>NC_090927.1:508347066-510847066 GCF_040938575.1 Ambystoma mexicanum | reverse complement strand
GTGCCCAGAAATTGAGAAATTCTAGGGAGAATTAACACACAGATTGGAGGAAAAGGGGATCAAGATAACTGTCAGAATAGCATGGGCATGTCTGCTTGGGGCTTTCACAAGACCACGTAAACTTAAACATGTAAGCAAACTAAAAGACTTGGCGTATATACTAGCGAAGTGTAGGATTGCCATGGGATTGAAGAGGTGTCATAGACCTAGGATTGAAATATGATGGAAAGACCTCCAGAAATGGGCGGAAGCTGAAACAGCAGTGTGGCAAGAGGCTAGTAACGGGGGCGGGGGGGAGAAGAAGCAGAAACTTTAACAAGCTGGAGGCACCAAATCGCCACGCTATTTGGGCCCATGCGAAATGGGTAAAGTGACCAGGATCTGGAGGAGGACACAAGAGAGGAAATCCCTTTACAAACTGTGGAAGCAGTTCACAATGAGATGTAGGCTCGGGGGGCGGGGCGGGAGGGAAGGGGAAAAGCAGACAAAAAGATTGTGTTGTATAAAATTGGATATATTGTAATATGTACTGCAAGTTTGGTTTGGTTTTTTGGTCGATTGACAAAATTAATAAAAAACATTAAAAAAACAAGGTACTGTGCAAACACGGTCCGAACTCGTTTGGCCACCGAGAAAGTACATGAAACTTTCCTCAACTTCAAACACTCGTCCTTCCCTAAACATTCGTCAAACCTTTCGCCTAGCCAAATTCTTCTAAACTCTGTGGCAAAAACTTTACCTTTACTACCAGAACTGTGCTATCCAATACAAAGACTCTGAACCATTGACTTTGGCCCAGGCCTATGAGATGAATTGCTGGTTTTAGTTACTGAAACCCTTTTCCCTGCCTATGAATGCATTTGTGCTGTTGATTCACATAAAAAAACAATCCTGGAAAATGGGGAGGAGCTTAACTTAAAAAAAAAATAGGTTTTCACCTGTGCAACCCAGCCCCTGGGGAAAAGACCAGTCAGGGTTGGACCCTAGATTCAGGTGAGTGCTGAAGTCAATGGAAGGGGAGGGGTAGGGGGAGGTTAGTATCAGGACACTGTATATAAGCAGAGTGAATGAAAGGCAGAGAGAGGGTTTCATTGGTGAGGTCAGGAGATGTTGAGGTGGACCGAAGGAAGAGGAGGATGATGTCTGGTGGAACGGAGAAATGAAGAATTGGAGCAGAGTGCAGGTGAGGTATTTGTGAGAAAATGGTACCAGCTGTGTGTAATCTAGTGTGAAGGGGGTTTAAAAGGTGAGTGAGAGGCACAGATCAAGAGGGGGAAATAAAGTGTAGGGGGAATTAGAGAGGGTGAGAGTGATGGAGTGTAGGGTAGGAGGAGTGGAGAGTGCAAGATGGTAGTGGGAGTAGTAGTGCGGGAGGAGTGAAGTAGGAGGGATTTGTTTGGAAGAGATAGGCAGAGAGAGTGTGGCAACACTAGGACATAGAGGCATAGATAGGTTGTGTGTTGCAGAGAGGAGGTAGAGGTATGCAGAGAAGGGTGAGCAGGGCATTATATCCCTGGGAGCGTGAGCAGGGCACCATATCCCTTAGTAGCATAGTGAGGAGAGGAGGGTGAGTGTAGCTTAGTAAGGAGGGGTGAGATGAGAGTAGGGGTGCACTGAATAGCATATTTTAGTACTCAGCCGAATATCAAGTGAAACGCAATTTTATTTTTTACAACTTCATTTATTTGACGGTTGCAACCATGGAAAACTATTCAGTACACGTATCTCATATTTTGATGCACATTTACATATAATTCAAACATATAACAGCATTACAATACTTCACACATTCAGAATTTCCCATGGTAGTCCGGGATGCTTTGTGTCGTTCAGATAGGTATAATCGGAATGGGGCCCATATGTCTTTGGGTCTGTTTGAAGATTGAGACTAGTGTAACAAAGCCTTCTTCACATTTGTTGATATAGGTCAGGTCTCTGAGCCATGTCTGTGTAGTTGGGGCATTCCTAGCTTTCCAGTTTCTCAGGATATTACATCTTGCTATTACACAAGCCAGATTGAAGATACTTCGTACCTGTCATGATCTCTGCTTCCAAAAGATCAGGACTTGCCCGACTCCCTTGGAAGCAGACCCATAACCCCGGTTCCGAGTGCCAGCCAGTCCCAATTGGGACCTTTTGGACCCTGTCCTGGCGCCAGTGGCACCAGGCTCATAAAGATGCCCAGTCCCAGCGCTGGAAGCGCCGGGCTCATAATGCTTGGGTGGACTTACCTGCAGCAGACCATGCTGCTTAATTACCTGCCAGTTGAACCCCTGATCCTCTTCTGTTTAGGACTACTTTTCCTGTTGGGTAGGGCAGGAGCCACTCCCTAGGTTCAGAACACTGGAACTCTTCTGGAAAGCAGGAACTCTTTTCTTACCTAGGCGTGGCTGTGGAAGGAGACACCTAAGCACTACAGGAGGCTATTTAAACCACACCCGATGGATGAATCTTGCTTTGCGTTATTCTGCATTCTCTGCAGCAGAACGCTCATCGTGTTTTCTGCTTCTGATCCTGGGCCTAAGGGAACAAAGGCTTACCATCCTGGAATCCAGTCTTCAGCAGCACCTGTAAAGACAAAGAAAGAACAGGTTAGCACTACGGTCTTCAGTGGCAGCGCATCTCTTACCTGGTCCATCGGCTGTCACCAACGCCTCGCGCTGCATTCCGGCATCTGAAAGACAAAGGCTTACCTACTCTTCGCATGCTCCGGAGGCCTTCGGCGCTGCATCCCGCATCTGAAAGACAAAAGAAGGTGCGTTTAAAGACATTGGGCAACTTTATTACTCACGTGCCATTACTCCTTCCCACGCCGAATCCAGTGGGTATTCCAGCACCCTTCAGCTTCTCTAAGGCTCCAAACTTGTACCTGCAAGATAAAAGGGACAGTTAGTGCGCATCGTGAAGAAGGGTACAAGCGCTTACTTACGTGCTTCCAGGCACTTCTATTCCTCACGCGGGTTCGATCCTCAACTCTCATCAGCCCGCCATCCGCCATCGCCGGAACCCTGCAAACAAGAGATATCATTACAAAAGACTTAAGACATTTGAAGTGCCCAGAACTTACCGTTCGTGCAGTTAACGACAGACAGCAGTCCTCTGAGGTCAAGAGGCCTGCACCCTTATCTAGTGAAGAAACTGGTTACGGCACCCTGCCCCGAGGCAGATGGAGAGCTCGGCGTTCACTTACCTAAGGTGAGGGCGTTAACCTTTGGGGTTCTACAGGAGAAGAGAAAGGGAAGAGGAGAGAGGCACCCAATAACCCCAGTTCATTAATCCCATATTTTGTATCTGCAGACATCTTACTCTTCGAGTCAGACATACAGTGCACAGAGGTCCAGCCCAAAGAGCCAACCGTGTGTTACACATCACCTTTGAAGATACGGCATTCACCCAGTCAAGACCGGCACCTCTGCGGGAATCAGGTGAGCATTACAGAACGCAAAGCCTACCGCAAAACTCCCACCCAGGCGCTATGGAAACCTCGGATACCGACCAGCTAGCCCAGTTACTTGGGGAACTAAGAGCAGAAGTGCATGCAGCCTGTCAGGAAACGAATGCTCTAAGAAGGGAACTGATTATTTCCAAGGAGCGAACAGACGATCTCGCTAGACAATTGCTACAGTCACAAGCCGGACAAACTCCGTTACCCGCATCAGGGGCAAATCTTCCTTCAACATCCTCTACGAACCCAGTGCAAATCAACCTACCTGGGAATGTACCTCTGGCTCTGCCCGAACGATTTTCTGGTGACCCAAAGAGGTTTGCAGTATTTATTAATCAGTGCCGGTTGCACTTCTTATGCCGGCCAGCAGCCTTTCCAACTGATCAAGCTAAGGTAGCTTTTGTGCTTTCGTACCTTAGTGGCAATGCAGCAGACTGGTCGATCCCTCTAGTTAATCAAGATGATCCGGTTCTCCATGATTTTCAAGCTTTTCAGCTCAGTATGGAAAAACTGTTTGCAAGACATTCACAGGGGCAGGCCTTGGACAATGAGCTCCTTTCATTGCGACAGGGTAATCAAGACCTTTTGGCTTATATTGCGTCTTTCAACAGACTGATAGTGGAAACTCGATGGCCTGAGGACAAAAGGATTACGCTGTTTTATAGAGGTGTACGTGGAGAGCTCAAAGATGTGTAAGCCCAAGTAGTGAATCCCCCGCAAGACTGTTCGGACTATATTGACTTAGTCGTTCAAATTGACCACAGACTGCAGAACAGGAAGGCCGATCGTTCCAAGTTTGATGCTTGAGTATTTTCCAAACCACCAACTCCTACCAAAGGAGTAGACTCCGGGGAACCCATGCAAATAGGGGGCCTGAAAGGACCACTAACACAAAAGGAGCGGGAAAGGAGAAAACAGTTGCAATTATGCCTCTATTGCGGAAACTCGGGGCACTTTCTTCGATACTGTCTGGTGAAACCAGCCAAGAAGGCAGTAGGAGCTGCAGTTACCAGGGTCACAAACTCTGAGCAGGGAAACGACCTCGCCCGACAAGAATAGAGGTCCTCTTGCCGAGCGTTAAAACCAGTTCCGTGACCTCGCATTTCGTGATACCTATGGTCCTCATTAGCCCTGAACATCCGGATCGATTACATGCGATTGAAGCTTACGTCGACAGCGGTGCCATCGGCAATTATGTGGATCATGAAATGGTTTTGAGGATGAATCTGACTCTTTGTCCAAAGGCTGTAAAGGACGTCATTACTACGGTGGATGGTACGGAGATAGCCTCCGGACCAGTAACGCATACCACCCAAGAAGTGACGCTAGTAAGTCAAGATGGACACCATGAGAAGATCGTGTTCGATGTGATCAAGGCCCCTCAGTTCCAGATTATTCTAGGAATTCCTTGGTTAGAGAAGCACAATCCTCAGATCGATTGGCGAGCAAGAACGGTTCAGTTTCCAGAATGTGTCTCTACTTGTCACCCTCGACCTGGTGTTGCACTGGCAGCAATTTCCTCGGAGGCTCCCCAGTTACCTCCTGAATACCTAGAATTCCAAGATGTTTTCCGGAAGGATCAGGCTAAATCTCTACCTCCTCATAGGTCTTATGACTGCCAGATAGACCTGATACCTGGATCTACTCCTCCTTGTAGTAGAATTTATGCCCTCACCGAGCCTGAGAATCTTCACCTCCGACAATACCTGGATCAATACCTAGCGAATGGGTTTATTCGTCCTTCCAAGTCCCCTGCTTCCTCAGCTTTGTTCTTCGTTCCAAGAAAAGAAGGGGACCTTAGAACTTGTATAGATTATCGCGCCCTGAACCAGATCACCGTTAAGAATAGATATCCGTTACCTTTGATCCCTGAACTCCTGGACCAAGTCAGAAAAGCATGCATATATACAAAGCTGGATCTTAGAGGAGCCTACCACTTGGTACGAGTAAAAGAGGGCGATGAATGGAAGACGGCCTTCCGCACCAAGTATGGGCTATTTGAATATCAGGTCATGCCCTTCGGACTTTGCAATGCCCCGGCCGCCTTTCAATATTTTATGAACGATGTCCTCAGAGAGCTCATAGATGTGTGTGTTGTTGTTTACATTGACGACATCCTCGTTTATTCTTCATCGGAAACTGAACATCGGAAACACGTGAAAATGGTCCTCGAGAGATTGCGTCAACACAAACTTTTCGCTAAGTTGGAAAAATGTGTTTTCAACGTGACTGAAGTTGAATTCTTGGGATTCATATTATCACCTAGCGGAGTGCGTATGGATTCAAAGAAGGTCGATGCAATTCTCAAATGGCCATCGCCATCCTCCGTAAAAGGTGTTCAAAGCATGTTAGGCTTCGCTAACTTTTACCCCAGGTTTATCCCCGAATTCTCTCGAATAGTCCAGCCCATCACTACCTTGTTAAAGAAAAACAAACGTTTTGAATGGTCTACCGAGGCGGAACAAGCTTTCCAGAATTTGAAGACTAGATTTATCTCTGCACCGATCTTAAAACATCCTCGCCCAGAACTCCCCTACATCGTTGAAACTGATGCTTCGAGCCTTGCCATGGGGGCAGTTCTATCACAAAAGGACCCAGTAACCAATCAGTTGCATCCCGTGGCATTTTGGTCCCGCAAATTCTCGCCTCCTGAAATCAATTACACTATTACTGATAAGGAACTTCTAGCTATCAAGTCCGCCTTTAAGGCTTGGCGGCATTATCTTCTGGGGGCCCGACACACCGTTACTGTGATTACAGATCACCGAAACCTGCAATATTTGAAAACCGCAAAAGCTCAATCCTCTAGGCAACTCCGTTGGGCACTATTCTTTGCCGAGTTTGACTTCATAATTACCTATCGACCTGGTACAAAAAACGGTAAAGCTGATGCCCTTTCTCGGATGGGAGTGGAAGAACATTTGATCAATCCTAAACCTGTACCTATCATTCCCGAACAAAGAATTCTAGGTGTAATCGCCACACAATCCATAGAGGAAGTTAAGGATAAAGCCAGGCTACTGGTAACTCCAGCAGACATACAGAATTGGCATCTGCAGGGAAAGGACTTTACGGTGAAGGACAACCTATTATATTTCCAAGAACGGTTATACCTGCCCAGCACAGATTTACAGAAAAAGGTAATCTCTTATTATCGCGATTCTTTAATGGAAGGACATCCCGGTATGACCAAGACCTCGGAAAAGATCAAGCGCTACTTCTGGTGGCCGTCTTGGAAAAAAGATATCAGAGACTTTATAATGTCCTGTGGAGTATGCGCCCAAAACAAGAGTCAAAAGGAAAAACCAGCCGGCCTCTTACGCCCTATTGACATCCCTCCTAGCCCTTGGCATACGCTTTCTATGGACTTCATCACCGATCTACCTCCATGCTCCGGATACAATACGATCCTAGTAATCGTGGACCTATTCTCCAAGATGGCGCATTTCATTCCACTCAAAGGCTTACCAACAGCAGCAACTCTGGCCCGAGAATTTCGTGAAAACATCGTCCGACTGCACGGTTTTCCTTCAGTTCTAATTTCGGATCGAGGTAGTCAATTTATTTCTCATTTTTGGCGAAGTTGCTGTCGGTCGGCTCAAATTGATGTGAGACTTTCAACCAGCCACCACCCTCAAACCGACGGACAAACCGAGAGGACCAATCAAACTCTGGAACAGTATTTGCGCTGCATGCTACAACAAACTGAAAAAACTTGGAAAGATATCCTTTGGATAGCCGAATATGCCTACAATAACTCTGTCCACTCGGGAACTGGGAAGACCCCGTTTTTTCTTTTATACGGTAGTCACCCTCGAACCTCGGAGTTGGATCCACTCCAAGATCTTGGAACACCAGCAGTAGACCACCTGCATTCTACAATCACCCAAGTCTTTAAGGAAGCCGTTTCTCACCTTCAAAGGGCTAAAGAACAATACAAGAAAGGAGCAGACCAACATCGGAAGGAAGCCCCCCAATATCAAGTAGGAGATCAAGTCTGGTTATCCACCAAATATCTACCTCTAAAAGGACCACGCACATTCAACCCAAGATACCTTGGTCCCTATTCCATCACTACCATAGTAAATCCAGTAGCGGTCAAGTTGGACTTGCCCCCTCACATGAAGATACATCCGGTCTTCCACGTCTCTCTATTAAAACCCGTACAACCTCAAACCCGACTAACTACATCTCCAAAACCTATTCTAGTTGATGGAGAACTCGAGTTTGAAGTCAAAAGCATCCTGGATTCCAAGATCTCCAAATCTAAACTATTTTACCTGATTGACTGGAAAGGCTACGGTCCCCAAGAAAGATCCTGGGAACCTGCAGAATATGTCCACGCGGCTCGTCTAATCAAAAGATTTCATCGAACATTTCCTAACAAGCCCAAACCCCCGGAGAAGCCCGGTTTGGGAGGGGCCTTGAGGGGGGGGTGCTGTCATGATCTCTGCTTCCAAAAGATCAGGACTTGCCCGACTCCCTTGGAAGCAGACCCATAACCCCGGTTCCGAGTGCCAGCCAGTCCCAATTGGGACCTTTTGGACCCTGTCCTGGCGCCAGTGGCACCAGGCTCATAAAGATGCCCAGTCCCAGCGCTGGAAGCGCCGGGCTCATAATGCTTAGGTGGACTTACCTGCAGCAGACCATGCTGCTTACTTACCTGCCAGTTGAACTCCTGATCCTCTTCTGTTTGGGACTACTTTTCCTGTTGGGTAGGGCAGGAGCCACTCCCTAGGTTCAGAACACTGGAACTCTTCTGGAAAGCAGGAACTCTTTTCTTACCTAGGCGTGGCTGTGGAAGGAGACACCTAAGCACTACAGGAGGCTATTTAAACCACACCCGATGGATGAATCTTGCTTTGCGTTATTCTGCATTCTCTGCAGCAGAACGCTCATCGTGTTTTCTGCTTCTGATCCTGGGCCTAAGGGAACAAAGGCTTACCATCCTGGAATCCAGTCTTCAGCAGCACCTGTAAAGACAAAGAAAGAACAGGTTAGCACTACGGTCTTCAGTGGCAGCGCATCTCTTACCTGGTCCATCGGCTGTCACCAACGCCTCGCGCTGCATTCCGGCATCTGAAAGACAAAGGCTTACCTACTCTTCGCATGCTCCGGAGGCCTTCGGCGCTGCATCCCGCATCTGAAAGACAAAAGAAGGTGCGTTTAAAGACATTGGGCAACTTTATTACTCACGTGCCATTACTCCTTCCCACGCCGAATCCAGTGGGTATTCCAGCACCCTTCAGCTTCTCTAAGGCTCCGAACTTGTACCTGCAAGATAAAAGGGACAGTTAGTGCGCATCGTGAAGCAGGCTACAAGCGCTTACTTACGTGCTTCCAGGCACTTCTATTC
Source organism: Ambystoma mexicanum (assembly GCF_040938575.1). NCBI lineage: Eukaryota > Metazoa > Chordata > Amphibia > Caudata > Ambystomatidae > Ambystoma > Ambystoma mexicanum. The sequence continues at coordinate 510,838,265 of NC_090927.1, read as the reverse complement.
CTCACGCGGGTTCGATCCTCAACTCTCATCAGCCCGCCATCCGCCATCGCCGGAACCCTGCAAAACAAGAGATATCATTACAAAAGACTTTTAAGACATTTGAAGTGCCCAGAACTTACCGTTCGTGCAGTTAACGACAGACAGCAGTCCTCTGAGGTCAAGAGGCCTGCACCCTTATCCAGTGAAGAAACTGGTTACGGCACCCTGCCCCGAGGCAGATGGAGAGCTCGGCGTTCACTTACCTAAGGTGAGGGCGTTAACCTTTGGGGTTCTACAGGAGAAGAGAAAGGGAAGAGGAGAGAGGCACCCAATAACCCCAGTTCATTAATCCCATATTTTCTATCTGCAGACATCTTACTCTTCGAGTCAGACATACAGTGCACAGAGGTCCAGCCCAAAGAGCCAACCGTGTGTTACACATCACCTTTGAAGATACGGCATTCACCCAGTCAAGACCGGCGCCTCTGCGGGAATCAGGTGAGCATTACAGTACCTTCACTGATACCTTCCCAATGTCGCCCAGCAGATATTTCAATGGGGACGGAGGGATAGGGATATCTAGTATGTCGCTAAGGGTTGCCGCCACCTTTTCCCAGAACTCAAGTATTGGTGGACAGGCCCAGTACATATGGGATGAGCCAGCTTCAGCAGCCTGGCACTTCGGACAACTGGCCGAGTTACTCTGGAGGAATTTTCCTTTTTTTGGGGGGGAGACTATTTAGTGAGTTGGCAGTAGCGGGTCCATTGTGTATCATCTAGCTCCATGCCCAGGTCACGTTCCCATATTGTTTTCATATTGTTACCGGCAGGGGTATGGGACTGTTCTGTTTTGTATAACATGGAGATGCCACATGTGACCCCATTGGTGTCATAATGGTGTTTGTGAATGGATGAGTTTCCGGCTCAGAGGGCCACAGGTGTCAGAATGCCGCTGTCATCTGGTGGCACTGCAGTGGCTTGATGGGACCACACCCCACCTTGGCCTGCACATCGCCTAGTGTCACAAATGATCCGTTGGGGAACATGTCCCTGATAGTCATTTGTTTTAGGGGTCCCATGATCTTTGTAATGTTGGGTCATATGAGGGGTAGATACCTGGGTAGTGCCAGAGAGAGAATATGCTGTTGTATGGGGCAGTGACTCCAACCCTTTTCATTATTCTGGACCAAGCTTTTATCGTATTACCCACAGGGTCCACCGCATCGCTATTGCTATATGAGCTCATGAATAGCACCAAACGCATGTCAGTGGGGGAGGCTGTGTATTGTTCAACTCGGAGATGAGCATGTTTCTCTGTGCTGGTAAACCAGTGCTTTGCAAATTAAGCTTGAGCAGAGAAGTAATAAAGTTCAAAATCCGGGGCTGCAAGGCCACCCGTATCGTATCATGCTGTTAACTTCATCCAGCTCATTCTGTTTGCACCTCCACCCCAAACAAACGTGGTCGCCATTGAGCAACGTTTAGCGAAGAAGGCTTTCCCCGGCCATATCGGTATGTTGCTTAAAAGGTATAACAATTTAGGCACCACTATCATTTTTAATAGTGCTATGTGGCCATGGGTCGACACCAGTAGATTGTGCCAAAGTTTGAGTTTTGTTTCCAGTTGGGTGATATATGGCTCATAATTGGTTGAGTACAGGGTTTGGTGGTCTGTTCACCCCCAAGGTATCTGGCCGAACAGGGGGACCAACGAAAGCCCAGCATTGAGCCCATATGAGCCGCCCACGCGTCAGCAGTATTATCTCAGATTTAGCAGTACTGATTCTGTATCCCGAATGTCTGGAGAATTTGTTTATGTCTTGGATGATGGGGGCTAGATTTACCTCAGGGTTCCTAATATATAGCAGTGTGTCATCGGCGTACAACGAGATGAGTTGCAGAGGGCCCCTTATCAGAACACTTTGAGTAGAGTGTTTATGACGAATCAGTGCAGACATACATTCAATGGTGAGAGCGAAGATGAGAGGGGATAAAGGACAGCCCTGCAGTGTGCCCCTGCGAAGAGGAAATCCAGATTAGATGGTTTAATTCATCCTGACCATCGCACAAGGGCCTTTATATAGAAGCTGGATAAAGCTTAGAAACTGGGGTCCAAACCCGAACCGACCCAAGACGGCGAACATGTATTTCCATGCCACTGAATCGAACACCTTCCCAGCATCGAGGGAGACTGCGATCACCTTGGACTTGGGGTCCAGCTTTGAGATTATTGTGAATAGTCTGCGTAAATTTAAGGAGGTGGATCTGGTTGGGATAAATCCTGTTTGATTGGGATGCACCAGTTGGGTCATGTGGGGGATAAGCCGATTTGCTATAGCCTTAGCAAACACTTTTGTGTCTGCATTGACCAGTGAAAGGGGGCGATAGGACATAGCTTCCCACAGAGGTTTGGTTTGTTTAAGCAAAACTGAAATTACTACTTCCCTTAAAGACGGGGGGGGGAGTGTCCCAGCAGCAATGGCTTCTTCCCACAATGCTGAACCCATAGACCTGGGCCCTTTAAGACGAGGTAGCAATACTTAGAGATGGAAGATGGATGGGGATGCAGAATTTACTCATACATCAATAATCAAACCAACACAGGAAGTTGCAATTATCTAAAACAGGGAGTTACAACACACATCAATGGACGTTCGCTCGATTTCTCTCAACGCATTTAAAAAAACACAACTTTTATAGTCAATATTCATCATCATTAACGTCACACGACATGGCAAACTACAAAAACCTACTTGGAGATGTAATAGACTTACAGGAAACATCTAAGCATACGTTCCATACTAATGGGGGTAGTGATTGGGTCTCTAACATCAGGTGGACAACTAAGCCCTCCTCTAGTGCAAGTCATCTTCATCGTCATAAAATACACAACGATTCATTGGTTACACAAACTATAGGACCCTCTAATATGTGACCCTCTACAATTGGTTTTGCACGCTTGTACCCTTCTGGAATATTCCACACGCTAGCAGCATGCAGGCTACCACTCCAGGTGCTGGGAGGGTCGGCATGGTCATGCCTCCCCACTCAATTAGCCCAACATCTGTTATCACTCTTGCCGTTTGCCATTCAATTAAGGCTTTGAACTTGGCCTTGCAGAGGCTCTCTGTGCCTGAGAATTAAAGGGAGTATGGCATGGGTTTATCTTCTGTTTTCGGTGTAGCTCGACCCAATGTCTATTTTCATCAGACCATGTGACTGGAGACCACATTTTCAAGCTCTTTGCTGCATATAATACTATTAAATGATGACACCTTCAGTGTTTTTCCATTTCACCTCAAACAGAAGTTTGTTTCTTTCGCACGTTTATTGTAACTACTTGATGGACAACCAGGCTCACGGTGGCCTCGACTTTTGGTGCTCGGCCAGCCAAAACTTTTTTGAATTTCTCCTTCACCATTAGCTGTTTTCCAAATGCGCCACACTGAAACCCTTTCTACTCACGGGGTTCAAGCCTTGCTAAAGTGCATCGTGGAACATCCAGGTTCTATACATTCCTATGTATGTACATGAGTGCATCACCGCAAACTATTCACTAAGTAGTCAGCCTCAAGATAACTTTGTCTACTTACGTTACTGCATCTGTAGAAATGTAAAATAACTTTGCATTTTCTTCAGTGATTTTTTGCATGATCATCTTCATCTTGAGCCCGAAATGTTGCTCATCTTCGACACCTCCTCTTCAGATCTTATAGAATGTCTATGTTCTTTCGTCTTACTTATCTTTTCAGAGTCCGTCAGTTCTGCTTTGCGTGACATCACCAGTCTTCTTTCTCATTAATTTTCATATTTCTTCCGGGAACCTTTCCAGAAGACCATCATTTCTTCATGAATGCATTTTGCAATTTCCGGTACCCAACATATAGGCAACATGGGGGCAGAGCTTTTGATAGGGGTATTTGGCTCTTCCTCTAGACTCCCCCCTCTGGGCGATTCATCGACCACTCTCGCATCATTCTTCACATGAAGACATCCTCAACTGAAGAAGTGCTTCTTCAGAACCCATTTCTTTATGACTCCTTTCAGGCATCCTGCCGATTTCACGTGTTCATCAACGCTCCAGGTCATAAGACTGCATTGTCCATTTGGACTGCAGTAGATCCATCTCCTCATATACTTCTTGTGGTTCTTAGGGTACAGGAACTTTGTTCCCTCAGGTGAATGAATGCTGGCCTTCACATAGGCTCTGATTTCTTCATCTGTCAGCTCTTTAGTTTGGAAACCTGATTCGACATTAATCACAATCTTTATTCCTACTGCTTTCTCCGCAGTTTTCTTACACCGAGTGATTATTATCCTGATCACACGGAATCCAAACATGATCATCACCAACAGGGCCCCAAGGAGCTTGAAAATGTTTGCCATCCATTGTGGAACCCATGAGAAGATTGACGCAAACCAACTTTCATCAGCAACATCTTCCACTTCGTCTTCCATCTTGATGTGTAGGTTTTTCAGCATCGTTATGGCCTCCGTCAAGGTGCCATTTTCGTCATCGTGAGACGGTATGAATGTGCAACATGATTCTCTGATTTTGGCACAAACACCTCCATCCATAGCTGTAATCATATCCAAGACATACCTATTCTGGAGAGTCATCAATCCTATGGCTCTCCGCTCCTCCTTGATAGCATTGAATCCTTTTATGGTGGTGTTGATCTTCTGCAGAAGCTCCCATCTGGTTATCTGTAACCATTTGTCATTTGTCATCACCTGGATCCTGGGCATAAAGATTGTGGTGAATATTGCTGAAGTCTGACTGAACAAACAGTGTTCATATGGAATGGCATCAAAAGCTTCTATCGATTTGGCTGAGAAATAATTTTCTCTGTTCATTAAATTCAAGAGTTTAGCAAATCTCTTCTTCCTCAGGTAAGCATCTGCTTTTGGAAACTCGCCAATGTTCAGGTCACTCTTTGGAATCACCAATGCTGGAATGATCACCATAGAACATAGTCCTTCCCAATCTCTGGGCAGCTTCATGTAAGCTCTGGATCCACAGGCCCAGTAGTGATCCATTATCACCACGGTCCAATCTTTCATTCCATTCCTGGTACATCAAAGATTCGTCCGCACTGTTGATTCTCTCCAGCTTTTCTCATGCCATTGTTTCTGAAACATAGCTTTGCACAAGCCAAAGGCACTATCTGTAGTGGACCTCCTTTGTCTTCGACCCACATCAGAAGCTTCGCAAGCCTCAGCCATAGAGGTTTGCATCAATTTTCCACTTGTTCAATAACTGGCTTGTGATGACCAGTTATTGTCACAGCTCTGCATATGACTATGCCTTCTTCCCAGCCATCCGGAGAAAGTACTGTTCCCCAGATTCGCATCTGCCCTCTTTCCTTGCAACTTCTTCATCAGTGTTCCCTTGACAGTTGAGTTTCCTGTTTATCTCCCATCTGATTCCTGCTGCTTTCATGCAAGGTTGTTCATATCTTATCACATGATTTCTGGTGTGTGCTCTTTCTCTTGTCTTCAAATCTTGGACATAATCATCTTCATCTGGGGATGTCCATTCTGTCACCCATACCAAGGATGAAGTTCGACACTGGAACTGACCTCTTGTATGGCAAAGTGCAAGGTGAGTAAGGCAATGAGCCGTTTGAACATCTATTTCAATAGCTATGAATATTTTAGACTTTCCCATAGCATCAGGCAGGAGTGCACATACATAGCAATCCTCCTCAGAGGTTCTTTTTTCCACCTCTTTCATGTGCTGATAACACATGCTGTTCCCCAAATGTGCTGTACTGTCTAAATAATAATTTAATTCATAATCATCCTCCCTTGCACTTCTCTTAGGTCTCTTTCTTGCCAAATGATTCTGCCTATAATGATCATAAAGCAAATCAACCACAGACCTCCCACCAAAAGGAAGCCTGGGGTCATTTGTCACAGACATAGGTACCTCCACGTGAGCTGCTGAAAAGGCATAGATTATGTACCAATACATTAAGATCCACCATCGATGTCTCTCCACACGTCGTTGCTCACTTTCTGGAACTGCTATGTGCTCAATGGACCACATGATTGCCTATAATTACTTTTAAGGAAGGAAAAACTTGTTTTATTCAGGCAATCTCGTGAAATGCTCCGGTAGCTGTCGGATTTGCTCTATGATTTCTACAAGTAATCAGCTGATTGCTGGACAATTTATAGGGTCTTGCTTAAACACAAGTGTTGGTGTGTCGCCAAACAATATAAAGGTGTACTTGAAGCAAATAGTAAAAGATCATGACAAGTAGCTTGTGGGCATCATCTGTGTGTCCAGAAAGATGTTCAGGTAATAGTCTAATCTGCTCTAAAATTGCTGCCAATAGGCGTCTAATCGCCGGGCCATTTTTAGGATCTTGGATAAAAGCATGTATATCAGTGCTCCTCCCAACAAGAGCAGGGTAAGCTTGGAGTATAAATATGGGGCCAGCAAGAAGCAGTCTGTGTACGTCAACATTGGACAGCACCCTGGGCACTTCCAAAGAGAAACTCAGTGAGAAACGAGTAAGGGAACTGCTCCCTCTTCCAGTCGTCGAACAGAAAGTCTAGGTCAGACATTTTCCCATTTACTTAAGCTCTCCACAATGCAATGTCAGCAAACTCCTGCGACTCAAGAACAGTAGCGTTCTCACTCCTTGCTAAAGAAGCTACAAAGAGTGTTTCAGGGGAGGCACAGTCCCAAAGTACACTTTTATCTGTCTACTGGACAGTCTTTGCGCCGTCCTTCCTCGTCATCGATCGAGTCTGTACGTGCTGAACTTCTTCTCCTCGACTTGCTTTCGAATGGGTTGGCGGTGCATTGACCTCTCCAGCGTAGATTTTCACGTCTCGTAGGTGTATCCAAGCTCATCTCCCTAGGACTTTAACTGCTGATGGAGTAATATCCTACCCAATGAAAGGGCTGCTGAAACGGGGCTCGTGCCACTTTCTTGTGAAATTCCTTATTATAACCTTATCTCCAGTAAACAGTTTAGGAACACATAGTCCTTCAGGTCCGGTTGCTATATGGTCTTCATCGGTGTTCTGAGACCGACACCCCATCCGCTTGACTTGATCTGAAATGACAGAGATACTAGGGGTCATACATGTTAAGTAATCACGTAACTCATTTCCTAACAATTCAGCAGTTGTATGGGCATCACTCCTAGTCATCGAGGGAGGAGTTATAGGCGTTCTCATTCACCTCCCTGTGACTAATTCGTGGGGTGTGAGGTGGTGGTTAGAGCTGGGCTGATTTCTCAATGCATATAATGCAAGGGGCAGGCAATGCAGCCACCCCTTTTTCAGTGTCAATTTCAACTTGGCTATTCTCTCTTTGAGCAGACCATTGAGTCTTTCACATATCCCGTTCACTTGTGGTTGATAAGCAGAAGAAAACTTGTGTTTAATGGTAAGCAATAAGCTAATCTGCTCAAATGACTCATTCACAAAACGGGGGTCATTATCTGATCTCAGCACCTCACATTCTCCCCATCTAGGAAATACTTCTCGGACTAAAAACTTTGCAGTGCAAGTAGCATCAGGATGTGTGCATGGACCAGCTTCAATCCACCTAGAGAAGGGGCACACTACCACTATCATATACCTATGTCCATTACAGCCTGCAGTATATCAACATAATCGATATGTAAATGCTGAAAAGGACCATTTGGTCAAGGAATTAATCCTCTGACTGTTCGCTGCGTCTGCCCAGCAGTGATTTTTTGACATACGATGCAATTTACTACATAAAAAGCAACGTGTTCTAACAGGTACGGTACAAACCAGTCCTCCGCAATGGTTGCTGCGAGGCTCTTCCTAGTGACATGTGCAGGGTAGTGTAGCTGTTTCTAATGCCACCCTTAATAGGGCTACAGGCATCACTAGTTTACCAATGCTGTCTTGTCACCACAGTGCTTCGAAAGGGGATAAAGAACACCCCCTCTGTGTCCACAGTTCTTTCTCTTCCTGTGGAGCTCCATCTTGAACTTCCATTAACTGTGTTCGTGATAAGTGATTAAAGCTTTCATTCACAACCATTATCACAACCATTTTCTTTTTCGCATCTGGAGTATCAAAACTAAAAATATCCGAAGAATATGCATCTTCATTCGCAGCTTGGTTTCCGCGCGAAATAAAGTCAGTTCTCTTAGTATGTGATGCGCATTTATGGCTACTGGAAATTCTAGTGCTTTAATAAGCCTATACAATAACGCAGTGTGTTGCACTGGAGTGCTGTCCACTCGGAGGTAGCCCCTCCTTTTCCAACGTGCTAATCCTGCGTGCACGTTTGACGTCACGTAGGCAGTGTCACTTAACACTTACTTCCGGGTCTGCGTGTTTTAATAAGCACCACCAATTCTGCAGCCTATGCTGAAAAATGAGACGTTAGTCTTGCACTTGCTACCACTTCAAATCCCCATTGGCTCTGTGTTTTACAACAGCTGGGCCTGAATGCCTTTCTCCATCAGTTTGATAGATCTTCGAAGAACCATCAATAAAAAGAACCTCCCCAGCTGCTAGAGTATTTTCCTTCACTCTCGGGATCTCGTCATAGAATTCCTCCAGGTTTCAGTGATAATGCACTTGCTCATCCTCTGCCAGTGGTCCGGATACAAACGTGGCAGGATTCACCATTTTACACCTGACTATTTTGAATGTTGGATTTGATATGACCACCTCATAAGTGGAAGCTCTTTGAGAAGTCAGTTTACCCTTGCGTTTCTCCAAAACGGCAAACAAAGCATGCTCAACAAATAAAGTCATGGAACACCCCATCACTATGCTTGCAGATTTCTCGATAGTGAACGCGGCTGCTGCCAGCGATTGTTCGCAAGGGAAGTGACCCCTCATTACTGGGTCCGAAATCCCACTGCAATATGCTAAGGGTTTGTACCCCAATGTAGTTCTCTGTGTGAGTACTGCGGTCATGACTGTCCAATTCGTGTGCGAGAATAAAAAGAACTCCCCAGAATAATTGGGAATTCCTAAAACTGGAGCTGTGCAAATTGCCTTTTTTAGTTCATCAAACCCCTCCTCCATTTCCGCAGTCCATTCAATTGTTTCCTGATTCACCTGTGCCTTCTTCAGGGCCTGCAACAAGGGTCTTGTGTATGAACTATAATCAAATACCCATGCTCTGACATAATTACACAGTCCTAAAAACTGTTGCATTTGCTTTATCGTGTGCGGTTTTGATGTTTTCAAGATCGCCTCCACTCTTTCAGGTGTAACTTTCTTTCCTTCATGCGAGATTAACTGTCCTAAGTACAACACCTCTTCCTGACAATACTGCAATTTCTCTTTATCCACTTTATATTCTTTGTCTGCTAAAATAATCATTAGCTGAATCGAGTCTCGTCTGCACTCTTCTTCTGATGTGCTGCAGACCAAAATTTCATCTACGTATTGCAGCACAACACTTGGCAAATCAATATTGCTTAGGTCCATCTGCAGGACCCTATTGAAAATCGATGGACCTCACAGTACCCCTGGGGCAAACGTGTGCTTTTCAGCTTAGTCTGATGAAACGTAAATGACATAAGATCTTGGGAATCTTTATGCAACAGGATTGAGAAAAAACATGTTTTCAAGTCAATCACTGTAAAATATCACACCTCAACAGGGATTCTACATAGTAACATTGCAGGATTCGGAACTAGAGGAAACTCTGCATCTACAATCTGGTTCATCGGCCTCATGTCCTGAATTAAACGCCATGACCCACCCTTTGATTTTTTCGATAGGATACACTGCGGTATTACATGGTGACTCTGACGTCACCAAGATGCCTTGTTCCATCATAGCCGATAGGGTCTTGAAAATACCTTTGTCTGCCTCTTGAGACATGGGACACTGTCTTGCTCGAGGTAAAATCGTTCCTGGTTTCAGCTTAATCTTAATTTCTCCCACTCCTTTTAACAGGCCTACATCATAGGGGCCTGTAGTCCATAAAGAAATTGGTACTTTCTCCATATCTTCATCAATAAATGCGGGACGCTGCTGTACTACCCTTTTCTGTGCGATCTCTCATCTTTCTGTCCTGATCCAATATGTAATGCACATTTTGAACACTACTTCGTCATCAGACGGGTCATCTCTAGACATATCCTCGTCTATGACATCAGTCAATCTATATCCTTCCCCAATAGCAATCACTGTTCTCCATAGCCTGCCCTTACCCCATCCTTCGAGCATGGCTAAATCTCCTCGTACTATAGCTGCAACTAGTTCTAGACGAATGATCCGTCCGCCCGCTTCGTCCATAGCCATCTGTGGCCTCAACAGAAATCATCAGGTATTCTCATAATCTGGCCCACTAAACCGGGTAGCCATGTTAACAAAATGCATACCCCATAGTGAAAAACATCTGGCTCTAACGGTGCTCCTCTCATGGCTATTTGCCCTGTAAATGCCATCATAAATTTTCCCACGTTTAAATAATGTATTCCTCGTGTTGAACACACTATGCCTTCATCAGTGAAGGAAATCATCATATTTAGCTTTGTCATTAAATCTCGGCCCAGTATATTAACTGGTGTCTGACTTGAACACAACAACGGAACAGGCATATCACACTCGCCTATAGAGACTGGCAATTTCTCAGTAAAAGGAACTCTACTTGTAGCTCCAGAGAACCCTTGAGCATTCATGGCATTTCCCGATAACGAAAATGTTCCCTCTCCTATACATGAGCAAGTTGCCCCAGTGTCTACTAAAAAAAAGAAAAGGATTTGACTCCTATGGTAACGTCAACCCTTGGTTCCTCTTGAGGATTTGGAGTCACTGATAGTACTGAACACATCAAGTCACCCTGTGAGCTGTCCTATTGTGGGTACATACTTATTCCCGTACCTGTAAAAGGATTTCCAACCTTGATGGGGACACCCCCTACTCTAGGAGTCAACAACTGTCCTGTGTTTGCGCTCTGCTTTACCTGCATGGGTACATGCTGTGACTGTCCTTGCGGCAGATTCAATGGCCTGTTGTAGTCATGGTGCTTGTGGTTGATACACTGTCTGATCTTGGGCTAACCCATCCCTACTTTGTGGGCTATATGCTGGAGGATAAGCTGTCCCTCCTCTTCAGAATTGCCCATTCTGCACATGCCCTGGGCTCCCACATGTTTGCGCAATATGACCTGTCATTCCACATGCCCAACACACAGGAGGGGGCCTTCTAATTTGCCCTCCATTAATTGTCACTTTGCATATTGTGAAAGCCACCTTGGTTATTCTGAAAGTTTCCCTGATTATTCTGAAAGCCTCCTTTTCCATGGAAGCCTCCCCTGCCTCTCGGCATAAATCTGATCCTTTCTTGATCCAACTGCCGTTGGTTATTCACCTGCAGCATACCTGCTGTCTGCTGAGATCCTAGCCCTTCTCCACTAGTCAACATCGCCCCTTCTATAGCATATTTCAACAGCTTCTTCTGTACTAATTTAGCTTCCTAGCATCTTCTCTCTTTCGATTTTTCTCTTGCAACAATCGGCAATGGTGCGCAATGGTCAGCTGTATTTCAGCCAAGGCTTTGCCTCCATACCCACCAGCTTCTTGAGCTGTCTCTGTACCTGTTCTGGCAATCCCCAACATAAAATATGATACAATACAGGTATCGATTTCCTCCAAGGCTCTTGAGTTTCCAAACACCACTGTTCCTGAAAATTCTGAATGTAAACAAGCAGATCTTCACCTTCTGGCATTTTCTGTGCCATAATTGCACCCATATCTGATGTAGTGGGATATTAAACTAAGCGATTTCCAGACTGCCGATCTACAATTATTAAACAGCGCTCCATCATGCGTTGTGTTCTATGCTGTGACACTTGCGTATCCTGCTCTCATCCAAATGTCATCAGCCCTTTCCCCAAGGATAGCTGCTAGAAGACCCTTAATGTCCTCTATAGCTAACATGTTTCCTCCTGTCATTTTTTCCAATTTATAGATCCATTTCACAGCACCCGAGGTCAATCTCGGGAGCTTACATCTTAAATGATCCTTGTCCATTGGGTCCACGGGATATACTGTGGTCTGGCCCCTCCTTTTTCTAACGAGGGAAACTGCAAAATACCAAAATTGCAATCTGCTTCCATCGTCTGCCTATCCATAGCAGAGACAATGTTTCCTGATCGCCTTCTTCCTGGTACTGACCTCAGGCTATTCACATATGGTGGCGATTCCTCCCTCTCAATTAGAGGTTTTGTTTTAAGATCACTCTGGGCGTGCCATGGACTCTGGCGTCCTTTCTTTAGGCAGATCCAAATCTGACCATCTTACTTCCTTGTCTGTCTGAAAACATCCCCAGGACCGCATGCACCAACACCCTCCTTCCCACAGAAGGTTTCCCTGTCTGCGTCTGACATATCTTGTCCCCAACTAGTATGGCTGTCCTCTTTTTTGTCCCTGTTTAGAGTTAGCCTGTCCAAAGACAAGTCTCTATGCTCTAGATTAAACAGGCTCCCCTCCTTGCCTCGTGACTGGGCGATTTCATATCGATCATCTTTCCCTTTATTTCTCGATTCACTTTTTGTCCTCCTCTCCTGATAAGCCTTCTCGATTCTGTCTCCAATAATTCCTATCTCAAAATGTTCCTGTACTCTAGAAGGTCCTGGCATAGGTTCTTGTGATGGTAGGAACTCCTCTATGTCCTCCCATAATACTACTGGACTAGGTTCCATTAACTCTTTCTCAATGCGATCAATGTCGTGTGCCCTCTGCCTTCTCTTTCGTTCCATGTCCTCATCAAATTTTCTTAGTTTATTTGCTTCCTAACCCTTTCCTCTTCCTGTCCTTTCGCTTCTCTTCTCTCATTTGCCCTACGCACCTCGCCATCTTTGCATCTTTGTATTCTTTTATCTCTTAATTTCTGTTCTTCCTCTTCTTCTCTTTTCTTTTCTAGCCTATCTCGTTCTTTGCTGGCTCTCTGCCTATTGTCACTTTCTTTGCTCCTCTGCGCTTTCTTCCTTTCTTAACTGTTCTTCCTGATACATTTGTTCTCCCATCTATCTACTCTTTCTTTTATGCTCGTCTTCTTTCAATTTCTTCTCTTGTTCCCTGTCTTTTTTATCTTGCTCATTTTGATCATCTTCTTGCAGTACTTCCTCAATGCTTTTCCCATCAAGCTTGAGCAATATCCGACCACCCATCCATCTGTTCTGTATGAGCGCTATCTCGTCAGTTTTATCTTTTTCTCCATTCCATCTCTTAATTTCTCGTCCTATATCTAGAGTCACACTTGGTTGTTCACCTTTCTCTTTGTCCCGTGGGACTTTAGAGATCACATCTCTTTCTGGCGTTCTCTCTGGGCTCTCGTCACTGCTATACGCAGGTGGCTCATGTATCGGATTACTGTATCCTGTCGCTGTTTCAAGCTCTCTTAATGGATACAATCCTTAATCTTTTGCACTATCGCCATTTACTTCAGGTGCGGTAGGGGGAGCAAAAGGCTCAACACCCCCTCTTTACACTGGTTAAGCATCCAGTCTTCAGGAGGTGGGTCTTCCCGTTCCTCCGGATACATTTTTCAAAGCTCTAAACTAGCTAACCTCTTTTCCAATTTCTTTCCCGTGTACACAGCATGCAAGTACGTAATCATGTGTTGCAAAACTGCCTTTGACAGTGATCCCCCTTGTGGCCATGGCATGAACATTTTATCTGCCATGCCCTTAACCCATTCTCCACTATAAAGCTGTTAAGTGTTGAGAGTCGTGAAGATATAGGGGACCTCCGTCCCCAAGTGCCGCACAGGGAGAATCGCTTGTCACTCCCTGTGCAACCCTTGAGGCCACAGGTGGAGAAAGAATCCAACGCCGGAACCGAAGTACTAGGAACCCCAAGGCAGCTGTGAAAAAAGGCAATGGTTAAATTCAAGCAGGCAGGTACTACATGTATATGTAACAGAGAAGAGTTCAAGCCTTACCGGGGTCTTTGATGTAATGGATGTTGGACCTAAGAGGGGAAAGGTTCCGGGACTCACGCAGACAAGGAACCCCTTCTGGACCCAAAAGTATCCGTCTCCAACCGGAGAGAGTAGTATTGGAGGAAGGGTCTCAATTAGTCCGATGATAGCCACCAGGAGGAGTGTGAAGACGTCCTGTAGTGGGACAGGCTTGTGACAGGATTGCCCCCAACGCGAAGGAAGAGGCGTCAGCCTCAACAACGTATGGCTGGTCAGGGTCGGGATGCTGGAGCACAGGGGCAGTGGTAAAGGCGGTTTTTAATGCGTCGAAAGCCTGCTGATGTATCTCCTTCCACTCGAACGGCACAAGGGGACTGGTGAGGGATGTGAGAGGAGCCACAAGAGAAGAGAACCCAGAGATAAAACGCCGGTAAAAGTTGGCGAAACCCAAGAAGGATTGTAAGGTTTTTAGGTTCTTTGGTGTTGGCCATTCGAGGATTGCCCGCACTTTGGTATGGTTCATGGCCAGACCACCAGGTGTAATGCTAAACCCCAAAAACTCCACGTTAGATACATGGAATAGGCATTTCTCGGGCTTCACAAACAACGAGTGGTTTTGCAACCGAGACAACACTTCTCGTACATGTAGGATATGTTCTTTCAAAGAGAGAGAAAAAATGAGTATATCGTCAAGGTATACCACCACAAACACGTCTAGGATGCCCGAGAAGATGTCATTCATGAAATGTTGAAAAGTAGCCGGGGCATTACATAGACCGAAGGGCATGACCGTATACTCATAAAGACCATACCGCGTACAGAAGGCGGTTTTCCACTCATCTCCTTCTCGGATGCGAACAAGGTTATAGGCTCCCCGTAAATCCAATTTGGTGTATATAGAGGCATGGATCAAGCGGTCTAGAAGAGGAGAAATGAGTGGAATAGGGTAACGATTCTTAATAGTGACTGCATTGAGCCGACGATAATCAACACAGGGTCGAAGATCGCCCTCTTTTTTAGGCACAAAAAATATGGGGCTAGCTGCAGATGATTTAGACGGTCGTATGTGACCCAGGCGCAGTGCTTTATCAATGTACTCTTTAAGAGTCTGTTCCTCCGACAGGGATAAAGAATAAATGCGGCCCAACGGTACCACGGCCCCGGGAACCAAGTCAATCGGGCAATCATATGGGCGGTGAGGAGGGAGTACCTCGGAGGAGCCCTGATCAAATAACATGCTGTAATCTTGATAAACCTCAGGTATGCGATTGGTGACTAAACCCACTATGTGTGAGGCAGGGGGTACTACGTCACCCAATATTGATAGTTGGGCAACCGCACCAAGAGCCAATGCTGGGGTGTTAATCTCCCTATCCACAGGTAGGCAGAAGTTCTGACATAGTTCGGATTCGAAGTGTACATGTCCCGTACCCCAATCGATATGCGGGTTGTGTTCCCGTAACCAGGGAATACCGACAATGATCCCAAACTGGGGCATGGATATTAGGTCAAAATGGAGGGTTTCTTTATGGACTGAATGGATGGTTAGGAGAAGGGGAGCCGTCTGTTGCTTAATGGGACCAGACACGAGCTCCGTCCCATCGACTGCTTGAACCGGTTCGGGTCGGGGCTTGTTGATCAGAGGTAGGTTCAGTGTTTGGGCCAGGATGATATCAATATAGTTTCCGGAGGCCCCGGAATCAATAGTGATCTGTACGGAATGAACGATACCAGGGGCAGGCTGTAAGGTGGCTTCTACTTGAATCGGCCTGATTCGCCCAAACGATGGAGCAAGATGCGGGGAAGAACATGGAGAACTCGATCCTACCCCCGTATCTAGGATCGAGCTGGACGAAAATCCGGTTTCCTAGATTTGGGTTTTCGAGGACATTCCTTTACTAAATGGCCCCCCAACCCGCAGTAAAAACAGGCGTTCTCGGCCCTTCTGCGCTCCCTTTCCCTTGAAGTGATGGGACTCCTAACACCCCCGATTTGCATAGGCTCATTGGTTGACTCAGTGTAAGACGATGAGGCGGCAGAACTGGTAGACTGGGAAAACCCAGCCTCAGCCCTGCGTTCAGAGCGTCGTGCGTCCACTTGAAGAGCCAAATCCACCAGCGCGGGGAACTGGACTGGTAGGGATGGAACCACAGCTAAAGCGTCCTTCATGGGATTGCTTAGCCCTCTATAGAAGACAACCGATTTTTTACTCTCGGGCCATGAGGTCTCAGCTGCTAGTTGATTGAATCGTGTGATGTACTCAATGAGGGAACTCTTACCCTGGGACAGGTCTAGCAATTCTAAATCATGGGATTGGGCTTTATATCGGGTGTCGAATACTCTGGACATTTCTGATATCAACTGGTCAAAATCATAGAGGGCAGGATGGTCGGTCTCTAACAATGGGTTAGCCCAGGCAGCAGCCGTGCCAGCGAGGTGAGATAGAGTGAATGCCGCCTTGGTGGTAGGGTCAGGAAAGGCAAGGGGTCGACACAAAAAGTGCAATTTGCATTGATTGAGGAATGTCCTAAATTTCCTAGGGTCCCCATGGAACTTTTCGGGGGCAGCCAAAGGAAAAGGAGAGGGCAAGACCAACGGAACGGGAGCCGGGGGAGTCGGGAGCGGGTGTGCAAGGGATACTGATGCAGGTATGGCGTCACCAAGCTCTGGATCCGCGGGTAAGGGATGTTGGGCGCTCTGTAACAGGTCGAGGCGTTGATGGACTGCTGTATTAGCAGCCACCATGTCAGCCCGTAGTGACGTGAGTGCTTGAATGACAGCGGCCAGGGGGTCTTCAGCGGCACCCTCCATATCTTACACGACAGGCTTCACAGTCTGTTAAGTGTTGAGAGTCGTGAAGATATAGGGGACCTCCGTCCCCAAGTGCCGCACAGGGAGAATCGCTTGTCACTCCCTGTGCAACCCTTGAGGCCACAGGTGGAGAAAGAATCCAACGCCGGAACCGAAGTACTAGGAACCCCAAGGCAGTTGTGAAAAAAGGCAATGGTTAAATTCAAGCAGGCAGGTACTACATGTATATGTAACAGAGAAGAGTTCAAGCCTTACCGGGGTCTTTGATGTAATGGATGTTGGACCTAAGAGGGGAAAGGTTCCGGGACTCACGCAGACAAGGAACCCCTTCTGGACCCAAAAGTATCCGTCTCCAACCGGAGAGAGTAGTATTGGAGGAAGGGTCTCAATTAGTCCGATGATAGCCACCAGGAGGAGTGTGACCAGTTAGTGCAGAGAGGCAATCCGGGAAAGCCAAGAGGTATCCGTTGAACCAAAATTAGGTCTGTAGCCAGAGAGAGCTGTCCGTATCAATGGGAAACAAGGAGCAGAGGAAGTCCGTGATTCAGTCCGAGGTCAGGAGCCGTGATGAATAGAAGAGCCAATGTCGCCGTAGCCAAACGTGATCCACAAGGAGTCCAAAAAACAAGAGCAGGATTCGAGGAAGCCGGGTGAGTAGCACGGGTAAATCAGCCAGACAGAGTCTCCGAGGAAAACAGCTGTGAAGCGTGGTGTCTAGGCACTGCACCGTTTAAATATCATTACTTCCTGGTCACGTGACACTGAACGGAGTCACGTGACCGTAAATCAGGGTCACGTGATCACGTAATCAAGTCACGTGACCGGGCCACAACGGTGCGAGAGCGTGGGCTACCGCTCGAGCGGCTGCCTAATCTCCATGGCAACTGCCAATGGAGAAACGGTCGTAAGCGCGACTGACAGGCATGTGGTGATTGCCTTGTCAGCGCGCGAGCCAAACTGGGTTGCCTGCGCGAGCCCCGGGAGAAAGGTAAATGGACGGGGGTGGTCATGTGATTGGGTGACGGGACGTGACCGGGGAGACCCCTTGCAGGCATGACAAAAGCTTAAGCTTGGGTGCGTGTTTTGGCAGCTGGTTGCAGAGGTGAATGACCAGAGTAACATCTTCCATCATGACAAGTCACAATCGACTGTCAATACTTGTCGTTATTTTGCACAATAAAATGCTTTTCAGAAAATAATACAATATGAGCGTGCACCAATTGTCACTGCTCCAAACCTCTATGTCTCACCTTAATTCAATCTAGCTATTCAGGCCACATCATTAACAAATAAATAAATAATATACTCTTCAGCCTTTTACCACAATCTAATCTATTAATTGTCGCTCTTCGACATTTCATAATTTCATTAATACATATAATACATACAATATACAAACAGAAAGACTGGCCGGCCCCACATATATCTTGTTTTAGCGCGCCTCGTTACTTATTCCTGCCCCTAAAAATATTCCGATTGGAGTGTTAGTTATCTCTCTTAGCGAACCTTGTTCGCTCGTAGCCTAGGTATATCCACTTGGATTTTGAAATAACTTCGTCTAGACGTCCCTGGACGTAGGATTTATGGGCTTAATCTGTGACGCTCCTTGTCGTTAACTCAGTACATCTATTAAGTACCTCTATATGACGCTCCTCGTCGTTCACTAAATACCCCACCAACCCTCCGTTGCTTTCTTCCCACTATCACGTTTCCCCACTTAGTATACATATATCATTTTTTGACACCTTTTTCAATCTACTCACCATTCGCTCCTGACCTTCCGGACCGTCTCCTCCTCAACTAGCAACCTTAGCCTTCGGTCCGCGCAGCTGCCTGTAGAAATCTGGAGGGGAATTCCGTGAAAGAGGGGCCAATCCCATCTATCTCATGTCTTGCAAGATCTTGTTTTTGGCTGCTATCCACAGGAAGCCTTGTGGTCCTCCAGCTAAATGGCGGAAGACATCTGATATTTCCGAGACCCTTAAAAGCCTGTTGGGTCGACGGATCTTGAACCATCCTCTGCTACCACGTGAACCCATAGACCTGGGCCCTTTAAGACGAGATAGCAATACTTAGAGATGGATGGGGATGCAGAATTTACTTATACATCAATAATCGAACCGACTCAGAAAGTTGGCAAAACAAGGTGCTGTTTTATTTGCAATTATCTAAAACAGGGAGTTACAATGGACATCAACGGACGTTCGCTCGATTTCTCTCAACGCATTTAATAAAAAACACAACCTTTATAGTCAGCGCTGGCGATTGGGCCGGCGCTCGCCGCATCCGAGATCCGGCACCAGAGGTGTAGCCGGATCTTGAGATCCGGTCAGAGTCTGCGTGCGGGGAAAAAAGATAGAAAAAAAGAAAAAAAAAGAAGAAAAAAAGAAAACACCCGCGAGCAAACTGTAACTTCCTCTGGTGACCCTGTGCAAGGGGTCACAAGAGGAAGTTACAGTGCTCAGCCACAACCCAGTTTATTTATTTATTTATTTATGCAATGTTTGTCAGATACATGGGCCCTGATTATTTATTTATGCAATGCTTGTCAGATACCTGTATCCGACAAACATTGCATGAATAAATAAATACCCCTATTAACATAGAAACTATCCTACACAATGCAGCCACCCAACTGCTTTCAGTAGGGAGCTGCAGGAACTGTGACGGGTGTGGTTCAAGTAAAAGAAAACGTTGCTTATGGCAAACAGAAATCACCCTGTTTCAAGAGTACTCAAGCAGGAAGTTTATTTAATAAAATGGGATGCAAATTGTACATTTTAAAGAATATTTACTAAGCAACACTGGTCAAAACTATTATCCGCATAGTGAAGTAACTCATCATCAGTGCCATGGAAGTGGTTTAAAGTGGAATTGATATGTAGTTTAGAAAAGAAGCTGCATGAAAGAAATAGTGCCGTTTAAAACTATTATTTTGGACATTTCCTTTGATCGGAGGTCAACTGCCAGCTCTGCCCCCTAAACCCTGCCTCCTCGGGCACCGCTCCCCCAATCTCTGCCCCACCCCGGCCCTTGCGGGATCCCCCACCAATTTATTTCCATTTCCACCACTGTTTATAGTCGATATTCGTCATCATTGGCGTCACACTACGTGGCAAACTACAAAAACCTATTAGGGGATGCAATAGGCTTACAGGGAACATCCAAGTATATGTTCCATACTAACGGGGGTAGTGATTGGGTCTCGAACATCAGGTGGACAACTAAGCCCTCCACTAGTGCAAGTCATCTTCATCGTCATAAAATACACGATTCATTGGTTACACAAACTATAGGACCCTCTAATACGTGGCCCTCTACAATTGGTTTCGCACGCTTGTACCCTTCTGGAATGTTCCACACGCTAGCAGCACGCAGGCTACCACTCCAGGTGCTGGGAGGGTCGGCGTCGTCATGCCTCCCCACCCAATTAGCCCAACATCTGTCATCACTCTTGTCATCTGAGAATCAATTAAGGCTTTGAACTTGAACTTGCAGAGGCTCTCTGTGCCTGAGAATTAAAGGGAGTATGGCATGGTCTTATCTTCTGGTTTCGGTGTAGCTCGACCCAATGTCTATTTTCATCAGACCATGTGACTGGAGACCACGTTTTCGAGCTCTTTGCTGCATATACTATTAAATGATGAACTTTTGGCACCTTCACTGTTTTTCCATTTCACCTCAAACAGAAGTGTGTTTCTTTCTCACATTCATTTTAACTATTTGATGGACAATGTTACGCTCACCTGGTATCCATAGGGACACCACCCAGCTGGGTTACTCGCTGGTATGCTTCTCAGCCTTGCCCTGATGTGGTCTGCGGGGAAGGTTCTGCCTGAAAATACAGGAGGACTGTGTTCAAGACTGACCGACTGGGGTAAGTATCCTCCCTCCACCACCGTATGCTTTCAGTCCCTCTGGAGCCCTCTCCTCACCTTGTGGTAGAATTAGGCGTGCTCTCCGTCCTGCCTTCTTTGCAGGGGCACGTTGTCTTTCATGAGTGCGGTCCAGTTACTTCACTGACGCCGGCCTGTTTGATATTGTTCAGGTAGGTCCTATTGCTGTTCTTTAGTTTTGTTGCTATCCTGCATGCCTTTCTTTGTTTAAAATGTCTCTTTTTTCTCCCTTAGGTATGCAGAGCTTCAGCGCGGCGAACTGGCTTGGTTGAGCCCCGCTGGTAAATGATGGCGCATTAAGAGTGCTATGATGCGGTAAGTAAGTGCTATGCGCAGTGCTGCGAAGTCTTGCCTTTGCTAACCTGTGTTTTCCTTCCTTGTAGGTCGCAGTGTTCTTCAGTGCGAGTGGAATGTCCGGAGTGGTGCCAGCCGAGAGGTGACCAGCCAGGTAAGCCTTTTGAGCAGTTGGTAATTTGTAAATGTCTCTACAGCTTTCTTTAATGTTGCCTCTATCTTCCTCTTTCAGGTCGTTCTGTCCGGGAGCCGTGCAGATTCGAGGAAGCTGTTCTCAGTAGCTGCGAGTGTTTAAAGATGAAGACTGCAGGTAAGATGCTGCTGCTAATGATGTTCCTTTTGTCTTCTTGCAGGTTCTGCTTCTCAGAGGTTCGAGGAAACAGCTGGACACGGTGAGCGTCACGTTGTAAGCTGCAAAGTAACACGAAGCATGTTCTGCAGTCAGGGTGTGGTTTATAAAGCCCAGGTAAAGTAGTACCAGGGAAAGTAGTTCCAGGCCTGCCACACCCAAAACACTAGACCGCATAGCTTGGTTCTTAGGAACCAAGCTATGTGGATGCCTCCATGTTGGCTGACAATACAATAAAGGACTGGCCCCATGAGGGCTTTTGAAGAGGATGCCAGGCTCTAGAGGCCCGAGTCCTGACTCCATCTGGCCAATGGGTTTGCCAGAGGGGGTTTTGGGCGAGGGTCGTGACAGCACTCCCCCCTAAGGCCCCTCCCATGGTGTTCCTTCTGTCTGGCCCAGGTTTGGTTGGGAAGTTCCAATGGAATTTCCTGATTAGACGTGGTTCGTGGATATTCTCACTGGGCTCCCAGGATCTATCTTGTGGTCCAAATTCTTTCCAATCGAATAGATAGTATAGCTTGGTCCTAGAGTATTTAGAGTCCAAGATATCTTTGACTTCGAATTCTGGTTCTCCGTCAACAATTATGGGCTTAGGTGGTGTCCCAATCCGTGTGCCGGGTTGCATTGGTTTCAGGAGGGACACATGAAATACCCGGTGGATGTGTAGATTAGGTGGTAAATCCAGTTTCACGGCTGCTGGGTTGGTATAGGGCCTTAAGAATCTGGGATGAAAGGTCCGGGTTCCCTTGATGGGTACGAATTTAGCGGCTAACCAAACTTTGTCTCCTACTTGATAATCAGGGGCCTTTTTCTGGTGTTGGTCGGCGAATCTCTTTTGTTTTTCTTTGGCATGAATAAGGTGTTCCTTTGCCCTTTTGAAAGCCTGAGTAATGGTTGTGTGTAGAGTCTTTACCGCCGGCATTTCCAAGCTGGCTGGAAGGTCTAGTTCAGAGGTACGTGGATGTCTGCCATGAAGGGTATAGAAGGGCGTTTGTCCCGTGCTTGAATGCAAAGAATTGTTATATGCATATTTGGCTATCCATAGTAGGTCTTTCCAATTCCTTTGTTCATGGTGCAGCATGCACCATAAATATTGCTCGAGTGTCTGATTGATACTCTCGGTTTGGCCGTCCATTTGGGGATGGTGACTGGTAGATAGCCGAACGTCGATCTGCGCCATTGAACAGCATTTTTTCCAGAAGTTTGAAACAAACTGGCTGCCTCGATCAGAGACCAGAACCGAAGGGAAGCCATGTAGCTTAACCACGCCCTCCAGGAACACTTTTGATAAAGTGGCTGCGTCTGGGAGGCCTTTGAGAGGAATAAAATGGGCCATCTTCGAGAATAAGTCCACAACTACAAGGATGGTGTTGAACCCTTGGTTTGGAGGTAGATCAGTGATGAAGTCAAGGGAAAGAGTGTGCCATGGAACTGGAGGAATGTCCAATGGTTGTAGGAGACCAGATGGTTTTTGTTTCTGTGATTTATTTTGTGCGCAGACACGAGTTTGCCATGCGAGGTAGGCATCAGGATTCATTGTCCGTTGGATTTCTTTTCGTAGTTCTGCTTGTGTTAAGGCTGTCGTGATACCCAAGAGTTTGTCTTCAGGTATAATAGGTACTGGGTCTGGAGTTGTATATACTATTTCATCTATGCCCATGCGAGATAAGGCATCTGCCTTTCCGTTTCTGACTCCTGGTCAAAATGTGATTACATAATCATATTCGGCGAAGAAAAGGGCCCACCGTAATTGGCGCGAGGGCTGGGCCTTGGCTGTTTTGAGATATTGCAGGTTTCGGTGGTCTGTGATGACTGTAATGG
This sequence comes from Ambystoma mexicanum, assembly GCF_040938575.1. Taxonomy (NCBI): domain Eukaryota; kingdom Metazoa; phylum Chordata; class Amphibia; order Caudata; family Ambystomatidae; genus Ambystoma; species Ambystoma mexicanum. The sequence continues at coordinate 510,815,222 of NC_090927.1, read as the reverse complement.
TGTGTCTGGCCCCCAGAAGGTAGTGCCTCCATGCTTTAAAGGTGAATTTGATAGCCAGGAGTTCCTTGTCCGTGATGGCATAATTAATCTCTGGAGGTGTGAACTTTTTTTTTACCAGAAGGCCACAGGATGTAGCTGGCCGGTTTCCGGGTCTCTCTGTGAAAGGACAGCCCCCATTGCAAGACTGGACGCATCAGTTTCAACGACATAAGGGAAGTCTGGACGAGGATGTCGCAGGATTGGAGCGGAGGTAAACCTTTGTTTAAGTTCCTGAAAGGTTTCTTCTGCTTCTTCGGTCCAAGCAAACTTTTTATTGTTTTTTCGTAATAGTACTGTGATTGGGTGCACAACCTGAGAGAAGTCTGGGATGAACCGGTGGTAGAAATTCGCAAAGCCCAGCATGCTTTGTACCCCTTTCAGAGACGTTGGTGAAGGCCATTTCAGAATGACATCTACCTTGTGCTTGTCCATTCTGATGCCTCCTGGAGTAAGGATAAAACCAAGACATTCTACTTTTGTGAAGTGAAAAAAGCATTTTTCAAGCTTTTCAAACAAGCGATGTTGACGGAGCTTGGTGAGGACTGAACGAACGTGCCTGACATGATCTTGTTCCGAGGCTGAGTATACTAAGATGTCGTCTATGTACACTAAGGCGCACACATCAATTAACTCCCTTAAGACGTCATTCATGAAATATTGGAATGCCGCAGGAGCGTTGCATAACCCGAAGGGCATGACTTGATATTCAAACAAGCCGTACTTAGTACGGAAGACGGTTTTCCATTCATCTCCTTTTCTGACTCGGACCAGGTGGTACGCTCCTCGAAGGTCCAATTTGGTATAAATTTGGGCATCTTTAACTTGGTCTAGCATCTCAGGGATAAGTGGCAAGGGGTAGCGTTTCTTCCCGGTGATCTGGTTCAATGCGCGGTAGTCAATACAGGTTCTCAAGTCTCCTTCCTTTTTCGGTACGAAGAACAAAGGACTGGCTGCGGGGGACTTCGAAGGACAGATAAATCCGTTTGCAAGGTACTGGTCTAAATAGGATTTCAAATGAAGGGGTTCTGGTTCTGTGAGAGCGTAGACCCTGCCGCAAGGGATTTGTGCACCAGGGCCTTTTTGTGCACCAGGAACAAGGTCGATCTGACAGTCATAGGGCCTGTGCGGCGGCAATGTATTGGCTTGGTCCTTTCAGAAAACATCCTGGAAATCATGGTATTCACTTGGCAAGGTATTAGTTGCTCCCAGGGTTGATACTGTCTCTCCGGGAGTCATGGGGATACAGACGTCGGGTTTCTCCTCTTGGTAATAGCAGGCAGGGGAGCAGTCACCAGGGAAGGTTAATTTACGTGCCCGCCAGTCTATCAAAGGGTTGTGAGCAACCAACCATGGCATCCCTAGTATTAGCCCGAACTAAGGTGCCTTGATGAGATCGAATGAAATAGACTCCCGATGTCTGTCCTGACACAGCAAGGTTACCCTGGCTGTGCACTGGGTTACTGGTCCGGAAGCGATTTCTGTCCCATCCACGTTGATTACCTTGTCCATAGTTGGCTTAGAACACAAAGGAAGCCCCATCTCTGCTGCCAGTTCTTGATCAATATAATTTCCAACTGCTCCGCTATCGATGTATGCTTCAACGGCATGCATCCTTGACGACTGTTGGTGGTTAATTAAGATCACAGGTATTGCAAAGTGCAAGGTCAGCAACTCTTTCTTCTCACTCGACAAACTGACCTCTATGTTTGTCGAGCTTGATAGTTTCCCGATTCCTTAGTTTCATCCTTCTCTGTGGTCCTGACTGTTCTTCTTGGGGGTTTTACTGGACAGTCCTTCAGGAAATGTCCTGGTTTCCCACAATACAAACAAAGCTGTTGTTGTCTTCTTTTGTCCCGCTCTTGTTTTGTTAATGGAGGCCGTATCCCTCCAATCTGCATGGGTTCTACAGCATTTTCAGGTACACGGGGTGTGTTTTCCCTTGGTCGAACATTCACGGTCCGAGGGTCCATCTTAGACCGGTCTGCCTTTCGGTCCTGCAACTGGTGGTCTAGCTGCATGACCAGATTTATGAATTCTGCACAGTCTCTGGGTGGATCAACCACCTGGGCTAAGACGTCCTTTAATTCGCCTCGTAAGCCTCGATGGAATAACGTGGTTCTTTTGTTTTCTGGCCACCTAGCTTCGGAAACCAGTCTGTTGAAGGTAGCAATGTACGTTAACAAGTCCTGATTCCCCTGTCGGAGGGACAAGAGTTCATTGTCTACTGCTTGTTCCTAGGTATGGCGAGCAAAAGGTTTTTCCATTTCTCTCTGGAACCCCCCAAAGTCATGTAATAGAGGATCGTCATGGGTTACCAACGGCACCGACCAATCTGCTGCACTACCACTCAGGTATGATAAAACAAAAGCTACCCGAGCTTGGTCGTTTGGAAATGCTCCAGGCCTACAAAGAAAATGAAGGCGGCACTGATTGATGAATGCCGCATACTTCCATGGGTCGCCTGAGAACCTTTCTGGTGGTGCCAGGAGCACTGTTCCAGGTAACGTGATCTGTACCGGAGTGGGTGGTATGGCAGGGTTTTGCATCGTTGGATTGCTTCCAGGTTGAGGCATCTGTCCTGCCTGTGATTGCAAGTATTGCCTGCTAATCTCTTCAGTGCGTTCTTTGGTCACTATTAGGTCTCTCCGGAGGGCATTAGTCTCTTGTCGGGCAGAATGAACCTCAGCTCGAAGCTCTCCTAGTAATTGGGCCAATTGGTCCATTTCTGATGTCTCCATGGCGCCCAGGTGGATTTGTTATGGTAGGCTTCGTGTTCTGTTACGCTCACCTGTTATCCACAGGGACGCCACCCAGCTGGGTTACTCGCTGGTATGCTTCTCAGCCTTGCCCTGATGTGGTCTGCAGGGAAGGTTCTGCCTGAAAATACAGGAGGACTGTGTTCAAGACTGACTGACTGGGGTAAGTATCCTCCCTCCACCCCCGTATGCTTTCAGTCCCTCTGGCGCCCTCTCCTCACCTTGTGGTAGAATTAGACGTGCTCTCTGTCCTGCCTTCTTTGCAGGGGCGCGTTGTCTTTCATGGGCGAGTGCGGTCCAGTTACTTCACTGACGCTGGCCCGTTTCATATTGTTCAGGTAGGTCTTATTGCTGGTCTTTAGTTTTGTTGCTATCCTGCATGCCTTTCTTTGTTTAAAATGTCTCTTTTTTCTCCCTTAGGTATGCGGAGCTTCAGCACGGCGAACTGGCTTGGTTGAGCCCCGCTGGTAAATGATGGCGCATTAAGAGCGCTATGATGCGGTAAGTAAGCGCTATGCGAAGCGCTGCAAAGTCTTGCCTTTGCTAACCTGTGTTTTCCTTCCTTGTAGGTCGCAGTGTTCTTCAGCGCGAGTGGAATGTCCAGAGTGGTGCCAGCCGAGAGGCGACCAGCCAGGTAAGCCTTTTGAGCAGTTCGTAATTTGTAATTATCTCTACAGCTTTCTTTAATGTTGCCTCTATCTTCCTCTTTCAGGTCGTTCTGTCCGGGAGGCATGCAGATTCGAGGAAGCTGTTCTCAGTAGCTGCGAGTGTTTAAAGATGAAGACTGCAGGTAAGATGCTGCTGTTAATGATGTTCCTTTTGTCTCCTTGCAGGTTCTGCTTCCCCGAGGTTCGAGGGAATAGCTGGACACCATGAGCGTCACGTTGCAAGCTGCAAAGTAACACAAAGCATGTTCTGCAGTCAGGGTGTGGTTTATATAGCCCAGGTAAAGTAGTACCAGGGAAGGTAGTTCCAGACCTGCCACACCCAAAACACTAGACCGCATAGCTTGGTTCTTAGGAACCAAGCTATGTGGATGCCTGCATGTTGGCTGACAATACAATAAAGGACTGGCCCCATGAGGGCTTTTAAAGAGGATGCCAGGCTCTAGAGGCCCGAGTCCTGACTCCACCTGGCCAATGGGTTTGCCAGAGGGGGTTTTGGGCGAGGGTCGTGACAGACAACCAGGCTCACGGTGGCCTCGACTCTTGGTGCTGGACCAGCCAAGCCTTTCTTGAATTTCTCCTGGGCCATTAGCTGTTTTCCAACTGTGCCACACTGAAACCCTTTCTACCCACGGGGTCCAAGCCTTGCTAAAGTGCATCGTGGAACATACATGTTCTATACATTCCTTTATATATACATTGGTGTATAGCCGCAAACTATTCACTATGTAGCCAGCCTCAAGATCACTTTGTCTACTTGCGTTACTGCATCTGTACAAGTGTAAAATTGACTTTGCATTTTCTTCTGAATTTCTTTGCATGAGCATCTTCATAGCGAGCCCGAAATGTTGCTCATCTTCGACACCTCCTCTTCAGATCTTATAAAATGTCTATGTTCTTTCGTCTTACGTATCTTTTCAGTTCTGCTTTGCGTGATGTCACCAGTCTTCTTTCTCATTCATTTTCATGCTTCTTCCAGGACCCTGTCCAGAAGACCATCATTTCTTTATGAACGCATATAGGGTTTTCAAAGTGGATACTTTGTTTCAAGAATTCTTTGCGGTATAGGCATCCTAACTGGTACTGCACTTGTCGCAAATTCTGGTTCGCAACATATAGGCAACTTAGGGGCGGAGGTTTCGATAGGGGTTATTTGGCTCTTCCTCTACACTGTTAATAGTTTGGGGGCGAGCTCTGATAAGTAACACTTGTAAAGGTCAACCAGGAGACAATCCGGACCTGGGCCCTTCCCTGTGGCAAGATCTTTTATGGCCTGCCCTATAACTTAGATGGTCAGTGGGAGCTCTAGTGCTACCCTAGCCTCGGTAGAGGGACCTCATTTATGTACTGGGTGAGTTCATTTTCTGTGGCAGTATCCCCATTATCATACAAAGAAGAATAAAATTCCAGAAACACTCCATTTATCGCCTTCTCTTCTGTACGTGTTTACCCATCCCGCCCGCAAACAGTAGTAATTGGATGAGTGTTGCTTTCGGATCTAACCAGCCTGGCCAGTGATTTACTCCCTTTGTCCCCTTCCCTGTATCTCCTGGCTCTAGCAGGGGCAGTGATATATAGGATCTCTCTGTCTGCCAGTCTATGAAATTCCTCCAGTTGTGCCTGAAGTGGAGCTAGCGTTGAATCCCCAGGTGTTGTCTGTTTTCCAGTAACCGCAATTGTAATTCTGATCTTATGGTTCATAGCGATCCATGTGTTGGTGATAATATATGTCCATGCATCCAAACCTTAAAGGATTTCTAGACTATGGCCATGGTCCCCACTGACCCCTCGTTGCAGACAAAGTATTCCTTAAGGTCAACCCTTACTGGGGCAAGTTTCGTGGTGTCATGTAGAAGAGCTGGTGGCATCCTCCATAACTTTGGGCTGCGGTCTAGTCAGGTGTTACGCTCACCTGGTATCCACAGGGGCACCACACGATACTGGATGGAGGTCTAAGCGCTATCCTGGACCCCTCTCTGCTTGGTTATGTGCCAGACGTAGGGTAGCGCCTATAACAGGAGAATGGAAGGTTAAGATACTGGTTCTGCGATGGGTGGACTCCCACCTCCCTCTGGTCCAAATCCCCTCCCTTGGGGTTATTGTTCACCTTAGGCTTTTGTGCGTTGAACTCTCCGTCCTGCGTCTCTGTGCAGGGGCGCATGGTTGGTATGGGCGTTCTGTGGACCTAGTTGCTTCACTGGTCAGTGTGCCCTAATGTCGGGTCCAGACCGGCTGTGACTCTGACTCTGCTTGCTGTCTTCCAGGCGAGTTATAATGTCCTTTCCGTCTTTATTCTGTCTCTTTCTTTCCCTCCGTTTTCTCTGTCTTCTTGGCGTCTTGCTCCACTATGCTGTTCCCTAACAATGTCTCTTTTTGTTTTCACAGGGATGGTTGCGATCTCGGAGTTGCCGCGCCGATGGCGAAGACCACAGTGAGTTATTGATGCGCGGAGCGCTGCGCTGTTTATTGGTGTTAATTGCTAACCTGTGTTCTCTTCTCTTCTTTGTACAAGTTGCGGTGATGTTCCGGAGTGATGAGCGATCGAAGCGCTGCTTGCCCAGGTAAGTGCTTTGTTAATGCTGACCTTGTTCCTTCTCCCTTGCAGGTTGCGGTGAAATCTGGAGTGTGGGTGAGGTAAGAGAAGCGCCGTTTGCTGCCAGGACTCGCTGCTTGCCCAGGTAAGAATTGTTATTAATGCTGTCCTTGTTTCTTTACCTTTGCAGGTTGCAGCGAACTGCGGAGATGGACGAGGTAAGCAAAGCGCAGGATGGATTCAAGGCCGTTTACTTCACAGTTAAGTGTTTTTGCTCGCTAATGCTGTTCTTGTTCTTCCAGGTTATTAATGGAATCTGGATCTAGGGCTTCAGGATCGGGCCGCCGGAGAAGCAGATGAGCAGGAGCTGGACAAGGTGAGTGTTACGCTGCAGGAGTGCAGAATAAGGCGAAGCATGTTCTGCTGTTTGGGTGTGGTTTAAATAGCCTAGGTAAAGTAGTTCCAGGCCCAGCCACACCCAAAACACTAGACTGCATGGCTTGGTTCTAAAGAACTGAGCTGTGTAATAGGCATTCATGTTGGATTAAGGTCCGAAACTGGTATTGCTTTATTCCTGATAATGAGCCTGGCGCCAAAAGCACCAGGACTGACTCCATGTATGTTTCTGATGGAGTTTTAAGGCCCTTGGGGGCCAGTGTGAAGGACTTTAGCCCCACTGCTGCCAGGGGGCTGTTATACCTGAGGGGGTCAGGGGCATGGATCGTGACAGCAGGCTAGTTTAATTTCTAACAATACCGGGAGTGGTCTGGTATAGTGTGTGGAAAAAAGCTGCAGTCCGTTGTGTGCGGGACATATTCTAGTGAGTACAGCTAATGATCTATATGTGAGCCAGAATCGTGGACTGAAGAGTGGAAGTTGAATTCCATCCCCTGGGTGTGAATTTCCCTCCATGCATCAACCAGGGGTATGTTCTTCATACTTTGAAGGATGGTGTGTGTGCAGCCTTGGTGTGTGTGCGGGGGACTCTGGAAGTTCTGCCCATCTGTGGATCAAGTATGGTGTTGAAGTCCCCCCATTTTACTTTAGTGGTATCAAGTCGGGATATGAGCTCTATTATTTGTAGATAAAAATCTGGGTCATAAATGTTCCATCCATATGTATTAATCAGGACAACGGATTGTCCCAGTATAGTCCCCCATACAATCACGTATCTCCCCATTGTGTCAATTTTGGACTTAGTTACTATGAAGCCTAGGGCATGATGTATGCGGGTCATGACACCCCTCGATTGCGTCTAATATTCCGTGCCTAGTCTCAAAGGTTCCAAACTACGGGCAAAGAAGTCCACTGTTTTGTGTTGGGCATGGGTTTTTCTGTAGCATCAAGATCCGAATATTATGTCTTTAGCATAGGCCTGAATTTTTCGTGCCTTGATAGGGTTGCTCAATGCCCTAATGTTCCATGTGAGCAGTCTAAGCGGTTGAGCTGGTCCAGTCATCACCCCGGCGAGTCTTGTGTTGTATTGCAAGACCAAATGAGATTCAAACGATTGCAGCTTTTCCATGATCGCCTGTCATATTTATCCTTTTTCATTTCCCCAAATTCCCCCACCCTCCCCTCCCTCACTGCCCCCCCATCCTGAGAGTGTATACCCCTTCATGAATAACCAGTTCTGAAAAAATAGGAGGCAATGTGCAACCCCGACCATCAGCATCAAACGTTAAACAGGTACAAGCTGCACTATGTGGCTCATTCGAACTTGAAGGACCCTCTCAGGTTGTGCCTGACATGGTTGTTTTCCGCAGTGGTCATTGAGGCTATATAAAAGAATGTTGCTAATATCAGCTGTTGCCAGGCGGAATCGGAATGTTCTGCTCAATGTAGGCGACAGCGTCTTCAGGTGACTCAAAAAAGTGGGCTCTGCCGGCATGTTGTACTCTCAGCTTGGCTGGAAACATGACATATGGGGCTTTCCATTCTCTGAGGGATTTCTTGACCTGGTCAAAATTACGCCTTGCTGCTTGTACTCCTGTGGAGAAATCCGGGTAGATGTGGATTCTGTGCCTTTCTCGCGTGCCATCCAGAGTATCTGGTCCTGATCCCGGTAGTTTAAAAGTCAGGCAATAATTGTCTGTGGTAGGGCTCCTGCTTTGGATGGCGGAGCCAGGGAACTATGCGCTCTCTTCATGAGGAACTGGGCCAAAAATTGTGCCTCTGGGAATATTATGCACAATGCCTCCTCCAGGAATGTTCCAATGGGGACGTTTAGGGTTCTCTAAGCCACACCCACCACCCTGATGTTGTTTCAGCGGGATCGGGACTCCAAGTCTTCACACCTTACTCGGACTGCCTTTAAGTACCGTTTAATTTCCTCAATGTCTTTCCCATGTATGGTTACTGTCTCTTCAAGCTCCCCCACTCTATTTTCCGCTGCAGTGATCCGGGCGCTTTCTTTCTGTAGGTCAATTCTTAATGAGGATATGTTGCTGCCTATGTCGTCTAGCTTAGTGTTCAACTGCCACGAACACGGCCTGCATTGCCAGCATGCAAGGATCCATATCCTAGGAAGTGCATGTGTCTTTGTGGGGGGGGGGGGGGCATAGGGGCCTGGGAGCCAGCAGCCTCCTTATCAGGCTGTGACATGCATATATATGTGTCCATGTGGCCCCCTCTTGCCTCCTTTTGTGCCTCCACAGGTCATACTTTGCGAGTAGGGGGAATTTTCGGTGGTTTGCTGTGCTTTATCGATGTAAAGTCTATGGCGCTGGCTCAAATCTTGTATCTGTGGTGGTCACACAGTAGCAGGTTTTGTCAGTTTTCTTCCTCTAACTCTTTCCACTTCTTCTTACAAATAACTCATTTGCAAATCTTGCTGCTTACCCCTTTAAAGTAAAATGGGGGAACGTGGGCTCCAGAACGGAACCGACCTTGCTGAGCTCTAGTATTGAGGGTCCGTTTGGTTCTATTTTTGTGGCAAGATCACAGGTTAAAGTTGAGGTGCAGCCCACACCTCGTTTGTTGGGTAGAGAAAAGGAAGGACACCTGGACACCTTGCATTTGTTGAATCTAAGAAATATATTTTCCACACAGTGCTTGATTGTAAAAGGGTTTGCTTATTTTGTTAGGTTATAAACGCCCTTTATAGGTACAGTCGGGGTTCTTAGGTCCCCATGTAGTCAACCGACACGTGTTTCGACCCGTAGGTCCTTCTCAAGGCTATGAGTTGCTGTCTGGCGCCCCCTGTGGGGTTCTGGTTGGGTTAGGTTTTGTCCTGTGTATACAGTGGCTCCTATTGGGCCCTGGAGTTATATTTGAGAAAAGGTTAGGGAACCCCTTAGGAAGTTGCAGAGGGAGAACGATAGATGAGGCTTCTGCCTTTATGCATTCACCTCTGGCAACCTAGTTTGTAGATGGTATTACCTCTCTCTAATGTACAGTCATATTGGGGATTAGGGAAGTCTGGGCTAAGGTGGAGAGAGCCCTAAGGAGATGTGATGAATCCAAGGAGTTCATCACCTGTCTCCAAGGGGGAGCCACCCCCTTTGAGACTAGGGAGGCGAGCCTGCTATGCTTAACACCCCCTAGTGGACATGGTAAAGGGGGTCCCTCTGGATTTGATAATCCAAGAGGGTCTAGAGATCTGCGCTGTTACAGAGACCTGGTTACATGAGGCGGCTGGACCCTCATTATCCCTGGCTGTTCCACATGCATGTAAGATATATCGTATGGATAGACGAATGGAAAGGGGGGTGTAGCCTTTATTCATAAGTTCGCGCTTGAAGTTTGGAAAGCAGAAATAGCAAGCCCAGCAGGCTGTGAATGTACGCAGTGATTTTACTGTGAAAAAAAATAACAAATGCAATGATAATGAAAAAATGTTTTAAAAATATATATATATGGGGATGGGGTAAAGGGTTAAAAGGTGTGTGGGGTGGTTCAGGGTGGGGTTGGAAGCATGGGGAATGGGGGGGTATGATGGGAAAGGCCCCCCAATTAAAAAAACTAATGTACATTTGTTTTTTCTTTGTTAAAATTTAATTTGTTATTATTTAATTTGTTTCAATCACATGTAACCGGCTTTGAAACTATGCATATGAAAGTCCGCACAAATGCTAATACCACAGTTTATTTCATTCTTATTTACAGACCACCGAACTCTATGCCAGACTTTATAAATCAGCTGGTGAATGCGGTGCTGCCGATCCTTAAAGCTTCTGCCAAATTGGTCCTTTTAGGAGATTTTGGCACTGGGGTTTGAACTCAGATCCCAAAGACTTAGAATTAAGAACATTATTTAAGGACTTGGAACTTAATCAATTGATTTTGAATGCAACCCACATTAAAAGTAATACACTAGATTGGGTGGCCATCCATAACTTAACAGTGGGTAGGATTGATGTATCGACTTGCCCATGGTCCGATCACTTCTTTGATCTTTTATTTTCTAATAAAGTAACCAGAAAATCTAAGCCCAAAAATTGGATTGCTGCACGTAACATTCATAGAGTTACCCCAGAGGCAATAAAGAATTGGACCGTCCCATTAGCAAACTCAGTCACCAAGATGGAGTCAGCTACAGAGATACCCAATGCCCATCAAGAAATCCTTAAGAACGCTGTAAACACAATTGCCCCTATGCACACTAGACTGTTGCCACAAAAAAAGTCTAACACTTGGTGTACATCCGAATTCCAAAAACTCAAAGGAAACAAAAATAGAACTTTTAAAAAATTGAATCGCACGCATTCAGAGGAAGACAAGACGCATTTTAAAAGGGACGCAAAAGCAAATGAACTAGCTATTCTGGATGCAAAAAAATGTATGACAATAGAATAGCTAATGCTGACCATGATTCCAAGGAATGTTTCACAATCTTGAAAGAACTGGAGAACCCATATCCTAAAGACATGAAGCGCTCCATCGAAGATGAGGCATGGTGTTTAACCATCCAAGAGGCTATGCTAAATAAATTGCACTGCATTAAACAGAAGATAAAGACCAAGGCACAGACAGTGAATATAGAAGAAACAATGATAGGTATTAGTTATCCTAAAAGGGAAACCTCTCATTTGCCTTTTCACTTTAAAATGTTAACAGAGAGTGAGATATCTGATCTTATAACAAAACTCAAACCCACGAGCTGCAAGGGCGATACATGTCCAGCCATGACAGTTAAAAAACTTGTCGCCCTTCCTTGTTAGCACCTTTTACTGAGTTTGTGTACGTATCTCTTTTTTATAAACTTTATTTAATTTTTCGGTTACATAGCATCTCGGAACAATGCAGTAAATGTCAACACTAAACAGCCTAGTGACAGTTTCTTTATATCCCCCCCCTCCCTAATCCCCAGCCCCTTTGGGAGAGAACAAAAATAAAACCAGTGGAACTATTGGAATTGACAGAAAACAAGCTTGCGCTTCGGCCTCTTACAAAGCTTCAACCGGTCCCACATCCCTTAGCACCTCGAAGTCCAGAGAGTCCAAGAATAAGCCCTAAGCCCACAGGTTGTTTCCATCCTCCCTGCTCCCCCATAGCTCCGAACTCCCATCCATGCTGGCTCAGGTATCTCTCAATTAACTGTTCACAGAAAGCACAGGCTTTGCATGAGACGAGGCCAAAACAAGTGGGCTTCCCTACCCCTTACATTGTCAAGGAACAGAGACCAGGCCTGCGTCTACTTGGGGATGGAATTAGTCAGCAGCGCTGTGATTCTCTCTATGGCCAACATTTCCCAAACCTTGGTCCACCAGTAAGCCAGAGAGGGACCCTTCCGGAATTTCTAAAAGCAAGCTCTGGTGTACTTTGCTACTAGGTTTAGTTGGGATATCAGCGAGGCCCGAGGGCCTGTGAGGGGGTAAAAACCATCCTCCAGTGTATCTGTGAGCAAAGCCAGCAGGGGGGGGGGGTCAAGGGGAAGCTGGTTACCCGTTATTTCTTTAATCTGCGCTAGGACCGCCGTCCAGTATACAGCTATGATGGAGCAAGATCACCACATGTGCAGCATGTTTCCCACCCCTCCGCACCCATGCAAACACCGGTCCGACAGCTCCGGGGCTATGCGATAGAGCCTCGCCAGCATGACGTACCACCTATAGTAGTGTTGTATTGCCCTCTCCTTTGCCTGTGTGCACCCCGAGCTAGTATATATTTGCTGCCAGATCTTAGCCCATGACTGCTCTTGGATGTCACGCCCTAAATCATCTTCCCACTTGACCATGTAAGGGTGCTTACTGCCGTTCTCTGGGTTCCCCCAGAAGCCTATATAAGTGTGAAACCACCCCAGAACTCTTCCCTTCTAGAGCCATGAGTTCAATCCCATTGAGGTTGCGGACAGCCGCCCCCTTGGTTGCTGGGTTGGTGATCCAGTGCCTAAGCTGGATGTAGCGGAACCGTTCGGTTTCACGCAGGCTAAATTTGGCCTTCCATTTGGCGAATGTCAGAGGTTTCCCCTCGCAAAAGAGGTCTCAGAGTTTCAATGGGGAGTCCCGATCTGTAAAAGCCCCGCTGCCCATCCCTGCAAAGAAATCTTGGTTACGCATGATAGCTGTGAGAGGACCCAGTCCCCTAGGGATCCCCAGGAGATAGCATGCTTTATCCCAGTGTGCTAGGGTGACAGCTGTTGTGGGTAAAATTCTCCCTCCCTGTCCTCTGGTCTCCATCGAGAGAAAGGGGGGAGCTTGTGCAGTGGGGTCGTCAAGTCTGCGTTTTCAATATCCTTCCACCGCGAGGCCTGTATGTCTGGCAGCCAGTCCAATACTGGGGCTATTTGCGCCGTCAGGAAATAGTTTTGCAAGGATAGGGACACCCATCACCCCACAGACAGGGCTTTTAGTTAACTTATCTTTTAAAGAATCCCAATGTGCCTGAGATATTAAAGAATGCATGAGTCACTCCTTTGCTTAAAAAAAACAATCAGGGCTGGATCCTTTCATCCCCTTGAACTATTAGCCAATTACGAGTACACCATCCCTTTAAAAACACCTAGATAGAGTTGCTTATGAACACATTTCAGAATATTTGGTGGCAAACAACCCAATTCTGAATAAATGGCAATCCTGCTTTAGACCTGGGTTTGGAACTGAAACAGCTTCATAAGATCTCAAATCCAGAATCCTGCAATATACGGTTAAAGGGCAGTTGGTACTCCTCTTTTTACTTGACCTATCTGCCGCTTTTGGTTTGGTCGAATACCATATACTAATCGAAAGATTGCAGACAGTTGCTGCTTTCTCTAAGGAATCAGCAAAATGGATCAAATCATTCTTGGAAAATCGATTAATTAGAACCAGTATTAAGAATGCTGCGGCCACCTCTGTGCAAATGCATTACAGTGTTCGGCAAGGGGCCTTTCTATCGCCCTCTTTATTTATTTTTTATTTATTTCATGTATTTATTTATATAGCGCACAAAACCCATAGGTATCTAGGCACTTACGCTGAAGAGATTGGTTACCATGCTTCAGGTTACAGAAAGGAAGCTCAGGAAGTGATTACATCAAAGAGAAGCGTACAGAGGTAATTGCATCACAAGCAAAGTGCAAAAAAATTTCAGTGAGCATATGCATGGAGCCTACCCCATGTTGCAGGGTGGCTGCGACACAGAGATGCAAAGTCAATCAAATGGGCACATTCATGGAGCTTGCCCCATGTTGCAAGGCGGTTGTGACACAGAGATGCAAAGTCAATCAGATGGGCACATCCATGGAGCTTAACCCCATGTTGCAAGGTGGCTGTGATAGAGAGACATGCAAAGTCAATCTGATGGGCACATCCATGGAGCCTAACCACATGTTGCAAGACGGCTGAGACACAGAGATGCAAGGTCAATCAGATGGGCACATCCATGGAACCTACCCCCTGTTGCAGGGCGGCTGCAACACAGAAATGCAAGGTCAATCAGATGGGCCCATTCATGGAGCCTACGCCCTGTTGCAGTGCGGCTGCGACACAGAAGAACAAGTTACTTACCAACTGGTAACGTTCTTTCGACTGGAAGTTCCTCCAACGTATTACACATCTTTGACATGTAATGTCCACAGTTGTGTACTTCGGAAACATTTTCGGCAGAGGGCGTCCTGCGTTGCTAGCGTCGGGTCGATGTCCCTCGAAGGCCTCTGTTGAGGGCGATGTCACCGGATGTTATAAATAGGACGCACTGTGACCGTAGCCTCAGTTTATGTTTTTTTCCTCCATAACGTGCGACATTCATATACCCAATGCTTGCTTGACTCCACATAACCTTGCGGGAACGTCAGCTGCAATAGCATAGGAAATTCTCCAGAGGGGGAGAATGGGAGGGCGATGTGGAATACGTTGGAGGAACATCCAGTCGAAAGAACGTTACCAGTTGGTAAGTAACTTGTTCTTCGAATGGATTGTGTCCTCCAATGTATTCCACATCTTTGACAGACTCCCAAAGCAGTACCAGAAAATGGAGGAGGGAAAAGAATTTAGAGTACCCAATCAGATGGCAGAATAAAGAATGGTGGTACCAATGGCCATATCTTGACTATGGAGCGTATCCAGGGAGTAATGTTTAACAAAGGTGTGGATAGAAGTCCATGTGGCTGCATCACAACTATTCCTAATAGGAACTCCCTGCTGCAGGGCTGTGGAAGTAGCCTTAGTACAACCCTATCCTTGTGGAACACAGTAAAGGGTGGCTTAAATTAAAGTGCCTGCAATTCACTCATTCTGTGAGTGGAAGTAACCGCCACCAAGAACACTGTCTTGAAAGACAATAGTCTCAAACGACAAGAGTGCAAAGGTTCAAATGGAGCACCCATCAGGAATTTCAAGACCAAATTCAGATTCCAAACCGGCACCTGGAATGGGGAAGGCGGGAACACATTAGTGAGCCCTTTAAAAAATTGGGAAATCAAAGGAATCTTAAAGTAAGAACATTCTTCAGACGAGCGCTTGAAGATAGACAGTGCCGGCAGGTACCTGTGGGATGATTCAACCCACGTTTTGCTCTGCCATGCGGCATCACTGTGTTCCGATGGTGCCAGAAACATCCAAATGGCCGCAAAACCCTTGTGCGCGCAAAACCTCTGAAAATCCCACTTTGCAAAGCACAACAATATGGCTGCCCGATCTGCCATGCATGTTGTCAGTGGTGGAACAGAGATCTCACTCCTGAAAGAGGTCACTGGACTCCACAACAATTGAAAATGGAGTCCAGAAGGAAAAGGCAGTGCTTTGCTAGCTGAAATCCCAAAATCTTGCTTTAAATCCTTTTTCTTTGTTGCTGAAACTGCAGAATGTTGGTACGAAACACCCTCAAACATCCAAAATTCTTGCTGCGTGCTACAATTCAATTAGTGCAAGAAACCATTGTGAACTTACAATGTACTAAAAAGCTGAAAGCATCAAGGGATTTCTACAGCAAAAGTGGCCTGTCTGTGGATCTGTCAAAATCTGGGTGCAGTACCCTCGGCCGCCTGAATGACAGCTGTCAGGGGCCTGCAGGATTAAACTTTAAACATGTATAAACTAAAATCAAATGTCTGTAAGCTAAGAGGCCTGTTGTTGAGTAACCCATTGTGTAATTGTTTTTGATTCCATGGTTTAAAATCTTGAATAAGTATTCAGCTGTGATTTGATCCCACAAGTTTGTTGTATGCTAAGGGAAAATTCAACAGAATTAACAGTTAAAATAAGCTTGCTAAAGCTACCAAACTGGAATAACAGGCTTCCACACAGAGGCCCTTTTCCTCTTCAGCAGGAATTCACACCTAAGTGATAAGTATAGGGTTGGGGAGGGAAACAATGAACAGCTGCAAAGCAGGAAATGTGAAGTGAGAAGACAGTCTTAAATGGACTCTGCCAAGAGCCAACAGGGAGGAGACTGCTCTTGAACTGAAGGGAGAGAAAAAAAGGCGGACCCAAACAGCCATCTGTGGCTGAACATTCACAAAGACATTTTGTTTAAATACATATAACTTGCCACTTAAAATTGTCAAAAAAAACAAAAATAACAGAATTGTAAATCTAAATTTTGGCTGCACATTTCAAGAGGCGGCAAAATCATGTGACATAATTTGGAAGGAAACGGCAGAACATGTGATTTTACACCAAATGTATTTCTGCTAGAAGTATGAAACTTTATACACTTATGCCCATGTTATATGTGCACACTTGTAGAAATTTGCTGATAAATTGGACATTGTATTCCGGATGAAAAGGGCAAAATTCTGTGAAAAGCAGACACAAGATCCCACAGCTACAGGGTTGGAGGAGTAGCTGCTGTGCAAAATATGTAATCTGTATATGTGGTTGTTATAGAGGTTGAACATGTGTAAATATGTATTGTGTCAAAAGTAGATTTTGTGTTCAAGAGGCTGGGGGTGGACTCTAAGCCTCATAAACCCACACCATAAAGGCGACACACTGTTTTCTCCTCCTATCAAGGCAGAGAGGAGATTTTGACCAATCCTTGTCAAAGGGGCGAGCTTAGGAGAAACCAGCACACACACCCCCCTTTAGCATAGCATAAACAGAGACAGCTCACCACTCAAAAGGACAGACAGATTCACCCACTATCTGAATGCTGGCGGAGCACCCTGTTGCAGAACTCTCCATCTTCCTTGCTCCAGACTCCAGAAACCTGGCAAAGCAGAACCCATTGCATAGCTGAACCACTTTCTGCTAGGCCTCAATTTCCAGAATCAGAACCAACCCCACAGACCTAAGGGGTGCATCAAAATACAGCCAGGCTGCGCTGAACTGCTTGCCTGCTGAAAATAATTTTCATCATAACCAAGAAGGGCAGATCCAATCCATTCCTGTGCCGTGCTGTGACCAGAGTGCCTTGCAGATCCAATCAAGTCCGGTGCCGTGCGGTGTCCAGAGCGTCTTGACGCTGTCCAATCCGATGTGCCCAGCAGTCTGTCATAAAACCAGATCCAGTTTCCTGACCAGAATCCTGACGGTTCCATTTAAAAACATATCTAATGAGTATCTGTAGATAGAACTGTGTCCCTAGCATATGTACTGTCCATAGTCAATCCCTCTCTTAAATCCATCCTATCATGTCTTCAGAAATTGCATTGTTAGGAGTATTTTGAATTGTCTAAACTCTCTATCCTATCCCTCCTATCTTCCTCCTGTACTAGTATTGTTAAAACTATCTTTGCGCTGATATTTTTCATCTGAAGAAGGCGAGCTACTCGGCAGTCAGTCGCCCTGATCAAGTGGCTGTGTTTCTGCGTGGCATTCGTTTATTCATAGTCATCCACTAGTATTAGAAATCCCATTTGTTATTTTAAAAGCACATTCCTGATTTCCATTCTTGCACCTATCTTGAAAAAGACCTCCACTAAAACGTTCAAAAATTTCAACGTCTGCTTGTAGCTAACATCCACAGCTTTAAATTGCATCTGAAACCACATCTCAAATCCATACAGTTATCCTGTTATCGCGATTATCGCGCAGTGAAAAGTTTGCCGCAGATTTCGTTTTTTAGAAATTCTGACACGTGTAAAACAGTTTTTGATTGCTCCCGACTTTAATTTTAGGATTTCAAATTGTTTCTTGGTAGTAAATCATTGCTAGTGTTGGTGTGCAACTATCCAAAGCAGCTCCCATAAGAATGATAACAATTTCAGCAATTTTGACCATGTTAGCGTTTTTGCCCAATCCATTCTCAAGATAGCTTAAAAGCCATTCAGACAGCTTGACAGTCAATTCTGTTTTCTCTTGTGTTTGCTGGGGGAAAGTGGTAATGTTATTGTGTTTGAATTCTGCCGTTCCTGAATACCTGCTCCCTCCTCCTATATCTTTACATTGCCTAATGTGGGGTTGAGGGGTGTGCAGGGGGAACCTCTAACCACAGCACTATCTGATCTACACACACACAAAAGTATTATTTCTGTGCTGAATTGTTTTGCTCACTATTACTCCTTGTGTATTAAAGAGATTATTCAGTGTTACATCACCCCATTGGTGATTATTGAGTACATATTAAAACATAGTGTGATTAAATTGTAAATACATAATTAAATATTTTAACTTTGCAAACCAGCCTGATTCCTGGTTCAGTGTGACCGGGGGGGGGGGTTCCAGGAGAGGGGCGTGATATGAGTGGTACATCGTTCAGAATAAAAGAACTTTTAGACAAAAATAAATAAGGATTTCAGTTGTGCATTACACGCTAGGCGTTGACTTGGGTGTGTGCCTGATTGAAATCACTTACAGCTTGAGAGCTTGTCACGGGATCCTGAATTAGACATACCACTTGTGACAGTCTAACACAGCGTGTTAACTGATGGGGTACATAGACCTTGTTGGGCTACCATACTGTACTACACTGTAAAAACACCCTTCAATAGAAATACTCAAAGGAGTTGGGCCTGTTTTGCAAAAGTAAAATAACCCTGAGATAAGTCAGAAGGAAATTAATATTTCCGGAACGGCGACCCCAGTGGAAATTAATATGGCAAAAGAACGCCTACTGCACAAATTGTTTGTCAGGGGTGAATGGGTTGAGCAGGATGAGAATGTTTGGCTGCAGGAAATCAAACGACAAGCCACAGCCACAGAATTAGATACATGGCAGGACCAGGGTCTATTACATCAGGGACTTAGTGAACTGTATATGGCCCCAAGGGTAAGAGAAGAGCAACGTCAAATTGCCAAAATAGCGGCGTACTTGTACGTCCACATTGGAGTAACACAGGAAAAATATGCCGAAAACCTAGACCTGGCAAAAAGGCAAGTACAATCCCTAGAGAAGACCCGAACTGATCTTGACTCTGCAGAGCAAAGGCTACAAAAGAGCCAAGAATCAGAGAGTGAAACCAGACAGTACCTGACAAAAGTAAAAGAAGTTCTGGATCTCCTGCAGCAAGAGAGGGTAGAGCAAGACACCAAATTACTAACACTGCAGAAAGAGTGCCAAGAAAGGTTGGAATCTCCACTACAGAGCCAACAAAAGCTGGAACAGCAATTAAATTATAATAAGGCCTGCGCAGGGCAGATAATCGCCCTGGAAAATCAGATTGATGAGATAAAGGAGGAAAATAATAAATTAATTGTGAAGGATCTCCACACTCAAACAGATTTTGATGAGGAGCGCCAGAAATTATGTGCCATTAGAAAACAAAGGGACGACCTGGCTGCACAGAGGGGTACTCTAATTCAAGAAAGGGACGCCTTAGGCCAGGAGGTCAGCCATTTAAAAACCAAGGTGGAAGAAATTCACCTGGCCCTTCAGGGACTGGGTGAACTCAAAAGGGTAGTGGTAGTGCCAGAAGCCTCGCCAGCGTTCCAGCACGTCTGGTTGAACAGACCCACAGAACAGAAGAACGGTGAAGCCCGGCCACGTTAAGGGCGACTGCTGAGACTCCTGCTGTTTGGCTGTTTGCTGCTTTTCTGCCTTCTGCCGACCGCAAGGCTCTTTGCGGAGCTGTGCCACCGCTCGATTAAAAAAAAGTGCTAGTGGGTACATGACGCGATCCGTGGAAGGTCCCCAGACACGGAGGAAGACGCTCCACTACAGGAGAATGGCAAACCCATGGACCGCCCTAAAAGCCCCCTCGGATGGGGGCGGCAAGGTAAGCAAAAGTGCACCCTGGCCTGCTCCTGCACACTCTGCTATACATCTGCAGGAAATATCTACCACTGCACTGAATATTACATACTTGTCAAAGGATTTACCTGTTGTAGGTGACAATGGCGTATGTCCATCGCTCCTCCTGGCGAATTCAGACAAAAATAATTGCATGGACAGCCACTCCTATGATCACTCTCCAAACAATAGTACTCTCACCTTACAAGATCATCAACAAATGGCTATTGAAGTAAGTGCAATTCAGAAGGAAACAAGCACAAATATACCCGAAACTGCGAAGATTCAGGCAACAATACTACCTCCGTCGCTTAAACACACCATCCAGCGAGCGCCATCTGATTTGTCCAATCTATCTAATGCACAAACAAAGGTGTCCATGAAAACGAATAGTGATCTTGGCGACCCGTTTCTCAAGCTTCCCTTTTCTGGTATCGAGGTCACCGATGCTGAGCTAATTAATGCTGCCAACGTCCCGATCGTGGACCAAGAAACACCTTTTAATAAAGTCCAAGAGCAGGCGGAAGGTGCTATGCCAAAAAGCACTTTTGACGAAAATGAAAATCAGTCTGCACAAATATTAAGCAAAAATGCCCCTGTTGTTCCTGTACAATCGTCTCTGCCGGCACGACAAGCAACCACAATTGAGACACTGTCTTCAAAAGCAAAGCCACAAGGCACAACAGGAACTAAACCTACCATCAAAAACAACAAGAACATAGTGCTGGCTGCACCCAGGGAACAAGCTGACAAAACACATAATGATGTCCAAAAACCATGTAATGAGAACAACTCGCCTGTAACTCGAAGTAACCTCGCAGGAAATCCAACTTACGGAAACATGGAGATACGAAAAACCATTCAGAGAAAGGAAAGTGAAAACCAAAGCGCATATGCATGCCAAGCCCCCGAAGATTCAGGGGAAAACAACCTGACCAAATCAGGCAGCGATCCTGTGGTCCCAGACCAAGGTCTATTTAGCCCAACATCTAAGTTGGCAAGCAAGGACTCAAGCTCTATTGCAAGAGCCCGCCGCCTCCAGCGAATCATCGAATTAAAATTAAAACTAAATCAGTCAACCTTCGACGATTCAGTGTCAGCACCAACAAACGTCAGTACTCCATGCACCAAAAACCCTAACAGCTCTAACCGAAAAAATGTTGAAAAAGTCCTAAATTCTTCACTTCAAGACAATCAGTCTGATATGGAACACTCGCAACAATCATCCAATGGAACCAACTCATTGGTGCAACAAGTGATCTTATCTGTTGATACCCTAACCCAATTGCACAATAACGTTGTAGCTGCCTCCTCAATTGTCCTACTACCCTTCACCAAACTGTACAAATCCTTGAATGGGACAATAAGTGATCAAGGAGCGATGCTTATAAATCTAACAAACAAAATGGAAAAACTTGTATCTTTCACAAGCTTCCTACAAAAACAACTTGAATCACAGGCAGACCGGTCTACTCGTTGGCAGGAACGGTTGTGCGATTTGGCTGCAAGACATCATTGCCAAAATGACAACCTAATCGAAAGTCTGCTGGAAGCAGTCAAATGGATGCGTCACCAGTCTGGAGAGGTAGACAAGAAAATCCAGAAGCACGACTCCCTTTCGACGCGAGACAATCTGCCAGAACTGACCCTTTCACAAATCGGAAACAAGATCCTAAAGGCTCAGGGTCCTTGTTTGGCAACCACGTCCTCAATAGCTGAAAGCTTACGGCCACTGGCGATGCCCCCCCACGACACTCAATCGCTGCCAGCGCCTATTAAAAACCCTGAGTCTCAAGCAAGGTCGCATCCTCATTGTGCTGATAAAATTGATGTCAAGGTACCAGAAACAAACCATCAACAAACCATTGAAGACACTACAAATACCCTCTTGCAAATTGATGCTGGTAAGTCTTTACTGACAGCAGAGGCACACATGCTACCGGCCTCAACAATTAATCGCGAGAAAACGTCATCTACAATGCCTTCCAATATCATAAAGAGCTCATTCAACATATTTACTGGGTCATCTAAAACCATTTCCACGACAGAAAAATATGTCAGATGGCAGGGAAAGGAAACAATCCACTATTTCAAGAAAATAAAAAAAGACAAACACAGCCAAAACATCCCAATGTGAAAAAATGTATAAGGAACCTCAAAACGCCAACAAAACCACGATTGTTTGACCGCACAATGGGAACAACCAAGCAGACGTCAAATGACGTGCTTGACCAAGATCTAGATAAAGGACAGGACTATGTGCCTAACAAACAATCCACAAAACGTCGGCGTCTCGACTCCGAAGAGCTGAGTAGAGACAGTTCTGTGAATGCCTCGACAATAGATCTATGTGATCTCTCCACATACTCAGCAGAAAGTGACGACCTAGATGAGCCAACGAATATAGCCCATCCCAAAGAAAGTTTGAGATCTCGAACGAAATCATCTGCTGAAACGTGGAAACAACATAAAACACTGGCCGGGAAAAAACCAACCAGGTCTGGCCCACAAAAAGAAGCGGCTAGATCGACCGAGAGACCAATGTCACTACATGCATCCAAGCTAAATCCAAAATTAACGTCTAATCAAAGAAACTCTAAAACCCGTTATACATCCAGGGTGCACTTGGGCAAAAATCAAACCTCTACCGATTTTGGAAACTGCGACTTCAAAACACTCAACGGTGAAAAACATGCTATTACGAGCTACAGAAGACCTACTCATTTTTGGTTTCGATCTAACACTGGAACCCGAACACGAATTGCAACAAGATACCTTGCAGAACAACGCTCGTGAAAAAAAACGGAAGGATTAGACATTCAACTTGCTACTCTGCGGAAATCTTTAGCTTATCCTGCCGCAAAATACAATGGAAACAAGACACGTGGTTCTCCCGGTCGAACTAGGCCCGGAAACCAATTCCAAAAAGGTAATCATCAATAACAATGATTGAAGAAGAACAACGCGGACCAAATTGTGCTATCCTGGAACACTCGAGGATTCATCCACCTATTTAACAACTTCGAGGTGCCTATGGATAACATCCTCGCTGTATATCTACAGGAAACTTGGCTACGCGAATTACCAAATCGAGACGGCTTTATTACATTCCTAAATCCTGCTGGGAAAAACGCAACTGGTCATCTGTTTTCTGGGTTAGTCACCTTATTGAAGATCTAAAACTGGTTGACGCTGCTTGAATCCCGAAACCCGAATCCTTTTGTTCAAGGCACTTTGGTACAAATAACTGCTATATCAACGCTGGCGAAACAATACCTTCTCCTAATAAATGGATATTGGAATCCCGCTATGATCTCATCAAATAGTTTCATCGGAACAGTGACAACCTTAATTGACGAGACATCACTGAAATACAACAACTTAACCATCATGGTATGTGGTGATCTAAATTGTAGTTGGTACAAATTTGATAAAACTACAAAAACAAACATGTTGAAGAAACCTGATGAGGTCGAACAGAGAGGAAAGCTTTGGTTTGATGCCCTAGCAATAAGAAACTGCACCATGGTCAATGGGAAAACCAAAGGAGACCAACCCTGTAACCCAACATGGCAGGACATTTGGGTTTCCCGACATCTTTTTGACCAAGTGAATTCCCTAAACGTCATACCAATGCCTCAAAGCGACCATGATTTACTCTGCCTAGTTCTGGAGACGGACTGGGGAGAAGTTCCTGAAAAATATGACTTACAAGTCACATCGAATGCAGCGGGAAATCGCCTGAGGATCAACCGGTTGCAAATTGGGAAACTCACAACCGACATAACCAATGAGAACAACGTGAATTATGTTCCCTTGTTGACAGATTGCCGGCCGGAAGTTGTAAACTCTAGAGTAATTGGGCACTCAAATAAACATCTGTTCAGCAATGTCATCGCAAAAGCAAAAAGGATTCTGAGGAAAGGCTTGCAGCAGATTAAGAAATTGAAGTTACCACCAGATAAAATTGCAATTAAAGTAAAAACAAGACGTCAAGAATAACGACACTGGCTAAAAGCGCACTCAGTAATGATAGAACAAAACCGTGCTGAGATGATGCATCAATTGCTGATTACAAAAAACACACGTGATATTTGGCCGATTGATGGCACTAAATGGGTTGAGCACTTCGAGAAAATATATAAACAACCCACTGAAGACATACAAGTTCAAGAAAGTGTCTCAGCACTACCGTGGGACATAACTCCTCAAAGTGACGAAATAGAAATAACAATACAGAAGTTAAAAAACTCAAGAGCAGCGGGCCCTGACCGAATTTCAAATATCATGTTGAAGAAAAACAAAGTACATTGGGCCAAGTTCATGGAATCTCTGTTCAGAATAGTGTCGGAAAACAAGAAAATTCCTGAGTCATGGTCAAAGGCGATTGTGGTACCGATCTATAAGAAGGGCGATAGGAACGATCCGACGAACTATCGCCCAATCGCCCTTCTTGACACAATCGGGAAAGTCTATGGCTCCTTCCTTCGAAAGAAACTTGCTTTATGGGCCTTTAAGACAGGAATACACGATATTCGACAAACAGGTTTCACTGAGGGGGTTGGAGCCGATGTAAACCTACTCTTGTTGAACATCTTAAAACTTGAGGCTCTGCACGCAAAGAGAAAAATCTTCTTTGCATTTATAGACCGAAGGCAAGCTTTCGACACGATAAACCGCGAGAAACTTTGGTCTAAGCTAAAAAAGTGGGGATGTCCATCAACAATCCTGGAACCACTGAAAGCTCTCCATTCCAACACCTCGATACAGATTAGGTTAAACCAACAGGGTGAGTTGAGCCAACCGGTAATAACCCATAAAGGTGTCAAGCAAGGTTGCCCGTTGGCAGCTGAACTATTTAAGATCTTCATAGCTGACCTACCGGCATGGTTAAACTCTGTATCATGTTTTTCGCCCAGGATCAAGGACACCCAAATCAAATGCATCATCTACGCAGACAATATAGTACTAACTGATTACACACAGATTGACCTACAGCGCCTTCTCACACGACTGAACGAGTACATGAAATCAAAAGAGCTGCTGATAAATACAGACAAAACAGAAATCATGAGCATCAGCCAGACTCACAAGAAGGCAGGAAAAAAATTCATATGGCAAATCGCTAGTGACAAACTCAATATTGTAACATCCATAAGATATTTGGGTGTGATGTTCAACAATTCCATCTGCGAAACAGCATGGGTCAACGACCTGACCAGTAGAACAATCAAACACGGCCTACAAGGAGCAAAAATCAACCATGACTACGGGAAATTCACTATTGCACCAATATTGACTTTCTATCTGCAGAAGGTCATTCCGACCATTGTGTTTGGTGCGGAAGCGGATTGGAACTTGGACTTTCGCTTATGGTAAAGATTAGAAGGTACCTTCTGGAAACGTGTCTTGAGGCTTCCCCACTATATCTCGATATTGGCATTGAGATACGAACTTGCACTCAACTCTCTGTACATGACAGTAATTTGGAAATCTCTCTCCACTATTAGGAAAATGTATTGTAGCAAAAAAATATCAGCATATGAAATCTTCAAGATTGGAAACGACGACACCCAATCCATACTAATCCAAATTTGGAAACAAAAACTTGAAGCCATTATGGATGCCGCAAATATAAGCCGACTCGAGCTAATCAATCGCCCGCAACACGCGAAAAAAAAATTAGAAGAATGGGATTGGATGCAAAACATTGAAAAACGCATGAAACTAAAAACAGGCCTTCCATCAGGACTAGGAGAAATCAAACTACATAAGCCACCGAAACACCTACTAGACTGTCCTTCAAGATATCACAGGAACATGTTTCTAAAATTCAGGCTAAGTGCCCTAAACAATCGAGAAATGCTCTGGATAAGAAGAAACAAAGACACCGCAGACAATAAATGTCGATTCTGTGAATCGGGTGAAATAGAGTCCCTCAAGCATTTGGTACTTGAATGCATAGGCACAATTACCCAGCGGACCTTTCACTTGAATAGTTTCAAACCCCGGAACCATGACATGAATGATTGGTGGTCATATGTAAGTGCCGGCCATAACATCAAGCTATCATGCAGGCTAATTGACTACCTAGCCATGATTCTCTGCGATACAACTTGTGATAGGAAAAACCAAAAGTTTAACCAATAGTGATCTACACGTATCACCACCATAAAGAATAGACTGTGATCAAAGACTTGGGGGCATCAACGTGATGTGGAAGAGGTTTAATTGTAACAAAAGTATGATTTTGATTTATTGAACTGTAGTTTTCTTTTACAATAAAAAATAAATAAAAAAAGGGACTATGAAAAGCTATTAGAGCACACCAGGAGGGTGGAAGATGCTCTGGCAAAGAATGATCAGGCTAGTAAGGATCAGACCCAGGAGGTGGGCCTCATGCAGCAAAAATTGGCCAAATACTCCCGAATCAGACAGGAAGCACAGAGAGACAATGAGGCTCTCTGTGAGAAAAATGACAGGCTCCATAGACAAATAGCCATGCAGGAACAACTGATAGAGACCAGTAAGGCCTTAATAGAAGAACAAAAGGGTCGGATTCTTGCATGCCATCAGGGAGTAGGGGCTGAGAGAGATGAGGTCAGAGGGGAGAGGGAAACCCCTGAGCATAACCTCAGGAACCCTGGCACCAGAGACTTTAATCTATTCCATTCCATGGACTCTGCCATCCCCATTTCCACTGGCTCACATGAACCAAGGGCCACAGGTATGGTAGACTTCAACCCAATGGGGAATATGGGGCTAATAGGTCAGCGCCTCCCAGAAATGGATGGCCAGGCATCTATGTACAGGTTCCCCAGTGCTAGGGCCATGTTCTCTGATCAGGGAGACTCCAGTGAGGGGAGAATCAGAGAAATGGATCCTCAGAAATATAACTCATCAAGAGATCAGGCGGTGAAATTTGGTGGGGAATTCCATGAGACTAGGCCCACTAAGAGCATACTCAAAACCTGTTCCCAGCTAGGACAGTTGGGGGGGGGAAGGGTACTCAACCAATCCTGGGAACAAGAAAGAGTCAGAAGACTCTTCTGAGCGCCACAGGTCCCAAGAAACTAGGCCCCCACATTCTGCCAGCCATTCCCAAGCTTGCAGAATCCGGGAGAGTCTAGAAGACCAGACAGCCACCTCTGGTAGCAGTGCCTCAGTCATAGGTTGAGTGGACCAGGGTGATCAGAACAAAAAAGGCCAACAAAGTAAAGAGGGCTTTACTCAAGGATCCCCAAAAACAAATAAAAGCTATTAGGAGTGTCATCACGCCCTACCACAAAAATGCTAAATATTCGGCCTGGGAGCACCTTGAATTATTTGAGCAGATGATGGAGACTTTCCATCTGAAGGACAGCCAAAGCTGTATTCAGTACGTAAAGTGGACCTTTTCTCCCGAGTACTCCAGCTTCTTTGCGGGGCTGGAGGATCAGAACCATTCAAGATGGTCCACCTATAGGGCGGCCATCTTGAAACATTTTTCCATTCATAGGAACCCTCAGGAGGCTCGCAAGGCAGCCTACAACTTACAATGTGGGGAATACCAGGCCCCACAAGAATTTGTTCAGGAATTGAAACGCGCCTTTGCGCAGACCACTAGAAGGGTGCGCACTGACAGTAAGGAATTTGTGAACACCTTCTTTCATGCTCTCCCTAAGTACATTATGACCCAGCTAGTGAGGGACTTTCATGAGAAAAGATCACTAGACTGGGTACTGAGCAAGCCACGTGCATCTATGAAGTACAGAAGCCGTTGGAAAGTAAAAATATGAGCAAGAGCCCCAAACCAATCAACACCCCTGCTGCTGCTAAGGTGGCAGAGGTGAAGGTTGCCCCCATTTTAGATCTGGAGATGGGGGGCCTAAAAACCTTCCCGCGCAAAATCCAACCAACCCCAAACCCAGAAGGGCCTCGGGCCAATCCCAAACAGGGAGCCAGGGAGGTAACCCCACAAATGGGACCCCTAACTCCCCTGACTACATCAGCCCACGCTACAAGGGAAATAGACTCATCCTGGGCTATGTGCGGACTCCTCCAGCCCGGGGGGGGAGGGGTCCAACCAGACAGCAGGAAACCCAGGAAACTTCCCTCCTCACTTTCCCTAGGAGGGCAGTAATCCCCTAAATAACGGACAACATTTCTTTCCCAGGTAACCGCCAAACTTCAACCCCCAAAACAACCCTTCTTTCTTTTCCCACTTTCCTGAGCCCAGACAGCCCAATCCGGGAGAAGGGAGGACAAGGGTGGAGGGGTATCCAAACTTTCCTAACCAGGGGTATTTTGCGAGAAGGGATAGTTACCCTTCCCGGGATCAACCCAGGGTAGATCTGAGGACCCTGTACCAACCAGAGCGGGTGTCCCAACTAGAGCGCCAGGTCCAGAACATGGCACAGGATCTGGGTTGCATGCTGAGGGCTCACCAGAACTCTCAGATGAGCATGGCAGCCCAGAATTCCTCAAATCCGGGGTCTGGTGCTCTAGAACAATGACGGAGGAGAACCCCGACAAACCACCGGTTCCCAGGGAGGAGGCACGAGGGGAAGGGGGGTGTAAAGCCTTGGAGGAAGCTTCCTTCCCCACTTGTGAAAAGCCCCTGGAAACCCAGGAACCGGAACCCAAATCTCCTGCCCCCGAAAGTCTGCCACCCAAGGAGCAGAGGGCGGGTAGGAGAAATAAAGAGCCTAAAAAGGCCCATTTTGTGGAGGAGGTGCAAATCTTCCAGTTTGAAGGAGAGGGGTCCTCAGAGGATCCTGGGAAAAGGATCTTCTCCTTCAGGGATGTGGGAACTCCTCCCAAAGAAAAATGGGTCGCAAAGGATCCAAATCCAGACTGGGTAGATGTGGGGACTGAGTTAAAACCGCCCATCATCAGTACCCAGAAGGACCAGCACGAAAATCCCCTGGTTCAAACCCATCCTGGTGACTGCCTCCAAAAAGGGGGGGCAGCCCAGAATCAGAACCAGGGGAACCCAAAACTTCCCCCATATCTAGCTGTCACCTCTTTCTTACAGATTCCCAAGATCCCAAACAGAATCCAGCCCAAATCACCTCTCTGTCAGTATCCACAGCAAAGAAACTAACCCACCAGTTGGCCAAAAATGTGCATTATCTTTGCCTCTTTGAGGAAAAGGAGAGAAGATTTTATGTCCCGGTCCAAATACAGGGGCAATGTGAAATGTTGGCACTGGTGGACACTGGATCCCAAGCTACCCTTCTGTCAAAAAGGGCCTTTGATCAACTGAATTCGGGAAGGGGGGAGAAATACCAAATTCCTCTCACCCCTCTTCCTGGACAACTTCAGAACTTCGACGGGAAGGAAATTCCTGCCGAGGGGACTGCGGATTTAGACATTAAAATTGGGCGACATAAGGTGAAGCACCCGGTCATAGTTGTGACTCCAGAGGGCACACCTTGATTACTAGGGAATGACATCCTGCATAGGTTGTCTCCCCTCATAGATTGTGTAAACAAGGTCCTCTGGACCGAGACTAGCCGACCAATAAAATTGAAACAGTTTAAATGGCATATGCCACATGGTTGAACAAAAACCTGACCTAATAGAATTTCACTTCCAGAAAAATCAAATCCCAGACGTGACAGTAATTGCAGTAGGACAAAAAACTGGTGATGGGGGGGTCCTCTCTATTTCTGAAAATCAACCTTCCTTCCAGTCTAAGGTGGCAGTCCACACTGGAAGGAAACACTCTGAAATTCTATACAAGTTCACAATGAGATAATCCCATTCCTATAGTCCAGAAAGATGAGAAATCAGCTCAAAGCTTGGCTGATATTCAGAGAATTGGAGAGCAGGTGTTCATCCCTATTCAGTTAAATGAGGGGAAGGACTCTGTTCTCGCCCGAGTATGTGTGGACAACGGTAAGAGCTTCATCAGCGAGGCCATGTTCTGCAAACTCCCAAAGATCCAGCCATTCCCACATTTAAACTGCTAGACCAATGGGAAATGGACCTGGAACACCCAATTCCAAATATTTCCTGCCTAGCAGGTGTATGTTCAAAATGTCCATAGGCAACAAGAGCATAGTCCATAATTGTTGGGTCATGCGAGATGTCCCTGCTGCATTTTATTTAGGCAGTGACATTCTCAATCGCATTGCCATTAGTTTGGACCTAATAAACTTCAAAGCTTGGTCCCGATTAGCGGGTAATCCCATGGACTTTGATGACCCAGAGAAAGCATTTCGGTCAGCACAACTGCTGCCGTATGCAGTTGAAATTCAGATTGGAGATGAAGTCCCCATCCCAGAACGGACCTGACAATTCTCACTGGAAGTAAAAATTAAAAGGAGGACAGAAACTGAAAAACCCTGACGCCTATGTCCATCTCAATGCTCATTTCCAACAGCAAGGGTTGGGGGTAAACCCAACACCACTATTCAACGTAGAACACAACACCATTCCAATAGAGGTGGATAACAGCGACCTAAAGAGTATCACTCTGGGCGCAGGCACCATTATTGGAATGGCGGTTGATGACCAACATTTTTCCATAGATTTAGGTAATGAATTGTTAGGACCAATCCCCAAGGAATGTTTTGACAGTGATAGCGACGATGACGCAACACCAGACAGGATCTTCACCCAGCATGGGGGGAATTTCCTGGTGTACTCCTCCTGCCCTTATGGTAAGGAAGATGTGACCTGTGACTTCAGGAGGGATGAGGTGATCTTTCAAGTCCACGAGGACTGCCTTCCCCACCTGAAGCCATTAGTCCAAATCAGCACTTTGACCAGGGAGTTCTCCACCCAGCTGGAGGAGGCTGCTGATATAGCCAAACCGGAAGTCTTTCCAGGCTTCATGCGTATGGTTGAAGAGAGAGTCAACCTAGCTGATGAGACTCTGGAGCAAAAACAAAAATTTCAACAAGTTTTCTTAGATTTTCAAGATCTGTTTGCGGTGGACTCGTATGACTGCGGTCGCACCGACATCCACACAACAACAATTCCCATGGACCCTGGCATGACTCCAGTGTTTGCGAAGCAATATCGCTTGCCTCTCGCATCAATGGAGTCCCTTACTGAAATAATTAAGAACATTGAGTCCCGTGGGATAATTCGTCCAGTCCACAGCACCTTCAATAATCCGGTGCTGGGGATTCTGAAACCGAACGGCCAGTGAAGACTCTGTGCTGACCTAAGGGAGCTCAACAAACGGGTACATACTTCCCGATGGCCTCTTCCCTACATAGACCAAGGGCTGGCCGAGATCCAGGGGTTACAGGTATTCACTGCAATTGACCTGACCAATGGGTACTGGACTGTACCTGTCAGTAGAGAGGACCAATACAAGCTGGCCTTTACCTTCGGGGGGCAGCAGTACACTTGGACCCGGACTCCCTTTGGATACATTGACTCCGGCAATTAATTTAACATCTTTCTACATAAGGCCATGCCCGACTTGGGTGAAAGGGGCAACCTGGCCTATGTAGATGATGTTCTAGTCAAAAGCTCAACTGTGGAGGAACACATAGTGGAGATCCGTTATGTTCTGACACAGTTGAGGGCTGCCGGATCAAAACTCTCTTTTCAAAAGGCACGGAGGTGCAAAACCTGTGTCAATTTCTTGGGGCATGAAATTCAATTTCTTGGGGAGAAATTCTTTTCTCTGTCCCCAGGAAAAGAAAGTGGAAGCTCTTCAGAAAATAAAAGACCCCACAACTCTGCGGGAACTAAGGAGCCTCCTTGGAATAACTAACTACAGCAGAAAGTTCATCGAGGATTACGCAGAGATCACAAGACCCCTGATCCATCTTTTGAAGGGGGGGGGGTCAAGTGGGAGTGGGGTCCAGAACAAGCCGAGGCAGTAAGACAACTCAAAAGAAGCCTCTCACAAGCGCCTTGCCTAGCTTACCCTGTCAAAAACAAGGAGTTCTTCTTGGAGACAGGGTTCTCAAATACATGCTTGACTGCAGTATTATATCAAAAGCATGAAAAGGTCAATAAAGTATCTCCTATGCGAGTAAGACTTTATCCTCTGTGGAGGAAAAATTCAACGATTGTGAGAAGGCACTTCTGGCAACGGTGTGGGCATTGAAGAATTACCACCGTTTATCCAGGGGGAACACATCATAGTGGAGACTCCAAACCAACCTTTGCAATATCTTCAAAGTGACAGAATCAAGGGCTGGAAATGTGAGTAAATCCCAAATTACTTCCTGGATTCCGTCAATGCAAGGCTTTCCTGTGGAGGTCAGATATGGCCAAAACAAGAAGAGGCCCCTCGCGCAAGATCTGGCTGACTTGCATGATTGTGCCAGAGAAAACTGCCTCGGGGACGAAAGTATGAAAATCAAGGACAACATGGAGGCATACCTTAATTCCTCACACAAAGTCTATGAAGAAGACCAGTGTGATGGAATGCCCACTGTCTATGTGGATGGGTGCTCCTACCATGTTGACAACAACAGGGAAAAATAACTTGTGGCCGGCGTAGGGAATGCATGGGTGAATGATGCCCCAGAACCCTCCGCTGGGTACAAAATCGGTCCCCGAAGTAGTCAAGTGGCAGAGCTGATGGCTGTGCATCAAGCCATCTTCACTGCTGTCCAACCCCAACTCCGCGAACTGGTCATAATCACAGATTCAGATTATGTACGGAACGGGTTTGTGGAGCACCTGGTTAACTGGAAAACCAGAGGCATGCTATGTGCTACTAACAAACCACTGAAACACGGCAAATTAATACGAAATATTGATGATCTGGTCACCTTGAGTGGGATGACCATCTACTGGAAAAAGATCAAGGGTCATTCTAAAGTGGAGGGACCAGACAAAACTAGAAATGATTTATCTGATCAGCTGGCCTAAACCGGAGCCATCAAGGAGATGTACTTGAGATTGAGTCCCTGTTGGGGGAAATCCAGGTCACTGCTATCACTAGGACCCAGACAAATGCTCACAATGAACTCTCAACTGCACAATGGAGTAAGGAGACCCCAGATGCTGATTTGATATATATATATATTTTTTAACTTTTTATTGTTTTATAAACAACACACCAAATTTACAAACATATAGGATATTCACATGTATGCTTCACATAATTATTTTTACATGTTTTGCGTCACATTCCTCCCCCCTCTGACCCCCTTAACTCGAACCCCTACTTCAATACCTCAGAATTCGTTCATAAGGGTTTATCCCCCTCCTTGTTCTCAAGCGTGTCATCTTCGCTAGGTTCAGCATGAGGGAGCCCCACCATCGTTGCCACTAGTTGTGTCCACTCTATCAGGGGTCCTACCTCCTCCTCCCCTCCCCTGGTGACAGCTTCCAACCATGCTGCCGTCTCCGCCTCTGCCCATTTCAGGAGGTCGGCCCACCACACCTCTATTCTGGGTCTTTGGGCTGCTTTCCAGCCCATTGCAATTATCCATTTGGCCAAGATGTAAGCTAAGTCTTTCATCTTACTGATGTGCTTCAGGTTGCGTGGTCTGACAAAACCCCCAGCATGCATGCCCATACCGACTCCACCTCCAACTGAATCCCCTTTTGGGACAGACGTTGTTTAACCTCTGTCCAGAATCTGCCCACTTCCGGGCACGCACGGAACATGTGAATCATTCCGGCATCCACCTCCCCACACCTTGGGCACTTCTGTATCACTGAGCTTCCAAACCTGGCAATTCTGCTAGGGGTCATATATGCCCTGTGGGTGACGTATAACTGGATCTGCTATAGCCTCGCATTCGGTACACCTTCTTACGATACCTCTGGGCCCTCCCCTATTGTCCATCTAACAAAGGTTCTCCCGCCTCCTCCTCCCAGTCCCGCCTCAGTTGGAGCAATTCCTTGCCCACACTGGTCATCAATAATTCTTAAATTCAGAATATTTCGTGTCCACCCTCCAAAATATCGTACATCATCTCAATGACTGTATCGGGTTGTTCCGCTAGTGCTACCCCAGGCCACCTTTCTTGCAGTTGCTTAATAATTCTTGTTTAAGTAATGTATTGTCCCCTGTGTACCCCGGTGTCCTCCATTATCTTCTGGAAGTCTAGTACCTCTCCCTCCTGCCATATGTCCCAGAGGGTCGCAAGGCCCATCGGTTCCCAGTATTTGCTGATCGCTTTTATCATTTGTGTGTCCTCCCCGCATAGCGCCACAAGCGGCACCTGCGGGGAGCTTGGGGTCGAATTCCCCGCTATCTGCCACGCTCTGCGCCACATTTTCTGACCCAGTTCCAGCAATCTCGCGCTACCTTGCATCTCCGATTGAGGCAGCCACACCAGTTCTCTCAGAAAGAATGGGGCGGAATCCTTGCTCAACAGTCTAGCTTCGGCCGTCTCTTCTTCAGACAGCCACCTTACCACATACTGGAGCTGTCCCGCCAGGTAGTATATCTCGAAATTCAGTAATTTATACCCCCCTTATCACATGGGTTCTGCAGCTTCCAGAGGCCAACCTGTTCCTAGAATTATGCCACAGGAAGCCCCTGCGTAAGCTATGGAGCTTCGTGAAAAAGCGTTTGGGGAGCATGTGTGGGATGTTAGTGAAAAAATGTAACAGCCTGGTAAGAACCACCATCTTGATCAGGGCCGCCCTTCCCATCATGGCCAGGGGGGAGCTAACCACCATCTTGATCAGGGCCGGCCTTCCCATCATGGCCAGGGGGAGCTTTGCCCAGAACCCCATACTATTCTTGATGCCTTCCACTGCTCTTTCCGTATTGTATTTGTGTTAGTCCGCAGCCATATGATATATGTTAATCCCCAAGTATCGGAATGTCCTGGTCTGCCAGGGTATCGGCAAAACAGGTAGGCTCCTCTATATCTCCCCAGGGGGAACATGCTTGACTTCTTGGGATTTACCACTATGCCCGAAAGGGTCGCATAGCGGTCCATCACTTCCAGGACATACTGTAAGTTTTCCTCTGGGAAGCACAGGTAGAGCAATACATCATTGGTGTACAATGATATCAGGTGCGGTCCCCCCCTCGTATGGATTCCTATCTCCCGGTACTGTTGTCTAAGACAGATCGCTAGTGGTTCTAATGCCAGAATGTAAAGCATGGGCGACCAGGGGCAGCCCTGTCTAGTGGCCCTGCCAAGCTGCCATTTATTTGAGATTATCGCGCCTATTTTGACCCTGGCCATCGGGGAGCTGTATATCATCTTGACCCACCTCAGGTACCTTGGTCCATCCCGTATTCTTTTAAGGCCGCCAACAACCACGGCCACCTCACAGAGTCAAAGGCTTTTATTGCATCCAGCAAGACTATAGCCATTTCGGCCGGGTCCTTCTCTGTCTGTTCTATAATGTGATGCAGTCTCCTGTGGTTGTCAGTTATATTCCTGCCCGGAACATAGCCTGTTTGATCGGGGTGTATACGTTTGGCAATTACCCTTTTGAGTCTGTTTGCCAGCACTGCCGTTAGAATTTTGCTGTCTTGGTTCAACATGGATAGGGGTCTATATGACCCACAATCTGTGCTTGGCTTGCCTGTTTTTCATAGCGGTATAATCACTGCCTCCCTCAGAGACTCTGGAAGCCTTCCTTTCTCGAACGCTTCGTTGAGCATGACCAGCAGTGGGGGGGGGGGGGGGGGGGGGAAGTACTTCCTGCTTCTATTTTTTGTAGAATTCACTAGGGAGCCCACCCGACCCCGGGGCTTTGCATGTGGGTAGGTGCTGAACCACCATCTCTAATTCCTCTATTGTGATGGGGGCGTCCAGGTTCTCCCATTCTTCATCGTTTAACTTGGGTAATCCTATATCTTCCAGTGTTTCCTGAATCTCTCGTCCCTTCTCCTCCCCCGGGTCCTCATAGAGGCATTTATAGAAACTAAGGAACCCCTCGTTTACTCCCTCTTGGGTGTCCCAGATCTGACCTTCCTCTCCCTTGATCTCTCTGACAACTGGTCTCGGTGTCTCATTTTTATGTAGCCATGCTAGCAGCCTTCCTGGTTTATCTCCACCTGCGTGTTGCCTTTCAATATACTTTTTTTTAAATTCAATTTACATAGTCTTTCCCAGTGCTCCCTACTAGTTTGTTGTAGTAAGTTCACCTGTTCGGCGTCCTCCTGTGAAGTGCCCTCCTTCTGCATCATTTCTTCCCATTTCTTCTCTGTCTCTTGTAGCTCTCGCTCATTGCCCCCTTGGAGCCCTCTGGATTTGGAGATAGCCGCGCCTCTTACCACCACTTTAAACGCCTCCCATAAGGTTCCCTCCAACTGCACACTCCCTGTGTTAATGTTAAAGTACTCAATAATCGCCTCCCTTAAGTCCTCTCGGAATACCGAGTCCTGCAGAAACTCGGCCCTGAGCCTCTATGTCGGGATTCTTGCTCTGGGAGGCTGGTGTCTCCACTCCAAGACCAAGGGAGAGTGCCCCGATAATACTCTTGCCTTGTATTCTGAGCCTGTCATTTCCCCTACGAGTTCCAAGGCAACAAAAATATAATCCAATCTTGTGTACAGGCCATGTGGGGCAGCGTAGTGTGAGTAGTGCCTATCCTTCGGGTGTTGCTGTCTACAGATATCCTCTAATCTGAAATCTCTCAGCAGGGCCTGTAATGATTTTGCGGCAGGGGTGGGCTTGTATAGTTTGTCTGACCTAGCCATCTTGGGGTATAACATGCAGTTAAAATCCCCTCCCCATATAATTGCGCCTCCCAGATGGGGGCTGATTTTACCGTATAAAGTCCTGAAATAGGCCGCCGTGTCTTGACTGGGGGCATAGGTAGTTATAATGCTTACTTCTCTATTTTCCAGCAACCCACGCATCAGTATAATCCTCCCATCTGGTTCCGCTGTGGCCTGCAGCATCTGAAATGGCACATGAGGTGCTACCCAGGTAACCACCCGCCTAGCCAGTACGTCACTCCTATGATGGTCCCTTTCCACTTTTTCCTAACCACCTCTAGTTTCTCTCTAGTAAGGTGGGTTTCCTGTAGTAGCGCTATGTCCACTTTCAGCCTTCTCCAATACATCATTACTTTGTTCCTCTTCAGGAAACTATTAAGGCCTCTCATGTTTCAGGTTACAATTCTAAGACTTCCCATCGCCATGCGTGGTTTGTCCCTTATCCCTCCTTCTTTGTTCCTCTCTCCTGTCTTGTTTGGCACGAATATGGGCTCATTCCCCCTCCCAATTGCAACATTAACTCCCCAACTAACCCTGCCTCCCCTTCGTCCCCTTCTACATTCACAGCACACTTTCCCACCCCTCCCTCCTTCCTACCCGTCCCCAACTGGTGCCCAGCTCCATCCCTGGATCTTAGGCTCCCCCGCATTTGGTCCTCCCTCAGAATTCCGAGATCAGGTTCCCAGCAGGGTGTCACCGGTCTACCGGTCACCTAACTAATCTACTAATGAGGGTGTGAGAGCAAGTTCCGTTAGGCTGCTATATCTTGCACTATATTCCCATGCTCCAAGGATCATGTTTATACAGCCCCTATTGCGCATGTCCCAGCAGTCTTAGCCCTATCTCATATTTAAGTCCCAGTGTCTGAGTCTGCAGCGCCGTTAGTACTGCAGCCTTCCTTCTACTTATCTGCGCCGTCTTCCTTCTGGATACCCGATTCCGGTGGGCAGCTCTGTGTGTCAAGCCACTCCAACGCATCCTCTGGGGTGTCAAAGAACAGTGCTCTGTTTTTGTGGTACACCTTCAGTTTCGCTGGTTATATTAACATGTTACTTGTAGCCTGCTTTCCGCAATCTTCTTTTCACTGCGCCATAGTTCATGCGTCATCTTTGTACCAACGGGGTGTAATCCGGGTATGCCGTTATGTTTGCCGATGCCCTCTGTATCGTTCCTCCCTTCCGGAAATACTCTAGGATTTTCTCCCTGTCTCGATGGTTCAGGATCTTAGCGATTATCGGTGTCGGGGGATGGGGGGGTGGCTCCTGGTGGTGGCCTCCTTGTCAGGGCCCTGTGTGCCCGTTCAGCACCCCTCCGGTCATTTCTTGCAGCAGCATTGTTTTGATATATTCCGTAAGGTTTGGTCCCTATGCTTCTTCTGGCAAACCCACAATGCGTATGTTGCTCACACGTTGTTCAAGGATGTGGATCTCTGCTTTGTGAGATGCACTTGCGACCGTATTCGGGCTACTTCCTTTTCCAATTCGCATGTACGTTCAGCTAGCGTTCTGACATCTTGTCTGAGGAGGTTTACCTCTTCCTGCACCGCTCCTACTTTAAGTTCCAGTGCTGCCTTCAATTCAACCATAGCCGATTCCAGTTTGGTTTCCCACGCCACTTTCAGGTCTGCTATTGCTTCCAGGATTTGCTGATCTTGGGTCATGGCATCAGTGCCCGTGGTGGGGGTCCTCTCCTTGCTCCTGGCTCCTTCTGCTGCTAGCGGCGTTCTGGCATATTCTTACAGCGTGGGTTGTTTGCCCTTTGTTTAGCCTGTGTGTTGGCCATCTTGATGTTGTCATGCGTTTCACCGCGAGCACCCCGGTTCATGGCCTTCAGTTCCCCAAGGTCATTTCACAGTCAGCAGTGGCCCCT
Organism: Ambystoma mexicanum; assembly: GCF_040938575.1. NCBI lineage: Eukaryota > Metazoa > Chordata > Amphibia > Caudata > Ambystomatidae > Ambystoma > Ambystoma mexicanum. The sequence goes on along the minus strand of NC_090927.1, from coordinate 510,777,227 downwards.
GGGGAAGGCCGTGGCAGGAGTCTTCGTGCTCTGTTAGTACGTGTCCGGAGTGGATTGTGTCCTCCCACATACTCAATCACTATCACTTTTTATTGTCCTTATGCCCTGACTCCAGGTAGCTCCGGTCGCTGCCAGCGCCCCCGGGGCTCGTGGTCCTGTTTAGATGTTGTTGCGGGCTTGGCTGCCTCCAGCAGTGGGTGTTGCTTGCTGGGATTGAGCTCCAGCGGGACCCCCACTCCTCGGGGGGAGCGGTCACTGCAGCCTGTGTGGCCGTCCCTCATTTGGCATCCGATGATATTTGTTTGCCCCTTGTTTTTCAGTCTTCTTGGAACTGCTCTGCAGGGCAGCGTAGACAGGGCCCTCCGAGCCTCTCCTGTGGCAGCCTCTCGCGTGTCTATTCCTTGCTTGTTCTTTTACTTATTAGTAAACCGTGCTCGCTGCCACATGTGTGGTGCAACAATGTATCTTCTATGGATCACCTCAGGGCAAGTCCGCGTGTGCGTGTGTTCATGGGCCCTGTGGGACGCGCCCGCTGTCCAGCTCAGTGCGGTCACCCCCAGCATATGCCCGAGGTCGATTGCGAGCAGTAATCCAGGCATGCTCCGCTCCTGGCATCTAGTCCCGTGACTCTCTCTCCTGCTGCCGTGTCTCCCCCAATGCCCCTCCACCTCGGGTGCTCTCTGATCATTGAGTCTGCCGTGGCTCTCCCTGGCAAGGCTTGTTCGGGCCGCTCTGCCCCGCGGGCGTCCCAATGTTCCTTTCTCGGGGCTCCTGTGTCCCCATTACGTGTCCGCCTTTCCGTGCGCTCACCGCAGCCGGCCGCGTTGTTCCACAATATTACACAATGCGGGCGCTGAAGAGAGGTTCCTTCCTCGCTGCGCGTGTGTTCTAGCACAGCCTCACAGCCCTCAGGGGGCTGCTGTCCCCCGCTGCAGGCGAGTCCCGAGGGCGATCCGATTAGGGGTCCCCCCGCTATACTCCAGGAGCAGCTCCGCTCTTTCGTGTCTGTAGGCACTGGCTCATCAGCACCCGTACCAGCTGTGCGGGGGCACCCACGCATAGTACCTTGCAGCCTTGTCTGCCCGTCGCTGTTTCCTCACTGTCCTGTCACAGCCAGCTGGGTCCTTTGTCCTCTTGTCTCGTCCGCCATTTTGTGTCGCCTTTCATGGGTATGCGACCACAGCAATGTTCAGAACTCTGGCCCCATACATCTTACGGGCTGCAGATGTTCGTCGAGCATGTGCATCGCCTTCATAAGCGGGCATATGATTTTTCAAGGCTTCTGTGCATCTGTATATGCACTGTCAGCGAGGATCAGTTACAGGATCTCAGGAGCTCCACCGGAACGTAACTCCTCACATGGCTCTCGTAGCCATGCCCCCTGCTGATTTGATAACGGCTCAAAAAGGGGATCCAATAATTGGTAGGTTTTATCAACACATTGAGGATCCTAGGAACTTTCCCCTGACGGATACCGATTACATTAGGAAAGAGGACCTCAGAGTGTTGACGAAATGTCCAAAAATGTTCCGAATCCAAGACGGTTTGCTGGTAAGGAGATCCATAGCTGGCATTGACCAGTGGTGGTCCCTACCTCATTCCGAAGCCTGATGCTAAGTCACGCCCATGATGTGGCCACAGCCGGTCACCGGGGGTTTCATACGACACTAGAAATCTTGCGAGAGGTTGCATACTGGCCACACATGGGGCAGGACCTCGACCAATACTTGAAAGGGTGTCTTGTGTGTGCACAATTTCAGCCAACATCACTCACACACTGTGCTCCCCGCCAAAAGAGGGGGATGACACTGCCTTGGTCAGATTTACAAGTCGATTTCATCAGGCCTGTGATTCGCTCCTCTAGTGGGAACAAGTACATGTTGACCGTGACATGCTTGTTCACTAAATGGGTGGAATGTCTCCTGGCCCCAAATTGCAAGGCAGAAACAGCAGCTGCCCTGATGATCAACCACATCTTCTCACGTTTTGGGCTACCCCAAAGGATTGAGTCAGACCGAGGTAGTCACTTCTCTAGCGAAGTGATGACAAAGATGTGGGAGATACTTGGGGTAAAAAGGAAACTACACATTGCCTACCGGCAAGCCTCTAGTGGTGGAGTTGAGAGATACAACAAGACTATTGTGAGCATATTAAAAATGTTTGTGGCAGATTCTGGGCCAAGTTGGGACATTCGCTTACCTCTTGTCCTGATGGCCATCAGATCTACCCCTTCTTCTGCAACAAAAATGTCTCCATTTGAGCTGATGACTGGAAGAAGGATGGTGCTTCCCCAGCGTCTGCTCTACAGAACCCAAGAGCAGACCTTGATAAATGCCTCCACAACTCATGAGTTTGTTGAAAATCTGAGAAAACACCTTCAACATGCTTTTGCCTATGCTCAGCGGAATCTAGAAAGATCTGCAGACAGTATGAAGACCCACTATGACCTTAAGACAACTAAAAAAGAATAGCAAGTAGGAGACCGGGTATACTTGTACAATTTCCAAAGGACCCAGGCCAAACAGCACAAATTTCTTCCAAGTTGGCGGGGTCCTTTTGAAATTGTAGACAGAATCTCACCAGTCGCCTACAGAATCCGCATCCCCAAGGGCAGTTTGGCAGAGGGGGGGGGTGGGTCCACATCAACCAGCTGAAGTGTTGCCATCCCAGGCATACTTTGCGGCAAATAGAGGAGCCAACCGGAAACCCAGAGGGGGACATTCTGGCCCCCTAGAAGAATCCAACTGTTAAAACCACTAGTAAATCCAGGCGGGGAATATTATCATTTGTATGTCAAATGTATGCATCTGCCCCACTACATGAATAGTAGTGGGGACATTTCCATAACCGTGCTCTGTTCTGTCTCATAGCACTGAAACCAAGGATTCTAAGTACCAAGGAGGACCACTCGGGGACTGGGAGGAACGACCCAAAGGGCCCGGAGTATCGCTCCATACTCCCATCCAGAACCGGCGAGGAGAGTATGTCGATCCAGTACTGATGGGAAAAGCAGACTTTCTCCACCTGGACCAAAGAAAGAACATCCCAATCTCCTGACTTCCCCTTGACGGGCAGTCAAACTCAAGTCGTGAGGGGGGGCTTTGTGGGATGATTCAACCCACTTTTTGCTCTGCTATGCGGCATCACTGTGTTCCGATGATGCCAGAAACATCAAAATGGCCGCAAAACCCTTGTGCGCGCCAAAACCTCTGAAAATCCCGCTTTGCAAAGCAGAAAAAGATGGCTGCCCAATCTGCCCTGCATGTTGTCAGTGGTGGAAAAGAGATCTCACTCCTGAAATATGTCACTGGGCTCCACAACAATTGAAAATGGAGTCGAGAAGGAAAAGGCAGTGCTTTGCTAGCTGAAACCCCAAAATCTTGCTTTAAATCCTTTTTCTTTGTTGCTGAAACTGCAGAATGTCGGTACGAAGCACCCTCAAACATCCAAAATTCTTGCTGGGTGCTACAATTCACTTAGTGCAGCAAGAAACCATTGTGAATTTACAATGTACTAAAAAGCTGAAAGCATCAAGGGATTTCTACAGCAAAAGTGGCCTGTCTGTGGATCTGTCAAAATCTGGGGGCAGTACCCTCAGACACTTGAATGACAGCTGTCAGGGGCCTGCAGGATTGAAACTTTAAACATGTATAAACTAAAATGAAATGTCTGCAAGCTAAGAGGCCTGTTGTTGAGAGTAACCCATCTTGTAATTGTTTTTGATTCCATGGTTTAAAATCTTGAAGAAGTATTTAGCTGCGATTTTATCCCACGAGTTTGTTGTATGCTAAGGGAAAATTCAACAGAATTAACAGTTAAAATAAGCTGGCTAAAGCTACCAAACTGGAATAACAGGTTTACTCACAGAGGCCCTTTTCCTCTTCAGCAGGCAATCACACCTAAGTGATAAGTATAGGGTTGGGGAAGGAACCAATGAACAGCTGCAAAGCAGGAAATGCGAAGTGCGAAGACAGTCGTAAATGGACTCTGCCAAGAGCCAACAGGGAGGAGACTGCTCTTAAACTGAAGGGAGAGGAAAAAAGGCAGACCCAAACAGCCATATGTGGCTGAACATTCACAAAGACATTTTGTTTAAATACATATAACTTGCCACTTAAAATTGTCCAAAAAAACAAAAATAACAGAATTGTAAATCTAAATTTTGGCTGCACATTTCAAGAGGCGGCAAAATCATGTGACATAATTTGGAAGGAAACGGCAGAAAATGTGATTTTACACCAAATGTATTTCTGCTAGAAGTATGAAACTTTATACACTTATGCCCATGTTATACGCACACACTTGTAGAAATTTGCTGATAAATTGGACATTGTGTTCAGGATGAAAAGAGCTAAATTCTGTGAAAAGCAAACACAAGATCCCACAGCTACGGGGGTTGGAGGAGTAGCTGCTGTACAAAATATGTAATCTGTATATGTGGTTGTTATAGAGGTTGCACATGTGTAAATATGTATTGTGTCAAAAGTAGATTTTGTGTTCAAGAGGCTAGGGGTGGACTCTAAGCCTCATAAACCCACACCATAAAGGTGACCCACTGTTTTTCTCCTCCTATCAAGGCAGAGAGGAGATTCTGACCAATCCCTGTCAAAGTGGCGAGTTTAGGAGAAACCAGCACACACACCCCCTTTAGCATAGCATAAATAGAGACAGCTCACCACTCAAAAGGACAGACAGATTTACCCACTATCCGAATGCTGGCGGAGCACCCAGAACTCTCCATCTTCCTTTCTCCAGACTCCAGAAACTTGGCAAAGCAGAACCCATTGCATAGCTGAACCACTTTCAGATAGGCCTCAATTTCCAGAACCAACCCCACAGACCTAAGGGAAGCATCAAAATACAGCCAGGCTGCACTGTACTGCTGAAAATGATTTTCATCATAACAAGAAGGGCAGATCCAATCCAATCCTGTGCCGTGCTGTGACCAGAGTGCTTTGCAGATCCAATCCAGTCCGATGCCGTGCGGTGTCAAGAGTGTCTTGATGCTGCCCAATTCGATGTGTCCAGTAGTCTGTCATAAAACCAGATCCGGTTCCCTGACCAGAATCCCTGACCAGAATCTTGACGGCTCTGTTTAAAAACATATCTAGTGAGTATCTATAGATAGAACTGTGTCCCTAGCATATGTACTGTCCATAGTCAATCCCTCTCTTAAATCCATCCTATCTTGTCTTCAGAACCTGCATTGTTGGGAGTATTTTGAATTGTCTAAACTCTCTATCCTATCCCGCCTATCTTCCTCCTGTACTAGTATTGTTAAAACTATCTTTGTGCTGATATTTTTCATCTGAAGAAGGCGAGCTCCTCGGCAGTCAGTCGCCCCGATCAAGTGCCTGTGTTTGTGCGTGGTATTCGTTTATTCATAGTCATCCACTAGTGTTAGAAATCCCATTTGTTATTTTAAAAGCGCATTCCTGTTTTCCATTCATGCACCTATCTCGAAAAACGACCTCCACTAAACCGTTCATAACTTTCTCCGTTTTTATGCTAGAAACAAAATGTCAACTTCTGCTTGTAGCTAACATCCACAGCTTTAAATCGCATCTAAAACCGCATCTCAAATCCATACAGTTATCCCGTTATCACGCAGTGAAACGTTTGCCGCAAATTTCGTTTTTTGGGAAATTCTGACACGTGTAAAACAGCTTTTGATTGCTCCCGACTTGAATTTTAGGATTTCAAATTGTTTCTTGGTATTAAATCATTGCTAGTGTTTGTATTCAACTATCCAATGCGGCTCCCCTAAGAATTACAATTTCAGCAATTTTGACCATTTGTGTTTTTGCCCAATCCATTCTCAAAATAGCTTAAAAGCCATTCAGACAGCTTGACAGTCAATTCTGTTTTCTCTTGTGTTTGCTGGGGGAAAGTGGGATTGTTATTTTGTTTGAATTCTGTCATTCCTGAATACCTGCTCCCTCCTCCTATCTCTTTACATTGCCTATTGGGCGGTTGAGGGGTGTGCAGGGGGGGGGCTATCTGATCTGCACACACACAAGTATTATTTCTGTGCTGAATTGTTTTGCTCACTATTACTCTTTGTGTATTAAAGAGATTATTCAGTGTTACATCACCCCATTGGTGATTATTGAGTACATATTAAAACAGTGCGATTAAACAGTAAATACATCATTAAATATGTTAACTTTGCAAACCAGCCTGATTCCAGGTTCAGTGTGACCATGGGGGTTCCAGGAGAGGGGCGCAATATGAGTGGTACATCTTTCAGAATAAAAGAACTTTTAGACAAAAATAAATAAGGATTTCAGTTATGTATTACACGCTAGGCGTTGACTTGGGTGTGTGCCGGATTGAAATCACTTACATACCCCTTAATGGTACCAACTTGAAGGCCCCTGTGCAAGAAAGATAGAACCACTGGAATGGAACACTGAAAAGGATCAACATTTTGTCCTCTGCACCAGTCGCAAAACATACTTCAACAGGAACGGTACTGGGATTTGGTTGCCGGCCGCTTGGTCGAAAGCAACACCTCCATCACGTCATCCGGGAGGTCCCAATCCTTATACCTCAACCTTTCAGATAACAAGCATGAAGGTTGAGAGTCTTGACCTCGTGAGAGATCGCGCTCTGCCTGCTCTAAGCGTCCGCCGCCGCAATGTCCTCTACGGCCAGATGAACTGCCGAGAGTGAAATTCCCTGCTGGATTGCCCAGAACCAGAGCTGCATTGCCTCCCTGCACAACGGGAGAGACCCTACCCACCCTTTTTTGTTGAGGTAATGCATGGCCACTGTGTTCGTCATGATCAGGACACTCCTTCCCCACACAGACGGCAGAAAACCCTTCAGGGCCAGCCTGATGGCCCTCAGCTCTAACAGGTTGATGTGGAGTTTGGACTCCGACGGAGACCAACGACCGCTGGCGGTCAAATCGTCAGCATGAGCTCCCAATCCTGTGAGGGAAGCGTCCATCAATATAGTCACCTCTGGCCACGGTTGCCAAAATGGCTCCCCTTTCACCAGGTTCCCCTCGTTGGCCCACCACAGAAGATCCTGGGAGACCGAGAGTGAAATCTGAACGGGATCCGACATCTTGCCCAAGAATTGTGACCACTGCATCTTGAGGACCCATTGCAGGGATCTCATCCTCAGCCTGGCCTCTGCAACCAGAAAAATGCAGGATGCCATGAGGCCAAGCAACCTTTAGAATTCAAAAGCCAGGAGACGCTGGGCATGTTGAAACTTGTCCACCACGGGCTCACCTTGGGAGGCGAGCACTTCCCCAAGGACGTGTCCAACACAGCCCCCATGTACTGGAGCTGTGGGGAAGGTGTCAGATGCGACTTCTTGAAATTGATTGAGAAGCCCAGCTTGTGGAGGGCGCAGCAGGTGAGACCGAGATGATCCGTTGCTTGCTTGGGAGAACGGGCACGGATCTGCCAGTCGTCCAGGTAGGGGTAGACGTGAATTCCCCCCTCGCCTGAGATATGCTGCCACCACCACCATGAGCTTGGGTCAATCCGAAAGGCAGGACCCGAAACTGAAAGTGCGAGCTACCAGCCGCAAACCTCAGGTACTTTCGGTGCTTTGGATTCATCAGCCCATGAAAGTAAGCATCCTGTAGGTCCAGAGACACCAACCAATCCTGGAGACAAAGGGCCTGGAGGACTTGGGAAAGAGTGACCATCTTGAATTTGTCCTTCCTGAGAAATGTGTTCAACCAACGCAAGTCCAAGATGGGTCTCAATCCCCCGTCCTTCTTTGGAATAAAAAAATATGGGGAATACCATCCCTTGTTCCTCTCCGCTACAGGCACCAGTTCTATAGCGCCTTTCTCCAGCAGGGTCAGGATTTCCTGCACAAGGAGTGGATCTGGAAGCTTCAAAGAGAGATTCCCCAGTGGATTGTCGTGAGGCCGCTTTAGGAAGGGAAGGCAGTAGCCGTGGGCTATTGTATCCAGAACCCACGCATCCAAATTAATAGCTCGCCATTCTTCGAGATGCTGAGACAGTCTGCCCTCAACCGGCGAACCATGGAACATGGCCTCATGATTGTGTTGGAGCGGCTGCGGCAGCGCCTGAAGGCAAAGAGGCAGCTGCCTGAGCGGCTTTGGCACCCTTATTTCCCCAACCACCATGGGTACTTTTTCGTTGGCCCCTTTGACTGGCGGCTCCTCTCGTCCTACCAAAAGAGGAGTAGTAACGGAAGGAACCTCCCCTCCACTGTTGTCCGCTAGGATAAAAAGGCAGAGGTTGGCACACAGCTGCGCTCAAAGATTTAGCCGCAGCGTTGGAGGTCTGCAACCTCTCAAGGCTCTCGTCAGCCTTGCTGCCAAACAAATGCGCGCCATCAAAGGGCATGTTAAAAAGATGGGCTTGCACATCCGGAGCAAAACCCAACTTCCGCAACCACGCAAACCTGCGTATAACGGTGCTCGCAGCCATGGACAGGCTAACACTGTCGGCCGTGTCCAAACCCGACTGAAGGGATTCACTCATGGCATCCTTGCCAACCTACACGCGAGCAAGGAATCCATACCTTTCTTCTCCTTTGGGAATATGCTCAGATGCTAGAGAAACACAATTCCACATAGTGTGTGAAAATCTTGCTAAGGCACAAGTGGAGTTGGCTGACTTCAGCGCCATAATCCCCGCAGAAAACACCTTGCGTGCCCAAAGTGTTTGTAGTCCCTATCAGGAGGGATGGCAGGGTACGCCGCCTGCCTCGAGGTGGCCGTAGCCGCCTGAACCACCAAACTCTCGTGAGTGGGGTGAGAGGAAAGGTAGCTGGGGTCGCTACCGGAAGGGTGGTATTTTTTAGTTAATGATTTGTTAACTGCCGGAAGTGATTCCGTTGTCTGCCAAGCAGCCCCCACCAACTTTTTCTGCAATGTCAAATGAAAAGGTAACACTGGGTCAGAGGACAGACCTTGATCCAAAATATCCGTTAAGTCATCCTGAACAAAAGCTTCTGGAGGACTAGACCAACCAAGATACTCAGTGAACCTAGCCATCAGTCTCCTGTAGGACGACTCGGCATGAGCCCCAGGCTCAGGTCTGCTAAAGTACACCTCAGGAGAAGTGTCCAAGCCACTTGCATCATGAAGAGATTGCCATAACTCTTCCAACTGACTTCCCCTGAAAAGACAGGAGCCACATCAGGCTCAACAGGGTCATAGAGGTCATCCATAGGGAGAAAAAACTCTTGCCTCTGGACAGAAGAGGGTCTGGAATCCTTACCAGGCCTCACAGACTTGGAAGTAGCCTTCCTTGGAGGATCCACAGTACCAAGGACCTCCATTGGCAAATTCTGGCCAAAAGGCCCCGAATGCGTCAACGGCTTCGAGGTCGCTGATGGCTTTGGCGTCGACATCGATAACGGCGCCAACGGTGCCGAGGGCTGGTGCGAATGCAAAGCTTCGACATCTGTATCTGACAGACACACCGCTCACTGAGTCGACGCCGACCTCGAGCCCTTGCCAGATTTCTGCGGTCTCACCGGGGAGGAGGTCTGAGACCTGGAAGCACGTCTCATGCGATCAGCCTGAACCTTATCCGAACAGGACCTCGAAGGTTCCCGATGAGAACCGCGCAGAGGACCAGAGCATGAAGGCGCAAGAGCCACGGACCGAAACCGTCCCTTGCCAGCTTCTTGCGAAGGCACGGACGAAACTGTGCCCTGGGATTGGAAAATCACCATCATCTGCTCCCTGAAGGCTGCCCATTCCTCTGGAGTCGAGGACTTAGTAGGACAAGCCACTTTCCTCGCAGCGCCATCCTCCGAGGAGGACAGGGAAGGCGACCGGTGATGGCGCTTCCTGGAATGCCGAGACGAGGAGGAAGAATGGCGGGAACCACTCCGGGAGCCAGATCCCCGGGACTCCTTCCGACACAGAGAGTCGCCCCTCGAATCGTCGGTGGACATCCCCTTAGCAGTTGTACGAGACTTACTGGGTTTAGAACGCCTACCTACCTGAAGCTTCCCCTTACGCTCCCGCAAGGCCTTAGCAGTCAGCGACTGGCATTTGGAACAGTCGTCGGTGTCATGACTCTCACCCAAACACCACAAACAAATGCAATGCGGGTCCGTAATTGACATTTTAGACTTGCAGTCCCGGCAAGTCAAAGCCTGACCGCGGAGTCGGAGGGGTCGAAGAAGAAGACATTCACGAGAAATACACGAGGCGTGCCAAGTCTCTGAAGCAAACACGTTTGCGGAAAAAAAAACAGAACTGAGGCTACGGGCGCCATGCATCCTATTTATAACATCCGGGAATGTCGCCCTTGATGGGGACCTTCGAGGGACATCGACCCGACGCCAGCGACGCAGGACACCCTCAGCTGTGGACATTACATGTCAAAGATGTGGAATATGTTGGAGGACACAATCCATTTGAAATGCAAGGTCAATCAGATGGGCACATCCATTTATATAATGCATTCACAGAACCGCTCTTCCAGATGCTTGAGGAGACAGGCATACTTATGACACGCAGTGCATGATCCCATTATCTGGCAAGTATGGGAAGGATGTCAAGACTATTAATGCAGTATATAGTACTATTCCGGTGTGGATGGTTAAGAGCGTCTTCGCTCTAAAGGGCGAGAAAACAGAATTACGGATCATTGGAACGAATATTAAAATGCAAAGACTGAGTACAGATTACCAATATCTACAGATTGCTGAATGTGAGATTATGGTCCAGAATAAAGTTAAAACTCTGGGTGTCTATTTACACCAAATATTGAATATGAGAACACATGTTAATAACCCGAAATCAGCATATTGTCTTAAACTGTTAACTCTAATTCAACGTTTTCTCTCAAAAAAAGAACTGTGAAACAATAGCGAGGGCGATTATTATGTCTCACATCGAGAATTGCAGCAGCCTCCTTGCTGGTATCAGTAAAGGAGACTACGCAAAACTTCAAGTCATCCAAAATAGTGCTGTAAGACTCATCGACATACTAAAGAAAATAGATCATGTATATGAAGCCCGTAAAAGACAATTGCGCTGGCCACCAATAGAGGCAAGAATACAGTTTCACTTGGCCACCAATAGAGGCAAGAATACAGTTTCACTTGATAGCAATTTCATACAAATGTCTTCTGGAAATCAGCCCGATCTATCTGAGCGAAACATTAGACAGAAAACCAATACGGAGAACACTCAGGTCCAATGATAAGAATCTCCTGGCAATGCCTAAGCCCAAACTAACATTGGTCAGGAATGGTACTTTTTTATCTGCAGCCTCCATGGCCTGGGATTCTATACCTCCAGACCTACCGGAAATAGTTTCACATGAGCAATTCAGAAGAAAACTAAAGACCTTCTAAGTTAGAGGAGCCTCTAGAACTATATGCAATCTGTGGATGTGTATTCTCCCCCTTTAATTGTCCTATCTCTTTTCTATTTGCCAGTCGGCATTTTTTGCAACTCTCCCTGTGCCTCTATGCCTCCGGGGCATGGTGCACGCATTACAAATGCATTAACTGAACATAAGATGTCACTCTTTTAAGGAACCCCATATAGGGGACTCAAGTCACCATTCGCCCCCACCCACCCAGACACTAACACCTTTATGCGCTATATAGGAGCTGCAGTGTATGAGAACCCTATGACCCTTCGTACAATGGCTGATTCGGCTTCTGTGTTCAAGGAAGACAGCAGAGAGACGAAAAGATCAGTCCCCATGGGAAGGCATCACGTAAAGAGCCAATTAGGATAGACACTCTGCAAAGCCCACAGAGTTCAACTGCACTGCAGCACACGGACCGTCTGGTGAGGCCATGCGAACAGAGTACCTCGGAAGGCTGAGGTAGAGCTCTCCACAGAACCTCACACCGAGGGAGCGGAAGAGGAGAGTCAGCACAGGGGGATGTAGAGTCTAGTTGACGAGTTGCTTACGGAGCTACGCGGTGAGATGAGGACCAAGCAAGACTACACGCCACTCCCAGGGAGCAAAGATTCTCAGAATCAAGTACGAAGTGGCTCCATACAAACGGGAGGTGGGCTGCAAGAAGAGAAACCCTGGAGCATGGAAAGAATGAAAGAACCCCAGAGTGGGGAGAGAACCGAGAAGCCCCAGAGAGAGTGGCGTGTAAGACGGCAAGAAACCAGAGAGCGGGGAAAGAACAGAATGTGAGAGAGAGAAAACAGCCCCGGAGCAGGGAGAAAACACAGCAGTCCCAGCATGGGAAGGAAGAGAGAGAACCCACAGTGAGGAAAAAACCCGGGGGCAGGGAGAAAGACAGAGACAAACCCCTAAGTGGGGAAGAGAACCAAGAAGTACCAGAGTACGGACTGAAACAGAGAGAGAGCCCAGGAAGGGGAGAGAGCAGAGAAGCCCCAGAAGGTGAAGTAAGAAAGAGGCAAACCCTAGAGTGGGGGAAGAAACAGCAGAACCCCAGATAGGGGAGACAGTAAGAGACCAGACCCAGGATGGGGAGTGAGAAGGAGCAAAGCCCCAGAGTGAGGAATGAGAAGGAGTAGAGCCCCTGATAAGGGAGGAAGAGACAGAGGACCACAGACTGGGGGGAGCCAGAAAGAAGCAAAAAAGTGAAAGTCTCCCCAAAGGGAGGACTGTAAGACTCAAATTCGAAGGAGAACACAAAGAATATAAACTGGAACTGTGAATATAGTCAGAGACAAAGGGGTGGCAGGTCAGAGGCCAACGGCTAACTCTTTCATTGTGTAATGTCCCAAATATGTGTTGGTTGTATTTATGTTTTCCTTTTTAGAGGTAGGGAAAGAAATTATAGGATTCTGGAATGACTATTTGGCTAAGACATCTTTACAAGCAATGTTTTTCTTGTTTCTGTTGTAGAGTAGGGCTTAGACTTATAGGTTTAGGGAAAGACTAAGGGTTCTTTTTACTTTGAAAAGAATAAAGAAGAATAGCGAAGTCCTAGAAATCATGCCTCTTTGCCAGTCTCCTGTTTCTACCTATCACAGAAATGAGAGTGAAGGCCCTTTGACTGTCCCACCCTGAATTTATCCATAATACCAAACCATACCAATTGCACATATTTAATAAAAATCCTCCAGTTTCTGTGGACTATTGAGGCCATCTGTGACAATTAACGGAGAACAATATAGTAACATAAAACCCAACAGGAGCCCCAAATCTTTCACAGATAGTTTACAAAAAGGCACAGTGTTCTCATGATACAGTTGATAGAAACCAAGGGCTCTTATCTTTGTTACTGGTCTGCTCGGCAACTCCTCTATTACTTTCTTGTTTTGTTTTTTGCTTCTTCTATGTCTATTTTTTACTGTTCATCTATTAGTCCAATTCTTGTTGCGTCTCGATATGAGTATGGCGGGGAAACCGCTCTAAAAGACAAAATAACAAATACTCATTGAGACCATGCGCCAAGTTGTGTCACCATCACCATAGTTTATTGGTATATTAGTGTGTGCTCTTTGGATGACACGTGTTTCGGCAGTTTGCCTTTTTCAAATCTGGGCATATTTCCTTGTAGATCAGTTAAAAAGATAAATGTACAAGAAGAGCCGACGCCTATGACTTAGATGCAGAGACAATGGGATTTACCCCACTAAACCAATGACAAAGTTAAGGGACCATAGAAGACGGATGTTATACCCATTTATGTTTTGAACTGACATACAAGGAAATATGCCCGGATTTGAAAAAGCCAAACTGCCGAAACACGTGTCATCCAAAGGGCACACACTAATATACTAATAAACTATGGTGATGGTGACACAACTTGGCGCATGGTCTCAATTTTCTTTTATTTTCTCATGATACAGTGTTGGTTTAAGAAAACTAAGCAATGCCAAAATAGTTGGAGAATCTTATAAGTGAAAAGAATCCCATACAGGGCGAGAACTAGGAAGAAAGAGGGGGCCGTAACTTCCTACTCAAGCTTCACATCTCTGTGAACCTTCAATTTTTTTTCAATAAAAAATGCATTAAAGTAGAAGCTTGAGAAGAGAGATGAGCAGAAGGTAAAGGAGATGGATTACAACTATGTTTTACAGTTAGGAATACAGTACAAGCTTTAATGGCATTAGTAATTTGATGCAGATAAAAGGTAGCATTTGCTTGAGACTGCTAACGGATTATCTTTCAGGCCTGCGTGAGTTGATTTAGTATTTGCAACTTGGAGTACTGCGCCAAGGTTTTTTTTATTTCCTTACTGAAAACTAAATTTTGAGAGTACCAGCCATTGACAGATTTACTTTTCATATGCTTTTGTTCCATGGGAACATCAGATCCAGGGCAGATTTAAACTGGCAGGTGATTTATTTGCATCATCTATTATCTGATCAGAAAGGACACTGGAGGGGACGATACTGGACATTTGCTGTGCAGATGAAGAAAAATTACATTTAACTGTGCTTTGAGGTTTTGGCGGATTGTGGCAAAATGGACGGGAGGAAAAATTTGAAATGTAACTAAAACATGAACTGCCCAATCAATGGCGATTGTTTTTTTTAAACTAAGCATAAAGCAATAACAAGAACATTTAGAGTATTGTCGTTTTTGTGTGTTGGAAAGGTAAATTGTTGAAGTGCATATGAAGTCTGTAAATAAGGGGTGCCCAAACCTTTGAGGGCAATGAGGAACATGTGCGTATCAAATGAAATTATCCATACCTTGCAGAGGTTCTATGGCTCTACTCCGTAGTATTAACCTTGCGGCTGTTTACAGTGCAGCAAATACCATGGAGCTATTATCCTTGGAGAGGGTCCCCTGTACCAACCTAGCAAGCATCTTGAAAGGGGAATCCCACCTATTCACCGCCCCCACCCCCGTCTCATGCTACCATGACGGGGTGGTTCCCCCTAACCTCCCACCCCACCCCACCCACTTTCCAAACTATCGTCCCCACACTTCGCTTTCTGGCGGGCAATGGCTTCCTCAGTGTACGGTGTGAGTTTTTCCTCAGCGTTGCACCCCACCACATCCCTACCCGACACCAAACTCCACCCGCCTCCCTAGTCCCAGGCCACCTGTGCCTCGTGGTAAATACCTGCACTGCATAGGTGGTGCAGCAAAACCATGCCATTGTTTTGAGAACATATTGGCTTTAAGTTAATGGCAACATTATTGCAACTCAAGTTATAACTATGAAACAAGTGATATTACAAACAGAACATGTTAATGGACAATAATTAACTGTAATCTATTCCAAATGCGAATCTAGTACATGCAAATTTGCAAAGGATGAGGACTTAATTTGAGAAGCAGTAGTTGTTGGGGAATGTTTGGAAATGTAAATGGCAATTGGGACATTTTTAAGCACAAAAGACCATCAAAGGCGTAGCATTTACAAAAGTATTTTGAGGCTTTGGGGTTCTTCCCCCAAGGAGCATTTGTGAAGAGTGGTGGTAAATGGAACATTTGTAGTCACATTGGCCAAGTAACATTGTTCACACATTCTACATTTGATATTTTGGGGAATGTATTGACCTTCTAATTAAAGTGAATAGTGAGATAATATTTGAATGAAATGAAGCACATTAAATCATGGACAGTTTGTCAAACATTTGGTTATTTGTCCATTATCAAAATGGTAGAATTGCAAAGTATCCAACAATGCGAATGGTTTGCTTAGTACACTGCAGTGAGTTTGGAACATTTCTGAAAAATATTCTACATGATGGCAGAAAACACATACTTTGCCTGTAGACATTTGCAGATGAAATTATTTGATAATGTAAAGTTGTGCATGCAGGCCACGTATTTGTCAAGTATCTCCATACTCACTGTGCAAAGGAACAGAAGATGACGGTTGTACAGATGGGTCACTTATTTGGCCCATTAACGTGTTACATCTCTAACAAAAACCTGAATAGTGGACACAAACCTTGCATGTACAAAAAAAGCTGATTAGAACTTAATTGTGGACTATTTGGCATTCATTTTACTGCTAAGCTTCTGCGAATAGCCCTATTACAGTCTTCTACGATGCAGACAAGGGAGGTCCAGTTGGGGACAGTTGTTGCTTCAAAGATTAGGAACCTGCTCTGGCCAGTGCTGCTGCTCCTTGTGTGCTGCAGCTACAAGGGGTGCAGTGATTGTTCAGTGTTACTGAGTTATGTTGGCCCAGTAAACGTGAGTTCACCGATGGGCATTTTACTGCCGATTAAAGATCCAAGGATGACAAAAAATAGCCGGGAAGACAATAAAACAAATTAAAAGTATAGGAACATTGTAAACAACTACATAGTGAAAACAACATTCATTTTAAAGTAGAATAACTTTGCAAAGGTATGATTTTATAGAATCGCGAGAGAACAGGGGGGCACTGCTGAGCAGCTACAAGATGGCTGCTTGACTTGAGAGCTCTGGCACCATAAGATCCTGCAATACCATAAATCCTGCTTTCACACCATCAAACCACACTCTGAAGATCCCACTGGGAAGCGGATGGACCCGGGCACCAGCGGCGCAATAATTATTCAAACCCGCACTGTGGGGGCTGAGTTGTGTGCTGCCGAAAAACGAAGCGGAGACAAGAGGAGAAGAGTTCGAACGGCGGCTTTCTATGGACTGACGCGGCTACCTGCGTGTCTCAGCCAGGATTGTAGACTGTTGACATCCGACCGGCAGGACGGCAAACTGAGTGGAGGACCGATGCCCGTAACACTTCACTGTTAGCAAAATTCCAGCATCCGAACACGGCGAGACGAGTCAGCAGAGCTTAGCCCCCACGTTTCCCTGCGTATCACAGGTGCGCGGCAGAGCAAGAGGCTGGCGCTGCAGTGAACAAGTACACAACATACCTTTGGACACCACCTGGCAGCCCCACAGGAGAAAGTCTGATCGCCGATACGGAAAGCCGGGCAGAGGGCTGGAATCCGTAACAACATATTGTCGACAGAAAACTGTGCGCAGCATAACAAATATTCACTGGCAGTATCTTGAAGCGCCTCGTGAAACAACAGCCATTAACCACGCTTGACACAAACTTAACTAGACACTGGACCAACAACCACAGGAGAGCGATCCAGTGTTTATATCCACCCGGAGTCTTGGTGCGCTCGGGGATCACACCTGGCAGCCCATACTATTGACATATATTGTACGCTGCTTGCAGTTAGCTGAATACACGAGGGAGGAGCGGCCTGCACCGCGAAACACTGAGGACAGCAGCACTACCTTTGTGACTGCAGGGAACGCATTTTTGTCCTGCGATGTCACCGCTACCAAGGGCCAGCCACTGAAGACAACCATCCTTAACCCTATCGTGGCATGCACACTAACATTGATTGACCAGGTTGGTCTCACCAGGCAGACAAGTCGTCTGTTGTGCTCGTGTGGCTCCTATGCACTGCAGTGCGAACACTGACTGATGGACCCACATACAACCTTACACTGGGCTGACCTTGTCCCCATGGAGAACACAATTGCATGTCTCTGCCTGCCCTTTGGGAACCAGATTACTATCTAGACATCCTTCAGGAATAGCCAGTAATTTACAATAAGGTCGATAATCAGTCCAGAGCACAGATGCTACAACCCCACCTACTCCTTTCAAATTGCACTGTGGATTGTCCCCACTCCCCGACTACCAAACACACAGAGGCTGCCTTTGGGGTAGAGCGTTACTGGTACACTGGGCAGTCAACCCAATCACAGACCACAAGTGCTGCTCTCCACCCACCTCAGACATTCTTAGAAGACTGGACAACTAGTCCACTTAGCTGACGATATCCCAGGGCGCCAACAATAACAAGAGTGGAGAGCATGACGAAAGGGGTTGTGGGAAAAAGAAAAGGGCCCATGGACTCATTCACCAATGTCCCTGCCAGAGCCTCGGGACCTGTAAATCTGATAATCAATGATGAACAAGCTTCGACCTCCAACGGCACCCATGAAGACCACCTACTGGCAGCAATGCAAAGCGGCTTTCTGGCGGTGAATATGAAACTAGATGACATTGTTTCTACCATCGGCTCACGAAAATCCCAACTGGAACAGGAAAGCAGCCGCATAAATGAGGTAGCAGCCAGAATTGGCAAAACAGAGGACAAGGTTGACAGACATGACCATGGCATAACAAACAGGAAGTCAACAAAATCCGTAATAAATGAGAATACCTGGAATCGTGCTCGAGGCGAAATAATGTTCGTATAATTGGAATACCCAAGGCTGCGTGCAAGGGCGCCATGGAAATGTTTATTGAGGACCCACTAAAAGCACTGTTTGATCCTAATAAGTTCTCCCTGCAACTCTTGGTGGAACAAGTTCATCGAGTGTTGGCTACCACCCCTAAATCAGGGGCTCCCCCTGCACCATCATAGCAAGACTAATTACCGGGACAGGGATCTCATATTGCGAATGTCCATGGAAAAAGGCACACTCTGCTATGAGGCTCATGAAATCCACTTCTACCCTGACTACGGAGCCAATGTGCAAGCTCTACGTAAATCATATGACTCAAGAAACTATTACGAATTAGACAGGTTCTGCATGCCCTGATGTTCCCGGCCAAGTTGAGAATCCAACATAGGGGCCCGAGCACATTTGAGAACCCATCTGAGACCATGTTGAGACCACAATTGGAACTGCAGCCCTCAACCACATAATGAGCTGGACGCCGAAATCGGTGACTGATTGGCAACGACGCCGACCTAGGTCCACCTGCCATGAACATATACACTGGTGTGCAATACTCGTATATTTGGGACCGGTTGCTCACACTGCAACTAGCTGAACAATTATAACCACTGTTCGCAACGCACCCCAGGAAGTTTCCACAGTTTCTATTGGGATACATCGTCAAGTTGTTTTTAAAAAGTGCAGACGTGACGCCAAATAAACACGGGAATAGAACTCCCGCCAAGTATACAAATGAGACGTGTTCATTGTATAATGCAAATTCGACCTAATAGGTGACGAGATCCCCTTTTTAACATGCAATGTCTGTGGCCTGAACAACCCCATTAAGGCAAGACAGGTCTTAACATATGTGAATGGCCCCGGGGTAGTAATGCTACAAGAAGCCAATGCCCAATGGGCACTAAATAAGGAATTTGCATCCGGGTGGGGAAACCAGCGGGGCTATACCGACTACTCAACTCAGGCTAGAGGGGTTGATGACTCCGATAGACAGCTCATTGTGCTTTCAAAAAGATTGGCAAAGCATAGACCCGCTGGGGAGCTATGTGAGTTTATGGGGAAGGATCTCAGGCGTATAAATACTATTAGATAACATGTATGGCCCCAACCTTGATGACCCCGAATTCTATGGGCAGATAATGGAGATCCTGCTTGGGGGATGTCACAACCCGATTATCTGGGGAGGCATCTTTAATACCATCCTGGACTAGGTTCGGGACTGATCAAGAGATACCCAACGTGACCTAACAAATACGGGTCATATGGTCCAATAAATGATGTTGCAAATGGAATTGGTGGATGTATGCCACTGGAGCCTTCCCTTCCCCCCTGAAGCACTCTTGTGCACCCGCCGACCCCTCCTGCCCAGCGAATTATCGCCCGATCTCCACCACTCCTTTCCTGGGCAAACTCCTGGAAAAGCTGGCCACCTCCCAGCTTAATCTTCACACTTCAGAGCAGCCAGAAGCACGGAAACTGCTCTCCTGAACATCTGTGAAGACCTGCTCTCTAACCTTGATTCTAATCTCCCATCTGTCCTCATCTTACTCGATCTCTCTTCTGCCTTTGACACAGTCAACCATGCCATCCTGCTCAATCATCTCCGTGGTAACCTGAGTATCACTGATCAGGCCCTGGCCTGGCTGACCTCGTTCCTCTCTGATCGACACTCCCAGGTCCAACTTGGGTCCTTACTTTCCTCTATCTCACGCTCTACCTGTGGTGTTACCCAGGGGTCTAACCTCTCGCCCTGGCTGTTCAACCAATACCTGGCACCTCTCGCCCACCACATTGCCGCTCTCTGCTCCAACTTTCAGTGCTATGCGGATGACACTCAGATCGTTTTCAGGCTCCCCTCTGCCACCTCTTCTTCTCTCATCTCCGACTATCTGTCTGATATCCAGGAGTGGTGTGCCGCCAATGATCTCTGCCTTAATGCCAGTAAGATGGAGATTCTCCTCATCGCACACCTGCACCCTCCTTTCCCGTCACTCTCTGGCCGGCCTCCCTTGGCCCTCTTCCTGCTCCCACCTGTTAGGCTAAGAACCCCTGGGTCATCTTCGACTCCACACTCGCCTTTTCTTCTCACATCGCTGACGTCTCTAAGAAGTCAAACTACCAACTGCACCTCTTCAGGAGGTATTCTTCCTTTCCTCTCCTTCCCCCAGAAGCTCACTGTCTTTAGGGCTCTGGTTCTCTCTAGGCTGACTACTGCAACAGCCTCTTTTTAAATCTGCCTGCTTCTACTCTCTGCCCTCTGCTACTCATCCAGAACAGGACTGCAAGACTTGCCCTTGGCCTCAAGCCCAGGGATCGTATCTCTCCAGCATTGCAATCTCTGCATTGGCTCCCAGTGGCTGCAAGGATTAAGTTCAAGACCCTCTGCATTGTCCACAAGGGCTTCTGGGGTCTGGGTCCGGTTCCATGTCTTAGAAACACGGTAAAAATGGCTGAGAATACAAAATATTCCGACATAAATGCTGTGTTTTTTTTTGCGCCTCAATCATGTAAAGGATGCGGGGGACACCCCCGCAAGCCCCATACCCATTATACCATTTAAAGGGAGTGGGGGACACCACTGCAACCCCCGCTCTCCTTAAATGGTATAATGGGGTTCACCTTTACCGGGTCAAACCACTGCATTTACCTTCGTACTCAAGCTCTTCGCTCCCCCACCTTCAACTCCCTCAGGGTAAGTCGCTTTTCCAAGCAACGAGTTGGTGGTCGATCTCTTTCTTCGGCTGGGGCCTCTTCCTGGAACAGTCTCCCTGAAACTTGAGGAGAACCATCTCCGGTTCCGTAAGCACCTCAAGACCTTCCTCTTTGCTTCTGCCTTCTCTCTTTCTCTCCCCTGCTGATTTCCTGTCTGATACTGCACTGGTTACCTGGCTATTCAGATTCAGGCCCAGGTCCCTGCCTGCCCAGTTGCACACCCGCGCTGCCTCCCGGCAACCTGTAACCCTACAGTCCCACTACCTGCACTTTTGGACACCTGCTGTCTGCACTTACCCTTGCACCTGCCACCTGCTGGCCACACTTCTTGTTATTGTTTTGATCCCGTGTACAGCACTGCCCCCTCCCCTTTCCGCTGGCATTCCCCCCCTTCCCCTGCACTTGCGCAATCTCAACGCCACTTGGCCTAACACGATCGTTGTCTCTGTCCTCCTTCTGTTCACCCTGCCTTGCCTGGTTGCACCTTGAAACACTGGTGTATAGGCGCGTTACAAATGCCATATCATATGGAGAGATCGTAGCCTCTACACGTGTGAATATACTTATTATTCATCGGTCCATGATGCACACTCCAGCAGTGATTACTGGTTGGTCTCCGTAAAGCTAATGCCGCAAGTCCGAAACTGCATGATACACTCTAGAACTATCTCCGATCACTCACCGGTGTCACCATCTATAAAATGGGATGGGCCGGGTGTACCCCGCCCATCATGGAGAATGCCACCCTCATGTTTACTGGATGCAGGTTTGCTCGAGGTACTACGAGATAAGATTGAGGATTTCTTCCAGAGAAATGAGGATCTGTACTTCTCATTACTCCACTATCAGGGAAACATTCAAGGTATTGCTACGGGGAGAAATGATTTCAATGACTGCGGGTGGTCTGAAAGCAACGAGAAAGGAACTGGAAATGGTGGAAATTTGAGGCAACTTGAAAATTAATATGGCACGACGCAGAACGCCGCACTGCTGGCTCTTATTAAAGGGAACCTATTGAAATTCAGAGACCTGGCTGGCAGTGAGGGCCAACTGATGA
Source organism: Ambystoma mexicanum (assembly GCF_040938575.1). NCBI lineage: Eukaryota > Metazoa > Chordata > Amphibia > Caudata > Ambystomatidae > Ambystoma > Ambystoma mexicanum. The sequence goes on along the minus strand of NC_090927.1, from coordinate 510,755,378 downwards.
ATCAACCCACCCAGACTCGAAGGTACGGGGAAGCAGATAGACCGGGTCGCTTTCTAGTGGGCGTGATCAGGGGGGAAAAAGGGACACAGCACATCACTGGGATTAAAGGGCATTCAGACACCGTGCGAATTACGCACAAAGAAATTAACGTCAAATTTAACTGATACTATGAAACACTATACGCTAATGCAGATGAATATACCGCCAATGATTTATTAAGTTACTTAGAAGAAATTTCAGTACCATGCCTCTGTCCTGAGACACAATCAATACTTGCCAGCTATTCACGCCCGAAGAGATTACAGAAGCAATAATGATCCTCTCATCCGAGAAAGCCCCAGACCCAGATGGGATAGTAATCGAACTATACAAGGAACTCAGACTAATACTAGTACCGAAATTGCTGATGGTCTGGGAAGTTGTAGAACTCCGTTTTTGTAAAAAGTGTATGTTGTATGAAAGGTATGATTGATGACTATTAGAACAAACGTAATGTTTTTTTAAGATATTTTTATGAAAAACTATTAGAGATTTTTGTTTTGCATAATTGCATTCAGCTCAAATAACTGTCCTCAATAAGGTGTCATTCCTACTAATTATTCAAGTAGGTGCTCTTCACCCTATCCTGTGGTACATACAGGACCTCTAGAGAGGGGTAGTCAATTTGTAACGCATTTTATATTCTCTTGAGATTCTCCCTTCCAACAGATTTGACCCCCCCCCCGTCAACAAAAAACTAGGGAGTACCCAATCATTTCTTGGGAAGAGTCCCAACAGGTCGGTCGATTACCACCCACAGTCTCTGAGGCCATCATTACAGTACTATTAAAACCTAACAGGCCGGCGTCTGAGATGGCCTTGTACAGACCCTTGTCACTGATCAACACAGACACAAAAATGTTTGCCAAAATCGTATCCATCGGCTTCTTAACATACATGTCAACGCTGGTACATCCAGATCAGTCTGGATTCATTCCTGGGCGCTCAACTGCGCTTTACCTGCATAGACCATTTAGTATTATTTCTGAAATAAAATCTAAGGTTAAAGTCTCCCTCGACACAGAAAAAGCGTTTGAATCGGTCTCAGGCAGTTTCTTTTCACTGTCCTGCGCCAGAAGCAGCTGGGAGACCATTTTATAGGATACATACAGTTATTATACATCAAACCATCTGACTTTCGTCTGCTTTCTCTCTGAGACGCAGTACTAGGCAGGGCTGCCAATTGTCCCCTCTTGCTCTTTGCACTGAGGATCGAATCTCTGGCCCAAATAATGCGAGATAAACTCGGGCACAGGGGCCTCCATAGAGCTGGTCTGCCACACATTATATCCCCGATATGCGGATGATACGCTTTTATATATATGCAACCAGGAACCAAATATAACCCCGGCGATGGAGGAAGTCCGTAAATTCACAACATATTCCGGATACCGAATTAATGAAGCAAAATCAGAACTATTCCCACTAACCGATGCCACACAGATTCCAGTGGACCTACTGGGATTCCGTAGGGTCCCTTATAAACTTAAATATCTGGCGATACTGATCTCCCATACATGCTGCTCTTTACTCACTGACAATCATGAAATATACTTAGACACACTGGTAATCAAGTTATAATTATGGGCAAAGTTCCCTATGTCGTCCTATGGCAGGTTCTCATTACTTAAAATGGTGGTGGTCCCCAAATTGCTATATTATTTCTGCAATATACCAGTGTAGCCGGGTCAAGAATTCTTTAATAAACTCAGGTTGCTGGTGGATCAGTATATATGGCGTATGGGAGCTCCACGAATGAAATGGGAGAGAAAGACCGAACAGTTTGAACAAGGTGGCCTAGCGGCACCGGACTTTGAGCTCTATTATTTAGTATCGCAAGCACAATTCGCAGGCCATTGGTACTCTACCAGTGATACCCCAATACACCAAGCCCTAGAATCATACAGTGCTTCACCTACGAATCTAAAAATCATCTTCGCTGATCAACATGTTGATTCATGCTCGTTCAACCCGGTCCGCATAACAGTGAACGCCTGGTCAATGCTGTTTAAGAAACTAGGCGTGCTGTCTCCATACTGCGAACTGGTTCCATTGTGGAACTGTCCAGGGCTTCCCCAGACGTACGACAAAGGCGTAGAAAATATGTGGGATATTGAGGAAGAGATGACCCTATGGAAATCTATTCCCTTGCGGAACATTTGTTACACTGCAGGAATTCACGGCTAAACTGGGCAATGACCCAATCAGATCGTTCCAATATTTTAGAATGAAGTCGGTGGTCCATCACTGGTGGCCCTCGTTCCCCCAGGAACCAGATATTTGTGAGCCAATGGAAATGCTGGTAAACAGCTGAGACCCAAGGAGACACGTGTCCAGAATGTATAAAGCATGCCAAGCTAAATAAGGGTCTACTAGTGGAGCCAAAGGGAAATGGGAAAACGGCCTAGACCCACCAATACAAGATTAACAGTGGCAACGCTGGTGTCACTTGACAAAGGATATTTCCCTGAACGTAAAGTTGCATACAATTTAAAATACTTAATCATCTACAATACAGCCCCGCACATGTTTCGAGATTTGCACCAAATGTCACCATTGAGTGCATGAAATGCGGTGCGACCAATGCGGATTCCCCCCACGTGTAATGGAACTGCTCGCGGATCATCCATTTCTGGCAAGAAGTAGCAGGTGTCCTATTCGACATTACTGAAGTACCACCAACACTCTTGCCCTCCCTCCCAAGTACCTGTTAGCAGACATTGGGAAAGTAACAATAAAAATCCATTAATTTGGGTCGTTTGATTGCCAAAAAATGCATTCTGAAATATTGGAAATCTAGCATGACCCCCAATGCTGCCGAATGGCTTAAAGAATTAACTTACGCTAACGAGAGGGAGGAAGGCTATATTTCAACGACTGTGTCTAGATGCAGACCAAAGGACATTTGGGGCCCGTTTCGGGATTATTTGTTGAGAATAAAACTAAGTACAGTAAAATATGTGACAATGTAAACTAATCTATATCGTGTAATCTGGCTCCTGACACTGCCACCACAAAAGTGATACTTATTTGATGTAAAGTTGAAATCTACTCGTCTATGAGAAATATGTAGAAGGTAACATGTCTGCAACTATGTTGAATAAAGTTAAAAAATAAATAAATAAGAATCGCAAGAGAACAGCAAGTCCACCTCCAAGGCCAGTGGAGTGGTCACTATGTTTGAGAGAATAAACACTATGCAATAATTCATCCAAATAAGGAAGTGTGCTTGATGTTTCTATAAATCATCTCCGGCAAAGGCCTACTTCAATATCTATGACATTCCATGGCTCTCTGCAGGCAGACAGTGAGGGATCTTGCCACAGTTCCCAGCCCAGTTTTCACATATACTATTGCCTCGTACTGCAAAACATCCTTTAGTATGTGGCCATTGTTAAGATGGATTTCTAAACTCTGACCTGGTGGGCAGAGGTTCAGAAGGCGAGCCTAGTTTCTTGGAACAGGGTAACCTTCTGGACAAGCCAGACCAATCAAGGTAGCATTGGCGGTGGTCAAGACTAGGACTCAGGAAGGGTGAGGGTGATCGAAAGCCCACAATGAGCACACAGCAAGGAAATCTACAAATTGCTCAGTCTGGTGAATATCACAAATACATACACATTTATTAAAGGTCTTTTAAATCAAACACAAGCAAAGATCAGCAGTAATACATAAACCTATACAACACTACTATAAAACATATATACAGTTACAATTGGTCTAAAGGAATGGCACACAGTAAGAGTCCACAACCTGTAAGGGAAAGGGGCATACAGTGTGAATATGCCTTAGACAATTCTTCACTTGTCAATTCCTAACTAAGAGGCAGTCCAGTCACTACGAAGAGTGGAACCTAGTGCTCGAATGTACTTTCAATTAGACACACACGATTGTGCGTTAGAGCGAAAAACAGGGTCTCTTGCAGGGGCTTTAGCGACTCAGGAAGGCAGGCAAGGCAGTGAAGAATAAGTTCCCACTATTCGAGGGGGTCTCCCCAAGAGGGTAGAACAGGTTCCAATAGTTAGGAAAAGGACAGTAGCACAGGCTACCTCTATAAAGGTGAGTGGCCCTCAGGGGACACTTGTACGTAAAAATGGATGGATGCGCCAGGGGAAACTGGTAAGGGTTGCAAGTGCTCGCCGACCCAAGGTGCACTCCGGACCGAACTCCGGCAGTCGATTCCACTTCGGTTGCGGGTTCAAATGCTGCAATTGTGCGGCTCTGCGGCTTTCAGCGGCTGAGTTCCAAGGATTATTCCGTGGCGGGACAGTGGCGATTTCTCCTCTCCCGGTGAAGGGATCATCTCTATTCACTACAGCATGCCACAGGGCAAAGGGGGGCACAGCGGCAGCACACCCTCGAAGTTTGTCACTAAGGCTGGCCGACACGGTGACCACGTGCACTCGTGTTCAGGCGTGCTCTCCTTATTCCAGACCTGGGGTGCCTAGGTGTACGAAACTTGGCAGAAGAGTGTCTTGTACCCAGTATTTACGATCTCCAAAGTCTCAAGAGTCAACTCGAGATGGCGGCGGTTCCAGAATAAAGGTCCTGCGCAAGCTGGTTAGTTCACTGGTTGGCCCAGGAACACTTCCGAGAAGGCTCGCTTGCAGGATAAGGTGGAGGTACCGTGAATAGTTATTCCCACTATTCAAATAAGTTGAAGCGCCTTTGCAGACCTTCTAGTTCAATCAGATGTTGAGATGTCCTGCGGGGCAACAGCGGGCTCAGGGTGCCAAACCTTCCAGCAGGTCACCAGCGGTTCCTCGACTCGGCTTCTTAGTTTCAGGATGCTTGGATCCTATCTTGGGTTCAGTGAGAACTCAAAAGATCAACCTGATATGGTTGTTTGGGCCCTTCTATTATCCAGAATCTCATTTGCGCCAAAATGAAGAGGACCCAATGAGAGACCTGCTCACATACAGCCATGCCAGACGTGGACCAATCACGGAGCACGGTGGTCCCCGTCATTCCCAGTACACCAGACTCTCTGGCACGCAGGATGTGTATTGGAACTAGACAGTCCAGCCCACATCCTGGAGGCACACACACACACAAGGCATGCAGAAGCCTGTGAAAGCTTGGCGTTTTGAGGGAGAATGCATGACCAAATAAGGACTGACCCAGGTCTGCTCTACCTGGGGAAGGCAAAGGGACAAGATGGCCAAAGGACAGAACAAAGGACAGAACAAAGGACCTCGTGGAATGGCCATTTTGGGGCCAAGCCACTGTCCAGGGCCAAACGCGGTAAGCGTGATATGGACCACAAGTAAGGGTTAATAATATATGAAAAATAACAGCTGCCTCCAGCTCTGTCCAAGAAAATCCTTTGAGGGTGTCTAGGGCCTTAAAAATGAAAGGAAGACCCCAGCGCACTGTAAGGTACTTTGTGCACTGGTAAAATGATGCAAAGAAATGGCAATAGTGGAAAGGACTAAGGGAAACAAAGTCTCCCAGTACTGACTGTCTTTAAGGGCATGTCCATTTCCCCATAACAATTGAGCGAAAATCCAGGGGAGTGCAGCAGAAGGCTGTGCTCCACTGGCAAAAGTCAGGCTACGATGGTCAGACAACAGCAAAAAGTTGGGGGATTCACAACTGAAGGGAAAATTACACATGAATGGAAATCTTTCCTAACACTCATGCAGAAATGGCATGCTTCGGGACAGCCCACACAACTGATTTCTCTACTCTTGTGTATCGACCTCATTGGCCTTCCACGTAGTCCATTTCCGGCCCTGTCACTTCTGAAAGTTTTCTAGGCAATCCCAGATTAATCTCACTGGAGCCCTTCAGGTACGTTAACACCTCATGGATAGAAATCCTCCATGCTTGAATGGTATTCTTGAGTAGATCTCAGAAATCCTCCATGCTTGAAGGGTATTCTTGAGTAGATCTCAAACTTACCATGTATCAACCGACAGACTTATTTCAGCCCTTACCTGCAAGTACTAGAAACTGTGTACATGGGTGTAAGCCAATTTGCAGAAGCTTTTAAACATTTACCCATTTCCGATCAACGCTATGCTTTGGTTGTTCTACATCCACTCATCTCAAACTCTACCCCTCTGCCACCAATCCCTTTCATTTCTTTTTATACTCGCATTTTTATTTGTTTTACTACAGTACAACAATACACTAAAGTTTAGGCAAACATAGGCCGGGACGGCCAAGTACAATAATTATACCATCTCCAAAAACCTCTCCCATATTTCTTCAAACAAGTTAATTTTCCTTCTTTTCCCGAAAATTACCCTTTCCATCAGCGACATTCTATATAAGTCATCAATCCATGTAGACCTGTTTGGAACAGTGACATTTTTCCAGTCTCAGAATTATCCTTTTTGGTGAAAGGCCGCCCTATGAAACCAATACCTGTCTTACTTGTATAATACAGCTCATCAGCTCCAATTGGTTTTTAGCAACATCCATAACTCCAGGAGCATTATAAAGGCAGAGTCTGGGGGGCGTGGCCTGAGCTCCTGTAGTAACAATGTGGCAGCTCGGAGCTCCTGCTGAGATCTTGCCTTTTGATCCTTGTTTGCGGCATTTGGTGGAACTTTGGCTGATCCCATTTACACCTCTAGATTGAGGACGCTAACGCCTGCACACACTGTGCAATACCGAAGAAAATCGCTGCTGGGGAGGCCCGGTGGACAACGCTTACTGTTTGAAACTTTTGACTTTAAGATGGCGGCCTTCCAGGGTTTAGGACGATTTTACTGCCTGACTCTGACATTAATGAGCGCGGGCACTTTGATTTGGATCGCCCGGCCTCACATGTGGACTATGATGTGCTTATGAACTGTGCCTGAGAAGCCTGGCTCGCTTAATATTGCAAGGAGTTGCAACCAGGGGGCTTGCCCCGGATCTACGCGCATCGAGGCAGCTAGAGCGGGAAACTGGTGGTGTCGGCGACACTCCGGGGACCCTGCATGTAATGGACCGACTTGCATTCCATTCCTTTCTTTCACTGAGCGCGGTGTGCTGTAGCGCACAGAATCTCGGCGGACTTCTACGTTGCCCTCTCGGATTGAGGACACAGCAAACCCCTGGCTCTCTTAAGGATTGCAGTTGCGGCTGGCGGACTTGCAGCGGGGCACTGGGATTGCAGGTAAGGAAACTCGGGCGTGAGATTGGACCCTCCCCCCCGTGTGACATCTGGGAGACCCCTACCCGATCTGCATTGTGCCTGTGCAACCCACTCCTCCTGGCGCTCATTGAATTTGCAGGGTAGTGGGTAAAGCCTCCATTCTGCTGCTTTTGCTACACCACAGCTGCCCACACCTGCCAGGGGCCAGCTACCTTTTATTACTGGCTTGCAAATGAGGGCCAGGGGGTCAGTGCTTCATATCTTTACCCTGACATTTTGGCCTCCATACCCTAGAGGATATTGAGCCCCGACACTAGTACATTTTGTGGCAGGCGGATGCGGCCTGTAGGCTGTCTGTGCGCCTAGTGTCTGAAATTATTCTGGATCTGACCTAGTTTCCTACTTTAAGCTTGATTTCTGTGCGGCATTGCCCACGTGCCCCCTCCCTTGGAGTCACTGTTGCCATAATTAGTCGCTGCCCTCTCACAGTGTGACTGAACTGCGAAAGTGGGATTCTCAGATATTTACTGGTTTTGCTGTTACGATTTAGCTCTCCAACACTATGATACTTCTCCATTTCCCCACTAGCGCATGTGTTTGTCATTTCATCCACTAAAAATAAGAACAAGGCTCGATAATGGATTCCCTTGCAATCCACACCAAGCATCAGGATCTGGTTCAGATTGGGGCTGCTGAGAAAACAAAGCTGGACTCGCAGGAAAATAAAATTCTTGAAGCCATAGCTGCTCTTAAGTCCTCATTGGAAAATAAAGTTGATGAGGTCAAGCTAGACGTTCATCTACTTAGGCAGGATGTGCGGTTGCTGGCAGAGAGTGTTACCACCACAGACTACTTATTGAACGAGACAGTGACCACGACTGGGGAGCTTGCGACCCGGAGGAGGCGCGCAGGGTAAACCTGGAACTGCGGGATGAGGAGGCTGAGGGTAGATCTCGCAGGGGCAATGCATGGCTAGTTGGGCTCCCATAGGGTATGGAGGGTTCGGACCAGACTGCCTATATTACGACCTTGCTACTCCAGGAAATTGGCCCAGAGAAACTGTTGCAGGAGTTTGTGGTCGGAAGGGCGCATCGTTCACTTCAAAAGAAACCCCCTCTGGGGTCATACCCCAGACCAGTCATAGCTAGAATCCTCAATTTTAGAGCTAGGGAGGTGATCCTGAAGTTTTCTAGAGATGGTGGCACGATACAGAGCGACCGCGCAAAGATGGCCATCTATCCGGATTACACGCCTGCCATCCAGAGGACAAGGAACACATTTGTGCCCACTAAAGCAAGACTCTGGCAATTGGGACTCAAGTACATGCTCATTTAACCGGTCGGGTTGAAGATTTTGTTCAACAGCAGATCCCATTTCTTCGATAGTCCAGAAGCGACTAATATATGAATTGAACACAATAATTTAACATGCAATGGTGGCAGTCCTGTCCTGGAGAACAGCAGCGCCCCCCCCCTTAAGACTTTTGCGAAGATGTATGCTTTTTTAAATTTCTTTTTTTATATTTTATTGTTTTTTTTTATACTTATTTTTTATTGTTTTCACAGATTAATCAAATTACAGAAACCAACTTTCCCCGAACATCCCATCCCGCCTCCCTATCTTACCCCCTTCCGGAAGAGATCACAGTGTTCTAATGTTCTCAGGATTGACTATGAGGTAAATAAGTCCGTAATTCTAATGGAGTGCGGGCACCATTGGGCCATATAGTCTGATTATAGATAGTCTAGAACTCCTCCCCATTCTTTTGTGACGGAGCCTTGCGTTCCTAGTATATTATGTGTAATCTTTTCCATGGTCATTTGGGACCAGACCTTTTGTAACCATGTAAATAGCATTGGTGGATCTTGTTTCTTCCATCCCTGTGCTATTGTGGCCCAGGCCGCTATGACCATGCCCATGAGGCTTCTCCATTGCGCCTTAGAGAATGTTTTGGCGTGTTGCCCTTTTAGTCCACATAGCCAGACCTTCGTATCAAGTACATCCGCCACTGGAAGTATCTTTTTCATTTCTGATATCACTTCAGACCAGAACCCTTTGACCATTGGGCAGTCCCACCAGATGTGTCTCCAAGTGCCAGCGTCTGTACAGCCTCTCCAGCACTGGTTCGACGAGTCTGTGCTGCTTTAGTTTCGATAAGAGGTCTTCCAGCGGTGTTCTAGCTACCGCCCTGTCCTGGGTTACCCAGATCGTTCGCTGGTTGTCCCCCAGCCATTCTTTCAGAATCCATAATTGCACCGCATGGTAGTAATTCCTAAAGTGTGGGAGCACAAGGCCCCCCTCCCTGATGTGAGAGGTGAGAATTGCTCTGGCTACTCTTGGCGGTTTCCCGTTCAAAATGAATGAAGAGACTATCTTTGCCAAAGATTTGAAGAACGACTTGGGGATTGATATCGGGAGGAATTGGAAGTAATACAGCATTTTAGGGAGGGTGTTCATTTTTACCGATTGGATTCTTCCCCACCAGGAAATATTTAGGGGACACCACCACTCTAGATCTTTTTTTACTCTGGCCAGGAGTGGGGGGTAGTTCCTTTTATATAATGCATCTACCTTATGCGTGATAGTTATGTCCAAGTATTTAATACCTTCCTCCGCTATTTTTAAGCTCAGTAGCCCTGCTTCCCTGTGTAGAATATCTCTGCTCCCGGCTAAGTATAAGATTTCCGATTTCTTCTTGTTTACTTTTAGACCCGATATATTCCCAAATGACTCGAGCAGTTGCATAGCCCTGGGCAAGGGGTGTTTTGGGTCTTCAAGTGCTAATAACATGTCATCCGCATAGGCGATTACCTTATGTTGTCTTCCCGCCATCTCGATCCCCCTGATTTGGTTTGTTTCCCTTATTTTAGTTGAGAGGTTGCAGGAATAATGCGTAAAGGAGCAGGGAGAGCGGGCATCCCCGTTTCGTTCCCCTGGAGATCTTCACCTTCTCCGTGTTTTCCCCATTTACTGATATTCTTACCGAGGGGGTGGAGTAATTGGCCATGACCATGTTAATAAACTGGTCCCCAAATCCCATGTGTGCCAGGGTTTTAAAGAGCATGGACCATTCTACCCGGTCGAAAGCCTTTTCGGTATCTAGTGATAGTAGCACTGCCGGGGTGTGGGACATGTTTATTTTTTCTATTAGGTGTATTAGCCGTCTCATGTTGTCATGTGTCTGCCTCCCTGGTATGAATCCCGATTGATCCGGGTTGATTAGTGAGAGTAGCAGCGCGGAGAGCCTGGCTGCTAGGATTTTTGTATAGATTTTTGAGTCTAGATTTATCAGGGCAATTGGTCTGTACGAGCCCGGGAGGGAGGGGTCCTTCCCTTGTTTGTGGAATACCAAAACTTTAGCCTCGTTCATGGATGGGGTAACATTCCCACTGTCTCTAAAGGAATTTAGCAGTCTAGTAAGGGTGGGTGTTAGGAGGTCTGCATACCTTTTATAAAATGATGCTGTGAAGCCATCCGGGCCTGGTGCCTTGTTGAGTGGGAGATCCTTAATAGCCTTCTTCACTTCACTTCACTTTCCGTTATCTGGGCATCAAGTTCCGTTCTAGCTTCTTCTGATATTTTTGGAAGGGGGATCGACTCCAGAAATCTTTCTTGGTCTGCTTCGTCTGGGTGCTCTGTTGCATATAAGGCCCCTCTGTGTGTTTCAATATCCTCTTTAAGTCTCTAGTGGGGTTCGCCACAAGTTCTTCACGGATTTCCGAGAGTTTCTTTTCCAATTCCTTTTCCCATTGCTGTCTTTGTTTGTCCCTCGTTGCCTTCAGGGCTATCAGGTGACCCCTGAGTACCGCCTTAAACGCCTCCCATACTGTACCCAGGGGGACCTCACCTGTGTCATTGTGTTCGAAATATTCAGCAATCTCGTCTCTTATTGTTTCTCCCATCACTGGGTCTGATAGTACATCCTGAGGGAGTTTCCATCTCCATATACCCTTCTCTTTCCTTGGGGTCGACAGATCCATCCAAAGGGGTGCATGGTCTGACAGAGAGATGGGTCCAAACTCCATGTCTTGTATTTTACCCAGGTTCCCCACTGAAACCCAGAAGTAGTACATTCTTGACATCGTATTGTGGACGTGCGAATAATAAGTGTATCCCTTGGTTTGACCTTTATGTTACCTCCATGCATCACATAATGCTATGCCTTCCATCCGTCGTTTAAGTCGCTCTGACGGGACGCCCTGGAGGTGGGGACCGCCCGCGCTCCGGTCTATCTGAGGGTGCCAGGCCATATTAAAGTCCCCCTCCTATGATTATCTCGCCTTTAGTGTACCCCTCAAGCCTCCCCATTGTGTCTCTCAGGAAGCTATCTTGGCCCGTGTTTGGGGCGTAAATGGTTGCCAGCGTCAGTATGGCATTGTGCAGTTTGATATTGGCAAAAGCGTATCTTCCTTCCTTGTCAGAATGTTTGTCTATCACAATTGCTTCCAAACTCCCTTAACTGCGATCATCACCCCTGCCCGTTTCTCCGCTGCGTTGGATTGTGCAATTATATCGTAGCCTCTCAGGCGTATTTTCCCCCCTATCCTGGGCTTTAATGTGGGTCTCCTGGAACAGCGGCACTTCAGCTTTTTTCTTCCTTAACATGTTCTCCACTTTTTTCCTTTTCACTGGGGAGTTCAGGCCCCTTACATTCAAGGTTATGAATCTTATCCTCCACATTTTAGTTAGCCTTTCTGGGTGCTCCTTTTGCCCGATCTGAATAGGCCACACTCTCTTCCGGAAAGTCCTCCCACCCACCCCCCCCAATTTGCAAAAATGTCCCCCAACCATTAACATAATTCCAACTTTGCTCCCAAGGAGGGCCCGGGTACCTAAGGTAGCTCTGGCATTCCGCCTATCGCTCCCAGCCCTCTGTAGACTCGAGGCTAACCTTGCGGGGAATCCTAAACCCTGCGTCGTCTCCTGGCCTTGACGCGAGTCGTACTTGATTCTCGCCGGGTCAACTGAGTCTGCCAAGGACGAATTCCATCATTGGGTACTGTTCCTCATACCATGTTCAGCCACAGGACCCTGGTCCTTTTGAGCTTTGCAAAGTTGCGTCCTCTATTCAGCTGTACTTGACATTACATTTCCCCTTCCATACCGTTTACTTTTCTGGCGGACCCTTTCCCATCCCCTTGGTCTGCTTTGCTGGTCCCCCTTCATGGTCTCATTTCTGATCGATGATTCCCCTGTCTGGATGTCCATGATGATTAGCCCCTCTTCCTTGGTGGTCACCCTCCTTTGTTTACCTTCCCAGTCAAATAGCAGGCCAAAAGGGAATGTCCATTTATATTTTATCTCTCTCGCGACCAGTTCCCTGATGAGTGGGGCCATTTCTCTTCTCTTTAGGAGTGTTACTGCAGACAGGTCTTGATATAACTGTATATCCACCCCGTTCATCCTGATTTGATCTAGCTGCCTCGCTCTCCGAAGTAGGAGTTATTTTTGCGGGTAGGAAGAAAGAGCTGCCAGCACATCTCTGGGTCTCTCCCCTGGTGCCCCAGTGCGTTTCGGGCCCACTCTATGGATGCGGTCAATCCCAATATCCTCAGTGTCTTGTGCTTCTATGATATCCCTGAAGACCTCCTGCACCGCCTTCCTTAGGTCCCTGTCCAAGACTGATTGTGGCATGTTTTTTATGCGTATATTTGATCTGCGGGACCTATTTTCGAGGTCTTCACACTGTATTTCCAGATTGTGGGTCAAGCGAACTAAGTGCTCTTGTGTTTCGCTATTGTGTAGAGCTGCTTCTTCTGCATTTTGCACTATTTTTTCTAAGGTGTCTGTCCTTTCTTCCAGGTTAGCAATGTCGTGTTTAGCGTCTTGGATTGCCTGCTGCATGTCGTGCTTGATTGCGGCGAATTAGTCCTGAACTGTCGACATGAGCTTATCTTGTAGGTCTTTAAAGCAAGTTTGCATATCATCTTTTGTTGGGGGCTGGTTGCTGGAGGTGGTGTGGCCTGCGTTCGACGTCGGCATGGCTGAGTCTTGCTGCGGTCTACTTCTTGTCGATACTGGGGTCTCTGCTGCCCACATCTGTATAAGGCTGGAGTCCTGTTTGGAGGGCTGCTGATTTTGTTGGGCACCCCCTTTCCTTTCGCTTTAGACAACCTCCACAGAAGCCTCCGCCGCCGCTCCAACCCGTGTCTTCTCCCCTCTGTTTGGTGGTTGCAGAGCACTCGCTTGAGAGGTGGCCCAAGAAGTGTCCTACTGCGTGCTTCGCACCAGTTGTTAGAGCTGCTGGTAGTTGTAGGTGGTGGAGGGGGGGGGGGTTTCAGAGAGGGGGTTATCTCTCCCCTTCATGCCCCTCTGTCCCCAGGCCAACCACCTTGTTTGCGTTGTGAGTAGGGTGGAGGGGCAAGGTTTCCCTCGTAACGGTGATGTCAGGCCCTCCTAATATTCCTGCTTCCCGTTATGGCCGTGTTAGGGGTTATGAGTGTCCCCCCCAGCGTTATTCTCCCCGGGTCCGTTTGCCGGTCTGCTGGAGCCGCGGGGGAGGTCCCGGCAGGAGGGGGAGGGCGGGGAGCGGGGAGGCCTCACCTTCCAGTCCACCGGGCCGGTGACTGCTGGACCGCCGCTGGTGCCCCCCGCCTCGGGGCTGCGGCGTGTGCACGGCGCGTCTCCTGCTTCTCCCCCGCCCCCTCCGCGAGATCTGCTAGTGTCGGGAGGTGCAGATTCCTTCTCTGCAGGCCGCCGACTCACTGTTCGCCCCCGCGGGCACTGCAGAGCTGGGGCTCCCTGCTCGAGTTCCCGGTCCTGAACGGTCGGAGCTGCCTGTCTCCGCCGTGTGTCACGGGGAGGGCCGGGTGGTCCGCTACGCCCTGCTACGCTCCCTCGATGCGCCTCAGTCCCCTGCTCTGGGCCGCTTGGTACGGTTCTCAGACGCGGTGGGGGAGGGGCACTCCTCTTTGCAGCGTCGCTGGAGGTCGGGCCACGGGGATAAAGCACGTCCCGTGTACGTCCTGTGTCTCTGGGCGATGCTCGGTGCTGCTATCCTCCGGTACGTTGCTTATTGAGGTGTTGCCGAGTGGCCCGGCGGGAGCGAGATTCACTCACGTCTCCCAGTTCCGGTGGCCATCTTGAATCTGTTTTTCATACATCCCCTCTTCTTGAGTTTCATAGAGAGAAAAAGTGGGGCCATCCCACAATTATCATTATTCCTTTGCACTCAATGCACTCTTCATCTTCAAGACTGTATCAATCATTTTCAAAGTCGCAATCACCAATCTTTTCTCCCATGAGTACCCAAGCACACCAATCATCTGGACTCAGGGTAGTTTCCTCCATTCCATAATCAGCTAGGTATAATTTTCTAGTTTCTTTTAGGGAGTCACAGGTAGGTACCCAGTGGCACAGTGTTTCCACAGTATCTTTATCCTTGCCAAAACTACATTGGGCATTTTTAATACCTGCCATTTTTAGAGCCCACATGACTTCTGCTGTAGCCAGAGTATTTAGTCTACACCGAAGTAACAAATCGCGGTAATGCTGGGACGGAACCTTCTGCAAATATCTTGGAGGGGAATTTAAGTCTTTTTTTTCAATACTTCTCAAGCAACTCAGTTTTACCTGATCATATTTTTCCAACGTACTTATCCAATCCAGTGCTTGTCGTTTTCGCTTAACCTTAGAGGGATTAGCAGCTAGATCACTCACACGAATATCTTTCTGTTCTAGAATCTTTTCCACCTTCCATTTCCACTGAGGTATATATTTATCTTGCCCTTTAGTGGGATCGAAGACGCAAAAGGGGCCGACGCCATTTCATACATATACGTCCTATATAGGGAAATTGACTTGCACAATACCAAGGATTCTAGCCTCAGTTCTTGTCTAATGGTACCCATTGGTACAGCATTGGGGAGTCTGACCAGCAGAAATAGCCCTCGAATTTCTCCCATATTTCTCAAGGCAAATACAAAATCGCCTGAGATCCATATGTAAGAACTTGTGCGATTTTCTGTTAATAGAAAGAAAGAATGGGGATCATCGTAAATCCCCCAAACTTCTTGGGGAAGTGCCTTGATATATTGTTTGAAATGCATACTAGGCAGGCTAGCATGTCGACAGCCTGAGCCCAGCTGAGTGTTAGTCCTCAGACTTCCTCTACGTTGTTACTCTACACCTAGTGCTGCATATTGCATCCTTTTATTCAGTGGGGATGATCTGTTGCCCACTGGGTGGGCTCGGCCTACCTCGATTAGGTTGTTACATGACACCAGCCTGTGGCTAATGTTTTGCCTGGTGCCCGATGCCTTGGGTGACTTTCGGAGGTACAGGTTCGTCTGAACAGAATTGTTCTGTTGGACTATGGTTAGTCCCCAAATGGGAGACATTGTAGTTTGGTTATCGTTGAGAGGCTTAAGATGTATTACGGTCAAGAGGAGGATGTACTTGGGATGTGGCTATGTATTAATTACATCTGCATGGTATTCACTGGCTACGTTGGTGGGAGGCTGTCATCTACAATGGGGCTGGGACCCCTTTGGGCTGCAATGGTCCAGTGTGGGGTGGGCTGCGTGTGGACTAAGGTGGCGTGTGTGGAGGTAACCTAATTATGTCATAAACTAAGGTATTGACTTGGAATTTGGGAAGGTTGGGGTCATACATGCGTAGAAATAGAGTAAAGTCCTATTTGACCTGTAGAAAGATCACTATAGCCTTACTCCAGGAGACCCATTTACTGGCGAAAGATCAGGATGCAATTATAAAATCGCTAGGGAGGTTCTGGTTACGGTGCCCCGTATTCCAAGTTCGCTCAAGGGGTCTTTATATGGATAGACGGGAAATTACCATTTCAATTATTAGAGGTGGTAAGGGACAAGGAAGGGAGACATTTGATTCTGCAGGGTCACCTCAAGCACAGAGAAATATGTGTTAACTCTTACTTTCCGAATCAGAAAATACTAGACCATGTACGCACACTTTCTGGTCATATTGTGTCCAGACGTGATGTTTTCCTTATATGGGGTGGAGATCCTAACTGTGTGAGGGACCCTTTGCTTGATAGAACCTCTCTTAGATCCTCAGGCCCTTTGTCTGCTACTAATGCCCTTAACGAGGTGCTGTCAGAATTGGACCTGGTAGATGTGTGGAGGGAAATGCATCCAGATGCTAGGGGCTACTCCTTTAATTCAACCCCCTACAAGTTGCATACCAGGATTGATAATTTTTTTGTTGGTGCCGAGCAATTGGGCGAATTTGTTAGTGCACAATATATGGGCTGCACAATCTTGGACCATTCCCCCCTGGTGATTCTGTGGGAACTTAAGGGTCCCAAACCCCCTATCCCGATGTGGCGTATGCCTACGGAGGCTTTGGGAGATGTTCTTTTCAGGGACAACCTATGGGGTACTGTAGTTAACTTTTTAGAAGCAAATATTGGTAGTGTAAACAGTTGGGGTACTGTCTGGGAAGCCATGCAAGTGGTTGTAAGGGGAGAAATTATAGCTAGTGCAGGGGGAATCCGCAGACAACTGAGGTGGGAACTAGAGGCCATGGAGATTAGCATAAAGGCGTTTGAGGCCACGTACCCTGGACTATGATCAGTTCAGAGGGAACTTGCTCTAATACTATCTCAATGGCTACAGGCATGGGAGAGACTGTCTAAATTGGATTATGCGACTAGGATAACCACTGCCCAGGACTACTAGACTCTCTAATACAAACTACCTCTGGATCCCCAGATTCAAGTTGGCCAGAGTAGGAAGCAGCAGTTTCCAGGTCAAGGCGGCCCAACTTTGGAATTTGCTAGCTGCCCCACTAAGAGTTGAGCACTCATACCAAAAATTCAGTCGGAGCCTAATATTGCAGCTTAAAGACGCTGACCGTTAGATCGACCCATGACTCCCAGACCTCCGGCCCACCTCACTGTATCTACGTGAACACTGGACACCCACCTTCCATTTATCCCTATCCACTTATTTATCTGAACCACCCTCTAGAGCCTATATGCCTGCCTTTAGCCCACAGCCCGCACCTATGTATGTATTCTGCATGTATATAATTTGCCTTTATGTAAATTAATTACGCCTGTTAACTAATTACCCAATGTAAATGTATACTTCTTCATGTAACCAAGCTGTGAGTGATCTTATGCAATGCGCCCTAATACCCACGGGTCTGGTGCGCAATAGAAGTACTAAAATAAACAAACAAACAGGGTAGCACGTGCCCACATGGAAAGAGACGAATCTGGGAAGACTCTGGCTTGGATGTGCAAATGCGAGCGGCCTAGGCCCCCGATTACACCATTACAGGATGACTGCGGCGAGCTATGGCGCTACCAGACTGCAATTAATGATGTTTTTATGACCTTTTACACACAATTGTATAAATATGATGCTCAGGTGCCCCCGGACAGGATATCTGAAGCTCTTTCCCTGATCCGACTCCCGAAACTTACTGTGGATCAGAGTGCCTACCTGGATCAACCTCTTACGGTGGCAGAAATTAGCGAAGCAATCGCGTCTCTTTCCACTAGTAAAATGCCAGGAAGTGATTGCTTCCGGGCAGTATTTTATAAAGAATACAGCTCTGCCCTGGCCCCAAACCTATTGAAAGTTTGAGGAAGCATACAAGAGTGGCATGCTCCCGCCTAGCATCAGGGAAAAGTTGGTAATACCTATTCTTAAACAAGGGAAGCCGGCGGAGAGGTGCGATTCTTATCGCCCCTTGGCTATGCTGAACTGTGATATGAAGTTACTCACGATACCGGCTTCCAGGTTGCGTAGGAATATTAGCTCCCTAATACATGCAGATCAAACTGGGTTTGTGCCAGGCCATAATACTACCCTGAATCTTGGCCGTTTACAGCATGTCATCGACCAAACCAATTTCCGGGATGAATGCTGTGAAGTCGCATCCATGGATGCTGTCAAAGCCTTTGACTCAGTTTACTGGGAGTGGATGATTGCTGATTTAAAGGGTTTTGGGTTTGTGGATGGTTTCATTCGACGGGCGATATTACTCTATTCGTCCCCAATGGCTATAGTGAATTCGGGGAGGCAGGTATTTGCCTCGTGGAACATACAAAGGGCTACTCGCCACTTTCCCCAATGTTTTACATACTTGCTCTGGAACCTGTAGCTGCGTATTTGCAACAGGAGTAGCAGGAGGCTGGTATTAAGATAGGTGACATTCCGCATCTTATATCACTGTATGCCGATGACTGACTTCTTTACTTGTGTGAACCCCAACATAACCTGCCTATTGTTTTGGACATCTTAGAAGAGTTTACTGCATGGTCTGGGATCCTCTTTAATAAACTTAAGTCCTGTCTTTCCTCTAGCGGGGCTGCGTGGGCGAGATAAAGGGACTCTTCCCCGACCTGTGTTTGCCATGGGAGCAGTATTCCTTTCGATACTTGGCAGTGGTCTAAGTGTAAGAAAAGAAGTAGTGGAACTATGTTCCCTGTTGGCCTGCACCCCCTCCCCACAAACCCCATCACCACACCCCCTCCCACGCACAATACAAACCCCCAAACACATGCGCCTGCTGTTTAAGGCAACATTCAGTGCAGTGCACTAAAGGTGCAAGTTTCAACTTCTTCCTATACTTTTATTTTAAAAAGAAACCACCCCAGAACGGTTTCTTTTTAAAATAAAAGTATAGGAACAGTAAAACTTAATTCAAAAAAGTAGAGGCACACCAATCCCGCTCACTAAGACCACTGATACTTGGGTATCCACATCACACACACGCCCTGGGAAACGCACATGTGTAACACGCTCAGAGAAGTAGATGGTATTAGAAATTCTATGACTTTTCGGGCCAGACGACCACTTTATCTTATGGGCAGGGTTGCTATAGTTAAGATGATCATTCTCTCCATGTTACTGTACTTCTTCACTAATGTTCATTATTACATTGAGGCTGCTTTCTTTCGTTCCCTGGACGTCCTGCTGAGGGATTTTCTATGGGGCACCAGGCAGCATAAATTGGCAATTAATGTGTTGCATTTGTGTTACAAGGATGGTGGGGGGGCAGTTGCCGAATTTTGAACTTTATTACTTGGCAGCTCACTTGAATTTTGTTGCAAAATGGTTGCCTGATAATCCTACAACTGAATCCGAACTGCTCTTGCCACTGGTGAGAGCGGCCTGGCTTAAGGAGGTCATTTGGCTCCCGGAGGGCTATACCACTCCCCAACCTCTGCTTGTGAAGCTGGGTAACCAGATTTGGGCCAGGGCACTGAAGTTACTTGGAGTGTGCCACCCCTACTTACTTAATGCCCCGATCATTGTGGGTGAATGCACAGGTGTGAGTGAGGTGAAGGTTGTAAGGTGCTGGAAATCCTTGGGGCATATGTATGACGGTGGGATGTTTAGGGATCTGGAAAGTTTTCTCCTACAGGAAGGCCTCCCCCTAAGGGTCAGTTTTTTAGGTGTATGCGGCTGATGCTCTTTGTTGAAGGGGACTAGTACTACAAATGTCGCATCGAAGACACTCTGGGAGGATGACGTTGACTGACATACCTGAGGCACAGTGGGATCAAGCACTGATTTTTCCTAAAAATGTTTCCCGGAACGCCAGATTCCGTCTGCTCCAAGTAAATGTGCTCCATCGCACCTACATGATCCCCAGTAGGGTGGCTAAATTTAATCTGAACGCTACATTGGCTTTCCCCTGGTGCGAACGGGAAGGCGCCAAACTAATGTGTTTTGGAATTGTACAAAGGCACAGGGGTTTTGGGCTCAAAATGAGCGGGCTTGCACCACAGCCGGAATTACCAGGTACCACTGGAGCCTGCTTGAATGTTTATTGGCTGTGTATCCTAGGTCAAGCAAATATAAACCTGTTAAATGTATGGACCTCGCATGTGTTCTGGTGTAGAGGTGTCCGGCCATGGCATGGAAACTTTCAAATAGGACCGCAATATGTACTGTGACGCAAGGACTTCCAAACCTGGTGTGAAGCGGAGACGAAAGCGTGGTTTGGAGCATTGCGGCTACATGATGACAATTCAACTGATGCTTTTGAGACCTGGAAACAGCTTACCTTGACAATGTTTCATCCGTCTGATAAGCCGCCCTGAACGTGTTGTCATCATGGCTGGTTATTAAGTGCTCAAATACATATAAAGCTGCAGACCTGAGTCCTATCAATAATTATGGTTTAGTGATTGGTTCTGTCACACAGCTGCACCCATTGAGATCACCCATGTTAAAGTGATCGTTTGTAGAATGTACCGCACATCTAAGGCTAAGTTGTATGTTTGGGCTTTTCTTTATTTAGCTCTGTTTATATTGAGCAGATTGCATTTTGGATCTTGATGTAATGTGATTATTGAAATGCCAATAAACTCATTTTAAAATTAAATAGAGGTAGAGTCTACACATGTTTTATGCTGGTGGCATTACTTTAGTACTTTTAACCAAAGCTAGTTTCCAGGTGTGGTGACCACAGGATTTCATTGGACTTCAGGCCAACCGCCTACTAACCTTTCAAAGTTCATAATTCTATCTCAATAATGGAGGCCAGCATTAAGCTTCTATTTCCTTAATAGAAAAGCTCAAGCAGCCAGCTTTAACCAATGAAAAATGTAATGCAAACGTACTTTGCTGCAATGTTGAACAGTAACATCGTGAACCACATAACCCAAAAGTGCCTGGGGTGGGTGCAGTATTAGCCAGTGTTTTAAGGGGAGCTGTATGGCGTTTAGATACAATATTGTGGGATGGGGTCTAAAATGGGTATTGCATATCCTCAAATCATATGTAGCTAAAAAAAAAAACTTTAAAAAAGTGGGATCTAGGCAACTAAAGTGACCTAACAGAGCCAATTTAGTTTTCATATGTGCAATGAAAGGGGGTACATTCTATTTTAAAGGATGTATTAAGATATAATTAATGCACATACAAATATTGACCAAAATAAACATATTCAAACATAAAACAGAACATCAAATCAAAATAGAGCAGTGCACCATGAATCCCAGTTTTTTTCGAAGTCCACGATTCTTATATATAAAATCATTCTAAAGTAATTTAAAACAATGCG
Organism: Ambystoma mexicanum; assembly: GCF_040938575.1. Taxonomy (NCBI): domain Eukaryota; kingdom Metazoa; phylum Chordata; class Amphibia; order Caudata; family Ambystomatidae; genus Ambystoma; species Ambystoma mexicanum. The sequence continues at coordinate 510,734,245 of NC_090927.1, read as the reverse complement.
TTACAAAAATCATAAAAAATGTATTCTTTATAATGTACCTTCCTGCTTGGAAAAAAAAACCTAATTCAAAATGTCTTTACCTGATGCTGCGTTTCTAAACATGGCTGAAAGAGACATCTACTGATGAAAAGCACTATTGCTACTCAAATATTTATTTGCATTACTGCAGGGAAGGAATCTGGTCGGGGAAAGTCGAATCGGAGAGCCCCACCAGAGCCCTGGCTGAAGTGCAATATTTGGAGATTACCAGGGCTGAGCCCTGGCTAGCCCGAACCCACTTAAAGCCCAGTTCCTAACTCTATACCATGTGACTCAGCTATCTCTATAGGATCATTTCACTTCCTCGCCAAGTCGTCCTTAGCTGCTTGAGCAGTGGATAAGTGGATTACCTCTTTTCTCTGGGAAGGGGGGCAGTTGATTATAGTGTTAGTTGCATGCTTACAATTTACGGGGCAGTGTGATTAAGTGCCTGGCTTTCAAATCGGAGATGCAGGCGCTAAACCCCCCTCCTATAATACTTGATTTGTATTTCAGTATGTGAAGTTGTGTAACGTTTTTAGTTGGCGCCAGGTCCTGTTTTTTCTCACCGTGATCGGGTGGGCATCACCCTCCTCAAGGGGCTTCTGCTCAGCACCTCTGGTCCCTGCGTTTGTTCGGCTAGGTGCGTGCGGATAGCGCAGTTTCTTTTCTTCTTCCAGCACGCTGGCCCAGCGATCATCCTGTCAGGCGTTTGCCCAGCAGGCCGCACTGTGGCCAGTAGCGGACCGGAGTGGCGGAACTATGAAGGTGGAAGAAGCAGTGAACAAACAAACGATCCAGCACAGGGAAATTAAATACCCGTTTGTGGGCAGATTGAATCCATACAGAGCAGATCGAAGAGTTCTGGACAGGCACACCGCCCCTTTGCAGGGTGGAGCTTGCGTGCCCAGTCGTAGACTGCGTTGAACTTGTCAGACAAAGTGGACGGCAGCTTTGTGAAGCCACATGATACTGTTTTTCAAGCGTGGAGAATGCTCATCGTTGGATCGGGACCCAGTCTCGATCAGGGAAGAGAGCGGGACGCCCGGCAACAAAGAATATTCCCCAACAGTCTGAGTCGTGATGTACGTCTCGGCCGTCGGGTCAAATGAGGAGCCTGGAGGTCGCAAGATTTTCATCGGCTGGTGCCGATGGCGCCGCTTGGGAGAGGAGTCCTGATGTACCTTAGACCCGCTCCAGACCAACTAGACAGCTGGGAGGTGAACAGACTGAACTTACACAAGAAGGTACTGCATGGGGGCAAAGGGGCTCTAATGTTAAGAATGAGTGCTGGTAAATCAAAAAGGGAACAGAGGAGAAACCTAAAGGCTGCTACTACCTAAAAGTCTCAAACCCGAAACATAAGACACAACCCCTAAGATAAAATAAACCACTAACAGAATATTGGACGCCAAAGAATACACAAGCTACTGAGGAAATTAAAAGTTACTCACTGTAGTGATGAACATACTTTTAGTCCATATTCACCTTTCCTCCATATTGAAGGGGGCGTCCCTCGCTAGGGATGGGAGATGGAACCTTTTTCACCAGAAAAAACCTTCTTCCCCCTTAAATCTAGAGGCGCACAGGGGTGCGGCCCTGGGAGCATGCGCTTCCCTGACTCAGCACGCCGGCGACACTCCTCGGTCCCCATTGAGGCGTCGACAATATTACAATTGCTTAAGTGACACCGGTTTTATTACAGGGGAGGATGGTGGGACGTATGGAGGAAAGGGGACTATGGACTAAGAATACGTTAGCCACTATGGTGACTAACTTGTAATTAGTCTTACGTCCCATCCCCTTTCCTCCATACTGCATGGGCGATTACAGCTGAATGTAGCCCCAGGGTGGGGAGGTGACCCTCCTTAAGAAAACAAGTTCCTCAATGCTGCCTGCCGGAATGCTATGTCTGACCTGGCATCCCAACAGTAGTGCTTGCAAAAAGCAGAGGGGGTGGCATCAGTGCCCTGCTAATGATCTGGCACTGTATGTGTCTCTGGAAGATGACTGCCATGGCCTTGACTCTGAATGAGCGGGCATGCATGTTTGCCAGAGGCAGCTTGTGTTGCCCCTCCTAGGCCTCCTTCAGGAGGCCACCATCCACCTTGCTATGGAGGCCTTGGAAGCCTGATATCCTGGCCCTCACCCTCGAGGGTGATAAATAGAGCCTCAGACTTGCCGAAGCTCTTGGTCCTGTCCAGATAGAATTTTGGTGCTCGTCTAGCATGAAGACAGTGCAGAACCATCTGAGCATGGTCCTTCGGGTCAGCAAAGAAAGTAGTGAGTACTATCTCCTCATTTAGATGGAATTCAGAGACTACCCCAGATAAGTACACAGGATGCGTTCTGAGGACCACTCTGTCCTGTGAAAGGTAGTGTATTGCTAGGGTGTCATCGGAGCTTGGATTTCGCTGACACAGAGTGCAGACTTGAGGCCCACCAAGAGGGCTGTCTTAATGCTGCCTAGCCTTATGTCCGTGGATACCATTGGCTCAAAGGGTTTATGCGCCAAGGCGCCCAACATTATGCGGAGGTCCCACATGAGGTGTGGCTTCTTGATGGGAGGGTAGAGTCTGGAGAGGCCCGTCAAATGTCCTTTAACCACCGAATTGGAGGAGAAAAAACGTCCTCCTCTGAGTCCCGGAAGGCTGCGAATGCCGCCAGATAGGCTTTGAGGGCAAGCCAGCTGGCCACCAACTCGAGCCAGTTGAGGGCCCCCTGCTCCTGACAGAACCCTCTCTGTGGACCCTGTGACTGTCCAAGGTAGCTTCCGATCCCGCTAGGGATGGGTCCATGGGGATGGTAACCTGCGGAGCTGGCTGACGAAGGGGCCTGCCTATCCATAAGTTGCTGTCCATGCTCCACCAGACTAGGTTGTGACTGAGATGCGGTGGAATGCTGACTGGGTCCGCCTGGGAACCCTTCTCCTGACTCCAGGAGGCTGCGCAGTGTAAATGCAATTTAAGCGTTGGTATCACCATGCCGAGGTCACGGTTCTGCTGAGAAAATGCCCCAGGGGCCTTTGATGGCTGTAATCTGGTCCTCTGAGGGGGAAATTCTCTTGGAGCTCGTATCCCAGATGAGGCTTAGGAACGTTAGAGTGCCTGGGCTCCAGCTGTGACTTCTTGAGATTGATGGGAAATTCCAACTTGTGTAGTGGGAGCATAAGGGCAGAGGCGGTGTGGAGGACTGCCTCCGGAGACCCTGCCCTGATGAGCCAGTCTAGGTATGGATCGGCGTGGTGACCCTGGGCCCCAAGTGGGGCTGCCACGCGTTCATCTGTCCTGTACAGACCCTGGCGGCCGGATTGATGCCAAAAGGTATTAACTTGCATTGGAAATGGAAGTCCATCATCCTGGCCTACGAAAGGACCGATGGGGCTGCCGATCGGTATGTGAAGGTAAGCATCCTTCATATCCAGGGAGTACATGGAGTCTCCCGTGCACAATATCTCTGCAATACGCGCTGGGAGAACAACGGTATGGTGAAAATCTGTGAATAGGCGACCAGACCCCTCTGGGAGGCCGGGCCTTCCTCCACTGCCTGCCTCTCTACATGCAGGCAAATTTCCGCCTCTGTGGGAGCGGAGGAGAGGAGAGGCAGAGGAGGGATCGGTAGGCAGAGGACACTGCATGGAGGATCCAAGGGTCTGCGAACCTCATGCGCCAGCATGGGCGCGCGTCTGGCTATATGTCCTAGGGGTGGCTTTAGTGAAGATGGATAAGGATTCAGCAGTCTGGGGACTGTTCCTCCACTTATCAAGTTCCGAATCCATAGTAAAACGGATCAGGTCGCCCCCTCCCCACCCCCCTAAGGGAAGGTCCAGTATGCGTTCCTGGGTGGCCGGGTTGAATTTGGTCGCAGGTAGCCCGGTAGTCCTCCTCCTGCCAGTAGCGGTGCAAACGGCACCGCATGAGGTGTCAATGCGTGCCACGGAGGGCTCCATTTATGTTCTGCGCAACTATTTTTGTCTGCCGCCAGCCCTGTGGCATCAGGTGCCTGTTTGTAGGCTGTGCCGAATGGGGTTCAAGCTGTGACGTGCTGACCCAAGCCAGTTGCTGAGAAGGAGGCTGTGGGGCTGTCAAGACTGTTGGAGGCACGGGAGCCAGTGTTGTGGGTACTGGCATGGACAGCTGGAGCTGCACGGGAGCCGGAGGCGCTGGAACCAAGGGCAGAGTGGCCATGGGTGCTAGTGACAGAACCGGAGGGAGTATGTCCCTGAGGATGATGGCTTTTCAAAAAACCAGTCTTCACAGGCCAGTGGAGCGCTTGGAGGCGCGGAGCCCTGAGGGTGCTGCAGCCTGAACCCACTCTGCCTTACTGTCTATGGGGAGCATCGGCACTGCGACGAAGGATATGCCGTGGGCCACATACTTAGTGAAGACTAGTCCCACCTGGAAACTCGTTCCCCTACCTGTTCCCCAAAAGGGGATGGTTTCAGAGCCGCCATTTTATCTGGCACGGCAGCCATTTTGCCAGACTGCGTGCCGGTGTCGTGGTGCTTGCAACGTCGGGCCCCGCCTCTTCCAAGACTCCTGGTGGTGGAGGTTGAGGCCTACCCTGCACCTCAGGACGGGGCCTGGTAGGTGGATTGCCGCTGGTAGTGCTGAGTACAGGCGCCCCCTCAGACATGTGTCTGGAACTAGGGGGTGGCCCTTCGGGCCTTACCCCGGTAAAAGAACCTTGCGGCCCCTCCGCTCAGTCACTGGTAGCATCTCGCGGCCGGTAGCTGTAGTAGCAGCCTTGGTACCTGCACTGGTACAAGGACCTGGAAGGTCCCGCCCGTGCTTGTGCCTCCTGGACAGCAACAACTTTATGGGGTGTGTGGTGTGTACAGGCGCCGCCTTGGACATCTGTCTAGTACTGGGGTGTAGCCCCAGTAATTGAACCTTGCGGCTCCCCAGCCCAGTCGCCTGTAGGATCTCGCGACCCCTTGGCCTGATGGCTTGGAGCTGTAGCAAGCAGCCTTGGTACCTTGCCTGGTACCAGGTCCTGAGAAGTCCCTCCCGCTCCTATGCTTCCTGGGGAAGGAGCCGCTTTTGCCGGGTACGCGGTGTGTACAGGCGCCCCCTCGGACATTTGTCCGGTACTGGGGCATAGCCCTTTGGGCGTAGACCCGGTAATAGACCCTTGTGGCCCCTCAGCGCAGTGTCCGGTAGGATCTGGCGACCCCCTCGGCCTGACGGCTGGTAGCTGTAGCAGCCTCGGTAGTTGCACTGGTACCAGGACCTGAAAGGTCCCTCCCCCTCCTACGCTTCCTGGGAAAGGAGTCACTTTTGCGTGGTACGTGTTGCGTACAGGCACCCGCTCGGACATCTGTCCGGTACTAGGGCATAGCCCTTCAGGAGTAGACCTGGTAATGGAACCTTGCGGCCCCTCAGCACAGTGTCCGGTAGGATCTGGCAACCCCCTCGGCCTGATGGCCGGTAGCTGTAGCAGCCTGGGTAGTTGCACTGGTACCAGGACCTGAAAGGTCCCTCCCGCTCCTACACTTCCTGGGGAAGGAGTTGCATTTGCGAGGTACATGGTGCATACAGGTGCCCCCTCCGACGTCTGTTCCGGTACTAGGGCGTAGCCCCTTGGGTTAGACCCGGTAATAGAACCTTGCGGCCCCTCAGCGCAGTGTCTGGTAGGATCTGGCGACCCCTTGGCCTGATGGCTTGGAGCTGTAGCAAGCAGCCTTGGTACCTTGCCTGGTACCAGGTCCTGAGAAGTCCCTCCCGCTCCTATGCTTCCTGGGGAAGGAGCCGCTTTTGCGGGGTATGCGGTGTGTACAGGCGCCCCCTCGGACATTTGTCCGGTACTGGGGCATAGCCCTTCGGGCGTAGACCCGGTAATAGACCCTTGTGGCCCCTCAGCGCAGTGTCCGGTAGGATCTGGCGACCCCCTCGGCCTGACGGCTGGTAGCTGTAGCAGCCTCGGTAGTTGCACTGGTACCAGGACCTGAAAGGTCCCTCCCCCTCCTACGCTTCCTGGGAAAGGAGTCACTTTTGCGGGGTACGTGTTGCGTACAGGCACCCGCTCGGACATCTGTCCGGTACTAGGGCATAGCCCTTCAGGCGTAGACCTGGTAATGGAACCTTGCGGCCCCTCAGCACAGTGTCCGGTAGGATCTGGCAACCCCCTCGGCCTGATGGCCGGTAGCTGTAGCAGCCTGGGTAGTTGCACTGGTACCAGGACCTGAAAGGTCCCTCCCGCTCCTAAACTTCCTGGGGAAGGAGTTGCATTTGCGAGGTACATGGTGCATACAGGCGCCCCCTCGGACGTCTGTCCGGTACTAGGGCGTAGCCCCTTGGGTTAGACCCGGTAATAGAACCTTGCGGCCCCTCAGCGCAGTGTCCGGTAGGATCTGGCGACCCCTTGGCCTGACGGCCGGTAGCTGTAGTAGCCTCAGTACCTGCACTGGTACAAGAACCTGAGAGGTCCTTCCCGCTCTATGTACGGATGAAAACAGTGCCCTTACCGTGGGCCTGGACTTGTCCTGACGAATTCCTTGGAGTACTCTGGCTTCCGAAGAGCCCCGTCCACTTGGCTAAACTGTTCTTCAGATTGCGTTGTAAGCGCATTGCACGCGGTACAGGACTCCCAACCGTGGTCAGGGCCAGGTCAGCGCAGAGCGTGGGGATGAGATGCAGGGAAGAGCCCCTTGTAGGCTGAACACCTGCTGGAGCCTGCTGACGTCTAACTGTGCCGGGGAGGACCATGGCGCCAGAGGACAGAGGGATCTGATTAAAGACAAGAAGATAAAAAGGAAATACTTATCCAGGGAAGAGCATGTGGAATTACAAGGCCGGAGGCCTAACCCAGGAGTGCTGGTGAAAGCGGTCCATTCCCGTCGACGCAAAAAAGTGGACCGAGGAGTGGCGCCGGTGGGCGGAGTCAGGGGAGCCCATGCTCCCAGGGCCGCACCTCTGTGCGCCTTTAGATTTAAGGGGGAAGAAGGTTTTTTCTGGTGAAAAAGGTTCTGTCTCCCGTCCCTAGCGAGGGACGCCCATGCAGTATGGAGGAAACGGGACAGGACGTAAGAGTAATAAAAGATAGCAAAGTTTAAACACACAAGTTCTACTTGGCAGGTTAGCAAACCAAGTATATTGGACCAAATAAGGACACAGACCTTGGCAGGAGAGCAAACCGAGGCTATGGGTCAGTGGGAAGCACGACCAAGAACACAGGCTATCAAAAGAGCTTATGCATAGAATAGACTCACACAGATCTTGGCAGGAGAGTAAACCAAGACTGAGTCTGCCTAAACTGAATTAAAAAAAGGAGTAATGCTCCTGGGAAGGGAAGTAACCCCTTTGAGCCAGGTGTAACTTTTCTTTTTGGAACCAAGAGGCTGCGAAAGGCTAGCCAAGAGACATTTTCCCCTCTTTTCACAATTTGTTGAATTTATAGTGTGAGGGTCTGATTAGGTTTTGGGTCAGATTAGTTTTTGAACACAGGACGGACAGTTTTATTTTGAACATCTGACAATGACCTTAGTTTTGTTGAGGCAGGAAAACCCCTCAGTGCTAGGGCTAGCAAAGCATTTCCCCAAATCTCCCTTTTTTTTACTGTTAAAAAAGTGTACGAAACAAACACTCCTGTGGTCTGTCTCTTACTTCCAATTCCTTACAAGGGGCACAGGTTTCAGAGGTCAGACATTGTAGGCAAAGCAGTGGCGACCCCAGATTTGGACGCCAAGATCCTTCCAAGATCATAGACCTAGCTGAAAAGGCAGTGGACACTGGGACTCCTGGAGATCCTCTGGTTCCCGCTAGTAAGACGTACCATGCAGTGTGCTTACTAGGAAACAGCAACTGTACTATTTCTGCAGAGAGGCGCAAGGGTGTTATTAAGATTGACTCCAAGCTGGGTGAGCTATACTCTTCAGAAGCAGGTCCAGCAGTGCAAGGGCTATTATTTGGCAATCCCTTTGTGAAGGAGATGGCAAAAAGTTTAATATGCTCAAAGCTCCGGAGAAGGTGCAGTCGTCCAAGAAGTTTACATATGAAGGATTTTGCAAGGGCTGCAAAAGGCTGTTTCACTCTAGACATAAGGTCCCAGTTAAACCGTGCAGTGACCCAATACCGACAAGAGCAGAAGCTTGACAGGTTTTTACTATCAAGATGCATGAACAGAGGCTGGAGGAGACTGGCGAAATAGTCCTCACAGTCCACAGGTAGGTGACTTTAGCACAGCACCATTAACCCCAATAGGGGGCAAAACAGCAAACCATGTGCACGCTTGGGATGCCTTTTCAGGCAATGCCTGGGTCAAAGAGAAGAGCAGGGGGGGTTCCATCTATTTTTTTTGCCGAGCCAGCATAATTCAACACTGCCAAACCGATAGCAATGTCCACTCTCAACCGAAGGGTCTTGGATGACGAGATAGTCAAACTGCACAGAAAGGGGCAATTCAGCCCACCACATGACAGCCTCGGATTTATCAGTAATCTCCTTTTAGTGAGAAGGAAGTTGAAGATGAGGCCCGTTATCTGTCTCAGAGAGCTTAACGATTTCCTTTTGTACTGGCATTTCATGATGGAGTGCATCCAGAGACATCTTGTTGCCGAAGGTCTGGCTAGTCTGACTGGATCTCAAAGACACCTATATTGCAATTCCTATCTTCCCGCCCACAGGCTTTTCTTGAAATTCTGATGGGTAGGCAGTTTCTGTGAATTCTGGAGCCTGCCCTTCGGGGCACTCGTCGGCAGCCTCATTTTCACCAAGCTTATGAATCCAGTAGTGGCAGCTGAAGGCAAGTCCCTGAACACTCATACCAGAGAGAATACAACCCGCTAGGGAAGAAAGGCCAACGTCGTTATTGTAAGGATAACACATTTTAATCTCATTCACAGATGAGCGCAACAGCAAAGGACTCTGCTGCCAAGAACGTTCTGCCACAAAGTAACGGAAGCAGAATGTTATAAAGAAAAACATTGTCACTGATGACGCAATATATACAGTAGAAACCTGTGCGGCTGGTTGGTGTGCGCCTATACCTGATCTGTCTGCTCCATAAGAGATGCCAGGTCATTGGTTCCAGCCCAGTCTGTCAGTCTTCGATAACATGGGTGCTGCAGTGATCATCTTCTCACGTCGAAGGTCAAAGAACAAATTAAATACACTCCTATCACAATGCTACTTTGTCATTGTACTGTGCACCTGACAGATTTTAGGGCTCGCTCAAAGGAGGTTCTGGGGCACTCCGACCTTCACACACACACATTTCACTCACTCCCTTCTGCACATTCCAGCTCCAAGGTCTCCACCCTCATTTTGAACTATAATGCATCCCTCCCAGTACCTCGCAATACAATTCACATGATTGTATTTCAAACACATGCAATGTACGTACTCTTTGAGCATTCAGGACTTGTTAGTTTTAGGGTTGATGGTCAGAGGGCACCTGGTGCCATGGAATTCTGGGGCCTCATGGCTCAGTCAGTTATATGGGCGATAACTTGTGGTCCCCTGGGGATGGGCTGGGTCATGCTTTGGCCAGTGTGAGATAACATGCACACCAGGCGCCGGTCTCTGGTTGTGGCCTTGTAGGGCACATTCCTCTTGAGTAAACAACACATCTTTGCAACACTGTTAGAACAATGAATAGGTGCTGTGGCGGTTGGCGGGTGTGGGCTGTCCTCATGGGAGCTCGGGCAGGGCTGGAGATTGCCCTTTTCGGACAATTTGGGCCTAATGCATGAAATTCTGCATTTGCCACGCAGGCCTTGTCCCTTAACTAGGATTAATAACATTGCAAAAATAGCAATGTTGCTCGCGCCCTGCGCTACATTATGTGGGTTGATTATATTTCATTATAGTGAGGTGGGGTCCTTTATATTGCAGGGTGGTCCTTTCACCGCCTCCTCCCCCTGCCAACCATAGTGCTTCAAATTCACCTCGCCTCACTCTAAAGCGGTTGGGGGGGGGCTGCCCCCTTCCCAACACAGCGCTCAGGGAACAAGGCATCAGACGACCTATTTAGAGAACATGATTATCATATATTGCAGGATGAGAGTTAGCTAAGTGCTAGGGCTTCCTAATAAACTGGGAGAAGTCAAAAGCTCAAGCCTTCTCGCATCATGGAATTCCTAGGTTTCTCGATACACAGTGGAAGCCACTCAAGCTGCCAGCGGTGAAGATTGGCACTACATAAAAGGAGAATATGGCTCCTCTCGGCGGTTGGGGGGGGGGGGAATGGTTTCTCTGGGAGCTTGCCAGAGTGACAGGGGGTTCCATCCATCATCGTTCAAATCAGGTTATATTTCCCAGCCCCTTAGATTACCTGGAGTTACAAAGTCTCAAGAACTGTATACAATACTGGGACAAGGAGATCCCATGTGTATGCTTGGACTACACTTGAGAACTGCCACAAACATTCTAGTTGTTTTTCCATAAGAGAAATCGGCAAGAGAATAAGAAGAGCAGAAGGACAGCGGAAAGCACTAAGATGCTGCAGTAGCTGGAGAAGGAGGAGTTGTGAATGAGTGACAAGAGGAAGACTGAGGAAACACTAACTGGCAAACCGAATGCTGGCCGGATGACTCGTGGCCAAAAAAAGAAGAAAAGGGCCAGTGGAGAAACACAGGCGACTTAGATAAAGAACCGCCACTTGAGTGGAGGCATCACTACCCGAGGCGAGGCATCAGAGTCCCATGCCTGCCACAATCCTGAAGTTGAGGGATCGTGAGGCAGGTTGCGCAGGAATGTCAACAAACTGCGTAGATGATGCATGTTCACTGAGACTCTGGGTGGAGCCGTCACTGACTGCCGAATATACGTCTGAAACCCACAGGTCCTCCCACCCCGGAACAAAACTAGCCGTGTCTGAGGGAAGGAGGAAAACGCGGAGGACATTTACCAGCGTGGCCTATAACAAGGGAGTTACTGCCAACCTAAGGAAAAGAGACAGAACCCCATGGATCCTGCTGTTGTGGATCCAAACAACCAGGCTAGGAGGGGAACACAAATTATTTGCTTGGGAAAAGGGGCTCCAAAACTCGGGTAGGTGGTGGCTGACAAGGTGGGATGGAACCCATTCCAATGAGAGGGTCTGGAACCACACAAAGACACAAAAGGAAAATTGTAAATAGTAACTAAGTACAATGGGCTGGTGAGTGGGGATACAGATCTCGACAAGAGAGTAAACCAAGGCTCTAAGGTAACGAGACAGTGGACAACCGTAAGAGCTATAAAGGATCAAGGGGAGAACACCTCCCTTTTCACGGGGAAGCTTGCAAGCACCAGTAAATAAGAAAGATCACCCCATTTTCCACTAAAACAATATAAGTAACTGGTGATTTTGGACACGAAAGAACCCTAGCTGCTGGGGAAATAAAAGGCAGCACAAGTAAGAACAAAGAGACCAAATATACTTGGCAGGATAGTGAACCAAGTGCAATTGACTGATGAATAAGAAACACAGACCTTGCCAGGAGAGTAAACCAAGGCTGTGAATTGGCCTTAAGTGAATTAAAGAGGAGTGACCCTCTTACAAACTTTAAAACTGTCAACGGGAAGGAAAACAAGCCCTTTGAGCTGGGTCAAACTTTTGTTTTGGGACACCATTAGTCATTTTGTTGGAACTTTCTTTTGGAACTGAAAGGCTGCAGAAGGGCGGCCAAGAGACCTTTTTCCCCCTTTTACACAGCTGAGAAGGCTGAGACGCAAGGTGCGGGACAGGGTCAATAGGGTGTAGATGCTCCCCTTGCAAACTGCAGATGAACATAAATTGCCCGAAACTGCGAGCAGGCTCCTTTGCAGCCTGCTCTTTCCCCAAGACCAGAGTGAGTTGTTGCATCTTGCTGCATATGGACGTGTCCGTGGTGAGGTACATAAACCACATAAGAGGCACGAGGTTCAGGTTGTTAGCAGAGATGGCCAAGGACTTTTGGGACTATTGTCTGCAACATCAGATCTCAGTGACCTCAGAGTACCTCCCAGAACTAGCCAACAGGAACTCCAGATACTTAGTAGACTAAAGCGACTGGAAATGGCATGGGGGAGTCTTTCTTCTCCTCAGGGGCTGCTTGTAGCTATTCCAAACAGACATGCTTGCTTCCTGACTAAACGCCCAGCTTCCAGGCTTCTTCAGCTGGAAGCTGGACCCAGCAACACTGGCATCTGACATCTTCCTTCAAATGTGGTTCCCAGGGGTGAACTATGTGTTTCGGGCCCTGGCATAGATTCGGCAGCAGCAAGCGGACATCATCCTGAAACCCCCTTTTATAGACCATGGACATTTCTGGGCAGTGTGGTCACGCTGCTGTATGGAATGAGAAGTTAATCTGGTTTCAGCCCCGCTAGCTTCCTTGCTGGCAGGGCTCAGGGAGCAGGGGAAGGCGCATAGGAGAGTCAATGCTTTGAGGGAGGAGGTGTGTAGGACATGATTATTTATGCCTCAAGCGCGCCATGCTGTCTTGTGGGATGTCAATTTGGTATTGCATGCATTTATATCTTTGCCCAGAATTCTAGTCTGTTCCATATGGCACACTTTAGCAAGCTGGCAGCATCGCTATGCCTGATTTCATGTCAGAAAGTTTCCGATGTTCGAGGTTTAGTACAGGTGGAGTGGTATTTCATATCTCCAGACACACCAAATGTAATTCTAGGTTGATTTTGTTAACGGCCTTTAGAGAGCATCCCAAGCTTTATGTGGTGCACTGTAAGAAGGCCTACGAAGTGACGAGGGCATCTACTGATTGTGTTGAGGAAGCTGCACCACGCGCTATGCTCTCCTACGCTTGCTCGTTGGGTGAGACGGACACTTGCGCAAACTGGTGTGGTAATTTCCCGTTTCTGCGCGCACTCAGCCAGAGATGCCATGGCATTGAAGGCATTGCAGCCTACGGTTCACCTAGTACACATTATGAAGATAGCCAATTGGTCCGGGGAATTGGTCTTTAGATATTTTCGATCTCAACTCAAGCCTATCCAATAGCCAGCTTCATTAGTGGTGAGTAAGCCGGTCTTGGAAAAGAATGAAGATTTTCCCAAAGAGCTTGTTGGAAACACTTGATTCTTTTAAAAACACAGGTGAGCATTATTCCCACCCTATATCATGAATATTGTGTACTACTACTCAAGTTTAAAGTTCAAAGACAGTATGTTATTGTTTTGCATATTGTGCATTAATTATTATACTGTTGTGCTATTATGAGAAATGTGTTTCTATTGTAGTCTGTTTCCCTCCCTGAAGACCAATTTTTCTCGTCAGCAGGGATGGAGATAAAGTCTGGTTAATGGAACGGAAGAACATCAATTTTCTTTTAGGAGGAAGTTCACTCAAGTATCGGTTTTCGGAAGTTTCATCAAATTGGGACCTGTGTGACGTTGTTGCAGCTACAAAAAAGGATTTGTGGAGGAAATGGAAAGGTCCTATAGAGAAGTACTAGGCTCAGTCGAGGAGCTGGGCCACGTGGCACAGGTCTAGGACTAGAGCTGGCCCAGGGACTTTAGGGTTCTGTCGTTTTTGATTTTCTTGTTCAAGATTTCAGCTAACTGTTTGCATGTAATGTTTCATTGCTTATATTGTTGGTTTGTTTATTTATTTGTATGGCGCACCAAACCCGTCGGTAACTGGGCGCGAGCAATACAGGACAACGTTAGGCTTAAATTACAGGATACGTCGTTAACAAGGTTTCAATATATAATATACAGGATTTACAAGGCACATAGTTACACAAAAATCAATAATGTACAATAATTACAAAATGTATAAGTTGCAGTTAGGCAGCAGAAGGAGAGTAAACCAGGTGGTTGGTACAAAGTATGAGTCCGCGAGACATTGTTGTTCAGGTTTGTGCCGAGACATGAAGTTAGGTTGCGCGATGTTCTTGAGATTCAGTCCCAGAATGTTTATCGTTAGTCCCAACCATTTCTGTATGTTGCGTCTAAAGCTAGGGTAAGTTTGATTACTACGGAGTATAAGAGCGAGTGAGTTCCACGTTTGCGCTGCCATAACTGGGAAGCTTCTGCCGCCAGATTTGGTTAGGTTAAAACGAGGTACATTTAGGCAGTAGGCGTTAGTGGTCCTGGAGGGGCGATTAGAAATGTTCCTAACAATACAGTTAGTGAGATAGGTTGGGGGCGGTGTTGTTCAGGCATTTGGAGGTCAAAGATATGGTTTTGAACAGGATTCTGTCCTTAATTGTCAGCCACTGATTTAGTCTTCTGTGTTCAGATATGTGATCTTTGTTTGGGACGTTTAGGGCTGTCCTTAAGACATTGTTCTGAAGTGTCTGAATCTTGTTCAGGATATGCTCGTTAGCGCCCAGATAAAGCGCATTACAGTAGTCTAATATTGAGAGTATAAGGGCGTTTGCTAAGGTGATGCAGCTAGGTGCGGATAAGTACGGCCTGCAGGCCCTGATTAGCTTGCATGTGTAAGCTGAAGTTGAAGCCAGTGAGTTAACTTGTTTGGTCAATGTTAAGGTGGAATCGAGGTAAACACCTAAGGTTTTTACCTCTTTTACGACCTTGATGGTGTTGCCGTTAATATCGAACGAGGAGTAATCCCTGTTAAATTTTTTAAGGTTAGCCTGGGTTCCCATGATCAGTATTTCAGTCTCGTCGTCATTCAGGCATAGGCCATGGGTGGCCATCCATGCCTGAATGAGGAGATAGATTGTTGTCATAAGAACAGTGTCATCACCCACAAATGCCTCCACGACCTCGCCCCGCCCTACCTGACCGACAGAATCACCAGGCATACGGCCACCAGACCCTTAAGATCACACTATGTCAACACGATTGTCACACCCACCTCACGAAAGGTGCGAGCTGGAGGCTCCAGCTTCCCCACCCAAGCAGCCATGCACTGGAACGCCCTGCCACCTCACCTAAGACGGATTGAATCACACCTAGCCTTCCGCAAGGCCATTAAAACTAAACTCTTTGTCTGAAAATATATCCATCATGAGGTCGTTCAACTGAAAATATATCCATCATGAGGTGGTTCAACAGTTCCTTGCATTTTGTGCCGTTTAACAATGCTTTGCATGTTTGTTCCTTACCTGCAACCAAGAGCCCACTGGGCACCCCCTGTAAATCGAATCTTCGCATTTTCTGTAACAGCGCCTCGATGCCTTATGGGCTGCAAGCGCGCTTTATAAGTGCAAAAAAATTAAAAAAATAAAATAAATTGAGGCAATTGCCCGAAAGGGGTATGAGGATCTGGGGGTCGTCTGCATAATTGGTGTAGGAGACACCCAGATTATCCAATTTGTCAAACAACGGCTTTGTGAAGATGTTGTACATGGTAGGTGAGATGCATGAGCTTTGTGGCACGCTGCATGTAATGGGAATCGGATCTGCTGAGTCTAAAGGGGAAAAGATTTGCATGGTTCTGTTATTGAGGAACGATTGGTCCCATGCTATTGCTTCCTTAGAGAAGTGAGCCGCAGAGGCAAGGTGACTACATAGAACTTCATGATCCACCAAGTCAAAGGCGGCTGACAAGTCAAGGAGGAGTAGCATGGCAGTTTTCCCTTTGTCCTTAAGCTCCTCAATTTGGATCTTTAGGTCAATTAGGGCCGTTTCAGTACCATGTAATGGTCTGAAGCCAGATTGGCGGGTGCCTAAGAGGTGTTTAGTTTCCAGGTATTGCTGTATCTGGAGATACGCAACTTTGTCAAGTATCTTCAGCAGAAAGGGTCCCCTCGTGATATGCCTATAGTTGGTTGGAATGGAGGGGTCTAATGTTTGCTTTTTGAGTAAGGGTAATACCCAAGACTCTTTCAGATTACTTGGGACGGTGTTGGTTGAGAAGGAGGCATTAATAAGTTTGGAAATAAATGGAGCCAGGTCTCTGGCTGCATGTTTAATTGTGCTGGGCAATTGTCACCCTGGCATTTTGAAGGTTTCAATGAGGAGATCATTTTCTCTACTTCTAGGGTGGAAACCTTCGCGAATTTGAATTGATCTGGTCTATTGGTCAGGTCCTCAGGGATTGGAATTTGAGTGTCCTGTTTGGGTAATGAGGATTTCTCATTAGCTATCTTGTCTTTGAGGAGTACGATTTTATTTGCTAGTGGATTCTGTATGCTGGTGCTCCAGATTTGGTCTTTGACTATATTGTTGGCTGGTGGGATAGGTGCCTCCATTGCTCGTAAGGTGGTGAATAGCTCCTTTGTGTTGGATCTAGATTTGGAGATTATGTCATTATATAGATCTTTCTTTGTATGTATTATTGCTTTTTTTTTATAGTTGTCAGCGAATTTCGTTAAGGTAGTTTTATTTTCTTCTGAAGGGGTGTGGTGCCATATGGCTTCCAATTTTCTCTTTTCTTGTCCGAGGGCTTTTAGATGTGGTGTGAACTACGCATCCGGGTGAGCCCGAGGTTTACTTTTACGTAACTTAAGAGGTGCAATGTGGTCTAAAGCTTTGGACATAGTATTATTGTAAACTTCAACTAGGATGTCAGGATCCGTCGTGGATGAGAGAGAGTTCAATGTAGGGAGAATGTGAGGGAGTAGCCTGTCACTAGTGATTTATTTTTAATTCCTTGTGCACTGTGGAGGGATTATGACTCAATTAGGTTGTGGTTGTTTATTTATTGCCATGATAAAGGTGATCATATGGTGGTCAGTCCACAGTAGTGGAATTGAAGCATTAATGGATAGTTTGCAGTTCAGGTCGGCCACCAAGTCAAGGGTTCTGCCTTTATTGTGCGTTGGCTGGGTCACTTTTTGAGTCCCTGTTCGGAGAGCATATTAGTAATCACCTTGACATCTTTGTCAGTTGGGGCGTTACAGCCAAGGTTGAAGTCCCCCAGTAGGAGTACATGTGAGGTCGCTTTAGTATTGTTGGATAGAATACTTAAGATGTCGTCCTCGAAAGAGCCAATCGGTCCTGGAGGTCTGTACAGTAGATAGATTGTAAGGGTGCTGGAATTAGAGATGGGTACTTTGGCTGTGAGTATTTCACATGATGAGGTTGGGGGTGAGGTTACTAGCCTAATTGCTAGATGAGATTTAGCAATGAGCAATGCCGCCTCCTCTGGAAGTTTTCGGGGACTGCCAATGAAAGGGCTGATCCCGCTGCAGGGTGTAACCAAGTCTCGGTGACTGCCAGGATATCAAGGCTGTTCGTGGAGATTAGGTCTGCTATTTCTAAGGCATGCGCCACTAGTGATCTAGCATTTATCAGTGCAGTCTTAATAGTCAGTGAGCTGTCTAGAATATTGGCATTTATTCATTCAGGAGCTCTAGATTTGATTTTAGGTAATTTCTTATTGGTCGGTTTCTGTATTGTTGGTGAAGATGGCTTGATTATGTGGTGCGGGGAATTCATTTTAGAGCGGATGTTATTAAGAGGTTGGCTGTGGTTAGGAGTCTAGTTGGTATATCGTATAGGTGTGGTAGTCTAGCTCTGAGTTTGTAGTTTCTTTCGATAAGAGGACAAGGTAGGGACAAAATGTTAGCCATAATTAGTGAAGGTGAGCCTACTTGGAGTTGGGCAATGTGTGATTAGTATAATTCTATTAGCCCTGAGGTAGATGGGCTGGAGATAAGCTGTTGGGCTGTGGCGGCACCGTGAATTATTTGTTTATTTAATCAGGAGAGAGACTTAAAAGCCTTGGACTGCGAGAGGGCTGCGGTCTGAGAAAACAGAAGGACCATAACTCAGCACCGCTTGCCGCTCCCCTGCAGCTGCCTTCACTATCATCATTGAAGGCATTCAAGGCAGAAAGTTGAAAAGGACGCCTTTGCCTTGAAAAGCACGAACTGTATCCCGTGTGAAGCGCGAGCCACGTGACACCCAGCTGGGCTCATTAACACGCCCAGAGCGCCCTTGCGGCATAAGCCCTGAGGTAGAAGGGCTGGAGATAAGTTGTTGGGCTGTTTGGCGGCTTTGGGGCGTGGAGCCCATGCAAGTCAAGGGCAAGCCACATCTACCTGGCTGTTTGGCTGTTTGCTACGTTGGAAAGGTGGTGCACTACAATTCGAAATTGAAAGCGATACCACACAGTATCGGTGACTGCAGTGGGGGAGGCTGCCGCAGTAACACTTGGAGTTGGTGTGCCCACGAGAGGAGCTGCACGACCCGACCAAAATGGGACGCTTGACTAGTGAACCGGCGGAGTGGGGGTCGGAGTCGGTGGCGAAAACAAGGCTCCAGGTAAGAAAACGACTGGCCTCACACCCGGCCATCCTTACTTCACCCTCACCAAAACGCCCCTTGAAAGACAGACCAATTCCCACCTTAAAGCAGCTGAAACTTCCCTTTAAGAAGGATATGATTATACTTGACCAGGATCCACTAAACTCCCCGCAAGAGCTGCAAGAGTGTGTGATAATGCCAGTTCATACATTACAAGGGGAGGAATTAATTATCGAAGGAGACTCTTTGGGACCACCATTGCATCCAACAAAAATGACGCATGTGGCCTCTAGTACGGCGGAAGAGAACCTGGAGGTTTTCCTACCGCAAACACAGACAAGGGAGGCACAGTGGGATATCCAGGGCCCAGATCCCAATACCTCAAAATCAGAAAAGAGCCCTAATGCGCCAATACGGAACCTAGTTGAAATAGAAAATCCCCCGTATTGCCCCAACCTGCGGACCCCACTTTATACCTAGAGAGTAGTCAGACCACGACGGAGGATTATCTCCCCCATCTCGCTACTGCAGACTCACCTCACCCAGCGGATAGGCCACTACTTCAAGTCAGTCAACCGGGCGCGGTTGCTCGGACAACAGAAGAGCATCACATAAAGAATAATGTGATGGGTGGAACACAGTTGGTGCTATCCTCTTTGCGGAAGAAAAACCAGATCCCAAGCCACTAGACCTTGACAACTACATCCTGCCTTTAACCTCTGAGATTGAGAACAACTCGGTAGTAGATCTCTTACCATTGGCAGGGATATTCCCTTTGTCAACACAGAGAGATCAAGGGAGAAATAATGAAATCCTCACTAAAGACGTCGAAATAATAAAGCCCTTAAACAAAGAGACTTATCCAGACATTCATACACAGGAAACCCTAACACAACCTGGTGACCTGCCAACCCCATTTAATTGTGAAAAGTGGCGCTCAAAGCTGGTGAGAAATGTCCCTGAGCAATTGATTGCTCGAACCCAGGAACGGTTTATATATGAATCTGGGACAGGAAAGATCAGTGCAAAAGATTTAGAAATCTGGCATGACGAATCTTTTTGGGCAGAGAAGGAAGCACCCGGGAAGTCCCTGCCCACTTGGAGCAGTAACAACAAAAAATACCCTGATGCCAGCCCACTAAGTGAGAAAAATCATACCCCTCAGTGGGTCAGCAGAAATCCAATGGGATCATCAGGTACACTAATAGGGAATCAAAGAGAAGAACGAAGGTGCACAGAGAAAGCACTACAAAGTAATTCAAGCCTGGCAGAAAAATTTATACAGGATATTTCGATATTAACTGGAAAAATTACAACAGAGAAAAGGAAAAGTCTATCATTTATCAAAGAAAAAATAGACGCGCTCGACGTGGAGGCGCCCATCGAGACGTGGAACCGAAGAGCCAGTAGAGCTAAAGAGAGCGCCACCTCCCCTGCAGTAAATAACTCCGCAAATGGGAATAAAGAGTTGCCCATCCAGAGAACCTATGAGAACTTGGAAACGAAAATCGATGACAACTCACTTGAAAAAATAAGGGAGCTATGCGACAAAGGGAGAATGGAGGACTTCGCACACATACAAAACGTAGCGATGGCAGCCTTGAATATTACAATTGCACCATACCTCAAACTCTATGAAAACATAAATGACTCTCTGCAAATGGTCCTAGCAGTAAACACAAAAACAAGGGAACAAACACTTGAGATGGAGGGGACTTTAAAAAGACTAGAACAGCGGATGGATTCGGAAGCAGATAAGTCCAATAAATGGCAGGATAGGCTAAGTGATAAAGCCTGTCGGGACTCCAAGGATAAGCAATTACTGATGGATGCAATATTGGAAGCCCAGAAATGGCAAAGTCCACTTATCCAACAGTTTCTGGCTAGAAACTCAAAGCCTCTTGAATCCAGAGTGGAAACAGAAAAACCCTGCATACTAGAAGATAAACCATCAGCCCCTTTGGAAGAAATCACACACAGACCAGTGAAAAGAGGACCCCTTGTCCTCGGGAAGGGCCTAAAAAAATCAATAATAGGTCATGAAGAAAAGAAATCCACTCTGCCTAATAATCCTCTACAACTGACAGAAAAGGTGTCAAACCCTAAACCAAGTTACGAAATGTTCCAAGAAATTCAAAAGGAAGGTAAACAAGAAAACAGAAGAAAACAGTTGCAAAAGATCTGCAAAAAAAATTGGAAAAAAAAACAAAGAACCAAGTAATAAAGAGAAAGGAGTGTGGCTCAAGAGCCTTCCTAAGAAACATCAAAATACCAGATAAAGAAACACAAAGCAACCAAGCGAAGAAACCGAGGCTGGAACTGAAGATAGTCAATCTTGACAGTGAAAAGGAAACCTCACTAAATCAAACACCCTTGGAAACAGAGAGCGAGTCAGAGACTGAAGGTTACTTAAGTAACTTGATTGAAGTTATTGAAGAGCATCAGGAAGATGAACGTTGGCGAAACACAAGTCCATCAGAGTGGCAGCACATTGATAACCAGCTCTACTATTATGAACAGGAAAAAAAGGCGAATGAGGCAAAAAAACTGAAAAGAGGAAGAAGGAATAGCGGTAAACCGGAAGAAAGGAAGATTATTGAAGCAAGGAAACATCCGAGAAGTGATGAAAAACATGAGGACGTCAAAAAAACAAGAGCAGAAGCCAGAGAAAAAATAGAAGAAGTGAATGGAAAACGGCAGAAAAATGACAAAGTAAGAAAACGCTTAAGGAGTGAAGATCCACAAGAGAATTACCAAGTGTCTAAAATGGATTTCTGGAAATTATTGGAAGATCGCCGTAGCTCGAGACGGCAAGCAGCGAGACAGACAAGTGAAGCTGATCTTAGAGACAAATGGAAGTCGCATAGATATATATCGATGCTAATGAACAGCACTTACAGACAGCCGGGAGCAGAAAGTCCTCAAAAGAGACCCTCACGCTCAAATTGGAAAGAGCGGCAAAGAATTCAAAAAGAATAATCTTGAATAGAAAAAATGTGATGTTCATCTTCAATCAACTGACAATCCTCAGGAAGATCTCAACGGTCGATATTCTGATTATTGAATTTCCGGAGGAAAAAAGACCCGACGTGATAATATTACATCTCATCTCACAAAGGATAAAAGAGACCATTTTGAAAGCGAAGGAAAGGCTAGCTGAAGCAGGTTTCAGATTATCGGAGGTTGACCTATCGGAAAGAAGTAAAACTAAGATGACAAACGAATATACAGGAATGGATTACAAGAATTCCAGGTCGAAAGTATCTCAGAAAGAATCCAAGAATGGTGGGCATAAGACAACAGAAATAGAAAGCAGGAAACTGAGATACGAGGAAAATAACAAGGGACAAAAGCTTGCCCATGGGAAAGCTGAGGAAATGACCCGACCATACAAACATACTCTGAGAACTCAAGGAATCAAGTATCCTGACAGAGACTATCAACTGCAAAGGGAAAAGGCTCCTCAGGACGAGAGGAATAAAAGTAGAGTGGACCACAAACCCAGGAATGATACCCGGTTGGAAAAAATGAAATTTACGGTGGACAACTCAAAGTCAGTAAAAACACTACAGAGGCCTGTGACGGAAACGTCAAAATGGACAGAAAGAGCACATAGAAGCAGCTTTCAAGCCCAGAAGCAAAATGGAGAGTCGGACTTCAAACCCGAAAAAAAGAGACAATAGGCCGGGAAGGAGGCAGACAGGGGAAAATCCCTTCTAGCCTCATGGAACGCCAGGGGTTTTGCAAACCTCTTTTCAGGGGAGTGTGCCTTCCTGGGGAAGTATGATATCATTTGCTTGCAGGAATCATGGATAAGAAAGCTGCCAATCTGTGAAGGGTATGAAGTATACATGAACCCAGCAAAGAAAGGTTTACTAGGTAGACCTCGTGCTGGCCTCTTGACACTGATAAGAGGAGAAAGCGATCTTAAAGTGATACGACATCACACGCCAAGCCCTTATGTCCAGGTCCTAAGGCTAAAGAAACAGTTACAATCCCAGGAAATGGGAATCTTGATAATAAACACCTATTGGAGCCAAATGGACTGTGTAACTGACACCTACTTGTCCGATATCACGGCGGAAATAGATGAATCTATGATAACGGAAAGAAATCAACTGATTCTTCTCTGTGGCGACCTGAATTTGAAATTACTGGACTCAACCGGAAGGCTCAAAATGAAATCCACATTGGAGGGGAACGCAAAAAGATGGATGGAGGAAATGGAAATACGAGAAATGAAAATCTTGAACGGGCAGACGAAAGGAGACTTAGAAGAAGCCTCTACATGATTTAATCTCTCTACCAGCGCTGCCCTAGACTATTGTTTCGTAGCGGAAAACACCTACAGTTGGATAACCTCGATGAGGATAAAGAAGCAAAAAACCAGTGACCATGCTTTATTAGAAATTGAATTTAACTGGGACTCTGGGAAAAACACAGGCTCACCTCAAACCCTTCTTGAAGTGACAGAGGGCAGAAATCGACTGAGAATGAAGCTACCAACGATAGTCAAATTGTCTGACAGTTATAAGAACCATGTTGGAAAAAATGCCGAGGAGGTCGAATATAAATGGCTTCTCAAAGAGTTTGAAGTTCAACAAAAGGGAAAAAAATAACCTTACCATAACAAGAAAAGATGCATACAATGCGGAGCTGGTGGCAAAGAGAAAGGAACATTGAGCCTCACTGAGAAGCTTAAAACAAAGTGCCCAACCTAATAAAGAGGAACGAATTCGGCAATGTAAACAATCATATAAAAACTGGCTGTCAAACTCGAAGGCATGGCGTGCTCGATGTGACGCAGAAACAATGTTAATAGCTCTGCAAAAAACAAACACACGCAGTTTATGGGAGATTATTAACAAGGGTGAGGACCTCCATTCAGCTCTGACCGTTTGTCAGGTTACAAAAGAAAATTGGGTAAAGCACTACACCAAGCTCTTTAAATTAACTCCTGGAGAGGAACCAAGCCCATGCCAACAGAAAAGGAGTAAAACACCTTGGAAAATGGATTGTGACTACAATGATATTTTGGGGATCATAAAAAAGCTTAGCTCCTTGCGAGCTGCCGGGCCTGACGGCATTTCAAATCAGCTACTGAAAGAGAACGGCAAAGAATGGGCAAAGTTCATTCTACGGCTCTTCGAGCAAATAAAGAAAAATAGAACCATCCCGTCATCATGGAAGGAGGCGCTGGTAGTGCCTATATTCAAAAAAGGAGACCGGGAAGACCCGAAAAATTATAGGCCTATCGCCCTCCTGGACTCTATAGGAAAAATCTTTGCCTCCATTCTCCTAAGAGATCTTAAGATTTGGGCAACCATGGAAGGCTTATTAGACAAGCGGCAAACCGCCTTTGTGAGTGGGGTTGGTACCACCTTGAATTTATTTATCCTGAACTTACTAAAGCTACGGACCCTCGGAAAAAAAAACAAATTTGTATTTGGGCTTCATAGACTTGGAACAAGCCTTCGATGAAGTCAATAGAGGGCTTCTTTGGGCAAAATTGAAAAGCTGGAATTGCCCTGGAGACCTCTTGGAAGCAACTCAGGAACTATATACAGGAACATCAATTCAAATAATAACAAAAGGAGGAACCACTACAGAAAAAATTCATACATTCAAAGGAATCAAACAAGGCTGCGCCTTAGCCCCATTCCTATTTATTCTGTACCTGGCAGACATGGCGGAGTCCCAGAATAAGATCAAGGCTTTCCCGGCTAAAATAAATGGCGAAGAGCTCTGTGGATCCTCTATGCTGATGATGTGGTCTTTATTGACCAAACTGCTGTAGGCCTTCAGCGACGTATATCGGAGTTCAAACAATACTTGGACAGAAATCAGATGAAGATAAACAAAGAAATCTGTCATCTTAATAATTAAGTCGTTCAGAGGGACAAAACCGAAAAGAAAGAACTTTTTTTGGAATATTGACAACCAATATTTGGACACAGTGGAGTCAATGATATACCTGGGAATAAGAATCAACAAAAATATAAATGAGTGTGGTCAATAGTCACTCATTAGAGAAAAATAGTTAAAACTGACAAACCAGGGAAGAGCCCTACATCAAAGATACGGAAAATACTCAACAACACCAATATTGACTTTTTACAAACAAAAAGTGGTGGCTATTCTGTCATATGGTGCTGAATCAATGCTAAACCTGCAGTGGGAAACCTGGGACATAGTAGAAGCTTTCTTCTGGCAGAAGATTTTAAGACTACCAAACTGTCTGTCAGTCTCGACAATAAGGCATGAGTTAAGACTCCAATCACTAAGATCAACAGTTCTGTGGAAGACTCTCTCCTTCTACAGAAAATGGTTCCTGGAGCCTCCTCCACCCCCTTTGAGATCTTGGCTAAAACATCAATGGAGGAGAGAGACAAAATTCTTCAATTGTGGAAAGTAAAATGTCAGACGATGTTAACTCAACACAGCATAAAAGAAGAGACTCTCAAAACAAATCCGAATAAAGCAAAGAAGATCCCGCAGGAACATGATTGGGACGAAACGAGCACCTTAAAGCAAGGTAATAAACTATGCCACATCATCATTTGGGAACGTAAAACCTTAAACGATCCCCCACTTTACTTGAAGAAATTCCCATCGTCCCACTACAGAGATTTCTTGATGCGCTGCAGGCTCAACATCCTATCTACCAAAGAGGTCCAACTCCAAAGAAAATTGATCGCCCCCCAAGATGCCAAATGCAGATTCTGTAGAAATCCTAACCTTATTGAAACAACAAGGCACTTGGCGCTATCCTGCCCCAAGTTAATATCAGAAAGAAAACAATGGCTGGGGGATTACATCCTGCGTATTAACTCAAACACGGAAGAGGAATACTGGGAGAGATTGATGACAGTGGAAAAGCTAGGGAAAACACTGGATGTGCTAAAGTTCATTGAACACCTTTTGATAAGGACTAATCAGGATACTGCCCTAGGATCCCTGGGAGGACATCATCCAGGTCTATCTACAAGTGACAACTGCACTGGGCGCCTGAAAGCATCAAATCTCTATCTCTCACCAGACTAAAAATGAAGGACTTAATTGGAATGTAGAAGTACAGGAGATTCACCAAAGTGATTACAAGTCACGTTATTTTATGTTAAAGGTTATAAATAAAATGTAACCAATAAAACATTATAAAAAAAATAAAAAAATAATTCTATTAGTCATATTTTAACGTGAGCTAGATTTGGGGTCAGCTAGCTTAGTAAGAGTATGTTGAGCGTATTTGGTGGCCTCGGTTAGGCACAGTTACAATTATATCGATGTGTATAGGATACCAGAATAGGATGAACAGCATTCAAATCGGTATACAGATCGTGAAATGGTTTATTCAAGGTTCCATCACTGTCATATCAGTTTTAGAGAGGCCTAATGCAGTATATGTAGGTACATTGCAGCCAATGCTATCTGAAGATAGGTGCAGTGGCAGCTAGGCAGGAGTACTCAGTGTAAACAGAAGCAATAATATTTAGACAGGTTCTCAGAGTTGACGTGTAACTTTTGGCAGGGGCGGGCAATGCAGTTACAATAGCGCCTATTTTGCGAATGGACGATTGTTCGCATACTCGTAGACGTGATAACTTTAGTGACTGGCATAGAAGGTTAGCACCTTGCAGAGTTAGGTATATGCAGCAATCGGCAAAACGGATTGCAAAGGTGAAGCAAACGTGGTACTAGGAGAAGACTTATGAGTAATTCAGTATTGTCAAAAGATACTAGGAAGAGCGAGTGCCTAACATACGAGTTTCTATGGACTGCGAAGCAGGCAGGCAGAAGTGATAGGTATTGTAGCGATCATAAAAGCTTAGCGATTGGCAGAGTCAATCAGGTTCAGCAGGCGGTAAAATCGCTAGACATAATATGCGAACACACACAATATCTGGTTGCTTGAATCTCTAAACTAAAGAAAGACATATAATGCTTGCCCCCGTGTGTTTAATAGAAGCAAGGCTTTCCTATAAGCTCCTCTGGAAAATCTTAATTGTCAGTGCAAAGGAATTTCAGTTACATTCCAGGAAGCCCCACACGGAAAGTACAGAGTACTCTGCACTTTAAGACTATGTGGTGGATCATACAAACATGCAACACAGGAGTACAATTACCAAATTGTATTTAACTTTGTTAGAATGGGAATCGTATAAACTCCAACTAGGTAAAGTGTCCTTTTCACAATTCAACAGGATATCCTTCTGCGAGAACAATACAAGAAAACTGTGAACCGTGTCAGGATGGGGTAAATTATAAAGTGTGAGTCACTATCTATGCTCCTTAGGGAAAACTAAGCTTTCCCTGTTAAAGAGGACAGAAAAATACCCGTAGAAAGGAGGGATGTGACTCCTGTCTACAAGGGTTAGAAACATTCTCAACACTAAACTCATTTTAACCTACCAACTGTACCGATCTTGATGTTTAAGCCACTATTTAGCTAAACCTACTGTCTTCACAGTTATTGGAGTGCACGCAAATATCTCAGCCTGTCCCTCTGGTGTAGTAAGAACTGAATACCTTAAAAGTATGATCATTTATTAATTGCTTAAATATTAAAACTGGGATTAAGCCATATTTTTCTCCAGGCTCAGTTGAGTATGTATAGACTGAAAAGTATATAGGTATAAAAACAATGTTTTTGGGGCATTTAACTAATTCAAGGATACTCCCATGGTGTGGTCGACTGTGGTTCAGTTTCAGATTCCCGTCTAATATGGTCTGAAAACTGCCACACTTCCACTAAATATTAATACCCAATTTCCCTATGAGCAATAAGACTGAAAACTGGTTGGTATTGTTATGTCGTCACCTTATGGGTTACACATTTTAAGTCGAATTCACCGGAATGCGTCACCAGTCTGGTCTGGTTATGTTCAAGTCCAACTGCTGATTTGGGAGGAGAGAGGTGCTGCACTGTGCTTTTCTGCCCGAGTGAGGGCTCAGTTTTTTGATGTGTAAGGGAAGTTCTGTGGTCCATCTTTCTTCGGGTCGGACTTAATGTACCTCATCTCTGGTACCAAGGGGATCTGGGGTTGTGGTTTCATTTAAAGCAATGAAGTGGGTACCTGCTGGATGCTGCAGTTGTGAGGTTTGGGGCGAGGAGTTCTCCTGCAGCCTGACTGGGTATGGGTAGGCCTTAACACATGAACACCAACCCTGGGGAAGATAATCCCAATGAAAGTAACAGCAACATCCATCAACCCCTTCTCTAGACCCAATGTACTATGTAAAGAGAGAATAGGAGGGTCCCTTGAACCGGGTCAGCATACTGTTATAACCATTACACAATTGAATCAGTGTTATATGCATTACTTTATGCATTTTTGTTTAATTTGGCTTCATTCTTCATGGTACTGATATGGATTTGCGCACTTTTGACTACAAACATCCTAATATTGTGGAGAATTTGTAAAAGCCCTAAGCTCTGGAAGAACTATTCCTCCTACAAAATACAACACAAAATAAAACTAATAGAAAACAAGACATTACATTTATTCATGGAACAAATTTATTCCAAAAAATAATTTCATAATATTCTAAATAGCAGCATTAAAATTCCCACATAGGCACTTCTGGGAAAATATTTGCATCAAACCAGTACACAAACTATTTTGTATCAACCTAGTTCACATTGTTGTGATGTTTGATATTTAACAGTGACAGAACACTTAAAAACTGTTGGTAAATGGGTTGTAAATAACAAAATAGTAAATCAAATGACTAAGTTGAGACACAAATAAGCCATGATTTAATAGAAAAGGGCAAACAAT
Source organism: Ambystoma mexicanum (assembly GCF_040938575.1). Classification (NCBI taxonomy): domain Eukaryota; kingdom Metazoa; phylum Chordata; class Amphibia; order Caudata; family Ambystomatidae; genus Ambystoma; species Ambystoma mexicanum. The sequence goes on along the minus strand of NC_090927.1, from coordinate 510,706,359 downwards.
AAGGGGGGCACGTTTACTCGACTTAAGCTACATTTTGCTTTCATGCTGTTTTCATGTTCTACTAAAGACCACCTTTCCATCAGATTAATCAGCTTTTATGTGAAGTTACATTTCCGATATTTAGAAAACGTTACTGGTCCTCTAGCTTCTTGCAAGCACCTTCTCTTGCGAGTCGGTCAGCAGCTTCATTCCCTGAAAATCCTGCATGGCCAGGAATATGCATCTGTTGGAGACAAATAGGGCAGTTTAAAAATGTGTCATTTCCCCAATTAAGTTTACTCTAAATCATTTGATTTAGAATGAAATAATGAAGCCACTTAATCTATATTTATAAAAGTGAAAATGTTTGGGTGGCTGGGTTTGTGGTAAAGCATTGTTCCTTACACGATTCCACACAGTTTCAGCAATCTGCACCAAATTGTGCACAGTTACCTGTTAAGAACCTCCAGACATGACTGGCTACATAACATTTGGACACCCCATCACTTTCCCCAGATTTCAGCACCTTCACAGGAGACAGTTGCCTGAAACATCCATGTGGTCATAGAAGAAACGGTCGTCAACCCTAGAATTCACGGTTTCTGGGACATATGCACTGCAATGCACCGCAACAAACTGCACCACGCAGGGTGAAGCAACAGGTAGGGAGAGAGAGCACAGTAGATCCCAGTATGCAGCAGCACACCACCTCTTACCTCCCCACCCTCTCTACCCCCAACGTCTGCTCTGGGGTATGTCCAGCAGCCACACACGCCCATTCTCAGTGCAGTTTACTTCAGGGTGCAAAGCACATCAAGTGATAAGCAAATCGGAACAGCGACCTACAGGATCAATGATTTTCCAACAATTGATGAGTGTTATCATGTCTGTCTACAGAACCAGTTTGCAAAACAGATACTTTTGCTAGTATAGAATCAAATTAAAAGGCAAGAAAACCATTTAAGGTAGGTATCATTTGAAGTGGTATCCTAGGCAATAGTCTCACATGACATACGCACAACCATCTTTGGTAGTTGTCATTTTTCATATTTTCCTGACTCAATCACTGGAAAGAGAAAATAAAAATTACTCAACTGGTAGTGATTGTTCTCCTAGTTGGTAGTCCCTCTTACCTTTATCCCAACATCCTGTCAACGTCCTTGGCATGGAGACCAGAGAAACACTTTAGCCGATCAGTGCAAGTGCAACAAGCATTGGCAAAGCCAACAGTTTTGGCTTTTGCTAAGGAATGGAAGGCAATCAATCTATCACAACAGTATCTGCCCAAAGGACGGTAACAGTTGGAAAACTCTTTAAATGGACATATAATAGCAGCAACTGGAAAAAGCCTTTAATACCACACACAAGACCAAACTGTTGGCTTTGTCAACACAGGCTTTTGACGGGGCTTCAGAGCAAGGAAAAGCTATAAATCGAATGGCTGAAGGCACACTGGGGTAAGACATTTTTATTACACTCATAGGTAATTTACAATTGCAAATAAGACATTAATGCTCAGAAAACTGCTTTGAAATAACACTTTCAGGCCAAAGGTTGATGTTACTACTTTAAAGAGATAGCTCGAGGAGATCCCAAGAGGATGTGTTTTAGACGGGGACGGGCAGGTCGTAAGTGGGAATGACCACAGGGATTAGCATGGGCAGTCAATGGGTGGGTAAATAACAAGACACCCACAATCTGCATGTCCACCCCTGACATGCCATCTCCCTTCCAACTGCACTCCAATGCATACTTCAAGCATATAAGTGCCACGATCATCATCCAATAGCCACACGTAAAAAGGAAACAAAGGCAGTAGAATGGGCTTACGCCTTGCCCCACTTATCTATCCACTGTTTGCTTGCTTGCCTTGTCTGGTTCTTGGCTCAATCTGAAGAATGCAGTGATAATATCAGAGTGGGGATGGGCAGAGGCTTCTAGGGGGAAATAAGGGTTACCAAGAAGAACAAAAGTAGTCCACATGTTGGCCTATTTGATTGTGCTCCCCTGGACAAACTAATGGCAGATTGTGTCTCAGAATGCAGACTCATCACATTTGGTTATCTACCCTCTTTTCTAAACTGGGAATTTTACAAAACGCATATGGGGTCCCAGGTTGCTCTGCATATGGTATCCAAAAAAAATGTATTTTAAAAGCATTTTGCTCTTACCATCCATGTTTGGGGCAGGTGGGAGTTGGCAACCAGGTGGGCAGGGTTGAGGGAGTGGCAACTGTTTACTGATATTGTAGCTTTCTTAAATGCACAACCCACCCTACCATCTATCTATGGTAAGCCTGGCAACTTGAGACCTTGCAAGGAGGTTCCAGGAATTAACAGTGTATCAAGACAGTTCTCTTCAGGTAAAATGCAAGCACGCTACATAGTTCTAGATTACATAGTGCTGACTCTCCACTATTTGACGAATCAGGAAGGAAGAAAAACCTCATGGTTATTGTGGAAATATTGAATATTAGTGAGGAATGATGACACACACTTTAGCATTACCTTATCCTTGTGAAATATGGCACAAGAAGGCCTGAGCTGGTGACATGTCATATTGGTGCTACGGCCTTATGTCTTTTAGCAGCACAAAAGTAATGTTTTTACAGTCACCTTAGTAAGGAACAAGTTACTTACCTGTAACTGTTGTTCTCCAGCATACGTCTGGCATGGATTTACATGCTCATGAATATTCCCCATCGTCAGGCTGGGAATCCTCGGTAAAGACAAAATCAGTTTCAGTTTCGTTTCTGAACTGTCTTTCTTAGTAGTAACCAATCACTGGTCTCTGAGTCATAGTGCCCCAGCCAATGACTGCCCTCTCCCTAAGCCCCTCCCCTGGCAGCCATCCTCAGATTTGGTAGCACGTAAAGTGGAAGTAGGACCAAGTGAAGAGCCGCAGAGGGGTAGGAGGGAGGGTTTGCATGTGAATTCATGCCAGACCCATGCTGGAGAACAGTTACAGGTAAGTAACTTCTTCCTCCTCCAGCATGGGATCTGGCATGGCTTCACATGCTCATAAATAGAAGAATACATAGAAGTACACACATGCACAACCACGGAAGGTGGCAAGGCTCAACATGAAGCATTTCATCAACTCAACATTAAGCATCTCTTACCTCCTCACCAGGCCCACCTTCAGGCGAACAGGTTGACGCAGTAGAATCTCGTGACGGTGTGCGTCCACCTCCACGTAGCAGCCCTGCATATGTCCAGTAAGGGTACACCAGATAGGAACTCCATGGTAGCAGCAATTGCTCTGGTCGAATGGGCTCTCGGATGGCCGGGCAACGGTCGGTTTGCCAACCGGTGACAATGCATGCTGCAGCCGGAGAGACATTTGGAAATGGAAGCCTTCGAGAGGACCTTCCCTTGGTTCACAGGTCCAAAGTTCACAAACAGCTGTGATGTCTTCCGAAAACTCTTTGTGCGGTCCACGTAGAACTTCAGCGCTCTAGCTACATCCAGCGAGTGCAAAGTCCTCTCGACCGGCGACGAAGGCGACAGGAAGAAAACAGGTAACACCAACGGCTCGTTGAGATGGAAGTCCGACGGCACCTTGGGCATGAAGCAGGGGTGCGTCCTTAGCACCACCCTCGTCTCGTGGAAAGTCAGGTATGGAGGGCAGCAGCAGTTGGGGGACGTGGTTTTCCTTCCTGGCCACGGGTGGAATGCAGGGGCACTTCTTAAGAAACTCGAGAGTGTGCCCGCGGGCCAGCGCATCCAACACCCATCGGTCGGTGGAGATGGACTCCCACACGCTGACGAACTTCACCAGCGGGCCTCCCACCGGGGTGCTCAGGTGGGGGCCCGACGCTACGGCCGGTTCAGTCCTGCTTGGCAGCAGGCTTGCCGCCTTGGCCTCCTTAGCAACGATGACGAGATCCTCCTGACTTGCTGCGTCCTCTGTAGGCCTCCTGCGACGAGGAGCGGGCCGCCTGGCGGTACGTCGAGGAGCCGCCGCTGAATCCTTTGGAGGCACCTTGCTTGCCTCCGGAGTTCTGAAAGGGTGGCCGTCATTGCTGCAAAACCGCCCAAGGCCCGGCCCGTCTCTGTGTCAGTCTTGATGGCCTGCAGCGACTCGTACGCTGTCTTGTCAAGTAGGTTATTCCCGTCGAAGGGCATGTCCAAAACTCTGGTTTGCACATCCTGGTGGAAATCGGTCGCCTTGAGCTAACCACACCGTCGAAGACAAACACTGTTGCCCAACTGGCGTAAGCCGGTGTCCGCAATGTCCATGGCCACCGTTATGGCGTGTTCTGACGCCACCTCGCCCTCCTGCAAGATCTCTAGGGCCTCCACCCTCTTGTCGTCCGGGAGGAAGTCCAGTAGAGGAGCTATCTTAAACCAAAGCTCCCTGTCGTAACGGGCCACAATCGCTAAGACGTTGGCCGCTTTAATCGTCGTTGCCGCCGACGAGATGACCCGTTGCCCCATGGCGTCCAGTTTCTTCCCCTCGCCGTCCGGGGGGGAGGTGGAAGACGAAGCCGTAGCCCCCGCCTCCTTCTTCTTGGTCGCTGCCGAGACAACCGAATCTGGGGTCGGCTGAGCCCTAAGGCACAGAGGAGCGGAATCAGGGACCCGGTACTTCTTCTCGTAGCGGCCTCTCTTGGCAGGAGTCGTGGCCGGGTTCTTCAGGAGCAACAGCCCCTCGTCCCAGATGTCAAGTAACGACCGAGAGGACCGTCTTCCTTTTGGTCTCACGCCATTGATAGAGGAAACCTTCCTTCTTGTGTTCTTTGGGGCAGAGCACGAAGAGCTTGGATGCCTGGCAATCATGGCGTGGAAGGAACCAATTTCGTCGGGCGGGGAGGCCCGAGGTGGTGGTGGTGATGGAAGGTCCATCCCGTCGTCAACGCCATCATCATCCGCCCCCGTCGTGGCCGTCTCTGTTCCCGTGTCCTCCCTAGGATCAGGGGAAGGGGATAAAGGCTGTGAGGGCCGCGAAGGCTGGAAGGGCGGGGGGGGAATGAACTCTTCTTCGCTTGCTTGGAGGGCTCCCCAATGGGCCAGGTTCCGCTGGATCGTCCGTTGGGGGTAAGGGCAACCTGGTCCTCATCTCCGTACATAAGGCCTGGATCGCCATCAAAATGACTCCTGAGTTGTCCTTAGGCTCGGGTACCGGATGCGACGGTTGGGGAGTGGAATCCTCCGCCTCCACTGGAACCTCGTCGGCACCACCGTTGCTCTCTTCGTCCGCCTCATCAGGATCCCTCCCGTGGGACCGGACCTCCTCAATCTTCTTGTTGAAGATCTTCACGACCCCAGCCAGCTCCTCCTCAGAAGCTGAATCCGTGTCCGTGATGGCCACCCCCCCCTATTTTTTCACCGGGGTTCTCATGGGGGTCTTATCGATGGGCTGAAAAGAGGATTCCCTCTGCGGTGGCAGGGAAACTCTGGGCCCCGAGGTCGCCTCCACTGGGTTAGCCTCCACAGGCTTCGCCAGGGCCGCCACGACTCCCTCAATAGAGGCCTTAGCCGGGTGAATCAAGGCCTTCACGACTTTAGGCGCACTTGAGGCCTTCACTTTGGGGGGGAGGGTCACCGCCTCGCTCCCCCTCGGCTGTTTCCGTCGGGATCGACCGGGGCTTCTCCAGAAGCTTACCCAGGTTCTCAGATTTCCTCTTCCCCAAGCCAGAGCGTTGGCTCGTGGTTGATGGCGTCGGTGAAAGCGCACCCTGACTGTCAGCCGAGGAGCCCGACCGTTCGGCGCTCACGGTGCCCGCGCTGCTTCGCCTTTTGTTGGGCCCCCATCGCCGGAGCGCCCTCAAAGGACTTAGAAGACCGCTCGGACCTCTTCTTCTTCTCACCTGCTGGGCTCTTTCCTTCCAGCCAGTTGGTGAGGCGGATACGCCGATCCTTCATGCTCCGTTGTGACATGTTCTTGCAAAATGCACAGTCCTTCTCCACGTGCGTTTTGTCTTTGTGCAGACAGTAGAGGCATCTAGAATGCTCGTCCTCCTTGAAGACATTCTGCAATCCGCATCCAGGGCAGTTCCTGAACAGCTTGGATCCAGGCATCGAGTTTCCTTTGTCCTGGGCCATGTCCACGAGGTAGGCCTGAAGCGCTTCTGGAATCCTCCAAGAAGCGTAACTCGACGAGAACTTCGCCCTTGAGGGGTGTTAGGCAGAATCCTGTGCAGTGCCCTTAGGAACCACCACACACAATTAAGACTACAGGTGGTGATACAAGTTTTACCTTTGGTACAAGCCTGTACTACTATGTCATAGTGGTAGCAGTGGCGGAGTAGCCAGGCTTATCTCAAGAGTATATGAGCAGTAGCAGAGATTACACAAAGGGACCACAATTACTGTGACTCAAGCAAACACTGACTCAAGGTTTCAGGTAGAAAAATATAAGTACATTTATTTTTAAACCATACGTTATAAACACAACACTTCTATGAAACGTCAATAAAACCACACGTTAAATATACTACAACTAACCAATTCACTTTGTACAGTAAGTCTCAAGGTAAGTACCCTGATTTGGAATGAACCGGTGTTAGGCACAAGACACATTACAGCGAATACGATTGCGATCACTTTTTGACAGTTCGGTCTACTAAACAAACGCGTATCCGTGACATGAAATGCTACTGGGGCAAAAACACACTTAGCACCTGAGATACCAGAGGGAGTTGAAGGCAAAAAATCACAGGCAATATTTTGGTTAGTCAGACAGAATCAAGAAACACTCAAACGAGTTCAAAAGTCAAAGGGAGCCAGGGTCCAAAGACACCGGGGCCAGTTGTCGAAGATCACACGGTCAGAGAGTTCACGATTCAAGGCAGCCAAAAGTACTTCGATATTGTCAATGTTCGGAAGCAAAAGTTATAAGAAGGAGGGAAGACAAGGGCAAACCTTGAAAATTAAGAAAAGGGATTCACCCAGTTTCCTCAACAGAACACAGTACCTTGTTCCAATGGTGCAGCTGGTGCCCTGGCAGTTGTTCCTGTTAGTTTCCCTCAGACCCACGATTCCTGGAGCTTCGTTGAGATGGAAGGACGTTTGAAGGGGGTCTGCACCACTCAGGGATGAGGCCGGCAGCAGCGACACGGAATAAAAGGTGCGCTCCTTAAAAACAGGAGAGGCTCTTCAGGTGCTATCCGGACCACTAGAGCAGTGTGTAGCGATTTCGACCACAGAAGAGGATCCTCTGGCTGAAGATGAGCTGGTTATCCCCGCCAAGCTCAAGGGAAGAAGACTCCGGACTGGATCTTCTCTGAGTCGTTGAAGGGCAGATAGCTCAGGACTGCAGCAGGGCTTCACCGGGATGGGGTAGTTGCAGCAGCCGTCGTTCTCTCCGCTTCTCTTCGGTTCCTTGTAGTTCCAGTGGCGACTCTCTGACTTCTAGCCCAAGAGACCTGCCTTTTATGCAAAACCCCCCCCATTCACGCAGCCTGGCTATCAATCACCCAGCAGGGGGGGGTTGTCCAGCCCGGACAACTACCCTGGTCAATCATGACAAAGTGCGACTTAGGTTTCCTAGGATACCCTGTGCAGGGGGTGACTACAACCCTCCCTCACATTCAGCCCACCTAGACACCCAGGCGCCTTGAGGAGGGCTTCTGAGCAGAAGCCCGCCAAAAGACAGTTAACAAAGAAGGTGAACCCCACAAAGTAAAACACAAGAAGGACTTTAACAAAAAGAAATGGCGAATAAACCCAACCGAAGCCAAAAGAAAGACGATTTGGTCAAGTGGGTTTATGTTTGAGGCTAATATAATAGCCAAGAACAGTACCACGTTTATCTAATATAATCGTGGTAGAAAAGTTAGGGTAGATACCACTGCCACCAGCCATGTCTAAATGTTAAAAGAGCGAAACAATGCTCTAGGAGGTACAGATAAAAAGGGATACGAGTTAACCCTTTCCAGTACTCCATGGAAGATGGGGTGTACTGGATCTGTGGTAAATTGACTAAGTAAAGTTAATGGTAACTTTACCCTTTTCTGGGGGACAGTTGTCGCCTCAGAAATGGAGTCGAGGGAAGTCTCAAAGACAACCCGGTGCCACGGCACTGAAGGTGCTGGGTGACACACACAAAGAAGGGGGCTACTGAAGCGGTGTACTTCAGAGTCCACACTTACAAAAACAGATGAAAACACATAGCAAAACACAGGTAAGAGTGGGGGAAAAGCTCAAGTGGAAAAAAATGAACTCCAGAAGTCCAGCAAAGCTGCTGGGGGACACACTAGGTGAGGGAAATTAGCCATAAATGAGAATTCTCCCTAACACTGGGCGTAGAAAAATCCAAAACGGGTCCCCGTTGATCGGAAGTAGAAACGGTGGAGCTTGAGGCTCGATTGACCAAGAAAATGAGATTAAACTCTTTGAAAAATCGCAAAAAAACGCAGTAAAAGCTCGAGAGCTATAGCACGAAGATTCCCACGTGCAGTAAAAATCTGAGGATGGCTGCCAGGGGAGGGGTTTAGGGAGAGGGCAGTCATTGGCTGGGGGCAGTATGACCCAGAGACCAGTGATTGGTTACTACTAAGAAAGACAGTTCAGAAACGAAATAAACTGATTTTTTCTTTACCGAGGATTCCCAGCCTGACGACGGGGAATATTCATGAGCATGTGAATCCATGCCAGACCCCATGCTGGAAAAAGGCAGAGTTTCACACCACTAAATCATTAGTTACTCACTGCTAAATAAAAAAATCAATCTGGATCCAAAGTACCTTGGCAACTACATTACTCTACTATTGATCCTCTATCATTTGAAAATGGGAAGATGGACGCTTTTACTATTAGCTCTGCACAGCCAGAGGCGGCAGTATTGCTCTGTGCCCTGCAGTGGGCATGTAGGCTTCCGCATCCATAGGTTCTGCAGAATAAAAGCTTGGCGAGTCGTTTGATGTGAATGGTAAACTGTAGCAGCAGAGAAAAACAAATTCAATGTGCAATTGCCCCGCTGCAGCAGAGCCAAAATGGCAACTTGACTGGTGCAAAGCCTGACTAAGGATTGCAAAAGGTGGGCAGAGAGGGTAGAGGATGTTGGGGTATTATTTGCACTAACCAAAGAAGATCATTTGGAGCAGTATACGAGATCGCCCTCCGGACGGGTGTGCTATGAGGAGATCCCGGTGGAAACCGTTGCGGACAGCTTATCCAGGCAATATCTAGAGTGAAAAGGTCATAGCCAGGGACACTGCTGAAACCTCTGTTGGTCAAGCTGGGTGGAAAGGAAGGTGTCACACAAAAAGGAGGAGGAAATACAAAATTCATGTAACCTAGCAACTAGGAAATGTTCCCTATTGACAGACTAACTGCCCTCAGAGTGGCTAAACCTAGCTTGCGCTGATGTGCCGCCTGTCTAAGAAAAAAGACAAGAAAAACTTTCACCAACTGTCTATCACCTCAATGTTACTACTTGAACATTAAAAGAATAGCATTTGACTGGTACCTCCAACCACTTTTATTCATGTACTGACCCCAAACTATTCAAAAATAAAACGGGCAAATGCTCTATGCTCATTCTCAGGTGCTCATCTAATTGCACAAAAAACAACTTTCTCTCCTTAACTGGTGTTACTATCCATCGGGCACCAACAACATGTAAAAAATGAGTGTTGTGAACCAACTAATGTCAGGCTCACACCCAAATCAGTTGATGAGCTGATATCAGTTCTGCTCATTCGAATTCTTCTAAAAAACTCAATTTTGTATGGATGGGCTCAAAATGATTCTACTCATTCCAATCAGGGCAACCAGTTTCAGTGGCACTTAGCTTATTGAACCACCTTTTTCAGGACAAAACATCTGGGTTAACGCCCAGATCTTCAATTCAATTCACTGTATTGCCAGAACAGTCCACAATCTTGCTTATGTTCTTGTACTTGCCACCTGCATGGACAATAAAGAGAAGCACTAATAAGTGCTCTCATTCTAACCATTTACAAACGAGATCAACAATGTTCAATTCATTCACCAAAACATGCCATTGTCTGCGGTCATCATATATCCATTTACCCACACCTATTTTGACAGCAGACACACATATCTTTTGTTAAGCTTGTATACCATCTCGTTGTTGCGTTATGTCTTGTAGTTAAACAACAACTCCCCTTTGTTTTAATCTACAAGGAACAGGCACATAGCTCCCAACCTTTTGTGTCACCAAAGCGGGTGAAAACACCAGATTTTCTTTTTGGCTGGTGAGAGCCCATAGAAGTGAATGGGTGTACGAGGGACTTGGCGGGTGATTCAGCTGCTTGCAAGGCGGTTGTCACCTGCCAAAAGTGGGTGAGTTGAGAGCTATGCAGGCATACAGAACAGTTTGTTGTACAGCGGGTTGTTTATGCATTCAATTTTCTGTTTAAAAGTCAACTACAACGGTTAATAGTTACGCGATCGTAAGCCATATTATAAATAGCAACTAGGTATTTTTCATTTACCTTCGGCGGAGCTTGGAAACTGCTTGTTCTTCGTGCGGTCTCTCCTAATCCCATCCACGTTCCATAGTACTCTATACGTGCAGGGAAGGAAGTCAGGCCCTGCTTCCGTCTAGAAAGAAATGACAGCCATGAAATCCCTCGAGATTACCAGTAGCTACCCGAGGCCATCTTGAAATGCACTTGTCCTTCTTAAATTCCAACCGAAATCCATATCTTCTATTGAGCTTATACTGGAACTGTTGTTCATCCTCTTATCACCTCAATCTGTTCATGTTATTCCTGTGACCCAAACTGAATCTCCTTGATTTGTTAATATATTCCAAAAGATGAGTTATGAAAAAACCTGCATATAGGCTGACTTCAGGCAACCATTAACTACAAAACAATGTGTCTCTTTCCTCAATAGGATTCCCTATTTTTTCTTTCGTACAGCCTTACTATTGGCCCATATTCATACATCTGTGTTGTTACAATGTTGACAGATTCTGCCAAGGGATGTTGTCATTCAAACCTAGAGTGTCCGTCTTTGATCTAAAGATCCAATTTTTCTCCCTGAGTAGGAGACTGACAATATTTCCTCCTCTCCTCGGTACCATAACCTGTTCAATCACAGTCCATCTCAAATCCGTCTCAGATTTGGCCTTCTCCCGAAAAGGTGGCACCATAGGAGTGGTTATCTTTTTTGTTCTGATGCACGATTTGTGCTTCATTATCCTATGTTGTATTTTCCTTGTGGTCATACCCGCATATCGTAGTCCACACGGGCATGTGATAGAATAGACATTTGGAGTGTTACAATTGGTAAAATCTGTCTGCCGCCATGGTGTTTTTATGCCGGCATCTATTTCCTGGCTTCTACATTTCTGTGGGCACACTGAACGGCTTCCACATGGTACATGTCCAGTCGCAGGGCCCATTGTCCACAATGAGCCTGGTCTTTGTTCAGAATCTCTGTGGGTTGGAAACTTCTCACCAAAATATCCCTCAGGTTTCTTTGTCGTTTTATTGCAGATCTTGGTCGCCCAATATTGCCTTGCCCACATTCAACAAAGGCCATAGGCAATACATTTCTTTCTTAATTTGATTCACAAGAGGTAAATCGCTGTCACCTCCACTATCTCTGTATTGGTTTCCTTGTTGCTGGAATGTTGTTGTAAAGTTGTATCTCTCGGGATATTACTCACTCTTTTTCAAGCTTGTTTTATTACCTTCTTTTGGTATCCCCCTTGCTTGTAGTTTATTGCTTAGTTCCGCTAGTGCCACTGAAACCAGTTGGCCCGATTGGAATGAGTAGAATAATTTTGAGCCCATCCATACAAAATTGTGGTTTTAAGAGGAATTCGAATGAGTAGAAGTGATATCAACTCATCGACTGATTTGGGTGTGAGCCTGATATTAGTTGGTTCACAACATACATTCTTTGTATTTTATGGGCAATTAGATGAACACGTAAGAGCAATTGCCCTTTTTACTTTTATATGTTACTTTTTATTGACATTTTCTCAACTTTTACAAATGTATCCCTCTCCCCCACACCTCCAGAGACAGAATCATTTCACCAAGCCTAACAGTGTCATCCTCCTCGGACACCAATTTGCCCTTGCCCCCCTTTGATGAAACCACATGGTCCCACCGCAAACCATGCTGGTAGCCCTGCAGAGAGTAAGTGGCCCATTCCAATAGGACAAAGTTCCAAACATTTCCCAACCATTCAAATTCGGTTGGAGGGTCTTTTGCTTTCCACTTTTGTGCCATGCCCAGTACCCCTGCCATCATCAAAATTACTTCCATTTTGCGATCTGCCCTGGATGATAGTTCTTGCAGTTGTCCCCCCAAACTCCAGTATTGACAAACCGCTGTTGCCACAACCCTTCAAACTCAATGCTACACCTAGTGCTACCCCTATTACCTTCCAATACTCCTGGATGCGTGGACATTCCCACCAAATATGGTTGCAGGTACCCACCTTTCCACATTGTCTCCATCAGAGATTAGTCACTGATGGGTAAAATGCATGTAATTTCTCTGGGGTTAAATGCCATTGCATCATAAATGTAATCCATATTTCTTGGATTTGCATGGATCTTGTTAACTTTGGTATATTAGCCCACAACTGCTGCCGATCATTTGGATCTATCTCTTGACCAGTGACCCTCTCCCACAGCGTCATGCATTTCCTTTCCCCAGGTGTCTCCCCTTGTTTAATTAGAGCATAGATTGCCCACCTATATGTTTATCTCCAGAGTCAGATGTTAGGTATTTCTCGAAGGGGGTTAGATCGCACGTTACTGCCCCTTTGACAAATGGCTGCATGACCCAATGCCTTATCTGGAAGTATCGGTATCTCTCTGATTCTTTCAGTCCAAAATCCTCCTTGCATTGGGAGAATGACAATGTCTGTTCCCCTGAACATGGCTCGAATCTTTTAGCAGCTCCACTCCTGCCATGCCCCAAAGCGTCTTTCCCAGTGGCAAACCTTGTATTATTGAAGATCGGGGTAAATGGTGACAGAAATGTAGTAATTTGGACCTGCCTTATCACTTCATCCCAGGAGTCGCCTCCCACCGTCACTATCTTACAGTAGTACATTTTATTTGGCCCGTCTCCCTTCGGTTTCCACAATAGTTCAATGTTTTCTCCTATTATTGCCCTATCAATTGACCTCCATATTTTCCCTCAATCATCTTTCAGCCAGTCCCTCAATATCCTTATTTTGCCCTGAGGTATGTTATCAAATCCGGCTCCCCAGCCCCCCTCCATTTCTCAGCATCATCACCTTCCTGGCCACCCTTAGTTTTGTATTATTTCATATAAATCTCCTGTATGTTTTTGGACTGCTCAAAAAAAAAAAAAAGGTTGGGACTGCTTTTTCCGATTGCTTCTAGTAGAGGTGTATAGTTGACCTCAAATAGTTGCTTCACCGTTTTAGTTAACTTTATTCACAGGTAGGTTATATATTTCTCGACCCATTTATAAGGGAGGCTGTCCTTAAGTCCCTCCTCGGTCTCTTGGTATTGTGAGGTTCAGTATTTCAGTTTTTTTTTTTTATAGAATATTTTTATTGGCATTTCTTCAAACTTAAACATCGGGACACAACATAGTCCCACAAACCCCTCCACCCTGCAACTATCCCGAAGCTTCTCGTCTCTCTTACCATCGCTCTCAGGGAGTCCTCCGGGTCCCTCGGAGTCGATAGCATGTCGTCAGCAAACCCGGCTACCTTATGAACCCTTCCCCCAAATGCTATCCCCTCCATCTCCCCATTCGCTCTTATTGCTTCTGAGAGTGGCTCCAGGTAAATTGCATAGAGCAAGGGGGAAAGGGGGCACCCTTTTTTTGTACCCCTTTGGACCTTAATGGGTTTAGATAAGTGACAGTTTATTGATAACTTAAATGTGGGATTCTGATAGTTGGCGCTAATTATTGTTACGAATTTCTCCCCAAAGCGCATTTGCTCCATTGTTATGAACAGGAATCTCCACTCCACGATGTTAAAAGCCTTTTCTGCATCCAAGACTGATTGATGGGGTCTTTTTTTGTTAGGAGGTGGGCTAGCCTCCTAGTGTTATCACTGGTCTGCCTGTCCCAAATAAACCCCGAATGGTCTGGGCTATTTAAACTTGGAAGAATCTGATCCAGGCAATTCACCAGGACTTTTGTCAAAATCTTTGCACCCGTATTAATTAGAGGTATTGTCCTATAGGAGCCGCAGTTCGTCGGATCTTTGCCTTCTTTAGGGAAGACGACAACCTTTACCTCTTCCATGGTTGCTGTTATTTTCCCCTTGCGCCCCATTTCGTTGAATAGTAGGACCACATATGGAATCAGTGATTCCCTAAAGATTTGATAGAATTCCATAGTAAAAAGCCATCCGGTCCTGGAGATTTATTATTGGGCAGAGGTATGATAACCCACTGCACCTCTTCCGATGTGATCTCTACATCTAGCCCTTCTCTTTCTTGAGTTATTTGAACTACATCCCTTGCGTTTACGTATTATTGAGGACTCTGTTCTGTGGGGTTTGCTGAGCTATATAGCTCTGTATAGAACAATGAAAACTCCCTAGAGATTTTTTTGATGTCCGTACTATTCCCCCCCCTCACCCCTTCCCCCTTTTAATCTGACAATTGTATCGGCCCTCTTTTCCCTTCTGAACATCCTGGCCAAATGTCTATCAGCTTTATTGGCCTTGACATAGTACTTCGGTTTTAAAAACACCAGTGCATTTTCTGCTGCCCAAGACTGTAAAATGTCCAGTTCTGTATTCTTTTCTCATTGCCCCGCTGGCTCCCACACCCATTCTGGCCATTACACTCTTTAGTTTTCTTTCCAAGACTATTTCCAGCAATCTTAGCTCTCTGTCTCAATGAGCTTTGATTGCGATGATTCTCCCCTTAATCGTTGCCTTAAAGGCATCCCACCTTGATTGCCCAGAGATTTCTTCCAATTTAATGTCGTCAAAAAAACTTGTCTTCTCCTGATTCCGTTCCCTCCACAAAGTCTCATTCTTCAACAGATGCACTGGATACCTCCATTTCCAGAGACGTGGAGGTCCTGACCTTCTGGCTATTTGCACCCTCAAAGGAGCATGATCAGAAAACAGTATTGCCCCCATTCCCATGGCCGTAACCCAGCCCAGGAGTTTCCTGAAGGTCCACACGTAGTCCGTTCAGGATGATAAATGATGAACATGCAAGTAAAATGTGAACCCCTCTTTGTCCCCCCATACATCAACTAGGGCTAGTCTCTCCACTTTTCTCCTAATTCCTTCGAGAGTTTCCCCTGGGTTCCTTTGGTTTTTTGACAATCTATCTTTTCCTGGATCCCATGCCATGTTAAAGTCCCCTGTTAATATTATGGGGCCCTTTGCGGATTTCTCTAGTCTAAACAAGGAGCTTTGAATAAAGGCGCCCTGGTTCGTATTCAGGGTGTAGATGGTGGCCAAATTGCAACTCTCCCCTCTCCCTTTCAAATGTACTGCTATGTATCTCCCTTGGGAGTCTCTGTCCATTTTCATTACAATAAGGTCTAGAGCATTCCGCAAGGCTATTAACGCCCCCACCCCCCTTATTCTTGTCCGTTGACTGATCCATTTGGGGATATCCTTGTAACCTCAAGCGATCCCTATCCAGTGTCCGTACATGGGTTTCCTGCAATGTCATTATTTCTGGACCCTTCCTCTGTAAATCTCTCTTCAAATTGTTCCTCTTCATAGGGGAGATCAGGCTCTTTATATTCAGGGATATCACTCCTAAGTTATTGGGGCTTGCCATTCCAACTTTTCTGTGCTCTCTTCTCCACCCCTGGTTGGTCTCCCTCCGACCCACCTTCCCTCCCCCCCTCTCTGTCCCCTCCTTTTGGCTGCAGGAACCCAACCGGCCTATAGCTCCCCCTCCCACCCCCCATTCCCCTGAATCTCCCCCTCTGGGTTGAGCCTGTTATACACCCCAGCAGGTTTTCCCCAGCCCATCTTGGATTCCTTCCCCACCGCCCCCTCCCCTCGGGACCCCCTCTTTTCACTCTCCCCAGGCGTAGTACTAGTTTAGCCCTTTATACCTCTGAGCTTCTCTCATAGCTCTGCTCTTCCCTTATGGTTATCCTCTTCCTCGTTTATTCAGGTAGCCATGCCTTTCAATTGGGGGTGATAGCCCCCTTGTTCCTTTTCGGCCTCACAACCGTTGACCATGCCCACCTTTTATGCCCCACTTGGGCCCTTGCTTGCGGCTCCGTAGTCTCCTGGTCTCTCTCCTATCCCGAAGATCCTCACTTCTTTACTGGAAGTTATCCAGTGTTGCCTGCCCTGCCATTCGAACACCATCCCAAATGGAAATGTCCATCTATAACGAATATCCTTCTCTCAAAGTACATGAGTAAATGGAGTAATTTTTCTCCTTTTGGCCAGAGTTGTCTGGGATAAGTATAGGACAAGTAACAGTTCCGACCCATTGTAGTTTATTTGTTTGGCTCTTCTTGACAATTGTAGGATCCGTTCCTTGATTCTGTAGTCCTGCAAAGCCTCCAAGACCTCTCTGGGATGAACCCCCGGTTCTCCTCTGCAGGGGGCTCTCTGAATCCTGTCCATTCTCACTTGAGATCTCTCTTCGGAGTCAAGTAGGTCTTCAAAAATGCCCTTTACCACTGCTTCAAGGTCTTTATCTAGCACATCCTCAGGCATATTTTTGATCCAGAGGTTTGATCTTCGCTATCTATTTTCTAAGTCTGCGGTCTGAAGCTCCAGATTGTGGGTTGCTGTTGCCATTTGCTCTACCCAGGCTTCTATCGTCCTTGAATCCTCCATCATTTCTTGTATGGCTTTCTCGTTCGTATCGACCGTTTCCTCCATTTTCTTCACATCTTGTTTTATTTCTTGGAGCGCAACAGCCAGATCTTCCCTCATTATAGTAATTCGTTTTTGAACTGTGTCCGCTATTTTGTCCCCGTAGTCTGTGTAATATTGGTTGAGGATTGAGTGCATCACCTGTTGGTTTTGAGCTTCCTCTAGTTTGGGCTCTCCCTGGTCCCCTTGTTCCCAACACACTGGAGTTCCATGGGGGAGGTACAGGGGTGGGGGGAGGGGTGGGAGTCCCTTCTTTAATCCACATTTTCTGGAGGTTGCTCTGGAGAGGTTTGCTTGGACCCTTCGAGGATAAGGGTAGTTGGTCTTTTCCCCTGGTCTTGGACATTGGGAGTTATCGCAGTCCTTCCTGTGGCGTTATCTGTTCTCTATTGTCCCAAGGCCTGCCAAATGTAGACTTCCCCCAGCTTCCCTCCTGATGCATGGGAATTGCCCCTGGTCTCCCTGTGCCCCTTCAAAATGTCATTGTGAAAACAGGATGATGCTTCCCCGCTTGGGGGGCTCCACCGACCTTTGTAAAGCTCGACTTTTGGGAGGACCTCCTTGTGTCCCCTCAGCACTGATTCCTTGGTAATTCCCCTCCCTCTTCCGCCTCCTGATTCGAGACATGTCTTGGTCCAGTTTCATATGATGCCCAGTCCTCGAGTTCAGCTGTTGGTCCCCAAGTAACCTGGGCACATGGAGTGAGATTCTCACTTTCTGCTTATCCCCCCAGGGGTCAACGCTCCCTTGCATTGAGCTCTGGCTTCTCTCGGTGGTCACATCCCTCTCGTGGCCTTTCCTTCAATTCGATTTCCCCCCCCCCCCCGGCAGGGTCGCCAGGCACTTCCCCCTCCTCTGGGTCTGGTACTTGCTCCTTGCCTCTTTGTGTAGACCGGGTCGGATCCTCCTGATGGAGTCTCCCCCGGTCCCGCCAGGTCATGATCGGGGGTTTCAATGCTGCCTTTCTCCCCTTAGCTTCGCCCCTCCTCTGCTCCCGCTGGGGTGGATACTTCCCCCTCTGCCTGGTCTTCTTACCGCAGCCTGGTTTCCACTTGGTCCGATTCGCCCTCTTCTGGCACGCCCTGGATCTTCGCTCTGCCGCATCCTCTCGAGTGGAGCCCTCTGTATCCACCTGGGGGACTCCTCCGCTCCCCTGGAGGGTCCTTCTACTTCGGTCCTCTCTTCTCGGCTCTGAGCATCCGAATATAGCCTCCCACGCTGACTCCTTGTTCCAGGCGGGGCCACCTCGTGGGGTCTGCTGGCGATTGTACCTCCGGGTACACCTGTTCCAATTCAAAGAGCTGGGATATTGACCCCCCACCCCCCCGTCAGTCTGGGATCTCCACATCTCAATTATGCTGCCAGGGGAGGGTACTGAAGCTCTGATAAACTATGGCGACCCGAGGTTCAGGAGAGCATCAATCACGGTGCTCTCCACTCAGCGGCCATCTTGGAATCTTTATTTTAATTTTTGAATAGTTTGGTCAGTACATGAATAAAAGTGGGTAGAGGTACCAGTCCAACACTAATCTTTTAATGTTTGAGTACCAACACTGAGGTGATAGACAGTTAGGGAAAGTTCCTTGTGTCTTTTTTTCCAAGACAGGTGGCACATCAGTGCAGGCTAGGTTTAGCCACTATGAGGACAGTTCGAGTGTGTCGATACGGACAATTTCCTAGTTGCTAGGTTACATGAATTTTGTATTCCCTCTTTCTTTGTGTGTGATATTTGATTTAGTTGGGCGCTAGAGAGGGTTATTTGCCCAACAGGCCTTTTGTGTTAAAGTGGAAAGGAAAGTGAACAGACTTTTGGACATGCCTCTCACAGGGCTTGCAGACAGCATGAGATGACTTATTGTGATGCACGGTTTAAACCCCGATGGGTGGCAGAAGCAGAGAAAAAAGGAACAAAAGGAGAGTTCTTTGCATCATTCTCTCGTAGTGCTTGAACTCAAATGATGAAGCCCGGACTCCTTACCACTGGATAAAGACATGGCTAAGGGATTTTAGAATGTTTGGCAAAAGCTGGACAAAGTGGTCATCGACTGGAGGTGAATCCCGACTTCAATTGTATGGAGCACAGTGTCTGCAACACAGAGGTACAAGTACCTAGCAACTGCCTGGAGGCCACTGAAGGTAGGGTGAACATACTGGAGCAGGGGGTGAAGGAATTAGCCAGTTAAAGATACTATGGGGCATCTGCACTTATTCTCTGTACCATAAAGTACTGTGTGTTAAGGCACTGCAATTGCTGCTATTGTACATATAGTTTCTATTTATTGTTTGCAGTGTGTACTGTATACCGTCTTGTATTTGGTGTTTGAACTTTTTATAGGTTTCATTAAATTTGCTGTGTTTAGTAAAAATGTTAATACTACACTCCGAGTGCATTATAATAATCAGAACGTGCACTTACACGTTCTGAATGCTCACAAGGCATAGTAGGACCGCCTCTCACTTTCTTCATGGTTTATTATAATTGCCTTTCATTCCCTTGTTCCCCTCCCTGTTGCCCTGTGGGTGCTTTGAAACACAATTCACTTGATGTATAAGCGCCTTGCAAATGCACTATAAATAAATAAAATCAGGATCTATTCTTCCTTGGAGCCACTAGGAATGCCTGCACGTCTTCTTTTTAATCTAATAGAAGGTTTTGAAACATACCTGCTGCAGTACTGTGGCTTGTATATCCCGCTGATAGTAACTCCCAGTGGAAGTCCACCAAAGCCCTTTACTACTAAGGGGATTGGCTCCGATAGAGGAATTACATTCTGCTACATCTAGCAGCCTCCGTCAGGACGACTCCTCGGACACCCATATTCTTCAAAGATGCCAAAACATTACCTCCCCCTTCCAAAGACACTTTCATAAATCTAGATGGTAGTCCAAAAGCCTCCACTGATTGAACATTTAGGCAATCCAGAATCTTCTCATTGAGCCATGACAGAACTTGCAATCCCCGCTCATTTTGTTAGTTTAAGAATATGGCTATTCCTCATCATCAGCATTAAATGGTTTCCAACTTCGGTTCCCTTGTAAGGCTTATATTGTTTTCACAGTGTAGAGTTGAAAGGGCCTGGGGGTCTCTTGCAATGCTATAGCACCTATAAACGCGGCGTTGCCCAGTCTTCAAGTCCTTTGTAACTCACCAAAAGCTATCTGCGCAGATAGGGCCTCACGTTTCCCCTTCCACTGACACCAACAGAGTATATACGGTGTCCATCGTCTTATAAAGGCTCTCCATGGATACTTTAAATACATCTAGCTCTCCTTGATGGCTTCTAAGCAGTTACAATCTTTATCCTTGCCACAGCTGTTTTCATGCTTGTTCCTGGGTTACGAGGAGTCGGGAAAGTATGCTTTGAATTTCTCCTATTCTGCTTTTGTTCATGGCACGGGAGTACCTAGAATTCTCCACCGGCCTCTGAAAGCCCATATAGCACCTTAACTAAACTATTGCCTCGGTTAGTAGCAGCTACTGATGGTGTTTGGTGTAGTCAACCCTGCTGGCTATCACTGGATCACTCCACTGCCAGTGGCTGCCTCCCATTCAGTGCGATAATGTATGAACAAAGGAGGCCCACATACAATCCGGCCCATCCTCTCTGTGCTTTGTCCAGTTTGTCACACCCGATCAGTGACACTGCTCCTTTTAACAAAGGCACTATTCTACTTTGACAGTTAATCACAGCTTCTGCACCACCCCACAGTCTGCTCTCCTATTTGTACTGTAGCACCCAGTATCGCCACTAATCTCCCTTCTTAAGGAGGCTAAAGCCTAGCAGCTCCTGTTTTATTTATTTTTTGTTTATTTGTAATGCGAACTATACAACAACTGTGTTTCAAGGCATATCAAGGCAGGTGGGGGGAAGAGGGAGAAGGTAAAAAAACAAACGTCTTGGGAGGGCGTGGCTAGGCAGCACACAATGAGGACGTGTCTGCTGTGAGCTCCGCCAACGGGCCCCTTTAGTAATGTTTTGGCATTTTTGCACCCACGTGATGAGCGCAAATATATAAGAGTGAAGGCTGAACCCGGCTTGATTCGGTGGGTCGCGGTCCCGATTGAAATCGGAGCACGGATGCTGGAGATATCGCCGGGACGGGCTGGAGCCTCCTGAGCCGTTGAGATCAACATGGCGGTGCGCGCCATTTCGCCTGGCGGACAGCGGAGGCCTCGTCACCCCGGGTTGTGGTTGCCAGCTTCAGCCTGAAAAGAAGCAGATTTAAGAATCGGGGACTCCCCCTGTCCCTTAGAGGGAAGAGTGACTGAGACGCGCTGACGCGGAGCGCTGCTGCAGCAGAGGGGCCGATGCTCCGAAGGCTCGGGGAGCACAGTTTGTCTACCTGTGTCCCTCTGCGGGAGGGAGACTCTCCCCGCCCTCTGGTCATCGCGGAGAAGGTTTCGGAGGAGGGACTGTGGGAGTCTTGTGTCCGGCGTGGAGAGGCTGGCGACATGGAGAACCAGGGGTGAGTCACCTACCTGTGCGAAGGGGAGGCGAGTCGCGTCTACTGCGAGCCGACCGTCCAGGCTGGAACCCCTCGGGACCTCTGGGACCCATATGGCGGCGCGTGCCATTTTACCTGGTGGATATCGGAGATCTCACCGGTCCGGGTGGTGGTGGTCCCCGGTTTCACACTCAGCGAACTGTTCCGAAGCCTTCTGTGCCTTCCTCCCTCTGAAACCCCGACTCCGGATTGAACGCACCGTGTATACTCCCTGCCCAGCAGAGGAGAAATCTTCTCCCAGATGTACTTACCAGAGTCCATTACTTCAGTCAAAAAGAGGAAATCATGATGGCGGTCAGAAAATCAGAATCTGTGCAATTTCGGGGAGTGTCTGTTCGGCTATTTCAAGATCTCTCCCCGTATACCTTAGCTTGCCGACGCAGTCTACAGAAGGTCTCTGCATGGCTCCAAACCCAGAAGATCCGCTACCGCTGTGGGTTCCCCTGCAAATTGATTTTTGATTTTCGTAATCAACATTTTGCGATCTCTTCGGAGGCAGAGGCGAGGGAGCTAATGGCTGGGGATACTGCTGTCCCCGTGCCGGACCGAGATGCCCCGTCAGAGGTAGATCACCGTTCATAGTCTACTCCGATAGACAGAAGAAGAAAGCCCAAGGTTTGGCAGCGAATGGGTGGTCCTGCTCTCCGTGAGGAGCAAACTACAGATGGAGGCCATGCTCGCCTCTCTCCAGACAGCCCAAATGGCTGCTCTAAGTCATCTAGTACCCCACGATCTGACGGTGCGCCTGCCTGACATTAAAGGAAGAAAGTGGAAAAGAAGACACATGGAGCACACCCTCGGTTTCTTTCCGGGGGGAATGTGGAGGCAAGACTCCAACCTGCATGGTAAACATTTTTCATGAGAATGGAACATTATTGAACGTCTTAAAATCCTGGCAGGGTGCAGAAGTACTGGAGGGCTCACCTTTTGATGGGAGAGATCATCGGCCACACAGATTCAAGCAAACCTGCTGGTTGGTCACGGGGCTCTAGGTGTTCGTGGGAGAGATCCCCTGGGTGAGGTCTATATGGTGTGCTAAAATTACACAAGATTTCAAAGTGGGGCGCCCGAGTCGGAATGCGCCCGATTCTGTTGAAGGTTTGTTGTTTGAATGGAAGTTGAAGCTCACGAAAGCTTTTCACAACTTGTTTCTTATCATTCTACAAGTTATTATATCTCATTGTTCAACAGTGCAAATTGTTTTCTTTTGCTTCTTTTTGGTTTTACAGTCGTCCAGTATTATTTTCATTATCTTCCCCCTCTATGGAATTCCGATGTTGGGTCTGTCTCGAGAGGAAACTGTCGACAACAAAGCAACTCGCATAATGCTAATCTCAAGTCTGAAATATTATCAAGGTGCTCTATGGTTTGGGTCATCTGGAGCGAGTTAAGTGCTTCACTGAAGGTTAATTTCCAGGCCCTTAAGATCTGGAGTGAGAGAGTGTTGACTGGTGAATGTAATGTAATAACCCATGTAATTTGCCAACTATGTCAAGTGTGTGTAGAACACAAGGGAATACTGAAATAACGAACACGAATATAATCTGTCTCACCCTCAATGTTCAGGGTCTCAGTTCCCCATTAAGACAGAGAGCTTTATTTCAGCGATTGGCAACATACAACCCCACAATGTTATTTTTGCAGGAAACTCATCTTTTGCCAACTGATGAATTTCGTTTGAATGACAAGCTCTATCCAACCAAATTTTGTGCTTCCTCAGGGACGAAGCGATGTGGGGTGGCTATTCTTGTTCGGAAGGGGACCCCACTGAAGGTTCATTGAACCCTGCTAGATGCTGGGGGGGAGATATGCTCTGGTGGTGGCGACGGTGTATGTGGAGAAGGTGACCCTGTTGTCGATATATGCGCCAAATGTTAATCAAAACCTATTTATTACCTCTATATCTAGAATATTGAGTGAACATGCCAAGGGAGACCTTATAATTGGAAGGGATTTTAATGCTGCGATTAATCTGTTGAAAGATAAATCCCTCTCCCCAACCCCAGCTGAGAAGAAAAATGTCATGGCTCTCACTTCTCTTCTCCGGGAACACTCATTGAGGGGTGGCGTTTTTTTCACCAAGGGGAACGGGATTATACTTTTTACTCTCCTGTACATAGGGGGTTCTCTAGGTTAGATATGTTCCTTCTCTCAGACTCTCTTATCCCCCTCACCACAGAGATAGAGATCCTCCCGAAGGCCTTATCTGACCATGCTCCGGTACTAGTGTCCATGTCTCCATTTAGCGACTCCCCGGAGCCCCCTCGGGTCTGGCGCCTGAACAAGCTCATTTTGCTGGACCCTCAGGCCCGCTCCTGCATCGCAAACTGCATAAACCAATATTTTGCAGACAATGATGCTGAGGAGTTGGAATATGCAGTAATGTGGGATGCAGCGAAGGCTGTCATCAGGGGTCAGGTTATAACTCAAACAATTGAGCGGAGTAAAGTTCACAGGCAGGCTCAGGCTCAATTGGAATTGAGGCTTCGTGAGGCAGAAGAAGTGCATAGGAGGAAACCCTCTAGACGTGCACTCAGGGAGGTTCGTATAACACAAAAAGTGCTTTAAACTCATATGAGCGGGGTAGCCTTCGGAATAATGCGCACTAAACAATACTATTACTCTAGGGGGAACAAGGCAAATCGCTTGTTGGCGGCTAAACTTAGGCAGCAGGCAAAGTGCAACCGCATAGATTCTCTAAAAGAAGCGGATGGGAGGCAAGTTTTCACCGAATCTGGGAAGCTTCAGATTGTGGAAGAGATTTTTCGAAGCCACTCATCCCCTCATATATCAGACCCACAGTTAGCCAGAGACTTTATCCAGAGGGCAGATCTCCCACAGATATCTCCTGAATTTCGTGAACGTTTAGAGGCCCCGATAACTACGGAGGAGACAGAAACGGCAATTCGCTCCCTCCTGCTGGGTAGCGCCCCGGGGCCAGATGGCTTTACTAACAAATTCTATATGACTTTCCAGGCGGAATTAACTCCTCATCTAACGAAACTTTTTAACTCGGTGTAGAAGGCGGGAGTAGTGACTGCATCAATGGCGGAATCAGCTACAACATTAGTGTTGAAATCTTGGAAGGATCCTACAGATTGTGCCTCCTATAGGCCAATTGCATTATTAAATACAGGCGCTAAATTGCTGGGGAATAGAATAGCAAGCCGCCTGTGTCCTATTCTTCCGTCCCTGATAAATAATGACCAGACAGGATTTATACACAATCGGTCCACTTATGACAATGTGCGCCTTGCTATTAACCTAATTGCTCTTGCCCCGAAGATACCAGGTAGCCTGTCTCTGCTATCCCTAGATGCCCACAGGGCATTTCATAGTATGTCTTGGGGATACCTGGAAATGGTGCTGTTGGGGTTTGGGTTCAGGCCAGAGTTTTCTAGATGAATAGTCTCAAATTTTCTAATTCTCTCGACCAAAGTCAAGGTAAATAAAAATGGGACTCCACTAATTAGGTTAGCCAAAGGCACTAGGCAAGGCTGTCTTTTGTCGCCTTTAATTTTTGCCCTGGCAATGGAGACCTTTGCTCAGCATGTTAGGCTACACCCAGATATCCAGGGTTTTGAGGTGGAGGGGAAGCTCCAGAAAATAGCATTATATGCGGGCGATTTGCTTTGTTTCTTGAGGGACGCACCCCCGTTCGCTTCCTCCCCTCTTAGATCTCCTAGACAGGTTCGCTGCGATATCCGGCTTCAAAGTGAACCCAGCTAACTCTGGGAATGTCCCTGTCTGGGGATCCGGACAGACTGGAAGAAATGACAGCGATAACACACTTTCCCTGGTCTCCAACAGAGATTCCGTACTTGGGTATAAAACTGACTCCAACATACGCAGGCCTTTACAGGGCAAATATTCCCCCTCTGTTTAAAGAGGTAAGGGAATGGCTGCATCGGTGGGACTCCCAAGAGATCTCGTGGCTAGGCCATATTAATGCGGTTAAGATGACGCTCCTCCCGAAGTTATTGTATGCATTCCACTCCTTGCCAATTGCCATCCCTGAATTTTAACTTATAGACATCCAAAAAGAGATAGATCAGTTCATCTGAAGAAGAAGAAACCACGTATCTCTGGTAAACTCCTAACAAGGGGAAGGATGTTGGGGGGGTCTGGGTCTTCCCTCGATACCACGCTATTACAGAGCAGCTCAAGTAGCTATAATGCTTTCTTGGGGTGATTCCCTAGATCCCCCTAATTGGCCAAGGATTGAACAGGCGGTTGCCTCACTCCCTTTGGCTCACCTCCCATTTCTCCAGAAAGAAGCGCGTAGTTATAGGGGCGGGATATTGCCAACCACCTTGTCCACACTGCAGAATTGGGATGAAGCACGTTCGCACAGGGGCATCCCACTGGGACTAGGGCCATTGTCCTCCATCACTCCGAACCCGGCTTTCACCCCAGGGCTCACACCCACAACGTTCCGAGTTTGGAGCCAAGATAAACCCTTGCGCCTGAGAGATTTGTATGTTAATCAAGAACCCCTGACCTTCCAAGAATGTAAGGAAAGGTTTGGCCTCCCAGAGGCGGAACGTTTCCGATACATACAGTTACGCCACTGGCTTACTAACAGGGGCATCCGCCGGGCAGCTGGAAGGGTCCCACTGGGGACAGAACACAAAATTCTTGAGGGTCAGCAATCCCATAAGATTTCGCTAGGTTACCGGCTGTTAGAGAAAGCTTCGATAGACGAGAAACTTCCATATATGAAAGCTTGGGAGAGAGAACTGGGCCTGGAAATTTCGGATGAATCCTGGCAGCGGATCTGGCATAGAACTCAGACCAGTTCTTGTTGTGTTCTCGTAAAAGAAAGTGACATCAAAGTCTGTTTTAGGCAGTATTTCCCCCCAGCAGATTCCACTCAATTAATCCAGAATACCTGGACACGTGTTGGCATGGGTGTGGTGAGCAGGGAGATATGGCTCATATGTGGTGGCACTGTCCGGCTATCCAATCATATTGGCTGGAGGTGCGGTCAAGAATTAAAGAAATCACGGGCTCCCTGCTCCCCATGGACCCGAGGGTACTCTTGCTGGGGGATGCATCAGACGATGGAACCTTCCCCATGTCAGGGCACAAAGCAATTTTGGTCTTACATTTACTTGTTGCGGCCTGCATCACCAGAGCCCGATTCTGGAAAACGATCGAAGGCCCAGAGATAGCCTACTGGTGGATAAAAACGTGGGAACCGTTAGGCTTGGAAAAACTTACGGCCATATTGGAAGGAAAGCTCTCGAAGTTCCAGAAAACCTGGCGCCCTTTCCTGGACTTTGTTTCTGATAGAGAGCATATGTTCTTCCAACCACAGCTTCTGAAGCACTTTATGAATTCCTAATTTGATTGTTGGTTTGTCAGACTCGCACTTATGAACTTTTGATAGGGGATGCGAGTCAATGAAAGTCATGCCTATGAGCTCTTGATATGAAAAATTGTTTTAATGAATTCACGTTCATGAACTGTCAAGCGAGATGCAGCTGACCCAAGGAATTTAATTTTGTAAAATCTTTTTTTTTTATTTTCTTCTCTCTCTTCTTCTCGTATCTTTCTTTTCTCTCTTTCTTTTCCTTCCCTCTCTTGTTACCCCCGATTAATCAACTGAAGACATATAATGAACTATATAATTTGAGCCAAATACTGTTATTTAAAGCCAAATATGTGAAATACTGAGGAATTGTTTGGGGACAGGAGAATCTAGATTTGAATATAACGAAATTGTTTGTATAATTGTTAGTAATGCTTTCTCATGTTGAAAATCAATAAAAAATATTTTTAAAAAAACAAACGCCTTAAAAGGTCTTGAAATATTCAGAACGTTCAAGTGCTATAGCATGGGAGAAGGGAAGTGAAGGAAGGGGGAGGAATAGGGGAGAAACAAACAGAACCAACTTCTCTAGTGTCACCAGCAAATAGGCCAGGGAATGCACTTAAATGTACAGGCTCGACAGATTATTGACAGGTGCAACAACCTTCCCTTGTCATACGTTTAACATCCCTGTTGATGGCTTTTTCCTCAACCCAGAATTAGGCAAGCTGCCCCCCGTGTAATGCAAGCTTTTATCTAAAAACCCATGTGTTAACTGTCTATTTTGAGAAAAGGTGCAAAGTGAATCTTGATACCTGTAGACACCTCTGTCTGAATTTGAAATAATGACTAGTTGTGGGTCCACCCAAGTCTAGATCTGCTTAGCAAATTACATCATACACTGGTTAAAATTGACGATTGCAATAGAGTTCAGAAGGCTTTCGCAGATAAGCTGTTGAAAGCCCAAAAGAAAATTGAACAGGAAACAGTGACTTCTCCTCTACTTGATCCCCCTCTATACACACTGCTTTAGGCACCTTCAATTTTACTGAACCTAACTCAGTTGAAATCTTGGAGCTACTAAAAAACATGCACCCTACCAATTGTCCAGGGGAAATTTTTCCATCTAAATACATACTGGAACAGCAAGAATTGTTTACCCCATTCCTTTGCCGGTTTGCTAGCTCATCTTTCTGCACTTGTTCTATTCCTCAATCCATAAAAAGTGTGGCAGTCACTCCGTTACTGAAAAAACCTGGCCTGGATCCGTTGGACGCAGCCAATTTAAGACCAATTACAAATACATTGTTCTTCCTAAAACTAATTGATAAGGTAGCTACCACACAGCTCCAATCATATGTATTTAATACCGGTAAGCTACATGTGAAGCAATCAGGCTTCAGGAGCTTTCATGGAACTGAATCCGCGCTCTTAGACCTACAAACACATATGCTTGGCAAACTGGAGAACAGCAAGTCGGGGCTGCTGATGTTACTTGATCTCTCAGCAGCCTTCGACTTGCTGGATCATAAAATCCTACTTAAAAGGATGGCGACTGTTGGAGGCCTATCAAGCAACGCCATCATCTGGCTCAGATCATTCTTGGAGGGCTGCCAGTCTTGTGTTTACTGGGGTGATTTTGTTTCTGAACCAAAAACAATAACATGTGGAGTCCCTCAGGGGGCATGCCTCTCACCTTTGTTGTTTAATATTTATATATTACCTCTATGTGTTGTTGAGTTGGAAACCATGGGGATCTTTTTCTGCAATTATGCAGATGATTTTTAGTTGGTTTTGGACATAACCGGGAGTTATGAAATCGATCAACAAACTCTGACTGCAACATATGTTATTAAACAATGGATGTCAGTGAACTGGCTCGGTTTGAACGCCGCTAAAACTGAGCTGATGCTTTTTGGGCCACAACACGCTCGATCCAAACTGAATCAAAAATATAACTGCTTTTCCATTGAAGGCAATCAAATTAAAACTGTGCAGAAAGTCAAGACCCTGGGCACCTATATGGAGGATGGCCTTGACAGTAAGGCACATGTCAAAGCCATCTCCTCTAATACCAACTACCATCTCAAGGTATTGAGACAAGTTGCCCCACTAATATCAGTGGAAAATCGCATAAAACTCATAAGAGCAGTAATTCTGCCTGCCGCGTGTTGACTATTGCAATGCTTTGCTAGGAGGAGCTAGCAAAACTAATGTTCAACAGTTGCAGAAAATTCAAAATGCAGCGGTCTGAATCATTTTCCAGATGAAAAGCTCCGAACCTACTACCGCTGCTAGAAGAAAGCTGCATTGACTCCCGGTGGCAGCTCGTATTCAATTTAAATTGTTTACCACGTGTCATAAATGCATTTTCGGAAATGCCCCTTCATATTTGAAGGAGAGGATTAATATCTATCATCCGAATAGATGCCTGAGATCTATGAAGGGCTGCTTGCTGGTACTGCCACGAACTAAAAGATCTCATGGATTGGGACGGGCCTTTCATATTCGGAGTGCACAAGCCTGGAATGCGCTACCAACCAAGACACGTAAAACGGAGGATCATCTTTTCCGCAAACAGATAAAGACTATTCTGTTTAATTAGGATCTTTCTTTAAACTTTCTCCACCACTGCTGTCTTTCGGCACCTGGATGCCCACAGGCTTTGGCGCCTTATAAATATGAATAACATAACAAAATGTTCCTCTTCTCTAGAAGGAGA
This sequence comes from Ambystoma mexicanum, assembly GCF_040938575.1. Classification (NCBI taxonomy): domain Eukaryota; kingdom Metazoa; phylum Chordata; class Amphibia; order Caudata; family Ambystomatidae; genus Ambystoma; species Ambystoma mexicanum. Next base: position 510,677,096 of record NC_090927.1, on the reverse strand, counting down.
ATTTAAACTTAACACATCATTTCAGAAATGGGTGCATCTATTGCCCTTTACTCAAACAAATGTAAAACACTTCATCATGCTTTCATTTGGCACCACGAGTTAAATAAATCCACACTTTGCATCTTTTAATGTTTCATTCACAAAATGTAAAATCTCGACAAAGCATTTACTTGTTCTGCATATTTCTCTCCACTTGAACCCTAAATCCTTTTACAGGTAACCCAGTACAGTCTCATTCAATTTACACCTGAGCTATGTGACAAATCTGGTCAATTCGTCCCTTCTCCCCAGAGGTGAGGCACTGGCTGTGAGTGTAGGGAGGCAAGCCCACTCTCCCTAGGGGGCTGGGCACATGGCACCTCACACTGGCAGTGACTCCCATTCTCAAGGACAAGGACTCCCAGTACAATGAGGACTACATTGTCTGCCTACATGGGACTTGAAAAAACAATTTGTTCTCATATTTGGACTACAGCTACCAGTGATCCTCCTTCCACCCTGCTAGCTGCAGATAATGCTAGGTTTCATCAGAACACTGCCTTCAAGGAAGAAGGCCACACCCTTTTCTTTTTTTTTTTAATTCAATTTTATTGGTTTTTCAAGGCAACAAAGCATTAATAGAAACAATGGCAACCGGGCACCGGCCCGAGCCAACTTTGATTAGAAAAACTCTGCTGTTCACACCCTACCTCCCCCCTCCCGCACAAGACCCCTAATGATGAGGCACACGATCCACATCTCCATGAGTAAACGTTTCGGGCAGCTCCAACCGTGCATACAAGGAATTAACATAAATGGACTTTACTTGAGGAAGTGCAAAGAGTCTCCTACCACAACCAGTTTTCGGGCCGGGTGGGGTACATCAGCTGGGCTCCTGTATCGTCCTCGACATTGGCGAACGCTTCCATAAATTGCAGCCAATCAGTCTCAACCTGCGTGCAGGAGCCGTGTAATGCTGATGTTAGTCTCTCCATGAAATAAATGTCTTTGGCCACCAACACCCATTCCCTCTTCGAGGGGAGGGATGCTCTCTTCCAAGTCCTAGCCCGTACAGCTCTGGCTGCCAATAGCAAGAAGTGTGTCAGGTCCGGGAGTTTCTCCCAGTGGTCGTCCCTGTAGCGGAGACCGAATATCAATAACAATGGGTCTGATGGGTAAACCCCCTCTCCCGCCTCCTCGAGCCAGCTGAGCACTTCTGACCAATAGACTTGTACTTTCCTGCAGGACCACCACATATGCCAGTAGTCGGCTCTTTCCCACATCCGTGCCAACACAACGGGACAGTGTCTGGGAACATCCTAGAGAGGGAGATCGGGTCTTACTGCCATCTGTGGAGAAGCTTGATGGATGATACTTGTACTGGCATGAGATAGAAGTCTTAAATGCCCTGCTACATAGCCTCCCCCAGAGCCCGTCCCCGATGGTGCAGCCCAAGTCCCTCTCCCATTTCCCTCTAAGGCTCTTAGTCGTTCCCTCGCGGGAGGTTAACAGTGCTCTGTAAAGGAGGGAGATGAGGCCCTTCATTTCTGTGTGGGAGTCTAAGATTTTTTCAACCGGGGTCAGCCCTCTTTGTAAGCATGATTTCAGTTTAGGTTTCATTAGGACGCCCTTGAGGCGCAGGTATAAGAGTGGGAAGAGCCTGCCGATTCGAGTTCCTGGTTACTTATGAAAGTGTCTTCCCTTACCAATTGGCCTACTCTACACAGGCCCGCGTCAAACCATGACTGATAGTGTTCGTGGCCCGGAATTTCTTCGAGGACTGGCGTTGACCAGATGTGGCTCAGAGGAGAGGGCCATGTGGTGACTTTCTCGCTATAGCCTTTCCCTGCTAGTGCTTTCCACATTGGGCCCAGTATTGGGTGGTCTCTAATTCTTTTTCAGTGGGACCCATAGCCATTCCCCCACCGTGACTGGGCGCAGGTAGAAATGTTCAATGTATACCCATTGTTAATTTGTGTCCTCTCTAAGGTGGGGAGCCAGGGCCCTAAATTGGGCTGCTCTATGGTAGGCATTAAGGTCCGGGAGGGCAACCCCTCCTCTATTCTTGGGGAGGGTGAGAGTCTCGTACCCAATCCTATGTCTCTGGCCCTGCCATATGAACTTCACTATACGCCTCTTGGCTTCTCTAAGGTATGATTCAGGAGCCTCCAAGGGGAGCATTTGGAAGACGTACAACACCCTGGGGAGTAAATTCATTTTTATGGAGTTTATTCTTCCCATCCAGGAGATCTGCCCCTTCCCCCAAGCCTCCATGTCCCTGAATAGTTTGTCAAAGAGCGGGTGGTAGTTTGCCTGGCCTAGATCCCCGTCGGGACGGACTATGTTGATCCCCAAGTATTTTATCTCCTCCGAACAGATTCGGAGGCCCAGTGGGATGAGTTCCACAAGGTCTCTATCCGCATCAGGTGCGAAGGGAAAGATCATGGACTTGCTGACGTTTACCTTGAACCCGGAGAAGTGGCCAAACTTTTGAATCACCTGCAAAGCGGCTGGGACCGACCTTGCCGGGTCCCGCAGGTGGAGCAGGATGTCATCTGCATACTGTAACAGCCTCTATCTTAATCTGCCTGCCTCCACTCTCCGCCCTCTGCAACTCATCCAGAACAGAACTGCGAGACTTGTCCTTGGCCTCAAGCCCAGGGACCGTATCTCTCCAGGACTGAAATCTCTACACTGGCTCCCAGTGGCTGCGAGGATTAAGTTCAAAACCCTCTGCATTGTCCACAAGGCCTTCTGGGGCCTAAATACCTTCAACTCTCTCTTCCTAAATATCTTCCTTCCCGAGCCCTACGCTCATCTGTCTCCAACTCCCTCAGGGTCAGCCGCTTCTCGAAGCAACGAGCTGGGGGTAGATCTCTCTCCACGGCAGGTGCCTCCCTCTGGAACAGCCTTCCTGCCTCCCTGAAACTTGAGGAGAACCATCTCCGGTTTCGGAAGCACCTCAAAACCTTCCTCTTCACTTCTGCTTTCTCTCTCCCTCTCCCCTGCTAAATTCTTCACCAAAACTGCACTGATTCTGCAACTGGGCCACTCTCACCGACCTCGGTCCTGGGCCCAGTCACTCTTCACTTGCACTGCCTCCCTGGCAACCCCTGCACTGCGGGACTGTCTCTGTACCACTACAGCCCCCCCCCCAGCACTTGTCTGCACTTACCTTGCACTTGCCACCAGCTGGCCCTATTTATTTATTTATTATTTTATTTCTATTCTATTCTATTTCAACCCTGCCTCGTACCTCTCTGGAGATGAAAAACTCGTGACAGACGCCCGTTGACTGTAACTCTGGCGGTAGGTGACGCATATAGGGCCTTGACGGCTTGTTTAATCCCTGCCCCGAAGCCCAGCTTTTCGAGTACCCCCTAAAGGAATCCCCAGTCAACCCGATCGAATGCCTTCTCAGCATCAATGGACACCAGGACGGGGTTCCCACCCTTCGGTGCTGCCTCTCTCATCAGGTGCAACGTCCTGCGCAGGGTATCTGCGCCTTGCCTTCCCCGTATGAAACCCACCTGATCTGAGTGAATTAGCCTCGGCATGTAGCTGTCCAGTCTCAAGGCGATAATCCTGGTAAATAGCTTTGCATCTACATTCAGGAGGGAGATGGGTCTGTAGGAGCGGCAATCCGCAGGATCTTTCCCCTCCTTCGGAATCACCGTGATCAGCGCTTTGCCAAAAGGAAGGGGGTGCCCTCCCCCCTTCTCATAATATTCGAAAAAAGGTCTGCAAGGAACCCCGCCAGGAGGCCCGAAAAAGCCTTATAGAAACCTGCCGAGAACCCGTCCTCCCCCAGGGCCCTGCCCAGTTTAAGTCCCGATATGGCTCTAAGGACCTCCTCCTCAGTTATGGGGGCATCTAGGGCCGACGCCTCTAAGGGATCTAGGGAGGGGAGGGTGTCCCCGTTGAGATAAACCTCCCTCTCTTCCTTCTCTGTCTCCCCTTCCCTCCCGTAGAGCTTTTCATAGAAAGAAGCGAAACTCTCGACTATCCCTTCCGGATCCGATCTTTCCCCCTCTTCAGCGCTAACCACTCTTGCCACCCATCTATCAGCCCCTTGGCCTCGCAATTTTGCTGCCAGCATAGTGTCAGCCTTGTCTCCCTTCTTATAGTATTTCTGACGTAGATGTTGGAGTCTCGCTACAATTTTCCCCATCTCCATCTCCATTTCTCAATTCTAGTCTCTTCTCCCTCGCTATGCTCAGATCCCTTTCTTTCTCTGTCTCCGCCTTCCCCTCCGAGCTTTCTAGGTGGATTATTTCAGATCTCAACATGTGGGTCAGGAGGGTCCTAGTTCTTTTTTTGGATGCCTCTTCGCTGATCAACCTTCCCCTCCAAGTCGCTTTAGCCGCCTCCCACACCATATCCCGGCTCACCTCTCCTGTGTCATTTAGCTCAAAGAATTCTTTAATTGCGGTGGACATTTCTTCTTTGAAGACCGCGTCCCTCAACAGGAAGTCATTGCACTTCCAAAGAGACTCCCTGGGTTTCAGCCCCGCTATGCTGACATCTGACCAGACCATGTCGTGGTCTGTCCAGCTGACCGGGCGGATGTCACAGGCCTCCATTCTGATCATGTGCCGACTCCCCATGAAAAGGTAGTCTATCCTGGTCCTGGTTCCATGGTCTGCGGAGTAGGTGGTGTATCCCCTGCGTCTAGGGTGCAGCTCCCTCCATATGTCTACCAATCCCTGCTCCCACATTAATTCCCGCAACTAGCCACAAGGATCAGCTCCTCTGTTGCCTGATGTGGCCGAACTCTCACTATGGTTCAGCTCTCGATCTGCCCACATATTGAAGTCCCCGCTCATGATCAAGAGCCCTTCCGTTTTAGCCATCACCTCCTCCAAGGCCACTTGAGCAAATTCCCTCTGGCCCACGTTACGGCAGTATATCACTGCTAGGCTGACTCTGAAGTTATGTAGGTTGCCGGACACTACCAAGGCTCTTCCATCCTCCCTCTCCCACCAGGACACCTCTGTCAGTTTCTGGTTCCTTTGGAGTAGGATGCCCACTCCGCCTTTCTTTACAAGGCCTGATGCCCAAAAGGTCTGACCAACGTGAGATCCCGGAATGGCCCTCTCCTCCCCCATCACTGTTCTGGTTTCTTGAACAAACAAGATATCCACCTTTCCATTTTTAATTTCCCTCCCGAGAAGGGAGCGCTTCGTCGGCGAGTTGAGCCCCTTGACGCTGAGCGAGCCCACCCTGAGTGATTCGACCCGGCCCCTTTTTTCATTGACTGCCATTGCTTTCCCTTCTTAAGTATACTGTCTTCCCGGTCATGTCGGGGCTTCTCTGAGCCCGTTTGAAGTGCGGTGGATATTGTGTCCCGAGCCCCTGAACATCAATTCCCCTCCCTCCCCTCTTCCTCCTCCCTCCTTTGTCCAAGACGCCTGCCAACGGGCAAGTCACCAGGGTGTGTGCATGTTCCTGCACCGCAGTTCACTTAGTAAGCTCTGTGTCCCCAGCCGGGGTCACCTACGAGCCAGACTTAATTTTTCTGTTAAACTATCTTTACACTCCTAGTCCCCTTCAGCCTCTGACGTCGGCGTGTTAGGTTTCCTGAATTTTCTCCTGCCCTTTGTTTTCTTCTTCGTGGACCAGGGACCCGCCGGTTCTCTCACAGTATCACCTGGTTCTTGGGTCTCCATCATATTTCCCCCTTCCGGGGCGTCCCCCTTGAGCACTTGTAGTAGTTGTGAGGCTTCTTTGCCACTGATCACTCGATAGTATACCCCGGCCCATTCAAAGGAAAGGGCGAAGGGGAAGGACCATCTGTATCTAATGTCTTGGCTTGTGAGCCACTGGGTGAGTGGACGACAATCTCTTCTGCGGGTGAGCGAGGATAGGTCCTTGAATATCTTAATTGTGTCGCCTTCAAAGATAAAGCTCCCCAGTCTTTTTGCCTTCTCCAAGACCTCCATTTTCTCTCTATAACGGAGGAACCGCACCACAATGGACCTCGGTCCCCCGCCCGCGCCCCCTCCACCTTGATGCGCTCTTTCCAGCTGGACTTCCTAGCCGCCCTCCAAAGTAAACAGCTGATTTATCAGGCCCTGGACCTTCCTCCCCACGTCCGCCGCAGTTTCACCTCTCTCTTGAGTCACACTCATGATGCGCAGGTTGTTTCGGCGTTCTCTGTTTTCAAGATTGTCCATCTTCAAAATGATGTCCTCCTCTCTCATTTCCAAGTCCGTTAGCTTAGCCTCGTATTTCATGTCGAGCAGGTCTGCCTGGAGGTGATTATTTTCCATGCCTTCCATTTTATCCTCCAGGGTCTCCACCCTCCCCTTGAGATCCACTATGGAGGCTTGAATGTCCGTGCGAATCGCCTTAATCTCTTGGAGAATGTCCTTGAGATCCTCTTTGGCGAGTGCTGCGGGAGGGGGATCGCCACCCGCTGGCATGGGGATTATGGCATCCCTGGGGGCCGCACCCGTGGCCACGAGGGGTCGGCGGAAGCGCTGGAGGGATGAGATCGCCCTGGGTACTAGGGGTCGCTCCAGGGTCCGAGCCTTCTGGCGCACCTCAGGGCGGTGACGCTATACCCCTTATGAGGGCCGGTGTCGGGGTCGACGGTCCAGGGCCCCCACAGTGACCGGGCCACTGGATACTCGGACGGTGAGGGCACGTAGATCCGTGAGTAGCGCTGTGCCCTAGGTGGGGCCTGTTGGTCTGAGCAGAGTCTCGGCGATACTGGGCCTAGTAGGATCCGTCGAATTCGGGCGGCCCCATGCTCTTTTCGTCGCGCCCCGACCGGGTGGCGTACCTGCATGCAACCAAGGAGAAGGCCCTGGGGGGGGGGGGGCTGCCCCCAGGTGGCTCGTCCACTCGATTGTCCCTGCCCCCCCACCTTCTCCTCACCTCCAACTGCTCCCCGTCACTGTGCTGGGCTCCGCTGAGTAGGCCAAGGCGCTTCCGGGGTGTCCAAGGGGCCGATGCCGGTCGCAGGGGCCTCCGTTTGCTGGGTGTGGGCCAGGAACAAGCTCAAGGCCCCGGTGTATTGGGGGCGCCCCTCTGTGCTGCACCCGTTGCACTGCACTGATAGCGGGCGGGAAGCCCGGGCCGTGTCCTCCTTGGTCCTCGGCTCTCGTAGGGTTCACTGTGTCCGTGGGGGCTGCGTCCGTGGGGGCTGCGTCCGTACACGCCCCACTGCAGGTCCCCCATGGTGTGGTGCATCCCCCAGCACACCTCTGCGAAATATGCTTCTAGAACAGGGGGGGGTGGGGCCTCTTCACGGGGCCACGGGAGCGGCGGCGTCTGGTGTCGCTCATGTGCACTTTCTCAGCACACCTCTTTAGCCAGGGCCCCGGTCCACACCGCAGCAGGTCTCAGGGTGGGGCCCTCTGATCAGGAGACAGGTCTTCTCTGGCTCAGTCTCGTACTCCAGGCTGGGGACTAGGAAAGTCCACTACGCCCTGCAGTGCTTTCAGGAGCGCGATGCTTACACGTCCTGCATGCTCTGCGCCCCCTGGTAGTCTCTGACACACCCTTTTCAATTGTGATGCCGTACTTAAACACAGGAAGGATTGTGAATGGAAAGAGAGATCTGCTACGCAGGGAGAGACTCCTAAAAAGGGAGTAGAATCCTTGTTATGCAGAGGTGAGTCTCTGTAGAAACGACGTCCTAGAGGGGCGGAGTTATTCCAAGCCGTGGAACCAGTGGTGGCATGGGAAAAGCAAGACCCGCTAGCTGGAGGCTGAGAGTGAGGTGCTCTGATCGAGCAAGAGGCTCCAGTCAGAAGAGGAACCGAGACGGAAAGAAAACGGTCTTCCTTGGTGCCGCATCCGCTGGAGAACAGTGGTGGCCTGGCGTCCAGCAACCGCTGCCGAGATCAATGGGAAGGAAGGGAGTCCAGGTCCTCACGCTCCACAAAGCAAGGTCCTTTGCCGACATGACGAGTACCAACAGGGAAGCAAACAATCCCAAAGTGAGGATGTCAGTGAGGGCTACAAACTTTGGTTTCGAATAGTGCCGAAACACAGTGAAAGAGATACACACATTGTATATCAAGGCTTGAGAAGCCGCCATGAATACAAGAGCATAAGAGAACCTAACGGGCTCAAACCCTACGTAAAAAGCAGTGAAATGGATACATGTGCTTTTTGCCAAAGCTGGGAAAGCCGACACCAATATAAGGAAGTGATAAAGTTGGATGGGTATACGCCCTATGAAGAATATGAACGCTTTGTAACAAGGCTAGCAAAGCCAACTAGCTAACAGGAACCTGTAATAACCGAGCGGGTAGGAGCCCTGCGTTTGTGAATTGGACTGAGAAAAGTAATTAAGAGCCACAGGACTTTGGGGAGTCCCAGTGCCTCGAAGGTGGAATCCAGAATTCCTCTTTTCAGAAGGAGGAAGAGAAAACAATACTGACAATATTTGCATTCTTAACCTACATACTCTATAAGAAGAATGAACTGCTCTGATACACACCAAAGGCACTTTAAGACTGAGAATAAGTCGTCTACGAGTTGGGCCAGGCGGAAGCCCATTCCAAGGCTAGTGTGCAAGCCTCCCTTTTTCCTTTTTGTTAGATTTTCTAAAGTGGTAGGGCCATTTACTTACTTAGTATTTGGACTCGGGACTCTATTTTTGGGCTTCGACGAGCACCCTTAGTTTTTGTTTTAGACTGTAGAGGACTTTCCACATAGCAAAAGGGCCAGATAGGCATTTTTCTTCTAATTAAAATAAAAGAACCATGACCCATTGTAGTCCGAGTCCTCCACCTGGTTCACCACAGCTAGCATTCTACAACATGAGATATTGACTTGACAAAGCAAAACTAATTATCTTTAAACCATGCATGCTTGAAATCAAGTGAAAACTGGTTTACCAATTTAAACTAGATTAGTCAATAAAAAGCTGGTGCCAGAACCGAAACATCTCAGCCAATTACTGTTTTCTATGCAAGTCTGTTAACGCCACATTAGATTGCTTTTATGCATGTTCATGTATGTTAAAATCTCTAAAACATGACATCACATTACAGTTGGGGGCTGGATGTGGCTGATGAGATATTTAGAGTGGTTGTCCATTCTAATGAAAACCCAATTTGGTTATGTTAAACAACTCTTATTATCCATCTTTAAATATGGTTTACATGATTGCGCTTCGTGCTAAGCAAATATTAAATATTAACTATTCAATTTACCTTTAAATATCATTTAAAATTATTTATTGAGTGCATACCTAGCTTCGGGAAGCAACAGAGCACTTTACAAATTATTGGCGGAAGGACACAATGAGGTAACTAGAGATATAAGGGAGTGGGGAGCTAATGAGGAGGGTGGACAATTTGGCAGCAAGGGATCTACAAGCAACCAGGAAAGGAAACTGAGGGAAGCAGATTGCCCAGTCTGAGGAAGGGTGGAGCGTAGACGGTGTGTGGGATGTATGTGTTATGGAGGAGTAATTCCTTGGGTATTGAGCTCCTTCCTTAAATGTAGAAGTAAGGGGGCTGGTTTGGTGTTGGATAGGAGGATCCAAAGTCTTGGGGCATAGACAGAGAAGGCCGGTCTTCTGGTTATTCCCCCACCGGCTGAGTTAAAGTCTGCACATGTCCTTAGATAAGGTTCCTGTCAGATACCGTTTTGCTTAAATCATGTGGTTCAATCACATGTACTTTCTTTGAAATTAAATGTAAATGCTTTTATGGCTTATGTGTGTGTTTCAGTGATTACAAATGATTTGTAGGGGTTCTGGTTCTCAGCCCAGTATCATGAACGTAAGACTACATAGCATAACACTATATAATAATCTGTAGTACATTATAAACACAACATATAGACTAGATGCTAACCCTTCCTGATCGCCCTTTGTGTGTGTCATGTAAGTGTAGTGCCAAAGTTTTCTAGGCACTCAGACATCATACTATGAATTCAAATACAGCATATAATAAGGATGGCATGGTGACACTGGTATCACTGATATGTTGTATTAAGGAGGTTAAAATAAATAGGAGGGTAACACGTTCCTTGACGCGATTGTCAGAGCATGCTAGTGGCATCTGTAGTCTCTTTGCTTCATTAAACTAACAATATTATTTCATAAATAAATCATGTCAACATTTGTGCTCTACAGGCTTTTCTAACGTTTATATGGCCCTTATTTAAATCATACATATTCTGTCCATTTTGTCTTTACAACATTTATTTTTAAAGACTATTGATTTTGCAAATGGTAGAAAAACAAAATATATAACAAACTCCAAAACTATAGAATGCAACAATAGAGATACTGAGATATAAAGGATGGGTAATTTGACAAAAACAAGGATAACAGTCAATGTGAGGACATTGTTACCTAACGTTTTTCTCCCTGCCCTTTTGCCATTTAGAGACCACCATCCACAAATTTCGAAATCAAAGAAATGTGCACTAACATTTGAGGTTTGACAGATAGTGCCAGGCACCTCTCACAAAATTCAAGTAGGGGAAGCCACATGGCAGTGTGCTCAGTGAGTCTACCTTATATTATCGCCCCCACTTGTTCAGCCACTGCCCCCTCCCACAACCTGTACCACCAGATGTTTAGCAGTGGCCCTTCTCTACTTCTCCAGTTCTTATCCAGGGCTTTCCGGGCTGCCAACATCATCTGGGAAATCAGATCTGTATTTATGTTTTATTTTAAATGTTTTTTTTGGTTTGGTAAATTAAAAAAAAGTATTAAAAAACGGGTTTGGGGGGAACCCCCCATTTTAAACATACAATAAAACAAATTAAAAACATTTTTTTTTTGGCAAACTTGCGTCGACATAATGGCATTCGAAAATATGCCATTCGAAAATATCACTATAAACCCATAGGATATATGGATTCCATTGGTTCGCTCAATTAAACCACCCCCAGATCCAGCAGTAGCCGTGCCCCCATTATTTCTTCAATGAGATCCACTACCTCCCGCCAGAAGGCCTGTGCCTTCACATACAACCAGCACATGTGGAGGAATCTCCGTTCTGGCCGCATTGCATTGCATTTTATTTGATAACAGATTCCATTTTTGTAGGTTATTTAGTAGGAAGTCTTTATCCAGCGTTGCTCAACCATGTGTAGGGTACCCCATGATAGTGGTGCTTGGCAAAGTAGATTGGGTGTTTTGATTCTGGAATGCTGCAAACCCCATGCCGATAAGTAAAATATATTTACTTACTGTTTTCAACAGTATGTGTGGAGGTTCTGAAAAAGCTTGCTTTTCTGCTTGTGTAGACCAATTCAGTTTCCTTATCTGAATTGACAATGTCAGTGTGTTTCAATCTGGAGCACTTCTTTTTGACCGAGTCTATAGCAAGGCTGTCAGTTGTTGAATCTATGGCAGCAGCTTTCTTGTCTTTTCTTTTTACAGAAAGGTCTTGGGAGAGACATGCTGGATCAAATGTGGACTATTTAGAACGACATGTTTTTTCTCTTGAGATTGACATTCGTTCAGTTGCCTCAGGTCTTTTAGCATTAACTTCGACCAATACATCATACATTAGTGGTTGTTAGTAGGGTACTGCTTAGTTGTGGACTTGTGAAACAAAAACAATCTCCCTCTCCCACAGATTACTCATTTTTTAACTACCTTGATGCAGTCAGCTCCCAAAAACATTTCACTCTGTCAGTAGGTGGTGCCAGACAGCCAGTGGCCGGCACCGTCAGAGGCCCTAGTCACCGACACACTGGAAGGGACATCAGGACCACATATATACATATAGCTGCTGACATCATTTCCTCAGTTCCATACTTTGAAGCATACACCGAAAGGCACCTTATCGTGAAACATTATGTGATTGCAAAAGTTTCAACTAAATCATAATTTAATGGGGTAGGAGGAAAAAGCAAAGAGCAATCTGTTTCAGGAATATTCAAATCCTCCAGAAAGAATACTTTACAAGGGCCCACTTCGAAGGCCTCTGTCTGCCCCCTATCCGCTACCTGGACGCTACATGAAACGACTGCCACAACCGAACCTCCCTTGAGGTATCACCTCACTCAGATATGGAACTGGACTACCAAGACTCTCTTACTTCCCTCCTCATGGGTTAGTACCCTCCCCCTTCTGTTTGCCCTTTTTTTCCCCCGTCTTGGGACCTTTACTCTCTTCTCTGCTTGTTCCAACAGGTCTCCTTGTTATGCTCTCTAATGCACTTGCTCCAACACTCACCTCCGCCCTCTGATTCATAGCTAATTTCTTTACCTACTGTCATGCCTACCCCCGGGCATCAGGACCAAGGCCCTCAGCTCCGGGAGCAGGTATCCAGACATTTGTTTAAACCTCAGCAGCCCCGGCTAGGGGCTGTCTGGGTTCAGTCCTGGCACCTTAGGCGCCAGGCTCATAGACTTTACTTACCTGATGCAGACCATGCTGCAAAAGAGTCCAAGCCTACATGAGGCCTGGATGGGACTATTTTGTTACAGGGACTATTTTTTACTCTGGTGTGGCTCTAGGGAACTTCTTACCTGGAACTACTTTGGAGGCCATTTAAACCACACCCGAACAGCAGCACATGCTTCGCGTTATTCTGCATCCAGCAGCGTGACGCTCACCAAGCCTGTAGCCAGCATCCAGTCTTCTGCCACACCCGCCTCGAATCCGGAGCTGCTAGAATAAAGAAGAGGAAAAGGACAAGGTTAGAAAACAAACTTATTTCAAATTCCTCACCTAATTCCGGAACCATTTCATCTCCCGATCTGGAAGGTACATCAGTCCTGCACGCGTCGCTTCGCCAGCTCCAGCACGGCGCCATACTCACCAGTTCTCACTGCATCTTTCGATCCGGCACTGTGTCCATCATTTCTTCGCCGTAATCTGGCACCTAGGGGACACAAGTAAAAACAAGGTGAGCCAAGGGAATCAAATACAACCTCTTACCACCATAGACTTACCTGATTTACCACCGGCGGCATTATTCCATAACTCTCCACATTTTCATATGCCGCATCTGTAAAGAGGGAGAAAAACAACACGTTAACACATGCAATAGTTAACGGACAGCGTTGGGTAACACAGACTCTTACCTGAACGCCAGCAGCAGCTACGAGACCTTCTTCTCACGAACTCAGTTGCAACTTAAGGAAGGAAGGGGACAAGAGTGAACACCGGGCACATTGAACTCTTTGAACTTGATACTTACCAATCCCGCCAGGGACTTCAGAGTCAATACTTACCGGAACTCTCCCAACGCCTTCAAGCCAGTGAAGTAACTGGTATCTACGCGCCCCTGCAAGACACGCAGGATGGAGAGCTCATCTTTTACGAACATAAGGTGAGGTTACTAAGGGGATATCGGAGGTGATTAGTGGGGGAGAGCGAGAACAGTTGGGAGGCCATCACTAAAACTCACAGGTGGTTAATCCCTGTCTCCACTTGCAGGAAAATACTTCTTCGGGTCCAGCAGACAAGACTAGGCGGGCCAGTCCAGAAAGTCATCTCTGCACTATGCATCACGTTGAAGGAGACCGCAGCTGTCCGGGTCCGATCGACACCCCCGTGGGGTCCAGGTGAGCGTAACACCTACGATGCATTAGCATTTAACTTTGAAGATGAAATCTGGGTGCGTTTTTCATTTAACTTTGGCCATTATTTGTAATCTGCTAGCCCAGTGACTGTTCCATACCGCTATACTTGCATACTTCTCCCTCCTGCATCCTCCCTCTACTCCCCCATGGCGCCATCCTTTTCTTCTATCTACTCCAACTGCTTCTCTATCAACTATCCTTTCCTTCTCACTAAGTCTGGTAAGAAGAAGTTTAAAAAGGATATCTTGGCCTCCAACCCAAGTCTCCCCATCACTGATACCTATTCCAGCGCCTCTTCCAGACAGACCCTCATTGACATCCTTTTTGTCTTTCCTTCGCCAGAGCTATGGACCCCTCATATGAACTCTGTGCTCTGTCCAGTCTCCTCCTCTCCCATTAATGGTGGTACCCGCTGCGAAGTTCTCATGGATTCCTTCGACTCCTTCAGAGTCATCATTAATGCCTACCTAAATGGCACTGTCCTGGTCCAAGGCCCTCAGGCTAATCTCCTCCTCTTCGATAGGCAGTTCCCTCACCTCATCAACTTCCTTTCATCTCCAGCTGTCCCCTCCTCACCTCCCCCTTGGCTACCTTACCCTCTCTTCCCTCCTCCTCTGCCCCACCTCGGGCTCCCTCCACACTGCCGCAGGGCGTACCTCTGATTTGTACCCCTCCCCAGAAGCTCTTTAAGACTGGTAACCTTCTTCATCTTGCCACCCTCAACTATTGCTCTGCTGTCAAACACTCTGACATCTGCCACCTCTTAGAAGAACTTGACCTTGATGTCCATGGGTCTTACCAAGACATAGTTCACGTCCAGCTCTGTCACAAGCTTTGACACTCTCCTCCCTGATGGTTACAAGATACTCTCTGCGCCCAGATCCACCCGGCCCGGAGGGGGTGTAGCCCTGATCTTTCCTGAGTGGATTCCTGCCTCTATCATCCCCACTCAGACCTACTCCTGTTTGAAATGCCTTGTCGGCAGGCAGGCTCTCTCTCTCTCCTAGCCACTCTCTTACTGTTGCTACTCTCTAACGGCCCCCGGGTCAACTCACCTCTTTTCTCCGAGTGGGCAAACCTCTCCTCCTCCCTCCTGGCCTCTCCTCCTCCCTCCTGGCCTCAAACAACAACTCTTCCTTGGTGACCTCAACATCCATCCAGATTCTACCTGTTGCCCATTTGTGCTCTTTCGCGACTTCTGTGATTCCCTCTCCTTCTCTGTCCTCCCCTCTGGCCAGACTCACTCTGCAGGTCACACACTTGGCATCTTGATCTCCTCTGGCCTCCCCCGTCTCTATTCCTCTGACCACTCCTCCCTCCTGCAGTGATCACTGCCTCCTCTCCTCTCTCCCTTCTCCCCCCCCCCCAAGCCTACCCCAAGATTTCCACCTACCTTCTCGGACATCCGGCCCAAGAAGCGTGTGTCAGTTGAGGCTTTCTCTGCCACCTTCTCCCCCTGCCCCCTCCACTCCTGGCTGACTCACACCATGACACAGCCCTGTCCCTGATCTACTCCTATTTCTGCTACTCTTGATGCTCTTGCCCCTGTCATGAGGATCCGCCTGAAGTCCAAAGCCAAGTGTAATTCTTGGTATGACTCCGACCTAGCTACACTTAAACTTAAGTGTAGGGCGGCTGAGAGGAAATGGAGGGCTTCTTGTTCATCCTCTGACAAACTGGCCAGTCGCCTGCTCCAAAGGCAATACAGACTCTGTCCGCACCAAGTAGAGAGTCCACATTCAAGCCCGTGTCTCTGTGGCATCTAACAACTCGGCTGAACTCTCTAAAATCTACAAGGAACTGGCAAACCCTGCTGCAGCCTCTACCCCTCCTCTTGTCTCCCAGGCTCTTTGCAATGCCCTTACCTCTCACTTTATCTCTAAAAAGTGGACAAGATCTCAATCTTGTCCGCCCTCTCCAACCCTCCCCTTCCCTTTCCATGTGGACCCTCCTTCAGCTACCCACCCCCCCACCCTCTTATCCTTTCCTTTTTTCTCCCCTGATGAGGTCGCTAGACAAGTCAGTTCATCCCAGCTCCTCTAAAACCTTCAAGGACCACATCAATACCCTCGCTCCGGCCCTTGCCGATTTTTGCAACCTCTCCTTTGCCTCAGGATCCTTCCCCTCCCACTTAAGCACCCCCTTGTGCATCCTCTTCTCAAGAAACCCACAGCTGATCCTTCCTGTCCGGCTAACTATCGCCCAATTTCCATTGCTCCCTTTTTGGGTACATTCCTGGAAAAACTGGCCACCTCTCAAATTAACCTTCATTCCGATTCTGTTGCTCTCTCCATGACCACCAATCTGGCTTCAGAGCTGCCAGAAGCACGAAAACTGCTCTCCTGATCATCCATGAAGACTTGCTCTCGAAACTTGACTACCTCGACTCCAACATTCCCTGTCCTCATCCTACTCAATCTCTCTTCTGGGTTTCAACACGGTCAACCATATCACCCTGCTCAACCATCTCTGTGACAACCTGGGTATCACCGATCAGGCTCTGGCCTGGCTGACCCCTTTCGTCTCTGATCGACCCTCCCAGGTCCACTTTGGGTCCTTCCTATCATCTATTTCCCTCTGTACCTGTGGTGTTCCCCAGTGGTCTAATCTCTTGCCCTGGCTTTTCAACCAATACCTTGAAACTCTCGCCCGCTGCATTGCCTTCTTGTGCTCAAATTTCCAATGCTATGCGGACAACTCATTTCAGGCTTCCCTCAGCCACCTCCTCTCCAACTCGGATTGCCTAACTGCCATTCAAGTTTGGTCTCATCGAGATCCTCATCTGTACTCCTGGCCGGCCTCCCTTGGCCCTTCTCCTACCCCTACCTGCGAGTCTAAGAACCTCGGGGTCATCTGACTCCATACTTTCCTTCTCCTCCCACATCTCTGACGTCTCTAGGAAGTCAAACCTCCTACTGCACCTTGTCAGAGGTATTTTGCCTTTCCTTCCTTCCCCCAGAAGCTCACAGTCTCCCAAGCTCTGGTTCTCTCTAGGTTGGACTACTGTAACAGCATCTTTCTAAATCTACCTGCCTCCACTCTGGGCCCTTTACAACTAATCCAGAACAGGCCTGCAAGACTTTTCCATGGCCTCAAGCCCTCGGATCGTATCTGAAATATCTTCATTGGCTCCCAGTGGATGCAAGGATAACATTTAAAACCCTCTGCATTGTCCACAAGGCTTTCTGGGACCTGGGTCCAAAATACCTTAAACTATCCCTCCATAAATACTCTCGAGCACTTCGCTCCTCTACCTCCAACTCCCTCAGAGTCAGTCGTTTTTCAAAGAAACGAGCTTGAGGTAGATCTCGGTCTTCAGGCGGTGCCTCCCCTTGGAACAGTCTCCCTGCCACTCTGAAACTTGAGGAGAACCATCATCGGTTCCGGAAGCACCTCAAGACCCTCCTCTTTGCACCTGCCTTTGCCCCCCTTTTGCCCTGCTGACCCATTTCTCTCTTTTGGCACTGTGCACCTGACCACCCACTATCCCCCGGCCCAGGCACCTGCTCACACTGCAACCCACCTGCACTGCCTCCGGGCCACCCCTTGCACTGGGGTCTGTATCTGTACCCATACAGCCCCCCTCTTTTCTTCTGCACTTATCAGCTTATCAGATATACCCTGTCGGCTAAACCTAGCACTTGCCACTTGCTGGCTGCATTAACACCGCTTATCGCCTTTATTTATTTTATTTATTATTAATTGTCCGTTTTCTCTGTTGGGCACTTTCCACTTTTCCCCCCTTCCATGTACCTTTCCCTTTCCCATGCACTTGCGCGTTCTCAATGTCACTGGGCCTAGTAAGACCGTTTTGTTCTCCCCTGTTCCCCTCCCTTGCCTTGTTGCGCTCTGAAACACTTGTGTACGAGCGCAAGATAACTAAAATATCAATTCAATTTTTGACCTCTCAGCCCAGAGTTTTAAAGTCACTCAATCTCAGCCCCCCACCATGCCAGTGGTAGGTGCTGCTAACCTTAATCAGTACCCTCTGGTAGCCCCTGATCAGAGGTACCTCCATTTTCCACCATAATGACAAATCAGTGAACCAGAGATTGCGATTACTGCACTGACATAAGCCCTGCCCACCTATGTGCCCTATTTACCCGCCACTATTCTATGTGAAACTAATCATACACCTTGTAGATACTTCAGCTTCCTGCAGCACTATGTGGGCCATTGTGTTTCCTGCCCTACCCCTTTCGGGAGCCATGGTCTGTACGGTGGAAGTGGAAGGCAACACCATAACTCTGTCAGTCTCTGCCCCTGTAGGACTGACTCTGGGTCCACTTACCAAAACAGCACACTTTCCTTATAAGCACCTCAACACTGGCCAATCTTCTAGGGATGGATTTCTTAGCCAAACTAGGCGCAACTATTTACTGTAGGCCAAAACAGTATGTGACAAATCTAGGGAGTCACCTCTCCCCACAGGGGGAGGAGCCACCCACTTTCGGACTAGGGAGGAGGGTCCGCTACACTTAACACCCACTAGGGTACAGGGTAAGCAGGATCCCCTTGGTGGTGACTACTCCTTAGGGGAGCAGGAAACCCCAGGGAGAGACTTAAATCGCTATCCTTCCCAAGACTAACACCTTTATCATGTATGAAGGAACTAGGATGTACGATAACCCTTTGCTGCCTCGTCTCCCGGTCCAAACCTCTTTTCACCCTTTTTAGGCAAAACAGCAGAACAAAAGAAAACACCAGCCTGCTGAACTCACGTCTGGCAAGGAACCAATCAGGAAGGAGTATCCATGCATCCTGCAACGTTTACGTATGCCTTGACACACATCGAGAGAAGCTCAGAGAGACAGAACGCCAGGATGCGGAGGAGGATAGAATGCCGGAAGAACAACCTTCTGGGCCAAATGAAATTCCGAAACCACCTTCGGAAGAAAAGAAGGACTAACTCTAAGGACAAACCTGTCCTTGTGAAATACAGTGAAGGGCGGCTTAACTGAAAGTGCCTGTAACTCACTCACTCTGCGAGCGGAAGTACCCGCAACTAAAAACACAGTTTTCAGAGTTAACAGCCTCAAAGGGCAAGAATACAAAGGCTCAAACGGAGAACCCATAAGAAACTTAAGAACAAGGTTTAAATCCCAACCGTGCACCAGGAAAGGTGACGGAGGGAACACATTAGTGAGCCCTTTCAGAAACTGTGAAATTAAAGGGATTTTAAAGTAGGAACACTCTTCAGACGAGCGCTTAAAGATGGACAGCGCCGCCAGGTAACCTTTAATGGTACCCACTTGCAAGCCCCTGTGGGCCAAAGAAAGTAAAAAGGACAGAACCATGGGGATGTCACATGCAAAAGGATCCACATTCTGAACTCCGCACCAGTCCCAGAACTTACGCCAACGGTACAGAGACTTTGTTGCTGGCCGTCGGGCCGAGAGCAACACCTCCATCACATCTTCAGGGAGGTCCCAATCCTTATACCTCAACCTTTCAGAAGCCAAGCGTGAAGGTTGAGGGATCTGACCTCTGGATGGAGAACCTGACCCCCCTCCCGTGAGAGCAGATCGTCTTGGTAGGGAAGACGACATGGAGGGCAGATGGACAAGTCGAGAAGGTCCGGGTACCACGTCCTCCGAGCCCACGCCGGAGCAATGAGGATCATCCGGGAACCGAACTTCCGTAACCTCTGCAGCACTTGCGGGATGACGGGGACTGGAGGAAACGCATACAGCAGCGGGAATGACCACTCCACCACAAACGCGTCTCCTAAGGCTCCTTTTGGAGGAAATTCCCGCAAGCAGAACCTCTCGCACTTCCGGTTGACACTGGAGGCGAAGAGATCCACTTGAGGGGTCCCCCAAAGGGCGAAGATCTCCAGGAGAATCTCCTGAGCCAACTCCCACTCGTGAGAGATCGTGCTCTGCCTGCTCAGAGCGTCCGCCGTCACGTTTTCGTCTCCGGCCAGATGAACTGCCGAGATCGAAACTTCCTGCTGGATGGCCCAGAACTCGAGCTGCATCGTCCACCCTGCACAGAGGAAGTGACCCTGCCCCCCCTTTTTGTTGAGGTAGTGCATGGCCACTGTGTTGCCAGTCAGGATCAGGACATTCTTTCCTCGCACAGTCGGCAGAAAAGCCTTCAGGGCTAGCCTGACGGCCCTCAGCTCCAACAGATTGATATGAAGTCTGGACTCCGACGGAGACCAACGACCACTGACTGTCAGCTCGTTGGCATGAGCTCCCCATCCCGTGAGGGATGCATCCGTCACGATCGTCACCTCCGGCCAGGGAAGCCAAAATGGAGCCCCCTTCATCAAGTTGCCTTCGACGGCCCACCACGGAAGGTCCTGGGCGACCGAGGGCGGCACCTGAACCGGGTCCGACATCCTGCCGGAGGACTGCGACCATTGCATCTTGAGTGCCCACTGCAACAATCTCATCCACAGGCGAGCCTCTGGCACCAGAAGAATGCAGGATGCCATGAGGCCGAGCAACCTCAAGAACTCGAACGCCGGGGGCGTCTGGGCATGCTGAAACTTGTGCACCATCTGCTGAATGTGAAGAGCCCTCACCTGGGGAGGAAAACACTGCCCCAGGGAAGTGTCGAGCACTGCTCCGATGTACTGGAGCCGCTGTGTTGGCATCAAATGGGACTTCTTTAAATTGAGGGAGAAGCCCAGCCTGTGAAGGGAGTGGCAGGTGACGGACAGATGATCCAGGACTTGCTCGGGAGAGCTCCCCTTGATCAACCACTCGTCCAGGTAGAGGTAGACGTGAATCCCCCCCTTGCCTGAGATGCGCTGCCACCACCACTGGCTTAGTGAAAACCCTCGGGGCAGAGGTCAATCCGAACGGCAGGACCCGAAACTGAAAGTGCGAGTCGCCAACCGCAAACCTCAGGTACTTCTTGTGCTTGGGATGGATTGGCACATGGAAGTAAGCATCCTTGAGGTCGAGAGACACCAACCAGTCCTGAAGCTGAAGGGCCTGGAGGACTTGAGAGAGAGTAACCATCTTGAACTTGTCCTTCCTGAGGAGTTTGTTCAAACCGCGCAAGTCCTTGATGGGTCTCAATCCCCCGTCTTTCTTTGAAATCAAAAAATAAGGGAAATACCATCCCTTGTTCCTCTCCGCTACAGGCACCAGTTCTATGGCACCTTTCTCCAGCAGGGCTTGAATTTCCTGCGCAAGGAGTGGATCCGGACTCTGCAAAGAGAGGTTCCCCGGTGGATTGTCGTAAGTCCTCTGCCGAAAGGGAAGACAGTAGCCGTGGGTTATGATCTCCAGAACCCACACATCTGAAGTAATGGCATGCCACTCTACAAGATGCTGCGCCAGCCTTCCCCCAACCGGCGAACCATGGGACATGGCCTCATGACTGAGTGGTAGCGGCTGCGGCGTTACCTGAGGGCAAAGAGGCAAATGCCCGAGCGGCCTTGGCACCACGGGTACCCTGTCGTCCACCTCTGGTACCCCTGCGTTGGCCTCTTTGACTGCCAGCTCCTCTCGCTTTACTGAAGGACGAGTAATAGTGAAAGGAACCACCCCTCCATTGCTGTCCCCTAGGACGAAAAGGCGGAGGTTGGTGAACTGCAGCGCCCAACGACTTCGCTGCCGCTTTGGAGGTCTGCAACCTCTCAAGGCTCTCGTCAGCCTTGCTGCCAAAAAGGTGTTCACCGTCAAAAGGCATGTTGAGGAGCCGGGACTGCACATCAGGAACAAACCCCGACTTCCGCAACCACGCAAACCTGCGTATCACGGTGCTCGCCGCCATGGACCTGCTGACGCATTCAGCCATGTACAAACCCGACTGATCGGACTCACACATGGCATCCTTACCATCCTGGACCATAGCAAGGAAACCATCCCGTTTGTCCCCTTCGGGAATATGTTCAGCCGCTAACGCAACACAGTTCCACAGAGTGTGTGTGAAACGAGACAAGGCACAAATGGAGTTGGCCGCCTGAAGCGCCATACCACCAGAAGAACACACTTTCTTCGCCCAGCCATCAAAATGTTTGTCGTCCCTATCAGGAGGGATGGTAGGGTACGACGCCTGCTTTGCCGGTGCCGTGGTTGCCTGCACCACCAAACTCTCCGGAGTGGGGTGCCTGGTCAAGTAGCAGGGGTCGCTACTGGCTGGACAGTATTTTCGCGACAAGGACCTGCCCACCGCCGGGAGACTCTCCGGAGCAGTCCAAGCCGCCGCCACCACCACCCTTCTCTGTAGAGCCATATGAAACAGCAGTACTGGGTCAGTTGGGGGACCAACATCAAGGATGTCCGTGAGATCATCCTGCACAAACTCCCCTGGGGGAGCAGACCATCCCAAGTACTCAGAAACCCTAGCCATAAGGCGCCGGTACGAGGAATCGGCATGAGAGCCAGGCTCAGGCCTACAAAACTCCACCTCCGGAGAGGTGTCCAGTCCACTGGCATCATGCAGTGACTGCCTCAAATCGTCAAACTGACTATGGCCCGAGACCATTTAATCTGGAACCTGACTAGGAACCAGGTCATCAGAATCCTCATCCACCTCCGAAATATATTCCAGGTGGCGAAAAGAAGGCACCCAAGAGTACTTGCTCTTAACCAGAGCCTTCCCTAGGGGGTTCCCCCGTGCCACGGAGTACCTCCGACACCCCGGCCTCGGAGGGCGTCAATTGAATCGGCGCCGGTGTCGAGAGAACAGGCATCGGCGTCGAGTAAATCGGCATCGACGTCAGATGCCGCGCCGCCAGCATCAACGGCGTCGACACAGTCCTCGAAGCCAGAGCTCCGAGCGTGTCCTTCAACGACCTGAGCGTCGACGCCTTCAACTACTTCCTCGGAGCCGGAGCCTCGAGAAAGCCTGTCGACGCCCTCGACGCCTCAGACTTCGATGTCTTCCTCGAAGACATCACAGGTGCACACGGTCTCGAACGCGTCGAGGACCGGGACCTGGAACGGGTACGTCCAGAACGAGTCCCCTTGTCCGAACGGGACCTCTCCCGTGGCTCGTGCCGACCACTCTTTCGAGCGGTGTCTCTCGACCTCTCACGGCCGACCCCACTCGGGGGCGCGGACGGCTTAGTACCCTGCGACTCGAGAATCGCCAGCATTTTCTTCCCGAAGGAAGCCCATTCCTCCGGCGTCGTACGGCTGGTGGGATAAGCGACGTGCCGGGCAGAGTCCTCCGAAGAGGACCTGGAAGACGGCCGCTGTTGGCGCTTCCGAGAATGCCTCGAAGAGGCCGAGGAGTGGCGAGACCGACTCCTAGAAGGAGACCCACGAGACTTCCGACGATGACGCGGAGAGTCACCTCTCGAATCATCCGTCGAAAGCCATGCAGACTTCGACTTCCGGGCCTTGGACACCCGACAACTTCTTATGTTCTCGTAAGGCTTTGGACGTGAGCGACTGGCAGTCGATACAGTCATCTGTGTCGTGGGCCTCCCCGAGGCACCAGAGGCAGGCGTCGTGCGATTCCGTCACCGACATCTTGGACCCACACTCCCCGCACTTCTTGAAGCCCGGACGCGGGGTCGAAGACGAAGTAGAAGACATCTTCACACGAAGGATTTTCTCACAAAAACTAACAGGCTCGAAGAACCGAGAAGAATAGAACTCCAAAGACTCGAGGCGTTAACCGATATTCACGAAGCAACACGTTCGCGGAAAAAACGGAACTGAAGCTACGGGCGTCGTGCGTCCTACTTATCACATCGGATGACATCGGAGGAGGTCCTCGACGACGGCCGATCGACGTCATCGATGCAGGACGCAGAAAAAAGTTTCCGAAGCAGGACAGCTGTGGTGATTACATGTCAGATATGGAATACGTCGCAGGACCCGATCCCCTCGAAAGAACAAGTTACTTCTTACCTTGTAACGTTCTTTCGATGGGATGTTCCTCCAACGTATTCCTTATCTTAGATATCTCTTTCCAGCTTTGCTGGCCTCGGAAATTTTTTCTCTCTAGAGGGCGCTGCACGTCGACGTCCGCCGAGTCGATGTCCCTCGACAGCCGCCGTGTCGACGTCATCCTGCCTGTAAAGGCTGCGCGCAGCGTCCGTTGCTCAGTTCCGTTTTGTAGCCCACAATAATTCTTCCTGGACTAGACTAATCACCCTGAAGGAGCGTAAGCTGCAACAACAAGGGAAGTAGTACTGCGGGATGGATGGGAGGGTCGATAAGGAATACGTCGGAGGAACATCCCATCGAAAGAACGTTACAAGGTAAGAAGTAACTTGTTCTTCGAAGGGATTGTGTCCTCCGACGTGTTCCTTACCTTAGATAGGCTCCCATAGCAGTATTCTGTTATTGGAGGTGGGAGTACTGACTTCATGCTTCCTCTTATTGATGAATAGAGTGCAATACTGCCCTTCCAAACCTAGTTTCCTGACTGGAGGAGGAATCCAAGTTGTAAAACCGTGTAAAGGTATGGACGGACGACCATGTGGCAGCCGCACATATGTCTCGAACCGGCACTCCTCTTTTGAGGGCCGATGAAGCTGTGATACCTCTGGTCGAATGAGCCCTAAGATTTTGAGGGGGCTCTTTTCCTGCCAGTTTATAACATTCCAAAATGGCTAAAATAATGCATCTGGAAATGGTCTGCTTAGTTATCGGTAGCCCCAGCTTGTGACCTGCGTAGCCTACAAACAGCTGGTCTGCTTGTCTTATCCTAGCCAGTCTACTAATGTAAAAACTTAAAGCCCTTCTTGGGTCCAGCCTGTGTAACCTCTCTTCCTCTTTCCCCGGATGGGGAGGAGGATAGAAAAATGGAAGGGTAATCTTCTGTGTGATATGAAATTCAGAAACCACCTTTGGGAGGAAATTAGGCTTCACTTGCAGAACAACTTTGTCTTTGTGAAAGATTGTATGAGGGGGTTTACAAGAAAGAGCTTGTAACTCGCTCACCCTTCTAGCAGATGTAAGTGCTACTAATAAAACAGTCTTAGGGTAAGAAACCTTAACGAACAAGAGTGGAGTGGTTCGAAAGGTGTGCCCATCAGGAAAGTTAGGACTAAATTTAAATCCCATAGGGGAACCTGGAATGGTCTTGGGGGATAAACGTTAGTTAACCCCTTTAGAAACTGTATTACCAAGGGTAACTTGAAATAGGATGGTTCTTCCGCAGTGCGCTTAAAGATGGATAGCGCTGCGAGATAGCCTTTGATAGTGCCAACTTGAAGGCCTGAATTTGCCAAGTAGAGTAGAAAGGATAACACCATTGGTGTACCACATGAAAAGAGGTTGATATTCTCTTCTCTGCACCAGCTGCAAAATCTGTTCCAACGGCAGTGGTATAAAGATTTTGTTGCTGGCCTTCTTGCCGAAAGCAACACCTCCATAACGTCATCAGGGAGGTCCCAATCCTTGTACCTCAGCCTTTCAGAAGCCAAGCGTGAAGGTTGAGGGTTTTGATGTCTGGATGGAGAACCTGACCTCCCTTCTGTGAGAGCAGATTCTCTCTGAGTGGAAGTCGGATTGGAGGGCAGATGGACAAGTCTAGAAGGTCCGGGTACCACGTTCTCCTGGCCCAATCTGGGGCAATTAGGATCATGGTTTTCCTGAATCTTCTCAACCTCCTGATCATTTGAGGAATGACAGGGACTGGTGGAAACCTCGTACAGGAGTGGAAACTCCCAGTCCACTATGAACGCGTCTCCCAGAGCTCCTCTCGGGGGAAATTCCCTTGAACAGAACAGATCGCACTTCCTGTTGACACTGGTGGCGAACAGATCCACCTGAGGGGTTACCCAAAGGGCGAAGATCTCTTGAAGGACTTCCTGAGCTAGTTCCCACTCGTGGGAGACTGCTCTGCCTGCTCAGAGCGTCCGCTGTCAAGTTCTTCTCTCCGGCTAGGTGAACTGCCGATAGAGAGATTCCTTCTTGGATTGCCCAAAACCAGAGCTGCATCGCCTCTCTGCACAGTGGTAGTGATCCTACGCCCCCTCTTTTGTTGAGGTAATGCATGGCCACTGTGTTGTCCGTCATTATCAGGACATTCTTTCCTTGTACAGATGGCAGAAAAGCCTTCAGCGCAAGTCTGATGGCCCTCAGCTCTAACTGGTTGATATGTAGTCTGGACTCCGATGGAGACCAATGACCGCTGATCGTCAAGTCGTTGGCGCTCCCCACTCCGTAAGTGAGGCATCCGTGACTACTGTTATCTCCGGCCAAGGTTGCCAAAACTGCTCTCCTTTCAGAATGTTCTCCTGACAGGCCCACCACTGAAGGTCTCGAGCCACCCTGTCGGGAACCTGAAGAAGATCTGTCATTCTCCCTGAGAATTGTGACCACTGAGTTCTCAGTGCCCACTGGAGAGATCTCATTCTCAGGCGAGCCTCTGGCACTAGGAAAATGCAGGATGCCATGAGGCCTAGCAACCTCAAAAAGTCAAAGGCTGGGAGACGTTGGGCATTTTGAAACTTGGTGACCATCTGTAGAATATCTTGAGCCCTCACCTCTGGTGGCGAGGCTTTTCCCAGGGAAGTGTCCAGGATCGCTCCGATGAACTGGAGTCTCTGTGATGGTATCATTTGTGACTTCTTTAAATTGAGGGAGAAGCCCAGTCTGTGAAGGGAGTGGCAAACATGATCTAGCTGGATCTGAGCTTGTTCCGAAGATACAGCTCTGATCAACCAATCGTCCAGGTAGGGGTAGACGTGAATCCCTTCCCTCCTTAGACTTGCAGCCACTACCAACATTAACTTGGTGAAGACCCTCGGGGCGGAGGTCAGCCCAAATGGCAGAACTCGAAATTGATAATGAGAGTTGCCAATTGCGAACCTCAGGTATTTCCTGTGTTTGAGATGGATTGGCACATGGAAATAAGCGTCCTGAAGGTCCAGAGATACCAACCAGTCCTGGAACTGAAGGGCCTGAAGGATCTGAGAGAGAGTTACCATCTTGAGTTTGTCTTTCCTGAGGAATTTGTTCAATTCCCGCAAGTCCAAGATGGGTCTCAGTCCTCCGTCTTTCTTTGGTTTGAGAAAGTAAGGGGAGTACCAGCCCTTGTTCCTCTCCGCTACAGGTACCGGTTCTATGGCACCTTTCTCTAGCAGGTCTAAAATTTCCTGCAAGAGGAGCGGATCTGGAGCTTTTTGAGAGCCGATCCCTGGTGGATGACTCCGAGGTATGCGTAGGAGAGGCAGGCAGTAAACTTGTGCAACTGTCTCCAATGCCCAAGCATCTGACGTGATAGCCTGCCATTCCGCCAGATGTTGAGGTAACCTGCCTCCTACAGGTGTCTTGTGAGGGAAGTCCTCAGAGTGGTTTAGGGGCGGCTGATGCAGATGCCGATGGTAAAGAGGCACCTGCTGTTGCTGCGGCTTTTGAATATCTACCCCGTCCACCTCGGGTAGTTCTTCTTTGTCCCCTTTGAGCCGGTCGTCCTCTACCTCTTCCGAATGCGGAGTAGAAGCGAAAAGACTTGCCTCTCGCTGAGGATCCTGTGGGACGAAAAGGTGTCTGACGGATTGCAGCGCCTAGGGATTTTGCTGCTGCCTTTGATGTTTGCAGTTTTTCTAAACTGTCATCCGTCTTTTTCCCAAACAAAGAAGAGCTATCAAATGGCATGTTCAAGAGCCTGGCTTGCACATCTGGGGCAAAACCAGACTTTCTCAACCAAGCAAATCTCCTGGTTGTTGTACTTGCCGCCATTGCTCTGCTGATACTGTCAGCCGAGTCAATGCCCGTCTGGAGGGATTCGCACATAGCGTCTTTACCGTCCCTTATGATATTTAGGAACGCCTCCCTTTCTTCTCCCTCCAGGATGCAGTCAGCAGCTGTAGAAGCACACTCCCAAAGTGTATGGCTAAATCTAGCAAGGGTGCAAGTAGCATTAATAGATTTTAACGCCATGCTACATGCCGAAAAGACTTTCTTAGCCATAGCATTGTGTTTCTTATCGTCCCTGTCCTGTGGGACGGTAGGGTAAGCAGTCTTGATGTCAGTAGAAGATGCTGCCTGTACCACCAGACTTTCTGGGGATGGGTGTTTGGACAAAAACTCCGGGTCTGCAGAAGATACCCTGTATTTAGCAGACAGTTATTTATTTACTGCCGGGACGACATCTGGGGTTTCCCAAACCCAGACTTTCTCAACCAAGCAAATCTCCTGGTTGTTGTACTTGCCGCCATTGCTCTGCTGATACTGTCAGCCGAGTCAATGCCCGTCTGGAGGGATTCGCACATAGCGTCTTTACCGTCCCTTATGATATTTAGGAACGCCTCCCTTTCTTCTCCCTCCAGGATGCAGTCAGCAGCTGTAGAAGCACACTCCCAAAGTGTATGGCTAAATCTAGCAAGGGTGCAAGTAGCATTAATAGATTTTAACGCCATGCTACATGCCGAAAAGACTTTCTTAGCCATAGCATTGTGTTTCTTATCGTCCCTGTCCTGTGGGACGGTAGGGTAAGCAGTCTTGATGTCAGTAGAAGATGCTGCCTGTACCACCAGACTTTCTGGGGATGGGTGTTTGGACAAAAACTCCGGGTCTGCAGAAGATACCCTGTATTTAGCAGACAGTTATTTATTTACTGCCGGGACGACATCTGGGGTTTCCCAGTTCGTCATTATTTTTCTTTGAAGAGCTTTATGAAAAGGTACTACAGGATCCTCCTGTGGACCTTTATCAAGAATATCCGTGAGGTCATCCTGTTGGAAAGCCGGTGAAGGTGTTGACCACCCCATACATTCTGTAATCCTGGCCATTAAGGCTCTAAGGGGTTTCAGCATGCTCCCCCGGGTCTGGCCTAGCGAACTCCACCTCTGGGGAAGTGTCTAAACCACTTGCCTCATGTAAGGAATCATGGAGTTCCTTTAATCTGCGTTCCTCTAAGGATAACTCCTGTTGAACTGGGGTTGCAGATCCCTGCAACTCAAATGGCTCTTCTTGATCAGACAGTTCTCCCTCTTCCATAATTGAAGACATTGTTCTCAATTGGTCTGAGCTCACAAAGTGTGTGAAACCCATCTCCAAGGCAGAGGGTGCCAAACTTGTCGTAATCGGCCTCGAAAACGTCGATGTCGTCAACGCCGACGTCGAAGGCTTTGAAAGTGGCGTCGAAAACCAAGGTGGAGGCCTCGAGGTCTTCGATAGAATCGGAATTCTGC
This sequence comes from Ambystoma mexicanum, assembly GCF_040938575.1. Lineage (NCBI taxonomy): Eukaryota > Metazoa > Chordata > Amphibia > Caudata > Ambystomatidae > Ambystoma > Ambystoma mexicanum. The sequence continues at coordinate 510,648,535 of NC_090927.1, read as the reverse complement.
TCGAGGATATCGACAATCTCGACGACATCGAAGACCTGGGAATAGCCACTGGGTGCGCCGCAACCGTGACTTTCCTTGGCGTCGACGCCGGTGTTGAGGATGGCGTCGAGTCGACAGACCCGTGTGTCGAAGGTCCCTTCGACAACGGCGTCGAAGACACCGACCTCGGCGTCGACGGAACCTTCGAAGAAGGATTCGAGGTCTTTGCTTTACTCGAGGGTTCGTGACGCGCTCGAGAAGCTTCCTTCGCCGGGTGCTGCGACTCGCAGCGTTTTGGACCTTCGGGTCTTTCGACCAGAGCATCGCTCTCGGCAGTCTTCGAGGGGGTCGAGGCCGCTTTCTCAAAGACGCTCATCATATTTTTTCGGAATTCCTCCCATTCAGCCCGGGAACTATGCTTCGTGGGGCAAGGGATTCTCTTAGGTGAAACAGAGGAAGAGGAGGACGAAGAAGGGGATCTTCGGCGTCTCCTTTTCGAGTGCTTCGATCTCGAAGAATGATGGGACCCGCTTCGAGACCTGGAGCACGAATGGTGACGAGGAGACGAATGTCTCGACTTAGTCGAGGAAGAAGAAGCTTTAGAAGTCTTACCTTTTTCCAGCTTTCCATTTTTTAAAGCCGGACCGAGGGGTCGTCGGTTCAGACGAGGAAGCCATTGAGTATGGATCGAATATCTCGAGAAAAATGGAATAATATATCTACGAAACTGAGCAACGATATTCCGAGGCACTGAGTAAGCGCGGAAAAACGGAACTGAGCAACTGATGCTGCACGCGGCCTTTATAGGCAGGATGACGTCGACGTCGATACGGCGGCTGTCGAGGGACATAGACACGGCGGATGTTGACGCGCGCCGCCCTCTAGAGAGAAAAAAATTTCTGAGGCCAGCAAAGCTGAAAAGATATATCTAAGATAAGGAATACGTCGGAGGACACAATCCCTTCGAAGTATATATTGGTTGTATTAGTTTTTCTTTTGAGCAGTAGGGAGAGAAAGTAGCTTAGAAAAGTATTTCTGGACAGAGGACTTAATTTATATTGGACCATCTTGACTCACTGTCTAGCAATTATTGTTATTCTCATTTGTAGGGGCTTACTATCACAAATGTCTTTTTTTTTAAAAACCTTCTTTATTGATTTTTAAACAACAATATAACTTACAGACTTTACTTACATTGCATAGCATTGACCAGTCAATTTCGTCTGTATATTCCATATCCCCCTAACCCTGCCACCCTTATCCACTACTATCGTGCTATCATACATCGACTTTGGATATATGCATTCGCCATTGCTATTGGCTCCGTGGGACAGTTCTCACTCTTCAGGTATTACAATGTGATAAGGCCCCAAACTCCTGCACCATACATTTCCAGGAGGCGAGGTCAACACTGGGTTCATCCTGGCCTTGGCAAACCGCTTCCTGCCACACAGGGGTTTCCGCAAGCATCAATTTTTGGAGATTGCCCCACCATAGGTGAACCTCTGGTCTCTTACGCACTTTCCAGCCCATTGCCATTCTTCGTTTCGCCAGGATACATGCTAAATCCTTCAGCTTACTAACATGCTTCGCCTGTTTAGGTTGCACAAAAATACCTAGCATACAAGCTACCAGGGTACTCGTGTCCAGAGTTAAACCTGCCCTGGCCAAAGCCTGTGCTATTTCTTCCCAGTATCGTCGGCTCTCCGGGCAGGCCCAAAACATGAGCACCAGGTCCGCATTAATCAATCCACATTTCAGGCAAGTTTGTTCTGTTGCCTTACTAAAGCAAGCTATCCTCTTCGGGGTTAGATATGCACTGGGAGTTATATACAGTTGTATTAATTGGATCTTCGTGTTTCCGGACACCTTTTTAGGATAGGCCAGTGCCGTTAGTTGCTCTTGCAAGTCTGCCTCCCAGCTGCACCTATTTTGCCAAAGCATATCCCCACTTTGTCACATTAATAACTCATACAACCTAGACACTGCATGTCCGTCCTCCGAAACATCATAAAGCGTCTCAATAGTGCCATCTTCTTGCCACACCCAGTCTGTACCCGGCCACTTCTGCTTTAACCTAGTGAGGAGTGAAGCATGTCTCATTGTCCTGCATGTATGCCTACTTCTGAGGTTAGTACGCTGAAGTCTATTGGTTTTCCTTCCTGTAATTAGTCTAACACCGTCGTCACCTCCATGGGTTCCCAGTACTTCCTCACATTTAGACTGAGTTGTGAGTCTTCCGCCTTCCGTGTCACTAGCGGGACCTGGGGGAGTAAGGGGACTGTATCTAAAAGGAGAAAGGCCCCGAGCCAAATCATCCCACCCAGCTTCAACAGCAGCGGGCCTTCGTTGTCCCCGGTGTTAGCAACCATATCGCCTCCTTCAAATAAAATGGGGCACATGACGGCTGCAGCATCCGAGTGTCTTGGGACTGCTCATCTGATAACCATCTCATGACAAACTGCAGCTGACTCACCAAATAGTATGCCTCAAAATTGGGCACCTTTATGCCACCCTGTCGGTACAGTCTGTGCAATTTAGTTAATGCCACTCTACACCTTGTGCCGTGCCATAGGAAGCTTCGACAAATACCATTCAGCCTGTTAAAAAAGCCCTTTTGGATATTGTGTGTTACATTGGTGAAGAAATGAAGCCTCGGGAGTACTACCATCTTTAGTAACGCTGCCCACCCAATCAGTGAGAGCGGCAATCTGACCCAGAAAGCCATGGACTTTTCTACCGCCTTTGGTATGTTCTGTGAAAACTCGTCTTGGGGTCGAAAAATATATGCACACCCAAGTATCTGAATTAGTTGACCTCCCATTTCACTGGTAGCGTAGGAAGTGCACTAGGAGTCCCCCTGCATGCTGCCAAGGGGAAGAAACATGATTTCTGTGCATTTATCTTAATACTCGATAGATCTGCGTACCGCTCCAACACATACAGAATCTACTGTAAGTTGGTTTCTTGGTGTTGCAAATACAACAGCATGTCATCTGCATATAGCGAGGTTAAATTAACGTTGTCCTGTATGACTATGCCTGCTTCGTCATATTCCTTCCTATGGTACGCCGCCAGCGGCTCCAAGGCCAGTATGAACAGCATAGGAGACCACGGGCAACCCCATCTGGTGCCTTTCTCCAACCGCCATTGATCCGAAAAGTGGACCCGTCTTGAATCTCGCTAGTGGGTTGTTATACAGCAGCTGTACCCATTTTATACAAGTTGTTCCCATGCCGAAGCTGCGCAACACCACCGTTAGCCATGGCCATCTAACGAGTCGCATGCCTTTACTGCGTCAAGTGAGGCTACTGTGTATCGATGCATACTTCTGTAGGTACTATCTATGACATGGTGCAGTCTCAGGTTACACGTGATGTTCATGCCCGGTACATAGCCCGTCTGGTCCGGGTGTATAAGTTTAGATATTACTGGCTTAATTTAAGCCTATTGCCCATCAGGGACGTGAGGATTTTCCCATCTTGATTGAGCAATGACAGGGGTCTGTATGATCTGCAGTCAGCTTCAGGTTTATTGGACGTTAGTAAATGGCACTATTATAGACTCTCCCAGTGATGCTGGCAGTTCCCCTTTGTCAAGCGCTTCGTTCAACATGGCCGTCAACGGGGGCACCACATCCGCTATGAATTCCTTATAAAATTCCCTCGCCAATCCATCCACCCCGTAGCTTTACCAGTCGGCAGCTCCCTAATGGTGGCTTCCAGCTCGTCCGTGGTTATGGGGCTTCACGCCCATCTACTGTTTCTGCATCTAGCTTGCGAAGATCTGTGCCAGGGCTTCCTCTACTTCGGCGGTATCCGCTCCCAGCGTCTCTGTATATAATTCCTTATAATAATTATAATAGCACTCAATACCTTCTTGCGTTACACACCCCTCCCCGTCCCTACCCACAATCTCTCGTATCAATTCACGTTTGGTTTACTTCTGTATAGCCAGGCAAGCAAGCACCCTGGCTAAATCACCCTCAGCATGTTGTCCCTCTACATATTTCCTGTGATTCAGCTTGCCTAGCCTCTCCCAATGTACAAGACATTCCTGCCATAGCCGGGCTACTTCTTGGGCTCCATCGGTGGACAGATCTTCTGAGTGGTCCATGGTCTCTAGTTTAGTTTCAGCTTTAGTTAAATTACCCTCTATCACAGCTTGCATACCTTTAGCCTTGGCTATCGCCGTACCTCTGATCACTACCTTACAACATTCCCACAATGTACCGGCTGAATCAACACTTTCGGTTTTGTTCCTAAAGTAGTCCTTCACTCCCTCTCTCAGCTGTTCCCGTAAATCCAGCATCCCTGAGGGCCTCGCTTCTTAGCTTTTAAGTCGGGACGCACGCTCTGTGGGGGGCGGGTTTGCCATGTAACCACTAAGGGTGCGTGATCCAACAATACCTGAGCCCTGTATTCCACTGTCTTAAATTCACTTACTGTCTCCTCTCCTGTTAATACATAATCCAATCTAGTGTATAGATCTTTAGGGGCGGTATAGTGAGAATATCCTCGGGAGTGCAGGTGTAGGTCTCTCCATACATTGGACAATTTGAATGCTTGTAACTCCCCATTCAAGGCTTCAGCCAGGGGGCCCGGATGTGTGTGCTTATCGTCCGATCCGTCTACATTGCGGTTCAGCGTGCAATTGAAATCTGCCCCCCTCCCCCACATATCACTGTACCATCCCTGTGTTTCCCGGTCTGGGGGTATAATGATTGAAAATAGGCTGCGGTATCATGATTTGGTGCATAGGTATTGACAATACATAACTCCCTCTGTTCCACAAGCCCTTGGATAATAATCATCCTTCCCTTCTCGTGCCCGAAAGTCTTAAGTATTTTAAATGGTACGGACAGCACCACCCATATCAGAACCCCTCTTGCTAACGCCCAATATGGCAAGGCCAAGGTTGTGCCACTCCATTTCCTTGCCAGTGTGGCTTTTCTGTCCTTTGTGAGGTGCGTCTCTTGCAGGAGTGCTATATCAATCTTCTGGCATCTCAAGTATGACATTATGTTACGTTTAATATAACTATAGCCCTCTAACAACTATTGAGCCCTCTAACATTCCATGTGGCTATCTTAAGGTCCCCCGTCCCGTATAAACAATTTCGTATACCTCAAAAGTCTGATGCATCGATCACATGTCCCTTGCGTGGAGCTATAGGCTGTTTCCCTTCTAACTAGCCCAACTCTCTCCCCACCCCCATCCCCAACTATTGCCCAGCTCAATACCTTATGCTCAGGCATCCCTGCGTCTCTCCCCTAATCCCGTTTCTTGTCCCGGGGGCTGAGGTGCGGCAGGTGGATACTTGGCAACTAGTACACTAAAAAACAAATTCACACTTTGGGGGAGGTCGCTTCTCCGCTGTACGCTTCTAGTGGTGTGCGTACTGCTTTTCCTGTTATTCGTAGGTATTGGTGCCTATATTCAATGCACGTGGTCCTTGCCTCTTGCCACGCGCCGGTACATCAGTGTCGTCCCAGCGGTCTTCCTCAGGATTCTTGACGTGTGTCTCCCTCTCCTGTCTGTTGGACCTCTTCCGCTGGCAAACTCTCCCTATCCATCCATGCATGAGCGTCCTCCGGGTTGCCGAAAAAGAAGGTCTTGCCCTGATTGAACACTTTCAATCTTGCTGGGTACAGTAACATGTACTTCAGGTTTTCTCCCCGCATCCTTCTCTTGATGGATGTGAAATGCATCCTTTATTTCTGCACCGGCAGGGTGTAGTCTGGGAATGCAGTTATGTTTGCTGATGCTCGTTTTGTGCCGCCTTTCTGGAAATGCTCGAGAATCCTTTCTCTATTGTTAGGGAGAATTCTCTGTTTAGGCTGAATTTCCTAACCTAGTGAGTCCCCCAGCAGCTCTGCTGGATTTTTGGGGTTTATTTTTTTCTCCTGCCAAGAGTGAGTCTCTTTTACCCTCACTCTTGGACATGATTGGAGTGCGTTTCTTTGAATCTAGATGTGTTTAATGGGCTATGGGGTCTTTTACTCCATTGGGCTTCATGTGTTTTTGTGATGTGTGTTACACAGCACCCTCCGTGCAGTAACACAGGGGTGTCATAGTGACCCCCCAGTATAGACTCCATACCCTGGGACTGACTACTGTCTCCCAGGGCATGTAAAGTCACCATTGACTTTACTAGTCTTAAATTCTGAACAGAACCAGTACAACCATCATATTGTGGACGTACTGGCTGGGGCAATTCGATTGCCCCAGGGTCTGTTAGTCGAGGGGGCATGTCTCTGTCCCCCCTGATCGAGTTTTGGCTGGTGGCAGCGGATACTACTTTTTATATTCAACCGCGAATATTTTCCTATGGGATTTCCCATTGTTTTAGGCTACTATCTTTATTTCATTATTTACGGTAGCCTCGAACATACCGCCGGTTTATTTAATTAATATTAATTCTCCGGTTGGTATTTTTTTTGCCAAAACTTGATTCTAAAATGGCGTTTGTGTTCTCTTCTGTGACTCCAACCCAAGTCGAGCCCTTTGTTCCACTTTTTGGCGGACTTCTCCACAGAAGCCCTCCAAAGTGGTGCCACTCTGTCTGGGGTACTTAGGAGGGGTGGAGGGGAATTTAGGCACCCTGGACTGAGTTGCCTAGGCAACTCAAGTCGCACTCCATCCTGATTGGCCCAAGTGGTGAGCCGGCCGGCTCACCACTTAGCATGTTTGAGTGACAGCTAGGCTGAGTGAATGGGGGTTTGCTGCATAAAAGCAGGGCTTTGGGGACTGGAACTTCAGAAGTCGCCACAGGACCGAAGAATCCGACAAGGGAGAAGCTGAGCCAACCTGCCACGACACCACCACCGGTGGAGCCCTGCTGGACTGCCTCACCACTTTTCCCAACGACAGAGGAGATCTCCCGCCGGAGAGTCTTCTTCCTTTGACTGGTGGGGATAACCAGTTTCACCGTCTTTTCGCTTTCCCGACGTACCTCGTGGCCGCCTTTCCCGTGCCAAGCACCCCGGCAACCGGGATACCACATTTTACCACGACCGTGAAACAAAGGTACCACCTTTAACCGGGAAACTCCGCGGCTGGTTTCTTCCCTGGTAGTGCAACGACCTTCATCTTTCCTCCAAGTCGAGATCTTCTCTTCCCCTGGACGACGACGCAACTTGCACCCACTACCAGGAACAACTGCCACTGCTGGAGGCTCCTTCCCACTTAAGGTACAGTGTCCCGCCTGGCTTCCCTTGCTACCGACTGTACGGGGTAGATTTAGCCCCCGGCTTTCGAACCTGGGATAGTCTGGGACACCCTGGCTAAACTTTCTAAAGCCTCTCTAAATTCTTTTTGAACCCTCTGCAAGACTTTCTAAGCCTAGTGTAACTGTGTGATCTTGGGCGTATTTGTGCTCTGCTCTCTCCAAGAGTGGGCCCAGCCTTTGGACTTTGGCTCACCAGTGACTTTTGCTCCTCTGCCTTGCTAACAGTGTCCCTGAACCTTAGAGCGGTGTACCTTTCCATATTCTGTCTTTTTCCCTCCCTTTCTCACAAACTTATTAGAGTGCAATCTAGTTAAGCGCTCACCTCTATGAAAATAAGTGGTGTTTTACTGTGATTTATCTGATAGGGAAAAAGGGGTGTATCTATTACAATAGTAACTGTGTTTAGAATATTTTACAATAAGAGTGCTGGAGTGTTTCAACTGTGTGTTTTAAATAAATAATTATATACTTGGATACCAAAGCTCTGGTCAGTGTTTGCTTGTATTATTGTATCTGAGTGCCTATTGTGTATACTTTGCATACTGCCTAACTCTTCTTGAGGGAAGTCTGACTGCTCAGCCACAGCTACCAGGTAAATCTGGGTGGTACGGACTGCTACCAAGTGGGTTTACTGCCAACACACGGCCTCTGCCTGAATGATGAGAAGACCGAGCTCCTCCTGGTCGGGTCCCCCAATAACCTACAGAAACTCAGCCCGGACTACTCCAAATTCATCATAGATGGCAACATCATTCCAGTTGTGAATCATGTGAAAACCTTAGGCTTCTACCTTGACGCCAATACCAACCTCTCCAAACAAGTTAATATGACCGCCTCAGCTACCGCCTACACGGGAAAATTAATTAGGGCTTGTAGACCCTTTCTATCTACACACAGCTGCCTCATTCTGGCGAGGGCCCTCATACAATCGAAGCTTGAATATTGCAACAGCCTCTACTTGGTGCCAACCAAGCTATAATCAAGAAACTTCAGATCCTCCAGAATAATGCGCTGAGAGCAGCACTAAATATTCCCAGGAGAGAGCACATCTCCCACATAAGAATATCTTGTAAATGGTTATCTATCCAACAAAAAAAAAAATCGACCTGAAAACCCTCTGCCTCACCTATAAAGCCTTAAATCACTGTGCCCCCCAGTACCTCACCAATAAACTCTCCCTCAAGCCTAACACAAGACTCACCAGATCATCCAATACTCTCTGCCTCACCGTGCCCAGATTCTCCGCCAAAAGAGCGGGGGGCTCAAGCTTTACTGTCCTCGCCCCTCAACTCTGGAACACCCTGCCACTGAGTATTAAATTGACCAAATCCTTCCAATGGTTCAGAAGATTAGTCATTAGTTGGCTTCTGGAGAAGGAAATCCTCAGATAAACTAAGCTCAGTCCCTACTGCATTTATTGTACATACTTTGAATAGATTGACTAAGATCAGTATCAACTGTATATATTGTACATACTTTGAAATGTTCCTACTACCTGCCTGTACATATTATATTTGGCATCTTAACGCCACAATTGTATAACTGATTATTTACTGTAACTATGTAACCTGTCCTTAAGCGCCCATTTACCCCTGGGTCTGGAGCGCTATACTAAATAAAACAAACAAACAAACAAACACCTGTAGTCTTAAATCTTTTGCAGTGGTCCCTAAGGGAACTGCACAGGTTTCTGCCTAACATCTATCCTTATAGTTGAGAATCCTGGCTATTATGGGCCTTGGTGAGGAACCTGGAGGCGGTTTCTTCATCAGGGTCCCGTGAGCCCTTTCCACTGTAAAGCCTTGGGGTCCAGGGTCAATTTCCTGTAATAGCATACTGCCAATAAAGTTAGTGGGGCTTGCGCCCTCCTCTCCTTCAGGCAGTCCAATGATTCTCATGTTATTGCGTCTGGCCTGGCCTTCTGCATCTTGCACTCTACCCTGCAGATTATGCACTTGCTGTTACAATATTGATATGTCCCTGGATGTGTCCTTCAAGCCAGCTGCATTCAGTGCTAACTCCTTTTCCAGTGTTCCTGTGGACTCCGAGAGCGCCCAAACCTCTTGCCTCAGAAGGTTCACATCCGGCTAATGGCGTCTATTTTGGATTCCAAGGTACTCTGCATCGCTGCTATAGCATCCAGCATCCATTGGTCTCCTGTAGCACGATTTTGTTCTCCCTGTGAGGATAGGACCTCTGCTGTTGCTTTGTCTGCTGCGTTTGTGGATTTGGTGAAACGGTCCAATGTCGGCTGCTTGGACTTGTTCTTCTGTGACTTGGACGCCATGGGTGAGTTTACTGGGCCGGTGGGCCCGCCTCCGTCCACTTCCTTGGTTACTTGTTGCAGGCCATCGGCAGATGCTAGCTGGGGACTGTTCGTTAGATAACAGGATAGTTGGGCTGCCTCACACTTACCTCGAGCAGACTCCGCTGTTGGATGGCGTTCCTTGCGTTGCTGTGGTGTCCACCCCTTTGTAACTCCATTTCTCCAGCATTGGTATCTTTCATGGATTCACATGCTTAGAATATTCCCCGTCGTCAGACTGGGACACCTCGGTACACATATATAGCCTTTTCCTATAGGAAAACTTCCGACACTTTTGTGTCCTATCTACGTCCTTTTAGGACCCGCCTACGCATGCTCCGTAGGCCGTCCCAGTATAAGAGGCCCGCCCCCGCGGCTCCCCTTCAGATTTCGGCCCCTCCAAAGTAGGAAGGGTTAAACTTATCAATCAAATACATTGCATTCCGGGGAGGCTGGCGGGCGCATGTGAATCCATGAAAGATACCAATGCTGGAGAAATGGAGTTACAGGTAAGAAACTATTCCCTTCTCCAGCATTGGATCTTTCATGGATTCACATGCTTAGAATAGATTGTATAGCAGTAACACCTGAAACGGCGGTGAGAATGTAATGTAATATACCCTCACCATAATACACAATGCATATGTACAGCAGGAATAAGTTAACTCATATAACCTTACCCACATAAAGTATACTGTCATCAAAAGGTAGAAAACAGATTCTCCACAGCGTGGAGCTTACCTTACTGAAACAGATGGCGCAGGACAGCTCTTCCCATCTGCACCTCGTCCGCATGCTGCCTGGCAAGGCAGTAGTGGCGGGTAAACGTGTGGGGCACTGACCATGCCGCAGCCTGGCATATGTCCGTCAGCGGAATTCCTGCCCATAATGCTGCTGAGAAGGACGTTGATCTTGTAGAATGGGCTCTAGGATGTCCTTGCAGTGGCCTACCGGCCTTGGAGTGACAAAACGCAATCGTCGATGAGACCCATCGAGCCAATCCCTGTTTAGAGATTGCTTTTCCTCTCGTCGACGGACCATATGCGATGAACAGTTGTCGAGTAGACCTGAGTTCCTGTGTACGATGTAGGTAACATTTCAGAGCCCTCTTAACATCCAAGGTATGAAGAGCTTTTTCTGCTGTCGATGATGGGGTCGCGAAGAAAGTAGGGAGAACAATGGACGAGTGTTTGTGATACACTATCGGAACTTTTGGGACGAACGTAGGATTAGTTGCCAGGACCACTTTGTCCTTAAAGAATCTTAAGTATGGCGGGTCTACGACCAGCGCTTGCAGGTCCGAGATTCTCCTAGCTGATGTGATAGCAATCAAGAATGCCAACTTCCACGATATGAATTTCATGTCGGACGTGGCCATAGGCTCAAAAGGCGGTTTCATTAAGCCTGCCAACACTGTGTTGAGACTCCAAGTTGGAGGGAAACGTTTTACCGGGGGAAAAGTTCGAAATAAACCCCTCATGAAGTGTTTCACAAGTCTGTCGCTAAATAGAGGAGACGACTGTCTCTTCCTCGTGAACCTCGAGATGGCCGCCAGGTGCACCTTTATCGATGTGAAGGATAAACCCCTCTCTGCCAAGAGAAGCAGGTAAGGTAGAACTTGTTCCGGCGTCACCAACAACGGTTGTAGGCCTTGTTGTCCTCGACACCATTCACAGAACCTCCGCCATTTATAGGTGTAAGATGTGTTTGTAGAAGGGGCTCGAGCCGCCTGCAGAATTTTTTGACACTCCTCCGAAACGTCTAAAGCACCGAACTCCGAAAAGTCAGGAGCCAGGCTGTAAGGTTGAGACTGTCCGGGTCGTGATGCCACACCGTGCCTTTGTCCCGGGATAGTAGGTTCGGGACTCTCGGAAATGCTATAGGATGTTCCAGCGACTGGTGAAGCAGGTCAGAGAACCACGGTTGCCGCGGCCAGTATGGTGCCACTAGAATTACCCGGCAACTGTATCTGCGTATCCACTGTACTGTCCTCCGTATGAGGGGGAACGGGGGAAAAGCATAAAGGAACATGTCCGTCCATGGGAAGGAGAATGCCTCCCCCATGGAACCCTCCTGAGGCCATCTGCTTGCGAATTGCTCGCATTTCTTGTTGTCTTTGGTTGCGAAGGCGTCCAGAAGGGGGTGACCCCATTTCTCGAACACTTTCATCAACTGAACTGTGTCCATTTCCCATTCGTGTATCTGGGCCATGCTTCTGCTGAGGGAGTCTGCTTGCGAGTTCCTCACTCCAGGGAGGTGGTGAGCCACGATGGAAATTTCGTGCTTTAATGCCCAATGCCATGTTTTCTGGGCCTCTATGGAAAGAGTTCTTGATCGAGTCCCTCCTTGTTTCCTCAGATAAAACATGGCCGTTGTATTGTCGGTCAGTACTCGTACTCGCGATCTCTTGATGTGTGGTAGGAATGCCTTCAAGGCCCATCGTACTGCTCTGAGCTCTAACACGTTTATGTGTAGGAGTGACTCCGTTGGAGACCAGCGACCTTGCGTTTGGAGAGCACCCATGTGAGCTCCCCATCCGGTTAGGGACGCATCCGTGACTATGGTTCGCTGAAACTCCGGTTCCTGTAGGGGTACACCGTTGTTCAGATTGTGGAAACTCTGCCACCACTGAAGGGTCCGAAGCAGCTTGTCGTCGTTGATGGTTATCTTGTCTGACCACGATCCTTGAGCCTGCGTCCATCGGTCCGCGAGGAATTCCTGGACTGGCCTCATGAATAGGCGACAGTTTGCCACCAGATGGATGCAGGATGCCATGGCCCCTAGGACCGAAACGTATTTTCTCACTGAGAGCCTGGTGGTTTGACGTAGTCGGCTCGCCAGCTGATTGAGTTTTGAGGTTCTGTCGAGAGAAGGCTTCACTAGCCCTAACTGGGTCTCGAACTGTGCCCCCAGGAATACCAGCGTTCTCAATGGCCGCAGAGAGGATTTTTCGAAGTTTATGGCGAATCCCAGCTGTTGTAGAAGCTGCATGGTGGCTTGTAAACTTGTGTTGGTCGACGCTGGGGAGGATCCCCTTACCAGCCAGTCGTCGAGGTATGGGTATACATGGTGGCCTTGCTTCCTTAGCCAGGCCGCTACTGGAGCCAGGCATTTCGTGAACGTTCTGGGGGAGGTCTTGAGCCCAAAGGGAAGAACCGTGAACTGGTAGTGAGTCCGCCCTATTACAAATCTCAGGAATTTCCGTGTTTCCGACACATTGGAATATGGAAGTACGCGTCCTGTAAATCCAGGGACGCTAGAAAATCCCCTTCTTGAACGGCGCGGATCACTTCCTGCAGAGTGAGCATTTTGAATTTTAGGCTCTTTAAAGACTTGTTGAAATCGCGTAAGTCTAAAATGGGACGCCATTTGCCGTTCGGCTTTTTTACGACGATGTATCTTGAGTAGACTCCTTGACCTCTCTGTGATGTTGGAACTAATTCTATCACGCCCTTTGCTAACATGAATTTTACCTCTTGTTGCAGTATCCTCAGATGGGAATGAGCGGTGAACGTAGGTGGAATGTGCAGAGGGCTGTGCCTGAATTGTAGAGAGTGTCCGTTTCTTATAGTGTCCAGCACCCATTGATCCGTCGTTATTCGTTCCCATTCGTCGACATATGCCGACACTCTTCCCCCCAGAACGGTGTGTTGTATGTCACTGCTGATCTTTATTTTGCTCGTCTCTCGACGACAAAGGATAGGATGGTCTTTTCCTGGACGTCTGAAAGTTACGCCGTCGGTTTGCCGTTTGGGAAGCACGCCTGTATCCCTGGGAGGGGTAAGCCGACCTGCCAAAGGATCTGTCTCCAGACGCAGAGAATATGGAATTACCTGAAGCCCCTCTAAAGGGACGAAAAGACTTGTAGCTTCGGCCACTCTGGAGGGCACCCAATGAACGTGCCGTGTCCGAGTCCTCTTTCATTCCCTTTAGGGCTTCGTCCACCTTCTCACCGAATAGAAGGTCTCCCTCAAAAGGCATATCTAATACTTTGTATTGTACCTCAGGCCTGAAGTAGGTACACTTAAGCCATGACTGTCGTCGTAATACGACCCCATTATTGACTTGCTTGAAGCCTGACTCAGCGAGCTCCACCGCGATGTTTATTGCGTGATTTGAGGCTTCCTCACCCTCTCGAACAAGTAACATCGCTGCCTTCCTATGCTCTTCCGGAAGATGATCAAGCAACGGAGCTAGCCTGTGCCACATCTCTCTGTCGTATCTGGCTACGATAGCCAGAGAGTTTGCGGCCTTTACTGTGGTTGCTCCCACGGATAGCACTTTTTTGCCAAAGGCATCCTGGCGTCTCGCTTTGTTTTCAGGCGGAGTCGTGCACTTGTGCTGGGCCTTCGCCTTCCTCGCCGCTGCAGCCGACACCACCGAGTCTGGCGTTGGTTGGGAGGATAAACACTTGGGGGTAGACTCTGGAGCCTTAAACTTTTTCTCAAGGCGTCCTTTCACTGCCGGCTTCGAAAAGGGGTGACGCATTGTCTGCAACCCCTCCTCCCACACGTGGTCTAGTATTGGTATTGAGAACACAGACCTCCTTCTCTTACCCATGTGGTCGAACAAAAAACAGTCCTTTTTCTGTTCTTCCTGGGACAAACCAAATTATTTACACGCCTTCTCCATCATAGAATGGAATGATGCAATGTCGTCCGGAGGGGACGGGTGAGCTGGGCTTCTAGGGGTTTCCAACTCCACCTCTGACTCCCAGGTTGGATCCCTGGAGGGGGATGATGAGATATCCGACATGGCTCCCCTGTCAGACTCCGAATCTGGCAGCTCACCTTCCTCTTGTGCCAGTGCTGAGATTGGCGTGCGTCGGTGGACGGGACGGGCCCGGCTCGTCGACGGGTGACTGTGGCAGGTTTGCCTGAGGTAGTCTCTGGTCCAACGACTGTAGCAAGGACTGAAGTGTGGACAGAATTTCCAACGACAAAACAGATTGAGGATTGAGAAGAGGGGCAGATACCGGTAAACCGGATCCCCTCGTCGACGACTTGTCAGCCACTCGTAGCCCTAGGTCTGCTGGGCCAGCTATTCTCTCGCTCTCGTCCTCCCCCGAGGACAGCGACACAGCCTGTTCTTGCAGTAAAGTATCCGGGGGGATCGGATCAAAAACTTCAGGCCTCCAGACCTCCTGTAGAACCCCCGTCGACAAGGCCATTGTCGCCGCCGTTGTCGGTGGGACGGTGGATGCCACCTGCGTTAGTGGCAGGGTGGAGGCCGATGACTGGACCGCCGTCGACGACGGTGACTTAGCAGGTGGTATAGGCGGTCCCGCCTTTTCCACACTTGGCCTGCTTTTACTCGACTCTCGACTCATGGTCGATCTATGGTGATCGCCCGAGGAGAATTTCGGCCTTTCCTTTTAATGCTTTTTTGATGGATGATTTTTTTGACGAGGAGTCTCTAGCTGAGTGACTCCCAGATGACTCTTTTTCCGTCGGTCGAGATTTCTTCGCCGGTGGTTCCGACGAGGTAGCGCGGCGTGATGTTTTCGCCGATTGTGTGGAGCCTACCTCCGAAGGGGGGTATGCCCCCGCTCCATCATTCAGCCATGCCACCAGCCGTCGACTCCGGTCTTTGAGGATTTTTTGAGAAAACCCTTTGCATATGTTGCAGTTATCAGCCGAATGATGAGGGTGGAGGCAATGTATACAATCCATATGTCCGTCCCCCTCG
Organism: Ambystoma mexicanum; assembly: GCF_040938575.1. Classification (NCBI taxonomy): domain Eukaryota; kingdom Metazoa; phylum Chordata; class Amphibia; order Caudata; family Ambystomatidae; genus Ambystoma; species Ambystoma mexicanum. Next base: position 510,633,333 of record NC_090927.1, on the reverse strand, counting down.
TAAACTTTTTTCAAGCCGCACGTCGCACATGGACGGAACAGTGCTTTTCCTGACATGGAGGATATTTTCTTCTAACTCCAACTCCAGGTATACAACCTTGTACAAAATAGTAAGACAACGCGAGGAGATCCCACTTCTTTGGAGACGGTTGAAATCTGAAGGGGAGCCGCGGGGGCGGGCCTCTTATACTGGGACGGCCTACGGAGCATGCGTAGGCGGGTCCTAAAAGGACGTAGATAGGACACAAAAGTGTCGGAAGTTTTCCTATAGGAAAAGGCTATATATGTGCACCGAGGGGTCCCAGTCTGACGACGGGGAATATTCCAAGCATGTGAATCCATGAAAGATCCAATGCTGGAGAATGGTGAGGATAATCCACCTAGACAGGGTCTGTTTGGTAACAGCCTGGCCCAATCATTGTCTAGCATATCCCACAAAGAGTTGATTGTCCACTCTGACCCTGGCATCCTAGAAATATAAACGCTCAGAGCTCTCCTAGGATCCAACCTATGGAGTCGCTCTTCTTCCTTACTAGGAGGAGGAGGAGGATAGAAAGTAGGAAGAACCACTTTCTGGCTGAAATGAAATTCAGATACTACCTTGTGGAACACAGTAAAGGGCGGCTTAGATGAAAGTGCCTGCAATTCACTCACTCCGCGAGCGGATGTAACCGCAACCAAGAACACTGTCTAGAAGGACAATAATCTCAATGTACAAGAGTGCAAAGGTTCAAATGGAGCACCCATTAGAAATGTAAAAACCAAATTCAAATCCCAAACCGGCACCTTGAACATATTAGTCAGTCCTTTAACAAATTCAGAAATCAAAGGAATCTTAAAGTAAGAGCATTCTTCAGACGAGCGCTTAAAGATGCACAGCGCCGCCAGGTAACCTTTAATGGTACCTTTAAGGCCTCTGTGGGCCAAAGAAAGAAAGACAAAACCATAGAAATGGAACACTGAAAAGGATCAACATTTTGTCCTCCTCACCAGTCGCAAAACTTACGCCAACGGTACAGGGACTTTGTTGCTGGCCTCCTGATCGCAATTAACACCTCCATCACAACATCCGGGAGGTTCCAATCCTTATATCTCAACCTTTCAGATACCAAGCGTGAAGGTTGAGAGTTCTGACCTCTGGATGGAGAACCTGACCCACCCTCTCGTGAGAGCAGATCCTCTCGGTAGGGAAGACGGCATGGAGGGCAGATGGACATTTCTAGAAGGTCCGGGTACCAAGTTCTCCTGGTCCAATCCGCAGCAATGAGGATTATGTGGGAACCGAACCCCTGTAATCTTTGAGGAATGACAGGGACTGGAGGAAACGCGTACAGCAGTGGGAATGACAAATCCACTACCAATACATCTTAGGTTCCTCTCGGAGGAAATTCCATTGAGCAGAATCTCTTGCACTTGCTGTTGGCACTGGTGGCGAAGGGATCCACTTGTGGGGTTCCCCAAAGGGCGAAGATCTCCAGAAGGACTTCCTGAGCCAACGCCCACTCGTGAGAGATCATGCTCTGCTTGCTCAGAGCGTTTGCCGCCGCATTTTCATCTCCGGCCATTTGAACTTCCGAGATCAGCATTCCCTGCTGGATGGCCGAGAACCAGAGCTGCAATGCGCCTCTGCACAACGGGAGTGACCCTACCCCCCTTTTTTGTTGAGGTAATGCATGGCCACTGTGTTGTCTGTCATGATCAGGACACTCTTCCCCCGCACAGATGGCCGAAAAGCCTTCAGGGCCAGCCTGATGGCCCTCAGCTCTAACCGATTGATGTGGAGTTTGGACTCAGACGGAGACCAACGACCGCTGGCGGTCAAGTCGTTGGCATGAGCGCCCCATCCTGTGAGAGAAGTATCCATCACTACAGTCACCTCCGGCCACGGTTGCCAAAACGGCTCCCGCTTCGGCAAAACGGCTCGCCTGAGATACACTGCCACCACCACCATTAGCTTGGTGAAGACCCTCGGGTCGGAGGTCAAACCGAAGGGCAGGACCCGAAACAAAGTGCGAGTCGCCATCCGCAAACCTCAGGTACTTTCTGTGCTTGGGGTGAATCGGAACATCAAAGTAAGCATCCTGTAGGTCCAGAGACACCAACCAATCCTGAAGTTGAAGGGCCTGGAGGACTTGAGAAAGAGTGACCATCTTGAACTTGTCCTTCCCGAGAAGTTTGTTCAACCAAGGCAAGTCCAGGATGGGTCTCAATCCCACTTCTTTCTTTGGAATCAAAAAATAAGGGGGATACCATCCCTTGTTCCTCTCCGCTAAAGGCACCAGTTCTATGGTGCCTTTCTCTAGCAGGGTCAAGATTTCCTGCGCAAGGAGCGGATCCGGAAGCTTCAAAGAGAGATTCCCCGGTGGATTGTCGTGAGGCCGCTTTAGGAAGGGAAGACAGTAGCAGTGGGCGATAGTATCCAGAACCCACGCATCCGAAGTAATGGCTCGTCACTCTGCGAGATGCTGAGACAGTCTGCCCCCAACCGGCGAACCATGGGACATGGCCTCATGACTGTTTTGGAGCGGCTTCGGCAGCACCTGAAGGCAACGAAGCAGCTGCCTGAGCGGCTTTGGCACCTCTTTTTCCCCGACCACCACGGATACTTTTTTGCTGACCCCTTTGACTGGCTGCTCCTCTCGTTCTACCAAAGGAAGAGTAGTAATGAAAAGAACCTCCCCTCCACTGCTGTACCCTAGGATGAAAAGGCAGAGGTTGACGCACAGCTGCGCTTAAAGATTTTGCCCAGCCTTCGAGGTCTGCAACCTATCAAGGCTCTCATCAGCCTTGCTGCCAAACAAATGCGCGCCATCAAAGACCATGTTCAAACGACAGGCTTGCACATCCGGGGCAAAACCCGACTTCCGCAACCACGCAAATCTGCGTATAACTGTGCTCGAAGCCATGGACCGGCTAACACTGTCAGCCGTGTCCAAACCCGACTGAAGGGAGTCCCACATGGCATCCTTGCCATATTGCACGAGAGCAAGGAACCCATCCCTTTCTTCCCCCTCAGGAATATGCTCAGCCTCTAGAGAAACAGTTCCACAGAGTGTGTGAAAACATTGCTAAAACACAAGTGGAGTTGGCTGATTTCAACGTCATACTCCCCGCAGAAAATACCTTGCGAGCCCAACCGTCGAAGCATTTGTCATCCCTATCAGGAGGGATGGTAGGGTATGCCGCCTGCCTCGAGGTGGCCGTAGCCGCCTGAACCACCAAACTCTCGGGAGTGGGGTGAGTGGATAAGTAGCTGGGGTCGCCAACAGAAGGGCGGTACTTCTTTGTCCATTATTTTTTAACAGCCAGAAGAGATTCCGGTGACTGCCAAGCAGCCGCCACCCTTTTCTGTAAAGTGAGATGAAAAGGTAACACCGGGTCAGAGGACTGACCTTTATCTAAAATGTCCGTTAGATCATCTTGTACAAAATCTTCAGGAGGACTGGACCAGCCCAGATACTCCGTGACCCTAGCCATGAGCCTCCTGTATGACGACTCAGCATGAGCCCCAGGCTCAGGCCTGCCAAATTCCACTTCCGGAGAAGTGTCCAACCCACTGGCATCATGAAGGATTCACCTCAACTCGTCCAATTGACTGTCTCCAGAAAAGACAGGAGCCACATCAGGCTCAACAGGGTCCTCAAAGTCAGACCTTTCCTCCTCCTCATATATGTCGTCCAGAGGGAGGTAAAAACCTTGCCTCGGGACAGAAGAGGGCCTGGAGTTCACCACTGGCCGCACAGACTTAGCAGTAGCCTTCCTTGGAGGATCTTTTTTTTTTTTTTAAATTTTATTTTTGGCGGCAGAAGGTTACACGGTACAAACAGCAAGGCCTCAAGCATGGGCACATGTTACAAGGTGGAGTAATACATAAAGCATAGTACAATGGTAACAGCAACGTCAGGCATAGGTCACATAAGATTTATACAAGTATATGTTCATATAGTAGGGGTAGTTACGGAAGGAGTGGGGGAGAAGCCAGAGCTGGAGGCGTTCATGCTTCTATTGTTAAGGTAAGAGTTGAATTCCATCCATATGTTCTTGGGGCGAGAGGTGGCAGGGAGCATGGATATGAATTCTTCCTCACAATTACGTGACCAAGTAAGCATATGGAGCCACTTCCGGTGGGATGGAGGGAAGGGACTCTTCCAATTCTGAAGAATGCATTTCTTGGCTATCATACAACCAATATTAAGGAATCTAGCTGAACTCCTAGTGTCATCGGTCCCCCATGCACCAAACAGGACGGCCAGCGGATCCGGGTTTACTACCGTTTCAGTGATAGCAGAGAGTGTTTCTAGGATACCCTCCCAGAATCCAAGCAGTTTGTTACACGACCAGAACATGTGTAGGTGATCAGCCTCTGTCGCCCCGCAGCGGGGGCAGGAGCGCGCTGTAGTACGGGCGAACCTCGAGGTTCTATACAGAGTATAATAAAGTCTATTTAGAAGTTTGTACTGCATGGCTCGAAAACGGAAATTGAGAGAGACTCTTTGGGTGTGTAGGCACATACCCTCCCAGGCCCCATCCGATATTTCCAGGCCCAGGTCGCTGGCCCATTCATCTCGTGCCCTGAAAGTCGGAGTAGGGGAAGCAGCCTGAAATATCTTGTAGAGTGAGGAGACTACTCCACGGGCACCACCCGAATTGGCAATGTATGCGATGGCCGGGTTGTCTGGGGGCTCGTCCGGGAATGTGGGCCATTTGGAGCGAAACGCAGCCCGTAATCTATAGTATTGGAGGGTTTCCAAGGCGGTCCCGGTATCCAAGATAGGGGGTCAATGAACCTGCCTTCAGGATAGAAGTCCGTCAGTGCCTGGTATCCCAGCATCCCCCAGTGTCGGGCCAGCGCTGCATCGTGGGTTGGTTCCAGGCCGGGAAAGCCCACACAGGAAGCCACTTGTAGTACGGGGAGGCTCCAGGCGTCTGGAATAGTAGGCGCGCCCAGGCTAAAAGAGTCGTATTGAGAGGGTCAATGGGAGAGTCGGGTGTGTATTGACGATGCAGTATAATGGACATTAGATCGGTACCAGCAGTTGCCAGTTTTTCCAATTTGACATGGGGACGTACTGGTGTACCAGGATACCAGTGAGTAGCATGTTGGGCCTGAGCTGCGTGCCAGTAAAGTGATAGATCCGGAGCCGTGAGTCCCCCTAGCTTGTATGGAAGTGTCATGTCCATCCACTTTTTACGTACTGCGCCCGAGTGCCAAAGGAACTGCGCAAATAATGTGTGTAGCCTGGAAAAATAGGCCTTCCCAGGCCACACGGGTACGTTGCTAAACGTGTAGAGAAGTTTGGGGAGCAGAATCATTTTAATGAGGGAGAGCCGTCCAGCAATGGATAGTGGGGGGGAACGCCACCGGAGGGCTTTGGTCTCAACTATTCGTGATACCGCAACGTAATTATCAGCAAGGAGGGTGGATTTAGCTAAGGATATGTGTACGCCCAGATATCTAACACCATTCGGTGACCAGCGGAGGGGGTATTCAGAGACGGGTTGCTGGGTGGATTTAGTGAGCGGGAAGATCTCCGATTTGGAATAATTAATAGTGAAGCCGGAGTGAGTGCCAATGCGGGTGATATCCCTCAGTATTGAGTCCAGGTGTGTCGCAGGGTCTCTGATATATAACAAAACGTCGTCCGCGTATAAAGATATGATTTCGGGGCTGTCTTTCAATCTTCTTCCCTTGCGGGCGTGATGAGCACGGACATAATCTGCCATTGGTTCTATTGCTAAAGCGAACAGTATTGGAGAAAAAGGGCATCCCTGTCGGGTACCTCTAAAGAGTGTAAAAAGGTCAGATGTTAGTGTATTGGTTCTAACCCGCGCCACGGGAGAGGTGTATAGTAATTTGATGAACCTAATCATGTTCGGTCCGATGCCCATAGTCTCAAGCACCAGCCAGGTGTATCTCCAGGAGACCATATCAAAGGCCTTTTGTGCGTCTAGTGTGACCGCCACCGCCTGCACATCCTGGTCAATGCGGGACATTACGTTAAATAGTCTTCTGATGTTGTGGGAGGTGGACCTACCAGGTACAAAGCCGGCCTGGTCCTCATGGACCAAGTATGTCATAATGGGCAGAAATCGGTTCGCAATAATTTTTGCGAAGATCTTTGTGTCGAGGTTCATAAGGGAGAGGGGTCTATAGGACCCACATTCATCGTCCGGTTTGTCAGGCTTGAGCAGCACTGTGATGGCTGCCTCGCGCATGGAAATGGAGAGGATAGAGACTCGGAGCGATTCATCCCAGACCTCAAGTAGCTTGGGGGCGAGTATGGAAACGTGTTCCCGGTAGAAATCGGCGGTTAAGCCGTCAGGCCCCGGGGCTTTGCCCTTGGGTAGGTCGGAGATGGCCGTCACTATCTCATCAAATGTATTTGGGGAATCTAGTTCATCTCGAGTGGTGGAGGAGATCTCTGTGGTGGGGATCCGGTCGAGGAGTTCTCGCATATGTTGTTCAGTGTGCTCAGCAGGCTGAGAGTAGAGGGACCTGTAGAACTCGGTGAATGTGTTTAGGATTTGTTGGTCAGCCCACTGAACATTTCCCTGTTCATCCTTAAGAGAGGTGATTTGCGCTCGGCCAGATTCCCATTTGATTAGTGTTGCTAACGTTCTCCCGGGCCTATCTCCCTCACCATATTTCCTGGCTGCTTGAGGGCGGCCAAGGAATTGTATTTCGCTGACGGCGAGTTTGTTGAATGCCTGAAGTTCATCGGAGATCTGGGCAAGTGTGGCATGGTCGGCACCCGAGGCACCTTGCAGTTCCAGTTGCTTCAGTTTGCTTTCAGACCGGCCCAATGCTGTTCTAATTGATTTCAACACCCCAGCCTCCCGGGAGATGGACATTCCCCTGATATATACCTTGAAGGCGTCCCATCTTACTGCAGCAGAGGTGTCTCGGAGAGTGTTTAATTCGAAGAAAGAAAGAATGTCAGCAAGTATTTCAGCCTTGAATACAACATCTCGCAGAGCATCAGATTTGAAACGCCAGGTGCTAAACGTCGGAACAGGTATCCCCAGTCTAGCCAAGAGTGTAATCGGGGCATGATCAGACAGCGTGCGAGGCAGGATCTGGGAGTCGACAACCCCTCCCATGACACCTTTGGAGACAAAAAAGAGGTCTATCCTAGAGGAGCTATCATGAACTGATGAGTAATAAGTGTAATCCCTTAGATGGGGATGTAGCATTCTCCAGGCATCGCAGATGTCAAGGGTCTTAATGTGAGAGTGCAGTCTGCGTGCAGCACTGGACAAAGGCCGGGGAGTGGTACCAGTTCTATCTAGGGCCGTATCAAGGATAAGGTTTAAATCTCCCCCCCAAAGGATCGGTGTGCCCACATATCCCAGCAGTATGGTGGTGATCTTGTCAAAAAAATCGGGAGAGTCCACATTGGGGCAATAGGTGTTGACTAGTAGATATTCTTTGTTGGCCAGGGTACAGTGTAGTATTACATAACGTCCCTCGGGGTCAGTGTAATTTTTGTGCAATGTAAACTTAATGGATTTATGAATCATGGTTAGAACCCCCCTTGATTGAGTGGAGTAGGAGGTAAAAAATCTAGCAGGTCCCCATGCTGGGGCCATGGTTCTAGGAATGTGGCCATTGGAGTGTGTCTCCTCTAGGAGCAGTATTTTGCAGCTATGTCTGTTGGCATAAGCCATGATTTTACGCGCCTTGGTGTGATTGCTTACCCCACGAACATTCCATGACATTATGACGGTAGCCATCGCAGCAACTGATACATCATTATGTAACACGTATTCTCAATGAACATCTAGGATCCAACAATAGTGTGTGCCCCTAAGCTTGAAGATAAACTCGCGATCACGGCCCATTAGTGCTCGCCTCATGTAACCTCGTGTGCCTTTATAGAAAACACCCAGTATTCCCCCCCACCCTCACCACCAACCCAAGATTAGCATTGTACCCCCCACCCACCCCAAACAGCGCATAGTCGGATCGGCCCCAACATGATCCGGCCTGTGCAAGAGCCCAACAGGGGCAGAACCAAAACAAAAGTATAAAATGCAGTGCAATCGCAGAGGGGTGCGCTATTGCCGTGTGCTAGCACGCTTGGGACCCAAGGGTGTCCGTGAGAAATTAAACATTGTTCGCGGTTTAGTAATATCTGTCGCAACATCTGTATGCAGCCGTGTCGGCCCCAGTATAAAACAGAGAGACGCAACATACAACGAAGACAGTAAGTTAGCATAATCACGATGAGTGGTTCAACAACATGAAAAATTGACAGTGCGAATCTGAAGGTTTAGGTACAGTGAGTACAGCTCGGAGGGCATGGAGAATATAACAGCAAGGTAGTTGTGGGGGAGGCCGGTAGATAGTGGAGCCGCCAGCCCGCATAAGCAAACGACGATCAAGAAGAACAAGTTTCGGACCAGGTTCAGTCATTCTCCCCCACATCCACAGCAGGCGGACGTGGGGGAATGTGTGCCTCTATGAATTTCACCGCCTCCGAGGGCACCGTAAAGAAGTAAAGTTTGCTGTTAAATGTGAACTTTAAGCGGGCAGGGAATAGGATGGCGTATGGGATGTTTCTTTCCCTGAGCATTTTCTTGACTCCAAGAAATTGGCGACGCTCCTGCTGAACTGCGATTGAGAAGTCAGGGAAGATTCGGATCACCTGCGAGTCCAATCTGAGCTCACCCTTCTCCCGCGCGAGGCAGAGGATTTGATCCCGGTCCCTAAAACTCAGAATTTTAGCAACAATGGGCCTCGGAAAATCTCCCGGTTTGGGACGTGGGGCCAGTGCCCTATGGGCCATTTCGATGGTGAAGAAGGGGACATATCCGGGTTGCCCAACAGGTCTTTCAAAAGGTTCTCGACAGCCAGTTCAAGTCAACCCTTCAGCGCATTTTCCGGGACTCCAATAATGCGTATATTGTTCCTCCGTGATCTAGATTCGAGGTCATTGCATTTGGCCTTCACCAGTTTCATGTCCGAGACAAGGGTGGATACCGTGTTCTGTAGTGTGGTTATATTGTCCTCATTGGAACTGATCCTGTTTTCAGTTTCGGTGATTCGCGTCCCATGTTGGTCTAGTTTGGTCCTGAGAGAGGCCACATTTGCATTGATGTCATCTAGCTTCTCATGGAAAGCTGCAAAATTTCTAGCCATTGATTCCATGATGACCGTCAGGTCCGCTGGGGGGCTTTCTGCAGGGAGTGGTACTTCGATCTGGTCGCAAGATGTATGGGCCGGATCGGGCCTCGGGGCGGCTTTCGCAAATTTGTCCATGGCCCCTGTCTTACCAGTGTTCCTGGATCTATTGGACATCGTGTGTGGCGTGTGGTTGGACTCGTGTGGGTATCGTGTACCCTGAAGCGGGGCGGTGCAGTGATCACATGGAAAAGGCTGCACTCTTGTTGGTGGCGTAGCAAATGTCCCTGAGCCTGAAATCCAGGCGCCGGGGGTGGCGGCCAAAGGGGTTCGCCCTACTGGGGCACAGCGCGGATCTTAGGGCAGCAGTCAGATTGATCCAGGGGGGTTTGCAGAAAAATACGGCACACAACGGCCTCCCCAACCCCTCACCTCAGGCTCGGCTCACATCCGTAAGCAGGATCAGGATAGTGGCGTCTTCAGCAGAGTCTCATCACACGCAGCCGATGGCCCTGTCCGCCGAGGCAGCCGGAGAGGCCTCCGGGCCGTTAGGCGCGGAGGGAGCGTTGTCTTCGGGGCGTGCCGCGATGTCGCAGAGGCAGCAGGGGTAGAGCCAGGCAGGGGCGGCGCAGGAGCCGCGGTCGGCCGCCAGGAGTACCAGATGTCAGGCGCCGGATTTCGCGCTGGATCCGTCCACGTGCGTCGGTGTAGGCAGCACAGGCGGCCCCCGCGTATCAAGCCCGGTCCCGGCCACAGGGCAGCCGGGCGTGGGGGTAAGACAGAGAGCCGGGCGAGGGATGAACCACTGGGCCGTCAGCTGCCACGGATGTCTATCGGCGCCGCCGCCCACGCCGTTCACCGGGAGCGCGAGGGCGCAGTTCGGCCCCACGCGGGGGCGACACCGGCGGCCGAATACAGGGTTAGAAGGTCCGATTCGGGGCCAGATTTCACAGGCAGGTGGCCCCTAGTGTCAGCAGTGTAGGAGCCAAATCTGGAGACGGGGTAGAGTAGCAAACCGCAGATGGAAGCAGATGCAAAGCGGCAGCACACGGAGCTGAAAAGCTAGGCAGCCATTTTGTCAGCTGCTCAACAGCGCCCCCCTTCCTTGGAGGATCTGACAGTAAATTGTGGGCAAAAATACCCAAAGGTGTCGAGGGCGCCGAAGGCTTAGACGCAGAGAGCGTCGACAGCGCCAAAGGCTTTGATGTCGACAATGGTGCCGACAGTGCCGAGGGCTGATGAGAAGGCAAAGCCTCGATGTCTGAATCCGACTGACACTGCGCTGACGGAGTCGAAACAGGCCTCGAGCCCTTAGCAGGCTTCTGCGGTCTCGCTGGGGACGAGGACCGAGACCTGGAAGCACGTCTCTTGCGACTATCCTGAGTCTTGTCCGAATGGGACCTCGAAATTTTCCGATGCAAGTTGCGTCGAGGTCCCAAGCCCGAAGGCGTGTGAGCCACATTACGAGACCGTTCCTTGCCGGCTTCATCAGAAGGTGCTGCCGAAACTGTGCCTTGCGATAGAATAATCGCCAACATCTGCTCCTTAAAGGCAGCCCATTCCTCCGGAGTCGAGGACTTCATCGGCCATGCCACTTTCTTCGTGGCTCCATCCTCAAAGGAGGACGGGGAAGGCAACCAGTGACGGCGCTTCCTAAAATGCCGGGACGAGGAAGAAGAATGGCGGGAACCACTCCGGGACCGAGATCCCCGGGCCTCCTCCCGATGCAGAGAATCGCCTCTCAAGTCATCGGTGGAAACCCCCTTGGACGATTTAGATTTTCGGGACTTACTGGGTTTAGAACCCCTACCTACCTGAAGCTTCCCCTTATGCTTCCGCAAGGCCTTGGCAGTCAGCGAAAAGGCATTTTGAGCAGTCGTCGGTGTCGTGACTCTCGCCCAAGTACCACAAACAAATGCGATGCGGGTCGGTGATCGACATTTTAGACTTGTAGTCCCGCCAAGTCCTGAAGCCAGACCGCCGAGTCAGAGGGGTCAAAGAAGAAGAGTTCTCGAAGCAAACACGTTTGCGGAAAAAAATGAACTGAGGCTACGGGTGCCGTGCGTCCTATTTATAACATCCGGTGACGTCACCCTCGACGGAGGCCTTCGAGGGACATCGACCTGATGTCATCTACGTAGGACGCCCTCTGCTGAAAAAAAAGGTTCTGAAGTGCACAGCTGTGGACATTACATGTCAAAGATGTGGAATATGTTGGAGGACACAATCCATTTGAAATGCTATTACGGTGAGTAATGCATGTCTTCTGATGCTTGTTAATCTGCTTTTAATCACATGCATAGACTAGCGAGCAGTACCCGGAGTTGGGTTGTGAGAAGGAACAGTAGTGAAAAGATGTCTTAATACTGCTTGCCCCACCTGAGAATCAGATCTAGAATGAGTGTCTAGGCAATAGTGTTTTGTAAAGGTGTGTACAGAAATCCAGGTTGCCGCTTTGCAAATGGACTCAAGGGGAACATTTGCAATGAATGCTATGGAAGCCCAGTGCCCCGAGTAGTGTGTGCTCTAGGCTTGAAGGGCAGTTCTCTCTTAGCAAGAGTATAACAGTGTGATGCATTTGACAATCCACCTTGAGATAACTGATTTAGAGACAGGATCCCCTTCTCTACCAGCAGCCACTGAAACGAAAAACTGGTTTGTCTTCCTCAGTGGTTTCGTTCTTTCCAGGTAAAACACGACTGCTCTGCGCACATCTAGTGTGTGTAGGCTCTTTTCGGCCATGCTAGTGGGATTCTGGAATAAAGTGGGTAGTTCAACTGATTGGTTCACATGGAACTTCGAAATTAATTTATGCACAAACCGAGGATGAGTGTGCAGAACGCCCTTATCCCTGTGGACTGTAACAAAAGGGTCTAGAACTGAGGGGGCCTGTAGTTTGCTAACCCTTATAATCGAAGTGATAGCCACTAGGAAGGCAGTCTTATAAGTAAGGTCTTCAAGACTTGCTTTATGCATTGGTTCAAAGGGAGACCCCACGCGTCTGGTCAATACCACATTTAGATCCCATCCGGGAGCTGGGTTAGAAATGGGGGGGGGGATACATTCTCTTAACCCCTTCCATAAAGGCCTTAACAGGTATTTTCCACCACAACACCTTCTGTTGTGACGTAGTGTAGGCTGAGAGAGCAGCTATGTGAACTTTTAGGGAATTAAAATCCAGTCCTGAGTCTAACAAGTGGGTCAGGTACCCAACCGGAGGGTTCAGAACATGCTGTTTCCTGGAAAATTTTCATTTTCCTCCCTATGGCGCCGGAATTTGTCTCCAATAGAGCTAGACAAAGGCACAGGACTCTATGTAGTCCTCGCGAGCATCGGGGTGCTGTGGCGCGTCTTTTGACGTGTCCGCGGGCCTCTCTTTGCGCTTCATCGTCTCTTTAGACCTCTCCTTCAGCCCCACTAGCGATGCTTTTGGAGATGTTCGGTCAACCGGGGCAATGTGCCAGTTGACTAGGAGGCCTAGCGGTAGATTTTTCTCCTACCGGGGCCTTCGGCAGCGTCAGAGCGTCAGCTAAGCGCGCTTCGACGGCCGGATGTGTTTTAGGAGGTAGCGCCCCTTTGTTTAGGTGGCCCAGTCGCAAGACGCTGCTGCGGATGCGGGGAAGGCTGTTGATCTTGAAGATCACAAAATCCCGTCAAAATTTTTGGTGGTCCTGTTGGCGCTTTTGCCCGTTTCAACGGTACCGTCAAAACCGGGTTTGGGGTTGTGTGTTTAGTGTGGCGGTCTTGTACGCTCCTGTCGCTGGGTGTTATCCCCATAGCGTGATTCGCGTCAGGCCTAGCGGGGACGGAGACGGGCGTGGCGGACCTAGGAATGTCCCTCGTGAGGTCGATGGCATCTGCCATGGATGCCTGGTCATCACTAGTACCCCTGTCACTTTCGGCGGGTGCGGTGGTGGGGGAAGAAGATCCAGCCCGCGACATGCCGTAGGCCGGCCACCGCTTAACGCGGCGCTCCTTAAGCGTTTTAGGGCAAAGGAGTTTACAGGCCGTGCACCATGCTTCGTTGTGGTCAAGGGGTAGACAATTATTGCACTTAGAGTGCTCGTCCTTCCAAGGTTATCTAGCCCTGCAAGAGGGGTAAAACCTAAATGGTGTCCTTTCCATAGTGAAAGGCAATAAAGGCGATGACCAGACCTAGAGGGGGAAAGAGGAGAGAAAGGATATGGCCACCCCGACCCCACTCTACTGTGTAGGCCGGCCAGAGGGCCCCGGCCATGTGGTCCACTCCGCCGCCGGATCGTAGGCGTCGAAAGTCCACTGCAGTCTTCTCCATAGTAAAGGAACCACCGTCGAAATGACTTTAAGGGAATAATCGACAAAGTCGATAACAAGTTGATAACAATGTCTCTTATGAAAGAGCTCCACACTAGGGCGACCAGTAATCTGGGCGGAAAAAAAACAATCTGAGGGACCACCGCGCGTGAGGGCTTTTGGGTACATGTCACGATAGGGATAGTGTAAAAGACACGCCTATGCCGACGTCCCCTTTCGGTCCCCGAAAGACAAGATGCAAGACTCTGCGGTTACCACTGGATGTTGGACCATATGCACAGCATGTGATTCTAAGGAACAAGTTACTTACCTGTAACTGTTGTTCTCCAGCATGGGTCTGGCATGGATTCACATGCTCATGAATATTCCCCGTCGTCAGCCTGGGAATCCTCGGTAAAGAAAAAAATCAGTATCAGTTTCGTTTCTGATCTGTCTTTCTTAGTAGTAACCAATCACTGATCTATGGGTCATACTGCCCCCAGCCAATGACTGCCCTCTCCCTAAGCCCCGCCTCTGGCAGCCATCCTCAGATTTGGTAGCAAGCCAAGTGGCAGTATGACTAAGTGAAGAGCCGCAGAGGGGTAGGTGGGAGGGTTTGCATGTGAATCCATGCTAGACCCATGCTGGAGAACAACAGTTAGAGCTAAGTAACTTGTTCCTTCTCCAGCATGGGGTCTGGCATGGATTCACATGCTCATGAATAAAAGAATACATAGCAGTATACACATGCACAACCACGGGAGGTGGCAACAGGCTCAACATTAAGCAATACAACAACTGAACATTAAGCATCTCTTACCTCTTCACCAGGTTCAGCTTAAGTGAACAGGTTGCGCAGCACTGCTTGGCCGACCCTGGACTCCTCCCTGGAGTCCCGATTGACGCAGTAGAATCTTGTGAAGGTGTGCGTCGACCTCCACGTAGCAGCCCTGCAGATGTCCAGAAGGGTTACACTAGACAGGAACGCCGTGGTAGCAGCGATCGCTCTGGTCGAATGGGCACTCGGATGGCCGGGCAGCGGTCGGTTTGCCAACCGGTGACAATGCATGATGCAGCCGGAGAGCCATCTGGAAATGGAAGTCTTCGAGAGAGCCTTCCCTTGATTCACAGACCCAAAGTTCACGAATAGCTGTGACGTCTTCCGAAAACTGTTCGTGCGGTCCACGTAGAACTTCAGCGCTCTAGCTACATCCAGCGAGTGCAAAGTCCTCTCGGCCGGCGGCGAAGGTGACGGGAAGAAAACTGGTAACACCAAGGGCTCGTTGAGGTGGAAGTCCGATGGCACCTTGGGCATCAAGGAGGGGTGCGTCCTAAGCACTACCCTTGTGTCATGAAAAGTCAAGTATGGAGGCTTGCAAGATAGGGCCTGAATCTCTCCCACTCGTCGTGCAGAGGTGATGGCCACGAGGAACGCTGTCTTCCATGACAGGAACTTCAAGGGTGCCGAATGCATAGGCTCGAATGGGGCTCCCATGAGCCTGGTCAGCACCACATTAAGTTCCCACGCTGGGGGAGGAGCCTTCACCGGCAGGAATGAACGGAATAGTCCCTTCATAAATTCCTTTACCAGGCGATGAGACCACAAGGACGCCCGTCCCGTAGTCCTGGTATATCGGGAGATGGCAGCCAGATGTATTTTTATGGAGGCATGAGCCAGTCCAGCTTTGGCCAGCGACAGCAAGTATGGCAGCACTTGAGGGGCCATAATCCGCCGAGGGTTAATCTTCTGTGCACAGCTCCAGACAGAGAACCTCTTTCATTTATGACTAACACTTGAGAGTTGAGGACGCCCTGGCCTTTGCAAGAACCTCTCTGCAATCAGCCGGAATATCGTACACTCCAAACTCTAGCGCTGCAGGAGCCAGGCCTGCAAGTTCAGCGACTGTGGGTCGTGGTGTAGAATGGCGCCTCCTTCTCTGGAGAGAAGATCCGCGTTCGCCGGCAGCCTGACTGGCGGGGACGTTGACAAGTCCAGAAGGTCCGGGAACCAGATCTGCCTCGGCCACGCCGGTGCGACGAGGATCATCCTGCACCTGGACTTCTTGAGCTGGCTGACGAGGCGGAGCAGCAACGGCAACGGAGGGAACGCGTAAAGAAACAAGCCGTCCCAAGGGAACGAGAAAGCATCGCCCATGCTCCTCGGCTGTGGGAACCTGCTGGCGAACCTCTGGCACTTGGAGTTCGTCGCCGTCGCGAACAGGTCGATCTGGGGTTTGCCCCATCGTTGGAAGAGTCGATCCACTTGATCCTGGCGCAGTTCCCAATTGTGGCACGAGCCCAGCTCCCTGCTGAGTGAGTCGGCGATGGTGTTTTTTTATTCCTACCAGGTGGAAGGGAACCAGAAACATCCCCTGGGCGACAGCCCAGTGCCACAGATCCTGGGCCTCCTTGGATAGGGCTGGGGATCTGGTGCCTCCCTGCTTCCGTATGTAGAACTTTGTGGTGGTGTTGTCAGTGAAGATCCTCACCACCTTGTCCTTGAGGGACGGGAGGAACGGCTTGAGCGCCCAGAACACAGCACGGAGCTCCGAGATGTTGGTGTGAAGAGACCTCTCCGCCGGGAGCCAAAGGCCTCTTGCATGGAGATCTCCGATGTGGGCCCCCCAACCCTCCAGAGAGGCGTCCGTAGTCACCGTCTCCTGAAACGACGGGGTTTGAAAGTCCGTGCCCGTCGTGAGGTGCCCCACCATAGGATCGCCCGACGGAACTCCTCGTCGAGGGGGATCCTGTCCTCGAAGCAGCCCCCTGCCTGAAACCAGCGGGCGTCGAGGAACTCCTGTAGCGGAAGCATCCGAAGTCTGCAAAGGGGTACAAGGTAGATGCACGAGGACATCACCCCGAGAAGGGACTTGATGGACCTCACCCTGGCCATGTCTGTGGCTAACAGTCGCCGTACCTTGCCCAGGATGGTTTTGGTCCTCTCCTCTGAAGGGGAGGCCAATTGCTCCACTGTATCGAGCTTCACTCCCAAAAACAGTGCTACTTGCGACGGAACCAGGTGGGATTTGGGGTAGTTAATGGAGAACCCCAGCTCCGTGAGCAACCGGACGGTCCTCGTCGTATGAATGACGGCGAGTTCCCTTGACCTTGCCCGGATTAGCCAGTCGTCCAGGTAGGGGTAGACGTGGATCCCCTGCAGGCACAGCCGCGCCGCCACTGGTGCCAGGTACTTGGTGAATACCCTGGGTGCTGACTTTAATCTGAACGGTAGGGCTCTGAATTGGTAGTGGCGTCCTTGAACCACAAACCTGAGGAACTTCCTGTGCCTTTCTAGAATGGGGATGTGGAGTAAGCATCCTCCAGGTCCAGCGACGATAGGAAGTCGCCTTCCTCCAGCTGTCCCAGTACGTGCTGGAGTGTGACCATCCTGAATTTCTGCACCTTGATGTATTTGTTTAACCGACGCAGGTCTAGGATGGGGCGCCAACCGCCTGTCTTCTTCCTGACGAGGAAATACCTTGAGTATACTCCGGAGCCTCCTGGGGACGAGCTCGATGGCACCTTTTTTGAGCATCGCCTTTAACTCCAACAGCAGTTGAGGGACGTGATTCTCCTTCCTGGCCACGGGAGGAATGCGAGGGCACTTCTTTAGGAATTCCAGCGAGTGCCCGTTGGCCAGGGTGTCCAACACCCAACTATCGGAGGAGATGGACTCCCACACCCTGACGAACTTCGTCAGTCGGCCTCCCACTGGGGTGCTTCGGTGGGGGCCCGACCACCCGGCCGGGTCAGTCTTGCTTGGAAGCGGCCTTGCCACCTTGGCGACAATGGCGGGAACCCCCTTGCTTGCCACGACTTCTGTAGGCCTCCTGGGAAGAGGAGCGGGCCGCCTGGCGGTAGGTGGAGGAGCCACCGCTGGATCCTTTGGAGGCACCCTGTCTGCCTCCAGAGCTCCGAAAAGGGCCGTCGCTGCAGAAGCACCCCCAGAGCCCGGGCCGTCTCTGAGTCGGTCTTGATGGCCTGTAGAGACTCATCCACTGCCTTACCAAAGAGGTTGTTGCCGTCGAACGGCATGCCCAACACTCTGGTCTGGACGTCCTGGCGAAAGTCTGTCGCCTTGAGCCATCCTCGTCGTCGGAGGCAAACTCCGTTGCCCAGTTGGCGAAATCTGGTATCGGCAATGTCTGTTGCCACCGTAATGGCGTGATCCGACACCACCTCGCCCTCCTGCAGAATTTCTAGGGCCTCCGGCCTTTTGTCATCAGGCAGGAAATCTAGCAGGGGAGCTATCTTGAACCAGAGCTCCCTGTCATAGCGGGCCACGAGATGACCCGTCGTCCCATAGAGTCCAACTTCTTACCCTCGCTGTCCAGTGGGGAAGTGGAAGTTGAAGCCGCGGCGCCCGCTGCCTTCTTCGTAGCCGCTGCCGAGATGACAGAGTTCGGCATGGGCTGGGCCCTGAGGCACAAGGGGGCGGCATCGGGGACTCGGTACTACTTCTCGTACCTGTCCCTCTTGGCGGGTGTCGTGGCAGGGTTCTTGAGGACAGCAAGCCCCTCGTCCCAGATGTCGCCGAGTAAAGGCACCGCGAGGACCGTCTTCCTCTTAGCCTCTCGTCGTTGGTACAGAAACCCCTCCTTTTTCTGTTCTTCAGGGCAGAGCTGGAAGAGCTTGGATGCCCTGGTTATCATGGTGTGGAAAGAGCCAACCTCATCGGCTGGGGCCGCCCGCAGTGGGGGGAGGGGGTGACGACAGGATGTCTTCTGTGTCATCACTGCCGTCGTCGTCCGTCCCCGTATCCGTCGCCGTATCCTCTCCCGGCGAGGGGGATGAGGAGTCCACCGGCCTCACAGGCACGAATGGCGGAGAGGGGTGGACTCTCCTCCGCTTGTTCGGAGGGTTTCCCGACAGGCCTGGTTCTGGATCCTCCGTTGGGGTCCGTGGTAATCTCGTCCTTATCTCGGTACATAAGGATTGGATTGCCAACAAAATGGCCACCGAGTTATCCTGGGGCTCAGGCAATGGCTGCGACGGACGGGATGGCCGTTCCACTGGGCCCTGTTCGTCGTCCTCGTCGCCATCTTCGATCACGTCAGCAGGGACCGTCCCCTGGGATCGAACCTTCTCGAACCTCTCGTTGAGGTTTATGAACCTCTCGTTGAGGCCTATGGACCTTTCGTTGAGGCTCCTCTCGGTCTCCACCAGTTCCTCCAAAGAGGCTGATTCCGAGTCTGTAACGGCCACCGCCCCCCCCCCTCTTTTTCAGCCGGGGGCTTCACAGGGGTCTTAGCGGTGGGCTGGAAAGAGGATTCCCTCCGCGGCGGCAGGGATACTCTGGGCCCAGAGGCCGTTTCCATTGGCGTAGTCTCAGCCGGCTCTGCCAGGGTCGCAGAGACCACTTCGGTAGAGGCCTTAGCCGGGTGGATCAAGGCCCTCACCACCTTAGGTGCGTCCTGGGCCTTCACCTTGGTGGGAGGGTCAATGCCTCGCTCCCCCTTCGAGATCGACCGGGTCCGCTCCAGCGGCCTACCTGGGGTTCTCGGACTTCCTCTTCCCCGAACCAGAGCGCTGGCTTGTGGTCGAACGTGCCGGGGAAGTAGCGCCCTGCTTGGCAACCGAAGAGCCCGACCTTTCGGCGCTCCCGGAGCCTGCGGACTCGCGGTGCTTGGCCTTCTGTTGGGCTCCTGTTGCCGGGGCGCCCTCAAAGGACTTAGAAGCCCGCTCAGCCTTCTTCGCCTTCTCACTTGCTGTGCCCTTCTCCAGCCAGGTGGCGAGGCGGGAACGACGATCTTGTTTGGTCCGTTCCGAAAGGTTCTTGCAGAACGCACAGTCCTTCTTCATGTGCGCTTTGTCCCCATGGAGGCAGTAGACACATCGCGAATGCTCGTCCTCCTTGAAAACGTTATATAATCCGCATCCAGGGCAGTTCCTAACAGTTTGGATCTGGGCGTCGAGCTCCCTTTGTCCTGGGCCATGTCCATTGAGGTAGGCCGCAGATCTTCCGGAATCCTCCAAGAAGTGTAAACTCGATGAAAACTTCACCCTTGAGGGGCGTAGAAGAATTCCGAAACGGGTCCCCGTTATCGGAAGTAGAAACGGTGGAGCTTGAGGCTCGATTAAACCGAAAAAATGAGAAAATCTGAAAACGCAGTAAAAAAACCTGAGAGCTAAACACGAGGACTCCCAACACTTGAGCGTGTGGTAAAAATCTGAGGATGGCTGCCAGAGGCGTGGCTTAGAGAGAGGGCAGTCATTGGCTGAGGGCAGTATGACCCAGAGATCAGTGATTGGTTACTACTAAGAAAGACAGATCAGAAACGAAACTGATACTGATTTTTTCTTTACCGAGGATTCCCAGCCCGACGACGGGGAATATTCATGAGCATGTGAATCCATGCCAGACCCCATGCTGGAGAAGCAGATTAACAAGCATCAGAAACATTGATACATTATTTCCGCTGCTCAGGCGCTTCCTGCATTTCCACCCCCTTTCTGGGCTGCCTATGTGTGGCTGTATGTGCACTGCAATCAACGGTGCCTTCTCCGTTATGTCCTTAGGGTTTGTACCCTATCCTGTGCTCTCCTATAACAAGGATGGCTAATAGCGCTATTCAATGGAATATCCAGTTCGAGGTTTCTGCTGATCGTGCTCTTTGTGACACAGTTTCCTCTGGTAATATCCAGTATGTGGCGTGGGATTTTCAGCACAGATATAATGTTGCAAGCTCGAGCGCCTTCGTTGTTTCCTCTCCACTACTGCTTCGCCATTGTTGATGTAGTTGGACTTAAATTCAGCGGTGCATCCCTTGTTGTGTTCCCAGGGGTGTGCGCCTTCTCAAAAGGCAACAGTATCAGGACTCCACAAAGCCTCCTATTTTCTGTTTGCTTTTACTTATAAAATGACTAAACTGAGTTGGTGTTCACTTCCTATGGGATTCATACATGCCCCAACCATCTTTTTCCAGATATTGCATGATGACACAAACCAGCTAGTTCTCCCCCCCCACAACAACTCAACTCTCATACAACATCTTAGTCTTCTACTTTGCTCCCCTTCCTATGAATATTGGGTGCGGGGCACCACCTCTTTATTGATGCACCTGGCGGCCCAAACAGGACTAATTATCCAGACCAAACATGCAATTGTGCAGGTAGGAAGTAAAATGCTTAGGACACATTCTCAGTCCAAGATACTGGGCTCTAGACTTGTTGCTGAATTCAGCTGATTGATTGTGGTTTGGCATCAGAACAAAGCAAGCCTTGCAGTTGCAGGAATAACAGGGACTGGTGGAAACGCGTAAAGGAGTGGGAACTCCCAGTCCACTACGAACACGTCCCCTAGAGCTCCTCTTGAACAGAACAGATCGCACTTCCTGTTGGTGCTGGTGGCAAACAGATCCACCTGAGGGGTTCCCCAAAGGGCGAAGATCTCTTTAAGGACTTCCTGAGCTAGCTCCCACTCGTGGGAGACTGTGCTCTGCCTGCTCAGAGCGTCCGCTGTCAAGTTCTTCTCTCCGGCTAGGTGGACTGCCGATAGAGAGATTCCTTCCTGAATTGCCCAAAACCAGAGCTGCATTGTCTCTCTGCACAGTGGCAGTGACCCTACGCCTCCTCTTTTGTTGAGGTAGTGCATGGCCACCGTGTTGTCCATCATTATCAGGACATTTCTCCCTTGTACTGATGGCAGGAAAGCTTTCAGCGCTAGTCTGATCGCTCTCAGCTCTAATAGGTTGATGTGTAGTCTGGACTCCGATGGAGATCAACGACTGCTGATGGTCAAGTCGTTGGCATGGGCTCCCCACCCCGTGAGTGAGGCGTCTGTGACTACTGTTATCTCCGGCCATGGTTGCCAAAACAGTTCTCCTTTCAAGATGTTCTCTGGATAGGCCCACCATTGAAGGTCGTGGGCTACCTTGTCCGTAATCCGGACGAGATCTGTCATTCTCCCTGAGAATTGCGACCACTGAGTTCTCAGTGCCCACTGAAGAGATCTCATTCTCAGGCGAGCCTCTGGCACAAGGAAGATGCAGGATGCCATGAGGCCTAGCAACCTCAAAAAGTCGAAGGCAGGGAGACGTTGGGCATTTTGAAACTTGTTGACCATCTGCAGAATATCTTGAGCCCTCACCTCTGGTGGCGAGGCTTTTCCAAGGGAAGTGTCCAGGACCGCTCCAATGAACTGGAATGGTATCATCTGTGACTTCTTTAAATTGAGGGAGAAGCTCAGTTTGTGAAGAAAGTGGCAGACATAATCTAGCTGGATCTGAGCTTGTTCCGAAGATACAGTTCTGATCAGCCAATCGTCCAGGTAGGGGTAGACGTGGATCCCTTCCCTCCTTAGACTCGCAGCCACTACCGACATTAGCTTGGTGAAGACCCTCGTGGCGGAGGTCAGCCCAAATGGCAGAACTCGAAATTGATAATGAGAGCCGCCAATTGCGAACCTCAGGTATTTCCTGTGTTTGAGATGGATTGTCACATGGAAAAAAGCATCCTGAAGGTCCAGAGATACCAGCCAGTCCTGGAGCTGGAGGGCCTAAAGGATCTGAGAGAGAGTTAGCTTCTTGAACTTGTCCTGCCTGAGGAACTTGTTCAATTCTCGTAAGTCCAGGATGGGTCTCAGTCCTCTGTCCTTCTTTGGTATGAGAAAGTAGGGGGGGGGAGTACCAGCCCTTGTTCCTGTCCACTACAGGTCCCGGTTCTATGGCACCTTTCTCTAGCAGGTCTATAATTTCCTGCAAGAGGAGCGGATCTGGAACTTTTAGAGAGCTGTGCCCCGGTGGATGACTGAGGGATGTGTAGAAAGGGTAGGCAGTAACCCTGGGCAACTGTCTCCAGTGCCCAAGCATCTGACGTAATAGCCTGCCATTCCGTCAGATGGTGAGTTAACCTGCCCCCTACTGGTGTTGTGTGGAAAGACCTCAGAGTGGTTTGGGGGCGGCTGATGCAGATGCCGAGGGTAAAGAGGCACCTGCTGCTGCTGCGGCTTTAGTACTTTTGACCCGTCCACCTCGGGTGGATCTCCTTTGGCCTCTTTGAGCCGGCTGTCCTCTGCCTTCCCCGAATGCGGAATAATAGCGAAAGGACTTTCCTCTCCCAGAGGTTCCTGAGGGGCGAAAAGGAGTTTGGCGGATTGCAGCTCCTAAAGATTTTGCTGCTGCTTTAGATGTTTGCAACTCTTCCAGACTGTCATCAGCCTTTTTACCGAATAAAGAAGAGCCGTCAAAGGGCATATTCAAAGGTCTGGCCTGTACATCTGGAGCAAAGCCAGACTTTTGCAACCTGGGGGGGCAGACATGGCGGATAAGGGCAGTGGAGGAAAGGGGTGTTTGTCGTGCGAGACAGCAGCGGGGGCTGCAGAGTAGAAAGGAAGGAAGCAACCCGTAGGATAATGGTGCTCTACTCGCGAAGGCACTTGGTGTGAGAACCCGCCCTCAGGTAAGGTGTTGCGCCAGCAATGTTGAGCCTAATGACTGCCAGGGGTCTTATGCAATCAGGAAGCAGTGCTTGATCTTGGGGGTGTTAAACAGGCAGGTGATGAGCCGGCCGGGCTGTCGCGGTCTGTGGGGGATCTGTTGCCGGTCGACAATGCATTGGGGGTAAGGGATTTGAATACTCGATCTGGAGCGGGCAAGGGATCATCCCCTTTGGTGATGCTGTCTGGGTGTGTGGTGCTGGGCTCCGGCTGCATTGAAGTAGTGCCCCTACTGAGGGCAGCGAAAACAGCAGAGTCCAGCATTCAAGCAGAACTAATATCTAATCCGGATGGAGAGGTTTGTTGAAAGCTGGTTGGGGGGGTGGGCTCCCCCCCAAAGAATTCAATCAAGCGAGTGCAATGAGGTTCGCCCAACCCAGGAGCTTGTGAACCAAGACTTTGGGCAGAGGATAGCCCCGCTCCCTCCTCCCCCGTCCCCGAAAATAGATCTAAAAAACTCAGTCCTTACAGCACATCTAGCGAGGGAAGTAATTCAATTAACGGAAAAGATAGCTCTGCAAAAGAGAAACCAGTTATCCAGTATCAAGGAAGGACTGATAGCCCTTGATAGATCTTTGCTGAATGCAGATAAAAGCACCGAAATTGATGATTTGGCTAAATTGGCAGAGGGGAACTGCGGATCAGGGCAAAAGTCGACCGTGGAGTCGAAATGGGTCCATCAGCAAACTGATCGGGCAGCACCAAAGGACGCTGTGGAACAATGGATTAAAGAACCAACAGAGGCCTTTGGAGGTCGGTCCTCCTTGCCGGATGATAATAAACAAAATGAAAGGGGAGATGAGTGGGTGTGCGCTCCCAATATCGAGGCTAGAAGCATTGTTAAGGGGATATCGGATTGTAGCTCTTCTACTGCCTATACCTTGCTACATTAACCACACAGCCTTTTGTGGCAGGAAAGAAACCAACGGAAATGGGAGAGAATATCAAGAATAGATGAGCGGGCCGACATCCAGCAGATGGTGATGGCATCCCTAACCACCTCAGACTCCTTTTACTAAATGATATGAGTCTATCAATAACTTGTTACAAGACCAGAACACCCTGATAACAATCATCCATAATAAAATGATGGACCTGGATAGCTTGCTATCTAAAGTTGATGGGCGATTGAACAAAGAAGCAGAAATGGCCCTACAATGACAAAATCGACTTTGTGATTTGGCTAGACGTGAATCATCAGATAGGTCCTTGCTAATGGAGGCGGTCTTGGTTGAATGTAAATTGATGAGGGCACAATGTAAACAACTGCAGCCACCTCCAGCAAAAAGTCAAGTTCAAGACCCAACCTCAATTGCCCCTCACAATTTGAAGGAGGGTAGGGACGTGATAGAAATCACCACTGAGCCTGAGCTGCAAATGTCACCAAAGGATGTAAACATTTTCTCATTGTTTAAACCATCGAAGACTTCGGAAATTCCAAAGGAAGACCTGGGCAAGAGGAAGCCGGATAGAAATCTGGAGACAAAAAAACTAAGAACATAACAGTCATGCGTAAGTGAAAATCAAATGGCTGCAGGGCCTTCTTAAGGAATTTAAGATCCCCTCCTCCTCGGGACAAGGGGCCATTGCCTAAGCGTCCAAGAAGAGAACTGATGTTGCCAAGTGTAGATTTGGTAATGGATATCCCGAATCAGATCTCAGCTGAGGTACGGATAGAAGCAGTTGCTCTTTCTAAAACCTGTCTAAGTGAATTAATTGAGAAAATCGACAGGGTGGATGATGATGTGAAATGGAATGATACAAGTTGATCAGATTGGGCTGAAATCGAGCGACAAATTGCTCAAGCTTCCCCGAAACAGCCAACTTTGAAGAGGAAGTCTTTGGATATAGTCAACCAGTTACCATCAAGGATTGAGCCTGCACAATTCAGGACAATGGAAGATAAACAAAGAGAAATTAGTAAGGCCTGAGTACCAACTACTACACAGAGAGAAAAGGATGAAAGCGTTCTGCTCAAGACAATCATCTCAGTCAAAGTGTGAATTCCTAAAATCTAAGGGGGCTGCTCCGAAGACCAATCCAAACGTCTATTTGGAGAGAATTATCAAGGGCCAGAATGCACCGATCCTGAATAGGAGGAATGTGATGAAGTTACTGCACTACATCCCAGCACTACGACAAATATCTACGGAGGATATAAAGGTGGTAGAGTTTGTAGTAGAGAGGAAGATGGACTGGGTTATACTACATCTTAATTCACAGTTAATTAAGGAGATGCTTTTGACACACAATGATAGACTTCTACCACTAGGATATGAACGTAGTGACCACCAAGAGAGGATCAAAGCAAGTTGGAATGAGGCAACAGACAAAAAAATGACTGACTCTAGGCCAAAGTTCAATCCAGTTGGTCATAGTGGTTGGTGATCAAAAGGAAACTGTAAAGAAAAGTGGTGCCCACTTCTCTAAAAAAAAGATCTCCTCCCTTTGAAATGCACTGTAGAAAATCAAAGCAGGAAACAAAAGAGGGTGAATTGGATAAGGAGTGGAAGTTAAACTGAGATTGGCTTGCGGGGGCATTGGGAAACCCCAATCAGGATTAGACTGTCTCCCCTCGTCCCAACCACAGACTTCGAATTGCATCATGGAATACGCAATGTTTCAAATCCTTCTTCTCCAACAAATAGATTATGCTGGTTCAATTCGATGTCCTTTGCCTTCAAGAGACATGGCTCAGATCCACACCTCTGTGTGATGGCTATGTGGTCCATCTGAATCCAGCCTGTAAAGGAATTACAGGGAGACCTTACTAAGGTCTCCTGACACTGATAGAAGTGGAAGTGGGGCTAAGAGTAATCAGCCATGAGTGGCCAAATCCCTATGTGCAAATGATGAGAATAATAAGGGAATCCTGCAGACTGCAAACAAATAACCTCCTAGTCCATATATATTGGAGGGTGAACATGTCTCGGGAAACTAAATTCATTGATTTAATAATGAAGTATGTGGACATTGACATGACAGTGGGCAGATGCCCGGATTATTCTATGTGGAGATATGAATATCAAATTATTGAGCAAGGAAGGTCACCCATTGAAAGACTCAGAGTTGGAAGAGCGAGCGCGCAGTTGGTCTATTGCCATGGATTCAACCGAAATATATGCTCAACGCCCAAACGGAAGGGGATTACCCAGGTGCATGTACATGGGGGAGAGGAGAGCAAAGATTTTGCCTGGATTACTGCTTTATATAAAGAAATATGATGGAGGAGGTGGAAAGATTTGAAGTAGCGAAACAGGTGTTCAGCGATCATAACCTATTGGCAATCTCTTTGTGCTTGGGCGATCCGGTGCTGTGCCTAGATAAAATGGGACCTGTTGAGTTAACTTGGGGAAAGAATAAACTAAGGCTGCGTAAGGATGATGTTGTGCAGGTTGTTAAACAATACCAATATGCGATAGAAGATAATCCCAAAAAGGTTGATTATCTATGGATCCTCAGGACTTCAGACATGTGGTCAATAGGTTTAGGACGATTTTCCCGAATAAAAATGGTTGCAACGACCAAAAGTTCTAAAAATTCTACCACCAAAGTTTCGAACACCAAAAGTTTGAACCTTTGGTGGTAGCATTGTAAAAAAAAAAAAAAAAAAAAAAAAAAAAAAAAAAAAAAAAGGGGCACGGGCTGCACAGGGGTGTCCCCCGCATCGCCCAGCTCACTATACTTTATAGTATATTGAGCGGGGGCTGCTGGGGACACCCTTGCAGCCTTCTGTTAAAAAAGAAAATAATTTTAAAAAAAAGAAAATAAAAAGGACCCTGCAGCGCCAGTTCCCGATCACGGAAGTGAAAGGGAACTGCTGCTGCAGGAACCCAACGTGAAGATGAAGGTAAGTGGGGTTTGTTTATGTTGGGGGTGTGCTGAGGGTGTGGGTGGGGGGGTGTTATGGGTGTGTTGTGTGTGTGGGTGTGAGAATGTATGTGTGTTCGCATGAGAAAGGTGCAATCTTTTGGTAGTTCGCACCTTTTTCATGCAAACGTTTTGCCCGCGGTACTTTCAGGCGCGGGCAAATCACTTGGATTCGGTTAATATGGATGGAAAGAGAGATATGATACCAATGCATGCATATGATACAGAGTTGTTGAGGGTAAGATCATTGAGGGCTCCTATAAGAAAGATTAGGAGGAGAGTGGAACCACTTATGAAGGAGAGGATCCAAGGAGAAAAACAAAAGTATCGAAATTGGTTAATCTCAACAAAAGAAATGAGAGCGCAAACTGATGCAGATAAAATGTTGAAGATTGTCTGCTCTAAAAATAGGAGAAGTCGAATTTTTGAAAATACTTAGGGAATTTTAGACCAGCTCAGACTATGAGCTCAGTAAGTGAAGAAAGGTGGGTGTCTCACTATGCTGTCCTGTTTGCTGGTCCTCAGACCACAAAAAAGGGAGGTGGGGAATGCTCTGGTGGTGGATGGGAATTTGCCTTTAATGAGGAGAGATGGATGACTGGCAACCTGAGCTCCTCAATCAGGAGCTCAAAAAAACATGTGATTATGGGGAGGATTGTTGGTCACCATGTTTAAACAGGTCATGCAAAATAAACAGATAATTTCTTGTCGGTGGCAAACATAGTCCAGATTTTCAAGAAGGGTGGTAGGGCGGATCTAAAGAACCATCACACCATCGCCCTTCTTGAGTCTTTGGGAACGCCATTTGCATCCGTCCTGCTGCAGGATTATAAGGTATGGGCTAACAGGGCCAGAATATTGGACCCTAGATAAACAGGCTTTGTGAAAGGTGTGGGGACCTCGTTGAACCGGTTTATTATTAATATCTTAAAACAGAGGGCCCTGGAAACAAACATTTGTGTATATATGGATTTCCTGGAACTTGAACAGGCCTTTGACAGGTTAAATGGAGAACAACTTTGGGCGAAACATAGAAAATGGAATTGCCCCGTCGACCTGGTAGAGGCCATGGAGGTCTTATACTCCAACACCTCAGTTCAAATAAGATTATCGGCAAAAGGCCACCTATCAAGAAAGATGCCAACCTACCGTGGTTTAAAGCAGGGGTGTACGTTGGCCCCCCTGTTCTTCTGTCTCTATATCGCAGACCTAGCTACGTCCTAAAAGGATGTTCGATCCTTCGCCCCTAGGGTGAATTCAGTTGAGGTGCCCTGGGTTTTATTCTCGGACGACCTGGTATTTCTTGACCAAACCCCCATTGGTCTACAAAGAAGAATCGAAGCCTTCACAAAATATCTCACAGAGAATGGCAGGAAATTCAATGTGGGGAAATTAAAGGTCCTGGCCATTTTGTCGGCATATAGGAAGATGGGGATAGGTTCACGTGGAGAGTTGGGTGATCAAGCCCTGGGAGTTGTGGAGTCCATGATTTATCTGGGTGTGATGATAGATCTGGATGATAAAGGCCAATATGTTCAATTGAGGGCTAAGTTATCCCAGTTAACTAATCAGGGGGCGGCTCTCCATCGACAGTATGGGAAGTTCTTGATGATGCTCCTTATATTCCACCAGAAGGTTTTCCGGATCCCGATTTATGGGGCTGAAGCAGCCCTAAATTTATCATGGAAGGTCTGGGATAGAAAGGAGGGATTTTTCTGGTGGAAGATTTTAAGGCTTCCAAATTCACTTCCGATGGCTTCCATTCGATATGAACTACAGTTGCAATCAATGGCATCAGCGGACTTATGGAAAACGGTGTCATTATATAGAAAATGGTCCTATGAGCCCTCAGTAATCCCCTTCTCTATCTTTGACCCTCAATAGGTAGTGCAAGAAGGTAGTTTGAACAGGTGGATAGGGAAGGTTGAGAGCATCCTAGCGGCTAAGGGTTTGGAGCTCAGTGATCTAGTTTCTAATCCTGTCAAAGTGGATTCGAGATTGTCCTTGTCGTCCGAGCAATGGTGGGAATGGGTTCTGTTAGGAGAAAGAACCAGTTTAACACTTGCAACCGTGAAAATGGTGGATTTTGTGTTAAAGGATAGTCAGTAATGGAAGAGGGGAACTATTTCTGCTGAATTCTAAAGTTTATTTTCTCTGATCGGATGTATTTTATGATGATTGGTGTGTTCAAAGGATGAAGAAGATAAATTAATTGAGTTTTTTGCATATGCTGATGATAATGTTAAAAGTTTGATTTGTAAAACCAATAAAACATTTAAATATAAAAAATAGACATGTTCATGTATAAGTGCGTGACATGACATCACATATACAACTTTAGATTTACGGGACACAAATAATAGCGATCATGAGAAGGAAGGGAGAAAATTCTCAGAAGTAGAGAAGAATTCAAATTAAAAATTAAATATTTCTTTCTAACAATCTAATGTATACCCAAAATAAACAATTACATAAATGAATTGTAAAACAAAATAAACAAAAAAAAACATAGAAGTTACACAAAAAGTGTTAATATGAGGATAACAAACTTCACAAAATTGGTCATAGAAGAATATTTTGATTTACATTAGAAACATGAATATTCGTACAATTAATTTATTTAATTGTTCATTTTGGGTATTGAGGCATGTCAGAAGGACGCAGACACTTCAAGGACATGGTTCACGATATGTTTATTAACGTAAGATAAGGCCTAACTTTCCCTGTCTCTATGGGTGGTCCATGCCTATATTTCTAACATGCTCGTCCGTCATTCGTGAATGTCCAAAGGGAAAAAGGCTGCCATCCAAACACTACCCTAACTGACCCTAACAATACTTAAACTAACTTATAGGTGGAGAAGGACTCCCTTCTCTTGAGGGTACTTCTAGCGCCGGTCTATAGGATTTGTCACTAATAGGACATCCTCATACAGTCTCTTGTGATGTCTTACATCCGTCTCTATAATTCTTCAAGTGTGGTTTGCAGTTTTCCCTTATCTTCGGAACTCCCTTTTGGGTTCCTTATGTAAGAACAGCTTTTGTCAAACTTTGGTTTGGATTACTTTGGTCTATTGACCTCTTGTTTAGCTTCACTTGTCTGATTTCTCTGAACTCAGATTCACTGTAATGTCTCCTTTGTATATTCTCTTGTATGAATTGGCTTGTGACTCTCCCCGTTTCCCAGGGTATTGTTATCCCCAATTGGTATCTTTGTGTATTCTTCTTTTCTCTTATATTATTATTTTTGCTTATATCCCCATAGTGTAAAGTAATTTCCTCAAAGTGGACCTTTATCTCGTGACTTCTACAGAGATTAGTTATTTGATTAACATACTGATTGCTTCTTAGCAGCCCGTTATACTCGTTCTCCATGTTAACTTCTATTAAGCGTGGAAATGCTTCCAGAAGGACACAGAACTTGAGCAGAACCATCTCCGGTTCCGGAAGCACCTCAAGAGCTTCCTCTTTGCTTCTGCCTTCTCTCTTGCTCTTCCATGCTGATCTCCTGTCTGATACTGCACTGGTCACCTGGATACCCTCTGAACTCGGGCACAAGTCCCTGCCCGCCCAGTTGCACACCCGCACTGCCTCTGGCATCCCCTGCACTTGTGGTCTGTATCTGTAACCCTACAGTCCCATTTCTGGCACTTAACACCTGTTGTCTGCACTTTTAACACTCGCTCTACCACCTGTTGGCTGCACTACTTCTTGTATTGATTCCATCTCCTGCACTTGCCCATCCTTCCCCCGCCCCCCTGGCACTTCTCCCCTCCCCTGTACCCTGCACTTGTGAGGTCTCCATGTCACTAGACCTAGTAAGATCGTTGTTTTTGTCCTCCCTCTTTTCCCCTCCCTTGCCTCGTCCCGCCTTGAAACACTTGTGTATAGGGGCGTTATAATAAATGCCACATCATATCCAGGAGCCTTGTTTCTTTGGAAACTCTTCTCCGGTCTCCTACCGTCGTAGCATGTAGTTTGGCATTGTGCTTCTCCTTCGGCTTTCTCTCCTCTCTGTGATACTCTTGTCTGTTGACAAGGCGTCAGTTTGTTCTTTGATGCCCAGTGGTATCGATGACGTTGGAGGGACTGACTGTCCACCAAGGGGTTCCCGTGGTCCTGCCACCACCTCTGTTTGGGCTCCTGCCCCACAGAGCGTCTCTCTCCGTCTCTCCGCTCTGGGTTTCACATGCTCGGCTGGCACCCTGGTGTCCCAATGGCTCCCTTCTCGGCATTCCTGTCTCCCACTTCAAGCGTGTTTCAAACTTGCAGGCTTGTCGGCTTGTGCCGATTGACTCTCTCGTTTCTGTACGTTGGGTGTCCATTATTTATCTACTCATATCCTAATATCACACACACTGGGATAATGGAACATGTGCCTTGCCTGTAAGATTCTGGCATCTATTCAGTGTTTCATCATCAGAGTTGTTAGGAGTCTCTGTGGATGTGGAACACATCATGTAGGCGAAGATGTGGCCATCTGTAAGGAGTTCCTCACGGGAACGGGAGTCCTTGTCCTCAAAGGAGAAGCCTCTCCCGGTGAGGTCCCACTTAACTTGACCCCTATAGGGAGGGTGATGCAGAGCAGGCTCAGCTCCCTAGCCTCACAGAGAAGTGGCAAATTCCCTCAATTTGCCACATACTGCACCCCTTATCCCTGTGTCTTCCCCTTATTGATTATAACTCTACATTTCCTATATTGGAGCAGGTAAAATTGCTCTCTCTTGGTTTGGAGATTTGAGGTCGTGTGTGAAAGTTGATGGAACATTCCAAAGATTGTAAAAGAGTAGGGAGCGCTCAATTTTTTAGCTCTGGCAGATACTGTGGATATCTCCCAAGAGGAGGAGGGTGAGTATTTCAAAGATGTTTCTGTAGGAGGAGGGAGGAAAATGTTTGAGACTTCATCGCCTAAATGCAGGGAACTGGTTTTAAGCTCCATCTGGGCGATCTCAGCCAACCACTGATGGATTTGTGGGATGTTGCTACCTAGAATTAAGTCTTCGGGTAGGTTAGGGATAACTGCTGTCTCTAGATACAATGTTTCTCCCAAGAGGGTCACAAGTATTGGAATAAAGGGGTAATCTCGAATATCCCATGCATACAGTGGACTAGTCCTTTTGATGACTCTTCCCATCCCAGGCATGTTAGTCTCAGGTGAATGGCACATCCCTTACTCATAGTATCGAGATGAGCCCAAACCCTATGATGCTGTTTGGTAGCGGGGACCTTGTAAGTGGTTTGGTTCCCCGCATATAGACATTGATTCTTAATTTATTTTTGGGATCTCACATTTTTAGCGAGAGAGGTGTAGATGGACCTTTCTTTCTCAAAGCTGGGAATTTCTTTCTCAAAGCTGGGAATTTGTGTGTGTTTTGAGCATAGAAGAGGGAGGCAAAGGACATTGCTGGGTTTTTCTGTCTCCGGTATCACAAGTTATCTCTGTACCTTTTCTCAGTGGTGATGTAGAAGGAGAGAAGAAATTCAGGGTACAGTGTCTGGTAAAATGACCTAATTATCCACACAAATAACGTTTGTGCCCCCTAGTGAATGGAAGGGAGGTGTGTAGGTGTCTGTAAGCATCCCAAAGTTTACCCTAAGAGGGATATACAGGGGTTTCACTATCTCGTGGAATATGTAGATTGTTTAGCTTCACTTAGCTTCACTTGTCTGTAATGTCTCCTTTTCATATTCTCCTCTTCTTGTATAAATTGGCTTGTGACTCTCCCAGTTTCCCAGGGTAATGGTATCCCCAATTGGCTTCTCTGTGTATTATTCTTTTCTTTTATATTATTTTTGCTTATATCCCCCATAGATTAAAGTAATTTCCTCAAAGGGGACCATTATCTCGTGACTTCTACTGAGACTAGTTAGTTGCTTAACATGCTGATTGCTTCTAGGCAGCCCAGAATACTTTTTCTCCACGTTACCCTCTATTATGCGGCAAAACGCTTCTGGGAGCTGTGTTCCTTTGGGACCTCTTCTCCGGTCTCCTACTGCCGTAGACTATAGTTCAGCGTCATGCTTATCCTTCGGCTTTCTCTCCTCTCTGCGATACTCTTGTCCGTTGACAAGGCGTCAGACACTCTGTATCCTTTGGTGTGCGGCTGTATCATCAACGTTTGAGGGAACAACTGTCCACCACAGGGGTGCCGTGGTCTCTCAACCACCTCTGTTCAAGCTCCTGCCCAAAGTGCTTGACTGGTTGCCTGGCTATGGCGTCCCAGCGTCTGTCTCTCTGTCTCTCTCCTCCAGGTTTCTCGTACTCGGCTGGCATCCCAGCGCATCTCACTGCGTCTCTGCTCTCTAGGTTTTGCTTGCTCGGCTGGCGCCCTGGCGTCCCAGCGCGTCTCCTTTTTTCCTTCTTGGCGTTCCTGTCTCCTGCTTAAAGTGAGTATCAACCTTGCAGGCTTGTCACCTTGTGCGGACTGTGCCTCTCTTGTTTCTGTACGTTAGGTGTCCATTATTTAACCTACTCATCCCAGTGTATGAGACATTAGAATGTAAAGGGACATGTGCCTTACCTGTAAGATTCTGGCATCTATTCAGTGTTTCTTCATCCCAGTTTATGCGTGAATACGTCCATTATAAATACCAGACATTTAAAAGGGCCTGCCACCTGGCGTTCAATATAGTAAAACCTCGCGGTTGTCTTGATTCCTCACTTAAGAACCCATCTTAAATCCATGGGTAAGTTAATCTCGAAGTCCTTTTCGCCATACTGAAGACCCCCAACAAGGTCTCAATTTTTGTCAAGACATACATTTTTTCATCTAATAGATGCTGTACTGAGTTTTATCGCTCAATTCTAGAATGCTTCCTTATCTATACTATTGAAGAATAAAAGGTAAGATCTTATTTTGATCGGATATTGATCTTTTCCTTTTTTACATTTTGGGCACGTTTAATCTCAAAATAAGTTACCTTATCTCTTCCTTTCTTTCTATATAGGAAGAACTCAAATTTGAATACCACTACCATCAGGCATTCAATATTTTTTAATGTTTTTTTATTGTAAATCAACTACATATTTATTGCGATGCATCACTTATGACACTAGCAAGATAGTTTTACTATCTCAATTATATTATATTCTAATACATATATTAATTGGAAAAGTATTTTTGAGCATTTACTTTAAACTAATACTGTAAAGTTATCTAACAGATTGTAATGAACAGCTCCTGATGAAGGGTTTAGCTTACCCCGAAACGCCTTGAGCAACACATTTTTTGTGGTAATGTGATTTAATCGAAAACAATCATGTCTGCACACAACCAGAGGTATTTCTACTGGAATTTCTTTAAGAGTTACTGGTGGTAAGATTTAATTTTTTTTAAATGTCTTCCTAAATGAGTCCTGTAACTTTGTTTGGTTAATTATAGAGATTTATTAGATCTTGGCTGTTTTCACTTTGATGGTGTG
This sequence comes from Ambystoma mexicanum, assembly GCF_040938575.1. Lineage (NCBI taxonomy): Eukaryota > Metazoa > Chordata > Amphibia > Caudata > Ambystomatidae > Ambystoma > Ambystoma mexicanum. The sequence goes on along the minus strand of NC_090927.1, from coordinate 510,599,211 downwards.
CAGGGGACAGGAGTATCAAAAGATTGAGGATACTACTTTTTCACAAAGAAATGTTTTATTAAGGACAAAGAAGGGACCTGGAGGCAGTTCAGGAAACCAGTGGCCCCCAATGGAGCATCCTGGCATCTAACGAGGGAAATATATGGCATTGCCCACTCGGGTGCAAATGCAATGAAAATCCATGTGAAAGGGGGGAAGTACGCGCCTGGCATAGGATCAGGTGAGCAAGCATTAGTTGGCGGCTTCGTTCAAACCCTGCAAATCAGTTAAAGTATCCACAGCAGCACATACCCCTCCTGCAGGCGCCATTAAAGCCCTAAAATTGATTTCATTGACATGCCCAGGATACATTTATGAATCGGTGGTGGTGTATGTGTTTAGTGTTAGTGGATGGTGGAAGCTGCCTCAGTGCCAGAGATGACTCCATCACTGTTGCTAAACTGTTGAGGGAAGAATGCTAGGAAGCACGGAATAAAATGGCCACCTAACGCATTAGATCCCACTCAACCCTTCAAAGAAATGGGGGGAAAAGACAAAGCTCTGTGACCCCCCCCCCCATGAGACCAGACAAGGGGCCACAGAGCCCATATGAAGAAAGGGAAGGGGTGGTGTGGTGTGGTCCCAGGAGAGGCATGCAGCAAGAGGGTGGGTGGAAAAAGGGGGTTGAACCTACATGCCAGATTCAACCAACAGAGCAGTGAGAGGGGACCCAGTGCCATAGCATGGGGGAACATGTAAAGGGCACCCACACACACCTATCCATGGAGTGCAAGAGAAAGACAGAAGAAAAGATCTAGAGGTAACAGGGGCCCACGGTTGACACACATTGATGAGTATCACGGAGGTACCCGAAACAATCGGGAACTTGTAACGGATGGAGGAGAGGGAGGCGGTGGGGTATTCGGGGAAGGGGCCCCCAGACACCCACCCAACTCTCGCCATGCTTACTCACCCCGGGGTTTTAGAGAGGTGAACAATACAACACAGAACTCACTCCATAAAGCCGGAGTACAGGGGAAACGGCTAGAGTCATGGGCAAAGACAGGCCTGAGATGGCGACGCAGAGTAAGATGGATAAATACATAATGGGCCTGATTTGGCAAAAACAGCAGCAACAGCAATCCGAACGACCCAGCCACTCAGCGGATCAGTTGGCCGATACTAGAGAAGCCAAGGTCCTGCAGGCGGTAAGACTTGAGAACCAGCCTGGACGAAATGTTCTGCCAAGTCGGAGCGGGTGGGGAAAGCCAAGGAAAGGATAAGCCAACTGGAGGACACAGTAAAAACGCTGTACAAGTATTGCAAGGGAATACCTGCATGCTAGAGGAGAGCAGAGGATGCAGAGGACAGATCTCGAAGAGTAAACATCAGGATTGTGTGTCACCCAGAGAGCGGGTGGAGGGACCTGCAATGGACCCTTTCTTGGAAAAATGTATCAGAGAGGAACTACGACCGAAAGGTCTTACCAACTTATCGAAAGAAACTGTGTACAAAGTGCCAGGTCCCAGCAGGGGCATTGCCAAGGCCAGTGGTGGCAAAGCTCTTTACCTACAGAGACTGAGATGGTATGCTACAAGCCACCAGAGCTAGAGGTGTGATAAGATGTGACCACGCCAATATCATGGTCTTCCCGGATTAGACCCTCCAGGAACAACAGGGGGTGGGTTGGTTGAGGGGGGGCTAATTTGATGTAGTAAAAAGTAAATTAGGCAATCATAAAATCAAGTATATGCTGATCTTCCCAGCAAAGTAATACGAATATATGGATGTTCCAGGACCCAAGAGAAGTCTGGGTCCGGCTGGAAAAGAGACGAATAAAACCGATGGGGAATTCAGGGGGGAAAGAAACACCTGCCTATCAAAGGAGTCCATGAAAAAGGGAAGTGACTGAAGAAGCAGCGAACAAGAAGAAAACAGATTCACAACGGGCTCCGATGGCACAATCAACAACATAGGCTTGGGTTCCTCCGAAGGTACACAGTTGAGGTCTCCTCAGTGATGGGCACAGGCGACAACACCATGGATAGGAAGAACTAGCGAGCGCAGGGGGTTGGGGGGTGAGTGGGGGGGGAAAAAAAAAAAATCGAAGAAACTAGGAAATGCAGGCCAGGTCCCCCCCAAAAACAGGCAGACCCACAAGGAAACACTGGGGAGGCACCACAGGAATTGGGGGGGGGGGGGGGGGTTGACCAAATGAATGAGTTGGGGGGGGGGGGGAGATGAGGTCGAAGATGAGGAGGTGGCAACCCCCCTCCCCGATGGTCGGGAAGAACAAGTCACTTACCAACTGTAACGTTCTTTCGACTGGATGTTCCTCCCACGTATTCCTCATCTATGATATTCGTATTTCACCAGCTTTGCTGCTTCGGAAAAAGTATTTCGGCAGAGGGCGCTCTGCACAAGGTTGTGGTGTCGATGTCCCTCGATAGTCTCCGTAGCGTGTCAATGTCACGAATCGTACAAGTAGCTCGTGCCGCGCCTGTTGGCTTCAGTTCTGTTTTTTCGTGGTATTATTCGAGGAACACCCCGACGTGCCTCAGACTGTAAGCTCTTCGTAAACGAGAAGTGTAAATAACGTAAACTGTACTGCGGGGTGGGATAGGAGGGGCGGTGAGGAATACGTGGGAGATGCATCCAGTCGAAAGAACGTTACAGTTGATAAGTAACTTGTTCTTCGAATGGATTGTGTCCACCCACGTATTCCTCATCTATAATAGACTCCCATAGCAGTAGTAAATTTGGAGGTGGTAGTACTAATTCTTTTTTTATCATGTACGGAATGAAGTACAGCTTTTGCAAACAGACCTTCCTGGGAAGAAGAGGCGTCTAAGTAGTAATGCTTGAAGGTGTGCAGTGATGCCCATGTTGCAGCTGAACAAATATCAATTACAGGGACTCCCCTCTTCAGAGATGCAGAAGTAGCCATACCCCTTGTGGAATGGGCACAAAGCCCTTCCGGTGGGTCTTTCCCAGCTAATCTGTAGCACTCTACTATAGCCAAAGTAATCCAGCAGGATATAGTTTGCTTCGTCACCGCTAATCCCAGTTTATGGCCGGTGTAACCCACAAAAAGTTGGTAATCCTGGCGCAATTTTGTCATTCTTGATATATAAAAACTCAGAGCCCTTTTTGGGTCCAGTCTGTGTAACCTCACTTCTCCTTTGACCAAATGTGGAGGAGGATAGAAGGTTGGAAGTGTGATTGTTTGTGACCAATGAAAGTCAGAAACTACTTTCGGCAAGAAAGAAGGTTTAACTCCAAGTATGTTTATTAATTTTATATAGCACTTTACACCAAAGCACTTTACAATAAAACAAGATACAATAATGGAGAAGCAAGTTAACAAACATGAGACAAACCAGCGTAACAATATGTAGAACAATTTCCTTGGATATTGGAGATGAGGGAAAGTGAGAAGGAAGGGAGAGAAGGGAAGGGGATAAAGTTCAGTTATGTGATATAAAGTCGAGTGGCTGTGAGAGGAAGGGGAGGTATGGGGATGGGGGAGAAGGGAGGAGAAAAGGTAGGAGGTCAAGGGGGGGAGTGGAGAAGAAGGGCTTTCAAGGAGGTGCGGAAGGAGGTGTAAGTGGGGGTGGAGCGAATAGAGAGAGTTAAGGCGTTCCAATGTAGGGGGGCCAGAAGCTGAAAGGAGCGGAAGCGAGAAGCAACACCTTATCCTTGTAAAATATAGTATACAGAGGTTTACATGACAGAGCCAGCAATTTACTAACCCTGCGGGCTGTTGTTAAGGCCACAAGAAGAATAGTTGAGTGTTAGAAGCCTTATAGGACAGGAATGTAGAGGCTCAAAAGGTATACAAGTTAGGAATTTCAACACAAGATTCAAATCCCAAGTAGGGTCATGAAAAGGGATTGGGGGGTACACATTTGTGAGCCCCTTCAAAAATGGAATAATCAAAGGAATCTTAAAATAGGACACGTCTTCTGAGGAGCGCTTGAATATGGAAAGCTCTGCCAAATATCCCTTTATTGTCCCAATCTGGAGCCCCAGATTGGCCAGATGTAATAGAATAGATAGCACTATAGGAGTGCCACATTGAAAAGGGTCCACATTCTTATCTTTGCACCAGTTACTGAATTTATTCCAACAACACCGGTACAGAGATGTAGTTGCTGGCCTTCTGGCTGAAAGCAAAATCTCCATTATGTCATCCGGGAGGTCCCAATCCTTATATCTCAACCTCTCAGAAACCATGCGTGAAGGTTGAGTGTCTTGACCTCTGGATGGAGAATTCTACCTTCCTCTTGCGAGAGAAGATCCTCTCTTTGTGGAAGACGTATTGGAGGGCAGATGGACATGTCCAGAAGGTCCGGGTACCACGTCCTGCTGGCCCAATCCGGGGCAATTAGGACCATGGGTTTCCTGAACTTTCTCAACCTCCTGTTTACGTGAGGAATCACGGGGACTGGGGGAAACGCGTACAGAAGTGGAAATTCCCAGTCCACTACGAACGCATCTCCTAGAGCTCCTCTTGAGGGAAATTCCCTTGAGCAGTACTGGTCGCACTTTCGGTTGACCGAATTCACGAACAGATCCACCTGAGGGGGTTCCCCAAAGGGTGAAGATCTCTTGAAGGACTTCCTGAGCTAGTTCCCACTCGTGGGATACTGTGCTCTGCTTGCTCAGAGCGTCCGCCGCTGTGTTCTGCTCTCCGGGCTAGGTGAACTGCTGACAGAGATTCCTTCTTGTATTGCCCAGAACCAGAGCTGCATTGCCTTTCTGCACAGTGGTAGTGACCCTACGCCTCCTCTCTTGTTGAGGTAGTATATGGCCACTGTGTTGTCTTGACATTCCTTCCCCGTACAGAGGGCAGAAAGGCCTTCAGCGCTAGTCTGATCACCATCAGCTCCAAAAGGTTGATGTGTAGTTTGGACTCCAATGGAGACCAACAACCGCTGATTGTCAGATTGCCAGTATGGGCTCCCCACCCCATGACTGCGGCATCCGTCACTAGTGTTATCTCTGGCCACGGTTGCCAAAAAGATTCTCCCCTGGGAATATTGTTGTTGCAAGCCCACCATAGAAGGTCCTGGGCAACTGTGCTTGGAACTTGCAGAAGATCTGACATATTCCCAGAGAATTGGGACCACCGAGTCCTGAGGGCCCATTGAAGAGATCTCATTCTCAATAGGGCCTCTGGCACCAGAAAAATGCAGGATGCCATGAGGCCGAGCAACCTCAGAAAATCGAAGGCTGGCAGATGCTGGGCATTTTGGAACTTTGTTGCCACCTGCAAAATGTGGTGAGCTCTCATCTCGGGAGGCGAGGCTTCCCCGATTAAGCATCCAGGACTGCTCCGATAAATTGGAGTCTTTGTAATGGTACCATATGGGACTTCTTGTAATTGAGGGAGAAGCCCAGTCTGTGAAGGGAGTGGCAGGTGATTGAGAGATGTTCCTGAGCTTATTCGGGGGTACGAGCCCTGATCAACCAGAGTTGAACCCCCCCCCCCCTCTCCTGAGATTAGCTGCCACCACCACCATCAGTTTGGTGAAAACCCTTGGGCAGAGGTCAGCCCAAATTGCAGAACTTAAAACTGATAGTGAGAGCCGTCAACCGTGAATCTTAGGTACTTTCTGTGCTTGAGATGGATTGGCACATGAAAGTAAGCATCCTGAATGATCCAATGATACCAACCAGTCTTGGAGTTGGAGAGCCTGAAGGATCTGAAAAAGGGTTACCATCTTGAACTTGTCCTTCTTGAGGAAGCTGCTCCTGCACCTCGGGTGGGCTCACTCCCGGCCCGCACTCAACCTTCGGGACTCGCTTCCAGATGGAGAGACTGGCTAGAGGGTAAGCCCTCTGCCAACTATGCTGGGAAGGAACAGGAAGGCTGCGCACCCACGGCTTTGCACTGGTGGGGACCCCCTATGCAGGCTGCTTTCCTCACCCCCACGGCCACTTGGGACTCCCATCTAATTCTTGGGGTGCTCCTGCCCACCCGACAGCTCTCCTCCAGCACTCCAGGAAGAGGTTTACGACTTCAGCCACAGCCACTACTCCTATTGGGTGGACTCCCCCCTCCTCAACGGTAGGGATAGGAGGATAGCCCTCATCTTCTGAACACCTCAACGACCCGAATTAAGGCCTCCCTTGCCCTGTGGTAGTGTGACTCCGCAGAGAGGGGGCCTGTCTCTCCCACTTCCTGAGGCGCCCCGGCCCACTCAACGACCCTTCCTCCCCTTGCCCTCCACTGCCGTTGTGAGTAGGTGTGATTTTACTAGTTGTCGAGCGACAGGTGCCTCCTCCCCACCGGGCTGCATCCTAATTTCTGGCTACTTGCATCTATACGCTTCAGGATAGCTCTGGGCAGGATCGCCCAGCTCCTAACGACTCCGGGAGCTACTGAAAGCAACTCTAAGCGTGTCCTCCCGAACTCACCCTGCACTACGGGAGCAACTAACCCCACCTTCTGTTAGCTGTGGTCCATCATGGCTGAGCAATCTAAAGCTAATTAGAACTCAGACATCACTACAAAGCTACTTGCGACTGACAAAGGCAAGAAACATGACCCCCCCAAAATTAACCCCATACAAGTCCCCTGATGACAAGGGATCCCTTGCAACTAAGGAGGACATCCAAGCCTTTATGGTAGACATTAAGTCGGAATTCAGGTCGTGCATAACCGAACTTACCATAAAGCTCGAACACACCAACCAAAGGGTTACAGAAGCGGAACAACGCACGAGGGAAGTCGAAGACCGTTCCCAAGATCATACGGTTGCTTTGGGAGAGATCCAAAGCTCGATCCAAACCCTACAGAACAGATGCAAGATTCTCAAGTTCAAACAGGAGGACCTCGAGAATAGAGCCCGGCGCAACCACCTCTGGATTCGGGGCATCCCATCCTCTGTCCCAGATAAAGGCCTCCCAGAATATGTGGGGAATTTCTTTCAGGTGCTTCTCACCCTACTAGACAAACCTCAGCTGCTGTTGGATGGAACCCACAGGCTGCGCCCTCGGCGAGCAGTGGAATCAGACTACCACCCCCCCACCCGCCCAACGTAACAACGAGAGGGCATTTCTACACAATAAGTCGTTCCCGGGACGAGCTATCCTTCCAGGGGTCTACCCTCCAAATTTATCAAGACCTCTCACTTCTTACTCTACAGAAAAGGAAATTGATCCGCCCTCTGACTCTCCACCTCCAAAGCCACCAAATTCGGTACAGATGGCGGTTTCCAACGGCACTCCAGTTTACTTACAATGGCTCCCTCTGAAGAATCAGCCACCTGGAAGACGCCGAGAAGATTCTGCGCTCAGATTCCCCTAAAGGCACCTCAACCCTCCCTGCAACTGACAACGAAGGCAGAGCTCCTGCTTCCCCCACTGAAACCCAGGGAGACTCCTTGGTCTAAAGTTCCGAGATATGGGAGGAGAAAATAATTGACTGCATGCTACCTACGGAACCCTGCGTATCCCTACCCTTCTAACACCTCAACCTCCTCGATGGAAAATGCCAACCCTTTATTCTCCAGCTACAGACCTTTCGGCGGGCCCTCCACAGCCCATGCCCGTTTCCGAGGTACAGATCACCTTTGAGTCCTTAGAATGGGTTTTTCCTCTAGTTGCTGGCCCCCGCCATGTTGGCGGGAAGCACAGCTCTGGCCCAGTTGGCCATGGGGTGGTCTGACCCTGAAACCTCAGCCCCCCCCCCCTTCGAACAATTTTCTGTTTTCCCGTTGGAGCTTCAGATTAAAATTTCAGATGCAGAGTAATTTCCAGCTACGGCTCTCTTACAGTGATGGCTGATCCTGCCCTGTCCCGGCCCCCTCACCCGGATTCCCTGTGGATGCTGATGCTGCCCCGGACTGCCGAACTTTACGGTTTATCTCCCTTAATGTTAAAGGTCTGAACTGTCCTGCCAAACGCAAATCGATCAAAGACTCCTGGATGAAGACGCCGGAGTGGCTCTGTTGCAGGAAACGCACTTGCTTCTGGGGGACTTTGGGCGCCTTAGGTCTAGTGGCTTCCCGCTGCAGTTCTTAGCTCCGACGGCCCCAAGAAAGGGGGTGGGGGGGGGGAACTACGATTCTTTTTGGGAGGAGCCTGAACCCGCAGATCCTAGACACTAAACCGTGCCCTGAAGGCCGCTATGTCGCTATCAAATGCCTCTTACTAGGCCAACTATACACGTTTGTTTCTGCATATGACCCCAAAATGGGACAGACCGCCTTCTTTGACGCCCTGGGCACGACCCTCTCTTCCTTCTCAGAAGGCCTAATGGTGATCGGAGGGGACTTTAACAGGGTCCCGGGCCCCACGAATGACAAATCACATCCTCTGTCTTCCAAAGACTTCAACATGGCACTGGGCCTCCTATGCCTTTTCAGAACCCTAGAGATAGTGGACTCATGGAGGGTGCTCCACCGAACAGAGAGGGATTTCTCGTTCTACTCCTATGTCCATAGGACCTTCTTGAGAATTGACCTCCTCCTGACATCGCCACAACTACTAACCTAAGTCAAGGAAACTTCTATTGGGACTAGAACCCTCTCTGACCATGCCCCAGTGACTCTGGAACTCTGAGTACACCAACCCACTCCAAACCCACCACGCCGCTGGGCCTTATTAGACCCTATCCTCAATGACATGCCCCTGAGAGACTCAGTCGCCACCACTATTCAAAATTTCTTTAAAGAAAACCTGAATGAGGACACTTCTCCAGCAACCACCTGGGATGCCATGAAGACAGTGGTCTGGAGGGAACGGATTGCCCAAGGAGTGGCATATGACAGATCTAGGCATCAAATCCGCCTATGTCTTGAGGAGGAACTTCGGGAAGCCGAAAAGACACATAAATTGAAAGGTTGGTCCCTGAAAACACGGCGGGCCATCCGCATCGCCATCAATAAAATTGAGGCCCACTAAGCAGAACATACAGCTCATCTCCTGGCCAAAACTAAACAGTTCTATTATGCTAAAAACAATAAAGCGAACAAGCAGCTGGTGAGCAAACTAGCAAAAGAGAGGAGGAACAACACAATTATCGGCCTGCGGGACCACCAAGGCACTGTGCAATATGCAGAGCACGAGAAGCTGCAACTGGCAGCAGCCCATCTGGCCCAGGTGATGACGGCACCCCCCAGAGACCGAAGCGTACAGAGAAAATACCTACAGAAGGCGGCTCTACCCCACCTAAAAGAATCAGCTTGAGAAACCCTGGACGCTCCAATCACAGGTGAAGAAATAGAAGCTTCCATTAAAACCCTCAAATCTTGATCTCTGGTTCCTGACAGGTTTTCCACCAGGTTTTATAAAATCTTCCGGCCACAGTTACTTGCTCCCATGATAGCCCTCTTTAACTTTCAGGGAATCGGGCACCGTCACCCGCTATATATCGGAATCCATCACGATATTGCTTCCCAAACCGGGAAAAGACCTCAAAGACCCCGGTCTCCTACAGACCCATCGCCTTGCTAAATATTGACGCCAACATTAATTCTAAAATTCTGGCTAACCGCCTGTCACCCATTCTACCCGACATAATCCATCCGGACCAATCAGGCTTTATTAGAAATAGGTCCACTGGAGTTAATGTCCACAGAGCCCTAGATCTGTTTGACCTCACCGTCCGCAACTCCCAAAAATTGGTGCTGATCGCCCTCGACGCCACTAAGGCGTTTGATAGGGTAGACTGGGCTTTCACGCGTCAAACCCTTGAAGCCTTCCGCTTTGGGTCCGCGTTGCAGAAGATGATTTTTGGCCAACTATCAATCCCCGAAAACTCTTCTTAGAGTCAATGACACTCTCTCCAATCCGATCTTGCTAACCTGTGGGACTAGGCAGGGGTGCATGCTGTCCCCACTACTCTTTGCCTTAGCTTGCCCAGAGAATCAGAGCCAATGTAAATATCCCCTCAGAGGTCCCACTCAACATAAAATAGCCCTCTACGTGGATGAGGTTCTGTTCATTCTTTCGGAAGCTACCTCCTTCTTGCAGCACACCCTTGCAGAAATAGCCAGCTATGGGAAGGTTACGGGCTTCTCTATTAACTTTAACAAATCAGCGGCCTTGGGAGTTGGCCTGTCCCTGAGTAACCGTGATGCCCTGGTCCCACTATGTCCCGTCCAATGGAAAGAAAAGATGATTCCCTGTCTAGAAGTCCAAATCCCTGCAGACCCCAAGACAGTATACCATGCACATTTTCCCCCACTTTAACGCGAACTGGAGTGTGACTTGAAGAGGTGGGCATCGCAAGAGTTCTCCTTGATGGGGCGTATGACGGCAAGTAAAATGAACCTCCTCCCTAGATGCTTGTATGCCTGCTCCGCCCTACCCATCACAATTCTGCCAACTACCCTTCAGGGGCTCCAGAAAAAACTGCTCCAATTTATCTGGGGAGGCAAGAAAGCTAGAATCCCCCTAAAGTCGATGCTGGATAGCGCACAGCTGGGGGATCTGGGGGTCCCTGACCTACAGAGCTACCAAATAGCGTCTCAGCTAGCCCACACCCACGCTTGGCTGATGATCCCCGGACGCCCAAGATAGTTCGAGATAGAACAATCCCGGCTACCCCTTCCCTGCGCTTTCTCCTGCATATTCCACCCCTGCTACGGCAGAACTGGAACAACCTGCTACTCTCTACCAAACACACTGAGCGCCTGGGATTGGGCGCAACAACGCAAAAGGATCCCAAGAGGCCTTGGCCCCTTTGCTCCGGTTTTCAAGAACCCCCTGTTCTCCCCCAGAACTAACCCCCACAACTTCAGGAAGTGGATAGTGGGAGGCCTCGAATCACTGGGCCAACATTTTGTGGAAGGTCGCCCCCGAACGTTCGAACAATGCAAGGAAACCTTTCAGCTTGAGGAATCGGACAGATTCTCTTATATTCAGCTTCGCCACTAGTGCACTCACTGTGAAACCCTTCAGGCAGCAACGCGAACCCCATCCCCCCTCAAACTAACCCTGCAAGAACTTCCAGACCGGGGGAGGATCTCAGCCTTATATAAACGCTTCCTAGGTGACTTCCTCACCTTCAAGACGCGTGCCATGGCACAGTGGGAAGCAGATCTGGGGCATCCACCGACAGACCAAAACGGGGTCGACATATGGACACAAACCCACTCATCGTCCTCCTGCATCACAAAAAGGGAATGCACGTACAAACTCCTACTGCGGTGGTAATACCCTACCCTGCGGTTCCACCATATGAACCGGGCCGTGAGCCCCACCTGCTGGAGACTCTGCGGGCGACCGGGCTCCTTTTTTCACATGTGGTGGTCATGCCCTAAGGCTCAACTTTCTTTGGACACACTGTTTAACTATGATTGCAGACATCACTCAGGTGGTGATCCCACTCGAACCCGAACCCTTCCTCCTGGGCTCTCCGGTCCCAGGGAGCTACCCCAGATCGGGAAGAAAAGCTAAACTGCTGACCCAATGTCTATTGGCAGCGCAAATCGTGATTGCCCGCACATGGAAATCTACTGAAGGACCTCTTATGACGCTAGGGTGGGGAAAAATGTGGGACATCCTGATTGCGGAAAAGATAACCGTGGCCAGAACCGGACTTCTGTACCGTTTAGCATATCTGGGCTCCATTTTCAGACTATGATAGCAAGTTCCCGGCCTTGACCTACAAACCCTGCAACACTAATAGGTTCCTGGAGGGAAGGGAAGCCTCTCAGGCAGAAGAAGCCAATGCAGGAATGAGAATTTCAAGCTCTTGAGACCCTTTATCAGATGAGAGCGCCGGATGACGGGGAGGGGGACTGGGGGATTTGGTAAGCTGTATGCTGTGCTATAATGCTACTTGACCTGTAATCACTCTGCTCCGTTTAAAAAATAAACACAGTTTAAAGGGATGGTCTAGTAAAAATGTTTATTTTAAAAATAGATAGGCCACATAAAAAAAAAATACTAGCATCCTCCGTTTTAAAACTTCCTATGTAAAATTTTGAGCTATTCAAGCTTTTGTAAAAAAAATAAATAGCACTTGCCGAGATTCAGCTGCAGCTTTCCTGCTCTGGTCTCCGGTCCGCGTCCTCCGAGTTCCGGCACTAATGAAGGGAAAGCCACCCAGCGGTAGACTGTTTACTACAGCTGGCTGGCTTTTCCTTCATTAGTGCCGCAAAAGCAAAAGCCAGCACAGGAGGGCCTCCATTTCACAAAATGACGGCGCCCCTGTGCTTGCTTTTTCGAATTTTGAGCTTGAATAGCTCAAAATTTTACATAGGAAGTTTTAAAACGGAGGATGCTAGTATATTTTTTTTATGTGGCCTATCTATTTTTAAATAAAAATTTTTACTAGACCATCCCTTTAACATTTTTTTTTAAAGTCTGATTTGGGTAAAGGTGAAAACCTTTTTTCCTGTTCCGGAATTTGCCTCGGGGGAATCGAAGGATTCTTCGAAATCGTCGATGACTTCGATAATGGAGCCAATATCTCCTTCGGCGTCGATGTAGTCGGTGCCGATGGAGTCTATGATCTCGCCAAGTGCTTCGACGGTTTATGCTTTCTAGTTGATACTGGGGGGATTCACTCGAATCTCGAGGAACCTTTGACGTTTTAACGTCGGGTCGAGATCGTCGAGTTTCTGCCTTACTACTGGACTTGTCCTTAGTAGTTTGACTCTCCTGCGTCGTCCAAGGCAGCGACCAGAGTCTGGCTCTTACAAGGTTTCGTTGAGGTGGTCGGGCTGCATTCTCAAAGACCTTCATCATTTGTTCTCTAAACTCATCCCATTTCCTAGGGGAATCCGACTTAGTCTGACATCTTAACATCTCAGTAGATGTGTCTGACGAAGAGGAAGGAGATCTATGTCTCCTCTTCGTCTTCTTAGAAGAAGAAGGTCTCGATCCGCTCCTAGATCGAGATCTCTTCGAATGTATGCTTATAGGAGTCTCGACTCACCAGATTTTCTATGCTTTTTAGAAGCAGCCTTCGACAAGTCCCTCGAAGCTTGCCGCCTCACTGCTAGTTTACCTGTTCGTTCGCGAAGAGCTTTCTCCGTCATCGACTGACAGGAGCAACAGTCGCTGGTCCGATCCCAAGCACCAAAGGCAGACACTGTGAGGGTCAGTGATCGACATTTTGGAACCACAGGCAACACTTTTTAAACCCCGTTTTAGGAGTGGAAGGGGTCGAAGATGATGACATTTTCTCAGAGGAAAATATGAAGCGCGTCCTTAACTTGTTTACAAAGCTATCAGAAAAACGGAACTGAAGCCAACGGGTGCAGCACAAGCTACTTATACTACTGATGCCGTCGACACGCTACGGAGACCCTCGAGGGACATCAACGCCACAAACCCGTGCACAGTGCCCTCTGCCGAAAAAATAATTCTGAAGCAGCGAAGCTGGTGAGATACGAATATCAGATGAGGAATACGCGGGAGGACACAATCCACTCGAAAAGTCAGATACGGTTATGGCCTGTTCAGTGGTTTGGGGTAATTGGCTTGTAAGGACGGCCTGAAACATATGGGTGACGGAAGGAGGAGATAAGTGAAAATGTTACAGGGGCACACAGAGCATGTAGTAAGGGGGAGGTAGTAAATGGGAAAGGGGTTAAAAGAGGAGGGGGTTGCACCAGTTTGGAAGCAGTTAGAAGTTTGTAGGGGTGACAGCTACCTCATAGTTCAGGAGAAGTATGAGGGAAAGGGCAGGAGGGGCGAAAGCAATGGGAGTGTTACAGTTCCATAAATTCGGTTTGGTTCAGCAGGCAGAGTCTAAACAAGGACAAGGCAGGGACAAAGAGCAGAGATAAAAGAACATTCTAAAAAATGCAATCTTAGCATTATAGATAGTAACAACACACACATCTTATGGAATATTAATGGCTTGAGTGATAAGTTTAAGGAAGGAACAAGTTACTTACCTGTAACTGTTGTTCTCCAGCATGGGTCTGGCATGGATTCACATGCTCATGAATATTCCCCGTCGTCAGGCTGGGAATCCTCGGTAAAGAAAAAACCAGTATCAGTTTCGTTTCTGATCTGTCTTTCGTAGTAGTAACCAAATCACTGATCTCTGCGTCATACTGACCACAGCCAATGACTGCCCTCTACCTAAGCCCCGCCTCTGGCAGCCATCTTCAGATTTGGTAGCACGTGAAGTGGCAGTATGACCAAGTGAAGAGCCGCAGAGGGGTAGGCGGGAGGGTTCGCATGTGAATCCATGCCAGACCCATGCTGGAGAACAACAGTTACAGGTAAGTAACTTGTTCCTTCTCCAGCATGGAGTCTGGCATGGATTCACATGCTCATAAATAAAGAATACATAGCAGTACACAAATGCACAACCACGGGAGGTGGCAAAGGCTCAACATTAAGCATTACATCAAACTCAACATTAAGCAAATCTTACCTCCTCACCAGGCTCACCTTAGGCGAACAGGTTGCGCAGCACTGCTTGGCCGACCCTGGACTCCTCCCTGGAATCCCGATCGACGCAGTAGAATTTCGTGAAGGTGTGCGTCGACCTCCACGTAGCAGCCCTGCAGATGTCCAGCAAGGGCACACCAGATAGGAACGCCGTGGTAGCTGCGATCGCTCTGGTGGAATGGGCTCTCGGACGGCCAGGCAGCGGTCGGTTTTCCAACCGATGACAGCACATGATACAGCCGGAGAGCCATCTGGAAATGGAAGCCTTCGAGAGAGCCTTCCCCCGATTGACAGGTCCAAAATTCACAAAGAGTTGTGACGTCTTCCGAAAACACTTCGTGCGGTCCACGTAGAACTTCAGCGCTCTAGCCACATCCAGCGAGTGCAAAGTCCTTTCAGCCGGCGACGAAGGCGACGGGAAGAAAACAGGCAACACCAAGGGTTCGTTGAGGTGGAAGTCCGACGGCACCTTGGGCATGAAGGAGGGGTGCGTCCTGAGCACTACCCTCGTGTCGTGAAAAGTCAAGTACGGGGCCTTGCAGGAAAGGGCCTGGATCTCTCCCACCCGTTGTGCGGAGGTGATGGCCACAAGAAACGCTGTTTTCCACGACAAGAACTTCAACGGAGCCGAGTGCAGAGGCTCGAACGGAGGTCCTATGAGCTTGGTCAGCACCACGTGGAGCTCCCACGCCGGGACCGGAGCCTTCACCGGCGGGAACGATCTGAACAGTCCCTTCATGAACTCTTTCACCAGACGATGAGACCACAAAGACGTCCGCCCCGTGGTTCTGGTGTAACGGGAGATCGCAGCAAGATGAAACTTGATGGACGCGTGTGCCAGTCCAGCTTTGGCCAGCGTCAGTAGGTACGGCAGTACTTGGGGGGCCGTAATCCGTAGAGGGTTAATCTTCTGTGCGTGGCACCAGACAGAGAACCTCTTCCATTTGTGTCCGTAGCATTTAAGAGTTGAGGACGCCCTGTCCTTTGCAAGAACCTCTCTGCAGTCGACCGGTATGTCGTATCCTCCAAACTCTAACGCTGCAGGAGCCAGGCCTGCAAGTTCAGCGACTTCGGGTCGTGATGGAGGATGGCGCCTCCTTCCCTGGAGAGAAGATCCGCGTCCACTGGCAGCTTGATTGACGGGGACGCTGACAAGTCCAGAAGGTCCGGGAACCATATCTGCCTCGGCCACGCAGGTGCGACGAGGATCATCCTGCACCATGACCTCTTGAGCTGGTTGATGAGCCGGATCAGCAATGGCAATGGAGGGAACGCGTATAGAAACAGGCCCTCCCAGGGGAACGAGAAAGCATCGCCCATGCTCCTCGGCTGGGGAAACTTGCTGGCGAACCTCTGGCACTTGGAGTTCGTCGCCGTCGCGAACAGATCGATCTGGGGTGTGCCCCACCGTCGGAAGAGGCAGTCTACTAGATCCTGTCGTAGTTCCCACTCGTGGCACGAGCGCAGCTCCCTGCTGAGTGAGTCGGTGATGGTGTTTTTTATCCCTGCCAGATGAAACGGCACCAGAAACATCCCTTGGGCGACGGCCCAATGCCACAGATCCTGCGCCTCCCTGGACAGGGCTGGGGACCTGGTTCCGCCCTGTTTCCTGATGTAGAACATGGTGGTGGTGTTGTCGGTGAAGATCCTCACCACCTTGCCCTTGAGGGACGGAAGGAAGGACCTGAGGGCCCAAAACACTGCACGGAGCTCCAGGACGTCGATATGGAGGGACTTCTCCGTCGGGAGCCAAAGGCCTCTCGCGTGCAGATTTTCGGTGTGCGCTCCCCACCCTTCCAGGGAGGCATCCGTGGTCACTGTCTCCTGGTGGCCGGGGGTCTGGAAGTCCATGCCCGCCGTCAGATGCGCGCGGGTGCCCCACCACCGGATCGCTTGTCGGAAACTCTCGTCGAGTGTGATCTTCTCCTCGAAGCTGCCCGTCGTCTGGATCCAGCGCGCGTCCAGGAACTCCTGCAACGGGCGCATCCGGAGCCTGCACAGGGGGATGAGGTAAATGCAAGAAGACATCATTCCGAGGAGGGACTTGATGGACCTCACTCTGGCCGCGTCTGCAGCCAGCATCCGCTGCACCTTGCCCAGAATGGCCCTCGTCCTTTCCTCCGACGGGGAGGCCAGAAGCGACACTGTGGCGAGCTTCGCTCCCAGAAACAGTGCGTCTTGCGCGGGCACCAGGTGGGACTTGGCGTAGTTTACGGAGAATCCCAGGTCCGTGAGAAGTTGGACGGTCCTTGCCGTGTGCTCCACGGCGAGCTCCCTCGTCTTGGCTCGGATGAGCCAGTCGTCCAGGTAGGGGTAGACGTGGATCCCCTCTCGGCGCAGCTGCGCCGCCACCGGTGCGAGGCACTTGGTGAACACCCTGGGTGCCGACCTTAGTCCGAAGGTAAGGGCTCTGAACTGATAGTGACGCCCTTGGACCACGAACCTGAGAAACTTTCGGTGTCCCTTTAGGATGGGAATATGGAAACAGGCATCCTCCAAATCCAACGACGACAGGAAATCGCCCTCCTCCAGCTGACCCAGGACGTGTTGGAGGGTGACCATCCGGAACTTCTGTGCCTTGATGAATTTGTTCAGTCGTCGTAGGTCCAGGATGGGACGCCATCCTCCCGTCTTCTTCACGAGGAAGTATCTTGAGTAAACTCCGGAGCCCCGAAGCCTCTTTGGGACGAGCTCGATGGCGCCCTTCCTGAGCATCGCCTTTACCTCCAAGAGAAGTTGAGGGACGTGAAGTTCTTTCCTGGCCACAGGGGGGACGCGCGGGCACCTTCTTTGAAACTGGAGCACGTGACCCTGGGCTAGGGCGTCCAGCACCCAACGGTCGGTGGAGATGGACTCCCACACGCTGACGAAGCTCGCCAGCTGGCCTCCCACCGGGGTGCTTCGGTGGGGGCCCGACCCCACGGCCGGTTCAGTCCTGCTTCGACTAGGCTTTGCCGCCTTGACCTCCTTGGCGACGACGGCGGGGTCTGCCTGACTTGCCTCGTCCCCTGTAAGCTTCCTGCGACGACGAAAGGGCCGCTTGACGGTAGGTGGAAAATCCGCCGCCGGAACCTTTGGAGGCACCCTTGCCTCCGCCGCTCCGAAAGGGCGGCCGCCGTTGCTGGAGAACCCCAAGAGCCCGGGCCGTCTCTGTGTCTGCTTTGATGGCTTGAAGGGAATCGTCCACTGTTTTCCCAAACAGGTTGTTTCCATCGAACGGCATGTCCAAGACTCTGGTCTGCACGTCTTGACGGAAGTCAGTAGCCTTGAGCCATCCACGCCGCCTAAGGCACACGCCATTGCCCAACTGGCGAAATCCAGTGTCGGCGATGTCCGTCGCAATCGTAATGGCGTGGTCCGACGCCACCTCACCTTCCTGCAAGATCTCTAGGGCATCCGCCCTCTTGTCGTCCGGTAGGAAGTCCAGCAGGGGGGCCAGTTTGTACCACAGCTCCCTGTCGTAGCGGGCTACGATAGCCAAGGCGTTGGCCGCCTTAATCGTCGCTGCAGACGAGATGACCCTGCGTCCCATCGTATCCAATTTCTTTCCCTCGCCGTCCGGCAGGGAAGTCAACGTGGAGGCTGCACCCCCCCGCTTTTTTCCTGGCCGCCACGGAGACGACGGAGTCCGGGGTCGGCTGTGCCCGGAGGCAAAAGGGGGCCGCGTCCGGGACCCGGTACTACTTCTCGTACCGATCCCTTCTAGCCGGCGTCGTGGATGGGTTCTTGAGGAGGGCGAGGCCCTCATCCCAAATATCGTCCAGTAGAGGCACGGAGAGGACAGTCTTCCTCTTGGCCTCGCGCCATTGATAAAGGAAACCTTCCTTCTTCTTCTCCTCCGGGCAGAGCTGGAAGAGCTCGGATGCCCTGGAGTGAAACGATCCAATCTCGTCGGGCGGGGAAGCCCGGTTGGGAGGTGACGACGGCAGATCCTCGTCGTAAACCTCGTCGTCCATAACCGTCGCGGCCGTGTCAGTCCCTGTATCATCCCCACGAGTCGTGGACGGGAAGGAGGGCTGAACAGGGCGCGATGGCTGAAAAGGAGGTGGAGGGTGAATCCGTCTTCTCTTAGGGGGAGGGCTCCCAGAAGGGCCTGGCTCCGGGTCCCCCGTCGGGAGCGGTTCCTCCGCTGGTGGTAACGGCAGTCTCGTCCTTATCTCCGAGCATAAGGACTGTATAGCCAACAAAATGGCCGCCGAGTTGTCTTGCGGCGCTGGTTGAGGGGAGTCCGACGGGCGGTCAGGGGCCCCGTCGGCACCCTCGACGATATCGTCGTCTCCTACGTCGGGATCCCTCCCGACGGGCTGGTCTTCTTCCACGCCAACGCCGTGGCTTAAGACCTCGATCAGCTCTTCCTCAGAGGTTGAGGCCGAATCCACGACGACCTCCTGCCCCCCCCCCCCTTTTTCTTCTCCGTCGGAGGTTTCACGGGGGTCTTGTCGATGGGCATAAAAGAGGACTCCCTCCGCGGTGGCAGGGAGACTCTGAGCCCGAGGTCGCCACCACTGGTGTAGCCTCCACAGGCTGAGCCAGGGCCGCCGCGACTGTCTCGATAGAGGCCTTGGCCGGATGGATTAAGGCTTTCACCACCTTAGGTGCGCTCACCGCCTTCTCCTTGGGGGGGGGGGGGGACACTGCCTCGCTCTCCCTCCGATGGGGCCTTCGAGTTCGACCGGGGCCTCTCCAGCAGCTTTGCCGGGTGCTCGGCCTTCCTCTTACCCGAACCAGAGCGTTGGCTCGTGGTTGATGGTGCCGGGGAGGATGCGCCCTGCCTGGCGCCCGTAGAGCCCGACCGTTCAGCGCTCCCGGTGCCAGCGGACTCGCGGTGCTTGGCCTTGTGTTGGACACCCGTCGCCGGGGCGTCCTCAAAGGTCTTAGAAGACCGCTCGGATTTCTTCCTCTTCTTCTCGCCTGACGGGCTCTTCCCTTCCAGCCAGTTGGCGAGACGTTGATGGCGGTCCTTCATGGTCCGCTCCGACATATTGCCGCAAAAAGCACAGTCCTTCTCCACGTGCGTCTTGTCCTCATGTAGGCAGTAAAGACAAAAGGAGTGTTCGTCCTCCTTAAAGACATTCTGAATCTGGCATCCAGGGCAGACCCTGAACAGCTTTCCGGGCGTCGAGCTTCCCTTCTCCTGGGCCATGTCCGAGATGGGCCTGAGAAACTTCTGGAGTCCTCCAAAAGCGTAGCTCGACGAAATCTTCACCCTTGAGGGGCGTATGACGAATCCGACACGGGTCCCCGTTGATCGGATGAAGAATCGGTGGAGCTTGAGGCTCTTTTTGACAGAAAGAAATCGAAGTTTTTGAGAAAAAACGTGAAAAAATAGCACTAACGCTCGAGAACAATAGCACAAGGATCCCAACACTTGAACGTGCGGTAAAAATCTGAAGATGGCTGCCAGAGGCGGGGCTTAGGTAGAGGGCAGTCATTGGCTGTGGTCAGTATGACGCAGAGATCCGTGATTGGTTACTACTACGAAAGACAGATCAGAAACGAAACTGATACTGGTTTTTTCTTTACCGAGGATTCCCAGCCTGACGACGGGGAATATTCATGAGCATGTGAATCCATGCCAGACCCCATGCTGGAGAAAGTGCTTTGTTACAAGATCTGAGACGGCACAAGCCCAACATGATACTTCTGCAAGAAACATCTGCTGGGGGACTCATGCAGTCGGTTGATGAGAGCACCCTACAAATGTGTGGCACACACAGTGTTCGAGGGGGCTCTAGAGGAGTGGGGATTTCTGGTAAAAAGATCATTGACCCTTCAGATAACAAAAATGGTCCAAGAAACAAGTGCTAGGTGGTGGGAGTCTCGTCCCGGGGAGAATAGGAAAGGAACACATGGCCTCAATTTATGTGTTGCACGCCTGACCCCCCAACACACACATTACTCTCAGACACTCTTGAGGAAGTCAAGAGTGGTTATGGGGGCGCCACCTGGAATGAGGTGTGTTGCCGGGGATTTTAATGCAGTGGCTCAGCCGACACTTGACAAGTGGAAAGGGAAGACCATTTCAGATAAGGGCACCAGGTTGGGCGATTTCATACATACCATGACATTAGCGGATGCATGGAGGGAGGACCTCCAGACGGGACATGGATAATACTTCTCTGCGGTACACACATCCTTCCCAAGAAAAGATAATGTTTTTATAATATACATCGAGAGACAGCGTGGAGGGCTTGCAATACCCCAAGACTATTTCCCAACATGCAACAATTATCTGCAAGCAAGGAGTAACTCCCAACCTTCCATGGGGTATGGAAATTGTGCACATATCACTTATGGAATGCAAAGATACTAGCTGAACTGAAAGAGGAAACAGTCCTATACTTCCAATTTAACACAACCTCATCGTAGTGGAAACAGACACTGTATGAAGCATACATGACTGTATTGATGGGGAAAGCCAGAGCAGTGACCACAACTAGGGAGAGGAAAAGATAATATGAGGAAAACAAGGTAAGGTGACAATTATAGAGGGAAGGTGGAAGGAAACGTTGACTGAGACACTATTAAAGGAACTTAAAAAAACAAAGGAAGAGGTTAGAATTGGGGCAATGGACAGGGCTTCGGTGGGTTGCTGGAACAAGGAGGCATGCATTTATGAGTGGGGTGACAAAACCGGAAAATGATTAGCTTGGGTAGTGCAGAGGAAAAGAGCCCGTTTGGTTCATGAAATTCCAGTAGGGGGAAAATTGGGATAAAACGTGTGAACCATGCAAGATAGGGCAAGCCTTTGCCTTGTATTACGAGCAGCAGTACAAACCGCAATAAATAAATCAGAGCCACAGATACAGAGGTTCCTGAAGAACCTCCCCATAGCTCGACTTTCAGACGTACAAAGGGAATCCTGAAGGGGGATATGCAGCTAGAGGAACTGGAAACTGCATTGAGACAGTTTGGGGAGGGGAAAACCGGCAGGACCAAACAGGCTCCCATTGGAGCGATGGATACACTTGAAAGGTTAAGCGTTGGGACATATGAGGGAGATGTTACAGCAGATCAGGAGCCGGATTTGAGAGAAGCAACAATCATGGTTATTCCAAAGGAAGGGAAGCCGAAGGAGCAATGTGGGCCATACAGACCCATATCCTTTATTAACATCGAGACCAAAGTACTTGCAAACAAGTTGCAAAAGATGATACCTGAAATAATAAAGGTCAACCAATGTGGGTTAATCCCAAACAGACACATGAAGAAGAACACTAGGAGACTAAACTTAGTATTGGAAATGGCCAAAAGTAAGAATCCAGCAGCCTCCATACCAAGGGCCATGACAATCAGAAGACTTGACAGTATGTGGGCCTTAAAATAAACGGATAAATCCATACATTACCCAGTTAAGTGAAGAGCGTGGGGAGGGGTGGGGCGGGAGACAAATCCGACCACTAAAGGCTGATTTAAGGGTTTTACACACTCATGGGTGAACAGGGACGTCCAAAAGAAGGATAGCTTCTTCAGCTAATTCAACCTCACCCTGGCGCTTAGACACTTCGAGATGGATACCAAGCAGTGGAGCACACTCACAATCTCACTAATGGGTAGAGTTGCACTGTACAAAATGGTGACACGCCCCCACCCCCATCCCCCACTGACTATCATACATAATCCAGAATGCCCACAAGGCAATACAGTCCAACGGCTGACATAATAAATAAAACCATGCAGGAGTTTAAGGAAAAGAAGACACCTAGAGCAAGCCTGGAGACACTGTACAACTCCTAATGGGAGGGAGGATTGGAGCTCCTGAAACTACGATTCTACTACTGGGCCTGACAGCCACAGAAAATGGATGGGCATACCAGGAAGACAAAGACTCCCCAAATGACCCAGAGCTGAGTCTTCACAGGAGTAGAAGGGAGAAACCTATGCAGGGGTTCAAAACAACTACACATTTCATCGACTACAAAGGCAGTGGGGAAGACTTGGAACCAGGCACAGAGATATTTGGAATGGGACAAGCGACTCACGTTGGCTTACCAGCATTGGCAAAATAGCTTAATCTCAGGAATACAGCACCCGAGATGGGCGGGGAGGATTGGAAAAGCAGAGGAATCAAAATGGTGGGAATGGTGGTTGACTACATGCATGCCATGGCCTGTAAACTGTAAACTAAGGAGGCACATATGTAATATATGCAGGGCACAACATATGCACATCCACTAGTGCATGTTTAGTCACTCAATATGCATGTTTGGAATATGTTTGAACGCTACTGCTTTTCCAATAAATTCATTCTGTCATGTGGAAATGTTGCAACACGTGCACACAAGGTTATTGTATAGCCGTTTGAGCTAAAGACAGGGCCGCATAAATGTCAAGCAGTGTTTCACCATTTATCCCACAAACATGCTGACTGTTTGGTGAACTACAATAAATTATAAATGGCAATTTTGCGATTTGAATAAATGTTTACAACCATGGTCGTTCATCTCAATATAGCACACATTCTACAATGTGCTTCGGCATTCTAGCCTTCTTTCGTCTTGGTCGCGCCCGCCATTTTTCTTTCTAAGATGGCGGACGCTTTTTAACGAATCCACATACACAGCGCAAGTCTAGCTTTTTCGAGACACGAGCGCGCATAGACTTGGCAGCAACAACACGCGATCCCTGCCAAAGCAACAACAGTGCCCGGGACCAAGAACGCTTATCTAAAAGCTTTGAATGTAGGTACCTTTATTAAATAACGTGCTTGTGACATTTAGACAGAAGCCTGCTCGCTTTTTATGGGCTGCTACATATTCATTGATAGATTAGGCGATTCCCAAACTCCGACACGATGGGACAGAACACGTGAAATTCCGTCCGTGACCAAACGAAGCTATACACAAGCATATTCTGCTTGGATTAAGAGGTACGCTTCCTTTAAAAGCACAGCATAGATCTAATGCATTTCAGATAACATTGAAGTGCAACCGATAACAGCAGATTGTGCCTTTTGAGATACTTATTCAATTTATTTCGTTCATTGCTTAAGATCTCCCTGTTTTTGCTTTCAGCTTGTTTAATTAGTTTTCCATTAAACCTCTCTTACTTAATAAATTAAGTGGGAAATGGGAAACAAATATTTTCAAAAAGTGCATTTGTTTCTTGCAGCTCTAACTATTGTGAAGAAATCAGTTTGGACCATCAAATTCCGTCCACATTTATATTCAAATCAAGGCCACACACGTCAACCAAATTATAAAGAGGTTAGTTGAATTAGTTGCATGTGCACATTTATAGAGATACAATACTCTGTTTTTATTTTGTTACTAATACGGTCTCTCGTTTTGGTTTTTAGATTGTCATTCCCGAAGGGAATCAACCAATGAACTATTTCTGAATTCCAATTTTGGATATCTGTATAAAAAGTCCTGAAGACGGGTCCAGCACATGCCTGATAGCATTAAAAAACCAACTACAGAGCTTGATTAACTTTCGCCAGGACCTAGAAACACACTTTCTGGTGTCGACAAAGTCAAGGACAGTAAATTGTTGTTTGAGGTCTTATTTAATGACAAGATGTTCACCTCACACTTCTACTAACCCCACAACATCACCAGTTTATGATTGTGTTGAGTTTAAACAAACTGGTTGAGAAAATTGATTTTCAGTATATGTTCTTTTATGTAATGTTATGTACAAACAAAATGCATTTTTGTCTTTCTTTTTAACATAAACTTCTTTGAGTATTTTGTATTTATGAATTAAAAGATGCATATCTCTATCAATTTCTGTCGTAATTAATTAATCGACATGAAAGGTAGCACTCTGTGCAACTAGACATACCTAGTATGTGTGTAGGCGTGTAGCTGTTTCTGTGGTATTTCCTTTTATGCATATGCTCAAAATGGTGGGATACACGATATAGACCCCCAACATTAAATAATTCCAAGAAATGCAAGAGGAATGAGGGCTGGATAGAATGGGCCACTACAAATACCTACAACTCACACATGCCCGTTACCGCACATTAGGAAACCTTGGGAGCTCCCGCCAACTTCGCAGTTGGAGAGTAACGTACTGGATGGGGAAATAAAAACAAAACAGATTTCAACCCTCTACAAGGAACTGACGTTCCACTCCAGAAGACAGCTGGAAGAGCTTAAACAAAGATCGGAAAGGGATGTGGGAGAAATGGATGCCGAAGACTGGATGGAAGCACTACAACATCTCAGTTGCAATAGTGGCAAAACTAAGATGAACACAATTCAAATACATTCACAAAGTTTATTACTCCAAGGAAAGGTTAAGAAAGATGGGTAAAGGGGAAGACGACGCATGTCCCAAATGCAGCACTGACTGAGGGACATTCTTCCACATGGTTACCCATGCTCAAAATTATGGAGGTACTGGGATGAAGTACAAAAGGAAATAAAAGGGGTCATGGATAGACCAATACAGCTTCAATCTAGGAACACAGTACTGAGGATATGGACAGAGACGGATATTCTAAAATGCTCTTAGACATTGCATATATAATAGTAAAGAGGGCCATAGTAGAGCATGGATGAGACTGGATCCCCCAAATCTACCAGCATGGCAGTAAGGAATGGACGCCATAAAGAAGTGGGACCATCTGGTGTACAAGGATAGAGGGTGCTTGTGCAAATATGAAAGGATTTGGATAGCATGAGATTAAAAATAAGATTATGGCATAGGTGGTGGTACGTATGGGCCGCGATAGGGAGGGAGAATGATCCTAGGTGGAAAGAGAGAGATTGGGTTGAGAGAATCAAGGGGGTGAGGGGGAGTACAAAGTTAAGGGAGAGAATGCTGGAAGAACGAGATATTACAGTGAAGTTCAACTACTGCTCTGATTAAAGTTGTTCACCAGTGTTGCAATACAAGACTTGATTTCATGTAAAAGCTGATCAAAGCTCTGTGCCAAGCACTGAACATTGATCACCATTTGCAGGATCTCCATTTGCCTCAATCAAGTGGGTGTTTGAATCGCCAAAATGGAGCGCTTTAACTAAAACTGGGCAAAGAATGTTCTCAAATACAACTTTCCTGGCTGGACGCCTTACAGCTTGCCCTCCTGTAAAAGAGGTCCAGTGCTAATGGCACCACTGGGTTATCTCTATCTGAAGTTTTGTTGAGCATAATAAGGGTTTCCTGGAGATCTGGCCCTGGTAAGGTCTCTACCTTTACACCTCTCAGATGATTTCTTACTTTTCTGGAAAGACTACTGTACGAAGGCCTTCTTGCACACATGTTTTCGACACACTCCCAGAGTCACTGAGCGAGGCGTTACATGACTTCATGTAATGTGGTTTGGTGTATACCTGGGAGTTTGCCCACAACAACTGTCGTCAGCCCAAGTGGAGGGGCCGTGTTTCTGCCCTGCTGACATCGCCTACCTTTGTGCACTGGGATCCACACGTCGCATGTGTAGTGCTACCATGGACCAATGCTTCCTTTGAACCCAGAGACTGCCATTTAAAACCAGGGCCAACCTGGAATATTCAAAAGGATCTGCACCCCGATACCACGTTCGGCCTAGCAATTAAGGGTACAGGCCTAAACTGCCAGGACAAAATATTTATTGTAGATCAGTCAGCCGAATGTCCGAGTTGAGGCCAGCGGATGTAGTAGCATATTTTGAGTATTTCCCAAGGCCCAGTAGGGACAATGCCAAGCAGTGCTCCAAACAGTCGGATTGTATGTGTCCCACCTTGAGGCCTCTCAGAAGAATACCACAACTTGAGCATTTTTTTCTCACATGTTCCTCTGAACCCTTGGGATTCCCTAAGAAATCCCACTGCAGGGTTCCAGAGATTAAGGCCCATCATACCTCCAAGACCCAAGCACTATCAAGTGTCACTTAAATACCACTGTTGCTTCCTGCCCACATGGAAAACTTGCTTCCAGGCCACCCTGCAATGCAACAATCCTGCCTTTCATTTGGATATGAGTGCCAATTTGTGCACTTGCCTTCATGTTTGGACCAGAGTATATGGTATACCCATGATCTCTTTCCTATCCTACAAGCAGTAGGGGGGCTCCGTGTAGTGAGGCCTACACACAGACCCCAAACTCTCCTCTGGGTTCATGAGTCATTAGGGAACAGACCCCTTTGACAGGCACCTGCACCATCCCTGGGGAGGAATTCACTTGCCTCAGGCCTCTGTGCCTGAACCCATCAGGTAACTGGATACATGCACACCATGCGCAAACAATAATAAAGCATCCTTGCGAGATAGCCGAATGAGCAGGTAAGAACTGTCCCACAGCCACAACTTGGGCAGGTTCTGATATGGGGAGATGCCCTGCATGGTAGGAGCAGTACTCAGCATTTCACTTGTCTTACCCTACTAGATACAATGTTGTAAGTAACTTCTGGAGGCAACAGTAAAGACAGACATGTGATCACAGTTCAAGGGTGTTTATTAAACTGTATGCAGAGTGAGAAAAACGCCTAATCTAAACCTAAAGCTAAGATGGGAACAAGCTATGACCATCAAATAATAAGGCATTCCTAGTAGCGTCTTGTCAAATAAAAGGGTCTATACTAAAAAAAAAACTATTGCCAATCCTTACCACTAAGTTACAAAAAGAGTGTGGGATAATGTTCACCAGAAAAGAAAGAAGCGTTCTCAAAATTGTAAGTCAGGATGGTATGGCTGGGTCTCCTTTCCCCAGGTTTCAAGCGCAGGACAAGGCAGAACTATTGAGCATAGCACACTCCTAGGCCTCTCCAGCACGAGGCTCACAATTCCAGTTCAATGATACCAGAACCTTCAGGGGCTAAGGCTCTTTCTTCAAAGTCTCTTGCCTTAGAAGGCCTGCTGGATGAAAACAACAAACAAAAAGGTTCCTCTGGTGGTCTTGCACCTTGGGCGATGGCCCTTCGCCCCTAGGATCTCCCTCAGCCGGGCTCCGATCCTTCTTGCAAAATGGGCCTCCCTCCGCCGGGTTCACTATGGCCTTTCAAATACAGTCCGTAATATTCAGGAGCTTTAATGTCTTTTTAAACAAACGCCACTGTGGACAACCCGCAACAGGGTTCACTCTCGTCGACACAATGTTCCTGGGTGTATTACTCTTCAACCCAACTCGCAGGCATCCCTCAGCCGGGTTCACGTTTCGCCAATATACAGTTTACTCTGCTTTATCTCAATGCAGGATTCACTTTCAGTAGCTTTCCCCTTGGCATCACTCCGTCGGGTTCACATAGCCACCTTTCACACAGTTCATGATCTGCTCGATGTAATCAGAAAGCAGGGTTCCCTTGCCCTAGCTTTCTCTCAGTCACGGGTCAGAGACTTTCAATTGTACAAAGGATTTGATGTGACTTTTGTAGGACCACTCCGACATCTCATGTCTCCCTTTCCTAGGGCCTTCTGATACTTGCAGTTTTCAGCACAAAAAGGCCCAGTAAGAGTCCTTGGACTGAGCACTCCTCCGGCGTCTGACCACTCTGCAGCTGGCCCTCCTCTGGGCTTTCACCAAAGTTCAAATACACACACATACTTTGTTCCAAGTTCCTGCGTTCATCTAATGTTGCCACTTGCAACCTTATGCTCACCACACATCGGTTCGCAACCTTGTGCTCAACACACATCGGTTTGCTATCAGCTTCCTCCGACTCACTGGCTGTGTTGAACAAGTTGGCTGGTCTCGTCTCTGGAGTCATGGAAAATACCACAGTAGCCAGTACACCTCTCTGCCTGTGCTATCAATGCAGGAGGCCCCCGTGCACCTTTGTCATCTGCTCCTCCACATGCCAGCTGTAACTCCCGGTTTTATGATTTCCCTCTTAGAGGATTTGCGGGTCGGACTTAAAAAGGCAACGGCAGTTCCCCTTTGTTCGTCCTTCCATGCTTTGCTGTCTTTCTCCTCTGTTTGAACTGCCGGTCGGGTATAGCTGTGTCCTCGTGCGTTTCGGCCTTGCTCGATGTGTGCTTTTATCCATGTGGGCAAGGAAAAGGGTTGTCAGGTGTGCGTGGGTACTGTCATTTGCCGGACTCTGCCTGACCATTGCATTGGGACACGTCAGGTGAACGGTTTTGGTTTCAACCCGTTGTCTATCACGGTGTGAGAAAATGTTCATGTCGGAAAAGGGGGGGAGGGAGAGTTAGAGTTTCTAAATATCCTGCTGGGCATGATGGGGAAAAGGGGGCATAAGAAATTATCTCCCTCATCCTAGGGGTTGTGGTGAACTCAGAAGAGTAGGTTTTGTAAGGTTTGTGAAATGAGTAGGCAGGATTGTGGGAGCTATAGTGTTTTGTTATAATCGACTGGGAGTTCGGAAAGTGAGAATCAGAGGGACGGGGAGAAGAATGATTGGGAGTACTCGGGCAGGTAATCGGAAAGTAGGGACTCTGGGAGATGTAGTACCCCACAATAGCATTGTTCAGGTTCCTACTTGGTTTTACGGACAAGGCGGGGTTGTAGGATTCCGACAAAGGAGAATGACTGTGGGGCAGGTGGCTTACTTTGGAGTAGCCTATAAAGGCCTCAAGGACTGGTCCACCTCCCTGGTATAATGCCACGCCTCATCTGGAGCATTTCCCCCAAGCATAACCCTGGGTTCTTTCATCCAGGTGATCTTGCCTCGCTCACCCACCTCCAGGGTTGAGATCTGAGAGCGCCAGCTCTTCCCTGGCCACCTGAATAAGGGATTCTCATGGTCTGCTAGGGAGAACACATTCAGGTTTTTCACAATGTGAACCTGCAGCTTCTGCGTCGCTGTACCCAGGGTGCACAGACTGAGGCAGAAAAACACCACTTTAATGTAATGTGCCGCTTCCTCACTGTCCTGTGCCTCTTAGTTTAGCTCGATTAGTTCGGTATGAGCCCAAATATTATCCCTGCAGCTGCTCTACTCTGGAGACTCAGATTCCTGTGGTAGAATTCAACAGACCCTTTAATGGAGGCCTGTCCAGGCGTGGGAGGGGAGATCTGAACAAAGATGCCTTTAGAAAATTCCTTACTAGAACAGGCCTTTGTAGAGATGTTCGTCACATATCTCAGACTGTTGCACCATGAATACTGTGGCCGGAAGGGTCCCATAAATTCATGATTTCACTAACTGTCTGGGCCACTATCCGGCCAGAAGGAAAGAAACGGGTGGACAGACAATGTAGTCTCTAATCTGCCAGCATCTTTTTGTATGGTTTTTGGTTTATTTCAAACCTTTACAAAAGATGATAAAATGATGCAGAACAAAAAAAGGAAAAGAAAAAGAATAAAATAACAAGCATCTTACAATATATTTTGAATACAAAAAATGGATGCATACCACAATAATATCACATGTCAGTATTGCCAACATATCATTTCAGTTTGAATTTGGGGCCAATACCTTCCTCTTCAAAGATTTTCCAAGACTTTATAAAAGCTGCTACAGCTAACCCTTCTGAGGTTGTAGCAGGATACAGAAGTCTATTCCAATGGTCATTTAGATCCAACCCAGGAAAGGCCCCCCTGTTTTATTTTTAAAATATACCACTCTTTCAAAATGCAGGGCTTTACATTCCAAAAACGGATGCCTGGCAGTTTCTACAGACTCTTTGATTTTACAAAACCTACAACCCAAATCTGATGAATCTATTAGCACTATCCTTAACAAAATCACATTTGTAGGGAGCAAATTCCAGAGAAGGCACTTAATAAGTGAGCGGTAATACCGATTGGGGAAGAGTAATAAATATGCTGCAATTGTGCCCCTAGGCTTGTGCTCATGCAACAGATGCTTCAAGGAGGAATAACCATGGAATAAGTCGATGGTATGAACCCCGTCCAGCTGATAGAAGGCCTCCTTAACTTTCTCAGCACTTGACACCAAAATCTCGGTGTCTAGTCCCAATTAATTTAACAGGAGTACACAATTGGCTCTCAATTTTTCCCAAAAAGTATCTAAATTAGAGCAACAATTCGTCTTGGCATCTATAGCCAAATGTTCTACCCTATACAGATCATCGGAATTGGACAATATTATTTTCTGATATAGTGTCATGCTCTGCCACTGGACCTGGACCCTTAAAGAAAGGAGACCCAGCTCATAACTCATAGCTGCCACGGGGACTTGGTTGGGAATCTTCAGTACACATCTCTACATCTTCCCCTCTGTTGTATCCAACCAAGCATATCACTTTTCAGGCCAATGCTCTAGGCCACATATCAATTTGGGGACCACCTTCCCCTCATAACATTGGATGTCTTAATCAAGAACCTCCTGTACTTCTTATCAACCAATAGTAACTGGTTAGTTAGGATCTGGGCATTCAAGTTAAATAGAACCTGTTTATCTCTCAGTGAGGAATTGCAGTAAAGTGAAAGCCCAAAAACTTTAGGCTCTGAACATCCGCCTATGAGGGTCTCGATTCCTGCCTCTCGACAGCTCCAGGATTTTATTTTTTGTAGGGTTTGTTAAACCAATCTCTTTTGCATAGTTGGAGAAAGCCCCCAAAAGTCTCTGCATTCCTACCTTAGAGCAGTCAAAAAGCACAAAATCATTGGCATATGACACCACAAAGTTTTTATTGGACCCATCTCAGGGGAAAACAGGGCTGCTAAATCCAGGGTCTCTCTTACGTCTGATACGTAAAAATGAAAGAGGCAGAGAGCCAAAACGCATCCCTGCCTCAATCCAGTCGGTATGTATTCTATGAGAAAGGTCTCTAGATTGATTCAGACGGACATAAATGTCCGAATTATCAAATAAACCAATGATTAGCCGTAAGAGGCCCTGCGACAATCCCCATTTTTCAAATTTAGAACATAGTCTGTGGCGGTCTACCTGATCACAGATAAGTCAATCGAGGCCATGAACACACTAAGGTTCAGCGTTCCCTTGATCCTTTCCTGAAACTCCCTGATGATAGCTCAACTAATGTTAGTTGAGTGCCCCCAACGAAATCCCGTTTGGAAACGGTCCAATCTCCCTGTTGAACTGGCCCAATCCTCAAGATGACTTAAAAGGACAGCTGCAAAAATGTTGCTTTCCATATACAACAGGGCGATTGGCCTAAGATCCCATTTGTCTCCTTTCTTGTAAATCAGGACAACATGTGATGACCTCCATGTCGCGGGGAAAACCCACTCTCCATTATACTTGAATACAAAAGGGAAAGAATAAATGACCAAGTGTTCGTGTCGTTCTTTAAGACAACAACTGTAAGATCGCTAGGACCAGGGAGCCCCTGAAGACTTAGCCTTCTTAATCAATACACAGATTATTTCTGGATCCGGTTTAAGAATATGATTGGCCAATTCCTATTCAGCCTGTTCTTTCTGTAGGGCCTTTAAATGGAAGGGGTTTAAGGACTACCAAGTCCTTCAAGTGTTTTAACTACACACTCTCTGAGAAAGCATTCAGTTGATAAAGGGACTGAGATGGATAATCTTTTTTTATGAACTTTTCTTTTATGAACAACTTTAATGAAGTTGGTTGCACCATGGAGTACCAATATAAGCATCAAGATTAAACCATTGGAAATTAACCACAGATAGATTCCACAGGAGTCCACCCTCCCCCACATCCCATCATTCCTCCCTTGCCACCCCCTCTGACATGTTATAGAGTCTACCATGCTTGTAAAAATAGTGTTGGTAATTTTTTTATGTAACATTATTTTGTACAAAAGAAAGACAACTTTAAGTTACAGATTACAAATCTCCTAGTATCGCAGATCTAAAACAACCTCATTCACAGGATTCAAAAGGATCCTCGTCTCTCAGACCAGGCCCTCCAAATTGGATAAGTCCAAAACATCCAAAAAGTTTATGGTTGCGCAAATTAACTGAGTGTTGATGCCACCAATCAAATAACACCACCAAGCATCCATATTTCCAGATAAGGGGGCAAAGTGGGCTAAATGCTGGTTGCGCTGAGCAGCAATGGCCTCACATGCAGTGATTAAGTGGCGTAATGATTCTGTCGCTTGGTTACAGAACCGACATCGAGCGTCCTGTTCAGATATCTCATGCCTCAGTACAAGGGTCTCCTTGGATTTATAGAGATTAAGGCGTAATCGTAGGAACATGTTGGATGACTGATAGCTTGATGGAAATCTATCTTGGTACTTTGGCAAAATGTCCAGTCTATTCAGGGCGCTTCCAAGGTCTAAGGAAGATGCCAATTTGTTTCTCGCCTCCTCATTTAATATCCAATTTTGTTGGTGCAATTTCTTTTTTGCCACTTGCGGTCGCAGGATTACGGTCTCGAGAGAAACATCGGCATTATGTAATATGCAAACCAGCTTGGCGGATGCTCTGAAACTGTATGCAAAATTTCATATGGTGTTGAATTTTGTTCCAGCATCATTTTTCTCAGAGTGGAGATGGATTTCCACAGCACAGTACCGTAGAGTGAATCAATGCATAACTCTTAACGTATCGCTGTCATTGCAGAATTTTTTGGCAGCCTTCTAACTTTTCGCCAGAAATTTCCCTCCAGTTTATTCCACAAAACCGGAGGGATGTTCCAGCCAGATTCACTCCCAAATGTTATAGCCGGCGTCACCTTTTGCAGGTAGAATGTTAGGATTGTCTTAAAGGAGAATTTGCCATATGCTGCATGCAGTTTGGCACCTTGCAATGCAAACATTTGCATACGGGCCACCAGGTCTTGTGTCCAGTCCCACTCACGAATAGAATTATTAAATTGCACTCCTAGATATCTGATGCTATTCGATGTTTCTAGTCGTTTGTCCATTATTTGCCAGCAAAATTTACGAGAACGTGCTTGGGTCCACGTCCAATCACTATTATCTTCAACTTTTTGGAGTTGATTTGTAAGTCCTTTTGCAGGCAATAGTTTTGAAAAGCATTCAGCAGTCTCTGAAGCCCAACTGGAGTGGTGTCTATGAGAACGATGTCGTCAGCATAGATGACCCAACTTATTTGTTGCCCATTTACTAACGGCGGAAAAATCCTTTGGTCTTTAAATGCCAGAGAAGTCTGAAATGAAAAGTTTGAAAAGTAGGGCAGCAAGCGGGCAACCTTGCTTCACGCCCCTTCTTGTGACTATTTCATCTGACAAATTACCTTGCTGATTTAACCTTACTCTAAAGGACGTATTGGAGTGGAGGGCAATCAAGGGCTCCAGCAAGTCATTTGGGCAATTCCAGTCATTTAGTTTTTTCCATAGGAGATTACGATTTATGCTGTCAAATGCCTGGCTCAGATCTATGAATGCAAGGTACAGCGTTTTCTTTCTCTTCAAGGCATCAAGTTTTAAACAGTTTAGGAGGACCAGATTTACTTCAACTCCAACTCCTTTGGTAAATCCTGTTTGCCTGGGGTCGCTCACGGCAATCTCAGTTGCCCAATTTGACAGCCGCTTTTGCAGAAAGGCTCCAAAGACCTTGCCGATTGTGTCCAAAAGGGCAATCGGACGATAGTTGTTAGGATCATCTCGATTTGCCCTTTTAAATATTGGAACCACTACTGCCCTTAACCATGAAGCCGGCAGGATTTTTTTACATGAAATTCGTTCAAACAAAGATCTCATCATGTTGGCCCATAGAGACTTTTGGGATTTTAGCATCACATTTGAGATACCATCGGGGCCTGCAGCCCTAGAAGCCTTTAACTTCGTAATTGCCAATTCGATGTCTTCTGCAGAATCTTCTACATTCCATCTTGCAGTGGTTGTTAATGTCAAGGGTACCACAGTGCAATTTACGTCATCAAAGACAGCGGAAAAGTAAGCGACCCAGCTGGCCCCATTCACACCATTCGCCATTGAATAGGTGTGATTCAAGCTACCAGTGTTGATTATCTCCCAAATGTGTCTGCTGTCCTTCAAAATAATCAATTTTAACATCTGTTCAGCTTGAGACTGCCTTCGCAGGAAATTAAAGGATTTAATCCAGTTACGATATTTCTGGCGGCTTGATTTTATTTTGGTGGGAGCACTTCCAGGATCGACTTTTTTCAGGAGCCTTATATCATCTCGTAGCTTTTTCTTTTCCTGATTTATGGTTGTATTGAAAGGATGTTTTACTTCAGATGCAGACCCTTTGTGGATTGTGTTCCTCCCTTTAAAGTAGTGTAATAGCAAGGGATAATTGATCCTTGACATTATTGAGGGCGCTTTCTCAAGGTTGTTTGTCAGCATTAGCAACTGAGGTGCACTCATGCGCAATCTGTTTGTTCCGTTGTTTATTTTTACACTCTCAAGATACTTAAATGAGCCTGATTTTGTTGCTTTTTTCCAGCTTAACAACATTGCATCATGGTCGCTCTTGTCAGTCTGTTTTATTTCAAAAGAAAAGACTGTTGCTAATAATTTTTTGGACACCCAAATGTAATCAAGGGTCTTTTTACTCATGCCTCGTTTCCAAGTAAAGCCTGGAGGAATATCACCACGGGTTGCTCCGTTCAGCATTGAGCACTCTCTCAATGCCATTTCTTTTAACCATCTGACACCTCGATCCTGCAGTTTACCGTTAATCATTATACCATCTTCATCACATTTAGATGTTGGCATGTTTAACCAGGCATAGTTGAAATCACCACATATTATAATTTCCGGGTCCTCATCTGCTAGGAGACACATAGTGTTGGTAATTGTGGTTTGCATGTTAGCGCTGGGAACTTGGCGTCATAGTCCCGGAGTGGGGACCAAATCTCAGAACTGATTTATCTTCCCTCTTGGCTGCTGTCATTTTCTCCGCCACTAAAATGTCCCAGAGTTTAATCCACCATAAGGCAAGAAGGGGGCCCTCTGGAGTTTTCCAGGCCCGGGCTTTAGTAATCCTACCAGCCAGGAGGAAGTGAGTAATCAGCTTGGCAGTTCTCCCAAATCTGGGGTATATCCCAGAGACTGGTGCCCCCAGAAGCACCTCGGGCTGAAGAGGGAGCCTAATATGAGTAATGTCCTTGATATAGTCAAGAATCTTCACCCAAAAGGTTTAAACTAGGGGACAGTACCCCCGCATATGAAAGTATGTCCCACATATGAAAGTACGAGCCTTGTGCTCCACATTTTCACCAGCATGACGGGTTCAGGACCCCCTGCATCTGATGTAACTGAGTTGGGGGAAGGTACCACCGCAGCACCAGCTTAAGGGGGCACTCTTTGTTTGTTACACAAGTGGAGGAAGCGAGGTACCGCATCACGATGTCCAACCAATCTCGGTCCTCCAACAAGCGACCCAGATCCTCCTCCCACTGGAACATATATTTGGGCCGAGTAGCAAGCAGTTCATCTTGTAGTCATTTATATATTTTAGATCTGTTGCCCACCTGGGACCCATCTTGCAAGGTAAGTTCAATTGGCCCAAGACTGCGAGTGGCCCCTCGATTGACTGCGGGATGCGTGATCCAATGGCGTAGTTGGGCATATGTGAATCTGTTTGTCAAGTGGAACTTTTCCTTACAAATGTCAAAAGTACAAGGCTGGCTATCATGAAACAGGTCTGCTACAGTGAGCAATACTCCTGAATCCAGTGCCCAAAGTGGCAAGGTTGCAGGCCCAGGGTGAAGGAAGGGTTATGGAAAATTGGTGTGAGTGGGCCTACACCTCCCAGGATCCCCTTATACCTTAGCACCCAGTCCCAGGCTCTTACGGAAGATTTTGTGGACGAGTGTGTGGAACATGTGGGAGGGAGTGAAATAGAAGTGAAATCCTGGACTGTTCGATGTGAACCCATTTCGGTTTGTTAGAGGGAACCTGCCAAGTAAAGAGCCTCGCCAGTTCTGCAGCAGCATAGTAATGACGTAAATTTGGAATCCCTAAGCTCCCCAGACGTGGATTGCCCAACATCACCCTTTTAGAAATTCTAGGTTTTCTGCCCCCCCCCCCCCTTCAAATAAACCGAAGGACATTCCGTTGTAAATGGAGAAGGGGGCTTAGCGGGATCTCCACTGCGAGGGACGAACAAAAGTATAGGAACCGGAGAAGAGTCATTTTGCAGGCCATAATGCGCCATTCTGCAGGCCATAATGCGCCCCAATCATGAGATTTCGTGTGTCTACCACCTTACCAGATCAGCTTGCAATGCTTTGAAATGAGGTGGAAAGTTGGTCATAGAGCCTTTGCCGGGGAGGGTGCAAGTCGCACCCCCAGGTACATGGAGTCCCTGTTCCATTTAATTGGACCGAGGGAAGAGAATGTAATTCGCGGTTTAACCCACCCCTAGCGCAGCCGATTTATTGTAGTTAATTTCGAATCCTGCCACTTACCAAAGGATTTTAATTCTGAGAAAGAGTGCTGTAGGGAAACATGTGCGTTAGTTAAGGTAAGTAGAACATCATCTGCATAAAGGGATATTTAATGCTGCATCTGGCCAATTACCAATCCCTCTATGGAGGGGTTGTTACGTATCTTTTGGGCCAGAAGCTCCATTATTAGAGTGAATACCAATGGGGTCAGGGGACAACCCTGCCTAGTTCCACAGGCGAGTTAGATGGGGGCTGTGGGTCACAGGTTAACCCGTAAAGAGGTTTTCGGGCACTATAGTTGGCTAAAACAATTTTTACAGAAAATGGGTCCAAACCAAAAAGCTTCTAGGGTGGTCGTCATGAAAGCCCTGTCAACCGTATCGAATGCCTTCGTCGCATCCAGGGCTAACAGCGCCAGCTTGTGATGATCCGAGACCACCACCTACACCACATGAATATTGTCCCCTGTCGACCTCCCCTGAATAAATCCTGTTTGGTCTGGGTCAATAAGTTGGGGGGAGGACTCGGGACAATTGATTGACTAGGACTTTTGAATAGATATTGGCATCAAGGTTAAGCAACTAAATTGGCCTGTAAGCACGCTCTTTAGGGTCTTGCTCATGGCACCCAGGGCAGAGGGAGGGCTGGCATTACCGAATTTTAGGCAGTACTATGAAGCGGCACAGTTACGAGTAATTAGGGAATGGTTGAAGGGGGACGAGAAAACCAAAGACACTGTGGGTCAAGATGGATAGAGTGGTGGCCCATCGCAACCTGGCAGAGGTCTTATGGCTACTGTTAGGCAGAATCTTGTGCAGTGCCCTTAGGGACCACTACACACAATTAAGACTACAGGTGGTAATACAAGTTTTACCTTTGGTACAAGCCTGTACTACTATGCCAGAGTGGTAGCAGTGGCGGAGCAGCCAGGCTTATCTCAAGAGTATATGAGCAGTAGCAGAGATTACACAAAGGGACCATAATTACTGTAACTCAAGCAAACACTGACTCAAGGTTTCAGGTAAAAAATATAAGTACATTTATTTTTAAACCATTCATTATCAACACAACACTTCTATTAAACTCAAATAAAAACCACACGTTAAATATACCACAACTAACCAATTAACTTTGTACAGCAAGATAGCTCATTGGCAACGTTCTCGCCTTGGAAACAAGACGACACGAAGCAACACAGGTTCGATCCCCGGGTCCGTGCTTAGAAACCTCTGGGTATTTAAGCACGTTGGCAACTAAGACAAACAAACAAAAAAACAATTCCTGTAACAGTGCCTCGATGCCCGCGGGCTGTGTGAACACTTTAAAAATGCAAATAATACAGCAAGTCTCAAGGTAAGTACCCTGTGTTTGAATGAACCGGTGTTACGAACAAAACACGTTACCGGGAATACGATTGTGATCACTTTTTGACAGTTCGGTCTACTAAATAAAAGCGTATCCGTGACATGAAATGCTACCGGGGCAAAAACACACTTAGCACCTGAGATACCAAGAGGGAGTTGGAGGCAAAAATCACAGGCAATATTTTGGTTAGACAGGCAGAATCAAGAAGCACTTAGAGACAGGAGTGCAAAAGTCAAAGGGCCGGAGCCAGGGTCGAAGGACACCAGGGCCTGTTGCCGAAGATCACACAGTCAAACAGTTCACGATTCAACGTAGCCAAAAGTACTTCGATATTGTCAAGGTTTGGAAGCAAAAGTTATAAGAAGGAGGGAAGACAAGGGCAAGCCTTGGAAAATGGAGAAAAGGGATTCACCCAGTTTCCTCAAGGAGAACACAGTACCTTGTTCCAATGGTGTAGCTGGTGCCCTGGCAGTTGTTCCTGTTGGTTTCCTGCAGACCCACGATTCCTGGAGCTTCGTTCTGAAGGGGGTCTGCACCACACAGGGATGAAGCCGGCAGCAGCGACGAGGAATAAAAGGTGCGCTCCTTAAAAACAGGAGAGGCTCTTCAGGTGGCTATCTGGACCACTACAGCAGTGTGCAGAGATTTCGACCAAGGAAGAGGATCCTCTGGCTGTAGAAGATGAGCTGGTTATCCCCACCAAGCTCTAAGGAAGAAGACTCCAGACTGGATCGTGTCTAAATCGTTGAAGAGAAGATAGCTCAGGACTGCAGCAGGGCTTCACCGGGAAGGGGTAGTTGCAGCAGCCGTCGTTCTCTCCGATTCTCTACGGTTCCTTGTAGTTCCAGTGGCGACTCTCTGACTTCTAGCCCAAGAGACCTGCCTTTTATGCGAAAAACCCCCATTCACACAGCCTGGCTGTCAATTTCCCAGCAGGGGGGTTGTCCAGCCCGGACAACTACCCTGGCCAATCATGACAGAGTGCGACTTGGGTTTCCTAGAATACCCTGTGCAGGGGGTGACTACACCCCTGCCTCACATTCAGACCACCTAGACACCCAGGCGCCTTGAGGAGGGCTTCTGAGCAGAAGCCCGCCAAAAGACAGTGAACAAAGAAGGCGAACATAGTTTGCAGCGCAAAGTAAAACACAAGAAGGACTTTAACAAAAAGAAATGCCGGATTAACCCAACCGGAGCCAAAAGAAAGACGATTTGGTCAAGCAGGTTTATGTTCGAGGCCAATATAATAGCCAAGAACAGTACCACGTTTATCTAGATAATCGCGGTAGAAAAGTTAGGGTAGATACCACTGCCACCAGCCAAGTCTAAATGTTAAAAGAGCGAAACAATGCTCTAGGAGGTACAGATAAAAAGGGATACGAGTTAACCCTTGCCAGTACTCCATGGAAGATGGGGTGTACTGGATCTGTGGTAGATTGACTAAGTAAAGTTGATGGTAACTTTACCCTTTTCTGGGGGACGGTAGTCGCCTCAGAAATGGAGTCGAGGGAAGTCTCAAAGACAACCATGTGTCATGGCACTGAAGGTGCTGTGTGACACACAAAAAGAAGAGGGCTACTGAAGTGGTGTACTTCAGAGTCCATAATCACAAAAACAGGTAGAAACGCATAGCAAAACACAGGTAAGAGTGGGGGAAAGCTCTCACTCTTACCAAGTGGGAAAAAACTCCAGAAGTCCAGCACAGCTGCTGGGGGACTCACTTGGTGAGGGAAATTAGCCATAGATGAGAATTCGCCCTAACAGCTACCAAAACCGCATAGACCTAGGCCATCTTTATGAGAGCTCCATAACCAAACTTATGGCGGCTGTATGGGACAAATTAGTGAGAACCAGGGGAATAACGTTGTTTCCGTCACCTTTCACGCCTATTTTTGACAACGGGGACTTCACACCGGGACTGGAGAAAGATGCATCTAGGCATTGGCAGGAGGGAGTCTGCAGGAAGTTGAGTGATATGTTCCCGAGGCGGGGAAGTATTGTCCTTTAGGGTCTTTCCCCGGTTTTAATAAGATTGTTGAGGATGTTTGCATGGAGGGTGTAGTGGAATCTGTTTGTTGAAAGGAGCCCTAGACTTCAAACACTTGAAAACACGGTCTACCTCCTCCATGGTAATTGGGGCTTCTAGGGCTTCCCTCTCGGCTCGTGGAAGGTGCAGGAGGGAGCCGCTCATAAATATGTGTCTGTTCTGTCAAGTTGGTTTAGGTCGAAATGACCGAAAAAAAAAGGTTGAAACGACCAAAAGTTCTAAAAATGTTACCACCAAAGGATCGAACACCAAAAGTTCGATCCTCTGGTGGTAGCATTAAAAAAACAAAAAAACAGGGGCTGCGGGGGTGTCCCCCGCATTGCCCCGCTCACTATACTTTATGGTATAGTGAGCGGGGGCAGCCGTCCGTTTAAAAAAAATAAAAGGACCCTGCAGCGCCAGTTCCCAATCACTGAAGTGAAAGGGAACTGGCGCTGCAGGAACCAGCGTGAAGGTGAAGGTAAGTGGGGTTTCTTTATGTTGGTGGTGTGGGTGGGGGTATGCTTGCGGGGGGGTGTTATGGGTGTCTTGTGGGTGCGTTGTGGGTGTGTTGTGGGTGTGTGTGAGAGAATGTGTGTTAACAAATTATCAGGGCTGAAATGTCCGAAAACAAAGTGTTCGAACTTTGGTCATTCGAGCACTTTGTTTTCGGATATTTCAGTCTCCTGAATGTATTGTACTTCCTCCAGAGTATCCCGTAGTCCCACTATAAAGTTGAGTCATCTAACCTTGCAGGGACCGGTGACTTTTAGGGGACCACCTCATTTTATGTTCATCTTCTGCCCCAACTATTTCTATCTCTAGATGGGCCCGCGTTTCCCTCTTACGTTTCTGGTATGCCGCTGTGTGGGCCATAAGTGCACCCCTCACGACCGCCTTCATTGTGTCCCAGGTGATTTCCACTGACATGAGATTGGCAGGATTCTCCTGAAAGTAGTTGCAAATAGCTTTTGCTATTGCCTCCCTCAGTGACATGTCGTTCAGGATCGGGTCAAATAAACACCAATGTGGCCTTGTAGGGGGCGCCGGGTCACAGATGCGGGCTGTCACCCAGACAGGGGCATGGTCAGATAGGGTCTTGGGCTCGATCGTCACCTCATCCACATGCGGGAGAAGAAGGGAGGTAGCCAAGAGGAGGTCAATACGGTAGGAGGTGCAGTGAACTTGGGAAAAGGAAGAGACATCTTTATCCTTGGGGTGCAGGACCCTCCAGGTGTCAACCACCCCCATAACTCTAAAAAAAAAATTGGAGCAAGCCCAGGGTAATCTTAAGCTCCTTCGAAGTGGGTTTGTGAGGTCTGTCAATCAGAGGGTCCCAGAGCCCATTGAAATCACCCCCAATTATGACCTGGCCTTCTGAAAAGGAGAGGACATCGGACTCCAGCTCCCATAAAATGTCTCCTGTCTCGTTAGGGGCATTGATCGAGATTAGAGTATAGAGTTGTCCAAATTGTAACCCTTTGACCTCTGTTTAGCTGCCCCCCGGATCCTGCAGAGTGTCCAGTTCCGTGAATGGTGTTTCTCTGGAGATGCGAATGGCAGCCCCCCCCCCCCACACTTTTTTTGATCCGCTGGAGGCATGAAATTGTATGGGGAAATCTCAGTTCCACAATCGATTCATGTCTGGTGGAGCCAGGTGAGTTTCTTGCATCAGTTCTACCTGTAAGGAAGGCATGACATCAACAGTAAGACAGACAAGTGACCACAATTCAATTGAACTTCAAAAAGGGTATGATAAATGTATGATAAATGCCTATCTAAACCTAAATCTACAGATGGAAGCAGGCTACGACCATCAAATAATAACGCACTCCTAGTGGTGCCTTGTCAAAATAAAAGAGCCTATACGAAAAAACCTGTTGTCAATCCTTACCTCTAAATACAAATAGTGTGAGGAATAACGTTATGAAAGAGAGCAGTGTTCAAAATGATAGGTCAGGTTTTCAGGCTGTTGGCCTCTTTTCCGCACATTTTCAGCACGGGCTAAGGCGGTTCATTCAAGCGTAGCACAGTCTCTGGCTTCTTTAGCATGAGGTTACATTTCAATCACCAGCATCATGGCCTTCGAACGCAAGTCTCCTTGTTTCTCAAAGCCTCTTCACTTAAAGGGCCTGATGCAATCAAATAAACAATAAGTTCCTTTTTCTCTTCAGATTTTCATAAGTATTCACATCGGGAGAGTCACTCTCCACCCCGGATCCCCCTCAGCTGGGCTCAGATCCTTTTAGCATACATTTCTGCACAGGCTTCCCTCTCCGGTGTTAGGCAGAATCCTGTGCAGTTCCCTTGGGGAACACTGCAAAAAGATTAAGACTACAGGAGCAGCGGTAAACCCAATTGGTAGCAGTCTGCCCCACCCAGATTTACCTGGTAGCTGTGGCTGAGCAGTCAGACGTCTCTCAAGAAGAGTAGGGCAGTATGTAGGGTATACACAATAGGGCCAAAATACAGTAGAGCAAACAAACACAGACCAGAGCTTTGTATAAAAAGTATATAGTTATTTATTTAAAACACACTTTAGGTAATACACTAGCACTCTCAATGAAATGTAATCTAAAACAGTCAGGTAAGTATATACACCTCCCTTGATAACTATCAGACAAGTCACGGTTAAAGCACAACTATTTGTTAAGACAGAAGTGAGCACTTAACCTAGATGGCACTCCAATATTGTAGTAAAAGGGAGCGAAAAAGGCAGAGCATAAGAATAAAACAGTTCCCAACACTTAAGAGTTCATAGCAAGGGGAGAAAGGCAGGTTATACTATAGAGCCAAAGTTCATAGGCCAGGCCCACTTTAAATGGAGCAAAGCTAAATGTGTCCAGGATCACACTGTTTAAAGTGCACTGAAAGTCTTTGCAGAGTGTTCAACAGAGGTTGGGGTGATTCAAAAGATATAGTTAGAGGTCTGGAGCCAACCCAGTATAGAAGCCAAGGATTTAAGGGTCACCTTTAGCCATCTGTAGAAAGGGAGGCCAGGCAGGACACAGTACCTTAGAGAGAAAGGAAGCTCCAGCGGGGGCAGTTGTTCCTGGCAGTGGTTGCAGTTCGTTGTTCCGACCAGGGGAAGAGAGGATCTCGTCGAGGAGGAAACTTGGAGTCGTTGCACTGCACAGGGATGAAACCAGTCGTGGAGTTCCCGATTAAAAGGTGCAGTCCTTTCATTCGCGGTCCAAAGTGGTGAGCTTGGCTATCCAGCTGCCGGGGTGCTTGGCACGGGCGATTCGACCAAGGGCCGTCTTTGGAAAGCGAAAAAGGGTGAACTGGTTGGTCCCACCAGCTCATAGGAAGAAGACTCGTCCAGCAGAAGATCTTCTCTGGTCGTCGGGAAAGTGGTAAGGTAGCTGCAGCAGGGCTTCACTGGTGGTGTCGTTGTTGCAGATGGCTCAGCTTCGTCCCTCTTCGGATTCTTAGGTCCTCTGGCGACTTCTGAAGTTCCAGTCCCAAAGACCCTGTTTCTATGCAGAAAAGCCCCCATTCATCAGCCTAGCTGTCAATCACACATGCTAAGTGGTGAGCCGGGCGGCTCACCACTGGGCCAATCAGAGTAGAGTGTGACTTGGGTTGCTAAGGCAATGCAGTCCAGGGTGCCAATTCCCCCCTCCACCCTTCCTGTGGAACCCAGACACAGTGGCACCACTTGGAGGGCTTCTGTGGAGAAGCCTGCCAAAATAGTGGAACAAAGGGCTCGACCTTGGTCAGAGTTACAGAGACGGACACAAACACCATTTTAGAATCGAGTTCTGGCAAAAAGACCCAACCGGCGATTTAATATTAAATAAACCGGCGGTATCTTTAACATTGCACCAAAAAGTGGTGCGTTTAAAATGAATGGGAAAATCCCATAGAGAATATTCCGGTGGAATATTTTGCGTGGTAACCACTGCCACCAGCCAGAAACTCGACGAGGGGGGATGGGACAGTGCCCCCTCGAAAACAGACCCAGGGGCAATCGAATTACCCCTTACCAGTACTTCCACAATAAAATGGTTTGTACTGGTTCTGTTCACAATTTTGGACTAGTAAAGCCAATGGTGACTTTACATACCCTGGGAGACAGTAGTCAGTCTCAGGGTATGGAGTCTATGTTTGGGGGGTCACTGTGACACCCTTGTGGTACTGCACTGAGGGTGCTGTGTACCACACATACAGAAAAACAGATGATACCCTATGGAGTAAAAAGGAACCCCATAGCTCATAAGCACATAACAAGTCAAAGACATACCTCAAATCATGCCTAAGAGTGGGAGTAAGAGAGTCTCACTCTTAGCAGGAGAAAAAAAACAAACCCCAAAAATC
This sequence comes from Ambystoma mexicanum, assembly GCF_040938575.1. Lineage (NCBI taxonomy): Eukaryota > Metazoa > Chordata > Amphibia > Caudata > Ambystomatidae > Ambystoma > Ambystoma mexicanum. Next base: position 510,555,035 of record NC_090927.1, on the reverse strand, counting down.
CAGCAAAGCTGCTGGGGGACGCACTAGGTTTGGGAAATCAGCCTTATAAGAGAATTCTCCCGAACAACCGGGCTCAAGCCTGTTTTTCACCGTTCACTTCATCACCCAATGTTCATAGGTTATTCTTTGTCGGGTGACTGGCGGTTCACCCCAGATCCCCCTCAGCCGGGCTCAGATCCCTTCAACACAATTGGTCTCCTCCAGCTGGGCTCGGACCAATGTCAATTTTACATCAAGTATCGAAGACTTTCGAATGTGCACAGGGTTTGGCTTGACCCACTGCAGGACCACTTCGATTTCACAATTCTTTCTTAGAACGTTCGCACCCTTTCGGTTGGATACCTAACTGAGACTTTCAAATGAGCACCCACGTGATACCGGACCACACAGTCTACAGTATCGTAATTTAGCTTCAAAGTTCATTAATTCATCTGCTGTTTTAATAATCATCTTTGCCACTTGCAACCTTGGTTTCCACGCAGACTAGTCTGATATCAGTCTCCCCAACTCACCAGGGATGCGGACTTCACTTGTGCCAGCGGCAAACGCTTCTTCCCGCCTTGACTTTCGACGCGGGAGAGCCCCGGGTACCTCCGAGACACAATGCAGGATTCTTTAGCTTTAATTCCAGGTTTTAGGTTTTCTATTCTCCAAGGCTCATGAAAGATGCCGTATTTCGGTTAAAAGGTCAAGCGCACTTCCCTCCTTGCAATCCTCTTTGATCTTGCCGTCTTCCACCTTGTATTAAACTGCCATCTTGGAACTGCTGCTTCCTTGTGTGCTTTGCCTCGCTCAGAGTGTGATTTTGTGCTCAGGTGTGTGTAATGATCAGTAATGACCTGACCATTGTATTGGGACATGTCAGGTATACGCTCAGGTGTTAGTCTGTTTTTGCTCATAGTGAGTTGTCTGTGAGAAAGTATGTGTCGGAAGGGGGGCAGGGTTGAGTCCCTACGTATCCTACCTGGTGGGCTAGGGTAAAGGTGTTACAGGGAACGGGATACCACGTCTAGCCATCCTGTGTCCCACTTCCACTCGCACTCCCCAAAACCCCTCATCCAGGTGATCCTCCCGCACTGGTCCACCCCCAAGAACTGGATCCAAAACGGATGGCCGTGTCATGGCCACCTGGATGACAGATCCCCGGGGACTAGTGGTTGAGACACCTTCAGGTTTCTCACATAGCGATCGATTTCAGTTTTTCAGGTGTAATAACATCAATTTACGCTTTACTGGGGAGTTCAAGCCTTTGACACAAAAGAGTCTCTGGTGGGGTGGGAGCGTTTGTTGGGGATCCGGATCTACCAGGGCGGGGGAGGAGACTAGTGAGCGTCATCCATCATGTAACTGCCTCTGGGCTCCAAATCCACATGACAACCGGGTTTTAGGATAAGAAAACTAACCTTGCACTTGCCACCTGCTGGCCTTACATTTACTTATTGTTATTTATTCTATTATCCCATGTACTGCACTGTTCGTGTCCGCCCGCACTTTCCCCCTTCCAATGCACTTGCGCAATCTGATTGACACCTGGCCTAGTAGGATCGTTGTCTGTCTTCCCTCTGTTGACCCCTCCCTTGCCTCATAGTGCATTGAAACACTTGTGTATAGGCGCGTTATAAATGCCTTATATCATAACCAAGAAAAAACAAATAAAAATAGAGTCCAACTTATGAACAGTAACCAGAATATAAAACTGAAATAGGGGCATTCGCCCTGATTGCCAATGGATGCCATTGCACTCCCGGCCAGCATTGGGCCGTGTGAAGACAGGGGTTAGAAGAATTTTAGTTTCCTGTGTGCTGCCGTGAAACCCGTGGACAGTCACCAGTAAAGTGGGGTTTGCCGGGGATCTTTTGGTGTGGGGTCAAGTGTGTTGTGGGGACCTTCGCCCAGGAATTGAGTTTCAGTTTTGGAGCATCCAGTTTCAATGGTGTGGGAGGTTTTATAGGAGGACCTGTATCACTGTCCGGAGCAGCATTTCGTAAGATATCTTCAGTTTCCTCTAGAGAGCTGATGGTCCATGTCGTGTCACCCGGGTGAATTGCAGTGTAGCGGGAAACAGCCATCGGTATCAGACCTTTTGATCTTGCAGGAACGCTGCAGCGGTCTGAGACCATTCTGCCTTTGTACTGTCGCCATAGCAAGATCCTGGAAAATGTGTAGAGGTGCGCCCTGGAAGGTTAGCTCCCCCTGTGTCGGCCTATCCGCAAAGATTTCCTGGTTAACTGTGAAGACATGGACCCATGTGATAACATCTGGGAGGGGAGTCCACAGACAGCCCCCCTATCGGTAAGTAGTCTGTGGGTCCGGTCCAAGCGTTTGGAAGAAATTCCCAATGCAGTCATCCAAGGCTTGGTCTGGGATTGAGGAGGGCACCCCCTTGACCCGGAGGTGATTTCATTCGGGCCATATTCTCCATATCTTCCTGCTTGTACTCCATGGCCTTGCTTTTCCCCTCTAGTACCTCAATCCTGCATTGTAGCTCTGTTACCAGCATGGTTTTATCCATTGCTTGGCCCTCTGCCTCCCAGAGTTGTCCCACCTACAGGACCTGCTGATCCAGACGGTCCACTTTTGTCGAAATTTCAGTCATACAGCTACAAAATTATAATTTGATTTCTGACAAATTGGCTGGTTGCCAAGGACTGGAGGTCTACCTTTGTGGCCAGATGCCCTGTGGGTTGCTCCGGCGGGTGGGTTTAAGTTTTTGCTGGCTCTATTTTCTTGCTTCTGTCCTGGGGCTTCAAGAGGGCAGCAATATCTGCTGTTTTTGAAGGCTTCTGTTTGGCTATGGTTGGAGCGATCAGTGTTGACAGGGGGCCCTCAGCGCACCCCGCTAATCTCTGGCTCTGGTGCTAAGCCCTCTACCTCAACTTGCCAAGGGGGTGTGTGTTCTTCAAATGAGGCCAGAATCTTTGACCAATGGTCTTGGAGCTTCAGCTTACCTGGTGGTGGGGGCTAGGACCAGGGGCCCCACGAGTGTGGCTTTAGAGAGCCAACCGCACGATAGGAGCACCGGGGGACTCCTCACTGTGCTCCTCCGTTCTTCAGCCCTCAGGCAGTGGGGGCCGCAGGATGTCAGCTGCTGCTCTGTTTATTTAGGCTCCCCTTGCCCCCCAGTGGCTGGAGGGCTGATGCAATACGTTTCCAATGGACCAGGAGTGGCTGATGGGCCTGTGGGGTGTGTGGGGCGGGGGGCACTCTCTGTGGCGGACCTTCTGCCGGAACTGCTCTGGCTTCTCTGGTTGGCTCACCGCCTAACTGCTTGTGCTCTCCACGGCAGGAGCTCTAGGGCTGGGGAGGCGGTTGGGCAATAGCTGGGATCGTCTCTCATCTTGACAACGTCATCTTGGGCCAAGCTCTGCCACAGACACAACAGAGCCATCACTTGATATTATTCAGCTCCCAGGCGGTCATCTGACTTCCTACTCTGCCCAGCTCTTCCCTTCAGTTGCCCGTACCATGCCTTTGAGGTGTTAAGGCTCATGGGACTCCCATCTGGGCAACAAGGGCATTTAACTCGGGCTTCACACGGAGGCCATCACAGAAGCGACCGCATTCCCGGTGCTCCAAGCCACGCCCCCTTCATTCATGTTTTGAGCATGATCTCAGCATCACCCTGCAAGAGGTTTGCTTTATGATTTTAGCAGTAGTTCTTATAGCTTTGCTTTAAAGCCTGACGTTGGCAATTTTTTGCCACTTGTTCATCCAAGCTGTTCTCTATGGCTCTGAATCCCTTTCTCAACAACCTTCTTCTAAGGACTAAGTTCACATTATATTTATGGGCATGAAAGCTTTCCTTCCTTTCATTGCCCTAACTTGCGTGAAGGTGTATTGTGTATACACATAGCTATTGTTTCTGTGTAATTTTGGACACCAAAGCAGTCTCACTTGTATGAAGTAGTTTGCAAAGTACTTCATAGACTTCGATTTAAGTTAACTATTCCCAGCATTGTTTAAATTTAGCTCTTTAAGGGCACTACTCCTTACGCTAGTGTAATCAACATTGAAACTTGAACAAACCATACTGTAATCACTCCAGTTGTTTGGAAATACTAGAAAGGCTGCGCAGTCCCCGAACAAAATATAGTCAACAAAAACATAGTCCAATGTAGATGAACTGTTTCCCTTTGGCCATGTAGGAGTACGTTTGCCCAAACTTTCATCATCATGATTAATTATTTACAAACCCAAAGATATTATTACAGCCACCCATTTTAGACCGGATAAAGCCTTATAGTTTTGAGGGATGGGGTCTGGGATAACATCACGTGTTTCATCCCCGGGAAAGGAATCGGGGCAGTCTGCATTCAAGTCCCCAGCAACCAAAACCAGTCCACCCACATTCAACGTTTTCCAAACTATTATGCAATCTTGGATATTGCCCAAAAAAGTGTCCAGGTCTGCCACCCCTCTATGCCAATAGATGTTCATCAGGAGAAGCCTAACTAATGGATCGTTATTCCTTGGTTGAATAGCCAGAATCCCAAAGGGCATGTTGGGAATTGCTACTGCAGACAAAACATGACCCGTGCGTATTGCAACAATCAAACCTCCCAAAGGTCTGCCCACCACTCTTACTTTTGCAGTCTAAAAAAAAACCTCAACCATCCTGTACCGGACCGGACACTAACCAGGTTTCCTGCAGATGATGTCAAACGGGTCCAAGCTTCGGTATTCGCTTGTAGATGGACAAAACCTCTGGAATTCCAGAAAAAAAGTTTCAGCCCCGTCCCAGACAGTCCTACCCCCTTACTTAGGTAATTTATTTCCCTAGTACCACTATGCTAGTGTTACAACTGCAAAATCAAATCGGGCGCACTGATTGTGTACCTGATTGGACACTCTTTCTATACAGTCAAATGGACCAGAGATTGCCCAAACCTTCAGATCTCTGGGTATCCCCCTCCCTTTCATTTGAGCATACTGCACCCCCCAAACCACCCATCTTTCTACTTTAAATTCCAGGACATCAAGATTGGAAGATTCAGCTAGAACCAGCCCCATAACCAGACGGGAATGGAAATGGATAACACAGTCATTGGACTGTGAACGAGTAGGAAAACTGATCCTCTCTATGTCCAAAGACGAAAGGACAGTGTTGGAATTTTGGAGAAAATTAACCAGGTTACTCACCGTAGTGACCACCTTACTCCTAGTCCATAGTACCCTTTCCTCCATACTTAAGGGACATCTCTCCGTCCTGTGGGATGGGACCGGAGCACTTTGTAAAAAGCATCCAAAAATGTATCCAAAGATTTGTCCTTCCTCTCGTTCTTGCGCAGGGCCCAGCACGTGTCCGTAACCCCATCCACCTTGGCTCCGCCCCGCGCATCGCCCATCAGTCCCTTTCCATCGCCAGGTCAGAGACCCATTAGCAATAACAGAGGAACCTTATTAGAGGGGACGGCGGGCTGGCGTATGGAGGAAAGGGGACTATGGACTAGGAGTAAGGTGGTCACTACGGTGAGTAACCTGGTTATACTCCTACGTCCCGTCCCCTTTCCTCCATACTTATGGGAGATTCCCAAGCACTCCTTACAGGAACTATGGGTGGATGGAAATACCCCTTACTGAAACAGGTTTTTCAGTACAGCCTGACCAAACTGAGCGTCAGCTCTTGAGCTCATGTTGAGACAATAATGCTTACAGAAAGCATATGGGGAGGCCCAGGTAGCTGCCCTAGCAATGGACTCCCAGGGTACATATTTCTGAAAAGCAACCACAGCTGCCTTATCCCGCACCGGGTGTGCATGAATACCCTTAAGAGGTTTCAGCCCTTGGACGGTGAACGACTCCGTGATGCAGGTGGCGATCCACCTAGAAATAGTTGCCTTAGACGCCTGCCTGCCCTGGGTGTTACCGAAGGTCAGAAAAAGTTGAGAACTCCTCCTAAACTCAGAAGTCCTGTCCAGGTAGAACTTAAGAGCTCTTCAGACATCAAGACAGTGTAGAACCCTCTCAGCCTCAGAGGCAGGGTTCGGAAAAAAGACCGGTAGGGAGATCGATTGATTCAGATGGAATTCGGTCACCACCTTCGGTAGAAAGGCCGGGTTTGTCCGAAGGACTACCTTGTCCTTGTGAAAGACCAAGAAAGGATGCTCCACCGACAATGCCTGGAGCTCCCTCCCTCACTCACTCCTTGCCGACGTAACGGTGACCAAAAAGGACACCTTCCAAGACAAGTACTTGAGGTCCACCGTAGCCATTGGTTCAAAGGGTTTATGGCACAGCGCCGTCAGGACAACATTTAGGTTCCACGGCTGGTACGGACTACGAACCGGAGGGTAGAGGCTTGGCAAACCTGCAAAATGCCTCCTAACCACTGGGTTACTCAGAGAATACAAGCACTGGTCTGTAGAAAGATAAGCGGAAACTGCTGAAAGGTAAGTCCTGCATGACAGAACATGAACCCCTGACTCTGCTAGGAAGGACACGAAGGACAGGACCGTGTTAATCGTGGCCACACTTGGATCCAACTTCTTCTCCAAACACCAATGACAGAACCTGAGCCATTTACTCCTGTATTGGGATCTGGTCGAGGGTTTCCTGGCTGCCTGGATAATATGCATGTTATCCATAGACAAGTTAAGATGCTCTAAAGACTTGAACTCAGGCACCATGCCGCCAAGCTGAGCGATTGTGGGGAGGGGTGCCACATCTGCTGTTCTCCTTGATGAACAAGATCGGGAGTTACTGGTAACCTGATCGGCGGATACACCGACAGGTGTTGAAGTTCTGAGAACCAAAACCTGGCCAGCCACCACGGGGCTATGAGTAGAAGCGAACAGTTCACAGAGTTCTTCAGCTTCCAAATTGCCCGATGGACTAGAGGTAGAGGCGGGAAGGTGTAAGCTCTCATGTTGTGCCATGGAATCTCGAGAGCATCCCCCAGAGAGGAGGCTCCCAGCCCCCCTCTGGAGGCATACTGAGAAAGCTTCTTGTTTACCGCCGTAGCGAAGAGGTCCACCTCCGGTGTGCCCCAACGCAAGAAAATCCATGAGAGGACCTTCGCCTTCAACTCCCACTCGTAGCTGACCACTGTCCGCCGGCTGAGGGCATCTGCTGTGACATTCAGCTGGCCCGGGATGTGTACTGCAAGCAGCCAGACACCATGAAGCGCGGGCCACTCCCATATCTGGATAGACAGGTCCACGAGAGGGGGAGACTTCGTTCCCCCTTGCTTGTTGAAGTAATACATTGACACCACATTGTCCGTGCGTATGCGGACCACCTTGTTGGCAATGAGCGGTCTGAACGCCTTGAGCGCCAGAAAGATCGCCAGAAGCTCCAAATGATTTATGTGCAGGAGCTTGTCCTGAGGCGACCAGAGGTCCGAGACCTGAAGAAGACCCAACGTCGCGTCGCACCCCAGAAGGGAGGAGTCGTCGTGATCGTCACCGTGGGGGCTGGGTCCTGAAACCCCGCACCCCGACAGGTTGCTGAGAGATGACCACCAATCCAGGTCCACTCTCATGGAATCCGGAATCATTATCCACTTGGAATCCGGGTCCACAGCCTGACGCCAGGAACTCCGAAGAGCCATCTGGGTCCGTCTCATCTTGAGACGAGCAAGAGGAAGAGCCAGCACACACAAGGCCATGAGGCCCAGAGCCTCTGGACCCACCAGGCTGACATGCTCTCCGACTGCGCAAACATCTGACACGTGGCTAACAGATCCGCCGTTCTGTCCCCAGTCAGATACACTCTGCAGTCGATCGTGTTCCAGCGAAAACCCAGGAAAATCAGGTCCTGCGAGACCGTCATGGAAGATTTCCGCCAGTTCACCGACACTCCAAGGTGGAACAGGAGCTGAAGGAGAGACTGGAGATTGCCCGCTGCTGCCAGCGGCAAGGGCTGCGTAAGAGCCAGTCATCCAAATATGGATACACATGGATACCCTGGAGACGAAGATAGGCCGCAATCACCAACATCATCTTCGCAAAGACACGCGGCGCCAAGCTGAAGCCAAAAGGAAACACTCGAAACTGGAAGTGCTCCTCTCCCAAAGAAGCGGAGATATCTCCTGTGTGGGTTCTAAATCAGGATATGCATGTACGCGTCCTGAAGATCCACAACACTGAGCCAATCGCCCATCTGCAAGGAGAAGCGTATCTGGCTGGGCGTGATCATCTTGATTTTCTCTTGGGCTAGGAAAAGATTGAACTGGGAAAGGTCTAGGATGGTGCGCAGGCAGGCCTGGTTGGGCTTGGGCACCGTAAACAGCTGGGAGTAGAAGCCCTCCCCTCACTCCCCGGGGGGAACGGGTTCCACAGCTCTGAGGTCCAGAAGTTTCTGAACTTCGGCTTTGAGGGAGGGCGAGCGCAACAGCTGAAAAGGAGGGTTGAGGGGTGGGGTAGAGGTAAGCGGAAGCCCGCCTGAGCGACTGACAAGACCCATCTGTCTTCTGTGATGGTCTGCCACGCCTCCCAATGAGACACAATGCGTCCTCCCACCGGGGTCTGGTGAGAGCACGGAAAACCATCCTTTAGTAGGTTTATCAGTGGCGGTGCCACCTGAACCTGAGGAGGAGGCTGAAGAGCGGGAGAAAAAAACGCGTCACTTGTTGCCTACGGCGGTTATTCCCCGCAGAGGTATCCACTCTGCGAGATTTGCGGTTAAGGAAGCCCCTAAAGCCAGAGGAAGGTCGACTTTGTGACAACGGTCTCTGGGTTTTGAAAGGAGCCTTAACCAGGACAGACAATGACTTAGCTGTCTGAGTGCTATCCTTCTTCTTGGTGAGCTCTACATCTGTTGTAGAATGAAAGAGCTCCTTACCATCGAACGGAAGGTCCAACACCTTGTCCTGCACTTCTTTTGAAAATTTAGTGGCATGCAGCCACGCCTGCCGTGAGGTATCAACCCCCAGCATAAGGCCCTGAGCCGAGGTGTCTACGTGATGAGCCGCAGCCTCCAGGAGATCCTGGGCCAAGACCCTGGCGTCGGATAGGCCACCTTTGAAGTCTTCCAGCTTCTCGACCGGGATAAACTCCTCAAACTCCGACAGATCTTTCCACATCCGCGTGTTAGCTCCTGCTAAAATCAATTCAGCGTTGGCCTGCCTGAGCTGCAAGGCCGAGTTGGTGAAGGGAGTCTAGGAGCTTGTCCTCCTTTCCCAGAACCGGAGTAGCCGTAGTGGAAGAGGATGATGCAGGCCTGGACTGCAAAGTGGCCGCAGCCACCACTGTGGAGGAGGGAGATGGACAAGACGACAGTGCCACCACCTCTGAAGAATGCAGCTTGTATCTCGCGTCAATTTTCTTATTGACAAATAAGAGGCTTTTCCAAGACTCTGCGGACCTCGCCCAGAACATCCTTCTGCAAGAACAGGCCGGTACGCTCCAAGGGAGACAGGGTGAACGCCCCAGAAAGCACGCCCTCCTGCGGAGCGGGTGCCTCGGGCACCAGAACATCTAAGAAACTCATCATGTCCAGTCCCGGTCATAAAAAGCTCTAATAGAGCGGGGAAGGTCCTTGTTGTCCTGATCGCCTTGGGCGTCATCTGACAGGTCAGGATCCTGCTGAGCCGTATCAGGCGCTGCCTTGTCCACCGGGGACAATGGAGGCATAGGTGGAAGAGTCGGGGAAGGCATCGTAGGCAAGGGAGGCACCGGAGGAACGGGTGGAGCCGGAGGTGCAGGTGGACATATCTCCCTGAAAAGCCCTTTGAAATATTCCCTCATGGGGTCGGTAGGCATAAGCGTTTGAAATTTACCGAAAAAGGCATCCTCCGGAGAATGTTTCGGACCCTGAGGTGGACAAATCCAGGGACGTAACGGGGAAGGGTGCCACATAGGCCCCTCCACCGACGTATCCCCATAAATCAAAGGTGCCGACCCCGCAGGCAACAAAACATTGTGCGGAAGAGGCATCCAGGCATTCCAATCGTAAACTGGCCTATAAGGATGCGCACAAGGGACTCTATGTTCACCCAAGGGACCAAACCCTACACCTGAGGCCGATGGCGTAGTTGTAGGGTTAGCACCTAAAATGGCCGCCGCGGTCATGGCGGGAACGGGCGCCATTTTGTCCTCATCTGAGGGGAACTGCGGCACGTAAGGAAGTGAGGCAGGGGTCCCCGTCGATGGATCAGGGGTCTTAACTTTAGCCTTAACATAAGGAACCTCGGCAGAGCCGGTACTGTGAGGCCTGGAATGTCTTCGAAGGAAGGACCTCGGCACTGCCGGTAAAAGAAGAACTTTGCTTCTTTGCCCCCTCAACAGGTCTGCTATCACCGCAGGAGCCGGAACGGTGAGAAACAGCTTTCACTGACAAGGCCTTGTCAGGCCTCTCAGAACTGTTGGTAGCTTTAGCCTCTGACCGAGGGACCTCGGACCCAGGTCCGGTAACAGCTTTATCTACTCAGGCCACGAACATCCGTTCGGTAACGACAAGCCCACCCAAGGCCTAGGGGCGCACCCCGGCCTTATTTTTGAGGGAAGCCGACAGAGAGGCCTCAGAGCGAGCTCCGGTACCTCACGACTCAGTAGAACTAGGTCTACAAACAGCCCCCCCCCCAGGAAAGACCTTGGAGCGTACTCCGGTGTCCACAGGCCCCTTACGGAGACCTTTGGAGAAAACTCTGGTAGAATTATTAGGTCCAACGGGCACCTCAGGGCGAACCCCGGTGACAGAGCGATCAACGCCCCTCCCGGCCCCGAGAGGAACCCGGAAAGGTATCCCCCAGCCAGGGTGCTCTGAAAAGTAAAGAACTTACCGGGTGTTTTTTCTTCTCATCGATGAACGCCTGAAAATATGAAGGAGGAGTTCACCGGAACACCTCCTCCCACCGCTCCAAGCGACGTTGAAGTGCCCGGACCGAAAGGGAATCGCAGTAAAAACAGGAGTCCCAACGGTAATCCGAACCCAAACACTCTAAGCAAAGAGGATGGGGATCCGCCCTCGCAAAACAACGGTGACACGATAAACAATATGGAAAGTCTAGTTTGAACGACATAGACGGACTAGTAAACGATCGCTAGCGAGAGCCAGAGAGGAAAAAGGGAAGAAAATCTTCCGAGGATGCAAGTGCGTGAAGTCCCGAACCAGCGGAGAAAAGGACTGATGGGCGATGCAGAGCCAAGATGGGCGGGGTTACGGCCGTGTGCCGGGCCCCACGCAAGAAAGAGAGGAAGGACACATTTTTGGAAACATTTTTGGATGCGTTTTACAAAGTGCTCCGGTCCCATCCCACAGGACCGAGAGATGTCCTATAAGTATGGAGGAAAGGGGACGGGACGTAGGAGTATGTCAAAACATTGTTTCTGTTTAAATAAACCTCTACCCCACATGCCAGGGTAGAAGACATAAGAACTTTGCAATCATCCAAGTTCAAATTTAAAGATGAATAAGAATATTGACGGGCCTGAGAGAGCTGCTTTTGCTGAGATGTAAAGTTGCCCCATTGCCCTCAATGCCACAAGGTACGCTACGGGACAGATATGCTCCATCAGTGTCCATTCAGGGGACGGAATTTGCTGGGATGGGGACGGCTGGGAACCGAGTAGATTTTTCCTTCACACTCCTGTGTGCTGTTCCCTGGACCAGCAAAGACATTGTTACAGGAATTGTTCGAGGTCCCAGTCAGTAAAACTTCCAGAACAGCCCGTCCAAGTTAACGTTCCCTTTGATGATAGGAAAGTTGGAGCTAGTACTTTCCCGGCCTTCCTCCGGTTGGAAGTAAATATTAGATTTTTGTCATTGATGAGCGTCATTTCTGCCCAAAGGGCCTATGCCCAAACTGTAAGCTTTGTATACGGGCACTCCCGATCCAGAGCTCGAAATTGCAGGGCTGAAACCTTCCTGACCTGCACTCCACTCCCATCAGCTTGGGCCTCCGCTTCCACTTCTCTTCTGTCGGCTTCTGTGGAACTGCTAGGTGTGCACAAATCGACATCACCAGCAAGGATTGCCCCTCTTAGCTCACCCCGGCAGATCCCCACATATTTGGACTGCCCTGGGCTACAGGCATTAGAGGCCAATGAGAAACACCAGCCCGGAGAACTATATCTCTGAGGGTAACCACCACAGAGTGTGCTCCTCTTTGTGATGGCAACAATACTACTATGAAACCTAATAGACCATACCAAGCACCCCACTCACTGGATGCTCCTCTTTACAGCCCCATTGAATACTGCTTATGGGGCCAACAGCCCTTGGCCCTTACCCTTTCACCTGGGGATCCCCCCCACCCCTTTTACAGTCTACACCCCGCACACCGCCAGTCCATTCACCCTCTGAAATTGCCCCCCCATCTTGGTAATTGACCTTTAGGCAACATCCCTTGACGTAACATCTTTTGACATCACAGACTGATTAGACACCATGTTCAGCCCTGTACTGCCCTTAGTCTTATCCTACTATCCACCCAGCCAGCCCTGGACACCACATTACTCCCCCCTTCCTTACCATTGAATACCATGACATCCCATCCTACCAGGAGGGGCGCACCGCACCCTCTCCGATCACACCAACCATTCAGATATAGGACCCACACAATTTCTTCCACCATCGGGAATAACCCCCTCATTACTTGCCATCCAATTGATTTTGACTGCACACTTAGCAATTCTCTGACAGATGCACTTTAAGTCACTCCCCCAACCCCCATTTTAGTGCATGCATGTCCTTACCAACCTCGACCATCAAATTATGTCATCCATTCACACGCACTAGCTTGCCATAGTGCGGTGTTCGTATAGCACTCTACTTGGGACTAATGCTCGATTCCTCCACTTTAACAGGGACTCGGGTAATCGCTAAGAAGAGGGACACACCTACTTCCTCAAGGGCACGCCAATAGACTAATCCGGTCCAGGCATCTGAACCTCTCCATATCCACGTAACTGCCCTCATTCGAAGGACACGTGACACGTCCCTTAAATAGGGGTTTCTAATGCTTCAACTTATCTGGGGGCTGGCACCCGAGCCAATAAATGAGCACTTCACCCAACGCACTTCTGAATCCAGTACCGCACGATCGACCGGCAGAATTTGTGTGTTGAAAAGCACCTTTTCATTAGAGTAAGCGGGACTAGGGAGGAACGTTTTTAATTTGCTGTCATTTTTAAACAAACTGCCTTCACAATGTCTGTACCCCTGCCCGTCTCTTTTGTAACCCAGCACCCCGCTTTTGACTTGGGCTCTAGTAGCGCCCAAACGCCGCAACCGCTTCAACTTCTCTAGCTAACCCAGGCACACATGTACCATCTCATGCGCCTTCACTGAGCGACCCTCAGCCCAACCAGCTCACGACCTCGGCCCGAAGGTCGTTTGCCCATTGTCACAACGTAGCAATGCCTGCAAACTGAGCCTGGCTCCCGGAACTATTAACCGCACGCCACGCCCGTTCCTTATATCAGGTTGCAATTCAACCTTTGCCACTTCTTCCTAGTCTAACTAGATGCCCGTTCATAACACTAGGTTCACGTCTATTTAGCTCACTGGCACAAGAAGCATCCGCTTCACCCTCTCATGTTAACTCAGGTTTACACGTGCAATCTGATGCACTTTCACCAAACATATATCCAGACCTCCATTGAACCTCGAAGTAAACTTCCAGGTGTCTTGCACCATGTTTTACTTACGTTGCGCACACTTGCAAGCCCCATGCATTACTAATGAAACTCACTGCACTTGCACCAGCCTACTGTTGCGGTTGAACCCTCGGATACCCATCACATAATTCAGCCAAGGTATGGTTTTCCAGCGACTTGGCACCTGGGTATCCACTTACCAACCTGACTTCTGAACTAACCATCAGGGTTAACTCAGTCCCTGAGGCATATCTCTAGTCATTTGGCTCACTCATGCCGCAATTAGACTTTTACACCCAACAATCAGGATATCAGCACAGAGTCACATTGAAAGACCATTACTCCCATCCCTTACATGGTCAATGATTCGCCCCAGGCGCATAGGGAACCAGCAGGATACTATCACGCACTACTGACTATGACTGATTTTTTCCTCTGTTCAAGCAATCCAACCCTTCCATAACTACTTCCCCAGATTCACCGAAGCAGGTCTCAATACTGCCCCAGGATCCTTGGCCCCTCTAGCATCTCCACTCAACAGACACCTAATGTTCTAGGTGAGCATGACCATCTACCACCGTGCCCAGTTCTTTGAATCATGCTATCGGACCACACGCAGCAACGCATCTAACCAACTTGTTCTCTTTCTTTCTCCCTTGTGCTACCTTCTCTCCCACCCCCCCAACCCCAAATCTGCTCTGGCCATCTAATCATTTATGATGTAACCTAACACTTGTAAATTGAACATGTAATCATTATGTCTTGAATAACCAATAATGTGACACTTTGTACATTGAATTGCACCCCACTCTAATCATTGTAACCAATTACAATGGTCTCACCCATTGCATTAATCACCTATCACATTGCACTTTTCACGATGATGTTTTTGCCATGATGTTCAAAAATCTAAAATCATAATGTAACACCTATGAATGATTGTAGCCTTGATAAAGACCTCCAGATGGTCGAAACACGTGTTGGCACTTTTGGTGATTAATTCTTAAAAGATAATTAAAAAAACATGATGAGATCCCTACTACTTGCGTGGACTAAACCTATCAATACACAGTCAACTCAGCAAGCGCTTATAAGGATTTGTACTGGCGCCGCCCATGTAGGAACTCAAAACTAAACTACTTCTATCAAATCTTGCCCGGTGGGATATTACTCACCTTGCATCCAGACCCTAATCTATGTCAACCGGCATCTGACCACTTCCTAGGTTATTGCCTAATGGTGCCATATGCAATTATGCTGATAAGAAGTGAGGGTCTCAAAACATTACCCCTGGGTAGAGGGTTATATGTATTCTCCCTGGGCATGGTTAGCAACGCTACTGACTATGTTCTGTAAATCTGTGACTTTCATGGCTTTGTGCCCGTTGCTTTGGCGATGGGGAGTATCTTCCTGTAATTCTTATCCCACCCTTTATTTTACCGGCTATGCAGACTAGCTGCTTACAAGAAGTTGCCTCTACATTGGACGCCACATACACTGCAGGCATAGTAAAGACGTATTCATATGTGCTCACTCCTGACACCACTGTCACACCCCAGCCAGGTCCTGGCGGAATGGTGGAAAATCATCTGGCCATCCTCCCTAACTAGAATGAGACCCTATTCCATGTATGCTTCCCCTATATGGGCACATTTGGAACATGATAGTGTGCTGATCAATATGTCAGCCTCACTGGAGATCTTTGCTAATCCTACAGCAGATGTGACCCAGGCCTTGCAGTGGAAGGTACAAGTATATATCCATACATGGTCCAGAAAGCTGTCTAGTCAAATGGTTGACAGACAAAGGGTCGACAGTCAAAAGGTCGACACAATTTGGTCGACAGGTCAAATGATCGAATTTGTTTTTTTTAGTTATATATATTTTTTTAGGTTTTCGTTTAGGGGAAAAAAGTTGTTTTTAACAAAAAAAAGTGGGTTGGGGGACCCCCCCAAAAAAAAATGTGAGAAAAAAAAATTCGATCATTTGACCTCCAACCGTCCAGAAGCATATGGCCTTTGATTATCTGTTTGCCTCGCAAAGTGGAGTTCTAAACACTGCCTGCAGTTTCCTAGTGGATGGGCAGGGCCACATAGAAAGTGATGTTGCCTGCATTATGGCCCAGAGCAGAATCTTTGGGTCTGTGGCAAAGGTGGCAACCCCCCCAAATAAAAGCAACTTAAACTGGTCGGATCACTTACTGCCCAACATGGGTGGTTGGATTAGGCAACTGCTTATGCAAATTGTATTAATACTCTTGGTACTGATCAGCATACTGATTGTAATAAAGTGCAGTGCCTTTGCCATCACAGACCTGACATGCCGTAAAAAGTCGAGCACCCTCTTTCCGCTTGATCTCATCTGAATCTCTGACCTCTAACCTGACATATGAATGTGAAGACGCGACCCAAGAGTTTCTCAGGCTGTCCAGCCTGAACCGCGAACCCTCAGGGGATGGCCTACAGATGCCTATCTGCATCTATGTGGGAATTCAGGAGCGTGAAAAGAGTCTGCTTTCCATAACCTGCATAAACCAGTATTATTTTGACATTGTTATGTAACTTCCAGCTTCTTTTGTGTCGATCGACATGTTATGCTCATCTGGCAAGCCAACTTTACCTCGAGATGTCTGGCTGTATTGCGGGGGCTGGCTTGAAGTGAGCTGCATTCCTTGTACTTTTCCCATCATGAGATTGTAAGGAGCACTAAATAAATTGGAGGGTGTAGCACGGAAGGCAGTCACAACAGAGTAGTGCCTTCCTGTGTATAATCAGGGCAGCTGTGTGCGCATGAGCCACTGTGAGTCTCCCAACTGTTTCTGGCCTTGCATAGCAGGGCGTGCTGGAAGAAATATAGGGCCAGAGGCCTGACTGGTATGATAGGTTACTTATAACGGGGGTCCGCGCTTAGAAACCCCTGGGTATTAAGCGCGTTATAAATATCATATCAGTTGAAGTCGGGAAAGTGAAGCAGTCCGCAACCGCAGTGTTCATGGAGCCGATGAATGAAGCTTGGCATTCAGGTTCACTCAGCAAGCCTTGCCGGTAACTGTTAACAGCTCAGAAGTAACTTGCGTAAGTTCAAAAGCGAGTATTAATTGTTCATAGTTGTGGAAATTCCTTTTAATAATGGAAATGTAACACACAGACACTATTAGTGAGAGCAGTAGTGTTTGCGTAGGATGAAAAGCCTATTTTCATTGTTGAGCAGTTTATTGTTGCCCGAGTGGTCACGTGTCTCTCATTAAAAGAGAACGCCTATTGAAACCAATTCCCAAAAATTAACATTGACTTCCACAAGTGTTATAAGTAATTGCAACATCAAAGAAAGGTCGCGTGTGGCCAGTTTTATTTCCAGAAAGGTATCTGAAACCGTCTCCGTGATATTACTAGCAATACAATCACTTGCATCTCTTTAAGGTTAGAAATCCATCTTAAAGATTGGTCTTGTGTGCTTAAATCTGTTTTTCCTTTGAAGACTGAACTTTGTGGTATTCGGAACACTTATTCTTGAGTCCAGAAGTAGTAGTACTGACTAGAAGAACAAGCATTAGCCAATCCAAGAGGCAAACCCTTTCAACAGTGAAACCATTCCTATTAAGATCTATCCACCTGATCTACGAGGCTGTTAAACGTCCATTGTCCTATGAAACAAGTGTGGCATTGTTACCCAAAGCTGGAAAAGTGGCATTACAGCTTCAGGGTAGTTACTGGCACCAAGAAGGTGTGAACAAAGCCGAAGAAGAGAGCTGGGTGCTTGTAAGAGAGTCATGCAGAAGAAGATAATCTGCGATGAAGACTGCTGAAGTTGAGAGAAATTCAGTCTTAGAGCAGAGGCGGGTTATACTTGTGACAGTAAAGCAGACATTTCTTGGAGTATAGAAAAGAAGAGTGCCTTGCCTACCTGTAGAGGTCGAAGTGTCAAAGTTGTAGAAGAAGAAGAGGTACCTGAACTGCGGTGGTGTATACACTGTCAGTGGATGTCACATTGAAGTAGTAGCATACTGTGGAATAAAGGAGACTGCTCCCTCAGTAACAGTAGCAGAAGGGTGGTTGTCAAAAGGAAAGCAGCAACCCAAAGAGAAGCATCCTGACAATTATACCAAATGTACTGCAGAGTAATACATTGTAAAGTTGTAGAAGTTGTTAACCTTATCTTTGAACTGTGTCAATTAATCTTGGAAAGAAGATATCCAGCATTACCATTGGTGCTATCTTCTTGACTGAAATTGGAAGGGGGTCTTTTCAACTGAAAGCTGAAGACGTGTTACCAGTGGATTTTTGTTTGATGAACTTTTGTGTTGTCTTGGAACTCACAAGAACTAGTTTAAGACTTTTCTTTCCTTTTGAAAACAATTGAAGAACTGACTTTGGAAAATCCTGGGTAAGGGATTTACCCAGGACAGGTGAAGGTCATCCAACATACTGGTTAAATACTGTTCTTTATGTTATGTTCTTTATGATTTCCTTGGAATGTTTTGTTGTTTAGTGTAAGGGCCAGTTTGTCTATGTTAGGAGTTATTCCCTTAGCTTTTAAAATAGGTAGGGAATTCCCTGTTAGAGTAGGAATATCAAGGATTTATTTGCCAACTTTTTCTTTAGTAAAATGTCTAATCTTGAGAAAAACTCAGGCAGTTGTCTGCCTCACGTTACTGACCCCGCACATCGCTCTGAGCTCCCTGCACCACCTCACTAATCTTGGGCCTTCCGTGCCAGGGTGCCAGGCGCCTCACCCCTAAGTGCGGAATTCCTCAAACCAGCTCCCTTCATGTGCCAAAGCAGCCGCCTGCGAGCTCCCCTTTCTTGTGGGCCACAGTCCTGCCCAGCCTGTGAGGCACGCAATGAGAGGGCACCTCCGGTGTGCCGCCAAGGTCATACTCTTTATCAGGACCCCACAGGATCACCTCAGCTGCCCACTCTATCCTCCGATTGGGCTTGCAGTGCCCGACACAGTGTTCTCAGAGCCTCCTGCTCCACCCTCCTGCACCTCCCGCTGTGGCCTGGTTCACTTCTGATGCTGCCCATTCCCGCCGTCAGGGCAAAACATTTCGCCTCACAGCTGATCGCTGGGCCCCCAACGGTACTTCAACTGTCGTTGCCCTGTGGGGCTCGCCAGAATTTAATATGGCTGCCCTCCTGGCCTGTGTGTTTCGTGATGACTTCAGGCGCCTACCTGCTCAAGAGGAACCTTATGTCACGCATCAGAGGATGCAAATCTTTTCGCCCTTTGCCGCTCGGTGCCATGCATAAAACACACAGGTGAGAAGCATCGAGCAAGCCTGTTTTTTACGCTTTTGGTGGGGGTTTAAATAGCACACATTTTACCAACCTGTCCATCTTGCCAGCACAGGTTTCCCTGTAAGGTGTAAATAACTATTAGCTGAATACATTTGTAAAAATGTTAAATTCTATTTAGTTTTTCTCAATGCACAACAGATGTAAGCTCTGTGCCAAAAGGAATACAGCCTGTGCTAAAAAAAAAGGACTACAGGCATAGCCGTGGTGTTCGCTAGCGCTGGCAGGCCAGCACGTTACTCAGCAGCTGTTTGCTGTCCATCAAAAACCCATGCAGGCTAAAGGCTCAATGCACACAATGCAGAATTATGACTATAATGAGTGAAGTATGGAGAGCATGACAGGAAAATGTGTTTATATACAAATGTTCATGGGTAACAAAATGATGGAAAATGAAGCTACAGTGTATTTTTGCATAGGCTAGTGATATGCAAAGTAGTATTTCCTAAACGGAAACTCGGCCATGAAAGAAGGAAGACTGCAGCATCCCTTGTAAGGGAAGGACAGTGTTGGATGAGCCATGCCAGTATCCAGTGACCAAGTCAATAGTATTTAAGCTCCCTGCCAGGCACTAGTCTGGAGAAGCTGGCAATGGTTAGGGACAGAATACACCGTTCAGGGAGCAGAGTTCTTTGCCCCATCCTCATTTTCTGTAAAAGATTAAATGTGTTATCCTTGCAAGATAAGACTCTTGTTCTTAATTCCCTAAAGGGGTAACTTTAATCTGGTGTGAGCGTGATTAGGGTACCCATATAATTAAGGGTTACCCCTGTAACTTGGGCTACCTTTCGTGGCACATGCTGTTCTGGGACTATTCCCACATACCTCCTGCTCTCAAAAAACTTCACTGGTATCTTGTTGCAAACAGAATTAGATTCAAGTCCCTCACTCTTAAACTCTGAATAATCTAGACCCTGGTTATTTATCGAACAACTTTAAGGAGGTACTCTTCTGTCGTAATATACTTTCGTCACATGCCCCTCTGTTAGTGGTTCACCATTTCAAATGGTCCAGATGCACTGACGGCTCTTTCTCCGTCCTGGCAGCCAAGCACTGGAACAGCCTCCCTCATTATTTAGAAAGTAGACTCAACCTTTTTTGCTAATGATTTGTGCTCAACGGACTGTTTGTTGGAAATTGAGGACCAAGTTTGGGACATCGAATAACCAAATCGGCAGAATAAACTCGCCCTCGAGATTGCGCGTACATGGTTCAGTTTAAACTATAGGGCCTATAATGGAAGGAGCCTGGGGGGGGGGATATACCAGCTAAACTCACCTTTGTGGTGAGGGAGCGTGCAACTCATATTGATTATATTATGATTAATATCCAGGCCTAGGCGGTAAAATGTGAGGTAATCCTATGGAGCGAAAGTGACCATTGAACAGTGGTGGTAGAACTGGTTAAATGAGGGACTATATTGCGTCAGGATGACATTTTGGGAAGAAGTGTGCCAACTGATTTAGTGGGGCAAGCGAGGAGGTCTGTGAAATGGGCAAATCTAGATCTGGGCTATGTCCTACCCCACTTATACAATGACCTGCTGGACCCCTTGGGAAGAGTGTTAGGTAATTGCATTTTTGCTGACCTTGAAGTTTTTGAAATCGTTCAGCCATATAACTGCTATCATAAGAGATCATGTGACTGCTCCAAATAAGTACATTAGGAAAGCAGTCATTAAACATACTCCCTGGTACTATAAAGATTGCAGAGAAGCCACATTTTATTTGAATGAAGCTGTCAAAAACTTGGACCGTAGGGAGTGGTGTTCTTAGCTAAGCTACAATTGCATTTAAGAGGGTGATAGCGAAGAAAAAGAAGGAACACTAGACTATCCAATGGGAGCAAATAATTACGGCAGCCAAGAGCAACGACAAAGCCAGATTTCGGAAGCTTATCATTGCATGCCATGAAGCCCATGAAAACAGTATTCATGTGAGTATAAGTCCTGCGTGCTGGGAAGACATTTTGACAAACTTTACAGAAAATGACGAGTATTTTTACGTCCTAATATGATGGCACAAACCCCACACGTACAGTCCCCATTAACCTTCACTCTTACTGAAATTAAGGATGCAATTCTCTCACAGAAGACGAATAAGGCTCTGGGACCTGAAAATGCTTGGGGATTTATTTAAATCAGAAGCTCAGTTTTGGGCCCCATATACTCTTGTGTTATTTAATGCAGTAACCAAGGAGAATATGGCTCAGAGGTTTTGGACCAGTGCAGAGATAATTCCTTTATATAAAAAAGGGTACTCTATTCGACTGGGGAAATATTTGTAAAGTTGGACTGCCTCCCTGGACATCACAGATCGCTGACAAGCAGGATTCAGAGATGGGATTAGTATGATAGATCAATGTGTTAGACTAAAGCTAATATTAGATAAGTATGTTGAGCTAAAGAAAGTGAATATTTTTACATTGTTTGTTGATCTATGTACTGCGTTTGATACAGTACACTGTGCCAAGCTCTGGGAAGTTTTGACAACGTATGGCATATCGACCCCCTTGTGGTCATCTATATTGCTGCTGTATGAGGGAAATTATGCAGTTCTCATATGGGGCCTAGTGGGGCAACTACAGAACCTATTCAAGTGCAAAAGGGTGTTTGTCAAGGGTGTGTTTTAGCACCAACCCTTTTTCTGTTATTCGTGAATGGCCTAATAAGTACATTGGTGAATGTGCCTACTGATGCACCCGTCCTGGCCAGAAATAAATTCTCAGTCCTATTGTTTGCAGACAATGCTATCCTTTTCTTCTTAACCCACTCTGGGTTGAAAATGCAATTTTTCTCAGAATTTTGCAAGGACATAGGGTTATCAATAAATATTAACAAGACATGATCAATGGCCTTTACAAAAAGAAGGAAACAACTGCTTGTAAGCTGGCTCTGGAAAATTAACAAATTGAAAAAGTAAGCTATTATGATTACTTGGGAGTACGATTTGCAGCCTCCTGTAGATGGGACCAACAAATGGCCAAGGCCGAAAGGGTTTGTTAAAGGGGTTGGATGCAGCCTACATTTACTACTTATTAATTAACTTCATCAAAATGGATGCCATCAGAAAAGGAGGACAAGTATTTTTAGCCTTTGTAGACCTGTCCCACGCATTTCATAGCGTGGACAGGGAAATACTCTGGACTAAATTAAAGGCTTGGAATTGCCCTGACAGTCTACTAATGGCAATCAAGGATCTGCATACCAATACAGAGATTGGCATAAGATTAGACTCCAATGGAACACTTTCTGCCCCAATAAAAACATTCTGTGGAGTAAAACAGGGCTGCCCCCTTGCCTCAAATAATATTCAATGCGTTTATCTCTGATATCGATAAATGCTTCAAGGACATCGCTGGTTTTGATCCTAAACTATACGACTCTTCCCTGAGCTGATCTCGTTCTGATGGACCAAACTCTTATTGGATTACAGCGGAAACTTCTTGCATTAGAACAATATGTCACACAAAATGGGCTATACATCAACTCAAACAAATCGGTAATATTGACTTTACAAGATTTGAGCAGAAATCGTACAAAAAATAAAGGTTAAAAGTTCTGTTGGTCACTGGTAGGAGAACACTTAAGAGATGTTACACATTAAATATCTGGGAATGTGGCTCAACCCAAGCATAAATGATAACATCTGGGTTGAAAAAACGATGTCCAAATGCCGTCAACTAGGAGCGCAGGCTGCAGTGATCAATAAAAAATGTGGAAAATTCTCTCTAAGACCAACAATCAATTTCTTCAATCAGAAGGTGGTGCCAGCAATGATCTTTGGTGCGGAAAATGCATTGGGTTGTCCAGCGGCACTATGGGATACTCTAGAGAACATCTTTTGGACAAAAGTGTCTGGTACTTTCAGAGGAATCCCTGCAGCAGTTGTTCGGTTTGAATTTGGCCTAGTGTCGATCGTTGCGAAGATTGCATAGAACACACTGGCAATCTTTCGGAAAATAATTATGCCTAACGGAGCGCCCCAATTCAAGGTCTTACACGATCATGCACAAAAGGTATCAAACTCTGTAATGTCAGCGTGGATAGGACGCTGCAAAATGATGCTTGAAGATCTAAGTACCGACAATGAAACGCTGATCAGCAAACCAGATGCTGTCAAAAAAAACTATAGGAACAGGACTGGGCCAACACAGAAACACAGAGACTTAATCATTCGCTTATGAAGAATGTACCAGCAGAAGGGAAATCACATAACACCTTGTATAATTATCTGGAAGCTTTCCCAAACAAACAAAAAAGAAACTTACTGATGAACTTTAGGTCAAACAACTTTAAGACCAAAGAAGTGATCGTGAGATGGCCAGAGTATGCAAAACAGAGCTCAAAATGTAGATTCTGCAATAATCAAGAGAAGAACATCAAACATTTAACCTTGTTTTGCAATGGCTTTACAACACAAAGAACTGAAATCTTGGGAGCTGTAATGGAAAATAGACAATCAACTGCAGAGGACTGGTGGCACGAATGTTTTAATGAATCAAACAAAAAATGGACTTATGCGTGAACATTCCTCTTAGAGACAATTGATAAGGAACTTTCTGAAAACGCTATCTGAGAAATGTGACGCATGAGGAAAATGAACTGTTTTTCATAAAATGTGTGTAAAATGAGATGTTGTGATGAAAGTAATATTTAAAGGTTTATGTAAACCAATAAAGAAAAAAAAGAAAGAAAGGACACTTTCAAGATACGGTGGGGATATCACCAAGTTATCTTATGACTATGGGGATGGTACAATGTCCCCTCTTTTAGAAGTACACCAGGCCCAATGTAATAGGCAGGATGCATTGTATGGTGCCAAGCTTTGGGGTTACTTGAATTGAAGCAAGCTTGAGAAAATTAAGAATGGCTTCTTAAAACAGAATTTTAGGCTTCCAAGTGGAGCATCCACAATCTTAAACCATGAAGAAAAGGGACTACTTGCTTTAAAGGACATCACAACCCTCACACCTATTTTATATTGGATGAGACTGAAGTAGATAAGAGCTTTATAGGCTCAGAGAGGCTGTTCCATATGTTCTTGGACAGCACAGAGTTGTCATGAAGGTGGTTCTCGCATGTCAAAAGATTGTTGTGCGAGTTCGTACACAGTGATCACTGGCAGCATCCTGTTGATACTGGGGGTAATGCTAAGCAAAATGCCAAAATAGCAGAAAAGAGATCATGATTGCTTGAGAACTGCATTGACCTTCTCGGCCATGATCACATACTGGGAAAACAAGAGCAGTAGGAGATATGAATCATACTTGGATGTTATGAAGCCCAGGTTGTTGCGTTCATTGTACATTAAACTATTGTACATTAAACTATCAGTATCCTATCAGTGACAGTACACATAGAATGCCAGTGAATCAAACAAATGTCTGTACTGCCGGGATAGGATCAAATCATTTCAGCATTTTCTCCTAGCATGTCCCCTGTATCTTTCATATAGAAAGACGTATCTAAAGGCAACATTTTTGTGGTTTGGTATCAGATCAACAAAGTGAAGCAATGTCACTTTGCAGAAGGTCTGATGATGCCCCCAATGTTTTTGCATCTGCAAATTATGTTTTTAGATTTTGGGTGAAATAATCAGTACTATCGAAGCTCCTTTTTCGGAGGAAAAATTCCTCCAACTGAACTGAAAAACAGACTGTAATAGGATTACTGTTGCTTCCTTTTACCATCGTAACATAGCTCATGACAAATGTTGAGTAACATGTGGGATATTAATGTGGGCCATGTTATGTACCTGAACCTTTTAGTGTGCAAGGTATTGTAATTTCAAATGCCATTGTTATACATCACGGTCTTATCTTTTAAAGTAGTTTTGAATTGCAGTGAGCATGAACTTTGACGCCTCAGCCGTTAGCACTGTACAAGAAGAAATAGCAATAGCTAATGGCATGGCAGGCTGTAAAATGATGGTATAGAGGATTTCTCAGGAGCTATGCCCCTGGTTATGATGGATTCAAAACCTTCCAGCTGCCACTCTTTGTTTTTGCTTAAGACCATGACAGGTAGGTCTTCCTGTTTTGCTTCCAATATGTTTCCATATCTTTTTAGGCATTCACCACTCTTTCAGTTTAAGAACATTTTTGAAATACATTCTGCTTGTATCAAGTATTCTGCTGATCAACATTTCTCAGTTTCAAATCCAGAATTACAGTCTAGTCAGCCAGCAGCGGGCCACAGAATTATGGCACAGAGATTGGTAGTGTAGCAATCAGGAGCTTCGATTCTAACCTGCAACATCCAATTGAGTTAATTTGTGGATATTATAACAGCCCTTATTTTGCTTCGGACTATACAAATAAATACCCAGTATAGCATGCTACATGTAAAGACACGAGTAGCTGTGAAGTGTTGGAATCTGTGGTGCAGTACAAAAGACCATATAAAAATACTCTTTGCAGACAATAATAACTTTAAGCAGTACATCTTATTTTCAGTGATATGTGGTTGAGACTGAATGGATTTTAGATACTCACCCATTTGATATCAATACCCTGGACGAGCTCATCCAGTTTCTCAAAGTCCTCCTTGTTAATTACTGGTTTACCAGTGCTTAATTTCCAGTCATTTTTTTTCCAAGATGTAACCCATTTCGTTATACCTGTAGAGTTAATAATTTAAAATGGATCACAACTTCACAGGAAAACGAATGCCTCATTGCCATGCAAGCCTGCCTGCTACGTTATTTCTTTGAGGATACTACAAAAAGGAATAGCCAATTGTAGCAATAGGTGCTACTAAAATGCATCTGCAAATGGATTCTGGTAAAGTAGTCAGAAGCTGTGAACAGCACCCATGTATTTCATAAGACAAAAACAAAACAGGGCAGGAGGGAGTACCTGCTATGTCAGGTGTACATAAAAGGGAGAGGAACAGACTTCAAATGTACATCAGAGACAGCACAACCAGTGAAGGAGTAAAAGCTGCAGGATAAGGTAAGTTCCAAAATAGATGTATATGAACAGACGGGTGGGGGGGGGGGGTCTGCCTTTCAAAGGGTGATAGTGGGGACAGAGTAGAAGAGGCACGATTAACAGTGGAGCTATAAATAGCAGCGTTTGGAGATCCATAAGGTTCAGGGAACACTGCAAAAGATAGCTGTCTCTTTAAGAACTTTGAATGGGTGGGGCCTATGTCACGCGCGAGTCCCTGCGCGCACCGGTCCCACAACTTACCCCTACGTCACCAATATTCCACACCCAGTTCCTGTGGCTCTGCTGATGGCGGGAGAATTTAAGTATATGCTTATTGTAGGGGATGGCTGGGTGGCTGTTGTGAAGGAGGGAGAGCCTGGACTAAGAGAACCTGAATCACCACGAAGGACATTTTTCTTCATTTCTCTTTCGTCCTGACTCTCCCTCCTTCCAAACTGGTTGGGACCAGACTAAAAAGCCTTAGAATAAGTAAGGGTGGAGGAGACAGCATGTACGGAATTCAAGCAAACAAGTGCGGAGCACCTCTTCGCCAATTTTGCATAATTTCTAGAAGATGTTTAAATAGCATAGTGCTTGCAAAAGGCAAGCGGGGTAGCCCAGGTAGCCTCTTTACCAGGCATGTTCCTATAGTAGACATCTGTAAAGGCTACAGATGCTGCCTTGGCTCTAGTGGACAGAGCCCGACGTCTCCTTACAGAGTCGCAAGCCCTTTCATGGGGTAAACCCTGGTGATACAGGAGACAACCCATCTAGCGATGGAAGGTTTAGCTGCCTTGTTTGTTTATTTATTTATTTGTATGGTGCACCCAACCCAGAGGTAACCTGGTGCCTTTCGAAAATGGGTTACAGGTATACTTTCACCTTAGTTACGGTGCAAGCAAATATAAAACATATACAGTGAATTATACAAAATATACAATAGATATACAAGATATACAGCGAATTATACAAGATAAGGTGCAAAGTTATATACATAAGGGACAGGTATTGTGGAGAAGAAAGGGTGGTCAGGAGGGGTTACTAGGTAGAGTCGAGGGAGGGAACCTCTAGACTGTCTCGGGTTAGAACTATCCAGTTAAGTCGTTAGTAACCAGCCATTTTATAGTATTACGCCTGAACATGAAGAAGGGTTGATTAGCTCTCAATGAATGAGGTAAGGTGTTCCATGCTTGTGCTGCCATAACAGGGAAGCTGCTTCCTCTGGCTTTTTTTCGTTCAAATCTAGGCACGACCAGACAGGATAAATTGACTGTTCTTGTGGGTTGTGATGTAGATTTGTTGGTGATTCTCTCAGCGAGGTAGATAGGGGCTGCTAGTTTAATACATTTATGCGTAAGAGATAATGTTTTGAGCAATATTTTGTCCTTGGTAGAAAGCCACTTGTTCAGTCTCCTCAAATGTGAGATGTGTTCTCTCCTATATATGCCAAAAGCAGCTCTGAGAGCGTTATTTTGCAGAATTTGGATTTTGTTAATGATGTATTTACTCGCCCCTAAGTGCAAAGTGTTACAATAATCCAGCTTGGAGAGGATAAGAGCTCTAGCTAAGATTGTGCAGCTTTCTTTGGACAAGAATTGTTTGCAGGCGCCGATCATCTTACAAGTGTAGGCTGTGGAGGATGCCCAAGGCGTTGACTTGTTTGTTAAATATGATGGCATAGTCGAGGTATTCGAGATTGTCAGGAGAGGGACCCCCGTAAGTAACAAAGAGCTGATCTGCTTTTCTAAATGATTTGGTCCTTTCTAGATAAAATGTTAAAGTTCTTACAACATCTAGGTTATGTAATGTTATGCGGTCTGGGAAGAAAAACAAGAAGACATATCTCTGCGTTTAAATGAAATTCGGAAACGATCTTAGGTAGGAAGGAGGGGACCATACGTAGGACAACTTTGTCATTATGTAACACAATATATGGTACCTTTGAGGAGAGAGCCTGGAGCTCTCCAATCCTTCTAGCCGAAGTAATGGCTACTAAGAATGCTGTTTTCCAAGTTAGAAGGAACAAGTTACTTACCTGTAACTGTTGTTCTCCAGCATGGGTCTGGCATGGATTCACATGCTCATGAATATTCCCCGTCGTCAGGCCGGGAATCCTCGGTATAGAAAAAAATCAGTATCAGTTTCGTTTCTGATCTGTCTTTCTTAGTAGTAACCAATCACTGGTCTCTGGGTCATACTGCCCCCAGCCAATGACTGCCCTCTCCCTAAGCCCCACCTCTGGCAGCCATCCTCAGATTTGGTAGCACGTAAAGTGGCAGTATGACCAAGTGAAGAGCCGCAGAGGGGTAGGCGGGAGGGTTCACATGTGAATCCATGCCAGACCCATGCTGGAGAACAACAGTTACAGGTAAGTAACTTGTTCCTTCTCCAGCATGGGGTCTGGCATGGATTCAAAGGCTCATGAATAAGAGAATACATAGCAGTACACACATGCACAACCACGGGAGGTGGCAACAGGCTCAACATTAAGCAATATAACAACTCAACATTAAGCATCTCTTACCTCCTCACCAGGCTCACCTTAGGCGAACAGGTTGCGCAGCACTGCTTGGCCGACCCTGGAGTCCCGATCGACGCAGTAGAATCTTTTGAAGGTGTGCGTCGACCTCCACGTCGCAGCCCTGCAGATGTCTAGCAGGGGCACACCAGACAGGAACGCCGTGGTAGCAGCGATCGCTCTGGTCAAATGGGCTCTCGGACGGCCGGGCAGCGGTCGGTTTGCCAACCAGTGACAGTGCATGATTCAGCCGGAGAGCCATCTGGAAATGGAAGTCTTCGAAAGAGCCTTCCCTTGATTCACAGTCCCAAAGTTCACAAACAGCTGTGACGTCTTCCGAAAACTCTTTGTGCGGTCCACGTAGAACTTCAGCGCCCTAGCTACATCCAGCGAGTGCAAAGTCCTCTTGGCCAGCGGCGAAGGTGACAGGAAGAAAACTGGCAACACCAAGGGCTCGTTGAGGTGGAAGTTCGACGGCACCTTGGGCATAAAGGATGGGTGCGTCCTCAGCATCACGTTCGTGTCATGAAAAGTCAAGTATGGGGGCTTGCAAGATAGGGCCTGGATCTCTCCCACTCGTCGTGCGGAGGTGATGGCCACGAGGAAAGCGGTCTTCCATGACAGGAACTTCAGAGGCGCCGAATGCATAGGCTCGAATGGGGCCCCCATGAGCCTGGTCAGCACCATATTAAGCTCCCACGCCGGGGCAGGAACCTTCACCGGCGGAAATGATCGGAATAGTCCCTTCATGAATTCTTTCACCAGGCGATGAGACCACAACGACGCCTGTCCCATAGTCCTGGTATATCGGGAGATTGCAGCCAGATGTATTTTGATGGAGGCGTGAGCCAGTCCAGCTTTGGCCAGCGACAGTAGGTAGGGCAGTACTTGAGGGGCCGTAATCCGCAGAGGGTTAATCTTCTGTGCACGGCACCAGACAGAGAACCTCTTCCGTTTATGTCCGTAGCACTTGAGAGTTGAGGATGCCCTGGCCTTTGCAAGAACCTCTCTGCAGTCGGCTGGGATGTCGTACCCTCCAAACTCTAGTGCTGCAGGAGCCAGGCCTGCAAGTTCAGCGACTCCAGGTTGTGGTGAAGAATGGCGCCTCCTTCTCTGGAGAGAAGGTCTGCGTCCGCCGGCAGCTTGACTGGTGTGGACGTTGACAAGTCCAGAAGGTCCGGGAACCAGATCTGTCTCGGCCACGCCGGTGCGACGAGGATCATCCTGTACTGGGACCTCTTGAGCTGGTTGATGAGCCGGAGCAGCAACGGCAGCGGAGGGAATGCATAAAGAAATAGGCTGTCCCAGGGGAACAAGAAAGCATCGCCCATGCTCCTCGGCTGGGGGAACCTGCTGGCGAACCTCCGGCACTTGGAATTCGTCGCCGTCGCGAAGAGATCGATTTGGGGTTCGCCCCATCGTCGGAAGAGTCGATCTACTTGATCCTGGCGTAGTTCCCACTCGTGGCACGAGCGCAGGTCCCTGCTGAGTGAGTCGGCGATCGTGTTTTTTATTCCTGCCAGATGAAGAGGCATCCGTTGGGCGACGGCCCAATGCCACAGATCCTGGGCTTCCTTGGATAGGGCCGGGGACCTGGTCCGCCCTGCTTCAGGATGTAGAACATTGTGGTGGTGTTGTCGGTGAAGATCCTCACCACCTTGCCCTTGAGGGACAGGAGAAAGGACACGAGGGCCCAGAACACTGCGCTGAGCTCCAAAATGTTGATGTGGAGTGACTTCTCCTCCGGGAGCCAAAGGCCTCTCGCTTGAAGATCTCCGGAGTGCGCTGCCCAACCTTCCAGGGAGGCGTCCGTCATCACCGTCACCTGGTGAGCTGGGATCTGAAAGTCTTTGCCTGCCGACAGATGGGAGCGGGTACCCCACCACCGGATCGCCCGACGGAACGTCTCGTTGAGAGGGATCCTGTCCTCGAAGCTGCCCCTCGACTGGACCCAGCGGGCATCGAGGAACTCTTGTAAGGGCGCATCCAAAGCCTGCACAGGCGCACCAGATAAATGCAGGAGGACATCATCCCGAGGAGGGACTTGATAGATCTTACCCTGGCCATGTCCGTGGCCAGCAGACGCTGCACCTTGCCCAGAATGGTCCTGGTCCTTTCCTCCGACGGCGAGGCCAGCCGCGCCACTGTGTCGAGCTTGGCTCCCAGAAACAGGGCGACTTGCGACGGAACCAGGTGGGATTTTGGAATGTTGATGGAGAATCCCAGGTCCGTGAGCAGCTGGACGGTCTTCGCAGTGTGCTCCATGGCGAGCTCCCTCGTCCTTGCCCGGATGAGCCAGTCTTCCAGGTAGGGGTAGACGTGGATCCCCTGTAGGCGCAGCCGCGCTGCCACCGGTGCGAGGCACTTGGTGAACACCCTGGGTGCCGACTTCAATCCGAACGGGAGGGCCTTGAACTGGTAGTGCCGCCCTTGGACCACGAACCTGAGGAACTTTCAGTGTCTTTTTAGAATGGGGATGTCGAAGTACGCATCCTCCAAGTCCAACGACGACAGGAAATCGCCCTCCTCCAGCTGTCCCAGCACGTGCTGGAGGGTGACCATACGGAACTTCTGCGCCTTGATGTACTTGTTCAGTCGTCGTAGGTCCAGGATGGGGCGCCATCCTCCTGTCTTCTTTTTTATAAGGAAGTACCTTGAGTAAACTCCGGAGCCTCGAAGCCTCTTTGGGACGAGCTTGATGGCACCCTTCTTGAGCATCGCCCTTACTTCCAACAGTAGTTGAGGGACGTGATTTTCCTTCCTGGCCACGGGTGGAACGCGAGGGCACTTCTTCTGAAACTCGAGGGTGTGCCCTTGGGCCAGGGTGTCCAGCACCCAACGGTCGGTGGAGATGGACTCCCACACGCTGACGAACCTCGCCAGCCGGCCTCCCACCGGGGTGCTTCGGCGGCGGCCCGACCCCACGGTCGGTTCAATCTTGTTTGGAGGCCGCCTTGCCTCCTTGACCTCCCTGTCAACGACGACGGGCACCACCTGGCTTGCTGCGTCCCCTGTAGGCTTCCTGGGACGAAGATCTTGCCGCTTGGCGGTACGTGGAGGAGCCACTGCCGGATCCCTTGGAGGCACCTTGTCTGCCTCCGGAGCTTCGAAAGGACGGCCGTCGTTGTTGGAGCACTCCCAGTGCCCGGGCAGTCTCTGTCTGTCTTGATGGCCTGAAGGGACTCATCAACCGCCTTCCCAAACAGGTTGTTCCTGTCGAAGGGCATGTCCAAAATCTTGGCTTGTACGTCCTTGTGGAAATCCGTGGCCTTGAGCCATCCTCGTCGTCTCAAGCAAACGCTGTTGCCCAACTGACGGAAACCGGTGTCGGTGATGTCTGTTGCCACCGTAATGGCGTGGTCCGAAGCAATCTCACCCTCCTGCAGGATTTCAAGGGCCTCAGCCCTTTTGGCGTCCGGAAGGAAGTCTAACAGAGGGGCGATTTTGAACCACAACTCCCTGTCGTAGCGGGCTACGATAGCCAGGGCGTTGGCCGCCTTGATAGTCATCGCTGCGGATGAGATGATCCGTCGTGCCATCGTGTCCAACTTCCTGCCTTTGCCGTCCGGCGGGGAAGTTTATGTCGAGGCCGATGCCCCCCCAGCTTTCTTCTTTGCCGCCGCCGAGACGACCGAATCCGGGGTAGGTTGTGCCCAAAGGCACAAGGGGGCAGCGTCGGGGACCCGGTACTTCTTCTCGTACCGGTCCCTCATTGCCGGCGCCATGGCAGGGTTCTTGAGGAGGGCAAACCCCTCATCCCAGATGTCATTAAGAAGTGGTACGGCGAGGACCGTCTTCCTTTTAGCCTCGCGCCGTTGGTAAAGGAACCCTTCTTTCTTCTTCTCTTCTGGGCAGAGCTGGAAAAGCTTGGATGCCCTGGAAATCATGGCATGAAAGGATCCAATCTCGTCGGGCGGGGACGCCCGAGCAGGGGGCAACGGGGACACGTCCCGTCGTCGCCTCTGTCGTCATCTGTACCTGTCGTAGCCGTGTCTGTGCCTGTATCATCCCCGTGGGTAGTAGACCGGGGGGAAGGCAGAGCAGGCCGCAGAGGTTGAACTTTCCGAAGGTCCTGGCGCCGATTCCCCCGTCGGGTCTGGCTCATGGGAAGGGGCAACCTTGTCCTCATCTCCGAGCATAAGGACTGAATCGCTGACAAAATGGCCGCCGAAGTGTCCTGCGGCGCCAGCAACAACGGGCGTGAGGGCTCTTGAGGAGCCTTGTCGGCGACACCGTCGCTCTCGTCGTCGCCCTCGTCAGGATCCCTCCCGATGGGCTGGGCCTCTTCCACGACTTCGATGAGCTCTTCTTCAGAGGTCGTGTCCGTATCCACGATGGCCACCAGCCCCTCCCCCACCTTTTCCAACGAGGACTTCGTGGGGGTCTTCTCAATGGGCCTGCCACCCTCCGCGGTGGCAGGGAGACTCTGGCTCCTGAGGGCGCCTCCACTGGTGTAGCTTCCACAGGCTGAGCCAGGGCCGCGGCGACATCCTCAATAGAGGTCTTAGCAGGGTGAATTAAGGCCCTTCGCACCTTCTGGACGCCTGGGGCCTTCACCTTGGGGGGAGGGTCTGAGCCTCGCTCCCCCTCTGCTGGAATCTTCGAGATCGACCAGGGCCTCTCCAGAAGCTTCGCCGGGTTCTCAGACTTCCTCTTACCTGAGCCAGACCGTTGGCTCGTGGTTGATGGCGCCGGGGAGGATGCGCCCTGCGTGGCAGCCAAGGAGCCCGACTGTTCGGTGCTCCCGGTGCCCGCGGACTCGCGGTGCTTAGCCTCACAGGACTTAGAAGACCGCTCGGACTTCTTTTTCTTCTTCTTCTCACCTGACGGGCTCTTCCCTTCCAGCCAGTTTGGCGAGACGGAGGTGGCGATCCTTCATGGTCCGCTCCGACATGTTCCCACAAAACGCACAGTCCTTCTCTGTGTGCGTCCTGTCCTCATGGAGACAGTAGAGGCATAACGAATGCTCGTCCTGACCTTGCCTTGATGCAAACTGAGGACATCGAGAGCAAAGAGGTCTACTGATGGATGGCCCCACTTCTGAAATATCATGTTTGCTACTGATGGTTTCAGCTCCCACTCATGATGAGCAGACTGCAACCTGCTTAGTTTCTCTGCTAGGATGTTCTTTCCCTCCAGATGGGACGCAAACAAGAAAATGTGATTCTGAATGGCCCAATACCAAACTGTCTCTGCTAGGAGACACAGGCGAAGGGAACGAGTACCCCCCTGCATGTGGATATAAAACATTGCTGTGGTATTGTCCGTTAGAATTCTCACCACCTTTCCTTGAAGTGAGGGAAGAAATGATTTCAGAGCGAAAAATATGGCTCTTAGGAAAAAGAAGTCCCACATAAATGTCCTGGAACCAAGAGGACCAAAGACCGTGAACTGTTAGACGTAGACAATGGGCTCCCCAACCATACTGTGAAGAGTCTGTTATGAGTATTTGGTGAGGAGGACGTTGAAAGGGAAACTTGATTAACAGGTTCTCGGGAGTTCCACCAGAGTAGTCAGTTCAGAACTTGTGTTGGAATTTTAATTTCCTGGGAATCCAAGAGCTTGTTTCAGTTGCGAGCAAGATGCCACTCGACTGTTCTCATATGGAGCCTTGCAAAGGAAACCAGGTTTATGCAAGAGGCCATATGCCCCAAGAGCCTTTGAAACTACCAAGCTGACAGTCTGGTGAGAATTGAACTTTACAGTTTGTTGAATAGCTTCCACCCTTTCCAGGGGTGGAAGGCTCTGTGTAGCGTATCTATAACTGCTCCTAGGAATTGGATGCTTTGCGAAGGATTGACCAGGGATTTTGTCACATTTATGGAAAACCCTAGGTTGAAGAGAGTGTGGCATGTTAATTGCATCTTCTGAAGCAATTCCTCTGGAGAATGAGGCTTGAGAAGCAAGTAGTCTAGGTGATATATATGGACTGTCCTTGCAACACTTGAAGGTGTTGAGTGAGACATAATGTTTGTGCCAGATAAATGGCATTGCAGTAGTCGATGCTCCCATTAAGGCAGGCTGCAACTACTTGGGCATGGAATTTCTCAGAAATTAAAGGGAGACCTTTCTTCAGCTGCTTCAGTTTAAGGAATCCAAGGCCACATACTGAATGTATCTGGTTCTCCATGGTCAGCGAAGTGGGTATTTTAATGCCCAGGTTCCGGACCACCTTGGCGGGTTCTGGCAGGCGTCCAAGTGAAGGCGACCAGAATTCAGAGATCCAGCTCGTCGTAACATCAGTCAGGCCCACATTCAAGACCCCAGTCTTCAAGCTAGTTGGCTTCCATCCAACCCCGGACGGCGTCAAGACATCTTTTTAGTCTTGCTCCCACATCAATATGATCCCGGCCTAACCTAAACAGAATTTGGGTATCGTCTGTGTAGGACAAAACCCAAATGACCGGAGAAGTGTCATTGAGGGCCGGATGTATAGATTGAACAGCTGCAGAGACAAAGCTGAACCATGAGGAACTCCACAGGTCACCGCGACAGGGGAGGACCTAAAGGGAGGAAGGGGAAACACAGAACCAGTCCAAGACTTGTCCGGAGAAACCTGCCTCTTGATCTGGATAGTAAGATCTCATGGTCAATGGTGTCAAAAGTGCCCGATAGGTCCAATAAAGTAAGGCCTGCCGTGCCACCTTCAACCCTAATCGGTTCCTTGTCATTTCATCATCGGATGAAATAACAATGGGTTTTTTCTGCTGTTATTTTAACGAAAAAACGAATTGAAATCGTTTTATTTGGGGCGGGGGGGTTTCCTTACCACACAGCCCCGTCCCTCATTTTTTTACCTATTCCCGACCACCCTCACTATATGGGATACATTACTCACCGTGATCGTATTTCTGATGCTTGTATCTGCTTAGATTCACATGCTGTGCATAGGCCGACATCTAGTGGAAACTGCAGAGCATTACAGTTTGTTTTTCGAAACTCGAAAATGGGCGTCGACACAGGGCGTGCCAGTAATACTATCCCTAGTGTGACGTCCACTGTACTTAAGATCCCTCACGCGTCTAGGATCCTCAGATTGTATTTTTTCTGACATGAGGTAGCATGAGGAGTAGCGTGAGTACAGATAATCCAGGCAGATAGAAAGGTAAGACTACCAGCAATCATGCGCCTTCTCTCGGAGGGGAGGAAGGGTCGGTCGCATATGAATCTAAGCAGATACAAGCATCAGAAATACGATTACGGTGAGTGATGTATCCCTTCTGAGGCTTGTGGAATCTGCTTAGATCACATGCTGTGCATAGATTAGCGAGAAGGTGCGATGTGAGAAGGGTCATGAGCAAATAAGTGTCTTAGAACCGCTTGCCCCACTTGTGTATCTGCTTTGGAATGGGTGTCAATGCAGTAATCCTGAGTAAAAGTGTGAATAGAGCTCCAAGTAGCTGCTTTGCAAATGGTGCCAAGGGGTACATTTGCAATGAAAGCCAGAGTGGCCCCAATGCCTCTAGTAGGGTGGGCTCTTGGCGTGAAAGGCAGAGTTCTTTCAGAGAGTGAGTAACACAGCTGGATAGAGTTAATAATCCACTTCGAGATGGCACCTTTAGAGACGCGATCCCCCTCTCTGCCTGCAGCTACGGAGACAAACAGTTGATCTGTTTTCCTTAGTGGTCTGGTTTTATTTACATAGTAGAGGACCGCCCTACGCACATCTAGGGTGTGTAGTTTCACCTCAGCCGAGCTTTTAGGGTCCTGGAAGAATGCCGGAAGCTCGATGGACTGGTTTACGTGGAATTTAGATATAAACTTAGGTGAGAACCTAGGGTGTGTGCGTAAAACCAGTTTGTCTTTATGGACAGAAAAGAAGGGATCCTGCACTGACAGAGCCTGAATTTCACTGACCCTTCTTATAGAAGTAATAGCTACTAAGAAGGCAGTTTTATAAGTCAGGTGTTTGAGACTGCTTTTATGCATGGGCTCGAAAGGGGGGCCCATGAGCTTAGATAGCACCACATTAAAGTCCCACCCTGGTGGTGGGTTTGAAATAGGAGGGTGAAGTCTCTTTACTCCTTCCATGAAGGCTTTAACTACTGGTACTTTCCACCACGAGACCTTGTTATGGGAAGTGGTGTATGCCAACAGGGCTGCCAGGTGTACTTTCAGTGAGTTAAAAACCAATCCTGCATCTAGCAGGTGGAGCGTGCATGTAACAATAGTGGAAGGAGTGCAATCAACTGGGTTGATTTGTCTACTCTGGCACCAGATAACGAATCTCTTCCACTTGTCAAAGTAGCAGTGCCTTGTGTTTGGTTTCCTAGATTCCTTTAGGATGTCCATACATCTCTGTGGTAAATTGAGATGTCCAAACTCTATGACCTCGGGAGCCATGCTGCCAGGTTCATTGAGTTGGGTTGCTGATGCACTGTTTGACCTTGGTGCTGGGACAGTAGGTTGTACCAGGCCGGAAGTTTGATGGGCTCGCACACCGCCATCCTGCGTAGGTGTGGGAGCAACTAGGACGAGCGTCATCGACTCTCTGTTCATCTTGTTGACCACCTTCCTGATGAGGAGTTGGTGGAAAAGCGTACGCAAACATCCCTGACCAGTTCATCCACAGGGCGTTCCCCTGGGAGTCTGGTTGGGAGAACCTGGAGGCAAATCATGGGCATTGTCTGTTTTCGCTTGTGGCGAATAAGTCTATAGTGGGGAAACCCCACTGAGAGAAGATATCTTCTACGACTTCTCTGTGTAGAACCCATTCGTGTTCCTCTGGGAGGGAGTCTCTGCTCAGAGCATCCGCTAGGGAATTGAGCTCCCCTGGAACATGTTGTGATGAGAGGAAGATATTCGGTCTGAGTGCCCATATCCAGATTTTCTGGGCAAGCTTGGACAGATTTGGCGAATGAGTCCCTCCTTGCTTGTTCAGGTAGAATATGGCTGTCGTGCTGTCCGTCTGGATTTGCACTGACAGGTTTAGTAGGTAGGGCTCGACGCTTGAAGCGCTCTGAATACTGCCAGAAGCTCTAGCAGGTTGATGTGGTTCTTGGCCACTGAGGGAGACCAGAGACCCTGAGCTGTGTGGTGGAGATGGTGAGCTCCCCACCCCATCAGACATGCATCGGTAGTGACTACTGCCTGTACTTCGGGATCGTAAAAGGATTTCCCCTGTGCAAGATTCTCTCTTGTCCACCAGTGAAGGCTTTGTACTAGTGTTGGCGAAACGACCACTAGATCGTTCCACTGACCACTTGCCTGAGACCACTGTTTCGCCAACCATTCCTGCATGGGACGCAGGCGCGCGTGGGGGACCAGGTAAATACATGACGCCATCATGCCCAGCAAACGCATTGCTTTGCGTACCGTTATTTGGTGACCGGACTGATATTGCGGAATTTGCAGTAGTATATTCCAAATGCTTTCCTTTGAAGGAAATGTCAACCCCTCTTGAGTATCTAGGATTGCTAACTGTTTGGAGGTGCTTGGCACCAGGCTTGACTTTTTCTTGTTGATTGAGAAGCCTAATTCGTGGAGGAGGTCGATAGTCCTTTGAATGTTTGTTCTGCAAATTACTGGGGTTTCCGCCGTTATGAGCCAGTCGTCCAGATAAGGGTACACCGGGATTACCTCCCTGCGTAGGTGTGCAGCCGCCACCGCCAGTACCTTGGTGAATACCCTTGGTGCCGAAGCTATCCCGAAGGGCAGTACCTTGAACTGGTAGTGCCGACTGTCCACCTTGAAGCGTAAGTACCTTCTGTGCGCTGGGAACATGGAAATATGAAAATAGGCATCTTTCATATCCAAGGTTGCCATGTAATCCCCCTTTTTAGGAGGGGGATTACCTCATTCGAAACTTTTGGGGCTCGACATACTTGTTGGCAGGCCGTAAGTCCAATACTGGGCGCATTGTCAAATCTTTTTTTGGCACAAGGAAGTAAGTTGAATAAAAACCCTTGTTTACCTGGTGTCCCGGGATGAGTTCTATTGCGTTCTTTGCTAGCAGATTGGCGATCTCCTCGAGGAGAATCTTCTGATGTTCTAAAGAGTGTACTCTTTGTCGTGGAGGATGGTTCCGGGGACGCTGCAGTAGTTCTATACAGCACCCTGCGGATACTGTTGACAGCACCCATCTGTCTGATGTGATCCCTTCCCAAGCCTGGGTGAAGTTGGAAATGCGTCCCCCTACTGGGGTTGCGTGAGAAGGGACCCTGAACTGAGCGTCACTGCTTTAGTGGAGGCGTGCCGCCTCCTCGACTGGGGCTGCCTCTGCCTTTACCACGTCCTCTCCTATTACCCTTGCCGTAACCCTGGGTAGACTGTTGGCTGTTTTTGGTCCACTGTGTACCCTGCCCCTGGGAATAG
The DNA here is from genome assembly GCF_040938575.1 of Ambystoma mexicanum. NCBI lineage: Eukaryota > Metazoa > Chordata > Amphibia > Caudata > Ambystomatidae > Ambystoma > Ambystoma mexicanum. The sequence continues at coordinate 510,516,438 of NC_090927.1, read as the reverse complement.
TTTGATGCTCTCTGGGAATTTTGGCCACGTGGGCGACGAAAATTTCCATTCCCTCTCTGGTTAGGGGGTTTATTGGTTAACTGGCCAAGGGACTTGAGTGTCTCATATTCGTCCTTGGCATTCTTCAGCGCGTCTTAGACCGCCTTACCAAACAGATCGGCTTCCACCGGTTTGTCCAACAATGATGCCTGGGTTTCTGCCTTAAAACCAGACTGCCGTAACCACGCATGTCTCTTGATAACAGTACCTTCTGCTATCAATCTGCCTGCGTTGTCCGCAGCGTCAAAAATTGCTTTTATAATGCAACCAGACACGGCTCTACCGTCTGCGGAAATTCGTGCTAACTGGCCCTTTAAGGGTTCTGGTGCAGAGGCTATGAGTGCCGCGACTTCTTCCCACTGATGGCAGTTGTAGCTGGCCAACAGGGTGGTGTAGTTTGCAATCCTTGCCTGATAGGCGGACGTTGAGGCTACTTTCCTGCCGAAACCATATAGTTTTTTGCTCTCCTTGTCTGGAGGAGCTTTGGACGATGACAAGGGTGTTCTAGCCCTCTTACGAGTGTTAGTGACAACCAGGGAGTCTGGCTTCAGATGTCCTCATATAGAGAGGGTCAGACTGGGCTGCCCTGAAAAGTTTTTCAACTCTGGGATTGACTGCTCTGGTGAGGTTCGGGTTCACCAGGGACAGGTCTATTCTTCGCTGAATAGACTTAAGGATAGAAATGGTCTGGGCAACAGGCCTCCTTTCTCCCACTAACTCCTCGGCGAAGTCCCTCTCTTCCTGGACACCGTGGAAATGTTCTGCTGCTCGTGCGAGAACCTCGTTCAGGAGGGGTTGGTTATCGACAGGGGAGTCGGTAACCGGGGCTTCCTTCTCTACCGGGGAATCTACTCTGTAGGTTTCAGGGTCTTCCTCTTCCTCTTCTTGGTCCTCATCATCCCCATAGTAGCTCGTCCCGGTTTGCTCTTCTACCATGCCAAATTCTTGGTCCTCACCGAAGGAAGTCTCTCCTTGATACTGTGAGTATGGTTGTACATCGGAGGGGTCCGCAGACCTCATAGGTGTCTCAAACCGGGGCTTCTTACTCGGGGAGTTTGGATCATTAGAGCCTGAGGGTGTAGCCCCTTGTGGATTATATGAAAGGAAATGGTCTGGATTTTTATCATAAAAGTCTGCCAAAGAAGACATCCTTGACATGACCCTATCTATGTCATCACTCAACCATTCTTTGGAACTGGGAATGACTCTCTCAGAAAGTCTAGGAGACTTATCCTGAGTAGATTTGCTGGTTTTAGAAATAGCAGCAGACTTGGGCTTGTCTGTCTGTTTAGGAGGAGTGGAGTGTTTCACAGGTGTGGAAGAGTGCAGTGGCTGCTTCTTCTGCTGTTTTCCCCCTCCACGTGAGTGGAAAAGTGTTTTCCCTGTCCCTTTGTGGTTCTGGAGGTTTTCGACGCCTGGCGTCGAGGATCGGGGGTAGAGTCCCTGTCCTTCGAACGTGGGGCCGCGCTGATCTTGTCTGCAGGCTCCGACTCCTGGAGCGCGGCCTGGGGGTGGAAGTCGTCTTCGTCCTCCGACGATAGAACTTCTGTTAGCTTAGGGAGCGAGGCACTCATGGCAAGAGTGGATGATTGCCTGGAGTCATGCGGCGATCTCGATCGAGAACACCCAGAGGACACCGATTCGGACCGTTCTCTATGTGCCTCTTTCAGAGAACTCGACGTCGTCGAGTCTCGGTTGGACTTCCTGTGTTTTGTGTGAGTGGTGTGTGAAGCGCTTGTGTCGCCGGGGGTCTTCCCCATAGCCGCCCTGTCGGACGACCTTCCGAGGTCGGGGACCTGCGCTCGGCTGTCTTTCGACGCCATAATGCCCTTGCCGTCCGAAAGCAGGGCGTCGCTGCCATCGCTGAAGGTGCCCTCCGCTGCCATGGCCGCCTGCCTGGCATGGTGGGCCCAATGCTTCGTCGAACGGTCCTTAAGTGTCTTAGGTTTAAACCTACTACACGGTCTGCAGTTCGCCTCGGGGTGGTCCCTCGGCAAGCAGAGATTGCACGTGGCGTGCCTGTCGACCCAAGGGTATTTGCGATTGCACTTGGGGCAGAATTGAAAAGGGGTACCCTCCATACGCACCTTGAGGCAGCGGGCTGGTAAGTGTAGGAAATGTATAAGGTGTACCGATATATCAAGAGTGTAGAGTATGTCCACCCCCCACTCTCCCTACTTGCAGGGCCAAGGCCAGAGGCCTTCCAAGGCCCGAGCCGAGGCCAGAGGCCTTCCGAGACCCAAATCCGTCGTGCAGCAGCTGACGGTCGAATTCTTCTCCAAGCCAGCGTCGAGTGTCGACATTGGGATGGGGAAAGGGTGTAAATTAATCGATATTTTAGCAGAAGTATGGCTAAAATGCTTCCGACCAGTATGGCGGAAAAAAACAATCTGAGGATCCTAGACGCGTGAGGGATCTTGGGTACAGTGGACGTCACACTAGGGATAGTATTACTGGCACGCCCTGTGTCGACGTCCATTTTCGAGTTTCGAAAAACAATCTAATACTCTGCAGCTTACACTAGATGTCGGCCTATGCACAGCATGTGATCTAAGCAGATTCCACAAGCCTCAGAAATATATATATATATATATATATAATTTTATAACCCCCCCCTAACATTTCGATTAGTTTTTTTCGTTAAACTATGCTTGGGAAAAACAAAAACATGTTTTTCATCCAACGATGGAAGAACGCTATACCCCCTAATCATGGTAAGATCATCAAGTACTGCCACCAAAACAGATTCTGTCCCCATCATAGGGCGAAAGCCCATTTGGAAGGAGTCCAGGACATTTTGTCCCTCAAGAAAAACCCTCAGCTGTGGGGTGACCACTGCTTCCATCACTTTCATAAGAAAAGGCTGTAGTGAGAGGGGACGATCGTTAGATAAGACTGAGGCATCCAGAGATGGCTTTTTCAGCAAGGGAATTCACCAATGCTTCTTTTAACTTTACAGAAATTTGAATGAAAGCCAGAGAAGAGTTCACAGCTTCAGCAAGAATCTCCAAAGAATACCCTGGAGCCTGTTTTAAATACAAGGGAATGTCATCAAGGGGGAGGCCGACTTGATGAGGCCGGCAAACATCCTGCTCATCTCAGCCTCACTCGTGGGTGCAAAGACATTAAATGGGGCAGCAGCCACTTTTGCAGATGGATGCAAGACTCGGCAGTGTCATGCTCAATTGTCCCTTTGTCCATAACGTCTTTCCTAATCCCCCTAACATTGTCAATGAAGAAACCAGAGATTATTGCACAATGCCTGCGAGCTGTGCGAGCCAGGATTCGCATCAGGCTTGGTTGATTCCTTTATTATTTCAAAGAGTTTTTTTGGGACGTTCACAGCCAATTGGATAGGATTGGCAAAGTAAGCCAATTTGGCTGCTTTCAGAACCTTATGATAGGCTGTATGTTGCTTTTTAAAATTCGCAGATAATAGGGCATCATAATGCTTTCTCCATTTTCGCTCTGCTTGGCGGGTCTCCAAACTCAACGGAGTTCCGGCGTAAACCATGGGGCGGAATGGAAGTTTTTTTTTTTTTTTTTTAAGACCTCTGAAAAGGGCGTAGCTCATTTGCCACTGTCTCCATGGTAACTGCTAATCTAGATATGGCAGAAGGGCCCGGCTCATGTGGTACTGAAAAGTAATGGTATGCGGTTTCCGAAAACACAAGACCGGGTCCACTCTTGCCCAAATTCTTTGTAGTGTTTTTTCTTTGTGGTTTGAGGCTTGCGTGGGTCTCCCTGCAGCGTATATAGTAAAAGGAACCATCCAGTGATCACACCAGGTTAGAGGATGGCTAGGAAAGACTGTCAGAAATGAGAATGAAGCAAATATAAGATGTAGGGTGTGGCCTCTAACATGGGTTGGACCCGCAACTTGTCGCACTAGTTGCAGCTGTTTCATAGCATTCAGGAAGGCGTTATTAGCTCGGGCTGAAACATCCTCGGCCCATAGGTTAAAATCTCCTAGAATAGTTAGGTTCTTCTTGTGCTGCAACACTAGATCAGACGCATCATTCAGAAAAACCATTAGGAAGGTCGCTAAATTTGAAGATGGGGCCGATGCCCCCGAAGGAAATGGCAAACCCATGAGGCATTTATTACTACTCTTGCTAATAAAAGTTGCATATCAGCTTCTATTTATATTGCATTTATGTTCTACCTTGTAAATCAGGGCTCTCCTGCCTCTGGGTGCTTAGATGCTCGATCCACCTGAAGCATTGTGTAGCCCTGGGGTAAAGCTTGAACAATGTCGAGACCGAATGAGTCAGTCAGCCATGTCTCAGTTACAAACACAGGATATGGAAGGTGATTTTCCGCCACCAATAAGATTTCCCAAGCACTCTCACGTCGGTTTCTGGGCTTGACTTCTAATTTTTAATGCTGTTATTGGGCCCGCAGGGAGGTTCCCCGGGAGCTCACAGAGGACCTGTCTTATCGGTCCGCTGCCTGGCCACGCCCCCCTCGTGCCCATTTTTTTAAAAACATTTCTATGCCAGAAGGTTCCATAAAAATGTGACACTATCTTTTATAGTGACATCACAATTCAAACATAGGTATAATCTTTAAGCACATCAGCAATAATAAACAAATTGATTATTTTTAATCAACAAAACTAATCTACCTTTTGAAAAATTATTAATCCATTTTAACAAAATACTTTCCATTAGCTACATCCTACTAGTAACCACCTAAAGAGAATTGCAATATATTTTCATTCCATTCACAAATCTTTACTTGGTCTAGAAGGTGACAAAGCACAACATCCTAGGTATTTGCCAACAGTTAAAGAACATAACCTAGTGGCAAATTCAAAAGACAATGTAATAAAAGGAAAACACCACATACAAATATGAGGTACGCTTTTTATCTCTCAGGAAAAGGAATAGGATAACAAAGTAGAAGGTAGATTTGTATCAAAGGTCAAAGTGATAAACCATAGAGATTCATCTTACCTATACAAGTCAATAACTTGTCTATGTGACCGACTGTTCAGTCACCCTGTAGTAGATATTCATGTACCAACTGCTGTGTATTGTTATTTAAACTGATGTTGCCAGATCTAAATTTGGATACTATTTTGTTGCACCTCATTGTATAGCATACGGGAGGCAATCAATAAGTGTATGAAATGTCCTTACTATTCTTCCAGCTATTCAATTTTGGGTTAATTTAATTTTTAGAGGCAAAGATAATCTTCAGTTTAAACATCTTTGGGTGCAGGATTAATATGTATCGAATGCGGTACTGGGGTGTGCCACTTTACCTACAGAGCAATAAATCGGCAACATGGAAAGACGGATAATGATGCTCATCTACAACAATTTGCAATTCTTAGGGTACTGAGATTTACATTTTAAGAAGGCACACATTAAGGGAGGAATTGCTGTTATTACATGTAAATCCAGCCACCCTGCCACCAAACTTGTAGTTTGTTGGGCGGGAAAAGTTTCGGTAGCGGAATTATCGCCACTTTATTCCCGCACCACCAAACTTGTAATGAGGCCCATGTGTTGAAAATATTATGCACAAGTAATCTTAGTAATCTTAAAGTGGAACCCAATAAGTTTGAAAAATATCATTAATGAAATTGTAGAGTAATCTTGAAATTGAAGAATTGCATTCATATAATTTATAATGTAATCTAAAAGGGATCACTTGACACTTTCAGTTGTAATTTTTAATGTAAAAAAGTACCAAAATATAGATTTAATGTGATTTTGAAACTGGACAACCATTGCTCAAAACCTTCATTTGCACATTACAATGGACACCTAAATGCACCGGAAATAGTGGCACATTTGCTAGATAAGGTGACCAACTGCAAGTAACTGAATGTAATATCAAAATGACTCAATTTTGAAACCACCGAGACCTACACAACATGCTGAGCAAACATGCAGAAAAGCACTTGATTTTTTTTTTTTTTTTTTTTTTTTAAAGTGTCATCTCATACAACGATAAACAACTTCACAAGGACTAAAGAAATAATAAATGGCCCAGCACCACTACAGGACTAAAATCTAAATATTAAATAAAACAAAATATTGGAATCAGAAGAACATGAAAACTCCACGACCCACAAGGAATGGCACAAGGTGCTCTTTTGAGGAAGGCTCAAGCCACGCCCTGAAACTGTGATGCGCACACCTAACCGAACCAACTCAGAGCCAAGTGGGAAACCTCCACCACCAATCAAAAATCAGTCATTACTATATATGAGCATGAACTTACACATGCTCAACAGTCTGTACTCCCCAAGTGACTGACATTCTGTCCCAGCTAGGAAATCAACTAAATTTAACTTTGCATGGAAATTGAAGAATACACATGGCACTTACACTCGAAAGCATATTTCAATGGGATGGCCAATGAATAGAGGGATCCATAAGATTATGATGGCACACAAGAAAATGCACTGTACTCAATGGGGCACAAAAGCCCTCTACACATCTTCTGTAGTCTGGTGGGAAGAAAAGGTCTACCTAATGCAGCAAGACAAGCTATACAAGCCAGAAGGCATGGGTAGTTTTATTCAAGCCATGGAATGGCACAAATACAGGGCGTGGGCATGCCTTAAAAATCAAAGCTGGGGAGGTCCTGGGATTGGGATCCCCTGGGGACAAGAGTAAAGGGGGTAGGGGGAATCTACCAGAGAACGAACGTCTGCTGAAGTTCCAGGATTTAAGAATACAGTTCAATTACAGACAAATGAGTTTCATAGATACGAGAGATTCAGGCCTTCCCTGTTCACACAATTCCAGGAGCCCAGTCTCTTCTGGAAGCCAACTTGGGAGGGCAGGCAATTTCTCTGCATAACATGTCCACTCTGTATAGGTTTTTCTCAAACTTTACTATCTGATCACTGGAGAAACTGAAAGCCAATTGGGAAGGCGGTTTAGATACCCTGGCAGATGAGGATTGGAGGGAGGCAATGATGAGTTCTAAAGAGGAGAGATTTCTATCCGGTTCAGGCACATATAATTCAAACTACTACACTGGACATATTTGCTCCAGGATGCATTTGCATAAAGTAGGTACAATTCCTGAATTCACTTGCCTACAGAAGCTCTATGTCTTTTAGGTCCTTCCATTAGCAGTGGAAATGGCCATGGATCATTGCATACTAAGATGTTAACAGGGAAATTTAGAAGCTGTTGAATCTGCCATCTGAGGGATCCCAAACTAGTATTATTGGGCGCCTGGGTAGAACTCAACCTGTCCAGGCACAAGCAGATGTTTCTGGCCAAGGCACTAGCAGTTGCCAAACTGAAGCTTGCTGTTTAATGGGAAGTAGGCATGGTCCCAAGGATATCAAACTGAAGGGAAAGAGTGGAACAATGCATGCATCTAAATTGCAGAGTATACAGAGCCATGGGCTGTCCCCAAAACATGCCAAGCTCTGGAGCAATGGGCAAAACCGCCAAGTAGGACCCCTTCCTCCCCTTACATGGGTAATATATTAGGCTTCCAATGTGACAATGTGCAAATGCATGATGGTTTAATTTTGATTATTATGAATCCAAACTTAAAGGGGGTTCCATCACTTTCGAAATCTTGCATTGGTGGCATCAGGGTGCAACATGTGCACTCTTCACTAGCCACTGAGTAGTGATATTTGAAGCTTGACAAGTAAATAGATTTCCCTGCTTATTTCAAAAGACAGTCTGCCTCAGAAAAAAAATGTATGATTTGATATATTCAACAAATGACATAACTAAGGTGAAACTTGTGGAGGCCTTATTTGAGGCCTCTTATTTATAATTTATATCACTTATCTTTTGACTCTTCGTTATTCAATATCGGCTCGCCATAACAGAGCTCTGGTATAAAGAAGGGATAATGTGTGGGTTAGGAGAAAGCTAATGCAGCAAAGTGCACAAGTGCACTTTCCCATAACCATCAAGCAAGACCTTAGCATACTCTATATTTACAATATCTGTTTATTTTCACTTCTTTTTTGGTTTGCTACAAAATATTATACAAATGTGCTCTATAATCAGCAGGGTTCGAAATTAAGATTCAATGAGCAGGAGCTCATAAATAGTTCCCGAGGGTCAGGCATCACCCAGTAGGCAGGAGCTACCACTGGGGATCCAGGAGAGAGTACAAAGCACAGTGCAAATCCAACTTTCACATGACATTTACACATTAACCTTTTTCCATTATCAATGATTAATTATATTTAGATGTGTCCTAATTCTTCTTTATCTACATTCTCAAGCACTCAAACATAAGGTCACATATGCATGATTGTAAGGCACCAATTCGCCTGGAGAGCCAACAGTAGCTCCCAGTAACTGTTTGCTTTAAGCTAACCAGGCTCTCCTAGAGTAAAGCAGGAGCTAAGTAAAAAGTTGAACCCTGTTCAAGGCGGTAGCTGGCTGCCAGAGCTCTCTTGGAGATGGTCCATTCCATGCTGCTCTGGGTGTTCTCTGGACACTATTGCACATCTATGTTAAAATGTTATAATTGAATGTTCCATTGATGAATTGAGTTAATGTCCCTTTATTTTTGTGTGCAGATGATATAGTTATATTAGCAAGGACACAGAAGGACTTAGACTATGCAGCTGCAACAACTGCAAAAACAAAATGTTAATACATAGCTTCAAAGCCAAAAAGATGATGGCAAAGGCATGCTACCCATCACACCCCAAGAAGTCATACCGGCAGCCATTAGAAATAATCTCCTTGCTGGATTACCTAGGATTACAGTTCTCAAGAAATGGTTCCTGGGTTCCACAAATAAATAAATTATCTACTACCTTGAGTTGGGTTGCTGGATGTTTTTATATTTTTGAGGAAAGTGTGTGGTTGGGTAATAAGGCTACCAGGCAAAGTCTAGTTTAGCAGTTCTGTATAGGGCTGAACCTTGGGGCTGTGCAAAAGTAAATGCCTTGGACCCACTGACAGGTTTAACCGGCAGTTTACAGATCTTCCTTTAGGGGTGCCTTTGGTTTGAGTCAAGGTGTTCTTATTAAAATTGAACATGGTACGAAAGAAACAGCAGCATGAAAGCTCTTTAACATTAGAAGGACTAATAAGCACATTCAAATAAACTATAATGAAAAAAGAAAAGGAGCCCCAACATTTCACCCCAGCCCCCCCCCCGTTTACCCCAAAAAGTTTCAACCGCCCCCCCCTCCATTGGCAGGGGTGCCACACACTATTTACACATTTCTGTTTATGACAAAGCTCAAGAAAGTCAATAGGCCAACACAACTTGTGCCCTCAATCATGGTGGGCAGTAAAATCTTTATTGATCTTCCTAAAATAGTCCAGCGTCTCCAGGTGTAAAATAAACACATAAATGTGAGAAACACAGTCGATCTGAGACTATGATTGGTGTTCATGAGAAGTGTGCGTAGCTAATGGTTAGAGGGTTTGTATACGTTGATGTATCAGTTAACCCAGAGCCTACAAAATAATCTTTTAGATTCTTTGATGCCTCCTCCATCGCCCCATATTTTGACTGAGATGATCTGCCAACCTTGGTATTAAGGACCAGATTTCACAAGCACACAAACCGCTCCACCAACAAATTTAGCTAGGCTTACTAATTTTAATAAACTGGTTCCTTCTCTTGCGGTGAGCATAATAGCATGGCAAAATGTTCAAGTTAGAAACTGCTAGCCAGGCATAAAAAAACACATGCCCATACAATTCTCTACAGGCACACAGCATGCCATTCCCTATTTTTCAAGAGTGAATAATTTGCTAGTGTTGAGTGAAAACTATGAGGCCTGATAAAAGGAGACAAGTAAACTATAGACCCCTCTCCCCCCTATCATATCCTTAACTATTCACACCACCCTTCAATGTTTCCTCAGGGATAAAGTTTAAGCATTTATGAAATTTAGACCTCAACATTACAAGACCACACGTTAAACAGAGGGTGAGTGTCAACCATTGTCCCTGGTTTGTATTAGCTCATGTTCTACTCTGGAGAATGTCGAGAGCTCGGTCAAGCTCAGAATGCTTTCCCACCCGTCCTTCTAGAATACCTTAATACCACAGCCAGCTCATCCCAGAAATCTATTTTCCCTTCATCCCAACAATTCCCCAGTTTGCCCAGAAAACAATAGAAAACGCTGGTAAACTTGCCCCATTCTGACTCTCCAAGCACTGGCCCAAACAACCTGTGATTCACAGCAAATGCAAGAGACTGGTAGGCTCAAACTATCCTTGTATGTCAACGAGTGAATGCAATGAGGCACACACGCTTTTTATTACGTTTGGTTTTAAACCCATCTGATTTTTATCTGGGATAATAAGGTATACAAAGCAAAATCATGCCTACTATTAATTATAGACAAGCAAGCTGGGAAGATTCACTAACTATACCCCAGAGAAAGGTTATGCCAACTAAAAATATTTCCATCACAGCCAGTGGTAATCCATCCAACTACGTGGGTCTTCTCAGAATTTCTATTGCCAACATAAAGTCCTTTTACCTCACCTCTAATTCCCCACACCTGCTTAGGTTGCGTGACACCATATTTGGGTTTTTGGATTTTAAATTGCAAACGAAGTAGGTATGTCTATCTGTATTTTCTAGGTTGCTTTTCAAGCTCCTCGGTCACAGGTTGCAGGGATCATCTTCTTGACCAGATTGGGCCAATTCTTTAAAAAACCTACAACTAACTGTTGAGGTATACCCTGTTTCGAGGTTTCATTGAAGTCTTTCAGGTTGGTGCACTGCATTTTTGCAACCTTGTCTCTGGGAGGCACTTGCTTGCTGGTTTTATGCAGGCCCACTTTATGGCATGGTCGATAATGATCTTTGAGGATGCCTTGTTACCCATAATTGGTAACGAGAGGTGCACAGCGTCAAGTGCAGTTGGAGCACAAGAAGCCAGGTGGATTGATTTGCTTTTGGCAAGAACACAGCCAGTAACTGTGCTCTGCCGAAAGAAGAGGAGCCCTTAAAAGCTCCAGTAGCCTGCAAAGCAAGAAGTGCACAGCGTCAAGTGCAGCTGGAGCAGGGGGAGCAAATCCATTTACTACTCCGGTTCCCCATCTGCTGACTGTCCGTGGGAAGTGTGTCCAGTCTTTGAAGTAAAGAGGCAGTGCATCACAGCCATTCTCTAGATAAATTGTCTGGGCTTCCATTCTCCACCGCCACCAGGTTGCACTTATCTACGCCCTCTTCTCTGAATCGAGTTGCCCCCGTGGCTAAGGGTCAGCATCTTAAATCCTTTTTACCGTCCACAATAACCAACTACTTCTTGCCAAAAACTTGCAGTACATTTATTCCACAAGGAAATAGTCTTATTAAAGTTCGAACCTGTGCAGCTCGGGAAAATGGAACCCAGGCAACCTGCAACAAGGAAAGTATTTTAAGTAAACTAACATAGATACAGAATCTGATAATCAACAGTCAGTTATTCCTTTAAAATCTCTCCAGAGGGGTTTATTGGCAGGCACCCTTGCAATTTTTTCAGATGAATAATACCTTGCTATCTCCTTTGCCGACACCCACTGCAAAGTCGCACCGTGAGTTGCTGGGTAGATTACAAGACCGTCTCAGAGATCTTTGACTTCGTTATTAAATCTACATACTCCGTAGCGATATTAAGGGACCATCTTGAGCATTTGAAACCGCTTGGGATCTCAAAGGTTATCTTGGATTTCGAATACAATTTCATATAATGTGAGATCCACTATTCCTCCAAAATCATATTAGTCATATGATAGGTCTGCCTCTCTTGTCCTTGGTTGGTCAGTGTCCAAAAGACTGCCTCCATTTTTAGTGAGGAGTACTTGCTACATGGCTTCGCAATATTTTATTAACATGTAATATTTGTTATGAAAGTAATTTCTTGAAATACTGTTTTGTCCTGGCCCCTACAGCAGGCCCCTGAGCTCAACTCAGCACCCACACTTCCCAGGAGGCCCTAATCCGCTGATCCTACCCAACACTACTGCCACACTAACCCATTACTACCGGCCAGCGACACGATGAGTAAAGGCGCTGGCAAGAAGCAGAGCTCAATCAATATGTTTGCTAAACCAGCACCCAAGACTACAGGGGAAACAGCAGACACTGAAGAGGCTGCTGGTGGAGCGCCCGAGCAGCACAAGCCCAGTGAATTACAATGGATGATGGAGTACATGCGCAAGGGGTACACAGCCCTGCATGCAAAACTAGATGACGTGAGGGGTACGATCAGCTCGATAAAATCCTGAATGGACAGATCCGACGCCTGCATCATGGAGGTGGAGTCTAGAGTGGGCACGACCAAAGATATTGTCCGTACACTAAGGGCAGACGTCATTTCACTCACGAGGCAGGTACAGACTATCAGCAAGAAGAACGATGACCTCCAATCAAGGTCCTGCTGCAACAACCTGCAAACTATTGGGATCCCCGAGGACAATATTGCAGGGCCTATGGAAGAATATGTGGAGCGAACCCTCATGGCACTACTCGACAGTCGCAAGCTGTCACTGCATTTTGCAATTGAGGGGGCCCATCGCACATGGGCTCCCAAACCTAAGCCTGGCGCTCCTCCCTGCCCAATAATAGCCTGCGTGCTAAACAATCGAGACAGGGACACGTTGCTGCATGCTTCCAGGGCAAAGGGGGAGTTACTACTGGGCTCCAATAGAGTTCACCTGTACCCAGACTTTTCATCATCGGTATAACTGGAACACAAGTCCTTCATAGCCGTCCAAAAAAGACTTTGCAACCATAGCGTGACGTACGCCATGCTTTTTCCAGATAAGCTGTGAATAGAACGCTGTACTAAAGTACATTTCTTTACCATGCCGGAGGAGGCCATGAGATTCATCTATGAGTACTTTTCAGCATGACTTTGGCAAATGCTCTTACATCGCACCAAATCCTACCTGTAGATCCTACTACTGCGGGCAAGGATCACCCGTAGGCACCATGCCATCTACACTACGTTATCGACACTGTTGGTTTAATTGGTGACTGCACACTGGGAAATGCGCACCCATCACTAGAGTTTTGTGATTTTTTTTTGCTGTTGATGCCCGGCTGCATTCGCCCAGCAGCCCCCCCCATGCAAGGTTGCAATTGCTGTTGGGAAAGTTCAAGGGGACAATTAATTCCTCTGATTGGGAGAGGGATGGGGGAGGAGGGAGGGTGTTTTGGGGTAGTCAATGAAAACATGCTTGGCGTAAGTGTACTGGTTAATATGCCGCGTCAGTATTGGATGGTCAAGCTATTGCAATGTTCGACACCTACACCATCGACACTTAATCTGGCCCGATGGCGGGTGAACCAGTACATTTCATGAGCTGGAACGTTTGTGGTCTTGGCAGCCCGGCTAAGATGCGCCGTCTCCAACTGCACATAGAGCGACATAAGGTACACATTCTGTTTCTACAAGAAACGCATGCGCTCACCAAGAATTGCAAAAGATTCGCTAGAAGTTGGGACGTGCAGCACTATTTCACCTCGTATTCAACTCGGTGCAGAGGGGTCATGACCATCAAACATAAATCGTTACAATACACTCACATTGAAGCACGTTCAGACCCACATGGACGATATGTACTGTTGCGCAGAATTCTTCTGGGCCGGGAAATAATCCTAATAAATGTGTATGGTCCTAATATAGACAACCTGGATTTCTACGCGGAGCTGATTGGCTATTGTCACATTACCCCTCGATACCTGTGTTATGGGGCGGCGATTTCAACACAATAATTAATACTGACCTGGATGCATCCGGATCTAAACCCTGACAAATGACGAAAGCAGCCTGGGTGGTACAGGAGTGCCTGGAGGAAATGGGGGTGGTGGACGCTTAGAGGACATTGAACCCTACATTGTGTAAGCACACCTACTACTCATTGGTGCAGAACTCCACTTCCTGAATCAACCTATGGTGGATATCGGACACATTAATAGGCAAACTCAAAGAAACTGACATATTGCCAAGGTCGCATTCGGACCACTCCCCAATCACACTGAAGCTGTCCTTGGGGGAGACACTGACTGCCAACAGGCCGTGGAGACTCAAACTACAGTCGCCATTAGACTCCATGGAAAAGCATGTAGGAGTATTATACGATTAACACTGGCACTGTTGGCAGCCACGCAACACTATGGGAAGCCTTCAAGGCATATATATACGCGGTATCGCCCTAGCAACTGAGTCAATCAGACATATGCATCTGGGCCAGACAAAGCCATCCTAGGGGACATTAAAGCTGGGCTTGACGAATTCTGAGTACATGTCGATATGGAGCAGTTTTATGGCACTTGTTCACACTTGCGCCCTTTTCCGCACATGGTCACTTTCCCTTTGGCCGCCATCTGCAATTTGCTTTGCCCACAAAGTTGTACTCAATTTAGTATTCAGGATGCTTAATTTCAAGTTTTCATTCAGTTCGGGATTCGAAAAGCAGAATTCAAATTAGTTTCAAGTTTTCATTCAATTCGATACTTCGTTAATCACCCGCAGCCTACTACGACCGCCCCGACTTTGAGTGGCTTTCCCCGACAATCACCAGTCCTGGGCGTTCCTCCCCAGCGGCCCCTGTTGCTCCCTTCTGCTTCTCCAGTTGGCGGGACTGCTTCTGCAAACCATGTTCGCTTGTCGGTTGCAGTCTGGATATGATAGATCATCTTGCACACAGGCAATTCCGCTGACTTTGCAGCTCATAGCTGCAGCTACTCGTTAACACACACAGAGGCTCCCACACCTGTGACGGCCTAACTGCTTCTCTCATCTTGGGCTCCCACAGGTCCACCGGGATGTCGGCCGGCGTCCTGGCTCCTTCTCCGGTCCCACCACAGCTGCCTCCTTTCGAAAAGGGTCCCCTGCTGGTCTCACCCACACAAGCCTCCCTGTTGCTCCGATTCATATTCACTTTGGTTTCTCCTTTTATACACCTGCAACCACTTGACTGGTTGCAGGTGTGGATTATCAATTGGGCTTGCCCGACTATAATTAAAGGGACATGCCTGACCCTCACAGTACTCTGCAGGCATCTTCTTCGACCCAGTAATAGAGTGGTGAAACATGCTTTTAGTGTTCATTACTCGTAGTCGCCTCTTTCTCGTCTCAGTACTATCAGAGGCAAAATGAGGGGAGCTGGCTTACAGTAGCCTATAAAGCCTGTGGGAGGGTTAGGTTGTTCTTCAGTAAGGAAAGGGGAATACCACATCTCTCTTGTGGGCACCTCACTCCCAATACCCAAGGACCCTCCACCCATGTGATCCTCCCTCACTTCTCTACACCCAGGGTCAGGATCCAAGAGCGATGGCCTTTCCCTGGCCACCTGAGAAGAGGATCAGGGGGGAGTAGGAGGCTGGGGAAAAAGATGAATGAGGGCTCTTACTTGGAGACATACACGCAACTCAGAGGCATCATCCCCCATGAACTATGTAGCGTCACCCTGAAACAAAGGCAATATAATGGGGATAATCCCACCTAGGACTCTCCAGAAATGGGCCCCTATATTCGTTCAACTTAACCAACCTCAGGGTGGGTTGGGGGGAGAACAGGGGCAGGGGGACAAGATGGATAGAGAGTCCTGGTAGAGGGATGTCGAGCTGGTCTGCTGCTTTACGCCCTTGCATATACTCCAGTTACTTAGTTATTTAACCTGGTTAGTTGGATGTTTTGTTACATTGTGCTTGCATGTCGCTGCTGTACACTTCCCATTTACAAATAGCTTTGGGAGATCCACACTGTCAAAATAAAACCCTATGCTTAGAACAGAACTTCCAACATAACCATTCAAGATACTGATGTGAGGGGTCTGAAATCGCCCAAAAAGAGAAATCTAATTGGTGTCAGAGCTGAGAATCAAACAGGTGGTTGTTGCATGCCTCCAGGAGACTCACCTTTTGAGGCAGGACCCCTTTAACTCTGCTCTTAATATTTACTGCTCCCATTTTGTCTCTTCAGCTAAACAGAAGAAAAGTGTACATGGATTTTGTTAGGTTCAGTTCAGTTTAGAAAATAGTATATCAGACAAAGAGGAGAGATAGATCGGTATGAGGTAATATTTTCGCCAGCAAAAATATTGCCGTACATATGGTCGTCGGGAACGGCAATAGGCGATATTTTTGGTGGCGAAAATATTAGGTGCGGGGGTGTCACCCGCACATAAAAAAATGATACGGGGGTGTCCCCCGCAGGGTCCATGTGTTATTTTCGCCGCAAAAATATGGCGATATTTTTGCATCGCGATATTTTTGTGGCGAAAATATCACATGGAACCAATAGTACTTGCCGTAAAGCATGCATGATGGGATCTGGGTGACCATAGCCTCTTGTCTACGGACCAAATACAGGACAGAATGAATATTGGTGTGCGATTCTGAAGGACCCGTTCTTTCTCCAGCGGCCACTTGATTTTGGCGAGAGACTAACTTGGCTTTGGATTTAAATTGGTATATTTGCATGGGCCCCTATTGGGGAGGGATCCATCTCTCCCTAAATTCTAAAAACACTATTTTAAAAGGAAGATTTGACATACTCCTGGCAGCATGTATATCCCAATGAGAGAGAATACGAAATTTATTTACACTCAAGAATCTATTCAAGAATTGACACCTATGTCAGTGCTGCTTCCAGACAGATTTTCACCGATATTCTCTTTTCTGTCCCCTCTCCAGATTTATGGACTCATCTTACCTCTCCTCTCTCACATCTTCACCCATTAATGGTAGCACTAGATGGGAAGTACTTTTGGCGGGGCATCCAGGTGTATCATTAATATCCATCACAATGGCACTATCTTGGTTCAGGGTCCTGTTATGTAGGGCAATAACTAGGCAGAAGACAATGAGCTGTATGGGTTGGGTTTTAATGAGATGCCAGGATACAAGTAGAATGTTCACAGTTCTGAACCAATACATTCCACCACTGAACCTTGTGATGTATATGCATAACAGTAACCATGACATGCAATGCTAGCAACCTATGAACAGTAATGTAATGTAGATCTATAACTTATGTAGAATGTCAGTAATACATACAAGTGACCACTCTAACACCTCCCCTTCTTAACAACAAACAGACAGACCAGGCAGACCTCACACACCTCCCTCCATTCTGAGCACAGCCACCCTCTCCTTTTTCCCCGACACCACCACCTCTAACCAACACAGAAGAACCCAGATCCTTCACAACCTACTTGGGTTCTGATAACACAGAGGAGCCCTTCTGCACCTTGGAGGCTAGTTTCACCCTCCTTCACACTGAAATCTCTGCAACAATTCCTTTGGTCATAGCACCTTTTAGCCTTGACCCCACACAAAGATATCTTTTCCTTCAAACTTTCCAGGTCCACACCCACACACTTTGATTTGTCCATCCAACCTGGACATAAAGGCGAATTAGGTCTCCGCCCACGCAAGATTTCAAATGGCGACACACCTTTGACACTGAGGCGCTAGCCTGTATTGGAAAGTTATTTCCATTACTGTTCTTATCCAGTCACCCCCAGTGGCAAAGGCAATTCTAATGGCCTCCATGAGAGTCCTATTGAAACGCTCTACGCACACACTGCTCGGAGGGTGGTACAGCGAGGTGATGACCTGTTCCACATCATACTTACACAAAAAATCCATGAACTCCCTTGAGACTAATTGAGATCCATTGTCAGATAAACATCTTTTAGGAAACCCTTCCCTCCAAAACAATTGCTCCAGAAACCTAATAATGCTGCCACTGGAAATATCTATTAGGACACATACTTCGGGCCATTTAAATAATAAATCAAAACACTACTAACAAATACGTATCTCTTCCTCCAATATTAAACTGGCCCAAAAGATCTAATGCAACCTCATCCCAATGTATCCTGGGACATTTGCTTACCACCATGGGCACCTTCTGCACCCTGAGTGCCTCATCACCCTCCACACACTCAGTACATCCTGTCACCTGCTCCTCAATATCCTTATCCACTCCAGGTCACCAAAATTCAGCTCTCACTAAACCCTTGGTTCTGGCTACACCCAAATGCCCAACATGAGCAAATTCCACAACTGATCTCATGTTGCATGGCACCACCAGCTGGTGTCCCTTATGCAAATAATTCTCCTGAACCAACAATTAATCCCTTACCCTAGCATAGCCTTCCATGGCTCCATTTTACCTCCTGATGTCACCTCCCATGACCATTGCCAAAACTCTCTGATTATACCGTATCTTCCAAGCATGCCACATCCCAATCCTCCTTCCTCAGCGTGGTGTGAACCTGAAATATTTCCCCCACTTCATCCAACTCTTTTGGCAGTTATCCAGTGGTCGATGGTTCCCTCACCACAGATCTGGACAACGCATCAGCCAACACATTACTCTCACCTCGAACATGAACCATAGAAAAGTGTAGACCCTGCAACGCACTCGCCCACTTCATGATGAGACGAGAAACTCCTTCCAAACCACCTCTAGTGAAAATACAAACTAATGGCTTGTGGTCCGTACAAATGGTGAATTCTCTTCCTCAAAGATACATTTTACATGTTTTAACACCCCACACACAAGCCAGGGCCTCCTTCTCAACAACAAATTAGCTGTTTTCTGGACCCTTCAAGGATCTGGACGCAAATGCCACCGTATGCAGTCCTACCTAATCCTCCTGCATCAACACCGCCCCAATTCCATAATCGCTGGCATACACAAACAACAAGGTAGGTTTACCTTCCTCAAAAATCCTCAAAATGGGTGCCTCTACTATGGCCCTTTTAATCCCCTCAAACTCTCCCTTGCATTTATCATCCCACTTAAAGGTCACACCTTTACGAGTGAGCATTCTCAAATTCCTCATCTTGTCTGAAAGTCCTTTGATGAATTTCCCGTAAAATTCCACTAGACCCAGAAATGAAAGTACATTGCCTTTGCAATTGGGTGCTTCCATTCTTTTTATTGCCTCTATGGCATCCTCCTTGGATTTGACACCTTCCCCTGAAATTTCATGTCCTAAATAGACCACTCTGTCAGCTTTAAATGTGCATTTCTCCATTGATATGGTTAGTCCAGCTTCTCTCACAATCATCATCACCCTCTTTAGACGTTAATCATGCTCCACTTCATTATTCCCACACACTAGTACATCATCTTGGTAACACGACCCCATTCTCACTTCAACGTAACTTATGCGTAATGCACTGGAAAACACTTGCCGTCGACACCAAACCAAAAGGCATGCGTATGCATCTGAAAAGTCCCACAGAAGTAATAAAGTCAGTGAGATCCCTGGATTCATCATGCAATTCTACCTGATGGTAAGCTGATTTGAGATCCAAGATTGAAAATACCTTTGCTCCAGATAACCCCACCAGCAAATCTATCCTTGGCAAAGGAAACTTGTCTGCTACCACCATGCTATTCAAATGCCGGAGATCAATACACAGTCTTATTGAACCATTGGGTTTTCTAACTACTATGGGACTGACCCATTCTGATGCCTCTACCCTCTCAATGACTCCATCCCTTTCCATTCTCTTCAGTTTATCCTCTACCTCTTTTAGTAAAGCCAAAAGGTATGGTGCGTAACTTTGCCACCTTGGGTACTGCACCCCTCTCAAGTCTGATTTTGTGCACAAAGCCTCTCACACACCCTAGCTTATCGGAATTGTGTACCACACCACACTTCTTGTTGTCCCCTTCATCCACTTCCGTGCCCACACTCTTCACCGACAACACCTAATCAGGGTGACTCGCATCTAGCCTGATTTTTTATTCTGCTTGATCACTCCAGGATAGTAATTCTCCACCTCTATTCGCAACATAAATGGTACCCATGGCCTTCCTCTCCTTAAATTGTAGTTCTCCTTCAAAACTTCCTATAGTGTCTATAGGTACATCCCCATACGCATTCGCTTTCAGCCCATCTTCCCACAGTTTGCAACAATGAAACGTCTCTTTCCAGACTTGCAGACTAATTAGGGTGTAGTCTGCACTACTCAATAAGCATAGACACAGGTACACCACAAATCAATACAATAGAAAAGGGCTTTTTCTTCCTCACCCTTCCTGCAACGGCACTTACAGAATTTACAACTTCCCTACCAACTTCACAATAAGCATTACCATCACCATCCATTCTAACCTCATGCACCTGACCCGAACCAAAACTGAAGTTCTTGCAGCACCGGGCGAGATGCCCCTTCATGCCACACTCATGACACTATATGTATTGCAAGACATTCCTTGTCAAAAGCTAGATGTGACATGCTCCCACATCTATAACATCATCTTCCAGGTGGGACTAATCTCTGGAGGAACCAGAGACTCTGGTCAAACCTCTTGAGTCCTTTGAAGGCGCCCATTGTCGCCCCCAGACATTGCTGCCAGTGGACCTGGTCTCCTGACGATCCTCCGCTCTCTTAACCACAGTTTCTGGTCGCCGCATGGCTCCACTTGCATATTGTCTCTGGGAGGCTTTAGAGACCCTTTGCACAACACCGTCTTCTGATTTTGTCCTATCGGGCAACGAGTCGTTGCTCCTATCCACCTGAAGTGTTTTGATGCATTTCTCAGTACTGTTTTAGCTATCTCTATGGCTGGCCCTCTCCAAGGAAGGGTTTCGTTCCTTCCATAATTCCTTTCTAATGTTATCACTGGAACACTTGATCATTAGCTGGTCCCTCAAGTGCTCATCCGGACAGTGGTCAAATCTGCATTTCACTGCTAGACCCCTAAGAGCTGTGATGAACTCCTCTATGCTCTCTCCACTCCTCTGTTCTCTTGTGGCAAACCTGAATCTCTCTGAGATAATGTTCTCCTCCACACGGAAGTGGTTGTCCAATTTTGCTAAAGTCTTTTCATAAGGCCCTGCATCCTCCATGGCTGCCGGTTCCAGCAGTTTCCTCAATACCTCTTGTCCAGCAGGACACAAACAATGGAAAAGTAGTGCTTCTTTTCATTCATTTGAATAATTAGCACCAAACCTGGCCATGGCATACTTGTTAAACCCTTCCCTCCAGTCTGCCCATCTCACTCTGGGCTCCCCCGGATTGGGAAGAAATAATACTGGGGCCGGTACATTTGCCATTACTCTTGCAGTCATCTCGCGGTGGCCTCGGCAGAAAATAAAGGCCCAAGCAAGTGTTCACATATGCAGATTGTTAAAAATACTGGAGGAAGAGCATGTGCCCCAATATAATTAGACATTCACCACACATGACGTCAGAAGCTGCTTCCAAATGTCCAAAAACCGGCAAGATAAACAAACTCCTGTCTCCGATTTCACGAAACTGTCCCCAAAATGGCCACCTCCATGCGCATCCAGACAAACGCTGCAAGGTGCTTTTCTTTAATGCGAGGCGGGTTGTCAGGCATGTTACACGAGCTTTGTCACTATCCAACAACAATGTCAAAGTAAACGCTGCAACGTCCCACTCAGCAATGCAGCAGACAAGTCACCTTGACAACCAGACGCCACCCCTACTCAAATGTAAACAAAAGTGAGCAGCCCTCAAACTGCTTTTCTCATCAAATTAGTCTCCCTCTAACATTATAGTTCCGATCCGCTGTGTTCTTCAGTCGCTATCGTCGAGCCCTCACCTCCACAGCAGCATCAAACCCAGGCGCGAGCCACTGCTCAAATCCTCACGAGTGACGACCCAGCGCCTCCCACTACGGGAATGCAGTCATGCAGCCTGCTGTCACAGTATCGCCTTGACAAATCCTCCCTTGGTGGCTGTTGCAGGCTGTAATATTCCAGCCCCTGCCTTCAATAGCAAGCCCACTCCACAATCCACACCTTACGGGCGTCGCTGGGGCTCGTCATTCGAACTAGCCCAGATCCTCGTCGCCAATGTTATGTAGGGCAATAACTAGGCAGAAGACAATGAGCTGGATGGGTTGGGTTTTATTGAGATGGCAGGATATGACTCCCAGCCAGGGAAGCAGCCACCAACCTCTACAAGTAGAATGTTCACAGTTCTGAACCAATTCATTCCACCACTGAACCGTGTGATGTATATGCATAACAGTAACCATAACATGCAATGCTAGCAACCTATGAACAGTAATGTATGTAGATATATAACTTATGTAGAATGTCAGTAATACATACAAGTAACCACTCTAACAGGCCCTCAACCCAACCTCCTCCTCTTTGACCAGCACTTGCTGTCCCTCGTCAACTTCCTTCCAACACCTGCTACTCCTTCTCACACTCAGTCTGTCCCCTGTCCTCCGACTGGTGTACCACGCCCGTTTACCCCTCCTCGGAAAATCTTCAAAGGCACTGACCTCGTGCATCTAGCCATGCTTAATGCTCGCTCTGCTATCAAACACTCTGCCGACAGTCTCCTACTTGAAGACCTTGACCTCGATATCCTCACTTTTACTCAGACTTGGTTCAATGGCAGTTCAGTCACAGCTTTTGACTCGCTTCTCCCCGATGGCTACAATATCAGCTCTAAGCCTCACCCTAACCGTGGTGACGGTGGGGTTGCCATGATCTTCGCCGAGTGGGTCCCTTCTTCCCTCATACACTCCGAGCCTTATTTTTCCTTTGAGAGCCTGATTTGCAAACTGGTCATATCCCCCACTTCCTCCCCGACGATTGCCACTCTCTATAGGCCACTCGGTTCTACCGCCCTGTTCCTCTCTGAATGGGCTGTTTTCTCCTACTCTAACCCACCTCCAAACTCCTTTTCCTGTGTGACTTCAACATCCACCTTGACTCCTCAATCACAGCATCCACTCTCTTCCATGACCTCTGCACCGTGCTCTTCCTCTCCATTCTCCCCTCTGGTCCTACCTACTCGGCTGGACACACACTCAATGCCATCATCCGCACTGATCTCTTGCTTTCCTCCCCACTCACCACCCTGCTCTACTGGTCTGACCATTCTCTCCTCTCACCTGGGCCCTCTCTGCCATCTGACTGCGACTGCCCCAGCCCTGCCAACCTCGTTCACGAACATCAGTCTGATGAAATGAGTGTCAGCTGCTGGCTTCGCATCTACCTCCATCCCCCTTCTCCCCTACTGAAGACAACCACTGACTCCGCTCTCAGTAACCTCCATCATGCCATCACTACCACTCTTGACATTCTTGCCCCAGTCATGAGAATCTGCCTGAAATATGCCTCAATGCATAAACCTGGTACAACTCTGAACTTGCAGCCCTGAATCTCAAGTTCACAGTTTCGGAACGGAAATGGTAGACCTCAGGCTCACCCTCTGACAAACTGGCCTATCGCCTGCTCCAAAGGCAATACTGACACTCCATTAAAATCTGCAAGGAACAAGCCAACCCTTCCAGTCTCCACCTCACCTCTTTCCTCTTTCCTCCCAGGCCCTCTGCAATGCCATGGCCACACACTTCACTGCAAAAACTCAGGATATCATGAGCACCCTCGCTACTCCTCCTCCTTACCTCACCCTCCTGCCACCTATGGGTCCCATCCCCCCTCTGCCTTTGTCGTCTCCTTCTCTCCTATCACATCTGATGAGGCCACAGGAGTCGTCCGCTGTGATCAAGTCACAAGAGTCATCCGCTTTGTGATGGTCTCCCCCGAACAGGTCTCCCCCTGTTCTTCCAGAACTATTAAACATTGGTCCTCTTGTCCCTGCACTTGCTGATTTCTGCAATCACTGTTTTGCTACTGGGTCTTTCCCCTCTTCCCTCAAACACTCTTGTGCGCCCCCTCCTGAAAAAAACTTCTGCAGACCCGTTGTGTCCAGCTAACTATCGCCCCATCTCCATCACCCCCTTGCTTGGGAAACTCTTGGAGAATCTAGTCTTCCCCCAACTGACTCAGTATACTGAGCTTGTTGGTTGCCTGCACGACCATCAATCTGGATTCCAAGCATGCAGAGGCACGGAAACTGCTCTTCTGAACACACGTGAAGAACTGCTTGCATCTCTTGATTCTAACTCTCCTGCCGCTCTTATTCTACTTGATCTCTCCTCCGTATTTGACATTGTTAACCACTCCATCCTCATAAAAACAGCTCCACAATACCCTAGGTATCTCGGAGCGGGCACTGGACTGGCTGGCCTCCTTCCTCACGGAACGTCCCTCCCAGGTTATCCTGGGCTCTTTCTCCTCTCCCACCTCTATCTCCACATGTGGCCTCCCTCAGGGGTCCAACCTTTCTCCCTGGCTCTTTAACACATCTTGCCCCTCTTGCACACCTAATTTCCAAACTTTACTCTGACCCTCTCCTTACCTCCTCCATCATTGCTGATTGCTTACTGGGCATCCAGTCCTGGTGTGCCTCCAATGATCTCTGCCTCAATGCCAGCAAGACTGAGCTCCTTCCCATTGGGACTCCTGCCCCCTCGTTCTCCCCCTCAGTCTGGCCATCCTCTATGGGCCTCCCCCCTCACCTTCATCTGAAGCCAAAAACCTTAGAGTCATCTTTGACTCCTCTCTTTACTTCCTCCCTCACATTCAGGACCTTGCCAAGAATGCCCACTTTCAACTCCACCTCTTAAAAGGAATCCCTTCCTTTGCTCACTTTCTCCTAGAAGCTCAATGTCTCCTGTACTCTGGTACTCTCTAGGCTTGACTACAATAGCCTCTTCCTTATTCTACCCTATTCCTCTGTACGTCTCCCTCCAGCCAATCCAGAAGAGATCTGCAAGACTTACCCTTGGGCATAAGCCCACAAAACCCTCCACTGGCTCCCGGTTGCTGCGAGGATTAATTTAAAAAACCCTCTGCATCATCCATAAGGTTGTCTGGGACCGGGGGCCACGCTATCTACAACTTGTTCTCACTAAATACACTCCCTCCAGTCCTTTACGTTCCTCTGGCACCAACTCTCTGCGTGTCAAGCGATTCGCTAAACAGCAAGCTGGTGGACGACCTCGTTCCTCAGCAGGCAACCTCTTATGGAACAGCCTCACCCTTCCTCTTGAGCCAGACCTCTATAAATTACAGAAGCTTCTCAAGACTTTCCTCACCTCCTTCTCGCGCCCCACCCCCTCCTTTGCTAATTCCAACTGTTGTTGAGATTGGTGACCAAGGCCCATGCGTCGTCCTGACGTCCTGGCCTCACACCCCCAATTGCTTTCAGCCTCCGCCCACTCCCAGCACTTGCCTTAGGCGTCCACTGGCCTGTGCTATCATAGGCATGGACTTCTTTATTGGCAGTCGACCACTCACCATATGATCTCTGCCAGTCACTTAGCAGCTTGCAACTTACTCCCTAGCACTTCTCTCCTCGTTACTCCTAGCACTTACCCCCCACCCGCATCCCTCGCTCTGTCTGCACTTGCATGCTCTGAATGCTCACAAGGCCTAGTACGACCACCTCTCTCTTTCATTGAAATATTTGCCTTTCATTCCCATGTTCTCTCCCTGTTGCCCTGTGGGTGTTTGAAACACAATTTACTTGATGTATAAGTGCCTTACAAATGCACAATAAATAAAATAAAATGTACTGGTGAGCTCTGAACTTGGGAATAAAATGTGCACACTCGTGGCATAGAAACTGAAGCAAAAGCCAGTGAGGGCCGGATTCTGAAGTTTCAGAGCAAGGATGAAAGACTAAAAACATTAGAAACGGATAAACCAATCGAACTAAAGGGATACTTTAAGGACCTGTACTGTTCTGAAATCCCTAGTGAAGGAAAGATTGAGAGATTCCTTGCCTCGTGCCAGCTCCCAACTACTTCCAAGGCACAAAGACACCTCCTTACCGTGGCTAGAATTAAAGAGGAAATCCTATTGGCCATCTCATTAAAAATAAATAAAGCTCCTGGGCTAGATGGGTTCCCTCCCTACAAAACCTTTTCTGACTGAAACCTGAAACCATTACAGGAGCTTTTTAATGAACTGTGGCGTCAGGGATCATCATCAAGCTCCAGGGGAGAAACAAATGTGCCGGATACATAAGGAAATGCGTTATCCAGCGCTTTGCTCATTTTAACGCCTGAAAGCGGTTCTCAATAGTGACAAAAATGTACACTAAAATATTGGCTAATCATCTCAACCATATTTTACCAGATCTTGTAGTGGAGCAATCCAGCTTTGTGACCAGAAGGCATGCCGATGACAAGGTCAGAAAGATCCTTAGCCTAACAGATATATGATATAGTACATAGGAAAAAAAGTGCAGTCAATGGTTTTGGCACAGATAAGGCCTTCGACTATGTCAAATGGCCCTTCCTGCTTTCTGTTCTCGACAGGTTTAGCCTGGGGTAAATATTCTGTCAGGGGGGGTGGTGTTGTGGGGTGTCTTTTCCCTGTACTCTTACCCACAGCAAACTACTCAATTAATCTATTTCACTCAACAGGGTTTCTACTGACGAGAGGCTCCAGGCATGGCTGTCCCCGTTCCCCCTTGTGGGCTACGATAAGACGAATTAGCTAATCGAAGATATACCCTATGCCAACACTCCACATAAAACTTCTTTACTTGTAGACTACATACACCCATCTATTTCAGAGCCTGAATCTTCCCTTCCCCTCATGCGTCACTTACTACAAGAATTATAAAAGGTCTCAGGATATAAAACCTCAAGCAAATGTAAGGCCTTGAACTTGAACTGGGCCAATTATCCCGATTTAGTATAAACAATAAAGTCAGATGTTAGGCGATGGAATCCACAAGCCAGATCCAGGTTCGGAAGAATTGCTTCTATTAAAATGAATGTTCTGCCCAGATTATTGGACTTTTTCAAGGCACTGCCAATAATGGTTGCTAAACTGACCCAGGGGAAGCAACAACTGGACATTAAGGCTTTTATATTTCCACACATAGAATCTCGTGTTCAAACCTACATAGTACTAGGAATAAACATTAACAAATATTTAGAGATATTTCCAAGCCGACCAGCCGAGGATCATTAGGGTTTGGCTAGATCGACTTAACGTTGGAGACTCCTAGAAGATCAAGTCACAAGTAGGCCCCTTAGGAATATGCCCTGGCTTGCATGTAGAAGAGACTGAGCTATAAGCATGTATCTACTACCATATTTGCCTGACTAAGATGTGCACTCTCCCGATATGTAAGATTTCCTGTATCATAAAAAAGACCAGCCACTTTTTCAAAAAATTTAAATGTTTTCTTAGAATATGTAAAGGCACAAAAAGTGCCCCACGCGTCAGAGCTGCAGACCTACTAGACACCTCCTAGAACATCTGATTCAATTAGCCCCTAACCTTTGAAGATAGGCAGCAGCACTATTACGGGTCTCCGGGAGGGTGCACTCTCCATGACTTGCACACCTACTACTCCCCTCATTACAAAATGGTACCTAAACTATAAACCATGGCTTATATTGACATGTTTGTGGTGTTCGGCAGTGACTGAATGGCAGATGTAACTTTTGCATGAGCTTTGTGTTGATTCTCTTATGCTTGCTACGTATTTTTCTACCCCTTTCAATACTCCTTAGTTTTACTGCATTACTAGGTTATCTTGAAAGCAATGCATATTATGCTTCTATTATTTCATTTAACACGGTCAATAAAAACGATTTCTTTACCAAAACAACAAAAAAAAGCTTACGGCTGTGCAGGCATTGATAATTCTTTTCGGGATTATTAATGTGCATTAGTTCTAAAGGAAGTTTTCACATAAAAAAAATCAAAAAATATTTCTACAAATGTTTTCCTGCTTACAAATTCAAGTAACAAAAACAATTAAACCAATTAAAACCCATTTTAACCTCCAATATAATGCTGTCTCCAGGAGCGTCGGATCTAATTTTGTGGCACTTCACCTTACTGGTTTTCACCAATTCATGTATTGCCTTGTCCTCTTTGGACTCGTGTTCACCTCACACAATCTCACATTTTCCAGACAGGGAAATCCATGCAGGGAGATTGTCGGTATTAAGACGGTATTGCTAGAACTCATTACTACAGATCAGATGGGTTCTGGACCATATATATATTTAGACAGCCTGTTCATATATAAATCACTCATTCTTATGCATGACGTTAACACATGTTGGGCCAATTCCAAAATGTCTGACTTTTTACACAATCAGCAAGTTCTTAAAACATGCAGAATATGCCACTGTGAACCCCTAGTAGTCAGGGTTGGTAAATGGTTCAGACGTACCAACAGTATGTACCTTCCGATATCCAGCAAGGGACATTTAGATTGCACTGGGGTTTCATGAAACAATCAACTGATTTCGGAACCTGGATACCTCTTTAGGGATGCCACATGGGAAAAGTTCTGTCCCTGGTCCTATGAGTCCAGTTTCCGGTTTAGGTCTGCCTTCAAAGTCGGGAAGTCCAAAGACCAATCCGAATTCCAATCGATCTTTTTAAACAGATCCAACACAAACCTTTCCTAAAAGGGTTTTTACCCAAGGTACTACTGCGATTCCTTGTTCACCCAACCCAGACAATTCAGTAGAGGACACTTTGATTCTTTAACCATCTTTAGGTACAATGCCCCCTTCCTTTTCAGTACCATGCCTTCCAATGATCTTAGTCCCAAATCTAGCCGTATCAATTCTACGGGAACCGTTTGAGGGAGGTTTAAAATTTGCCGGCAGAACATACACAATTTTAAACCAGCTATGATCACTCATCCCTAGACCTCAACACCATATGCTACTGATGGGCTGAAGCTTTGCTTATACAGCATGTCGATTGCTACTACACTATAACCTACACTATAACCTGCAGCTTACACTGCACATTTTCTAATTAACACTAATAGGTCTTCAACATTTCCCAGTCACAAGCACAGTGTACCCTCCCACCTTGCTCAAGTTCCACTCCCAGATATTTATACTCTTGGACTAATTCCACAGTGCCCTTGGCTGAATGTATCAGAGGTTTTATACAGCCCCTTCCCCCGAAGCACATATTTTGCCTTGTCCACATTCAGTATCAATCCATTGGCTGCCAAATAGTTGCACACCTCAAGTGTAGTCCTACACAAACCCACCTATGTGTGGTCCATTATTGCAATGCGGTCCGCATATGCCAGCCACTATGTGCTTATCTCTGATTTTTGGGGGACAGCTATGCACGGTTATTAAAAGCGCTGGTAAATCATCCATATAGAGGTTGAATAGCATAGGGGCCAGCACATAGCCCTGTTTCACCCCACCGTTTGTCACCACTGGGCTTGTGCTGACCCCTTCTCGACTCAACTGCACTTGCAGTTGTTTCCGTGTGGAGCTGCCTTATGATATGCAAGAGTTGCTTCGGGACCCCAAAACCACCCATCGTAGCCCACAATTTAGATCGCTCCACTGTGTCGAAAGCCCCCTTAGATCAATATACAGCACATATAGCAGGGTACTTCTCTTTTCCCTTGCTTCAGTGGTAAGTTTGTCCAGCAACAGAATATTGTGGGTTGTTGCACATCTACTTCTGGAACGGGTCTGGAATGCATCCAGTATGCCCTTCAGGTCCATCCAACTTAAAAGCTCCTGCAGCACCAATGAAGCAAATATGTTGCCCGTTACATCCAACATGGAGAATAGCCGGTAATTGGACGGCAGCGTTCGTATCCCTTTTCTGAAGACTGGTATTAAAATTGCTGTCTCCAAGACCAGGGGATTTTACCCTCAGCTCAAACCTTATCAAACAGGATACGCAGTAAAGATGCCCATAGTGATTTCAGCACCACACTGGCTAGACCATTCGGGCTTGGACTCTGGATTTTTTAAGTTTACGTATACAGAGCTCAATGTCCAAATAGTCATAGGTCCACAAAAAAGGAAATCCCCCTCCTGTTTCCCCCCATCACGCCTCCAAGGGTAGCCTTGTTGTCTTTATAATAGGTGTCCGAGGCACATTTCTCCCACACATCTACAGGTGTAGGATTTATTGTGCGGTTGACCCTTTTGCCTTTACACAGCCATAGGATCTCCCAGATTTCTTTGGAATTCCTCCCTGCCTGAATCACATACTGGCAATTTGCATTTCTTAAGGAGTACTTATGGGGTTTTACCCAATTAGCAGATTTATTATTTTCTTAATGAGGGAGAGATTCATATCCCCATCAGGTCACCTTCTTTTCACCATCCGAATCTCACTTAAAGAATTCACTTTTTGCGGGATGTTACTACATCAAAAATCATCTTTTTGAAAGGCTTCACCTTTCAACTTTCGCAAGCATTGCTAAGTCATTTATATGCCGGTTACATCAACAAGTAAACCCACCACAGCCCATCAGTCCACTGATGGGTAAATCTAAAGATTTACTTTCCGACTCCTGAAAAATCAAAAAACCTGTGAGAATAATTGTTGACTCTGTACATTCTTCTATAGGAAGGGCAACTAAACCTAAACCAAACTCAGTGACTTTGCCGTAATGATGAAAAAATTGCAAATATTACCATGTGGACATCAGATACAGAGGTAAGGACTGTGACGAACACCAAAGTCTTAGAGGCAGTGAAAGCTGTCACCATGATTGACCCTTCAAATCTTTTCCTGATAATAAGAATAGGAACTATCAAATTAACCTTTGGGTTTTCAATCTTCCAGAAGAAGTACACAGTGCAGAGGATATATTAAAAACGTGATGGCAAGTATACCGGAGGTCACTTTTTCATTAAATGTTAAGGTTGATAAAGCTCACTTTATTCCCTCTCAAAAGAAAGAGGATACATAAACTCCCAGACAGGTGGCTCTTCAAAGTAATTCAACATCATCTTATACAAATCCGAAGAGCAACCAGGGAAATTCCTGCCTTAAAGGTCAATGGGTCAAAGATATGTATTCATCAGTACTTCGCCCGGGAGACTGTTTTAGTGAGGAAGGCATTTCTGAAGTTTCGCCAGCTAGGCTATAAAATAGGTCCAGAGTATCCAGCCACAATAAGAATGACCCTAAATTAGACCTCTAACCATTTCAGTTATCCAGTAACCTTGAGAAACATTCTTAATTAACACCAACTAGAAGTAATGGAAATACCCGTTGACTGACTGATGTTTCCTACATTTAGAGGCTACATGTAAGTAATCATGGCTTTGCTTAACATTATGAATTATGACATTTTATGCATAGAATGTACCGAGCGTTACTTTTGATCAATGTTTGCAACGTAGCGTGTGTTCCTGCATGCTGCTAATTTTCATATTTGG
Organism: Ambystoma mexicanum; assembly: GCF_040938575.1. Lineage (NCBI taxonomy): Eukaryota > Metazoa > Chordata > Amphibia > Caudata > Ambystomatidae > Ambystoma > Ambystoma mexicanum. Next base: position 510,485,417 of record NC_090927.1, on the reverse strand, counting down.
GAACCAATTTGAAGCAATATACAAAAGCGTTGTTTGCTAGTGTTATTCAGGTTTAAAAATTCCCTACGAATATGCTTTTGCTTATTTCCTAGATGAAGTCCAGCGGTGCAGGGGATCCTCAGGTGTGTTGCCCGTTGATGCCTCTGCATCCATCAAACCAGATTTTCTTTAGACGTTTTTAGGGCCTCTGCTTTTGTTTGCTTTGCTGTTATGTTTTTCCATTTCATGATGTTTACACTTGGCTCTATGATTGCATAGGTTACATTTCACACAAATAGAAGACAAGCTAAAAGTAGCATCTTACCCCTTTTTTTCCACAACGTTAACTTACGCTCCAATTTCCAGTATGTGTGACCAAACGACTACTGCTCTGCAGGAGTAGTGGGATGAGTAGTGGCAAAACGAGTTACTCAACCCCAAACTGCTATCAATCTAACAATGATTATAATCAAACGCGAGACAAGTTTTCAAGGCAGCCTACACTCATTAGAAGGGTGTGATGTATTTACAGTAGCAACCCAAACAACAAGTACATTGGTCTGCAATAAATATGTCCAATCAAGGTTCAATAAAAATAGAGTTAATTAAATGATAAAATGCAAGCAACCAATCACAAAAACAAAAAACAAAGAAAAACCCACCCCTGCAAGAGAAACCGAGAATGCAGATATTTGTGGAAGGGGGGTACATAGGCACGGTTTTCAGGCAGAATATTGGCACAATGTCACGGTTCAAAGATATGACTTGAGGAACAAGGCTGAGACGGAGGTCTTAAAAGTCACTATGGTCCCAAGAAGTGAACCAGGTTAACAGAGCATCTTCACAGAACCGTCATTGTTGTCTTTGGGACATAACAGTGTTGAGCGAGGCGGTTGGGTGTTGAACTAGGAGTCTGGGTGCATTCAGCGCCAGCCCGGTGGTTAGTCGAGAGTGGTGGCACCTAGCCCCACAATCGAGTGCTGTTCAGCAGCAGCAATTGCTTGCGGGGCAATTTCGCTGGGAACAGCAGGCAATGGCGTGCCTGTGTTGCTGAAAGCCTCGGGTGCGGAGAAACAGAGAATGGTCTCCGGCAGCAAGCAGGCTGCACACGTCGTCTGGGTACTGCTGCAGCGTTCCGCTGAAGTTCAAAGAAGCTACAGACCAGGTGGTGTTGTCAAGTTGGGGGCGCTAGATGATGGGCCTCAGATGCGATGACAGCAGTGGTTTGGTATCGCGGGAACTCTTGAGATGCAGAGGCCCTTGAGCATCGAAGTCAAAGATGACCGCAAACGTTCACTGCCGCTTGGAGGGTGTTGAAAGTGCCCAAACTGGCATCAAGGCATTTCAGAGATGCAGGGAATGTCTGCATCCTTGGTTCCCAATCTAGAAGCTCTGGGGCAAGATTGAGTACACCTGTCCTAATCTGTACTCTCACTTCGGGGAGTCTGGCAGGTGTACAGGGGATCCTTCACCTCCAGTGACATGGGCCTTACCTTTGTAACCTCTGCAGCACTTGCGGAATGACAGGGACTGGAGGAAACGCGTACAGCAGTGGGAAGGACCACTCCACTACGAACGCGTCCCCTAAGGATCCTCTTGGAGGAATTCCCGTGAGCAGAATCTTTCGCACTTCCGGTTGACACTGGTGGCGAAGAGATCCACTTGAGGGGTCCCCCAAAGGGCGAGATCTCCAGGAGAATCTCCTGAGCCAGCTCCCACTCGTGAGAGACAGTGCTCTGCCTGCTCAGAGCGTCCGCCGCCTCGTTTTCGTCTCCGGCCAGATGAACTGCCGAGATCGAAATTTCCTGCTGGATGGCCCAGAACCAGAGCTGCATCGGCTCTATGCACAGTCGGAGAGACCCCGCCCCCCTCTCCCTTTTTGTTGAGGTAGTGCATGGCCACTGTATTATCCATCAGATTCAGGACATTCGTCCCCTGCACAGAAGGCAGAAAAGCCTTCAGGGCTAGCCTGATGGCCCTCAGCTCCAACAGATTGATATGGAGTCTGGACTCCGACAGAGACCAACGACCACTGACTCAACTCGTTGGCATGAGCTCCCCATCCCGTGAGGGATGCGTCCGCCACGATCATCACCTCCGGCCAGGGTAGCCAAAATGGAGCCCCCTTCATCAGATTGCCTTCGAAAACCCTCCAAAGAAGATCCTGGGCGACCGAGGGCAGCACCTGAACAGGATCCAACATCCTGCTGGAGGACTGCGACCACTGCATGTTGAGAGCCCACTGCAGAGATCTCATCTGCAGCCTGGCCTCTGGCACCAGGAGAATGCAGGATGCCATGAGGCCTAGCAACCTCAAGAAACCGAACGCCGGGAGACTCTGGGCATGTTGAAACTTGTGCACCATCTGTAGAATGTGATGAGCCCTCACCTGTGGAGGGAAACACTGCCCCAGGGATGTGTCGAGCACTGCTCCGATGTACTGGAACCGCTGGGTTGGCGTCAAGTGGGACTTCTTTAAGTTGAGGGAGAAGCCCAGCCTGTGAAGGGAGTGGCAGGTGACCGACAGATGATCCAGGACTTGCTCGGGAGAGCGCGCCCTGATCAACCAATCGTCCAGGTAGGGGTAGACGTGAATCCCCCCCCTTTCCTGAGATCCCCCCATCTTTTTTCGAAATCAAAAAATATGGGGGTATGTTCCTCTCCGCTACAGACATCAGTTCTATGGCGCCTTTCACCAGCAGGGATTGGATTTCCTCGGCAAGGAGCGGATCAGACTCTTCATAGAGAGATTCCCTGGTGGATTGTCATGAGGCCTCTGCCGGAAAGGAAGACAGTAGCCCTGGGCTATGATCTCCAGAACCCACACATCTGAAGTAATGGCACGCCATTCTACAAGACGCTGCGCCAGCCTTCCACCAACAGGCGAACCATGGGACATGGCCTCATGACTGAGCTGAAGCGGCAGTGCCCGAGGGCAAAGAGGCGACTACCCGAGCAGCGTTGGCACCTCGAGTACCTTGTTTTCCACCTCTGGTACACCTACGTTGGCCCCTTTGACTTGCAGCTCCCCTCGATCTACCAAAGGTAGAGTAGTATCGCAAGGAACCTCCCCTCCATTGCTATCCCCTAGGACGAAAAGGCGGAGGTTGGCTGAACTGCAGCGCTCAATGACTTTGCTGCAGCTTTGGAGGTCTGCAAACTCTCAAGGCTCTCGTCAGCCTTGCTGCCATAAAGATGGTCACCATCAAAGTGCATGTTGAGAAGCCGGGCTTGTACATCCGGAGCAAACCCTGACTTCCGCAACCACGCAAATCTGCGCATCACGGTGCTTGCCGCCTTGGACCGGCTGACACAGTCTGCCACGTCCAGACCCGACTGAACTGATTCACACATGGCACCCCTGCCATCCTGTACAAGGGCAAGAACACCATTCCGTTCCTCCCCTTTGGGAATATGTTCAGTCGCTAATGAAACAATTCCAAAGATTGTGAGTGAAACATGCTAAGGCACACACGGAGTTGGCTGCTTTCAAAGCCATACCCCCTGAAGAAAAGACTTTCTTAGCCCAACCGTCAAAACGTTTGTCGTCCCTATCAGGAGGGATGGTAGGGTACGACGCCTGTTTTGCTGGGTCCGTAGCCGACTGCACCACCAAACTCTCCAGAGTAGGGTGCATGGACAAGTAGCCGGGGTCACCACTGGCTGGGCGGTACTTTTTCGGCAAAGACTTACCCACTGCCGGGAGACTCACCGGAGCAGTCCAAGCCGCGCCACCCTTCTTTGCAAGGCCATATGGAATGGCAGTAGGTGGACCTTGGTCCAAGATATCTGTCAGGCCATCCTGCAGAAAATCCACTGGTGGTGCAGACCACTCCAAGTACTCCGTCACCCTCGACATTAGCCGCCGGTACGAAGTCTCAGCATGTGTGCCAGGCTCAGGCCTACCAAACTCAACCTCCGGAGAGGTGTCAAGACCACTGGCGTCGTGCAAAGACTAACTCAGGCTTCCATCTGGCTATGACCAGATAACAGTTCGTCAGGAACCTCATCCGGAACCAAACCTTCATCAGACCCTTCATCCACCTCAAATATAATCAAGAGGCTGGAATAAATCCCTGGATGAGGGCACAGAAAAAGGGACAAACACATTTTTCGACTTAGCCAAAGCCTTCCTCGGGGTTTCCACCAATCTTCAGGGTACCTTCGATAAAGCATCCTCGAAAGGCGTTGAGGGCGTCGACGTCGAACATGGCACCGATGGCTTTGATGGCGGTGCCCCGAGCGTGTCCTTCGACGGCCTCAGCGCCGATGGCTTCCTCGGAGGCGGAGCCTCGAGAAAGTCCCTCGACGGACATGGCACCGATGGCGTCGACGTCTTCTTCGAAGACCTCACAGGCCCCGACGGTCTCGAGGACCGGGACCGGGACCTGGAGCGGGCATGGCTAGAGCGATCCACCTGGTCCGATCAGGACCTCAAAGGCTCCCAATGAACGCACCGACCACCCGAGCCCAAAGGCGTGCGAGCTGGGCCCTAGCACGTTCCCTGCCGGCTTCCTTCGAAGGCGCGGACGGAACGGAGCCCTGCGATTGAAAAATCACCATCATCTCCGTACGAAATGCATCCCATTCCGCAGGAGAAGAGTGATGGTTGGGACAAGCAACCCGCCGACGGGCGGAATCCTCGGACGAGGAAGGTGACTGGTGACTGGTGATGGCGCTTCCACGAGTGCCTCGAAGAGGCAGAGGAATGGCGGGAACCACTCCGGGACCGAGACACCCCCCCCTGGTCTTACGCAGAGAGTCGCCCCTCGAATCGTCAGTCGAAGGCCCAGCATATTTCGACTTTCGGGGCTTGGAAACCCTACCGACAGAAAGCTTCTTCCGCTCCCGCAAGCCCTTTCGATGTTAACGACTGGCAATTGTCAGAGTCATCTGTGGCGTGGTCCTCACCGAGGCACCAGAGGCAGGCGTTGTGCAGGCCCGTAAGCGACATCTTGGAACCGCAGTCCCGAGAATCCCGGCCGCGGGGTAGAAGAGACATGATATCTTCACAAACAAACAAGTTCGAAGAACCGATACAATAACTTGGAAGAATCGAGGCGCGCTGAGATCTCTGAAGTGAACACGTTCGCAAAAAAAATGGAACTGAGGCTACGGGCGTCGTGTTTCCTACTTATAACATCCGGTGACGTGGCTCGACGGAGGCCCTCGAGGACAGCGTATCAACGTCATTGTCGCAGGACGCAGAAAATCTTCCGAAGCAGCACAGCTGTGGTGATTACCTGTCATGGATGCAGAATACATCGGAGGAACCAATCCCTTCGAAATAAGCCTGCTGTAAGGGTTCAATCCCGGTTGTAAAAAGCGCCCTTTGCCTTATGGCATCACACCCAGAGTACCTTGCCTGAGGGAAATGGAAGGGACAGAAAAAAGGTAAGCACCTTAACATGAATCACGATGATAGGACACCACTCCTGGCCTACCTTTTCCTTTTGGCTACTTCAAGTGCCTTCTGACTTCAAAGGGACTCCAGTAGTCTGGGGGGGGGGGGGAGCTCCTATTCCAAATGGCTGTGGTGAAAACAGCCAGACTAGACACCAATTCACATCAGTTCTGTCAAAGCAGGCTCTGCTTACTGCGTTGACAGTGCACAAAATCAAATTGCTGTGGCTGTATAATTGTGTGCTCATTTTCAGTCACCATGCAACCAACCGGCATGGCTCATATACAGGTTAAGGTCGTTTCACTTAACTTCAAGGAACTGAGTCACCATCGTAAAAGTTAGATTTTTCCAGACATCAAAAAGCTGATATTGTGTTAATCTACGAGACCAAATTAAGGGCTGGAGAAAAAAAAAAGACAAACATAGATCTATCAATATTGCTTTAGCTTCTCTTTAAAAAAAAACAGTGCAGCTATTATATGAAGCACTAGGTTGGAGCAAGGTTGAAGATTGCTCCAAATATAATGAGGGGTACATTTTAAGTGTTGAGTTGATAGTTTGCGGTTTAAACATTTTCTGTCCTCCCGACTGTTATTTCTGGGATTGAGTCACTCAAATAATCCTAGAGGATGTGGATTTACCCACGATTGTGAGGAAGAGGAGTGTGACATTGTGGCTGACCAGTTATTGGAAAATATATTTATTCCCAAGGCCCAGACTGCCTTAGAGAATATGTTCCACAGTGCCCACCCTAGGTCTACCTCTCAGGTCTGCTCGTTATGGCGCGCTCTTCACAGCTCAGAATGTCGCTTGCATAAGTCATTTGTGTCTTCTAACTCTGCGACTCTCTCCTCTCTTCATTCAGAAAGTGACAGTCTTTGACAGTGCTCTCGACTCAGCAAAATAAAAAATGGGCATTACTCTGGCCTTCTTCATTCCTATTCTTCTCAACCTCATCGTCACTTTCAGACCCTAGATCACATTCTTTTTCCCCTTTTCTCCCGATCCTGCTCTTTCCTCTCTGCCAATGACCTGACCCTATATTTCTTTAAGGTCACTCTCCTTCGCAGTACTATTCTGTCTTCCCCTCTGTAAAGACTGGAGGGGGGGTATCTGTACTTTTGCCTTCTATATGGTAGGGTAAAGGCACAGAACCTCCCAGCAAAGCTCTCAATTTGGTAGCATAGGACTAGCATCCAGGCTTAAGCTTTCAGGAAGTGATGCAGGCAGGTTCTTAAGTACAGTGTTTCCACAAAACCCTCCACAATGCAATGTCCACACACTATGTTAGGTGATAACACAGTTTCTTTATATAAAATAAGGGTTCAGGAATATATTCACATATAAATAATAACAATTTGTACTTGGAATACTAATGGTAAATATATACGCTATGTGGTACCACACACTACTTAAATCCAGTAATAGATGCACTAACTGCAGACAGTTTTAAATAGGCAGGTGGACTCGTAAGTAAGGTGGAACAGCATAAAATAGGGAAGAAAGGCAGATTAGTGGTGAACAGTGGCAGAATATTTTCTTTTGGAAAGACAGTTAATTCTGAGTGAGGACCCCCCTCCCCACCTGGGAAACCTGTAATGGAAAAGATAGGGAGTAACTTATTCTGTCTTTTACAGCCCAGTCCAATAATGTTCAATAACCTTATGCTTTCTTTAAAAGGTTGTACCACCCCAAAGTACCTGAGAGGCCACATGAGAACAGGATCCAAGACGAATCGGGGATCCCCTGGACGAATCCTGAGGCTAGAAGATGCTCTTCCTTGTCAAAGTACCTTTGGTGCCTTGGCAGGCGAAGTGGCAGAGTTTCTCAGCTTCACTGGACAATTCCCTCCGAGGATGCAACCCCTTTGGAAGAAAGAGCCACTGAGATGTTGAGTTCGAGAATAAAAAGGAACCAAAGTCTTTCTGAAGTGTAGCAGTTTTACTCTTCGCTGTGCTCTCCTTTGGTTGACGATTTCTCAGACTGCGGAAGTCCTGTGAAGGTGAAACTTGATGTGGGCTCCTTAAAGGCTTGGCAGATGAGAGTAAGACCCCCTGGGACCCTTCGATGACTTCTGGCGGTGAGAGGTGCTTTGGCCACTTTTCGTGTTGGGTTTTGGAATATCGTGGTTTTCCGACATTCGGTTCTTCGGTGCTGCAGCCGCAACACAGAACTCGGGACGACTTCTGGCGCCCTGGAATCTACCACTGGAGTGGAACTCGGACCCTCACCATGTCTGGAACCTCGGGACGTCTTTGTTAGCTTCTGGTGGCGAGAAACTGACAACAGACCTTCTCCGGCACTACGCCACACTGGACTTTCTCCAGCGGGAAAAAGTGGTCAGTGATGATAGCAAGGATGTCACTTGAAATGTACAGTTTGGAACTTTCGCAGCCCCGGGTGTCCAGCAGCACTATGCCAGGGTACCCCCTCTTCTGGGCGTTAGACAGCAACAGCTTCCAGCAGTCCCGAAACGCACCTCCGGACCCCGAGCGACACCAATGGACTTCAACTTGAGATGTCTGGGTACTCTTCTTCAGGACTCACGAAGACCAGTTCGCCGGACAGCAGGCACACAGGACTGGCTTCCAGGGTACTTCGGATGAACAACAGTAAGTTGCATGATGGTAGCTCTGGGAGAGATCTCCTTCGCAGGTCCTCTATCGATCAGTCCTTGGGAGACAACAGTTTTTGGATTACATTTAAGACATTGCAGCAGCAGACTTCTCCTCTAGATTGGCTTCAAGCAACATCTTCTTGCTTTAGCTTCTGAACAAATTGGTAAGGGAGAGGTCCCCAGATGTACACATCTGTTCCCCAATTACTATGGCTGAGCCAGGCTCAGTCAGCCAATCAAGCAGAAGGACATTCATGCAGGCAGGCAGTCAACCAGGCTCACAGGCATTCAGGCCATTCACTCCACCCAAAAACCCATAACAAAGAATGTGGAAGTACCCAGCCATTCAGCACACTACCACTGCATTCATGTCAGTTTCAGTAAGGGCTGTCTTGTTCATTGCATCACACACAGAAACCAGACGCCCACAACAGAGCATGTGAGTTGACTCCCAACTCCATTCACACAGGTCCCACCCGTAGGGTGTACACCCAACACACATCCCATAGGAAGGCTCCAACCAGTATGACAGGAGGCAGTTTCAGAGTCATATATGGTGTTTCCACCCAACAGCCATACAGGAGGAAGGGACAGAGTCAGGGTTTCTCAGGACTTTGGTAAACAAGGTAAAAGGCAATAGAAACCAAGAGGCCATTTTGGCGATCTTGCCTTTGTGTAGGAATCCATTGATTCCTATGGCAGGGCCTGGGTATCCCAAAACGGAGGCTACTCAGAGCCACTGCCAAGTCAGCATGTAGCTACCACCAGCCCATAACCTGCTCTGTGAACAACACAAAGGTGCCCAAAAACACACATAAGGGGTGCAAGGGTGTACCCCCACCAATGGGTGCCATAAGGGTATCCCATGGGCGTTTACCAGAAGATAGAATGAAAGGCTGCACTGCCAGAGGTCCAGGCTAGACCTTAGTGGCAGAAAACATAAGAAAAACACATGCAGAGAATTAGTAGGACAAGGACTAGGAGGCCCTGTGCCTCCATAAGGCATTTCCAGCATCACATCCTCCCTTCTCAATCTTTCTTCTCTGCCTGCTCCATCTGTTTCTTTGTCTTCCTTTACCCCTCTATGACTCTGATACAGCTGCTCTGATGGCCAAAGCACACCCGACTTCTGCTCCTCTTGACCCTATCCCATCTACCCTTACCTTAAAAGACTACCCTCTACTTCCCTTTATCACTGCTCCTTTTAATACGACTGCCTCGACCTCCATCATTCCTTCCTTATAGAAACATGCCATCATTCTTCCTATTCTAAAAAAAAACCCCTCTCTACATCCATTCCTCCCTTCTAATTTCCAGCCCATCTTGCTTCTCCCTCATCTTTCTAAACCCTTTGAACGGTTCCCAAATCTCATCCTTTATTTCTCTGACTTCTCAGTTTCCTGCTTTTCAATCTGGCTTTCACCCTCACCACTCCACGGAGACTGCCTTACGCTAAACTCTTCTCTCTGCATGCTATACTAAACACTCCTCTCTCTCTCTCATTATCCTTTAGCAGCAGCCTGATCACTCCCCTTCTTTCCCCGTTTCTTCACTGGGTTTCTCTGGCTCTGTACACAATTGGTTTAAAACGTATATTTCCAATCGTGCCTACTCTGTTTCTTAGTCCAGCAATCTTTCTTCTTCTCCTCCTCTTTCTCACAGGGTATCCCATGGCTCTGTCTTGGGGTCCCTTCTTTTTTCACTTGTCATCTTGCCACCATTATCTCTTCTTTTGGTCTTTCCCACTGTCTCTATGCGGACGACAATCAACTTTTTCCATCTTTCTCCTTCTTATCCGAGATCCACGTTACTTTTCATTCTGTTTACCGGCCATTCCTCCGAAAGTTCTGTACTTTCCTGCTTCTTCCATTCCACCTCCCCTCCCCCCGGTTCCGATTTCTTTTCCTTCCTCTGATGAATCCAAGGATGTCATCACTTCTTTCCCTGGAGCAGCTTCCCCCTATGTGGCCAGGGGACGGCAGCAGCTACCTAATCCTGAACCTGGGGGCGGCTATATGAGGGAGGACCACCTGGGGGGGAGGCGACTCAAGGAGACCCGATGACATTAGTGGAAGAAATCACAAACTCCTTTTTCTTTAAAGGATACTTCCACTGCCCCCAAGGCCCTGATGGCTTGCTGCTACCCGCACTCCACCCCTCTGGGTGGAGTTGGCGTATCTAAGCTCCAAATTCCCACAAGAGAGGATATGTAGACCACTGAGAAGAAGAGAAAGAGACTGGGAGTAGTGAATGTCACTCCTCCGGTAGCTCTGCCTCAATTCCCATGGACTGATCTGAAACTTAATTTGACATTTAAAACTGTTGTGAATATTTCTTCAAACTCTACATAACAATCATCAAAATTGTCCTGTCACGATACAAATCATCAAGTTCATCATGCAAAACTACGGACAATACTTGTTTAGTCTCTGCCTACAAGTTGTTGCAAACTGACTTCACTTTTTCCAATCAAAGGGATACTGCCACGAGGAAGCTTAGCCGAGTAATGAAGATCAGTAATGACCGAGAACGGAAGTTGTTACAAATCGCTTATTAGCTGGCGGGACATTTAAACTGGAAATCCAGTTGACACGGGAGAGCTGGCTGGAGGGGTTGAGTCTCTCGGTACTGACCGAGGGACTGCTGGACGAGTAGAAGGTCTGTGGAGCCAACCAGCTCACAGGAGAAACCAAACAAGGCAGAATATGGAGGTCGGTATGCAGCAAGATCGCTGGAAAAGGAAGGACGACCTCCTGACGCACAGCGGTACCAAAATGTCACCTCCGCACTGCCGCAGCCCAGGGGTGCACAGAAAAGGAAAGCGAGAGCAGCTCTTCATCTCCTCTTATATTTCCCTGACTTTTTTACTGCACATCTCTGATCTTTAGTCTCCTTGCTTCCCGCCTATTTCCACTTAAATTCATCTTCAACTCATCGATTTGTCTCCTATTCTCCTTATCCCCTCGTGATTCCACCTCTCCTGCTTGCTTTTCTGTGTTGGCTTCCATTCCGCTCTCTGCTCAAATAAAATGTTCTCTGTCTAGCCTTTAAATCACTCTATAATCTTTCTGCCCCTTATCCCTCTTCACGTGCATCTTTCTAGTCTCCTACTGTGCCTCTTCGCTCACAATCTCTTTCTACCAACTGTTACCATCCCTGTGCTTAGTCCCGTTTCCGTTCCTTTGTTCTCACTCCACTGAAATGCCCTTCAATCCCTCTGCTTCAATTCTCTGTTTCGAATCCACCTTAACTTCCTGGACCTGCTACTTTCATGTTGACATTTTATGCACATGTTTTATTCTGTACAGTGCTTTGGCGTAAAACACTATAAAAATACAAATAAAAAACAAATGTTGAAAGATTACACTCACAGGCCCAAGTCTCCTCAAATTTACCACCACAAAATGTTATTTTTTCTCCTCACCACATAAATTGCACTTGTGGGACTGCTGTTATGCTCACCTAGTCTCTGCGGAGGCGTTGGGGCACAGTTGCAGCCCTCGCTGAACTTGAATCACCCCCTTCAGACTTCTCCCTCAGTAGAAAGGCTGTGAGCGGTGGTACGTGGTGATACTGCTCCTGCGTGGAGATAAGAGTGTGCGAGTGCGCCAATCTGTGATTGTTGTACCTCTCGAACCCTTCACCCCAAAGTACGGTTTCTGTGAGCATACACCGGCCCACAAATCTCACCTGTGAATTATGGAAGATAAGCTCTCCGTCCTGCTACTTCTGGCAGGGGCGCTTTGAATGGGATCTAGTTCCTTCACTGATCGCTGATAAGGATTAGTCCAGTCCAGCTGCGACTATGCTTCTCCTTATGATTGGTAAGTCTTTCTTGAGCTCTTGTGATGCTGTTTGTTCTGTTTAATGTCTTTATATGTTGGCTCCTATTTATGCCCGCAATGTGTCTCTCCTGTTTTCTTCCCTTAGATGGAAATGCGGCCTCACTGCAGCTGTGAGATGCGAGACACGGCCAGATGGATGATGGATGCTACCGCAATGTTCTACAGCAGGTAAGTGATGGTTTAAGGAAAAGCGCAAAGTATGGCGAAGCGCAAACTTAAACTGACTGTTTTTTCGATGTCTGACCTTGTCTTCTGTCTTTCCTTGCAGGCGCTGCTGTCGACATCGAAGCGTGTCGTGCTGCGGTGCCAAGATGAAGGAGATCGGCGTTCCGGAAAGTGTAAAGATGAATACTTGGTTCGCCAAAGAGATGTACAGGTAAGAACAGCTTCCCCCAGTTGGTAAGTATGCTGGCAGGAAGCAGGATGTCCAGGAAGCAGGATCTTCAAAGGTAAGTCTGACCTCAGGCAACGGTGAGTGTTACGCTGCTTGCAAGTGCAGAATAACGCAAAGCATCTCTTGAGGATCTGGGCAGCTTATATAGCTGAGATTGTGGGCACGCCCATTAGGGCCGGTTTACCAGCCACACCCTGCCACTCCTAGAGAGCGAGCACGTGCGAAGGCAATCCATTAGCAGCCACACCCAAGAATACATTTGGGGCTGCTTAATGGATGTAATGTTCAAGGTTAATGCATCCTGCTTAATGGATGGAATGTTCAAGGTTAATGGATCTGAAGTGCCATGTCCATAATAAAAGCTTTTTGGTGTTAAATGGATGTTCTTGTTTACTTTTGTTCATGAGCCTGGCGCTCCTGTGCATGCGACCCCTGCATGCCTGTGCCCCTGACTTCATGACCATGACAACTGCCCGATACCATCACTGTTGGTATGTAGCAGACAATCCAATCCAAAAAACAGTCCATCTGTGTTTTGGATAATCCTGAAATAAAATGTTCTTACTTCTGCAGATCTTCCACCAGTTTTTACTAGAAGTAAAAATAAATGCTCTAGTTGTTCTCTCGCATGCAAACAAGCAACAGATAAAGGTAGAACTAGATTCTTTGTGATGAATAACCTATGTGACACCTCTGAGCATAAGAATTAAGATACTTTCAAGGCAATGGTTAGTTGGATTGCCATCAGGATTATAGCTCTTAAATAAAAACATCCATCCATTCCAAGATGGTGGCTGAGAGGGGAAGACTTACTTCAGCGCTGCTCCGTCTCCCCTCCCAGGCTGTGCCAAAAAAGATTGCCAATGAAGCGGATTTCATGACCCGTATTACACTAACCTAGACGGAATGCGAGGTGGTCAAGTAGAGAGACCGCCCAGGCGAACCAGAGCTGCATGGGACAAAGGAGCAGAGCCAGGAACGGATGCGACTGCTGAAAAGTCGTATGTGAGATCTCATGGGCTAAGAGCAGCAGGGACAGCCCCACTGAGGTGCACGGAGCACGAAGAGACCAGGACTGAGTCCGCAACACGGAAGAGTCAACAGATGAGGAGCACACACAACCGCAAGTCCCTGAAACGAAACTGAAGGTGAAGGGCGACACCAGGCCCACCCAGACCATGTACGCAGCAGCCGACCCAGAGCGGGACCAGAAGGGGAGCGCGAGGTGGGACCCAGACCCCGCACCTCACATGGAGCGGGGAAGAACTCATACGACTCCCCACAACCACCAGCTACCCAGAGCTAGGGGAGATTCAGAACAGGGGTGAGACGGGAGAGGGATACTTACAAATCTCCTCCTGCAGACTACGTCAGGCTGGTCGAGTGGACAACACGGTGCCACAGAGGGATAACACGATACCGCAGGGCACCCCCCAGGACTGCAGGGAACGCAACTTCAAGACGGACACACAGGCGGACGGGGAGGCCTCCCCACATGATCCCTCTATTCGCCCACACAAGAGGAAAATTAGGGGAAGCACCCACGTCACAGCATTGGAACACGTATGGGGAAAGACAGCAAAGACAACACAGTAAAAACTGCCCATCCGTGCAACGAACAACCCCTTTTGCGCCCCTTCTCACAGCCAGGGATGAAGGAGTCCCCACATAGGCCGGCAGCATTAAATGACACCTGGGGGGCACAGGGAGCGCACAGCAGCCCATTAGACATCCCGACTCCAAACAGGGAAGGAGCAAAGAGGCCTGGAAGGTGCAGGGCGGACTCCCTCCAACACTCCGGCACAAATGGGCATGTAGTCACATTCAAAGTCGAATAAGAAAGCCTAAATAATACAGAGACATTCCCCCCTCATGCTCCCCTGGGGACCCCAAGCAAAGAGGGATTCCCCAAACAAAAAACGGGCACCCTTACAGCCTGAGGGCACACCAAGGAAGGAAGGGCAATAAATACATACCCAACGGTGCATCACGGATTATAGACCACGGCAAACGAATCGGGAGCCACGAGGGCTAGTGCAGAAGACTGGTGCAGCCCCCGAAGACGCCCGACAAGGACGGGAACCTCCACAACAGCGATACAAGACAGGAGGCGGGCCTAAACTACGAACCTAGGGGCGATAGCCCTACTCAACAGAGGGCCAATACGATCCCAGGGACCGTGTTGACAGCCCCAAAACGCAAAGGATCAACGACCAGCTGCACACATGTCAAAAACCAGGGGAAAACAACCTCAAAACACGCCGCAGACCCCACAAACAAGACAAGAACCAAACTTGAGGGGAGTCGAACCCATCACACAACCAAAGGGGAAAACAAACAGCGACCAAAACCTAAGAGCAGACACAGACAGAGCCGAAATGGCCACAAAAGAGGACATGAAGTCTTGGTTTGGGGAGATGCAGGCACAGTTCATGGCTTCGATGCACACACAATTTGAAATGATGATAAAATAACTAAAACAAGCGGTACAGGAGTTAAAAACAGAAGTAGTGAATCTTGGGGAAAGAAAGGACACACTAGAGAAAATTGTGTAAAACAGAGGAGGAGACGCAACAAAACGCCGAGACCCAGGAACACCTGGTCCGCATGACCCACCTCCTCGAAATCCAGTGCGAGGATCTGGAAAACCGCTCCAGGAGATCGAACATCAGGATAAAAAACCTGGTCGAATCAGGAGGACAAAAGATCTTTAGGATGCAGTACAGCAGGTCTTCAAGGACATCCTAGCAACCGAAGAGGACACTGATATCCCACCAGACAGGATACATCGGGTGGGACCGCGGAGAACAGGTGAACCGGGAGCCCGCCCATGCGATGTTCTCGTAGAACTCACGTCTTACTCCCAAAAGGAGCAGATCCTACGCAAAGCAAAGACAATGGACCATATCCGGATGAATGGAGTGGACATACACCTCTATCAAGAACTAGTGCAATCGACACTACAGAAGGGGCGAGAGATGGGTCCAGTAACGAGAGATCTAGTGGCTAAACAGATCAGGTATAAATGGACCTTCCCATTCGGTCTGCTTTTCTCGTGGGAAGGGAAACAATGAAGAATAAAGACCTGCGAGGAGGGCGTACAGCTAATGGACATACGAGACCAAGAAGGCGACCATCAGGGAAGTCGTATGGAAAGGTCCGCCACGCGGAGAACACAATGGGAAAGGAAGACTATCAACAGGAAAACCCCGCCGCCCATGTAAAAACAACTAGGACAAACACAATCCACAACAGCTACAAAGTAGTGGACGGAAATTCAACATACCAGAGCCCACCACCCCGAACACTTCAGGTCACACAGGGAACAGGAATTCTACAACCACATGACTGGGGGGGGGGGGGGGGGCTCGCCCTGGGTGCCGCTGGTGGAATCTAAGTGGTGTTGAGGCCTCCCCACAAAGTTATCTCTGAGTGTGTAGAGGGCATGGCACATAGGGCTCCATGCCTGAGCAACCATAGGCTCCAGAGCCCTCCTCAGGGAAGTTATGGGGGGGTTAGAGGGGGGCAACGCAAGTTGGGGGTGGCGGAGACCAGGAGGGGGAGGGGCGAGATGGGATCCGGAAGGAAAATGGCATTATCATCAAGAGGCTGGGACACATTAGTAGAGAATACCCAAACCACAAAAGAATGGGTCTAAACATCTTAACATACAATATCCAAGGCCTAAATTCACCAGTAAAAAGAAAGACAGTGGAACATTTCCTGCAGCAAGGGAAAGTAATAATGCTCCAAGAAACCCAAATTAGGGGGAAATGGGACATTTAGCGCTGAAAGATGTATGGTGAGGCATCAGAGGGCAACAACGGGGCTTTACACACTACTCACATGTTCATAACAGATATCTAGAATACACTATCTATGGGTCTCGTCCGGGCTCCTGGGGAGCGTCCAAAACAGAGATCGGAGCGCTATCACTCTCCAACCACGCTCCACTGTGGGTGGATCTCCCGCTTCCCCAACGACAGACATGGCTCTGGAGATGGAAACTCCCAATGGATATAGTCCAAGATCTGGTTATGGGCAAATCGGTCAGGGAACATATAATGGAATACTTTGCCAGCAACAACCTACCAGAGACATCCAGGGAAACCCTATGGTAAGCTTTTAAGGCAGTGACAAGGGGACACTTCATCGCACTCAAACCAAAAAGGGATACACAGAACCGCCAATGGGAGGCGGAACTAGAGGGGAAATTGACAGATTCAAACAGAGATGGCCCAGAAACACTCGACCAAATTAAAAAAGGTTAATTATATGTTTGTATTCAGTGTTTCTCTTCACATTCTTTTTTTCATCTTTTTCAAGTGAAAAAAACTTTTTTTTACTCCGATTGGAGCCAACTGAGAGTGTCCGATATTATGAGGCGTTTTCAGCTCATTTATTTATTTTCTGGGGACTTCCATTTAGCATGGGATCCTGGGTAGATAGGAGTATGTATACAAAACAAGATCAGGGGGGCCCATCAGCTAAACTAAAAGCACAAATGGGCCATCTTGCCTTGGTAGACTCTTGGAGAGAGGTCCAAAAAGCGACCAGAGGGTTCACATTTTATTCCCACATGCATCGGACCTCTCTAGAACAGACTACATCTGGGTCTCCAGTACCTTGCTAGGCCAGGTCTGTAAGCTTGAATTGGGGGCCAGGACCATATCCAACCATGCCCTTCTTGCAATCACACTGGAGCAGAAAAGGATCAGGTCGGGACTCGGACACTGGACATTCCTGGATCAGCTCTTAAAGGATCTGGTGATACGAGAGGATATGCGGGATAGGATTGGGGAGTTCTTTAAGCACAAAATGACCCCGATGTGCAAGAACACACAACATGGGATGCCTTCAAAAAGCCCATAAAGGAGAAGCAGATGGGAAGCCTGCAGGCTGACGTGGAAGCGCAATTGCAGGGCTAATGGCGAGAATGGTAACAGACGGGGGGTATTAGAAAGGAGTTTATAGGTATCGGGGGAGCAACTGAATCTCTTCCTGACCAAACGGGCAGAGAAATCTTTATTGTATATACAACAACGGTACTACCATAAGGCAAATAAAGTGGACCGGATGCTAGCGAGGCAGGTCAGGAAAAAGGAATTGTCGAGAACAATCCTTCAAATCAACACGGCACTTGGGGTTGTTAGCACCTCAAATGAAGACAAAGTCCAGACCTTTACTAATTTGTATGCAAAACTATACCCTTCAGACTCTCCGGGGATGGCTAATCAGGAAGTCCATCTCAGAAAATGTTGGTTGGTGACAGTGCCACCTGGGGAAAGGGAGAAGCTGGAAGGGGAAATAACGCCAGAGGAAGTATGAGCAGCGATTCTATCCCGCCCGGCAAATAAAGCTCAGGGGCCGGACGGTTATCCGGCAAGCTTTTACAAAACATTCACAGAACCACTAATTCCAGTATTGACTCCCCTCTAACTCTTTCGGGGTCTCGGGACGCATCACCCAGACTATGGAGGAAACAAAAGTGGTGTTCCCTAAACCTAACAAGGCTAAAACACAATATGGATCTTAACAACCAATTGCTTTGATAAAGCTAGATGCAAAATGTTTTACCAAAATACTAGCAAACAGGTTAGAACGGATCCTTCCCTCGTTGGTGCTGCCAGATCAGTCAGGTTTTGTCAAGGGGATATCAGAAGAGTGTGCAATCTCATAGAGAAGGTGAACAAAACAGAAATCCCTGCAATGGCGCTTTCCCTGGATGCCTAAAAGGCTTTCGACTGGGTTGAGTGGTCCTTTTTGTTTCTTAGAATGAAAACCATGGGTTCGGTCAGAGATTTCTGCACCACACGCCCACAATGCGATTAGCAATCAATGGCCACATATCGAGGGGAATCTAAGTCTCTCGGGGTACTGAGCAGGGATGTCCGCCGTCCCTGATTCTGTACACGCTCTACCTGGAGCCTATACCTGGAGATTCTACTGACGCGCATTAGGGATGGAGGACATAAAGGGAGTTCTTTTTGGGGGGCGAAGAGCACAAGGTCGTAGCCTTCGCAGACAATATGCTACTCACAATCACAGACCCCTGTCTGATCTCTACCGGAGGTGGCTGTAAGCCGAGGAGATTGGAGGGGAGGCAGGCCTGAAAATTAAACACCCATAAATCTGAGCTGATGCATATGCAGGCGGGAGGGCATCGCTGGCTGGGGCCTCGATAGCCTACCCCTACAAAAAGGCAGATAAGGGCCTTCGGTAACTGGGAGTACAGATTACGAGCTTGTTGGACGCCCTATGTCAGGCCAACTACCCCTCGTTGCTCACGTCGGTATGTGACACAAAGACTGAGACAGCCCTGCCCGAAACTGGTATGAATGCAGTGTGGAATGCTGAATGGCTGGGTGCTTGTCCCAATACACATTCCTTGTTGTGAGTGTCTGGAGGGAGGAGAATGACCTGAATGGACTGTGAGACTGATTGGCTGCCTGCCTGCATGAATGCCCTTCTGGATGATTGTTTGCCCGAGTGTGACCCAGCAGAGTGAGAGACCAAACAGTACATCTGGGGACCTCTCCCTAATGGAAATCGTTCATAAGCTGAAGTCGAAACTGATGCTTAATCTTGAAGCGGAGCCCGAAAAAGAAGGTTGACTGCTGTTACCATTGACCCAATCTATGAGACCTCTTCCCGAGCTACGAGCGACCATCGTGCACCACATACCTTCGCCAAACCTTCGAAGGACTGTCAACGTGAGACATGGACTGCCGAGAAATCTGAAGAGAAGCACCCGGACAGCCGTCCACCGTCATCAACCAGGGTGTGCAGGTTTGCTATAACCTCCGGAGACCGCAAAGCCGTGTTGCCCAGAAGCAGGGACAGCTGGATGCTGTGCTGCTGCCGACCGGAGCAGCAACGCTCCACTGATTAATACACTTTGAATTCAAGGACGCTCTCACCAGCACCGCCAACTGCTTTGTCCCACCGGAGAAACTCCTAGGCCGCCGACGTGCCTAGGAGTATTCGCCAGTGGGTTTCCCGCCAACTGAAGACCGCAGAGATGCCGACGACTCGATGCCCTTGCTGGGCCAAAGTTCTTCATAGACTCTTTGCAGCAACAAACTACTGTCGCTGAGGTGCACCGCACGCCTCCCATTCGCAGGACGTCCACGGCTGATCGTCGACAAGCACCGTCAGGAGCGAAGCTGCTGCCTCGACACCTTTGTTCACCATTTCCTCGTGGGATCTCAACCATCCGTGGCTCCTTCCCTAAAGGGAGCCGCTCAAGAAAGATCCGTCGACGACCCGACGTCGAACTCTGCTATTCCAGGAACATTGGGGTGGTAGAACTTGTATAGAAGGAAATAAGGCTCTTGTAAGCAATATATGGACTGGGTTTGTGCTATATCTTTATTTTACAGGTTGCCCAGGTGGGGGATCCTCAACCAGATTTGTGCCTAGGGTAGGGGCCCAGTATTCTGCCAATTGGTTAACCAACTTGTTTCACTCCTAAGTCTATTGTTGATTCCCTTTATTAATTGATTTGTATGCCATTTGAAACTGTCTACAGTTGATGCATTTTAATGGAATCAGAGTAATAGTGGTACCACATAGAAACTGTATATATTTGCCATTATAGTATTGCCAAAGTACAAAGTGTGTTATTGGGATTGTGTATATAACTTTAACCTTATTTTATATAAAGACTGTTATCACTAACATAGTGTGTGGACATTCCTTTGTGGGTGCTTGGGGACTACACTGTACTTAAGTACCAGCCTGCATCACCTCCTGAGAGCTTAAGCCTTGATTGCTCGTCCACGTTACCAAATGGAGAATCTTGGCTGGGGTGCTCTGTGCCTCTACTCTGCCATATAAAGAGCAGGAGTATAGACGCCCCCCTCCAGAGGCAACCTACAGTGCTTGAAAGTCCGAAATGCAGTGAAGCCGGAGCTATGATACAGCGCCGGAGGAACAAACAAAGTCCACCACGCATTAGGATGTAGATGTTTTCCTAGCCGAATCAGAGGGAGGAGGAGGGTGGAAGAGAAGGAGGGAGGGGGGGAGTGAAGTGTTACCCCATGTTCTTTTTTAAACACCCATGAATGAAAATAAGTCTGAAGTTTGAACAGGCTAAAGATGGGGAACACAAGGATATTGTATTATAAGATTAAAAGAACTGGGCACACTGACACTGGACACTACAAACTGTGTTTATGCAATTGGTGGTTTATTCAGGTTTAGCCTGTTCTAATAAAGATAAGTGTTGTTCATAAAACTGGACAGATTTGTATACAATGATTTAAAACAAAAAGATGTGAGTATTATCTCTGAATTTCACATAATGGTTTGTATTTAAATTTAGTTCAATCATTAACTCGAACTTTACGGGCATGGTTTCCAATGTGTATGATTGTGTAAGTATATTTTTACTCTAGTAGGCACAACATGTTTTTGGACTTAGTAATGGTGCAGAAATAGGAGACTGACACACAGGTGGCATGGTTGGTGGCATAATCTTTTATTATGCTAGAAAATACAGATACCCCACTCCAATCTTCACTCTGACCCCTCCCAATATTCAGACTTCGCAGAAAGTCAGCACTTGCTTAGAGGGATCTTCTGACTGAGGCCAGAAACCAGAAGGTGGATTAGCCAATTTAATGCATTTGACTCAGGATGTAAGACTGCCAGTTTTCACCAGATCTACGACCATCATGAATTCAAAGGGTGAAATCGAGGATGCACCACAAGATTTGGCTGACTAAAGACTGTTGCCCGACTGTTCTCCTCTTGAATGTAATGTGAATCAGCTGTGTGGTTACGGAGAATCCTGTAAAAGAATGTACAGATGGGGCGTGGCCTGGAGCACCAATGATGAGGCTGCTCCACTGATGGTCTCCGTATGGGTCCGCCGACCCCCCCAAACTAACTCCTCAGAAGGTCTCCGATGAGAAGGGAGAGCTCGCCACCAAGCAGGATCTCCAGGCCTTCATGTCAGATATTAAAGCGGAATTCCGGACCTGCATGACCGAACTCACTGCCAAGCTGGAACAAACAGAGCAACGGGTTGACAGCCTTGAACACCGAATAGTGGAGGTTGAAGAACTGGCAGTGGACCACTCCAACTCGCTGACGGAGATGCAACGCAACATCCAGACATTAATGGATAGAACCGAAATCCTCGAATTCAAGCAAGAGGATATGCAAAACCGCTCCCGGCGCAACAATCTACGCATTCGAGGGGTGCCCTCATCAATCTCGGATAAGGAGCTTCCCGAATACATAAGCATCCTCTTTCAATCTCTACTGCCGGACTTGGATGGAACGCAACTCCTACTTGACCGCACCCACAGAATGCGTCCCCGTCGGAGATCCGACACAGACACCCCCCAGATGTCATCACGAGAGTTCACTTTTTCACCACCAAGGAGGCCATCTCCACGATAGGCCGCTCAAAGGGCGATCTCTCCTTCCAGGGATCCCCACTCCAAATCTTCCAGGATCTATCCCCTCTAAACCTCCAAAAGCGCAGAATGCTCCGTCCCCTCACCCTCTTTCTCCGAGACCAGCAGATACATTATCAATGGCTGTTTCCCACGGCGCTACAATTTTCATATAAAGGCACTCCTCGCACCATCAGCCACCTCGACGACGCAGCATCCATTCTGCGGCCGGACTCCCCCGGGGGGGTGGGGTATTCACTCCCGCCCCGGACGGACCAGGCCCTGGAGACTGGCTCCCCTAAGCCGAGACGGACCACCTGGTCACGGGTGTAGAGATCCCGCAAACCCATATGACGGCTCATGTTTCCCCCCGAGGATCGCATAGCACTGGCACCATCTATATTCCCTCAAGCCCGCCGCGGACCCCGTGCGGCCTATACCCTCCTCCAAGGTGGATGTCATCGTATTACCCTTGGATTAAACCTCAATCATGTTGCCCAGGTTGCCCGTTGACGGCCTGGGCGTCCGGGGGACTCACCGACAGTCTTTAATCGGTCCCCCGGCCACAGTTAGGTCGTCCCATTGGAGGCCAAAGTTGGAAGTTCGGATCTCCCGTTGGAGACTATTATTAAAAACCATCAGCCACAGGAGCTCCAAATTTGCTGACACCTTGCAGCTATGGCTAACCTAGCTCCTCCCCAATCCCCCCCCACGGCAAACGGCCTCGGACGGCCAGCCCCCACACCTGAAACTTACCACTTTAAATGTTAGGGGCTTGAACTCCCTCCCCCCCGAAGACGAAATCCATCTTGTACAGGCTGCAAACCGACGGAACCTCAATCGCTTTCCTGAAACACACCTAATTCCAGCGGACCTCCCCTGCCTGCGAAGCAGGCTCTTCCCCATGCAATTCTTAGCATCCAATGGTACAAAAAAGGGAGGTACCGCCATTCTCTTCACTGCAGGCTTGAATCCCCAGATCCTCGCCGTTTTGCGATGCCAAGAGGGTCGCTTTATGGCTGTCAAATGCACTATTATGGGCCAACTCTACACACTCGCCTCAGCTTACTCCCCAAATGAGTTCCAAGAAGGGTTCTACCAAGACCTGGAGGAGATCCTCCTCCAGTTCACTGAGGGACAACTCATCGGGGGTGATTTCAACAGGGCTCCGGGCCCCCTCAAAGATAGAGCTCACTCCCCAACCTCCAAGGATCAGAAGCTGGCTGCGGCCCTGCTCCACTTGTTCCGCACGCTTAACCGTCATCGACACCCGGAGGGTACTATACCCAGAGGAGAAGGACTTCACATTTTACTCATACGTACACCGCACTTTCTCCAGAATCGACCTGGCCTTCACGGATGATGTCACGATTGGCCCCCGGATCCTCTCGGATCATGCTCCAGTCTCGCTCTCTCTCCGAGTCCATGGCCCGGATCCCCATCCACGCCGCCAATGGAGCCTGTATGACCCTATACTGGGGGGACATGACTGTGAGAGATTCGATCGCCAGGACAATTAAAAACTTCTTCACTGAAAACCGCAACAAGGACACTTCCCCATCTAATACCTGGGATGCCATGAAAGCCGTGCTTAGAGGGGAACTGATCGTCCAAGGTGCCGCGTTTCACAAACAGAAGGCGGCGACTCGAGATGCCTTGGAGGCCAAAGTCTGCGCAGCCGAAGCTATCCACAAGTGGAAGGGCTGGTCCCCGAAATCTTACAAAGCCTTACAGATGGCGAGGAAGAGGCTTGAGGCGCTCTACGCCGACACCACTGCAAACCTGCTTGCTAGAACCAAACAATGGTATGTCCACAATAACAAAGCCAACAAGCTGCTGGTCAGTAAGCTGGCTAGGGAGAAGACTTGGAGATCCATCCTAGGGAAAATACGGCTAGCAGTCGCTGTTACGCTCACCTGGCTCCCACAGAGGCGTCGCTCTGAACTGGACAGCTGCGGTCTCCACCAATGTGACACGTAGGGCCGAGATGACGGACTGGACTGGCCCACCTAGCTTCGTTTGCTTGGCCCGTAGGAATATTCTTCTGCAAATGGAGAAAGGGAATTAACCACCCGTGGAGTTGAGTGTAAATTCCCCCCTCCCCCACTGTTCTCCCCACAGATCACCTTTGATGTCCCCTCTATGGTCTCTACCTGACGGTTTGAAAAGATGAGCTCTCCATCCTGCATTGAGCGCAGGGGCGCGTTGATAACCAGTTGCTTCACTAGCTCGAAGGAATTGGTGAGTTCCGAACAATATTGACTCCAAAAAATATGTAGTTCGGAAGAGTTCACAAGTCTGACTTTCACTCTTGTCCGATTCCTTGCAGTTTGCAGCTTGACCCCAGCGAAGAGTTCCTCGTGGTAGCTGACGAAGTTCAGGTAAGGATTTGGCTTATCCTACACAGTTCAATAAAATAAGGCCAGAATGTAAGCTGCTTGTTCCCTTAATCAGGTGTGGCGAGAAAATATGAAGTTCGGGGAATTATGCCTCCGGCGGTAAAATGAGGTAAGTTTATTGCGGTGAGAAGAGTTGCAGCATGGTCTGCATCAGGTTCTACTTTATGAGCCCGGCGCCTATGCCTCAATTTTTTGTCAATAATAGCTTATTTCATGAATCTCTAAAATTCCTCAGTCACAGTAGCACTTGGATTAAATGGCACATTTCTCAACATGTGCACCATTGCGAGTACCCCTTTAAGCTTAATGTTGCGGTACTCAAATCCTTTAAAACATTCCCTCGTTTCTGAAGTCACTTAATGTACCACACAGTTCTCCTCTATCTTATGTTTCTGATAGAACGTTCTTACTATTAGGATCATGTTTCATCAATAGATCCTCTTAGAGGACAACCTAGAATGGAAGAAACTTGAAAGGTACTATTAGATTATTAACTACCTTCTTTCACTGGAACTTCTTTATTTCTCAAACATGCCCAGAAGATGGCCTGGTACGATTCGGATGTGGTATGATATTATAAGGGTTCTTGTGTAGCACAACTTTCATCCTCAAATAGACACCTTGGCACTTGAAGCAAAGCCCTAAAAAACAGATAAACAGATAAATTGACCCCCAGATGTCTTAACAAGGCAAAAAATGAATATTTGTGCTATGGCGGAAAGCGAGATATATCTGAAATAAGTCAAATCTCTGGTGGCAGGTAGTACTTAAGTTTTGCTGCATTATGTTTTTTGGAATTACCAATTGGCGTGGATTAGCTTAACTGAGAGGTCTGGAATATTGGTAGCGGGGAAAACATATATATATTTTTTTTAAGTGAGTGACCCTGGTTTGTAGGGAATTGCGTTGCAGGCAGTCAGTGTGGCTGGGAATATAGGTTTACAATGTCCCAATGAAAACATTCTACACTACCTGCAGTTTGTGAAGACTTCTATTGGGGCGACCCATGTATGGGATACATTACTCACCGTAATCGTATTTCTGATGCTTGTATCTGCTTAGATTCACATGCTGTGCATAGGCCGACACCTAGTGGAAGCTGCGGAGTATTACAGTTTGTTTTTCGAAACTCGAAAATGGGCGTCGACACAGGCGTGCCAGTAATACTATCCCTAGTGTGACGTCCACTGTACCCAAGATCCCTCACGCGTCTAGGATCCTCAGATTGTATTTTTTCTGACATGAGGAAGCATGAGGAGTAGCATGAGTACAGATAATCCAAGCAGATAGACAGAAAGGTAAGACTATCAGCAATCATGCGCCTTCTCTCGGAGGGGAGGAAGGGTGGGTCGCATGTGAATCTAAGCAGATACAAGCATCAGAAATACGATTACGGTGAGTAATGTATCCCTTCTGAGGCTTGTGGAATCTGCTTAGATCACATGCTGTGCATAGATTAGCGAGCAGTACCAGAAGAAGGAGGTGGGATGTGAGAAGGGTCATGAGCAAACAGGTGTTTTAGAACCGCTTGTCCCACTTGTGTATCTGTCTTGGAATGAGTGTCAATGCAGTAATGCTGAGTAAAAGTGTGAATAGAGCTCCAAGTAGCTGCTTTGCAAATGGTGTCGAGGGGAACATTTGCAATGAAAGCCAGAGTGGCCCCAATGCCTCTAGTAGAGTGGGCCCTTGGCGTAAAAGGCAGAGTTTTTTCAGAAAGAGAGTAACACAGCTGTATACAGTTGATAATCCACTTCGAGATAGCGCCTTTAGAGACGCGATCTCCCTCTCTGCCTGTAGCTACGGAGACAAACAGTTGATCTGTTTTCCTTAGCGGTTTGGTCTTATTTACATAGTAGAGGACCGCCCTACGCACATCTAGGGTGTGTAGTTTCACCTCAGCCGAGCTTTGCGGGTTCTGGAAGAAAGCCGGAAGCTCGATGGACTGGTTTACATGGAACTTTGATATAAATTTAGGTGAAAACCTAGGGTGTGTGCGTAAAACCAGTTTGTCTTTATGGATAGTAAAGAAAGGATCCTGCACTGACAGAGCCTGAATTTCACTGACCCTTCTTATAGAGGTAATGGCTACTAAGAAGGCCGTTTTATAAGTCAGGTGTTTGAGACTACTTTTATGCATGGGTTCGAAAGGGGGGCCCATGAGCTTAGCTAGCACCACATTAAGGTCCCATCCTGGCGGTGGGTTCGAAATAGGAGGGTGAAGTCTCTTTACTCCTTCCATGAAGGCTTTAACTACTGGTACTTTCCACCACGACACCTTGTTATGGGATGTGGTTTAAGCCGAGAGGGCTGCCAGGTGTACTTTCAGAGAGTTAAAAACCAATCCTGCATCCAGCAGGTGGAGCATGTATGTCACAACGTTGGAAGGAGTGCAATCAACAGGGTTGATTTGTTTATTCTGGCACCAAATAACTAATCTCTTCCACTTGTCAAAGTAACAGTGCCTTGTGTTTGGTTTCCTGGATTCTTTTAGGATGTCCATACACCTCTGTGGTAAATTGAGATGTCCAACCTCTATGACTTCAGGAGCCATGCTGCCAGGTTCATTGAGTTGGGTTGCTGGTGCACTGTTTGACCTTGTTGCTGGGACAGTAGGTTGTACCAGGTTGGAAGTTTGATAGGCTCGCACACCGCCATCCTGCGTAGGTGTGGAAACCATGGTTGTCTCGCCCACATGGGAGCAACTAGGATGAGCGTCATCGATTCCTTGTTCATCTTGTACACCACCTTCCTGATGAGGAGTTGGTGGAAAAGCGTACGCAAACATCCCTGACCAGTTCATCCACAGGGCGTTCCCCTTGGGAGTCTGGCTGGGGGAACCTGGATGCAAATCCTGGGCATTGTTTGTTTTCGCTTGTGGCGAATAAGTCTATAGTGGGGAAACCCCACTGACAGAAGAGATCTTTTACGATTTCTCTGTGAAGGACCCATTCGTGTTCTTCTGGGAGGGTGTCTCTGCTTAGAGCATCCGCTAGGGAATTGAGCTCCCCTGGAACATGTTGCGATGACAGGAAGATGTTCCGTCTGAGTGCCCATATCCATATTTTCTGGGCAAGCTTGGACAGATTTGGCGAACGAGTCCCTCCTTGCTTGTTCAGATAGAACATGGCTGTCGTGCTGTCTGTCCGGATCTGCACCGACAAGTTTAGTAGATGGGGCTCGAACGCCCGAAGCGCTCGGAATACTGCCAGAAGC
Organism: Ambystoma mexicanum; assembly: GCF_040938575.1. NCBI lineage: Eukaryota > Metazoa > Chordata > Amphibia > Caudata > Ambystomatidae > Ambystoma > Ambystoma mexicanum. Next base: position 510,458,159 of record NC_090927.1, on the reverse strand, counting down.
TCTAGCAGGTTGATGTGGTTCTTGGCTACTGAGTGAGACCAGAGACCCTGAGCTGTGTGGTGGAGATGGTGAGCTCCCCACCCAGTCAGGCATGCATCTGTAGTCACTACTGCCTGTACTTCGGGATCGTAAAAGGGTTTTCCCCTTGCGAGATTCTCTCTTGTCCACCAGTGTAGGTTTTGTACAAGTGTTGGCGAAACGACCACTAGATCGTCCCACTGACCACTTGCCTGAGACCACTGTTTCGCCAACCATTCCTGCATGGGACGCATGCGCAGTCGTGCGTGGGGGACCAGGTAAATGCATGACGCCATCATGCCCAGTAACCGCATTGCTTTGCGTACCGTTATTTGTTGACCGGACTGATAATTTGGAATTTGCAGTAGTATATTCCGAATTCTCTCTTCCGAAGGGAAGGTCAACCCTCTCCGAGTATCTAGGATTGCTCCTAGGAACTGTTTTGAGGTGCTTGGCACCAGGCTTGACTTCTTCTCGTTGATTGAGAAGCCTAATTCGTGGAGGAGGTCGATAGTCCTTTGAATGTTTGTCCTGCAAATTCCTGGGGTTTCCCCCGTTATGAGCCAGTCGTCCAGATAAGGGTACACTGGGATTGCCTCCCTGCGTAGGTGTGCAGCTGCCACTGCCAGTACCTTGGTGAAAACCCTTGGTGCTGAAGCTATCCCGAAGGGCAGTACCTTGAATTGGTAGTGGTGACTGTCCACCTTGAAGCGCAAGTACTTTCTGTGCGCCGGGAGCATGGAAATATGAAAATAAGCTTCTTTCATATCCAAGGTTGCCATGTAATCCCCCTTTTTTAGGAGGGGGATTACCTCTTGTAGCGTGGTCATACGGAATTTTTGGGGCTTGACATACTTGTTGGCAGGCCGTAAGTCCAATACTGGGCGCATTGTCAAATCTTTCTTTGGCACAAGGAAGTAAGTTGAATAGATACCCTTGTTTACCTGGTGTCCTGGGACGAGTTCTATCGGGTCCTTTTCTAGCAGAATGGCGATCTCCTCGAGAAGGATCTTCTGATGTTCTAAGGAGTGTACTCTTTGTCGTGGAGGATGGTTCCGGGGACGCTGCAGTAATTCTATACAATATCCTGTGGACACTGTTGACAACACCCATCTGTCTGAGGTGATCCCTTCCCAAGCCTGGGTGAAGTTGGAAATGCGTCCCCCTACTGGGGTTGCGTGAGAAGGGACCCTGAACTGAGCGTCACTGCTTTGGTGGAGGCGTGCCACCTCCCTTGTTGGGGCTGCCTCTGCCTCTCCCACGACCTCTTTTGTTACCCCTGCCGAAACTTTGGGTAGACTGCTGGCTGTTGTTCCACTGTGTACCCTGTCCCTGGGCATAGTTGCCTCTTTGTGAATTTTGGCCGCGTGGGCGACGAAAATTACTGTTCCCCCTCTGGTTAGGGGGTTTGTTGGTTAGTTGGCCAAGGGATTTCAGTGTTTTGTATTCGTCTTTGGCGTTTTTAAGTGCGTCTTCGACCGCTTTCCCAAACAATAGATCGGGTTCCACCGGCTTGTCTATTAATGAAGCCGGAGTTTCTGTTTTGAACCCCGACTGCCGTAGCCACGCATGTCTTTTGATAACAGTACCTTCTGCTATCAATCTTCCTGCGTTGTCCGTGGCGTCGAAAGTTGCTTTTAATATGCAACCAGACACGGCTCTCCCTTCTGCCGAGATCCGAGCCAACTGGCCCTTTAACGGTTCAGGAGCAGATGCTACGAGTGCCGCGACCTCTTTCCATTGATGGCAGTTGTAACTGGCCAACAGGGTGGTGGAGTTAGCAATTCTTGCTTGGTAGGCGGACGTTGAGGCTACCTTTTTGCCAAACCCGTACAGTTTCTTGCTCTCCTTGTCGGGAGGAGCTTCTGATGACGATAAGGGTGTTCCAGCCCTCTTCCGAGTGTTGGTAACAACTAGGGAGTCTGGTTTAAGATGTCCTCTTATATAGAGAGGGTCAGACTGGGCTGCCCGGAAAAGTTTTTCGACCCTGGGGTTGACTGCTCTGGTGAGGTTTGGGTTCACCAGGGACGGGTCTATTCTACGTTGGATTGATTTAAGGATAGGGATGGTCTGAGCGACCGGCCTCCTCTCTCCCACCAACTCTTCTGCGAAGTCCCTTTCCTCCTGTACACCGTGGGCGTCGATGTGAAAATGTTCTGCTGCGTGAGCGAGAACCTCATTAAGGAGGGGCTGGTTATCGACTGGCGAGTCGGTAACTGGGGCTTCGCTCTCTACTGGGGAATCTACTCTGTAAATTTCCTGCTCATTGTCTCCCTCCTCCTGGTCCTCATCATCCGCATAGTACCCAGTCCCGGTCTGTTCCTCCATATTTTCAAACTCCTGGTCCCCCTCAGGGAAAGGCTGTCCTTGGTACCTGGGGTGTGGAGTGGAGTATGGAGTAGAGTAAGGCTGCACCTCGAAGGGTTCAGGTCTTTCGAACCGGGCCTTTTTACTTAGGGGGATAGGATCAGTGGAACCTGAGGGTGTGGCCCCCTGAGGGTCACACGAGAGGAAATGCTCTGGATTTTTGTCGTAAAAATCAGCCAAGGAAGACATCCTTGACATGACCCTGTCTATGTCTTCACTGGACCATTGTTTGGAACAGGGGATGACCTTAGTAGGCAATTTAGGGGACTTATCAAAGGTAACCTTGCTGGATGTTGATCCTTCAGTAGACTTGTATTTGTCTGTCTGCTTAGGGGGTAAGGATGGTCTTACAGTGGATGAATGTGCTTTCCGCTGTTTTCCCCCCTCCCCGTGCGTGGAAAAATGTTTTCCCTGTCCCTTGGAGGCCCCGGAGACTTTCGACGCCTGGCGTCGAGGATCGGGCGAGGTATCTGTGTCTTTCGACCGTGGGGCCTCGCTGGTATTAACTGCCTGGGGGTGGAAGTCGTCCGACGATCGAACTTCCGTTAGTCTAGGGAGCGAGGCACTCTTGGCAAGAGTGGATGATTGCCTCGCGTCATGAGGCGATCTCGATCGAGAGCGCCCAGAGGACACCGAGTCGGACCGTTCTATCTGTGCCTCTTTCCGAGAAGTCGACGTCGTCGAGGTTCGGTTGGACTTAGTGTGCTTAGTGTGTGTAGGGTGTGTAGCGCTTGCGTCGCCGGGGGTCTTCCCCATAGCTGCCCTGCCGGACGACCTTCCGAGTTCGGGGACCTGCGCTCGGCTGTCTTTCGACGCCGTAATGCCCTCGCCGTCCGAAAGTACGGCGTCGCTGCCATCGCTGAAGGCGCCCTCCCCTGCCATGGCCGCCTGCCTGCTGTGGTGGGCCCAACGCTTTGTCGAACGGTCCTTAAGTGTCTTAGGTTTAAACCTACTACACGCTCTGCAGTTCGCTTCGGGGTGGTCCCTCGGCAAGCAGAGATTGCACGTGGCGTGCCTGTCGACCCAAGGGTATTTGCGGTTGCACTTGGGGCAGAATTGGAAAGGGGTACCCTCCATACGCACCTTAAGGCAGCAGGCTGGTAAGTGTAGGAAATATATAAGGTGTACCTATATATATATACCAAGAGTGAAGAGTATGTACCACCCCCCACTCTCCCTACTTGCAGGGCCGAGGCCAGCGGCCTACCAGGCCCGGGCCGAGGCCAGCGGCCTTCCTAGGCCCAGATCCGTCGTGCAGCAGCCGACGGTCGATGTCTTCTCCAGCCGTCGTCGAGTGTCGAGGGTCCACGTTGGGGTGGGGAAGGAAAGGATGTCAATAAAGAATAATAAATTTCAATTATTAGCAAAAGTATGGCTAAGGCCAGGGGACTCCGCAAGATGCTTCCGACCAGTATGGCGGAAAAAAACAATCTGAGGATCCTAGACGCGTGAGGGATCTTGGGTACAGTGGACGTCACACTAGGGATAGTATTACTGGCACGCCTGTGTCGACGCCCATTTTCGAGTTTCGAAAAACAAACTGTAATACTCCGCAGCTTCCACTAGATGTCGGCCTATGCACAGCATGTGATCTAAGCAGATTCCACAAGCCTCAGAAATATTGTTACAAAAATCATGTCTACTGAAGATAAAAGCATTAATCTGTTGTATTCTATGGAAGAAGAGAAGGATGCCAAATATCTTCAAATCATAAATGGATGAGAAACAACAAGTGATGTGTCCAACCTGGTTCTTTGAAGATAGAGGATGAAGCAGTACTCCCACGTTACCAACCTGGAGAGTAGCAAAGGGACACTGGCCCAACAAAGGGGACAAGTGACAAGGATCAGATTGCAGCAGTTTTCCTCAATGGTCGTAGTTGGAGAGATGACTTACCATGATGATCTTTCTATGAATCCAGCTCTGCTGGATGAGGATATCTATCAAGATGAGGAATCTGCTGGAGAAAAGCAATCCACTGAAAAAGTCAGTTTTCAGGGGTTTGGATTTTTGGGAGACGGTGAGCCTTCATCAACACATGCCCGCCATATGATTTTTGAATTGGACTGTAGCTCTGAGGGCATCCCCAAACAGAAAATGACCTGGTTGTCATCTGTGTAGATGCACGCTCCGACCACAAATGACAGAATGTGATTGGCCAGAGAGATGATTTAAAGATTAAAATCAAGCAAACCCTGGGATAAGCCCTAAGGGCTGGGAGACCACAATCTGAAATGGCAGTAAAGAGGTTATTTGCAGCCCATCAGGAAGGATGCCCCTCAAGTTGGAGCACTCTCCACAACCCCTAGCTGGAACAGACTGCCCAGTAGAGTGGTTTGGGCAACAGTGTCAAAAGCCATTGCCAGATCAGTTACTTGGGCCAGTGACACCGAAGACCAATGGGCCTCTATGCAGCTGGTAGAAATCCGCCCAGTAGATATTTGGCAACCCTTTAAGTGTTATGTGTTGCGTGCCCGGGGTAATGCCCCCCTTACACAGTTTGTGTTTGTTGTTTGCTGACCCATCACCTGAAACTTAATACTTGTTTGTACCAGACTATCCCAATGCTAGTTCTACATTCTTAAGTCTACTTGAAGTCTGTGTGTGTCGTCAACTGCTCTTTATATTTGAATAGTTCTATGTTATTTGTACTGTGTTTGCATAAGCCGTGTTACCAAGTGCTTTAATAAGTTGAAAAAAAAGCCATTGACAGATTCCGAATGACACAGCTTCCGTCCCCCACCCTCCTGAGACAGTCCGTAGCTGCAATAACTACAGATTCTGTGCTCTGACTGAGTCAAATGCCTGTCTGAAAATCATATAGTGGATTTTCTTCAACAGTTTGTAATTGTCTTGTGGCCATGACTAAAATGAGTTTCCTAGGGAGCTGAGAAATAGGCTGAAAATTGTATGGGTGACCTGTGTGAAGAGTTAGTTTCAGTAGGCGGTAGGGAGTGGGTTGTAACCACAGAATGACCTTCATGATATGATAGGTTATTTATGACACACTTTATACCCAGATGTTTCTAAGCGCGGACCTGGGTATCGAGCCTGTGATGCTCCGTGTCGTCTTGCTTCCTGATCTATCCTCCCGAGTAGCTTTTGCGCCACTGACTATCCAGTTGGCATAAAGATATTTTGAGTTTTTTTATTATATGTTCATACCAGGGTTTAATGGGTTGAGTCGAAGATGGATTTTTAGAGATTTGACTTGGTGCAAAAGCATCTACCGCTTCAGAAATGTAAGAATAGACGTGGTTGAGTATTCTGGCTGTGTACTTTTAACAACTTGTGCAAAGAATATTTTCATGGTCTAGAACAGGTGTTGCATTGGACAACTTGTGATCTGTGGTTCAGGAGCTTTTAACTAGCTATTTAGCTTAATTAAAAACAATACTTGTGTATGGTACATCCATGGGAAAAGAAGGGATTTTATTTTTGACAACCTTGACTCACTCTGCAGACAATCGAACATCTGTCTGGCATTGTGGGTCGGCTGCTTTACTAGTTTCAGCATGCCTACATAGAATAAGCTGTCCACTGTTGCCGTTACATCCGTGTTATCGGCGTCATCAAACCAGTAATTAAGATCCCCAATAAAGGCTAGTCATGAGCAGAACAAATTACTTACCCGTGGTAATGTTCTTTCGATTGGATGTTCCTCCCAAGTATTCCTCATCTTTGATATACTCTGATATCCTGCTTGCAGCTCGGACACATTTTATAGCAGAGGGCACTGTGCATCGTCGTTGACCTGGTGTCCTTCGAGGGCTTCCGTCATCCTCAAGTATGACGTTGACGCTGGTATAAAAAGGCACGCAATGTGCCGTTGCCTCAGTTCGTGTTTTTCCTCTCACCAGGACAGCAGTCTTGAAGACGAGAAATACTTGAGTGTTAACAGAGAGGATGGTTTAACTCATGAAAACTCCTTGACACATGGGGATGGTTGGCAGGGGTGATGAGAAATATGTGGGAGGAACAACCAATCGAAAGAACATTAACAGGGGTAAGTAATTTGTTCTTCAAATGGATTGCGTTCTCCCGCGTAATCCTCATCTTGATATTCTCCCATAGCAGTGGTTTGTAGGAGGTGGGAAAGAAGAGTTCAGTGTCGATTTATGCTGTGTAAAACAGCCTTTCCAAATATGGATTCTTTTCCGAAAGGGAATCTAAACAGTAATGCTTTGCAAATGTATGCACAGAAGACCAAGTGGCAGCACTGCAAGTGTCGTGCAGTGGTACCCCTGTCTGGAGGGCAGAGGAAGCGGCTACACCTTTAGTTGAGTGAGCCCTTACACCTTCAGGAATCTCTTTCCCAGCCAAATTGTAACATTCAGATGTAAACAATATGATCTATGAGACCGTATTTATTTAGTTACCGCTTGTCCCATCTAATGGCCAGTGTAACCAACAAAAAGCTGGTCGTCCAGTCTTATTTTAGAAACCCTGTTAATATAAAAACTCAAGGCTCTTCTAGGGTCAATTTGTCTTTTTTTGCTAAATAAAATTATGACACTATTTTTGGCAGAAAAGATGGGTGGACCCTCAAAACTACCTTGTCTTTATGGAAAACCGTGAATGGTGGTTTAGAAGTCTAAGAAGGCCTGAAGCTCGCTCACTCACTCAGAGCATAGGTAATAGCCGTCAAGAATACTTTTTTCAAAGACAACACCCTAAGTGGAAAGGAATGTAATGGTTCAAAAGGAGAACGCATCATGAAGCTTAAAACTAGGTTGCAATCCCAGACTGGAACTATGGATGCAACCGGTGGGAAGATGTCGGTCAACACTTTCAAAAACAGGATGGCAATTAGACCCTTGAAGTAGGAACCTTGTTCTGGAGAGCGCTTGAAAATGGACATTACCGTCAGATAGCCTTTGGCTGTAGCAACCTGTAGCCCCTGACGGGTTAGATGTAGGAGAAAAGACAAAACCGATGATGTGTTGCCAGAAAATGGGTCAATTCCTTTATCACTACACCAGCTGCAAAATGTGTTCCAGTGGCAGCAGAATAGAGATTTAGTTGCTGGCCTTCTGGCCAAAAGCAACACCTCCATGACGTCTTCCAGAAGGTCCCAATCTTAGTACCTCAACCTCTCAGAAACCATGAGTGGAGGTTGAGGGTCCTGATCTCTGGATGAAGAATATGACCTCCCTCTTGCAAGAGGAGATCCTCCCTTTGTGGAAAGCTAATAGGAGGGTAGATGGACATTTCCAGAAGTTCCAGGTCCTCCTGGGCCAATCCGGGGTAATCAGGATCATGGATTTTCAAAACTTCCCCCACCCTCGTGAGAACATGAGGAATGGCGGGAAATCGGTGAAAACGTATACTGAAGTGGAAATTCCCAATCCACTACGAACGCGTCCCCTAGAGCTCCTCTGAGGAAATTCTATGGAGCAGAACAGGTTGCACTGCGTGTTGACACTGGACACGAAAAGATCCATTTGAGGGGTTCCCCAAAGGGTGTAGATCTCCTGAAGGACTTCCTGAGCTATTTCCCACTCGTGGGAGACAGTGCTCTGCCTGCTCAGAGCATCCGCCGCAGTGTTTTCTTCTCCGGCCAGATGGACCGCCGACAAAGATCCATTCTTGTAGTGTGCAAACCCAAAGCTGCATTGCCTCTCTGCACAGTGGCAGTGAGCCTACACCCCCTCTCTTGTTGAGGTAATGCATGGCCACTGTGTTGTCTGTCATTAGCAAGACACTCTTTCCCCGTACAGAGGGCAGAAAGCCCATCAGGGCAAGTCTGATTGCCCCCAGCTCCAAAAGGTTGATGTGCAGTTTGGACTCAGATGGAGACCAGTGTCTGCTGATCGTCAAAGCGGTGGTGTGAACCTCCCAACCTGAGAGGGAGGCATCCATAAACACAGCAATCTCCGGCCAGGATTGCCAAAAATGTTCCCCCTTTAACACATTCTCCTTGAAGGCCCACCACAGGAGATCCTGAGCGACCCTGCTCGGAATCTGTACCAGATCCATCATCCTGCCAGAGAACTGACCACAGAGTCTTGAGGGCCCACTGAAGGGATCTGATTCTCAGTCGGGCCCCTGGCACTAGAAACATGCAGGATGCCATGAGACCGAGCAACCTCAGAAAATCGAAGGCCAGAAGACTTGGGGCACTCTGAAACTTGTTTACCATCAGCGAAATGTGGATAGCCCTTACCTCAGGCGGAGAAGCTTTTCCCAAGGAAGAGTCCAGGACCACTCCAATGAATTGCAGCTTTTGGGTAGGTGTCATGTGAGACTTCCTGAAGTTGAGGGAGAAGTCCAGCCGGTGGAGAGCGTGACAGGTGCTGTCCAGATGATCCAGAGCCTGCTCGGGTGAAAAGGCTTTGATCAGCCAATCATTGCTGCCAACACCGCCATAAGTTTGGGTGAAGACCCTCGGGCAGAGAGCAGCCCGAATGGCAGAATCCAAAACTGATCGAGAACTGCCAATGGCGAATCGCAGGTATTTCCTGTGCTTGAGATGAATTGGCACATGAAACTAAGCATCCTGAAGATCCAATGACATCACCCAATCCTGGAGCTGAAGGGCCTGTAGGATGTGCCTAAGTGTGACTACCTTTTTTATAACACTTTTTTATTAATTTTATCAAGTGCATAAAACATACAGGTGAGGTAAACAAGAATCAGTAGACTCAGCAATACATACAACCAAATTGCAGCCAGGATTACGCAGTGTAGAAACAGAGGGCTGCCTCGGTCGGCAGGGACGCAGGGGAGAGAGGAAGGCAGCAGGAAGGGGCAAGAGAAGAAAAAGAATTTTAAAAAAAAAAAAGGCGAGTGGGTTGTCAGGGACTAAGTCTCATTGATCATCCATCCATCTCCTCCAGAGAACTTGCGTGGGCACCCTCTTGCAGTGAAAACTAGTCTCTCCAAGGAAGTACACCTAGTAACAGCATTAGTCCATCGGGTCATGCTCAATGCTGCACTGGACCCCAAATTAGCTGCGAGCTGTCTTTTGCCCACCCCCAATGCTACGGCCACAAACAGTTTTTCATATTTAGTGAGGCCCAGTTCTCCCCAAATCCCCAGCAGAATCACTTTTGGGTCTAGCGGAATTTGTGTTCCCACCGTTCTCGAGATCGTGCACAAGCAGCCTTCCCAGAATGACCGTACCACATGATACTCCCAAATTATGTGGAAACAGGATCCCCTTTCATGCTTGCAACGGAGGCAGGCCTCCCCGACTGTCCTACTCCATTTAGCCACCGTGATTCGGGAATAATAGGACTGGTGCAATACCCTGAGTTGGATCAAACGTAATTTCGCATCTATGCCAATTTCTTAAGGTAACATCAAAGCTTCCACCCATTCTTCCCGCTCCAACATGTCCACATCCCCCCTCCCATTTCTCCTTCAGCCTAGTGAGCTCTTGGGTGCCAAAGAAGTTAAGCACCTGATACAGCGTAGAAGTAACCCTAGAAGAGATACATTACGTAAGGACATTAGCTTCCAGGGGGGAGCAGGGCGGGACTTCTCCCAAAAACGAAAACTGGGCATTTATGGCGTGAGCAAGTTGTATATACCTAAAGCGGTCCCCTGGCCGTAGGTCAAAGCGTTCCTTGAGGACATCAAATTCAACCAAGCGCCTTCTCTGAACCACTTATTGCAGTGTATGAATCCTGAGCCCCTCCCAGTTCCTCGGGGCCCCATCTTTTGGATTTCGGGGAGGTGCGCCTTGTGCCATAAGGGTTGCACCAAGGTGGGCTTGGCGCCCCAACCAATATTTTTAAGTGCCGCCTTCCATGAATGCAGAATGTGAAGTGACATGCGGAGGATTTTAGCCAGATCGCCCCTATGGGCATACAGAACCTGAAGAGGGGAGAATGGGTGCATAGCCGATAACTCTAGGTGGATGTGGGGAAGTTCACTATTCCCATGTAACCAGTCGTTGACCACCCCTGACTGCGCCGCTAGATAGTATGTACGGATGCATGGTAACCCAATCCCTCCCTCCCAAATTGAACGCTGCCATGTCCCAAGGGCGATCCTGGGCTGTTTCCCCCTCCATAGGAGAGCCCGTATAAGCCCGTCTATTGACGTGAAGATACCCAGGGGGATGGGCAATGGAACATTTTGTAAAACTTATAACAACGTCGGGAGTGACATTTTAAATAATGCAGCCCTACCCATTAAGGACAGAGGTAGTGATTTCCAGTAGGAGATGTCTGTGGCAAGCCTGTCCAAGACAGGCTGCAGGTTCAATTGGAAGAATTCCTCTAGTATGGGGCTGATTTGTATGCCTAAATACTTGAACCCCCGGGTGGAGACTGGATAAGGGCAGGGGTCTGGGAACACATTTGCAACCCCGTGATTTGGAAAGAACACAGACTTCTGGGTATTCACCCGAAGGCCGGAGTACCGTTGGTACTCAGCAAGGATTCAAGACACCCCCAGGCAGGACTCCGACGAAGTGCTGAGGTAAATAAGGAGATTGTCAGCATACAATGAAAGCCCGTCTTCCCTGCCCCCAGGCCAGACGAATCCGGACCAACCATTATCCGTCCGGAGCCTGATTGCAAGTGGCTCTATTGCCAGAAGGAATAACAGGGGAGAAAAGGGGAACCCCTGTCTCGTCCCACGCCTTAGTGGAAATGCCTTTGATCGTCTACCATTCACCCTGACTCTAGCCACGGGAGAGGCATATAAGAGCTTGGCCCATGAAATGAAACCTTGTCCAAAATTCATTCATTCCATTTTTCAAAATCTATTGCTAGCAAAGCTAGAGCATTAGGTATCTCGGGGGTGCACTCCAGGGCCAGCTGAAGCCTGCGTAGATTCATGCGGGTGGATTTATTAGGCATGAATCCGCACTGATCAGGGTGGACCAGAGACTATCACTCCCAATAGCATGTTGGCTAGGGCCCGGGCCAGGATTTTGGCTTCCCCATTTATCAGTGAGATTAACCTGTAGGAGGTACACCAATCTGCGGGTTGCCCCTGCTTGGGTAGCAGCATGATACAGGTCTCCCTAAGATCCATGGGGAGGACGCCTAGTTCTCTGCTCCGGAGAAACATGCGATGCATATGTGTAATTAGTGAGCCACCAATGCGCTTCCAGGTTTCCACGGGAACCCATTAGGACCCGGAGTCTTATCTGTTTGGAGTTGCGTTAGCGCCAGCCGCAATTGGTCCTCCGTCAGCTTAAGGTCGAGTGCCTCCTTTTGCTGTACGATGAGACGCTGGAGTACAATTGTATTCAGAAAGTTTGTATGTTCAATCTCGGGGTTCTCGTCGGAGGGTGAATACAGCTGTTCGTAATACTTGGCAAAGGTCTCCGCTATGGCAGAGTCCTCTGTCAACTTTTCCTCAGTAGGCATTCAAATCATTTGGACATACCCTTTCCGCTGTTCCCGCCTCTCCAGCCAGGCTAGTGTTTTCCCCGCCTTATCCCACCCATTCATAAATCTGGATCCTAATCGACCAATATGCAGTCCGAGCGTCATCTAGGGCCAGGTTACTCAGAGTTTCCTGTGCAGTTTCCACGGCCTCTCGTGAGGCCTCGGCACCCGACTCTAGGAATTGGGTCTCCCGTTCGGCCACCAGCCCTTCAGCCTCTGTGAGTTCACGAGTATGACTACACCGATGGGCGGTCACTAAGGAAATAGCTTCTCAGCGAAGGACAGATTTATAAGCCTCCCAGACCGTGACTGGACACTCAACCGAGCTCGTATTTAGCTCGGAGTATTCATTTGACTTCTTTGACAGCCCCTCGACTATCTCCGGGAAACACAAATAATATGTGTTCAGGTGCCAGGTAGTGTCTGGATTTTGACGATTGCTCTTAAGGGTCACTAGAAGGGGAGAGTGGTCCGAAATCCCCCTAGCCAGGAGAGTCGCAGATATAAGTCTGAGATGAGCTCTGGGGGATAAGGATATAATCAATCCTAGACAATGTTTTGTGTGCATGAGAATAAAACGAGAAACCCTTCTCATTCGTGTGCAGAGCCCTCCAGGTATCTAATAGCCCTGTGGAGGCAGAGAATTTATAAAGTGCCGACGCGCCCTCCCGAATCGTAGCACCACTGCGGGACCTGTCCCTAGCTACCTCCATTACTTCATTGAAGTCCCCTCCTAAGGACCACACCTCCGCCCTTTCTTCCCATATTAACATCTGTAAATCACGAAGGAGGACCCCAGTGAGTGTAGAGGGTGCATATACCGCGATGAGACCCCACCGCTCTCCCCACAAGTCACCCAGCACCACCACATAATGACCACCAGGGTCCGTGCGTACCTTTTTAACCTGAAAGGGGATACGCTTATGAAAAAGTATCATTGCGCCCCTGGCGCCCCTTGAGAATCCCGGCTGATAGGACCGCAGGTAGTTAGATCTCTTAAAGAACCCACACTCCGTTCCCACCAAGTGGGTCTCAGAAAGGAAGGCCACGTCTGGGGAGTATCTATTAAGGTATTGCAATATCAACTTCCGTTTGATTCCTGAACCAAGACCGTTCACGTTCCAGCTCAACAAGGACAACTGCCCTCCTCGCGGCCCATTATTTCGTAGGTTGCATTCTGCCATCAAAGAAAAAGGAGGAATTATTCGATTTGCCTGCCCCTCCCCGCCTCCTCCCACCAATGCCGTACCCGCCACCATCTCCACTCCACCAAATGACTACACTTTAGAAACTGAAACCCTCTCAGGAATCCAAACCACCGGACCACCCATATCGGCGCAACTGGCGCCTTTAACATCTGACGCCTTTGCGTCGGGTTCTGCGGTAAACAACCCCCATAAACTCCCCCAACCGGGAGTACCTGTCGCCCAAACCAGCAACCAATAACACAAAAAAACCTGTTCGGGAAGCTCCCCAGGGGGTTGATGCGCCATCCGCCCTGGGCTGCCCGTAGAAATAGTTGTACCCCATGAATTCGGCTTCTCCTGCTTCGTCTGGAAAGAAGTGCATAGTGAACATTATGCCCCCCCCCCTTGTTGAGGGCCCACCAGTGCCTCCAAGGTTCTGATGTCCTTCCAGCCCCTCCCGGCGAGTTATCTTCTGTACTATCCATACTTGGGTTGGGTGTATGTTCCCGGCTCAGTGTAGTACGGCCGGACCCCTTACTTGGAGTACGATCCTTGGATCTTGTGGAGGATAAGACCTGGGTTTTGAGCCAGTCCCAAGCTTCTTTTGGAATCTGAAACACATGAACCTTGCTGTTGTGATACAACTTGAGGGTAGCCGGGAAGAACAGTGCATATTTAATGCTCAATGCTGCCAGCTTCCGCTTGATGGAATCGTAGGACTTTCGAGCCTTTTGCACCTACCGCGTATAGTCTGGGAAAAACCCTATCCAATTCCCATTATACGTGATTGGGCCCTTTGAGCGCGCCATGTGGAGGATTGTGTCCCGATCGCGGTAATTCATGAGTTTAGCAATTACCGTTCGTGGCGGCGCCCCATGAACCGGCCTGCCCGAGGGGACACTGTGCGCCCTCTCAATGGAAAATCTTTTTTAGAACTTTTGGGGAGCCATTGAATCAGCAAGCCAGCTTTCCAGGAAGAGCTCCATGGACGGGCCCTCCTCCCTCTCGGGAAGCCAGAGAATGCGAAGGTTGCTACGCCTGGACCGGCCTTCACTGTCTTCGGCCCTAGCTTCAAGATTGGCGAGCATTTTCTCCATTTGTGTTAGGCACTCCTCCACTCTTTGGGCGTCGGAGATTCTCCTTTCGGTTTCCCCCATCCTGGCTGACAGATTCCTGAAGTCCTTGTTAGGGAGAATTCTCATTCCATGGCTAGTTTCCCTTACCTAGTGAGTCCCCCAGCAGCTTTGCTGGATCTCTGGAGTTTATTTTTACACTTGGTAAGAGTGTACCCCTTTCTTTTCACTCTTACCTGTGTTTTGCCATGTGTATTTCCTCTGTTTTTGTGATTGTGGACTCTGGAGTACACCACTTCAGTAGCCCCCTTCTTTTGTGTGTTACACAGCACCTTCAGTGCAGTGAGACAGGGTTGTCTTTTAGACTTCCCATCGACTATTTCTGAGGCTGACTACTGTCCCCCAGAAAAGGGTAAAGTTGCCATTAACTTTACTTAGTCATTTAAACCACAGATCCAGTACACCCCATCTTACATAGAGTACTGGAAAGGGTTAGTTGTTAGCCCTTGTTATCTGTACCTCCTAGAGCATCGTTTTGCTTTTTTAACATTTAGACGTGGCTGGTGGCAGTGGTATCTACCCTAACTTTTCTACTGCGATTATACTAGATAAACGTGGTATTGTTTTAGGCTACTATATTAGCCTTGAACTTAAACCCGCTTTTTCTTTTAGCTCTGGTTGGGTTTATTCGCCATTTCTTTTTGTTAAAGTCCTTCTTGTGTTTTACTTTGCGCGGCAAACCAGGTTTGCCTCCTTTGTTCACTACCTTTTGGCGGGCTTCTGCCCAGAAGCCCTCCTCTAGGCGCCTGGGTGTCTAGGTGGGCTGAATGTGAGGGATGGCTGTAGTCACCCCCTGCACAGGGTATCCTAGGAAACCCAAGTCGCACTTTGCCGTGATTGGCTGAGGTGGTTGTCCGGGCCGGACAACCCCCCTGCTGCATGATTGACAGCCAGACTGTGTGAATGGGGGATTTTCGCATAAAAGGCAGGTCTCTAGAAGTCAGAGTCGCCACTGGAACTACAAGGAACCGAAGAGAAGCGGAGAAGAAGTCGACTGCTGCAACTATCTCGTCCCGGTGAAGCCCTGCTCCAGTACTGAGCTATCTACCCTTCGATGACCAGAGTAGATCCAGTCCGTAGTCTTCTTCGCATGAGCTTGGTGGGGATAACCAGATCATCTTCTACAGCCAGAGGATCCTCTTCGTGGTCGAAATCGCTGCACACTGCTGTAGTGGTCCGGATAGCCATCTGAAGAGCCTCTCCTGTTTTTAAGGAGCGCACCTTTCATTCACCGTCGCTGCTGCCGGCTTCAGAGCTCTGTGGTGCAGACCCCTCCAGACGTCGTCCTTCAGATCGAAGTTCCAGGAACCGAGGGTCTGCAGGAAACAACTGCTGTGGCACCAGCTTCTTCCTTGAATAATGTACTGTGTTCTGCTCGAGGAATTTGGGTGAATCCCTTTTTCTTCGTCTCCAAGGCTTGCCCTTGTCTTCCCTCCTTCTTATAACTTTTGCTTCCTCTGTTGACAATATCTAGGTACTCCTGGCTCCACCGAATCATGAACTATCGGACTGTGTGATCCTCGACAACAGGAACCCGGTTCCACTTGACACTGGCTCCGGCCTATTGACTTTTGAATTTCTGTCTAAGAGTGTTCTCGGATTCCGTCTGCCTCGACAAAAGTATTGCCTATGATTTTTGCCCCAAACTCTCTCTGGGTATCTCAGGTCCCAAGTGTGTTTTTGCCCCGGTAACATTTATTGCCGCGGATAATCGTTTCTTTAGTAAGACCGAACTGTCATTACTGTCAAAAAGTGATCGCAAGTGTATTCGCGGTAACGTCTTTTGTTCCATAACACCAGCCCGCTAAAACACAGGGTACATACCTTGAAGTATACCGTACAAAGTGAATTGGTTAGTTGTAGTATATTTTACTTGTGGTTTTCGAATTACTAGAAGTGTCATGTTTATAACAAATGGTTTAAAAATAAATGTACTTCTATTTTTCACCTGAAACATTGAGTCAGTGTTTTCTTGAGTCACAGTAATTGTGGTCCCTTTGTGTAATCTCTGCTACTGCTCATATAATCATGAGATAAGCCTGGCTGCTCCGCTACTGCTACCACTTTAACATAGTAGTACAGGCTTGTACCAAAGGTAAAACTTGTATTGCCACCTGTAGTCTTAATTGTGTGTAGTGGTCCCTAAGGGCACTGCACAGGATTCTGCCCAACAGTCCTGACGAAGCAAGGAGACCTCTGAAGACAGGCCATCTATTTTCCTTTCCACAGACGTCCTCGATTCCCCAATGGTGGCCATAATGTCCGTAAGGGATAATGCCTGACCTGTTTCGCTAGTGGGAGTTCCTTTTCCGGCCTGATCGGCAGCAGAGGGGGCTCTCGCTGGGATGACCGTGGTGTATTTGTCCATGTTGCTCTGCAGAGTTTTCTTGCAAAGTGTATGACGCCCCATTCAGTGATCCTTGGGTCCAGAAAGTGGCCACCTGTGTTCCCCCCCAGTAAATGTCCCAAGTTCCCACAGATACTGTGGCAATGTCCGGGGGTGATCCCCTAGGCCGCCGTCGGCAATGCCTCTCTGAGTCAATCGAGGGGGTGGGGGGAAGCAAGGGCCCCCAGGCTAGTGTGTCCCTCGTGGATTCTACAGGACCACGTGAATCCTCGCAGTCGCGCCGTAGCCGTCCAAGTCTCTCCAAAAACTCAACCGATCTATGCAGGCAGGCTGGGGGGTCTGAGGCCTCTGTTTGTGCATTCCACTTGCCCCCCCCCACTGTGTTGTAGGTACCCGGTGTTGCTGCTACCCACCCCAATTGGGATAAAAAAGATCTCGCCAGGGTGCGGGCTTTAAAATTATATAATATAAGTCCGCCTGCACTTCCGCTGGTATCTCTAGGCCACCTGGCCCCTCCCCCGGGCCGTGCCCCCTCCTTGAGGCAGCCCGGACCAGTGACCCGGTAGCCAAGCCCTGCGTCTGCACAGTCTATCCTAACAAGGGGGGGGGGGATTCGAGATCAGTGAGCGTGCACCCCAGGCTCCCACGTCGGGGCAGCCCGGCTCCACGGCCGCCCTGTCACCCGCCTTCACCACTGAAGCCTGGGCACTGACTCCTCTCCGCTCCGCCCGGAGACAGAACAGCAGGATCATTGGGGGGTGGGGGGGTGGGAAGGAGTGCCCGGGGGTCGCCACAGTCCGTTAATGTCCGCCTTCACACAGGGGGGCCAGTATGCTTCTGCGGACCCCGGTTTTCTGAGGCCGCCGCGGCTCACCCGCTCTCCGTCTGGCTCCACGGGGGCCCCGGCGGAGGAGCGTCCAACCCCCCCCCCCCGGGCGATGTTCACCCCACTAACAGGGGTGCCACCGGTAATTCGCCGCCACACAGCAGCCAGTCATGGCCCCTCTTTATTCTTGGTGCGCTCCTCACCCCCAGCAGCGGCCCGGCAGGACAGCGGGGAAAGAGCGTCAGGTGCTCACTCGCAGGGCCAACACGCCTCTGCGGCCTCTCCGCACTCCGAGGCCACCACCACGGGGGCTGCGGCAGGGAACCCCACTCCGGCCTCTGTGGCATCCATCGCTATCCAGGGGAGTCCCTGCACTCCAGCGCAGCGGCCCGCCAAGCCCGCTCTGTGGTACAGCTCGGACTCCTTCCCACGCGGAGCGCCTCGGCCCCAGTCTGCGTTTTGCCGCTGGGCAGCTCAGATTTTGGCCCAATTTTTTGCCGGGTGTAGTCAACCCTTTCCCAAGCAGGGATATACCAGTTCCAGCACTTTATCTTGGGGGTAACTGCAGGATATTTCAGGATTACGGGCAGCCCAGACGGAGCAGCAGCAGACTACGACTGCATCGGTTGGCTGCGCAACATCGCCCCCCAAGTGTGACTATCTTGAACTTGTCCTTCTTGAGGAACTTGTTCAAGCATCTCAAGTACAAGATGGGTAGCAACCTTGCGTCTTTTATTGAGATCAGAAAATAAGGAGAGTACCAGCCTTGATTTCTTTCCGCTCGAGGTACCCGTTCGATTGCAACAGTGTCTGAATTTCCCCTAGATGGAGTGGATCTGGTAGTTTCAAGGACTGGTCTCAAGGGGGACAGTCCAGTGGTTTCTTGAGAAAGGGGAGGCAGTAGCCATGGGCAAAGGTTTGAAGAGCCCAAGCATCTGTTGTAATGCTTTGCCATTCCTTCAGATGCTGGGTTATAATCTGCCTCCCACTACTGACAAATGCTTTAAGTCTTCAAATCGGTTTTGGGGCACCGGTCAGTGCGGAAGGCATGGAAGCAGATGCTTTAGCAGATCCTTCGCCCGTATCAACTAGACAGCCCGTGATTGCCTTCTCGGTCCCTGTTGCGTAAACTGACCTCTTGCTCTCCCAACAGAGGAATAGGATCGAAAAGAACGATTTCTCCATCCCTTGTTAGGAAACAGAACTGCCTACCCTGTTGGCGCTGCCTAATTGCCAGACTCAGATTTCTCTGCTGCATCAGACAACTGCAATTTTTCAAAACTTTCGTCTGCCTTTGTTACAAACAAATAAGACCCTTCAAGCGGCATATCCAACAGCCTAGATTGAATGCCAGAAGCAAAGCCTGATTTTCTAACCCAAGCAAATCCTCTAAGCACTGTACCTGCAGCCATAGATCGGTAAAAACAGTTTGCAGTGTCCAAACGTGACTGCAAGGACTGACACACAGCGTCCTTTGCATCTTGAATAATGCTCATAAAACCATCCCTTTTTCTTCACCCTTTGGGATGTGCTCAGATGCCATGGCGATCACCTCCCACAAAGTGTAGGTAAACTTTGCTAGTAGACCGGTTGCATTGGCTGCCTTCAGCGCCATACTCCCAGCAGAAAAAACTTTCTTCCCAATAGCATCAAGCCTTTTATCTTCCCTATATGGCGGTACCATGGGATCGACTCGTCCCTTAGAAGCAGACAGGCTGCTTGAACAACAGGACTTTGTGGACGCTGGTGTTTCTATCGAAACACCGGATCTATTGATGAAGGTCTTATCCAAAATATCTGTTAAATCATCCTGTTCATACAACTGTTGATCTACACCAGCCCAGGTATTCTATTACCTTTGTCATAACTAACCAACATGAAGCACCAGCATGTCCTGAGCCTTCAGGGGTGCCAACATCAACTTCTGGAGAAGTATCCAGACCACTGGCATCCTTTAGGGCGTTCACCAAATCCATAATTCCTGCGATAGTAGCTCCTCTGGAACACCAGAAGTGGAATACTCCAGACAAAAACCATAATTAGAACTTTCCTTCTCCCCCCACTCCTCACAGTGGCCATAGACTTAAAGAAGTCTCTCTCATCTTGTGGTTTATAAACCTTTGACGGTTCTGCAAAGGACATTGAGGGCCTCGACTCCCTCGACTTTGGCGTCAAACTCGATTGGATGCCTTCAACAATGAGTGGGCAGGAGGAGGAGTATCTCTTCGATGTGTCTAGGCCACGAGAGGCGCATTAGATGCCTTTGAGGTTTTTGAATATTTCGATGACCCGTTCTCTGGGCTCTTGGGCATGCGGTCAACAGTCTTCATTGATTCCCTATCGGCCTTCGGCGTGATGGAGTCATGAGTCTGTAACGACTTCTTCGAAGGCGCTGATGCCGCTGCCTTCTCAAACACTTCCAACATCTGCAGACAGAATTTTTCCAGTTCTGCCTTACTAGCCCCCTTCTTAGGAAAGCTTTCCAGTTTCCCTTAGGGCAAGGAATCCATATAGGACGATCTGGCGCGATGATGCATTTTCTGAGTGCTCCCTTGTAAGGCAATGAAGAGGAATAACGAGATCTCGAACACTTAGCGTGTTTACCATGCCTTTTGGCTCGGTGTGGAGACCCCTTTTTGTACTCTTCGGATGATTTCTTCGTGGGGGTCACTGAAGACTATTTTGGGGAAGGTTTACCCAAAGCAAGTTTCCCCTTCCTCTCGTTTAAAGCTTCTCGAGTCATACTGACACGAGCCACAATCTTCGATGATGTGGCCTGCCCCTAGGCACCAGAGACATACCCGATTAGGATCGGTTATAGGCATTTTAGCCAAACACGCAGCACATCTCTTGAAGCCCGTTTTTGGAGTATGAGTCGAAATCTTTTAGACAAAATTCACAAACTATGCAGTTATCGAACACGCAGAGGCGAAAAACCGTTTCGAGCAGCTATGTGGAAAAACAGAACTGAGGCAACGGGCGCGGTGCATGCCTTTTATACCAGCGTGGACGCCATACTCGAGGAGTGTTTCAGCAATGAAATCAGAGAAGGTCAGAACCATGGGCAGGTGGACAGGTCGCAAAGCATACATTCTAAGGAAATTGTGGGTGTTAAAAGACTTCTGTGTAAAACATTAGAATAGGCAATATTAGAAGATTATGTTAAAATATCCCTTTGCAAGAGCTCTGGCATCTAAAGTGCTTTGAGCATGGTGGATGCTGCTGGGTGCAGAGAGCCTTGACTGTCACTCTTCCAGTGTACCAGTGGTGCAACTGCAAAGTGAGCAGCCCAAAAAGGACAGTGGAAGGGGTTGTGTGCTTTCCATGCCCACTAAGCAGACAGAAAAAACCAGATACCAAGTAGCTCCACCCAAAGAGCAGATATGACAGCTAAGTCAGCAAAAAAAGTCAGTATTGCAGAGAAAAAAACTAGGGCTTCAAGAGAACCGAGGGAACCTCTCACCGGCAGTACACTCTGCATTTACAAAGAAAGGAATGAAGTTGAAAAAACAAACATCAATTAAAATAATAGAGTTCCTTTTAAAATAAAGACATCCAGGCAAACACTAGTATTACAAGGTGCATAGCAAAAAGGTTACTATTAATGATGTGGAGAAGGGTTGTGTGTGAAGGTGCACTCTATTTACAGGAGTAAGTCAAGGTCGAAGTCAGTTTGTCACAATATAGTAAATAATTCTCAGGTGCTCCTTGTTAAGTCTGTGTTACCAGGCTAACAACTATTCAAAACCAGGGGTCCTCCGTATTGAACGGGTGGCAAACAAGGGCATGCTTCAACTCAATGATCGAGTTAAGATTCAAATAATAAGATTCCAGTATTTCAAAAATATATCTGTATTTAAGTGCAAACGTAAAAAACATGAACTCATTTTTCTCACTTAAGTCACAGTTTCAAACAATAGTTTTTCTCAATTATTTTCAATACAATCACGATGAATGACATTGTAATTCAATTTCATTACAAAATTCTGCCATCGATTCAATACATCAATATATTTGTGATAGAAAACCAGTGCTAGCTTTGTTGGGATATATTAATTAGTTCTTGTCTCGGTGTTCTAATCCAGCTGGAAAGTCTTGTAAGGACACCACCTGATTCTCACTATGCGTTCCGGGCTTCAATGAGGCCTTCTTCAGGTGAAGATATCTGTACTTCAATCAATTCTTTCTAAAGGTAAGTGATCCATGAACTAGTATTCGTGTACAATTCATAATATCTTTTCTTTGATAATGATCTCTTAATGTATAGTACATCACTGCACACTCTCTTACTGACCTGTAAGATGCTCTATCTTTTTTTGGAGTTTTCACAAAGGTCGGAGTCATCTCCTACTTTCAGTGCCACATTTACGTACAGATTCATGTGTCCCTTCTGGAAAGATAGGGCATTTTTTTAGGACACAACATTGGCTACTAGTTTATCTTGCTCTGCTTGTGTCTAGTCTACCGTGGCCCCCTGTGGGATTAGTCGCTTTATAGGCGCTGGGTCCCACATGGGGCCACACCCAGATAGACTTATACATGTGTCTTTTGTTAACTACACTCACCTTGCTTCTTTTGTGTCCATACACGTGTTGGATGCAGGCTTCCTACTGTTCTTTCCGCAGCACTCGTGTTCCCTGCTGTGGATAATTACAGGGGTCTATTGTCAATCCGTGGGTATATATATCTAAATAGAGTTAAGGCATCAATTATGTATCTCAGAAAAACACAGGAGACTCCTACCTTCTTCGCTGTATTGGTAAACACAATCTGTAATGTTTCAGGGTGGTGTGTGCTATGTGATTTCTTGACTCGTATCTTTATGATTTTCCGCGTTCCAATTTCTGTAAAGACATACATGTCCGGCTCTCGCATCGGGTGGTTGCTAAGCGACTCTGTATCTTGTCCGTTATTTATGTCCTTGACACTTTTGCTACTTGTGCTCCGCTGTCCACCATATTGGGTGAGTTGAACTCGTTTGTTTGTTCAAGTTGGTAGCACACTCGGTGCCCCAAATAGACAAGTGATATCTCACTACTCTATTGGAAATATGTGATTGAATGTTGACTTTAGTATTCCCATATTGTTCACTTACTGATAAATGTCGGTGCTGATGTAACTACTGCTATGTTTGTGGAATCTTTAGTATTTACTTACAATAATACAGATTTCATTTGAGTTTTCGTTCTAATACCTGCTTTATGAGAAGGATGTTCTTTCTCCAACTATAATCATTTACATTCTCAATTTCAAGATATAACATACTTTGACATCCAATTTGTTCAAATAAAGAATCGTTAAGAGTACAGTTTAAAGGATCCCGCTTGCATTCGTTTACAACATAATAATCACATGCCTGTCACAAACAATATCCAGGTGAATCATTTCATTTTTGCGCCATGTCTAAGAGTTCATACTGCACCATACCCTTCAATGTTCACAACTTTGTTGTCCATTCATAAAAAAACAGCTCAAATCCCATTCTAAATTCATCCCGTGGTGGTGCATACTATCTAGTTTCTCTATCCAGGCAATTTCTCTTTGTTCAAGTCTTTTGGAAAGGTTGCCCCCTCTTCTTGGTAAAGTGAGGTGTTCAAAGATCACAAATTGGATCTGTGCCACTGTATGTTTTAGTTCCTTGAAATGTTGTGCCACTGGTGATTTAACTGATTGCTGTCTGATGTTGGATTTGTGCTCTCCCCGCCTTGTCTTCACCTTCCTACTTGTCAGCCCTACATAGAATAGCCCACAGGGCCATTTGATTCCATATATCACATTGGTGGTATCACATGTTGAAGTGTGTGTTAAGGGGATACAATGTCCTTTTCTTGGATGGTTAATATGATTCCCCTTGATTACATTGTTACAACAATTACAATTGTTGCAAGGTATTGTTCCCCTGGAGGATTTGTTTTTTGCTTTCCCATGACTGAAATCAGACTTGATCAGACAGTCCCGTATTGATTTACTTTTGTTATACGCCAACAGCAGGGGCTTCGGAATAAGTGCAGCTAGCGTTGGATCAAGACTTAGTAATTGCCAATTCTTTTTGATTCTCCTTTTGACACTTATTTTGTTGCGAATATGTTGTCACATATACTTGTTCAGTCTCCTTGTTTTTTATACAAGGTTTCAGAGCTTCTGATCTTGCTGTGTTCTTCACTGTAGCAGCATGTTTAGATAATGATTCTTCCTTGTAACCTTTCTTCAGGAATTCTGGTTAATTCTAGTGCTTTCTCGTCATATTCTTCTTCCTTTGATATAATCCTTCTATGTCTGAGAAACTGACTCGGTGGACACGCTCAATAGTTTTTGTAGGGTGAAAACTTGAGGCTAGTAATAGACTGTTCCTGTCCGTGGGTTTTGTGAAAACCGTGGTTTTCAATTTGTTGGATTTCGAATATACCAATACATCTAGAAATTCTATAGACGTTTTGCTAATTTTGTGCGTGAATATAATCCTTGGTGCCAGTGTGTTCATAAATTCTAAGAATTCTTGAGGTTCTTCTTCGGTCCCATTCCAGATTCCAAATAGGTAATCGATAAATCTAACTAGACATTTCAATTTACTTCCCCATCTTGGATCCTTCAGTACTTGGGTTTCTTCTAGGTAGGTCATGTAGGTATTTGCATAATTCGGTGCCATAGCTGCACCCATTGAGGTTCCTGAGATCTGGACAAATTAACGGTCCTCAAACATAAAGAAGTTGTTTTCAGTACTATACTCAAAAGTTTAAGTATCAATAGTCGATCCCCTCGTACAGTTTTGGTTGTGTTCAATAGAAGCCATTCCATGGCTTCCAATCCAGCTTGATGTGTTATATTAGTATATAAACTTGTCACGTCCATAGTGAACAAGATGTCCTTATCTCCTTCAAATGTTACGGATTCAACAATAGACCCCAGTACTTATCCACAGCAGGGATCACGAGTGCTGCGGAAAGAACAGTAGGAAGCCTGCATCCAACACGTGTATGGACACAAAAGAAACAAGGCGAGTGTAGTTAACAAAACACAGATGTATTATCTGGGTGTGGCCCCATGTGGGACTCAGCACCTATAAATCGACTAATCCCACAGGGTGCCACGGTAGGCTAGACACTAGCAGAGCAAGATAAACTAGTAGCCAATGTTGAGTCCTAAAAAAATGCCCTTTCTTTCCAGAAGGGACACGTGAATCTGTACGTAAATGTGGCACTGAAAGTAGGAGATGACTCCGACCTTTGTGAAAACTCCAAAAAAAGATAGAGTGTCTTACAGGTCAGTAAGAGTGTGCAGTGATGTACTATACATTAAGAGATCATTATCAAAGAAAAGATATTATGAATTGGACACGAATACTAGTTCCATTTATCACTTACCTTTATAAAGAATTGATTGAAGTACAGATATCTTCACCTTAAGAAGGGCTTATTGAAGCCCGAAACGCGTAGTGAGAATTAGGTGGTGTCCTTACAAGACTTTCCAACTGGATTAGAACACCGAGACAAGAACAAATGAAGATATCTGAACAAAGATAGCACTGGTTTTCTATAGCAAATGTATTGAATCGATGGCAGAATTTTGTAATTAAATTGAATTACAATGTCATTCATCGTGATTGTATTGAAAATTGAGAAAAACTATTGTTTGAAACTGATGACTTAAGTGAGAAAAATGATTTCATGTTTATTTTACGTTTGCACTTAAATACAAATATATTTTTGAAATACTGGAATCTTATTATTTGAATATTTACTCGATCATTGGGTTGAAGTGTGCCCTTGTTTGCCGCCCGTTGAATACGGGGGACCTCTTGTTTTGAA
Source organism: Ambystoma mexicanum (assembly GCF_040938575.1). Taxonomy (NCBI): domain Eukaryota; kingdom Metazoa; phylum Chordata; class Amphibia; order Caudata; family Ambystomatidae; genus Ambystoma; species Ambystoma mexicanum. The sequence continues at coordinate 510,433,126 of NC_090927.1, read as the reverse complement.
TACTATTAATGATTTAACAATGTAACAAACTGCCAAGCAACCAGGTTTGCTTATTTGCTTTAGGTTGATGGGCTGGAACTCCTAATGTATAGCAAAAAAAATCCATGGACAATAACTTTAAAAAAGCACTGATCAAATAGTTCTCAAATGCTACCAAAAATAATAATTTTCTTTACTGCACCCTCAAATTCAGTATGTGGTCAGTTTCTCTCAGCATTACACAGCACCCCTACTATTTCTTCCTCTGGCAGCTATTATCATTCTTCTTTACTGTTTGAAAACAACTTGTAGCATTTAGCCAAAAGCATCCCCCAACATTTCTTAGAAATCTTTCTGCTAGTTTAACATGCCTGAGAATTTGAAAAAATGATTCTCTTTCCGTGAATGAACCAAATGTTGACATCTTTGCACAGTGCTTCTCCCCCTTCAGATTGTGAAATGCTTGTTTTCCTGGTTTATGATTATCTGTAAACCTCATCAATGCTTGCATGTCATACTCTCTAAAATTCAATTTCTTCAAAATTGTTTCACTATGTGCTCCCCCTCCTTTATCACTGCTATCCATCACCTCACCCACTGCCAGATCCCCTTTAATCCACAACTCTTCAATGTGCTTGTCCCTACAATGTAGCATAAGTAGTCATTTAATCTCCAGTGGATACATATTGCTTCTGTAGGGGAGGACTGGCCGCGAGGCCCTCCTCACCTACAGCTTTCTCCCCAGGTGAGGACCATGACTCGGTGGACGCCCCCTCATGCCACCCGGGCCCAGGTGGAGGAGGATTCGCCCGCCGACGACATTGCCCACACGCACCTCGTCTTTGCATTTACCAAAAATCGAGTCAGGCCTAGATGCCATCTTGTCTAGCAAACACGGCGTGAGTTTAGCACACTGTAACGAGGCCCCCACCTTTGGAGGGCCTTTCATGCATCTCTGTCGCCTCAGCAGCACTGGCAGATCCGCTGCGAGCGCGTTCCCATGAGAAAGTCGGAGATGAGCTAAACCCGAGATGCCAACACGGCAACATTATATTAGTAACAATGTGATATTGCACCCCGTATGACCCAGACCACAAGGCCGGGGCAACGGGGAAAAAAGCTGAAGCATCACTATCTGAAGAAGGTAGAAAATAGTTCAAGTATTGGTGTTAATGAACTACCTCTGTTTAAAATGTGAACGAACCTTAAAAATGTAACGTTATAGGATATCCCTCCAGGTCTGGACTAATGCTGCTATAACCACGGAGAAAGATGTTGACCAAACGTGTAACCTCTATTTGTAAAAGTGTTTTTCAATAGTATGTAGAAACTTGAACTCATATATGTTTTGAATCACCCAAAGCGGCGGGCATCAATCTCTGTAGGCCATAACCTAGATATCCCTCGTATAACGTCTAATGTACATACAATACGCACACAATGTAGTGAACATAATGTTAGGTAATGAAAAGGTACTGGAACCGACTGTATTAAAGAAATGTGTAACGAAAATGAAATATATATATATATATATGTGTGTCTGAATAACGTTAAAATGAGGCAGAACAGTATAAAACTTCTGCATTCACTGATCAGCAACGCACGAGGAAAATACCTTTGTGAGTATATGCAAGGTCATTCCCTCTCCCACCCCACCAAGCCTGCCAGATAAAAAAGCTAAGACTTGTGCTGCGCTCCCTCACCTCCCCCAACCAAGCTGGCGTTACTTCAGAGAGTCAGAGGCCCCGGCGCCGCAACCAAGGCCACAGCCCGCCACCTGTGTTATTTACAGCACGGTAATAAACCCACGGATGAACCCACTGATCTACCAGCACCCTCTCATAAATCCCCACGAACCCCCCCAAGAATCCTGACCCCGTGTAAGGACGACCCCCATCATTGGGACAAGACACAGAGACCCATCTATATAATAACTTCTAACGCAGCAGACAGACATGTATCACTCGGCCCAGGTCCCAGAGCCCCGTCCCGTGACCTAAAATACCGGTCAATAAGACTCAGGTAAATCTCACCCCAACCAACAACCACCAGACCTCTCACGAGGTGCATTCCTCATGTGTTGCGTTTATTTTATAAGATAAGCTACGGAACAATTTATTAGTGAACGTAAATGTCATTTTCTGAATAACTGCAGTGTGCATGGCCTAGGGCAACTAAGACAGGAAAGGTATTCATCATTGTCACAGGCTGCCCCAGCGCACCAACACCGCACGGATGACCTCAAGCCGGCCTGCCAGGCCCAACCCAACCCACGAGGCTGACCAGTGACGTCGTCTTGCCAAGACCAACCATGCTGCAGCAACACCTATAGTTAGTCGACGATACCCAATCCCAATTAACTTGTGCCCCCTATAGTGTTTAGGTGTTGATGACGTTTTCTGTATTAGAAATACGCCTGTCTTTGCTATTGTCAGACAGAGCGCTCTCGTAGGTTGCAGAGTTCTTTGCATGCCTTATCCTTGGATAAACTCCCACTTACGCTCACCCGCACTCTGTCTTGGTCTTATTCCCACTACGGGAGAGTCCCTTATTGTCTCTCATTGCGGGGAGGATCGTGCTGAATTGGGGGCGCTTCCTTTCAGTGGTGACCCCGATAGCGTGATATCTCCAAACTATTTTTCCTAACTCCTTCTTAAACGACCCCCTTGTGGCACGAGAATCTCCGGTCGAGAAGGGATACGCACGGTGAGCCGTCTCCGGGAGGCCGCCCGCCAACGGCGACCGGCACAATAAGAAGTGCGCACTCAATGAGAAAGGGTACGGGATCCCGATTGGAAAAAAATCCCCTTTGAGTGCCGCTCGCCGGAGCCAGGGGCTGACCGTTGAGTTACCGGTGACGCCGCCTGGACGGACCCAGTTTCGGAGAGTATCGGTTCAAGACGGGCACGTGAGTACCGAGTGCGAGTGATCGTCAAGGGGAAAAGAAAGGGAATTGGGAATAACAGAACGGGGACAGGTAGAGGAGAAGAATATCGGGGGTCTACTACAGACGGGTCTTGAAATTTTCTTTATTCTTTCTTTTGCATATGGCCATTAGGAGTAAGAAATAAGTGACGTGGTAGAAGTGACGGAAACCTAGCTCCGAGAGGGGGTGGAAGGCGGCGCCGCATAGTACTATCTAAATTAGTACTGGGAATATATGAAGAAGTGAGAAATAAGTTATTGGTGTCTAGCAAAAGGAGACACCGGGAATATTTTTTAGTGATTGTGCTCTCTCTCTCTCTCTATTTCTTTTTTTCCATTTCCACGGGGTAGGGGGTGAAAAATGAGAAGGGTATGAAGTAGTTAGAACATCTTAAAAAGTGGGGACTCAGTAGTGGCACGTACAGACGTGAACACAGTAACCTTAGTAGGGAAACAGGGACAGCTGGCTAGGGAGGAAAGGGAGGAAAAAGACAAAAGTGTGAGTGGGAAGTATTGTGAAGGGTGCGCGCACCGTACGAGTGTGAGAGACGAACGGGTGGCCGCGAGGTGGTGTCAGAGAGTGTGGCCATAACCAGTACTTGATCAATTACAAGTGAGATCACATAAGAGTGCCTGGGAATGGGAAGGAGATGAGATATGGTGAGTGAGAAAAGATTTGTGCAGTGAATAACGGTGGGTGATAATTTTAAGAGGTCCGCTCTTGTCTGTGCCATAAAGGAATACATACGCATATTTACAGCTAATAAAAGATAACGATAGCGAACAAGGTAGCGCTAGCGATTTAAAGGATGGGGGCTGAAACTCCCTTGTCACACATCTGCAAGAGCTTGCCGGGATATGCTGAACGCATAAATAAATATCATGATCAATGGTTAACAGAATTGAAAGGGGAGGGGTTGCCCCAGATTTGGCCAGAAGGAGGGTCTTTTGACAAAAGCGTTCTTGATATGGTATGTACATGTATTCGCCTTAAGTATAAGGGAAAAAAATGGCAGAACAGGAAGGAGATATTAGATCTTTGGAGATTGTTTGAGGAAGTACCCCCACCCAAAGCTCCAGCTCCAAATATTGATTTACCCTCCACCACAGACAATCCACTAATGATCCCGCGAGAGGAAAAGGAACAGTTAAGTACAGAACAGCCTGCGGAAGTGGTTATGTTGTACCCAATATTACCTAAACCAGCCCCTGCAACAGGATATAGCGACCCGATTTATGTGCCTCCCCCTTCAACCAGCACGCCACAAAGACCAACTGCACCCCCACCATACGAAAACACTAGAGAGCACACCCAGGGAGGCACACAGAGAGTGGACATAGAGAAGTTAACGAGTGACTTAGAGTCGAGGCTTACAGTGGCACGAGATGAGCTCTCAAGAATCAAAGACATATGTGAACGCACAGCGTGCGCCCCCACACAATCTGGACGCACGTCTAGAGCGTCGAGCGAAAGTAGACAAATTGAGGAAGGATGGAAAAAGGGGGAAATACTGTTCAGAATTGAGGAAGAACCGACCAGGATAATAGAAGTAGGGACAGCAGAAGGAAGCATTGGTGATGTCTCGAGAGAGAGAGGGATCAGAGAGGATTTGTTATGTGATGTCAGAGGAGGGGGGGATGAGAGTGATAGATTGAGCATGGCAGTAGGAGGAGAAGGCGAGGAGCTAGATGGGGCATGTTCACTGGGGACTATAGAGGATGAATGGATAGGACGACTAAGAAATAGGGTGGGGAAGATGGCGTCATTAGAGTCAGCAGTGACTAAGGAAAAGGAAGCTGCAACGGCAAAAGGGAAATTACAACTACCATTACTCCACAGGGGAGGTGGGAGGCCGAACTATATACCGTGGGCTCAGATGGACAAGGCTAACTTAATGAAATTACTACCACAGCTGTCAGGAGGGGCAAGCAAGTGGATATATGCATTTGAAAAACATACCGCGGGTATACCGCTGGCAGTAGGCGATGTGAAAAGCCTACTAGTGTCCTCAGTAGGGGATCAGGCAGACAGAGTGTGGGCTAAAGCGGGTTTTCCAGCTGTAACTTTGGAGTGTGATCGCCATGATGGGGCTTCTTTTAACACCGTGCGAGCAAGGGTGTGGGACGCACTGCGGGAAACTTTCCCAGATACCCCTGATCTGCAGTCAGTAATGCAATGTACCATGAATGATGGGGAGGACGCTATGGATTACATTCTCCGGGTGCAGGAGATGTGGAGAGCGGAAACGGGTACGCCCTGGCACCAATCCACGTCTCTATTTTACTTCATCATTAAAAGAGGGCTCCCAAAGGAAGTGCAAAAGGCACTAGATAAAATAGCAGGTGTTGAGGCAAAAGGCTGGCCGGAGATCCAAAGCATAATAGTACACCATTGTAAAAGGATCAAAGAAAGAGAGAGGGAAGTAGCACAGAAAAGGTTGGCGGACGAGGCGAAGTTGGTGCAATCAAAATTGGTGAAGGTCGCAGCAGCGGTAGCGGGACTCCCACTCATACGGGAGGGAGAGGAAGGAGAGGAGGGGCAAATAGCAATACAAGGAAGAATAGCAGCGAATTGGGCAGGACAAGGGCAACGACAGTGGACAGAGCAGGAGCAGAACGGAGGTCCAACGTGGCAAGAGTGGGCCCCAAGAGGAGGAAGAGGTGGGTACAGGGGGCGAAGAGGAGGACAAGGGTATGGAGGAATGGGAGGAAATGGGTGGCAGGGTCCCAGAGGTCCACAGGGGAGCTGTTGGAATTGTGGGAGATGGGGGCATTACTCAAGGGAATGTAGGAGCAGACAAAACAACGGTTTCCAAGAGATAGAACAGTACGGACACCCCCATCCAGGAAGCCCCTACGGCCTCCCCATGGGACAATACCAGCAACCAGACAATGTAGTACAAAGGAGTAACGCACAACTACACGGACATCAATACCGAACACAAACCAGCCCACAGAATAATGACAATGTGCACTACACGCCTGGTAATACTTTCGCCACAGGAGCTAATGGGGCACCAGCCCCCGCACCTTACAGTGGAGTGTCAGTAGTTTCGGGGAATATTTTCGATCAAGGGGGGGCAATGAGACACCCCGCATAGGACAGCCCACAGAGAGCACTTGCGTGTCCAGTACTGTCTACGACCCACAATGCATCAGAGGAACCATTGATAGGAGCGCAGATAGGAGACAAGCAATTCATATTCATGGTGGATTCGGGAGCGGAGAAATCATGCATTAGAGAGGGCCGGTTCCCGTTATCTAATAGAACGTTAGAGACGCAGGGGTTCTCTGGGGCTGTAATTGAAGTTCCTTACACAGAGGTATTGGATGTGACAGTGGGGGGTAAAACAGTGAAAGCACCCTTACTGTACTATGAAAACTCTCCCATCAACTTACTGGGGAGAGATCTCTTGAGCAAACTAAACATGACCATATCATTCACAGGGAGCGGCATCGTATGTTCAACGCCAGGCATATGCCCCCTCCGTATATTAGCAGTAATACACGGCCACACAACAATAAAAGAGATCAGAGGGGTACCAAGAAATGAGGAGATGTTTGTTGAAGGCATGAGAACATTGGCTCTCATAGTACCAGAACTAAAAAGGGTGGAGTGGAGAATACCAGCAGAATTCCTTTTTCGTCCCATAGCAAGCCCTGACACTGCTCTTGGGGAAGTACTATCATTGGATTTGCATGCAATACATGTATCAGCAAACAGAATATGCGTGATTGGTATTGACATGGAAGGGTGTGAGTGGCGGACAGTATTGTGTACAAATGCAAATATCCCCCTGAGAGAGCTCTCGGACGAGGAGCTATTTTCTGACACTGAGGGAGATGGTGAAGTAGTGATGGAACTGGCAATGCCCTGCGACATCGTAGTTACAGCCAGACAAACTAAAGTTGAACTAATGGCGGTAGTAGGAGCACCGCATACATTTTTTGATGAAGACATGAGTTCAGTACCCGCTAACTTATGGACTAATGGCCCCCACGATGTAGGGTTGCTACATGAAGTTCAGCCTGTGGTGATAAAAGTAAAACAAGGAGCAATACTACCCCGGGTGAAACAATATCCACTGTCGCGAGAAGCAGAAGAAGGGATCAGAGAGACAATAGAAGCACTGCTAGCACAGGGTATAATAGTGCCCTCAAACTCCCCATGCAACACATGCATTTACCCAATCAAAAAAGCGAAGGGGGGTTCATGGAGGATGATACAAGATTTACGCCCATTGAACGATGTGGTAATGAAGGAGTTCCCTTTAGTCCCGAACCCGGCGACAATACTGTGCAACATTCCAAAAATAGCATCACACTTCACAGTAATTGACTTAAAAAATGCATTCTTTTCGATTCCCTTGGCAGAAGAGAGCAGGTACTTGACAGCATTTACATTGGGAGGAAGGAGGTTCGAACACTGCAGACTACCACAAGGATATTGCGAGAGCCCAAGCATATTTAACAGGGTACTACATGAAGATCTGGGGAATTTGACTGTAGAAAGCACAGTGATTCAGTACGTTGATGATTTATTGGTTTGTGCACAGGCTGAGGAAGAATGCAGACAGGACTCGATAACACTCTTGACATTATTGGCAAATAAGGGGTACAAGGTGGACAAGGGGAAGTTACAATACTGTCTGACGGAGGTCCTATACTTGGGTCAGTTGATATCAAAGGATGGCAAGCGAATTATACCAGACAGGGCACAGGCGATTAGAACAATTGGGGAGCCCAAAACAGTAAAAGAGATGCAGAAATTTCTGGGTATGTGTAACTATTGCCGAGCATGGATATTGGACTATGCGGCGTACACAAGGCCCTTGCTACAGGCACTGAAAGAAGCACAACAAGAACACAAACACATAGAATGGACAGAGGTGATGAACACAGCATTTAACTCACTAAAAGAGCTGATATCAAGCGCTCCAGTACTAGCAAACCCAGATTATGGGCGCGAATTCTTCTTATTTTCACACTGCAAAGGAACATTGATGACAGCAGTACTGACACAGAAAACATCTTTAGGGCACAAACCACTCGCTTACTATAGCGGCACCCTAGACGCAGTAATGCAAGGTCATTTCGCGTGCGAGCAATCCCTAGCTGCAGCCGCGTTCGCAATTGAAAAAAGTGCCACTATAGTAATGGGCTGCCCGGTGACACTGTTCGTGGAACACTCACTTTTTGCAATATTAGAGCGAACAAAGAGCACATTGACAACACAACGCGCCACAGCATATGAGATAATACTGTCCAGCGCTAACATCCATATAGTAAGATGTAAAACAGTGAACCCAGCCACATTCATCACAGAGGCATGCACCATAGAGGACATGCAAAACCACAACTGCGTCACGTACACAGGTGACGAAAGTAAGGATCAAGTGATTTTTGAAAATGCCCTGACCGAGGGTGAGGTGTATTTTGTGGACGGGTCAGCATCAATAGACATGGAGACAGGAGAAAAGCATGTGGGTATGGCAGTGGTACGATTAGAGGAAGATGAATATGAGATACTAGTACAACACCGCCTCCCATCACACTATTCAGCGCAAGCAGCAGAACTAATAGCGCTAATAGAAGCATTGCATGCCGCCAAGGGGTGCGCAGTGACCATATATACAGACTCAGCATACATGACAACAACAGTTCACGGCGGGTTGGCCCGGTGGGGGCGGAGAGGGTTCCGACGAGCAGACGGAACGCCAGTCCAGCATGCAGAATTATTGAAAGAACTGATTGAGGCCCTGCAAGACCCCACGGCAGTGGCCATCGTAAAATGTCAAGCTCATACCACCAATACAGATTTTGTATCTTTGGGGAACGCGGCAGCAGACGCCGCTGCCAAAGCAGCTTCATATCTACAAAAAGGTGAAATAGGAGAGTACATGTTGCACCACACAGCAAGCCAAGAAGTCCCCACAGGATACAACATGATGTCCACACAGGAGATAATAGAGCTGCAAGAGGGAGCTAGTGCAGAGGAAAAATTGCTGTGGACTAAGAGAGGATGCAGCAAATCACCGACTGATTTATTGTGGCGACAAGAGAGTTCAGGAAAAGTGGTAATGCCAATCACGCTGTTAGAAATAGCATTTCAACAACTACACTTTCCTGCACACAACACAAAGAAACACATAATGGCAGAGATACAAGAAGATTGGTTTACACCTTGCCTCCAGGAACACGTCACAAGGTTAGCTCTAGAATGCACGACATGTCAAATTTACAACTCAGGTATGACATTGCGTACACTAAGGGGTACGATACCAAAACCAAGTGGCCCATTCAGAGAGCTCCACATTGATTATGTAGACATGGGAGAAAGGTGTAACGGGGCTCGATACATGATTGTGGTTGTATGTCCATTTTCGAGGTGGGTGGAGGCAGGCCCTTGTGCCCGCCCTGACGCGAAGGGCGCCGCGAAGTTCCTAGTGCGGGAAGTGTTTCCGCGCTGGGGAATTTGCGACGTTATTCGCTCAGATAACGGGACGCATTTTGTTAATGAACTCTTTAAAGAAGTGACTACATTATTGGGAATAAAGCACAAATTATGTTCGATTTATCATCCTCAAAGTAATGGCGTCGTAGAAAAGATAAACGGCCTGTTAAAAAGCAGATTATCAAAACTTTGTTTTTCCCTTAAAAAGACTTGGATGTACTGCCTGCCTTTGGCCTTGTTTGAGCTACGAAACCAGCCAAGTAAGGATCACCATTTGTCCCCGCACGAGATCGTCACGGGAAGAAGAATGCACACAGCGCATTCGCCTCTCCGTGAGCGTTCTGATGCACACAGAAGCGCAGCCGTATTGGGGGAGGAGTTCACAGAATACCTGCGAAAATTGACACGGGCAGCGCGCGTAATTTCAAAGCAACTAGCCCCCCCCTCGATAAGAGAGGAGGGGAACGCGACTGAACCAAACGGTTTGCCTGAAAAACCACTACAGCTAATGCCTGGGGACCTTATATATGTTAGAAGTTTTGTGCGGAGGTGGAACGCACCACGCTTCCATGGCCCCTATGAGGTAGTGTTTTGCACGCCTACAGCAGTAAAGGTTAAGGGCCTGCGATATTGGGTGCATTTGACAGATGTACGTAAAGCTTACAGCGCTGCGGAGAGTGAGGTGCAGGATGAGGCACAGGCAACAGCGGACGATGAAGTTGTGCGGAATGAATGATTTGAATTTTGTGTGCTTCATGAGATGAACAGTGAACACAATTAGCGCGCAACAAATGTCCTGGACTAAAACATGTACACATGTATATGTAAATTTTCTTTTTACAATTTTTGAAAGTTTTGCGTGGGGTTCTTTTTTTTTCCCTTCCTGTACTATTTAAGATGTTTTTTTATTATTGTTGTTTTTAAAAATGTCATGTTTTTTTTTATTATTTATATATATATATAGTAAGTTACAAATAATATTGACTGAAAGCTACCTTGTCTGTCAACAAACCCCCTTCCTCACCCAACCCTATATTTTATCACCGAAACGTTACAATGTGGAAATGCTTACATGTTTGTATTTAATGAACTTTTGTGTCTCAAACAGGATTTATCATGGCATCGAATGGGCAGCCTGCAACTAATAGATATGTTAGATTTAGAGAAATGTTAGTGGCTAGATTAACATATTCATTTGAATGTGGTTTATCAATGTGTGCTATCGTGTTCTTCATCTCAATGTTTTGTCTGGTGTTACACTGGATTATAGCGTTCATCTCTACCGAGATGAACGAGGGGGGAGGGGGGAACAACACCACCCTTGCTCCTGGAACGAAAACAATTCCGACTGTAGGTATCAAAGAAGGTGATTTCTTGATCTGGGATGGATCACACTTTGTGTGGGGATACTATACTACACCACCCACTGCTGTCCTCTCACAATGGAGAACCAAAAATGTAGATAATGACACAATGTCCCAACCTGGAACATACAACAACCACACGATCCCTCCCGCCCCAATTTCAAACAACGATCTCTTGTTTATTAATGAGGATGGAAAAGTGATTATGATGACAGAACACACGTCCCTATATGAAGAATTAGAAAAGGGGGGTGGGAGGGAGGAAGGGGGGCCTGGTTCTTCACCTCCTATAACGAGAAGGTACAGAAGAAGGGAGAAAAGTAGGCGGAGAAGAGAGACTGGTGGAAAAGGGTATGATGAGTATTATGGGCTAGGGTTAGACAAAATGGAAGACCCACGACACCCTCACCAAGCAAATAAATGGTATGCAGATATGAGCACAACAGCTAAACAAACAACCAATGAGAGCTGTTATGTCTGCTCACTTATCCCCCATGCATCAGGCACACCTAAAGTATTGTTGCCACGAGAATTGCCCATTGTGGATGCCCAATGTCTCCTTCATCTCACGCTGTGTAGAATAAAGAACACTTTCCAAGCACACGATGTCTCTTTCAGAATGGTACAGAACAACAAAACGTGCTATTCGCAAGCGTCTGGAGTGATCTGCCTTAAAGAACCTTTCTTTGCAATACAAGGGACACTGTTTTCCGAAAGCAAATGGAAAGACGAAGAAGTGCTGTGCAAGGCAGAAGCGCTGAAAGGTGTCCAACCGGACAAGTTGCGGTGGATGGAAAGAACGTGCTTGCCAATATGGAAAGAACACATCCCTAAACTAACATGGGTAACAGCGATGGAGAAACCCTTCAAGCTACAAAGTGAAATACAAAACGAACTATGTTTCAAGGGAGAAGGAAAAATGGCAATGGGAACGAACACGAACTGTAACAAAACTCTCACCATCCCGGATATGAAAAAAGGGACAGCAGCATTAATGGACACCTACTGGGTATGCGGAAACCAGGCGTACCTGCACCTTCCCCAATCATGGAGTGGTAGCTGCTCAATGGCCACCTTGCACTCGACACTAATGGTGATTCCAGAAAGCCATATTGACAGAAGTAACATGATGAAAGGAGGCTTGAACCAGAATGCAGCTTCTCCAACTACACAAGCGCACCTTTATGTCCTGTCCTCCGGGGGGAAGGAAGAAGAGCTCTCAAGAAACAAGCGAGCCTCGAACTACATATCACAAGCATCATCTGATTTATTGGCACAGATCCCAGACAAGTATCGCCTGTTCAGCTCCGTGGAAACATTCTTTGCTTCACTAGTGTCCAGTGTCCAAGCAAGAGCAAATGCAAAATGGCTCCAGATCACACGGTGGGAACTGATCCAGTTGGCCAATGACACTGAAGAAGGGTTCAACATAATAAAGGTGGAACTACGAGCTCTGCGATTAATGACCATGCAAAACAGGTATGTCCTAGACCTGTTAACAGCAATCGATGGAGGTGTTTGCCGAAAAATAGGAAGTGCATGCTGCACGTTCGTACCTTCTGAAGACGCAGAAAATGGGTCCCTGTCCCACGTTATTGAAGCAGTACATAACCTGGGCGAGAAGATGAAAATGGAAGGTGGAGCTGAGGATAGCTCGTGGTTCGACAATATCTTCTCCTGGGTTCCCTCATGGCTTGGAGTGACAATGAAGTTCCTGATACCAATAGTGGTGATCATCCTTGTGATGTTCTGCCTGTGCCAGGTGGGCCTCCGATGTTGTGCTAATGCAGTCCCTAACGGTGCAATGATGATGGTGACAATGGGCAACTCCGGTGGTACAATTAAAGCAACACAAGAAGTACATGTGCAGACAGGAACAGACAACACCCCCAGGTACCAGTTAGTGCCTATGTGCCGTGACAAGTACATAGTAGATAAGCTATGGCACACCACGATTAAAGAACCACGAGACGTAGAACTGGAATGGTATGAGGAGGTCTGGGTAGATCTGGAAGAGACCGGCGACTGTATATATTTGACATGTACACCAGACGAGTATGCTAGGAGAGGTGAGAGCTTAAGGGGGGTGTGCAGAGCATGGATGCCTATAAAAGGAACCCCTGCATGGGATGGTGCAGTGTTAGAAGAACAAGAATGTAGGAGATTGGAAGAGCTAAAGAAATTCGTTACTTTAAGTAACGAAAGGGGGGAAATGTAGGGGAGGACTGGCCGCGAGGCCCTCCTCACCTACAGCTTTCTCCCCAGGTGAGGACCATGACTCGGTGGACGCCCCCTCATGCCACCCGGGCCCAGGTGGAGGAGGATTCGCCCGCCGACGACATTGCCCACACGCACCTCGTCTTTGCATTTACCAAAAATCGAGTCAGGCCTAGATGCCATCTTGTCTAGCAAACACGGCGTGAGTTTAGCACACTGTAACGAGGCCCCCACCTTTGGAGGGCCTTTCATGCATCTCTGTCGCCTCAGCAGCACTGGCAGATCCGCTGCGAGCGCGTTCCCATGAGAAAGTCGGAGATGAGCTAAACCCGAGATGCCAACACGGCAACATTATATTAGTAACAATGTGATATTGCACCCCGTATGACCCAGACCACAAGGCCGGGGCAACGGGGAAAAAAGCTGAAGCATCACTATCTGAAGAAGGTAGAAAATAGTTCAAGTATTGGTGTTAATGAACTACCTCTGTTTAAAATGTGAACGAACCTTAAAAATGTAACGTTATATGATATCCCTCCAGGTCTGGACTAATGCTGCTATAACCACGGAGAAAGATGTTGACCAAACGTGTAACCTCTATTTGTAAAAGTGTTTTTCAATAGTATGTAGAAACTTGAACTCATATATGTTTTGAATCACCCAAAGCGGCGGGCATCAATCTCTGTAGGCCATAACCTAGATATCCCTCGTATAACGTCTAATGTACATACAATACGCACACAATGTAGTGAACATAATGTTAGGTAATGAAAAGGTACTGGAACCGACTGTATTAAAGAAATGTGTAACGAAAATGAAATATATATATATATATATGTGTGTCTGAATAACGTTAAAATGAGGCAGAACAGTATAAAACTTCTGCATTCACTGATCAGCAACGCACGAGGAAAATACCTTTGTGAGTATATGCAAGGTCATTCCCTCTCCCACCCCACCAAGCCTGCCAGATAAAAAAGCTAAGACTTGTGCTGCGCTCCCTCACCTCCCCCAACCAAGCTGGCGTTACTTCAGAGAGTCAGAGGCCCCGGCGCCGCAACCAAGGCCACAGCCCGCCACCTGTGTTATTTACAGCACGGTAATAAACCCACGGATGAACCCACTGATCTACCAGCACCCTCTCATAAATCCCCACGAACCCCCCCAAGAATCCTGACCCCGTGTAAGGACGACCCCCATCATTGGGACAAGACACAGAGACCCATCTATATAATAACTTCTAACGCAGCAGACAGACATGTATCACTCGGCCCAGGTCCCAGAGCCCCGTCCCGTGACCTAAAATACCGGTCAATAAGACTCAGGTAAATCTCACCCCAACCAACAACCACCAGACCTCTCACGAGGTGCATTCCTCATGTGTTGCGTTTATTTTATAAGATAAGCTACGGAACAATTTATTAGTGAACGTAAATGTCATTTTCTGAATAACTGCAGTGTGCATGGCCTAGGGCAACTAAGACAGGAAAGGTATTCATCATTGTCACAGGCTGCCCCAGCGCACCAACACCGCACGGATGACCTCAAGCCGGCCTGCCAGGCCCAACCCAACCCACGAGGCTGACCAGTGACGTCGTCTTGCCAAGACCAACCATGCTGCAGCAACACCTATAGTTAGTCGACGATACCCAATCCCAATTAACTTGTGCCCCCTATAGTGTTTAGGTGTTGATGACGTTTTCTGTATTAGAAATACGCCTGTCTTTGCTATTGTCAGACAGAGCGCTCTCGTAGGTTGCAGAGTTCTTTGCATGCCTTATCCTTGGATAAACTCCCACTTACGCTCACCCGCACTCTGTCTTGGTCTTATTCCCACTACGGGAGAGTCCCTTATTGTCTCTCATTGCGGGGAGGATCGTGCTGAATTGGGGGCGCTTCCTTTCACTTCTAATATCTTTCCACAGCCTGACTTACACTTTGATAGCACCTCCCAATATGATGTCTCTAAAACAAAGATCTCGAAGTTAAGGTGTTCGTCCATATTTTAGACATATCAAATATTTAAACCCTCACTTTCATTTTCTAACAGGGTGCAAAATATACACTTGCCACTAGCAGTTGGCTAGTGATATGCGACTCTTTGGGAGTAAGAGAAAGGGTACTGTGCATATGTATAGAATTGAGGTGACAACTGACTTTTCTATGGCTGGCTGGCTAGTATCTAGCAACTTACATTTTTGCCCCAGTTATAACAGATCTGGAAATTGCCTGAACGTCCCCAACAGTATATTAGTAAGTGTTTTATGCATTGACCGGCACGATCTTGCCCATAGGCTATATTTAAATAATGTCCAAACATTTTCTTCTACATACCCTTTTTAGAGGGGCAGTTTGCTCAGAAATTGTATTGTTCCAATCGGGCATGTATTTTCGATCATATATCGATCCATCTAAAAAATAATTCCTATGCATTTTAGCTAAGTTTTCCTCCCTTTTATACATGTAAAAACACCTTTCTGAGCACTGCAATCTTGTGGAAATCTTATCTATTGATCTATCGCCCTAGGTTCAAGCGCCACGGCGGCAGTAATACAGATCACCTGCCCCTAAAGCTGGCATCACTAGATGCTTATGCCCCTGTTCACAACGCCAATGCACGGCTCATGTGAATGTCGTCTGTGCTCAATCTATTGAAGTGTCTCCATGGAAATGCCAAGACACCTCTTTTCTCGACAAACAAACCATTTCTGATCACTTAACGCAGGAGTTTATTGCATCAGTGTATTTTATTAAGAGTCTCCCTGGTATCAGGTAATAATATCCCTATATATATGGTTCCCGTATATAATGTCACCGGGAAAAGGTTGTGGCGACATTATATAGGTGACCATATATATAGGGACAGGCGGGGTTGTCTCCCGCACCCCATGAAAAATAAAAAAGGGTTTGGGGGTTGTCCCCCGCATGTTCCATGTAATAATGTCCCCACAAAAAACGGCAATTTTTCCACGATTCTTTTGCATGGCAATATTTTTGAGGGGACATTATTACATGGAACCGTCTCCCTGACTTGTTTCTGCTCTGTTCAGCTACCTGCCAAGTATGACACACTGGGAACAGGTACTTTTGCTGCTGATAATTAACTCTGTAGTCACTTTTTATTTGACCATTTCTTATATTATTATACAAATGTCTTTACCGAATCATATTTAAATTCTTCTTTAACATGGCATGTTCATTACATGTGTCCTTGCAAACTTTTAAAGTTTGTCCCCATCTTCTGTTTGCACAATTGGTTTTTGGAACATGGCTGTTTTTTCACTTGTTAACATTGAATTTTAATGTGAAACCTCATTTCGTTACTGTAAATAGATAACAACATTTCTATTTATCTCACTGTTGATTCTGTACTTCAATTATCAGGAACTATGGCCACTATTCAGCCCTACATGTACGAGCCAGAATATTCAGAAGAGGAAATCCGTGAAAGAGAAAAAGTCAAGACCACGGGCAATCAGATGCGAGTTGTGACAGTCACCGGAAACTGAACCCATTCGCATGGAAGATGTTTCCACCTGGTGTACCTGCTTTCGTTGTGAGGTTATGCCAGCTGTGTTGGAGAACTGCTGTTGCAGAGAACACTCTGTCTGCCTTGCCTACATTGACGAAGAAGACACCACCACTGTGCGTTACCGAGCTGCATAAATTCAGGGCAGCCTGCCTTACAAGATCCGTGTTGTGAATGCCGATGGTCCTTATGCAGGAACTTCGATCCACAGTTTGCCATCTTACGTTAGCTCAATATATGTTGTGTGTTTGCATGTTGTTGCTCTATAACATTGTAACTTCTTTGGGTCACTGACAAAAGCATTTTTCTGTAAATTGAATACATTTCTTTTTCTAATCTCAAACCCTTATATTCATCTTCAGAATCAATGTCCGACCAATTACCTTTCTTTCACTTTGAAATTAAAAACAATATTTCCCCCATCTCCCAAACGGTTTTTGATCAAATGGGTGTTCACATTTTAAATTGATTCCAACTTGATATCTCAAGCACTGTCAGTACTTTCCACGAAAAAAGGTACTTTTTAAAGCATCACAAGGCTTCCATTTAAAAAGGTATTTCAAACATAATGCCTGCAAGTATTGGTTCATTTAAATAAACAATTTCTATATTTATTGCACAGGTGGTACAGGCTCGTGGCCTATCGTGCGTTTACATTGAGGGTTCATGGAAGACTGGGATTCAGTGTTCAGCGAGTGATACCTGCATGTGTGTTTCGCGCCATTTGTGAGAAATTCCCCAGTGACTCCAGACAATACTGCAGATTTATGCAGACAGTACCTCGACCGCAGCCATACAATTTGTAGATTGTCATTGCCATCCACTTTACAAAACTAAATACATTTTTTTTTAAATGAGTCGCTATGAAAAGTTTTTCTAAATTATTTGCAAGTCCATAGCACGTACAAACATCCAAGAGTATCGTGAGAGATTGGTGTGCTTCAACAAGGTTACTGGCCTATTGCACTCGACTTATCAACATCCATCCCCCTCCGGTATCAATGGCAGTTTGCAACTGTGGTCGCGCACTGGTAAGGTGGCTGGGTGGGTGGGAAGGCTCAAGCTACCGAACACCACTTCAAAGGACTCTCTAGCACAGGGATCAATGACCACATGGCCAGCCCAGATACTGTCTTCAGACTCCCCTTTGAAGGCCCCGTCCCTGAAATCAACATATGGCTGTGTCCCTTGAATGTGTTCCAGTCCCATTGCACTCGCCTTATCTACATCCATCCATCCATCCCACCTCCGCCATCAATGGCAATTTGCATCTGTGGCTGTGGGCTGGCAAATGGGGCTTCACTGGCGGGATGGAGGTGATCAACATTTGTTGAAATTCATGTTTTTTACTCTTTTCGTGAAAGATGACAGGGAACGTTTGGCTACGCTGCCCACCAACATCATTAAAATAGGAGAAGCATATCGTTTTGACTAGTGATGTCAGCTTTAGGGGCAGGTGATCTTTATTACTGCTGCAAGGTCACTTGAACTTAGGGCGATAGATGAACGCATAAGATTTCCACAAGATGGCATTGCCCAGGCAGGCGTTTTCGCATGTATTAAGGGGAGGAACACTAACATAGGATTTATTTTTAAGATGGATAGATGTATGATCGAAAATACATGCCCGATCGATTGGGATACTAACATTTCTGAACGAACTACCCCTTTAAGGTTTGAGTCTCCTGGTGCTGGTTGGCAAAAAAGGTGGTGAGGGTAAACGCTACATTGTTGAACTGTCCACACCCTCAAATGCCCAAACTGTGCCCCTACAATTGAAGGATGGTTTGGGTATCTGCTCTAACATCACAAACATGATAGATCTAATAATTGTGGAACAGAATCAAACTCATTCTAAGTGTCCACTCATGCAATCCTCCCCAATGCAGCTCTTGCCATTCCTCTGAAGTTTAATATATATTGACTTATTTTTATTTTATTTTTTAACGGCCCTTGTAGGAGGCTGTTGGCATATTAACTAGACTTTAATGAAGACCAGCACATATCTCACTGGATACATTGCTCTTCAAAAACAACATGGACTGCCTGAGAGTGCCCAGACTAACACTGCATATGGAACTCGAGATGGAGGACATTGGGCCTCATTACGACCCAGGCGGTAAGGGATTACCGGTACGGTTTTAAAACCGCAGCGTTTTCCAACACAACCGCGTGTGTTTCTGCCTGCTGTGGCTATCACTTTGGGTCTCCGGTGCTCCCAGTGGAGCACCGGAGACCCAAAGTGAAAGCCACAGCAGGCAGAAACACACGCGGTTGTGTTTACATGCCGCGTAGTGTTTCTACCTGCAGCTGATTTCCCATTTGGGGCTCTCGGGCTCCCCGTGGGGAGCCCGAGAGCCCCACATGGAAAAGCAGATTCAGGCAGACACAACGCGGTTGTTTTCCGCAATGCCGCGTTGTGTCTGCCTGAATCTGCTTTTCCATTTGAGGCTCTCGGGCTCCCCGTGGAGCCCGAGAGCCCCAAATGGAAAAGCAGATTGAGGCAGACACAACGCGGTTGTGTTGGAAAACGCTGCGGTTTTAAAACCGCAGCGTTTTCCAACACAATAACGTTGTATTTATGTTTGCGGTTGCTTCAAAAGCGACCGCAAACATAAATACGTTTTTAAAACTGCGGTTTTATTTCTAGGTTTTCCGGGCTCCTCCAGCCCGGAAAACTTAGAAAAAAAAACGCAGCTAGTGCTTATTTATTGTAAAAAAAATAAATAGCACTTACCGAGATTCAGCTGCAGCTTTCCTGCTCTGGTCTCTTTCACAAAATGGCGGCGCCCCTGTGCTTGCTTTTTCGAATTCTGAGCTTGAATAGCTCAAAATTTTACATAGGAAGTTTTAAAACGGAGGATGCTAGTATATTTTTTTTTATGTGGCCTATCTATTTTTTAAATAAACATTTTTACTAGACCATCCCTTTAACTCCCTATTACGAGGTACCTTTGCGGGTCCCTACCATAACGGCTGGTTTTACCAGCCGTTAAGTACAGGACCTGCAAAGGGACTTTGAAGGTTATTACGGTACCGCAATTTGCGGTACCGTAATTAGTGCCTTCCCCATTCCCACTGAGCCCTATGGGGGCAAAAATGGGAATGGGGAAGTGCCATGGGGAATTACTGCCCCCGCACACCTTGGAATGGGGCGGTAATTCCGCCATTCACCATGGCAGAATCGGTAAAATCCCGGCGGCAACCATGGCGCAACTAGCGCCATGGTTACTGCACGGGTCGCAATGAGGCCCATTATGATGTTATGATAGTGGCTCTAAATCCAAACTTCTATCGGGTTGGTCTTTGGTTGAACCCTTCACTGAAAATGTTTAAGGAATCTCTTATTAATGATCTTAACCAGCTGGGAGGAGGACACTTTCCTGGTTCTCCCTTATCAAGAAACAAAACAATACATTTGCTGGATTTGTGGGAAAGCCCAGGAACCATCACTTCCCTTACTAAGTCGAGAGTCGAACCGGCACATAACTCCAAGATGCTGGACGAGACCATGGGGCTATGTAGTAAAAGTAAGCCAACTTGATTGCTATATTAACAAAGTGGAACACAGCTTGGTAGAGTATCTTGATTTCAACCCACCCCCCACTGTACGAGTAATTAAGATTAAGAATTCTTTCCTCTGCCTGTTTCACATGTTCCATGTTCATATGGCCCCTTTATGAGTCATAAAAAGGCAAAAAGTGAAACCACTTTTAAAGAAAGTGACCATAAATCTATCCCAAACAGAAAAAGTCTGCAAATCCAGCAAGTATTCCATGGTGGTTGTGTGGCTATCTGGCCAAGTATATAAAGCATGGCTACACAGGAATGACTAACACGAACTCAAAGACACTTACCTCTACTAACAGCTGAGGTTGGACATATTTATTAAATGTTATGCGGTATCACCACTAGACACTTTATCTGTTCATCTAACATTTACACTATGTGCGCTAGAGGCTAATTTAATTTATGAAATGTCATCCCAATAAATTGTCTTTTAAAAAAAACATTACATTTTTTAGTGCATGAAGAATTACTAGAAAAGGTTACAGCATTTAAATCTACAGTATGTTCCTTCAAACCCTTGAATAATCTTTATAACTAACAATAACAAACCAATGGCCAACCAGTAGATCTTGCATTACATAACCACCAAAAGTGCCGCCTGTGTTGTAGGATATCCACTTATTCTTTCTTACGATCAACATACACATTGATATTACCCCTTAATTTCCAATCGGTTCCAAATCTTGTTGGATTTCTGCAAACATGGTCTCAACCTCATTGCTTTCTTCGGAATACATACACCGGCCCTCACCCTCCCTCCACACAGAAAACATGGTTACTGCACCACCACTTGATCGCAGCATTGCTTTTAGCCACAGCTAGTGCTTTGGATAAACGATTTCTCAGAGATTGCTATCTTCCCATTCCCCCAATAGCACCAATTTGTAGTAATTTGCAGGAGGTCAATCAGTCTCTTACACTCCTCTCATAACCATATTCCAATAACCCTGAATTGTCTGAAACCCCACCAAGTTAAGAAGAAGGAAACCTGCCTCAGTATCACATTGAAGACACATCCAGGATGAGGCTCTGCCTACCAATTAGGAATTGTCTGGAGTAACAGGTGGGAGGTTAACTTTTAGGAGTCTAGATGTAATAGATATACCAATCCCCCATTGCCAATCTCCTCCGTTAGGGGACCAAAATCACTTTTTCTATCTGGTCTTTAGAGTTGCCTGCATATTTTTGAATAATTCTATGTTGGGCAAGTGGAACAGATCCTTTTGGGTTTGAAAGGGTAGAAAGGTGGATTTCACCACGAAGTCCCCTAAAACAGTGATTCCCAATACACACAAGCCACAATCTTACTCCACCTTAAATGTATGGAAGGTCTACATTGTGTAAGGGTGTCCCTAATTATGCTCACACCAGAATTGATACCCCTCTATAAGGAAATGAGGCAAAAAGAAGATCTTGTAAGGAGAACAAGTTTAATTTTACAAAATGAGGATGGTAGCAAAGAACTCTGCTGCCTGAACAGTCTTCCTCTGTCCCTCTCCCCATTCCTTCCTGCCAAAGTGGTTTCAGGCCGGTGTTTATATAGGCCTGGTTTGCCATGGTGAGGTCACTTCTAGCTGGATCATGACTTCAGCCAAATCCGTCGTCCTTCCATAATAGGGATGCCCCAAAGCCTTCTTTTTTCATTGTCAGCGGGTTTTGTAAGGGCATGCTGTTCTACATTTTGCTAGCTATGCAAAAACACACTGTAGCTCATGCTTTCCTCCATTTTGCCAACTATGCAAAAACACACTGCAGCTCTGCAGACTTTTCCAAACCTTGAGGTCTAGCACAAGGAGAAACTAAAAATGTTCATGTACAAACAATTTTAATTTATTCTATCCATATTTCACTCCTCCTGCTAACGTTATCTGGGTCCTGTAGTTTCCTCCACACTTAATACTCAATGTATCCCATTCTGCATTTTGCCACAGAAGTCCTATTTTTAACGTGCATGGACTCTTGATGGACAGTGGACACTTGGTGAGTCCGTTCGTGCTGGCCATGGTAATGGACACTGCACACTAAGCCTGCAGTCTATTTTGAATCCCACAGGCCACATTCCTTCTGGGAAGGAGGGGGAGTTTGACTCATCTACAGCACTAGTTAAGCTTTTAAAATGCCTGGGATCGGACATTACAAATCTCTCCAACTAATAGTTAACTGCACCTTATATTTAGACAATAACTACCTTCTTCAGTGCTTGTCTATGTCTGTGATTATGTTTGCATGAGAGAGCCTTCCCAGTGCCCCCTTCTCCCCACCCCCTACTCCATTAAAGCACCTTAAAGAGGTCTTGCCCAACACTAACGCGCTTGGGGGTCGGGAGGCCGCTGGTTCCTTCACAACAATTGTCCGATATCGGGGCCACAAGGGGCACCTTGCCTGCCCATCCCAGTGCCTTAATCATCTGCTTTAAAAAAAATAAAAGAAATCTCTATTAAGTTTTTAAATATTGCCATAACCGGAATCAAGTTATGTCATCCAACTAGACCATACAAATATATGATATTTCAAACACCCGCTTCAAAATTACCGTGCCCCCCACCAAATATTTCCCAGGCCACGTGTCCATAAAGGAGGGGAAATCAGTGGGAAGAGAATACACTAAAAAAGAACAGTGCAAATTGAGCCTAACTCAGATCACCAGGAGAAATCAACGACTCAGGTCACAAACTATTATACACCTAGTTATCAATTCCACCACCGAATGCAAGACCCCCACGGCAGATCCCACTCCTAACTCTCGAAAATACCATCACAAACACCAGTAAGCATCAAGCCACTCTAAATAAAGCCAGCAACCCCCATTCAATACCTAAAACACAGACTCAACCCACCTCTGAACTCAAACTAGCGCTCATTAACGCACGATCCATATCTTCCCATGCCCCAGAAATACTTGACTACATAATTGACCAGGAACTAGACATGCTCATAGTGACCGAAACTTGGTTTCACCAAGCCTCTGGACCCACTCTTGCCATTGCCGTTCCACCCAATTACTCTATCTTCAGAATGGATAGAAACAAAACAGTAGGTGGGGGAGTAGCTATTATTGCAAAAACCCATCTCAATCTAAGAGCATGCCCCATTGATAATCCAGAGGGATACGAAATTCTACTCACAAAATGTGCTACCAATCTCAAAACCACTATCAATTTAGTAACAATATACAGAGCTCCTAGCAAAAACTCACAGCCAGACATAGACATACCACTACTACTAATCCCAATGATCGAACCCAAAACTAAAATGCATCGTCCTTAGCGGCCTGAACCTCGGGTTCAACGACAGTCAAGATCACAAAGCGGAAGCATTACACAATGCCCTCAAAGACATGCTATTCACACAACTTGTGAATACACCTACCCACAACAAAGGCAGAACATTGGATTGGGTACTATCCCTTAATACAATAGTCTCTATAGATACAATCACCCCATTGCCCTGGACAGATCACTATAGCATCAAGTTCTCCATCTCATTCATCGAATCTGATCTGCCCAAGCCCACAACATTGGAATCCTATGTAACCAGAAATATTTGCAAACTTTCAATTGAAAACCTCAACCCTATCCTAAAGAACACCCTTACAGACAAGATGATTACAAACTAGAACCCCTGCACCCTTGCAGATACTTACCTTAATTGCCTCACAAACACAATAGACACCTTAGCATTCTGTGTCACCATAACTAGATGCTCAAACAAAAAAAACGCCTTCTGGTTTGACGGGGAACTAGTAGCACTTGGGCATAACAAACGCTCGTGTGAACATCGCTATATCAAATCTCAAACCCCTGAGATAACTGAAGCCTTCAACTCTGCAAATAAAATCTATAAAGCAGCCATCATCGTACATAAAGCAAACGCGATCAACACTAGAATCAGCAATGCATCCTCAGACTCAAAATAATTGTTTGCTATTCTCAAAGAGTTGGAAAACCCCATCCCGATCATCAACCCTGTTCAGCCGAGCAAAAAATGGTCTACCACCATTCAAGATGCTCTAGCAGCTAAGATCCAACTATCACAAAACAAAATCATCACTAAAAACAAAATACAAGCTGAAAAACATACTCCGACAGATGCTAACTCCAGCCCCTTAGTATGTAACATCCCAGCCTTCCATTTCGCCCGAGTTTCCCAAGAAACAGTGCTTAAAACCATAGACAAACTTAAGGCATCCAGCTGAAAAGGAGACAACTTCCCAGCACACTTAGTCAAACTTTGTGCTCCCACCCTCACACCTATTATCACAAACTTTGTGAATCCATCCTTCAGCTCCAATCGGTCCCGGCCAGTATCAAAAAAGCTTTGTTACATCCTTACTAAAAAAGCCTTTGCTCGACCCGCTAATTCCGACCAACTACAGGCCTATAACTACGATCCCATTCCTCCTCAAAATTATCGATAAAATAGCCTACAACCAAATACGAACCCATCTCGAACAGAACAAACTCCTAGGAGCAAGACAATCAGGGTTCAGAATGAACCATAGCACCGAAACCACTTTCACAGACCTCAAAATACAAATAGACACCATCAGAGATGCAGGAAAAGTGGCCATATTGCTGCTGTTGGACCTTTCAGCAGCGTTTGACCTCGTAGACCATGACAAACTGACACTCTAGCCAAAGGTTTCAGTTTCTCTCCCGATGCCACCCACTGGATCAAATCGTTCCTAGCTGAAAGAACATCTAGAGTCGTCATTGGAAAATATGCGGCAGGCCCCATAGCGGTCCTCATAGGAGTACCCCAAGGATCATGCCTCTCCCCCAACCTGTATAATGCCTATACCAAACTCCTATTCTCAGCTCTAGACAATATGGGTGCCATCTACCAAAACTTTGCAGAGGACACCCAGATCCTCATCCCCATCACCGGGGATTACGCCCAAGATACCCAGGCCATTAACAAAATCTACGCCATCATCCAACATTGGATAGCTTTGAACAGTCTTGGTCTCAATGATGAGAAGACAGAGGTTCTCATTGTAGGATCCCAAGCCAGAATAGGCTCTCTCCACTCTGACTACACTCACAGCAATATCGACGGCACCTTAATACCAGTACTCAAGCATGTGAAAACTCTTGGCGTTTATCTAGATGCCAATCTCACTATGCGTAAACACATATCAGCCCTCTCTTCCTCTACGGCATACACAGCCAAACTCATTGCGTTTAGTCGCCAATACCTTACACCCACCAACTGTATAACACTAGCCAGAGCATTGATACTAACCAAGCTCGATTACTGTAACATCCTCCTGCTAGGAACTTCTAACACTAATACAAGTAAATTACAACTGCTGCAGAATAAAGCGCTTAGACCGGGCTGAGGTATAAAGAAATCAGACCGCATCTCCAACATTAGGCGAGAAAATCACTGGTTGCCCATCAAAGCCAGAATCATTTTCAAATCTTTGTGTTGTTTACAAATGTCTCACTAAAAAAGACCCCAGCTACCTTAATAATGCCATAAAGAAAAAAACCACCAACAGAACATTCAGATCAAGTAATAAGGCACTACTAGAAATCCCACGTCACAAAAGCACCAAAGAAGGAGGTAACAGTTACAGAGTCCTGGCCCCCACACCGTGGAACTCCCTACTAC
Organism: Ambystoma mexicanum; assembly: GCF_040938575.1. Classification (NCBI taxonomy): domain Eukaryota; kingdom Metazoa; phylum Chordata; class Amphibia; order Caudata; family Ambystomatidae; genus Ambystoma; species Ambystoma mexicanum. The sequence continues at coordinate 510,407,472 of NC_090927.1, read as the reverse complement.
TTCGAATCAAAAATGAAGAAACCCTTGCTAGCTTCAAAACAAAAACAAACGCTGAAAACATGGCTCTTCAACAAATAATGATTGACTAGACCCTCCAACTCTCCTATTCCTAAACACAGAATCACATCTCCAACCGAACATCCACCAACGTATTGTTTATTATGAGACATGCACACTTGTTTACTATTTGTTTTCACTGTAGCATTGTATGAGAAATTTGATAAGCTGTCTGTAACCTTGCCGTGATACCCAAGGATCTGGGTGTGTAACAAATGAAATACATAAAAAATAAATACTCTGTCCATCTCTGTGATATATACATGCCACCTTTAGTATTAACCCAGTAGGGGTTCCCCATAAGAGTACTGCAAAAAAGATTTCCAAAAACAATTATAAAATTCTAGGACTCGTTTAGAAGAAATTGTACATAAATATCCAGTAGCAGATATCAAAGAATTGAGGGATTCCTAACCTCCATTTGATTTGTTTGGTTCCTTCCACAATTTGAATAATATGAAACTGCTACTATAAAATTGTTGCATTTATTTCTCTTATTCTTTTTCTCATTAGAGGACTTTTTCCTCTTTCCCTCTCCCTTTTTTCTGAGCACTGGGTTTTCGCTTACTCAGCTTTTTTTCACTCACCGTTATTACCTTTTTCATCCATTTACTTTGGTTATGTGTAACCATATGATTGACGAATGACGTAAATAACTGTTTATCTTTCTATATGTTTACGATTTGGTGTATATCTCTTTGGCTCAAATTTGCTATCGAACACACTGCAACTTTTGTTTGCAACGTTTACAGCATTAAATTAGTATAATTAACATACTGAAAATGTTGTGGTAAATGTGGTCATCTTTTTCATTAACCATGTATTAATATGGTTTTAACTAGGGGTGTGATTTGACACAAGAGAACCCCAGTTACTGTAAAGCACTCCGCTAATTCAGCACACTAGGCTAGGTGTTGAGTGCAGTTTTCCCTTATTTGCAGCATTACTTTGTTGTGTGACTTACTATTAAAGGCAATCATTACATTTTCACATGGTCTTTCGTCAGAAGGGTATAACAATCCATTCAACAACATTGCCCAACTCTGTTCTATTCAATGTGGCTACTCCAGCCTTGAATCGATCCTCGTCAGGGTTGCCAGTTCAGTAGTAGCCCATTTAATCAAGACTCGTGACCAGTCTTTTATTCTGGGGCTTGCAGTGCTATACCAAGCCTTGGCTATTCTCCTTTTTTGCCAATACCAAAGCTAGGTTAACCAATTTATTCAATTGTTTCATCGACTTCCTCCTTGTACATTGTTTCAATAGACAAACGATATAATGTGGCATCTATATCAAAGGGGTTTCCTGTCACCCAAGGTTCCCATTTCTCTAATTCTATCCAATACTTCCCCATCAGAATTTCATGAGGATCGGCCATTGAGACATCATGTGCAGAAAGTGGGCCCCTTCCATCCCACATCTAGGGCATTTATCTGGCCACCCTGGATTGATTCTCTTTGGCATCAAATACGCCCTGTGGAGGACACTGTACTGTATGAGCCCTAGTCTGACATTTCGATACTCTGTATGTGCAAATCCATTGCCATTGCTCCTCCTCAAATATCACTCTGAAATCCTGCTCCGAGTCCCCCTTAACTTTCATCCCTATACTCTTGTTAACCCCATGCCCCACCAATAGTTGATAAGACATCGATATCGGTCGGCCTCCATCCTCAAGAGCGTAAGGACCTTCCAGCAATAGCAAAATCTGAGGTTCCTTTGGTAGCGTGTTCCAGGGCTTTTATTTTATTTATTTTTATTTATTTGCATTTGTAAAGCGCACAACTTCCCTCGGGCATCGCAGCGCTGTTAAGAAGGCTTACTTAGTTACATAAGTGCTTGCAACAGACAAAACAAACCTGCATATAGCCAGGTCTCATGTTGCAGGGGCAGTTTAAATTAGTTGCATAAGTGCTAGCAAGGACATGCAGTTGGCATAAGGTCAGTATAGGTGGCACAGACATGATGCGCAACCCCATCTTGAGGGGTGGCAGCAGCATACAATGCATAGAGTCAGAATAGGTGGTGGAGGGGAGGGCAGATGGGAGCACCGGGACGGAGAGCATACAACACACAGGCACGTGCAACCATTGCATACCTGTAGCGGACAGGTATCTGACGGGTGCCTTAGGACTGGGCCTTGTGAGGAGGGCTGGCCAAGCCTGCCAGCCACCTCATTGGCCGAGATGTAGAAGGCCAGGACCAATCAACAAGCCCCCAGCAGCAAGGGAGAAGTCACACCGGTGCCGGACAAAGGAACCAGCCATCTTGGAATGGCAGTGCCTCATGAAGCAAGTGAGGCCAGCAAATGAGAACGCACATAGCCAAGCTATGAATTTCATAGATACATTTACACAAATTACATGAGGTAGATGTTAATGTCTCGCAATGTATTTCAAGTGCATTTCAAAAGATTCAGCAAGTCAGCTGCAGCGCCATCATGTGCTAGTAGATTGAGCCATGGGGTGGGGGGTGCTTACCTGCAGGGCTTACCACAGTGTGCACTGCAGGGCTTACGAATGGTAGGGGGAAGGCATACGAGCCCTACCCGAGATACCCACATGAAACACTTGTGTACAGGCGCGTTATAAATGACTTACCATATCAAATAGACAAATCGAAACAGACCACTGTTCATGCCCAAGGCTGCACATAAATCAGGAAATGGCTGCATACATCTACCCTCCAACATATCCCCCCGTCCCACCTCCCACCCAAGTTGCCAAGTCTAACATTGCCAGTCGTGAAGTCGTTTCCTAACTGCATTCCCCATGTGGTCAGTGTGTAAGCACAGGGGGATGTGGTGGGGGTACGGATTATCAAAACCCCCCCATTGACCTACGCGCCTCCATATATTTCTACCCATGTGTATCAAGTAGGACCATTGGAGATTCTTGGTAGGTATCCACAACATTTCTTTAAGATTATAGGGTCATACGGTTTTGGCCAGTAGCCTCCATTCTTAGGTCTCGTTGTCCGACGGCCATTGTGGAATCAAGTAACTGGGCTGTCATGTAATAAGATTAAAAATTCAGGGCAAACAAGCATCCCAAATGATGTAGTTCCTGTAGAGTGGAAAGGGCCAATCGCCTACATCCTTTCACCCATAGGTTATTTCAAATCGTAGCATCCAGTATTTTAAAATAACTTTTGGGTATGTTGTACAGCACATTAGTAAAATATAAGAGCCTGGCGAGAACCACCATCTCGGTCAATGCAATCCTTCCCATGAGACAGCAGCAAGCTGTTCCAGAACACAGCCCATCTTTCAGTCCCCTCAATAACTCTCAATGTGCTGTCAGGGTGTGCATCATAGAAATCTCTCCTTATTTCAATAAATAGGTATGTGAGTGTGTCCTGCTCCCACACCAATAGGAGTTCTGGCAGTGCAGAGGACGGAAGCAGCGCCAAGGAGGCCAGTGGGAAGAAAACAATGTGCCTTTATTCATTTGTATGCCAGACAGGCGACCAAAAGTATCAAGCATATCCAGCAGCAAATGCACATTCTCTCTTGGGTTTTGGATGTACAAAAGCATGTCGTCCGTGTATAGCAGAACAGGCGTCATCCCTATTTCCAGCATATCTCTTTTAAGCACACATGCCAGCGGTTTCAGGGTCAACGCAAACACCCTTTCCTACTTTCCAGCTGTTCGAAACAATTCTCCCAGTCTTAAATCTGGCTGTTACAAAGGTGTAGAGCAATTAAATTCACTGCAGTAAAGAGAGGCCCAAACGTCTTGGCCCACATCCAAATCTTTTCGGCATCCAAATATACGACTGCACACCATAGGTTCAAGCTCCGGGTTTGGGCAATAACATGATGCAGACGTAAGTTATGTGACATATTCCTGCAAGGCATAAAGCCTGCCTCATCCCGGTGAACCATGGACGGCACCACCGTCTGTAACCGTCATACTATCAGGGAACCGAGGATTATCACATCCCTATTCAGCATAGGCAGCAGGCGATATGAAGCCAATTCACACAGATCTGTGCCCTGTTAGGGAACCGGGACTATTAATGCTTCTCGCATCGAAGGGGGTATAGTGCCGTCCTCATAGGCATGTTGAAAAACTGCCAGCAGTATGAGGGCCAACAAAGACTTATATGTTTTTTCAAAACTCTGAAGAGCAACCATCCTGTCCTGGTGTTTCTTCCTGCAGGAGAGTCTGAACAGCACTTTCTATTCCCACAGGGTGATAATCGGTCCATCCAGGTCCACCACCTGTTCATTACTAAGGGTAGGTATTAATCCCAGCATGTCCTCCACCTCCAGTGTGCCACTCTTGGCACAACTGGCATACAGGTCGCCAAAGAAGTCTGCAAACGCTCTATTGATTCCCCTTTGTGTATGGGCCTCGAGTCTCTCCCGCTGGCGCAGAGCCAGAATAACTGCCTTCATCCTGAAAAAAAAGCCACGATAACAGTTTACCAGACTTGGAACCCTCTCTGTGTAGGTTACTCACATAAGACACATAATCCTGCTCCCCCAAAGTTTCCCAATTGTCCACACATTTCACACTCCGGGCACAAAGCACATCCTCCTCCCCACCAGTCCATCCTTCCCACACTCCTGCAGTTTAATTGACTTCTCAGTGTCCTTTAGAGTAGCCCGCTACCCACATGCAGCCAACAAACAAATCCCCCAAATGACCATCTTGAACATGTCACATTCCACCCCTATACTACTAACAGAACCTTTGTTGACCTCAAGATACTCATTTCCAAGTGTAACATACACCTATAGACACAATCTCTCAGACCCTCGGCCCTAAATCTGCACAGCAGAACTCCAGCCCCTTGTTTGTCAGACTGTATCAGCATCACTACCAGCGACTGGTCTAATGGCATTCTTCCCCCATACTCCATCCCCTGCACATATGCAAATATTCTCTATTCATGAAGAAGTGCTCAATTCTCATACTCCCCATGTGGGTTCGAATAGAAGAAACAACGTCTCCCAGTCAGGTGTCTTACCCTTCACACATCAAGTATCCCAAAGTTATTCAGGCTCTCCCATAATGACTATGCCGCCTTGGACCTACCTCTAGACCCAATAGACATTGCCCAGGTCCGAGCCCAGTGTACAGTGAGAGTCACTGCCCCAGAGCATGTCCATTACAGCATTTCCTCAGGACATCACGAAAGAACTCACTATTGGTCTATGTTGGGAGCGTAACTATTAAGGAGGCACACTTCTCTGCCCACCAGTGAGCCCAGCAAAATTGCATACCTCCCTGCAGTATCCCGGTGCACCCCACTAACTGAAAGTGGGAACTTGTCCGCCACCCAGATCATCACCCCCGCTTATGCATAGGAACAGGATCCATATCCTTTAGCCCCCCCCCCCACTTCTTGATCAAAAGAGTATCTGGGAGGTGATGTGTCTCCTCTATGAATGCTGTGCCAATCCCTGTTCTCCTCAGGTACTCTCGAACCCTGCATCTCTTAATAAAGCCATTCATGCCACACACATTCCATGTCATGCATTTAACCATCCCTGCAATTATACTGTATTAAACCGTAGCTCTGGTCGATCCTAGTGGGCTAGGATGTTAAATATCCAATCAGTATGGCAAGTGCAGGTACAAATCCCTTCCCACTCCCTCTATTGCGTACATTAAGTCCCCACGGCACATCCTCCTCCCGCTTTCCTCCCCGTCCCTCCCCTAACACCCTGAAAAATCACACTCAAACTTGTGTAACCGTACCCAAAGAACAGTGTTCTCGAGGCTGCAAGTCGTCCGAAAGGGCCCAAGCCCAGAAAGAGGGGGCCATGGTAGCACACCACATACTGAGGAGAGGGTCCACCAATTGGGACACCTTCCAGCAGACTGGTATGCAGAGTACACTTAACTATGGTGCACTCCACCAATCCAGAATGAGCTGTGGGCCATACAGGGTTCTAGAGATGCGCACGTAAACCAAATCGCCTCAACGCTGGATCATGTCTCCACTGTTCACACACTATGTCCAAATTTGCAGTGTCCATCCTGTTATCTATGATGTCAGAGGCCTCCATGCCCCTAGTCCACAGTTGGGGCGTCCACGTTCAGAGAGGATTCTCAAAGCCAGTTTTCGTGAGATCCAATCCATGGTCGCTTGTTGCAACTAGTGTCTCCCCCCCCGCACCTCTAGTGTCTTTCTTCTTAACACAGCCAGCTCCATTCTGCCCCTTCACATCAAATATTCTTGTTCTCGATTCTTTTCCCCCTTTTCTGGGTTTCCTCATCCATGCTCCCTTCAGAGCTGTTGCACGGGCCGGCATCCAGCCCCTGCCGTCGCAGTGAGACCATGATTTCTTCTGGCGAACCAAGACACAGTCATCTCCCGTTGTACAGGATCTTTAGTTTGGCAGGAAACAAAAGCATGTAGCAAAACTTTGCTTTTCGCAGAAGAAACGTGACCCTCTCAAACGGTCTACAATGGGATCGGACCCTAGTTGCGTTCTTCCACGCCGTTCTCTGCGTTTTCCAAGATTCCTGTGTGTTCCTGAAGCTGCTTCACTTGTTCCTGCAGCGTAGCCATCAAACCAGACACTTCAACAATGTTCTTGCCCTGGTCATTCACCTTATCTGAGAGGTTACAGAGGTTTTCACCCTCACGGATGTGCTGGGTGGGAGTTTCCCGTGGTGGCTTTCTAATCAAGACCAGATGGGCCCTCTTAACCACAAGCCTTGTGACAGTTTACCAGGAGCAACAGATTGTAGCAGGAGATTATCTATATAATTTGTTGCGTCTTCTGCTTCCTCTCCCTACGGTAAACCCACAATGCTCATGTTATTCTTCCTCGTCCTGTTCTTCACGTCCTCGACTCAGTTTTCCAAGATTCCTGTGTGTTCCTGAAGCTCCTGTACTTGTTCCTGCAGCATAGCCGCTGCACCAGACACTCCAACAATTTTCTAGCCCTGGTCATTCACCTTCTCTGAGAAGGTCATGGCACAGGAGACACGCATCTGTCCTCACCTCCCCCATTTTATCTTTCAGGGATGTCCTTAAGGCTGCAATCGTCTGCAAGATGGCATCATCCGGGACATTATTGCGGCCCATTTCCGTCGAGGTAGAATCCATAGAGCCTATCGGCATGGACATAGAGTGCTTTCTCTGTGGCCGAGTCCGCTTAAATGTGTCCATCCTAATTTTGCTTAAATGTGTCCATCCTAGTCTGCTTATTTTGCATGCTTGTCCTCCCAGGCATGCTTATATCTTCGGCAAGGAGATAACTCCTGTCCAGTCTACCATTCAAACCCCCAACTAGGGGATCCCACCACTAAGCTAAGAGCTGAAGAATCAGAAGCAGCAGTAAGAGATCACATGCAATGTATTTACGTTGTGGGTTCAAAGTCCTCACCCCAGAGCTACCGTCTGCGGTTTCCAGCAACCTCCCAGCTTCCACGTTTCTTCCCTTTGTGTCTCCCAGCTCCGCTCATTCACATGATCTGGGGTGGGACTGACCATCTGCACTGTCTCGGAGCAGCCACGGAGCCAATGCGCCCCATGTTTCCAAGCCACTGGTCGTCCTCTAGCATGGCGCGGTCTGCTCGGATTCACACCATTCCCCCTGCAGTTTGTGGCAATCGGCCGTCTCACTGGACATGTTATTTCAGTGTGTCTGCCATATGGCGAGTTTCCAAGCCAATTTACCAGAGGCATCGCAGATCACCAGTTAAGGGCCTGTGTTCTTATCGAATTCATGCCATGGTGTCAGTGCATCTCCCTGCTATCGTTGTGCTCTCCAAAAGGTTCATGCACTGGGATCATTGGAAGAGAGCACCGATTGGCATATTATGTCACAGGATCAGTAGGTCTGTGCGAGGCTGAGCAGGCTCACATCAATGCAGCCCGGCGTTCAAGCAACGCCCCCACCCATATCCCCCTTATTGGTTCTTAGTGATTGTTTTGAATGGCAAAGTTTCAAATGGCAAAGTTTCGACAAAAAATGCATCGAAAAAATGTATTTAAAAAAAAAAAAGTGTAATGGGGGGGGATCCCCCCAACCCCTGTTTTTTACTCCTTAAAAACCATTATAGTAAATAAAACTTGCTAAAAAATGCATTTTTTCCATGCATTTTTAAAAAAAAGTTGGCATTCAAAACTATATATTCAAAACAATGCCTGGATATCCTCCTTATTCTTAACTACCTGCTGCAAAGCAACACGAAGACCACCCCTGTGTGTTCTCCCTTGCAATGATCTGATGTGGAGTAGTGCTACCCATGAAATCAACCTCAAGCCTAACATGGGTTCTTAGGCATTCTTGACTGTAATGTATAGATGAATGTTATATTTGAGTGGATGATTTATTTGCTTTTGTAGTTCAGTTTATGCATGCAGCAAAGAAATGTTTGCCCATTAATCATTTAAAAAAAAGGGACACTTCTAATTTGCATTGATGTTTTACTACAAATAAAATCAGTAATGTTATTCTGTAACGCAATTAATTTGTATTTTAGATTTAGGATGTGCTTTAAGGCCGATGCCAAATAAAAGCTTCAGGAATAAAAACAAAAAACCTGGTTAAATGCAATGCAGGCTCATTCCATTATTTTTCTTTACACTAGGCAATGAAGTGGCAACATTGATGAACATCCTTAACCTTGCAGCTGCCAAAGACAACACACTTATTCTAACCTTAAGCAGAGCTTGCTTGAACACTCCGGTCTGAATTCCTACAGCACTGTGCACCCGACAGTCTTGTGCAGTGGTGCACCTCAGGAGGGCAACACATCCAGGCAGCCAATATAGCCATCATCCTTGTTGCTCTGTCTTCCTATACCAAATTACAAATATTTGCAACAATACAGTCACTCACCAGAAAATATTTTGAAAGGTCTGTGGTTTCATTAAGTGCCCCTTTCCACTGCACCACAGACAATGCGATCTTGCTACACTTCCGTTGCTCCTGGTTACGGACGCAGTTGTCATACAAATTGTGAGCAAATGTTTAGTCGTACAAAATGTCTCCATATAATTCATCAATAGGCAGTTTTCTGTATGAAATAGCATGTGAATTCCTTAGCACTGCAAGTGTATGGCCTCGTCAGTAACATTACAAGACTGCATTTAGTCAAGTGGCTACTACATGCAGCCGAGTACTTCTAGTGCTAACTATAACTACAGCCCAACGAGTTAGTGGTGAAATTATGGAAGCACTACTAGAAAAGGAAAACTAATTTCTGACTAATGCATTGATTCTTAAAGCTAAATTGGAACAGATAAAAAAATCTTTTCAGGAATTCAAAAGCATTACGATAGAAAAAAAGACTAATGAACTCAAGAAAGATATTTCGCTCTTTAAAAAACAACAAGTGTATCCCTATCTCGCTGAAGATTTTAATCCACAAACAGCTTGGAAAATGAATGGAGGCCCGATTATGGGTATGAACAAAAGGAGATGGGTTACTTTTTCTGATACTTCCTCTAGCCATTCAGGGAATGAAGATCCGACTAATCAAACAGTGGGAGGTCACCCTTTTCGAGGAAGGGGCGGCCGCAGAGAGCACAGAAATGCCCCCCAAGGTCGAGCAACCCGCAACATGTCCATGCAGAATGTACCCCCGCAGGGGCTGATGCATCGGGACATTCAGACGCGCAACCGGGCCTACAGATGGTAGATCAAGTACTGCCCATTTTCAATCTTTCTTCTCAAGTCTTGACACCTTTTGAAACATCCATCCACAAACGGGGCCTATCCTTCGTCCCCACCCAGACTCCCAGTGCGATGTCCTCGATAAATGAAGTGAAAGGCTTCCTGAGAAAACTTAGTTTGCGGTTCTACTTTATGGACTGCCCCAGTACCACTGAATGCAACATCTGAGGGCTTTCTAAACCATCCTCCTTGACTCCCAATTCGGTTGGTATCCCCCCAGAAGTACTTATTTTTTAAAAGTTGGTACTTAAGGAAATTGAAAATCTTATTCAACATCCTAGAAATCCACCTGAACCTAATCTGAAACTATCACAGTTTCGTGCTATAGAAACTTTGGCACGTGATTCATCCATAGTGATCAAAGCTGCTGACAAAGGGGGAGGGATAGTGGTCTGGGATGTGAATGCTTATGATCAACAAGTTTCCAAACACTTGGGGGGCGTGGCTACATGGCCACGTAAGAGGACGCGTATCCCGGAGCTCCTGCTGATCCGACAAAGATCCTGAGGCTAAAACAGTGCAAAGAAGGAGAAATGAGCAACAACGAAGCCGCCACAGCGTTATGAATATGCTGTGCACACAACGCTGGAGAAAGCGAGAATGATACCTGCAGGATGACCAGTATATGACTGTGAGAAGTTTGGCAGTGAAGGCGAGCGTCCGCAAGAAAATGGCGCTTGGGCAAGAACAAAGGGGAGCTGGAAGCAGGCAGCATATTTGAACTGCAACGGAGCTTGGATCTCGAAAGGAGCCGCATCGGAAACCCACTGAGAAGAGAAGGCAGGCAGCTCTAGCTACAGAGTGCCTCGAGACACAGAATACAAGTCTCGGATGGATGCGTACAGGCTCTGAAAGAGCGAAGGATACATTGTGGTGAGAACCGCAAGGGAGAAAGCGGTGTTCGGCAGGAGAAAGAACTTCGGACACAAAAGCCATCGAAAAGCTGGGCAGGAAGCGACGTCCCTGGGCCGACCTGCTGTGCAAGCGGAGACTGGGAAAGCAAGGAAGAGAGCAGATAGGGGCACGGACAGGCAGCACAGGCACACCGGGATACCCCTGCAGGGTGCACCGTGGACCAGACAGGAGAGCAGCACCCGATTACTGCGAGTCCCAGATGCCCCATTGGAGAAGGCGAACCGTGACTCACAGGGCCTGCTGTGCGGTGTGTGAGAGAACAGGATGGCTGCACGCACACAGAGAGAAACTGCGGACCACTCATCAGCTCGCATTGGGGCGGCAAGGTAGATGTCTTGCACGACAAAGGTGGCGAGGAGCTCAGCCGGTGTTGAGTTGCTCCAACGGGAAGTTCCATACCTGGAGCGAACGCAAGTGCAAGAACAGAGGAAGTGTGGTAACCCTGAGGCCTGTATGTGGCACAACCATAGGAACTGGGCACAGTCTGTAACTGCGGCAACAAGAAGAGGAAATAAGAAGCACCCGGTCTGAGACTATATGCACCCACAACTGTGTGGCGAAAACGAGAATAATGCTGGCTTGAACATAAACTAGTGGGAGCTCTGCCCATTGCATGGGTATTGGGGACTGTGACTGAGCCAAAGTGTGAAGCGGGGAGTCCCACCTAGACTCATACAAAGACCCACATTCATCTGATGAGCGCAGAGAGAAGTGGGAGCTGGGTTAAGGAATAGTGAAAGCAGAAGACGAACTGCCATCGACTGCAGGAGTCGGAGGTGAGACGTGGAAGGACACAGCCCACTCGAAACGCGGCTTCTAAGGCCACCACACAACGCAGCCCGCAGAGACACACGTTTCAACACCTGGTGGAACGGGCGAAGTCACGATAACACTCAAGTGCTGGAACCTAACAAGTTACAAAAGGGTTGCAGGATGCCAGTGAAAGGGGTGAAGGCCAAGAGCAAACAACCTACAATGGAGATCTTTACAAAGGCGCAGCGGACCCCCTCGATCCCGACACAGGGTGCAGTGGCAGCTCCCACGGATGGCACCCCAGAAGGAGATAACCACCAGGTCCTGGCAGTCATAACAGAACTGAGCGCCAAATGGGGTACAGCAATGGCGGACCTGCGGACGGCCCTGGAGAACAAAATTGATGCAGTAGGAATTGAAGTCACCCTGCTGCGACAAGACGTTAGGGCGCTGGCGGAAAGAACAAGTGGCCTGGAGAGCGCGGTGAAGACTAACACCGACGTCAGCACAAATAATGCAAGAGGTCCATGTACTAAAACAGCAAGTGGCCAACCTCGAAAATCGAGTGGAAGATGCGGAAAGAAGGGCAAGACGTAACATCCGAGTGGTCGGCCTGCCGGAGGGAGAAGAGGGCCAGGACCCCACTGAATGTCGAGAACATGATCCTGCAGGAGATCGGGGCAGATAAGCTCTCACAAGGGTTTACGGTTGAACGTGCGCATCGGGCCCTCATGAGGAAACCATGACCTGGGGCCCTGCCACGTCCGATGATAGCGAAAATTCTGAACTATAAGGATAGGGAAAAGATCTTGGAATTTTTTTGTAGAGGCGGGATGATAGAAAGAGCATCCACCAACATCACAGCATACCCTGACTATACTATGCTGGTGCAAAGACAACGGTATAGCTATGTGGCCGTCAAGAGGAGACTGCATACGGCTGGCATCAAGTACATGCTCTTGTACCCTGCGAAGCTAAAAGTTTTGCACAAAGGCAGAGCGCTCTTTTTTGACACCCCAGAGGAAGCGGCGTCATGGCTGGACTTGCAGGGTTGCCCAGAGAAAGATGAGGAGCAGGATCGTCAGAAGCACGATAAGTGATGAGGTGTCGTGAACACTGTGGGGATAAGCGGGAGGGATAGTCTTAGTATGGAGCTCTGGCATATTTGATTGGTACTGGGTGCGCTTTGACTTTGTAACCCTGCTGGACTGGAACATAGTGAATAAACTGCACAAGTGAACTAGGTAGCGCTAAGAACAGGAGCAACACGTCAGGAGCAACTTACCCCCGAGAGTTAGTAGTAAGGTGGCCACTATGGTGACTTTACCCTGCTGAGCTGCGAGTATAGGCTTTTTTGCCAGAAAGGGCTAGATGCGGGGGTGCCTGAGATCCAGGGATGGAGCTGGGCAACAGTTGGGGAGGGTGTTTTTGGGGAAAGGTAGGGCGGGGGAGAGGGGGAAGAAGGGGGGCTTGTAGTGTTTATAGTTAAGGGGGGGTTTTAGTTTTAGTTGGGGTGTGAGCCTACATAGACTAGTTAAGCAACTGATGGTGGACTGTACAGGAGGTGGGGGAAAGGACTTTGTAAGCCATGGGGGATCTTAAAATAGTTACCTGGAACGTGAGGGGGCTCAATAGTTACCTGAAGAGAAACAAGTTCATGCTATATCTACGGAGACAGAAGATAGATATTGCCTTATTGCAAGAAACGCACCTGACAGGAGATAAGATGGAGATGATTGGGAGGAAATGGAAGGGAATCGTGGTGGGCTCGCCATAGTCGGCTTATGCCAGAGGGGTGATAGTCTGGGTGGCGCCACACGTCCCGTTTCAGCTGTTACAGACGCTGGTGGAGACGGGTGGGAGGATGGTCGTGGTGAGGGGACTGGTTGAAAACAGGGAAATAAATATTGTGAATACGTATCCCCCGAACCAAAATACTGCAGCGTATTTCAGAATGCTGCGTGACAATCTTAGTATGTGTGTGGGGAGTGTCGTGATTTGGGGAGGGGACTTTAATTGTGTATTAAACACTAGGGTGGACAGATCAAATGGGAAAATAGATAGACCTAACCCGTCGGGCAAGGCGTTACAGACGCTGCTGAATGACTTTGGGCTGGAAGATGTATGGAGGGCGCGTCATCCTCATGACAGGCAATACTCGCATTATTCTGCCCCACAGCAACTACACACCCGGATGGACTATGTCTTTGTCACTCCAGAGATACTGACGGAGGTCACGCAAGTCGAATATAAAGCGAGAGTCCTCTCGGACCACTAGCCCTTAATCCTTAGATGGCAATGTTGTCCCCCGAGGGCAAGAATCCTGACATGGCGCTTCAGGGCAGAGGCGCTCAGAGACCCCCTTTTTAGGGAGGATATGAGGGAAGAGATCGTTAGTTACTTTGAGACAAACACGGGCAGTGTGGACTCGGCGAGCACATTATGGGAGGCCTTCAAAGTTGTGATGAGGGGAGTGGCTATTGCAAAATCTAAGGGATTGCAGGGAGGGATCCTGGCGGACATGCAGGAAACTGAGGGAGAACTGGAAAGGGCACTTAAGGGAGAAAACGGTACCAACCAAGACGCAGATCTGATATCGAGACTGCAGCAAAAGTGCGCGGGGCACTGAGAAAGACTGTGCAATCTTAATTATAAAAAGTATATTGAGAGGCAGCATGCGGGAGGAGATAAGCCAGGAAGGATCTTGGCATGGTTATATAAGAGCGAAACCCCTAGACCCCCGATTAGATCCATAATAAAGGGAAGATGGAAGGGTGGTGGATACCCAAGAGGGAGTTAATAAGGAGTTTGCAAACTATTATGGGCTGCTATATGGGGACGATGAGGAGGAAAATCGCGCGATGATAATGGCAACACTAGAAGACATAGGATTGCCGCAGATAAGTGCAGAGGAACGGGAGGAGCTGGATGCACAGATAACTCTAGAGGAGCTAGAAGAGGTGGTGAGACAGTTACCAACTAGTAAAAACCCGGGGGCTGATGGACTCCCAAGTGAATTTTATAAAATATTCAAGGATGAGGTGCTCCCCCAGATGCTAGATATGTTGAATGAGGCGTATGAGCTAGGCAGACTGCCGGACTCACTCAGAGAAGCGATTATAATACCACTTCCCAAACCTAATAAGCCGGGGCATAGCTGCAGTTCCTATAGACCTGTGTCGATGTTAAATCAAGACAGTAAAATTTTGACTGCCGTTTTGGCAAATAGGTTAAGGAAAGTTATAAGCAAGTTGATACACCCAGACCCGACGGGCTATGTCTGTTAGGCGATCCTCTGCACACCAGGCCACGACACATCAGAACACTGCCCACATTCCCCCAACATCTCCTCCCAAGCTTCGAGGCTCAAGTGATTCGGTGAACCCACAGAACCGAAAACTCCGTACCAGTGTACGGGCTCGATTGCAACCCTTTCTGCATTGGCAACTGCCTTGGAGAACGTATAGCAGAAAGGGCGGCCTTACGTCTTCACGCCAGTCACGTGATACACTACGGCGTTCCCCATGTGATCTTGGTGGACGTCACATGATCCAGAGAAGTCACATGACCCAGGGGCGGTCAGTATAAAGGTCTGAGAGACAGAACGCTCATTGCTTCTCAGCTGGCTTCGGACACTGTTTGGCGTTACAACTTGCTCCTTGTTACCTTGATCACGGAACTCTATCTCGGACTCCCTCGGACAGCCCTTGGTACTTTTGCTTGGAACTGTTTACCTGTTGCCGGATATTTGGACTGCACCTCGACTTGTCTTTGGATCATCCCTTGGTACCTTGCTGATCTTCTACGCCTTTTCCCTACTGGGGATTCAAGTCAAGCCCTGACTCCCACAGGTGGCTACTCTTCATCCACGCTGAACCTGCGGTTCTACCATTCCAGGGATCGCCGCATCTAATGAGCCTCGAACCTCCCCACTAAGTCACCTGGGTCTCCATTACACCAGATAGGTAAGACACTTTAGTTACTTGTTTACCTCATTGTATTGTGCTTGCCTGGTACTTAACTTCATTCCCTCTTGACAGCAGCATCGGTGTTCCAAGAGGCTCCGTGGATCCGAGAAGACATCTCTCACCTGTGGCCTCAAGGGTCGTACAGCGGGTTTCTATTTAGTTCCCCTGTGCGTCACTTGGGGACGGAGGTCTCATCGGTCTACACGACACTCAAGTCAGAACAGACTGAGAAGCCGTAAAGTCGTGTCAGACGATGCAGGGATCCACGGATGAACCCATAGCTGCTTTGGTTCAGGCAATTACAATATTAAGGGCAGATATGGCCGCCGCAAACACTGTGATCCATCAAAGGTTAGATTCCATACAAAGTGTTCAACATTCCCTTCCTGCAGACCCTGAGTTTGGCGATACCGGCTCCTCCACTACACCCTCTCCCGTTACTGCTCCTGTAGTCCCAACTCCGATGATACTCCCAACCCCTTCCCCCATAGCTGCTCCTGAACGCTATCAAGGGGATCCCAAGAAGTTCAGAACCTTTATTAATCAGTGCAAGTTACATTTCCTATGCAGACCTTTGGCTTTTCCCACCACCACTGCTAAAGCTGCCTTCGCCCTTTCCCATTTGGCCGGAACAGCAGCTGCTTGGGCTAATCCCCTGTTAGAGAACAATAGCCCAGTTCTTTATGACTTTGATTTGTTGGTCCTAGAAATGGCCCGAGTATTCGATACCCGACACAAGGTACAGTCTAGGGATTTGGAGTTGTTGGAATTGACTCAGGGTAAAAGGTCTCTGATAGATTATATCACCCGATTCAATCAGCTAGTTGCGGAAACATCATGGCCAGAAAACAAGAGGGCGGTGGTTTTCTATAGGGGGTTGAGTAACACCATGAAAGATGCATTAGCAGTGATCCCTTCTATGCCTACTCAGTATCAGGAATTGGTTGATCTGGTCTTGCAGGTAGATGCACGACGATAGGAGCGTAGAGCTGAATTGGGGGCCTCTTCCTCTCCCACTCTTGTTGGCACTCCTGCTTCCAGTACCGAAGAACCTATGCAAGTGGGAGGGTTACGTAGTCCTATTACAACATCTGAGAGAGAACGTAGAAGGGTGGATAATGCATGCTTTTATTGTGGTACCACTGGACATTTCGTGAAAGAGTGTCCTCGACGACCCAGGAAGAGTCAGGTTTTTCGGACGGCTCGACCTTAGAACCGGAGAACAGGTCGAGTGTTCCGTCATCTTCTCCGGGTACCTCCCTTGCCTTTACTCGTGTTCAACCCATCTCTGTAAAGGCTACCCTATGTCCCTCTACAGGCCTTCTTCATGCAGTCAATATCATTATTGATTCAGGTGCCACTGGTAATTACATAGATATTGATTTGGCCCATTCCCTCAACCTGCCTTTAGTGGTGAAAACACGACCGGAACATGTCCAAGCCGTAGACGGCTCTGCACTGGTTTCTGGTCCTGTCAGACATCAAACCGCACCCCTCTTGTTAACCATACAAGAAGTACACACCGAAACCCTGAGTTTTGATTTGATCACCACACCCCAATTCGGCATCATCCTAGGGATTCCATGGTTACATGAACATAATCCATTGATCAATTGGCAGTCAGGTACTGTAGTCTTTGAGTCTGATATCTGTCAGAATTATTGTCTTCCGGTCCATCAAGCCCCTGACACACCTTCTCGGGCCTTGGGGGCCTTAGCCCAACTCACACTGACTGTCGACGATCCAGAGCTTGTGCATACACATACTGTTGGGGGGTTGGTATCTGGGATTCCGCCAGAATACAGAGAATTCGAATCAGTGTTCGACCGGGGCTCGTCTGAGGTACTCCCTCCACACAGACCATATGACTGCCCAATCAAACTGCTTCCCGATTCCAATATTCCTTCGGGCAGGATCTATTCTTTGTCCCCTTCGGAGGAACTGGCGTTGAAAGACTATGTACAGAACGCCCTACGATTAGGACACATCCGCCCCTCCACTTCACCCGCGGCAAGTCCTATCTTCTTTGTACCCAAGAAGGAGGGGGATTTACGCCCTTGTGTAGATTATCGGCGTCTTAACGCTATCACTAAAAAGGATAGGTATCCCATCCCGTTAATCACTCCCCTTCTAGACCATTTAACACACGCTTCCGTTTTCACTAAGCTTGACCTACGCGGCGCATACAACTTAGTACGCGTCCGCGAGGGAGACGAGTGGAAGACCGCTTTCTGCACTCGGTATGGCTTGTACGAATATCTGGTCATGCCCTTTGGCCTATGTAACGCCCCGGCCACTTTCCAACGATTCATGAACGACATATTCAGGGATATACTGGATGTATATATGGTTGTGTACTTGGACGATATCCTAATCTTTTCTCGTGATCTTGATGAACACGTGAATCATGTCCGAGAAATATTGACCCGTTTGAGAGAACATTCCTTGTTTGCTAAACCTGAGAAATGTCAGTTCCATAAGACAACTGTTGAGTTTTTGGGTTTTCACATCACCCCTGGGGCGTTATCCATGAATGAATCTAAGGTCAAAGCAGTATTAGATTGGCCAGTACCTCGAACACTCAAATCCTTGCAGGCTTTTTTAGGGTTCGCCAACTTTTACAGACGTTTCATTTCTTCCTTTTCCACAATTGTAGCCCCGCTTACGGCCCTGACTAGTCCTCAGGTATCTTATCAATGGCAGAGAGAACAGCAGGAGGCTTTTGAGGCTTTGAAAACCGCCTTTACTACCGCACCGGTACTCCAACATCCAAATCCTGATCTTCCGTTCATAGTAGAGGCGGATGCCTCTTCCTTTGCCCTCGGTGCGGTATTATCACAAACATGTCCAAATACAGGCAAATTACATCCAGTTGCATATCATTCCCGTAAGTTTTCCAGTACTGAGTCTCATTATACCGTTACGGAGAAAGAACTCTTGGCTATCATGGATGCTTTCCGTGTCTGGCGTCATCATCTTCTGGGGGCTAGGCATCCCATCACGGTATACTCCGATCATCGGAACCTACAGGATCTGGCTTCTTTGAAATGCATCAATAGCAGACAGGTCCGATGGCATCTTTTCTTTTCCGCCTTTGATTTCCATATCATGCACCGTCCTGGCACTTCACATGGGAAGGCGGATGCCTTGTCACGTTCTCCGGGAGGGGTCCAGTTGCCTACATTCCCCGACACTGTTCTCGGTAAGAGCCATGTGATTTGTCTCTGTACACCCTCATTGTCACTATTAGATTCGGTCCGGTCCTGGACTAGCAATCATTCTGACCAGTTACGAGAATGGGATCCTGTATATTCTGATGGTTTACCTTTCGTACATGAACGCCTGTTTCTTCCTACACCTGATACACGTAATCTAGCCCTTGAGTGGTCTCATGACGCTCCCTTTAATGCCCATCCCGGACAAGAGCGCACTTTAGATCTTCTCAAGCGTTGGTGTTGGTGGCCTTCTATGAAGCGCGATGTGGAGTGTTATGTCAGATCTTGTGCGGTATGTGCTCAGGCTAAACATCAAAGGGGTCGACCGGTTGAATTGTTGCTTCCACTTCCGGTACCTCCCAGGCCCTGGCATACGTTAACAATGGATTTCGTTACCGATCTCCCCAAGTCAAAAGGCTTTGACACCGTCTGGGTAGTGGTGGACACGTTCACTAAAATGGCCCGTTTTGTTCCTTGTAGGGGTATCCCTTCGGCCCCTGTCTTGGCGGACTTGTTTTTTGAACATGTGTTTATGCTATTCGGCCTCCCTTCGGTCATTGTTTCCGATCGAGGTTCACAGTTCACCTCTCGGTTTTGGAGGTCCTTGACGAAACTATTGGGCATTGATACGAGGTATTCTTCGGCCTATCATCCGGAGACCGATGGTCAGACCGAAAGGACGAATCAATCGATGGAACAATACCTTCGTTGCCTCATATTGCAACATCAGTCCTCTTGGTTGGCCGTTTTGCGGCTTGCGGAGTTCGCGTATAACAACGCGGCTCATTCAGCTACTGGTTATTCTCCTTTTTACGCCCTCTATGGTCAACATCCCAAGGTTTTGCCGGTCCCTGATGCCTCTGGTTCTTTGAATCCTGCGGCCACGACATGTCTTAGGGATCTTTCTGCTATTCATGCGAGTACAGTGGTTCATCTCACTGAAGCAAAGGTCTCTATGAAGGCCCGTGTGGATGGCAAGCGTCGTGCTGCTCCCCCTCTGGTGGTGGGTTCTAGGGTCTGGTTATCTTCCCGACATCTTCGCCTAGTGGGTTGCCGGAAGTTGCTGCCTCGCTTTGTCGGGCCGTATGTGATCTCACAGGTTGTTAATCCGGTGGCTTTCCGTCTAGTACTCCCCAGCTCTTGGCGTATCCATCCTGTGTTTCATGTCTCCCTCCTCAAACCCTGTCCTGACTCAGTCCGTCTTCGTACCCCTGTTGCGCCGGTGTCCTTGACCTCTCCTGATGTTTTTGAGGTGTCGGCCATTTTGGGTTCTAGGTGGTTTAGGGGTAGGCTCCAGTATCTG
This sequence comes from Ambystoma mexicanum, assembly GCF_040938575.1. Taxonomy (NCBI): domain Eukaryota; kingdom Metazoa; phylum Chordata; class Amphibia; order Caudata; family Ambystomatidae; genus Ambystoma; species Ambystoma mexicanum. The sequence goes on along the minus strand of NC_090927.1, from coordinate 510,387,612 downwards.
GTGGATTGGACGGGTTACGGCCCGGAGGAGCGTTCGTGGGTTTCCGCCTCTGATTTGAACGCCCCGCGGTTGGTAGCCCGCTTCCATAGGGATCATCCGTCCTGCCCACGGGGTCGTGGGCCGTTGGGGGGGGCTATGTTAGGCGATCCTCTGCACACCAGGCCACGACACATCAGAACACTGCCCACATTCCCCCAACATCTCCTCCCAAGCTTCGAGGCTCAAGTGATTCGGTGAACCCACAGAACCGAAAACTCCGTACCAGTGTACGGGCTCGATTGCAACCCTTTCTGCATTGGCAACTGCCTTGGAGAACGTATAGCAGAAAGGGCGGCCTTACGTCTTCACGCCAGTCACGTGATACACTACGGCGTTCCCCATGTGATCTTGGTGGATGTCACATGATCCAGAGAAGTCACATGACCCAGGGGCGGTCAGTATAAAGGTCTGAGAGACAGAACGCTCATTGCTTCTCAGCTGGCTTCGGACACTGTTTGGCGTTACAACTTGCTCCTTGTTACCTTGATCACGGAACTCTATCTCGGACTCCCTCGGACACCCCTTGGTACTTTTGCTTGGAACTGTTTACCTGTTGCCGGATATTTGGACTGCACCTCGACTTGTCTTTGGATCATCCCTTGGTACCTTGCTGATCTTCTACGCCTTTTCCCTACTGGGGATTCAAGTCAAGCCCTGACTCCCACAGGTGGCTACTCTTCATCCACGCTGAACCTGCGGTTCTACCATTCCAGGGATCGCCGCATCTAATGAGCCTCGAACCTCCCCACTAGGTCACCTGGGTCTCCATTACACCAGATAGGTAAGACACTTTAGTTACTTGTTTACCTCATTGTATTGTGCTTGCCTGGTACTTAACCTCATTCCCTCTTGACAGCAGCATCAGTGTTCCAAGAGGCTCCGTGGATCCGAGAAGACATCTCTCACCTGTGGCCTCAAGGGTCGTAGAGTGGGTTTCTATTTAGTTCCCCTGTGCGTCACTTGGGGACGGAGGTCTCATCGGTCTACACGACACTCAAGTCAGAACAATGTCCCTAACAGGAACATATCTAATAATCTTAGAAGGCTCCAGAGAATAATTGAATATGGAAACGAAAGTGAAGACGAATTGGCAATTGTGTCGTTGGATGCAATAAAGGCCTTCGACTCAGTGAAATGGCTGTGGTTGTTGGCATCTCTGGCTGGCTATGGGATGGGCCCAGGATATCTGCAGTGGGCTAAATTGTTATACAGTGAACCGCCGGCCAGGGTTAAGACAGGGTCAGTGATATCGGAAAGGTGGAAGCTCCATAGGGGAACAAGACAAGGTTGCCCATGGTCCCCTATGGTTTACATATTGGCCCTGGTACCCCTAGCGATTTACTTGAGGCGGCAATATGACACGATAGGCATCCATGTGGGTGGTGAACGGCACCTGATATCATTATATGCAGATGATATACTGTTGTACTTGCGATACCCAGAGGAAAACCTCCAATATATTTTGGAGGTGATGGATAGATATGCAGAATGTCTGGTATAGCGGTGAACCCTCAGAAGTCTAGCATGTTCCCGTTGGGTGGTTACAAAGGGATCCCCTCGAAGCATTTACCGGTGTTACAAGTACCATGGACAGCCGATAAATTTCGCTATCTGGGCATTGACATATACCACACAGTGGAGGAAGAGCATAAGCGCAATACAGAAGTAGCTATTAAGAAAATTGAGAATTGCATGCGGTTTTGGGAGAAACTGCCTTTAGCTATGATGGGACGTAGCGCAATGTTACAAAGGGTGGTCTAGCCTAGGCTCCTGCACTATTTCCGGAATATCCCGTATATGATACCAAAGAAGTTCTTTAGAAGACTAGCTAGTATGTGTAGAGAATTATTGTGGCAGGGCACACGAAACAGAGTGGCACTCTGGAAGCTACAGAATTTTTACGAGAAAGGGGGCATAAAACTGCCTAATTATGAAGTTTATTATGTTGCAAGTCAGCTGCAATACGTAGCCAAATGGCTCTCAGACGATGTGACCTCTGAAGCCAGACTGCTCAGTCGGGACAGCACCCCATTTTATCTCAAGGAGATTATTTGGCTGCCCCAGGCAGTGATTGATGTGCGCCCAAAGATGATGGTGCTAGGATGGAAGATGTGGCGAAGGGCTTGCCAATTGATGGGGAACTCATGCCCGTGCTCACCGCAGGTACCACTGGCGGGTGGAGAAGAGCAGTTAAGGATGATAATCAGGAACCACTGGGAGCCGGTTGGCATAGTGACAATGGGAGATATTTGGCAGGGGGGGAACCATGATTGACTTTGGGGAGCTGGGAACGGAAACCGGGTTGCACACAGGCCAGTATATTACGTATCACAGATTAATGCGGAAGATTAGAAAAATGTGGCCCGAACCGGTTCTTGAAGGAGAACCAGATGTTACATTAGACATAATATATGATATAACAGACGGGGGGACATGAGATATCTAGATTATACGAGATGATGATGTCCAAAGTGGGAAAGGAGGTGGTGCAATTGAGACTAGAATGGGAGGAGGAAGAGGGGACCCCGATGGAGGATGGGATCCGGGAGCGAGTCCAAGGGTATCATATGAAGGTGTCGAGAAACGCGAGACAAACAGATGCAGTTGTATATTACACAGAGCGTATCTGACGCCCCACAGAATAGCCAAGTTAAAAAATGCGGACGGCAGGCATGCCCTAAATGTGAGGAGGAGAATGCGGGCATGGTGCATATGTTCTGGTCCTGCCCGGTTATTGAGTGCTTTTGGGGTGAGATTGCATGCAAACTGGCAAGAAAGGGTATTAAGATTGTGGTGGACACTGTGTGGGCCTGCCTGTTAGGGGGGTTCCCTAGGCCGCGAAAACGAGAATTGCCATGGGGTGGAAGACATGCCACAAGCCACGAGTGGAGGTATGGTGGAAAGATCTGCAGAAATGGGCGGAGGCGGAAACTATGGTATGGCAAGAAGCTAGCAGCGCTGGGGTGGAGGAAGAGACTGAGACTCTGATGGCCTGGAAATTACTGATAGCAGAACTATTTGGGTCCCTAGAAGACCCAGCGGATCCCACAGAAGAGGATACCCCATCACTGGATGCAGGAATAGAACATTAGGAAAAGTAGGCTTGTAATGGGGGGTGGGACAGGGGAAGCAGTGAACACGATTGACGGAAGTCCAAGTGAAATGTTATTGTATACACTGCAAGTTTGGTTTGTATTGTTTGTTTGAATAATTAATAAAACATTAATAAAAAAAAAGTTTCCAGACACTTAAGCATCCCCGGCCACTATACCAAGACAGCCAATATACCATCCATTGCTATTAAGAAAAAGATACTTGCACTAACAGAGGAAGGCAAACAGGAAGGTTTTCTTTCCATTAAAGAATCTGAATTAATCAACTATTCGGAAGAACGTATCCCCCTCTTCTATTCATTTTTAAATGTTTTTATTGGCATTTATTATCGAACATTACTGCCTCTTACATAGTACGCCAATATAGTTCTGCACGTCCCGTGCAACACATGAACATAAATAAACAACATTTTAACAATGTCTTCATATGCTATTTCTCCAGGCGATATTTACTCCAAGTGCATTAGCAAGGTATCAGTACTGTGACAGTGGCTCCCGTGTTGAAGGGAAGACAGGGTCGACCGGCGAGCATCCCAATAGTAACGTCATCATCGTGGGCCATCAGTACCTGAACTTTTAGTCTCATGTTTTCACAGGGGTTTGTCATCAGGTGAATTGAACATCTCAAACAAGTGCCTTCCAGGCTTCTTATGCTATGCATACTTCACCCCCAGCTCTTGAGACACCTTCGCCCCACACTCTAGTCTCAGTGCTCGTCCAGTGTTCTAGTTCACTATACCACTTTTTGCGTATCGTGGCCCTCCCACCGATTTCCATGCCATTGCTATGGACCTCTTTGCTAATCTACATGCCATATCCATGAGCTTAACTATGTGTCTATATTTTTCAATACTCGGATAAGACCCCAAGAGGCATTCTTTCGGTGACTATTCATACCTCACCACACCAGCTTTCCTCCAGGCCAGATCTATCTTGCTCCAAAAGCATTGCGTCTTTGGGCACACCCAAAACATGTGGAGCAGCTCGGCGCCTTCCGAACCACACCAAGGGCACAACGAAGTAACCCTGCCATTAAACTTAGCAATTCTGCCCGGGGTCATATATGTCCGGTACAGGACATTCAGTTGGATTAACCTAAATCTGGCATTTCTAGAAACCTCCCGGGGATATGCCAGGACCCTAGTCCACTCCCTCGCTGTTATGTCTGTTCCCGTGTCAGTCTCCTATTTCTGTTTTAGTGCCATGCTTTTGGGGTTGGGCCTGTCCATCAGTTGGTTGTAAATCCTGAGACTGGTTTCCACCCATCCCCAAGGTTGTGAAGCACCGCCAACATTGGGTCAATTTCCGGTTCTTCCGGCCAGCCCCTTCCAGAGCGCACTCGCAACTTTTTTGATCTTGTGGTACCATAAAAATTGGCCTTTGGGCAGCCCTTCCTTTTCTACCATGGACTCAAATTCCCTGAATGCCCCCTCCTCGTAAACATCACCCCATGTGTAGACTCTGTATCCCCCTCTTCTATATTATGCCTAAAGTGCATAAAGACATTAGAAGTCCACCAGGACTCCCGATTGTATCTGGGTGTGGGTCTGTGAAAACAAGGAAATAATATGAGGCAGGGTAACCAAAAAGGAAACACACCAAACACAGGTTACAAAGGAACATACAAAGTACTTTATTTTATACTGAATCCAGTTACAAAAGAACAGAACAAAATTCAGATAGCTATCGACCCTCAGTACAACACAGCGAACTCCAGCGTGGTTCGGTGTGCTCAGTGAGTGCAAATATTCATTGAAACAGTCAGGCTTTTATACATTTCAAGCCTGCTGTTCAGCCATCCTTTGGGTTAACCATTCCATAAATAAGTTACTGCTCTAGGGTCCCTTGCCAGGTCAAATCTAGTTCATCTTAGGTTAATACATTAACAAGAAGAAATGGTAATAATGTATGCTCTAGGCCTAACATTACAATGCGGGACTTAATTTATACAATATAGTTAAGCAGGTGTTTTCATTCAATTATAGATCAGTTTCGGTGATACAGGTAATCCATTGCACACAGGTCAGCAGAAGGACAAGGTCTCAGCTCATGACCCTAACAAGTGGCCTGCAGGCAAGTTATACATTAGCTGTACAGAGGTCATGACAATCGAGTTCTGTTCTGAATAACATAGGCTACCATTTTAGCTCACATGGTGACTTTATAGAGCAAGAAAACCTAAAATGGCGGCTTGACCCAAAATGACAGTTTACATGGTTTTTAAGGTCAGGACCTTGCAATGCGAGTTTATTCACATGTAGTTTATAAGCAGCTTGTTAGCAGCTTGGCGTAGGCCAATATACATATATTCATAGCAATAGGAGGCACGATATAATTTCTAGTTTGACAAACCCTCCTTTTGGCCTACGCCACGTGCTAAACTACTTCTGATCTCCCTGCAAATAACTCCATGTGTCATCGTCCATACACACTGAATAGCTGTCAGAAATATCTATCGCCATTAGATCTTTTACTAAGATCTCTTTCAGTACATACTCCTTAGAGGTTTTATCCGGGCATACACTTTATGTCCTATTGTACCTATCGCCTGAGCGCAACATCCCCCTAGCATTGAACATATACTTGGTAGACATTGGATACAACAACAAAGAAATAGCAGAATTCCCAAAATAATCAGCAAGACTGAAAGCACTTTCCAACCCCAAGACCGCAAGAAGTCCCAGAACCAAGCGCTAAGATCCCAATTTCCCTCGGGAACATGCACTTCTGAACTAAGAATGTGCAGATTCTGTATTGCCTTAAAAATAGTTGGGGAGGAATCCGGTACGAAAACACAGCAAGCGGACCCCACTAGTTTACATACTCCACCACGTTCAGCCAGAATGACATCTAATGCCATCCGGTTCTGAAGCGCTACCAATCTGATCGCTTTCTGCTCTAAAGTCATATTATAGAGTATATCTGTGGTCCGGTTGATGGTTCTCTCCAGTACTCTCGCTAGTTTCCTGATATCCTCGGAATTCGCTATCTGCCCAAAGAATGGAAGGAATGATTTCGCTACATCTCCTAAAACCTGTGCTGGAGTGTCGCCATTCTCGTCCCGCCGTGGACGAGCCTTCGAAACCTCTACAGTACTTGCTATAAACACCCCAGGTAACAGGATTCCTAGATAACAAGTTCCCTGCCAATCCCTGGGCAACCATGGAAATGCTACATTACCGCAAACAAAATAGATAGGTTCGCCTACATACAAAGGTCTGTCTTCCCCAGTCAAATTTGCAACGTTGGCACAACCTTTAAAATCTCACATTGACCGGGTGCCATTCCTCTGTATGCAGAAAGAAACAGAATCGGGGCTATGGTTAAAGGGATGGTCTAGTAAAAATGTTTATTTAAAAAATAGATGGGCCACATAAAAAAAAAATATACTAGCATCCTCCGTTTTAAAACTTCCTATGTAAAATTTTGAGCTAATCAAGCTCAAAATAAGAAAAAGCAAGCACAGGGGCGCCGCCATTTTGTGAAATGGAGGCCTTCCTGTGCTGGCTTTTGCGGCACTAATGAAGGAAAAGCCAGCCAGCTGTAGTAAACAAAGTCTACCGCTGGGTGGCTTTCCCTTCATTAGTGCCGGGACTCGGAGGACGCGGACCGAAGACCAGAGCAGGAAAGCTGCAGCTGATTCTCGGTAAGTGCAATTTTTTTTTTTACAAAAAATAACCACTAGCTGCGGTTTTTTTTCTAAGTTTTCCGGGCTGGAGGAGCCCGGAAAACTTAGAAATAAAACCGCAGCTTTAAAAACGTATTTATGTTTTTTTGAAGCGACCGCAAACATAAATACAACGTTATTGTGTTGGAAAACGCTGCGGTTTTAAAACCGCAGCGTTTTCCAACACAACCGCGTTGTCTGCCTGAATCTGCTTCACCATTTGGGGCTCTCGGGCTCCCCACGGGGAGCCCGAGAGCCCCAAATGGAAAAGCAGATTCAGGCAGACACAACGCGGCATTGCGGAAAACAACCGCGTTGTCTCTGCCAGAATCTGCTTTACCGTTTGGGGCTCTCGGGCTCCCCACGGGGAGCCCAAGAGCCCCAAATGGAAAAGCAGATTCAGGCAGACAACGCGGCATTGCGGAAAACAACCGCGTTGTCTCTGCCTGAATCTGCTTTCCCATTTGGGGCTCTAGGGCTCCCCACGGGGAGCCCGAGAGCCCCAAATGGGAAAGCAGGTTTAGGCAGACAACGCAGCATTTAGCATTTCCCATTTGGGGCTCTCGGGCTCCCCACGGGGAGCCCGAGAGCCCCAAATGGGAAATCAGCTGCAGGTAGAAACACTACGCGGCATGTAAACATAACCGCGTGTGTTTCTGCCTGCTGTGGCTTTCGCTTTGGGTCTCCGGTGCTCCCCTGGGAGCACCGGAGACCCAAAGTGATAGCCACAGCAGGCAGAAACACACGCGGTTGTGTTGGAAAACGCTGCGGTTTTTCTTTCCAAATGCTAAATGCTGCGTTGTCTGCCTAAACCTGCTTTCCCATTTGGGGCTCTCGGGCTCCCCGTGGGGAGCCCGAGAGCCCCAAATGGGAAAGCAGATTCAGGCAGACAACGCGGTTGTTTTCCGCAATGCCGCGTTGTGTCTGCCTGAATCTGCTTTTCCATTTGGGGCTCTCGGGCTCCCCGTGAGGAGCCCGAGAGCCCCAAATGGTGAAGCAGATTCAGGCAGACAACGCGGTTGTGTTGGAAAACGCTGCGGTTTTAAAACCGCAGCGTTTTCCAACACAATAACGTTGTATTTATGTTTGCGGTCGCTTCAAAAAAACATAAATACGTTTTTAAAGCTGCGGTTTTATTTCTAAGTTTTCCGGGCTCCTCCACCCGGAAAACTTAGAAAAAAAAACACAGCTAGTGCTTATTTTTTGTAAAAAAAATAAATAGCACTTACCGAGATTCAGCTGCAGCTTTCCTGCTCTGGTCTCCGGTCCGCGTCCTCCGAGTCCCGGCACTAATGAAGGGAAAGCCACCCAGCGGTAGACTTTGTTTACTACAGCTGGCTGGCTTTTCCTTCATTAGTGCCGCAAAAGCAAAAGCCAGCACAGGAGGGCCTCCATTTCACAAAATGGCGGCGCCCCTGTGCTTGCTTTTTCGAATTTTGAGCTTGAATAGCTCAAAATTTTACATAGGAAGTTTTAAAACGGAGGATGCTAGTATTTTTTTTTATGTGGCCTATCTATTTTTTAAATAAAATGTTTTACTAGACCATCCCTTTAACAGTATAAGAAGGAGGCACGGCATCCTTATTGCCTATCGGAGCCATTTTAAAGGAAATCAAAGATTGGAAAGGACGAGACAGTCTATCAGAAGGCCTAATAGAAGCAATATTGAGCTTACTCCTATTTGCGAAAAGCGAGCATCCCAGGGGAGTCAGAACACGTTTTTTAAATTAGTGCCATCAAAGTTCCCCGAGATGCTATCGTTCCATCGGCCAAAGAACAGTGCTCTAAGTGAAGCATAACAAGCAGTTGTCAAAGGTAAAGGGTGAATATACCAACCTAGCCCCTTATCCCCATGTTGCGGTAAATGCGAGCAGATCCAACAATTGGTTCTGTTAAAGATTGCATGGGTAGCATTCATAATTAGAAGTAGAGTGTTATTTTGATAATTCCGTCTATGCAAAAGATCTCTAGGTGACAAGGTATGTAGTTGCACAGAAGGAGTGGGAACAACAGTTATATTTTCAACAGGTAGGAAATCATTCAAAGGGTACATTCTCTCCAAATACCAAAACCCACAACCAACAGTTACTAAAAGTCCAGTGATTATCACCAGTAGACAACAAAACGTTTTCGGGGCCCCCATACATATCTGCTCATTGTCTCTCCTAGTCACATTTTTGTCCAAAAGTTCAGTACGAACGGTAGCGGATGCGGGCATTGTCGTCTTCAATCGAGAAACACCAATTGTTTGTTTGCTGGCGACTCCGGTCGCGCGCCTTCTTAATGTCTTTTCCCACAACCCTTAGCCAGCAGAGCCCTTTATGCAATTGGGCCAAAAAAAAGGCAAGCCCTCAAATTCTTTCAATTGTATAGCAAGAGCCGTATTGCAAACCTAACTCCTTGGGCGGAGATTATACTTCACAGTTTCCGGTGCAAAAGAATCAGCAGACAGGATGTCGTCACTTCCCACAGGAGGTGGCGAGTGAACGGAAGTTGGATCAGGAGATGGATGATCCACAAACGATGCAGTGGGAGAGCAAGGAGGCAAGATGGCCGTTTTGTCGGGCCTTACAACTTCCGGAACGGCCTCCGATACTCTCCCTCCACCGTCTGCCGTTTCGGGTACATTGGTTTCAATGTCGGAAAGGGGTTCTGCGTCTTCTGTATCGTATGGCACTGGGTGTGGGATCCGTTTGGTGTGGCTGCCGTGGATCCAGTGGCGACGTCCTCCTACCCGCACCGCAGTCTGAGTGACCAGGAGCACCTGGTAGGGGCCCCTCCAACGTGGTGCGAGGCAAGACGCTCTATCGAAGGATTTAACGAGGATCCAATCCCCTGGTCGTAGACTGTGACCGGGGCCCTCGTACCTCACCGGCAATGCCTCTCGCACCTGGTGATAAATTGAAAACAGGTTTTTAGTCAATTGGTTACAATAGTCGGAGAGAAGTACATTTTCTACATAGCACAATGCGCAGCTTTTAGGCAAACCCCAAATATTAGCAGGTCTCCCCATTACCACCTCAAAGGGAGAGAGCCCAGTCTTAGTTTAAGGGGTTGTCCGCATTGAAAGTAACACGATCGGTAAGGCGTCCGGCCATTTTAGTTTGGTGACGTCTTAGCGAGCTTGTTTTTTATGATACCAGTGTGTCTTTCCACTAATCCGGCGCTCTGAGCAGGTCTGGCCGAATGGAATTGTTTGTCAATTTGCAATGCCGTACATATCTGTAGAATTACAGCAGCGATAAAATGCGGACCATTATCCGACCAGATAACTCTCAGCAAACCGAACCGTGGGAAGAATTCCTTTAACATGGTCTTTGCAGTGGTCATGGCTGTAGCGTCTTTAACAGGGAAAGCCTCGACCCACTTACTAAAGGCGCAAATGACCACAAGGACATTTTAGATTGTTACATCGCTCCATTTCAATAAAGTCAAAGTGAATCACTTCAAACGGGACAGAAGAAGGCCCAAAGCTACCTCTTGGAGTTGCTGTCCCCTTTCCCACATTGTGTTGTAGGCAAATCATGCAATTTTGGACATAATGCTGGGCAATTTTTGAAATCTTATCATTTACCCAGACTTTCTCTAACATTCTCGTGATCTGTTGAGTGCACACATGTGTGGGACCGTGTGCCATGGTAACCATCATTACTATATAGGCATTAGGAAGCAACCATTTCCCTTCAACCGTGTCCACCAAACACCCATCATCATAGAGTTTCCCCAAGCCCTCAGCCCACCTCTTGGATTCTTCTAATGTGGCATCGGCTTGGATATCCCGTACAGACCCAACACCCTCATCCATTGCATAGGCATCTACAGTCTCCCTTGAAGCATACATCTCCGTGAAGAGATCAGAGGCAGTTTGTCTAGCTATTTGATCAGCGAAAGCATTCCCTTTCCCTACATCATCTATAATCTTACGATGTGCTGCGCACTTAATGATTGCTAACTGACTAGGGAGCGCAAGCGCTGAAAGCAATTGTACTATCAGGGAGCCATGTTGGATCTTGGTGCCATGCAAAGTTAAAAACCCTCTCTCTGGCCAAAGTCTCCCAAAGTTGTGAGCCACCCCAAAGGCATACTGGCTATCAGTATATATGTTTACTGTTAGCCCTCCGGAAAGCTCACAAGCTCGAGTCAATGCTATAATCTCTGCGGCCTGCGCAGAGTTATGCGTAATTCTCTTGGTCTCCACAACCGTACTCAATGTAGTGACTGCATAAGCAGCTGTGGATGTACCATCCAGTAGTTTGAAACAGGAGCCATCACAAAACAGCTCCCCTTGTGGGTTATCCAAAGGAGTGTCCCTCAAATCAACTCTGCCTTTTGTATCTTGTTCAGTAGTATACAGGCAGTCATGTGACTCTTCGTCACCGCAAACAGTATTTTGCGGGAAAGGTAGGAGTTCAGCCGGATTAAGAACACAGCACCTCCTAATTTGAATGTGGGGAGCAAACAAGATTAATTCATATCTTGTCAGTCGTGCGGAAGTGAGGTGTTGCGTTTGGGTTTTGTTCAATAGAATATCTACAGAGTGAGGCACCATCAGGGTTGAATCATGGCCTAGGACCATTCCCTCACTCTGTTTTACAGACGCAGCAGCAGCAGCGACAGCGCGCAAACATCTTGGCAAAGCGCATGCAACAGGATCAAGGGCGGAAGAGTAGTAACTGCATGGCCTATTCTTCCCTCCATGTTCCTGCGTTAATACAGCCAAAGCACATCCATCACATTCATGCACAAACATCACAAAGGCCTCCTCATAGTTCGGTGTGCCCAAAACTGGCGCCGAACATAATGCAGTCTTGAGCAACTCGAATGAATGTTGATGCTTCGTATTCCATGGCAATGGCGAAGAAATACCCTTCTTCGTCAAGGCCAACATCGGTTTTATCACTAGTGAGAAGTTTGGGATCCATAACCTACAGTAAGAAGCCATACCTATCAAGGCTCTAACTTACTTTTGTGTATTTGGGACAGACATGCCAGAAATGTGTTTTATGCTTTCAGGTGTCAATCTTCTTCCCTCCTTTGACAGGAGATAGCCTAAATAGGCGACCTCCTGGCAACAATATTGAAACTTTTTAAGCGAAGCTTTGTGACCATGCTTAGCTAGATGGATGAGCAACAACACAGTGCCCTCTTTACAAGAGCTCAGAGAGTCAGCGGCTAAAAGCAAATCATCAACATATTGAAGCAACGTACAAGTAGGGGGCAATCCAAGGGTATCAAGCTGCTCTTTCAAAGCCCTACTATAAATACTAGGACTCTCAGTATAACCTTGAGGTGCACGAGTAAATGTGAATGAGCGTCCCCCTAAGGTGAACGCGAACAAGTATCTACTATCCTCATGTATAGGAATACTGAAGAAAGCATTCTTTAGGTCCACAACACTGAAGTGAGTAGCCGTAGCTGGAATCATGGTTAATATTGTCGTCACATCAGGCACAATTGGAAATTGCGGAGCGACGACTTTATTAATGGCACGTAAATCAATTATAAAACGAAATGGAATTGCATTATCACCTTTTTTGTACACGGGTAAAATCGGACTATTGCACAAACTTCCTGCAATCTCCTCAATCACCCCACGATGCACAAAATCGGAAACAATGCTCTTCAAAGCTCGCTCGCCTTCAACTGAGATCTTATACTGTGGAATACGGGGCAGCTTAATTCCATGTTTCAAAACTATTTTAACAGGCTCAATCTGCAAAACACCGACATCATTGTCATCAACTGCCCACAAACACTCTGGTACATTACTGAATTCTGGCGGCAAAGGTCTAGTCAAGAATTGCGAAACAGAACATTGCTGTGGTGAAATCGTCAAACGCACTCCATCAGAAGAACAATGAATTACCGCATTTAATTCCTTCAACAGATTCAACCCCAGCAAATTCTCTCCACAATTCAAAGTCAAGAGAAATGGACAGTGGTCTATAAAGGGACCCAAAGAAATAGGTACCGGTGAAGAAACCGGACAAACAACTGGTGTGCCAGAAAACCCTACAGAAACATTGGTTTGCCCTGACAGTGGAATGTTTGGAACCCGAGAATGATCAATGGAGCACTTCTGTGCTCCAGTGTCTATCAAAAATTGATGTTTCCTATTTCCCACTACCATTTCAACGTAGGGACCTTTCTGATTAACGGGAATAGGTGTAGGTTCCAAGCCCTGCTTCGGGCAATCCTAACGAAACAAAATATCATCAAAAGGAAGCTCTTCAGTTAGATATGCAGCAGAAGGATGATCAAATATGTTTCTAGTATCCACACTCGAAGTCTGATTATCCTGTGAAAAAGGTTGTTGGGGATCCTGCGAAAACTGGCCTCTACCAGGGCCCCCTACACCCGGGCGACCCATATTTCCAAATGTGTTATTCGACCTCTGTCTAAGGACGGGGCATTGTGCACGCCAATGACCCTCCTGGCGACAATAGGCACACTGGTTAATATTCACAGGACCCAAGGGCACATTCCCTTGTGGAACATACTGACCTCTAATCTGCGACTCTACCCTCTCTGGGGCCTCTAATAACTCTGTGGGACAACTAACCTTTCTCTTTAAACATTCATCCTGCAGGTACTCTACCATTACCTGTATACCTTTCCTCTGCATTTCTAGCGTATATTGACTGTTTTGTCATATACCTCAACTGGAGTTACCGATATGTCTGAAATCCATCTAATCGCATCTTTTGTACAAATTCGCGCCTCCTCAGATGTCGATTTACAACACGGAAGAAATCGTTTCTGTACATACATACTTTCTTCTTCGTCATCCTCATTCCGTAACCTTTCCAACTCCTTTCTATACTCAAATATCCTCTCAACATGCTCATGTACCTTCTCCACAGTGTCTCTTGAAAACGCTAAAGTATTCAGGTCCCTCAACCCTTGTGGGAGGTCTGCATTATTTAATTTACCCCAAATTAGACATAAATGAATCCCTAAACCTTCAATGAAAACATTTTTCTCAGGAAAATTATCCATATTAGAAAGTGTGGCAAGAACATTAGCTCGATCATCTCTCTCCATACAATGCTTAGCCCATACAAACAAATCCTGTTTCGTTTCTGTAGGAAGAGTATTACGAGTAACAATCCTCGACCCTGCACCCTGATCAACTACAAGCGTTACAGAACTACTTGGGAGTGAGGGTGCAGGCAAATTCAATGGAGGTACTATTACTGGTGCAATGGGAAGAGGCAGAGGAGCAGGTGGAGGAACAACAACCGGAGGAATAGGAACAACAGGTTGAGCAGGAAGAGCAGGAATAACAGCAGGAAGAGGTACAGCAGGAGGAAAAGGAACATACGGAGGTGGTGCAGAGGCACCAGGCCTTCATTCATTTAACAATTTGTCGATAAACTCATCAGAAACATGAAGATCTTTAGAAGGATAGATTTTCTGAATACCGAGTGAGAAAGCCCTGTCCATATTCCTAACCGACTCAGACTGTTTGTCCTGATCATATAACAACGCCTTTTCAGCATTTGTTTTATGACGGCGCACATGTTTTTCCCTACTTTTAAGCTGCTGCAACGCTTCTCTTTTACAATTTTGCAAAACAGCAAATGCTGCAGGTCTGGCCTTCTTTTTTAACAAGACTGACTCTAAATATTCAATACGAGGGATCTCAAAACTACCATTGACTGGCCACTGAAGTTCGGAGGCATGTCTGGTTTGTCTGTGCCAAATTTTATTAAATACTTCACTTCCAATGCCATGCTTACAGTACATAGTACATGCCGGCGACCCCTCCTGTGGTGCCGGACGGCTAAATTCCAAAGATTGTCTATCGCTGCGGAATAATGCCCTAAAGCAGCTAGACAATTTCCCAGGCATTTCTCAAATACTCTGTGTTACCTGGTCAATAATTGGTTCTGCAGATACAATGCGCCAAATTCAAATTGTCAGGGTTGAATTAAGAGTTGGGTAACGACTCACCTGACCAAACCTAAGGAGGACCGATCGGTTTACAAAGGACTTACCTAACAAATTTTACCTTGTGTATGGTGATTTCAGCAAATCTGCCCGCCTCCAAAAATTGACCCTCGTCAAGATGCCGTCTCAGACCACACGGCTATCGTCCAGGGAACGGATCGTGCAGCGCTGTTGAGGTGTCGCGTCTCGTTCAGTCGGGCCAGTTATGTCACACCGTCCGATCCCGGTCCGATAGCGTGCGTCAACCTTCAATAATCCGGCATCAATCTTGAGGGTCCCTATTCCGGGCGCCAACTGTGAAAACAAGGAAATAATATGAGGCAGGGTAACCAAAAAGGAAACACACCAAACACAGGTTACAAAGGAACATACAAAGTACTTTATTTTATACTGAATCCAGTTACAAAAGAACAGAACAAAATTCAGATAGCTATCGACCCTCAGTACAACACAGCAAACTCCGGCGTGGTTCGGTGTGCTCAGTGAGTGCAAATATTCATTGAAACAGTCAGGCTTTTATACATTTTAAGCCTGCTGTTCAGCCCTCCTTTGGGTTAACCATTCCATAAATAAGTTACTGCTCTAGGGTCCCTTGCCAGGTCAAATCTAGTTCATCTTAGGTTTATACATTAACAAGAAGAAATGGTAATAATGTATGCTCTAGGCCTAACATTACAATGCGGGACTTAATTTATACAATATAGTTAAGCAGGTGTTCTCATTCAATTATAGATCAGTTTCGGTGATACAGATAATCCATTGCACACAGGTCAGCAGAAGGACAAGGTCTCAGCTCATGACCCTAACAAGTGGCCTGCAGGCAAGTTATACATTAGCTGTACAGAGGTCATGACAATCGAGTTCTGTTCTGAATAACATAGGCTACCATTTTAGCTCACATGGTGACTTTATAGAGCAAGAAAACCTAAAATGGCGGCTTGACCCAAAATGACAGTTTACATGGTTTCTAAGGTCAGGACCTTGCAATGCGAGTTTATTCACAGGTAGTTTATAAGCACCTTGTTAGCAGCTTGGCGTAGGCCAATATACATATATTCATAGCAATAGGAGGCACGATATAATTTCTAGTTTGACAGGTCACTACTTGAGGCCCTCTCCAAATCTATTGATTTCTTCATAAAACCACTAGCCTTGGCTACACCAACCTTTCTTTTAGACAACAGGGATGTCATCAATTTGGTAGAGGGCCTAGCGTTTGATTCCAATAAACACATTTTGGTGACATTGGATATCGAGGCCCTCTATACAAATATACCCCAAGATAGAGCGGTGTATAGTTTAAGAACCATGCTAGACAGGCGGCTTCCTCCCCACAACGTTTCTACTGACTGTGTAAATGCGCTGAGCTAGTGCCAACAGTTTTTTCAAATTTAAGGATGAATATTTTTTACAAAGCAAGGGTACCGCGATGGGCTGTACCTCTGCCCCCAACTTGGCCATTATTTTTATGGCTCTGTTGGAGGAGAGTAAAATCCTGGTTAACACTAACACGTTCATGGAGCAGATCAAACTATATCTTAGATTTATCAATGATATTCTACTAACATGGGAAGGTGATATTGAATCCTTGTTGCTGTTCTTTGAATGGCTCAATCAGGTTGATTCAAATATGCACTTTACATTTGACCATTCCAAGTTTAGGATTTCTTTTTTAGACTTGTCAATGTTCAATCAATCTGGTTTTCTTAAGACTGAACTATATAGAAAACCGACTGAAAGAAATACTACTCTGTAGTTTGACAGTCAACATCCCACTAGTCGTAATTTACCCTATGAGATGTTTTTACAGTTACGCCGTAATTGTACTGACATAACAAATTTCAACAAACATGCAGAAATCATGGAAATGAGACTCATTGAGTGTGGTTATCCAAAGAAACTTATCAAACACTCCAGGAAAAGGGCTCGATACGCGAATCGAGAGTCCTTACTCTCTCCTAAAATTAGGACCAATAATCAAGAGCAGTTGGTATGTGTTTCAACATTTTGTCAACACAGAAAATGACTCGAGCCAGTAGAACATCATCTAAATTTTCAACTATCAGACACCAATTTGAACCCAGTAGTTGGTCATTACCCATGCACCACTTGTATGGCTTGTAATTACTCAAAAAAAAAAAAGTCTTTTTTTTGCAGAAAGAGAAACTTGGGATCTCCGCACTTTTACCACATGTAAAAGTAAACATTTTATTTTTAATGTCCATGCAAGTTGTTGTATATTGGTAAAACTACAAGAAAAGTTAGCGTGCGTATCAATGAACATCGCTCGAAAATAACTTGCAATATGAACGCCCCTATGGTAATGCATTTCTTAGAAATGGGCCATAGTGCGGACCAACTTCTATGGTTCTGTGTGGAAAAATTAAGGGCATCTAATGCCGTACAAATGATAAACAATCTGGCATATAAGGAACAGCTATGGACCTTTAATCTTAAAACATTAAAGGGCTAAATACATTGGAACCCTGGAATTCAAATATTTAAGGCCCACTCCTATTTATGACAGTGATTATGTAATATCTGGCCGTCCAGGTATACTCAGCTTTTGAAGCCCTAATGTGTTTCCGGGCTGCGTGTTTCTCCTTCTTCCACAAGACTTGAGACAATGTTGGTCTTACATGCTAGTGGCACGTGTCTCCCCTTGTAAATTAGATATCCGCTCTTACTAGTCTGTATTAATTGTGTATTTTAACATACAATGCACCATAAATATAAGGATAGATATAAGTTTGATGGTTGCATCGTATGTATTCCATTATTTAATCAGGCCGACAACCAGGATGCATGGATTGAGCGCTGGCTGCTGCCCAAGCTGTCTCGTATCACTTGACTGATCTCGTGACATGCGGCGACGTGTTACTTTATTGACCCCTCTGTAGTCAGCTGTCTAGGCGTTGGGTTTCCATACTTGCACAGTGCTTCTCTGTACACCATAGAAGCGCTATGGCACCCCACGGGAGTTTGTGGGATTAAATGACCGCTGGGCTGGTTCCTGCTTTACTTTCATTACACGCGCGATACGCAGAAAGTTTCTTTGGCTTAAAAATGCCTTGTAGGGTTGGGGCTAGGAACTCGGCTTGCTCCTTCCCCGCCACGGCTCCTTTTTCTTGTCAAAATGCTGTAGTCGACCATTAATACACAGCGACCATTGGGCGGGTCCCTGCATTACTTTCAATACACATATGATATGCAGTAAGTTTCTTTGGCTGAAAAATGCGCTGTAGGGCTGGGGCTGTTAACTAGTCTCGTTCCTGCCCCCTCCCCGTGGCTCCCCTCTTGTTAAAATGCTGTAGTCGACCATTAATACACAGCGAGTCTCTTCTTACATACTCAGACTATGTGTTGTCCAGCTGATGGGGACCAGCTGAGTGCTTGGATGTTCTGTTGGGACTGCACAATTGACATGGAGACATGGTTAATTGATTGCTTCCCCCATTTTCATTTCCCACTTCTGCTGTAGAAGTTGGCGCACTTCAATTTGTGTGTGCACGGACGGTGCTTAAGTGGCTATAATATCGAATTTCTGTTTTGTTTTGTTATATATATATATATACACACACACATACACACACACACACACACACAATTTGCCCCCCCCCCCCCCTTTTAGAAACTTCTTCCTGTTTTGGATCTGCCTATGCCTTACAAGCTTCAACCAACATGGGAAGTTGTACCTTTGATACCCAGCCATAAGGTCAGCGATGGCCCTTTCCCTTTTGCATTTGGGCAGTCAATGATTGTTTCTGAATTGCTAGGCACTTTTCTGGCTACTTCCAACACGGTATGCTAGCTCTGGTGCCTTGGGGTGCAACTCTTTCATTGCACCCCAAGGCACCAGTGTTTTTATGGTAGCCCTTCCTGCTTGACGCCATAGGAAATAAGTGGTACACCTCAGAGAATGGTGGTTTCTTGGGCTGCACCTCTTTTTAGTGGTTTTTCTTTGTCTTAATAATGTTTAAACTGATTTTTAGATTGTGGGGGTATGCCCATTTTGGACGGTCCCTGTCAGTGTTTGATGTATTAATTTAGAAACAGGGATTCACACAAAAATGTGTATGTTTTTCCTCCTCTGTAGCCTAACTGTATTTTCCTGACCAAGACGTGCTAAGTGTTCCTCATACGTCGAAATCGGTCGAGAAATTGGGGATGTGATCATGTTATACATCGTACTGGTCCACTCCAGGAGTAGACCACATAGGATATAATTGTATCGGTCTTGTACACTGAATGCACTTTTCTAAAATAAAAATGTAAATGTTGTGTGTTAGGTGCTACCACATATGTTTTTGGGTAGTACTTTTATAGACTGTTCTATGTATGGTGGCTGACTGTGGGCGAATGAGTGTATGATTTATTGTCAATTGTAATAAATGTTCTTAATAGCTAATTCCCCTGCAATGTGAATAACTTGTTGAGTGCGGATTAAATCATGATTAATTCATTTATTTAAATAATGTATCAGGTCTAATACAATTCCTTTTGATACTCTGTTTATAAATCAGTTTCCTCTGGTCTAATTTTCTGAGCTCAACTCTTCAGTAACATTGTCACCAGTTTAATGATGCACAAAGCTGGTAATTTGGTTTGCAGAAGATTCCCCAAGTGGTGCGCTCAGTACACAGTGCACACAGATTCTGCATATTCCAACCTACACTTTGAAACCCTGACATGCACATCTTACAATACACGCACTCATTACTGCACCATTATTCCCTATATGTGCATTTTGACATCTTAACATTGTTACATTAATTTTTTTTTAATACATTTTTATTATTGAAACATGAATACGAAAAAATGTAACATAAGTTGACAAACGGATCAATAAAGCTATATAATAGATACGATTTTTCAATTAATAGACTTGTAGGAATTATAGATTCACAAATATCAGAATGATTGTATAATAAAAAAAAATATCAAAGACTAACAGGGAGACAAGACTAACAAGAAATATGAGGAAAAAGGATGAGGGAAGATAAATTATATTTTCATAAATAGGGACAGAGTCGAATTGGGCCGAAATAGTCCCTGGGGAGTGGGGGCTGCTTTGAAAAAAGAAAAAAAAAATGTAAAAAACCCACCTGCAACGGCATGATTCATCAAAGCAAGCAAACACATGCTACCTTGCTTTGATGATTGATTTGCATGCATGATGTGTGCATCATAAATTATGATGCGTGCATCATTCACATGCTGCAGCAGCATGCAAAGATGAGGGGCTGGGTCTGCCGTCAGGTCGGCGTCCGTTACCTTGCCACCACTCCAGGGGGCACGGTGCCCCCTGGAGTGGCTGTGCTGTGGTATTAGTGATAAATATGTATTTGTGATATTAGTGATAAACAGCTAATTTTAGAGTAGAATAAGCATCCATTTCGGACTATGCATTTTGCCTTTCGCAAGTTGCAGTAATAGCACTTTATTTTCTGCTGTTGTCTCTGTTACGATCATCACAAGATATTCCATCTCGGTGTCCTCGGTCACTTGACAAAATATTTGTGCTTAAAAGCTTCTGTGCAGTGTAGAAATATTTGACCATAGCACATCAAGTGGCCATTGACTTCATTGTGCCACAATGAATGCTTTGTTGTAATGTCCATCTTTCCCATCTCCATGGCATGCTGTTCAGGATGTTGCATGTATGAGGTAACGAGTGCTCAGAGTATGGGATGTCCTTTGAGTGCACAGCTTTCCCTAGTTTGCCAACCTCTGAAGCCTGAAAGTAGATGCATGCAGGCTTGACACGCGGCCAACTTTGCACCAGACCTGCAGATGAACTTAAATGGTCTGCTGTTAAATCTCAGTTACCAGTTTAATGGTATCCACTACAGAATAATTGCTAATTTTACTATAGCCGATATGGTAGCTCAGTAGGTTAAGCGCTCGCTGCTGCGATGTGTTTGTGATCTGCAGGTTTGAATCCCAGCAAGACCATCTCAGTCTTTCATACTTCTTAGGTCGATAAATGAGTACCAACACAGGCTGGGTGATATTGTATCTGTTCTATAATAAAAGATCATAAGTGCTATACAATAACATTACCATTTGGCTTTGGACGTCTGCTTGCATTCACAGTAATTTGGCAATATGGATCTATACACACAGATATTAAAGATACATATTTATTTATTTGTAAATTTGTAAAGTGCGCAAAGCCCACAGGCAACTAGGGGCTGGCACTAAAGAAGATGGTTACAAAAATGTTCAGTCTTACATAGCAAGTACATTTACATACAATTAACAGTATGATTTGTTGCACCTGCTGGCATACATTCAGTGGATTTTTACAGTTACAATGGCTCAGTATGCAAAGAGATTGTGCTGGTGGCTGTGGGGGGTGTTGATAGCAACGGTCAGTTTCTGTGAAGGAAGATCCAACCTAAAACGTAGGTTTTTAAAGTTTTTCCTAAAAGACCAGAAGGAACTGTCATTTCTTAGTTGCGTGGCAAGAGCGTTCCATAGTTTGGCTGCGATCACCGGAAAGCTTGAGCCTCCCGCTTTCTGTCTTCTAAATCTAGGGGTGGTGAGCAGGTTAGTGTAATAGGACCGAGTGGGTCTGCTGGGCTGAGTTTTACTCATCAGGTTACTGAGAGAGGCCGGCGCTTTGTTGGAGACAGTTTTGTGTGCGAGTGTGAGAATTTTAAATTTTATCCTGTAATGGACTGGGAGCCAATGGATGTTCCTCCTAGTGGATGAGATGTGTTTGCTGATAGGGATATTCAACACCTCTCTGATAGCATTGTTTTGCATGATTTGTAGCTTTTTAATATTTCGATTACTAGTTCCCGCAAATAATGAGTTGCAGTAGTCAATCCTGGAGAGTATTAATGCTCTGGCCAGGGTAATGGAGTTGTCAGGGGTAAGGAATGGTCTGCTGGCTTTAATCAGTTTAGCTGTGTAGGCAGTAGAGGAGACTATAGCGTTGACCTGTCTATTTAGGGTGAGGAAAGAGTCAATGTAGACCCCGAGGGTTTTTATTTCATTGGCGACCATGATGGTATTGCCATCGATGTTGAAAGATTTACACTCTTGTGGGAGGTTGCTTTATTTAGTTTAGGTTCCAATTAGAAACAGCTCTGTTTTATAGTCATCAAGACACAATTCATTCTGTGCCATCCAAGCCTGGGTGGCCAGGTAGATTATGTTTAAGTTTTTTGAGTTTGTGTCACATTATCCAGTGATTGGGATGAGTATTTGTGTATCATCCGCGTAATTTGTGTATGTGATACCCATTTTGTCCAGCTTATCGAATAAGAGCTTGGTGAATGCATTGTATAGTGTTGGTGAGACACAGGATCTTTGAGGGAGGCTGCAAGTCACGGATATAGGGGGGGGGGGGTGCAGAGGTGTCCGAATAGACCCTCATACTCTGATTAGCCAAAATCGATTTGATCCAATTGATGGCGTCTGGGGAAAAGTGTGCAGCAGTTTCAAGATGCTGGCATAGGATATCATTGACCAGATCGAAGGCTGCAGAGATGTTTAGTAGGAGGAGGATGCACAAGTCACCTTTGTCTTTGTATTGGTCCATTTGCGTTTTCAGGTCAAGAAGAGCCGTTTCCGTTCCATGACCTGGTCTGAATTCTGACTGTTTTAGGCCCAGGAGATTATCTTCCAGAAATGTTGGGATCTGCAGATAGGCTGCCCGGTTCAGAATTTTTAATAAGAACGGTACTGTAATGATGGTGCAGAAATTAGTGGGGATGTTAGAGTCTAATGTGGGTTTTATTAAGTAAAGGTAGGACCCAAGCTGTTTTTAAATCTTCCGGGATAGTGTTGGAGGCAAAAGAGCTATTGTTAAGTGGTGCAAGTTCAATTGCACAATCTTTTACCAATGATGCAGGGCAAATGTCGCCCTTGCATCTAGGAGAGTTTTAAGCCTTTGATGATGTTGATAGTGTCTAGGATAGTCAGTGGGGTAAATACAACTGTATTGTCCCCGAGGGTTTCTGTTGATGGGGGCGTCATTGGGGGTGTGTGGGGGGATTGCGATTTAGGTTAGATTTTTTTAGAGCTATTTATTGTTGTAATAACGAAACTGTCTGCTAAGGCATTTTGAATATTAGAAAACCATTGTTCATTTTTGATAGTGTGGTCTGGGCTGGGTGCAGGTGACTCCAGTTCACGGAGAATTGTAAATAGTTCCCTGGTGTTGGACTGGGTATTCGAAATTCTAAGGTTATAGACTTCACTTTTGGCTTTAATGATTTCTTTTTTTATAGTTGTTTACTAAAGTCTGGAAGAGTGCTTTATTCGTCTGAGTTGGGGACCTGAGCCAACTGTTTTCTGCTGTTCTTTGGGTTGTACGCATGGTATGAAGTTCAGGGGTGAACCACGAGTTAATAAGTGCAGTAGGTTTGGCTTTTTTGTTTTTCTTTGGGGGTACTTTCTCAATAGCTATAAGCATGACTTTATTGTAGTTCCTGACCAGTATCGAAGGGTCATTGTCAGAGAGCGGAAAGTCCAGTAGGGGAGGTAAGAGAGGTAACGTTGTCTCGGTTAATATTTGTCATACTTCTGGATGGTGCTGTGGATGTAGGAATGGGGTTTTTGGCTGTTCTGGTGGTAATGGTGAAGATTATAGTGTTGTGGTCAGACCAGGGCATAGGGGTGTAAGAGAGGATGGCGATGCAGCGATTAGAGTCTGCTATCCAATCAAGAATATGCCCTTTTTCATGGGTAGGTGCGCAGATTGTTTGGGTAAAGCCTTGCACTGTCATGGAGTTAGCTAAAAGGTAGGCAGGGGTGCCCAGTGGGTCATTCAGACCTAAGTTGAAATCGCCATGATGACTTTGGATTGTGGTTTCATGTTGTGTAGCAAAAGAGATGTGATGTCGTCTTCAAATGTAGACAAGGTGCCTGGTGGCCTGTAGATGATGTGTAGTGTGCGTGTACAGGTATGTGTAAGGGACATTTTTAGCGTGATGATTTCACCTGCAGTGAAAGGGGGTGGGGGGGTCAGTCGAAATTCTTATGTTCAAGGCTTTTTTGGCTAGAAGGGCTACTTCCCCTACCTTTGAAGTTGTTTTGTCCTTCCTGAATATGGAATACCCCTCTGGGATGGCAAAAGAAAGGTGAGGGCCGGAGGCATTATGTAGCCACGTTTCAGTGACAGCTATGATGTCAAGGTCATTGGTTTTGATGACATCTGCAATGTCAAGGGCATGGGCAGTGATAGATCTGGCATTTATAAGTGCACCTTTTAGTACAGTCTCAGATATTGGCTGTGGCCTTGGAGACCAAGGGGGCCTTTGAGCTGTGTTTTAGATCATCTGGCATGTTAGACGTACGTGTGGTTGTAGTGAAGAGAGGAGGTTCTTTAGCGATAACTGGATTGTATGGGGATCCATTCTTGTATGAAATGTATATCACATTAGTGAAATCATAACCATATCTTTAATAGTGTACTTTGGAACAATTCTATTCGATGCCACTTCCTGTTTTGTCAAGGGGTGTAGCGTTTCATCGCTTCCCGGGATGTCACTTTGGGGTGGGGTCAAATTACATCACTCCCGGTGATGTCGTGAGGGGTGGGACACTTTTTTGGGTGTCCTGGCCCATTTCTTGTCCCAGTCCGACCCTGAATAGGGAGTAGAGAAATCCAACAATTCTGATCTAAATGATTGAGATACTGAATGAATAAACCCCATTTACTATTACATTTATGAGAATCATATGTAAAAATATTATAACATTTAACAATTTTCATGAATTTAAATCACTGCAAATTAATATATTTAACATGCAGGGTTAATCTAACCTATTTACCAGAAACCTGATTCATTAAGGCCTTACCAGAGTCTCTTAACCCAACAATCACCAAAACGAAACCAAAGACTGCAAGAAACCCACTGCCTGAGTAAGACTAACAGAACAGAACAGAACCTCACCCATATTCGCCGAGTCAACAGACTGGAACCCTACAGCGGTGGATAAGCCAATCAACACCGATCACAGGGCTCATCAAGATCCACTCTACCTAACCTACCCAACATGATCAAGCACAGCATCACCTTTACACTACATGTACAAACCCTTATGCATGCTCTTTCTCCATTCAAAGCTTTCTGACTCACTTGCACCATATTTTCCTCAAACACCCCCCCCTGACTATTCCAAACATGGTGGCACTCACAGCAGTCCACCACTGGCACCTGCTAAGTATGGTTACATGCGATTTTACCAACCACAATTACAGAGTGGTACATTTAATTGCGGGCAAAACCCCGAAAAACACGGTTTTCTTTTTTGTAAAGAATTTGGGCCACCCCCAAACCTCCCAATTTTCCACCCTTATAACGCCACCCCAACCCAAGCCGACCCATTTTAACCCCGTACCCACTTCCCTCTATATAGTTATTTAATCCTTTCTGTGTTTTTCAGTGTTATTGTCCGCTCCGTCATGTACCACTATAATGTTTGTGATAAAATAATCTGATACCATAAGTATTAGGTGCTTCCTGCTGGATAAGCAGTTATCCAAGGGCCACCATCCCAGACAACCTACAATCATACAGCACACAGGATGGTACTGCACCAATCAATATCTACGATTTCTCACCTGCCTCTACTTTGATTAATCCTCCCTGCCTCCCTCTCTCCCCTAATCCTGAACTATTCACCAAGACATTGCAAAAAATGGCATAAGCACACAATACGATACCACTAGATTACATACAATTATTTCATTTAATATAGTTAATATCTGATAGCAATACTTGGAGTTTGAAAAAAGAAAAATCTCACCATTAATAGTGAATTTGCTGTCTGTGTAAATTACTAGTTTGTTGATGTTTTCACTTTTTGCCTGTTCTATTGCTCTGCAAGCGGCCTTCAGAGAAAATAAAAGATGGCACTGTCAGTAAATGTTCGCCAATTTCAGGTGACTAACATCCAAAAGTTCTATACATCAGTTAAGTGACTAAAAAAATCAAGACAGCAAAACAAGGGCATACATTACAAAGCAGCTTTTACTTTTCAACATCCAAGGGGGTGCATGTTTAGCTCTATAATGTGCTTTTTAAGTTAAAGAAATATTTTCCAAATGATTAAGAAAGAAAATGCTAAATCTTTACAAAATATTCACTTTTTAACCAGAAGGAAAACACACGGAAAAAAAATGTCCTCTATCAGTCCTGCAGTTTTATCCTGATGTGTTGCAATATATTTATATACACAAATCATAGTCCAAAACTCGGAGCACAGTGGTGATTACATTTCAAGGTATAGTCTTCACTTGTTCACAAAGCAATGCATGTCATTTGGGGGTGGAGTGGAGGGTGAAGCATAATTGTTGAACGCATTCTGAACCTGCAGACAGCATATCCATGACAGCATCTACTGCCATTCACCAGTATATTTATACAGTCTAGCACTCCCTTATTTCCCCACAATTCATAAGGGCCAAATGCATCACACCTGAAGATTCTGCTTCCAAAGATTCAGTTGATAAAATCGACACTTTTTTTTTTTTTTACAAAAAGACCATCATAAAAGCCAACCAAATGAAGCTTGAAAAAGAAAAGAGATGCCAAACATGCAGTGAAACACACATGTCTGATATACCATAAAAAATCAGAATCTCTTCTAAACATCAATTTAGTTCAACAACTGAGACCGGACATGATCTCATTTATTATTTTTTTCCCAATACAAAAACTATTCTTTAGTTGGAGAACACATCCTAAAATTAGTTGACAAAATATAATATTATGCAACTTTGTCTACAGGGGTGTATTCAAAACAAATACAGAAAAAACTGTCAACCATAACAAGTTGTCCATCATTCTCTTCATTTCCTTTTACAAATCTACGCTTCACTAACACGCATTTAAACACATGGGAAGGGAGTAGTTATTTCTCCAGCTTTGGTATCTTTCATGGATTCACATGCTGTGAATACACCCAGTCATCAGGCTGGGAAAACCCTGGTAACTTTAAAATAGTTGTTTTCCTATGAAAAAAAGGTTGACACTTTGCCATCGATGTCGTTATGGGTGCTTTGGGCAGCATCAATGGGACATCGAGTGTATGGCTCTGCCTCTGCCGCTTCCCCTCAAATTTAAACCTCTCCAAAAAGAGGAAGATCCAAGAAGGATGTTTGTCTTGGGGGGGGAGGGGTGGGGGAGGGAGGCTGGAGGGTGCATGTGAATCCATGAAAGATGACGCTGGAGAAATGGAGTTACAGGTAAGAAACTACTCCCTTGTACAGTATTGGATCTTTCATGGATTCACATGCTGTGAAAAGACTTTGTAGCAGTAGAAATGCTTGGAGGTGGTTGCATATCAGGCAAACAGTACGCAAACCTTCAGCAATATGAACAAAGAGAAGCATGTAACCTTACGGTAATAAACAGAAGCAGAACCAAAAAAAAAAACAGAAGCTACGGGGCTTACCTTACTTGAACAGGCGTTGGAGGACTGCTCGTCCCATTTGAACACACTCAGCTCGCTGTTGATGCAGACAGTGCCTGGTGAACGTGTGGGACACTGCCCACGTTGCTGCCTGGCAAATGTCTGATTAGTACGCCCGCCCAAAGAGCTGCTGAGGTCACTGTGGACATTGTGGAATGAGCTCTGGGAGCTGATTGTAATGGTCTGTTGGCTTTAGTGTGGCAGAATGATATAGTAGAAGCCCCCCATCGTGAGATACCCTGCTTTGAAATTAGCCTACTTTTATTGGAAGAAAAGCCACAGAGTTGATTGGAAGACCTGAACGATCTTGTGTGGTCCAAGTTGTACTTTAGAGCTCTCTTAACGTCCAGAGAATGCAGAACCTGTTCAGCCGGAGTAGAAGCATTTGGAAAAAAGGTTAGAAGAGTGATTGGGGTTTTTTATGAAAAAATCCTAAGAAATCTTTGGAATTAAATGTGGATTTGTAGAGAACCACCTGAAACGCAGATACGGAGGGTCGACGACCAAAGCCTGCAGTTCTGATACTCGGCTGGAGGACGTAATGGCCACTAGAAAAATTACTTTCCAAGTGAGAAATTGGATGTCAGCTGTTGACATAGGCTCGAACGGTAGTTTCATGAGGGCTGTAAAAACTAGGTTAAGACTCCAAACAGGGGAAGACTTTTTCCTTGGGGGCTGAGCGGGGTCGGAGTTTGGAAAAGGCCCTTCAGGAAATGCTTTATTAATCTGTCGCTGTAAAGTGGGGTAGACTTTCTTTTCCGTGTGAAGCTTGATATTGCCACCAGGTGAACCATGATAGAAGACACTGCTAAACCTTTTGCTAACAGCAAAAGGTAAGGAAGGATTTGTTGAGGTGTCACGGTTAATGGCTGTAGGTTACATTGCTGTGCACACCAAGCACAAAATCTTTTCCACTTATGGCTGTATGATGTGTTGGTGGATGGAGCCCTTGCAGCCGCCAAGATGTTGCAACAGTCTGGAGGTATATTTAGATTTCCAAACTCTGATTGGTCTGGAGCCATGCAGCCAATTTGAGTGAGCCTGGGTTGTGATGCCATATCATTCCCCGGTTCTGAGTTAGGACATCCGGCTGGGACCATAGATGAAATGGATCGTCCACTGCCAGGTGAAGCAGGTCGGAGAACCAGGCTGACTGGGCCAGAAAGGGGCTACTAGGATGATCTTGCAGGGACCTTTGCGAATCATTTGTGCAGTTTTCCTTATGAGAAGAAAAGGGGGAAACGTGTAGGCAAACATTCCAGTCCAAGGAAAGGAGAATGCGTCGCCTCGGGAGTCTGGATGAGGGATCCTGCTGGTATTGCTTGTTTTCGGGGCAGCAAACAGGTCTAGAGGGGGGAAGGCCCCATTTCCCGAAGATTTTTGCCACCTGGGAGATGTTCAGCTACCATTCGTGCATCTGGGGGGAATCCCTGCTTAGGGTATCTGCCTGTTTGTTCTGTATCCTTGGTAGGTGAAAAGCCAGGATCTGAATGTTGTGCTGGATGGCCCAGTGCCATATTGTTTGTGCTTCCTGGGACAGGATTTGAGCATGCCCCCCCCCAGCTTCTGCGGGTAGAACATTGTGGTTGTCTTGTCGGTGAGAACCCGCACCACCAAGCCCTTGAGGGGGATAAAGGATTTGAGAGCCCAGTGAACTGCTCTCAACTCTAGGACGTTGATATGAAGTGAGGTTTCCGCCGGTAACCACAGGCCTTTGACATGGAACTGGTTCAGACGAGCAACCCATCCTATCTGTGAGGCGTCAGACAGAATGGTGTGTAGGAAGTCTGGTTCCAGCAGGGGCATGCTTCGATTGATGTTGTAGGGGTGAGTCCACCACTCTTAGGCCGGGAGATAGCTACTCTGTCCGACCAGGAGCCCTGGGTCTGGGACCAATTGGATGAGAGGAAGTTCTGTGCTGGGCGCATGTGAAGGCGACAGTTTGGAATAACAGGGATGCAAGATGACATGGTGCCTGGGAGAGACATGCAAGTGTGGATTGTGACCGGTTTCTTCGGTGTAAATGAGCCTGCTAGGGCCAAGAGCTTTTCTATTCTTTCTTCCGAGGGTTTCACTCGATTGTGGGTTGTCTGGAATTGTGCTCCCAGGAAGACAAAGCTCTTTGAGGGAGTCAAGCAGGATTTACTGTAGTTGATGGCAAAGCCCAGACGATGTAGAAGGAGCTTTGTGGTGTTGAGAAACTCCAACGTCTATTGCCAAGTTGTTCCCCGGACCAACCAGTCGTCCAAGTACGGGTAAACATGGTGGCCTTTTCTCCGGAGGAAAGCTGCTACGGGAGCCAGACAATTGGTCAATGTTCTGAGAGCTGATTTTAAGCCAAATGGGAGAACCCGAAACTGGAAATGGCTGTCGCCCACTGTGAACCTGAGGAATTTCCGGTGCTTTGGGTGAATTGATACGTGAGACGCTAAGAACCCCTAGGGCTGCACTACTCTCATCACGTCTTGCAACCTTAGCACCCTAAACTTTTGTTTTCTTATGTTCTTGTTCAGCACCCGCAGGTCTAGAATCGGGCACCACTTTCCGTTTGGTTTCTTTACCATGAAAAATCTGGAATATGTGACCTTTCCTCTTGCACCTCTCATCGTAAAATGTGAAGGTGAGATTGAGACAATTTTATGGGAGGAACGGGAAATTGTGGACGTTTGAACAAGTGGCCATGCGGGACAGCATCTAGTACCCACCTGTCTGCGGATATTGAACGCCACCTTCCCTCCTATCTGACCATCCCAATGGGAGTCATTGTTGCTGTTTTGACGGCCTTCTTGTGAGGAGGATGATCCCAGTTTCCTTAGACCTTGGTAGTCCTTGTTGTGTTGGGCGGTTTGGAAGGTACGCTTATAACCTTGGGAATAGTATGTGGATCTGTTGTATCCCTTGTTGTCACGTAAACCTGAAAATCTTGAATTTCCTGAAACTCCATGAAATGAACGAAAGAGGTGAAAGGATCTTCTGCTTTGCAGAGTCGTAACCTACTTTGCTGTGTCCAAACATGCTTTCATGGCCTTTAAAGCCTCGTCTATCTTTTCACCTAAAAGATTCTCACCCTCACATGGCATCTCCACTATCTTGTGCTTAACTTCCTGCTGGAAATCTGTGCAGCAAAGCCAAGCTTGGCGCCCGAGAACCACCACATTGTTAATTTGTTTGAAGACGGTCTCGGCTAGGTCTACAGCAATATTTATGCTGTGGTTCGATGCCTCCTCCCCCCCACCCTCTGCTGTTCCGGCAGGTGGTCTAATGGTGGGGCTGACCGATGCCACATTTCGTGGCCGTACCTTGCGACGATGGCCAATGAGTTAACAGCGTTCATGGTCTTCGCTCCTATGGTAAGAACTTTCTTCCCAAAAGCATCTAACTTGCTATTATCATAGTCCGGCGGAGTGACACAGTTGTGTTGGATGCATGCTTTCTGGCTAGCTGCAACTTACACAACAGTCTCTGGCGTTGGTTGAGATGTTAAAGACTTTGGAGTGGATTCTGGAGCTTAGAATTTTTTCTCTAAGCGACCCTTGTCTGCCAGTTCCGTAAATGGGTGTTTCATTGTACGGAGACCGTCCTGCCATACATGATCCAGGATTGGAATTGAAAAGACAGCCTTTCTCCTTTTTTCCATGCGATCGAATAAGAAGCAATCCTTCTACTCTTCTGGAGTAAGGCTGAATTCCTGGGAGGCCTTCGCCATCATGGCATGGAATGTGCCTATGATGTCCTGGGGGATGGTTGAGCCGGACTACCTGGCGCATCCTGGTCAGGGTCCCAAGTGTCTGCTCCCCTCGGAAAAGAAGAGACTGCAGAAAGGGTGTCCTGTGGAGCAATGTCCTGGTCCGACTCAATCAGTTCTTCTTCCTGCTCCCTGCGTAGGGGACTGAATGCTTTAGGGGACGGAGGAGGTGGTCTAGTCAGGGATTGCCTTCTAGGGCGAGCCACCTGGTCTCGTAGAGGGTCAAAGGTGTTCTTCTGTCGAGGTGTTATCCGTGGGCTTTCCAATGGTGGGACTATTGGAGCCTGAGGCAGAGGAAGCCTAGCGTCCAGCTGTCCAAGAAGAGACTGCAGAGTAGAGAGAACCTGCATAGAAATGAATGAATGGGGATTTATGAGAGGATAGTGTGGTGGGACAACCCCCATGTCCATTGAAGTGGACGGTAAGGAGGGTGTCTGAGTTATCTGTTGCAGGCCCAAGACAGATGGATCTGGAAAAGGTGGTTATGAACCTCCTTCGGGATCAGATTCGAAAAATGTCTGATAGTCATAAGGAGGAGACTCAAAATCCGATGTAATTTCATGTTGCAGGATCTCCTCAGGTAATATAGATGGGGACCTCTCTAGCAGAGGTTGTTCCGTAGGCGCAGTTGTCTGCTTTAATCTGCCCTTAGGAGAAAGCACTTCTGTCTCCAATTTGGAGAGGTCCATTCCGGTAGAGTATGCGCATGTAGCCAGTGATTTTTTTCTTTGTCGTCGAAGGAATGGCAGTCGACTGAGCGGTCGTCAACGGGACAGCAGTCGACAGAATGTTCGTCAACGGAATGTTCGTCCATGCCGTCCCCGACCGAAGTCGTGACTTTGATGGAGGCAATACTTTTGTCGACGTTGTCATAGATAACATGGTCAATGGAGAAAGATGGCTTGGATGATGACTTAAGATTTCATGTGATGTTTTGTGGATTCGTGGCCAGATGAGGACCTATGGGACCCCGATGACAAGTGAGGCTTAATGCCATTGGAGGAAGACTTCTTTGCCGACGAAGCTAAGGAAGTTGGCCTCGATTTAGATTTCTCGGTCGATGACGAAGATTTTCAAGCCGAGTCCGCAGATTTTTGCGGGAGTGAGCCCTTCTCCCTTGGTCTTTCCAAGCGTGATGTGGAAGCTCCCTGAGACGGGTGCTTGGGGGGGGGGGGGGTCTGTGACACCTCACTACTCGATAGAGGCCTTTTCAGAGGTAATGAATGTTTGGCCTTATCCTGACTGGAAGATGGCCGAGTCTCACCCGTCCTCTGTTTATTTGTTAGCGGTTCCTCAGAACGTGGTCTTTGGCATGATGGTGACCTCTTTTCTGAAGGAGTGGTAGCCCTGCCACTGCGTGACGAGCCGACCTCCGACGTAGGGTAGGCTCCTAATTTTGGCCAACAAGTTAGGCGTCTATTTCTGTCCTTCAGGGTTTTTTGTGAGAACCCCTGACAGATAACGCAATCTTTGGCCGAATGATTAGGGAACAAACAATACAGGCACTCCGAGTGCCTGTCCCCCTCATATACATTCTTGAGGCTGCAGGTTTCACACGGCCTAAACAAGCATTTCTTCAGGCCCAAAGATTCCATAAAGGCTGAAATGAAGCTATTTCATCGTCGAAAGACTAGAAACAGCAAAAGCTAAAGTGAAGAATTGTTATCACAAATGAAGAATTCTTTCAGGAGAGAACGCAAGGTAATCCCAAAGGTTTGGAAGACGGTTGAAATCTGTGGGGAAGACGCAGAGGCGGAGCTATACACTCGACGTGCCATTGGTGCTGCCCAAAGCACCCATAACGATGTTGATGGGACACTCAAAGTGTCAACGTTTTTTTACATAGGAAAACAACTATTTTAAAGTTACCGGGGTTTTCCCAGCCTGACGACAGGGGATATCTACAGCATGTGAATCCACGAAAGAGCCAATGCTGGAGAAGTGGGGGAATCAACACCACTATTAATATTAAGCGGAGAGCCCTCAATCATTTATACATCCCTTCCAGCATCATCGGGGCTGGTTAGATCTTCTGTTATTCATAGGTTGCATTGTATAACCTACTACAAAATGGAAAAGATCTTTGCAAACTTCATGTACTCCATGTCCTTCATTTACAAATGAAACCTAGCAGGAGACAAAATCATGGCCTTGACATGATGTATAATTGGTTGCCAAACTTGCCAGATGTCCTGATGGAACAGATGATCCAAAACAGAAAACGTTTCTTTCTAATTAATATATTGTTATTTTGCATTTATATAGCGCCTTATATACCATTGGTATGGTCTGAAGGCGCTGGTAGGTTGAACGCCCTTGGGAACCGAAGTTCAGATCAGTAGAGAGGGTAGAGAGAGTCAAAAGGTGCGTGTGAGCACTGGGTATGTGTGCAGCTCGTGCGGGATCCGTGTGATAGCTGAATCTTAGCGGTAGGTGTGGTGGACGAGAGATCAGATGTGTTAGTTCTGGCAGGATTTATCCAGACGGGATGTGGCTGCGTTAGGCCTGAGGAGAACACCTGGCTGGGGGGGGTGTAACCAGCAGTGTTTACTATCTCTGTGTTCTAGTTGAGTGGTGATGTAAGGAGAGAGTAAGCATGGTGGTGAGATATGATGGGTTATATGCTCTTTCAAATGTTCTCTGCATTTCAACCCATACTATATACGACACGTAATTCTATGGGCTCCAGTCCGTCCATGCACTCCTTTCCACTCATGCATCCCAGTCAGCTCCATACACTCTGGTCTGCTCCACACATTCATGCATTCCTGCTCGTCCCGCACGCTCGAGTCCGTTCCGCGCGCTCCAGTCCGCCATGCGTATTCCAGTCAGCTCTACACATGCACACCTGTCTGCCCCCAACGCATGCACACCTGTCTGCCCCCAACGCATGCACATCTGCCAGCCCCATGCATGCATTCCTGTCTGCCCCATGCTCTACGCATCTGGCAGCTCCACATATTCATCCATTCTACGCACTCGTCAGTATTGGATGCAATCTGTGCTCGTTCGTTCTACGTACTCGTCCACTCTATGCAACACGTCCGTTCGCTCCAGGCATTCATCAGCTTTATGCCCTCACATGTACTATGCATTCACCTTTTTTACGCGGTCACCCCCTCTACGTGGTCACCCCCTCGACGCGCTCATCCCCTCGACGCGCTCACCCCCTCGACGCGCTCATGTGCTCCCCGCACTCACCATCTTTAAGCACTCGCGCTTTTCATGCAAAAAGGAAAAAGGTAAATTTATTTTCAAGTTTAGCTTTCAACCCATTTTTATGTTAAATTGGCTTTTCGTGCTTGTGGACCATCTATTCAAAAGACATTAGAAACTGCGACAATCCGCCACTCCTACAAGGAACACTGTAAATTGTGCGCTGGCCTAAGACCACACCCCCATCATCACCAGCCCCGCCGAGGAACAAGCCCTTGGGTAAGCTGGAGGGAAGGGCGTGGGGCAGTCTGGGGCAGTCTGCCGCTCCTAGATGGAACAGTGTTTTGCGTTCTCAAATCTCAGTAATTTAGGTATCTTTTTTACTAAAGGGGTTTCCTCTATGCAATTAAGGATAGGCTGGAAGGCAATGTGCTTTTGTGCGACACAAGAATTCATTAACACTCCATTTAAATTTGAAATAGAACCTTCTCAGGTGTCGATTATCTCAATTAAAGATTACAATAGCAAAATATAAAAAAGCAGAAATGTAATACATCACTGTTAGCATTGTTTTGAAACTCCACCCCTCTGCCAAGCGCTTCACTGGAAATTCCAGGTTGCAAGAGCGCCACTCGCCAACGGGAACAGGCTGAAGGAGCACGTCTGCTTCTGTCAGCCCAGCCGAAGCCAAAGCCCAAAGAAAGAGTGACTTGATTTATTCTGCCTGACGACGCTGTGGACCACGTAGTATGAGCCTTCGGGGCACCCCTCAAAGGCTTTCCAGCTTTAGCGTGACAAAAAGAAAATTGTAGAGGAAACCCAGCGGGAAAGTCCTTGCTTGGAGATGGGCTGCCTCTTGTTGGACGGCCCAAATTCCACTAACAGCTGCTTTGACTTCCTGAAGCCCTGTGTGCATTCAGATAAACCTGTAGGGCCCGCTTAACGTCCAGAGAATGCAAAGAACAAGGGTAAAGCAATAGAGGCCAGTTTGTGACATGCCGATGGCACTTTCGGGATAAAATGCGGGCTAGTGGCCAGGAGAACCTTGTCTTTCATAAACCTTAAGTAAGGCGGGTCAATGACCAGTGCTTGCAATTCCGACACCCGCCTGGCCGAGGTAATCGCCACAAGAAAAGCCACTTTCTATGAGAGGAACTTCAAGGGAGCCGTCGGCATGGGTTCAAAAGGAGGTTTCATCAAAGCCGAGAGGACTACATTAAGGCTCCACACCGGTGCAAACTTCTTCACCGGAGGAACTGTTCGAAACAACCCCTTCAGAAAATGTTTCACCAAGCGATCACTAAACAGAGGAGCAGCATGGCGCTTTCTCGTGAACTGAGAAATCGCTGCCAAGTGCACCTTAATGGATGACAATGCCAGGCCCCTTTCCGCCAGGTTTAACAAGTACGGGAGAACCTGAGCCGGGGAAACGTCCAAAGGCTCAACCTCAGGATGACCCTTAAACCATTCACAGAACCTCACCTGTTTGTGACCATACGAAACATTCATGGAAGGCACCCTCGCTGCCTCCAAGATCCGTCGACACTCTCTGGATATTCCTAGATGACCGAACTCAGAGTGGTCAGGAGCCACGCCGCCAGGCTGAGAGATGCCAGATGGTGATGCCACACACTGCCGTCGTCCTGATACAGGAGATCCGGTTCCACTCCCTACCGAACTGGCTCTTCCCCCGCCAGATGAAGGAGATCTGAAAACCATGTCTGTCTGGGCCAGAACAGGGCCAACAGAATCACCCTGCACTTGTACTTCAGAATCCACTGGATGGTCCGCCGAATGAGCGGGGAGGGAGGGTAAGGAGATGGGGGGAAAACGCATATGCGAAGAGACCCGTCCCCAGGAATGAGAACGCATCCCCCAACTCGGGATGAGCCCATCTGCTGGCGAACCCTCGTAGCAAACAGATTCAACAGAGGTTGCCACCAACGCCGGAGGATCTGTGTCACCTGCTGCTCCTTCAGCCTCCATTTGTTCAGCTGACTGGTCTCCCTGCTGAGCGTGTCCACCTGAACATGCAGAACCCCGGGCAGATGGAAAGCGACAATGCTGATCTCTTGAGCTAGAGCCCAATGTCTAACGTCCTGCGCCTCCTTCGACAGGACTCTGGAATGTGTGCCCCCCCCCCAGTTTCCTTAAATAGAACATGGTGGTGGTATTGTCCGTTAACACCCTCAACACAGATCTGCAAATGCGCAGAAGAAACAACTTTAGGGCCCAGTGCACCGCCTTCAATTCTAGTGCAATGAAATTTAACAAAGTCTCCACCCAAGACCATAGGCCATGCATCTGTGACCTGTCTAGGTGTGCTCTCCATGCTACCCGGTAAGCATCCGCTACAATCGTAAACTGGAACTCTGGCTCCAGCAAGGGCATGCCCCTTACCAGATTGGAACATGCCCGTCCAGCAGTGAAAGGCGTTCACCAAGCCTTTGTCGACCACCAACTTGTCAGACCATAATAACCAACTCTGCGACCAACTCCTGCACCATCCTCATGAACAGGCAGCAATTGGGAAGAAGAGGGATACACAATGCCATGGCACCCAACAGCGACATGTAACCTCGGACCGAGACCACTGTACCCTTTTTCCACTCGCCTGCCTTGGCCCGCAATTTTTCTGCACGCTCGCTGGAATGCCTCACCAGACTTTGCCGGGTAAGAAACTGCGCCCCGAGAAACACCAACTCTCTGGAAGGCGTCAAATACAATTTTTTGAAGTTTACGGCGAACCCCAGCCGTTGCAAAAGCTGCATCGTCGCCAGGAGAGACACTCGTGCCCTTCCTGTCAACGAACCCCTCACCAACCAATCATCCAGGTAGGGTACACATGATGACCTCCCCTCCGGAGGAAGGCCGCCACCGGAGCCAGGCACTTTGTGAACGTCCTGGGGGACGACTTCGGGCCAAACAGAAGGACCCGAAACTGATAGTGTTCCTCTCCAACCACAAAACGCAGGAACCTACGGTGCTTCCGCCGCAAAGGGATGTGAAACTAGGCGTCCTACAAATCCAATGACGACAGGAACTCGCTCGGCTGCACCGCCCGGATGCCATCTTGAAGGGTGAGCATCTTGAACTTCAAGCGTTGCAAATTCTTGTTCAATGCCTGAAGATCTAGAATAGGCCTCCACTTGCCATTGGGTTTCT
This sequence comes from Ambystoma mexicanum, assembly GCF_040938575.1. Lineage (NCBI taxonomy): Eukaryota > Metazoa > Chordata > Amphibia > Caudata > Ambystomatidae > Ambystoma > Ambystoma mexicanum. The sequence goes on along the minus strand of NC_090927.1, from coordinate 510,350,339 downwards.
TCACAACTAAGCACCGGGAGTACACCCCTTGGCCCCGCTCCGCTACCGGGACTGGTTCTATCGCCCCTTTTTTTAGCATGAGCACCACCTCCTGCTGCAGGATCTGAAGATGTGGCTGCAGCCCATGCACCGGTGGAATAGGAATCGGAGGACGCCGGAACTCCAACAAATGGCCAAGACGCACTGTGTCCAGCACCCAGCGATCGGATGTAATTTTCTGCCACTCGTCGACGTGGAAGGCGACCCTGCCCCCCAGAAGTTTGTCCATATGGCAGTCATTGTTGAGTTTTAGTTTGTTGCCCCTTGGACGCTGTGGACTGTAAACCCTTCTTTCGTGGAGCTTGGAAGTCCCAGCTCTTCTACGCCTACTGGACAGAATGCAGATACCCTTGAGAAGAGTAGCCGGAGCGCCCGTACCCCCGATCTCTGGAGGAAGCAAATCGGGCATTCCCTGAGGCTCCACAGAAAGCTCGAAAGGAGCGAAAAGAGCGACCACTTTGTAAGGAACCCAAGGATTTAGCGATTTCCGTATCCTCCTCCATCCCTTTCAGGGCCTCATCAATTTTTTCGGCGAACAACTGTTCGCCTACACTGGGCATGTTGATGACTTTATATTGTACCTCCGGACGAATCACTGTGCACTTCAACCAGGCCTGCCATCGGAGCACTACTCCGTTATTAATCTGTTTAAAACCAGACTCTGCCAGGTCCACAGCAATAGTGATGGTGTGGCTGGAGGCCTCCTCCCGTTCTCGAACCAACAGCATGGCTTCCTTTCGGTGTTGCTCTGGCAGATGTTCCAGAATCAGAGCCAGCCGATGCCACATTTCACGATCATAGCTGGCAATTATCGCCAGGGAATTCACAGTCAAAGCTCTTACCGTGAAGACCTTTTTACCAAAAGCGTCCCGCTTCCTGGCATCACTGTCTGGAAGCATCACACATTTATGTTGGCTCCAGGCCTCACAGCTGTCAGCTGCCGACACCACAGACTCGGGCCTGGGCTGCGACACCAGGCATCTAGGGATAGACTCCGGAGCCTTGAATTTCTTTTCAAGGCAACCTTTTGCAGCCTGCTCTGAAAGCTGGTGGCGCATCGTGCGCAGGCCCTCCTGTCACACAAGGTCGAGTATCAGTGCTGAGAACACCGCATGCCTCCGCTTGCCCATATGGTCGAAGAGGAAGCAGTCCTTACGTTTCTCTTCAGGAGCCAGCCCAAACTCCAGACATGCTTTCGACATCATGGCGTGGAACGCCCCAATATCATCCGGAGGTGATGGCTGAACCAGACTACGGAGCTGCTCCACCTCCATGCCCGTGTCCCAGGCGTCATCCCTCGTCGGCGACAACGGCACAGTAGACAGGGTGTCCTGCGGAACACTCTCAGGGTCCGAATCAAGTAGCTCGCCTTCTTCAGGATGAGACCATGGACGACCCAACCCCACCGGCAAGGGCAACCATGCCGGAGGAGACTTCCTAGGCACCTCACCAGGCAACCCCTCGACCACCGGCACCGCCGGACTCAGAGGAGGAGGCAACCTTGCATCCAGTTGCCCCAACAAGGATTGAAGCGTAGACAGTACTTGCAGTGACAGCAGAGGTTGCGGGTTAACCAATGGATAGAGGGGCAGCCCAGCCCCTACGCCACTTGACGTCAAAGGCCTCACACTCTGCAGACCCAAGACTGACGGGTCAAACACTGGCTCCTGTTTCTCCGCCATTTCTGAAGAAACAGAAAACTTTGCAGGATTGTGCTGCTAAATGTTCTCTGGAAGGACTGACTCAAAGGCGGTGGACTGCCATGCCCCACCCGTCAGCAACAACCTTTCAGATTCCACCTGTGACGACGACAGTAGTGGAACACTATCCGTCAAAGTCGAGGACGGCGCCGATGACACAACCGTCGACGACAGGGCCGTAGACTGAGTACTACCATTGACGACGGAACCACAGTCGAGGAACTCGTCGTCGGAACCTCGTCCCCTGGCCTTGATTTTATTGGAGACCCGGATTTCTTGGAACAACCGGAACGATGTTTCAAAGACTCCCGGCTGGACGAAGACTTGTGATGGTCCCTGGACGACGAGTGACACCTAAGACTTCTCGTGCCTACTACCAGAGCCCCCTGAACCTTTCTGGCCGACCATGCTTGGACAACAAAGAGCCTTGATGAAGACTTGCTGCCACTCCCCACCACTGACGCAGGCACTGCAGCCCCATTGCTTCTTAGCAGGGGATTCTGCCGACGCCGCTCGGCGATGCTCTGTGGATTTCTCCACCCTTCCGGAAGACTGACTCCCCCGGGCCGAACCCACCTCAGAAGCCGGGTACGCACCCTTATTAAGCCAACATATGAGCCATTGATTACGGTCCTTCAAGGTCTTCTGCAAAAACCACTGACATATCTTGCAGGTATCCGCTGAGTGATGAGGGTAAAGACAGTAAAGAGAGTCCATGTGACCACCCCCTTCATACACCTTCATGCCGCAGGTACAACACGGCCGAAAAAAAGACTTCTGGGCTACAGACGACAGCCCTTGAACAAAACGCACGTGCAAAAACACGAAGAAAGGTGATCCCAACAGTTTGGAGACGGTTGAAATCTGAAGGAAAGCAGCGGGGGCGGGGCTATTTATACCAGACGTCCTATTGGTGGGGCCTAAAGCACCCAAAAAGGACGTTGCTAGGACACTGAAGTGTCCAAGTTTTCCATAGGAAAACGCTAAGTTAAAGTTACTGAGGTTTCCCAGCCTGACCACGGGGAAATATTCACAGCATGTGAATCCATGAAAGATCCAAAGCTGGAGAAATTTAAAAATTGGCATAAGGAAGCGTTGTGTTTTGGCTGCTAGCTTTTTCGGTTTATTCATAAATCAGGGTAACTGATAAATTGCCATCTGGGTGTAAAGACTGGAGGGGGGTGTCTGTACTCTTGCTCTCTATATGGCAGAGGAAAGGCACAGAGGACCCCAGCCAAGATTCTCTATTCGGTAGCAATGGTCGAGCAATCAAGGCCTGGCTTCTCAGGAGGTGATGCAGGCTGGTTCTTAAGTACAGTGTAGTCCCCAAGCACCCACAAAGGAATGTCCACACACTATATTAGTTAAAACACAGTCTTTATATAATTAAGGTTCAAAGTTATATACACAATCCCAATAACTTACTGTGCTCAATTATTCTACAATGGCAAATATATACAGTTCTAAGTGGTACCACAATTATTATCAGATTTCATTAAAGTGCATCAACTATACTCTGGTCAAATGTCACACAAATCAATTAATAAAGGTAACCAACAATAGACATAGGAGGAAAGCAGTTGGTTACAACAATTGGCAGAATACTGGCCCCTCCCAGTAGACTCAGTTCTGTGTGGAGAACCCCCCCCACCTTGGCAACCTGTAAAATAAAGATGTACTACAAGCCCAGTCCATATATTGTTCAATGAGTCTTATTCCCTTCTAAAATGGTTCTACCACCACAACGTACCTGGAATAGCAGAGTTCCTCGAGGAGGCGTCGAGGAATCCTTCTCGAGTGACTCCCTTTAAAGCAGGAGCCACGGAGCGTCGAGGGGCCTCGAAGAAAGTGAACTCTGTGTTGAGAATCCTCGATGGAAGTTCGGCGGCATCGAGGTAGCAGCTTCGGTCCTGGCGGTGCTCGTCGAAGACGTCCTGCAAGGAAGAGGCATGTGGGGCACCTCAATGTCGATAGTTCAGGACCGCAAAGAGTTTGTGAAGAACTTTGGCCCAGCAAGGGCGTCGAGTCGTCCAGCGTGTCTGCAGTCTTTGGGTGGCGGGAAACCCACTGGCGGATGGTCCTCGGCACGTCGACAGCCTGGCCTTCTTCGGCGGGATAAGGCAGTGGGCGATGCGGATGAGCGCGTTCGGAACTCAAAATGTCTTAATCAATGGAGTGTGTGGATCCGGTCGTCGATGGCACGGCATCAAGCAGTACCCACTTCTGGGCAACGCGGCTTCGATAGGGCCTCCAGCGGTGATAGCAAACCTGTAAACCCTGGTTGACGATGGTGGACGGAATGTCCGGTGCTTATCTTGGTTCTCCTCGGCGGTCCCCGTCTCCGGTCAGCAGCCTGTCGAGGGTCTGACTTCCAGGGAGCTTCGGCGAAGGTTAGAGGTGCTCGATCGTCCCTCAGGGCTCAGGAAGAGGGCGCCTAACCAGGTCCTCTCTTGGATTAGTCTCGATGTCACAGCGGCTTTCAGATTGTGGTGAAGATAATGGCAGTCAACCTTCTTCGGGCTCAGCTTCAAGATCAAGCGTCAGTTTCGACTTCAGTTTATGAACGATTTCTAGCAGTGAGAGGCCCCCAGATATACTGTTGATCTCCCATTCATTCTGCTGGGTCACACTCAGGCAACCAATCACTCAGAAGGGCATTCAGCAGTCAGTCAGCCAATCAGGCATACAGTGCATTCAGGCCATTTGCCTCACTCTCAAACACTCACAACAAGGAATGTTTATTGGGACAAGTACCCAGCCATTCAACACTACACAATGCATTCATACCAGTTTCAGGCAGGGCTGTCTCAGTCATTGTATTTCATACTAAAAACCAGACATCCACAACAAGAAGTATATTGGTCACACACTCCATTCACCCAGGTCCCACCCACAGGGTGTACCCAAAGCGAAAGCGTACAGTCACTGGGAAGGCTCCAGCCAGTCTGGTCTGGTCTATACTACACAGGCAGTCAGGGGAAAGGGGCAGATCAGGGCTTCCCAGGTCTTTGGGATAACAAGATAACGGGCAATAGCAAGCAAGAGGCCACAGGGGCCATCTTGTTTCCCATCAGGAATCAACTGATTCCAATGACAGGGCCTGGGTATCCCAAAATGGAGGACAATAAGAGCACCTGTCAAATTCAGCATGGAGCTGCCACCAGCCCATACCCTGCTCTGTGGGCCACACACAGGTGCCCACAAACACACACTAGGGGCACAGGGTTGCACCCCCACCCATGGGTGCCATAAGGGTATCCCATGGGTCTGTACAACAAACTAAAACTAGGAGGAGATACACTGCCAGGAGTCCCACATGGACTCCTGGGCAGAAAACAATAGAGAACACAAATGAAAAAGGACTAAGGGACTAGGACAGGGAGGCCCTGTCCCTCCAATTCATTTCCAGCAACACACCAAACCTGTGCTAATTTCAGTCCCAGTTCCCTTAACCTTCTGGGTCAGGTAAAGTCTTTATTAATAACTCTAACCGTGTTTAGAAGGGCCCCCATATGTGCAGGAATCAGGTCTTCTCTTAGTTGTGTATGTAAATCTCTCATTAAGATAGCCCACATTTTTTGTTACGAGGCGGTTACGTCCGGTATATCTTGCCTTTTTGAATTTACTGCTATTAGCAATCTCACTGCTACGAGGGATAGTGATGAAATCCCCAGATCCTTTATTAATCAATAAGCTTAGAAGACGCCGCCAGATCTTTTGACAGATCTGCCCATATGACTTCTTAGATTTTTCAGTTAGCATTCTTTACCAATACTGGGTTAGTTTAGGGCATGCCCATCAAATGGGGAGGACAGTTCCTGCACCTTCACAGCATCTCCAGCAAAGGTCAGATTCCATTTTTGCTAAATGCTTCAAGGTGTCTTGTGGTCTGTACCATCTAAATAGAAGTGTATACATTTATTCTCTGGGATGAGTGCATATGGAGGTGCTCTGAGCCCTGTTCCATATCCTTGACCATTCTTCAGGTGACAATACACGGGCCAAATCTGTGTGCAATTTCTTTATACAAGTGTTCTTTTCCTGGGGTCTTTTATCAGCATGTCATAAATCTTTGATATCAACTGGCCATGGGAAGACAGAATATCCTTTTATCAAATTTTGTAAACTATTGCAACACTGTCAAACATACAATTTTCTTTGTTCATTAACCAGTGCCTTAGCTGCATATATTTCAGCCAAATATTTCTCTTTGATCCTTCATTAAATGTCAAAGATGTAATGTTTTTCCCCCGAAAAGAGCTTTATGTTAAATTCCTATTTTCAATTTCCGCACAGAGCTGGTTTTGTATGCGCATGTGAACTGTGGGCTGTTGTGCAGTGGTGTCACCTGCCCATGGAAGGTGGTTAGCTTATACCCACCCCCCAGAAGCACCACCAGCCAGTGGTGCCTCACCATCCTTCTCGGAAGAGCCCGGATTTAAAACCACCTCCTTCTTATTTCCAATCTCCCCCTCATTTTTTTAGGCCCCTTTTGTCACAAAGTTATGCACTTCCAAGTCTGTTAAACAATTCATCAATCTCCTCCAAACCCACCGCATTGCCCTTATCACTCCCCACATCAAATTCACAATTTTCTTCAACTATTGCAACTTCTTCAGAGTTGGCTTAACCAAGAAGGGCGACACCATGTGCCAAGAAACTACTGTCCTATTACGTTATTAGATGCTTCTTCTAAGATCTTCGCATTATTGCTTCCGGATGATCTTACTGTATGGGCTCTATCAATAGATTGCCATCTAAGTTTCAAACAGGCTTCCAGAAGAGTTACGGTACCTAATTGAATGGCTTTTGGTATATGTACTTTTTACACAAGCACGGGGGAATGGCGTTGATGGACATTTCTTGTGCTTTCGACTGTGTTAATCGTGCAAAATTTTGGAATAAGCAATATAATTGGGGGATACCTGTCAAATGTATATGCCCCTAGATGAATAAGTTACTTACCAACTGTAACGTTCTTTCGATTGGATGTTCCTCCCACGTATTCCTCATCTTATGATATTTGTATTCCAGCTTCAGCTGCTTCTGAAACGTTTTTCACTGGGGGGCGCTGTTTGAGACCGTGGAGTCGAAGTCCCTCGAGGGCCGCCGTCGGGCATCCACGTCATCCGCTGTATAAAGGGCTCGAGTAGCGCCCGTTACCTCAATTCTGTTTTTACAGTGTTTATGGTTGCATCAGCTGATCAGGCTTTAAGTCTTCAGGCTCTTAAGGAAGTCAGAGTGCAACAAGAGTAAACTGTACGGAGGGGTAGGATGGAAGGGTCGATGAGGATACGTGGGAGGAACATCCAATCGAAAGAACGTTACAGTTGGTAAGTAACTTGTTCTTCGAATGGATTGTGTCCTCCCACGTATTCCTCATCTTATGATAGACTCCCATAGTAGTGGTAATTTTGGAGGTGGGAGTACTAGGAATTTTAATTATGGACTTAATGAAGGACAGCTTTTGCAAATAGTCCTCCTTGGTAAGAAATAGAGTCCAAGCAGTAATGCTTTACAAAGGTGTGCATTGATGACCAAGTGGCAGCAGCAAAAATATCCTGCACCGGGACACTCTTCTGAAGGGCCGTGGAAGTTGCCATGCCTCTGGTTGAATGAGCCCTTAATCCATCTGGAGGCTCTTTCCCAGCTAGTTTATAGTATTCAGAGATTGCTAAAATTATCCATCTGGATAGAGTTTATTTAGATACTGCAAGGCCCAATTTGTGCACAGTATATCCAAAGAATAGTTGGTTACATTGTCGGAGATTTTCCAATCTGGAAATCTAGAAACTGAGCCCTTTTTGGGACCAGTCTATGTAATCTTTCCTCTTCCTTACTAGCATGCGGTGGAGGATAAAAGGAAGGTAAGACAATCTTTTGTGACAGATGAAAATCAGACACTATTTTAGGCAAGAATGATGGCTTAACTTTTAAAATAACCTTGTCCCTATGGAAAATAGTGTGAGGAGGCTTACAAGACAGCGCCTGCAACTCACTTACCCTGCGGGCTGATGTTATAGCCACTAACAATCGTTTTATGAGTGAGCAGTCTTAATGGGCAAGAATGTAAAGGCCCAAAAGGAGCTCACAAGAGAAATTTTAAGACTAGATTTAAATCCCAGATGGGCACCTGAAAATGTATCGGAGGGTATACATTTGTCAACCCTTTCAAGAATTGAATGACTAGAGGCATTTTAAAATAGGACACCTCTTCTGAGGCGCGCTTAAAGATAGATAGCGCTGCCAAGTAACCTTTTATCGTTCCAATTTGGAGCCCCAAATTGGCTAAGTGCAAAAGAAAAGAAAGTACTGTTGGAGTATTACAAAGAAATTGATCCACATTCTTATCCCTACACCAGTTACTGAACTTGTTCCAAATACACTGATACAGGGATTTTGTTGCTGGCCTTCTGGCTGAAAGCAAAATCTCCATTACGTCACCCGGGAGGTCCCAATCAATATATTTTAGCCTCTCAGAAACCATGCGTGAAGGCAGAGTGTCGTGACCTCTGGATGGAGAACCCAACCTTCCTCTTGCGAGAGAAGATCCTCCGTTTGTGGAAGATGTATTGGAGGGCAGATGGACATGTCCAGAAGGTCCGGGTACCACGTCCTCCTGGCCCAATCCGGGGCAATTAGGATCATGTTTTACTGAACTTTCGGAACCTTCCTGATTACGTGAGGAATCACAGGGACTGCAGGAAATGCATAAAGAAGTGCGTAAAGAAGTGTCCACTACGAACACGTCCCCTAGAGCTCCTCTTGGGGAAAATTCCCTTGAGCAATACAGTTCGCACTTCCGGTTGGCCCAGGTCGCAAACAGATCCACTTTAGGGGCTCCCAAAAGGGCGAAGATCTCTTGAAGGACTTCCTGAGCTAGCTCCCATTCGTGGGATACTGTGCTCTGCCTGCTCAGAGCGTCTGCTACTGTGTTTAGCTCTCCGGTGAGGTGAATTGCCGACAGAGATTCCCTCTTGCATTGCCCAGAACCAGAGGTGCATTGCCTCTCTGAACAGTGGAAGTGATCCTATGCCTCCTCTTTTGTTGAGGTAGTACATGGCCACTGTGTTGTCCGTCATTATCAGGACATTCTTCCCCTGTACAGAGGGCAGAAAAGCCTTTAGCGCTAGTCTGATTGCTCTCAGCTCCAAAAGGTTGATGTGTAGTTTGGACTCCGATGGAGACCAACGACCGCTGATTGTCAGATTGTTGGTGTGGCTCCCCACCCTGTGAGTGAGGCGTCCGTCGCTACCGTTATCCCCGGCCATGGTTGCCAAAAAGGTTCCCCCTTGAAGATTTTCTCCTTGTAAGCCCACCATAGGAGATCTTGAGGAACTTTGGTCGGGACTTGTAGAAGATCTGACATCTCCCCTGAAAATTGGGACCATTGAGTCCTGAGGGCCCACTGAACGGATCTCATCCTCAATCTGGCCTCTGGCACCAGAAAAATGCAGGATGCCATGAGGCCTACAAACCTTAGAAAGTCGAATGCCGGTAGATGTTGGGCATTTTGAAACTTCATTACCATGGAGAATGTGGTGAGCTCTCTCCTCGGGAGGTGAGACTTTCCCAGAGGAAGTGTCCAGGATCGCTTCAATGAATTGGAGTTTTTGGCTTAGATCATTTGTGACTTCTTGTAATTGAGGGAGAGGCCCAGACTGTGTAAAAAGTGGCAGGTCAAGGCCAGATGTTCCTGGGCTCAATCGGATGAACTCGCCCTGATTAGCCAATTGTCCAGGTAAGGGTAGACGTGAATCCCCCTTCTTCTGATACTCGCTGCCACCACCGCCATCAATGAAAACCCCCGGGCCGAGGACAGCCCAAATGTTAGAACACAAAACTGATAATGAGAACCACCAATGTCGAACCTCAGGTACTTTCTGTGCTTGAGATGGATTGGCACATAAAAGTAAGCATCCTGAAGCTCCAATGAAACCAGCCAGTCCTGAAGCTGAAGAGCCTGAAGGATCTGAGAAAGGGTCACCATCTTGAATTGTCCTTCCTGAGGAACTTGTTCAAGTCTCTTAAGTCCAAGATGGGTCTCAATCCTCCGTCCTTTTTGGGGATGAGAAAATAGGGGGAGTACCAGCCCTTGTTCCTCTCCACTACAGGTACATGTTCTATTGCACCTTTATCTAGCAGGGTTAAACTCTCCTGCACAAGGAGCGTGTCTGGAATTTTTACATAGTTGGCTCCCGGTGGATGATTTTGAGGTCTTTGATGAAAAGGAAGACAGTAACCATGGGTCACTATATCTAGTGCCCAGGCATCTGACGTAATGCCCCGCGATTCGTCCAGATACCGAGTGATTCTGCCTCCCACCGGGGTTTTGTGGGTGAAGACCTCAAAGTGGCTTTGCAGCGGCTGCAGCAGTGTCTGAGGAGGTAGTAGCCGCTGCTGTGGCTGATGTAGCACCTCTCCCTTTTCCACCACAAATGGTTTTCTCTGTTGGACTGACTGGCCTGCCCTCTCCCTTTTCCAAAAGAGGAATAGAAGTGAAAAGGGCGACTCTTCCAGGAAGATGAGCCTGCGTACGAGTGTTGCTGAGGTTGTTTCATAGCAGCGCTGAATGATTTCACTGCCGCTTTCGAGGTCTGCAGCTTCTCCAAGCTCTCGTCTGCCTTGCTGTCAAACAACCTCAAGCCATCAAAAGGCATATTAAGTAATCTAGACTGCACATCAGGTGCAAAGCCAGATTTCCTTAGCCATGCAAATCTGCGCAAGACTATGCTAGATGCCATGGACCTGCTTATACTATCCGCAGTGTCCAATCCTGACTGAAGGCATTCTTCCTTTACCATCCTTCACTATAGCCAGGAAACCATCCCGTTCTTCACCTTCCGGGATGCGTTCAGCCGCTGATGACATGCAGTCCCACAGGGTATAAGTAAATCTTGCTAATGTGTAAGTGACATTAGTCGATTTCAGGGCCGTGCTGCCCGAAGTAAAAGCTTTCCGGGCCCAAGCATCAACTTTTTTATCGTCCCTGTCTGGTGGTATTGATGGGTAAGCCGATTGCCTAGTGGAGGTTGCGGCTTGCACCACTAGACTTTCAGGAAGTGGATGTTTGGATAAAGATTCTGGTTCTGACAAGGCTGGTCTATATTTTGGTACCAGTTTCTTATTTACTGCTGCAATTGAATCTGGAGTATTCCAATTTGCCATTATTCTTTTTTGTAGAGCCTTGTGGAATGGGAGAACAGGATCTTTTAAAGGACCCTCACTAAGGATGTCAGTCATGTCATCCTGGTCAAAATTTGGGGAAGTTGCTTTCCAACCCATAAAATCAACGACCCTTCCCATAAGAATTCTATAACTGGGATCAGCATGATCGATGGGGTCTGGTCTTTCAAAATCCACTTCAGGTGAAGTGTCTAAGCCACTTGCATTTTGGAGACAGTCATAAAGGTCTGTTTTTTTAGACTGTGGGTCCACTAGTTCTTCAGGAGCTTCCCTGGCTCCAAATCTAACTCCAGCCGGAGTGACATCCTCTTCAGAGGAATGTTCTTCATATATAGAAGACATGGATCTAAAAAAGTCCTGTCTTGGTTGTGGGTGGAAAGTCTTTTCAGGCAAAGAAGGTGGAAATTGCCTAGGTATGGCTAATGGCGTCAACTTGGGTCTTGGTATCAAAGAAGGCCTCGATAAAGGCGTTGATAGGATAGACGCTGGCTTTGACGGTGTCGAAGGAGGCTTCGATACAGCTAAAGGTGTCGACGTCATTTTTGTCATCGGTCTCGACGCTATGGTCGTCGACTGTGTCGAGTCGAGTTTTTTTTTAACCCTGTCTTGGGTGTGGAGGGAGTTGAAGACGAAGACATAGTCGAAGAAATTCTTGATGCGCCGTTTGTAACACGAAGCAGTTGGGTCGGAAAAACGGAACTGAGGTAAGTGGTGCTGCTCGAGCCCTTTATACAGCGGATGACGTTGGCGCCTGACGGCAGCCCTCAAGGGACTGACTCCGCGGTCTCGCACAGCGCACCCTGGTAAAAAATATTTCAGAAGCAGCTGAAGTTGGAATACGAAAATGATAAGATGAGGAATACGTGGGAGGACACAATCCATTCGAATGGTACATTTACATAATCAGACATTGTAATTTGCAGATGACATTATTTTGTCAGATAAGACCCCGTTTGGTCCATTTCGACGTCTTAATAGTTTACATCCAAGAAATAATAATTTGAAATGTAACTCTCCAAAATCAATGATAAGATCTGTATTTGGCGGTAAGGCCAAACACAGGCCTTTTAACTGGCTAATAAATGAAGCCAAGTTAGTTGAAGTTGATACTTTTAAGATATCTGGGTTTTATCATTCGTGCTGAATGTGACTGTACATCTGGAAACCACAATGGTCTCAAAGTTGATGCCTTGCTTAGCTCAAATGCGCAGGATCCTTGATAGATTCTGCAAATGTTCTATGTTGTGTGAGACAGGCGTGGTACCAAGAGAGACACAGTCAAGTGGGTTTGTTTGACCATCTTTATTTACTAAGGTTCCTGGGTTGGTGTAATGCCCGACTAGCCCCAACTCTAAAGGGATCATTTCCTCAATTGATGTTTCTAATGTACGTCGTTGTCTAATGTTTATGTTTATAGAGTCCAAAATAAAAGTCTGTCTGTGTTGTCCTAACTCTATACAAAAAAGTGAAAGGCAGTCTTTCCAAAAATAAGAAAAATAGTGGTTCAACAAAAAACAGGATTGGTTTCAGGTGGTCTTTTCACCAGATGCTGGTGAATCAATGACACACAAATAAGTACAATCCACACAGCTATTCTTAAGACCTTCTCCACAGGTCCCTTGTAGTTATTCCAACTACCTTCAGTGTCTTGTAATCCCTTGGGGTTCCCTTCCCCAAGGGTCAGCTTCATCGAGTTTCAAAACATCATTGAAAATGTAACAGTTCCTTTTGTAAGCGTCTCGGGGTTCCCTTGCTTACGCTTCAATCCTCTCACCAGTTCAACAGAAACTAACACGTCAGTAACTTGGTTAGGCCTCCAAGGGTTTCCTTCCATAAGCTTATGCCCCTTTCAACTTTGAAACACAAAATCAGTTCTTTATCGGGATGTACTTGGATTTCTTAAATAGGACTCTCGGGGTCTCTTTCCTCCCTAAACTCTAGGCCTCTTCCAGCTCCAAACACAACACATGATTTATTACAGTTCTGTCTTGAATTCATAAACCATTCTTTCATTTTCTCTTGCTTTCAGCTTCAATCAGGATTTTACTTGCGTTCGCCCTGGTCTGCTTTTCTCACTGCTTTTCTTTTGCTTTCTGTCTCCTTGCTGCACTTTCAGCCTTTTCACTTTGCTTTCACTTTTAACTTTCACTTTTCTTTCTTTCAGAGTCTGTGCCGCTTTTCCTGCTCGTGGCTTTCTCCCGCTCAGCTCCCATTTAAACGCAAGTTCCCGAGTTTTTTACATTCTTCATGAAACTCACCAGAGTCGAGTTGAGAGGAGGCTCCTCCAGGCAATGCAGAATAGAGGTCGGGGTCTCACCACCCACCCCTCAGGCATCCTTGCCTAAATCAGGCAAAGGCACATACTCCGAGGAGGGCAAATGTCGCATTATAGAAGAATTTTTTAAGGATCATGCGACCCCACATGAGGGAGAACCACAGTATGCTAAAGAATTTATAGCCAAGGCGGACCTCCTACAGCTGCCACAATCCTCATTAGAATCCTTAGAGGTCCCAATATCGGCGGAGGAAGTGGAACTCGCCATCAAATCCCTCCCTGTTGGCAAGGCTCCGGGCCCAGATGGATTCACAAACTAATTTTACAAAACATTTGCAAAAGAACTCACACCGCATCTCACAAAACTATTCAACATCCTATGGGAAACGGGTTCTGTTACACAATCTATGGGTGAATCAAACACTACCCTGCTCCTGAAACCCAGAAAAGATCCAGCAGATTGTGCTTCCTACCGGCCCATAGCCTTGCTCAATACGGACACCAAGTTGTTTAGTCAAATCATAGCGCGACGCCTGGGGGAGGTGTTACCTACACTAATAGACAGGGATCAGACGGGCTTTATTCAGGGCCGAACGACCCATGATCTTATTCGAAGAGCAATAGATCTAATAGCCCTGGCCCCCACCATACCAGGCCCCCTCCTTGCTATCTTTAGACAGGCCTTTGATAGCATGCCATGGGACTACCTGCACTTGGTCCTGAAGGGCTTTGGTTTCGGCCCACAATTCTATAAACTGGTCCTGGCCAACTTCCGGATCCCCTCTACCCAAATACGAGTCAACGCCCACTGGACACCACAGGTATCCCTCAGCAGAGGGACCAGGCAGGGGTGCCTCCTATCGCCTTTGGTCTTTGCCCTTGCAATGGAACCACAAGCCCAACACATCTGCCTTCACCCCGAAATCCAAGGGTTCGAGGTAAAAGACCAGAACCACAAAGTAGCGTTATACGCGGATGATGTGCTGTTTCCTGCGAGAGGCTCAGACCTCGGTCCCCCCGCTCATTTACCTGCTGGATAGCTTTGAGCAGATATCGGGCTTCTCAATAAATATGGCCAAAGCAAAAGGTCTGAATCTATCCAAAACACCAGAGGTGCTAAACGCCTTACAGAACACCTACTCCAAAATAACATACCTAGGGGTGCACCTAACTCCAAATTACTCTGGACTGGTGAGAGCCAATATCCCTCCGCTAATAAAAGACGCGAAGGAATCACTACTAAAATGGGCTCCCCAGGAGATATCATGGCTGGGGCGCATAACAGCCGTCAAAATGACCTTGCTACCCCGGCTTCTTTATGCCTTCCAGAGCGCTACCTACAAGACTTGCAGAAAGAGATATGCGGATTCATCTGGCAGCGTAAAACACCCAGAATCCAGCGCAAGATCCTCATTAGAAGCAGGCAGCTTGGAGGCTTCGGGCTCCCCTCAATCCTAAGATACTATCGAGCATCTCAGGTCGCCCCCATCCTGGGCTGGGCTTTTCAAGAGGACCCCCCCCCAAATGTCCGGACATCAAGCAACTGTACGAAGGGGCTCCCCTCTCTCACCTCCCCTTCCTGCCGCGGGAGGCGCGGGCCTTCCGGAAGCCCCTTCTTCCAACTACGAGCTCCACGCTCAGATGCTGGGACAGGCAGACCACCCTGAGGGGGATCGCCCCGGGACTAGGTCCTCTAACCCTAATCACACAGAACCCAGCCTTCACTCCAGGGCTTCAGCCTAGATCATGCCAGGTCAAGAACGGAGACCTTGAGGCTGCAGGAGATAAACGCTGACAACAACCCCTTGACCTTCATTCAGTATAAGGAGAAATTAAACCTCCAAGAAACAGAGATTTAGATATATACAACTCAGGCACTGGGTCACCAACCCGTCCGTTAAAAAGGCTGCCACCAGACCTCCCACAGGCCTAGAGATAACTGCATCAGAGGGACAACGCTCACACAAAGTGGCAACGTGCTACCGACTTCTAGAAAACGCCCCAGAGGGGGAAAAACTCGCTTACATGCTAGCATGGCAGAAGGAGCTGGGGAGGGAGATAGCTCCAGAACCATGGCAGAGAATTTGGGACAGAGCACATAGGTCTTCTAGATGCACAACAGTTAGGGAATGCACAGTTAAAATATGCTATCGATGGTACTTCACGCCGCAGAGGCTGCACGGAATGAATGCAGATTACCCGGATGTATATTGGCATGGGTGTGGGGCAAAGGGAGACCTGGGGCACATGTGGTGGCATTGCCCGATCATTCAATCCTTCTGGTTGGAGATCAGGTCCAAAATTAAGGACATTTGTGAACCCTCCTCCCCATGGACCCATGAGTGATGGTGTTGGGCGACGCCCCAGATGATGGATCTATATACAATCTGACCCCAGAGCGCGGCTTATCACTCAACTACTGATGGCGGCTCGCCTCACATGTGCGCGATTCTGGAAAGAACTTGAGGGTCCCCACATTGCACACTGGTGTGTTAAGGTTTGGGAGCTTTTGGGAATGGAGAAGCTAACGGCCGCAATAGAAAACCAGACAAATTCCGGAATATCTGGGGCCCATTCCTAGATCAAGTGGAGGAAAAGGAACACATGTTCTACCAATTAAGACTGGTTAAATACCTTCTCCAGCCCTGAATGGCTTGGGATTGAAGGAAGGACCTACTGAATTGAAAGCGGAATGGGGAGACGCTGCAGGGCACCGGGGGAAAGACCTGAAATTTAAGGTGATTCTGGTGAAGGTTTTTTTTTTCTTTTCTATCTTTTCCTTTCTTTTTCTCCTTCTCTCCCGTTCTCTCTCTTCTCTCTCCTCTTATTCCTTTTCTCTCCTCAATGAAGAATGCTACAGAACACAAAGCGACAATACTACACCCCCAAGGGTACTCATGAAATACATTTACCAATAGAATTACAAAGAGGTTAAAATGAAACGTTTACGCATGGTTTTAAATTGATCAAAGTTGGAAGCACAGTGACAAATGCCGATGTTTATGCAATGTATGAATTTCGACAGACGACTCAATGGACGAGCGTCATTGGGTTGGTTACCGCCGAATTGTAATCAAGTAAGATTGCCACTGACTTGTTTTGCTAATGAATTCAATGTGTATTGATGTTTCAATACAAAGATTTTGACAAAAAAAAAAAAATGAAATACAGCTCAATACATTGTTCATGTGAGAGGGAGTACATAGAAAATTACACAGAGTGTTAGGGAGAATTTTCAGAAATTGTGCAAATTCCCTCTACCTTAGAGACCCCCAGCAACTTTGCTGGATTTTGAGGATTTTATTTTTTTAACCTGGAGAGAGCGAGACCCTTTTTCCCCCCACTCTCATGTATTTTAATGTGATTTTGTACACTGTTTCTTTTGGTTGTGGAGTCTGACAAACTCCATAGGCATCATCTTTTACATTGTGTCACACAGTACCTTCAGTGCAGTGACACAGGGAAGTCTTCCAGATTTCCCCAAGGTTTAAATACCTTCTCTCGGATAAACTACTGTTTCCCAGAGCAGTAAAGTGAAATTGACTTTACTTACATTTGTAACTTTCTAGACGCAGCACACACCATCTTACAATAGAGTGCTGGAGGGGTTACTTAATATCCCGTTTGTCTAGCTTCTCATGTAACATTTTAATGTTACTTTTTCCTCACTGAATGGCTGGTGGCAGTGGTTTACTTTTTTACCACCATTGTGGGATTATACCACTGGCTGCGTTCGCAGCCACGGTAAAGCACCCATGGGTGCCATTTTTGTCAAAATGGCCTGGTATTCTTTTTTTCACCATTTCTTTTTGGAAAAGTCCTTCTTGAGATTTACTCTGCGCGCCAAACCAGGTTTGGTCCCTTTGTTCATTTTGCCTTTGGCGGGATTCGCCAGTGAAGCCCGCCGCTGGCTCCAGGGTGTCTGGCAGGGCAGGAAGTAAGGGAGGTGCCCGAAACTGCCTGTGCTTAGTCTTTTAGGAGACAGAAATGCACTCTCAGGTGATTGGCCAGCTGGCTCTACGGCAAGGACAGCCACCCTGCTCGGTGACGGACAGCTAGGCTGGAATTAATGGGAGCTGCATAAAAGTGAAGGCTTTTTGGCATGGAAGGCAGAGTCGACCACTGGACGAAGGAATCCGAAGAACAACTTGAAGAGGACACATGCTGCAACTGCTGGACTGTTGCTTTGTCCGGTGAAGCCCTGCTGCTGTGCTGAAACTCCAAGCCCCTGCAAGGACGACTTCTTCCTTTGAGTTGGTGGGACCAATCAACTCCAAAGTAAGCCACCTGGACATCCTCTCGAAACTGGTCCGAGTTTCCACTGCAGTTGCTGCTGAAACCGGATAGCCAGGGAGAGAAACACCAGTTTGTGTGCGTTACTTTTAAACTGGCCAAGAGCTCCAAGAAAATCCTCAGGACTTCCAGGAAGCAGGACTGACCGAACCCCCTTAACAGCTATGAAACTTTGTAACTTGTAAGCCTACAGCAGTCTTATCTCCGCGCCTTGATACCTTTGGGTCTGGCGCGTGCTACAAATAAAGAAAGAAACAAACAAAAAGTGCAGGACCTCATACACAAGGAAATACCATCTCGACAGCCAGGAACCGCAGTGTTATTTGCGGTAGACACGAGGAGCTGAAACACCGAACAGCCACTTGTTTGTAGTTTGCTGGTTGCGAGTAGTGACCGTCCCATTGCAGGAGTCTCCAGAAGTCCTCCCTCTTGTCCCCACGACTGAGGCCCAAGAACAGCGAGATCTGCACAACAGAAGTCATCTGCTGCACTTTACCTTCAACCAAAAGATACTGTACAGTCTAAGAGAACTTACCTCTTGTTGTGTAGCCACTTGTCCTCGTTGGCGACTTGCTTGGTTGCATGTGTAGAGTTGCTTGCAGCTTCTTTACTTTACAATCCTAATCAGCTTGTGGCCCTAATGTGATTGCTTCTATTCTACAAAGACTTTTTAAATATTGGAAAATACTTTCTACTTACCTGCAAGAAGTGCTCCAGTTCACCTTGACTTTTGCCAACATAACATTGGCTGGCCTGGCTCTCTGAATGACTCTTCTCTCTTCTGCTTATGTGTCTTCCTTCCTTGCAGGAAAGGGTTAACTTTTGCATTGGGGAGTTATTTTGAAAGTACTTAGCTATTTAAGAATAACTTTGTGAATACTTGTTTTATTCTGAACTCTCTTCTCTTTAACCCTACTTCCAAGAATATTCTAAATGCAACAGTAAAATATGAATGCCAACAGCACCCTAGCTATTGAAGTTACCTGAGGGTGTAGGTAGTGCCTGTGTGTCATCCCAAATGGCTATTTGCTGATTTAGATAACTAAGAGTGTGTATTTATGGAGTGTATTTGTTGTTTTATATTGCTCCCTTCTGAAGAAGGCTTATTCTAACTGACTGATAAATTAATAATTGTTTAATCAAGAAACCTTGTGTGTAAGAGTTTATTTGAATACTTGTCACTGTGAATCTCTGTGGATCTCCCCAACAGCTCACGTTGACCCCTCTTGAGATGAGCCTGGCTGCTCAACATGCAACCAACCTGTGTAGTACAGACATATACCAAAGGTTGGGTTCCTATTGCCAGGAGGTCAAGGTTGTTGTAGTGCACCCAAAGCATACTGCATGCAATCTTGCCTAACACAGAGTAATAAAATTACAAATAAATCAATACAGATCATACCTATTTCATTCAATGCTCTCGATTAAAAGCGAGGGGTAAGTGCAAGTGTGCAGAAGCAGAAAATTGCTTGGCTTAAAGTTAGCAAGCTTTAAGAATAGGAATTAAGGCAACCTCCATAGAACAATACTTCTTAATGATATTGCTTTTGGACTACTGGGAAGTTGACAGCAAAATCTAAAACACTGGGACAACTTGCCGGAGGCCGCTGCAATACCAAGAGGGACGGCATCTCCAGGGGAGGAGCTAACACATGAAGCGGCTCACCGCTTGATGTGGAACCAGCGGGGCTCTCCGACAACAAGGCAGCAAAAAATGGAGCAAACCGACTCCCGCTGTGGACAGGAGACTGTGGGGAAGAATCCAGGCAGGCCCCCATTGACGAGGCTCCATAACATTTCAGCACTACTCATGCCGTGCTGAAAAACGGACCACGGCAGCTTTCAATCAACTAGCCTCCTGTGAGGATCCTGTGCCCCTCTAATGCAAACAACACTGAAGTGTTCATACCGTGGAGAGTTGGAGCGGTGAGTCAACCCACCCTCTCCCCGCATTGTCAACCAACCTGCCCACACGCCGCCTTGCCGGTACATTGACTGTGCCCAATGGGAGATAGACACCGCTTCAGATACCGGATCTTAAAGATTGGGGACATCTGGGCTAGTCAGATCACTAATCAAACACAGGTTCTCCACAGGAACACTTACTGCTAGGCCACATATATGGGAACATCAGGCCATTAGTCAGGCAGCACTGTATAGCCTGGTGTACGCATAGCTGGCCCCCAAATAGCATGTCAAAGGACAGGTTGGCGCAATGCTCTCTTTAAAGTCCATAGGGGCCCCTCCGGCCATTTGAGCCAATGAAATCACATGACCACCGCATTAGTCAACATATTGGCCATCAATCACCATGCACTACAACACCTAACAGTTGGGGACCCCCCCCACCACTAACAGCACAGAGAACCAGCTATTCGCCCTGCCCACGCATTTTGAAAGACCTCAGAGACCAACTCAATGTCACTATGAGCCAGCAATGAACATATGCTGCGCCTTCCGCCTGCACTCAAGGGATGAGGACCACATATAACTAAGCACCCCAGCTAATCTGCAACCCTATTGAATCAATACTCCACCACGGTCAAGCAGACCGCACGTATGTATGAAAAAGCCCAAGCACTTACTTGAGACAGCTACAACCATATTACCCAGGATCTTAAGTGACCGTCTGGTTGCACCTACCATCTTGACTTCGCTCCCAAGGGGGCATCTTAAACGCTACGTCCACACATGGACGCACAAACAATGCAGGCATCGGTTTGGGGGCTCCGGATGTGCCTCTAAGGGGTGGGGTGCAGGTATTTCGACCCCCTCAATCTAAAACAGATATCAACCGGGAATTGCAACCAACCACAGGGCACTGCATACGTCACCTTCTGGTTGCCAGCCTGCCACTGGGGCATGGCAAAAAATCTATCTGGTAGCAACACCAACAGAGACAGCACTCCAAATCCAACAGAAACAACTTTACGCAGGTCTGCACGCCAACACATCAAGATGGGTGTGGAAAATCAGCTACAAACACTTCCCACATGAAAGAGGGCAATAGGCCATAGCACCCAGGAGATTAAAGTCACAGTTCTGGAGATCAAACACGACATCCAGGACATGCTGACCCACCTGAATGCCCAACTGACCATGAACAACAGATTAGCGCAATAGAGGATAACAGAGCTGGGGATGTACGCGTCCCCTCAACGGAGGAGCAGGAGCTCTTAACACTGCAGGAGCAGTGCCTCAGGACACCGGAGTCCATCTCTGGAGGAACAGCAGCAAGGTAAGCCTTCGGGCTGCATTGCACACTTTATTGTAAACAGAAGCTTTTTCAGCGCAGCAGCGGAACGCGGTTATATAGCAGCACATTTAACTGCCTTAATTGCCAAAGTCCACATCAGCTGAGATCTCCCTCGCCAAATCTACACTATTGCCTCAGCTACCATTAAACACCACGAGATTCGGAAATTCATAGATGGCCGCCTGCATGATGTGTGGTGCATCCTCTTCCCCTTCTTCAGCCAAGCTGCACACCCAGCCCTTTGATTGGTTGCCTGGTGCTTCTTCTGCACCTATCGTGAGCCAGCAGGCATTTTGAGCCAGCCCTCAACACGAAGGCACACCAACACAAAGGCTTTCCTTCCTGCCTGTCCCGAGCCTGTCCATGCCTGATACTTGCCTGATACTTGCCTTTTGCCTGAAACCCTGCATCTCTATGGCTTTCACCGGAAGACGCCTACATAAGGTATTGTGGCCCCGAACTTGTGTGTTCCCACTCCCTGCTTGGCTGCCCACACGTGTCATGGACAGCCTTGTGGCAATGCCACCACTTCATTACTGACACTAAGTGATAAAACACTTCTGATGCCCCGGCAAAACCTAACTTTTATGACCGCTAACCTACCTGTATCCATTAAGTTTAACTTATACTGTAAATTATTTGTCGGCTTGAAATGTTACCAGCTCTGTAAACACGCTGCAATATACACGTGTAAGCTAACCCTTCATTGCTGCCATTTATCGGTTACTCGAGCCATAGTATGCATCCTGCTTGCACCTACCCACGTGGCGATCTCTAACTAGCCCGTTATTTGAATGTCCACTACTACTGCATTTATCTTCTACCTATTTACAATGTGAATGATGCATTATTTCTCACCTGCCTCTTCATTTGATTTCTATACTCATTGTATATCCTCCTGATACTTGACTACTGTACCGAGTCCCTGCTTGTCCTGCTAGCCTAGCACTGTATCAGCCTCTATCTGCCTTGCCACTCCCATATGGCATTAGATCTGGCAATAGCCAGGCATTAGATCTGGCAATAGCCCTACTATTGATAGTCGCACCTAACATTTACCTGCCTCTCGATTTGAACGTCGCATCAGACCATACCCTCCTATATTGAATCACGTATCTAGCTTGCATTTGCCTGATAACTGAATGTTGTACAAAGCTTAAGCCTATCTATGTAACAGCCTAAACTGTATCTAGCGCACTCCTGCCTGTCCTTTGAATGCTGCAATAGCCTAGATTTGCCTACTACTTGAATGCCGCAGTTAGCCTACACCTGTATGACTTAAGTGTGGCATCAAGATCGGGGGCGCTGTTGCGCGGCGACGAAAATGGCCGCGGCCTGAAAGCGCTCCATCAGAGGCTCAGAAACTTCGTCCCAGAGGGGTGCGACATAGATTGGTGGCTGCATTTATTTCCTTTGATATCGTCCCAGGAATGCTTGGCGATCCTCCGGAGCCCAACGTTGCAATCTGAGAGGCTTCCCCGTGCTGTGATCTGCCTTGGGGCCTGCAGTGCGGTGGCTGCATGTGCTGGAGCTCCCCCTCCTCCTGCCTTGCAGACCACTGACGGTGCTGGTTCCCGAGCGGCTCGTGTGTGGTGGAGAGGCCCCCCCCGCCCCCCGACGGCCCGGGGGTGCGTCCGCTGGGTCCCGGGCTGATGCTGGTGTCCTTGGATCTGGAGGACGAAGGTGTGTGGAGGCGCTGCGAGGGGCGGGCTTCCCGGCGGTAGCAAGACGTGGTAGCCGAGGCAGTCGGGTCCCCCTGTACCGCCGTCTGCTCTGTAGAAGGCCCAGGCTGGCTGGTGTGTGTACCCTGGGTGCGGTGTCTTGAAGACGGGCCGCGGAGGTGGTGTGATGTGTGCCCCCTCCTTCCTGGTACATTTGTGGTGGAAGCTGGAGTGAGCCTGGTCAAGGGGGATGGCGTCATGGAGTGGTTGACTGTGCCGGCCGAGGGAGGAGCGGTTTTGACAGCAGCACTGTGCGGATTGGAGTCCCGTGGGGCGCTGAGCCGCTTTGTGATCCCATCATTTTCCCTGCCCATCTTCAGTGTCCCTACACCGCCTTTCTTTGGCGGTCACCGCACTCCCCCATATGCTGGACCTTGCTCCCCGTCTTGTTTGGCCCCTGCTTGTTTGCTGATGGTGGGCCTCCCAGTTGGGGGCCCCGACCACCTGAATCCTGATTTTTCAATTGCCCTGAATTAGGGAGATTGGGGCCCCTCCGGATAACGGTTGATTACAGCTTGGGAGCGCAGTTTCGAGCGGTGCTCGCTGCCCCCTCAATCCCTGCTTATATTACTCACTTCCCTCCCGGGGGGGTCCCAGGGCCTCCCCGGCGGACGTGGCTGCCCTCACAACTACTGCAGGTTACTATCCTGTTGGTCCAACGCTGGGCCTCGGGGTCTGGGAGGTGCGGTGCACCACTGCTCTTGGTATTGAGGCCGGCTGGAGAGAGGGACAGCGGAGGCTTCGCTTGCACGAGTGGAGGGGTTTGATGAGACTGGACATTGGGTCTGGCCTGGCTGCTTGGACTGGGTTGGTGGCGATTGGTAGCTATTTTTGGGGGCCAGTTTGAGCCAGCAGCCCAATTGCTGAACTGGTGGTATACTTTGGAGGCCCCCTTTTTTTTCTTTCCTTTTCCTGAGTGGGTGCACGAGGAGGGTCCTGCGGGCTGGCTGGGGCCACGTGGGGCGGTCTGGAGGCTGGGGGTGCACCTCCCACTAGGGACCACTACCCTTGGGGTGGGGGTGCGTCCTGGTCCTGTTGGCCTGTATTGGTAGTCCTCCCTGCCAGTGCCTAATCAGGGGTGAGCTTGGTTTGATATACTACGTCCTCTTGTAATGGGCATTCAAAACGGCAATCCAAGATGGAACAGTATGCCAGGTCGGAGCGGGCCCCGACTGGTCAGGATGGAGAGCCCGGCGAGTCCCGTATTGACATTTCTGCTTTAAACCACACCCTGCTGGCCCTAAAAGGCAGCACTGACAGCCTCGGGGCTAAGATAGATGCCTTAACCTGCAAGGTTGATATATCGGCGGTACAAATTGAGAAACTGTGTGGGGGGATGACGGAGGCAGAGCAGATGATAGGGGAGGGTGAGGACAAGATCACTGCCCTGCAACGAGAAGTGACGGCCCTACAACAGACTGTCAAGAGGGTCTCTGCTAAAAACGATGACCTTGAAGGGAGGTCTCGGCGTAACAATATTCGGATTACGGGGGTTGCCGAGAGTACTCACATTGACAATATGGACCTTTTTGTTGAACGACTCCGTAAGGAAGTCCTCGGCACCCCTCCGGTCTCCAGTATGTTTATGGTGGAGCGCGCGCACCGCTCGCTGGCAGCCAGGCCCCCTCCTGGGGCCCCGGAAAGGGCCATCGTCGCCAGAATTTTTAATTACAGAGATTGTGGCACCCTGTTGCGAGTTCCGAGAGAAAAGAAGAATTTGCAATGGGGCTCAGCGACAATTCGATTGTTCCCAGATTTCAGCCAGCAAGTGCAGGACCAGAGGAAAACTTTTATAAATGTCAAGGGAATGCTGAGAAAAAAGGGGATTCGTTACTCAATGATGTATCCAGCGAAACTTAGGGTGGTGCAGGACGGGAACGTTCTTTTTTTTTTAACCACCCCTGAATCTGCGGAGAGGTTTGCTATGAGCATTCCAGATTCTAATCCTCCAGCTCCAGGGTCCTCTTAGCGGAGCTGGGGCCTGAGAGTGCCTACGGGTGCAATGTGAAATTTGGCCAGTATATGGCCGTAGCTGATATTCGTGTCATTTTGCAAAGTTTGAATATGGTAATTAAGTGCTCCCTCTAGGTGGGTATTCACAGCTTAATGTAACCATGGTAAGGAGCCTCCAAAATTTAGGAGCCGCAGTGGCCGCCAGCTCCCCCGTGCCAAGTGGCTACTAGGTTATGTTTGTTTTATTACTTGTGGGGTAAGGGAGGGGGTGGGTTTGGGGGGCCAGTAGGTTGGGGTTTCTGGCATGGGTGGGGGGTGGAGAATGGGGTTAATTTGGCTGGTTTGTTGATGCTACTGATCTGGGGTTGGAGTGGGTGGGAGCTTTCAGTTGCTACATGTGCAGGCAGTACCGTAAGGCACGGAGTAAATGCTGACAGTATACGAGGTGCAAATGATAACGGTCTAATGTCCCTTCCAGCATGGTCCTCCCGCAGACAAGGTTAGTGGGTGAACCCCCCCCATAGTGGGCGATGTTTCGCAGGGAGGGGATATAACCATATTATCGTGGAATATATGTGGGTTCACAAATAACAAAAAGACACGCCTGATCATGTTAATGTGCTGTGTATTCAGGAGACTCATTTGCCCAAATCTCTCAACCTTCATAAGTTGGTGGGTTGGGGGATCCACAGGTATGGTTCCTCCTACTCCTCCCACTCTCGGGGGGTAGCAGTATACCTTCATAGGACACTCTAGTTCAAGCTGCACAAAGTGATTTCTGATACGGAAGGTAGATTTGTCCTGGTGGCGGGAGAAATCTTGGGGTGGCGAATACTGTTTTTGAATATATATGGTCCCAATTATGACTGTCCAGAGTTTTTCCAAACATGTGCAGACCATCTTCGTGCGTTTCCTCAATATGATGTGGCTTGGGCGGGGGATTTCAATGTCGCTCTGACACTGGATATGGACAGATCCTCTTCCTCACAAACTTCGATACCTTGGGCGGCCCAGAAGTGGAGGACAATAGCAAGGGTTTACTCATGGGTGGATTCCTGGAGATTGTTACACCCCTCAGACCGGGAGTTTACCTTCTATTCGGGGGTACATGGCAGTTCCTCCAGGATAGACTATATCCAGTTGTCCTCGGAGATAGCTAGGTCGACCCAGACCGCTCGAATCCTCCCCCATAATCTGTCGGACCATTTGCCTATTGGTACCCGTTTCGCTAGACCCCAGGTTCCCAGGTCCCAGCTCAGATGGAGGTTTAGGGCACGGGCGCAGGAGGATACTGCCTTTAGGGAGGATGTCTGCCGTGACATAGTTGAATTTTTTCTCACCAATACGGATTCGGTGGCCGACCCTATGGTGGTTTGGGAGGCCGTCAAGGTCTCTATCCGAGGGTGCTGTATGTCCAGGGAGGGGCGGGGGGTCCTGAAGTGTATACGCAGATCTATTGTGACCCCGGAGAAGAAGATAAAGGATTTGGAAAGGGAACAATCTCAGGGCGACACTCGGGAGTTACAAGAGAGGCTGGGGGTGAGGAGGGCGGAAGTTCGTTTGCTAATGGACAGTGAGGAGCAGTTTTTGGGAGATCCTGTAGCAGCGGCCAGGTATGCTGAGGGGGACCGCCCGGGTAGGACCCCATCTTGGGCGATTAAACAGGAACAGCGGCGGGAGCCTATCCTGGAGTTGGAGACTGAAGATGGGGATATAGTTAGGGACAATGTCGCTATTAATGATACATTTCGGGTATTCAATGAGAGTCTGTATTCTACACAGCTGCAGGTGGGCCATGATAGTATTACCCAATATTTGGATAGAGTGGCGTTGGGATGGCTGGACCCGGAGCAAGGCTCGTTGTTGAATGCTCCGCCCTCGGACCAAGAGTTCCTCAAAGCGATTCAATCCCTTCCAAATGGTAAAGCTCCAGGTATTGACGGCATTACTGCAGAGATGTAAAAAGCATATGCCGAACTACTTGCTCCGCCGCTGCGGAACATGTTTGAACAGGCTAGACTGCCAGGCACCCTCCCAGAGTCTACTAGGACAGCCTTGGTCACGGTTCTCCTCAAACCTGGCAAGGATCTGCGCAGTTGTTCATCTTATAGATCTTTATCCCTGATGAACACTGATAATAAGATTCTTGCCAAAATGTTGGCAGATAGGCTCCTTCCCCACACGCCCTCTCTGGTATTGCCAGATTAAGCTGGGTTTATCCCAGGTCGGTCCACCCAAAATAATTTGAGGAGGCTATTCTCATTGATGCATAATGTTAATAATGATATCCCCATGGACGTCGCGGCCCTCGATGCAGAGAAGGCCTTCGACTCTGTCGAGCGGCCCTTCCTGTTCGAGGTACTCCGCCGGGCGGGTCTAGGCAATATT
Source organism: Ambystoma mexicanum (assembly GCF_040938575.1). NCBI lineage: Eukaryota > Metazoa > Chordata > Amphibia > Caudata > Ambystomatidae > Ambystoma > Ambystoma mexicanum. Next base: position 510,323,528 of record NC_090927.1, on the reverse strand, counting down.
TTTTTGCAATGGATCCGACTGTTATACACAGCCCCTCGGGCGGTAGTTTACACTAATCAAACGCAGTCAGCTGCAATTTTCCCTTCCTGTGGAACCAGGCAGGGGTGCCCCCTTTCGCCCATCCTTTTTGCTTTGGTGGTTGAGCCGGTGGCTTGTGCATTGCGGGAATTTCATTCTCAGAGATATAAGCATATATTCCTGTACGTCTATTGTGTCATTATATGCAGACGACATGCTGATTTGCATGAAGAACCCAAGGGTCAACTTAGCGCCGATTATGGGGGAGATTTTGGAATTTGGGGCCTTGTCGGGTCTGAGGATCAACTGGTCCAAGTCGGAAATACTCCCTCTTACGATGCGGGTATCTCGGGATGATTATTGGGGACGAGTTTACTTGGTGCCCTCATGGGATCCGCTACTTGGCGGTTCGGGTATCCCTTCTCCCATTAAGCTGTATGAGGACAACTACTTGGCGATGCTGGAATGCTTGGAAAATAAGGTGGATTCGTGGGTGGATCTCCCGATCTCTCAAGAGGCTAGGATCGCGCTGGTTAAGATGGTGATCTTACCCAAACTTTTATATATTTTTAATAACGTTCCAGTCTGGCCCCCCTCCAGGTTCTGGGTCCGCATTAGGAGCCTGCTGAATAGGCTGATCTGGGCCGGTGGTCATCCTAGGATCTCATTAGATATATTATGCCGCTCATATGCGCTGGGTGGGTTTGACATCCCAGACCTTCCCCTTTATCACATGGTCGCACAGGCCCAGTATGCAGCTTGTTGGTGGGCACCTTGCCTGGAACTCCCGCATACATGTTTGGAGAAGGTTATAATCTACCCGGATAGTCCGAGTGGATTGTTGGGGGGAGTGCATGCTCATGGTGCTAGGTCGGAGGTGCAGCCTGTAATAATTACGCTTAGGGCGCTGGACGGCCTGGCAGTTAGGCTGGGTTTGGAGTGCTGGTACTCCCCAGAAATGGCAATTTACAATGTGCGGGGTGTTCCTCTCACTCAGGAGGAAGCTTTCTGTAAGCAATTTAAGGCTCTGGGTATTCATAGATTGGAGGATCTGGTGGTGGAGGGTAGATTCATTACTTGGGACGACCTAAAGGAGATGGGTGCATGGACTCGCTTAGGGAGACGCTGCGATCTATGTGGCCGGCCTTCCAGGTGGCCCCGCCAGTCTCCCCAGTACTGAAGTATATAACCTCAGCGCAGGACAGGAGGAAGAGGGTTTCTACGTTGTATAGATTTGTCACGACCCTAAGCCCTGATCCCCACTGGCAAGCCCATTGGCCAGGTAGAATCAGGACTCCGATCGCTTATAAGGCCTGGCATCCACTTCTTAGGCCCTCTTGGGGCCAGTCCTGGCGCCTTTGGCGCCAGACTCAAACAAAGATAGACATCTGCTTGTGGAACTACTTTTTAGGGCCTTCAGCCAACAAAGAACATTGTTAGCAGCAGAATCTTACCTGTAATTTCCATCCTTCACTGCTCGCAGCTCCTGGGCAGCTCCGTTTGAAGAGTTTGCCGCCCGGAGCGAAGGACCTGATAAAAAAGGGAGAAAGACATTATTAAAGGAGGTAAAACAGACATTACAACCACAAAGCGCTTAAAGACTTACCTGGCTGGCTGATTTTCGACCGGCATACCTCCGGAACTCCATCTGCGCTGGGAGCACACCGCGACCTATGAAAAAGAGAAAAGCACAGGTCAGTGAGGACAAGACAACGCCACGCAAAGCGCCTCCTTACCGCATCATAGCGCTATTGTGCGCCATCATTTACCTGTGAGAACCAGCCTACCCAGTTCTCCAAGCGGATACTCTGCGCACCTAATGGAGATAAAAAGAGACATTTTAGAACAGAGAAAAGGCATGCAAGAATAACCACGCCAATTAAATCGCAATAAGACCTACCTGAAAGGCACTACAAGGGCCGCGTTCAGTGAAGTAACTGGATCGCCCGCACCCACAAAAGAACACGCGCCCCTGCCCAGAGAGCAGGACAGAGAGCTCACCAATTCCGACAGCCAGGTGAGAAGAGAACCCAGAGGGGCTGACAACACAAGGGAGGTGGGGGAAAACTTACCTTGGTCGTCCAGTCCTAATATAGTCTTCATTTCCAGGCAGAATCCCATTGACACAGAGAACCACACCAGAGAGTCAAAGAGAAGGGCACCAACGACCAACTGGGTGGGTGGCGTCCCCGTGGATACCAGGTGAGCGCAACAGATTAGTGTGGGCTAACACCCCTTCTCCCGGTAGTCAGTTCAGGAGTAGATGGGAGGAGAGTTTGGGTTTTTCACTTTTGGAGGCTCAGTGGGGTATAGTATGTACACAGACTAGGTAAATCGCTATGAATGCTGGGCTTCGTCTAATACACATTAAGTTTGTTCACCAATTGTATTACTCTCCGGCCCGTCTGAGTGGGTTCTACCCTGATAGGTCCCCTGTACGCGATCTGGTGGGTCACCGGCTGATTTTATGCATGTGGTCTGGAAGTGCCCTCACATACAGACTTTTTGGACTGGGGTTTGGCATATCATGGCTACTGTTCTTAATATAGCCGTCTGACTCCCCAGCGGTGTGGCTGTTGGCTCTGGAAGAATCCGGTGTTAGGAGTTGGAGGATTTAAGGGGGGGGGTTGTTGACTGTCTTGGTTTTACTTGTTTTGGATAAATCAATAAAAAGAGTTAAAAAAAAAAAGTGTGGTATCAAGATCATGCCTATAGCCCAAACTTATATCTGCCAACAACCTGCTCTTCCCTGCTACAATCATGTTGAAAACTACTAAAACTCTGACCATATACCTTGTACTGGGCCTCCTTACTATAATGGCCTCTGCATCCTTTGCCTCATGCCCACCTAAGGATAGAAACATGAGACTGAGAGCAAGACTGTCCCGCCTCCATGAACTTTCATCATACCATACCTTCAGAGGCTTCTCTCGGAAGGCTGCCCAACCTACTGGATTACCCAATAAACGTACACAACACCCTGACTACAACCTCTTGTCCAGCATCCTCCCGGCTACAGACCAGACAAATTCCCAAAGAGCCACCCCGAATATACCGAAACAACCTCCCGGTATGAACCCTATCACTATCAGGGTCACTCATCAATGCTAGATCCATGGTAGCTCATGCCGCCGATATCTCTGACACCCTAACTAATGAGAACTTGGACCTGCTGGTCATAACTGAGACCTGGCTCCACGAGGCCGCAGGCCCCGCCATCATGCTAGCTGTACCAGACGACTACCAACTACTAAGAGCTGACCGACCAAACACCAGAGGTGGTGGTCTGGCTATCATCCATAAATCTAACTTACCTATCAGGCTAACTACTACCTCTTCACTCCAGTCCTGTGAACTCCTCACAGCGAAACTCCACCTCTCATGTAACCGTACCCTCACCATCTATGTTATCTATAGACCACCTGGACCATTAGGCTCCTTTGAGGATGACCTAACTAGCATCCTGACTAATAATTCTAAAGACCATGCGCAAATTCTGCTAGTGGGAGATTTCAATCTCGGCTTTAACTATTGCAATGATAAACATGCCCTATCCGCAGCCTGACTACTGAATGATTAAGGGCTGACACAAAACGTATCTACCTCTACACATGCTAAAGACAGGACCCTAGACTGGGTTGCTAAACTGAATTGCAACATTAGCATTACTAATATAATACCCCAATCATGGACCGACCACCATTTAATATCTTTCTCTGCCTCACTTGACCTTATCCGCCCTAGGATACTCATGGCACCGCCGCTTCCTACTAGGAGCAAAAAATACATTACTTCAGAAAATCTCCTACCACACCTTCTCCCTACTCTTGACAATCTAGTTAACTACACAGACCCCACCCTACCTGTGGAAGTCTTCAATAGTACCATGACAAAGGCACTCAACACCATCGCCCCGATCAAAACCTGTAAAGCTAGACAGTTATCGCACCTGAACAACTGGTTCACACCACAATTGAAAAAAATGAAGGACTCAAAAAAGAAAGTTGCAATCAATCTGGCGCCATTCGCCTACCAAGGAGAACAAATTCAAGTTAACCAATCACTCCAAACTGTACAAAAAGGAAATTATTAGCACCAAAAAGAACACCTTTAATGATAGAATATGCAAGGCCAAATCAGACACTAAGGAACTATTCTCCATCTTTCGCAAAATGGAATCACCCATACCTCAGGCTGACAATACTCCTAAAGATAAGCGTTGGTGTACTAATATACAAAATGCCCTTTTGGGTAAAATCAGCTCCCTCCAAATTAAAAACCCTTTAAGAAGCAAATGAACATCCTAGCATCTTCCACAGCATATACTTGCAAATGGATCCGAGCTTGCAGACCATTCCTATCTGAGACCAGCTGCATCACACTAGCCAATGCACTTATTCTATCCAGGCTGGATTACTGCAATGCTTTATATGTAGGATCTAATAAATACATCCTTGATAAATTGCAAAGGCTCCAAAATAATGCCCTTAGAGCAGCATTAAATATCCCGAACAGAGATCATATCTCTGCATTCAGAAGAAACATCCACTGGCTTAAAATAAAAGACAGGATTGCCCTTAAAACCCTCTCTCTTACTTCCAAATGTCTCAACAACATAGCCCCTCCCTACTTGGTAGATAGAGTTAACAAGAGAACCTCTGATCGACCCACGAGAATGTCCAATGCATACCCTCTAGTGGTTCCCAGATATAAAAGAATCATAGCCGGCGGCTCTAGCTTTCCGGTTACAGCGGCCTAATCCTGGAATAGACTCCCCCCAGAACTCAGAACTGACCAACCCTACTCTAGTTTCAGATGGAAAGTCCTTACCTGACTACGTTCTAATGACGTTTAACCTGACCGCTTCTCCTCCTCTATGACCCTTCGCCTTGCTACTCTAATGCCCTTTTATGATTACTACGTCTTGCCTCTGCCAAATATATATTCTGGTATCCGTTGCTCGTATCTCGGAATTTCATTTGGTACCATCTCGGTCATTGGCAATTTATGGCTGCATATACGCCACCTTTTGCTTCAACTGCTTATTACTTATTGTATGTAACTACCTATTCTTGTAACCAAGCTTCTTAAGTATCCTTAGCATTGTTCTGTAACTAAGTTTGCAAGTATTCTTGTAATGTTCGTGCCCAGCTACCTGAGGGTTTTGGTTCCAGCGCCTCAGCGCGAACGCGAGGACCAGGAAAAATCGCTTTCAGCGCAACACCCTTCATCTTGTCGGCCTCCCCGAACTGGTGGAGGGATCGGACCTCGAGGTTTATGTGTATCGCCTATTTCAAGACCACCTTCACATCCAAGATCCCATGTGATTGAAAAAATCCACAGGGCCCCCTGTCCCAAAACCTGCGTCAGGAGATCGCCCACGGCCCATTACAATGCGGCTCCTTAACTTCCAACATAAGGTAGCGATCCTACGCGCCTATAGAGCAATCGGCACAATTTGTGCAGAAAGGGACGGAAGTCTGCATTGTTAATGATTATTCTGCCGAAGTATCTCGCCTAAGAAAAAGATTTGCTCCAATATTTATGGTGCTACAAGGCACAAACCACAAATATTAACTGAAAATTCTGGCGCTCTGATGCATCCAAATGGACGAGAGACAACCCACCAATCGGATGCTCCACAATGGCACCTCCAACAACAACGGGGTAAGCGACAACGCTCCGACAGACGCCCAAACGGACCCGACTGCAAAGGACTCCCGACCCCCAATGTGATGGATCTTGACTCAATGTCCTTCATCAATCGATAGCACCAGACAAAGCCCAATGCAACTATCTCCAGCGCTAGAGATTGGGACACACAGGAAAGAAATACGCAACCTTGGTCAACATGTTTTAATGCCCAATAATGATACAGCGGCTTACTTTAGGACCCTCTACGGTAAACTTGGCTCCCTGGCAGGGAGTACGGTAATGGGGGGAGGGGGGGGGGGGGACTTCAACTGTACCATAGATCCCAGAATAGACAGGTCCAAGGACAGGGCAGGAAAAACGGCACCGGCGGCTAAAGCGCTGAGTACCTTACTGAAAGCCTAGGCCTAGAGGATGCGTGGAGAAGGCTGCATCCCACGGATAGACAGTACTCACACTACGCAGCGCCACATGATTTGCACACAAGGTTAGATTACATGTTTGTAACAGCCGAGATAGTGAGAGACATAGAAGGGGCGGAATACAAGGCCCGAGTACTATCGGACCACTCGCCCTTGGTGGTAGACTGGAGACACCAGCCCCCACGACCGCAGATCCCTACATGGAGACTTAGGACCGAAGCTCTGCAGGACGAGGGGTTTCGGGAGGGCCTGAGGGATGCCATTGAAGAGTATTTTGATATAAATACGGGAAGCGTAAGCTCTGTGGGCACACTGTGGGAAGCGTTTAAGGTGGTGGTGCGTGGGGTATCTATTTACCAAGCTAAGGGGCTACGGGGGGGGTCCAAAGGGAACTTCAGGAGGTGGAAAGGGAGCTAGAGGATCTCACGCGTTGCGAGAGCACCACTCATGGTAATAGAACCAAAGTAGAGGAGCTACAGTTGTCCTGCAGCGCACTCTGGGATAGACTGTGCAGGCTCAACTACAGGAAATATACGGAGAGGATACACGCAGGGGGCGACAAGCCAGGCAGACTGCTGGCCTGGTTGTATAAGAGTGAGACCCCCCCGCTCGGTGATAAGTGAGATCCAGGACGAGAGAGATTGCATATGCAACACCCAGAAAGAGGTAAATGAGGAATTCCTTAAGTTTTACAGACACTTGTATGAGGACACGGGGGAGGATATGTGTCAAGACATACTGGACACATTGGGGGACATTGAGCTGCCCACCTTGGATGATCTAGAACGCACTGAGTTAGACGCACCCGTCACCTCGGATGAGCTGGAGGTAGTGATTCGGAACTTGCCCACTTGCAAGGTGCCGGGTTCGGATGGGCTGCCCAGCGAGTTCTACAAAACATACCAGCAAGAGTTGCTTCAGCCACTGCTTGCCACTTTCAACGAGGCCTATGAGCAGGGAGAACTCCCATTGTCCCTCCGTGAGGCTGTAATCATCCCACTCCTGAAACCAGGCAAGCCGGCCGTGGAGTGCGGGTCCTACAGACCGTTGTCCATGCTTAACAAGGACAGCAAAATACTCACGGCAGTGCTGGCTAATAGACTGAAGAGGGTGATTAAGAAACTGATACACCCAGATCAGACGGGATATGTTCCAGGTAGGAACATCACTGTAACGCTCACCTGACTCCCACGGAGGCGCTGATCTGGTCTGGGTTGCTGTGGCCTCTTCTAGGGTGATGCGCAGAACTCGGAAGACCGACTGGACAGGACCCCCGAATCTTGCTCGTCTAATCCGCAGGAGAATCCTTCTGCAGATGGAGAAAGGGGGTTAGCCATCTACGGAGTGACGCTTTGGCTTCCCACCTCCCAGTTCACTCTCCGTTGGCCACCTCCTAAAATTCCCCCCGCTAAGTCTCACCTTAGGTTTTGAAAGGATGAACTCTCCATCCTGCTTCTGGTGCAGGGGTGCGTGTATATCCAGTTACTTCACTGGTTAGCTGGAAACGTGAGGTTCAAGTTCACCTGACTTTCCAGGCAAGCGCCGTGAGTATGTAGTTCGTAAAAGTTCAAGAAAATGATCTCCCTTTCATCTGTCTTCGAAATCTGAAGTCCGTTCCTTATTACAGAAACTGTGGGAGTTTTAGGAGTGAAGAATGGAATCGCCGGAAATAACTCAGGTGGATAAGAGGTAAGATAATTCCTTGAAAATGTCTTTTAAATACATCTAGTAATGCTTTGCCTTTTTTCCCCTTAGGGGCCGGGGTACGGTAACTGCCCTAGAAGCAGCGCCGACCCGAGATGCTGACAGGACCCGCCTAGTATGGACAGGTAAGTATTAAAGATGGAACCCAGGTTTCATCATAACGATCCTGCTGCTCACCTTTTGTCTTTCTTCTTCCTCTAGGTGCAGGTATGCGGTGGACCATGCAGAGGGTCGCGATGAAGGATGAAGATGTTTCGTGGACAGGTGAGTGAGCGCGGCGCTGCAACGAGCGACGCAAAGCGTTTAAAATAAACTCTTCTTCTTCAGGTAGCCGGCGTGACGACTCCGGACACAGGTAAGCAACTGGCAATGTTCTTGTTCTCACCTTCTCTCTTCTCTCCTTCTAGGTGTTCCAGGACCTAATCGGGCGTGGCTGGAGCCGGGATGCAGGAGCTGACACGGTGAGCGTCCAGCTGCTGGGAGCAGAACAACGTGAAGCATGAGCTGCTGCCTGGGCGTGGCTTAAATAGCCTCCAAAGAAGTTCCAGGTATGTATCCTTCCCCAACCAGGTATGTATCCTTCCCTGACCGCGCCAGAGTGGCAAAATAGTCCCACAGGTAAAGTAGTCCCATTCAGGCCTCAAGGAGGCCTGGATGTTGCAGCATGGTCTGCATCAGGTAAGTTTACACAAAATCACTCTTTACATAAGTTCACTTGTTATGAGCCTGGCGCCTATGGCGCCAGGACTGATGTCCAATATGAGCCTGGCGCCAAACGCGCCAGGACTGAGTCCACAGGGCCCCTACCAGGGGCCGCTGGACCTCCCCCCGAGAACATGATGTCTGCTTCCGGGGGCACTGGATCCGATCTGGCTCCTTGGGGGTAGGCATCATGACAATCACTGATAACCACAGGAGGCTACACCATGTCATAGACCAAACTGAGGAAGACACGGGCGAGCTGGCTATAGTGTCGTTAGACGCGGTCAAGGCCTTCGACTCGGTACGATGGCCCTGGCTGAAAGCGGTCCTGAAGGGGTACAGAATGGGACCTGGATACCTCAGATGGGTCCAGTTGTTTTATAGCACCCCGATGGCGAGGGTCAAGACAGGGTCCACAGTCTCAGATTCTTGGCAACTTTGCAGGGGGACCAGACAAGGATGCCCCTGGTCACCCATGCTATATATACTGTCATTAGAGCCGCTGGCAATATGCCTGCGACAACAATATGGGGAGGTGGGTATAAGCACTGCCAGTGGAGAGCATCTGATATCATTATATGCGGATGATATACTCCTTTATTTGCGTTACCCAGAGGAAAACCTACAGTACGTGCTAGAGGTAATAGAACGGTATGCTACCCTCTCGGGCATATCAGTGAACCCTGGAAAGTCCAGTCTGTTCCCTTTGGGCAGATATAGGAATGTCCCGGTGCAAAGGCTGCCTGTCCTGCCAATACCATGGCAGCCCGTGACATTTAGGTATTTGGGAATAAACATTTACCACAAGGTCGAGGCAGAACACAAGCACAACACGGAAAAGGCAATAGAGGGGATCAAGAACAGCATGGTATTTTGGTCCAGATTGCCCCTGACCATGATGGGGAGGGTGGCCTTGCTCAAGATGGTGGTCCTGCCTAGACTTTTGCACTTCTTCGTAAACGTCCCGTTTCTGATACCTAGGAGCCTATTTGCGAAATTTCATAGCGTGTGCAGGGGTTTCGTGTGGGGCAGCTCTAGGAATAGGGTTGCTATGTGGAAGCTCCAGAACCCAGGTGACGGGGGGGATAGGCCTGCCTAATTTTGAACTCTATTACCTGGCGGGGCAGCTGCAGTACGTGGCCAGGTGGCTCTCGGCTGAAGACTCTGCGGAAGCCAGGCTCCTGCGTGGAGACACAGCCCCATACTTTCTGATGGAAGTGGTGTGGATGTGCAGAGACAAACTGGTGGGCAAGGGGCGGCTACTGAGGCTGGGCTGGGAGATCTGGCACAGGACATGGAAGATTGGGGGAGACTCGGAGCCGTACTCCCAGCAGGCCTCTTTGGTGGCGCTGTGCGGGAGCGACCCTCAACTACTTGAATCGGTCCGCAGATACTGGGAACAGGTAGGCTTAGCCACCCTCGGGGACATATGGCAGGAAGGGGAGGCAGTGGACTTTCAGAGGTTGCAGGAAGAGACGGTAGTACATGGTGGCCAATATATAACCTACACTAGGCTTGTGAGAAAGATGGCCTGAGACAGTGCTAGCGGAAGACCCAGACGCCTCCCTGGAAACCACGAAATATCGAGGATATATGAGCTCCTGCGAGTAAGGGCAGGGAAGGAGTTGCTCCAATTGAGACAAGATTGGGAGGAGGAGGGGAGGACCCATGACGGATGGGCAGTGGGAACGGGCCCAGAGGTACCACAAAAAGGTGTCCCGAAATGCGAGATTCCAACAGCTTCAATTGCATGTTACCCACAGGGCTTATTTAACCCCCGGGAAGATTGCAAAGTTTGGGGGACCAGCTATGCAGCAATGCCCTAGGTGTGGAGAGGTGAATGCGGGACTGCTACACATGTTTTGGGCTTGCCCGGAGGTGCATAGATTTTGGGACGAGGTCAAGACGAAAGTGGCTGGTGAGGGAGTGGTGCTGGATGTGGAATCGGCCTGGGCATGCATGCTTGGGCTTTTTCCTAGACCCCGGCATTTGAAACACATAAACAAGATGAAGGACCTGGCTTATGTTTTGGCCAAACGTAGGATTGCCATGGGCTGGAAGGGGGCCCACAGACCTAGGGTGGACGGACCTCTTGAGGTGGGCGGAAGCTGAATCTGTAGTCTGGTTTGAAGCGGTCACCGGGGGGGGGGCGAGGAGGAAGTAGGGCCCTTGCTGGCCTGGCGGCAACTGGTGGCCTCGTTGGCAAACCCTCACCAGGGTGACAACGAAAGAGAGGACCCGGATGATGACTGCCTAAGTATTGTGCTACCCAATGATGCTCCCGTAAACGACATGTGAGAACCGGCTCTAGTTTAAGGGAGGAGGGGGGAGTTGGGGAGCTTTGATGAAAATGTGCTGGAATATGATGCTTTCTTTGTTTCGAAAAAGTTGTAGTGTGTTTGTTTGATTTTAAAATAAAAATAAAAACATTTTAAAAAAAATGATGACGGTGACCAATATAATTGTTTTCCACAAACAGGGTTGTGACCCTGAAGATTGCAGATTATACTGACCAATCTCGCTAATCAATGCAGATGCCAAAATACTGGCTAAATACCTAGCATGCAGAATCAAGAAAACCCTTCCACAACTGATCCATGGTGATCAAACAGGCTTTGGTCGTCATTCTGTGGATAATGTTAGGCGACTGTGACATGTACTCGTCGGACGAGAAGACATAAAGGGAGTAGTGTCTTACCTGTAACTCCATTTTTCCAGCGTTGGTATCTTTCATGGATTCACATGCTGTGAATATTTCCCATCAGGCTGGGAAACCTCAGTAACTTTAACCTAGCGTTTTTCTATGGAAACTTTGACACCTTAGTGTCCTATCAACGTCCTTTTTGGGTGCTTTAGGCTACCATATAGGACGTTCGGTATAAATAGCTCCGCCCCTGTTGCTTCCCTTCAGATTTTAACCTCCAAAGAAGTGGAAACCCAAATCACTGTTTGCCTGCAGGGGGAGGCCGGAGGGCGCATGTGAATCCATGAAAGATACCAACGCTGGAGAAATAGAGTTACAGGTAAGAAACTACTCCCTTCTCCAGCAACGGATCTTTCATGGATTCACATGCTGTGAATAGATTACATGGCAGTACGAACAACCCTTGGGAGGTGCATGACAGCAAACCAATGCCTGATAACAGAACCAGCAAGTGATCAGAGTAAAATACAAACCCCGGAAGCTGCGGGGCTTACCATATTTAAACAGACATTGAAGGACCGCCCGTCCCACCTCACCTCCTGTACATCTTGCACATGTTGCTCACCCAGACAATAGTGTCTGGTGAAGGTATGCGGCACCGCCCAAGAAGCTGCCTGGCAAATGTCAATGAGCGGGATTCTAGCCTAGAGCGCCGCCGCCGTGGACCTTGTAGAATGGGCTTTAGGATTGCCCCTCAAAGGCTTGCCAGCCTTTGTGTGACAAAATGAAATTGTGGACGAGACCCAGCAGGAAAGCCCTTGCTTGGAAATGGATCGTCCCTTACTGGAGGGACCAAACTCCACAAACAGCTGTTTCGACTGCCTGAAGTCCAGAGTACGGGCGAGATAAAACTTAGCACCCTCTTAACGTCGAGCGAATGCAGGGCTCTTTCCGCCGGCGTGGTGGCCTTAGCGAAGAACGAAGGCAAGGCAATTGTAGCATGCTGGTGAAACGCCAAAGGCCCTTTTGGGATGAGGTGTGGATTAGTAGACATGAGAATCTTGTCCCTCATGAATCGCAGGTACGGTGGGTCAATGACCAGCGCCTGAAGGTCCGAAATCCACTCGGAAGATGCGATTGCCACTAGAAACGCACCTTTCCACGAGAGAAACTTCAAGGACGCCGTCGACATGGGCTCAAACAGAGGTTTCATGAGAGCAGCGAGAAGTAACATTGAGAGTCCATACCGGAGCAAACTTTTCCTCTGGGGGAAATGTCTGAAAAAGTCCTTTCAGAAAATGCTTAACCAATCTGTCACTAAACAGAGGAGTAGCATGACGCCGTCTGGTGAATCCGGAAATGGCCGCTTAATGCACCTCGACTGAAGACAACACCAGTCCCCCCCCCCCTGCCCCAGATGCAGCAGGTATGGGAGAAACTGGGCCGAAGTGGCCTCCAATGGCTGCACTCCCGGCTGCTGTTCACACCAGGCACAGAATCTCACCCTTTTTCTACTGTAAGAGACATTAGTGGAAGGCGTCCTTGCCACCTCTAGGATCCGACAGCACTCCTGTGAAATACCTAAATGACCAAACTCAGTGATCAGGAGCCAGGCAGCCAGGCTCAGAGATGCCGGATTGTGGTGCCACACTCTCCCTTTGTCCTGTAATAGCAGATCCTCTTCCGCCCCCAAACGAAGTGGCTCTTCCACCGCTAGATGAAGGAGGTCTGAGAACCAAGTCTGTCTGGGCCAGAATGGGGAGACTACGATTATTCCGCACTTGTATCTGCGCACCCACTGGATCGTCCGTCAAAGCTGCGTAAACGGAGGGAACGCATACCTGAAGAGGCCCGTCCATTGGAACGAGAATGTGTCTCCTTATGACCCTGAATGGGCCACTCTGCTGGCAAACAATGGGCACTGCTTGTTCTTTGGCGTGGCAAACAAGTCGAGAGGGGGAACCCCCACTTCTTGAAGATCTTCGTCACCTGCTCCTTCTTCAGCATTCACTTGTGCACCTGCCCCCTGTCTCTGCTGAGAGCATCTGCCTGCACATTCTGGATCCCCGGCAGGCGGTAAGCCTAAATGTGAATCCCGAGAAATGGCCCAATGCCACATCTCCTGAGCCTCTCTGGACAGGAGCAGAGAATGTGTGCCCCCCTGCTTCCTTAAATAAAAGACTGCGGTGGTATTGTCCGTCAACACTCGAACCACCGCACCTTGGATGCGAGGGAGAAAGGATTTCAGGGCCCAGTGCACCGCTTGCAACTCCCAGTACGTTGATGTGCAATCCTGCCTCCTCCCGAGACCACAGGCCCTGGACCTGCGACTAGTCGAGGTGCGCCCCCAACCCACCTGGGAGGCGTCTGCCACTATCGTGAACTGAAAATCCGGCTCCAGCAGGGGCATGCCCCATACCAGATTGTCTGCATGCCCACCATCGCAGGGCTTCCACCAGTCCCCTGGAGAGGGCCACCTTGTCCGACCACAACCCTCGACTCTGACCACCTGTCTGCGAGAAATTCTTGTACCGGTCGAATGAACAAGCGACAGTTCGGGATAAGTGCGATGCAGGATGCCAAGGACCCCAGCAGTGACATTTAACTGCGGACAGAGACCACCGTTCCTCGGCCCCATTTGGCCGCTCTGGATTGCAACTTCACCACTCTCTCCTCCAACCGCTTCACCAGATTGTCCTGTGTGAGAAACTGGGCACTGAGAAAAACCAACTCCCTGGATGACGTCATTAAGGATTTTGCGAATTTTACTGCGAAGCCCAGTCGTTGTAGCAGGTTCATGGATGCCTGGAGAGACTCCCACGCCCTTCCCGGCGACAGCCCCCGTACCAACCAGTCCAGATACGGGTACACATGACGCCCCTCACTGAGGAGGAAGGCAGACACCGGAGCCAGGCATTTTTTGAACCTTCTGGGCATCAGCCCAAACGGGAGGATACAGAACTGTTAATGGTCGTCCCCTACCAGAAAGTGCAGGAACTTGCGATGGTTTGGCCTCATCGAGATGTGGAATTAAGCGTCCTCCAAATCTAACGGCACCAGGAACTCCCCCAGCTACACTGCCCGGATCACATCCTGAAGCGTCAGCATCTTGAACTTCAGGCTCTGCAGATTCTTGTTCAATGGCCGAAGATCTAGAATAGGCCACCACTTTCCATTGGGCTTTTGGATGACAAAATACCGGGAGTACACCCCCCTTGCCCCGTTACGACACCGGGACTGGTTCTATCACCCCTTTCACCAACATGAGTTCGACCTCCTGCCGCAAGACAGACAGGTGCGGCTGCACAACGCGCAACGGTGGAATTGGGAGTTGAGGACGCCAAAACTATGAGTAGCCAAGACGTACCGTATCCTGTACCCAGCGGTCCGTAGTAATAAGAATCCACTCGTCGACGTGTCGCAACACTCTGCCCCCAAGTTGACTGCCTGCATGGCAGTCATTGGTGAGACTTAGATTGCCATCCCTTAGCAGCTGAGGAGGCAGGACCCTTTTTACGCTGCGCCTGGTAGTCTTTGCTTTTCTCCGCCGCTTGGAACAAGCATCTGAAACCTTGGGAAGAGTAACCGGGGCGACTAAACTCAGTTGCGCAAGGCAGCAAATCTGGCATTACTAGAGGCCCCTCGAAGCGCCTGAAAGGGGCGAAAAGAACATCCTGTTTGCCGAGCCCCCAGGGACTTCGCCGTCTCAGTGTCTTCCTTCATGTCCTTGAGCGCCTCATTTATCTTCTCGCCAAAGAGCTGCTCCCCTCACATGGCATATCCACAACTTTATGCTGGACTTCTGGACGGAAGTCAGTGCAGCGCAACCACACCTGCCTCCGGAGAACACCACCGTTATTTATTTGTTTGAAACTCGCCTCCGCCAAGACCACTGCAATGTTAATGCTGTGGTTGGAAGCCTCCTCCCTCTCGAACCAGCAGCATAGCTTTCTTGCGTTGTTCCGGGAGATGTTCCAAGAGCGCGTCCAACTGATGCCACATCTCCCGGTCATACCTGGCCATAATGGACAAGGAATTTGCTGCCTTCACTGTCGTAGCACCCACTGTGAGGACTTTCTTACCGAAACCATCTTGTTTTCTTGTGTTGACTCCTCGCCATCTGGCTAGCTGCCGCTGAAACCACAAACTTCGGCGTGGACTGAGACATGAGGCACTTGGGGATAGAATCGGGAGCCTTAAACTTCTTTCTTCTCCAGACGTCCCTTCACGGCTGGTTTCAAAAAAGGATGGCGCATCGTGCGCAGGCCCTCCTGCCACACAGGGTCCAAAATGGGGACTGAGAAGACTGCCTTCCATCGCTTCCCCATGTGATCGAAAAGTAAACAGTCTTTTCGCTTCTACCCCATAGTTTGAAGACCGCTCGGACCACTGTATTAAGGAGAGTTGCCACCTCCAAAAAGTGACCAGTTCCAGGTGGCTGATTACATTTCCCATTTTGTAGTTCACCGGAGTGCGACCGTTTTAGCTTGTCACACCTCCACAGCTCACTCGTGGTAAGGAAAGCTTTACTTTTTCATGCTTGCATAGTTTTGCACAGAGCAGCCTGTTCAGAGAAGTTGACCTGGTCTTAGGGAATAGGGTGCTTATGTGTATACAAAATACTCCTGTGCCGGCAGCCTCCTTATAATTCTCGTTTCATCGTAAGGGGAGGGTTTCCCTTGGCCATCATAAAACCGCTGGGTCCCAGTCATATTTGTTGATGTAGAGCTGTCAGAGTCATAGCCATTTCGTGTATGTCAATGTTGTGAATATGTTTGTGTGTGGGAGACTGCAGCTACCATAGGCAGAGTCTATTGGTTTCACTTGAAGCTTGTGATTATATATTAGAAGAAAATAAATGTCGGACACGAGGAATGCACAGAAACACTTACACATCGAGAAACAGATTCTTTTTCATTCTGTAATCCTTACAGTATGTACATAGGGGGAAGTGTCAAACGTTTATTCCTTAAGAATGTGCCAGGTATCCAGGGGCAATGTTGGGAGCCCAATTTACTGGCCCTAAGCAAGTGAGGTCTCGGGAATCTGTGCAATTTGTGGTGAAGAGTTTGTTAAACATTTCGCCATTCGCTGGTGGGACAAGTCGTAAGAGGTTTTTAGCTGGCATGTAAGGCATATGTTAAATGTTTAAAAGGCCCCCCAGTACACTTAAAGGTCTGAAATATGTCTTGTATGGGAAAAACCTTACCTGTCATTGTCATACTGCTGGTCATCATGCTGCTGCCATTTTTATTCATTTAATATTTATTATAAGGTTCACCTGTTCATCAGAGTATTCCTGTCTGTGTATTTTTAACGGTACTGTCACTAACCATTTCCTTCCACAAGGTATAGCGGGAACAATATATCTGGTGGCTCTCGCCTTCAAGGTAAGAGGTATTACAACCCATAAGCATTATGGTGACGTAGCCCCAGACATTTTGACACGCGCATGTGCGCCGTAAGGTGTTGGTCTCATGTTAACTAAGTACACACAGGTTGCTGTTTAAGTACATATTGTTTTGCCTACTTCTATTATGGAGAAACACCTTACACATAGTTCCAAGTTCTTTCAGGGGATTAAGACACACTCTCCCAGTGGGCCAGATTTTATGTTATTGTGATTTATGCCATGCACCGCCATTTTGTTGGTCTTCAGGCGCTCTGGTGAATCTGAAAAGATAGGATGGCTCAGGAGGCTTAGTAAGATTGAGAAGGGAAAGCGCAAGGAGCTTTGTTATGCTGTTGGAAGCTTCAGTTCGAGAAAAATGTTCACTTTGTGCTGGGTTTGCTGTTGGTTATGGTTGTGGCAGTGTTTTGATGTAAGAGTGTGAATGGGGTGGTGTGTGTTTGTGGTTTAGTTCTCTGTAGTGTGTTGGGTTTAGTTGGGTGTTGCAGAGTGTGCAGATTGTGGTGGTTTCAGGTTTCTCCAGTAGTAGAGGTATGTGTGTTTTGTTTGGTGTTTGAGGATGTCTATGCAGGATATTGGAGAGTTTTTCATAGGGTTAGTGATGAGTGGTCTGTGCCCTTCTCAGTTTTGTTGGTTTGGTTCAGTTAATAGCTTTGTATGGTGGTTTATGCAGAGCGTTTTGAAGAAAATTAATTTTTGACTGGTAGCCAATGTAGGGTTCTCCGTGCTGGTGTGATGTGTTCTCTCTTATTGAGTGTGAGAAGTAGTTTAGCTACTGCGTTCTGCATTTGCTGTAATTTTTTGGTGAGGTAGTCCGGCATTCCAAGATAGATGCTGCTGGCATAGTCTATTTTTGACATGACGAGGGAGAGGACGGCAAGTGTTTTATGTGGGAATGTGAGGCAAGGTAATATCTGCTTGGTTGTGCGTAGATGGTTCAAGTGTTAAGTCGTTGTCCATTAATATTCCGAGGTTCTTGAACTACTTTGGAAGGGTCTAGTAGATTTTCTATTTCAGTAGTCCCAAGGAATGTGGTGTTGGTTCGACAGGCTGATGGGCAGGTGATCGGTTTTGTCCGGGTTGATTTTAAGGCTGTTGGTGCTCATCCACTCGTTTACTGCTGTGAAGCGATAAGGGTTAGGCCTGGTTCTCCACTAGTGTTCATTTTGTAGATTTGTGCGACGTCTATGCAGTTGTAGCAGGTGAGTCCATGTCTTTTGATGAGATTGATGAGTGAGTACTGAAGAGAAGTGGTGAGATTGATGAACCGTGTGGAACTCTGCAGGTTGTTGTACATGGTGAGGAGTTGAAGGGGGATAACCACGTTGCGTCCGTTAACCACAGTAAAGCTGTGATGTCGATTCCTATTTCTCAGAGTTTTTTGACAAAGGTTTAGTGGTGGACAGCATCGAAAGCGGCTGATCAGGCCAAGTCAGTGCTTCAGATAAGATGTTGAGGCGGGAATACTTTACTCCCAATTTTTAAACTTTGTGAGTAAATGCAATTTTGAGAGTAATTTTTTTTTTAAAAAAGTTACTCACTGTGATGACTGAAGTACTCCTTGTCCATAGTCCTCTTTCCTCAATACTGTATGGGCATCCCGGTACAGGGACGGGACCAGTGCCATTTTGCCTTGCAAAAAAGGCTTTGCCGCTGTTAGGCAGAATCCTGGGCAGTGCCCTTAGGGACCACTACACAAGATTAAGACTACAGGTGGTAGTACAATTTCACCTTTGGTACAAGCCTGTACTACACAGTTAGAGTGGTAGCAGTAGCGGAGCAGCCAGACTTATCACAAGAGCAAATGAGCAGTAGCAGAGATTACACAAAGAACTAAAATCACTGTGACTCAAGCAAACACTGACTCAAGGTTTTTGGTTAAAAAGTAAAAGTACATTTATTTTTAGACCATCTGTTCACAAAATAACTTCTATTAAATTAAAACTACACTTCAAATACACTACACACAACCAATTCCCCTTGTGCAGAACAATTCAAGGCAAGTACCTTTGGATTTGACAGACCGGTGTTGTGAAACAAAGATGTTACCGGGGGTTGTTACGCGATTACTTTTTGACAGTAATGAGTGTTCGGTCTTACAAAAGACAAGCGTACCCGCGAGCAGAAATGTTACCGTAGTGACTTTGCACATGAATTAACCCAAGAGAGTTGGGGACAAAAATCATAGGCAATACTTTTGTCAAGGCAGATAGAATCAAGAGACACTTTCTTAAACATAGATAAAAGTCAATAGGCCTTCGCCAGTGTCAATGGGACAGGGGTCCTGTTGTCGAGGATCACAAGATTAGAACAGTTCACGATTCGAGATTGCCAGGAGTACTTAGATATTGTCAAAAGGAAGGCAAAAGTTATAAGAGGGAAGGAAGATGAGGATAAGCCTTTAGTGAGGAGAAAAGGGGTTCACCCTAATTCCTCGAAGTCGGACACAGTACCTTATTCGTATGAAGAAAAGCTGGTGCCACGGCAGTTGTTCATGGTAGTTCCTGCAGACTCACGGTTCCTGAAGCTTCAGTCGTGGGGACAAGGAGGACGATGTCTGGAGCGATCTGCACTACCCAGGGATGAAGCCAGCAGCAGCAAAAGCAACAGTGAATAAAAGGTGCGCTCCTTTAAATCAGGAGAGGGCTCTTCTGATGGCTATCTGGACCACTACAGCACTGTGCAGCGATTTCGACCCAGAAGAGGAGTCTCTGGCTGAGGAAGGGTGACCTGGTTGATCCCACCAGGCTCAAGGGAAGAAGACTCCGGACTGGATCTTCTCTTGTCATTGAAGGGTAGATAACTCAGGACTGCAGCAGGGCTTCACCGGAACTCTGGGTTGCAGCAGCGTCATCGTCTTCGCTTCTCTTCAGTTCCTTGCAGTTCCAGTGGCGACTCTGACTTCTAGCCCAAGAGCCCTACCTTTTATGCCAAACTCCCCCATTCACACAGCCTGGCTGTCAATCACTCAGCAGGGGGGTTGTCCGGGCCGGACAACCACCTCAGCCAATCAAGACAAAGTGTGACTTGGGTCTCCAAGGAGAGCCTGTGCAGGGGGTGACCACACCCCTCCCTCCAATTCAGCCCACATAGACACACAGGCGCCAGAAGGAGGGCTTCTCTGTAGAAGCCTGCCAAATGATGATGAACAAAGAAGGCAAACCTGGTTTGCCGCGCAAAGTAAAGCACAAGAAGGACTTTAACAAAAAGAAATGGCGATAAAACCCAACCGGAGCCGAAATAAAAAGTATTTGGTCAAGCGGGTTTAAGTTCGAGGCCAATACAATAGTCCACAACAGTACCACGTTTATATAGGATAATCGCGGTACAAAAGATAGGGTAGGTACCACTAGCCAAGTCTTGGTGTTAAGAGAGCAAAATAAAGCTCAGAGAGGCACAGACAAAAAGGGATAGGAACTAACCCTTTCCAATAATCCATGTAAGATGGGGTGTACTGGATCTGTAGTTTAAATTACTATATAAAGTTAATGGCAACTTTACCTGTTTCTGGGGGACAGTAGTCAGCCCCAGAAAAATGGAAGTCTAAAAGACAACCCTGTGTCACTGCACTGAAGGTGCTGTGTAACACACAAATGAAAAGATGATGCCTAGGGAGTTGGTGAGACTCCATAGCCCATGAGCACAAAAAGTACAAAACACACTAAATACACTAAGAGTGGGAAAAAGGTTCACACTCTTACCAAGTGAAAAAAAATAACCCCAGAAATCCAGCAAAGCTGCTGAGGGACTCACTAGGTAAGGGAAATTGGCCATAGGATGAGAACTACACATAGAACTACACCCAGCTAGCCGTACCCCACCAGCACCTCATTTCAGTCCCCTTTGTAGCTTTCGACCCAAGAAGGACTTGTTCAAAAGCTGTCTTTTAGGGCGATGATGGTGGGTCGTATGGAGGAAAGGGGACTATGGACTAGTAGTACTTCAGTCACTAGAGTAACATTTTATTACTCCTACATCCTGTACTATTTCCTCCATACTGTATGGGCGATTCAAACGCACCCATTTTCAAGGAGGACGACAACTTACTATGAGGTTTTGGCACTGCCTGTCTGAATGCTGCATCTGACCTTGCACTTGTTAAGCAGAAACCTGTGCAGTTCCCTCTGGAACCACTGCAAAAGATTAAAGACTACAGGTGTTTGGCAGTAAACCCACTTGGTAGCAGTCTGTACCACACAGATTCACTTGGTAGCTGTGGCTGAGCAGTAAGACTTCCCTCAAGAAGAGTTAGGCAGTATACAGAGTATTCACAATAGGTCAAAAGAACACAGTAGAACAAGCAAACACTGACCAGAGCTTGGTGTAAAAGATAATTATTTATTTAAAACCACATCTAATAAAACACACAGGCACTAATATTAAGCAGTTCAAAAACATGGTCACTAAAAGATATACACTCCCTTAAAAGAATATTAGACAAGTCTTAAGTAAAGCCCCACTTATTTTCAGACAGCGGTGAGCGCTTAACGCAGATGGCACTCTAATAATTCAGTTTAAAAGGGAGAGAAAGGCAGAGTATAAATTGAAACAGATCCCAACACTTTCACAAGAACACAGCAAGAGAGGAAGGCAGAATCAAACCGTGCAGTTAGAGTTCAGAAAGCCGGATCCACTTTAAGAGGATCAGAATGAAATGCGTCCAAGGTCACACGGTTGAAAAGTGCACAAAAGTCTCGAAAAGGTTCAGAAAGAGTTGGACCAAAAGAAAGGGACCAGTTAGATGGTCAAGGCGGCCAGCCCTGTTCTGAAGGTTAAGGGATTATTATTACCTTGTAGCAATCTTTAGAAAGGGAGGCCTGGCGGACACGGTACCTTAAAGTGGTGATAATACTCCAGCGGGGACAGTTGTTCCTGCCAGCGGATGCAAGTCGGTGCTTCGTCCGGGGGAAGAGAGGATCTCGTCGGGGAGGAAGACAGGAGTCCATTGCACTGCCAGGGAAGAAACCAGCCGCGGAGTTCTCAGTTAAAAGGAGCGGTCCTTTTATTGGCGGTCCAGTGGTAAGTGGCTATCCAGTTGCCGGGGTGCTTGGCACGGGCAATTCGACCACAAGACGTCCTGGGATGCGAGGAAAATAAGGTAAACTGGTTGTGCCCACCAGTCAGGGGAAGAAGACTCTCCAGCCGGGAGATCTTCTCTGTCGTCGGGAAGTAGTGAGTCAGTTCCACAGGGCTCCACCGGTGGTGTCGTAGCAGGTCGGCTCAGCTTCTCCCTCGTCGGATTCTCATGTCCTGTGGCGTCTTCTGAAGTTCCAGTCCCAAAAGCCCTGCTTTTATGCAGCACACCCCCATTCACTCAGCCTAGCTGTCAATCAAACATGCTAAGTGGTTAGCCGGCCGGCTCACCACTTGGGCCAATCACACAAGAGTGCGACTTGAGTTACCAAGGTAACTCAGTCCAGGGTGCCTAAACCCCCTCCAACACCCCCTGTGGTACCCAGACAGAGTGGCACCACTTTTGGAGGCTTCTGTGGAGAGGCCCGCCAAAAAGTGGAACAAAGGGCTCGACTTTGGTTGGAGTCACAGAAGAGAACACAAACGCCATTTTAGAATCGAGTCCTGGCACAAAAAATCCACCGGCGAATTAATATTAAATAAATAAACTGGCGGTATGTTCGAGGCTATGAGAATTAAATAATTAAAGTTGGTAGCCTCGAACAATGGGAAAATCTCAGAGATATATTCGCGGTCGAATATAAAATCCACTGCCACCAGCCAAAACTCGATCAGGGGGGACGGAGACGTGCCCCCTCGACTAACAGACCCCGGGGCAATCGAATTGCCCCGATCAGTACATCCACAATATGATGGTTTGTACTGTTTTCTGTTCATAATTTGGTACTACTAAAGCCAATGGTGACTTTACATGCCCTGGGAGACAGTAGTCAGTCCCAGGGTATGGAGTCTATGGTGGGGTGTCACTTGACACCCCTGTGTCACTGCACGGAGGGTGCTGTGTAACACACATAGTAAAAACACGTGAGGCCCTATGGAGTAAAGGACCCCATAGCCCATAAAACACATTAACATTCAAAGGAACACCACAAATCATGTCCAAGAGTGGGAGAAAAAGAGTCTCACTCTTGGCAGGAGAAAAAAACAAACTCCAGAAATCCAGCAGAGCTTCTGGGGGACTCACTAGGTTAGGAAATTCAGCCTAAACAGAGAATTCTCCATAACACTTGTGTCGAGGAAATAATGCTTGCAGAATGCCGACTGTGATGCCCATGTGGCAGCCCTACTTATGACATCCCACAGTACGTGTCTTTGAAATGCCACTGTTGTGGGCTTTAGCCCTCACCGTATGTGTATGAATTCCTGCTGGTGGTTGTTTACCATGTCACCTGTAGGATTCCGAAATAGCCGCCACCATCCATCTGGCTATGGATGCTTGAGACCCTGGACAAGAACCACCAAAAGTGACACACAGGTTGTCTGATTTTCTGAAATGTTTGATCCTGTCCAAATAGATTGTTAATGCTCTGCTAAGATCTAGGCAATGCAACACTTTATCCGCTTCAGATGTGGGATTCGGAAAAAAGGTTGTAATTAGATCTCCTGGTTGAGATGGAAAGCTAATACCACTTTAGGAAGGCAACCCCGGTGGGTTCCAAGCACCTTATGAAATACTCTTTATGGCTCATTAGACGCTAGTGCTCGAATTTCACTGACCCTGCAAGCAGATATCAAGGCTACCAGAACAGTGATTTTCCACGTGACTAGTTTAATGTCATTGGACGCCATTGGCTCAAAGGGTTTATGTGCCATTGCCGCCAGGATTATATTCAAGTCACATACTGGATGTGGACAAGAAACGGGGGCTACATCTGTGTAAGTCCTTGTAGAGGTCTCTTGACTATTGGGTTAGCGGACGACAGCAAAAGATGTTCAGAATTCCTGTGCGTGCCTATTGCAGCTAGATATGCTCAACATGTAGCCCTCTGCACTCCTAACTGGGCTAGGTGAGAGGAAAATTATAGGACATCGTCAATGGGTTGACATAGTTGCTCTTAGCACAGAAGCCAAACCTCAACCATTTACTTTTATATTGGATCCTAGTAGATTCCCTTCTGGGTTTCTTGAATAGTCTGCAAATTCTGGTGTGAAAGACCTAAGTAACAAATGTTAACTCCTCAGGAACCAAGACCCGGGCTAACTTATACGGGCCGGATGAATCGCTGCTCCTGCTTGTTGAATTAGTAAGTGATGATGCTATGTCTGTAACTGAATAGGCTCTTTGTGGGCTAATTGCAAGAGATTCGAGTACCACATGCTTGTTGGTCATTGTGGGACCACCACAATATCATTGCTCAATTCGCAGAGTCCTTGAGCTTGCAAAGAACAAGTTACTCTCTTACCTGGTAACGTTATTTCGATGGGATGGTCCGACGACGTATTCCATATCTTTGACAGTAATGACCACAGCTGTGCTGCTTCGGAACATTTATCGGCGCCTGCGTCGATGAGCCGCCCCCGAGGACCACCTCCGATGGCCGACGTAACCCGATGTGATAAGTAGGACGCACGACGCCCGTAGCCTCAGTTGTAGTTTTTTCCCCAGAACGTGTGACACCAGTCTTCTGCCAGTCAGACACACAAGGCCTTGCGGAAACGTAAGCTGCAATCGCATAAGAAATTCTGCAGCGGGGAAGGTAGGGAGGGAGCAATATGGAATACGTCGTCGGACCATCCCATCGAAAGAATGTTACCAGGTAAGAGAGTAACTTGTTCTTCGAGGGGATTGGGTCCTCCGACGTATTCCATATCTTTGACAGACTCCCAAAGCAGTACCAAAGCAAGGAGGTGGGAAAAGAATTTAGAACACAAATTTAGCATGCCCAATCAAATTGCGGAATAAAGGACTGCCTTGCCAAAGGCCAGATCCTGTCCTCGGATGGAATCGAGGGAGTAGTGACATACAAAAGTATGTACAGAAGCACAGGTGGCTGCATCACAGATGTTACGAATAGGAACACCCCTCTATAGGGCAGTAGATGCAGCCATACCCCTGGTAGAATGGGCCCGCAAGCCAGCCGGTGGGTCCTTACCCGCCAAACGGTAACACTCGGAGATAGCCAAAATAATCTAACGAGACAAAGTCTGTTTCGTCACAGCTTGTCCCAAACGCTTTCCAGCGTAACCAAGGAAGAGTTGATCGTCCACTCTGACCCGGGACATGCGTGAAATATAAAAGCTCAACGCTCTCCTAGGATCAAGCCTATGGAGCCTCTCCTCTTCCTTACCAGGATGCGGAGGAGGATAGAATGCCAGAAAAACAACCTTCTGGCCCAAATGAAATTCCGAAACCACCTTCGGAAGAAAGGAAGGACAAACTCGAAGGACAACCCTGTCCTTATGAAACACAGTGAAGGGTGCCTTAACTGAAAGTGCCTGTAACTCACTCACTCTGCGAGCGGAAGTAACCGCAACCAAAAACACAGTTTTAAGAGTTAACAGTCTCAAAGGGCAAGAATGCAAAGGCTCAAACGGAGCACCCATAAGAAACTTAAGAACAAGGTTCAAATCCCAACCGGGCACCAGAAAAGGTGACGGAGGGAACACATTAGTGAGCCCTTTCAAAAACTGAGAAATTAAATGAATCTTAAAATAGGAACATTCTTCAGACGAGCGCTTAAATATGGACAGCGCCGCCAGGTAACCTTTAATGGTACCCACTTGCAAGCCCCTGTGGGCCAAAGAAAGCAAAAAAGACAGAACCATGGGAATGTCACATTCAAAAGGATCCACATTCTTAACTCTGCACCAGTCGCAGAATTTACGCCAACGGCAACGGTACAGAGACTTTGTTGCCGGCCGTCTAGCCGAGAGCAACACCTCCAACACGTCTTCAGGGAGGTCCCAACCCTTATACCTCAACCTTTCAGAAGCCAAGCGTGAAGTTTGAGGGATCTGAGCTCTGGATGGAGAACCTGACCCCCCTCTCATGAGAGCAGATCGTCTCGGTAGGGAAGAGGACTTGGAGGGCAGATGGACAAGTTGAGAAGGTCCAGGTACCACGTCCTTCGGGCCCACGCCAGAGCAATGAGGATCATCCGGGAACCGAACCTCCGTAACCTCTGCAGTACTTGCGGGGTGACGGGGACTGGAGGAAACGCATACAGCAGTGGGAATGACCACTCCACCACGAACGTGTCTCCTAAGGCTCCTTTTGGAGGAAATTCCCGCGAGCAGAACCTTTCGCACTTCCGGTTGACACTGCTCAGAGCGTCCGCCTTCTCGTTGTCATCTCCGGCCAAATGAACAGCCGAGATCGAAACTTCCTGCTGGATGGCCCAGAACTCGAGCTGCATCGCCAGTGACCCTGCCCCCTCCCCCCTTTTCGTTGAGGTAGTGCATGGCCACCGTGTTGTCCGTCAGGACCAGGACACTCTTCCCTCGCACAGTCGGCAGAAAAGCCTTCAGGGCTAGCCTGACGGCCCTCAGCTCCAACAGATTGATATGGAGTCTGGACTCCGACGGAGACCAACGACTGCTGACTGTCATCTCGTTGGCATGAGCTCCCCATCCCGTGAGGGATGCGCTCCCCATCCCGTGAGGGATGCATCCATCACGATCGTCCCTCTGGCCAGGGAAGCCAAAACGGAGCCCCCTTCATCAGATTGCCTTCGACGGCCCACCACAGAAGGTCCTGGGCAACCGAGGGCGGTACCTGAACAGGGTCTGACACCCTGCCGGAAAATTGCGACCACTGCATCTTGAGTGCCCACTGCAAAGATCTCATCCGCAGACGAGCCTCTGGCACCAGAAGAATGCAGGATGCCATGAGGCCGAGCAACCTCAAGAACTCGAACGCCGGGAGCGTCTGGGCAAGTTGAAACTTGTGCACCATCTGCTGAATGTGAAGAGCCCTCACCTGGGGAGGAAAACACAGCCCCAGGGATGTGTCGAGCACTACTCCGATGTACTGGAGCCGCTGTGTTGGCGTCAAATGGGACTTCATTAAATTGAGGGAGAAGCCCAGCTTGTGAAGGGAGTGGCAGGTGATGGACACATGATCCAGGACTTGCTTGGGAGAGCTCCCCCTGATCAACCAATCATCCAGGTAGGGGCAAACTTGAATCCCCCCCTTTCCTGAGATGCGCTGCCACCACCACCATGAGCTTGGTGAAAACCCTCGGGGCGGAGGTCAATCCGAACGACAGGACGCAAAACTGAAAGTGCGAGTCGCCAACCGCGAACCTCAGGTACTTCTTGTGCTTGGGATGGATCGGCACATGGAAGTAAGCGTCCTTGAGGTCGAGAGACACCAACCAGTCCTGAAGTTGAAGGGCCTGGAGGCTTGAGAGAGAGTAGCCATCTTGAACTTGTCCTTCCGGAGGAGTTTTTTCAAACCGCGCAAGTCCATGATGGGTCTCAAGCCCCCGTCTTTCTTTGAAATCAAAAAATAAGGGGAATACCATCCCTTGTTCCTCTCCACTACAGGCACCAGTTCTATGGCGCCTTTCTCCAGCAGGGCTTGAATTTCCTGCGCAAGGAGCGGATCAGGACTCTTCAAAGAGAGGTTCCCAGGTGGATTGTCGTGAGGCCTCTGCCGAAAGGAAAGACAGTAGCCGTGGGTTATGATCTCCAGAACCCACACATCTGAAGTAATGGCACGACACTCTACAAGATGCTGCGCCAGCCTTCCCCCAACCGGCGAACCATGGGACATGGCCTCATGACTGAGTGGTAGCGGCTGCGGCGTTGCCTGAGGGCAAAGAGGCAACTGCCCGAGCGACTTTGGCACCTCGAGTACCCTGTTTTCCACCTCTGGTACTCCTACGGTGGCTTCTTTGACTGACAGCGCCTCTCGCTTTACTGAAGGATGAGTAATAACGAAAGGAACGTCCCCCTCCATTGTTGTCCCCTAGGACGAAAAGGCAGAGGTTGTCGAACTGCAGCACCCAACGACTTCGCTGCAGCTTTGGAGGTCTGCAACCTCTCAAGGCTCTCGTCAGCCTTGCTGCCAAAAAGATGTTCACCGTCAAAGGGCATGTTGAGGAGCCGGGACTGCACATCAGGCGTGAACCCCGACTTCCGCAACCACGCAAACCTGCATATTACGGTGCTCGCCGCCATGGACCGGCTGACACAATCTGCCATGTCCAAACCCGACTGAACGGCCTCACACATGGCATCCTTGCCATCCTGGACCATAGCAAGGAAACCATCCCGTTCGTCCCCTTCGGGAATATGTTCAGCCGCTAATGCAACACAGTTCCACAGAATGAGTGTGAAACGAGAAGGCACATACGGAGTTGGCCGCCTGAAGCGCCATACCCCCTGAAGAAAACACTTTCTTCGCCCAGCCATCAAAACGTTTGTCGTCCCTATCCGGAGGGATGGTAGGATACGACGCCTGCTTTGCCGGGGCCGTAGCCGCCTGCACCACCAAACTCTACGGAGTTCGGTGCCTGGACAAGTAGCAGGGGTCGCTACTGGCTGGACGGTATTTTCACGACAAAGACTTGCCCACTGCCGGGAGACTCTCCGGAGCAGTCCAAGCCGCCGCCACCCTTCTCTGCAGAGCCATATGAAACGGCAGTACCGGGTCAGTGGGGGGACCAAGATCGAGGATGTCTGTAAGATCATTCTGAACAAACTCCCCTGGAGGAGCCGACCATCCCAAGTACTCGGTGACCCGAGACATAAGGCGCTGGTATGAAGAATCGGCATGAGTGCCAGGCTGAGGCCTACAAAACTCCACCTCCGGAGAGGTGTCCAGTCCACTGGCATCATGCAGTGACTGCCTCAGGTCTTCAAATTGGCTATGGCCCGAGAGAAGCTCATCTGGCACCGTATCCGGAACCAAGCCCTCATCAGAGCCCTCATCAACCTCTGAAATGTACTCCAGGCGGTGAGAGGAACGCACCTGGGGACCAAAGCTATGCCTGACCTTAGCCAGAGCCTTTCTAGGGGCTTCCCCTGTGCCAGGCGGCCCCTCCGACACCACCGCCTCGAAAGGTGTCAAGGGCGCAGAGAGAATCGGCGTCGACGTCAGCCGCAGCGCCGCCAGCATCGACGGCATCAACACAGGCTTCAAAGCCAGAGATCCGAGCGTGTCCTTCGACGACCCCTTCGGAGGCGAAGCCTCGAGAGAGGCCATCGACGACCTCGGCGCCACAGGCATCGACGAATTCCTCGAAGACTGAACAGGATCACGTGGTCTCGAGTGCGTCGAGGACCGGGACCTGGAACGGGCATGGCGAGAACGATTAC
Organism: Ambystoma mexicanum; assembly: GCF_040938575.1. Taxonomy (NCBI): domain Eukaryota; kingdom Metazoa; phylum Chordata; class Amphibia; order Caudata; family Ambystomatidae; genus Ambystoma; species Ambystoma mexicanum. The sequence goes on along the minus strand of NC_090927.1, from coordinate 510,294,739 downwards.
CCTTGTCCGAGCGGGACCTCTCCCGCGAACCGTGCCGACCACCCGAGCCCGAAGGCGTGTGAGCAGTGTCTCTCGACCGACCCCACTCGGAAGCACGGACAGACCGGTGCCCTGCGATTCGAGAATCGCTAACATCTTCTTCCCGAAGGAAGCCCATTCCTCCGGTGTCGCTTACATGGTGGGATAAGCGACCCGCCTACGGGCGGAGTCCTCGGAAGAGGAAGGGGAAGGCGACCGATGCCGGCGCTTCCGGGAATGCCTCGAAGAGGCAGAGGAGTGGCGAGACAGACTCCTCGAAGGAGACCCACTGGACCTCCGACGATGACGCGGAGAGTCGCCTCTTGAATCATCTGTCGAAAGCCCCGCAGACCTCGACTTCCGGGGCTTAGACACCCTACCTACTGACAACTTCTTCTTGCGCTCCCGCAAGGCCTTGGCCGTGAGCGACATTTTGGACCCACAGTCCCTGCTTTTTTTTAAAGCCCGGATGCGGGGTGGAAGACGAGGTAGACATCGTCACGAACAGGCTTTTTCACAAAACCGAAGAGGTTCAAAGAACTGAGAAGATTACAACAGAAACTCCAAAGAGTCGAGGCGTACCAAGATTCACGAAGCGAACACGTTCGTGGAAAAAACGGAACTGGGGCTACGGGCGTCGTGCGTCCTACTTATCACATAAGGTTGACGTCGGCCGTCGGAGGAGGTCCTCGGGGACGGCGCATCGACGTCGACGACGCAGACGCTGAATAATGTTCCGAAGCAGCACAGCTGTGGTGATTACTGTCAAAGATATGGAATACGTCGGAGGACCCAATCCCCTTAAAGGACTTTTTGAATTAACGTAGTTGGGGGGTGAGGGAGGGGCAAGTAATACCACATCCAGTCCAATGGGATGTAGAAGGCATCTCCCAGAAATCTCGTGCCCTGACCTGTCCATGATGAATAAAGAGGGCATTTGGTGTTCTCCAATGTTACAAATATGTCCACATCTGGATGACCCCTGCATTTGAATACTCTGCTGAGTACTAAGTGGTTTAGTTTCCATTCGTAGGATGTGAAGCCCAACCTGCTGAGCCTATCTGCCTCCATGTTCTCTTCCCCTGGATGAAGCACTGTATCGACTAAGCTGCAGAGAAGTGGAAACTTTGTCCCCCCCCTGTAGTACATTGCTATGGAGCCGTCTGTCCTGATGAGAACAGCTTCTTTGTTTATGATGCGCTGGAACCCTTTCAACGCTAATGCAATAGCTAGCAGTTCCAGATTTTCTCTCGAAGAGTCAATTTCCAGTAAATTGTAAGAATGTCCAAGGTAGCCCACCCACCACCAGCAACTCAGCCTTCCATGGAAGAATATGTGGCAATCACCACTGTATGTGGGGCTTGATGGAATAGAGCACCTTTCATAAAAATGTCACTCCTGCTTCCACCATAAGAGGTCTTGTTGCAGAGAGGGAGGAATTGAGACTGATTGATTTCCCGTCACCTTGTCCCAAAAACTGGATATATGCATCTGAAGTGCTCACATCTTGAGTCTGGCTAGTGGAACTGTGGGGGCACAGGAGGTTAGAAGCTACAGTATATGCTGGTACCACCATGCTCACTTTGATTGTCTCCCGATAAAGTGATTGACTGCCGAACAAATATCCATGAACCGGTCCTGGGTCAGGAACATCTTCTCCAATATAGTGCCCCACCTTATTCCTAGGAACATCAAAATCCCTGATTGTACTAGCGCCAACTTCCTTATGTTGACAGAGAACCCTAGGTCGAATAAAATTTTCATCAGCCTGTGGCATGAGGATGTCGCATTTTGTGGAGAACTGGCTGAAATGATCCAGTCGTCCAGGTAGGGAAATATATAGCCTGTCAGATAGCACAGCGAGCTAAGCGCTCGACCCCAATATCTGTGTGCCACCTGCTGTGGCAAGTTCAAGTCCCGGCAAGGTGACTCAGGCTTTCCTTCAGAGGTTGATAAAATGAGTACCACACTGTGGGATAATAATGTGTTCTGTTATTTCAGCGCTCTGAGACCTATGGGTGTGTAACGCTATATAAAAAAATACTTTATTATTATTATTTTTATCATCATATGTGGAGACTCCATTTTGAGAACAGCAGCAATGGCATTAATTATTTTTGTGAAAAACGCATCGAGCCGAGTTTAGTCCAAACGAAGGACTTTGTACTGAAAGTGATGGCCCATCAGAGCAAATCTTAACATTTGCCTATTTGGTTGCCAAATGGGGACATGCAGATAGGCGCCCTTCGGGTCCAGGGAGCACATCCAATCTCCTGTGCAGAGTGCCTCAGCTATGTGCGCTGGCGTCACCATCTTGAACTTTTTTACCAGGCGGAAAAGGTTTAGGTAAACTAGATCCAGGACTACTCTCAGGCCAGCCTGGTTCTTATGAATAGCAAATATTCTTGAATAGTAGCCCAGACCCCCGCAATCCACTCCTTCTGTGGGACTTTTTCCACTGCATGATCTTGAACCAGCTTGATTATCTCCTTGAGAAGAGCCAGTGAGCCTATTTAAAAAACCTGTGGAAATGACAGATCTGAGCCACAGGTCTTGAAAAAAGTGACTCCAGACTAGAACATGCCAGGCTAATCTACCCCCAACAGGGGTGTCATGGACCATGATGCTGGCCTCATTGCTTTTTAGAATCTGAGATTTGAGGATGAGGGGGATGAGAAACCCCCTAGGTTACCCCTTGGTTGCCATACACTGACTTTTTCTAAAGTGCATACTGGCGAAAGGTTAGGTTGCCTGGCTTTTTGTTCTTGAAAATCTCTAAAGCCTCAGAAGGAACAAGGTCTTTGGTCAAATCTTTGCTCAGAGCCTGAAAATTATTGCTTTGGTGACAGTTTTGAACAAGATTGCCAATGTTTTTGCTGTCCGAGTACTTGTTTTCATTTATGAATACTTTCTTTCCAAAGGATTCTAAAAGCTTGTCCTCTCTGGATAAGAAGGCTGTTGTAGATGTCGAGGAAGCAGACCCTGCAGATGGCTCTGAATAAAGAGATGCAGCGACTAATAAATAAGAATGCAGCTGATGGTGAGAGGCAAATAACACAGGTTCACCTTGCATTTGACTGAACTTGGCATCCAAACGCTTGTTTGTAGATAAGGTGGAGTGGTGTTTAAGCCACAGCTTTTTTTGCTACCCCCAACACATCCTTTTGCAACGCTATTCCTGAGTGGTGCAGTCAAAGCCGCAGCAGTCGTTAAGCGGAGAAAGCTGCTGTTGTAAGTGGCAGAAGGCCTCTTTGAAGCTTGCCTGGTGTGGTAGACATTAGATTTGGATCTATGCCCTGATGGTAATGGATATGAGGTACACCACTGCGACTGAGGCTGTTCGCCTCTTGAACCTCCATAGCCTATTTATAGACGACTGCCTGGCTGCGAGGTCCACTCAGAGAGGAACCCACTGAACATTAGGAATCCTCCCCTGGGGGTACGCTCTGGTGTCTCAATTTGTGTGGCTGCCATATCTGGGCATATCTGGGCACGGTTGAAGTGGGATACTTAGTCTGTTTGCTCAGTGTAGGGCCCAGACCAGTAGGTTCTTCATTGCCCTTGTGAGGTTTCCGGGTACAGAGAACGACCTCGAAAGTGGCTCCGGGAGGCTTAGTGCCCTCAGGCATAGGCCTGGTAATAGAGCTTTGAAGTCCCTCGGACTGGTGTCTGGTAGAAGGACCCTTAGACCCCTCAGCAATTTGCCTGGTAGAGTCACATGATCCCCCTCGGCCCGTCGACCGGTAGCCCTAGGGGGCTCAGGCACACAACCTGTGCGAAAGTCTCTAGGAGCCCTCTCGGTCGAAGAACTTCCTGGGAAGTAGTTGCCATAGTGGAGTGGTGAAAATACCACTTCCCCATTTCGGTGATTGAGGGCCTTGAGGTGCTCCGGCAGCAAATGTGAGAAGGTTTTCCCTCCACCGCGCCAGCCAGATTTGTCTTGAGAGACGGCAGAGTTAAAGCGTCATACGCATACGCCGCGCAAGAAACCCACCGGTGTTCAGCCCCCTGACACTCTAAACAGAGCGAATGAGGTTCAGAAGCCGGGATGGACCTCACAGGAAGCGCACCTTGAGAACCCTCTCAGAGTCGACATACACCTGGCCGCGAGGTGCTGGAGAATCGAGGAAAAAAAGTGGGGAAAAAACATTGCTCATACCGGACTTAAAAATTGAAAGTGGAAGCGTTTTTTGCAATGCAAAATGGTACAGGTCCCGTCCCTGTATCGGGACGCCCACACAGTATGGAAGAGGGGACGGGACGTAGGAATATGCGTTTTCTCCTACACAAGAGTAAAAAGTATGTGACATCCAGCCAACGGGTGCAACAAGCTGTATGAAAATAATTCTGTCAGCAGTCCACATTGTGACAGAAAAGCAGGTTTCTCTCACAATTAACAGATAAAGCACAGAGTGAAGTAGCACCCTCTCACCAATGAAACAGGTGGGCACACTTTGAACTTCCTTTGCATACACAATCTCATGGTCAAATGTTTCCTTGCCAGTTAACCTTACATTCCCTTACATCCTTCAGAAGTCGGTAAATTATCGACTGAGGCAATAATAATTACAGTGCTTAGAAGTTGAAGGAAGTCTGCATGAACCACTACATACAGTTAAATAACTAACTAGATTAACTATACAGTGACATGTCTTGCTTAGTTTTTATTTCAGTTACAAATGAAAACATTATTTTTTTATTTGTACAACGCTTGTGCTGGCTGGAGTGTCAGGTTTTCAATGTTAGAAATGTAGTCTTGAATATTGAAAGATGCTGTGAAGCCTGCGATTGGTTTGATGGCAATCACACAAGTGCAAGCAAGGGCCTTGCTGCCGCTAACCAATTATAGTACCATTTACCACATTGGCTCCAAATTATAGCTAGTAGATGCTTAAACTAGACATTCCATACTCATCCGTGCCTCATAATTTGTTTGTCACAAAGGATAGTTCCCAATGGTAACTACGTCTTCCACCTTATAACTGATGGAACCATAACATGCTAAGACAACAAATATGCATGCATTATGCTCCTCTCCATGCATGTTTAACAAAAGAAACCTTTCATTATCACATTGTGCACGGTTTCTTTCCGAAGGTCTAAATGCACACGGATGAGAGAGCAAGACTGCTTCTCTACGGTATGTAATTTCATCCAGGTAATTTCATCCAGGTAGATAAAAAAAATCAACCAGGTAGATAAAAAAAAAATCAAGATGTTCTGGTTTCTGTCAAGTGACCCGACCTTTGCACTTCCCTACGCTCTCAACTAGTGCTAAATGAAATGCACAGAAAAATAAAAAGGTGTCGTATTTACAATATTGAACGCATAAAAAGTTCTGGTACAACCCTTATCTGGAGGCCCTGGTCTAGTAGCAGTAGCACACCAAGGTGATGTTGGAGTCGGCATTGGTTTTGGTTTTTAGACCATCACATTATGAATAGAAGTGCCGTTTCCGTTCGTCTCATGGTTCTGAACCCGATTTGTGCCTGATCCAGTATACAATCGTGTTTTTACCTGTTTCAGGATTTGTTTATATATGTATCTTTCTAGGAGTTTTGCGGGGTACGGGATGTTGGATATCAGTTGGCAATGTCTTCTTTGTTTCCCGAGGGGTCTTTAAGGAGTGGTTTGATATATGCCGATTTGAAGATGCATGGTACTCTTTCAGTTGCCAGTGAATGGTTAACGAGGTTGTGAAATATTCTGGAGGTGTTTTTTGGGTGAGGATAGTCTTGTACATGTCTAGTGGTTAGGGTTCTGCTGGTGGTCCTGCTCTGTTGCTTTTGATGACTAGTTTAAGAAAGGCATAGTATCAACAGTAAAACTGGACAAAAGTGACCACAGTTCAAGGGTGTTTATTGAACTTAAAAAAGGGTTTGAAAAACGGCCATCTAATCCTAAATCTACAGATGGCCGCAAACTATGACCATCAAATAATAATAACGCTGTCCTAGTAGTGTCTTGTCAAAATAAAAGGTCCTATACTAATAAACCTATTGCCAATCCCTACCTCCAAATACAAATAGTGTGGGAAAAGAAAGAAGTGTTCACAAAATGATATGTCAATGTTCAGGCTGTTGGCCTCTCTTATCCATGTTTTCAGCACAGGGCAAGGCAGCACACAAGCTTAGCACACGCTTTGGCTTCTCCAGCATGAGGATGCAGTTCAGAAGAAACACCAGGGCCTTCTGCGACAAAGTCTCTTTCCCCATGAAAGTCTCTTATTCGAAGAAGGCCATGCAGTGCAAAATAATAAAGTTTGCTTCTCTTTCGTGCTTACACAATTGAAACGGGATATCCTTCCCCAACCTTCTTACTTTCAGATTCACTTGCTATACTGTCAGAGACTTTCGAAACTATTTATTTGCTTAATCCCATACATGACCACTCCGACACTGATGCATTCTGGTACTTGTATTTCTTAAGATCAATTCTTTCAAGTTCTGTTTCAAACAAGCCTTCTTGGGTATTCTATTCACTTTTCTTCTACTTAGTGACGTCACATATCGTGTTCACTCACACGGGGTCACTCTGGTACTTTGGCTCTTATTATCTTTCAGGTATCACTTTCTCTGGTGATTCACAGCTCACCCCGGATCCCCCTCAGCCGGGCTCAGATCCTCTGAACACAATGTTCAATTAGTTTCCCTCTGCCAAGCTCGGACCAATTTCAATTCAACTCAAGCTTGCTTTAACCAAAGGCTCTCAGCTGATCTCCTTCCGCCGGGCTCGGACCAACCTCATTTACAAAATGTTAAAGTCTTTGGACTTCATGTCCCAGAATGCACTTCATCAACTTTCACCTTCCTTTTTGGATTCGGGCCACCTGCCCGCTTTACTTGGTGCCTTCACTCACGCGTTCTGCTTCCCACCTGCTTGCCAGAGTCTCGCTCACTCTTTTCATCAGACTCACCAGGCAGCGTTGCAAGGTCCGCAGCTCTGTCCTTTGTCGTGGGGATGTGGTCAGGGTCTAACCACATGCTCCGCTACATCCTTTGGGTCGGCCCTGGCCCCAAGGGAACAAGCATTTGTCCGAACCTCAACAGCAAGGTCCTGGTTGCCTGAATTCAACATGTAGGAGGCAAGGCTCCTGTGACAAACCACAGCCCTTCCTTCTCACTAGACCAGAGTAGCCGCACGCCGTCCTCCTCCTCTGGCTCCACCCAACAGCTCAGAGTCTCCTGGTTTCTCAGCTCCAGACAATCTTCACAGCTTGCTTTTGGTGTTTGGGATTTGAAGAAGGATCCTCTGCCAGTCTCAGCCCTGCAGCCTCCCTCTTGCTCTCCCAAATGCATTTGACCTTTCTCTCTCAGCAGCCTCCCTTTTTACACCTGTGTGAGGTTTATACGTAGTAGGTGTGTGATTAGGCTTGGGTCTGCCTGACCTTGCCTGACTTCATTAAGGGGACAGCCTGCTGTCAGAGTGTTGAAGTCGGTCTTCTGTGTCTTAGTGGCTTTTTCATTGTCAATCCTCACCCCTCCAGGTTGTCTCTTCTTATCAGTATTAGGCGAACACGGGGGAGGGCAGGGATGTGTGTTTGAAAATACCCCAAAAAAACAGAGGGGTTATGTGATTGTACAAAAGGGGCGAAAGGGGGATAGTGTCTTGCCTACGGTATTCCCATAAGAATGACCCCAGGCTGCCCTACCCGGGTGATCCTTCTGTACTGTTCCACCCCCCAGGGTCTGGATCCAAAGGCGATGGCCGCGCCCTGACCACCCGAATAGAGGATTCTCGGGGTCCAAATGGGAGAGTACCCCTAGGTTTCTCACACTAGGTTGGCAATTCTTTTTGTCGAAATTGGTGGGAAGTAGTTTAGTCTTGTGGTTGGATCCAGAGTTGGCTCTTTAGGGGTGCTGGTGTTTTTGGGCACACCCTTGAGGACTTGCTGGAGATTTTGTTTTTGAAATGGTTTGCAAGGTCATTGCATAGTTTCTGTGAGAGTGGGTGTGCTGTTGCAAGCCGTTGGATTGCTTAGCTCACTGATGATGCCGAACACATTTCTGGGTGTTGCCTGAATTTGTGTTGAATTCGGTGTAGTATAGTTTTTTTTGCATCAAGGATTTCAGCTTTCTATTATCGTATCGGTCTTTGGTATGCAATTTTTTCTTTCTGTAGTTCTTTCTCCATTATGTTCCAGTTTTCGGTTTTCTTCAGTGCTCAGGGGCGAGGTGTGGACCATCTTGCTGTTTTCTTCATCAAGGGGTTAAATGGTATTCCATTGAGATATCATCTAGTGTTTTTGTGATCCATTTGTGGATTGTCTCCTTCCTTTCTTCTATGTTTGATGATTTCAAGATGGTGATCAATGGTTTCATGGATTCTAGTCTGGTGTATAGGTCCAAGTGTGCTTATGGATTTCTAGTTTCTTTTCTGAATTAGAAGAATGTTTGGGATATTAGTTTGTATTCACATTGGCGGATGGATCACAAAGGATATTATATGGTAGAACGCCCTTAAGACAAGTGCTTTCTACGCGTTTCTAGCAGTTTGGCCGTGGATGTTGCTATTCTTACCTGTTCATATTTTCTACATGGGTCTTTAAATCTACCCACACCCACTTCATTGGAAATCCTACATATAAGGACTGTGCATACATGCCAACATTCCATGGCACCTTGGAGGGATATTTCGTCAGAAATCGGGAGATGACAATTTCACCATCGGAATGCACTGGCGAAATAATTATTTAAGGCGGGTGAACGTGAAAAATAGCAGTCTAAATCGGGAGGGTTGGCATGTATGACTGTCGCATTTCTGCATGTTTGATTCTGAGAAGTGCTCTCGAAGTGTTTCTGGCAGTGGATGTTGGATGTTTCTCTTCTTACATGTTCATATTTTCTACACAGCGCTTTAAATCTAACCACCCCCCTTTATTGGAAATCCTGCATATACAGACTGGGTGTGTGCTTCTGAGAAGTGCTCTTCAAGTGTTCAAGGAGTTTGGCAGTTGTGCAGTGGAGCATGGTCGGGCGGAAAATAAACAAGATATGCGAGCTACAATATAATGATAGTCATCTGAGTGCATATTGCTTTGAAAGTATCCACCTACTGGTCTCTACCTACGGCACACCTTGGACGTGGACTTTGCGGTGCAAAAGAAGTGTGTGACAGGAATATGCAGGCTTTAAAGTAAACAAAACCACAAGGGGCCCCCCGAAAAAAAGATTACTTCTGCCCCATTAGTATTTTCCCCCAGGAGGGATTGTCAGAGTCTGGCAATTGCTACATTGTTGCCTTTATCCTTACCAAATGACAGAATTTGAGGTGGCTAAAAAGCAGAGGAATAAAGGGCAAAAGGCTAGAATTAGTGATCCACCCCCCTCATCCCATCCCTGTTAATAAAAATAGAAAATGCCAAGCAACAGTGAAAGTTTAGCTCTTTGCCAGGTACGGTGGAAAACCTTATAATGGGGAGAGCTGTTACAGGGGCTCAAGTGAGTGAACACTCCACTCCCCCCATTTTTACAGGAGGAGAGATTTTGGTTCATGAGGATTCAGCCTCCCTGCTGAGTGAGGCAGAAAGCGCAACATCGACTCAGAAGTCGGATTTACAGGATGTCAGGTGCTCACCTACATGAGCAGACCTTCCACTGTGTATTAACCTCGGTTGAGAAACTGTGTGGGAGAATATATGAGGAGTTAAAAGGGCTTTCTGGCTTCTTGAGTTCCATAGCTATACGTACGGAAAGGGTGGAGAAAATTCACAGTGAAATTGGGGGCTATTGGGCAAAAGATGGAGAAGGGGACAACACTCAAGGGGGTTGAGTTGTCTCAACAAGTTGATAGCCAAAATGGTCAACTTGTTGCCCCAGAGAAGGAGGTTTTAGCAAAAGGAACTGTTGTCACCAAGACCATAAATCGGCCACCTAAGAAAAAAGATAGCAAGAGGAACAATCCCAATAGGACAAAAGATCAAGGGGCAAAGTGATCAAAGAAGGTCCAACGAAATGTTAAGATGAATCTAGAGGGCGGTTTGCAGGTTGGAAATAAGAACGTGAATGAACAAATTAGAAAGAACCAAAGTGTAATGATTGTCAACAGCCCAGAACCGATTTTCAGTAGCACATGGTTACTGAATTAACACGTGTCAATTATTTTTGGGAATTTAGATGAGGGAGAGTGGGCAGCAAGGGATGCCTCCATTGCCTGGATGTTCACCCATTAGTGACCTGAAAGGGGGGTTGGGGGCGAGCGATCAGGGCACAGGCCACGATTATGTCAGCGATCTAAGGAATGGACCAGAGTTGTTTGACTATTTAGGAAAGTCCCCTCTAAAATCATGTCAAAAAGGTCAATGGGGAGACGGCTAGGGGACGCAGGGCAAGATGGCTGATCTACGCGGCTCCTGCTCCCTCCAGCATACTAGAGATGAAATAGAGCATCCAGACCCGCGGAGACCCCGAGAGGTGATAGCCGCCCTTAGAAGAACGATCGAAGCACCCGTGGGTGCGATTGCAGCCTTGTACACCAGTGTACTTAGTGACGACACAGAGGGGCCTCCTCCTGGCGGTGTCAGCAGGACCTAGGCTGCATAAAGTGGGTGGTGCGGCCCGGTGCAACTTGCACGTGGCGCATAGTACAGCCGCAGCACGGAGAACTAAATCACAGAGTGGCGAAGGAACCCTGTTAAGTAGGGCACAGGTGGGCAGAGGAGGTCCCCGACCCGAGACACAGGCCCGGCAGCACACCCAACAGGGGAGCTGCAGGCGGACCCCAGCTGAGCCAACGGTTGGTGCGTCCCCTGCCGCAGGACACAGGCGGAGGCAAGGAGCGTCCTGGACGGAGCTGGGGGATAACGCTGCACGGGCATGGCCCTGCAGCGACCGCACGCAACAAAAGGTAGCCCGAAGGGACAATGGCCGCGGCAGCCCGAAACGCACTCCTAACTGTTCAGACCGCACAGAGAAAAGGGGAACCGCGACAGCAGGAACCCTGCTGGGGAATTGGTGTCAGTGAAGAAACGAGGCACGAGTGGGAAGCGGAGACACCGCCCGAGCGCGCCCGGCCCTGGGAGATGCGCAAAATCGAAAGCATTGCACCCGGGAGGCAGCGCTTATAGCCCCAACAATACAGCAGCGCTGGGAGCTTCATCCAGCAGCAACTGAGAGGTCAGCCCTCCAATTGGGAAAAGTGAGCTGGGTAACGGCCCGGTAATAGTGCGGACACAGTAATTAGAAAAGGGGGAAGCCATCTTGAGTGTGGAGACGTGTGTGAGCAGAGGGAAGCAAGCAGCCACACAGATAAGAAGGTATGTGCCCCAACACTTCCCACGCAAGCAGAACGCGGGGCATCTGAACTTATACAGGGATGGGAGGAAGGAGCCGATAGGGACCGCATCCAGCGACAATAGTGCTTGAGCTGAGGGCCTGGACGCAGAAGAAGCGAACCGATGCCACTCCACTGCGGAGCGCCTACCGGCCAGCAAGCACATTCTGACCTCTGTTCCTGTAGCGGTCGCTGCTGACACTACTAAGCAGGGCAAAAGGACTGCCACATACAAGCAAACTCAGCATCACAAGCCTGTGGATGCCCAAAGCCCCCGCGACACTGCACTGTCCTGTGATACGTGTCAGAGAGGGGTAAATTGAGAGGGCATACTCAGGGGCCCCTGGTGACAGACTAGCAGAAAGGGACACAAGCGAAGAAACCCAGGACACCACGGAAAACAAGGGCAACTTGGAGAAACCACAGAGGAAAGGGGGGAAGAGAAGCCTAGAGTGTGCACTGAGAGAGACGATAAAGGGTGAGCACCAAATTTAGTGCCCAAAGAAACGAGACAAGCACACAGGGAACGTCCACACATCACGTTGGCTACAGGAATTGACCTCTCCCAATTCTCCACCAAAGAGGATACAGGACATACACTGGCAGAGATTAAGGCCCTGAGAGGGGATATTCAGGCGTTGTTAGCTGACCTGATGGGAAGAGTAACTGAAGTTGAAGGCAAGATAGAAGCATTAGAACATAACCAGCACAATGCCGACATGGTGGAGATGTGCCTGGACGCTAGAATGACATAGCTGGTCCTTAGGGAAGAGGAAATGAGGCTTAAAACCGATGACCTCGAAAATAGGGAGAGAAGAAACAACGTGAGAATACTGGGCCTGAAGGAGTCGGACAGAGAGACGCCAAGACAAGTCGAAGAAAAGGTACAAGCATTAATTCACCAGCTCTTTGCAACAGAAGGAGGCAGGACGGTGCAGCTGGAAAGAGCGCACAGGGGTGGAAAACCCTATGGGAACGGCCCCCGCTCCATTGTGGTCAGGTTCTTGAGCTATAGAGACAGACAAGAGGTCTTGAACAGAGCAAAGTAACAACAAGAAATTGAATTCGAAGGCTCAAAAGTTTTTATATACCAGGACCTCTCCAATTTTACGCTTGCAAGGAGAAGAAGCTGCAGGCCACTCACGACTTGGCTGGATGAGAGGGAGATTAACTACAGTTGGGCCTACCCGTTTTCTCTGGAATTTAAAACCGAAGGAGTTGAATACAGGTTGACGTCAATCGAGGAGGCGCAGCAAGCCTTGAGACACCTCACGTCGGTCCCAAAACACCAGATCAGAGTCCCGCAGGGCTCTCAGGACCCGACCCCGGGTGGGTCGTGCCTTCAACCTGTGCCAGGACCACAGAGAAGGAGAGCCCAGACGGGGTGGAAATTCATGAGGCTTAATGGCCCTTCGCCTAGAAGAGATCCAGCGCTGCAAGAGAAGAAAGGGGACAGACGAAAGCATAGAGAAAGGGAGCGGCTACGCATCAAGCAACGAAGCTTGGGCGGATGCTCAGGTAAACATGGAATTACTGCTGGAGGGAAGCTGTTCTAACCTCTCCAAAGTGGCCCCCGGTGAGAGAGGGGGCGTCTCACACTTCAACGTTCGTACTTCCATGTTGGAGGAGTTTTTTGGGAAGTTATATGGTTTAGTACAGAGTTTAAGTGGGCAACCGGCACCAAAAGGGCTAACCTACAAAATCCTGGGCGAGTCCCTCCTGTCTTTCTGGGGAAAGGACAAATCTTGAGGCGACACTAATGCCTAGTCACGAGATGGTAATAATAAAAGACAGAACCAGCTATTGGGGAGGGAGTGGATAAGAAGGGCCTGAAGGTGGGCACCCTAAATGTAAAGGGGGGGGGGGACTCCCCGACCAAAAGGCCATTGGTAATAAGGGAGTTTCGGAAGGCCTACTGGACATTTTATTCATGGCAGAGACCAGACTATTGCAGGGAGAAGAGCGGGAATTGAGAGGCGGAGGGGTAGGGCGAGTGCACTGGGCTTCCCGGCCTGCGAAAAAGGGAGGTGTAGGAATAATCCTCCACAAACAATGCCGGATCCAAGACTGCAGTGCCACTAATCTGTTGGCGGGCAGACTGCTAATAGTAGAGGGGACATTGGAAGGTGCAAAAGTACTGCTGGCGGCAATATATGCCCCTAATCAGGAACAAGAACGGTTCATAAAGGAAGCGTTGGACAAATTACATGAACGGGAGGCAGACCTATATATTATTGGTGGAGACTAACACCTGGGCGAATGAAACATGGGACAGAAAGACAAGGGGTCGGGGTGGGGAGTGGATAAAGGAGAGAACAAATGGGGTAATCTGGGACGGGCAATGGAACGGTATGCATTGGTAGACATGTGGCAGCAGGAACACCCTAGGGAAGAAGGTTATTCATTCTAGTCCCCCTCACACAAAACCTATACGAGAATGGACTACCTCCTTCTCAACAAGGAGCAGAACTCAAGACTGATGGACAGTAATATAAGACCAGTGGGTTGGTCAGACCATGATATGGTGGTGGGCACCCTTGAAATCTCTGGATTATATAGACCAAGGGGCACGTGGTGATGTAATGACTTGCTCTGGAACGATGCCCCACTTCTCTGACCACCTAGCCAAGGGAATAGCAAAGTACTTCGGGAAGTGAGTAGGGAAACAGTATGGGATGCTGGAAAGGCCACTTGGAGGGGTATATTGATTAGAGAAGGGGCGAGGGAGAAAAGGGAGAGAGGCCTGGTAGAAGAAAAGCTCTGTAAGGAAATAGCAAAAAGGGAAGAGGAGATGCATGCCGGGAAAGGAGACACAGAGGAACTTAGAGGGAAGGTATTGGCTAAAAGGGCAGAGCCGAGGGCTCTTGGTATGGGAGAAACGTTATGGAAACTTAGATATCTGAAACAAAAATATTTTACGAAAAGGGTGACAAGGCAGACGCACTCCTGGTGGCTAGACACTGAGCCCAGAGAGAGCGGTGGGTCACATAATTTGGTGGCCTGGTGCGGGGGGAGGGGGGAGACAGGCCCACGCAGAGTGATATAGCGTAAGGATTCGCACAGTATTATGAAACGCTTTATGCTACCAAGGCAGAGGGAGGGGAGGAGGAAGTTAGGACGTACCCGAGCGATTTGCATATGAGCAAACTTGCACCCCTAGAGATAGAACACTTAGCCCGATCACGGAGGAGGTCCAGAGTGCAATATCCCACCTTGCCAGTCGGAAAGCCCCAGGAAAGGACGGCTATAAGATAGGGTCATATAAGAAATACTTCGGAACCCTGACACAACATCTGGTCAAACTATACAATCACATCCTGGAGACAGGAAAGGCCCCGGCATCGTTTAGTAAGGCCCCGATTTCTGTTATCCCCAAAGAGGGACATGACCCGTCACACTGTTTATACCGCCGAATCCCCTTTTTAAATGTGGATGAAAAGATCTTCACCTGCATTTTGGTGACGAGATTTGAAGAGAAACTGCCACGTGTAGTAAATCCCGATCAAATGGGATTCATAGCGGGAAAGTAGGGGCCGGATGCGATCATGAAGACTCGACCTAATGGAGCATGTAGGAGAACACCCTGGGAAACAAGTTCTCCTAAATTTAGATGCTGAGAAGGCATTTGATAGGGTGTAGTGGGCCTTTCGCTTTGCGGTGCTGCAGAAAATTGGGGTAGGAGAGAGGATTTGCAGGGCAATCAGAACGGTCTACACGGGACCAACTGCCAGAGTAATGGTTAACGTAGCTACATTGCGCGAATTCCACCTGACAATAGGCACTAGGCAGGGCTGCCCTCTCTCACCCCTACTGTTCGCCCTGGCGATGGAGCCCCTGGAGGAGAAGATAAGGCGGGACGACGGGATAGAGGGAATTGCAGTGGGGTAGCAGATGCACAAAATCACCATGTACGCAGATGATATCCTTATGTACCTCTCGAACACAGGAGACTCTTTACAGAGCGCACTTCGAGTCATAGGAGAATATGGAAAGGTCTCGGGCTTTAAGATAAATATTAACAAATCGACTATCCTTCGCCTGAGTGTGGGCACACCAGAACAACTGTTGAGATGGTCAGGCCTGGGGATACCAATTGAAATGGACTCTATAAAACGCTACGGGTGCGAATACCGTGGAGATTAGAAACAATCTATGAATGCAACTTCCCCCCACTTCTGCACAGACTAGCAGGCGAAATGGAAAAATGGGAGAAACTAAGAATCTCATGGTTGGGGCGGCAAAACGCGCTCAAGATGGCAATTCTTCCTTGAATATTATATCTATACCAAGCACTCCCGATAGATATACCGGGGATACACTTCGGGAATTGAAGAAGAAAATACTTAGATTTTTGTGGCAAAGGGGAAAGCAAAGGGTGGCCTACAAACTGCTAATCCAGCCAAAGGAAAAGGGAGGGGAGGGACTACCTGAGCTGAGAACGTATTATAGAGCAGCCAGTTCAGGGCCCTGATCCCCCCACCTGCAAATGGACAAGGATAAACAATGGGTAGGGATAGAAAACTACCGCTACCGCCCGGTCACCTTGGGGGAATGGTTGTGGGCGCCGATGAAGGCGATGTCGAGAGGAATCCGTTCACACAAAACTCTAGGCCCATTACTGATGTTCTGGAGAGACGGAAAGATGAAAGGGGTCACGACGTGGCCATCTCCACTGAGCCACATATGGGCGCCACCCATACGGGATAACATGCCAGACCATGGACGTTTCCAGGACTGGTTTGAAGCAGGCCTGGAGAGGGTGGGGCAGGTTCTTAAGAAGGATGAGTTTGTGGGGATAGCAGATCTAGAAGCACCCTTGGGAGTGGGCAACTTATCTGTCTTTAAATATCTCCAACTGAAGGGGGTGATAATGTCAAAGATGGAAGCAGGAATTGCAGAGGGACCTGACACACACAGAGCGAGTACAAGATACGGCAAAGGACACTACAGGTCTCAGCTCAAGGTTGTACCAGGCATTACTGGAGGCAAGAGGAGACGAAGTATCTACACTCAAGGGAAGATGGGAAAGAGACATGGAAAGGGAGATAGACCCGGATTTATGGAGGACGCTCTGCTTGAATGCCCATCGAACATCAGTGGCTTGCCAGTATAAGCTGCACTGGCTCAAACTGCTATACAGGTGGGAATGGGACCCGGCAAGGCTGGGTAAAATTTACCCGGGGGCAGACCCCCACTGCTGGAGGCAATGTGGTCACGTAGCAGATTTATGGCATATGTGGTGGAAATGTGATATGGTGCAAAAGTACTGGAAAGAAGTGTTGAGGTGGATTAGGGACCTGGACGGGGTAGAAAAGAGGGTGGACCCACTACTGGTGCTGTTCGGTACCGAAACAACCGAGGAGCACTGGGAGAAAATACTGCATATGCAGCACTATCTCCTGCTGGCAGCTAGGGCATGTCTGGCAAGTGGATGGAAAAAGGAAAGCCTCCCGAGTGAAAAGGAATGGGCAGCTAAGGCACTAGACCTATATAGGATGGAGGAGCTAACGAGACTGATACATAACCGATCACCGACAAGGACAATGGAATGGGCCCCATTCGTGGCGAAATATGACCCAGAACACTTACAAGAGGTAGAGCTGGCAGGTGGAGCGGGCGGAGGCTTGGAACGAACGCAGCCTGAACAGGGAGGCCGCCCAACCAGTGGCTAGTATGGAAAGGGGAGCACGAACAGAACAAAGTTGAACTGGAAAGGGTGCAAAGCCAATTAAATTCAGGGTGTTTCCGCCCAGGCCCCCAGAACCTCAAGCTGTAAACGAAGAGACAGGAACAGAGATACAGGAGGAACTGAAGGAGAGACTGCCCTACAACAGTTGGGGAAAGGGAGGGGTGGGGGGGTGTGGAGAAAAGTTAAAATCTGGTATCTAGTAACATGATGATGTCTGCCAGAACCCTGCATTGAGTTGTATATGTGTTGATGCCAATAAAATTTGAATTTGAAAAAAATAAAGAAAAGGTCAATGTGAATGGTAAGAAGAATGAAGAATGACAAACAATGGACTGTAGTGGTGGTTATGTCTATGAGTAATGCCAATACTAAGATGAGCGGGGAGCGTCCTACAAAGGATGGGGATTCAAAAGAAGATTATGGTGGGCTGACGTCCAGATCACCAAAAGAAAGCTTTGGGACGGAAAACAAATGTGGACAAACTGCCTGTGGATGCTTTGTTGGGAGGCCGGGTAGCAAATGAGAAATGCACAATGCCGAACTATACCAACAGATCGTCCAAATATTGGGGCCCCTGTTTGGGAGTCTTCGGTCCTGTGAAAACACCCCTTGGGGTTACTGCCAGATGGGAATGAAAGTATAGGGTCACTAACTAGCCCACCTAAATTGTTTTTAGAATTTGTTTTGATTTGGAGGGGCCAGGCATATTAAATAGATCAAGGGTTTTTGGCTTTATTTTCCGAAATTCCCAATGTACGAGCAATCCCCAGCAGTGATTAGAGATGGTGGATCCAAAAAGGGATTATTGTGTTACTCTCACTATCCCCTAGAGGCTGGTTTCTGATGCCTTTGTAAATGAGGTGACCAGTATACGTACACTTGGTTATGATCTATCCCCCTATAATCATGGGATAGTGGGCAGGGATGTGCTCTCATGTCCTACAGGAGGTTCCTTGGCAGAGCCACTCAGGGAGGTGCGGGATAAACGTGGCCCTCTGAAGGAGAGTTATTTGGGGAGGGCAAGGTCAATCGCGGGATGAACCCTATTGAAGGAAGTGAATGTAAATGGCTGGCTTTAACATTGAAAAACTATTTCTCAACTCAAGGAGTTGAACCAGAGTCTTTAGCAAGCCACAGTCATTTGCATGCATCTCCTGGAATGTTAGAGGTTTTTCTGCACTTAGGAATAATGTGGAGTTGTGTATGTTTTTGAGGAAGCACACTTTACTACTGTTACAGGAGGTTTGGTTGGTTTCCTGTCCAATTTCTGATGGGTACCAGTTAGTGCTGCAGCCAGCTGTTCAGGGGAGGTGAGGGCGTCCAGCTGGAGGCCTCATAGTGGCGTTAAGAAATTAGTCTGGTTTTGTCATACTAATGCATGAGAAGGAACACGTTATTTACCTGTAACTGTTGTTCTCCAGCATGGGTCTGGCATGGATTCACATGCTCATGAATATTCCCCGTCAGGCTGGGAATCCTCGGTAAAGAAAAAACCAGTATCAGTTTCGTTTCTGATCTGTCTTTCGTAGTAGTAACCAATCACTGATCTCTGCGTCATACTGACCACAGCCAATGCCTGCCCTCTACCTAAGCCCCGCCTCTGGCAGCCATCTTCAGATTTGGAAGCACGTGAAGTGGCAGTATGACCAAGTGAAGAGCCGCAGAGGGGTAGGCGGGAGGGTTCGCATGTGAATCCATACCAGACCCATGCTGGAGAACAACAGTTACAGGTAAGTAACTTGTTCCTTCTCCAGCATGGGGTCTGGCATGGATTCACATGCTCATGAATAAAGAATACATAGCAGTACACACATGCACAACCACGGGAGGTGGCAAAGGCTCAACATTAAGCATTACATCAAACTCAACATTAAGCAAATCTTACCTCCTCACCAGGCTCACCTTAGGCGAACAGGTTGCGCAGCACTGCTTGGCCGACCCTGGACTCCTCCCTGGTATCCCGATCGATCGAATTTCGTGAAGGTGTGCATCAACCTCCACGTAGCAGCCCTGCAGATGTCCAGCAGGGGCACACCAGATAGGAACGCCGTGGAAGCTGCGATCGCTCTGGTGGAATGGGCTCTCGGACGCCCAGGCAGCGGTCGGTTTGCCAACCGATGACAGTACATGATACAGCCGGAGAGCCATCAAGAAATGGAAGCCTTCGAGAGTGCCTGCCCCTGATTGACACGTCCAAAGTTCACAAAGAGTTGTGCCGTCTTCCGAAAACACTTTGTGCGGTCCACGTAGAACTTCAGCGCTCTAGCCACATCCAGCGAGTGCAAAGTCCTCTCAGCCGGCGACGAAGGCGACGGGAAGAAAACAGGCAACACCAAGGGTTCGTTGAGGTGGAAGTCCGACGGCACCTTGGGCATGAAAGAGGGGTGCGTCCTGAGCACTACCTTCGTGTCGTGAAAAGTCAAGTACGGGTCCTTGCAGGAAAGGGCCTGGATCTCTCCCACCCGTCGTGCGGAGGTGATGGCCACAAGAAACGCTGTTTTCCACAACAAGAACTTCAACGGGGCCGAGTGCAGAGGCTCGAACGGAGGTCCCATGAGCTTGGTCAGCACCACGTTGAGCTCCCACGCCGGGGCCGGAGCCTTCACCGGCGGGAACGATCTGAACAGTCCCTTCATGGACTCTTTCACCAGACGATGAGATCACAAGGACGTCCGCCCCGTGGTTCTGGTGTATCGGGAGATCGCAGCAAGATGAATCTTGATGGACGCTTGCGCCAGTCCAGCTTTGGCCAGTGTCAGTAGGTACGGCAGTACTTGGGGAGCCGTAATCTGTAGAGGGTTGATTTTCTGTGCGTGGCACCAGACAGAGAACCTCTTCCATTTGTGTCCGTAGCATTTAGGAGTCGAGGACGCCCTGGCCTTTGCAAGAACCTCTCTGCAGTCGGCCGGTATGTCGTATCCTCCAAACTCTAACGCTGCAGGAGCCAGGCATGCAAGTTCAGCGACTTCGGGTCGTCATGGAGGATGGCGCCTCCTTCCCTGGAGAGCAGATCCGCGTCCACTGGCAGCTTGATTGACAGGGATGCTGACAAGTCCAGAAGGTCCAGGAACCATATCTGCCTCGGCCACGCAGGTGCGACGAGGATCATCCTGCACCGTGACCTCTTGAGTTGGTTGATGAGCCGGATCAGCAATGGCAATGGAGGGAACGCGTATAGGAACAGGCCCTCCCAGGGGAACGAGAAAGCATCGCCCATGCTCCTCGGCTGGGGAAACCTGCTGGCGAACCTCCGGCACTTGGAGTTTGTCGCCGTCGCAAACAGATTGATCGGGGGCGTGCCCCACCGTCGGAAGAGGCGGTCCACTAGATCCTGTCGTAGTTCCCACTCGTGGCACGAGCGCAGCTCCCTGCTGAATGAGTCGGCGATGGTGTTTTTTATCCCTGCCAGATGAAACGGCACCAGAAACATCCTTTGGGCGACGGCCCAATGCCACAGGTCCTGCGCCTCCCTGGACAGGGCTGGGACCTGGTTCCGCCCTTTTTCCTGATGTAAAACATGGTGGTGTTGTCGGTGAAGATCCTCACCACCTTGCCCTTGAGGGACGGAAGGAAGGACCTGAGGGCCCAAAACACTGCACGGAGCTCCAGGACGTTGATATGGAGGGACTTCTCAGTCGGGAGCCAAAGGCCTCTCGCGTGCAGATTTTCGGTGTGCGCTCCCCACCCTTCCAGGGAGGCATCCGTGGTCACTGTCTCCTGGTGGCCGGGGGTCTGGAAGTCCATGCCCACCGTCAGATGCGCGCGGGTGCCCCACCACCGGATCGCTCGTCGGAAACTCTCGTCGAGTGTGATGCTCTCCTCGAAGCTGCCCGTCGTCTGGATCCAGCGCGCGTCCAGGAACTCCTGCAACGGGCGCATCCGGAGCCTGCACAGGGGGATGAGGTAGATGCAAGAAGACATCATTCCGAGGAGGGACTTGATGGACCTCACCTTGGCCGCGTTCGCCACCAGCATCCGCTGTACCTTGCCCAGAATGGCCCTCGTCCTTTCCTCCGACGGGGAGGCCAGAAGGGACACTGTGTCGAGCTTCGCTCCCAGAAACAGTGCGTCTTGCGCGGGCACCATGTGGGACTTGGCGTAGTTTACGGAGAATCCCAGGTCCGTGAGAAGTTGGACGGTCCTTGCCGTGTGCTCCACGGCGAGCTCCCTCGTCTTGGCTCGGATGAGCCAGTCATCCAGGTAGGGGTAGACGTGGATCCCCTCTCGGCGCAGCTGCACCGCCACTGGTGCGAGGCACTTGGTGAACACCCTGGGTGCTGACCGTAGTCCGAAGGGGAGGGCTCTGAATTGATAGTGACGCCCTTGGACCACGAACCTGAGAAACTTTCGGTGTCCCTTTAGGATGGGAATATGGAAGTAGGCATCCTCCAAAATCCAACGACGACAGGAAATCGCCCTCCTCCAGCTGACCCAGGACGTGTTGGAGGGTGACCATCCGGAACTTCTGTGCCTTGATGAATTTGTTCAGTCGTCGTAGGTCCAGGATGAGGCGCCATCCTCCCGTCTTCTTCTTCACGAGGAAGTATCTTGAGTAAACTCCGGAGCCCCGAAGCCTCTTTGGGACGAGTTCGATGGCGCCCTTCCTGAGCATCGCCTTCACCTCCAAGAGAAGTTGAGGGACGTGAAGTTCTTTCCTGGCCACAGGGGGGACGCGCGGACACCTTCTTTGGAGCTCGAGCGCGTGGCCCTGCGCTAGGGCATCCAGCACCCAACGGTCGGTGGAGATGGACTCCCACACGCTGACGAAGCTCGCCAGCCGGCCTCCCACCGGGGTGCTTCAGTGGGGGCCCGACCCCACAGCCGGTTCAGTCCTGCTTCGACGAGGCTTTGCCGCCTTGACCTCCTTGGCGACGACGGCGGGGTCCGCCTGACTTGCCTCGTCCCCTGTAAGCTTCCTGCGACGACGAACGGGCCGCTTGACGGTAGGTGGAAAACCCGCCGCCGGAACCTTTGGAGGCGCCCTTGCCTCCGTCGCTCCGAAAGGGCGGCCGCCGTTGCTGGAGAACCCCGAGAGCCCGGGCCGTCTCCGTGTCTGCTTTGATGGCTTGAAGGGAATCGTCCACTGTTTTCCCAAACAGGTTGTTTCCATCGAACGGCATGTCCAAGACTCTGGTCTGCACGTCTTGACGGAAGTCAGTAGCCTTGAGCCATCCACGCCGCCTAAGGCACACGCCGTTGCCCAACTGGCGAAATCCAGTGTCGGCGATGTCCGTCGCAATCGTGATGGCGTGGTCCGACGCCACCTCATCTTCCTGCAAGATCTCTAGGGCTTCCGCCCTGTTGGAGGGTGAATCCTCCTTTTCTTAGGGGGAGGGCTCCCAGAAGGGCCTGGTTCCGGGTCCCCCGACGGGAGTGGTTCCTCCGCTGGTGGTAACGGCAGTCTCGTCCTTATCTCCGAGCATAAGGACTGTATAGCCAACAAAATGGCCGCCGAGTTGCCTTGCGGCGCTGGTAGAGGGGAGTCCGACGGGCGGTCAGGGGCCCCGTCGGCACCCTCGACGATATCGTCGTCTCCTGCGTCGGGATCCCTCCCGACGGGCTGGTCTTCTTCCACGCCAACGCCGTGGCTTAAGACCTCGATCAGCTCTTCCTCAGAGGTTGAGGCCGAATCCACGACGACCTCCTGCCCCCCCTTTTTCTTCTCTGCCGGGGGTTTCACGGGGGTCTTGTCGATGGGCATAAAAGAGGACTCCCTCCGCGGTGGCAGGGAAACTCTGAGCCCCGAGGTCGCCACCACTGGTGTAGCCTCCACAGGCTGAGCCAGGGCCGCCGCGACTGTCTCGATAGAGGCCTTGGCCGGATGGATTAAGGCTTTCACCACCTTAGGTGCGCTCACCGCCTTCTCCTTGGGGGGGGGGGGACACTGCCTCGCTCCCCCTCCGATGGGGCCTTCAAGCTCGACCGGGGCTTCTCCAGGAGCTTCGCCGGGTGCTCGGCCTTCCTCTTACCCGAACCAGAGCGTTGGCTCATGGTTGATGGTGCCGGGGAGGATGCGCCCTGCCTGGCGCCCGTAGAGCCCGACCGTTCGGCGCTCCCGGTGCCAGCCGACTCGCGGTGCTTGGCCTTGTGTTGGACCCCCGCCGCCGGGGCGTCCTCAAAGGTCTTACAAGACCGCTCGGATTTCTTCCTCTTCTTCTCGCCTGACGGGCTCTTCCCTTCCAGCCAGTTGGCGAGACGTTGATGGCGGTCCTTCATGGTCCGCTCCGACATGTTGCCGCAAAACGCAGTCCTTTTCCACGTGCGTCTTGTCCTCATGTAGGCAGTAAACACAAAAAGGAGTGTTCGTCCTCAAAGACATTCTGCAGCTGGCATCCAGGGCAGACCCTGAACAGTTTTCCGGGCGTCGAGCTTCCCTTCTCCTGGGCCATGTCCGAGATGGGCCTGAGAAACTTCTGGAGTCCTCCAAAAGCGTAGCTCGACAAAATCTTCACCCTTGAGGGGCGTAGACGAATCCGACACGGGTCCCCGTTGATCGGATGAAGAGTCGGTGGAGCTTGAGGCTCTTTTTGACCGAAAAAACGAAGTTTTTGAGAAAAAACGTGAAAAAATAGCACTAACGCTCGAGAGCAATAGCACGAGGATCCCAACACTTGAACGTGCGGTAAAAATCTGAAGATGGCTGCCAGAGGCGGGGCTTAGGTAGAGGGCAGTCATTGGCTGTGGTCAGTATGACGCAGAGATCAGTGATTGGTTACTACTACGAAAGACAGATCAGAAACGAAACTGATACTGGTTTTTTCTTTACCGAGGATTCCCAGCCTGACGACGGGGAATATTCATGAGCATGTGAATCCATGCCAGACCCCATGCTGGAGAAACTTGAAAGCGTCGTAGGAGCAACCCTGAAAAGGGTGGTAAACAAGGTGGTTACTTATCTCTTGATTGTGAATATTTATTCGAGGTATTCACAAGGAGATTGTACAGCGATTACAGGAAAACCTCAATTTGAAGAACGGTATGCTAGCTTCCCAGGAGGTCAAGTGATGGTGGCAGGGGATTTAAACTCGGATTGTGGGAGAGGTAAAGGGCATCCTATTAACAAGAATTGCGAAGTTGGAGGCTCCCGAAAGGGCACACAAGGGCAGCTAACCAGGCAAACAATGGAGGAATGGGGTTTATGTTGAATGACCAACTCAGAGGGGATTTCTATCGATACGGCATTGCAGAGGGGTAATTCTTCCTCGGTATTGGACAATGTGTTTAAACCGGGACTGCTGAATTGTGCGAGGACTTTCAGATTAAGGATAATAGTCTGATAGATAATAAGATGTGAATAGCCTCCTTTTCAATTAAGTTGGAAGATGGGGTCACGTATGGTCCTAACCAATTGGTAGTAAATGGGGGGTGCAATCGTCTGTAGTGGACAGACACGAAGATGCTCCTCTTTCATAGTCAGATGAATTACACATTTGCGCAAAAAAAGTTGTTTACACTCTGTGGGGACAATGAATTGGACATTACAAGGTCTATGCAGCACCCATTACATTTCTTTGGGATGGTCAATCGGTGAAGCGCCATCCTCACCGATCTGATGTAGTTGTACAAGGACAGAAGCGGGCTAGCAGGAAGTCGATCAGCAGTATTAGAGGGAGTGATTTAAATGTGAGTAAGAAGGAAACCCTAATTAGGAACGAAAGGCAAAGGATGAAGAACTGGAAGAAAGCCGATTGTCATCAGTTAATACAACAGGCTGGTCAACTCATGTTGGCTATTGTGGGGGAGAGGAAAAATACATTTCTGGTCCATCATACACTGGATGTCCAACCATATGCACAGCATGTGATTCTAAGCAGATTAACAAGCATCAGAAATGCCATTTAAAATGAAACAATGTGAAGTTCAGTCTAATCGCATCATAGAAGACGTGTGGGTGCAATACTTCCAACAGTAATTTAAAGAACCAGGGAGAAAGCCACACCCTATGGATAGACCAGGAAAACGTGAGACAGTGTTTAGAATTTACGAGTGTGGACGTAGAGTGTATTATTAAATGAGCTAGTAGCTAGCGAGCTGGGGGCCCGAATGTTCAAATATCTTTAAGCCATCCCCTAAAATGTGTTCAAGTATAATGCATATCTTATTTAAGGATATCATGTGTAATCGGCAGACCCCCGAGACCTGGAAAAACACCTATGTTGTCCCTATATGGGAGTCGTGGCTGGTGGGCGATTGATGTAGACCAGGACTGCCAAAGCTCCGGCTGCATGATCAGTGAAAATATCCTGGTTGCAGGGATACACGTCAGTTTGAACGTCTGATTTGAGCCGGGGACAGTGTGCTGCACTGGGAGCTGCATCGGAGTACCGGGGAGAAAGCTGCCTTCACCGGGATCCCCGCAGAGTTGAAAATAGGCGTGCAGAGTACCAGCAAAGTCAACAAGATCGCTGTCGCAAGGCACTGACAGCGCCACAAGCAAGCAAAGCCGGGCCGCAGGACCCTGGCCTCAGACGGCGAACAGAGTGAGCCTGACCCACGCCGATATCCTTGGGGCCGGCGGGGCTGGGAGGCCTGCTCATTAGCAGCAGCTGTTTAGTAATGGTGAACCACTGACCTTTAACGAATGCAATACGGCCTTTAACATAACTGAAAGGGAAAGGTTTCACTATAACCAATTGAGACACTGCTTACCACCCCCGCCCCACCAACACGAAAAGGTGTGCCACTAGAACGCTGAATGCCCTTGAAGTAAATATCCAGGGGGGAATCTATAAACGGCGTGTCTCTCAGCTGTATAGACTACTGGATATGGGTAACCCTATAGTATGTCATCCATACATGTCCAAATGAGCAGAGGATATTGGGGAAGAAATGGAGGATGATGCTTGGTTAAAAATATGGACATGATTACATAAATCCTCAAAGTGTATTACAGACAGAGAATATATGTATAAATGTTATCGTTGGTACTTGACTCCAGAAAGACTAAACCGCATGTCCCGAGATTACTCAATGTACTGATGGCGTGGATGCTCAGTGGAGGGCACTCTCTATCATATGGTGTGGACATCGAAGAAAGCGGTATGTTCTGGAAAGAAGTTCTAAGAAAAATGTAAGACATTACGGGACTATTGGTGCCGATGGAACCTCGGGTGGTGCAATTGGGTGACACGGGCAACAGGGTATTTCCCTTAATGGGGTCTATATCCACATTAATTGGACATCTACTCCTAGTGGCTAAACTGACTATATCCCGAAATCGTAAATGGCTCTAGGGCCCGGTGATCCAGATGTAGTGGGTTAAGATATAGGATATGCTGGTTGCTGAGAAAATTACTGCCCTATATGAGGGGAGATGCACTAAATATGTTGCCATTTGAACACCCTTTATGAAATTTGCAGACAAATACCAGGGTGTCGTAGGTAAACTCCCACTCATGCAGCAATTCTCAATGTTGTAAACATGACTGTTGGGGGATTGGGTTCAAGTATGTGTCTATGGGCCGTCTTGGTCTCCTATACGGAGGAAATGTCATGTTGCACTCTGTAAATGGCTGCTTGTGAGTCTTGTCAATATATGTATTTGGAATATGATCCATGTGATCTTGTCATGTCCCACAGTAGTAAATAAAAAAAACTGAAGAAAAAAAAAAAAACATGCACACCCAGGAAGGGGGGGGGGGGGGGGGATTGCTATGCCATATGCGGTTTGGTCTTTGGTTTTGTGTACTGTCCTATGGATTGTTTGTATGCTGCTTTGTGACTGCCATTAAAGACGCTTACCAACCTATCTGAAGAGTGGATGAGTCTGTGGTGAATTTTGGTACGACATGGTGCCACCACCGGATTCCTGTTGGCCTGTGGAGAAAACCCAGGGGTCGCCAGATGAAACTGTCAGTGATCCCTGAAGGACCATGGTAATTATAATTATAATTGTTCTTTTGTAATACGCTTAATACCAACAAGTGGTTTTTAAGCGTGGGATTGGGATTGAAACGTCTGTTGCGCCGAGTTGTCTTGCTTCCAAGAAAAAAGCGTTGCCCCCGAGTAAGACTATTTTGTCCATAAAAGTGGACAGCTGGAAGGTGCACATGGGGAGTTGGGGGAAATAGGCAGAGCAGATGCGGAAGAGGAGCTGACGAAAAACATGGGTTGGTGAACGCAGTTAATCGCATTGCTATCTGTCATGCTTTTATGTTCTGTTTTCCATGGTGTATCTGGTAATGGGTTGCATGAAGTGTTTGCCTCTGGATCCAGGAAAACAGTCTGGTAATTTGGGAAAGAAGGAAGGTACCCTGCCTATTTGACGTTAGTATGGTCTGTCGAAGAAAAACAGGAAGTAACAAAGTAACAAATAGGAAAAGTAACAAACACCTAAGCATTATAGACATGCAGAACACAATTACAATTAATGAAACAAAGAAATAATGACAGTTAGAGTAAAGAAACATAGAACAGGGTCTTGAGTATGTGAATCGTGTATGAATGCAAAGAAAGAACACCGGATGCGTAGCCCAGCATCCTATCTTGTCTGATCCCTTTCTCTCAACCGCACTCTACATGTGCAATTTAATCACCAATATCGTAGTACGGGAACTGTAAAAGGCTTTGTTTTCCTCTGTATGTGTGTTTTTGTTTCCCTACCATCGTCTCTGAGAGCTAGACCGGTGTGGGCATTGGGTAGCATACCTGGGGACATACACTGACGGACTGCCACGTCACGAAGCACGGTTACCAGGTGTGAGAGACCTGAAGGTGTCCCCCTGACTAGTGCCTGGGAATCTGTCAACCAGGTGGCCAGGACAAGGCCATCGCTATTGGATCCAGTTCCTGGGGTGGACCCGTGAGGGAGGATCATCTGGAGGAGGTTCCTTGGGAGTGGAAGTAGGACACTGACGGGTGAGACGCGGTATCCCACTTCTCATTACACCTTTTGCCCATCCTACCCCGTAGGATATTCACACTCTACCCCCCCATGCCTCTTTCCGATATCAACACTTTCGCACACGATGGACAAACACCAGAGCCGTTTATCTGACATTTCCCCAACACAACGGTCAGGCCAAGTCAGGCAAAGTCAGACAATTTACCAGAATCTCACACACCCGACAGCCCTTTCCCTTTCCCCACCGGGATCAAAGATGGAGAACAAGAGCATAATACGGGCAAGGCAGAACGCACGACGGGAGAGATATCCAAGCATGGCAGTACAAGAGGAGGAGAAAGATGGCGCAAACCATGAGGGTGAAAGGGGAGAAGCAACCTTGCCCTTTCCGACCAAGGCCCATGAAACCTCAGCAGAAGGAATCGTAAGACCGCAAACATCCTTACACTGATAAGCTCGACAGAGGGATTTGATCTTGATTTTGTGTACTTTTAACGTGCACCAGGCAGAATAAACTGCATTCGGGCGCAGATGTTTATTATCGTTTCTATCGATCAAGATGATCAAGGTATTCACGGTATAACGGCTGGTGTATAGATCTCTAAGATTTACTTAAATAGGAAGGTTTTTAATGCCTTTCTAAAGCTTTCCGGCAATGAACATAAGCCGAAAGTAAGTGGCAGCTGGTTCCATAACTTTGGACCAAAGACCGAAAACCTCCTATCCCCCTTTGAGATCTGTTTAGTCCGGGATATGGACATTAGCATTTTATCTCTCGAGCTGAGATCTCTGGTTGGCTCAAGGTGGTGGATCCGAGCACTCAGATATTTTGGTGCGTGATCGTAAAAGCATTTGTACATAAGGCAAGCCATCTTGAACTTTACCCGATCTTCCACCATCAGCCAGTGGAGAGATCTACGTGAGGCTGACACATGATACCAGGTGGTATCGGCCTTGACACCTTCTTGGCTTTCTTCGTATCGGTTCATCACAGCCGGTGAGTTGAGGGGGAACCGATTAAGAAACCGAACTGTGTAGAACAAATGTAGCAAATGGCTGATTGCAGAATGTACAAAAGAACTATTAATATGAAAGGGGAGAGCAAGCTGCAGATGAACCAGGCACCACGTGGGTGCACACTCGAGAATCTCTGGGCGATTACCCGATAGTTGAAACTACTGTTAACTGAAGGCCTTGGGAAAGGCGAGAAGAGGGTCAAAGTGGTCATACAGGGTCTAGTAAAATCCTCTGAACAGTCGAAAGTCTTTGACCGTCAGATGTTCATGAAGCTAAGGGAAGTGATTCCCACATCGTAAGAAATAAGGAACTGTGTGATTGGCAAGAGTGAACCCGACGGAGGGATTCCGATGGAAAGGGATGAAGCTTAAGTCCCAGTGTGTTGACAAGAATGAACCCGGCAGAGGGTTGTCCACAGTGAACTGTTTAAGACATTAGGATTTGTGAAGGTCACAGAGGAGATTGTGTTGAAAGCCGTAGTGAACCCGACTGAGGGAGGCTAACATTCGAGAAGGGTCTGACCCCAAAAGAGGGGGATCCAGGGGTGAAAAGGCATCACCCAACATACAAGCAGAAAGGAACTTTTTGTTATTTTGACTGTGGGCCAGGGTGCCTTTGAGCTCTCGGAGAGGTCAAACTATTTGTGATTATTGTCTGGTGAAACCGTTTTGTTATTGGATTGAGGTTGAAGTAGTGCGGGCACCACACTGGTTGCTTAGTTTTGAACAGGGTTTTAACTGGTTATTTTTTCCCTTCCAGCTGCTTACTAATTATGCCGGGCTTATGTAGTGGTAAGACTACGGCTTGTAAGTTGTAAATATCTGATGATCATCTGGGGGGGGGGGGTCCAACATGTTGGAACAGCAAAATGTCTCGACACCAAGGAATCACAACGATTTACCATCTAGCATAGACTGTTCAGTCTCACTGATTCATGTTGAACCAAAGGACTTGACTGAACCTGTGGGATCGAATACAATTTCTGATGTATCAATCTTGGCTCCAGTTGTGCGGTCTGAACTTGCCAAAAGAGTTTGCCTCTCCTTAGGTGGGCCTACTATTCAACGTTTGTATAGATCCTTGTCTTTTATACGAGGTATGGCGGAGGTTAAACTGTACTATCTGCCACAGCTCGCCCCCATTACCGGATGCCCACACCTTTAATCAACTGGGGCCTGCTGCAACATTCTGTTCATCTCCATCTTCGGAGGCAAGTCCTGCCAGTAACATCATGGGCCATGTTCCACAAGCCCAGGAAGAGCCCATCGTGGAAGCTTTCTCCTTTCCAGTTATGAACCAGATTTTGGACGCTATGGACCGGGGCCATAACATGAAAATGTATGTTCTAAGAGAGGTTCGCTCTTCTTTAAAAGACATGTTAGCTAAAGTGAACTTTGAGGGTTTCATTGTGGCACTGAGTGTCCCGGGGGCTATTAGCAAAAATGCACTGTTTAGTGGCGTATCGACCTCAGCAAATTTAGCCTCTGTTGCAAGTAAAACCTCTGTGCTTGATTCTTGATTCTTCCCCAACTCCCAGCAAGGCTAATGAGCTGGGAGGTTAAGAGGAGGAAGTGGTTGCTTATCGTCGGAGTGTTCCAGCTAAGCCTTCTACCTTGTGTCCTATTGCATCATTAGATTCTATTCCCCCTCAACAAACCCCAGAGGCAGACTGCTGTGTCGTCTCTTGGGACAACTGTCGGGGATGCTATAGTAGCACCAAGGGTGGTTGGGCGCAGGAGGAGGAAGAAAGCGAAAACTCTTACTCAAACAAGGTTGGTTCCCTGTAGGTCCAATAGAGGCTCTTTAAAATTCCTATGATCTTTGAAGGCTCAGACTGAAATATTTTCTGAGGACAAACACCAGGCTGTCCTGACACGGGCCGCATTTTCGAAGGGGGAGTGGAGCCCGGGTAAAGTGCAAAACGTTGCCTTTGAGTCTGAACAAATCTGTTGGTCACCCCTCCTTGATTTCCCAACAAAAAATCCTTGATAACAGTATATCTTAAACCAAGAAAGGTTGATGTTACAGAGGTGGCAGTGTTAGGCAGAATTATATGCAGTACCCTTTGGGAACACCACATACAATTAAGACTACAAGCGACAGTACAAATTCACCTTTGGTACAAGCCTGTACTACACAGTTAAAGTGGTAGCAGTGGCTGAGCAGCCAGACTTATCTCAAGAGTAAGTGAGCAGTATCAGATAGCTACACAAATGACAGAAATTACTATGATTCAAACAAACACTGACTCAAGGTTTTCAAGTAAAAGAATATACATTTATTTTACTCTTCAGTTATAGAACATTTCACTATTCTAAGCAGTTTAAAAAAAAACACACTCTTAATACACCACACAAGTCCCAATAAGTTCCAGACAAGTTAAGCTCACAAAATGAAGTGGGAGCAAAATGACACACTAGCAATTTAAAAGGGAGGGAAAGACAAAGTTGATAGAAATTGAACCACGCCAACAGGTAAGTACTCAGGGTAATTGAGCAGTAGGAACTACAATGATATAATCAGCGAAAAAAGGCTTAGGGCCAAAGTCAATAGGACAAAAGTATTTTGCTCAAGATCACACAGTTTAGGGTAGTTTGCGGTAAAGTTCGTGCCACGGATTCTGCACAAGGTTGGTTGGCAGAAAAGTTAGTTCAAAGAGAAGGACAAGCCCTCGGATTGGAGAAAGATTTCACACACTTTCATTGCGACTGAACGAAACAACCAGATTTGCACAGTACCTTAAAACGGAGAGGGAGCTGTAGCTGAGGCGGACGTTCCTTGTAGTTCCTGCAGGCTCACAGTTCCTGAAGCGACTGTCGGACTGACAAGAAGTAGGAAGACTGGAGGGTTCTGCACTACCCTGGGAAGAAACCAGCAGCAGAGCAAAGCAACGAATAAAAGGTGCGCTACTTAAAACCCAAGCAGGGTTCGACCTTCCTGGCTATCCGGCCCACTGTAGCGCTGTACAGCGAATTCGACCAGAGGAGAGGTCCTGGCTTGAAGTTTGGGCGAACTGGTTGGTCCCACCAGCTCAAGGGAAGAAGTTTCCTGGAGGATCTTCTCCGTCGTCAGATTCTGAAGATTCGGACCTGCAGCAGGGCTTTACCGGGCAGTTCAGTGGTTGCAGCCTGGCTGTCAATCACACAGCAGGGTGGCTGTCCTGGCAAGGACAGTCACCCAGCCAATCAGACAGGAGTGCGACATGGGTTACCAAGGGAACCCATGGCAAGGGTCCTAAAACCCTTCCCTCACATCCTGTCTACCCAGACTTTCAAGCGCCTAAAGGAGGGCTTCTGTGAACGAAGGGACCAAACCTGGTTTGGCACACAGAGTAAAACACAAGAAAGACATTTACACAAAGAAATGGCGAATAAACCCTGCCGGAACCGTAATAATATATATATATGGTCAAGCGGATTTATGTTTGAGGCTAATATAATAGCCTAAAACAATACCATGGTTATTTAAGATAACCGCGGTATAAAAAAATAGCGTAGATTCCACTGCCCCAGCCAAGTCTTGATGTAAAGGGAGCGGAACAATGCTCCAACAGACACAGACAAAAAGGG
Organism: Ambystoma mexicanum; assembly: GCF_040938575.1. Taxonomy (NCBI): domain Eukaryota; kingdom Metazoa; phylum Chordata; class Amphibia; order Caudata; family Ambystomatidae; genus Ambystoma; species Ambystoma mexicanum. The sequence continues at coordinate 510,262,332 of NC_090927.1, read as the reverse complement.
ACAAGAATCAACCCTTTCCATTACTCCATGTAAGATGGGGTGTACTCAGTCTGTGGTAAAAGTGACTAAATAAAGTTAACGGCAACTTTATCTTTTCTGGGGGACAGTAGTAAGCCCCAGAAAATTGAGTCGGTGGGAAGTCTAAAAGACAACCCTGTGTCATTGCACTGAAGGTGCTGTGTAACACACATGGAAAAATATGGTGCCATGGAGTAGGTGAGGCTCCAGTGCCCGAGATCACACAAAAAGTAGAAATACACACAGCAAAACACATGTAAGAGTGGGAAAAAAGGCTCACACACTTACCAGGTGAAAATAATAAATCCCAGAAATCCAGCAAAGCTGCTGAGGGACTCAGTAGGTAAGGGAAATTAGCCATTTATGAGAAGTCTCCCTAACAGGCATTGAATGTCTTCTCTTTGTCAACTTATTCCATCGATGTTGGTGCAGATGCTACCCAGTCCTGTTTGCCGCCGGTATCCGTTTCTTCTTCGCTGCTGCCACCTAGGGTGAAAGAAGGCATTAGTCAAGTGGCCCTGGGTCCTTGTATTTTTTCTCATTCGATCCCTAAAAGAAAACTTGACCCAACAGCCCGCTCCTTTGTGTCAGTTGAAGAGTCAGCCAATTTATCTGATACTGCTCCTCAGAGCTTCCTTACCATGGAAGAAGGAAGTAAGTCTTTAGCCAATGGTCCGAGGTCGGGTGGTCTGTACTCAGGCCCAGTTACACTACCAAGGGGTCCTCTGGGGGGTGTGGGGGGCTCTACTTTTAGAGTCCCAGTAAGAGTCTAGGTTCTCAAGGAAGGCCCAGCTTTATTGTCTGGTGGTCCGCCCTTGTCTTTTGGGGTGGGGAGGGGGTTGTTCAGCTGAGTTATGTATGCTTAAGTTGTACCTTTAAGGTTAAAGAACTCTATCCCCTGAATTGTCAATATATTCTGTCCTTGTTTGGGCAAGTTCTCTTCTAAAAACACAGCCAGAATCTTCTTTCTAGACTGCCGCCGCGTTGACATGGTGAAAATAGGTTTTTACTCAACTTCTAATATAGTTATGGCTGCGGGAGAATCTTTTTAATATGGGCTATTCGCTTTCCAAAGATTGGCCCCAGGAGGGCTCAGAACCCATCCAGTCGGGGGGACTGGAGGGGGGAGGGCGTGGGCTCAGAAGCTATCCCCTGTGACCCCTTAAAGATAAGTGTACAATTGGTTGCTGGGCAAAACACCACTGACATTACTCGACAGACGACAAATCACCACGTGACCTATGATTGGTCTCACATTATCAATTCTTTGCATCACCATAACCCAGTGCAAAGGGGCTCCTGTTGAACCTCCCTGGTGAGTTTAGTGTCATGGAACACGCGTGGGTTTAACCATCTTTGTTCTGATGCAGACCTAATTTGTGTTCAAGAATCCCTTCTGCTTGATGTCCCTTTGGTTGATGGGTTCACAGTAATTCATGAGCCCGCGAGAAAGGGCCTAAAAGGACGACCATATGGTGCTTTATTTTGTGCCTGGCGCATCTCGCATGATTCAAAGATAGAGGCCATAGAAGTGGGTCGGTCAGACATGTTAAACTGCAAAATAACATGTTTCCATCCACTCAGGCACATTTTGTGTGTTTTGATTGTTTTAAATGTGTATTTGAATCCTGCAACAACAATTTTAATTGACTTTTTAGCAGCCATTGCCAATGTATTTGAAGATCACATGTTATTACCTAATGTCTATTTTATAATTTTGGGCGATTTTAACTCAGAATGTTTAGATGCCAAGTGGTATCACCTGGGATCCCTAAGGTCTTTCTCCCAATCTGCTCGTGGGCTGGTAATACATGCTTGCTTGGATGGATGGTTTGGACTTGGTTCCTTTAAATGGTCATTCTCAGGATGCCATCCCTCATGGTTATACCTGGTCAATTGCCCAGTCAAGATCTATTTAGATTTTGTCTTTGTATCCTCCTCCGTCCTGCCTTTTATGGACTATTTTAGTGTGGAATCTGACAATGCCAGCAGTCATTCACGTTTTAGGGCGGGTTTCGGGAGCATTAATAGAACCGACTCCCCCGATCTGCTTTCCGACGCACTGAAAATTAATCCTGGTAACCATGTAGTTATATGGAAACCTAAATATGCTCACAGATTTAACGCTAGTATTGATGTGGATTTTGTGTGGGGTCTTTTTGCAGAGATGTTTCCACGTTCATTCTCTCCCCACCTTCAGAGTACACTATCTGTTCTTATACCAGTTTCGAATCTCACAAGTGAAAGTGGTTATGTGACATTTAGACATGTGTACAACAAGGAAATTTGTGAAAAGAAGACAAGGTTGAGAGGGAAGATAGGGGAAACGTTAAAAATGGGCATAAACATGGTACACACTATTGCCAGGCTTAGGTTATCGTACAGGAATTGGTTAAAGGGCCATCTAGCCTTGCTTCTCCAAGCCGATGGAGAGAAGATGCTTAGGGTATTGTCTTCCCGACAGACTACCAACTTTTGCAGACTTATTCGAAAGAGGGTGGAGGTGCAATCAGTCTATTTCAGGTCAGCATTGGGAGCCTTACTTTAGTACTTCTGAAGGCTCCAAAGAGGGGTGTTTCTCAAATGGAGGGCTTTTTTGGTGAGGATGCCTCGTCCCTATTGGACGTTCATTTAGCAGGAATTCTAATAGCGATTAAGAGGGCCAAGTCCTCCAACGCCCCTGGGCCTGACGGCTTAGCCAATTTAACGCTCAAATCAGACACACTTTTGTGGGTAGCGGTCTCATTACAGCTGTTTCATAATGTGGTAGGGTTTCACTCTGTGCCGGATACGTGGAGAGAGGCCATTGTTCTAGTAATATACAAAAAAGGGGACAGGGTAAATCCAGGGAATTATCGTCTCATCTCCCTTTTGGATGCCTTGTATAAAATCTTTTCGGGCTTTTTACGCCACGCCTTGGAAAGATGGGCTACCTCTGCCAATAAGTTGGACTGTAACCAGTCCGGCTTCCATAAGGGGACGAGCACTGCCCTTAACTGCCTGATTTTGCAACTTCTGAAAAAACAGGCGTTTCAAACAAAAAGGACCATTAACCTCTCACTTCTTGACATAATCAAGGCTTTTGATTGCATGTATCGCAATAAGCTATGGGGGATTGGTTTCTATGTTGGATTTCTTACACAAAGATCTGAAGAGCAAGGTCAAATTGGATAAGCGGGGTGGCTATTCAAGGTGGATCTCTGCTGACCATGGTCTGCGACAGGGTTGTGTTTTAGCCCGGTTTCTCTTCAATTTGTACATCTTGGGAATCAGGGATGCATTGGAGGGGCCGGGGTTAATCCTCAGAGGTTGTGCTAGGTTGTTCTCCAATATCTCCTCTATGCGGATGACCTCATCTTAATTGACTATACGGCAGTGGGAATACAGAAGTCCCTTTTGCGGGATCAGAATTTCTTTAGGGAATTGGGCCTGCGATAAATGTGACAAAATCCAAGATCTTGATCTTTAACCATAGAAAGATTTCCCCGATAAGATCTAATTTTGGATGGCTGTCAAGGAGTTCCCCCCTTCTCACCCGAGTTCGATCTTTGCTGGATTTCTTGATCGATGCCTTCTTGCGGACGGATCAAGTCTTGAATAAGGCTGCACGAGTCTCTTTCGACTCTAGCGTGCGTTCAAAGTTCCGGGATGCAAAGATCCAGGAATCCAGGAAATTTACAGAGTGCGCTACTAGCATACGAGTCCAGGAATCAAGAAAGGAAGGAAAGGGACTAGGAATGGGATTGGCTGGAAAGAAGCAAGGAAAACAATACCGCGAGCTACGGCGCACACGTCTGGTCGCTACTTCGCAATAGCATTGAGACGCGCAGAGCCACGAAAGGCGTGGTCTATTAATAGAACACGCTACGTCCAAGGTGTAGAGCGAGGAAGGTGTTTCACAGTGGACGGCCATGTTGGGAGTACAAGGGAGTGTAAGCCCTGTTGAGACAAGGACCAGGAAGTCCAAAAGGGGCGTGTTCTGTAGTTCATGACAGCATGCCTCCTCCGAAGACCCGTTCCTCCGGGTTTGCCCGGGTGTATAAGGTGGAATCTTCTGAGCAGTCGAGGGGCCTTGAGATTAGAAAGTGGTTCCCAGGTTCTTTCACTAGGAGGATATCCTTTCCATTCAACCAGGTATTGAAGCTTACCCCGTTTATACCTGGAGTCACATATTCGGGATACTTCATATTCCAATTGGTTGTCGACCAGCAGAGGAGGTCGTCGGCAGGATTTCCGGGAGGATTGGGTGTAGGGTTTTAATAAGGATGTGTGAAATACTGGGTGAATTTTCTTCCAGGAGTCTGGTAGTCTGATCTGGTATGAAACTGGATTGATAATTTCCTTGATGGGAAATGGACCATAGTACCGAGGGGCCAACTTGTTTGGCCGTAGATGTCGCGGTAGTAATTTCGAGGACAACCAGACTTGATCACCAATTGCATAAGAAGGACCTGGTCTTCTTTTGGAATCCGCATACCTCTTAGTCTGTGTTCTGGCCCTCTCCAAGTTTTTTTTGGCCTCCTGGTGTACGTTGTTGAGGGTTTCTATCCAGGAGTCGACAGTAGGTACTGGTGTAGGATGAGGGAGAACAGAGGGTAGAACCGATGGTTGGAAACCTTGGCTACAATTAAAGGGACTGGTCTTAAGTGCTGAATGATCGGAATTGTTGTAGGCGAATTCAGCCACGGGTATCAGGAGCGACCAGTCATCCTGAACCTTGGTGGCGAAACATCGAAGATACTGCTCTAGGGTCTGATTAGCACGTTCTGTGGCCCCATTGGTTTGGGGATGATAACCAGATGAGAGGGCGCGTTGGATTCCCAAAATGCGACAGATGTTTCCAGAATTGAGAGACGTATTGAGGTCCTCGATCAGATATGATCTTGGAAGGAAGTCCATGTAAACGGAATATATGTTCCAGGAAGATTCCAGCAAGCTCGGATGAGGATGGTAGCTTACACAGGGGTGTAAAATGAGCCATACGAGTGAACAAGTCTATGGTAACCATGATGGTCGTGTATCCTCGGGAAGGTGGTAATTCCACAATGAAGTCTGTAGCAATGAATTCCCATGGCCTTGTTGGCAGTGTAGGTTGCAGTAGATGACCCGCCGGTCTCTTGTTATGTTTATTTTGACTGCAGATAGTACAAGCTTTGATGTACTGCTGTACGTTGGTCTTCATTCCAGGCCACCAAAACTGTCTTTGTATGAGACGGAGGGTGTTGGTTATGCCACTATGTCCGGGGGGAAGGGTATCATGACAGAGGTTTATTATACTTTGTTGTAATTTCTGTGTAGGAATGACCAGTGCATTGTCCTTGAATAAATATCCTTCCTTAACTCTTAGGTTCCATGGATTCATCCTTGAAATATCCTTCAAGAGGTCAGAGGATTGGGTTTGCACTCGAATTTCTTCCAGGAGGTTGACTGCTTGAGCTACAAAGATCGTGTGGGGAAACATCTTAGGATAGGCCCCGTCTTCAGTAGTTACATGGTCAGGACATCGAGATAAGGCGTCAGCAATCAGGTTTTGTGATCCGGGAACATAAGTAATTTGGATTGGTACTGGGCAAAGAAGTAGACCCAACGCGCCTGACGACTGTTCCTGCACTCCAACGACTGTAGAATTTGAAGAATCCGATGGTCCGTGCAGACCTGAACTGGATATCTAGCACCCAGAAGTAGATATCGCCATTCAGTGAAGGCTTGGCGGATGGCTAACAGTTCCTTTTCCAGGACGGAGTAATGTGTCTCACTGGGAGTCAGGGTTTTAGAGAGGTAAGCAATGGGGTGTTCCAGTTTATCCTCAAATTCCTGCTTCAAGACCGCTCCTATGGCGTAGTTAGAGGCATCCGTTTCCACTAGGAATGGCCGATTTATGTTGGGTTGGGCCAAGATGGGGGCTTGCATGAACTCTGTCTTTAGACGTTGGAATGCCTTATCTTGCGGTGTAGACCAGATAAAGGGGGTGTCTTTCTTCAAGAGGGCAACGATCGGCTGAACGATCTCGGAAAAGGTAGAAATGAACTTCCGGTAGAAGTTGGCAAGTCCCAGGAAGGATTGAACTTGTTTCATGGACGTGGGAGCGGGCCATGCCAGTATGGCCTTTACCTTTGAAGGGTCCATACTGTCATGATGCCTACCTCCAAGGTGCCAGACAAGACCCAGCTACCCCAGAGGCAGACATGTCTTCAAGGGAAGTCACAACAGCCTCAACTTGAGGCTCTTTGGACTCAGTCCTGGCGCCTTTGGCGCCAGGCTCATATCGGGCCACAGTCCTGGCGCCAATAGGCGCCAGGCTCATAAAAGGGGACTTTGTGTTAAAGGTGCTTAGTGTTAACTTACCTGATGCAGACCATGCTGCAACATCCAGGCCTTCTGAGGCCTGAATGGGACTACTTTATCTTTGGAACCACTTAACCACACGGGTGTGGTCAGGGGAGGAATACATACCTGAGAGAGGAAGGATACATACCTGGAACTACTTTGAAGGCTATTTAAGCCACGCCCAAGCAGCAACTCACGCTTCGCGCTGTTCTGCATCTAGCAGCTGGACGCTCACCGTGTTTGCTCCTGCATTCTGTCTTCTGCCACTCCTGCCAGCATCCTGGAACACCTGCAAAGAGAGAAGAGAAGAGAAAAGGGTAAAGAAGAGTCCTTACCTGCTAAAACCGCATTCCGGAGACATCTCGCCGACGGTCCTGAAAAGGAAGACATCCATTTAAAAGCACATTGCATCGATCGCTGCAGCGCCGCATCTCACTCACCTGTACAAGGTACCACCACGTTCTACGGCGACATCTGGAATCGCAGCCACATCACCGCGCCTAAGGAGAAAAAGACAAGAATAAAGGTGAGAGGGGAAAGAAAACAAGGAAACCTTAATTTCCATTACAAAGCTTACCTGTTGGGTTATTCAAACTTCATTCCGGGTCGGTGCCGCTCCCTGGCATTTCCGGACCCCGGCCCCTAAGGGGAAAAAGAGACATCAGCGTTAGTGGGCGCATGAAAAGACGTTACCCAACGCCCATTTAAGACTTACCTGATTTCTTCTGGATTGATCTTTGTTTCGGGTCGGTGCCGCATCCAGGCATTTCCGGACCCCGGCCCCTATGGGGAAAAAAGACATCAGCGTTAGTGAGCGCATTGATACAAGGACACACAGAGAACTCTCATCAAGCTCACCAGAGTCTCATTCTTCGGTTCCACAGCTCTTCTCGGAATAGTTTCCGCACCTGAAAAAGAGACAACGAACAATTATTATTGCGGAATCATACTCATTAACAGAATCCTTACGGTACTATACCGGGAAAACTAAACTTGAACCCTCTACAATCAAAATCCCAGTGAAGTAACTGGATACAACACGCCCCTGCATGAGAAGCAGGATGGAGAGCTCAACCTTTCAAACCCTAAGGTGAGACTTCACGTGGGGGTCGCAGGAGGGTTTCGTAGAGGGGTGAGAAGGGAGCGGGAGGCTTATACTTTCTCCCGCAGATTGTTAATACTCCCTTTTCACATACAGAAAGATATTCCTGCGAGCCAGACAAGCCAGATTCGAAGGTCCGGTCCAGTCCATCTCCTGGGTCCTGCGCTTCACCATAGAAGAAGCAAAAACACTCCAAACCAGACCTGCGCCTCCATGGGAGTCAGGTGAGCGTAACACATACCAATTCCTTCTGGGCTAAGGATGAATCCTAGGTAGTGAACAGAAGTAACGTGAAACAAGCATTTTTCGGGTTTGGCTAAAAGTTTGTGTTCACAGAGTCGTTGTAATACTGCCTTTACATGTTCTTCATGCTTTAGAGGATCCTTGGAAAAGATCAATATGTCATCCAGATAGACAAAGACGAAGCGGAATAACATGTCAGAAAACACCCTATCCATAAAACGTTGAAAAACTGCGGGAGCATTAGCTAGTCCAAAGGGCATGACTAGATATTCATAGTGACCAAAGGGTGTTCTAAAGGCTGTTTTCCATTCGTCTCCTTCCCGGACACGGATCAAATTATAGGCACCCCGGAGATCCAACTTCGTGAATGTTACGGCGCCTCTCACAGCTTCCAGGATATCCGAGATCAGGGGCAGTGGGTACCGATCTTTGACGGTGCATTGATTTAAGCCACGATATTCGAGGCAAGGTCTGAGTTCCTTGGTGTCCTTCTTGGGAACAAAGAACGACGAAGCACCCGCTGGAGATTTTGAGGGTCTTATGGTGCAGTTTTCAAGGTTGGTATCCAGGTATTCTCGGAGGGCCTTTTTCTCTGGTTCGGAAAGGATGAACATTCTGCCGAAGGGAATCACTGCTGAGGGATCTGCATCTATGGCACAGTCTTCAGGTCTATGAGGGGGTAAGGTCTGGGCTATGGCAGTTGAAAATACATCAGCATATCCCTGATAGGCCTCTAGGACTTGTATGATACTGGAAACCATGAATGGTGTTTGCTGGTCTCTTAGTGGTTCTTTAGGGGGTGTCGAGGAGGGATCCAGGAATAGACAGTGGGACATACAAAACTCTGAGCCTAGGAATAGTGATCCTGCTGTCCAATTGATATACGGATTGTGCTTCTGTAACCAGGGCATACCCAATACCATGGGGTAATGAGCTGACTTAATGATGACAAATATAATCTGCTCTTGGTGATGGTTTATGGAAAGCTGGATCTCTTTTGTCTACAGGGTTATGGGTACTGAAGTGAGGGATCTTCCGTCGATTGCTTCCACCGGCTGCATGGTGCTTCGTGTCTCGTACGGAATATGATGACTAACAACCCAGTCTTGATCAATGAAAATTCCCATAGCTCTGCAGTCTACCAAGGCCAGAATGGGATAGGTGTTATTCTTGGAGGGCGACAGGAAGGCCTGTAGTATCACCAAATTGTTTTGTCCAGGAGAGTTCAAGGATGGAATTGATGTGGAGCAATCGTCTCTCTCCCGAAGCTCTGCTCCATCTAGGATCGGGAGCTGGCGTTTCCCGAACGCCGAGGAGGGGCTAGAGGACACTGCCTAACCAAGTGTTTGTCTGAGGCACAATACATGCACAACCCCGTATGAATCCTTCTCAAACCTTTCTAGCGGGGATATAGGTCCACGGAAGGCTCCTATCTGCATGGGTTCTGGTTCAGAGACTGAGCCTGGGTTTGTGTCCGTCTTGGTGGTACTCTCAAAGGACAGCTTCGGAGGATTACCTCTGGATTTCTTCTTCTCTGCCTTCCTTTCCTGGATACAGAAATCTATTTGCATGGCAAGGTCCATTAGTGCCTGGAATGAGTTTAGGCGAGCCACTCTGGCCAACTCATCCTTAATCTCCTCATTCAGTCCTCTCCTGAAAAGGCTAAAACTCGCCTCAGGGGACCAATCAGCTTCCTTGACTAATTGCTTGAATTGGGTAACATAGGCAAGCATATCCTGGGATCCTTGCTGAAAGTCTAACAGGCGTTCCTGGGCACTTTAGACCTGCTCTGGACAGTCAAACATGGTCTTAAGGGCTTGTATGAAGCCATCATAGTCAACTAGGAGAGCATCGCCGGAATTAACGAGGAGCGTAGCCCAGGTTAAGGCGTTTCCTGAAAGGTGGGAAATTATGAACCCCACCTTAGCCCTGGGAGTAGAAAAGTAGTAGGGCTTAAAAGTAAAGTGGACCAAACATGAATCCAGGAATCTGCAAAGGGTTTTTGCCGACCCATCGTATTTGTCCACTATGCCGCCCAGCAACACACTTTCTTTTGTGGCAGAATCACGGGATAGAACTAATTGTTTGAGAGCGGCGTTTTCCGCCTTTGGATTCTGCACCTCGGTTGATAGCTCTTGCATGCCACGCATCAGGTCCTGGACGGCCATTTCCATGTCCATATCGAGTTCGGTCGGGTGGCGTCTCAAACTGTCAAGTAGTTCCCCCCTTCTCACCCGAGTTCGATCTTTGCTGGATTTCTTGATCGATGCCTTCTTGCGGATGGATCGAGTCTTGAATAAAGCTGCACAAGTCTCTTCCGACTCCAGCGTGCGTTCAAAGTTCTGGGATGCAAAGATCCAGGAATCTGGGAAATGTACAGAGTGCGCTACTAGCACACGAGTCCAGGAATCAAGAAAGGAAGGAAAGGGACTAGGAATGGGGTTGGCTGGAAAGAAGCAAGGAAAACAATACCGCGAGCTACGGAGCACACGTCTGGTCGCTACTTCGCAATAGCATTGAAACGCGCGGAGCCGCGGGAGGCGTGGTCTATTAATAGAACACGCTAAGTCCAAGGTGTAGAGCGAGGAAGGTGTTTCACAGTGGACGGCCATGTTGGGAGTACAAGGAAGTGTAAGCCCCGTTGAGACAAGGAAGTTCAAAAGGAGTGTGTTCTGTAGTTCATGACAATGGCACATTGATGGAACCAGACTACCAGTGGTATCTGAATTTAAATACTTGGGTGTTGCCATTAGTTCTAAACAAGCTATGTTGCTGGGGACTGATGAATTAGGAATGGATGCTATTTCAGCGGCAGCCCAACTTGGTGTACTCAATGGAAAATATGGTTGTTTTGCAATGTTACCTGCTTTAAGATTGTATAACCAGGTGACTGTCCCAAAATTATCATATGGGGCAGACGTGAAGGACGACAATCAATTGGGCCAAGCAGGAGGCTTTTGTGTGGAAAAGATTTCTGAAGCTTCCTGGCGGCACTTTCTTTCCTCCTGGTAAAGCATATCTTGGGTATTACCTCGATGAGCACGAGGTTTGACTGCAGAAGAGTACTTCTCCTGCGCTCCATATTGTTTCCTCCAGTATTTACCCAGTTTGTTCATCTCAACACATTGTTTAAACAGGGTAATTGTGTAGTTCTTGAAAACTGGGTTAATTCAGTGTATTATATGATGTCTGATAAATCTCTTTCTCTGGAGGAGTTGGAGCGTAATTCAGGCAAGGTGAAGAAGTTACTTTACGAGGCTGACTGGATAAAAAATAGGGAGAATCTCTGCTCCTATAAAATATTGGACAATGTTTCTGTGGATATTAAGCCTCTGAATGTCTTGCAGAAATACCTATCCCAGCATGCTTCACAACACCTTATTACTCTTTGGTTGCGCGTCAATTTGGATCTTCCTACCAGCAATGTTATAGGTGATCGATATGGAGCGCCTCTAACTGATCGTCAATGTTGCTGCTGTAATCTAAATGAGGAAACCTTGAAGCACCTTATTATTGACTGTTCAATTTTAACTGGCCATTTGGCAGAGATTTTTCAATTCTATTTTAGCATTTGCCCACTTTTAACTTGGGCAGACTTGTGGTGGAATGTATTAAATAATCCAAAATATAGGCTGCTAATTACTGTAATTAACTTATTAAAACTGCTTTCATCATTGTATGAAATTAACTTGTGTTAGACACGTTTTTATCTTGTATTTTGATTGTCTGCATGTGTGTGAAGTTTGTCTTAACTAAATCACAAAATAAATAAATAGAAAATAGTGCTGAGGCACTGTTGAAGAGAAAGGAGCACATGTGCAACAGTAACAGTGGGTTGACTACCTAGATTTTAATCCTGAAGAGACCACCAGAATCAAAAATGCAAGCACACAGACACACAAGAAACGCTACAGGAGCAAATTAAGACACTAAAAACAGAACGGCAACCGGTCTGGTAATAGTCGCTATACCCAGTCATCCAAGGGTTACCTGCAACAAAAGAATTCCTGCATACATTGTTGTAGTAAGTTCACACTCAGTTATTCCGATTTCCTGGATTCCTGTGTTCCCTTGTCCTACCTCACTTGAACCTCTTGCTCCCCTTCCTTTCTGGCTAATCCTCGTTCGCCTACATTCTACTGTGTTCTTATCATGTTGCCCCAAAAGAGGAGGAATTATTTCTGCTGCTGCTTGTTGCTAATCCTACAGCTTAGGCCACTGGAAATCATCTGCCCAGTTCTTCATCTGGGAGGAAAACATCAGGGTTTGGCCCTTTTCTTTGGGAACTATGAGAAACCTGAAGGTGTCTCACCCACTAGTCCCCGGGGATTTGTCATCCAGGTGACCAGGACACAGCAAACGCTTTTGGATCCAGTTCCTGGGGGTGGACCAGTGCGGGAGGTTCACCTGGATGAGGGGTTTTAGGGGAGTGGAAGTGGGGCACTGGACGGTGAGATGTGGTATCCCCTTCCCTGTAACACCTTTTCCTGCATCCTACCAGGTAGGATCCCTAGGAACTCAACCCTCCATCCCCCAACCCCTTTTCCCGACAAAAAAACACTTTCTCACAGACAGTTCACCGTGAGTGACAACGGACGAACACCAGAGCCATATACCCGACATGTCCCGATACCATGGTCAGGCAATTACTGATCATTACACACACCTGACTTCCATCACACTTCCCCACACGGATAAAATGCAGAGCACGGAAGCACACTGACCGAGGAAAAGCACACAAGGAAACAGCAGTTCATAGATAGCAGTTTGGGGAAGTGCCCTTGACCTTTAAAGACTGTTACTTTCGTAAACCATGGAAAGTAAGAAGACTAAGACCAGGAACTAAATTTGAACAAACCAATACTGTGCATCAAAGGTCCCCGGGGCTCTCCCTCGTCGATAACCAAGGCAGGGAGGAGCAGTTGCTGTCTGTGGTACTGTTCTTGGCTCCTACAACAAAGCAGCACCAGTAAAGAGAGCAAAGCCGGTGAGTCGGAGAGACTGATACCAAACCAGCTTGCATTTGTACCAAGGTTGCAAGCAGCAAAATTGTATCAAGAAATCCAAAGAGGACAGCGTGTGAAATGTATGTGATGAGCGACGCGAATATAATTGGCAACCAAAAGGAGTGAATGAACTTTGGGAGGCCAAGTGAGATATCGTACACCGGGTGGTCCTGCGCCACGTAGGTACTCATTCAAAGGTCTCTGCTAGGTATCCAACATTCAGGAGGATAGCTCAGGGGCAACACGATCCTCTTGGAAGCAAGATGACGCAGAGCAACACAAGTTTGATCCCTGGGTCAATGCTTAGAAACCTCTGGGTATTAAGCGTGTTATAAATAACCCATTACAATTACCCATTACAATGGCAACTGTATTGTGAAACAGAAGTTTGTATCGAAGTGGTCCTGCAACGGGTCAAGCCAAATCCTGTGCACATTCGAAAATCTTTGATACACCAAGGTGAAATACAAATTGGTCCGAGCCCGTCTAAGGGAGACTAATTGAAAAGGGAAAGGATCTGAGCCCGGCTGAGGGGGAACTGTGGTGAACCGGGAGTCACCCAAGAAAACGAATATTCTCAGAACTTTGTAATAACAGGCAGGGTGAAGCACCGAAGTTGAATACTTGTAAGAAAATAACTGTGTATATTATTTTTTGTACATCAGGCCCTCTGAATCAAGAGACTTTGATGAGAAAAGAGACTTTTGCACAGACGGCCCTGTTGCTGGAAATAGAACTGTAGCCTCGTGTAGAATAAGCCAGAGTATGTGCTTTGCTCAAGTGAACCGCTTTACCTCATGCTGAAAACGTGGGTAAGGGAGGCAAACGGCCAGAATATCCTGACATAACATTTTGTGAACCCTTCTTAATTTTTCATGAACATTACCCCACACTATTTGTAAATTAGCATTAACGATTGGCAATAGTTTTTTTTAGTATAGGGCCTTTTATTTTGACAGGACTCCACTAGGACTGCATTATTATTATTATTTGATGGTCTTAGCTTGCTCCCATCCACAGATTTAGGTTTAAATGGCTGTTTATCACACCCTTTTGAAAGTTCAATAAACACCCTAGAACTGTGGTCACTTGTCTGTCTTACTGTTGATAGCATGCCTTCCTTACAGTACACCATGTTCGTTTTTTTAGTTTTGACTGACAGGGTGGCTTCCTCAGACCGTACTTTGTTAAAAAAAACAAAGAAGTGGCTTTTACTGATCGATTAGTACAGTGCAATATTGAAATCTGCCCCAGGAAAAGGGACTGGTCTAAGATAAACACCTGTAAACAAGCCAAGATGAAAATCCTGCAGACCATCTTGAGCAGTTGAAACAATGTTTTGATCAATATTCAGAAATCCTAGACACTACGGCTGCTGGTCCTCAAGCTGTAGTAAGCAGTTCGTCATGGGTCTGCAACCGAAAATAGCTGAAGGGATAAGTCTAGCTTGATTGTTTGGGACAGAAAAAAATGTAACTGAGGTCTTGTTAGCTGCACAGAACATTTATGAGAAAGCGGAGAGACCGAAAGAGTACTAAAGTGAAGCAAGCAAGCAAAGGCTTCAGACACACCTTGGCAAGGAAGAGAAAGGGTAAGGAGCCCCTCCCTGAAGTCAGAACAGGAGAACCATGTTGACAGACATACTGGCTATGTGTAGAATGATCAATTTAACTATTGCAAAGAATTTGGGCACAGGAAAGCAGAATGCCCGAACAGCCTGCACATGGAGGACAGCCAGCAGCACCCGCCTGTGCAACTTTCCGATCGCCTCCTCCACCACCCTCACTCAACTGTTAGGACAGCCGAGTGGTCCATGAAATTGTTGATCCAATCATCCCGCCTAATCCCACTGTTCCCTATGCTGATTGTGCTGTGGAGTTCAAAGGGTTTCATGTTTGGTTGATACAGAAGCACTGCGCTCCGCGTTTCAATTTCTCCAGGTTGTGTTTTCCAATGAAGTTGCTAATGCTGTTCGCATTGAGGGTATGCGGATGCCCCATCCTGCGTCACCCCCCTGTCTGTCACATTGGGGCCCATCTCCATAGTCAATGCTTTCTTGCTCAGCCGCTGCACTTGTGTTAACTTGTTGGGTTTGGATCAGCTATGCAAAATTAGTTGCTCCATCTACTGTTCACCTGATGGTATTTTCCTCGATATCGCAGTCCATTGCGAGCTTGAGATCTTGGCTGCGTTACAGGAGAAAGCTAATTTAACTCCGGGAATCCGGAGCACTGCACCCTCATTGCAACAGGGCTTTGTGGACTGAACCCCTTTAAATGTATGGTCTACACACGCAAATGAAGTTGGATGCGTACTGAATGTAGAACCAGTGAAGATCACCCTGAACCCAGCCAAGCCACGCATACCCCAATTTCCAAGCAGGTTCAGGAAGGAATCCGCCCCGTTATTGAATTATTACTTGAACAAGTTATTATTGTGCCCACTCGCAGTCCCTGAAACACCTAGTTTCTTCTCGATGAAGAAATCAGGTAAAGAGGTCTTCTGTTACATACAAGACCTACTTAAGGTCAATGCTGCTTTACTGCCTACCTTCCCAGTCATACCCAATCCTGCTACTATCCCATCATGCATCCCGGCCTCTGCCACTTGATGTACTGTTGTTGATTTGTGCTCTGCTTTTTTCCTCGATACCCAGACACCCCGACAGCTAGTACCAGTTTGCCTTTACTTTTGAAACCTTGCGGTACACCTTCACGAAGCTCCCAATGGAGCATGTTGATAGCCCAACCATGTTCTCCCAAATCTTGAAAAGAAGTCTTGACTCACTTGAGTTCAAAGGAGAGTCCACTCAAAGTGCAACACGTGGACAGCCTCATACTGGCATCACCCTCTTTGGAGGCAAGCAGACAGGACCCTCTTGCACTACTGACTGCTCTTGCTCATTAGGGTCACAAGGCTTCCAAATACAAGTGTATTTCTGGGGGCTATCCCAAGCACTTATCCCAGGATTGCATTAAGGCTATTCAGTAGGGTCCCAAGCCAGACTAGAAATCAGAATAGAAGATTTCTCAGGATTGTCAGTTACTGTAAGCACTGGATACCAGGTTATGCCACCAAAGTTAAGCCCTTTCCAGCTCTAGCACATGATTCGACTACCAAACTCTTGCTACGGCCTGAGGAAGGCTTTGTCACCATCAAGCAAGGGCTATCAAAGGCACCAGCACTATGGTACCAGATTACAAGAAGCTCTTTGTGCTGTACTGTGATGAACGGGATGGTTTTTCCCATGAGGCAGTGACTAAATTACAATGACTAACAACAACCCGTATCCTACCACAGCATGGCCCTGGATATGGTAGCTGCCGGCTTGCCTGCCTGTCTGAAACCTGTCAGGGCCACGGCACAGCTAGTGGAGAAAGCGAATGTGTTAATCCAGGGACATCCTGTTACCGTGACTGTCCCACACTCCATGTTTGCTCTCCTGTTAAAAGTGAAGTGAAGACGCAGCACATCTCCAAGTCCCGACTAACTAAAGACAAAAAGCTCTTAATTTCAGCTGCCAATGTAACCCTTAGTTGATTATTTGTTTTGCATCCTGCTTCTTTGTTGCCACATGATTGCTTAAGGTTGTAGAAACCCAGTGTCTCCACATGTAGATTTCAGATATGTTCTATTGCTTAACCCTAATTTAATTCCCTTTGTGGATGCCTCGTGTCTGAAGTCTGGGAAGGGGGTGGGGGTGGAAGACATTCAGTGTGCATCCCACATGCTGTGTTGGAGGTTTATATTACCAAATGCCAAATCTGCCCATGTAGGAGAGCTCGCGCCCCTCACCCAAGCATGCATCCTGGCTAAAGATAATTTGGCTACTTCTTATAGCGATAGCAACTTGCGATACGCTCCTGGGGTAGTCCATGACTTTAAAGTCCTGACCTCATCATGTACACCAATTTCAAATGGCAAATATGTGTCTGCTTTGTTACATGCCTTGTTGCTTTCCTCTGCCCTCACTCACCATAGTTAAGTGTTGTGGTCACAAACCCTCCCAATGCTTTGCTGCTGCAGGCAACTCCCTAGCTGACAATGCAGCTTGATCTGCGTGCGGCCTTGTATGGGCCCCTGGCTCCAAACAATATCCTTATCTGTTTTTCGGTCCAACAGTCACCGATTGCCTCTTTTACCAGTCTGGCCATGCTTCAAGACCAAGCACCAGAGTCTGAAATTGAGTTATTGTCGCAACATCATTGGAAGTTGTGTTTGGATTCTCCTTGGTGCTCTCCAGACAGCCACCTTGGTGGCGGCCCAATGCTCTCCTATCGTACCAGGCCCAACTGGCACACACTGTTGCACACTCAGGTAAAGGAGCTATGTCTACCCTATTGAACCACGATTGGTACACCCCCACCTTTGTGACGGTAGTTCAAATTTACTGTGAAAATTGTGCTGTAAATTTAGCTCATATGTGGGGCGAGTGGCAAAAGAAAGGCAACCTGCCCATCGACATCTAACAGTCCATTCCTCAATGTGCAGGTTGACTTCATACAACTCCCTCGTTGCATGAGTTTAGAGTACTGTAACAGTGTAGACATTTATTTGGTGTGGTTGCAAGCCTACCCATGCCGGAAGCCAGATGCAATTACCGATGCAAAATAACTTGCCTGAGATCATCCCCGATTTGGGCGTCCTCCCCTCTGACTGTGACAGGGGCGCCTACTTTACAAGGCAGGTTATCAGGGAGGTGTTTTGCAGTGCATACAATTTCACAACAATTTCACTGTGCCCACAACCGCCCAGGATAGCAGCATGGTTGCATGAAGACACAGCGACTTGAAGCTTAGACTCACTAAGATTTGTCCGGAAATGGCCCCAGGCGCTAGCTCTTGCCCTGCTCGACAAGCGCAATCACCCACACCACAAGCGTGGGTTGTCCCAACATGAGATCCTCACAGGGCGTCCAATGCGTAAGGGTACTGCCTCGGCTGATGCTCCCCCCCCGCAACAGTTGCACTTGCAACACAGTCCATAATTGTTGTGCACTAGTCAAGACGGTTTGTTCTCTTCACTCTCAGGTGCAGCTGCTGCCTTGCCAGAGCCCATGACTAAGCCCTGCCACTCATTGCAGCCAGGAGACTGGGTCTAATACTCTGAGTGAATCAGAGGTAGTCAGCTCTCCAGTGCTGTTGACGAGGACCATTCCAAGTTCTGCTCACGAATCGACAGCCATCAAGTGTGCCAGCGCTGCCACCTGGACGCATGCTGCCTAGTGTCGGAAGATAACAGCCCCAGCAGTCAAACCCCGGAACAGAGTTTCCAGGCCTTCAGCTTCTCAGAGGCTGTGTCGCTTCATTGGACGACGCTTCATCCAGAGGCCCAAACACTGCCTTCCCGCCCAGATCGATTTCAGAACTCTGTCTCTACCTTTATACACAAGCCCTGAACCGAGACCCACAGGTAATCAGCCTGTTCCACAAGGTAGGGTCTCTGCAGGAGATACTGTTCAAGCTCCTCCATCAGGCGACCGAGACTCCGAAGAGAACCACCTTGATTCAGGTTCCTCTCCTACCACATCCAGCATCTGATCCACCCCCACCCCCTCGGCCTCTCTACTGGACACTAGGGAGAGACTCACTGCAACCTAGATGGGGTCCTCCACAAGGTCACTAATACCCAAGATGTTGTTCATGTTTACCACCACTCACAACTGGACCCGTCAACAAGCAGGGGATGCACCTCACAGATTGGGTAGTACACTGGCAGCGTGTGGGCACTGTGCCTGCCGATATGCCCTTTCCGGAAGGATTTGGATCCTTTTGTTATCTGGCGGTCGATATACCGATGACCTCCAGTCCATGTTTCTGTGGTTTTGGTACTATTGTTATCTCTGACCTTGGGCTAGGCCAGCAGCCATGCGGCGAGGTCACAGTCTCTGTGAGCTACTGCCAGATCCGTCTAAATGACTAGCCCAGCAGCACAACAAATAATTCAAAACCCCTGAAAAGCACATCCCAGTGTGATGGGCATGGTGGTGTAGGAGAAAGAGGAACATCTGAGCCGGTGAGAACCAGAGAAGTCATGTCGCCTGAGGAAAATGGCCACGTTGGCAGCCTGAATGGCAGAAGGGTGGCGGCTATGGCAGCGGAGGGAGGAGTGTGCCCGGAGACGTGAGCCCTGCACACTGGCATTGAGCAGAAGGTGTGAGGAGGCTGGGTAGCGGGGTGGGCATAACCGATACGTGAGAGCGGTGCGGAGGCCGGCTTCCCTGAACCAGGGGAACTGTGGTGATGGCCCATAGTGAAGGGTGGACGGAGCCCTGGGAGGAACGAGCAGGTGCCGGCACCGGGAGTGGTGGCAGGCAGAGACGTGGTGTGGAGCTGCAGACTGCCGAGCGAGAGGTTCCGGCTACGTGGAGCACTCAAGAAAGGTGAGACGGAGTAGCGAGGCCCGGGGCAAACATGCTTGTATGGCTGGTGTGAGTGGCGGGACTCCATAGGGCTTGCCGCCGTGCTTCCTGCTTCTTCCCCCCTTGAGCCCATGCCCTGAGGGCCCTGTATCAAAACTGAGGAGCGGTCCCGTTATACCAGAGGCTGGGCATAACACAAGCATCAGCACTGAACGGAGCGCTCTGGAGAGCTCTGGCACCCAAGAACAGATAGCCGGGTCCGGACCCTGAGGACCTTAGCTCCTCCTGAGCCTACCACCTGAGCTTACCACCTGACAGGACTGTGCATGTCACTGAGCCGCATCGACTACACCACCAGGGCTCCCCTAGCCTGCTCTCCAGCCCGCTTTGCCACAATGGGGCTTCTACTTCCATCTCACCACTTCCGGAGCTCACCATCTGCAAGAGCCTTTGGGGTCCCTGCCTCAAGCCCACACTGACGGACTGCCTACCTTCTCCTCCTCCTGAGGACACCAGACCTCCTTCTCCAATAGTGCTCCCTAACCTACGCTCCAGCCCGTTCTGACCCTGAGGGGCTGTTGCTCTAGTGGCTAAACCTTCTCTCCTACTCCTAGAACCGGCATCCCCCTCCTCTGTCTCCTCCTCCAAGACGCGTCACTGGGCCACATCACTCTTTCCTCTGGTGCTCACCATCTGCAGGCGCCCCTGCGCTCAATGCCTTCAGCTCGCTCTGTCCCCGCTGGGCTACCGCACAAGTGACTTACCACCTCCTCTTGTCCTCCTCCCGTGCGTGCTGCTGGACTACCTCACCCTTTCCTAAGGCGCTCACCATCTGCAAGAGCCCCTGAGCTCCTCTGAGCATAATCTGAGCATCATCTGTGCATCATCTGTGCATACGTCGTGCATCATCTGCAAGGGTCACTGCCTCCAGCCCGCTCGGACACTACTAGGCTGCCGCATAAGAGTCTTCCTTCCTCCGCCTCCTCCTGAGGACACCGGACCTACTTCATCAGCGCTCTCCAGACCGGGACCTGACCATCTCCTCTTGCTCTACAGCCTCCCCCTGGCCTCTTTGACAAGGATCTCCAGACCTGGACCCGACCATCGCCGGCTGCACGCCAGCCCGCCTCGACCTGACCGCCTCCAGTCCACCTTCTGTCTCCCCCTTCCAAGGACACCGGACCACCTCCCTTGCACCTCCTCCTGGCCTCCGCTTCTCACCTCTCTGCCCTGGACGCTCTGCTGACCTCTCCAACTGCCCTTGATCACTTCCTGCCGCAACCCCTATCCAAAGGTCTCTTCCCCCCCCCCCTCATCCATCCACCCTCGGACGCTCTACTGCAGCCACCCTCACCCCACAGCCTTAACCCCTCTCACCTTCTGCGACTCCCCATCCTTCTCTAAGGCCTCCCCTCACCAGCCATCTAGCCCCCACCCCCAGCACTGCACCTGCAACAGCCCCCGACACCAACCACTACTGTGGTCACTCTGCTGTGTGGCCACCAGCACTTACTCCTTTCCCCTTCTTGTCATGCACCTTCTCTATCTTTCCCTTCGTCGGCTTCCCTCCATCTTCCTCTCCCTCCTCATCCAACTTCCCCTCATCCTAATGCCCACCCCCTCCTCTCACCCCTCCTCCTGCCTACCCCTTCCTCCCCGCACAATCCCTGCCCACCCTAATCTTATCCACCTCCCCACTACCAACCCCTCCAGCATCATCAACATTGCCCTCTGGAACGCCCGAACCATCTGCAATAAAGCCACTGCGACCCTCGACCTGTTCTTCCGACTTAATCTTCATTTCCTCTGCATCATCGAGACTTGGATCCCCCCTTCAATTCCTCTGTCCCAGCGTCTCTCTCCACCCCCTCTTCCTCCTGCATCTCATGTCTCACGCCCCTCTGGTTGCGGAGGCAGCGTCAGCCTTATTTTTCACCCTAAATGTCTTTCCTCATCCCCTTCCCTCACCCTCCCCACCTTCTCTTACTTTGAATTTCTCTTCAAATCCTTCACCTATCCCCACGCGATCTCCTTGATTATTTACAGACCACCTGGTCCCCTCTCTTCCTTTTATGAAGACCTGGATCATCTTCTCTCTCTCATTTCTCCCTCCCCTACTGCTTGCTCCGTCCTCGGCGACTTCAACCTCCCTTTCTTATCCACAGCTCATTCTTCTCCTCTTCTATCTTTACTTGACTCTTACCTCCTCTTTCCCCTCCCTACCCCCGCTACCCCCCCACCCACTCCTCTGGCTCCACGTTCAATCTCATCTTTCTCTCTTTTTACTCTTCCTCCCCCGTATCGTCTCTCCCCAACTATCTCTCCATGCCTTGCTCTCCTTCTCCCTCACCCCTCATCTTCCTCCCCCTCTAGTCGCAACCTCCACAACTTCAACCCGTCTCTCTTCCTCGAATCCTGTTCTTCCGCCCTTCCCCCCTCCCTGACTTCGCTTCCCTCTCAGCTGATGATGCCCTCTCCTCACTGTCCTCCTATATAACCTCCAGTTTCGACCAACTATCCTCTTACTTCCTTCTCCCCCTCTCATAAACCTTCCCAACCCTGGCTCTCCTCACCTTCTGTCCATGCGCCGCCTCGAACAACGCTGGCTCAAATCCCCTTCTCTGACTAATCAATCCTCTTACTTCTCATATCGCTCTCTCTATGACTCTGCCAAGTGCTCCTACTATTCTACCCTCCTCCACTCACAAGCCTACCATCCCCTCCTACTTCAGACCCTTCTACGAACTCTCCCCTCTCTCCCTCTGACTTTGCCCACTTCTTCTCTTCCAAAATCCTCTCTGCGCCAGAACATCCTCTCCTTCCTTCTCCCTCCCTCTTCCAGTTCTGCCAACTTGTCCACCTTCTCTATCACCCCAGCCTGTCTCCCCCTTCTCCTGTCCAAAACTCATCCTACTGCTGCCCCCTCTGACCCCATCCCCACTTCCCTCATCCCCAAAATCTACCCTCTCCTTATTCCCTATCTAACCACCTTCTTCAACATCTGTTTCTCCTCTGCCACCTTTCTCCTCTGCCACCTTTCCTTCAGCTTTCAAACAGGCCACCATAATCCCTATCCTGAAGAAACCTTCTGCTTGCAATCTTCTTGCCTCCAACTTCAGACCAATCTCTTCTCCCCTTCATCTCAAAACTCCTCGAGACCTAGCCTACTCTTAACTTTTGTCTCATCCCACCCCCTCCTCCCCACCTCTCAATCTGGCTTCCGCCCGAAGCACTCCACTGGGACTGCCTTCAACTATGTCCTCAACTCTCTCCTCACTGCTCGCTGCGCTAAGCAATCTTCAATTCTCATCCTCCTTCACCTCTCTGCAGTTACTGTGGACCACCCCTTACTTCTTAGCATTCTGTCCTCCTTCGGCTTCAAAGGATCTGTCCTCTCCTGGCTCTCCTCTTACCTCTCCAATCGATCCTTCAATGTCTCCTGGGGCGGCCGCACCGCCTGCAGCCTCCCCCTGAAACTATGGAGTCCCTCCGGGATCAGTACTTGGACCCTTTCTTTTCTCTCTCTATACCCCCCTTCTCGCCCCAGTCATCTCTTCTTTCGGCATCTCCCACCACTTCTACGCCGATGACACCCAACTCTTTCTTTCCTTCACATGTGACCTACACCACACTCTTTCTTCCTGCCTCACAGCCATAAAAAACTGGATGTCATCCCACTTTCTTTCCCTCAATACTGACAAAACTGAGGTGCTTTTCTTCCCTCCTAACACCTCTCCTCCTCCCCCTCCCTTCATCCACTTTCCACCTTCCAACCTCCCCATATCTACCCATGCCCACAATCTCAGCCTCCATCTCGACTCCTCTCTCTCCTTCTCCAACCACATGTCTCTAACCTCTCGAACCTGTTGTCACCACCTCTTCAACATCCACTCCTCTCTTACATTTCATACTTCCAAACTCCTAATCTCCTCCCTTATTTTCTCCCGCCTCTTCTACAGCCTGCCTCTCTCTCTCTCGCTCTCTCTTTCCCTTCCCTTCCTCTCACAGCTGAAATTTCAATTCCTCTGTCTTGTCTATAAATCTCTCCATGACCTGCCCTCCTCTACCTTTCTTCCCTCCTCTCATTCTACTCCCACTCCCGCTCTCTCCGCTCAGCAGACCTCTACCTTCTCACTGTTCCCCCTGCCTCATGTGTCTCCTCACGCTTCTGCCCCTTCCAACTCTTGCCCCCCCTGAACTGGAACTCCCCACGCTCTCCATCCGCTCCACCCCTACCTACCCATCCTTCCGCTCCTCCCTGAAATCGCTTCTTCACTACCCCCCCGATTCCCTTTCCCAACCTCTCTCCCCTCGTTGCCCCCCTTTCCCCCTTCTTCCCCCTTCCCACATGACCTCAAACCGGTTACACCTTCCCCCCACCTCCCCGACCTCAAAACAGACATTGTAACCCCTTTCACCTAACTATTCTCCCCTCTCCCCCTCCTTTAGTAAATGCTTCAACATATTCTTCTAATGACTTGTTTCATGTTTCTAAGTATGCTTCTCTCACTTTTGTACTGATAAATTCAATAAACAAACAAACTTGGTGACTTTGACCGCTCTTCGTGGGGATAGGGGGGGCTGGGACATTGAAGGGACATTCGTGTGGCAGCTGTGTCAAGATATAAGGGGGCTGCACCAGACACAGAATTGCCACGAAACGAGACGCAGGAGCGAGTCAAGCAGGGCATCTTGGAAGGCCGTGGCTGGAGAGAACTTTGTGTGTGTAGGGAGGCAGAGGATCGCGTGCGGAGGAGCTGAGCAGCTGCACCCCCCCCCCCCCAACCCCGACACTGGAATTTTCAAGGCGAAACATACTTGAGCCGTACCCACCCCCCCATGAAGCAATTAGCTTGACTGACACGGTGTTACACACAGCTGCTGCCAGTGGTGCTGGACGCTGAAGCAAGTTAGCCTGCAGTGTACGGGCGGGACTGGGCGAGACATTGCTGGCCGGGTCACTGCAGCAGGAAAGGACATATTGTACTCATGCCTAACAGGAAGAGCAAACCAAGATGATGGCATTCGCTTGCAAGGAGAAGAGGCTGAGGAATGGCGAGACCGACTCCTAGAAGGAGACCCACGAGACTTCCGATGATGACGCGGAGAGTCACCCCTCGAATCATCCGTCGAAAGCCCCGCAGACTTCGACTTCCGGGGCTTGGACACTCGACCTACCGACAACTTCTTCTTACGTTCGCGTAAGGCTTTAGACGTGAACGACTGGCAGTGGATACAGTCATCCGTGTCGTGGACC
Organism: Ambystoma mexicanum; assembly: GCF_040938575.1. NCBI lineage: Eukaryota > Metazoa > Chordata > Amphibia > Caudata > Ambystomatidae > Ambystoma > Ambystoma mexicanum. Next base: position 510,238,018 of record NC_090927.1, on the reverse strand, counting down.
TCCCCGAGGCACCAGAGGCAGGCGTCGTGCGAGTCCGTCACCGACATCTTGGACCCACACTCCCCGCACTTCTTGAAACCCGGACGCGGGGTCGAAGACGAAGTAGAAGACATCTTCACACGAAGGATTTTCACAAAACGAACAGGTTCGAAGAACCGAGAAGAACAGAACTCCAAAGAGTCGAGGCGTTTAACCGAGAAACACGAAGCAACACGTTCGCGGAAAAAACGGAACTGAGGCTACGGGCGTCGTGCGTCCTACTTATCACATCGGATGACGTCAGAGGAGATCCTCGACGACGGCGCATCGACGTCATCGACGCAGGACGCAGACGCCGAAAAAAGTTTCCAAAGCAGCACAGCTGTGGTGATTACATGTCATAGATATGGAATACGTCGGAGGACCCAATCCCCTCGAAGAACAAGTTACTTACCGACTGTAACGTTCTTTCGATTGGATGTTACTCCCACCTATTCCTCATCTTATGGTAACTCGTATCTCAGCTCTGTTGCTTCGGAAAAAACTTTTTCACCAGAGGGCGCTGTGTTAGAGGCCGCGGAGTCGTAGTCCCTCGAGGGCCGCCATCGAGCGTCGACGTCATCCGCTGTATAATGGGCTCGAGCAGCGGCCGTTACCTTAGATCTGTTTTAGGGTGTTCATGGTCGCATCAGCTAATCAGGTCTTAAGTCCTCAGGCTCTTAAGTAAATTAGAGAGCAACAGGTGTAAACTGTACGGAGGGGTAGGTTAGGAGGGTCGATGAGGAATACGTGGGAGGAACATCCAATTGAAAGAACGTTACAGTTGGTAAGTAACTTGATCTTCGAATGGATTGTGTCCTCCCACGTATTCCTCATTTTATGATAGACTCCCATAGGAGTGGTATATTTTTCGGGCGGGGGGTGGGGAGTACTAGAAATTTTAGTTACGGACTGAATGAAGGACAGCTTTTGCAAATAGTCGTCCTTGATATGAAGTGGAATCCAAGCAATAGTGCTTCACAAAGGTGTGCATTGACGACCAGGTGGCCACAGCACAAATATTCTGCACCGGGACACCCCTCTGAAGAGCCGTGGAAGTTGCCATACCTCTAATTGAATGAGCCCTAATGGTATCCAGGCATTGTTTCAAATGGATTGTTTCGAAAATCAAAGTTTCGAAAACAATGCATTTTATTTTTAGGTGAAGATTTTTTTTTACTATAGTGGCTTTCAAGGGGTAAAAAAAAACAGGGGTTCGGGGGTTAGGGGCGCCCCCCCCATTAAAAAAAATGCATTTTTCGATGCATTGGTTTCGAAACTTTGCCATTCGAAACTATAACATTCGAAACTTACTAGGAACCACCCTAATCCATCTGGAGGCTCTTTTCCAGCCAGTTTATAGCATTCAGAGATTGCTAGAATTATTCATCTGGATGGAGTTTGTTTAGACACTCCAAGGCCCAATTTGTGTCCAGTATACCCAACAAATAGTTGGTCACATTGTCAAAGATTTGCCAATCTGGAAATGTAGACACAGAGCCCTTTTTGGGTCGAGTCTATGCAATCTTTCCTCTTCCTTACTAGCGTGAGGAGGATAAAAAGAAGGTAAGGTAATTTTTTGTGACAGATGAAAATCAGAAACTGTTTTAAGCAAGAAAGATGGTTTGACTTTTAGAATAACTTTGTCCTTATGGAAAATGGTGTGAGGAGGATTACAAGACAGTGCCTGCAACTCACTTACCCTGCGGGCTGATGTTATAGCCACCAGCAGAATTGTTTTAAGAGTGAGAAGTCTTAATGGGCAAGAATGTAAAGGTTCGAAAGGGGCACACTTGAGAAATTGTAAAACTAGATTCAAATCCCAGATGGGCACCTGAAAAGAGGGTATACATTTGTCAGCCCTTTCAAGAATTGAATGACTAAAGGCATTTTAAAATAAGACACCTCTTCCGAGGAGCGCTTAAAGATAGATAGCGCTGCCAAATATCCTTTTATAGTACCAACTTGGAGCCCCAAATTGGCTAAGTGTAAGAGAAAAGAAATTGCTGTTGGAGTATTACAAAGGAATGGATCCACATTCTTATCCCTGCACCAGTTACTGAACTTGTTCCAACGACACCGATACAGGGATTTTTTTGCTGGCAAAATCTCCATTACGTCATCCCGGAGGTCCCAATCCTTATATTTCAGCCTCTCAGAAACCATGCGTGAAGGTTGAGTGTCTTGACCTCTGGATGGAGAACCCGACCTTCCTCTTGAGAGAGAAGATCCTCTCTTTGTGGAAGACATATTGGAGGGCAGATGGACATGTCCAGAAGGTCTGGGTACCACGTCCTCCTGGCCCAATTCGGGGCAATTAGGATCATGGTTTTCCTGAACTTTCTCAACCTCCTGATTACTTGAGGAATCACGGTGACAGGAGGAAACGCGTAAAGGAGTGGAAATACCCAGTAGACTACGAACGCATCCCCTAGAGCTCCTCTTGGGGGACATTCCCTTGAGCAGTACAGTTCTCACTTCTGGTTGGCACCGGTCGCAAACAGCTCTACTTGAGGGGTTCCCCAAAGGGTGAAGATCTCTTGAAGGACTCCCTGAGCTAGTTCCCATTCGTGGGAGACTGCTCTGCCTGCTCAGAGTGTCCGCCGCCGTGTTCAGCTCTCCGGCTAGGTGAACTGCCGATAGAGAGATTCCTTCTTGCATTGCCCAGAGCTGCATTGCCTCTCTGCACAGTGGGAGTGATCCTACGCCTCCTCTTGTTGCAGTAGTACATGGCCACTGTGTTGTACGTCATTATCAGGACATTCTTTACCTGTACAGAGGGCAGAAAAGCCTTCAGCGCCAGTCTTATTGCCCTCGACTCCAAAAGGTTGATGTGTAGTTTGGACTCCGATGGAGACCAACAACTGCTTATTGTCAGATCGTTGGTGTGGGCCCCCCACCCCATGAGTGAGGCGTCCATCACTACCGTTATCTCCGGCCATGGTTGCCAAAAAGGTTCCCCCTTCAGGATATTCTCCTTGCAAGCCCACCATAGGAGATCTTGAGTCACTTTGGTCAATTGGGACCATTGAGTCCTGAGGGCCCATTGAAGGGTTCTCATCCTCAATCTGGCCTCTGGCACCAGAAAAATGCAGGATGCCATGAGGCCTAGCAACTTTAGAAAGTCGAATGCCGGTAGATGTTGGGCATTTTGAAACTTTGTTACCATCTGCAGAATGTGGTGAGCTCTCTCCTCGGGAGGCGGGGCCTTCCCTGAGGAAGTGTCCAGGATTGCTCTGATATATTGGAGTTTTTGGCTTGGAATCATTTGTGACTTCTTGTAATTGAGGGAGAAGCCCAGACTTTGTAAGAAGTGGCAGGTCAAGGCCAGATGTTCCTGGGCTCGTTTGGGTGAACTCGCCCTGATTAGTCAATCGTCCAGATAAGGGTAGACATGCATCCCCCTTCTTCTGATACTCGCTGCCACCACCGCCATCAGTTTGGTGAAAACCCTTGGGGCGGAGGTCAGCCCAAATGGTAGAACCCGAAACTGATAATGAGAACCACCAATTGCGAACCTCAGGAACTTCCTGTGCTTGAGATGGATTGGCACAAGAAAGTAAGCATCCTGAAGATCCAATGAAACCAGCCAATCCTGAAGCTGAAGAGCCTGAAGGATCTGAGAAAGGGTCACCATCTTGAACTTGTCCTTCCTGAGGAATTTGTTCAAATTTCTTAAGTCCAAGATGGGTCTCAATCCTCTGTCCTTTTTAGGGATAAGAAAATAAGGGGAGTACCAACCCTTGTTCCTTTCCGCTACAGGTACATGATTGTTGCACCGCTCTCTAGCAGGGTTAAAATCTCCTGCACCAGGAGCGGGTCTGGAATTTTTACAGAGTTGGCTCCCGGTGGATGATCTGGTCGTCTTTGATGAAAAGGAAGACAGTAACCATGGGTCACTATCTCTAGTGCCCAGGCATCTGACATAATGCCCTGCCATTCGTCCACATACCGAGTGATTCTGCCTCCCACCGGGGTCTTGTGGGTGAAAACATCAAAGTGGCTTTGCAGCGGCTGCAGCAGTGGCTGAGGAGGTATTAGCCGCTGTTGTGGCTGATCTAGCACCTCTCCCTTTTCCACCACAAAAGGGTTTTCTCGGTTGGCCTCTGACTGGCCTGCCCCCTCCCTTTTCCAAAAGAGGAATAGAAGCGAAAAGGGAAACTCTTCCAGGAAGATGAGCCTGCATAAGAGTGTTGTTGAGGTTTCCTTATAGACGCACTAAGTGATTTTGCTGCCGCTTTTGAGGTCTGCAGCTTCTCTAAGCTCTCATCCGCCTTGCTGCCAAACAACCTCAAGCCGTCAAAGGGCATATTAAAGGCATGGTCTAGTAAAATTTTTTATTGTCCCAACGGGTCGGCCATGTTTTTTTAAGCCTAAGTGGCTCGATTTTAGAAAACTTTCCTATGGAGCTTACCCGAGTTTTCGTCCATTAAACGCACGCGAAAACAAGCACCAGGGAGCCGCCATTTTCTGATAATCCTATCTTTTCCCCGATCGCCCTGGCGGACCTGCTTTTGCGGCACTAAATCAATTCCCCCGCCCCTGAGCCTGTCATCAGCAGACTCATACCGCCCATTTCCCAACGCCAAAGCACGTCTCGTGTCAACATTCGCTGCGCTTCAGCTAATGACGTGTCGCCATGGAAATGGCAGGACGCCTCTCTCCTCAATAAGTATAAACAGACCGTTTCACAACACACAGCAGCCGATTTTCGATTCCATTCCTCTCTCTCTGTTACTTTGAGTATTCTGTGACTTGTTACTGTGCTCTGGTCAGCTACCTTCACCGCTTGTAGCCCGTGTGAACAGATATCAGTACCACCGCTATAAATTATTTTAGTTTGTTTAACACACAATGTCTACAATAATGCCCTACATGTACGAGCCCGAGTATACCGAGGAGGAACTACTGGAAAGGGAAGCACGCGAAAACGATGGGGATTCGGACGGCAGTTGGCAGGACGAATCAACAGATGAAGAGCCTGGGCCTAGTCGAATGGACGGCGTCTTCACCTGGTGCACATGCAATCGGTGCGAGCTAATGCCAACTGAGGACGAGAACTGCTGCTGCCGAGAAAACTCGGGATGCCTGGCCTACATTTCGGAAGGCAAGCCACGACCGCAATGCATCACCGAGCTGCCAGACTTCAGGGCAGCCTGCCTCACACGGGCCGTGTTGAGAATAATGATGGTGCTTATGCACGAACTTCGAGCAACTGTTCGTCCTCGTAATCCGAGTAACGAGTAAGTATACTCTGCTTGTCATGCCACTCCTATTTCATGTTCTTCTACTATATCCAAAATTACATCTACATATCTTTGTAACGCATGTAAGTCATTCAATAGTGTGCATTGTCTAGATAGCATTTGTCCGTGTAAAATGCCATTAGTTACAAGAATTGTCATTGACAACAAACGCTTATTAAACTTATCTGGGTCATTTAAAAACAGTTTGTTTCATTCCTTTTCACAGGTGGTACAGGCTGGTGGCCTATCGTTCCTTTACATGGTGGCTTCACGGGAGGCTTGGACACCGCGTTCGAAGAGTAATACCCGCCTGTGCCGTTTGTGCCATTAGAGAAACGTTCCCGAGTGACAGCGGTCAGTACAGGGGATTTTCTCTCGCTGTGCTGCAACCTGACCTGTATAATCTTTAAAGTCTTCTATTTTTGTGTCATGAAAATAAGATACAAAATAAAACACCACATATATTTTAACAACGTTTGTCTCGATTTTTTAAATGAATCAAGTGTGTCTCCATTCAAGGATGGACGTCAGACACCTGTGCAGGGTGGTCACTATCTATCTATGCTAACATAACATATTCTCGATAATGCATGCACTAAATAACACTTGTTCAAAGTCTTTCAGTAGGTTATGTCTCTATAAAAGTCACACATATATATATACTAACAATTACCATTGGATTATACCGGCCCTAGGGTCTTGGCCACTATAATACACCGGTTGAAGTGTGGGTCTGTGCTCACAAGAATCTCCGGTATGTGGCATTTGTTATTGATAAGCAACGATATACTATCATTGATATAAAGGCGATATACTGTATATTGATATAAAGGCGGTTCGCGCCGGTGGATGCGCGCTGGCATGGGGGGCTGTGACGGGCGCGAAAGGTCAAGGTGCCAAACTGCATGTACACTTCAAAAGGTGTCCCGCGCCAAGGGGCCATCGGTCACATGGCCTCCTCAGACCCTGTGTCTCCAGGCAGGCCGCCCCCCTGCAATCCACATAAGTGTGTCTCCATTCAGCAGTCTTCCTGTGCCAGGGCCATCCATCCCACCCCCCTCTATCAAAGGCGGTTCACACCCGGGAATGAGCGCTGGCATGGGGGGCTGTCCGGGGCGCGAAAGGTCAAGGTGCCAAACTGCATGTACACTTCAAAAGGTGTCCAACGCCAAGGGGCCATCGGTCACATGGCCTCCTCAGACCCCGTGTCTCCAGGCAGGCCTCCCCTGAGGCAGGCCGCCCCCCTAATACCACGACATACATACGTCATTCATTCACAAACACAGCCCAGTTTCTAATACTTTAAAAACCACTCGATATGTCTCATGAGAACAACTTTGTGCTTTGCAAGTCAACACTTGAACGTGCTACCTGGGAACCACTGAGATCTATGCTAATCTGCTTGTCGTCGTGCTATCCGTGAACTCTGTGACCGACCGCTTCGAGCATACCCATCAGTGCGCTACCTGTGGCCATCCACCTATTCTCCCGCAACATACTGCTCTGCTTGCTGAACCCAACTATTTGTTGGTCAAGGTAAGGCCATGTATCCTGGTTATATTTCGCAGATTTTTAAATTTCTATCTATTTTCCAGTAGAGTACAAAATAGTGCTATGTTCATTGGTCTCATTAGTATTGACTTCAGTTTCCATTGCTATGCTATGAATAGATCTATTTATTTTCATCTGTGACTATTGTGATTGAATTGCATCCTTCGGGGGTCCAGTCAATAATGTTAGCATGTTTCCTTCTCGTGCAAGACAGAACATCCAAGGGACGAGTCACATGTTCAGATTTCAGTCACATCAATTATACATTTCTGCAACTTATGCAAATACTAAGCAGCACATAATGAACTGGTATAGTTCCTGCGACCAAAACAAACCTTGCATTGATCATTGTATGATTCATTTACTTTTGTATCAAATCTTTACTCTTGAAGATTGCATAATAATGTCGGTAATTTACTTTTCGGATTCATCAACAATGCCTGCCTGTTCGATTAGCGGTTGCCCTTCGAAGACCCATGCGAAATCTGAAGGAACTACAATGGATGTATTCCCGAAAACTGTTGATCGAATAAGAGAATGGGTCAGACATTGCGGATATCCACTGGATGAGCTGGAAAGTAGAGTCCAACAAGTCTTAGAGGACAAGAGGGGTGATCGATGCCGCATCTGCAGCCGGCACTTTTCCTTGGACATGTACACAACTTCTTGGGTAACAAAGAAGAATAAACGGCGAACGACACGGAAATTGCGCGAAAACGCTATTCCCACTCTATTCGTCCACATTCCGCCACCGGTGAGTCAAGTGTCCGGATTTAGCTTTAGGCCTTGCGGTGGTGTGTAGCCGAATGGATTAATAGATATTGTAGGTGTTCTATCCCTTGTAATAATTTCGATATTGATATGAGTGTATACTTTTTTGAATAATGACATTTATCAATATATTCTTTTTCGATTTCATAACCCACAAACGCAATGTATATATATATATGGGGAGAGGGAACTGTGCTGTATTGAGCATTTTTCAAGTATTCTGTCGGCTTACATGGCTATTTTTAATATTGGCATTTCATTATCAATCATTAATTGACCTTTACAACTTCTTGACTATCCCTTGAATCCGAAGCAAGAACATTCTACATCCTTGACGTGGTCGCAGTTATCAACCACTTCTAGCGCGTATCAGGTAATCTTACTAGGCTAATCCGCTACAGACTTGTTTTATGCATGTCAAGTAATAGTTTTATTCTATCGTGTAATTATTTTACAGAATGTTTGTTTACTGCTTTCCAATTAATATACACCTTAGTTATCGTCCACTGGTGTTTGTTTTCAGTTATAATTAGTGTTATCCATACTAATGCAAGTACTGTCTTTCAGGGAGATGCTGAAGCGTCCGCCACATCTACAACGTTTCTAGATGTTCCTCACCAGCAGGAGGTATGGATACTGACAGCTCCATCGAGCGTCATCATCAGAGCTGGAATTCTTGTCGTTTGATTGTTCTACACAATGTTTCATTCGTGGTTAGCCGTTGATATGTACCTGTGCTGTCGACCCCAGGTGTATTTTATGTTTTCGCAATTGTAATCCTCACTAATGCAAGTACTATGTTTCAGGCAGTTGGAGCGTCAACCCCTGCACTTGATGCAGAGCCTGACATTCAAGTATACGAATCGGCGCAACAGCTTTCGGAAGTGCGCACTACATTTGCAACATCTATAGATATTCTTCAGCAGCACGAGGTATGGATAATGACAGCTCCATCATGCGTGATCGTATAACGTGATTCCATTTGCTATACTTTCTTCCCTATTAACGCAAGTGCTGTGTTTCAGGGAGACGACAGAGCTTCCACCACAATCAAAACATCTCATTTAGATGATGCAGATGTAAAGGAATCGTTGAAATAAGTCGATGAAATGTGATCATATTTGGATTTTCCTTGATTCTTTTGGACAATGCATCTTTCGCGGTTATCTCCTTATATGTACCTGTGCGTTCGACCACAAGTGTGTGTTATGTTTCCAATATTGAAAACCATACTAATCCAAGTGCTGTGTTTCAGGGAGATGCGGATGCCTCCTCTCCAATACAACCATTCATGGCAGTCCATGCAGAGCCAGAGGTATGGATAGTGACAGTTCCATCGAAATAGATCATCACTGGTCGAATACTTGTCCTTTGATTGTTGCACACAATGTTTAAATCGTATTTGGCTATTGAGATGTACCTGTGTGTTCGTCCTCATGTGTGTTTTATGCTAACAATATTTTGATACATAGTAATGAAAGTACTATGTTTCAGGGAGACGATGGAGCCTCATTCCGTGCTGTCTATGCGGCTACAGAAAATATAGTCCTTGCAGCGCAAGAGGAAGGGAGGACATGCGGAAACGAATCGGAGCTACAGCGTGCAGATGTTGAAGGTTGAGTCAAAAAAGCTGCAAAGAAAAAAAAACAAAAAAAGGTTAGTTACAGTTAATAACTTTAAAAAAAATTTGTGGTGGGGACTATTTTATGTTTTTTTCCAGTCAATTCTACTACACTCCATCTTGTGTTTAAACTGAACATCCCTTTTCCAATCTCTCCTCCAGTTACCCGTGGGCGTCAGAACTATACACACACAGACAGTGAAGCGAATGAGAGATGTGGCTTGCCAGACCATGTACACTATGGAGGAACTATTAATTGAGGCGAGGCGTGTTCAGGCTCGAGATGTTCATGTCCAATGGCCAGAACATGAATTAACTGTGTTTGGAGACTACAGCAAAGTTGCATTGGACCATAGCTACAGTGCGACCGGACCACCACAAGAAGATGTTATTGAATGTATTGAAGATAGCTCTGAAGTAGTTGCAGATCAATTTACACAATCTACACCTGCCAAAAATTTGCCACCAAAAAACATGTCGACATTGTTGTGTTCTCCCATCAATGTTGAATTAGCAGATGTTGAAATGAGAGAGAATGAACCAGCCGCAGCATCCATAGACGCAACAATATTTGATAGCAGCGATATTACTTTCCAATGTGTTGAAATCTCCACAACGTCAAAGGCCGAAACAACATTGACGCAGGATGACAGTCTAATGAAAGAGAGCAAATACATTGTATTCGACAGTTGTTTGATGGAAATTATAAGTATGCTGAAATGTGTGCGTTCCATTAGAGGGAATGTATGTGGGAAGCCATTGATTAATGTGACTCGTCAAATAAAAGGCAGTAACGTCAAAATAAATGCCGCCTGTAGATTAAATCATAGGTTCTCATGGTCTGCACAACCAATGCTGGGGAAAATGCCAGCAGGCAATCTACTGTGTGCAGCTGCATCACTTTTTAGTGGCTCCAGTTTTAGAAAGTTAGAGGCTTTCTTTCAGTTTGTGGGACTCCATTTCATTTCTAAAGCGCTGTACTACACATACCAACGTGATTATCTGTTTCTGGCCATTAGTGATGCTTGGAAAATTGAACAATTGTCTCTAGCAAGTACATTCGAAGGCAAACGATTCAGGCTAGCCGGCGATGGACAGTGCGATAGCCCTGGATTTTCTGCCAAGTACGGCACCTACCACTTTCAGGACATGGATAGTAAGAAAATTGTGAGTTCGGAGGTCGTGCAGGTAACACAATGTACATCCTCAGTGGCCATGGAGAAACTAGGATTTATAAAATCAGTGGAAAATCTACAATCGAGGGGGATGCACATCGACCTCATAGCCACGGATAGACACGTTTCAATTGCCAAGACAATGAGAGAGCAGTTCCCACATATTAAACATCAATTTGACGTATGGCATCTTGCTAAATCAATCAATAAGAAAATCTCGGCTGCAGGAAAAAAAAAAGGTTTTGAAAGTATTTTGCAGTGGTCACATTCTATCACCAACCATCTTTGGTGGAGCTCAAAAACTTGTGAGGGGTCAGTGGAAATACTACTTGAAAAATGGCGGTCACTGATGCACCACTGTACCAACGTACCAACGTTCACCGCTGGACAGCAAATGAACATTTCCACCAATGTGAACATGGCCCTTTGTCCCCAGAGGAGGCACGGAAGAAGAAGTGGTTGATTCGATCTTCACCGACACACAAAGCCATTGAGAAGATTGTTTTCGACAAAACTATCAAGAGATTTGAGAGGACTGACAGAATTCTGTCACACAGGAGATTTGGAGGTGTTCCACAATATGTGCCTAAAGTACAGGCCAAAGCGCTTGCATTTTAGCTTTCGGGGCATGAAACATCACACTCTACTAGCGGTCTTGGCCCATAACAGCAATGTTGGACGTGAACAATCTAGGACTAGGGGTAAAGTAAGGATGCCTCGCTACACTAAGGCGTTTTCAAAATGAAGTAAGCAATGGGTGATCAAACCAGTCTATGATGAAATGCAGTTTGACTTTGTGAAAGGCCTTATTGTTGCTGTGTTAGAGAAGCACAGATATGGAATTTTGGACGTTTCTGTACAGAGCAGTGATCCATTGCCACCAAACATTGCGACTGTGCCATGCCCACCCGATGCACAGCTGATTGTGAAGTACAAATCCCGGTTTAAATAATTGCAATACGATTGTCTTTTTGTAAATAAATGTTATTGTACAGTGTACCTGTAAACCTAACCCCTAACTTCACCATCATGGGTGGCGAACAAGCTGGGTGTCATCTTTGAATTCTCTCTATTCACCTCACATATGTGTATGTATATATTTTTCTCATGTCTCATCTCATGTAAATGTAAATGCTGCACACTTTAACGGAGGGGAGGCTTGCGTATTGCAAATAATAAAACAAACAAACAATAAATCTCACTTTTCACTCAACTCCTGTGGTACTTTATACTTTCCCTGACCTTCCGCCAATAATTAAATGTCTCAATTTGGGCTGCAAAGCTCGCAGACAACGGTGACAAAATTGGGGCACTTAGAACGCGCCAGCCAAGCGGGCCGTGGCATTTGGGAGAGAAGCCAGTTCCCATTTGCACATTGAGGCGCACTACATAGACGGATTCTAAACTTCAAGTTCTCATAGATGCCTATACTACGTGATGTTGCAAATAAAGAATGCGAAGGACAGCGCCCAGATGAGGCCCACAAGTCGCACTGGAAGTATAAGGGTCTATTGTTTTTCGACCTTGAGACAGGGACCATGCCGAAAGAACTACATTTGAAGGGAGTGCGCAATAACGTAAGACGATAAGGCAGAAAATTCAGAAACTAGACCGAGATTCAGTTTTAGGTTAGTATACGAAAAATCATTGTTAAGAGCACGGTCCGTTTAACAGACTGCATTACGAAGAGACACAATGGAAATTTCAAATATAATGTAAGTAAATCTTTACACGCTTTTATACCGGAATGAAGATTTAATGAATGGATGCATGAATAAATGAATGAATGAAGAGCTAGGAAACGCAAGTAAAACTGTTCGTAGTGGGCACATGGGCATGCATGTCCACTGGTCTCAACGATCTCGCTCCATGGCCCAGCCACTTTTCCCTGCACTACGGGACTGTCTCTGTATCCTTCAGCCCCTTCTCCCGGCATTTACCTTGCACTTGCCACCAGCTGGCCCTATTATTTAATTTGTATTCAACTAACCTTGTACAGCCCATCCCCATGCGCAATCAGAAAGACACCTGGCCTAGTAGGATCGTTGTCTGTCTGCCCTTGTTCCCCACCTGCCTCGTCACGCCTAGAAACACTTGAGTATAGGCGCGTTACAAATGCCATATCATATATCATATCATTCCTCACGTATGTAGACTGTCGTTTATCATTGTGTGTTGGCCTCGATTTATCTCGTTACTTTTCGCATTGATTTTAGAGACGAACATACTCCATTGAACTACCCTTGCAAGCAAATAGTTTCTGATCGGCCGTAATAAATAAAATGAGTAATATTAATGAAGTTCGGCTAGCGAGACTAATTATCATTTTTTTGTTTTCATAACAGGTATTTGATCCCTTTCTGCCACTGCCATCTGTTTGAGACACCGGCGGATGGATTCTTCAGCAGACACCTGCAGCTTGGTGTCAACAACTGGAGCAAGATCACCATATTATGGGACGATCGCCAAGGGCCCACATGCCCTTACGCTGTACTAGTGGCTAGAAGCAACATAACAACCTTTAGGCTGGACTAGTGCCTATTTGATGGAACAGCCTTGCGGTTCACCGCGCTTCCAAAGTGATTCTTTTTACGAAAATGAACACCCTGTGTACCATAAAGGAACACCGCGTGACTCAAGATGAAACGGAACAGTTATTGCGGATACAGATAAAAGAAAATAAATGGCTTCCGGAGTTCATATGGCAATTGCTGTATATTCTCTAAACATTTCATGTCAAATAAAAGTACTTTACCAAATGTACCGTGTTGCTGTTTCATTGTAAAGTACAGTTTCATATTCCGAATTGTGGCGCGCTGTGTTGTGAGTTGATCTGTGTTGGTTTCCGGGTTCTGTGTGGAGTCGCGCAGAAGACGACTGGGCGCGTTTGCCTACGCAGCACAGTAACGTCACGGGGAGAGGCGGGGAATATGAATGTTTTGATAATGTCAGGCTCAGGGGCGGGGGAATTGATTTAGTGCCGCAAAAGCAGGTCAGCCAGGGCGATCAGGGAAAAGATAGGATTATCAGAAAATGGCGGCTCCCTGGTGCTTGTTTTCGCGTGCGTTTAATGGACGAAAACTCGGGTAAGGTCCATAGGAAAGTTTTCTAAAATCGAGCCACTTAGGCTGAAAAAAACATGGCCGACCCGTTGGGACAATAAAAATTTTTACTAGACCATGCCTTTAAGTAATCTAGATTGCACATCAGGTGCAAAGCAACATTTCCTTAGCCATGCAAACCTGCATAGGACCGTGCTAGATGCCATGGACCTGCTTACACTATCCGCAGTGCCCAGTCCTGACTGAAGGCATTCCTCCATAGCCTCTTTACCATCTTTTACTATAGCCAGGAACCCATCCCGTTCCTCACCTTCAGGGATGCGTTCAGCCGCTGATGACATGCAGTCCCACAGGGTATATGTAAATCTTACTAATGTGCAAGTGACATTAGTCGATTTAAAGGCCATGCTGCCAGTAGAAAAAAAAAACCTTACGGGCCCAAGCATCAACTTTTGTATCATCCCTGTCTGATGGTATTGATGGGTAAGCCGATTGCCTAGTGGAGGTTGCAGCTTGAACCACTAGACTATCATGGGAGGGATGTTTAGATAAATATTCTGGATCTGATAAAGATGGCCTATATTTTGGTACACGTTTCTTGTTTACTGCTGAAATAGAATCAGGAGTATTCCAATTTACCATCACCCTTTTTTTTAGTGCCTTATGGAATGGAAGAACAGGATCTTTTAAAGGACCTTTACTCAGGATGTCTGTCATGTCATCCTGGTCGAAATCTGGTCGAAAGATCTGTTATTTTAGAATTCGGGTCCACTAGCTCTTCAGGGACCTCTCTGGCTCCAAACTCCAGCTGAAGTGAGATCTTCTTGAGAGGAGTGTTCTTTGAAAACGGATGACATGGATCTGAAAAATTCCTGTCTAGGTTGAGGATGGAAAGCTTTTTCAGGTAAAGAAATGGAATCGACCTAGGTATGGACAATGGCGTCAACTTGGGTCTTGGAATCAAAGAAGGCCTCGATAAAGGCATTGAAGGCGTCGATAAAGACGACGCTGGCTTCGACGATGTCGAAGGAGGCTTCGATGCTGTCGAAGGCGGCTTTGATACAGCCAAAGGTTTCGAAGCTATGGTCGTCTACTATGTCGAGTCGAGTTTTGGCTTCGACGTCAATGTCGATTCCGCTAAGCCCGATTTATGCACCAGAGGTTTAGACTTAGTACGAGGCGTTGGGGAACTTTCCCTTGAAGACACACTCGACTCCTTTTCAACTCTCGCGTGTTTAGATCTTGATTTTCCTCTGTCACATTTAGAGTGGGGTCTGGGCCGTTTCTTGAATATTGTAAGCATTTTTCTGGGGAATCGTGCTTTGATGGATAAGTTACTCTCCTCTCAGAGGACGACGAGGAGGAAGAAGACCTGTGATGTCGCTTTTTTGACTTTTTAGTCGAAGACGAGGAGGATTTCCCCGAGCGACTCTTTGACCACTTTGACCACCTCGACTCATGACGAGATTTTCGATTAGATTCATCCGAATCCTTTTGACTTTTAGAAGACTTAAGTTTCCTCCCCCACCACCAGCTTACCTCTACCTTCCCTAAGAGTCTTATTGGACATGGCCTGACAGGAACCGCACTCGTCAACCCGATGGTCTGGGCTGAGGCACCAAAGGCAATTCCGATGGGGGTAGGTTATCGACATTTTCCTACCAAACTTCTGACATTTTTTTAACCCTGTCTTGGGTGTGGTGGGAGTAGATGATGAGAACATCGTCAAGCGAAAATCTTATGCGCCGTTCGTAACAAGAAGCAGTTGCGTCGGAACAAATTAACTAAGTTAACGGGCGCTGCTCGAGCCCTTTATACAGCGGATGACGTCTATGCTCGACGGTGTTCCTCGAGGGACTACGACTCCGCGGCCTCGAACACAGCGCCCGCTGGTGAAAAAAATGTTTCCGAAGCAGCAGAGCTGGGATACGAGTTATCATAAGATAAGGAATATGTGGGAGGACACAATCCATTCGAAGGGCAGTGGCAAAGCCCTAATGGAAGCCTGTACCTTACAGCAGGAGGTTAAAACAGAGGACAACCTCATCCTGAAAGCCATTGCCACTTTGCAAAGCACACTGAAGAGGAAAATCAACGAGGTCAAGATAGATGTGGGGCGGAAGCGGCAGAATGTCCGGGCACTGGCAGACAGGCTTCAGACTGTGGAGACGCAGGCCGGCGAAAAATTATAAGTTACTCACCGTAGTGTCTAGCATACTCTTAGTCCATAGTCCCCTTTCCTCCATACTGTATGGACGTCCCTTCCAAGGGACGGGAGCCGGAACCCTTTTCAACAGAAAAAACCTTCTTCCCCTTTATATTTAGAGGCCCGCTGCGGCACTGCCCAGGGAGCATGCGCTGCCCTGACTCCGCCCTCCGGCACCACACCTCAGTCCCCATTGACGTGTTGACATTAGATTTAACATTGCCTAATGACACCAGTATTATTAGGGGGGAGGTTGTTGGGACATATGGAGGAAAGGGGACTATGGACTAAGAGTACGTTAGTCACTACGGTGAGTAATTACTCTTACGTCCCGTCCCCTTTCCTCCATACTGTATGGGCGATTACAACTGATTGTAGCCCCAGGGTGGAGACGAGACCCTCCTTAAGCAAATAGGTTCCTGAGAACCGCCTGTCGGAAAGCCGCATCAGATCAAGAGCCGGCATCCAAACAGTAATGCTTGCAGAAAGCCAACGGAGAGGCCCAAGTGGCTGCCCTGCTTATGACTTGCCAAGGGAGATGGTGCTGGAATGCGATGGCCATTGCCTTGGCCCTGACTTCGTGAGCATGCGTGTTGGTCGGAAGCGGCTTGTGCTGGCCCTCGTATGCTTCTTTGATGGCAGAGTCCATCCAGCGAGATATGGAAGCCTTAGTGGCCTGATCTTGAGCCTCCAAAAGTGACAAACAGGGCGTCTGATTTGCAGAAGCCCTTGGTCCTGACCAAGAAGAATTTCAGAGCATGCCTAACATCCAGGCAGTGCAGCACTCTTAGTGCTTAACACGTAGGAAGGACTATTTCCTTGTTAAGGTGGAAAGCAGATGGAACCTTGGGCAGAAATGCTGGGTGCGTCCGCATGACTACCTTGTCCTTGTGAAAGTTGGTATATAGCTCAGAGGCAACCAGATCTCGCTGACTCTACTAACCGAGGTAAGGCCGACTGGTAAGGCCGTCTTGACGGTGACCATCCTGATGTCCACGGACGCCATTGGCTCAAATGGTTTGTGTGCCAGTGAGCCTAAGACTATGTTAAGGTCCCACACTGGGTGCTATCTCTTGAAGGGCGAGTAGAGCCTAGCGAGACCAGTCAGATGTTTATTGACGATAGGGTTGGAGGAGGAAAAAATGCCTTCCTCCGAGTTCTTCTAAGCCCCAATGGCTGCAAGGTATGTGCGGCAGGAGTCCACCTGTACGCTTGAATGAGCGAGGTGCGCTGAAAAGGAGAGCACGTCGTCCAAAGTGCAAACCAAGGGGTCAATTCCCTTGGAGTCTGCCCAGTGGCAGAATCTGGTCCATTTGCTTTTGTACTGGGCCCTGGTGGCTTTGCTACTGGCGCCTTGTATGATCTCCAGATTGGCCTGCGAGAAGCCAAGGTGCCGAAGCGTTACCTGCTCAGTTACCACGCTTTGAGGGCTAGTTTCCCTGGCTCATGGTGGATGACTGCCCCCCTGCTGCTCCAGATGATGTGCTGGGCCCGTCGGAAGGTGTACCGGGGCACCTCCGAGAGGCTGAGTAGATCCAAAAACCATGGCCTGGCCGGCCACCATGGAGCTATCAGAATGATGAGGAGTCGGCGAGACTCCTTGATCTTGCAAATTACCCTGTGGATCAGAGGAGTGGGCAGAAAGGTGTAGGCTTTCATGCCTGTCCACTGGAGGTGAAATGCGTCGCCTAGAGAGCCGGGGCCCTGACCTTGCCATGATGCAAACTGGGGACACTTCTTGTTGTGCCAGGTGGCAAAGAGATCCAAGTGGGGTTGGCTCCACCTGTTGAAGATCTCCTGAATAACGAGGTTGTTTAGCTGCCACTCGTAATTGTCTGCTTCTAGCCTGCTGAGCCTGTCCTCTTCCAGGTTGGATTACCCCGGGAGGTGGACTGCAGAAAGGTAAATGTTGTTTTCCAGGGCCCATTCCCACATGTTGATCGCCAGTCTGCACAGAGGAGGGGATCTGATGCCTGCCTGCTTGTTGACCTAGTACATGCTGGTCGAGTTGTCTGTCTGGATAAGGACAAACTGCCCTTGAGAAGTGGTAGGAATGCTCTGAGCGCTAGCCAGATGGCGTTCAGCTCCAACCAATTGATGTGGTATTCCTGTTCCTGTCGAATCCAGGTACCATGGACTGAGAGATTGTCCAGGGTGGCTCCCCAGCCCTCGAGCAAGGAGTCTGTGGTGATGGTGGCCTGGGCAGAGGGCGGCCGAAAGGGCTTGCCTGTCAGTAGGTTGCAAGCCATGGACCACCATGTTAGGTCCTGGTGGAGAGATGGAGGAACGTTGATGATCTCGGATTGCGAGCCCCACTCCCGATTCCATGAGGCCGCAAAGTGCAGCTGAATCCTTCTCATCCTTAGTCTTGTGTGCGGCACGGCTAATAAGACCGCTGCCAGTAGACCCAGGAGATGTTGGTACCACCATGCCGAGGTCACCTCTCTGCTGAGGAAGTGGGCAGTGGCCCTCTTGATGGCAGAGTTTTTGTCCTCCGACGGGAAGACATTCTCGGAGCACGTGTCCCAAATGAGTCCCAGGAATGTCAGAGTCTGCGCAGGCTGCAGCTGTGACTTCTTGAGGTTGAACGAGAAGCCCATATCGTGCAGTGTGTTCATAAGGGCATGGGAAAAGTGGTGAACCACTTCCGAAGATGTAGCCCCAACAAGCCAGTCGTCGAGGTATGGGTAGATGTGGAGGCCCTGCGCTCTGAGGAGGGACACCATGGCGTTCATGAGTCTGGTAAAGACCCTAGGGGCCGAGTTGAGGTCAAATGGAAGGACTTTGCATTGAAAATGGTAGCCCATGATGCTGAACCGTAGGAAAGAATGATGGGGCTGCCAAATCAAGACGTGTAGGTACGCGTCCTTCAGGTCCAGTGTGCACATCCAGTCTCCCTTGTCCAATGTCTCTGCTATAAAAGCTGGCGTAACCATCTTGAATTTTTGCAGGGGTAGGGAGAGGTTGAGGGTGGAAAGGTCCAGCACAACTCTCCGGCCCGCCTGGTTCTTCTGAATGGCGAAAATCCTGGAGTAAAAGCCAAAGCCTCGCTGGGAGGCTGGAACTTCCTTCACTGCCTGGCTCTCTATAAGCGACCGGATCTCCGACAAAAGAGTTGCTGTCCCAACCTGTGGGAGTGGAGGGGAGGAGAGGCTGGGATAGGAAGGCGGTACCCCTTGGATACTACGGAGAGGATCCAGGGGTCCGCGGAATTCTGGCGCCAAAAATGTGCATTGAGAGCAAGCCTGACCCCCCCCACTAGAGACACGTGGGCCCGAAGGGGCATGTCATGCTTTCTTTCCCTCAGAGGCTGACGCTGAGGAGGGGGACTGGAAAAAGCCCTTACCACCCCCTATTTGTTCTTTGTGCTGGTTCTGAGACGACTAGCGGTCCAGCTGCCTGGATCTGCGTTCCTGGAAGCCGCAGAACCCTCGATATGTACAACCCTTTTCCGAGTGCTGCTGAGATTGGGTGTACGATTTGGGCATGGTCTTTGTAAGAATGCATAGAGACTTTGCCGTTTGTGAGCTGTTTTTCTTTTTTGTCCAGCTCTTCGTCCGTAGAAGAGTGGAAGAGGTGTCCCCCCCACCCCTCTCGAACGGTAGATCTACAATGCGCTCCTGGACATCCGGGTTCAATTTTGTTGCCCGGAGCCAGGCGGTTCTTCTCATGTCCATGGCAATGCAGATGTCACGGCCTGAGGCATCGATATGAGCCACGTCCATAGCAATGCAGATGGCACAGCCTGAGGCATCGATATGAGCCACTGTGGATTCCATGAGGGCATGCGCCACCAGCTTGGCTTCAGCTAGCCCCGCCTTAAAGGGTGATTGGTACTGGGTGGGGAGTTCTGGGAGAAGTCCGCAATTTCCCGCCATAACCTTCGATTGGCGGCAGCCAGAATGGCGTCTGTGTTGGACTGACGAAGGTGCAAGGATGCGTTGGAGTAGATTTTCTTGCTGTACGCCTCCAAAATCTTCTCCTCTGTGCCTAGCAGCACCGCAGAGGAGGTGGCTGAGGATGACTGAGGCTTCAAGTATAGTGATGCCGCAGCGATCACCGAGGAGTGTGGCTGAGGATGGGTCGAGAGAAGAGTGTATCCACCTCCATGTGCCTGTACTTGGCGTCCAGGCGTCGATTGACCGGCTGTGCAGTGTGGGGCTTCAGCCAACCCTTCTTGGCCAGGGAGACTACATCGGTTTGCAGTGGAATCCCCGTGTTGGCAGAGGGGTGTTAGACCTCGGGTTGGGGGAGGCCCAGGTACTCCACCATGCCAGCAAGACGTTTGTGGAAGGCCCTGGCTGAGGATGGCGTGTCCGGATCCTCTTCCTCGTCCGTATCTTGTGGATATGGAGGATCCTGTGGAGGAGGACGAGTAGATGGTGCCAGAGGCTGGGGTACAGGGGCCGCATCCGGAGGCTGAGGAGGCGGAAGAGGCAGCTGCACTGGGGCTAGGGTTCACGATGGAGGCATCTGTGGTGCCGCTAGCATGGCGGGGTTTACTTCCCTGATGGCGTCTTTGATGATAACCCATATCTGAGGAGACCTCATGAGGCCGAGGAACTTTTCGAAGAGCACCTCCTCACTGGCCAAATAGGTGGCAGGTGGTGCCGGTGGGGTAGCGAGGGGCTGCTGGAGCCACTGCATGCCCGGTCCATATCGACGCAAAGGAAATCTGACCTGCGCAAATGAGGGGTAGACTGTAGGCCATGTACCTGGTTGAGGCCAGTCCCACTTTGACACTCGTTCTTCACCGAATTCCTGGAATGGCGTTGCACAGGTGCCCCTTTCTGGCGCGGTGGCCATTTTGTCTAGCTGCCTACCTCGTGCCTGCGACGTGGTGCTCGGCCCGCTGGGCCCGGCCACGTCCAAGACTCTTGCGTGTGGATCACAAGGCCTACCCTGCTCCTCGGGCCTCGGCCCGGTAGGTGCGACACCCTCGTCCTTGGGGTCGGTAGAGCTGCGTTTAGACGCCCCCTCTGACTTATTTCCGGTTTTAGGGCATAGCCCCTCGGATGTATTGCCAGCATTAGGCCGTAGCCACTCGGCCATGGTGCTGGTAAAAGGGCAGAGCCCCTCGGGTGTAGACCCGGTAAAAGAACCTTCTGGTCCCTCAACACTACGCCCGGGAGGATCCCTCGACCCAAAGGCCGGTAGCTGTAGCAGCCTCAGTGCACGTGCCGGTAGGAGGACCTGGCCGGTCCCTCCCACACGGGAGAGTCCCTGGGAAGGAGTTTCCTTTGCGGGGTGCGCTGGAAAATATCAGCCCTACCTTGGGCCTGGTTTGATGCTTCACAAAGTTCTTGAGATCCTCTGGAGGCGACCTCTGGAAGAGCTCCCTCCACCTGGCTAGTCTGTTCTTCAGCGCCTTCGAGGACAGCGAGTCACACGCCGAAGATGATTGCCAACCGTGGTCTGGACCAAGGCAACGTAGACAGAGGGCATGGGGGTCTTGAGTTGGGAAGAGCCTGTTGCAGGATGGACACCTGCTGAACCCTGTAGAAGTCGACATGCCCCTGGGAGGAGCGCGACGCCTGAGGACCGAGTATCTGGATGATAGAGAAGACAAAGAAGTATCCGCGCGTGGAATTACATGGCCGAAGACAAACCCAGGAGCGCTGGTGAATTCGGCCTGTTCCCGTGGACGTGGAAAGGGGACTGAGGTGTGGCACCGGAGGGCGGATTCAGGGCAGCGCACGCTCCCTGGGTCGCGCCCGCTCACACCTTTAAATTTAAAGGGGAAGAACGTTTTTTCTGGTGAAAAAGGTTCAGTCTCCCGCCCCTTGGAAGGGACGCCCATACAGTATGGAGGAAAGGGGACAGGACGTAAGAGTACACGCGGAATGTAGCTGGGGCTCTGTCCGAGGTGCAGGAGTTAAGTTAAAGGTGGACGCACTGGAGAGCAGAGTGGAGGATGCCGAAGTGAGAGCGCGGCAGAACAATGTAAGAATGCTAGGCCTGCCGGAGGAGACGCAGGGCAGGGACCCATATGACATATGTGGAAAACATGTTGCTGCAGGAGATCAGGGCAGGGACCCTGTCGCAGGGGGTTCATGGTGGAGCGAGCCCACAGGTGCCTGGCCAGAAGAACCCCGCCAAGGGCACCACCAAGACAACTGATAGCGAAGCTCCTCAACTACAGGGATAGACAGGCTATATTGGCCTTCTCTAGACAGGAAGGATTCACAGAAAGGGGGTCTGCCAGGGTCACAGTGTACCAAACTACACGTTGAAGGTGCACTGACAAAGGGCGGCTTTTGGACAAACGCGGGCGAGATTAGGACAGGTGGGCCTGAAATATATTTTAATTTATCCTGCCAAATTGAAAATATTTCACAACGGCACTTCCCATTTCTTCGACAGAACTGAGGGAGCGCAAGCATGGATGGACTCGATCAGAGTGACTCCCCTCAGGAGGAGGCAGATCTATGAAGGGTCGCACTGGGACCGGTACGCTTGGCCCTCAGGGACGAGTTGCTGGAAGCATGAATAGAAAAATTTGGGAGGAGGCGGAGACAGCGAACCTCACTGGAGGAGTAAGATAGACACACTAGTTTTGGGCCGTTAAGCAGCGGTCCGGAAGTGGGTGACTTTGCCCCTGTTAATTGTTGTTCTGTTCTAAAGGTGCCTGCAGTGGCACCCGGCTGCTGCATGCAAGATCGGTGAAAGGGATGGGAGACACTGGTTAAGCTTGACAAGCAGCTGAGCCTTAACGGCTTGAGCTCCGCTGGGCACCAGTTGTGGATGTTGGAAGTTTCTGTGAAGTGACCCGTTATGTGAAATTGCATGCCTACCATCCTTACACCCCGTGCACTGGCGCTGGGCTGGTTTCTGTGTGGGTGGGGATTGACAGTTTGGGGGTGGGCAAGTGGGTCGGGGGAGGAACACAGGCTTTCCCGAAGTCAGGCAGAAGAATCTAGGGGGTCCAAGCAAGGGATGGGCACACGGTATAGTAGTCACTCAGGTGAGGGCGAGTGGGACGGCTGGATGAGGTGGGGACTGGACAAACAACATGAGTAATATTTGGATTGTTTCTTGGAACATGAGGGGATTCAGTTACATTAAGAGGAACAGGGTGCAAACATACCTGGTCAGTAGGGGAGTATATGTGACCCTCCTGCAAGAGACGCATCTTGTGGCGGCAAAATAGGCTATGCTTGCTACAAAATGGGGGTGGGAGGGCTGGTGCATGGATCTCCATATTCGGGGTACGCCTGTGGTACCCTGGTGAGAGTGGCCCCCTCAGTGTCTTTCAGGTTGCTGGAATGCAAAAGCAATGGAGAAGGCAGGCTAACCATAATGCATGGGTTTCTGGAACCAAGGGAGGTCTGCATCATTAGCTATATGCCCCTAACCATAAAGCCACTGGCTACTTCAGGTCTCTAGGCCCCTGGCTGGTGCCATACAGAGGGGCCCTGTGGTTGAGGGGAGGGGCCTTTACCATAGGTCCAGGGTGCAGTTAAAGGCGGGAGACAAACACAGCCGGCTAGTGCGCTGGGAGCATTACTGCAAGAGCTGAAGATGGGCGACATTTGGAGACAGTTGCACAGGGACAAGAAAGGCTATTCATTTTAGTCGAGCCCACACAGGGTGCACACACATTGAATATATGTTTACGGGGGTGGAGATCCTCAGGGAATTTACCATGGCCGATTATCGAGCAAGAGTCCTTTCAGATCACGTGCCACTCGCAGTGACGTGGTAACATACGACAGGCGCACCCCTAATCCCTGCATGGCGGCTGAGAGCGAAGGCATTGCTTGAGGAGTCATTCAGAGTCCACATGGGCAGCAGAATAGAGGAATTTTTCAAGCATAATGAAGGGAGTGTGGAGGGCTTGGGAACCCTGTAGGAAGCCTTTAAAATGCTGATGAGAGGAGAAGCAATGGAGAAGATGGGTAGCATACGCAAACACATGCTGCGGAACATAGCTAGCACAGAAGAGCAGATGGAAGTACTAGGGGAGACAGAGGTACAAGCAGTGAAGCGTGAGAAGAAGTTGATTGACCTCATGCAGGACTGTATAGCGGCCTGGCAGTGGCTGGGCAAGCACGATTATGGCAAATATATAGAAAGACTACATGAGACTGGGGACAAGCCGGGAAGGTTGTTGGCCAGGTTGTGCCTAGCGGAGGAGGGAAGGAGCATGATAACCTCCATTAAAGACGATGCGGGGAAGAGTTTGTTTAGTTTCAGTTTATTTGTATGGCGCTTCAAGCCCTTAGGCACCTGGGCATATTTACTTGCATAGATTGTTACAGAAAGTACAGTGACATGCATACAGTTAGCATTGATTGCAAAAGGCACATTTGAGTGGGCAAAGAGCAGAAATTTACATAATTACAGAAGTACATATTGTATAGATTGCATGGAGTACATTAGAGTGTGTGGGATAAGCAGGAAATGTGCATAGATATAACAGTTAAGTTCTTGTGCATTACAGAATAAATATATATCTGATATAGAACTATTTTACAATATTTACAATCAAAGCATAGTGCATGTTGTCTCTAGGATTCTTGGGCAACGAGCCAAGATTTAGTGTTTCTCCTAAATGAGTGGTAGGCAAGTTCAGTTCTTAGAGGTAGAGGTAGAGTGTTCCACAATTTGGCTGCGAGGACAGGGAAACTATTCCCTCCTGCCTTATGTAGCTTGAAATAGGGAACTTTGAGGCAATGCGCTTGTGCTGCTCTCAGAGGATGATTTTTGATATAACGTGTGAAGTTCGTGGTCAGGTATCTGGGTGCTAGATTGGCAAGACATTTGTGGGTGAGAGGGTTTTTTTTTTAAAACTTGTTTTTGCAGGCAGAGGTTCACAAGGCACATACATCAAGGCAACACATGTGTATAACATATTATTCTTGAGCAACACAGTAATCACAGTACAGCAGTCATAGCAATAGCATCAGGGCGAGCCTTAAGCAGAGGATATAAGGCCTCATGATGTGGGGGATGTCCCTTGTGGGGCAGGGGACAAGTCAGTTGTGGATGTACTTTCACTTTGGTTGTTAAGATAGGTGTTAAATTCAACCCAAGTGTTCTTGGGGCGAGAGTGGGCGGGGAGCATGGTCAGGTATTCCTCCTCGCAGTTTCGTGACCAGGTGAGCAAATTCAGCCATTTCTTAAAGGCCGGAAGGGAGGAACTTTTCCAACTCTGGAGTATGCATTTCTTGGCTATCATACAGCTTATGTTTAAAAATTTAGCCAGACGTCTAGTGTCCTCCGTTCTCCAGACCCCGAAAAGGACTGCTAAGGGATCAGAGTCGACCACCGTTTCGATAATCTCGGTGAGTGTATTTAGGATGCTTTCCCAGAATTCAGATAGTCTATTACAGGACCAAAACATATGTAGATGGTCAGCTCCCTCTGCTCCACAGCGAGGGCAGGGGTGCACCGTGGTGCGGGTGAACTTCGAAGTCCTGTGCGGGGTATAGTAAAGCCTATTTAGGAGTTTGTATTGCATGGCCCGGTGGCGGAAATTGAGAGAGACCTTTTGGGTGTGTAGGCACATTTCCTCCCAGACCCTGTCGGATATTTCTAGGCCCAGTTCAGCTGCGCAATCGTCGCGTGCTCTGAGCGCTGGGATCGGGGTGATGTCTTGTAAGATTTTATATAATGAGGAGACGACGTCGCGGGCGCCGCCCGAGTTGGTGATATATGCGATCGCCGAGTTATCAGGGGGCTCATCTGGAAATGAGGGCCATTTAGTGCGAAACGCAGCTCGGAGCCTATATTATTGGAGGGTCTCTAGAGCGGATCTGGTGTGCCCCTGTTTCCATGTTTGGGGGTTAATGAACCTGCCTTCCGGATAGAAATCCGATAATGCCTGGTATCCCAATGCGCCCCAGTGACAGGCAAGAGCAGTGTCATGCGTGGGTTCTAGGCCCGGGAACGCCCATACCGGGAGCCATTTATAGTAAGGGAAGGGGTCGGATGTCAGACACAACAGGCGTGCCCAGGCATGCAGGGTCGCACTGATTGGATCGATAGGGGAGTCAGATATATAGTGCTGATGCAGTATGAGGGACATTATGTTAGTGCCGGCGGCTGCCAGTCGTTCCAATTTAACATGTGGGCGAGCAGGAGAACCGGGGTACCAATGAGTGGCGTGTTGGGCCTGGCCCGCAGTCCAGTACAGCATCAGGTCCGAAGCAGAGATTCCCCCTCGTTTGTATGGAAGCACCATATCAGTCCACTTCTTGCGTACCGCACCGGAGTGCCATAGGAACTGTGCGCATAGTGCATGTAGTTTGGAGAAGTATTCCACCCCAGGCCATACGGGTATGTTGTTGAAAGTATAGAGGAGCTTAGGCAGCAAAATCATTTTAATAAGGGAGAGACGACCCGTCATGGATAATGGGAGGGTGCGTCACCGTGAGAGCTTGGTTTCAACTAACTGTGCTACAGTTGAGTAATTATCGGCGCGCAAGGTGGATTTGGTTAGGGATATTTACACACCCAAATATTTGACACCATCAGGAGACAAACGAAGGGGGTATTTGGTGGTGGGTTGTGTGGTAGACTTAGTAAGAGGGAAGATCTCAGACTTCGAGTAGTTAATTGTGAACCCGGAGTGGGTGCCGATGCGAGTGATATCTCTTAGTATAGGGTCAAGATGGGCCGTGGGTTCCCTGATATACAGTAGGACATCGTCGGCGTATAGGGAAATGATTTCGGGATCATCAAACAGTCTTATTCCTTTGCGGGCATGGCGTGAATGGACATAATCCGCCATCGGCTCTATCGCCAGTGCGAAAAGGATCGGGGAGAAGGGGCAAACCTGTCTGGTACCCCTGAAAAGTGTAAAGAGGTCAGATGTCAGTGAGTTAGCTCTTACTCTTGCAACAGGGGAAGTGTATAGTAATTTGATGAACCCGATCATGTTCGGGCCAACGCCCATTGTTTCAAGTACCAGCCACATATAGTTCCAGGAGACCATATCAAAGGCCTTTTGAGCGTCCAGAGTGACTGCTACAGCCTGGACGTCCTGGTCTATACGGGACATAACGTTGAACAACCGTCTGATATTGTGGGAGGTGGACCTACTGGGGACGAAGCCTGCCTGGTCCTCGTGAACCAAGTCTATCATAATGGGTAGAAAGCGGTTCGCTATGATCTTAGCAAAGATCTCTGTGTCGAGGTTCATAAGGGAAAGAGGTCTGTAAGACCCACATTCGTCGTCAGGTTTACCAGGTTTGAGCAGCACCGTGATGACAGCTTCACGCGTGGCAGGGGGAAGGACGGAGACGCGTAGTGCTTCGTCCCAGATCTCGAGCAGCCTAGGGGCCAAAATAGCGATGTGCTCTTGGAAAAATTCAGTGGTAAGCCCGTCGGGGCCCGGTGCTTTACCTTTGGGTAGGTCTGAAATGGCCGTCACTATCTCGTCCAATGTAATCGGGGAGTCCAGTTGGTCCCGGGTATGAGGGGATATCTCAGTGGTGGGGATCTGGTCAAGGAGCTCGCGCATGTGTTGTTCGGTGTGTTCGGTAGGTTGGGAGTAGCGGGATCTATAAAATTCGGTAAATATGTCTAAGATATGTTGGTCCGCCCATTGTGGGTTGCCATGTTGATCTTTGATGGAGGTAATCTGCGTCCGGCCAGATTCCCTTTTTACTAGTGTTGCTAGCGTTCTCCCGGGTCTGTCCCCCTCCCCATACTTCCTGGCGGCCTGTGGGCGGCTGAAGTATTGGACTTCGTTGGTAGCAAGTGTGTTATATATCTGGAGTTCATCACTGATTTGGGCGAGTGTACCGGGGTCAGCAGTCGTGGGGCATTGGAGCTCTAGTTGTTTCAGTTTGGCTTCGGAGCGCCCAAGGGCAGCTTTTATCGCTTTCAGTACTCCAGCCTCTCGGGAGATAGACATTCCCCTAATATACACTTTGAAGGCGTCCCACCTCACAGCGGCTGATGTATCTTGAAGAGATTTGCACTCAAAGAAAGATTCGATGTCAGCCAATATTTCAGCCTTGAAGACAATGTCTTTGAGGGCCTCGGATTTAAAGCGACAGGTGCTGAACGTCGGGATGGGCATCCCCAGTTCCACCGAGACTGTAATTGGGGCATGGTCTGATAGTGTGCGAGGTAGGATCCAGGAGCCCCCCACCCTGCCCATAATTTCCCTTGACACCAGGAACAGGTCTATCCTAGATGAGCTGTCATGCACAGACGAGTAATAGGTGTACTCCCGCCGCTGGGGGTGCAGTGTCCTCCAGACGTCGCAGATGTTCAGTATCTGTATATGGCTGCGTAACTGACGTGCAGCACTGGACAGAGCTCTGGTAGCAGTTCCAGTTCTGTCCAGGACAGTGTCCAGAATAAGGTTCAGATCTCCTCCCCATATAATTGGTACACCCACGAAGCCCAGCAGTATGGTGGCTACAGCGCCAAAGAATTCGGGAGAGTCTATGTTGGGGCAGTATGTGTTGACCAGAAGATATTCTCTATTAATCAGAGTGCAATGTAATATAACATAACGTCCCTCAGGATCTATGTAGCTTTTATGCAATATGAATTTGATTGATTTATGGATCATCGTGAGTACGCCCCTAGACTGGGAGGACTAAGAGGTGAAGAATCTGGCGGGGCCCCATGATGGGGCTATGGTAATTGGGATGTGACCATTGGAGTGTGTCTCCTGTAAAAATAGTACCCTACAGCTATGCCTATTAGCATAGGCCATGATTTTACGGGCCTTGGTGTGGTTGCTTAAACTCCGGATGTTCCAGGACATTATGACAGTAGACATTTCATTGGTAAATATCTAATCGCACAATGCACGACTCAGTGAACATCCCATGTCCAGTGATAGTGTGAGCCCAAGGAGTTGGGATTGAAAATGCGCTTGCTGCCCTTCAGTACACGCGCCGCGAAACCTTGTGTGTCTTTTTGGAATAACACCCCATTCCCGCCCGCCACCCTCACCACCAACCCAAGATTAGTAGTGTGAACATCACCCTCCCCGAGCTGTACGCAGCTGAGCCGTCCCCAACTTGGCTCAGACTGTCCAAAAGCCCAACAGGGGCTAACCCACAACAAAGGTGTATCCAAGAACAGTGCAATCGCAGTGGGGTGCGCCGTTGCCGTGCACAAGCACGCTTGGAACCAAATGGTTCCGTTACAAGACGAGCAGTGTTGGCGGTCACGCAATGTATGGCCCCGCCTGTCTAAGTGGGAAACAGGGACCAGCATATGCGTCGTAGCAATTTGGTTACAATACAAACATTTACAGCAGTCACGTGGCGGATGCCCCCTCATCTCAAGTGGGAAATAAGGGCTGCCGCAGAGGCATCGGAGCATTGCGATTTAAGCAACAAGTGACAGTGATTATTAAAGGGCAGGCCGGATCAATAATGCATTGGCCCCATGGAGTGTATCTCCGAGATGACAAATGAAGTGTGCGTACCAGAGCTATGTATCATGGTGAATACTGAGACGAGGTTAATAGGGGGTGCCGTAAATTTAAGCATACTAAAGGCAGCATGTGCAGACCCGGACATGTTACTGCAACGGGCGGATTATAGGGTCGGACCCCGGAGCCCGAGAGCACCCCCCATGTCAGCCAAGGCCAAAGGCCGGGGCGGTTGGTCAGCCCCCGAGTCCAGCAGAAAGGAGTGACCAGCACCTACCCTTCAGGAGCCAGGCCACGACACAAATGCATGCAGTAGCGAACCACAACATCATAGTAAACAGAACCATGTTGCCAATAGCATATCACAAATCAGGGATCAGCAGATTCAGTAAGTTCCGTTGGGCCACACAGTGCGTGTTCACATGCCGCCAGCGTGGCCGTCCCCCGGATTGTGGAGCGGTATTTGCATCTCGATGAATTTTACCGCCTCATCTGAGACGGTGAAAAAGTACAATTTGCCATTATGGGTGATCTTGAGCCGTGCGGGGAACAGGATGGCATATGGGACATTGCGCTCCCCGAGCAGTTTCTTAACGCCGAGAAATTGACGTCTCTCCTGCTGCACCTCCACCGAGAAATCCGGGAAGATTCTAATGGTGTGGGCCTCCAGTCGTAGGTCACCCTTTTCCCGTGACAGGCGGAGGATGAGGTCCCTGTCGCGGTAGTTGAGAATTTTGGCGATTATGGGCCTAGGGCTGTCGCCCCGGTTTAGGCCGTGGTGATAGGGCCCAGTGAGGACGCTCCACCGTGAAGTATGGGGAGAGGGCCGGATTGTCAAGCAGGTCTTTAAGCAGTTTCTCCACAGCGTCTTCCATCCGCCCTTTGAGGGCGTTCTCGGGGACCCCGATGATGCGCAGATTATTTCTGCGGGAACGAGATTCCAAATCGTCGCATTTCGCCCTTACACTCTTCATGTCCCGCGACAAGGAGGCCACAGTGTCTTGTATAGCATCTTCATTAGTGGAGATTCTATTTTCGGCCTCCATGATTCTAGATCCCGCCTGATCTACACGAGTTTTAAGTGAGGCAACGTTTGCATTGATGTCGTCAAGCTTTTCGTGGAATGAGGCGAAGTTTTTGTTTTGGCCATCGTTTCCATTAGTGTGGCAAGATCTGGCGCCACAGCCCCGGGAATGTTTTTATTATCGAGCTCCTCTTGTGGAGCTGCTTCAGCTCGAGGAATCGCCCTAGCAAACCTATCCATGGTACCCCCTTTGGCAGTTCCTTTGGAGTGGCTCGACATTGCAGGAAGTAGGAGTCTGGGTGCAGTGTGGTCGCAGCGTGGGGGAAGATGGTGGTGAGGAGGAAGCGGGCCCCTGTGGAGTGGAGGGTCTGCAACGGGTGTGACGGTGTCGGCAGATTGCACTAGGCGTAGTGAGGGCAACCAGCTACTGTGGGTATGCCGCTAACCGACCATCCAGTTGGTCGAATTATGGAGGGGTCCCAATCTCGGGGAACCCAGTCGCGCAGCCACCGGGGGCGGTGGGGGGGCGGGCGGGGGGCCCTCGTTAACGTGAGCAGCTCCAATGGGTCACTGCCCCACAGGGACCGAAGTTGTTGTTATTAGGCAGTCCGGGGGGGGGGCGAGCAGCCGCCGCGGGGACAGGGCTGGCAGATGGACCCACCGCAAAGCTCCTCACCTGTAGGCCGCAGTCCCGAGCGGGAAGAACTCAGCAGGGAGCCCCAGAGTTCCAGCAGTGGGCAGAGGACCCAGGACAGGAGCGCCGCCGCGCACCCCAGAGGCTCAGCAGAGTCGGAGCACCCGCTCGTAGTAGCGGGATGAGCTCCCGCCGTAGGGCGCCGGGCGCGGGCCCCCGCAGGCGGTCAGAGCGGGATCCTCGCCGCGGTTCCAGAGAGCAAGGGAGGAAAGTGCAGGTCACCGCAGCGGCCCCGCTCGCCCCCTCCAATCGGCGCAGGACCGGAGCCCCACCGCCAGGGCGAGCAGCAGCCGCACGCCACACGCGAGGGGCGGGGGTCTCCGGCAGCCCGGGTCCAGTCGGGAAGGCTGCGCGTGTGGAGCGGACCAGTTTCCGGGGCAAGTGTTGGGTCTGGAGGCGCCAGGTCCGGGGCAGCAGACGGAAGCTCCAGAGGGTGGCACACAGCCGGCTCGCAGCGGTCACCGCGGCTCCCCGCAGGCCCAGAGTCGGCCTCCAGCGAGGCACAGCGTAGTAGTCGGTTGGGGGGGTTGGGGTGTCCGATTTCCTTCAGGATCAGGCATGCAGGTAGCCCAGGCAGTCAGCAACACAGGGGGCCAGATGAAAATGAAGGATTATGGCAAGAACCGTCGATGTAGCCGGATAATCAGCGGCTAGGCACGGAGCTTCAGAGCTAAGCAGCCATTTTGTAGGCTGCTCAACAGCGCCCCCCGGTGAGAGAGGGTTTTGAAGACGATTCTTTGTTTGACCGATAGCCAGTTCAGGTTACGTCTAATCTCGGATATATGTTGAGATCTCAGAATATTTAGAACTGCCCTAATGGCATTATTTTGTAGAACTTGCAACTTTCTCAAGTTTTGTTGACTATTTCCAAGGTAGAGAGCGTTACAGTAATCTAGCTTGGAGAGTACTAGCGCTCTAGCTATGGAAATGCAGTTGGGTGTAGAAAGATACGGTCTGCAGGCGGTAATTAACTTGCATGTGTATGCTGTAGAGGAGGCTGATGCGTTGACCTGTCTTGATAGGTTTAGCGAGGAGTCGATGTAGATGCAAAGCATTTTCACATCTTTGGACACCTTGATAGAATTACCATTGATATTAAATGTGTCCAACTGTTTGTCAAGTTTGTTTAGTTTGAGCTATGTCTTTTCACCATTGAGACAAAGTCTGTGTTTAGCCATGGAAGCTTGGATGATGCTATACATGTTGTTCAGTACTTTGGCGTCCATG
This sequence comes from Ambystoma mexicanum, assembly GCF_040938575.1. NCBI lineage: Eukaryota > Metazoa > Chordata > Amphibia > Caudata > Ambystomatidae > Ambystoma > Ambystoma mexicanum. The sequence continues at coordinate 510,206,075 of NC_090927.1, read as the reverse complement.
ACAGTCTCCGGTGACAGGTAAGAGTATCGGAATGTCATCTTAATTTGTATAGGTGACACCCAGATGGTCCAGGTCATCGAACAGAGGCTTTGTAAATACATTGTAGAGCGTGGGGGATACGCAAGATCCTTGGGGGGACAACGCACAGGACTGGTTCAGGGTCGGCTGATGGGGAAAAGGCTCATCGATCTACTGTTGAGGAAGGACTGGATCCACGTGGTGGCTTTATTGCAAAAGAGTGCTGCAGAAAATAAGTGTGAGCAGAGAATGTTATGATCGAACGCCGCCGACAGGTCGAGTAGGAGGAGGAGGGCAAGTTTGCCTTTGTCTTTTAACTCCTCAATTGGAGTCTTTAAGTCAATTAGAGCTGTTTCAGTACCGTGCCTTGGCCTGAAGCCCGATTGCCTGAGACCAAGGAGGTTGTTGGTTTCTAGGTGCTCATGAATCTGCAGGTAGGCTGCTCTATCGATGATTTTTAGAAGAAATGGGACCATAGTTATAGGTCTATAGCTTGTGGGGATATTGGGGTCTAGAGTTGGCTTCTTCAGTAATGGGAGTACCCAGTCGTCTTTGAGGTTGTTAGGCACTATGTCTGTTTCGAAAGAGGTGTTGATTAGGGAGGTGATGAAGGGCGGCAGTTCTTCAGCTGCTTCTTTAATGATGGGCACAGGGCAGATGTCTCCCTTGACATCTTTATGGTTTTAAATTAGAGATTATGTCCTCTACCTTTTTGATATTGAGAGGGCAGAAGTTGAAGAGTGTTGGAGTGTTAGTGAGGGGCTTAGCGGTCATAGGTTTAGAGGCGATGTCCAAGACTAAACGTTTTTTGGACTCAATCTTATTCTGTAGCAAGGTAATTTTGTTAAGAAGTGCTGACTGGATGTTCGTGCACCATGTGGTGTCCTTAATGCGGGTGGACTGGTGGTGGAGCTGGGGATTCTAACTCTCCCAAGTACATTGAAGAGTTCTTTAGTGTTTAGTGTAGGGTCCAGGGTAAGATTAATGCAGTCTTTAGTCAATATTACCAGTGTCTATATGAATTTGTGGGGGGGGGGATGTGACGCCAGTGAACTGAGCGACATCTGGATGGAAATCGACCTGCCCCATCTGGAGCAGGAACAGGTCGAGATGCTTGATGCTCCGTTTACAGAGGAGGGGCTGCAGGCAACAAAACGCACGCTGCCCCTCAGGCAAAGCGCCAGGTGCCGACGGGTTCCCGGCAGAATTTTACAAGGAATATAGATGCTAGAGGAGGCATATGTGGTGGGCCTACTGCCAGCGAGCCTCCATAAATCCATCGTAGTGCAGATTCTGAAACCAGGCAAGCCACCGTTCGAGTGCGGGTCGTAAAGACCGCTCTCGATGATTAATCCAAGATTACAAAATTCTCGCTGCAATGTTGGCGAACAGATTGAGCATTGTCATTGGCAGCTTAATACACCCCGATCAAACGGGTTATGTTACTGGGAGGAATACATCCTGGAACTTGCGCAGGCTGCACCACATACTAGATAAAAACATGGAGGAGTAGGCAGAATATGCTGTGGCTTTGCTAAATGATATAAAAGGCATCTGATGGGATTGGCTACACATCGCACTGCAGCGCTCTGGAGTGGGGACGCGCTTTGCGCGACCTGTACAATTGTTGTACTAAAAGCCGCTGGCACGAGTGAAAACCGTGAGACTTCTTGGGCGCATGGGAATTGGGTAAAGGAACCAGACAAGTGTGTCTGCTTTCCCCCATGCTGTTACTATTGGCTCTGGAGCCACTGGTGTTCTTTCTCAGAGCAGAGAACAGGGATGCAGGCATACCAATCAGGGGGAAATGCATGTGGTCTCTCTGTATGCGGACGACTTGTTGCTCTATGTGCAAGACTCTGAATCCAATCTACCATATATGTTGGAAGTACTGGACAGCTTCTGCGGGCATAACCATAAGTAGATCGAAATTAAAACTGTTTCCGCTGGCGGGCCTAGCAACGCTGGGGCTGCAGCGCATACCTGATTTAGGGATACAGTGGGCAATGAAATCCTTTCTATATTTGAGGGTGAACAGCTATTGCAATCCCCAAGAGTAACATGAGGCAAACACCTTCAGGGCATTCCAGGACGTTGAGAAGTCCATGGAATTCTGACAAAGGCTCCCGTTGTCTATGATCGGTCGTACGATGCTACTCAAAATGATCGTGTTGCCACGTCTGTTTTACAACTTCCTGAATATACCGTACGAGATCCTGAGATTGTTCTTTCGTAGACGACTTGGTGAGGGGCGTTCGTTGGGGAACGGGGGGGGGGGGGGTGCAGGTGGAGAGAGAGGGGTGTTTGGTATTGCTTGGGGCACTTTGGAAAGATTACAAGGGGGGGGGGAAATTAGACTACCGCATTTTGAGCCATACTACCTAGTTGAACAACTACAGTTCGAGTCATGGCTGGCGGACAAGGCCTCCCTAGACACTGAGCTGTTGCGGGGCAACCTGATACCATTTTATTTGAGGGAGGCGCTCTGGGTGCCGACTCTCAGCCAGGCGGGGATGTCGGGGATGTCGGCCCTGTTCGCATTGGGAAGGACGCTGTGGAACTAATGGTGGAAGTTGATGGGCAAGCAGGACCCATATTCTGCTAATGTATCCCTGACAGCAGTCACTGGAGGGGACTGGGAGGTTGTTCGCAACATCAGATTGTATTGGGAACCGAACTGAGCCATTACCTTGGGCGACCTATATAAGGAGGAGAACAGTGTTGGGCTTTCCCAAGCTGATAAGAGACTTACGGTATGCTGAAAGGACAATTTCTGACATATAACGGGGTGCTTAAAATAGTCACGACTAGGTGGCCTGACATTAAGAAGGGCGGAAAGGGGGGTGAGGCGCTGGACTCCCTCTATGATCTGATGGAAAGGGGTTCACGTCATCTCCAGGCTCTACGATTTCACACTAGATTTGCTTAGTAAACCAGACCTCACAGCCCAGGCCAAGTGGGAGGGGGAGGTGGGCCGGGCCTTCACAGAGGGTGAATGGGCCAGGAGAATGTTACAAATGCACAGGGTATCTAGAAACTCCATATTCAAACAGCTACCGCTATACCGCATACACAGAGCCTCCACATGCTATCCCGTGGTTCCTGGGGGCAGGTGAGCAGAACTGCCCAAGATGCACGAGCACATCAGCAGACATGCTGCATATGTTCTGGTCCTGCCCGGTAGTCCAGGGGTTCTGGCGGAATATCGCGTACGGGGCCTCCGGAGGAGGTATAGGAATGCAGGGGTGGCCCCCAGAGGCATGCCTGCTAGGGCTGTTCACGAGGCTGCGCGGGGAGGCACATGTGGAAAAGATGGAAGGACCTCATCTGCATTTTGGCAAAGCGCAGGATAGCACTGGCCTGGAAGTCAGCAGAGGGTCCCCGCATAGAGGCAACGTGGGGGGACCTTTGGGAGTGGTCTGAGGCTGAAACGGTGGTGTGGCACAGAGTGGTGTACAGGGGTTAGAGGGAAGCCAGTGCGGATGTCACGGCATGGAATGCATTGGTACAGCAGATGTTTGCACCCTCAGATGACATGCCGCTGTGAGGCGAAAGCAGCAAGGACAGGGGTTAGAGGGTTTGAAAGTCTGCACAACCAATGGTGGAGCGGGGGTAACTAGTAGGGATCGGGAAAGGGAGTTGGGAGAGGGGTCAGGCATGCATATGTTTTGTTGTTTATATGTTTAGTAGTGTGAACTGTTATGCTCGTTCTGGTTAGCGCACTCAGGGAAGACTCAGGCCTGGTAGAAAGGTTGGACACTCGGCACAGAAAGCTGGAGGACACACTGTGAACAGAGACATTGATGACCAGGTGGGCACTGTTAGGCCCACAGAGATACAGTGCATATGACTTTTACATTCACACTTAACAAGTGTCAATCTCTGGAAGTGCGCAGCCACCTGCTGGTAGTAGTTGGTGTGGGGTCAGGGGTCGTTCTTTCTCCTTTTTTCTTCTTTTGTTCATTTGTTGAAAATGGCAATCAAAAAAGTACAAAAAATAAAAAGTTCTGACCTTACCAGCACTAGATGAAATGTTTAGTCTAGGACTGCCCTGCTTCCCGGTCGTGAGCTCCTGGTTGCTCCCTGCTGCTCTGCCACAGGAACATTTCGCTAACTTGTGCCTTTATCCGTTTGAACTGAACTTTTGCACAGCAGAAGATCCTGTGTTATTGGGACTTTTACGTACATTCATGTTCCCGTTTAAACCAAAATATCAACTCTTTGCTCGAACTTGGAACTTTCAAAGTGACACTCCTATGGAGGACCATTTAAGGTAAGAGTGGCATGATCTGCGCCCAAGCCCCACGTGGCAGTACGTATGCATATGTAATGTCTCAGATTCTGGGACCTATGCTCATCCTCGCATTGTTTAACCTGTGGGATCCCCATAGCCTGGGTTCCCTATAACTGGGGTGATGTCTGACTGGATCTCCAGTTGGTTGCCCGATCCCGAGGTCCTGACTCTGTTCAGTGTTTCATTCCCAAATGGGGTTTACTAGTCCTTCAAATTTTCCCACCCCAGACCAGCTATCAAGAAAGCCAGCTGCGATTCACATTTCCCCTTAGGCTACTGGCTTTATATGCTAGAAGGTCAAGATTACCTTTTCAAACAATACTAGTGTAATTACAAATAACATTGTTTGCTTCCCATACCCCCGCTCCCCAACCCACCCCCAAGTATACCACCTATCGAGGGCCTTACTTTATCTGTGGGAACAACGCTTACTCTTGGTTGCCCTGGAGCTGGGGGCGTGTTTAACTGTTACGTGGGATATGTCTTGCCAGCAGCCAGACCCTCTTATACATTCCAGTCTTCCTCCATCTGGAAATAAAAATCCTCTATTTGGGAAAGCATGATTACTGGCAGGGGGTTCTAGGGATATTTGGGTGCTAATTCATGCAAATAACAGCATATGTATACGGATTCTAAGGGAAGCAAAATGGGTGTTTTATTGGCAGTGTTTAAAAGCAGCCATTTCGTAATGGGTGCAAATGGCAGCTTTTCTCAGATGCAGCCAATAAAATGGATGTTCATTTTTAGAGATACTAAATGAAACAGGCGTAAAGTGGGTGCAAACTAGGGGTACAGTTCAGCATGGTAATGGGATTATCCTGGAGGTAGAGTAGAGTTGGGACATTACATGGAGCAGGTGAAATGTTACATTAAGGTTACATAAAAAAATGAAAAACAGAGTGCTGAAAAAGACAGGGTTTCAATGTGCATATTTACAAATTAAGTATTTCTATCTGTGACAAACTGGATTGTGGAAATAACCTATATAACAGAATATACTAACCAACTAATTGTCCCAAATTAACATTGTAATGCAGTTGGTAAACACAGATGAAAATTCATTCGGTTTTTTGTGCTCTTCTATGGAAGAAGAGAAAATATGCACATTAGGAAACTAGAAGGGTAACAGTTTCTTGCAAAACTGAAGCTCCCATTGTTCTCGTAAGAGGTATATAGTTACATGCAGGCTCTTGTAATGTGATTGGTAGAAGTCTGAGGGTGTTAGAAGCACGTCAGGGAAGGCAGAGTTAATTTGTGATGGACAGCCAGAGGAAATTTAAGAAGCTGAGCTGGGGAGGTGAAGTCAGAGCTTCCCGAGATTCGATTCCTACCAGTGCCTCCCTGGGATGCTGGGCTAGGTGGACTTGAAGTAAGCTTGAAGACAGGGCAGAGGGAGTGTCGTCCTGGCTTCGGAGTGACTGGAATTCCAAGGGCTGTGTCCGTGGGCTGTGTCAGGTCGTGCAGATAAGCTCCGGCAGCAAGAGACGCAGGCGGAACATAGAAGCAGACTTCAAAATAATTGTAAGTCAAGTTAATTGAGGAGTATGTCGGATCGGTGACATGTGATCAATTAGTTTAGGGTGGTAGGATATAAAACGAAATGCTTGGTTTTTGTTGTTTTCCGTCTGCACTGGTTTAAACGAAAAAATTGCACACGTTTGCAGAATCTTCCATGTTGCCCTGTGTTTGTTTTCCTCTCATTTTTTATCTTTCAGAGAGTCGAAGTTGTGCTTGCTGTTGGTAAGAATATATGTACTGTAATATTATGAGTTGTAACCTTTTCCCCTGGATTATGTACAATAAGAACAAATATCATAACAAAAGCAAAGCTGGTGCATTTTCTGGTTTAATTTCATGCCTCTAACGGTTACTGTTTCAAGGGGAAGGAGTGGTTGGGAGCTTTCGATGTTTACACCACAGTGGTACATTTTCGGGGTGGGGGTGTGTGTGGTGTGTGGTGTGTGTCAGTCATACTGAAGAGAAAGCGGTGCCCTCCAAGGCACATAGGTTACTGATGTAAATAAATCAGTAACATGAGCTACATGCAATAAGTTGCATTCTGTATAATCTTACTGGGTTCCCCCAAACTGTACCAGGTCCAATGGTTCTCTATCGTCAGCCAAAGGTGGGTCATAATTATAAAGAATTATCCAAAATAGGATAATCGTGAACTACCACCAATGGTAAGGCCAATATACTGCAAAACACAGCCAAAATACCACAATACTAAAATACCGCCAAATCAAGCATTAGCCCCAAGACAAAATCTCCTACACAATATGGTGCCCTGTGGGAACAGACGGTAGAGCAATTACTGGGCGTGGCAAGTGTGTCCCACACCACCATACGTGCATTAAAGGTAACTCATTTTGTGAGATTAGTGTAACGCTGGAAATTGAATTCAATGTCGTCTCAAATTGAACCCACATTCCCAGAATTGGAGAAGTACTTAGAGGCAAAATTATATGCGCATGGAATATGGTTGTCAGATAATGCCATATAGTGGTACGACAGTCTGTGTGGGGAAGTTCAGAAAGAACCGCTGGACAGCATTTTTGAGGGTAGCATAATTCAGGTGTGTCTTTTGAGATTATTTAGAGCCGATAAAAGTTCTGAGAAAGACTGCTTGATACGACTGCAAAGATTTGGTTCATTTTAAATAGGTCACTGCAAATGCAAGAACATGATGCTGAACTGATTAGCAGGCTAAAAATCAAAGAAGATGGAGCTAATGAACAGGAGAGAAAATTAACCTCCGAACTAGAGTTATGTCAAAAAGAAATGCAATCAAAATGCAGTGAATTTGATACCCAACTGTCACAGAGAAGAACAAGTTACTTACCAACTTGTAACGTTCTTTCGATTGGATGTTCCTCCAACGTATTCCTCATCTTGTATTCCATCCAGCTTTGCTGCTCTTCGGAAATTTTTTCGCCAGAGGGCGCCGTGCGTCGATGTCGTTGAGTCGATGGTCCCTGGAAGGCCTCCGTCGAGGGTGACGTCATTGGGTATATAAGTAGCACGCGCTGCACCTGTTGGCCTCAGTTCTGTTTTTCCTTTTTCACCTTTGATTTTGTACTGTGTAGATTGTGCCGGCAGACAGGTATCAGCCTTGCGAGAGTTGAGTTGGCAATAACCCAGAAAACTCTACAGAGGGGTAGGCTGGGAGGGCGATGAGGAATACGTTGGAGGAACATCCAATCGGAAGAACGTTACCAGTTGGTAAGTAACTTGTTCTTCGAATGGATTGTGTCCTCCAACATATTCCTCATCTTAGATAGACTACCAAAGCAGTATGGATAATTTCTCTGGAGGAGGGGTTAGATTTTTCAATGCCCTTAGATGGCTGAATATAGTACTGCTTTACCAAAATTCAGCTCCTTAGACTGGGAAGCATCCAGACTATAGAATTTTGAAAAGGTGAGCAGTGAGGACCAAGTTGCTGCTTCACAAATGGACCTTATTGGAACACCTCTTTGAAGGGCTGCCCAAGAGGCAATGACTCTGGTGGAATGAGCCCTTAACCCTTCTGGTGGGTCTTTTTGTGCTAATCTGTAGCATTCTGAAATGCAAATCATAATCCAGCGTGATATTGTCTGTTTTGTCACCGACTGAGCCAATTTCTTTCCGGTGTAGCCGATAAACAATTGGTTGTCTACTCTAAGCTTGGAAAGCCTAGAGATGTAAAAGCTTAAAGCTCTTCTTGGATCCAACCTGTGTAATCATTCCCCCTCCTTAGTAGGATGAGGTGGAGGATAGATTGCGGGTAAAACAATTTTCTGACTTAAATGAAAATCAGATACTACTTTAGGTAAAAATGAGGGTTTAACCCTCAACACAACTCTGTCCTTATGGAACACAGTATAGGGTGGCCCAGAAGAACAAGTTACTTACCAACTGTAAACGTTCTTTCGACTGGATGTTCCTCCCACGTATTCCTCATCTTGTGATAAATCGTTATTTCCAGCTTCGCTGCTTCGGAAAGAAAAATTCTCAGCAGAGGGCGCTGTGCTCGAGGTCGTGGCGTCGATTGTCCCTCGACGTACTCCGTCGACGTCACCGATGGTATAAGTAGCTCGAGCCGCGCCTGTTGCTTCAGTTCTGTTTTTTCGATGAAATATATATAGGAGGAACACCCAGGCGTGTCCCACGACCGATACATTCTTCGTGAGAGGAAAGTGTAAGAACACGTAAACTGTACTGTGGGGTTGGATTGGAGGGTCGATGAGGAATACGTGGGAGGAACATCCAGTCGAAAGAACGTTACAGTTGGTAAGTAACTTGTTCTTCGAATGGATTGTGTCCTCCCACGTATTCCTCATCTTGTGATAGGCTCCCATAGCAGTATCAATTTTTGGAGGTGGGAGTACAATTTCAGTTTTCGTGGACAGAATGCAGAACTTCCTTTGCAAATAAACCCTTGTTAGAGGAGGCAGTGTCCAAACAATGTTTAACAAAGGTATGTATTGTTTTCCAGGTTGCAGCTGCACAAATGTCTGCTGCCGGGACTCCCCTCTTTAGAGCCGCAGAAGTAGCCATTCCCCTTGTAGAATGGGCACGAAGCCCATCTGGTGGTTCTTTTCCCGCTAATATGTAGCATTCAACTATGGCTAATATGATCCAGCGGGAAATGCTCTGTTTTGTTACAGATAAGCCTAATGTTTGACAAGTGTAACCCACAAGCAGTTGGTCATTTTGTCTCAATTTAGCCATCCTAGAGATGTAAAAACTAAGAGCCCTCTTGGGATCTAATCTATGTAATCTCTCCTCTTCTTTGCCCAGGTGAGGAGGAGGATAAAACGTTGGAAGTACTATTTTTTGTGACAAATGGAAGTCCGAGACTACTTTTTGCAAAAATGAAGGTTTAACTTTAAGGACTACCTTATCTTTATATCAAATAGTATATGGTGGTTTGCATGAGAGAGCCTGAAGTTCGCTAACCCTGCGGGCTGATGATAGGGCCACAAGGAGGACAGTTTTTAGAGTTAAAAGCCTCAATGGACATGAGTGCAGAGGCTCAAAAGGTATGCAAGTCAAGAATTTTAATACTAAATTTAAGTCCAAGGCTGGTACATGAAAAGGGACTGGAGGGTATACATTAGTGAGTCCCTTTAAGAATTGAATTATTAACAGTATTTTGAAATATGAAACCTCTTCCGAGGAGTGCTTTAAAATGGACAGCGCAGCAAGGTATACTTTTATTGTTCCTATCTGGAGCCCCAGATTAGCTAGATGTAGCAGAAAGGAAAGCACCATTGGGGTGCCACACTGAAAAGGGTCCACATCCTTGTCTTTGCACCAGTTACTAAACCTATTCCAGCGACATCGGTACAAAGACTTTGTTGCTAGTCTTCTGGCCGAAAGCAAGATTTCCATTACATCATCCGGAAGATCCTAATCCTTGTATCTCAACCTCTCAGAAACCATGCGTGAAGGTTGAGTGTCTTGACCTCTGGATGGAGAACCCGACCTTCCTCTTGCGAGAGAAGATCCTCTCTTTGCGGAAGACGTATTGGAGGGCAGATGGACATGTCTAGAAGGTCTGGGTACCACGTCCTCCTGGCCCAATCCGGAGCAATTAGGATCATGGTTTTCCTGAACTTTCTCAACCTCCTGATTACTTGAGGAATCACGGGGACTGGGGGAAACGCGTACAGCAGTGGAAACTTCCACTCCACTACGAATGCGTCTCCCAGAGCTCCTCTTTGAGGAAATTCCCTTGAGCAGTACTGATCGCACTTCCGGTTGATCGCGGTGGCGAACAGATCCACTTGAGGGGTTCCCCAAAGGGCGAAGATCTCCAGAAGGACTTCCTGAGCCAGCTCCCACTCGTGAGAGACCGTGCTCTGCCTGCTCAGAGCATCTGCCGCCGTGTTCTTCTCTCCGGCTAGGTGAATTGCTGACAGAGAGATTCCTTCTAGTATTGCCCAGAAACAGAGCTGCATTGCCTCTCTGCACAGTGGCAGTGACCCTACACCTCCTCTCTTGTTGAGATAGTACATGGCCACTGTGTTGTCCGTCATTATCAGAACATTCTTTCCCTGTACAGAGGGCATAAAGGCCTTCAGAGCTAGTTTGATTGCCCTCAGCTCTAATAGATTGATGTGTAGTTTGGACTCCGATAGAGACCAACGACCGCTGATTGTCAGATCGTTGGTGTGTGTTCCCCACCCCGTGAGTGAGGCGTCCGTCACTACCGTTCTCTCCGGCCATGGTTGCCAAAAAGACTCTCCCTTGAGAATGTTGTCGTTGCAAGCCCACCATAGAAGATCCTGAGCAACTGCGCTCGGGACTTGCAGAAGATCTGACATATTCCCTGAGAACTGGGACCACTGAGTTCTGAGTGCCCATTGAAGGGATCTCATTCTCAACCTGGCCTCTGGTACTAGAAAAATGCAGGATGCCATGAGGCCGAGCAACCTGAGAAAATCTAAGGCCGGTAGACGAACAAGTTACTTCTTACCTTGTAACGTTCTTTCGACGGGATGTTCCTCCGACGTATTCCTCATCTTAGATATATCCTTCCAGCTCTGCTGGCCTCGGAAATTTTTTCTCCAGAGGGCGCTGCGCGTCGACGTCCCTCGAGTCGATGACCCTAGACAGCCGCCGTATCGACGCTCGACGTCATCCTGCCTATAAAGGCCGCGCGCAGCGTCCGTTGCTCAGTTCCGTTTTGTAGCCCACAGTATTACTGTTTGGACTAGACTAATCACCCTGAAGGAGCGTAAGCTGCAACAACAAGGGAAGTAAAACTGCGGGGATGGATGGGAGGGTCGATGAGGAATACGTCGGAGGAACATCCCGTCGAAAGAACGTTACAAGGTAAGAAGTAACTTGTTCTTCGAAGGGATTGTGTCCTCCGACGTATTCCTCATCTTAGATAGGCTCCCATAGCAGTATTCTATATTCGGAGGAGGGAGTACTGACTTCACGCTGTCTTCTATTGGTGAATAGAATGCAGTACAGCCCTTCCAAACCTAGTCTCTTGACTAGAGGAGGAATCCAGATTGTAAAAACGTGTAAAGGTATGGACAGACGACCATGTAGCGGCCGCACATATGTCTTTAATCGGCACGCCTCTTTTGAGGGCCGATGAAGCTGCAATACCTCTGGTCGAATGAGCCCTAAGGTTTTGAGGGGGCTCTTTCCCTGCCAGTTTATAACATTCCAGAATGGCTAGAATGATCCATCTGGAAATGGTCTGCTTAGTTATTGGTAACCCCAGCTTGTGACCTGCGTAGCCTACAAACAGCTGGTCTGCCTGTCTTATCCTGGCTAGTCTACTAATGTAAAAACTTAAAACCCTCCTAGGGTCTAGTCTGTGTAACCTCTCTTCCTCTTTCCCCGGGTGAGGAGGAGGATAGAAAGATGGTAGGATAATCTTCTGAGAGATATGGAATTCAGAGACTACTTTTGGGAGGAAATTAGGCTTCACTTGCAGGACAACTTTGTCTTTGTGAAAGATTGTATGAGGGGGTTTACAAGAAAGAGCTTGTAATTCGCTCACCCTTCTAGCAGATGTAAGTGCTATTAATAAAACAGTCTTAAGGGTAAGGAATCTTAACGAACAAGAATGGAGAGGTTCGAAAGGTGTCCCCATCAGGAAAGTTAATACTAAGTTTAAATCCCATAGGGGAACTTGGAATGGTCTTGGGGGATAAACATTGGTTAACCCCTTTAGAAACTGTATTACCAAGGGTAATTTGAAATAGGATGGTTCCTCCGCAGTACGCTTAAAGATAGATAGCGCTGCGAGATAGCCCTTAATGGTGCCAACTTGAAGGCCTGAATTTGCCAAATATAGTAGGAAGGACAAAACCATTGGTGTACCACATGAAAATGGGTCGATATTCTGTTCTCTACACCAGCTGCAAAATCTGTTCCAACGGCAGCGGTATAAAGACTTTGTTGCTGGCCTCCTTGCCGAAAGCAACACCTCCATAACATCATCAGGGAGGTCCCAATCCTTGTACCTCAGCCGTTCAGAAGCCAAGCGTGAAGGTTGAGGGTTTTGATGTCTGGATGGAGAACCTGACCTCCCTTCTGTGAGAGTAGGTTCTCTCTGAGAGGAAGTCGAAATGGAGGGCAGATGGACAAGTCTAGAAGGTCTGGGTACCACGTTCTCCTGGCCCAATCCGGGGCAATTAGGATCATGGTTCGCCGGAATCTTCTCAACCTCCTGATCATTTGAGGAATGACAGGGACCGGTGGGTACGCGTACAGAAGCGGAAACTCCCAGTCCACTATGAACGCGTCTCCCAGAGCTCCTCTCGGAGGAAATTCCCTTGAGCAGAACAGGTCGCATTTCCTGTTTAGGCTGGTGGCGAACAGATCTACCTGAGGGGTTCCCCAAAGGGCGAAGATCTCTTGAAGGACTTCCTGAGCTAGCTCCCACTCGTGAGAGACTGTGCTCTGCCTGCTCAGAGCGTCCGCTGTCAAGTTCTTCTCTCCGGCTAGGTGAACTGCCGATAGAGAGATTCCTTCTTGGATTGCCCAAAACCAGAGCTGCATCGCCTCTCTGCACAGGGGTAGTGATCCTACGCCTCCTCTTTTGTTGAGGTAATGCATGGCCACCGTGTTGTCCGTCATTATCAGGACGTTCTTCCCTTGTACAACTGGCAGGAAAGCCTTCAACGCAAGTTTGATGGCTCTCAGCTCTAACAGGTTGATGTGTAGTCTGGACTCCGATGGAGACCAACGACCGCTGATGGTCAAGTCGTTGGCGTGGGCTCCCCACCCCGTGAGTGAGGCATCCGTGACTACTGTTATCTCCGGCCAGGGTTGCCAAAACTGTTCTCCTTTCAGAATGTTCTCCTGACAGGCCCACCACTGAAGGTCTCGAGCCACCCTGCCGGGAACCTGAAGATCTGTCATTCTCCCTGAGAATTGTGACCACTGAGTCCTCAGTGCCCACTGAAGGGATCTCATTCTCAGGCGAGCCTCTGGCACAAGGAAAATGCAGGATGCCATGAGGCCTAGCAACCTCAAAAAGTCGAAAGCTGGGAGACGTTGGGCAAGTTGGAACTTGGTAACCATCTGTAGAATATCTTGAGCCCTCACCTCTGGTGGCGAGGCTTTTCCCAGGGAAGTATCCAGGATCGCTCCTATGAACTGGAGTCTCTGCGATGGTATCATTTGAGACTTCTTTAAATTGAGGGAGAAGCCCAGCTTGTGAAGGGAGTAGCATACGTGATTTAGCTGGATCTGAGCTTGCTCCGGAGAAACAGCCCTGATCAGCCAATCGTCCAGGTAGGGGTAGACGTGAATCCCTTCCCTCCTTAGACTTGCCGCCACTACCGACATTAACTTGGTGAAGACCCTCGGGGCGGAGGTCAGCCCAAAAGGCAGTACTCGAAATTGATAGTGAGAGTTGCCAATTGCGAACCTCAGGTATTTCCTGTGTTTGAGATGGATAGGCACATGGAAATAAGCGTCCTGAAGGTCCAGAGATACCAACCAGTCCTGAAACTGAAGGGCCTGGAGGATCTGAGAAAGAGTGACCATCTTGAATTTGTCTTTCCTGAGGAATTTGTTCAATTCTCGCAAGTCCAAGATGGGTCTCAGTCCTCCGTCTTTCTTTGGAACGAGAAAGTAAGGGGAGTACACCAGCCCTTGTTCCTCTCCGCTACAGGTACCGGTTCTATGGCACCTTTCTCTAGCAGGTCTATAATTTCCTGCAAGAGGAGCGGATCTGGAGCTTTCTGAGAGCTGATCCCCGGTGGATGACTCTGAGGTATACGTAGGAAAGGTAGGCAGTAACCTTGGGCAACTGTTTCCAATGCCCAAGCATCTGACGTGATAGCCTGCCATTCCGCCAGATGTTGAGTCAACCTGCCTCCTACAGGTGTCCTGTGAGGAAAGTCCTCAGAGTGGTTTTGGGGCGGCTGATGCAGATGCCGATGGTAAAGAGGCACCTGCTGTTGCTGCGGCTTTAGAATATCTACCCCGTCCACCTCGGGTAGTTCTTCTTTGACCCCTTTGAGCCGGTCGTCCTCTACCTCTTCCGAATGAGGAGTAGAAGCGAAAGGACTTGCCCCTCGCAGAGGTTCCTGTGGGACGAAAAGGAGTCTGACGGATTGCAGCTCCTAGGGATTTTGCTGCTGCTTTTGAAGTTTGCAGTTTCTCTAAACTGTCATCCGCCTTTTTCCCGAACAAAGAAGAGCCATCAAATGGCATGTTCAAGAGCCTGGCTTGCACATCTGGGGCAAAACCTGACTTTCTCAACCAAGCGAACCGCCTGGTTGATGTACTTGCCGCCATTGCTCTGCTGATACTGTCAGCCGAATCAATGCCCGTCTGGAGGGATTCGCACATAGCGTCTTTACCGTCCTCTATAATATTCAGGAACGCATCCCTTTCTTCTCCCTCCGGGATGCAGTCAGCCGCTGTAGAAGCACACTCCCAAAGTGTATGGCTGAACCTAGCAAGGGTGCAAGTAGCATTAACAGACTTTAACGCCATGCTACATGCTGAAAAGACTTTCTTAGCCATAGCATCATATTTTTTATCGTCCCTGTCCTGTGGGACAGTAGGATAAGCCGTCTTGACGTCGGTAGAGGATGCTGCTTGTACCACCAGACTTTCTGGGGATGGATGTTTAGACAAGAACTCTGGGTCTGTGGAAGATACTCTGTACTTTGCAGACAGTTTTTTATTTACTGCTGGTATTACATCTGGGGTTTCCCAGTTTGTCATGATCTTTCTCTGAAGAGCTTTATGAAAGGGCACCACTGGATCCTCTTGTGGGCCTTTGTCAAGAATATCCGTGAGGTCATCTTGCTGGAAAGATTGTGAAGGTGTAGACCACCCCATGAACTCTGTAATTCTGGCCATTAAGGCTCTGTAGGGGGTTTCAGCATGCTCCCCCGGGTCTGGTTTAGCAAAATCCACCTCAGGGGAAGTGTCTAAACCACTTGCCTCATGTAAAGAATCATGAAGATCCTTTAATCTGCGATCTTCAGAGGAAAATTCCTCTCTAACTGGGGTTACAGGTCCCTGTAACTCATCTTGTTCTGACAAATCACCCTCTTCTAAAATTGAGGATATAGTTCTCAATTGTTCTGAATTAATAAAGGGAGTAAATCCCATTTCCAAGGCAGAGGGTGCTGAACTTGTCATTATTGGCCTCGAAAACGTCGATGTCGTCGACGCTGACGTCGAAGGCTTCGAGCGTGGCGTCGAAAACAGAGGTGGAGGCCTCGAGGACCTCGACAGAATTGGAATTTTACTCGACAATATCGACGCCATCGACGTCGAGGGCCTGGGAATCGTCACTGGATGTGTGGTCATCGTGACTTTTCTCGGCGTCGACGCCGGTGTCGAGGCCGGCGTCGAGTCGACAGACCTGTGTGTCGAAGGTCCCTTCGACAACGGCGTCGAAGACCTCGACGTCGACGGAACCTTCGTCGACGGCATCGACGGAACCTTCGAGGAAGGTTTGGAGGTCATGGTCCTACTCGAGGGTTCGAGACGCGCTCGAGAGGTTTCTTTCGCCGGGTACTGCGACTCGCGGCGTTTTTGACCTTCGGGTCTTTCGACCAGAGCATCGCTCTCGGCAGTCTTCGAGGGGGTCGAGGCCGCTTTCTCGAAGACGCTCATCATGTTTTTTCTGAATTCCTCCCATTCAGCCCGGGAACTATGTTTCGTGGGGCAAGGGATTCTTTTTGGCGAAACAGAGGAAGAGGAAGACGGAGAAGGGGATCTTCGACGTCTCCTCTTCGAGTGTTTCGATCTCGAGGAGTGATGAGACCCACTCCGAGACCTGGAGCGTGAATGGTGACGAGGAGACGAATGTCTCGACTTCGTCGAAGAAGAAGAAGCTTTAAAAGTCTTAACTTTCTCCAGCTTCCCCCTACGCTCCTTCAGGGCCTTAGCTGTCATGGACATACAGTCCTCGCACTCCGAACAATGGTGTTCGGCTCCCAAGCACCACAGACAATTTCTGTGAGGATCGGTCAACGACATCTTTTTCCCACAATCTCGACATTTTTTGAAGCCGGATCGAGGGGTTGTCGGTTCCGACGAGGAAGCCATCGAGTACGATTCGAATAACTTGAAGTAAATATTACTAAGAACTGACCAACGGTATTCCGAGGCACCGAGTAGCGCGGAAAAACGGAACTTAGCAACGGACGCTGCGCGCGGCCTTTATAGGCAGGATGACGTCGAGCGTCGATACGGCGGCTGTCTAGGGTCATCGACTCGAGGGACGTCGACGCGCAGCGCCCTCTGGAGAAAAAATTTCCGAGGCCAGCAGAGCTGGAAGGATATATCTAAGATGAGGAATACGTCGGAGGACACAATCCCTTCGAAGTTGGGCATTCTGGAATTTTGTTACCATCTGCTGGATGTGGAGAGCTCTCACTTCGGGAGGCGAGGCTTTTCCCGATGAAGTGTCCAAACTGCTCCGATAAACTGGAGTTTCTGGGATGGTATCATGTGGGACTTCTTGAAATTGAGGGAGAAGCCCAGTTTGTGGAGGAAGTGTCAGGTGATCGAAAGATGTTCCTGAGCTTGTTCTGGAGAACTTGCTCTGATCAACCAGTCGCCCAGGTAGGGATATATGTGAATACCTCCTTTCCTGAGACTTGCTGCCACAACCGCCAACAGTTTGGTGAAGACCCTCGGGGCGGAGGTCAACCCGAATGGCAGAACTCGAAACTGATAATGAGAATTGCCAATCGCGAACCTCAGGTACTTTTTGTGCTTTGGATGGATTGGCACATGAAAGTAAGCAGCCTGAAGGTCCAATGATACCAACCAATCTTGCAGTTGGAGAGCCTGAAGGATCTGAGAAAGAGTCACCATCTTGAACTTGTCCTTCCTGAGGAACTGGTTCAAGTTTCTCAAGTCCAAGATGGGTCTCAGTCCTCCGTCCTTTTTTGGGATGAGAAAATATGGGGAGTACCAACCCCTGTTCCTATCCGCTACAGGTACCAGTTCTATGGCACCTTTCTCTAGCAGGGTTAAAATTTCCTGCAACAGGAGCGGATCCGGAATTTTGACGGAATTGGCTCCCGGTGGATGAGTGAGGCCTTTTTAGAAAGGGGAGACAGTAACCTTGGGCTACTGTTTCCAGTGCCCAAGCATCTGAGGTAATGCCCCGCCATTCCTTCAGATGTTGAAAGATCCTGCCTCCCACTGGTGTTTTGTGTAACAAGGTCTCAGAGGGATTTGGAGGCGGCTGCAGGAGTGGCTGAGGGTACAGATACCGCTCCTGAGGCTGATTTTGCACCTCTTCCCCGTGTTCCACGAGGGAAGTTCCTTTTGCCCCTTTGAGAGGCCTGTCCTCTTCCTCTACCAAAAGAGTAGTATCGAAAAGAACGACCCCTCCAGGAAGATGAGCCGGAATAGGGTTTTAGAGGCTGGCGCAAAGAGGCGCTAAGTGATTTAACTGCCGCTTTCGAGGTCTGAAGTTTTTCAAGGCTTTCATCAGCCTTTCTGTCAAAGAGCCTCGAGCCATCAAAGGGCATGTTGAGGAGTCTAGCTTGCACATCCGGAGCAAATCCCGACTTCCTCAACCACGCAAATCTGCGTAGCACAACGCTTGCAGCCATGGATCTGCTGATACTATCAGCAGTATCCAGGCCAGACTGGAGGCATTCCCCCATTGCCTCCTTCCCGTCTTTGACTATATTCAGGAAGCCTTTCCTCGCCTTCCGGAATATGATCAGCCGCTGCCGAAATACAGTCCCACAGGGTATGGGTAAACCTGGCTAGGGTACAGGTGACATTTGCCGACTTAAGTGCCATACTGCCTGACGTGAAAACTTTACGTGCCCAGGCGTAAATTCTTTTATCCTCTCTATCTGGAGGGATAGTTGGATAAGCAGTTTGTTTTGAAGTGGATGCTGCTTGAATAACTAAACTCTCTGGAGTCGGATGTTTATTCAAATATTCAGGATCCGATCCAGCTGGTCTGTATTTTCTTGGAAAAGTGCTGTCTGCAGCAGCAATGGTTTCTGGTTTCTCCCAGTTTTTTTCCACAGTCCTTCTGAGGTCCCTTGACGATAATATCCATCATGTCATCTTGTTCAAAAATGGGTGAAGTATTACCCCAACCCATGTATTCAACTACCCTGGTCATAAGACCCCTGTACCCAGCATCTGCATGCTCTGCAGGATCAGGTTTGGCGAACTCTAATTCTGGGGATGTGTCAACTCCACTGGCAGAATGTAGAGTATCACTCAGGTCTCTCATTCTAGATTCCTGGTTAATAAGTTCTTCAGGAACTTGTCTTGTACCATAAGTAACTCCCAAAGGAGTAACTTCGTCTTCTTCTGAAGCAGACTCTTCATAGATTGCAGACATAGATTTGAAAAAGTCTGATCTGGGCAAAGGAGTGAATCTATTTTCTTCCTCTTCCATCTGCTTCGAAGGAAATGGCAAATCCCTCGTAGTTTTCGAGGGTGTCTTTGAAGTTTTTGAAGATGACTTTGATAATGGCGTCGATGACGCATGTGGTTTTGGTGTCGAAATTATCAACGTCAAAGTCTTCGACGATTTGTGTTTCTTGGCCGGCACTGGAGAGGTGCTCGACTCTCGAAGTTTCTTCGACGGTTTTACGTTGACTCAAGGTTTTTTGTATTCCTCGACGCTACTGGTCTTAGCCATAGTAGCCTTGGACTTCCCTTTGTCGTCCAATGGAGCGACCTTAGGGGTATGGCTTTTTCGAGGTTCTTTCGAGGGGGTCGAGGCCGCATTCTCGAAAACCATCTTTTTGTGGAATTCTTCCCACTTACTGGGAGAATCTGATTTAGTCGGACAACCAATTTCTTCGGTCGACTCGGAAGAAGAAGATGAGGGAGATCTAGGTCTCCTCTTCATTTTTTTCGATGACGACGAAGAATGTCTCGATCTACTTCTAGAACGAGATCTCTTCGAGTGCCTATGGCGATCCGATCCCTTAGAATCAGTCACTTTTTTATGTATTTTTGACGAAACCTTTTTTGAGGCCTCCCTCCCCACCGACAGTTTACCTCTCCTCTCACGAAGAGCTTTTTCGGTCATCGATTGGCAGGAGCCGCAGTCGTCGGTTCGGTGACTGGAACCGAGACACCAGAGAAATCCGGTGGGGATTGGTAATCGACATCTTAGATCCACAATCTGCACACTTTTTAAACCCAGTTCTGGGTGTCGAAGGTGTCGAAGATGATGACATTTTCTTCACAGAAAATAGAAGCGCGCCGTTCTCGATAGCGAAGCCATCGGAAAAACAGAACTGAAGCAACGGGCGCGGATCGAGCTACTTATACCATCGGTGACGTCGACAGAGTACGGAGTACGTCGAGGGACAATCAACACCCCGACCTCGAGCACAGCGCCCTCTGCCGAGAATTTTTTTTTCCGAAGCAGCGAAGCTGGAGATAACGATTTATCACAAGATGAGGAATACGTGGGTGGACACAATCCATTCGAAGACAGTGCCTGCAATTCGCTCACTCTTCTTGCAGATGTTAAAGCAACTAGGAAAGCAGTTTTCCATGTCAGAAATCTTAATGGACAAGTTTTCAAAGGCTCAAAAGGAGCACACATTAAGAATTTTAGAACCAGATTGAGATCCCAAATTGGCACTTGGAATGGGTAAGGAGGAAACACATTAGTGAGTCCCTTTAAGAATTGCACTACCAAAGGAATTTTGAAATAGGAGCATTCTTCCGACTAGCGCTTGAAGATGGAAAGCGCTGCAAGATAACCTCCAATGGTACCAACATTTAGACCTCTATGCGCTAGGGACAAGAGGAAGGACAGTACTTCCGGAATAGAACATAGAAAAGGATCGACATTCTTTTCTCTGCACCAGTTGCAAAACTTCCTCCAACGGCAACGGTATAGAGATTTTGTTGCTGGCCTTCTTGCCGAAAGCAACACCTCCATGACGTCATCTGGAAGGTTCCAATCCTTGTATCTCAGCCTTTCAGATACCAAGCGTGCAGGTTGAGAGTTTTGACCTCTGGATGGAGAACCGGACCCTCCATTTGTGAGAGAAGGTCCTCTCTCTGAGGAAGACATACTGGGGGACAGATGGACATTTCTTAGAAGGTCCGAGTGCCACGTTCTCCTGGCCCAATCCGGGGCAATTAGGATCATGCGGTTCCCGAACCGTCTCAGTCTCCTGATGACCTGAGGAATGACGGGAATCGGAGGGAACGCGTACAATATTGGGAAATTCCACTCCACCACGAACGCGTCTCCCAGGGCTCCTCTCGGGGGAACTTCCCTTGAGCAATACCTTTCGCACTTCCGGTTGATTCCGGTCGCAAATAGATCTACTTGAAGGGTTCCCCAAAGGGCGAAGATCTCTTGAATGACTTCCTGAGCCAGTCCCCATTCGTGGGACACCGTGCTCTGCCTGTTCAGAGCCTCTGCCGTCATATTCTCCTCCCCGGCTAGATGAGCTGCCGTTAAAGAGATTCCTTCCTGAATTGCCCAATACCAGAGCTGCATTGCCTCTCTGCACAGAGGTAGTGACCCTACACCACCTCTTTTGTTTAGATAATGCATGGCCACTGGGTTGTCTGTCATTATCAGGATATTTTTTCCCCTGACAGATGGCAGGAAAGCTTTCAGCGCTAGTCTGATTGCTCTCAGCTCTAAAAGGTTGATGTGTAGTTTGGACTCCCATGGAGACCAACGACCGCTGATTGTCAGATCGTTGGCATGAGCTCCCCACCCCATGAGTGAGGCGTCCGTCACTACTGTGATCTCTGGCCATGGTTGCCAGAAAAGTTCTCCCTTTAGGATGTCCTCTGTAAAAGTCCACCATACAAGATCTTGTCGAACCTTGTTCGGAATCGGGATAAGATCCGTCATTTGACCTGAGAACTGGCACCACTGAGTCTTTAGAGCCCATTGAAGAGATCTCATCATCAAACGTGCCTCTGGCCGAGCAACCTTAAGAAGTCCTAGGCCTGGAGATTTTGGGCATTTTGGAATTTGGAAACCATCTGAAGAATGGCTTGAGCCCTCGGCTTGGGAGGCGAGCTCTTTCCCAAGGATGTGTCTAATACAGCTCCTATGTACTGGAGCTGTTGGGAAGGTGTCATTTGAGACTTCTTGAAATTTAGGGAGAAGCCCAGTCTGTGGAGGAAGTGGCAGGTGACTTTCAGATCATCCAGTGTTTTTTCGGCAGAACGTGCCCTGATCAACCAATCGACCAGGTAGGGGTAGACGTGAATCCCCCCTCTCCTGAGGTGCGCTGCCACCACTACCATTAACTTGGTGAAGACTCTCAGGGTGGAGGTCAATCCGAATGGCAGGACTCGAAACTGATAGTGTGAGTCGCCAATTATGAACCTCAGGTATTTTCTGTGCTTGAGATGAATCAGCAAATGAAAATAAGCATCCTGGAGGTCCAATGACACCAACCAGTCCTGAAGTTGAAGGGCCTGAAGGATCTGAGAAAGGGCAACCATCTTGAACTTGTCCTTCCTGAGGAACTTGTTAAAGTTTTCTTAAGTCCAAGATGGGTCTCAGTCCTCCGTCCTTTTTGGGGATAAAAAAATACAGTACCATCCCGTGTTCTTCTCCGCTGCAGGTACTGGTTCTATAGGACCTTTCTCCAGCAGGGTTAGAACTTAGTACTGTAGGAGCGGGTCTGAAAACTTCAAAGGGTGTCTCCCTGGTGGATTGCTTTGAGGTTGCGTTAGAAAAGGAAGGCAGTAACCTTGGGCTATTATTTCTAGAGCCCAAACATCTGAAGTAATGGCTCGCCATTCTTGCAGATGCTGTGACAGCCGGCCTCCTACAGGTTTTTTGTTATGCAAGTCCTCAAAGTGGTTTTGTGGCGGTTGTCGCAGCCACTGATGGCAAAGTGGCTGCAGCTGGAGCTGGCTTTGCATGTTTTGCTTGTCCACCGCGAGTGGCCTTTCTCTAGCCCCTTTTACTGGCCATTCCTCTCGCCTTTCCATATGAGGAGTAGTAACAATAGGATCGTCCCCTCGACGATTATCCTGGCGCACAAAAAGGCTGAGGTTGCCTAATAGCAGCCCCTAAAGATTTGGCAGCTGCTTTTGAGGTCTGCAACTTCTCAAGGCTCTCATCAGCCTTGCTGCCGAAAAGGTGAGACCCGTCAAAGGGCATGTTCAGAAGGTGGTTCTGTAAGTCCGGTGCGAAACCTGACTTCCCTAACCACGCAACTCTGCGCATTACCGTGCTAGTGCCCATGGACCTGCTTACACTATTCGCAGTGTCCAATCCGGATTGAAGGGATTCCTGCATGGCTTCCTTTCCATCTCCAACGATGGCTAGGAACCCTTCCCTTTCGTCCCCTTCTGTTATGTGCTCCGCCGCCATTGCGATGCACTCCCACAGAGTGTACGAAAACTTTGCCAAGGCACATGTGGAGTTGGCAGATTTTAACGCCATACTCCCAGCTGAAAATACCTTCCGTGCCCAGCCATCCACACGCTTATCGTCCCTGCCTGGAGGGATAGAAGGGTACGCAAGTTTGTTAGAAGCTGTGGCTGCCTGTATGACCAGACTCTGGGGAGTGGGATGTTTGGACAGATAGCCGGGGTCGCTACTGGCAGGGCGGTATTTTGAGGTGAGGGATTTATTTAACGGAGGAATAGAATCCGGAGTTTCCCAATTCTTAGCCACCCAATTTTGCAGGGCTACATGAAAGGGTAGTACTGGGTCTTCGGTGGGACCATGGTCATATATATATGTGAAATCATCCTGGATGAATTTGGCTGATGGTCTAGCCCATCCTAAGTAATCTACTACCTTCGTCATTAACTGACGGTATGATGGACTGGCATGCTCTCCTGGTTCTTGTCTGCCAAAGTCATTTTCAGGAGATATGTCAATTCCACTTGCATTGTGTATTGATGCCACCAAGTCCCTCATTCTGCTTTCTTCTGAAATCAGGCATTCTGGGACATTTGGGGTGCCATATTCTAGCCCAAAAGGTACATTATCCTCATCAGATCATTCCTGTTCCTCAAAAATTGAGGTCAGGGACTTGAAAAACTCCTTCCTAGGGAGAGGCTTTAAAAGCTTCTCTGGGAGAGGAGGAGGAAGAGGTGTATTACAGGGCTCTGAGAGTATTACAGGTCTTCTAACCCTGTCTTTCCATTTTTCTGGATGGCCTGCCTTGGCTGGAGCCTTTGGCGCAGAGGGCTTCGGGGTCGGGGTCGACAAAGGTGTTGATGGCGTCGACAAAATAGTGGTCGTCGACGGAGCCTGCTTCGAGGGCGTCGAGGCGCTCTTTGAAGATTTGCCCTTCGAGGTGTGGTGGGTCTCGGGCGGCGTCTGACCTCGAGCGGTCGACTGGACTCGAGCGGTCCTTTTCGCTCGGCGTCCTGGAAGGTTCCCTATCCTTCCTTTTTCGATCACCCGGGCTCCAGGGCGCGCGAGTGTCGGAGCAATGATGCTCCCGGCCGGCTTCCGAAGAAGGCGCGGACCGAGGCTTTGCTTTCTCAAACACCTCCATCATTTTGACCCTGAATGCTTCCCACTCTTCGGAGGATGAATGTTTCGTGGGGCATTTCATCCTTTTTGGGGACTCGTCTGAGGACGAGGTGGAGGGGGACCTGTGGCGTTGTTTCTTCGATTTTTTTCGTTGAAGACGATGAGCGATGGGAATCGCTTCGGGACCTGGCCCGATGCCTTTCGTGTCGAGGAGATTTCTCCTCATAGGACCTTGACTCGACGCTAGAGGCTTTACTGTCGGGTTTGCAACCTACCTGTAGTTTTACCCTCCTTTCTCGCAAGGCCTTCCCGTTATCGCCTGACACTTCATACAAGCCTCCATGTCGTGGTCTTCTCTGAGGCACCACAAACACTCTCGGTGCGGGTCTGATCGACATTTTTGAACCGCACAACTTGCACTTTTTGAAACCCGATCTCGGGCTTGTGGTCGGCGTCGATGACAAGGACATTCGTTTATTCACTATTCTTCACAGAACTCGAGGCGCGCCCAATCTCCGAAGCAACGCATACTGCGGAAAAACGGAACTGAGGCCAACAGAAGCCCCACGTGCTACTTATATACCGGATGACGTCGCCCTCGACGGAGGCCTTCGAGGGACCATCGACTCGACGACATCGACACACGGTGCCCTCTGCCGAAAAAATATCAGAAAAGCAGCAAAGCTGGATGGAATACATCGAAGATGAGGAATACGTTGGAGGACACAATTCACTCGAAGGAAGCAGTTTGAGGGCAGTGAACAAGAATTAAAACACCTAAAAGGGTTGGTAAGCAACATTAGACAAGACAAAGAGGAGGTTATCTTGGAGATGCAAACTCTCCAGAGATCTAGTAAAGAAAAAGAAGGCGAACTCCAAGCTATTGAACAAGAAATGGCTAAAATGTTTCAAGAAAGGGACAAGCGGGACAAAGTTTAATCAATGCCAAATGAAAAAAAGTCAGATGCAGGATGAGATTGATAAAATGGGCAAGGAAAATACCGATGTCAGGAGTGTTAGGCAGAACCCTGTGCAGTTCCCTTAGGGACCACCGCAAAAGATATAGGACTACAGGTGGTTGGCAGTAAACCCAATTGGTAGCAGTCTGTACCACCTAGATTTATCTGCGGCTGAGCAGTCAGACCCCTCTCAAGATGAGTTAGGCAGTATATAAAGTATACACAATAGGTACAGAGATACAGTAGCACAAGCAAACACTGACCAGAGCTTTGGTGTAAAAGTATATCATTATTTATTTAAAGACACACTTGTAAATTACACTAGCACAAAGAGAGGTAAGTAAATTCAACACACAGTCACTATTATATATATACAACCCTGATTACTTATTAGACAAGTCTTAATGAGAAACACCACTTATTTTCAGACAGAGGTGAGCGGTTAACATAAGATGGCACTCTAATAAGTTATTAAAAAGGGAGGGAAAAGGCAGAGTTATGAAAGCTCACAAATTTCAATACTTTTCAAAGAACCACAGTGAGGCAGGTTAGGCAAAGTCTACTGGAGAGCAAGGAAGTTCAAATGCCTGGCCCACTCTCAGAGAGAGCAAGCAAAATGTGTCCAGGATCACACAGTGGGATTATATGACCAAAGAGTCTTGGTAGATAGTTCACAAAAGATTGAGATCAAGTCAGGAAAAATTAGTTAACAGGTCCCAGGCTAATCCAGGTTAGAAAGTCGAGGATTTACTGTCACCCCGAACGATCTGTCGCAAGGGAAGCCAGACGGGACACAGTACCTGAAAATGGGAAGAACGCTCCAGCGGGGGCAGTTGTTCCTAGCAGCGGGTGCAAGTTTGTTTCGTCCAGAGGAAGAGGAGGTCTCGACGTGGAGGAAAGCTAGAGGTCGTTGCGCTGCCAGGGAAGAAACCAGCCGCAGAGTTTCCCGGTTACAAGGTACCACCCTTTTCTTCGCGGTAGTGGTAAACCGTGGTATTCCGGTTGCCGGGGTGCTTGGCACGGGCAAGGTGGCCACGAGATGGTCCAGGAAGGCGAAAAGACAGGCAAACTGGTTATCCACACCAGTCAAAGGAAGAAGACTCACCACTTGGGCCAATCACACAAGAGTGCGACTTGAGTTGCCGAGGCAACTCAGTCCAGGGTGCCTAAACCCCCTCCTGCACCCCCTGTGGTACCCAGACAGAGTGGCACCACTTTTGGAGGCTTCAAAGTGGAACAAAGGGCTCGACTTGGGTTGGAGTCACAGAAGCGAACACAAACGCCATTTTGGAACCAAGTTTCGGCAAAAAATACCAACCAGTGAATTTATATTAATTTAATAAACCGGCGGTATGTTCGAGGCTATTTTAAAAAGTGGTAGCCTCGAACAATGGGAAAATTCCATAGGAATATATTCGCGGTCGAATATAAAAAGTAGTATCCACTGCCACCAGCCAAAACTCGGTCGGGGGGGACTGAACAGTGCCCCCTCGAACAACAGACCCCGGGGCAATCGAATTGCCCCGACCAGTACATCCACAATATGATGGTTTGTACTGGTCCTGTTCACAATTTAGACTAGTAAAGCCAATGGTGACTTTACATGCCCTGGGAGACAGTAGTCAGTCCCAGGGTATGGAGTCTGTTTGGGGGTCGCTACGACACCCCTGGGTTACTGCACAGAGGGTGCTGTGTAACCCACATGTCAAAAACACATGAAACCCTATGGGGAAAAGGACCCCATAGCCCATGGAACACATACAAAGTCAAAGGAACACCTCAAATCATGTCTAAGAGTGGGAGGAAAAGAGTCTCACTCTTAGCAAGAGAAAAAAATAAACCCCAAAAATCCAGCAAAGCTGCTGGGGGAGTCTCTAGGTTTGGGAAATTAGCCTTTACAGAGAATTCTCCATAAAAACCACTTATTTTCAGACAGAGGTGAGCACTCAAGATGGCACTCCAATAAGTTAATTAAAAAGGGAGGGAAAAAGGCAGAATTAGGAACATACACAGTACCAACACTTTAGGAGAGCCAGAGCAAGTCAGAAAAGGCAGAATCTACTGAGGAGCAAGAAAGTCATAGGCCAGGCCCACTCTTGAAGAGAGCAAGGCGGAATGTTTCCAAGATCACACAGATGAATAGTGCTTTTAAAGAGTTGTTGCAAAGAGTTCAAAAAGGGTTGGCTCAAGTCAGGAAAAGTTAGTTAGTAGGTCCCAAGTCACCCCAGGATAGAAAGTCAAGGATTTATGGGACACCTTGAACAGTCTGTTGCAAGGGAGACCAGGCGGGACTCAGTACCAGAAATGGTGAGAAATCTCCAGCGGGGGGCAGTTGTTCCTGGCAGCGGGTGCAAGTCGGTGCTTCGTCCACGGGAAGAGGAGATCTCAACGTGGAGGAAAGCTGGAGGTTGTTGCACTGCCAGGGAAGAAACCAGCCGCAGAGTTTCCCGTTAAAATGGTACTACCCTTTTGTTCGCGGTAGTGGTGAAGCGTGGCTATCCGGCCGCCGGGGTGCTTGGCACGGGCGATTCGACCACGAGACGATCCAGGAAGGCGAAAAAGAGGGCGAACTGGTTATCCCCACCAGCTCAGAGGAAGAAGACTCTCCGGGATGAAGATCCTCTCTGTCGTTGGTAAGTGGTGAGACGGTTCAGCAGGGCTCCACCAGTGGTGTCGTCGTTGCAGGTCGGCTCAGCCTCGCCTCTTCGGATTCTTTGGTCCTGTGGCGACTTCTGAAGTTCCAGTCTACAAAGCCCCGCTTTTATGCAGAAAACCCCCATTCATCAGTCCTAGCTGTCACTCAAACATGCTAAGTGGTGAGCCGGGCGGCTCACAACTGGGCCAATCACACAAGATTGCGACTTGAGTTGCCGAGGCAACTCATTCCAGGGTGCCTAAACCCCCCCCCTCCAACACATCTTGTAGAGCCAGACAGAGTGGCACCACTTTTGGAGGCTTCTGTGGAGAAGCCCGCCAAAAAGTGGAACAAAGGGCTAGACTTGGGTTGGAGTTACAGAGGCGAACACAAACGCCATTTTAAAACCGAGTCCTGGGAAAAAAAACGACCTGGGAATAAATATTAAATAAATAACCCGGCGGTATCTTTAACATTGCACCAAAAAGTGGTGCGTTTAAAATGAATGGGAAAATCCCATAGGAAATATTCTGGTGGAATATTTCGCATGGTAACCACTGCCACCAGCCAGAAACTCGACGAGGGGGGACTGCACAGTGCCCCCTCGAAAAAAAGACCCTGGGGCAATCTAGTTACCCCTACCAGTACTTCCACAATATGATGGTTTGTACTGGTTCTGTTCACAATTTAAGACTAGTAAAGTCAATGGTGACTTTACATGCCCTGGGAGACAGTAGTCAGACCCAGGGTATGGAGTCTATGTTTGGGGGTCACTATGACACCCCTGTGTTACTGCACTGAGGGTGCTGTGTAACACTCACCAAAAATACATGAAACCCTATGGAGTAAAAGACCCCATAGCCCATAAAACACATTACAAAGTCAAAGGATATCTCAAATCATGTCTAAGAGTGGGAGAAAGAGAGTCTCACTCTTAGCAGGAGAAATAAATAAACCCCAAAAACCAGCAAAGCTGCTGGGGGACTCACTAGGTTTGGGAAATTAGCCTTAACAGAGAATTCTCCCTAACAAGGAGGCAGACCGGCTCCATAAAAAGTGCAAAGATTTGGAACAGCAGATATGCGATTTCATGTCTGAGGACAAGCGACAAGGCACCACATTCAATGGGATTCAAGTTAGCCCCATGTCCACACAGGGGAATACCACCCCAGTGGCTGTACCGGTGGCAGGGTCTGGTTGTAATGACCTTGGGAGGTTTGACTTCCCCACTAGTGGTTGCCACCAATCCCACCCACCTGAAAAGAGGAATGAACAACAGAGTCCAAATATAGCGCCAAGTAACCCTATCAAAATTAATGAAATCAATCAAGGCCCTAATTAGACCCTTCAAGAAGGGGGGCAATTGCTGTATAGAGGACCACCTGAAAGCAAGCAGTGCATGATATATTTAAAACTTTAAACATACCCAAAGAACAATATAGATAATATTTTCATTTAACTCTTGATGCGGCCACAGCAAGCATTATCAGAGGTTTGAATGAACAAGAAAATATGTCATGGGCAGAATTTGAAAGGGAGGTTTGGCACAATTTTTCTCCTCATCAATCATTGCAGGATGCAAAGAAAGCTGCACATACAATGACAGCTCGGCATAATGCGTCACCTCGACAATTTCCCCAAGAGTTGAAGAGAGCATTCTCTTGTTTTGATGTATCCTTTAGTCCCATCTCCACGGAGTTTAACACTGCTTACTTCTATGGCTTACAAAAAGATGTTATATCACAGTTAATTCGCAAATTTTATCGTGAGAAGTCCCTGGAATGGATTGTAGAACAAGGTACTACATTTTATGAGGTACTCTATTGCCAGAGTGGAGAGGGAGATAAAATAAAATAAACAAGGTCAAAATCTAAAGAATCCTCAGCAACAGTAATGGAGATAAGATCTGCTAAAATATCACTTGAGTCAGCACCAACTCCAGGCAGAAATGATGTGGCATCCGATCAGAGGGGTGCGCCACAAAGGCTGCTACCCCAGGCACCGATGTTTCAATCACACAATCCAAGCAATAGAGAGTTACATTAGTCATAGGTACATGGGAGATAGACCCAGAGTGGGATACCGGCCCGATATATCCAAGGCGCAAATAACAATCTGAGACAAAATCAGGATCAAAGTAATAATAGTCCCTACCAGACATAGTGCGCACAGAGCAGATTTGACCCCAATAATATGGTTTATGGCAACCAGGACAGACCACGATATGTGAATAGATTCATTGAAAATGGAAATCAGCATAGGGGACAGTACCCAAATAACGAAAAACAAAATGTATCACCACCACCAATGGATAACAACCAAAGAATGAGCACACCACGTACCCCACCCTCCATGAATCAAGAGTTCTGAAACAATCCAAATAGAAATAAATCTCCTGAGAGATACCAGAACAGATTTAACCAGGATGAAAATAACCAATACCGATCTAGGCCACAAAGAGAAGATTCTAGAGAAATTGACAGATTTCAATGTCTTGAGGCCCAAGTAAAAATAGGGAAGCTCTGTGCAGTTCAAAAACAGTCATCAAATGAAAGGGCAGGAAGTCGCAGAAGCGATCTGGGGGTCCCTGATAATAAGTGACTTAATGCTAATGGCACCTCTAATGATAAAATCCAGAACCCAATAAACCAATTTTGTGTAACGGCCCCGAGTTGCTTGCTGATTTAAACATGAAGAAGCCTGCAAATGAGAATGAGGCAGGGATTGCAACCACACCTAAAAAAGAGGTTTGGTTTAACCTAGTGTTTAATCTGACTATGGAAGTTTGTGCAAATAGAAAAGAGAAAGGAGAAAATAAACATGAAGTTCCAAAAGAGCAAAGTGACAGATTCAGAAAAGACATCATATGCACTGATAAAATAACTGATGGAGGACTAAGTGTGACGGCTAAAACATCCTCCCTGGACGATCAAAATGCCTATAAAATGCAAACAGGAAAAATAAGTACTAAAAAGGAGGGTACAATTCAGTCACCTGAAGAGTTCTTTGAGCCACATAAAGGCTGATAATGTGCCAGACACCAATAGGTGCTCAGAATTAGAAAGTGACAATTTACCATGTGATATTTATGAGCATGTTCAGTTGAAGAACTGCAGCGTAAACGCTGATGGTTCCCAGGCAGAGGGGCGAACAGTGGCCAGACTCCAGATGACTTCTGAGCGTGACAAGACTGACCAAGATTCCTGAGGTGAGATGGGCAAAAAGGAGGGAAGGATATCTTTTCATTTACCCTGTCTTTGCCAAAAAGTGAGAAGGGCCTGACAAAAGTGAGTCCTGAAACCAGCAGAAATTCCCACGTTCTGTGTGTATTGGATGAAGTTGAGGACAGATATTATGCTCCTATTACTGTGGAGGAGAAGTGCAATACATTTGCAATGATTGACAGGTGCACATGCCACAATTATGTTCCAAGAGTTGGTACCTATCAAAGGTGTCACTGAGGTTGACAAAGATAGGAAAACACAGAATGAGACAGGAGGTATAGATTACATCTATCAGTGAAATTCCATTCCTAATGGGAACAGATTGCCTGAAAAGGATGTCACCCCTCATTGATGGAGTGAATGGTGTTGTGTGGTCTCTGACAAAGAAACCATTAAGGCCTAACAAAATAAAGTCACAAAACAGCAGTGTAAAAGAATGCCATACTGTTGCCAAATCAAATGACGCAGTGGAGGTATATCTTCAAAATGGCTGTGCACCTAGTGTCACCGTCTTCCTGATGTGTCAGGGCGAAAAGCAAAGTGAAAAGGAAAAAACAATCCATGCAGATTTTTGGATTCTAGGAAAGAATGTCAAACTGAAATAGATGAAAATATATTGCGATTTTATCGAAAGGAGGAGAGGTGCAAGCCGAATACTATTCCTGAGGCAACCACAGAAAAACATATCACAACCCTTGCTGAAATACACATGGACGAGGAGCAGCCATGGATCCATATTGGTGTAAATGGCCATTCTAAAATGTTAAAAGCCACGTTAGTGCTTGAACAAGAACGGAGTTTTATTAGTGAGAAGTTACTTCAGAAAATAATGGAAAGGGAGGAGATCACAAAATTCAGAATTAAAAACCAACACGTCGCTGGATTGGACAATCCAGATTTTGAAAATAGAATTGCAGGAAGGTGTATGTTAAAAATCACTGTTGGACAAAAAACTATCTACCATAATGTGTGGATAGTGAGTGGTACACAACGATTTTTACCTGGGCAATGACATTATGCACAGGATGTGTATGGTGTTAGATTTCCTTAACCAAAAAGTATGATCCGGCTAGGCGGACCAACGCCCGAATTTGAAGACAAAAGAAAGGCATATCATTGCGCACAGCTGGTACCATATGCAATTGAGCTACAGGTGAAGAAGGATATTACCATTCCTGCATTCACTAGACAGGTTGCTATAACATTAAAGCACAAAAGTGGACAACAGATGAAGGATTCTGATGCCTTTGTATGCATAAGTGAGTCCATGAAGCAGCAATGGCTGGACTGTGAATACCCCACTGATAGATATTGGGGAAGGGACATTCAAAATCGTGGTGGATAATAAAGGGTGTCAAGACATTTAGAGGAAAATTCTGTGTTCAAAAATCACATTACACTGCAGATTTCAGCAATACAATAATAATTTGGAACGTCCCTGAGAGGTATATGGATGCACAGGGTGGGTTGCCAGAGTCAATGGATTCCCAACCTAAAGGGATATTCAATGTTCAGTCTATGTATCCCTATAATTCTAATGAGACAGTAGGCTGTCGCCAGGAGAATTGCATATTGTTTGATTTAAATGAAGGTGAAACAGAAAATCAGCCTATTGAAGTGGAGGCTGATGTGCCAAAATATTTTAAAGTGGCAACCCTGCAACGAGATACAGCCACACAGAAGAGAGCACAGAGGTTCCTCCATTAGAGGATTTTCCAGAATTTCAAAAATGTTAGAGGAGCAGATTCTGTCAGCAGATGCATGTGATAGTGAAGAGGATAAGAATGAATTGAGAAAAATATTTATGGAATTTAAGGAGGTGTTTGCCAAGGATGCATATTATTGCGGCCTAACTGATCGACATGTTGCCACATTACCAGAGGGATGTGGTAGAAATCCAGTATTTGTGCATCAATATCGGTTGCCATTGGTATGCTTGGAGTCACTGGCAGAGATCATTAAGAATTTAGAATCCGGAGGAATTATCAGACCCATTCATAGCACCTCCAACACTCCCATTTTAGGGGTGTTGAAGCCAAATAGTCAATGGTGTTTGTGCGCAGACTTTAGAGAACTAAATAAAAGGGTGCCAGTGTCTAGATGGCCACTTCCATTTATTGATCAAGGCATCGCTCAGGTTCATGCATCGAAAGTATTTACCACATTAGACCTTACATCTGGGTACTGGTGTGTGCCATTGGCTGAGGATATTCAAAATGTATTTGCATTCTCATTTGATAAAACGCAATACACTTTGTCCAGAACACTGTTTGGGTATGTCAACAGTGGTGGCGAGTTTGGGATATTTCTGAGAAAGGCGCTTCCAGATACAGCAGAAAGAGGGACCATATTTTATGTAGATGATGTCCTGATAAAAAAATGAAAGCCTAAGAAGTCATTTTGATGAAATTAGACATGTGCTTAGCCAATTGAAGAAGGCGGGTGCTAAAGGTATCCTTGCAGAGGCTCAATGGTGCAAAAAGAGTGAATTTCTTAGGCCATGAATTAACAGCACATGGGTTAAATCCACAAAAGAAAAAGGTGGAAGCGATAGAGAAATTGAAAAATCCTAAAAATATGAATGGTTTAAAAAGTCTATTAGGGATGACAGGATATAATAGGAAATGTATTGAAAATTACGCTGAAATCACTCAACCCTTGACTAAATCGTTGAAGCAGAATGTAACCTGGAAATGGGAAAAAGAGCAATCTGAGGCAGTTGATAAATTGAAAGGATGTCTGATGAAGGCACCATGTTTGGCCTATCCCATAAAGAATAAAGGTTTCTTTGTAGGAACAGGATTCACTGAGCAGTGCATGTCAGCGGTGTTATCTCAAAAACATGATTTGAATCATAAAACTAATCGCCTATGCAAGCAAGGCATTATCTCAGGTTGAAACTAAATTCAGTGAATGTGAAGAGGCCCTTCTGACCGCTGTGTGGGCGTTACAACATTTCCATCCCATTATTGATGGAGAAAAGGTAAAGAAACAAATCATCAACCGTTGCAATTCTTACAAAGGAAAAGGATTAGATCAGGTAATCTAGCGCAGTCCAGAATTACTTCCTGGACGTTGACGTTGCAGGGATTCCCTGTAGAAGTAAGATATGGACAGAACAAAAAGAGCCAGATTGCTCAAGGGATAGCAGATCTACACGACTGTGCAGCCGAGTGTGCCTCAGATGAGATAGAAGTGGAGCCCAGTTTGGATGAATTTGAACAATCACCACACAAAGATTTTAATGAAAATACGTGTAAGGATTTGCCAACCGTGTATGTAGATGGGTGTGCTTATATTGAAAACGATAGTGATAAACCGCTGGTGTCAGGGATGGGAACTGTCTGGAGAAAGTGTGAAGGCATTCCTGACATGGGGATGAAAATTGGCACCAGGAGTAGCCAAGTAGCAGAGTTAGCTGCCGTTTATAAAGCAATTAATACCGGCGCTGTCATGGGAGAATTCTTGCCCATTGAACACCTAATTGGTGAAATTTAGGTGGCTGCTGTCACATGCTCCAAATCTCCAAAAGAAGTTGAACAACCTGTAGTGCAATGGAGTTATGATACGCCAGATCAGGATCTGGTTAAGGCACAGAAAGAGGACCCAGCATTGGGTGTTTTTTATAATCACTTAATAGACCCCGAACAGAAATCCTTAACTCAAAAGGATTGTGCAGGAAAGGAAGAGCTGAGAGTGTTAAAGAACAAAAAGAGGATCAAAATACAGGATGGTTTGATGGTTAGGGTGCCTGTAACAGGGCATTTACAGTGGATAGGTAGTGCCTCTTTCATTCAGAGGACTGATGTTACACCATGCGCATGATGCAATAACTGCAGGACACAGGGGTTCACAAAAACATTGGAAATACTGAAGGACTATGCTTACTGGCCACATATGTCCCAGGATGTGGAATTATACACTAGGGGATGTCTGGTATGTGTGCAATTTAAACCTGTTTCACCAATGCATAAGGCTCCGTTAATGAAGAGGTTTAACTCTTGCATGGTCAAATTTGCAAATCGACTATGTTGGGCCTGTAAAAAGATCAGCCTGGGGAAATAGAAATGTATTGACAGTGGTAAGTTTAATGTCGAAATGGGTGGCGTGCATTCCTGCACCAGACTGTAGAACACAAACAGCAGCCAGATTGTTGGTAAATCATATTTTCAAGATTCGGGTTACCCCAAAGTATAGAATCAGACAGAGGAAGTCATTTTACGAGCGCTTTGATGAGAAAGGTGTGGCAGGTATTGGGGGTAAAAAGAGAAGTAAATCGGTCCATCGTAGAGATACTAAAGAAGTTTGTAGCAGAGGCAGGTTCTAGTTGGGATCTATGGCTACCTTTAGTCTTAATGCCCATTTGATAGACTCCTGCTAAAGCAACAGTTATCAGTCCTCATGAAGTATTGACAGCAAGAAAAATGGTGCTGCCACAACATTTATTGTACAGGACACATGAGCAAACATTTGTGAGTGCATCCACAGCTCACGAATATGTGGAAGAACTGAGGAAGCACTTACAACATGCATTTGCGTTTGCACAGCTGAATCGAAGAGCTGCTGAAAGTGCAAAGACCGATTATGATAAAAAGACACCAGGGAATGAGTACAAAATAGGTGATCAGGTGTATAAATATAATTTTGTAAAGAGTAAACATGAAAATTTAAAATTTCTCGCAGCATGGCAAGGGCCATTTGAGATTGGAGATAAAATATCTCCTGTGGTGTATAAAATATTGAGGACAGAGGGTGAGATGGTGACAGAGCAATTTGTCCATGTCAACCAAATTAAGCCCTGCCACCCAAAACATGAGATCAAGAGACTGGAGCAGGTGGAGTCGGCTTAAACGTACTGAGTGCCTGCAAAAGAAAACTGACAGTAAAGAATAATAACACAAGCATAGTATGTTTATATGTCGGCGGATACATTTAAGAACTGTCGGTTATTTCATATTGCATGAGGGCAAGTACAAGGTGGGGTATATTTCACTCTATGAATAATCAGAAACATGGTTTAGTGAGTAAGTGAAAGCAATCAGAAAAGGCCAGATTATAGCCTGTAAAAAAAGAAAAGTTTTTTTTTTAAAAAGAAAAAAATGGTGTTATGCCTTCATAGAAGGCGCTGAATCAGATTAACCTGTTCTAGTACAGTGTGGTAAAATTCTTCTGCATGAAGAATTAATATGATGTATGATAATTGAGGGTATACAATTTTGCTTGTTTCTCTATGATATATGTTTAATTGCAGGTGTTCAAAAGTGGCAAGTTCTGGAAGATATGATGTTTGGGCTGCAATTTATTTTAACCAAGTAGGGAAAAAGGGATAGACAATTGTTCTATGCTATGTACTTAATCTGTTTTTTTTTCTATTCAATTTAGATGTCATTAACATATTGTCCTGGCAGGGCAGTCCCGGAGATGATGGGAGTGCACGGGAGGGACCCCAGGAAAGCCTCCGCACCGAAGTATGGAGGTGAAGATAAACAGGCCAGGATGCCAAAAGAGATGACTGCTGTGGAGAAAAGTCTGAGAGCCAAGCTGGAGAGATTCAGATGGGAAGGATGCTGTGATGGAAGTCTGGTGACCAGGACATCTCAGAGGTGTGGTCCTGATGATTGTGGATGCTGGCAATGGAACAGTGTTCAATTGATTTTAATTTCACAGTTACTGCTGTTGGAGCATAGTTCTGTGTTGTGATTTACCAATGGAAACTTGAACTGGGAACAGTGGAAAATGTTTATTTTAATTAATTTTGTTATTTAATTTAATTATTTTATTCAATTGTTTTGTTTTATTATTTTATTGTTGTGCATACACATTGATGAGAAATGTTTACTCCATAAACTACATAGACTATAATTCAAAAATATTACAGAGTGCGAACAGGTATGGAAACATGGAGATGTGCGCTTCAGTCGGAAGTATGCACGTATGTTATTCCATCACATACGTGCATACTTATGAACATGCATGTGAGGACTGATGTGCCCAATTTGGGTTCTGCGTCATTTCTGTTTAAGAGTTAAACAGGTATTTATTATAAAATGCTTATATGTTCATTTTATTAAGATGTTATTGTTTCAACTTATTCATCTAGCGCCAATGGAGAATGAGAGATATCTTGTGACACATACCTTTTAAATATTGATATGTGTTTCCTCCAATTATGACTTTGCTAGCAGCCATATTTGTCGGAAAAAGGGGGGCATATGTAGGGATATTTGGGTGCTAATTCATGCAAATAACAGCATATGTATACAGATTCTAAGGGAAGCAAAATGGGTGTTTTATTGGCAGTGTTAAAAGCAGCCGTTTCGTAATGGGTGCAAATGGCAGCTTTTCTCAGATGCAGCCAGTAAAATGGATGTTCATTTTTAGAAACACTAAATGAAACAGGCAGTCATTTTAAAGTGGGTGCAAATTAGGGGTACAGTTCAGCATGGTAATGGGATTAGCCTGGAGGAAGAGAAGAGTTGGGACATTACATGGAACAGGTGAAATGTCACATTAGGGTTACATTAAAAAAAGACAGGGTTTCATTGTGCATATTTACAAATTAAGTATTTCTATCTGTGACAAATTGCATTGTGGAAATAACCTATATAACAGAATATACTAACCAAAAGCCCATTAACCAACTAATTGTCCCAAATTAACATTGTAATGCAGTTGGTAAACAGCTGAAAATTAATTCGGTTTTAGTGCTCTTCCATGTAAGAAGAGGAAATATGCACAGTAGGAAACTAGAAGGGTAACCGTTTCTTGCATATTTGAAGCTCCCATTGTTCTCGTAGGAAGTATATAGTTATATGCAGGCCCTTGTAATGTGATTGGTAGAAGTCTGAGGGTGTTAGACCACGTCAGGGAAGGCTGAGTTAATGTATGATGGACAGCAAGAGGAAATTTAAGCAGCTGAGCTGGGGGTGTAGTCGGAGCTTCCTGAGATTCGATTACTACCAGTGCCTCCCTGGGATTCTGGACTCTGGGGGCTGCAGCTTGAGGACAGGGCAGAGGGAGTGCCAACCTGGCTTCGGAGTGACTGGAATTCCAAGGGCTGTGTGAGGTCGTGCAGATAAGCTCCGGCAGCAAGAGACGCAGGCGGAACATAGAAGCAGACTTCCAAATAATTGTAAGTCAAGTTAATTGAGGAGTACGTGGGATCGGGGACATGTGATCAATTAGCTTAGGGTGCTAGGATATAAAACGAAATGCTTTATTTCTGTTGCTTTCTGTCTGCACTGGTTTAAAAGAAAATAAAATGCACATGTTTGCAGACTCTTCCATGTTGCCCCGTGTTTGTTTTCCTCTCTTTTTTCATCTTTCAGAGGGTCAAAGTTGTGCTTGCTATTGGTAAGACTACATGTAACTGTAATATTATGAGTTGTAACCTTTTCCCCTGGACTATGTACAATAAGAACAAATATAACAAAAGCAAAGCTGGTGCATTTTCTGGTTTCATTTCATGCCTCTAACGGTTACTGTTTCAAGAGGAAGGAGTGGTTGGGAGGTTTTGATGTTTACACCGCAGTGGTAAAACATTTACCACTTTTGTTACCGCCAAAGGTAAATTTAGGAAACAAGGAAGAAAATACATGTGCAAGATAGAAGGTTGTGTGTGTGCGTGAATGGGTTTTCTCTGCATGCTGAAGAGAAAGAGGTGCCCTCCAAGGCACATAGGTTACTGATGGAAATAAATCAGTAACGTGAGCTACATGCAATAAGTGGCATTCTGTATAATCTTACTGAAAGTGTGCCAGGTCCAAAGGTTCTTTATCGTCAGCCAAAAGTGGGTCATCATTATAAAGAGGGAAGGTTTGTTAGGGCTGTATGATGGAAGGTATGCTCACCACTAAAATTACCACTATACTACTAAAAATTACCACCAAAGTAAACTAACACTAAATTCCCACCAGAATAAGATAGTTCTGAACTATTACTAAAATAGGGTAACACTGAACTACCACCAATGGTAAGGCCAATTTACCACCAAAATACCACAATACTAAAATACTGCCAAATCAGGAATTAGCCTCAAAGACAAAATCTTCTACAGGGTACCACATCCACGGATTGGGTGTTTGGAATGGTGTTAGGCTCAGACAAGCTAGTTTTAGAAAACGACCTCACCTGGCAAGGTAGCCTCAGCGTGTAGAATTAGCAACATTAGGCGGGCCAGGCACTGCCTGAGCTGTGTGAGACAGTCATAGTAGAAACACTGACTTGCTGTAAATGCATCTGAAACTGTGCTGAATGTTGCAAAGTTTACTCCTCAAGGTATGAGACATTCATAGATTTCTTGTATGCCCCATTATGAGAAGATGGGATACATTACTCACCGTAATCGTATTTCTGATGCTTGTATCTGCTTAGATTCACATGCTGTGCATAGGCCGACATCTAGTGGAAGCTGCGGAGTATTACAGTTTGTTTTTCGAAACTCGAAAATGGGCGTCTACACAGGCGTGCCAGTAATACTATCCCTAGTGTGACGTCCACTGTACCCAAGATCCCTCACGCGTCTAGGATCCTCAGATTGTATTTTTTCTGACATGAGGAAGCATGAGGAGTAGCGTGAGTACAGATAATCCAAGCAGATAGACAGAAAGGTAAGACTACAAGCAATCATGCGCCTTCTCTCGGAGGGGAGGAAGGGTGGGTCGCATGTGAATCTAAGCAGATACAAGCATCAGAAATACGATTACGGTGAGTAATGTATCCCTTCTGAGGCTTGTGGAATCTGCTTAGATCACATGCTGTGCATAGATTAGCGAGCAGTACCAGAAGGAGGTGGGATGTGCGAAGGGTCATGAGCAAACAGGTGTCTTAGAACCGCTTGTCCCACTTGTGTATCTGTCTTGGAATGAGTGTCAATGCAGTAATGCTGAGTAAAAGTGTTAATAGAGCTCCAAGTAGCTGCTTTGCAAATGGTGTCGAGGGGAACATTTGCAATGAAAGCCAGAGTGGCCCCAATGCCTCTAGTAGAGTGGGCCCTTGGCGTAAAAGGCAGAGTTGTTTCAGAAAGAGAGTAACACAGCTGTATACAGTTGATAATCCACTTCGAGATAGCGCCTTTAGAGACGCGATCTCCCTCTCTGCCTGTAGCTACGGAGACAAACAGTTGATCTGTTTTCCTTAGCGGTCTGGTCTTATTTACATAGTAGAGGACCGCCCTACGCACATCTAGGGTGTGTAGTTTCACCTCAGCCGAGCTCTGCGGGTTCTGGAAGAAAGCCGGAAGCTCGATGGACTGGTTTACATGGAACTTTGATATAAATTTAGGTGAGAACCTAGGGTGTGTGCGTAAAACCAGTTTGTCTTTATGGATAGTAAAGAAAGGATCCTGCACTGACAGAGCCTGAATTTCACCGACTCTTCTTATAGAGGTAATGGCTACTAAGAAGGCCGTTTTATAAGTCAGGTGTTTGAGACAACTTTTATGCAAGGGTTCGAAAGGGGGGCCCATGAGCTTAGCTAGCACCACATTAAGGTCCCATCCTGGCGGTGGGTTCGAAATAGGAGGGTGAAGTCTCTTTACTCCTTCCATGAAGGCTTTAACTACTGGTACTTTCCACCACGACACCTTGTTATGGGATGTGGTGTAAGCCGAGAGGGCTGCCAGGTGTACTTTCAGAGAGTTAAAAACCAATCCTGCATCCAGCAGGTGGAGCATGTATGTCACAACGTTGGAAGGAGTGCAATCAACAGGGTTGATTTGTTTATTCTGGCACCAAATAACGAATCTCTTCCACTTGTCAAAGTAACAGTGCCTTGTGTTTGGTTTCCTGGATTCTTTTGGGATGTCCATACACCTCTGTGGTAAATTGAGATGTCCAAACTCTACGACTTCAGGAGCCATGCTGCCAGGTTCATTGAGTTGGGTTGCTGGTGCACTGTTTGACCTTGTTGCTGGGACAGTAGGTTGTACCAGGTTGGAAGTTTGATATGCTCGCACACCGCCATCCTGTGTAGGTGTGGAAACCATGGTTGTCTCGCCCACATGGGAGCAACTAGGATGAGCGTCATTGATTCCTTGTTCATCTTGTACACCACCTTCCTGATGAGGAGTTGGTGGAAAAGCGTACGCAAACATCCCTGACCAGTTCATCCACAGGGCGTTCCCTTGGGAGTCTGGCTGGGGGAACCTGGATGCAAATCCTGGGCATTGTTTGTTTTCGCTTGTGGCGAATAAGTCTATAGTGGGGAAACCCCACTGACAGAAGAGATCTTTTACGATCTCTCTGTGAAGGACCCATTCGTGTTCTTCTGGGAGGGAGTCTCTGCTTAGAGCATCCGCTAGGGAATTGAGCTCCCCTGGAACGTGTTGCGATGACAGGAAGATGTTCCGTCTGAGTGCCCATATGCATATTTTCTGGGCAAGCTTGGACAGATTTGGCGAACGAGTCCCTCCTTGCTTGTTCAGATAGAACATGGCTGTCGTGCTGTCCGTCTGGATCTGCACCGACAAGTTTAGTAGATGGGGCTCGAACGCCCGAAGCGCTCGGAATACTGCCAGAAGCTCTAGCAGGTTACTGTGGTTCTTGGCTACTGAGTGAGACCAGAGACCCTGAGCTGTGTGGTGGAGATGGTGAGCTCCCCACCCAGTCAGGCATGCATCTGTAGTCACCACTGCCTGTACTTCGGGATCGTAAAAGGGTTTTCCCCTTGCGAGATTCTCTCTTGTCCACCAGTGTAGGTTTAGTACAAGTGTTGGCGAAACGACCACTAGATCGTCCCACTGACCACTTGCCTGAGACCACTGTTTCGCCAACCATTCCTGCATGGGACGCATGCGCAGTCGTGCGTGGGGGACCAGGTAAATTCATGACGCCATCATGCCCAGTAACCGCATTGCTTTGCTTACCGTTATTTGTTGACCGAACTGATAATGTGGTATTTGCAGTAGTATATTCCGAATTCTCTCTTCCGAAGGGAAGGTCAACCCTCTCTGAGTATCTAGGATTGCTCCTAGGAACTGTTTTGAGGTGCTTGGCACCAGGCTTGACTTCTTCTCGTTGATTGAGAAGCCTAATTCGTGGAGGAGGTCGATAGTCCTTTGAATGTTTGTCCTGCAAATTCCTGGGGTTTCCCCCGTTATGAGCCAGTCGTCCAGATAAGGGTACACTGGGATTGCCTCCCTGCGTAGGTGTGCAGCTGCCACCGCCAGTACCTTGGTGAAAACCCTTGGTGCTGAAGCTATCCCGAAGGGCAGTACCTTGAATTGGTAGTGGCGACTGTCCACCTTGAAGCGCAAGTACTTTCTGTGCCCGGGAGCATGGAAATATGGAAATATGAAAATAAGCATCTTTCATATCCAAGGTTGCCATGTAATCCCCCTTTTTTAGGAGGGGGATTACCTCTTGTAGCGTGGTCATACGGA
Source organism: Ambystoma mexicanum (assembly GCF_040938575.1). Classification (NCBI taxonomy): domain Eukaryota; kingdom Metazoa; phylum Chordata; class Amphibia; order Caudata; family Ambystomatidae; genus Ambystoma; species Ambystoma mexicanum. The sequence continues at coordinate 510,164,151 of NC_090927.1, read as the reverse complement.
ATTTTTGGGGCTTGACATACTTGTTGGCAGGCCGTAAGTCCAATACTGGGCGCATTGTCAAATCTTTCTTTGGCACAAGGAAGTAAGTTGAATAGATACCCTTGTTTAACTGGTGTCCTGGGACGAGTTCTATCGCATCCTTTTCTAGCAGAATGGCGATCTCCTCGAGAAGGATCTTCTGATGTTCTAAGGAGTGTACTCTTTGTCGTGGAGGATGGTTCCGGGGACGCTGCAGTAATTCTATACAATATCCTGTGGACACTGTTGACAGCACCCATCTGTCTGAGGTGATCCCTTCCCAAGCCTGGGTGAAGGTGGAAATGCGTCCCCCTACTGGGGTTGCGTGAGAAGGGACCCTGAACTGAGCGTCACTGCTTTGGTGGAGGCGTGCCACCTCCCTTGTTGGGGCTGCCTCTGCCTCTCCCACGACCTCTTTTGTTACCCCTGCCGAAACTTTGGGTAGACTGCTGGCTGTTGTTCCACTGTGTACCCTGTCCCTGGGCATAGTTGCCTGTTTGTGAATTTTGGCCGCGTGGGCGACGAAAATTACTGTTCCCCCTCTGGTTAGGGGGTTTGTTGGTTAGTTGGCCAAGGGATTTCAGTGTTTCGTATTCGTCTTTGGCGTTTTTAAGTGCGTCTTCGACCGCTTTCCCAAACAATAGATCGGGTTCCACCGGCTTGTCTATTAATGAAGCCTGAGTTTCTGTTTTGAACCCCGACTGCCGTAGCCACGCATGTCTTTTGATAACAGTACCTTCTGCTATCAATCTTCCTGCGTTGTCCGCGGCGTCGAAAGTTGCTTTTAATATGCAACCAGACACGGCTCTCCCTTCTGCCGAGATCCGAGCCAACTGGCCCTTTAACGGTTCAGGAGCAGATGCTATGAGTGCCGCGACCTCTTCCCATTGATGGCAGTTGTAACTGGCCAACAGGGTGGTGGAGTTAGCAATTCTTGCTTGGTAGGCGGACGTTGAGGCTACCTTTCTGCCAAACCCGTACAGTTTCTTGCTCTCCTTGTCGGGAGGAGCTTCTGACGACAATAAGGGTGTTCCAGCCCTCTTCCGAGTGTTGGTAACAACTAGGGAGTCTGGTTTAAGATGTCCTCTTATATAGAGAGGGTCAGACTGGGCTGCCCGGAAAAGTTTTTCGACCCTGGGGTTGACTGCTCTGGTGAGGTTTGGGTTCACCAGGGACGGGTCTATTCTACGTTGGATTGATTTAAGGATAGGGATGGTCTGAGCGACCGGCCTCCTCTCTCCCACCAACTCTTCTGCGAAGTCCCTTTCCTCCTGTACACCGTGGGTGTCGATGTGAAAATGTTCTGCTGCGCGAGCGAGAACCTCATTAAGGAGGGGCTGGTTATCGACTGGCGAGTCGGTAACTGGGGCTTCGCTCTCTACTGGGGAATCTACTCTGTAAATTTCCTGCTCATCGTGTCCCTCCTCCTGGTCCTCATCATCCGCATAGTATCCAGTCCCGGTCTGTTCCTCCATAATTTCAAACTCCTGGTCCCCCTCAGGGAAAGGCTGTCCTTGGTACCTGGGGTGTGGAGTAGAGTATGGAGTAGAGTAAGGCTGTACCTCGAAGGGTTCAGGTCTTTCGAACCGGGCCTTTTTACTTAGGGGGATAGGATCAGTGGAACCTGAGGGTGTGGCCCCCTGAGGGTCATACGAGAGGAAATGCTCTGGATTTTTGTCGTAAAAATCAGCCAAGGAAGACATCCTTGACATGACCCTGTCTATGTCTTCACTGGACCATTGTTTGGAACAGGGGATGACCTTAGTAGGCAATTTAGGGGACTTATCAAGGGTAACCTTGCTGGATGTTGATCCTTCAGTAGACTTGTATTTGTCTGTCTGCTTAGGGGGTAAGGATGGTCTTACAGTGGAAGAATGTGCTTTCCGCTGTTTTCCTCCCTCCCCGTGCGTGGAAAAATGTTTTCCCTGTCCCTTGGAGGCCCAGGAGACTTTCGACGCCTGGCGTCGAGGATCGGGCGAGGTATTTGTGTCTTTCGACCGTGGGGCCTCGCTGGTGTTAACTGCCTGGGGGTGGAAGTCGTCTTCGTCTTCCGACGATCGAACTTCCGTTAGGCTAGGGAGCGAGGCACTCTTGGCAAGAGTGGATGATTGCCTTGCGTCATGAGGCGATCTCGATCGAGAGCGCCCAGAGGACACTGAGTCGGACCGTTCTATCTGTGCCTCTTTCCGAGAAGTCAACGTCGTCGAGGTTCGGTTGGACTTAGTGTGCTTAGTGTGTGTAGGGTGTGTAGCGCTTGCGTCGCCGGGGGTCTTCCCCATAGCCGCCCTGCCGGACGACCTTCCGAGGTCGGGGACCTGCGCTCGGCTGTCTTTCGACGCCGTAATGCCCTCGCCGTCCGAAAGTACGGCGTCGCTGCCATCGCTGAAGGCGCCCTCCGCTGCCATGGCCGCCTGCCTGGCGTGGTGGGCCCAACGCTTTGTCGAACGGTCCTTAAGTGTCTAAGGTTTAAACCTACTACACGCTCTGCAGTTCGCTTCGGGGTGGTCCCTCGGCAAGCAGAGATTGCACGTGGCGTGCCTGTCGACCCAATGGTATTTGCGGTTGCACTTGGGGCAGAATTGGAAAGGGGTACCCTCCATACGCACCTTAAGGCAGCGGGCTGGTAAGTGTAGGAAATATATAAGGTGTACCTATATATATATATACCAAGAGTGAAGAGTATGTACCACCCCCCACTCTCCCTACTTGCAGGGCCGAGGCCAGCGGCCTTCCAGGCCCGGGCCGAGGCCAGCGGCCTTCCTAGGCCCAGATCCGTCGTGCAGCAGCCGACGGTCGATGTCTTCTCCAGCCGTCGTCGAGGGTCGACGTTGGGGTGGGGAAGGATGTGAATAAAGAATAATAAATTTCAATTATTAGCAAAAGTATGGCTAAGGCCAGGGGACTCCGCAAGATGCTTCCGACCAGTATGGCGGAAAAAAAACAATCTGAGGATCCTAGACGCGTGAGGGATCTTGGGTACAGTGGACGTCACACTAGGGATAGTATTACTGGCACGCCTGTGTCGACGCCCATTTTCGAGTTTCGAAAAACAAACTGTAATACTCCGCAGCTTCCACTAGATGTCGGCCTATGCACAGCATGTGATCTAAGCAGATTCCACAAGCCTCAGAAATATATATAGATTTAGTTTTATTGGTTAAACACAAAAAAAAAATCAACCTTTAACATATGTACTTTACAATTTCTTTAGCCCACTTGAGCCTCTTTAAATGTCCTCCTGAGTGCTCTGTCCCCTGCTAGACTGGAACGCCGTTCTCCAAAAGCAATGGAAAAATCTGTTCCACTAACTTTAAGGTGTCCAATGTCTGGCCAAGTTCATGTACCGTCATTAGGCGTTCCATCATTCCTCCTCAGTGGCATTATGATCTGTTTTCTTAAGTATTGCACTTCCCTTGACGGCACTAGGTTTAATCTACAGTGCAACAATAGATTCCTGTAGTGGGATGATGGAAATCTTTTAAGGTACGGGGGTGGGTGATTTAATTTTTTCCTTTCCCAAACAATGTTGTGGCAGTAAATATTTTGTCCTTCTGCAGGTGCGTTTCGACCCAGTACTTCTCCCGTAAAAGTTTCAATGTCTCTATTGAGATGTTGTTCTGTGTTAATAAGTCATTACATTTTTGTTTTCATACACAAATTTCACGTCCTTGTTGTTCCTTGAGTTTACCAACATCTCAAAGGAAATTGGGGGGGGAGGAATCATCCAAAAGGCATTTACGATAGAATGAGATGGTTTTCAATAACACTATCGAGATCATAGATTGCAGTCTCAATTCATGTATAATTGTTTCCACTTTTAGACAATTTGGAAGTCTAAGGATTTTCTGCCAGAAATGGGCCTCGAATTTCCCCCATTCTGTCCAGGGTAGGTTTATACAGGTCTCAGCTCAATAGGTCAGGATCGGTACGCCCTTTTGCTTGTAAAAGGAGATAATCAGTATCATGGAGTAGGTGCCGTATCTCTGATGTAAAGATCTCCCCTGGTTTGTTAATTTTTCTAGTCGTTCCTTGAGGAAGTTTATTTGTGCCTACTCGATGTTTTTATTCATTTTGACCCCCAGGTATGTTATAGTATCCACTATTTTCAACTCGTTTTTCGATTCTCCAACTGAAGGCGGGCTTTTTCTTCGTGGCGCCAAGGGCAAATTGTATTACCAGGATCATCGACTTATCTACATTGATTTTCATTCTATTTTGATCGAGATAAGCCTTGAATTCCACTATTTGACGTTGCAGCCCTGTTGCCGTTTGGACGATAAAGACGACATCTGCGTAGAGAATACAGGGGAGTTCAGTCCCTTCGAGCTTCACTGGAAATGCTCGGATTTTATCCTGTGAAGCTTTTATATCCGCCAATACAAAGCAAATAGAAAAGGAGCTAACGCACAACCATGCTTGATGCCCTTAAACGTCAGGATTTTCTCAGTTGTGTCCCCTCCCTTTGAGACCATTTCAATTGTTGTGTTAGAATGAAGCTCTTTTAATGCTTCCAGGTCGTCTTCGGGGCAGTGCCATTTTTGCAATTTGGACCATAGGTGTTCTCTACTGACTGCATCAAAGGCCTGTTCAAGGTCTATGAATCCTAGGTAGATGTTCCCTTTTGATTCAATTGCTCGTAGTTTCAACAGGTTTAATAGAAACAGATTCAGCTAAGTGCCTACCCTGGTCATAAAAGCCGTCTGGCATTTGTCCAGGATTTCGGCCTCGATTGCCCAGTTTTTAAGGTCTCAGCAGAATCGAGGAGAAGATCTTTCCTATTGAGTCCAAAAGGGCAATAGGCCTATAGTTCCGAGGATTAGTACAGTCTCCTTTCTTGAAGATCGGAACTATCAGGGCTTCCTTCCTGGATTGCGGGATCGATCTAGTTTTTAGAATCTGCTGGAATAGAGTCAAGATGAAGTCCGTCCATGCTTCCCAGTTTTCTTTAAGCATATGGTTAGAAATGCCATTGGGGCCGGCCACTATAGAAGAGCTCAGCTGTTTGATTTGATATAATAGGTCTACCCTGTCAAACTCAATAGACCAGGGTGATGATTTAGCCTTTTCTGTGGAGGATTTAATGGTCTCTTCTGCTTTAAATAAGGCAGTGTAGTGCTTCACCCAATCTTCCTTCGAGACTTGGTTTGTAGTTAAGGCTAGTTGGAAGTCTTTGCCCTTATTTATAATTTCCCAAAGGGATCTTGTATTGCTGGTGCTAATCGCGGCTAGCATATGTTCTGCCTCTGCCTGTGCTCGCCAAATCTTCGAGGATTTAAGCCAGTTCTTATACCGTTGTTTACATTGCTTAGCTCTTGCCTCGCTATCAGGTGAGTTTTTCTTAAGGATTCTTCGTAGATCGGCACGATACTCCCTTCTCCTTTTGATGAGGTCCATATTGTAGACATGTTTTCTTGTAATTGCTGTGATATTATTCGTGTCTCTCTTGAGTTTGAATTCCTTCAATAGCCATCTCTAGTCCAACATGTTTTTAGACCTTTTGAGGTTATCGTCTAGCTGAGCCGCCAATTTAGGTATGGCAGAAGCTTTAATCCTGAGTCTATTCCTGCCCCATGTTAATTCTATTGGGCGTGCGTTTTGTCGATATGCCTCTTTGGATTTCCATTGAAGTTCCACTTCCAATAGTGCATGATCACTGGTCAGCTGCTTTTTTAACGGTAAATGATTCGATCCACTTAAGTGTTTTACCTGCCACAAAGCAGTAGTCCAAACAGGCATTACTTCGATTACAAAACCAGGTGTCCACACCCGGAATGTCACCCTGAGTCTGCCCATTTAGCATTAACATCTCTCTCATGTTCATTTCTGTGATGCATCTATTTTCCCAGGGTTCCAGATGACCTCTGGGCTTCGGTTTGCCTTTTTTGTCCAGGAGCTTCAGGCTCAGATCGCAGCAAATTAGGATCAACTGGTTCCGGTCTTCGAGCATGGATTCATCAATACATTTCATAATGTCTCAAAAGTATTTTTCAGCTTCGCAGTCTTGACTGCTCCGATATGTGTTCATTAAGAGGAGTCTGATCTCCTGGTTCCTTCTTTTTTTTTACCAATTTCAGCACCTGAACGTATGGATTGGGTATTTGATGGTCCCGAACCTGCAAGTCTCTGTCCTCTTTAATTAAGGTCAACAGGCCAGCATGAGGCCTTCCCAAGGGCCCTTTCAATGCGGGGTTGATGAAAGTTTGATATCCCTCGCATAGCGTTCTCAGCCAAGACTCCTGCAGGCAAACGATTTTAAACCCGCTCAGAGAAGATATGTAATGCAAGTTGAAACCACTGGAACATTGTATACTGATGCCATCATAAGATGTATGGACCATCCACTTCCATAGAAGACCTGTGTTAAGTGACAGTATAAAAACCATGGAAATTCAGGAAGGCGATTGATGCACTGAATACAGTTTGATCATTGGTTTTGGGTTTTGTGTCCCGTTAGGTGTATTTTTTACATGCTGCTTAGCTTACTGCCATTAAAGACGCTTACCAACACACCAGAAGAGTGGATTATCGAGTCTGTGGTGACATTTGTCACGACAGATGGCAACATCAAACAACCATTGCCGGATCTCTAAATGATAAAGAATACAACTTCTTGAATGCACTGCCAATGCTGGTGTCAATGAAGAAGTTTAAGTCATGATATCAGGCATAGGGTATGAAGCATCTACAAATAAGCTATCTGGAACCCACAGTTATATGTTCTATTTAAATGCAGAACCCCCAAGTCCGCATTGGCCTTGGAAAAGCCTCAGTACCTAACTGCCCTGGACATCTCAGAACATGAGAGTGATTCTCTACACCCCAAGGCTTCCGTCAGGGTGCAAATACCATAAAAGCATTTAAATAGGAAATGGAGTGAGCGTGCTGCATGTGCCCAATTTCCCCATTAAAAAAATCCTGAAACACAGATGGCTGCTGCCTTGGAAGACAGAAAGGGGAGTGGGTCCCTTTTCCATTTCCATGGCTGGACAGCAAGCAGTCTGGACGACGAGGGCTCGGAGGAGAAAGGGTAAGTGGGGTGGGTTTGAGAATGTGGAATTCCTTGGTGGCCTAGGGGGAGGTCGACTAAGGATGGCCTGAAGACTTTGGGTGGAGGGGAGAGGAGATAATAGCTGACAACCGGGGGAGGTGCTCAATTGGCAGAGATAAGTCAGGCAATAACTGATGGATTCCCACTGCATTACAGACCAACTGACTGGTCAGACGCACTCCCACCTCCACCCGCCCCTCCAGGTGGGAATGTGTAAAAATACACACAAAAAAAACTTTTAAAAACCTGAATTGTTATCATGAGAGCTGAAAAAGATGCGTTTAAAACTTTTCAAATATCTATGAAGTAAGTTGAACAGAATGAAATTATCAAGAAAAAGGTCAGCTAATGGGGCAAAACAATGAAGTAAATCTGAAAGATACAGTATACACAGGGCTATTTACACATCTACATGACAAAAAACGGGTTTAATTCACTTCATGCTAAGTTTTGAAACCAACCGTGACAAATACTTCTGATTTAAAAAGGGGTTCTGTTCAACACGCAACTTTCTAATCTACATTTTCTTATTGAAAGCATATATGGTTAATTTCAGACATACCTGTATTTCTGCTCTTTGGTTAGTTTGTCTTCCAGGGAGCCTATCTCCAACATTTCTGTGAAAATAATAATAACAATAGACATATGCCATTCAAAAGGCATTCACATTTAATAATGAACACATTTAACAGTAGTGAATCCCAAAAACCACTGTATTTTTCATTAATGTATAAAATGGTCAGCAAAACCCATCCAACATACCGACACTGGATGACATTGTTCAAGATACTCACTGTAATAGGTATGGTACTCAATTTCAAATTGCCCTTTAATGAGCACAGGGAATAGTTTCCCCTCCATTTCGATATTTTAGAAAAAAACATATGGTGCCTTTTGAATAAAAAACAAAATGAGGCGAAACACTATACTTCCTCTCCCCGTGTATACAACAGATCGCCACTTTTCAACAGCATTTTTCACTTTCGTATATCCGATCCCAATTTACACATACATACATTCTCAATAGTGGCGTCGAATTGATGGAATGTTCGAACTGGTGACTATACATCGAACAATTCCTAGTCATACACATGGTATACGCAAAATTGACAGAAGGTATTAGCAAAGCCAATACATTTAGCTTTTGTTTAAACACAGTATGGGCATTTGTCAAGCATTAATCATTTTCAAGTTACTGCTATCCTATGCCTTGTTACTGTTCTGCAATTCACAGGTATTTCTATCAAATGCCACCGACTGTTGTATAAAACTTATGTACTAGCAGCATTTGCAGGGATAGACATCAAACGCCAAGGTACTTGTTGCCTTGGCCAATTTTAGTGAAACTTTTTTTTAAAATTTATTTATTGTGCTTAGTTCATAGTTTGAACTTTTTGCGAAAAGGCAACAACAAACACATGAGAAAACTAAATGGAATAAAATAAAAAGCAGCCAAGTATGTCGTAAATTAGGTCATATAAAACTACACAAATACAATAAAATAAGGGGACGGAATATAAGCATCTCTTGCCACTTCCGCTTGCAAGAACAAAAAGGAGTTCACAAGAACCTGCCGCCATGTAGTCTAAGAGGGTTGCCTATCAATAAAACAGGTTACAAAAAATGTAAACCTTTGTCTAATACAGTCAGTTCCCGAGTGTTTTTCTACATAAATTCGGGGAAAGGGAAAGAAATAAAAAAGGGAAGATGAAGAACATATTCTCACTTCATTATATTACATCAGCACCAAAATCTAATATGGAATTCTTGCCAAAAAGTCAAACATACAAATGCTAGATCAGACTCATGTTAAATAACATTTCTAAAAAATGTGTCAGATTTAATTTACAAGAAATTTGACGACCCTCAAGCATATTCATCCAAAGCATTCCAAGTGAAGTCGTCTTAAAGGCTTGAGTAAATTTGCTGAGGTATTTTAATCTCAGCTTGCCCAAGGCTGGGCTTTCCATGGCCAAATAGAATAAAGACTCCAATACCCTAATTTTGCAGACAAGGCAACACCTTTCCAGATGTGGGATACAGGTCCTCGTGCCAATTATTTCATAGGAGGGGAGAAGATTATGTCTGATTTTTAGAAAATGTCTTCTCTAACCAGCATCAGGGAATTTCAATAAGTATCGTGGAAGTTTGAAAAAAGGTTTGCATTCTGGAATAATGTAATGATGGTATGAAAGCTGCCAACACTCATTAATAGTTCGTACCCAATCCATTTCCCATATCTTTTTCTTTACCTTCCCAGGATTCTCTTGAAGCAAATTTAAAGTAGCACCCAATTGCTCTAAAATCTCCAATTATCATTGTGGGATATATTTACCCACTCAGCTGTACTCCCTTCCATAACCAAGCTGCACTTCATCAGAAGCAGCAAAATGGCTGCGCTGGCTCCTGTGAGCACCCTTGTATCACAGCAAAACTGTGTTTTTCAGCTACAAAAAGAGGGCTGCACCAGCTTGCCAAGCACATATTGGGCAGGATGGAACAAGGGGGCACACTGGGAAAGCCTGCCGGAGTGGTCTAACATGTACAAAAGAAGGGGAGTGAAAAAGCAGCGCCGCTTTGCTGCAAGCCCAAAGTTCCCATCTGCAAAAGGGAAATATTTCATTTAAAAATGATGCCGCTCTAATGCTCTTTTTCCTCTGTTCCTCATCACAATACTTTTATTAATGAGACCTTGCCATGCTCATCCACATTCACATTGTGCTCCAGAAGGAAAGAGCCGTATTCCTGAATGAAAGGCTGTTGTTCAGATCTGAAGAAATCAAAAGAAGCTTTACTTCAGCTACACGTGAAACGCTTTACTCTTTGGCTAAAAAATGTCAAGGATCAAGGCGTCAAAAAGTCCCTGGCTCTCTGGGCCTATGTCAATTTCAGTGCATCTGTGTTTTAACAAATTGCTGTCTACAAGAAACTAACTCTGGCTACAAAACAATGTGGGAATTCAGAGGGAAGATCGAATTTGTAAGGATAATGCCAGCAGTCACCACATGTTTAAAAGGTACTTTTGCAAAGAAAGAAAAATACTAAAAGTGTATGTTGGATAAGGTCCTGCCCTTATCTAGCAATGTGAAGGAGTTTTGCGCTGTGAAACATAGGGGATGTTTTATTCAACAGGCTTGTTTTTGATTCAGGACAAAATAGAAGAAAATAAAGGAATTAAACTGCATTGGATGGCTTTTGCAAGCTCCAGAACAGGTTTTTCCTGTTGGCAAATCTAAGGCTTCACCCAAAAGGGAACCACCATAAACTTCCAGGACACTTGGCCGATAAATACTAGGTTGGAAAACTGACTGACCAAGACAAAGAAAGTTCACATACTCATCAGACTTCCGTCTGGGCTGAGGCCTCTTGCAATAGAAATTCTGGGACAGGAGTATGTGAAAAAGAAAATCACAACTCCCTGTGACTTCTACAAGAAGCTTCAAAGAAAAACTCCATGACAACCCTGGGCTAATGAGGGTAGCCTGGAAAGGCATGACCATATTTGCAGGACAATGCAAACCTTTTGGTTTAAACAGCTCTTTTATTAAGAAACTTTTCAGGCTTATCTTTGCAACCAGACTTTGCAGGAATGTAAAAAGTTACAGTTTTAATGTAATTTTGTGGGTTTTAATTTAAGACATTGTAGCCTTCACTCCCATATTGGGAATAGAAATGGCAGAGAATTGGGTATTCCGAGGAAAGTGTACATGATGCCAATGTAAAATGTAATACCGACATGTCTGATGATAAACCATACACACATGTAAAGTTAAAAAAATTTAGACCAAATATTTCATACTAAAAATTACAAAATTATCAGAAGGGCAAAACAATGTTTTACAAATTGTAGAGTTGGACTGGCATGTTCTGCATAAAATATGTAACCTGCTTATGTAATTTGTTAAAAGGCCCCAACTGTACAAATGTGCCATTTGTGGTAAAACAGGATTTTAGCTAAAGTAACTGTGGGAGGTTTTGGACAATGTAAAACTTGCATCATAAATCTGACATTATGCTCTTGAAACCCAACCAGTTGAGAGGAAGGCGGTAACCATCACTCCTGGTCAATCCAGTGGTTTAGAGGCGTGCTTAGCTTAGCCTGTCCTACCGTATAGTTCTATGATATGACCATGCTCTATAAAAAGGGTGGCTGACAAAACTCTGGACAGATGCTTTCCTGAATTTCCTGCGCCTGCGTTCCTGATCTTCTACATTCATCTTGCCAGATTCCAGATCCCACTGCAAAACCAAAGCATAGCTGATTCCAGATTCCAATGCAAAGCCAAAGCATAGCTGATTCCACTGCAAGGCCAAAGCATAGCTGACTATCCCAGCAAGGTCTCAATCCAGGAATCCCAATAACCAAACCGAAAAACTGTGGTATTTTTTTGGGGAAGCATCCCGAGATCAGCCTGGCTTTTTGTCCACTAACTGCATGCCCGCCGTGACCCGAGCCCGGGAGTCCAGAACATGGTTGACTGTTCCTAATCCCAAAATTAAGAGCAGACTGTGAGTATCCCCCATCCTATAACACAGTCTACCCCATCTTGACTTTTGTCTTTGTTCCACTCTATAAGTAACCCTATCCATAACCTGATAACTTGTCTAGACTGTTCTAATTTTATGTGCACTCTGTTCTTGTTTCATAGTGTTAGCACACTTTTTCCTTCACCTTATCTTGTAACTTATTAGTAATATTTGGAGTAATTTAAATTAATTCCCACATAGATCAGAACCCAGCGGGAAAGGTTGACGTCACAAATCAATCTTTGAACGTACCGTGGCTTTCTTTAACAATATAGTCTAAATAATTTAGTTTAAGTAAAATTTGCCTTTCATTTTTAAAACCGATTTTTTCTTTTGAACTGCTCTATTTTCCTAAAAACGAACCTCATTCTACCTTCCAAATCTCTCAATTCACCAGGTATAGCCCTCCTTTCACTTCTGTAGTGTCCCTGTGCAGTGCACCCATCACCCTGCCCAAAAACCGCATTCTGATTCAGTGTTTTTCACCCATTTTTTGAAGGAAAAAAAAAACGTTTTACATTTAAAACTGCAAACTAGAAAAAATTCAACTTTTCCATGTGTGAATTCGGTTGCACTGGGTTTTCATTTTCAATGTGCTTTGTGAACTGTATGCTTTTGGTGATACCTTACCTTATGGTTGATGGTAATATAACATCCCTGATACTTTGATAAATTATATGTATATCATTAATTAAACACACATTGTTTGTCAAAATCCGAATGTTATTTTAGGCCTTTGCAAAGGGTTAAAAATCTGTTTTTGCCTCTTATTTTGTGAGGGAAGGTCAGATTTTGATTCAGTTTGCTGCCTCTTATCCCCGACTACCGGCTGCTTCTTTCTATCCCCTCAGAGTTCGATTATTTATGGGTTAAGGGAACATTGCAGGGGAAACCTTAGCTTGGGTGCTATCCATCCTAATTCAAAAAGTATTTCTATTCCTTTTTTGCTTCGGATACGTTTTACTAGAAGGTTTACCAAGTGCATTGCTTCCATTTCAATTGTCATTATCACCCCATTGGTGATTGCCGCCCAATATTAAAATGTGTGATTTTTGTGAACTTTAGCACCACATCCCAGGCTAAGACCAAGTGTCCTGTTCCAATGTGCGACGCCCGATTGGAATCAACATCATGCGTAGTGTCTCCATACATGGTTGTCTAGGACCCTCTTAAATATTTGCTGAAGCGATTTGTCTGATATATTGGATACATTACTCACTGTAATCATATTTCTGATGCTTGTATCTGCTTAAATTCACAGGCTCTGGATAGTCTGACATCTAGTGGTAGTCACAGAGTATTACAAGATTTGTTTTCTAAACTCAAAAACGGACGTCAACAAGGCGAGTTAGTAATACTATCCCTAGTGTGACGTGTAGAGTACCCATGGTCCTTCACGCGTCGAGGTCCGTCAGATTGTTTGCATAAGTGTAGCACAAGTACAGATGTGATAAAGCAGAAAACAGTGATAGACCAGAAAACCTCTATGCACCTTTCACTCCAGAAGCAAAAGAAGGGTGGGCTGGGCGCATGTGAATTTAAGCAGATACAAGCATCTGAAAGAACAAGTTACTTTCTTACCTGGTAACGTTCTTTCGATGGGATGGTCCGACGACGTATTCCATATCTATGACATGTAATCACCACAGCTGTGCTGCTTCGGAAACTTTTTCGGCGTCTGCGTCCTGCGTCGATGACGTCGATGCGCCGCCGTCGAGGACCTCCTCCGACGTCCGACGTCATCCGATGTGATAAGTAGGACGCACGACGCCAGTAGCCTCAGTTGTAGTTTTTTCCCCCAGAACGTGTGACATTAGTCAACCGCCAGTCCGACACAAAGCCTTGCGGAACGTAAGCTGCAATCGCAACAGAAATTCTGCAGCGGGGAAGGCAGGGTGGGAGCGATATGGAATACGTCGTCGGACCATCCCATCGAAAGAACGTTACCAGGTAAGAAAGTAACTTGTTCTTCGAGGGGATTGGGTCCTCCGACGTATTCCATATCTATGACAGACTCCCAAAGCAGTACCAAATCAAGGAGGAGGGAAAGAATTTAGAAACAAAATTTAGAATAGCCAATCAAATAGCAGAGCAAAGGACCGCCTTGCCAAAGGCCAGATCCTGCCCTCTGATGGAATCGAGGGAATAATGCCGTACAAATGTATGTACTGAAGCCCAGGTGGCAGCATCACAGATGTTGCGAATAGGAACACCCCTCTGCAGGGCAGTAGATGCAGCCACGCCCCTGGTAGAATGGGCCCGCAAGCCAGCCGGTGGGTCCTTACCCGCCAAGCGGTAACACTCCGAGATGGCCAAAATAATCCAGCGTGACAAAGTCTGTTTCGTCACAGCTTGCCCCAAGCGCTTACCAGCGTAACCAATAAAGAGTTGATCGTCCACTCTGACCCGGGACATGCGAGAAACATAAAAGCTCAAAGCTCTCCTAGGATCAAGCCTATGGAGCCTCTCCTCTTCCTTACCAGGATGCGGAGGAGGATAGAATGCCGGAAGAACAATCTTCTGGGCCAAATGAAATTCCGTCACTACCTTTGGAAGAAAAGAAGGACGAACTCGAAGGACAACCCTGTCCTTGTGAAATACAGTGAAGGGTGGCTTAACAGAAAGTGCCTGTAACTCACTCACTCTGCGAGCGGAAGTAACCGCAACTAAAAACACAGTTTTCAAAGTCAACAGCCTCAAAGGGCAAGAATGTAAAGGCTCAAACGGAGCACCCATAAGAAACCTAAGAACAAGGTTTAAATCCCAACCGGGCACCAGGAAAGGCGACGGAGGGAACACATTAGTGAGCCCTTTCAGAAACTGTGAAATTAAAGGGATTTTAAAGTAAGAACATTCTTCAGATGAGCGCTTAAAGATGGACAGCGCCGCCAGGTAACCTTTAACGGTACCCACTTGCAAGCCCCTGTGGGCCAAAGAAAGCAAAAAGGACAGAACCATGGGGATGTCACATGCAAAAGGATCCACATTCTGAACTCTGCACCAGTCGCAGAACTTACGCCAACGGCAACGGTACAGAGACTTAGTTGCGGGCCTTCGGGCCGAAAGCAACACCTCCATCACGTCTTCAGGGAGGTCCCAATCCTTATACCTCAACCTTTCAGAAGCCAAGCGTGAAGGTTGAGGGATCCGACCTCTGGATGGAGAACCTGACCCCCCTCCCGTGAGAGCAGATCGTCTCGGTAGGGAATACGACGTGGAGGGCAGATGGACAAGTCGAGAAGGTCCGGGTACCACGTCCTCCGAGCCCACGCCTGAGCAATGAGGATCATCCGGGAACCGAACTTCCGTAACCTCCGCAGCACTTGCGGGATGACGGGGACTGGAGGAAACGCGTACAGCAGCGGGAATGACCACTCCACCACAAACGTGTCGCCTAAGGCTCCTTTCGGAGGAAATTCCCGCGAGCAAAACCTCTCGCACTTCCGGTTGACACTGGAGGCGAAGAGATCCACTTGAGGGGTCCCCCAAAGGGCGAAGATCTCCAGGAGAATCTCCTGAGCCAACTCCCACTCGTGAGAGATCGCGCTCTGCCTGCTCAGAGCGTCCGCCGTCACGTTTTCGTCTCCGGCCAGATGAACTGCCGAGATCGAAACTTCCTGCCGGATGGCCCAGAACTCGAGCTGCATCGCCTCCCTGCACAGAGGAAGTGACCCTGCCCCCCCCTTTTTGTTGAGGTAGTGCATGGCCACAGTGTTGTCCGTCATGATCAGGACAGCCTTTCCTCGCACAGTCGGCAGAAAAGCCTTCAGGGCTAGCCTGACGGCCCTCAGCTCCAACAGATTGATATGGAGTCTGGACTCCGACGGAGACCAACGACCGCTGACTGTCAGCCC
Source organism: Ambystoma mexicanum (assembly GCF_040938575.1). Classification (NCBI taxonomy): domain Eukaryota; kingdom Metazoa; phylum Chordata; class Amphibia; order Caudata; family Ambystomatidae; genus Ambystoma; species Ambystoma mexicanum. The sequence continues at coordinate 510,148,704 of NC_090927.1, read as the reverse complement.
GTTGGCATGAGCTCCCCATCCCGTGAGGGATGCATCCGTCACGATCGTCACCTCCGGCCAGGGTAGCCAAAATGGAGCCCCCTTCATCAAGTTGCCTTCGACGGCCCACCACAGAAGGTCCCGGGCGACCGAGGGCGGCACCTGAACCGGGTCCGACATCCTGCCGGAGGACTGCGACCATTGCGTCTTGAGTGCCCACTGCAAAGATCTCATCCGCAGGCGAGCCTCTGGCACCAGAAGAATGCAGGATGCCATGAGGCCGAGCAACCTCAAGAACTCGAACGCCGGGAGCGTCTGGGCATGCTGAAACTTGTGCACCATCTGCTGAATGTGAAGAGCCCTCACCTGGGGAGGAAAACACTGCCCCAGGGAAGTGTCGAGCACTGCTCCGATGTACTGGAGCCTCTGTGTTGGCGTCAAATGGGACTTCTTTAAATTGAGGGAGAAGCCCAGCCTGTGAAGGGAGTGGCAGGCGACGGACAGATGATCCAGGACTTGCTCGGGAGAGCTCCCCCTGATCAACCAATCGTCCAGGTAGGGGTAGACGTGAATCCCCCCTTGCCTGAGATGCGCTGCCACCACCACCATGAGCTTGGTGAAAACCCTCGGGGCGGAGGTCAAACCGAACGGCAGGACCCGAAACTGAAAGTGCGAGTCGCCAACCGCGAACCTCAGGTACTTCTTGTGCTTGGGATGGATCGGCACATGGAAGTAAGCATCCTTGAGGTCGAGTGACACCAACCAGTCCTGAAGCTGAAGGGCCTGGAGGACTTGAGAGAGAGTAACCATCTTGAACTTGTCCTTCCTGAGGAGTTTGTTCAAACCGCGCAAGTCCATGATGGGTCTCAATCCCCCGTCTTTCTTCGAAATCAAAAAATAAGGGGAATACCATCCCTTGTTCCACTCCGCTACAGGCACCAGTTCTATGGCGCCTTTCTCCAGCAGGGCTTGAATTTCCTGCGCAAGGAGCGGATCCGGACACTTCAAAGAGAGGTTCCCCGGAGGATTGTCGCAAGGCCTGTGCCGAAAGGGAAGACAGTAGCCGTGGGTTATGATCTCCAGAACCCACACATCTGAAGTAATGGCACGCCACTCTACAAGATGCTGCGCCAGCCTTCCCCCAACCGGCGAACCATGGTACATGGCCTCATGACTGAGTAGGAGCGGCTGCGGCGTTACCTGAGGGCAAAGAGGCAACTGCCCGAGCGGCCTTGGCACCACGGGTACCTTGTCGTCCACCTCTGGTACCCCTGCGTTGGCCCCTTTGACTGCCAGCTCCTCTCGCTTTACCAAAGGACGAGTAATAGCGAAAGGAGCCACCCCTCCACTGCTGTCCCCTAGGACGAAAAGGCAGAGGTTGGCGAACTGCAGCGCCCAACGACTTCGCTGCAGCTTTTGAGGTCTGCAACCTCTCAAGGCTCTCGTCAGCCTTGCTGCCAAAAAGATGTTCACCATCAAAGGGCATGTTGAGGAGCCGGGACTGCACATCAGGAGCAAACCCCGACTTCCGCAACCACGCAAACCTGCGTATCACGGTGCTCGCCGCCATGGACCTACTGACGCATTCAGCTAAGTCCAAACCCGACTGAACGGACTCACACATGGCATCCTTACCATCCTGGACCATAGCAAGGAAACCATCCCGTTCGTCCCCTTCGGGAACATGTTCAGCCGCTAACGCAACACAGTTCCACAGAGTGTGCGTGAAACGCGACAAGGCACAAATGGAGTTGGCCGCCTGAAGCGCCATACCACCAGAAGAAAACACCTTCTTCGCCCAGCCATCAAAACGTTTGTCGTCCCTATCAGGAGGGATGGTAGGGTACGACGCCTGCTTTGCCGGCGCCGTGGCCGCCTGCACCACCAAACTTTCCGCAGTGGGGTGCCTGGTCAAGTAGCAGGGGTCGCCACTGGCTGGACGGTATTTTCGCGACAAGGATCTGCCCACTGCCGGGAGACTCTCCGGAGAAGTCCAAGCCGCCGCCACCCTACGCTGTAAAGCCATATGGAACGGCAGTACCGGGTCAGTTGGGGGACCAACATCAAGGATGTCCGTCAGATCATCCTGCACAAACTCCCCTGGGGGAGCAGACCATCCCAGATACTCAGACACCCTAGCCATAAGGCGCCGGTATGAGGAATCGGCATGGGAGCCAGGCTCAGGCCGACCAAATTCCACCTCCGGAGAGGTGTCCAGTCCACTGGCATCATGCAGCGACTGCCTCAAATCGTCAAATTGACTATGGCCCGAGACAATGTCATCCGGCACCTGACTAGGAACCAGGCCATCCGAATCCTCATCCGCCTCTGAAATATAATCCAAGTGGTGGAAAGGCACCCGAGAGTGCCTGCTCTTAACCAGAGCCTTCCTAGGGGGAACACCCGAGACACGGGGCACCTCCGACACGAAAGGCGTCGATGGCGTCGAGAGAATCGGCGCCGACGTCGAGAAAACCGGCAACGGCGCCGAGAGGATCGGCGTCGACGTCGAGGAAATCGGCGTCGACGTCAGATGCAGCGCCTCCCGTATCGGCGGCGTCGACACAGCCCTCGAAGCCGGAGCCCCGAGCGTGTCCCTCGACGACCTGACCGTCGACGGCTTCGACGACTTCCTCGGAGCCGGAGCCTCGAGAAAGCCTGTCGACGCCCTCGACGCCTCAGACGTCGATGACTTCCTCGAAGACATCACAGGTGCACACGGTCTCGATCGCGTCGAGGACCGGGACCTGGAACGGGTACGGCGAGAACGAGCCCCCTTGTCCGAACGGGACCTCTCCCGTGACTCGCGCCGACCACTCTTGCGAGCGGTGGCTCTCGACCTCTCACGGCCGACCCCACTCGGGGGCGCGGACGGTTGAGTACCCTGCGACTCAAGAATCGCCAACATCTTCTTCCCGAAGGAAGCCCATTCCTCCGGCGTCGCACGGCTGGTGGGGTAACCGACGTGCCGGGCAGAGTCCTCTGAAGAGGACCTGGAAGGCGACCGGTGTCGGCGCTTCCGAGAATGCCTCGAAGAGGCTGAGGAGTGGCGAGACCGACTCCTAGAAGAAGACCGACGAGACTTCCGACGATGACGCGGAGAGTCACCCCTCGAATCATCCGTCGAAAGCCCCGCCGACTTCGACTTCCGGGGCTTGGACACCCGACCTACCGACAATTTCTTCTTACGTTCGCGTAAGGCCTTGGACGTGAGCGACAGGCAGTCGACACAGTCATCCGTGTCGTGGGCCTCCCCGAGACACCAGAGGCAGGCATCGTGCGAGTCAGTCACCGACATCTTGGACCCACACTCCCCGCACTTCTTGAAGCCCGGACGCGGGGTTGAAGACGAAGTGGAAGACCTCGTCGAAGGAATATTCACAAACTAACAGGTTCGAAGAACCAGAAAGAACAGAACTCCAATGAGTCGAGGCTAGAACCGAGAAACACGAAGCAACACGTACGCGGAAAAAACGGAACTGAGGCTACTGGCGTCGTGCGTCCTACTTATCACATCGGATGACGTCGGACGTCGGAGGAGGTCCTCGACGGCGGCGCATCGACGTCATCGACGCAGGACGCAGACGCCGAAAAAGTTTCCGAAGCAGCACAGCTGTGGTGATTACATGTCATAGATATGGAATACGTCGGAGGACCCAATCCCCTCGAATATACGATTACAGTGAGGAATGTATCCCTTCTGAGGCTTGTGGATCTGCTTAGAACACATGCTCTGCATAGATTAGCGAGCAGTATCTGCCGAAAGAGGTGGGATGTGAGAAGGTACAGCAGCCTATAAAAGTTTTAGAACCGCTTTTCCCACCTGTGAATCTGTTTTAGAGCAAGTGTCTATGCAATAAAGCTGTGTGAAAGTATGAATGGAGCTCAATGTAGCAGCATTGCAAATGGCGAAAATGGCGTCTAGAGGGACATTTGCAATGAAGGCTAAGGTAGCTCTGGTACCTTTGGTAGAGTGAGCCCTTAGAGTGAAAGGTAAAACTCTTTTGGATAGGGAATAGCAGAGCTGTATGCACTTTGGAGATGGCATTTGATATATGATTGCCTTCTCTCCCAGGTGCTATGGAAACAAAGAGTTGGTCTATTTTCCTTAGGGGTTTAAGTTTCGTTCACATAGTACAAGACTGCCCTCCGTACATCAAGTGTATGGAGGCTTCTTTCAGCAGAGTTAGATGGATTTTGAAAGATGGTAGGAAGTTCTATGGCTTGATTAACAAGGAATTTTAAAATGAACTTGGGTGAAAACCTAGGGTGTGTTCTGAGGACAACTTTGTCCTCGTGGATTATGAAGTAAGGTTCTTGTACGGACAAAACCTGTAGCTCACTGACTCGTCTTATAGAGGGGAAGGCTAATAGGAATGCAGTTTTTTAAGTCAAATGTTTTAGGCTGGCCTTATGCATAGGCTCAAAGGGTGGACCCACGAGTTTGGAGAGCACAATATTAAGATCCCAACCCTGTGGAGTGTTGAAGATGGGAGGGTATAGTCTCTTTACCCATTCCATTTATGCTTTAATGACAGGAACTTTCCACCAGGACACTGTGTTCTGTGAAGTGGTGTAAGCAGGCAGAGCTGCCAAGAGTGCTTTGATGGACTTGAATACTAGGCCGGAGTCTAGTAGGTAAAGCAGGTAATGTAAAACGTTAGCTGGGGAACATTTACTTTGGTTTATGGATTGTGACCTGCACCATAGCACAAATCTCTTCCACTTGTTGAAATAGTGTGTGGTGTTGGGTTTCCGTGCCTCCTTTAGGATATCCATACACCGTTGAGGACGAGGGTGAAGAGATGCTCCCCTGTGGTGTGATAGCATGTCATAAGGGCACGGGAGCTTGAACGGGTTGCACATCGCAGTTTGAGCAGATGTGGAAACCAAGGTTGCTGTGCCCACATAGGAGCAACCAGGATTAGAGTAGCTTGTTCCTGGTGCATCTTGTGCACTATGCTGCTATGGAGTGGTGTTGGAGGAAAAGCATGAGCACATTTCCCTGACCAGTTCATCCACAGGGCGTTCCCCTTGGACCCTGGTTGGGGAAAACCTGGACGCAAAGTCTGGGCATTGCACGTTTAGGCTTAAGTCTAAAGGGGGATGGCCCCATTGGGAGAAGATTCCATCTAGAATATATCTGTTGAGTTGCCACTCGTGTTCTTCTGGTAGAGGGTATATGCTTAGAGTGTCAGCCAGAGCATTGAGTTCCTCTGGAATGTTTTGAGAGGTTAGGAACATGTTCTGCTTGAGTGCCCACTTCTATAAAATAGCCTGGACAGATTTGGAGAGTGTGTGCTTCCCTGCCTGTTTATGTAGAACATGGCAGTGGTGCCGTCTGAGGACTTGCACTGTTTGCCCTGAAAGGTTTGCTGAAAGTATTGAAAAGCCTTGAGAACTGCCAGAAGGAAATTGATGTGTTTTTGGGCAGTACTGCATGTCCACTGCCCAGGGGGTTGTGTGGTGGAGGTAGTATGCAACCCCCATCCGGCTCAACCAGCAACCCAGACACCAAATTACCACTCCTTATTACCTTCCACTTGAAGCCCAACACCAAATTCAAACTCCTAGGAGACATTAACTTAGGGTACAATGATATCTCTGACCATAAAGCCACCGCTTTCCACAATGCATCTTCAGAAATGCAATTCTCACAAATTGTCAACTCCCCCACCCATTCTAAAGGGCAAATCCTAGATTGGATTCTTACACTGAACACCACAGTCCACTTAGAAGAGATCCTTGAAATGTCTTGGACAGATCACTCCCTCATTAAATTCAACATCATGCTAACTAAGGTCACTAGTCCACCCACTACCCCACCGGCACCCATCCTAGTGAGAAATGCACGAAAACACACCCGAAAGTCTATCCCCCGTGCTAAATAAGTTACTTAATGGGCACCCCCTAGTGGACACCAACCCAGACAACATCGCTCTACACTACGCGTCTTAAATCAGCTATCGATTAAATAGCTCCTCTCAGACCCAAAATCCCAAAGCTAAAATGCAGCAACTCTTGGTTCAACAATGACCTCATCGAACTTAGAAGGAAAAAAAGGGCACTAGAACACCTCTTCAGGAAAAATCCCACCAGCAAGTAAGAACTTCAGCTAATTTCCATAGCCTACAAATTGGAAGTATTTACCCAGAAAGCCAACTCACTGAACTTGCGCATCACTAATGCCTCCTCAAACAGCAAAGAGCTATTCTCCATCATTAGAGAATTAGAAACTCCCATCCCCCCCCTCCTAGCCTAGCTAAAGTGAACAAGGAATGGTGTACCACCACCCAGGACGCACTAGCCTCTAAGATAAACACACTTCAAAATAAAATAGCAATGCACAGGAAACCTTTGACACCCACTTCTGAGTCAACTATGTTAGCTTTGACTCACACCACAACTAACATCCCAGAGTTCCATTTCCTGCCAGTGAACACAGACCTGGTGCTCAAAACCATAGCCTCTCTCAAACCTAACTGTAAGCAAGACAGTTTCCCCGCCAAACTAGTCAAGGAATGTGCCCCCATACTTGCGCCCATCATCACCAATTTCATCAATGCCTCATTTAACGCTAGCACCATACCAGCCAACATCAAAGAAGCCTGGGTAACCCCACTCCTTAAGAAACCATCATTAGACCCCACTACCCCCACTCATAGGCCCATCACCACAGTCCCCTTTCTACTCAAAATCATAGATAGAATTGCATACACACAAGTCCAATCCCATCTCGAAAATAACCAGCTGCTAGGGGAAAGACAATCAGGCTTCCGACCGAGACACAGTACAGAGACAGTTCTACTGGATCTAAAAAACCAAAATGGGTTGGCCACCAGGGGGCGCACAGATGAGTTTCAACTCTGTGTGAGCTCCCCACCGTGGGTCCTGACGAGATTTGAGCCCCTGTCCCATGACTCCCTCCCCCCCGGAAAACCTGAGGAGAAGGTGCGTGAAGATCCACCCCACCACCGCCCCTCCCCCAGAGAAAACCCTGAAGAGAATCAGAATATGGAAAGGGAAGTAATCACTCTGAAGGGGAACTTCACAGGTCGGAGCAAAAGTGAAAGTAACTTCAGGAAGACATACGCAGCAGCCCCGAAACAAATCGCCTGAGATGGCGATCGTCAGAGAGAATAGCCCGCAGGACGTCTTCTATGATCACCGAGTGTGTCATCCTGCCGTAGGAGGAGAGCTGCGCAAACCCTCACTCGGCGGCAACCTGACAACGACCTCCCATTTGTGGATTCCGGCCTGCGCGCCAGTGAAGACTGCAAAACGCCCGCCCAAGACTCACAGTAGGCGAGCCCCCCAAGACCCTCGGACCCCGACCCCAACCTTACTTGAGCCCAGCAGGACCCTGCTACGTGGCAACCGCTGGGGGCCCCCGATCACGGGTGCACCGTAACTGAGCCGGCCCCCACTGACAATCAGCGGCGCGCAGGTGGAGATAGAGGAGCCAAGACACCCGCAGATCCCCAGAACACTAATCACACAGCAGGAAAGGTTGTGTGATTCGCCATGCCTCTTCACCTATAAGCGTTCTGGCGAATTGCGAGGTGAAAAAAGCAAGTGGACCTCATACGTAAGAGTGCATATCGGCCGCATTCTCTGTGTCTGTAAGGCCATATAAAAAGAAAGGAAGATTCACGGTGGAGAACATGCTGCAGTTATGAGAAACCCTTCACTTTGAACTGAGTGTGAGTCTGTAATGGGGGCCACGTAGGAGAAACTTGCCTTTGGCATACAACCACAGTGGAAACAACCTAGCACGTACACTGCGTGGCCTTAGTTTTTCCCCAGCAACCCTTCCAATCCCCAGAATCCTGTGGGTGCAGTGAACAACGCAGTTTATGGACAATTCAGGAGCAGGCAATTACCTCCGCAGGTCAATAATTGTGGTGTTCCTACTTTGGTCATAACAGTGCCCAACAGCATAGCTTCACCAGGCCGGCTGAGCAGAACGAACCCTAACGCCGCCGCATCTGTTCTAAACACATTTTGACCCAATACCGAGCCGGAGTTATACCAGAACTTACACCCGCCCATCCTATCAAAGCGCTCCAGATACTCCAACAAATGCTCCACACATAAATCCAACCCGCTGGGACCACCAGGAAACAGAGCCAATATTGAAGACACACACCTAGCTACATGCTCAACGAGGAAGCCATGCAAAAGTGATAAGAGGCCCCCCCACTTTTTTTACGACCTCTGCACACTCACTCAGGGACCCACAACTGTGCTAGTAACAAGACTAAACACGGGGGACCTGCACACTCCCCACCCTCTGGAGCGAAAAGAAACATTGACCTCAGAGCATAACCCACAGCAAACTCATTCACACGAGATCGCCCGGAATATAACCGAGCATCACATCTCCGCAAGACGGAAACATAGCAAGGTGCTAGGAATCAGAGTGTCACCGAAATAACCTCTGCTTCAAACAACCCGGTCATCGTCCGAAGCCAACTAAGGACATCCTCACATCTCCCACTCACCACATACTCACACAGTGGTGCTGATTTCCGCACAACAACTGGAATCATCCTGAAGCCATTCGTACACACTGCAGTGCAGAGGGTTGGGCCCCCGAAGTAGGGGCGTGTGCCTACTCTGTCACAACAATCACCCCATGAACATTAAGGGAAAACTAGCCAGATACACATATACGCTACCCCAACCGACCTCAGGAAACAAAAACAAAGACAATGGATACACTGGAGAGAGGTGCAGCAGCCACCAAGGGCGACATTGCAGCCCTCCTGAACGAAATTAAGAGCATGGCAGCCAATCTAGGCGGCACAATAGACAAGATAACACAAAGAATGGACAATATTGAGGAGAGATTGGAAGGGGTCGAGAACAACCAAGCCTACGTAGATACCCTTGAAACCCAAATGGACCTTAGAATACGAGAGATCGAGAAAATAGGAGGAATTTCGACTAAAAATTGATGATTTAGAGAAATGAGAGAGGAGAAACAACCTACAATTTTTCGGCATTCCGGAACATGAAGGGGAAACAGAAGACCACCTCAAAAAAACAATTCATGACATCATCAAACTCCTCACGGCAGACGAAGACATCGATGAACCCAAAAGAGAATACATAGGGCTGGTGGGCCACCAGGTGGCCCGAGATCAGTTCTCGCCAGATTCCATCGGTACCAGGATAGAACCAGGATCTTGGAGAAAGCCAGGTCCGGAGGTCCCCTTACCCTCGGAGGAGCCCACATACTATATCACAGGACCTATCCTCGCTCACATTGGCCCTGAGACGCCTCTGTAATCCGTTAACGAAATGGCTCAAAGAATACGGCACCTGATATAGATGGGGATACCCCTTTTCTCTCAATTTTGAACATGGGACCAAGAGGATACAGATACGGACGGAGGAGGAGATCCGAGACTGCACCGCGGAACTCCTAGGAACGGGCCCAATGGAGAGAGATCGAGGAGAACCTGAACAAAACAGAACGCGATGGGAACTCCAAGGACCAAGACGAAAAAGAGTGAAAGGATCAAGAAACGACAAATGATAGCAACAGATCAATGATCTACACCCGAGAGATGGGACTAGGGAAACACGCCAAAAGCCACAGTCAAGAAATAGAGGCCCTACGCCGCCTCGCCAAGAGGCCAGACTCTCGAAGGGGATCCCCACTAGTGAGGGGGCCGGAACGAACAACTGGCGATGTGTAGCAAAGTAGCGTATATCACCCAATATCCTTTTGTGAAAGTTAATGTTGAGTTGCAAGTGTTAGGTGGGGGAGGGGGAGGCGGGAAGGGGGCTCAAAACGTTATGATGTTTTTAATTGCAATAAGGACCATGCGGTAGCGGTTCCCACCGGTGGTCCGACGCCGGGCTGACAGTTCTTACCCAGTCCGAATTGGACGCCACCAAAACAAGGACACCCCTTGCTACAATGGCTAAAGAATGAAAAGGGGGTGGAGGAAGGAGGGTATTGGCATTCAGAATACTGAGGGAGTGGGAAGGGGACATTAGAACACTGAAGCTCAAGACGACCAGGCACATTAAAAAAAATACTTCAATCGCTTGGCATACATTGATAAAAATGGGACCCTGTGAGCATACCAGGACACCACAACAATGGCCAATAATTGCATCACTGCAAGCGACAGGCTCGGCACAATCAAAATTGGAACACTAAATGTTAAGGGACTCAACTCCCCCACCAAAAGGTCACTCGTGACCAGGGAATTCAAAAGGGTGAATCTCGACATACTCTTCCTACAGGAAACTAGATATATCAAAGGGGAAGAGAGAAGGGTCCTACACACCAGGACCGGTGCCGACCACTGGGGCTCAGGCCCACTCAGGAAAGCCGACGTTGGCATCCTCATCAACCAAGGACTCCAATTTGAAATTCTGAAAACTTGGACAGACATAAGCCGCAGAGCAATCGTACTGGTTTGCAAAATACAAGGCACTGTGATCACACTCGCCTCTATATACGCCCCCAACTCCAGCCAATCCAGGTTCCTACAACATATTGTCCCCAAAATCATGATTGAAGCAGAAGGCGAAGTGATCCTAGGAGGCGATTTCAACATATGGGCAAACCCAACACGGACAGACAAGCTGGTAACCCACACGCGAATGACCCACCTGAAGCCGGTCAATCATAAGTAATAGATATGATGGACACATACAGGCTCAGAGACGCATGGCGCCATGTGAACCCCCAGCAAACAGGCTTCACATTCTACTCAGCACCACATGCCACATACACCAGTATTGACTAAATATATCTCACACCGAACCTGACGGAGGCCCTATCCACTTCGAAAACGTCTCCCATAACCTGGTCAGACCATGATATGGTCACCGCCAACCTCAACCAGATAGCGCTTCCCCGACGTACCTCGAAATGGCGCTGTAACAAAATGCTTTGGAAGGACCTGATATTCCGAGAACAACCTGCAAAGGACATTGGCGAATACTTCAAACAGAATGACACAGGCGAAGTCCCGAAAAACATAGTATGGGAGGCAGGCAAGGCCACGTGGAGAGGCATACTAATTAAAGAAGGAGCGGCAAAAAAGGAGCGGCACCTGATAGAAAATAAGTTCAGAAATGAAATTGCACAATTAGACCTTAGCGCCCAATGCGCCGACATGGAAAGAGAAAGGAAAATAGCGCAGGCGAATAGCAAGAGAGAAGAACTACGCCAACTGGAAACCGATCAAACCGTGCACAAACTCCAATACTTGAAGCAGAAACACTACAAGAAAGGGGATAAGGCAGACTCTCTGCTCGCAGCCCGGCTCCGGGACAACACCAGGAAAGATGGGCATCAACAATAGAAAACAAGCACGACCCCAGAAAGGACCACCCTACCAACATACTCGAAGCCTTCACCGACTTTATGAGAAACTGTACACCTCGGACACTACAGCAGCTGAGGAGGTGATCTCAGAATACATGAACTGGATAACAATCCCAAGTCTATCCCAAGAAATAGCAGGCACCCTTGATACCCCCGTCAACAACAAGGAAATAGAAGCTGCAATTAAAACACTTCCGACAGGGAAAGCCCCAGGAAACGATGGCTATAAGGCAAGCTTCTACAAAACCTTTATTGATACCCTCCTCCCATTTATGGTCGGCCTATTTAACGACATCCTCCAAACCGGCGCTGTCCCAGATTCCTTCTCCGAAGCGCTAATTACGGTCATCCCTAAAGAAGGAAAAGTTCCCAAGCAATGCTCTTCCTATCGCCCGATTTCCCTCCTTAATGTGGATGCCAAAATGTACAAAAGGGTCCTCGCTGCACGACTCGAAACACACATGCCTACCGTAATCCACATCGATCAGGTCGGATTTATGCTCGGTAGACAGGGAGCAGATTCCACTTGCAAGACCCTCCACCTCATACACGAAGTCAAGAAAATAACAAATACACCGTCCTGTTCGCAATCGATGCCAAAAAAAGCATTTCACAGGGTCGAGTGGAACTTCCTGGAAGCACCATTGAAGAAAATAGGAATTGGTCTGACACTCCGACAAGGAATCAAAGCTGTATACACTTCTCCTCGAGCATCCGTAACAATAAACTCTCAGCACTCTCGCTGGTTCCTGCTAAGCAGTGGCATGAGGCAAGGATGCCCCCTCTCGGCAATATTGTTCGCCCTATCACTGGAACCACTGGCCCAATCGCTCAGAACAGATGAAGGCGTTGAGGGACTGCGGGTACATGGAAGGGAATACAAATTAGCCTTATATGCAGATGACATCTTGCTCCATGTACAAAACCAGATGACGTCAATCCCTGCGCAATTCGAATCATTGAAGACTACGGTTCGCTATCAGGCTTCAAAATCAACAGAGCTAAATCCATCCTTTTCCCTCTACAGGACCTCAACGCAAGGCAAAAACTGGAACTAGAGCAACTAGGCCTCACCATCGGAGGGCCGACACTCAGATACCTCGGTATCAACCTGACGAGAGACGTCGCTGACATATACGAAGCCAACTTCCCCCAACTTCTCACTACACTTCAAGCGGACCTCGCAAAATGGCGATCTCTTACAATCTCTTGGATGAGACGCCTGAACGGTATCAAGATGGTCAGTCTCCCACGCATCCTGTATCCATTCCAGGCCCTCCCGGTGACGATCCCAGTCAACTTCTTCAGGCGAATGAAAAGGGCAATAAGTGAATTCCTCTGGGCAAGAAAGAAACCCAGAATACCCTATGAAACCCTCATACTACCTAAAGACCAAGGAGGGGTCGGCCTTCCCGACATCGAACGATACTACCAAGCGGCCCAGCTCAGAGTCCTCGTCCCTCACCTAAGAGACAGGAAGGACTTACAATGGGTACAGCTGGACGACGACAACCTCACCCCCGCGACACTCTCGGAATGGCTATGGGTCCCCAGACCAAAACTCACACGAAGACAACGTGATCACTCAATTCTGGGGACGATGTGGAACATATGGAAGGAAGGGAAGGGAATGTCGGGAGTAATCACTTGGCCATCCGCCTTGGGACACTTATGGGCCCCAGGCGTCAGAGAAGAAATTCCAGAATACTCCAGGTACCAAACCTGGTTTGCCGTGGGACTCGAAAGGGTCGACAGCTTTGGAGAGAGGACAAATTCATTGCAATCAGTTACACTCAATACCGGTCTTCCTTTACCTACGCTTGAAAGACGTGCTATCTAAGCGAGAATGGAAAACCAAGACGCGCAGAGAACTTACCACGTTTGAGAAAATCCTTAACACGGCCAATACAAATAAAGAAGGGGTAGCTAGCATGTACAGCGCGCTGATCAGCAAGGAGCAGAACCCGAACCTTCGCCTGAAAGAAAAATGGGAAAAAGACTTCAACAGAGAATTCTACACACAAGCATGGGATACAATTGGCAGAACACCATCCCGAATATCAATCACCGCGCAATACAAACTACATGCAATAAAACTATTACACAGATGGCAATACGACCCACACAGATTATTGAAAATGTACCAGACCAACAGTCCAAAATGCTGGAGGCAATGCGGAATGAACGCCAACTACTGGCACATGTGGTGGGATTGTCCCAAAGCCTGCACATACTGGAATGAGGTTCTCGGATGGATTAAACAAATCGATGGCATCGAAAGAACCCATCACCCCTTCTGACCTTATTTGGCCTAGAAGAGGACAATGAGGAACTAATTAGGGCAAAGGGAGGGCTGGAGGAGGAATCCAAGTTGTAAAACCGTGTAAAGGTATGGACGGACGACCATGTGGCAGCCGCACATATGTCTCTAACCGGCACTCCTCTTTTGAGGGCCGATGAAGCTGCGATACCTCTGGTCGAATGAGCCCTAAGATTTTGAGGGGGCTCTTTACCTGCCAGTTTATAACATCCCAAAATGGCTAAAATGATCCATCTGGAAATGGTCTGCTTAGTTATCGGTAGCCCCAGCTTGTGACCTGCGTGGCCTACAAACAGCTGGTCTGCTTGTCTTATCCTAGCCAGTCTACTAATGTAAAAACTTAAAGCCCTTCTTGGGTCCAGCCTGTGTAACCTCTCTTCCTCTTTCCCCGGATGGGGAGGAGGATAGAAAGATGGAAGGGTAATCTTCTGTGTGATATGAAATTCAGAAACCACCTTTGGGAGGAAATTAGGCTTCACTTGCAGAACAACTTTGTCTTTGTGAAAGATTGTATGAGGGGGTTTACAAGAAAGAGCTTGTAACTCGCTCACCCTTCTAGCAGATGTAAGTGCTACTAATAAAACAGTCTTAAGGGTAAGAAATCTTAACGAACAAGAGTGGAGTGGTTCGAAAGGTGTGCCCATCAGGAAAGTTAGGACTAAATTTAAATCCCATAGGGGAACCTGGAATGGTCTTGGGGTATAAACGTTAGTTAACCCCTTTAGAAACTGTATTACCAAGGGTAACTTGAAATAGGATGGTTCTTCCGCAGTGCCAACTTGAAGGCCTGAATTAGCTAAATAAAGTAGGAAGGACAAAACCATTGGTGTACTACATGAAAAGAGATCGATATTCTTTTCCCTACACCAGCTGCAAAATCTGTTCCAACGGCAGCGGTATAAAGATTTTGTTGCTGGCCTTCTTGCCGAAAGCAACACCTCCATAACGTCACCAGGGAGGTCCCAATCCTTGTACCTCAGCCTTTCAGAAGCCAAGCGTGAAGCTTGAGGGTTTTGATGTCTGGATGGAGAACCTGACCTCCCTTCTGTGAGAGCAGATTCTCTCTGAGTGGAAGTCGAATTGGAGGGCAGATTGACAAGTCTAGAAGGTCCGGGTACCACGTTCTCCTGGCCCAATCCGGGGCAATTAGGATCATGGTTTTCCGGAATCTTCTCAACCTCCTGATCATTTGAGGAATGACAGGGACCGGTGGAAACGCGTACAGGAGTGGAAACTCCCAGTCCACTATGAACGCGTCTCCCAGAGCTCCTCTCGGGGGAAATTCCCTTGAACAGAACAGATCCAACTTCCTGTTGACACTGGTGGCGAACAGATCCACCTGAGGGGTTCCCCAAAGGGCGAAGATCTCTTGAAGGACTTCCTGAGCTAGTTCCCACTCGTGGGAGACTGTGCTCTGCCTGCTCAGAGCGTCCGCTGTCAAGTTCTTCTCTCCGGCTAGGTGAACTGCCGATCGAGAGATTCCTTCTTGGATTGCCCACTGGAGAGATCTCATTCTCAGGCGAGCCTCTGGCACTAGGAAAGTGCAGGATGCCATGAGGCCTAGCAACCTCAAAAAGTCAAAGGCTGGGAGACGTTGGGCATTTTGAAACTTGGTGACCATCTGTAGAATATCTTGAGCCCTCACCTCTGGTGGCGAGGCTTTTCCCAAGCAAGTGTCTAGGATCGCTCCGATGAACTGGAGTCTCTGCGATGGTATCATTTGTGACTTCTTTAAATTGAGGGAGAAGCCCAGTCTGTGAAGGGAGTGGCAAACATGATCTAGCTGGATCTGAGCTTGTTCCGAAGATACAGCTCTGATCAACCAATCGTCCAGGTAGGGGTAGATGTGAATCCCTTCCCTCCTTAGACTTGCAGCCACTACCGACATTAACTTGATGAAGACCCTCGGGGCGGAGGTCAGCCCAAATGGCAGCACTCGAAATTGATAATGAGAGTTGCCAATTGCGAACCTCAGGTATTTCCTGTGTTTGAGATGGATTGGCACATGGAAATAAGTCCAAGATGGGTCTCAGTCCTCCGTCTTTCTTTGGTATGAGAAAGTAAGGGGAGTACCAGCCCTTGTTCCTCTCCGCTACAGGTACCGGTTCTATGGCACCTTTCTCTAGCAGGTCTAAAATTTCCTGCAAGAGGAGCGGATCTGGAGCTTTTTGAGAGCTGATCCACGGTGGATGACTCATAGGTATGCATAGGAGAGGCAGGCAGTAACCTTGTGCAACGGTCTCCAATGCCCAAGCATCTGACGTGATCTGCCATTCCGCCAGATGTTGAGTTACCCTGCCTCCTACAGGTGTCTTGCGAGGGAAGTCCTCAGAGTGGTTTTGGGGCGGCTGATGCAGATTGCGATGGTAAAGAGGCACCTGCTGTTGCTGCGGCTTTTGATTATCTACCTCGTCCACCTCGGGTAGTTCTTCTTTGTCCCCTTTGAGCCGGTCGTCCTCTACCTCTTCCAAATGCGGAGTAGAAGCGAAAGGACTTGCCTCTCGCAGAGGTTCCTGTGGGACGAAAAGGTGTCTGACGGATTGCAGCGCCTAGGGATTTTGCTGCTGCCTTTGATGTTTGCAGTTTTTCTAAACTGTCATCCGCCTTTTTCCCAAACAAAGAAGAGCTATCAAATGGCATGTTCAAGAGCCTGGCTTGCACATCTGGGGCAAAACCAGACTTTCTCAACCAAGCAAATCTCCTGGTTGTTGTACTTGCCGCCATTGCTCTGCTGATACTGTCAGCCGAATCAATGCCCGTCTGGAGGGATTCGCACATAGCGTCTTTACCGTCCTTTATGATATTTAGGAACGCCTCCCTTTCTTCTCCCTCCGGGATGCAGTCAGCCGCTGTAGAAGCACACCCCCAAAGTGTATGGCTGAATCTAGCAATGGTGCAAGTAGCATTAATAGATTTTAACGCCATGCTACATGCCGAAAAGACTTTCTTAGCCATAGCATCGTATTTTTTATCGTCCCTGTCCTGTGGGACGGTAGGGTAAGCAGTCTTGATGTCAGTAGAAGATGGTGCCTGTACCACCAGACTTTCTGGGGATGGGTGTTTGGACAAAAACTCCGGGTCTGCAGAAGATACCCTGTATTTAGTAGACAGTTTTTTATTTACTGCCGGGACGACATCTGGGGTTTCCCAGTTAGTCATGATTTTTCTTTGAAGAGCTTTATGAAAAGGTACTACAGGATCCTCCTGTGGACCTTTATCAAGAATATCCGTGAGGTCATCCTGTTGGAAAGCCTGTGAAGGTGTTCACCACCCCATAAATTATGTGATCCTGGCCATTAAGGCTCTATAAGGGGTTTCAGCATGCTCCCCCGGGTCTGGCCTAGAGAACTCCACCTCTGGGGAAGTGTCTAAACCACTTGCCTCATGTAAGGAATCATGGAGTTCCTTTAATCTGCGTTCCTCTGAGGATAACTCTTGAACTGGGGTTGCAGATCCCTGCAACTCAAATGTCTCTTCTTGGTCAGACAGTTCTCCCTCTTCCATAATTGTGGACATTGTTCTCAATTGGTCTGAACTCACAAAGGGCGTGTAACCCATCTCCAAGGCAGAGGGTGCCAAACTTGTAATCGGCCTCGAAAACGTCGATGCCAACGTCGAAGGCTTCGAACGTGGCGTCGAAAACAAAGGTGGAGGCCTTGAGGTCCTCGATAGAATCGGAATTCTGCTTGAGGATGTCGACAATCTCGACGACATCGTCATCGAAGACCTGGGAATAGCCACTGGGTGCGCCGCAACCGTGACTTTCCTTGGCGTCGACGCCGGTGTTGAGGATGGCGTCGAGTCGACAGACCCGTGTGTCGAAGGTCCCTTCGACAACGGCGAAGACACCGACCTCGGCGTCGACGAAACCTTCGAAGAAGGATTCGAGGTCTTTGCTTTACTCGAGGGTTCGTGACGCGCTCGAAAAGCTTCCTTCGCCGGGTGCTGCGACTCGCAGCGTTTTGGACCTTCGGGTCTTTCGACCAGAGCATCGCTCTCGGCAGTCTTCGAGGGGGTCGAGGCCGCATTCTTGAAGATGCTCATCATATTTTTTCGGAATTCCTCCCATTCAGCCCGGGAACTATGTTTCGTGGGGCAAGGGATTCTCTTAGGTGAAACAGAGGAAGAGGAGGACGAAGAAGGGGATCTTTGGCGTCTCCTTTTCGAGTGCTTCGATCTCGAGGAGTGATGGGACCCGCTTCGAGACCTGGAGCGTGAATGGTGACGAGGAGACGAATGTCTCGACTTTGTTGAGGAAGAAGAAGCTTTAGAAGTCTTACCTTTTTCCAGCTTCCTCCTACGCTCCTTCCTTAGCTGTCATGGACATACAGTCCTCGCACTCAGAACAATGGTGTTCAGCTCCCAAACACCACAGACAGACCCTGTGAGGGTCCGTCAGCGACATATTTTTTCCCTGCATTTTTTAAAGGCCGGGCCGAGGGGTCGTCGGTTCAGACGAGGAAGCCATTGAGTATGGATCGAATATCTCGAGGAAAATGGAATAATTCTCTACGAAACTGAGCAACGATAATCCGAGGCACTGAGTAAGCGCGGAAAAACGGAACTGAGCAACGGACGCTGCGCACAGCCTTTATAGGCAGGATGATGTCGGATAATCCTGAGTCTCCCTAAAACCACACACCCACACGAGAGCCAGATACCACTTGCCAAACTATGGGAGTAGAGACCTGTCGCATGACATGAACAAATGTGAATTAGCCAAGATAAAATCATAAAATCCACAGCGGTCAGCAAACAGACTACGTGCCTGCCAACAAACTGGAAGAAAACGAAAGCCTGTCTTTTGGGGGGGGGGGGTGGCAGTGGGAGGGGGGAAATGGATAAATGGATAGAGTCTACGTTGACGCAAAGGGAAAGTGAAAGTAGAAGGTGACACCGGTATGACCCCTGTTTAAAGATAATATGATGCTGATGTAACAATATGAAAACAACTTATGTGTACCAACTTGCATGTCCTTTACGTATGAAAATTAATAAAATTCAAATAAAAAGAAATAATAATTGACGCAATTAGGGACTCAGGGAAACTTTGCATTCTACTTTTACTTGATTTATCCACAGCCTTCGACTTAGTAGCCCATAATAAACTCTGACGTTAGCGAATAACTTCCAATTCTCAAAGGACGCTACCGCCTGGATCAAATAATTTCTTGCAGACCGCATAGCCAGAATATCCAGAGTAGCGATAGGCGATGTAGCAGCAGACCCAATAACAGTCCCACTGGGGGTCCCCCAAGGATCATGTCTGTCCCCGACACTCTATAACGCGTACACAAAATTACTATTTGCAGCACTAGATGCTATGGCAGTAATATACACTAACTTCACTCACGATACACAAATACTCATTCACATCTCAGGCAACCTCGAGCAAGATACCATTGTGGTGAACAAAATGTACTCCATCATCCAGAACTAGATGGCGTCTAACTGTGTCTGCCTCAACGGAGAAAAAAAACAGATCCTAATAGTAGGATCCCCAGATAGACTAAGTAAACTTCACCCGCAATATTCTGCCAAAGACATTGACGTCACCCCAATCAACATCTCCAACCAAGTCAAAACACTATGGGTTTACTTGGATTCCAGCCTTGCCAAGTGCAAACACATTACAGCGCTCTCCTCGTCTACAGCATACACAGCCAAACTCATAGCCCTAAGCAGACCCTTCCTCACCTCCCAATACTGCATCACGATTGCAAGAGCCCTCATCCTAGCTAAGATCAACTATTGTAACATTCTCCTTCTAGGGACCTACAAAAAAAAATGCAACTACTCCAGAACAAAGCATTCAGAGCAGCGTTAGGCATAAAAAAGAGAACACATCTCACAATATAGGAGCGAGGCCCATTGGCTTCCCATTCAATCTAGGATACTACATAAAACCCTCACCATAGCACATAAATGTTTATCTGGCATTGTACCCAGCTACCTCAATCAATGTCTAAAATGCAAAACCACAATCAGAACACTGAGATCTAACTCAGACACGCACCTATGAATCCCCTCTTTGAAGAATGCAAGAACAGGTAACTCCAGTTTCTCAGTAGCAGCCCCCAGAATTTGGAACTCACTACCAGCCAATATCTGTAATGAGCCCTCCCTCCAAAAATGTAAGAAAATCCTCAAAACCTGGCTCTTTAATACATTCTAAATAAGCACGAGACCACCATTACAACACCCAACTGTGACTGTAAATACTTGACTGTAAAATTGTAACATTGTACTACCATGAAAACGTTCAACTGTTGACTACAATTATTAGACTTGCAATTCGAAATCCTGCATCACCTTGTAACTGTACATAATAGTGTATGTATGCCAAGCCGAGAATATGTAAATACTAAGTTTCTTAGAAATCTTGTAAACTATGCCGTGATACCCTAGGGTTTGAGCATATAACCAAATGTAATAAATAAAATAAATCCAGCGAGTGAGGATTTTGTAGTACGGATCGCTTGTGGTGGTGGAATGCAAAATGGTTTTCCTTTTAGCAGGTTGTGCCTGGACCACCAGCGAAGAGCCTGTACCAGGATTAGCAAAACAACCACAAGATCACCCCACTGAGAGCTTGCCTGAGACCGTTGTTTCGATAACCACTCCTGCATTGGGTGCATGAGCAGGCACGCATGTGGAACCAAGTGAATGCATAAGGCCATCATCCCGAGCAAGCACATTGCTTTGCATAGTTATCTGGTGAGCTGCTTTGTAATGAGGTACTTGTAACATGTTTTGTACTCTCTCGTTTGACAGAAAGCCAGCTCCCGGTTTGTTTTTTAAAATGGCTCCCAGAAACGGTTTTATTTGGCTGGGAACTAGACTTGATTTTTTTCTCATTAATGGAGAAACCCAAATTCAAGAGAAGGTTTATCGTTGTTTGGGTGTTTTGTCTGCAAATTTGAGGAGACTCCCCGGTAATTAGCCAGCCGTCCATATAAGGGTAACACTGGGATTGACTCTCTGCAGAGGTGTGCTGCTAATCCTCTTGGGGCTTAGGTGATCCAGAAGGGGAGCACTTTGAACTGGTAGTGAACTCCTGCCATTTTGAATCGCAGGTGTTTTCTATGCGCTGGGAGCACTGAAATATGAAAGTATGCATCTTTCATATCCAATGCTGCCATGTAATCCCCCTGTTTTAAGACGGGAGATTACCTCTTGAAGCTAGTCTAGTCATGCAAAACTTTTGAGGTTTGACATATTTGTTCGCAGGGTGCAGATCTAGTACTGGGCGCATTGACGGGTCTGTCTTTGCACAAGGAAGTAGGTTGAATAAATACCTTTGTTTACCCAATTTGCTGGGACAATCTCTATGGCGTCTTTTTCCAGCAGGGCATTTGCTTCCTCCAATAGTATGCGCCACACTTCTTGCATCATCTTTCTGTGTCTTGGCGGGCGGTTGCTTGGTTTTTGCAAATGTTCGATGCAATACCCGCCTGCTACGGTGGACAACACCCACTTGTCTGACGTTATACCCTTCCATGCGTGGGTCAAGTGTGAGATGCAACCTCCTACTTGAGTGGCATAGGAGGGGTGGAGTCTCTCCTAGGTGAGGTTCTGCCTCTTCCCCTGGATCTTTTTGTTCCCTTTGAAAATGAGAAAAGGAAGATGGTCCTTGTGAGGGGGCCCCCCATGTTGAAGACTGTCTGCCCTGATTGCATCTGGAAGAGTGTTGCATGCCCTGTCCCCGAAACCTCCTGGAGTTTGAGGAACCCCGTTGGATGTAGGGTTTGTTGGTTAGTTGGCTGAGAGACTTAAGAGTATCACTCTTCCTTTGCGCTCGAGGGCATCTTCTACGGCCTTGCCGAAGAGGATGTTAGGCCACTCTCCTTAACATGCCAGTGGAACCTATGTCTCCAATTTAAATCCAGACCGTCTTAACCAGGCATGGCGCTTGATAAGTGTGCTCTCTGCAATGATGCAGCCTGCATTGTCTGCTGCATCAAGGTTGTTTTCAAGGATGCAATTGGATAACTGCTTGCCTTCTGAGATGGTGCTTAGTAGTTGTGATTTTAGGGGTTCTGGAACCGCTTCAAACTAGTGTTCCAACTCATCCGACTTATAACATCCATAACTAGCTATGACGGTAGAACTATTTGCAATTCTAGCCTGATATGCCGTTGAGGATGCGACCTTCCTTCCGAAAGTGTAGATTTTTTTTACTTTTTCTGGCGGGCTTCAGCCGATGCCAGAGGAGTGCCAGCCCTCTTCCTCATAGTGGTGGTGACAAGGGAGTCAGGTTTGGGCTGACACCTAATCTAGAGGGGTTCTGGGGGCGCTGGCCTGAATAATTTTTCAATTCTAGGGTTAACCGCCATTGTGAGGTTAGCCGTAAGTAAGGAGGGCTGTATATGTCTGACTGGGGGGCCTAGGGCAGAAGTGCTTGGCTGTGGATCACAATGTGGTCTTTTCTAGCAGGGGGGCGATGTTTTGCAGCCCATGACTGGGAGGCGTCTCTACCTATCCATTAAACCAACAAAGCATGACATCCTTTTCGTAATTTTGTTGAATTGTTCAGGGGTCCACTCATAGGAGGGTGGGAAACCTGAAGGGGTATGGGTGGTATGGGAGGGTGTTGACTCTTTGTGTTGCATATAACCTGTGAGTGCATCTGCAGAGGACGAACCCATATCCTGGGAGCCCAAGGTCAAAGGCGTTGAGGATTTCACTCTTTTCAGTGATTTTGTCTTTAAAAGGGAGGCAAGGACATGTTTTTAATAAGTTCCTGCATTTTCGGCGTATGTTTGGGGGAAGCTGATGCGCCTTTTCTCCGCCTGTTTTTCGGCGTGCGAAAGGAGGGCATTTTTGATGCGCGGTGTCCGAACCGACTTTGGAGGACAGTTTCGGAGGCCTGTAATGAGGCAAAGGCGTAAGCGATGACCCAGAGGACAGGAAAGATCTAGAGGCTTTTTCCGCAGACACCATGTGGACTTCTTCACTCGACGATTTCATCGAAGGTCGGCTGTGTGCTTGGTGTGTTTGTGTGCTATGGCAGCCGGGTGTTGTTTTCGTCACAGAGCAGCTGTCCTGCTTTATGGAGTCGGGGGCCCACACATGGGGTTCCGACGAACCTCAGTCGCCTTCAGCATCACTAGGGACACCGATACTGCCCTCAATGAATTCCCCAGTCACGTCGATGGAGGTTTTGGCCTGCATGGCATGGACAGCTCAGCGCTTCGTCTGGCGGGCTTTAAAGGTTTTCGGATGGAAAAGTTTGCAGGACTTGCAAAGCTTTTCTGGGTGGCCTCTATGGAGACAGTAATTAAACACTCGGTGCGTGTCCTTACACAGGAGCTTCCTATGGCAGGTAGGGCAACATTTAAAAGGTGTCGTTTCCATAATAAATGCAAAGGGTAGTTTGGCTACAAAAGGGAAAAACGGGTGGCAGAATATGCAAAGAGGCCCATAAAGGCTGTGTCTGGTCGTCGAGCATCGTGAACGAGGGAGCTGCTTGCCGAGGGCCAGCCAGCAGTTGGATGATGCTGAGGCAGTAAGTAGACATTAAAAGAAAGAAAGAGAAGTCTGAATAAACTGGTCAAAGGCATCACCCTGGAACGGAACTCTGCAACTTGCGACCAACCACAATGGCGGAAAGAAACAATCTGAGGGACCTCGACACGTGAAGGACCTCAAGGTACAGTACACGTCACACTAGGGATAGTATTTCCAACACGCCATGTTGATGTCTGTTTTTGAGTTTCGTAAACAAATCTTGTAATACGCCACGACTACCACTTGATGTGCGACTATGCAGAGCATGTGATGTAAGCAGATCCACAAGGCCTCAGAAATATATATATATATATATATATATATATATATATTCAGTAAAAAACTTTGTTAAAGGGACGTTATGGTTAAGTTGCGCTACTAAAAACCTATGAAATTCAGTGAAAAAACGTTATGGTTCAAAGTAAAAACGAAAAACCCCTGAAATTCGGCAGTTATGGTTACATAAGCAACCATAACTCGCGCCACCGTGCACTGCTAACACTAACACCCAGGACATCAAAGATGACATCACAAATGTCATTGATGACATCACTGATGACATCACATTGCTGGCTCTCCCTTTTTATCCTTAATCCCGACCTTACTTTTATAGAAATTCAGCCGTCTGGAATTGTGGATCATTGGAATCCTAAACTATGCAGACAATTTCGCTTCTCAAAAACATTCTCAATAATTTACAAGGCAGTTATTCAGCTAGACATACAATTCATCAAAGAGCGAAATAACATTGTCAGTCGGTCGCAGCTTTTGCCCATACTCAATAAAAAGCATTCTTATTCCCATGTCCACAAATACAGCTATCTTCAGGAAATAGCGACTTTAAAACATTCTTCAATCTTACAAGAACTCTATAAAGAACTTAAAACTAAAGATGCACTGTGCCGATAATCAGTCTATTATTCGGCATCTCTGCAAGCATGATGTAAAGCCAACGTGGGCCATGATCAAGATCATCCCTAGGGGCGTGGCTAAAAGAGCCATGTAGGAGGACGTGCTTTCCTTGGAGCTCCTGCGATCCGCACATCATCCTGCAAGAAATTGCGCAAATACTTATAAAAATGCCCTACAACTGGAGGATTGAGTGTATGACGCTCTGAGGCACGTGAGGATATAGTGCCGAGCGGATCCGTGTTGTGCTTACGGAGCTAGAGGCTGAAGAAGAGCCCAAGGTTTAGCCGAGGCGGCAGGGAAGATGGCCGCTGCCAGACAAACAAAGGAAACAACGGGAAGAGACGGAATGGAGGATGCCCCGCGAAACTATCAGCAAACGTAAGGCGGGGGTGCCCGGAGCGGAGGAGAGTGCCGGCCGTGTGTATTGCGGGCACAGATCACACTGTGCGCTGGATTGGAGGCCAAGGAACACACAGCCCATACGAGAGGCTGATTTCGGGGGCTACAGATTGAGCACCCGCACTGACTTTGAGCGGCCTGCGCTGGGAAAGCGACGCGCGCGGGGGAGTGACTGGGCCTGAACTAGATACAATGTGGCCGCAGCCCTGAGGTTGACGCGGGCGAGCTGCCACATTGTTCATCGGGCCCGGAACGGAGACGAAGCCTGAACCTGCAAAGACACTAATGTAGCAAGCGCGATTCACTCCGCGCTCACATCGGTTATGGATTAACCTGGGAGCTCGATGCGGGCTTCGTTTCGGGAACTCCCAATCGCACACAAGTGCTGAACATTGTTGGGGAACGGCTGGCTGCACATTTAGCAGGAGGCACGCAGCATCTGCCGGCATATCCAATAAGTGAAGTGGGCAGGGGTACGGCCATATATTAACAGAACACTGAATGGAAGCAGCCGTGCACAGCACGCAGGCAGTCTGGATGGTGCCAGGAACACGAAGCTATGGCACACAAGATGCATGTAAAAGCACACTAAATTGCAGCCCATTTTAAAACGCTACAACCAAGAACAGTGTTGCTAACTGCCCCCGGCCCAGCAGCTGAGAACCCCCAGTGATCAGAGGTCACCCATAAAGGTAAAAGGGGGTGAAGCCAGGGACCCCTGGAAACATGTGAAGCTCCTTGTCTCTAGGACCAAACCACACTATAACGTTCCTGGACTCACTTTAGTCCCCTGGGAAAGGTATGGATTATTGAGGGCTGCAAAGAGACCTGGAGGAGCCTAATCCCATGGACTGAGCAAATTGCATTGTGAAGGCGGGCCGCGAAAGGGGCGATCACACAACAGAACCTGCGACTGGCCCATGTGTGCACGGTGAACAAGCCAGCTAAAATTGGTATTGGCAGCTCAGCCATGAAGCAACTCACCGGATCCAGTGAGAATGGAAAGCAAATAAGTGTGGGGGCTGTGCACTGAGAGCGTATACTGGAGAGCACAAGGCACAGGGCCGAGCTGGATGGCGGATGGTGCGGGTGCGGCCTCAGTGAACATAGACAGTGGTGCGCAGAGTATAAGGAGTCCAAGAGACAGGTGGTCCGACCGAGACCAATAGCATTCTATAAGAAACGGTAAGGACAAACAGAAACGTGGGAGGACACAACCCACCCGAAGATATAGCGCAGCGCATGTGAATCCATACGGGATACTTCAAAGAGACCAGCCCAGAGCTGGAGCACCTCACAAGCGGCACGGCGGGACAGCTAAACAGAATTGCCACACCAAGCACAAAACAACCTCGGATACTTGACCAAGATTGCAAGATGGCAGGGAGAGTAATCAAGGGCAAAAGCAAAAAACCCACGATGGAAGTGTTTGTCAAGACACAGCAGTCTCCAGCAGCGTCTGCGCACAGTGGTACAAATTCACCCACGGAAAGCTCCCCAGGGACCTAACACCAACAGATACTAACGGCTATAACGGAGCTAAGAGACTCATGGGGGATATCAATGGTGGACCAGCGAACCTCCTTGGAGGCTAAAATAGACGCAGTCGGGATAGAAGTCAACCTGCTGAGACAAGACGTCAGGACGCTGGCGGACATGACAAGCAGTCTGGAGAGTGCGGTCAAAACTAACACGGACACCAGCACTGGCAACGCAAAGGAGGTCCACACACTAAAGCAGCAAGTGGCTAACCAAGAGAATCGTGCGGAGGAAGCCGAAGGAAGGGCGAGACGGAATAACATCTGTGTGATGGGCCTGCCGGAGGGAGAGGAATGCTAGGACCCTACGGACTATGTTGAGAACATGATCCTGCAGGAAATAGGGGCCGACAAACTCTCGCAGGGATTCACAGTGGAGGGTGCGCATAGAGCCCTCATGAGAAAACCGAAGCCTGGAGCCCCTCCCCGTGCAATAACAGCCAAGACATTGAACTATAAAGACCGCAAGAAGATTTTGGAGTACTTTCGAAAAGGAGGAACGATCGAAAGAGCCTCGGCTACTATAACAGCGTATCCTGATTATACTATGCTGGTCCAGAGCCAGCGGTATAGCTACGTGGCGGTAAAGAGGAGGTTGCGCACAGCTTGCATCAAATATATACTTCTGTACCCTGCAAGATTGAAGGTACTGCATAAAAGCAGAATGTTCTTTGACACCCCAGAGGAAGCCGTGACATGGCTGGCCCTACAGGGCTGTCCGGAACGAGATGCAGAACTGACCCAAGAAGAGCACGATAAGCGATTGGGATGTTACATGTATATTGGGGTAACACATAGCGGGGTATCCCAGTAGAGACTTGGTAAAGACACTGTTAGATGGGAACGGATGGGTAGTGTTGAAGCTAGGATATGGTATCCCAGATTTTGTTGAAACTTGATGGACTGGAATAACACATGAGTAAACTGTTTAGCGATGCGTGATTGAATTGAAGCTAATAGGAGCGGCAGGACACGGGCACCTTACCCCCCGAGCAGCAGTAGAAGTAGCAGGATAGCCATTAGGGCGACCTCACCCTGCTGAGCTTCGAGAACAGGCTATTGCCAACAAGAGCTAGATGCGGGGGTGCCTGAGATCCAGGGATGGAGCTGGGCAACAGTTGCGGAGGGTAAAGTTGGGTACGGGAGGGGAAGGGAGGCGGGAGGGAGAGGGGAAGGGGTGTTTGTAGTTAGGGGACGTTTGAATTGGGGAACAAGCCTATATAGACTGAGGGAAGTGGGATCTGCACAGCACCAATGGGAAGGGAGGGGGAACTCTAATGGGCCATGGGGCCATAAAAATAATTATGTGGAATGTCAGGGAACTTAATAGTTATCTAAAAAGGAACAAGGTCATGTTGTACCTGCGCAGACAAAAGATAGACATTTCACTGTTGCAGGAGACTCACTTGACACGGGAAAAGATGGAGATGGTTGAGAGAAAATGGAAAGGGGTTGTGTTGGGCTCGACATATTCTGCTTATGCTAGAGGAGTGCTTATCTGGGTGACACCGCATGTCCCGTTTCAACTGTTGCGAGAAATGGTGGGAACGGATGGGAGGATGGTCATATTGAGGGGATTGGTGGAGAATAGGGAGATAAATATTGTAAATACATACGCACCCAATCAGAATACAGCAGCATATTTCAGAACTCTGTGTACAAACCTTAGCATGTGTATGGGGAGTGCAGTGATTTGGGGTGGGGATTTTAACTGTGTATTAAACCCCAGGGTGGATCGATCAGACGGAAAGATTGATAGACCCGCCCCTGCGGCCAAAGCGTTACAGACACTACTAGACTTTGGTCTGGCAGATGTGTGGAGAATGAGACACCCCCAAGAAAGGCAGTACTCGCACTATTCTGTCCCGCAGCAGTTGCATACAAGGCTGGACTATGTCTTTGCTATGTCGGAGGTAACAACAGAGATTACTCAGGCAGAATATAAAGCAAGGGTCCTCTCGGACCACTCTCCCCTGGTTCTTGGATGGCAATACTGCCCCCCGAGAGCAAGGATTCCGACATGGCGCCTCCGGGCAGAGGCACTTAGGGATCCCTTTTTCAGGGAAGATATAAGGGAGGAGATTATAAACTACTTTGAGATGAATACGGGTAGCGTGGACTCGGCGAGCACGTTATGGGAAGCCTTTAAGGTGGTGATGCGAGGCGTAGCCATAGCAAAATCAAAAGGCCTGTAAGGTGGGATCGTGGCTGACCTACAAAAAACAGAAAGGGAACTGGAAAAGGCACTAAGGGGAGGAAGTGACACGGAGAGAGACATGGAGCTGATACTTAAACTCCAGCAGAAATGTGCGGAGCAATGGGAAAGACTGGGCAACCTCAATTATAAAAAATATATAGAGAGACAGCATGCGGGAGGGGATAAAACAGGAAGGCTTTTGGCATGGTTATACAAGAGCGAACCCCCAGACCCACGATTAGAACGATAACGAGAGAAGATGGAAGTGTGGCGGACACCCAAGAGGGAGTTAATCAGGAGTTTGCAGATTATTATAGGTTATTATATGGGGATGAGGAGGGAAGTAGCTATGGGGAGATAACAGAAACACTGGAAGACATAGGGTTGCCTACGATAAGTGCTGAGGAAAGAGGAGCTAGATGCACCGATTACTTAGGAGGAGTTAGAAGAAGTGGTGAGGCAGCTGCCTACTAGTAAGACTTCCGGGGCGGACGGGTTCCCAAGTGAATTTTATAAAGTATATAGGATGGAAGTGCTCCCCCCAATGTTAGAAATGTTAAATGAAGCGTTTGAGGTGGGACGGCTGCCAGAGTCACTTAGAGAAGCGATCATAATACCGCTACCCAAACCCAACAAGCCTGGGCATAGTTGTGGCTCCTACAGACCTTTGTCGATGTTTAACCAAGACAGCAAGATATTGACGGCTGTCTTGGCAAACAGATTGCGGAGAGGTATTGGCAAACTAATACACCCTGACCAGGCGGGCTATGTCCCGAATAGAAATATAACCCATAATCACAGACTACTTCAACGGGTTGTTGAATGGGGGAGCGAGAATGAGGGCGAAATGGCAATTGTGTCCTTGGACGCGGTAAAGGCTTTCGATTCGGTTAGGTGGCCATGGCTGCTGGCGGCCCTGGCGGGCTATGGAATGGGGCCTGGATATATAAGGTGGGCGAAGATGCTATATAGTGAATCGCTGGCCAGGGTCAGAACAGGATCAGTGATATCTGAAAGATGGCAACTTAGAGGACCCAGACAGGGGTGCCCATGGTCCCCAATGCTCTATAAACTAGCCGTGGAGCCCCTAGCAATATACCTTAGACAACAATACGACACTATAGGTATTGAGGTGGGACGGGAACGACACTTGATGATCTTATATGCAGACGATTTGCTGCTGTACTTGAGGCACCCGGAAGAAAATCTCCATTATATTCTGGAGGTGATGGAGAGATATGCGGGGCTGTCTGGTATAGCGGTAAATCCCCATAAATCTAGTATTTTCCGGCTAGGCAGTTATAAGGAAATCCCTGTGGAACATTTACCGGAGTTACAAGTACCATGGTCGGTTAGTACATTCCGGTATCTTGGGATAGATGTGTACCATACGGTGGAAGAGGAGCACAGGCACAATACTGAGGTAGCCATTGAGAAAATCGAGAAGTGTATGAAATTCTGGGTGAAGTTGCCCCTAGCAATGATGGGACGAGGGGCAATGCTTAAAATGGTGGTCCTACCTAGGCTCCTGCAGTATTTTGGGAATATTCCATACCTGATACCCAAGAGGTTTTTCACCAAATTGAACAGCATGTGTAGGGATTTTCTGTGGCACGGTACCCGGAATAGGGTGGCACTATGGAAGTTGCAGAACTTATGAAAAAGGGGGGATAAAACTGCCTAACTATGAGGTTTATTATGTAGCGAGTCAACTGCAATATAGTGCTAAATGGCTCTCAGATGAAGAGACCCCCGAATCCAGGTTGTTTGGACACGATTGTGCCCCATTTTATTTAAGAGAAATTATCTGGCTGCCCAAGACAGAAATGGAAGAGTGCCCTAAGATGATGATACTTGGGTGGAAGATGTGGCGCCGGGCATGCCAGATGGAGAACCCTTTCCCATGCTCCCCACAGATACCACTAGTTGCACTAGCAGGGGGAGATAAGCAGCTGAGGATGATAATCAGGAACCATGGGGAATCGGTGGGGTTAGTAACGATGGGAGATATCTGGTGAGAGGGGACTATCATAAATTTCAAAGTGCTGGAGGAGGAACTGGGGTTACACATGGGCCATTATATCACATATCACAGAATGGTGCAGAGAATTAGGAAAACATGGCCCGAAACGGTACTGGAAGATGAACCAGATGCTATAACAGATGTAATATATGATATAACGGAGGGGGAGCATGAGATCTCTAGACTGTACGAAATGATGTCTAAGGTCGGGAAGGAATTAACACAACTGAGACTAGACTGGGAAATGGAAGTAGGAGCCTCGATAGAAGACGGGAAGTGGGATCGAGCCCTGGGGTACCACAAGAAGGTGTCAAGAAATGCGAGACTAAAACAGATACAACTATATATTACGCACAGGGCATATATGACACCCAAAAGGATATCCAGGTTTGAAAATGCTGGGAGACGAGCAGGTCTCAAATGTGACGAAGAAAAGGCTGGCATGGTACACATGTTTTGGTCATGCCCAGTAATTGAACGTTTCTGGTGTGAAGTAGCACAGAAACTAGCGGAAAAGGGGGGTCACGATTATTATAGATACAGCCTGGGCCTGCTTGCTGGGGGGGTTCCCCAGAGCGCAGAAACTTAAGCATGTTAGTAAACTGAAAGATCTAGCATATGTGCTTGCAAAAAGAAGGATTGCCATGGGATGGAAGACATGTGGTGGGAGGATAGCTCAGCGGCAGCGTGCGCGTCTTGGAAGCAAGGCACGACGAAGCAGCAACAGGTTCGATCCCCGGGTCCGCGCTTAGAAACCTCCGGGTGTTTAAGCGCGTTATAAATACGTAACTAAGACAAAAAAACACAATTACGCAACTAAGAAAAAAAAACAAACAATTCCTGTAACAGCGCCTCGATGCCTGCGGGCTGTGTGAGCGCTTTATAAATGTAAATAAATAAAAAAATAAAATAAATGTCACAGGCCACGGGTGGAGGTGTGGTGGAAAGATTTGCAGAAATGGGCGGAGGCAGGAACCATGGTATAGCAAGAGGCGAGCAATGTAGGGGGAGAGGAGGAGGCGGGAACCATTAGGCATGGAAATCATTAATAGCAGAATTGTTTGGAACGATACAAGATCAGACAGAATCCAAGGAAAGTGAGACCCTACCACGCGAGGCGGATACAGAGTTTGTGGAATAAATAGGCTCGTAAAGGGGGAGTGGGATAAGGGGAGCAGTGACTGAAATTAAGCAATGAACAATTGAGCTGTTGATATATGCACTGCGTGTTTGGTTTGAATAGCTTTTTTGTTTGAATAAATCAATAAAACTGTTTAAAAAAAAAAAAAAAAAAGAACAAAACTAGTAAGAATTCCCACACTATGGACTGAGTCATTTCAGCCACTACTTGGTCTCAGTACATAGCATGCTCTTTTCAAATTCTGTCTATTTATTTGAGTGCTGCTTTTCCCATCACAAACATTTGTTTGCTGTCACGTCCCATCTGGGCGTCAGATTACATAATCTGGGCCATTAATAAACTTAACTTTTCCAAGGGCTCCGGCCCTGATGGTATTCCGGCATGCGTCCTTAAGACCAATGCTATCTTTTGGGCTGATATTCTTAAAATCAAATTTGAGAACATTTTCAATTCCAATTCCATTCCTCGATCATGGTTGACAAACATTATCATTCCCATTTTAAAAACAGGTAATTCCTACCAATTACCCGCCGATCGCCATCATGGATGCCTCCTCAAAGTCTTCACCATCTTATTACTTCATGAACCAGATCAGTTTGTCCGTGACCATGATCTGCTTTCATCTTTTCAAACAGGATACCGTGAACAGATGGGCACTTCGCTCAACGTCACTGTGCTCGCACATATACTTGCGGCCTCTAGAAATACCACCATTGGCATAGTTTACATGGCAGCACTTGACATGACTTCCGCTTTTGACACGGTCATTCGCAACATGTTATGGGTCAAAATGCAAAAGTTAGGTTTGTCCTTCTTACCTTGTCCATACCATCGCTATGCTCCATCGTGCAACCTTCTTTAAAGTTTGCATCAATCGGGCTGGAAATCTCACAGAGGAGATCCCCCACCTTCATCGGGGTCAAACAGGGCTGCAACCTTGCGTCCACTCTTTTTAATCTGTATATTGCTGACATGGACTCCATGTGGTCGAAAATGATCACCTATCCAGTCAGATTGGGTAATCTGCAACTGCATTGGCTGGTTTTAGCATCTTTTTTGACAGAACCCCATATGGGTTACAGCACAAACGCAATTGCATTATATGCTTCTTAATATAATCTCAAGGCTAACCCTGCAAAACCCCAAATACTCATCTTTTCGGGTAAAAACAAAAAAAATGCCTTCATTTACTTGGACACTTCCTGGTTTTCCCATAGATGCATCTGCTGGCATTCATTACTTTGTCTATAATTTGGCAGATGTGTCCTCCATTGCCAATTGGCACAATTCCCTAAAAATCAAATCGAGACCACCGATCGCCCAACTAACCATCATATTTCGAAGACTATGTAAATTCTCTCTTCTACCTGCTTTAGATTTCTACTCTCTCAAAGCAGAATCCATTATCCCATATGGTTTGGGTATGTGTTTGTGCGATATAGATCACATCCTTAACTCCATTCAAGGACAAATGTGGAAAAAAGCTTTGTCTAACTCGACAACCAAGGTTTGCATTCTCCATGAACTAAGACTATACTCGCTGTCTGTGCGATTCAAAAGGAGGCAATTGTGCATTTATGCTCATATTCTTAAGCCTCCACGCAATTACTTATACATATCAAGAATATGCAAAATTCACCCGTAAGAGGTTTCCTATGCAGATGGATCGCTTATGCTTTCCTTGTCCCAAAACGCACAACCTCCATTTGAGATTCAAACTCAAGCAGTTCCACACTCTTGAACATACTAAACTATGGAATGGAGAGAATCCTACATCTTCTCTCATGTCGTTTTTGAAAACATCACTCGCAAATTGAAACTTTGAAACATTTAGTGACTTATTGCCCATACTACGAAACATCTAAACTAACCTTACTCGGATGTGAGAACTTAGGAAATGCCACCTTGACACGAGAATGGTTTTGGTCTAAGTGCATGATGGGGACCACGAAAACCTTTCTACTTGCCCTTACCCGTTTGTTATCCCTCATTGATACCGATCTGTTTGAACTAGTCACTGAGGCATGATTGTAACAGTTAACTAATTGTTTGTTCTTTTTGATTACTTTTGCCTCCTATTATCCAGACGATGTATCACAATTTTTTTACCATCAACTGATGTTATATTGGAAGTCTTAATGTATGCAGTTGACGGCTAATTTTTTCCAACTGTCCACTCCACTTGCTTTATGACAGTGCATCATAGACTTGTTGGAAACAGGTCCTCAATTTTTTAGCACTTTTCTCCCTTTAACAAGATATTTGAAATTGGGAGCTAAATAACATTTAAGATTGTAATTTCTTCCTGTTCGCATTTCTAAAGCGAGAGTTCTCCTTCTATGATAAATATCCTGTCTAAGCCACATGTCAGAACAGTTCAATTTACCTATGTTTTGTGCTAGATTGCATATTAACTTTGCTGCACTTAACTGTTCTGTTTTACTATCCAGCTGTATCAGTTTTAATTGAATCTTAATTTACTTTTAAAACGTTTTATTGTATTTCGTGTGATCTATTATATGCTTAGTTTTTCATCTTTTATGTGAACCTTTTAGTAAAGGTTTCTTGCAAATCAAGAACAAACTTTTTTTTACTAAAAATGTAAAAAAGTTGGCGATTACCCGCCACGTTACAGGAGACTTTTGAAGCACAAGTGGGGACGTCTCTTCCCACGGACTGGTTTCTCACAGTGAACCATAGACAACATTGCCACTGACGACCTCGATATGCAGCGACAAACACTCAGGAAAAAGATTTTCCAAGATGAATATGTAATCAATCGTTCAGGTGAGACCATCAGCCTTCCAAGTCGGTCTACTCAGAATGTCACCTTAAACATTAACACTCACCCTAATGAGGTTCCATATCATCAAATTCAACCAGATTTTTACTTGTCGCCTGGCAGCTTGCTGATAGGATGAAAATGAGGCCCAGGAGATCAGGCCTGGAAGACAACTGTTGAAGTCTCCACCCATAATGACCTCGAACACCCAAAACGTCTTAACTATAGTCAAGAATGTCCTCAATCCAAATCGATAATTTTATTATTATCATGGCCACCCGAATACCAGTATACATTAACAGGCAGGGCACTTTCGGCCAAAAAGAGAGCAAGCCCAATCCAATTTAATCGCTTGATCCGAGTTGGGAGACGTCAACTCATGTGCCTAAAGCCCCTTCCCTGAGCGCACGCAACACCTTAAACCACCGTCTGGACGGCCCTTATTCTTTTTTTAATCCGGAACTAGGAACAGTTTCAATCCATCAAACAGGTTTGTTTTTTTGTTTTTAATAACCACGTATCTTGAAGCAGAAATATAACGAATCCAAGTGATTTGCCCACGGCTGAACACACATACATTCTCACACCCACACAACACACCCATAACACCCACCCACACCCCAACATAAACAAACCCCACTTATCTTCATCAGGCTGAGTTTCTGCAGCGCCAGTCCCCTTTCAATTCCGTGATCGGGAACCGGCACTGCCCTGCTCACTGTACTTTATGGTATAGTGAGCGGGGCAATGCGGGGGACACCCCCGCAGCCCCTGTTTCTTTTTTCTTTCTTTTTTTTTTTAAACAGAAGGCTGCGGGGGTGTCCGCCACAGCCCCCGCTCACTATACCATAAAGTACAGCGAGCGGGGCAATGCGGGGGAAACCCCCGCAGCCCCTGTTTTTTTTATTTTTACAATGCTACCAACCAAACGTTCGAACTTTTCGTGTTCGAACCTTTGGTAGTAGCATTTTTAGAACTTTTGGTCAATGCAACCATTTTTATTCGGGAAAATCATCCTAAACCAATATAACTGCCTGTTTAGGATTTACATTTCCAGGATGAAATAAATGGGAATGGTCACGAGTGTTCCATATTAAAAATGTACATTGGGCAGTAGGAAAGTAGCTGCTACTTGGTCGCGCTAGATTGGGTATGCAGCACCCTTGCCAGCCACAACCAGTTCTCCTCAGGGACTACCTGCTCTGCATTAGACTAGGTAGCCAGCACTTGTCTGCCACCATTACCCAAATTGGTATAGGCAATCCTTAGGCTATCACTCTGGACATCCAATATCGAGGGGACAATTATTTCAGCATTAATCCAGGCTGTCTTAGATTTCTCGCCCTCAGGGTGAAATTCCCATAGGTCATATCCCCATGGTAGCAGATTAGGAACAGCCTCTAGTAACGTTGCTAACACAAACTTAGATTTTATATGTAGAAGAACAAATTAAAGTCATCCCAAAACGCTAACCAGTGGATATCATTAGAATGAACGCAGGAACAAGGAATTAGCCCTGTTCAATATGACTATCACGAACAATAGGCAGAGTTTCCAATTAGAGACACAGTCTGCACACATGGTCTCGAAGACTGTTCTTTTGAAGATTCCAATTCTTGAGCCGTCAACCTTTTGTTGGGCCTTAAAGAAAAGGTAGGCAGCGGAACAAAGTCACTCACTTTATCCCTAACCCCCCCATTTCTTATCAAGGAAGGAAACTTTCTTGGAAGCATTCTCTTCATTTGGAAAAGGGTTGCTGCCTGGCGACGTTGTTCCAATGTCAGAAAAGGGAATTCGATATCTGTCACAGTGGCACTCACCATCGGCTTTCGGTTATGCGTCAGTAAAGTCATGGCTGGCCTGGGGATCAAATTCACGTCCGTACCGTACAGGTTTCAAGTTTTACGCTTTCTTGTTCTACAGCAGTCAATAAGTCTTTGTCAGCGTCGAAGACCGAGATGTTCTTGTTCTCCAACACAGATGTTGATAAACTTCCTTTTATCAGAGCCTCAACCAAAGCTTTGGAGGTCATGGGGACAGGTGACGAAATAACCCTTTGGGACGAGGTTATTTGGCCTCTTCGGGGAGAAGATGTGGAAATAACCTCTTCCACAGCCGAGGCCTTTGGAGACAAAGCTAGGTGTAGCAGGGGCCTTTTTTGCCAATAGTTTATTGCACCTCCTGGGAGGGGTTGGAACACTAATATCTAGACCCACAGGGAATGGCAAGTGACAAACATTTTCTTGACCCTCTGTTGAAGTTTTTTGATTTTTTTCTTCAGGGGCCCTCCCTTCCCAGTAGTTTTTGATTCTGATTATCAAAAAACAGGCAGTGAGCCTGCGGTTCCTCCGAAACCACGTGGTTTCCCCTTTCTCGAAGCATAATTGCTGAGTCTGCAGACAACTACAGGTTTTCCTCGTCAGAAGTAAGCTGAGAATTCTCAAGATCTTCCACGACCCGTTCAAGGTACTGTGTAGGGGCATTATTTTCCCTATTGGCCCTCTCTCCTTTG
Source organism: Ambystoma mexicanum (assembly GCF_040938575.1). Classification (NCBI taxonomy): domain Eukaryota; kingdom Metazoa; phylum Chordata; class Amphibia; order Caudata; family Ambystomatidae; genus Ambystoma; species Ambystoma mexicanum. Next base: position 510,112,035 of record NC_090927.1, on the reverse strand, counting down.
TTGAAACAACCTCATTAGTTAGGGATTGTAACACTAGATGAGTGTGTCTCTAGAATATAACACGCTCCAGAAATGAGATTTTAGAAAGCATTTGAATTAACAGATTTTTTTGCTCAACAACATTCCCATTTATTGTTTTGCATTGTCACACCTGCGATCTTAGACAAAATCTAGGGCAGTAAGCATAGAGATGTCCATCGGTGGGCAGACCGCTCTAGGAACATCCGAGGGGAACAATAGAGGAGAAGCATGGGTTAGGTTCAAGGAATCCAGCATTCTTCTATCTGACATTATCACTGATACTTCACTCGCTGAAGAAAGTAGTGTACTGCCTGCCCCCACTGGGTCTTCTAGGAGTGGAACAAGATTCAGCTGAAATAGAGAAGTCACTTTCTGGCATGCATCAATGGTTGCCATATCCGACAAATCACACTTTTTTATTTTTATTTATTTAAAGTGCGTTATGAGTGACTAGCATCCTTTTCACACTAACATACACAAGATAAATTTTAGCACATTTACATTTATATCACCATAAAATAGTAAAATTCAGCATACAAAAATAAAATGATTCATATAATGAGCATCTTATATAAACTCATTGTTAAAATCAGTCTTCTTAACTACCATCATTATTAATCATGAATTTTTTACAGATTTCGTCCCATACATACATTGCCGATGTATTTAATACTGATAAATCGGCTCCAAGCAAGTCACTCCAGGATACATCAGAGGCAGGATCTTTGTAATTCTCATTATGCGTGATCGTATATACTTTCTAACTTTTCGCATTGTGTAAGCACATGCCTTGCTGTCTCTATCGATTTCCCACAAAGTCTGCATAGCCTATTGTGCCGTGGAATAACTCTCCATGTACCAGTATTTGGGTACCTTGATTGTCTGAAGTCTGATCGATGGCATGCACCTAATCATTGCTTGGTAACTTTTTTTATTAAGTAGGGCTTGGGGCAGCGTATGTCGAACAACTGACATATTCCTGGAACTTTAAGGCTCCCAGGTGTGTCAAGGCTGTATTTATATCATAGGCCCTTGCTTTCGCTGGTATCTTTGCCAAGATAAAATCTAACCACGTTTCTGGTATCTCATTGATTCCTATCTTGGTCATAATTACTTGTAACTCTCGTGTCTAATTCGCTGTACCATTTACTTATTTCATATCTACAGGCATGTTGGATAGTAAGCGACAGTAAACTATCAGGGCCCGCCAATTCATACTTGAACTTGGCCCATAGGTTGCAAGACGCAATTGGCCACATCATACCTAGCGACGGAAGACCCAGTTCTAGTCCGATTGGCTGGACAAGCGTGCCAGGGGGTAAGTTTAACATGGGACGAAGAATCTTTCCCTCAAGTTTACCAACCACTTCAACCCACTTCCAAGGGAAGACCTCCAAAGCATACATGATCGTGGGCACAATTGAAACTCTGTATGCTAATACTTTCGCTTTGAGTCATCTCCCCCCTTGAGCATCGATCGTCTTCCTTAAAACTAACCATGTCCTCCAGGCTTTCTGAGTCACCTCTTCTAAAATGGCCGCTGTTGAGAATTTTGCCCTTATGGCGATTCCAGGGTAATGGTAGCTGTTGGTGGTTTCCACTCTCTCCTCCTAACCACCAATGTTTATCTTTGTTTTACCGAACACCATAATTTTTGTTTTACTAAGATTAGGTTTCAAGGCCAATTCAGCAGAAAAAAAGTCGACAAAGCCTGGAGTGATCGTTGCAGGCCCACTTTAGTCCTGACAGGATCACCACATCGTCTGCATAGGATAGGCATACCAGTCTCTTGTTCCGGTATTGAGGGGACGGGGGTGTTAAGGGCTTCTCCCAGCCTTTTTGCAAGCAGGGAGAGGTAGATATTAAAAAACAAAGGTGCCAACGCACACCCTTGTTTTAAGCCCTTCCATGGTGGGATAGAGTCTGATAGATAATTTTAACAACCGTGTCCCCATACAGGTATTATAAAATAGAGGAATGGGAAATAGATCCCTCCCTGCTCTAACATTGTCCACAAATTCCCTCTGTCCACGCTATCAAACGCAGAGTAGTCCACAAAACATGCAAATAAAGCCATCCCTGGTTTAGAGTTTCCCTGGTTTGGAGCCAAGGTCAGAGATCAGTGTCAGAAGGGTCCAGAGTGGGCGAGTTGTAGAACATCCCTTTGCGAACCCTGTTTGATGGTAAGAAAGTATTCCTTTATTGGCTATCCATTCCGTTAGTGGTTCCAATAAGATGTTCGCAAATACTGTCCCACCACAGTCCAGCATAGCCAAGAGTCTGTAGTTTTCCGGGCATTCTCTCTGGCCCTTTTTAAAAATAGGAATAAGGCTGGCACTTTTCCAGGTCTTGGGTATCAACCCAGTTTGACAGACCTGCAAGTACTGTTTTTTTAGCGTACTTGCCCGAAACTGTGGATCGCCTTTCAGAGTCAGATTAGTAAGCCCGTCAGGGCCGGTAGCGCTAGACGATTTTAGTTGTTTGATTTTGGCTACCAAGTCTACTGTTTTGAGATGTTCTCCCATCAAGTTATTTAACATCGAGTGGACGGTCTGATACGAATTTTGGGGACCCTGAAATGTCCTTTTAATATAGTCTATCCATCTAATCTCAGTTACCGAGACTACTTCCTTCAAACCCGTGTAGGGGCCCTGGGCCTTAGCCAACCAATGCCAGAATTATTTTACATCATTCGTTGTGATCAATTTGTTCAGGTACTTCCACCACTCCTTTCATGGTGTATGAGCCTGGCGTCGTAGGCGCCAGGACTGGCCCCAGGAGGGCTTTTGTAGAGTATGCACTGAAAAAACATGTGCTTGGGAACTACTTTATTGCGTTTGTCAGCCAACATGGAGGCATCCACATAGCTCGGTTCCTGTTATGGAGGGGTGGAGGGGGCATAATATTTCTGGTGGAGGAGTTCAAACTATCAATAATCATAAGCCTGTTAGTATCCTTCAGAGCGTGGTCTTCAGCCAGACGTCTCCTTGGGAGGTCAGCACCCACTTTGGGGGTAGAAGTTGAACCCTGGCCACAGCCAAGGATCATCCACGTTAAAGGGCCCACTGAATGGCTCCTAAGATTTTCCTGCACCAAAACATCTTCGGCATAATTCAACCCTGCTTGACTTTCCATAGTGGTATTGGAGGCAGTAGTAGCCTTACTACGAAGAGCGTACATGTTGAAGCAACTGAATGCCAATAAACGTTAAGAAAAGACTTACTCCACCATCTGCGTGCCTTATAAACTCCTGGACTGGCTCAGGTCGTGCTATGCTTTTCATGCTACACAAGGTGCAGGGGGTGGCGGGGGGGGGGGGGAGATTGAAGGGGACATGCCCTGAACCATGTCGTCCAAGACTGTCTCCTTTTCTGGCTGACTGCACTCGTACCACTCGGTACTCGCAGCGTCCGGAATTTTAAAGTGCACATTTCCCTGAATGTAGAAGTTTTTAGAACATTTGCTGTTCTATGTATTTGGATTTGTATATAAATGTGTTATTTTGGTTTCTGGCTATGTACATTTTTGCTATTTATAACAGTATTATTGTGTTTCTGGGTCTGAGTTGGCGCCATGCCCATTGATGGCTTTAGGATTTGAGCACGTATTAATTTGTTTTTAATGTATTCATCTCATGTGACACCACGTTCTGTTTGGATTATTTTTACCCCAGGTGTCAATAAGTTACGTACGTCGTACGCCTGCCTCCAATAAGCAAAACAATATTTTTGGGACATTATTTCATTATATACATTAGGCAACTGTGGTTATTTTCACGCAGAAACTTTGTATGTCACTGATTCAGATAGCCCAGTGTTTGTGCCAGTGAGCCCGTTATTCTGAACTCGGAATGGAATGTGTGTAAAAGTATCAGAGTGAAAGATAAAAATCAGTAGCACACACATCCCATGTAATCCCAAAATGAAAATTGCATTACTTGATTCATCGGAGTGAGAGCAATCTGATTAACCAATTAGTAACACGATCACATGAGCAACATGTTGTTTTAGGACGTTACAATTGTTTAACATCAAATTCTCTTAGATGTCCTCACATCAGATGGGAGGGAAAGTGGGTTTAGAAGTCACTCCCATTAGACTGTACTCTTCATTAATATGCCCACAATGAGTATGAAGAGGATGGTTTAGGGTGATGTCACGTGTGGAACACTGACCGATTAGATAAATGATACCCACCTCTAAAGGGAGTGGTTTCTGCTCTATTAAAAAAACAAACCCATAGTTCTGGGGACACACACTCACTGACTGGCTGACTGACAAAAGGAGAGAAAAGAGAATTCATAACAGAAAGGAGAACGGAATGCATTTCTTTACTTTTGGACCCATTTTTGGATTGCTAACAGTAAACTGCAAGAGTAACCTCCTAGAGTTAGTGTCCCAGGCCGCCTTCAATGGGAAAGACACCAGGCAGGCCAAATACAGAACAAAGCAAACCCGACTGTGGAGGGAAAGCCGATGCCTACCTGTTCCATAGGGGAAGAACAAGTCCTTAAAAGGGGCAGCCAAAAGAAATTCATATCAGAGTATAATATTAAGGGGAAACAATCCTCAAGGGAGCAATACTCTAAAGGGGAAAAGAGTAAACACTGGCCCCTTTCACTTTTAATTACTGAGAGGTGGGGCATATAAATTGACTGTACAGCCTCAGAAGTTGGGGAATATATCAGAAGCCTATGTGCTTCTGTAATTCTAGATTTGATAGAATAGGTCCTATCGTGTGTAGACTCCACAGTGTAATGATCAAACACAGAAGTATTATTCTGGGAGCTAAAAGGATATCTCTCGTGAGCATAGCTAGAAAAATACATAATTTCCAGGTTATATCATAAAGCAGAATCCTGCTGGAAGTGCTGAAACACTCAAAATACAATGGAAAGAGTTATTAACTGCTACTCATTTTCCCACCGTCAAGTTGCCCACTGAAAATTAGAAATATACACTTTAACACATTAAAGCAATAGAAATTCCACGGAAGGGAATTAAGCAAACAGACGCTTTCATTTTATAAGTGATTCACACACTAAGTAGCTTGTTTTTTAGAACTCTATTTAAAACTAACATGTCCATTGAGCGGGGTGGGGGGGTTTCCATTTTCAATAGGCTGGGAAGTTCTGAATTAATTTGGTTTTTAACAAATGAAAGCTTTATCCTGCACTCTCACGCATTGTTCAAACCATGATGCATGTGCAGCCATGGTAAATAAAACATATATATGGTGATGTGTGCGTTTTTCTGAAAGTCTATAACTACAGTAAATGTAACATTGGATAGTGATGACAACACAGTGTTGATCTTTCTTCGGTCTAGTCACTACAGAAATTGGAATTTCATAAATGCATAATTGGTTTATATTTACATTGATTTACTGATTTACATTCTAATAATAAATAGATATTCTGTGCAAGACTGCAGGTTTCTTATCCCTGGGGAGGGAGGCTGTAGGGAATCAATATTGTTAAATTGTGGGGTTCTGAGTTCATGAAAATAACTTTATTCAATAAATACAAATTGTTCGCACCAGGTTTGGGGAGTGTGGAACATTTCCCAGAGTTAGAGGCGCCCGATTAAAACATCCTACAGTATCACACTAGCCATATCATACCCACCTTGAAGAAATAGACAGCTGACTCCAAGAACCCGGCCAACTATTAAACATGTTTCTGTTCTTTCTAGTGCTTACAAAGTTCTGGAATGTGAGTCTTTAACAAGAACACCGACTACATGGAGGACTCAGGAACTCCCCCTTCCGATATAGCATCTGAAGTAGAAACTATAAATACAGCACTCAATCAAGACTCCAACTCCCAGGCTCTCAACGGCCATCAGTCATCTAACCTTCCTCAATGTTATCAGTGCTCCCTTTAACAAATCATATCTCCCTCCTTTAGACTCTTTCCCCCAACCCCCCTCCCCCATCTCTTGGGGACAGATCTCATTTTGGTAGCTTACTGTCGCAATGCCCCTTCTACATGCATTTTTTAAGACCATTGGGCCCAGCTCCATCACTGCTTTGCTTCCATTAGGGTCCCTATAAGGGTCTGTCCTGTAATGAATCTGGCAAGGTCATCTCTCCCCCATGTGGTGTGGGATATATTGACCCACTCAACAGTATTTCCCCACATCACCAAGATGCATGTGCGCAGAAACAGCAAAATGGCTGCACTGGCTCCTGTGAGCGCTATGGCCTCAAAACTACGTTTCTGCAGCAACAAAAAGATGGCTGCACCTTCTTGCCAAGAACACATGGGCAGGATAGAACAAGGGGACACACTAAGGGAGCGTGCCAGTGTGTTGTTACCTGTACAAAAGAAATGGAGTGAAAAACCAGCACTGCTTTGCTGAAAGACCAAGATTTACATTATAAAGGAAACTTTTCACCTTTAAAATAATGCTGCTGATGCTATTTCCATCTGTTCTTCCTTAAATCACTTATTAATAAGGCCCTGCCATGCCCAGTATATCATTGTGCCTCAGCAAAACCAGGCATGATTTCTGAATGACAGTCCGTGTGAAACCAACAAGGAACTTCACATTTACTTGCATGGGAAAACGCGTTCATTTCTTTACAAATGTATCAAAGCTCAGTAGTACAAAAGAGACTCCAGCTATCTGAGCCATGTCAGTTTCAATGCATCTGTGCTTCAAATAAACTACTGCCTAGAAGAAAATAACTATGGATGCGAGGCAATATTGGGAAGTCAGAGGGCAAAATCGAATTTGAAAGGAAACGCTAGCAGTTTTCAACACATGTGTACAAATGGGCTTTTGCAAAACTAAAGGAGAAAAATGCCAGTTTAAAATGTAAACTGATGAAGGAAAGCCTGCCATTACCTAGCAATGTGAAGGGGTTTGTGGCTGGTGAAAATACATACATGGGCTATGTTATTCCACAAGTTGGTTTTAATTCAGGACCAAATATCAGAAAATAAAGGTTTTAAACATCCTTGGCTGGATTTACAAGCTGTCAAAAACAGGTTATTCCGGTTGGCAGAGTTAAAGTGTCCCCCCTAGGAAGGGAGCCACACCATAAACTTTCAGGACACAAAAGTGGTAATTGCTAGCTTGAAAAAACTTTGAATGGACCAAGACAAAGAAAGTTCACACGCTCGTCAGACATTAGTCTGTGCTCCAGGCTGGAGCAATAGAAGTCCTGGGACACTAACCTGTGAAGTAGAGGGCGCTATAAAACCTTCAATCAAACTGGGAACTCCCACCCCACACAGGGCTGAAGTGACAGTTGGTGGCAGTTGAAAACGAAAAAAAAGGTCCAGTGCAAGACAAAGGACTGCCATTTGCTTCCAGAGACTATTTTATAAATACATTTAAGACTTTTTATCTCTGCAGCAAGAATTTGTAAAAATGCTATAGTTTAGATATGATTTTATGGCCTTTCACTGAAGACATGGTAGAATTCACTGACACTTTGGGGACAGAAAAGGCAAAGTATTGCGGATTACAAGAAAATCATCTATGTTGTTAATGCAAAGTTTTGTACATACATCCCTTATGATCATCCATACCCATGTATAAAGTTATGGAATTTTAGGCCGAATATTTCAACTGAAAATGAACAAAAAAGTATGACAAAACAATGTCTCACAGATTGCAGGATTGGGCGGCTGTGCTCTACATAAAATATGTAACCTGATTATGCCATTTATTATGGTGCCAAAACTGTACAAATGTGTGAATTCTGGTATGACAGATTTTTGGCAAAAGGGTCTGTGGGAGGTCTTTTTACATCATAAAATGCAACCTCCTAAACTGAGTCACATCCCAGGGGAGGCAACCAACATTGATTGTCCGTTTCCAGTTGTTTAGAGGCGGGTTTAGCTAAACCGGCCCAGCAATATAGTCTATGATGTCACTATGCATTATAAATAAGAGTCCCTGACAAGACTCTAGACACACACTCTTCCTGACGTTCCTGCGCTGTGTTCCTGTTCCATGCATCCAGATTCCAGACCCCAACTACAAGGCCAAAGCATTGCTGATCCTACTCCAGGGCCCACTGCAAAACCCAAGCAGTGCTGATCCCATTTCCAGCAAGGCCTCAAATCTGAAATCCCACTAAAATTCCCAAATAATCAAAGGGGAAAGCTGCGTTTTTTTTGGGAAGCATTCTGATACCACTAACTACATGCTCTCTGCAACCCTGACATCCAGCTGATCTTTAGTATCCAGTGACCAGAAATGCCAGTCCAGAAGTGCCATCCGGTGACCAGAACTGCCCAGCTGTTTGCCAGGCGCACTGCTGTGTAGTGACCAGAACCGTTTGACTACCCAAAAATCCCAAAATTAAAAAGTCGACCGAGTACAATTTCCACCCCATAGAAGCCCATAGTATAGCTCGTCTTTTTCCTTATCCCACTCTCCAAGTCATCCTATCCTTATCCTGATAACTTAAAACTGTCAGAATCATTCTTGCCACCCTGCCCTTGATTTCTAGTGCTAGCGCCATCTCTTTAGTAATTTTGTATTGTGTAATCCTACGCCAAAGACGACAATTGGTGCAACCAAATTCAAGCAGCTATGCTTGACAACCTCTACACCCTGCACACCAAAATCCTAGCCCATCAACAAGCTCTCTCTTCACTACTAGCCTCCCACACGGCTCCCTCCACATGCAATACAGCCAACCAGGCACCACAATTTGAATTCTCTGCCATGAGCGAATCAGAAGACACGGCACTTATAAAGTCCATTAAGCCCTCCAACTGCAAAGGCGACGCCTGCCCAGCTCACATCAAAAACTGTGCGCCAGCCCTCACCCCCTTCGTCAACACGTCCTTTCAATCGGCTCACGTACCGACTTCCCTTAAAGAAGCCTGTGTTAGACCACTACTAAAAAAAACATCCCTGGACCGCTGATACCTGGGAATTACAGACCTATCACCACCGTTCCGTTCCTCCTAAAGATTTTGGACAAAGCACCTTACCTACAAGTTCAAAAAAGTATCGAGGACAACCACCTTCTAGGGCTTCGCCAATCCGGTTTTCGGCCGCATCATGGCACCGAAACGGTACTACTTGACCCGAAAAATCAAATAGATGACCTTAGAGACGCGGGCAAACCTGCGCTCCTTCTGCTCCTAGACCTACCTGCCACCTTTGATCTGGTAGAACACAAAACCTTGTGCCACCATCTCTCGTCCATGGCAAATCTCTCTCCAAAGGCATGTGAATGGATCAACTCGTTCGTTAAGGAGAGAGTAATGAAGGTATTCTTGGACTTCTCTAGTGCCACCCCCAGTCCTATTAAATGTGGAGTCCCACAGGGCTCATGCATTGCTCCCACCCTCTATAACCTCTTCACCAGACCCCTGTTCAGAATCCCGGATTCCATGGGCATCTCATACACCAATTATGCTGATGACACCCAGGTGCTCATACCTCTCTCGGGGGATTATCTAGCTGACACCAACACCCTCAACCTCATCTATCTACTCCATCATTCAATCCTGGATGGCAGACAATTGGCTCTGTCTAAATAGTGAAAAAACTGAACTCCTGCTGATTGGATCTCCATTCTCACTGAACATACTAACAAGGAGTATCAAACCTTCACTATTGACAACATCCCCATCGCAGTATCTTAAGCAATTAAGACATTGGGTGTGTACCTCGAACCAAGCCCGACCATGGACAGGCGGGTCAATGCCATTGCTTCCTCTGCAGCGTATCACTCCAAGCTTATCAACGCTGTCGGACCATTCTTGACCCAACAGAATTGCATTACTATAGCTAGAGCCATCATCAGGTCCAGACTACATTACTGCAATGCCCTCTTCATTGGTACCTTCCAAAGAAACCTGGCTAAACTCCAGATAGCCCAGAATAATGCCTTAAGAGCAGCAACAGGCTTATCACGAAGGCAACACATTTCAGCCCTCAGGAGGCAGGTACACTGGCTACCTATCAAGGAAAGGGTTGTCTTCAAAACGCTATCCCTTACCCACAAATGTCTTCACGATCTCGCTCCTAGGTATCTAGTGCAAAGAATCGCCAGACAAACAGCGTCCAGACCTTCCAGGTCCGCCTATACCAATCGCATCTTGGTTCCCCGCACACAGAGTGCGTGCTGGGGGCTCGAGTTTCCCAACAATGGCAGCCTCTCTCTGGAACAAACTCCCAGAACAGATCAGATCAATAGAGTCTCATGCTGCCTTCTACAAGGCCTTAAAAACTAAACTCTTTGTCTGATAGGGCATATCCCCTTGCATAATATTTTACATATGCTACCTCACTGCACTCTACGGCGCATACCATGCTATGTAGAATAATGTATTCTGTAACCAACATTGTAAGAATAATGTATTCTGTAACCAACATTGCAATTAACTGTCTGTAAGCTTTTTTTTCCTGGGCCGCTTATTGTAAACCACAAGCCTGCCTTCTTAAGTATCCTTATAGCGCCTCGATGCCTGTGGGCTGCAGTGCGCTCTGCAAATCCAAAATAAAATCAAATAAAATGAGTCCTATTTCAAGTGATCGGACTGGTTTCCGCCAGGGTTGGGCGCTGGGGTTGAAGTCGCGAATCAACCCAGGCTCTTACTTGTCCATCTTTGGTGGCCTAGCCTGAATACTCTAGTGTAAAGTAAAACTATTCTTACCACAACTGACTTCGTTCCCTATTTCACAGCTCCATTTTACTCAAAGCGCACCTTTTTATGTCTTGCATAACTCACCCAATTTACCAGCTAGAGACCTACTTTCACTTCTAGAATACCCCTAGGCTATACCTATACACCCCTACCAAATAAGCGCACTCCAAATCAGTGTATTTTACTTGTTTTTATTAAAGAAGCGTTTAGGTTATTTCAGGTGGGAATTAAAAAATTTGCAGTTTTCAACGTACATTTTGCTGAAATCGGTTTTAAAATTTCCACTCATTTTCCAACTGTATGCTTTGGGTAATCCATTCTTTGTGATCGTTAGTGTCTTTTCATTGTTGCTTTAGTGAGGAATTATATTTGCTTCAAGGTTTTTAACGCACATTCATTATTTTTTGTCCATTTCCGAGTGTCATTTCATAACATTGAAGGGTTTTAAAATCTCTTATTTGGGGAGGGAAGGTCAGATTTGGATTCTGTTTCCTGTTTCTTACTCATGATTACCTGCTGCTTCTGTTTATCCACTCGGAATTAAAGGAATGGTTCGCCCAAACATTTTTATTTCAAAAATAGATAGGCAACCTAAAAAAAAAAAGAAGATTGGCGTTTTTTTTTTCGAAGTCCCTATGTAAAATTTTGAGCAATTCAAGCTCAAAAATTGAAAAAGTAAGCACATGGGCGCATCCATTTTGTGAAATGGCTGCCCGCCTGTGCTGGCTTTTGCGGCACTAATGCAGGAAAAGCCAGCCAGCTGTAGTAAACAAAAGCTACCACTTCATTGGTGCCGGGACTCGGAGGACGCAGACCGGAGACTACAGGCAGAAAAGCTGCATCTTGGTAAGTGCTATTTATTTATTTTTTAAAATAAGCACTAGCAGTGGTTTTTTTCCTAAGTTTTCCGGGCTGGAGGAGCCCGGAAAACTTAGAAATAAAACCGCAGCGACCGCAAACATAAATACGTTATTGTGTTTGAAAACGCTGCGGTTTTTCTTTCTAAGTTTCTCAGGCTCCTCTGAGCATGAATGCAAGGCTTACATAGTTACGTATACACAGGTTAGAGAGTTTACATATAGCAAGATGAACAATTTTTGCATGACTACAGGATATATACAATATGAACAAAAGGACTGATGCAAAGGTACATGCACCAAGGATATAAAACGTATATGGTTACATATACACAGGCTACAATATATACATAATGAAAGAATAAGGCAAGATATACAGTTTTCTTAATTGCAGGCTAGTGTTCTCAGGGGAGAGGGTGATGGGAGGCTAAGGATTGGTGGCAGTGATGTGTTTTATTAAGTTTTTCCTGAAGAGTGGATATGGTTGGTCAGCTCTCAACTCCGGGGGCAGTGAATTGCAACTTTTGGCAGCCTTAACAGTGAAGCCATTACCCCCGATGGTAGTAAGTTTGTATTTGGGGATATTTAGGCAATTGGTGTTCCCACTTCTAGTTGGTCTGAGAGAAGTTCTTCTCTGGAGTTTGTCTATAAGGTAGCTAGGGGCCACATTGTTCAAGGCTTTGTGTGTCAAAGAGAGTGTTTTTAGAAGTATTTTATTGGATGTGGAGAGCCATTTGTGTTGACGTCTCAAGGCAGAAATGTGGGTTTTCTTGTTTATGCCAAGGGCTGCTCTTAAGGCGTTATTCTGTAGCGTTTGCAGTTTTTGAATAGTAGATTTGTTAGCCCCAATGTAGAGGGCATTGCAATAGTCGATTCTAGAGAGTATAAGAGCTCTAGCCAGGATCAGAAAACTAGTGTCGGAGAGGAACGGTTTACCAGCTCTAAGAAGTTTGCATGTGTAAGCCGTAGCCGAGGTAAGGGATTTGACCTGCTTGTCAAAGGATAGTGTGGAGTCCAAGTAAAATCCCAAGGTTTTTACTTCCTTGGAGACTTTAATAGTATTGCCGTCAATATTGATGGATGAATATTCTTGACCTACTATTTTGATATTGGCCTGCAAACCCAATATTAGTTCGGTCTTATCATTCAAGCATAGACCGTGAGTGGCCATCCATGCTTGGATGATAAGGTAAACCTTGTTCACTAGGCCCATGTCCGTACCGTAATCCCCAGAAAGTGGTAAGAGAATCTGAGTATCATCTGCATAGTTAGTGTAGGTGATGCCCAGCTGGTCCAGATCGTCGAACAGTGGCTTAGTGAAGATGTTGTAGAGGGTAGGCGAGACGCAGGATCCTTGGGGAACACCACATAGGGTAGGTGTAGGATCGGCTGATGCTGAGGGGGAGAAGACTCTCATGGTCCTCTCACTCAGGAAGGACTCGATCCACTTGATAGCGTCCGTGGAGAAGTGAGCTGCAGAGTCAAGGTGCCGACATAAGACCTTGTGGTTGACCAGGTCGAATGCAGCAGAGAGGTCGAGTAGGAGTACTGTCCTTCCTTTGTCTCTCAACTCGTCTATTTGGGACTTGAGGTCGATTAGGGCAGTCTCAGTTTCGTGCAGGGGACAGAAGCGAGATTGTCTGTTGCCCAGGAGTTTGTGCATTTCTAAGTGCTTCAGGATTTGAGTGTAGGCGGCCTTATCCAATATTTTTAATAAAAATGGGACCGTGGTAATAGGCCGGTAGTTTGTAGGAATGAGGGGATCAAGTGTCTGTTTCTTGAGGAGTGGTAGCACCCAGGATTGCTTGAGGTTGGCAGGTATAGTACCTGTAGCAAATGAGGCATTTATCAGTTTGGTTATAAATGGGGAGAGTTCGCTAGCAGCATCTTTTATTAGCTGTGCAGGGCAGATATCGCCTTTGCAGTTTGAGGGCTTCAAAGATAGGATCATTTTTTTCTACCTCTAGGATGGACATTTTAGAGAAGTGGAATGTGGTATTATGTGCCGGTGGAGGCTCGTTGGGCAGGAGAGTGTTAGGCGAATGCACTAAGTTTAGAGCCTTCTTTTTTAGTTGAATTGTATTCTGAAGTGTCAATTTTATGCGCTAAGGCTTGTTGTATATCTGTAGTTTTACAAAGGTAGCGGGCGCCCCTCTCTCGCAAGAACAGACATGATAACCTGTTCAGTGGTTATTAACCACTTGAGAGTTCGCAGCCACTGCTTTTACTCACTGTGCCTTTCACAGATGGGAAATATCCATTTGCATATCAGTCTTTGTCCTGCCCAGGGGCAGTCCAGCACCGAAATACAATGGCAATTCCAATCTGAACGAGAGTACCACCAGCAACCCCATACACGTGTTTCACCCTTGTTGGGGATCATCAGTGAGGTGAAGCTGATGCCTCTCTAAGCACAGTGAGAGGGAGACCACGTCTGGTTGCCCCCAGTGGCTGCGAACTCTCAAGTGGTTAATAACCACTGAACAGGTTATCATGTCTGTTCTTGCGAGAGAGGGGCGCCCGCTACCTCTGTAAAACTATTTTTTAAGGAACCTGGGATTGGTAACCCTAGGTCTCCTGGGGGCAACCAGACGTGGTCTCCCTCTCACTGTGCTTAGAGAGGCATCAGCTTCACCTCACTGATGATCCCCAACAAGGGTGAAACACGTGTATGGGGTTGCTGGTGGTACTCTCGTTCAGATTGGAATTGCCATTGTATTTCGGTGCTGGACTGCCCCTGGGCAGGACAAAGACTGATATGCAAATGGATATTACCCATCTGTGAAAGGCACAGTGAGTAAAAGCAGTGGCTGCGAACTCTCAAGTGGTTAATAACCACTGAACAGGTTATCATGTCTGTTCTTGCGAGAGAGGGGCGCCCGCTACCTTTGTAAAACTATTGTTGTATATCTGTACACCAGGATTTGTCCTTGGTGCAGACGTCCGGGATAGCAATAGGAGACTCTAGTTCTTGGAGTATGCAGAAGAGTTCTTTCATGCTTGAGTTTGAGTTAGCAATACGTTCGTCGTAGGAGTCACGTTTTGCTTGGCAGATTTCTTTTTTGTAATATGAGGAAAGTGCAGTTAATTTAGCTTTATTCTCACTAGAGGGGCATAGTCTCCAATTTGTTTCACTTTTGTTCTTTAAGGTGAGAAGGTCTTGGAGTTGTGGGGTGAACCATTTGTTCAGGTGGGATATGGGTTTGCTCGGTCTGAGTTTGATGGGAGCAATTTTATCCAATGTGGTGAGCATGACATTGTTAAATTCCTGAACTAGGCTGGTGGGGTCGAGATTATCAGGCAGTGCGTTGAGAGTAGGCAGTATGGCGGGGATAATTTTTTCTCCCTTAATACTTCTGTTGCTTCTGGTTGGGCATGGTGGCGCTCGTGGTCGAGCCAGTGGAGTGGGTCTGATAGTAGATAAGTGAAAGGAGATCAGAGAATGGTCTGTCCATGCTAAAGGCAGGATGGAGGTGATAGTGGCAGAGCAGTTAAGGTCCGCTACCCAGTCCAATATTCTCCCTTTAAGGTGGGTGGGTGTGGTGACATTTTGGGTAAGGCCTAGTGCTTTGATCGTGCTAGCTATTTCTGTGGCATTTTTGTCCGTTTGGTCATTAAATCCTAAGTTGAAGTCGCCTAATATAAGTAGTTGCATGGTAGGTTTTAGGTTGTTCATAATTATATTATGCAAGTCTTCCTCAAAAGGTACCAAGAGGGCCGGGTGGTCTACTAAATAAGATGTATGGTAATGGATTGCGAATTGTTTATCTGAATTTTGGCAGTGAGGGTTTCACATGATTGTAGAGGCTGGGTGGGGGCTAGTCTGAGACCAAGAGCCGTTTTAGAAATAATAGCAATGCCACCACCTCGTGCATTATCACGGTCTTGTATGATTATGGTGTAGCCATCAGAGACAGCTAGCATGAGGGCAGGTCCTGCTGCATTATGGAGCCAAGTTTCCGTAATTGCAAGATAATCCAGGTTCCCTTCCGTAATTAAGTCAGCAATATCCGTAGCGTGAGCGACTAGTGATCTAGCATTAAGGAGCGCTCCCTTGAGAGGGGGGCTTCAAGAGTTTTGTTAGCTCGGATGGGTTTGTCTACAGTGGGGCAAGCTTTAGGTTGGAGGTTATTAAGCTGGAGGGTGTTTACATTCAAGGTAGATGTTTGAGTAGGCCATTTAGATTGGCTGGGCAATCGTGGGCTAGGTTTGTAGTTGGTTTTGAGGTTGGAGGCCAGAAGGGCTCTTCTCAGTGGTTTGTGTAGTTTAGCTAGTCTTGCGCTGAGTCTGTTTCTATTGGGTGTGGTGCAAGGTAGGGAGGCATAGAGTATTGTTTCTTGGGCCTTACAGAATGTGGAGAGGTTAGGTTGCATAGCGTTAGTAGTGAGTTGGCAAGGGTTTGAGGCAGGTGTTGGTGACTGATTGATGTGAACTTGACTGCTAGGGACAACCTGTGTGACTGTAGCCATGATACAGAGGACTAATGCTAGGTATAGCATCCTTCCAGTTCCAGTGGCAGGAGAATGTGTTCTAATGGCGACCATAGGGCACAACACAGGGCTTAGCATAGGTCCGATGTGGTCTAATGGCGACCGTAGGGCACAATACAGGGCTTAGCATAGGTCCGATGTGGTCTAATGGCGACCATAGGGCACAACACAGGGCTTAGCATAGGTCAGGTGTGGTCTAATGGTGACCATAGGGCACAACACAGGGCTCAGCATAGGTCAGATGTGGTCTAATGGCGACCGTAGGTTGTGTTTCTGCCTAAATCTGCTTTCCCATTTGGGGCTTTAGGGCTCCCCACGAGGAGCCCTAGAGCCCCAAATGGGAAAGCAGATTTAGGCAGAAACACAGCGGCATGTAAACACAACCGTGTTGCGTTTCTGCCTGCCTTTGCTTTCACTTTGGGTCTCCGGTGCTCTCCTGGGGGAGCACCGGAGACCCAAAGTGATAGCCACGGCAGGCAGAAACACAATGTGGTTGTGTTCGAAAACGCTGCGGTTTTTCTTTCTGAGAAACTTAGAAAGAAAAACCGCAGCGTTTTCAAACACAATAACGTATTTATGTTTGCTACCGCATACATAAATACAACGTTTTTAAAGCTGCAGTTTTATTTCTCCAGCCTGGAAAACTTATAAAAAAAACGCAGCTAGTGTTTATTTTTATTTAAAAAATAGCACTTACCGAGATGCAGCTGCAGCTTTTCTGCCTGTGGTCTCCGGTCCCCGTCCTCCACGTACAGCACCAATGAAGGAAAAGCCACCCAGTGGTAGCTTTTGTTTACTACAGCTGGCTGGCTTTTCCTTCATTAGTGCCGCAAAAGCCAAAGCGAGCACAGCGGCGGGCATCCATTTCACAAAATGGATGCCCCCATGTGCTATCTATGAGCTTGAATTGCTCAAAACTTTACATAGGGACTTCAAAAAACAAAAACACCAATTGTTTTTTTTTATGTTGCCTATCTATTTTTGAAATAACATTTTTTTGGGTGAACCATTCCATTAATTATTTGTGGGTGCTATCTTTCCTAAATCAAAAAGTGCTCCTATTCCGCTGTGCATATGTTCCACTAGAAGGTTCAACCCAGTGCATTGCTCACATTCTCATTGCAATTATCACCTCATTGGTGATTGCTGTCCCATATTAAAAGTGTATGATTTCTTTTGAATTTTAAGATAAATAAATATTGTATTTTTTTACCAACCAGCCTGGTTCATGGTCCATTGCGACCCGGGGTATTTGAAAAAGGGTGTATGTAATATGAGTGGTGTACCATCTCAATATTGAATCTATATAACAGATGCAAAGCAATATTGGGAAGTCGTGCGCTGCATTCTAGGCCGAGACAAAGGTGTGTGTCGCCTGATTCAAATCCTTAACAGTGGCCAGGGAAAGGCACAAACTGCCCGATCCTGACCCTGGGGGTGGCTATTTGAGGGAGGACCACATGGGGTCGGGGGGAAAGAGTCGACCCTCATGGGTCTGGAGAGGTATTGCCAGGCGAGAGATGGTATTCCCACTTTCCCCTAGAACCTGATGACCCCCCCTCCACCCAATACCACAGACCTTTATGGCATACGGTAATGTTGCATTAGAATCGCCTATGATTGACAAATGTCAAAACTCTGCAAACAAATATCAAAACCCCTTTACACGTCGGCCCCGGCCAAACTCCCATATCTTTATGGCTTATTATGGTATAGATCCAGTTCAGCCACCTTACTTCAATAGAAGTACTCTTTCTAACGTCTTCTGTAAAGACACAGACAAGGAAGAGCATGGGAACAATACAGAGCATGTTACTGGAGGCGCGGTCTGGTTTGTAGAGCCCAGGAGGTGGCACTGTGACTAAAAGCAGGAAAAGTCAAGATAGAAGGCGATTCACTTCACCTTCGGGAAGCTGAGAGAAGCTAAGCAGTCGAGCACGGAGATGCCAGACGAGAGCAGAGAAATCTCCCTAGCACAAGCTGGGAAACCAGAGAGTGAAGAGCAAGCCGAAGCTACTGCACGGAGAGAAGGGAAGGCAGAGGCCGGCCAGAAGGCGCATCCCTGAGGGCACCGAAGACACCGAACTTAGACGTAAGGCAGTGGAGAAGCTTTGCGCCAGCAAGGGAAGACAGAGTGTCAGGAAAACACCCTTCTGCTGCAAGGCAGAGCCTCTCGCACTGCGACAAGAAGCCAAACACCAAGAAGGACCCGAGAGGGAGCAGGGAAGCACAGAAAGCCATCACAACGCCAGTGAGCCTACGATAGGGGCTGGGACACCAGGCTGTGCTCTGGGAACATATTACCTACCGAAAGTGGGGAACAGAATCCCACAGCTTGCATACTAAGTTTTCTGAATATCCCCAATGCGTGGGGAAGTTAAAGGACAAGAACACAGAAGTAAATAACAGAAAAGGAGTACAAGAAAAAGTGACTTGGGGAAGGGGCATAGCCTCTGTGTCCTTAATGATGAAGATTGTGAAAGACCTGGCAGGAGAGTAAACCAGGCTGTGTGATTGCGAGTCTGGGACCACACCCAAATTCAGTGAACAGTCCTGGCAGGAGAGTATACCAGGCAGGCCTATGGGAAGTAGAAAATCCAAGGTAAGGAAATCCTACATCTTGGGGTGAAAAGGTGAATTCAGTGTGCAAAGCACAGAGTAGAAAAAGAACCCTGTGTGTGGAATCCAGGGGAAGAAAGCCATACCCCCTGGAGCGGTAAATAACATAGGCTGGAAAAATAACTGACTTTAAGCTGGGATGAAGCTGAGAAACTCTGGGTATGAGAACCTCTCCCTCCCTTCCTGAGGATTGTGGAACTTATTGGAACTTTGACCATAGTTTGTACACCCTTTTCGGAACTTTATGTTGAAACATTGGAAAAGCTACAGATGGCGAGCTGAAATACTTTATCCCTTTTCACATTTCTTTGGAGTTTAGCTTGTAAGGGTCAGGGTAGGATTTTAGACAGGACGGAAAACTTATTTTTGGACATTCTGACGCTGACATCCTTTATCATTGAGGAAGGAAAACCCCTCACAATTATAGGTCTTTCTCCAACCCTTCTTTTACTTTAATAAAAGTATATAGCAACCATTGCAATGCCTCTGTGACAAGAGTCTTACTCCGGATTCATTGCAGTCCTTAATTCCATTCTCAAAAACGACTGTATTTGAGAGCGCTATTTGGACAGATCATTTTATCCTGCCCAAAATTGCAGCAACAAAGACCCATATCACAACAATATGGCTACCAAATTTCCTCTAGATGCGGGTTATAAAGGCTCACAAAGTGATGGCTTTTTTTCACCACTAGATCTCTTCTCATCGTTCAAGTAGGGTCATGCCTGTCTATGCATGCCCAGTCAACAACGCAAATGCGCACAACCCTCCCCGGCACACAAGCGATTATGTCCTAGGTGTACGTCATAGCAAGGAAATTAGTGATTAGAATACTCCCTCCTGGAAGCAGCAGTAATTAGTGATGAGTGCATCACACTGTTGCTCTCTAACTATGTAACCTTTTGGTTCCTAGTTTAACCACCACAGAGAAGCTTTATATGGAAAATGAAAAAACGAATGTGCATTGGTCGTTTAAGGGTATTGGTAGATGCCACAGAAGATCAATCTAAACTACTACATTATCCAGTTTGGTATAACCTCTTGCGTCCCCCCCCAACCTCTAGCCTGATTGCATTTGCATGTTTTTAACCTGCAACTGGCTTTTTTCTGAGTTTTATTTTTCCGATACTCTCGGCTATAACCTGGTCTATAACTGCAGTGCTATTTCGCATCGAGAAAAATTAAAAATATTGCGGCTGTTTCATTTATAAACGCCTGGATACTGAATTTACAAGGGCAGATCTAGCTACTTATTTTGGTGAAGGGGGCATCCCCTTTTCCATCAATTTTTTTTTATAGTAATGTATGGAATAAGCAAAAACTGACCTTTTCTGTCTATGGAATAATTAAAGGAGAGTAGGCTGAAAGTGCTTTTTTTTGTTTTCTTAATGATTTGTTTATTTTTTAAGGAATGTTTCCCAAACTTTCCAGTGTGAGGGGGGAGGGGCAGGGTGTCGTCGGTCATACGATTTTGTTTGCATATTTTCAGCTAAATCCGTCTTTCAAGTCAACGGTATTTAGCAATTCATTTTTTTTTTTTTTAATTTCCTATGTAACTCTGTTTTACCTTAACGATAGGGCGGCGGTTGCCACCCTATAATATATCTATCAATCAATCATCGACGCATGACGGATCATGCCTCCTTGTACACATGGGTTAGGGATAGTGCAACAGACCCCCCCGTCGACATCCATTTTCCAAAATAGAAAAAACAATATGTACTACTACAAGCCAACCACTAGATGGTAAAGCATGTAAATCTGAGAAGATTTCAAAGCCTCAGAAATATGTACACACACACACACACACACACACACACGCACGATATACAGTCCTGCTGAATCTGGAGAGATACTTACAGATGATGACCTCGTCCCCAGTATACACCTATTCCAGCTCGAGCCTTCAACTTTCCATTTCTTGAACAGCAGCCATCTGTGTATACAACTGCAGATTCTCCTGTAAAGGGAGATTGTGATATGGATAAGCAAATTAATAAGCACAAAAATTACCATACAAAAAGTCAAGTGAATAGATTAAAAACCTTGTTTGGAATAGTTCGGACAATGTCATATTGAAGGTAAGATCATCTTGCATGTTTTTAGGAGGACGCTTCTTTTATAGTGCTGGGAAGGAGAAAGGCGCATACACTTTTCTTTTTTAATGTTCTGATGGGCATATTTGAGTCCAAGGCACGTTTAAAGTGCAAGATTGTTGCCATACACTGTTAGGATCCTACCTGCCTGATACCCAGCACCACTAAATGCACACTTGCAAAGAACTACAATGTTAAAACTCACAAACTGCCTCTGCAATCATTCCAGGTTTTGGCAAATGGTTATCTACTTCCAGGCCTTGAGGGGCAAAAACATGTTGGATTTTCAGGATATCCCTCTTTAATAGTCATAAGATACATTTGTATACAATGATTCTGCATGTATGCAAATTTAACTCATGAATACTTATGGAGAGATATTCTGAAAACCAGTCAGGTTTGCAGCCCTCGAGTTGAACACTACTGGGTTAAACTATCAAATGCATTCTGGTAGATGCATGCTGTCCAAGAAGCAGAGGGTTGGGGAGGCTTTCCAAGTACATTTACTTGCAGCAAGATACAAAAAGCTGGAGCTGGATTACTTTCACTTGCTGTAAGCAACTGGCAGCTAGGCTGCCAAGAGCTGGAGAGACCTTAATTATAATCTACTGCTGAAGGCTTCTGAAGCCTGAAGAGGATGTGATTGGACACAGCAGACACTGCCATCGACTTCACCATGTTGGATGTGGGCTTGGAGGGCTTTCATAAGTTCACTTTCAGCAGTAGCAATTGTTCCATCAACTACCTTCACTGAGAGTTCCTGCTTCATGCTTGTGTGGCTAGTTTTTGAGCCTTTTCCTGCTATCTTGCTTTTGGCTACTGAATCCTGCCTGCTGTAGGTGTTTTCCAGCTGTTGTCCGGTTTGATGTTAAATCCAATTATTTTTCTGACAGTATTTGAGTTGCTTTTCTGACTTTTTGAAACACCCTGGTTTTGCTGTGAGTACCACCCCTCCCACTTACAGACTTGCCGTGCCAAAGCTGTTCCTACTCTTTCGCTCTGTAATCCAAGTTTCATACTTTACTGTCATTGTCTCCTGTTTTCCAATTCCACGTAACTGCTAAGTTTGCAGCAACCTCCAATGTATCAACTTACTTGCACATTTCGTTTTTGCTGTATTAATAGACTTCTGTCCATAGTATAAGTACCTGCTCTTGAAGTGGTGCAGTGAAAGTGGTTTGCCGTGGTCCGCTGGGGATGGCGTGAGGTGCATATCTGCTTCACCCCCACAGAAGCTCTCTTCCAGCTCCTCAGACAGGACAGGACTGGCTAAAGGTACCTATTAACTGAGTATTGCTGATTGTTGATCTTTTTGCTGCAGTACCGCGACTTGTTAGTTCTTGAACATCATGCCGGGTCTACTCAGCGGCAAGTCAACGGGGTGTAACACAGACTTAAGGAGGGGGGCTTAAACTCCCTCCCACGGGTACGCTCTCACCTGATGCAAATTCTTCTGCTGTGGTGGGTTCCCTACGTAGAGTTTCGGCAGATATGGAAAAGACTAGCAGGCAGAAAAATGCAGACGCCTCTGTTTCATTAACCCACGCAGATCCGGAGGATCTAACAGAACGCATAGGGTCGAATGTTGTCTCTGATGTGTCTATTCTGCCCCGGTGGTCTCTTTTGAGCTAGCAAAAAGAGTGTGCTTATCCTTGGGGGGGGGGGGGGTGGTCTCCAGGAACCCCTTTCTGACCTAGGGACATGGACAAAGTTCAACTCTTCAAGGCTCCTTACTTCCAACCTGCGCACAATGAGAATGACATGGCTTGCCAATCCTCCCAGATACCCACAATGTCTTTAACCAGCCTGGCCCAATGTCAACACGCTACTCATCACCACCTCTTGATGAGACAGGAACATGATTTTAAAAACGGTATTACTATGAAACAGGATTCCCATGTTCAGGAAGAACTAATGGTTGATGCTTTTTCTTTTCCGGTTCTCTCAAGGATTTTAGATACTATTGATAGAGGTCACGATGTAAATATGTACGAACTGAGAGAAGTACGATAAGCTTTGAAGGACTTGCTTGCAAAAGTCAATTTTATTGAAGGTTTTATTTTGGCTCCGAGTGCTCCAGGTGCTATTTGTAAATACTTCTTGTTTGGGGGCACTCATACTGCTTCTAATCTAGTTTCTGCCCAATCTTTTCTGGTAGACTTTAGCTTATCCCCTGTAAAGCCAACGGAGACAGTCTCTGTAGATGAGGGGCATGCTGCTAATACACAGATCCCACTACCAAAGGTTATTGAGCCCCAGGTTTTGCTGTCTCCAAGTGATATTCCATTGCAGCCCGCCCGGGAAGTGGTGGGAGGGCAAGCGCCCTCTCACAAGGTGGCTACTGTTGGCGAGTCAGTACCGCCTGTTGAAATTGTCCGTAAAAGGAAAAAGAGCCAAGAATAGTAGAAAAACTAGCTTGGTCCCCTCAGGAAATAATAAAGTTTCTCTTAAATTTCTGTGGTCAATCAAGGAACAGACTGAATTACTTCCGGACAACTTGGGTGGCCTTACCAAGACACGGATTCGCACATAGATGGGGTTGATGGTCCAACAGTTGGTTTTGCAGAATTAGAAGAGCGTGGATAAAGATTTATGAATTACAAATGAACAATTATGATTTGTTTGATGATATGAAAAGACAATCCAAATAATCTTTACCTGAAGAAGGGCTACTTAGAGCCCAAAACACGTAGTAAAGGATAGGGACACAAGATAACTCCCTATCAGATTACTTGGACAACAAGTTGGGAAGTGGTTTATTACCCATGAATACGAATTTATCTGTGAAGGTTAACAGTGAAGGAAATATTGTTTGGTGTTTCTAACCTTCTTTCTCACTTTTTTGAAAAAATTGTTTTGTTGACTTATATGAAAAATTGATATAGATATGTTTATGTGAAGCTATCTGATCGGAATAATTTCTTTTGGTGATAAAAAGTGTAAACCACGAAAATGTATAAAAAACTTAAACATAAATCAGAAAATGTATGTAAAATTGAAGTGCGTGTTCAACTGTAATCTATAACTTGTTAGTTATTGTGTGTGCCCTTAGTTGTACCTTGCTTCCACAAGGTACCTACTTCTTACACAATTTTTAGATCTGGTAGTACAGGTCTACTAGGGACCACCAGAAATTTGGTTAAAAGACATGAAGGTTTATCTATGAAATTTACATTTGAATAGCAACAAGTGCACCTCTACTCTTAACTTTGTTCACATATTCAATTGAATCTGATGAGAAGGCCCTGCAGGCCTTTTTGCCAGAGACCACCAGGCCCTTGATACAAGCTACTGTAGTAGGTGGGGATAGGCCAAGAGTGTCTGGTACCCATGTGTCCATGAACCCTGCCTTAGTGAAACTGCAGCCTACTGCCCCACCCTTTGAGCCAGCAAGGACGACTAAACTGCCATTGCCTACAGGACCTGCTAAATTCCTGGCAATGGAATAAAGGAGGAAGTCCCTTCTATAGACAGCTGGGTTCGAAGGCTTACCTACAGGGTCAGCTAGATTCCCTAAGGGTCCATCTGGGGGGTTCCATCTTTAGACTACCAGTGATGGGGGAGGTAACGGATGTAAACCGAGAGGCCTCGCTTTCAGGTGTGACCACAAGAACAAGGGGGTGGATCAGCTGAGCTATTTATACCGGAGTCGTACTTTTAAGGTTAAAGAGCTTGATCCGTTAAACCACCAATATATCCTAGCATTATTTGGTAAAATAACAAGCCTACAATCTCTGTACTCAAAGGATATAGCCAGAATATTTCTTTTGGATTTTAGGGTTGTTGATATGGTCAAAATTGTTGTTTTACTCTAAACTCAACTATAACCTAGTTGTTGCCGAAGCAGAATGTTTGCTAAACATGGGGTACTCCTTATCTGAGGATTGGCCACAGGACATCTTACAGGGACCGAATCAGAGTGGAGATGGCGGACCTGAGCTTAATCCACAAGAACCCTTAACAATAAATGTAAATCTGGCTGCTACAAATATGTCCAATGATGGTCCTTCTTGGACGCTTAGCCATGTTGTGAAATACGATTGGTCTCGCATCATAAATTCCCTACACGAACATAACCCATTGAAAAGGGACACCCGCTGAATTTCTCCAGTTAGGATTGTCTCCTGGAATACACGTGGGTACAGCCATCTTCGCTCTAATAGGGAATTATGGAATGCGGCTGACCTGCTATGTATTCAAGATTCTTTTATGCTTGAAACGCCTCTTGTGGGTGGCTTTACTGTTGTGCATAAACCTGCGAGAAAACGACCAAAGGGTAGGTCTTATGGCGGCTTAATTAGTGCGTGGTGTGTGTCTCCTGGCTCCAACATTGAAAATTTGTCCATGGGCCATGCAGACATTCTAGGCTGTAAAATAATATGGTTTGATCCATCCGACGAAGCTTTAAAATGGCTGATGGTCTTAAATATCTATTTGAATCCTAAATCGACTTCCTTGAGAGACCTTTTAACATCCATTATTAAATAATTTGATGTGTATTCTTTGTTCCCCAATGTGTGGTTTTTTATTTTGGGCGATTTTCATACGGAATGCTTAGATGACGAGTAGCATCTATCTGGGGCAAATAGACACTTCTCTCAATCTGCAAGAGCACCAGGAATACTTTTTCGAGCGCGTCTCGACAGCCTAAACCTTGTACCCTTAAACGGGAACATTTTAGATGACGTCCCTCCCAATTATACTTGGTCAGATGGCTGGAGAAAATCTACGCTGGATTTTATATTTGTTTCTACTCGTATCTTCCTACTAATTGCTTTAGAGTTGATTCTAAGAGTGGTAGCGATCACTTGTGCCTTCGGGTATGCTTTGGAGGTATTGGTATAGTGGATCTCCCTGATCAGATCTCAGGTTCCGTTGATATTAATCCTTGAAATCATGCTATAATTTGGCGACCCAAATATACCTCTAGGTTTAATGCTAAGATTGATCATGATTTATTGGGTGGGGGACTCTTTGTTGACATGTCCCCTCTCTTTCTCTCCTCATTTACAGGATACGTTTGTAGCTTTAATCAAGTCTTCGAGTCTTAGAATGGACAGCAATCGCATGGACATAGCCCATAAATTCAGCGCAGAGATTTGTGCCAGGAAGAAGCAGTTGAGAGGGGACATTAGAACAGTTCAAAAATGGGGCCCTAATGCACACATGATCATAGCAAAGTTGAAGCAAACCTATAGAAATTGGGCGAAGGGTCAGCGTGCTTTGCTACCACAAAGATGCAGAAAACATGCTTACAGTCCTGGCCTCTAAAGATATGGCTAACTTTTGGAGACTGATAAGGGGGGGGGGGGTGAGATGTCCAATTCTCGATGCAGCACCAGCCGATTCCGGGCCAGGTGTGGGAGAAATACTTCTGCAATCTGTATGCTGCTATAACACGCACTAATGTCTGTATCCGTGACTTCTGGGGTCCTTCCGGGTATGGATGCTTGGGAGCTATTCAACATCAATCCTGCATGGATTCAATTGGCTAGTGGGCAGGCCAAGTCTTCGAATGCCCCCGACGGCCTCTCCAATCTAACATTAAAATCAGCACCGCTCCTATGGGCTGAGGTGCTATTTCAATTGTTTTGCAATGTGGTTGGACGTGCTAAATGTCCTGTGACTTCGAGGGAGGGGCTATCTCCCTTTTGGATGCTTCCTATAAAATATTCTCTGGTTTCCTATTGCACGCACTCGAGAGATGGGCTACCAGTGCCAATAAGTTGGACATGAATCAGTCAGGTTTCCGCAAGGGAACTAGTAGAGCTTTAAATTGCTTTGTGTTACAACCTTTGAAGGATCAGGTATTTCAATCTAAGCGTACCATGTATCTTTATTTTCTTGATGTTTCTAAGACATTTGACTGTGTGGATCAAGCTAGACTATGGGGGATGCTCAGGTTATGGGGTTCTCCAAAGGCCTTGGGTCCAGATGCTGGAACTCTTGCATAAAGACATCGGAATCAAGGTTAGGCTGGACAAAAAGGGCATGTACTCTGGTTAGATTACTGTGGACCTTGGCTTGCGCCAGGGGTGTCCCCTAACTTCTTTTCAGTTCAAGCTATATATCTTTGGAATCAGGGCAGCATTGGAAGGTACTGGGGTTAATGCACGTGAAAATTCAGTATCTTCTATACGCTGACAATCTCAGCTTACTCTACTATACTGCAATAGGTCTACAGAAATCTTAAGCACTTTCACAGGATTTCTTTAGGGACCTTGGGTTGGACATCAGTGTGTCCAAATCTAAAATCTTGGTTATTAACTGCAGAAAGATCTTGTCGGTATGGCGAACTTTGGTTGGTACATTGATGGCAAGAAGCTGGAGGTAAGCACTGACTTCAGGTATCTTTGTGTTGTGATCAAAACAAATCAATCAGTGTCCCTGGCTAACCAGGGCTTGAAGCTGGACGCCATACAAGCGGCTGCGCAACTTCGAGTACTGGACAGAAAGTATAGTCACTTCTCACTACTGCCTGCACTCAAAATGAATAACCAGGTGTTAGTTCCAAAATTAACCTATGGTGCTGAGGTTCGGGATGTCGGGTTAGAATGGGCCAAGATGGAATCCTTTATCTAGAAATATTTTTTGTCGCTTCCAGGGGGTACTCAGTTTCCTGCGGCTAAACATATTTTGGGTCTTGCATCTTTAGACACAAAGGTTCTGTGGAGAAGAATTTTGCTTTTAAGATCCATTATGTACCCACCAGCATAAACCTTATAAATACAGTTGAATGCACTTTATAATCAGGGTAATTGTCTGCCGCTTAAGGCTTGGACAAAATCTGTCTCGATCATGCCGAATGAGAAAGCGGTTTCGCTTGCAGAATTAGAGCACAATCCAGCCAAGGTTAAAAAGATACTGGCTGAAAATGACTGGATCAAAAATAGAAACCTACTGCTCTCTTAGAAGCTGTTCGATCACTTTTCTCTGAATATTAAACCTTTTCATTTTTCCGAGAAATGTATGCCAAAACATGCCTCGAGATTCCTTCGAAAATGTTGGTTACGCATAAAATGAAATGTACTCCCGAACCAACAATGTCCTAGGTGGCTGGCCCTCGGCGCCACCTAGTGATCGTTTATGTCGCTGTTGCAGACGTACTGGTGAAACCTTGAAACGTGGAGTGTTGGCCCCTAACTTGTCTACGTGAGGATGTTTTTAAGTCTTATTTTATTGCAAGCCCTTTGCTAACTTGGGAAATGCTTTGGTGGAATCAATTAGTCAATTCCAATGATCGTCTTAATTAATGTGATGAATTTTCTGAATCCACTGTCGTCTATATATGGAATTTCTTTGATTTAAGATGGTTTTATGATTATATTTATGATGTCGAATGATTTTTGTATCTTGTAAATTGTGCTTTAGTGTTATGAACCTTTGTATGTGAATGTGTAAAGTTTTGTCTGTAAACTAAATCATACAATAAAAAGAATAATAATAAACACCTGCTCTCTAGTGTACTTGGTTTCCTCAACCATGTATTCGCCAGTTGGCAGCAAACTACTATTTTATCTGTGACTAATGCTTTAGGTTTTATGATATTCCTAGAATGCAAGGTTTCAAGTTTCTGTGTGGCAGCTTTCCTTCCATGCTAGTCCCTGATAACTATTCAAATTATTGGCTCCCGCCCACTGGGTTGGTCTCAGTCAAGATCAGAATAGGGAAAGCCTTCTGTTGCCTTAGGCAAGACTCCAATGGACAATACACTCCATATATGGTCCAAAGCTTTACCATTAGGTAGAGCACAACCATCTCATCAGCACTTCCTAACCATGAAGCTGCTGCGCGTTTGTTATTTGTTAATCCGCTGGTACTGATTCCAAGGGCTTCCCTAATCTCCCTGGAGACCGTTTATTTCCAAGTATGCCTTATTTTTATCAATCCGTGTTAATCGGTATATTTCCTTGGCTTATTTTTCTCTATGCGTCACTTTGTTTTCAGTCAGCTCCGGCCCCTGAAGTTCCTGTGACTACCTGTATCCACAAAGGTATGTGTACCCTGTTTGTTACATGCTATGTGTTACTGCACAAATCGCCCCAAACACACAATTTGTGTGTTCCCTGACAGATCTATTGCCTTGTGCACTTCAGACAAGCTGACAGAGTAGAGAATGCTTATATCCCAATTTGAAACCATCTCTATACTGCACCACTAGGAGATTAATCACAGGAGAGCTAATGTAAAATACTCAAAGCGTAAACTGTGCATTAGCAATTGTGCTACTGTAGTTTAGGGTTCAGATATTTAGGCAGATACTACCTGCATAATGTGTTACCGGATAGTTGTTGCGCTTTGGTAATATGCGATTTGCCACGCAGAACACCACAATCCAAACAGGACACACATCCTTTTGGGAAGCTTTGACCTTTTTTAGTTGCTGATCGATATACTGACAATTTGAGAACAGAATACATGACGCTATACCTAATCAGGCTGGATAACCTAGCAACAGCACGAGGGGAATATACCAACCGAATATCACGGATTTTGACAAGAAAGAATCATGTGTCTTGAAAATGAGCAGTGGTCGAAACACGTGTCAGCAGAGAGCAGTCTAAGGGTAAACAAAAACTCCTCGTTAGCATTAAGAATGCAAATCTGTTTGGAGGATTAATTTAAGGAGAAGAGCATAGCACAGAAAGTACATTTATTATTCACCACTTGCATAGTCTATCATAAGCTTAGAAAGGTTAGCACTGCTTGAAGATGGTGTAGGTAACTTAAGTACGGAAATGTACAACCCATTAAAAGAAAAACATAGAAAACATTATGCCCTCAGCCAACAAGTCGCTGGATCGCTTTTACCATTGCTTCTCATGTATAATCAGTGATTGTTACATGTTTAACAAACTGCAAGACTTTGGCGTCACCATGATTCATCAAAATTGACCTTTTTGCTTTCAACTTGTTTTTATTGAAACCATTTTTCTTGGAAAAAAAACTATTCAAACAAGTCACCAGTGATATTACATGCTATATGAGTAGCAAGGCATGATTGTGTATTGTGGGAAAACTGAAGGTGTCTCACCCGCCAGTCCCCGGGATCTGTCATCCAGGTGGCCAGTACACAGTCATCGCTTTTGGATACAGTTCCTAGGGGTGGTCCAGTGCGGGAGGATCATCTGGGAGAGGGGCCCACAGGGAGTGGAATCGGGACACTGGAAGGGGAGACGCAGTATACCCTTCCTTGCAACACCTTTTCGCCAACCTACCAGGTAGGATACCTAGGAACTCAAACCCCCGCCCCTTTCCTGACACATACACTTTCTCATGGACAGCTCACTGGGAGTGAAAACAGACTAACACCCGAGCCATATACCTGGCATGTCCCGACACAAGAGTCAAGCACTTACTGATAATTACACACACCCGACTTCGATCGCACTTCCCCACACAGATAAAATGCGGAGGACGAAAGCGCACTCTGAGCAAGGCAAAACACACGAGGAAGCAGCAGTTTCCCCTTGGACTTTTGGGACCGGGAATTAAAGTGGAAGAAAGGTGCATTGTGTGTCGAAGGTACACGGGGCTCTCCCGCAGCAATAACCAGGGTGGGGAGGAGAGACTGCCGCTGTGGTACTGTCGTTGGCTCCTACAACAAAGCACCAGTAAAGTCAACGCAGCCAGTGAGTCGGAGAGACTGCTAGCCGACAGGTCTGTGTTAGGACCAAGGTTGCACGTGGCAACATTGTATGAAGAAATCTGCAAAGAATAGAGTGTAAGGCGTATGTGATGAGCAACACGAATATAATTGAATATCCAAGGGGTAACTGAACTTTTGAAACCAAGATAGAAACCGTATACAGAGGGTTCCGGCATCACACGGGTTCTCATTCAAAGATCTCCTTTAGATATTCAACTGAGTGTAAAATTGTGAACTGTGAAATCAAAGTGGTCCTGCAACGGGTCAAGCCAAACCATGTGCACATACAAAAGTCTTTAATACCTAATACGAACTGTAATTGGTCCGAGCCCGGCTGAGGTAGACAAATTGTGTAACAGGGGTCTGACCCCCGCTCAGAGGGATTAACAGTGAGTCACCCGAGAAAAGATATTCTATAAGCATTGGAGAAGAGGACCTGAGGCCGGAAGCAGGGGTTCCAAACTAAAGATTGTGGTAGAAAAGGGATCTGAGCCTGGCTGATGGGGATCCAGGGTGAAGAGTGAATCGCCCGACTTGAATATTTGTAAAGGAACCTTTCACTGTTTTGATATATCAGGCCCTCTGAATCAAGAGACTGATGGACTTCGGCACAGACGCCCCGATGTTGGTAATGGAACTGTGTCCTCGTGCCGAAGAAGCCCAAGTGTGTGCTATGCTCGAGTGAACCGCCTTGTCTCGTGCTGAAAACATGGGCAAGGGAGGCCAACGGCCTAAACATCCTGACTTATCATTTTTGTGAACACCTTTCTTTTTCATTAACATTACCCCACACTATTTGTAAATTAGCGGTAAGAATTGGCAATAGTTTTTTTTTTAGTAGAGGCCCTTTTATTTTGACGAGATGCCACTAGGACTGCGTTATTTGATGGTCGCAGCTTGCTCCCATCTTAGATTTAGGTTTAGATAGGCGTTTATCAGACCCTTGATAAAGTTCAATACAGACCCTTAAACCGTGGTTACTGGTGTATGTCTTACTTTGATACCATGCCTTCCTTACAGTATCCCAGTCTTATTTCATCCTCTTAGCTAGATTAAGGGATGAGGTTGGAACAAACTTATTTAAACGGGAAACGAGAGCATACAACGCATTTAATTTGATTCAGTTTTATTTAAGAGGTTTAGACAAACAGAAGTTACCAAACAGAACGAAAATGCACTTTTGAAATTGGGAAATACATGAAGTCGGTTCATAAAAAAGGACAGTTCAAAAGCTTAAATTTGTTAGATGTCAAGCAAGCTGCATCCATGATTTGCTTTAAGACGAAAGTACTAGAAACAATAACTGAAATGAAATTGAGTCAAAGCTTATTCTGCGTAGTAAGGTGTGTTGGTTGCAGATCACTTGGACCCTACAATTAATTGGGGTGGGTTGTATTAGAAAGCAAATTATCAATGTCATTCTATTTTCCTATTAACATATTGTATAAAAAAGCTGGCGTGGCTTGACGTAAATGAGAACGTATTCGTATCCAAGAATCCATTGTCTCAAGAACCAATAATCCTGCAATTTATCCTGAATCATTAACTTGATGGAAATTATAAACTACTGATTCCACTATATATACATATACAATACCCTTTACAATGGGAAAACCTGTTTATGTGTACGCTTCAGCAGCTTGCATTGGAACATGGCTGCCGAAGTGATGGGCATCATGGAGTGTTGCAGATACCCTCAGCAGTGAAGGAGATCATAATCATTCTAACTGGTCCTCTGTAACGCTCACCTGATTCCCGTAGAGGCGCCGGTCTTGACTGAGCGTCTACCGTATCTTCAAAGGTGATGTGTAACACACGGCTGGCTCTTTGGGCTGGACCTCTGTGCACTGTATGCCTGACTCGAAGGGTAAGATGTCTGCAGATAGAAAATATGGGATTAAGGAACTGGGTTATTGAATGTCTCTCTCTTCTTCCCTTTCTCTTCTCCTGTAGAACCCCAAAGGTTAACGCTCTCACCTTAGGTAAGTGAACGCTGTGCTCTCCATCTGCCTCGGGGCAGGGTGCTGTAACCAGTTTCTTCACTGGATAAGGGGAGCAGGCCTCTTGACTTCAGAGGACTGCTGTCCGTCGTTTACTGCACGAACGGTAAGTTTCGAGTAATTCTAATGTCTTTAAAGTCTTTAGTAATGATGTTTCTTGTTTTGCAGGGTTCCGGCGATGGCGGATGACGGGCTGAAGTGAGTTGAAGATGGAGCCCGTGTGATGAATAGAAGTGCCTGGAAGCACGCAAGTAAGCGCTTGTTGCCTGCTTCACGATGCGCTCTAACTGTCTTTTTATTTTGCAGGTACAAGTTCGGAGCGGCTGCAGGGTGCCGGAATACCCACTGGGTTAGATGTGGAAAGGAGTAATGGCACGTGAGTATTAAAGTTCCCCAATGTCTTTAAACGCACCTTGTTTTGTCTTTCAGATGCGGGATGCAGCGCCGAAGGCCTCCGGAGCGTGCAAAGAGTTGGTAAGCTTTTGTCTTTCAGATGCCGGAATGCAGTGTGAAGACCTCCGGAGCGCACGAAGAGTAGGTAAGCCTTTGTCTTTCAGATGCCGGAATGCAGCGCGAGGCATTGGTGACAGCCGATGGACCAGGTAAGTGAAGAGCTGTCACTGAAGACCGTAATGCTAACCTGTTCTTTCTTGTCTTTATAGGTGTTGCTGAAGACTGGATTCAGGATGGTAAGCCTTTTTCCTTAGGCCCAGGATCAGATGCAGAAGACACGATGAGCGTTCTGCTGCAGAGGATGCAGAATAACGCAAAGCAAGATTCATCCATCGGGTGTGGTTTAAATAGCCTCCTGTAGTGCTTAGGTGTCTCCTTCCACAGCCACGCCTAGGGAAGAAAAGAGTTCCTGCTTTCCAGAAGAGTTCCAGTGTTCTGAATCTAGGGAGTGGCTCCTGCCCCACCCAACAGGAAAAGTAGTTCCAAACAGAAGAGGATCAGAGGCTCAACTGGCAGGCAAGTAAGCAGCATGGTCTGCTGCAGGTAAGTCCACCCAAGCATTATGAGCCCGGCGCTTCCAGCGCTGGGACTGGGAATATTTATGAGCCTGGTGCCACTGGCGCCAGGACTGGGTCCAAAAGGTCGCAATTGGGACTGGTTGGCACTCGGAACCTGGGTTATGGATCTGCTTCCAAGGGAGTTGGGAAAACCCTGACCTTTTGGAAGCAGAGATCATGACATCCTCTGAAGCTAGGAGCACACTGGATAAAATAACAGTGCAAGGATTGGCAACTTATAACAGTTATGAGCTTGTGGCCCCTTCCAGGTGATGGTGACACAACATTTCCATTGTAGGATGCAGTCTAAGTTAAGATGTCCAGTGGGAGAGATGGGCAACGTGGGACATG
The DNA here is from genome assembly GCF_040938575.1 of Ambystoma mexicanum. NCBI lineage: Eukaryota > Metazoa > Chordata > Amphibia > Caudata > Ambystomatidae > Ambystoma > Ambystoma mexicanum. Next base: position 510,078,318 of record NC_090927.1, on the reverse strand, counting down.
TTGAGAGATGGATTTCCCCACACTCTGCACCTCATATCCTACTCGCTTGCCAGCCATGTGGGGACTTCAAATTGTCACGGGCCAGAAGGTGGCCTAGCCTTCATTTTATCAGAGAGGTTGGAGGGCTACTCTGCGAGCTGGCAGCCCCTTCACACTTACTATGATCTCTCCATCAGGATATTGTTGGTGTGGCACCAATCAGTAATTGAGTACACAGTGTGTGTTAAATATGATTTCTTCTGACAATGCTCCTTCCTGATTAACAAATGTCATTTGTGTGGTCCTTGAGCTTGAAAACGCTGTAAAGAACCTCAGTTCAGCATGCCCCAAAAATAAAGTGAGATTGTTCTCTGTTCTTGCAGTCTTTGGAATGCCATGCCTTTGAAGCTGCAGGCTTGCTAAAATGTATTCACTTTCTGAAGAAACCTTAAACCTTATTGCTTTCTACTTGTGAATAATACACATTCCAGGCTTTCGACGACTTGAAAACTTTGGCAGTGCGTACACTCTATAAATGCTCTTTTGTTTTGTGAGGCACTAGCCGGGAACGTAGTTGCATCATAGCACTCTAAATGAAACAGAAAAAGGATCAACTTCAATTGGAGCCAGATACCTACTGAGTCAAGAGATCCTGGACAGGCATGGTCTTCCAGTTGGCTGTACAGTAGACTGTACCCTAGTTCAAACACAGGGACCAATCAACTGGCCAAGATCAATAAATTACAACCCTTGCATCAGATGCTCCTGACCCATCTTCATTTATTTTGGGTTTTAAGCTGCAGCTACCCACCTTATCAAACTCGAATGTAGTGTTCCAGATTACAGCTGAACCATGTGTACATCTCTTCACCCCCTCCAACCCCCCCGCATTCTATTTATTATGCAAAGGTGTGGAGCCCCCACATGTTGCCTTCTAGGATTTCACTTTGCTGCTTAGCTGGGGAAAAGGCTGCATAGTTGTCATCAGGCCATTGCAGCATAGTTACTAACCCATTAATCAGTCTGATAGAACAGAAAACATCACAGCATTCAAAGACCTTCAACTTTGCTCCTCACAAACCGCGCAAATACAGACAAGACTAATGATCAGGTGGGCACATAGCGTTCATTGTAGAAAACCAACTGGTCACTTTTACTGCGGAAGCAGCTCTGCAGAGTGTTTATCAAAGCACAGGGGAAATCCTTTGAGAAGATAATATCCTGATATATTACACAGCCTGCGATAGCGGCCGTGCAGTTATGGTTCAATTGCTAATCCCATAGAAAGAGCAATTTTTCGGCTTATAACTTTGTTCCCCCTGGACGAATTCTCACCAAACTTTGCAAAAAAAAGTATATGGCCCACTTTCCCATAGAGTGAATGGGAAAAAAAACTGGACGGATTTGCACCAAATAGCACAGTTCAAATGTTTGATTCTATGGGTGTGTTATGCTGCGGTGGTTGTGGCCAGCCGCTAGAGTCTTGGGTGCATGGCCGAAGGTGCAATTTACATCAGTTATATTTGAAAATTTGAATGGACCTGACAGTTCTGTATCAAAGTAATTTTTTCGGAGTGTGTGTTGCTTCTTTGAAGAAGTACTTGAGTTACTTTGAGCAGTAGATTCTTCTTTGGTTGTTGTAATTGATGAGGTATTAGCTTCTTTTACTCTCTTTGCAGGATATGCAGTGAGATCCTGTTTTGTTTCTGTTTGAAGTAGTTTTCTTTTACAACGATTTGCTTTTTGTGGAACAGGATAGTTTTTAGATGGGGGGACTACAGTGAATGTAGTCTATTGTATTCTAGAATGCAAGGTATATCAGCATTTACTTTACTTGCATCAAAGTTGATTAGAAATAGACCGTCAAGTGTACGTGAGCGTGATCGTGCTACATAGCTCATGCCTTCTTTAAAGACTGTGTTCCCAATATCTATCAATGCTTTATCTAGGGTAAGACCTTGTGATTTGTTAATGGTCACTGCGTATGCTAGAGTTAGAAAAAATTGTTCTCTGCCTACGTACATGTCTTTGAAAAGAAGGCATCGGGCTGTTGAGCGTCCTATCCTTTTAACTTCTGATAGTTTCTCAAAGAGAATATTGACATGTTCCAAGTGCTCCATTAACTAATCCTTGCTCCACGTCAAGGGTACGTTTAAGGATTACTCTACAGTTTAAAGATAATTTTAATATTTTCTCTAAACCAGCTGTGTTGGAGATAGAGTTTTCTAAGGTAATTAGTCTTGTTGTGGCTTGTTGACACATGGGTAGTGTCATACCATGTACGTCCAGTTTGTCTGTGGAGCAAATTTCAATTATTGGTTGCATTTCTTTTTGCAACATTGTTTCATTGAATTTTGAACAGCTTGCAAGAGTTGGCATCAAGGACATACAATTGCCATTTTTATGTGCTAATTTTTCCATAACATCAGTAGCACATGAGTTATGGCCATAGAGTGCACGGATGTGCCGGGTTTTTAATATTGATTGTGCTTCTTGAGGTAGTACACCAACTCTAATACTTTTTAAAATGTTGCCGTATGTGACGTCTGCAGACTGGCACATGTTTTCTGTTAATTCTCTGTATTGGAAATGTTGCCAAAGGTTGACATTTCCTATGCTGCCAACAGTTTTACGGCAGAGTTTGTGCACTAGGGTTTTAAAAATAGGTTCACCTTTCACTGGTGTCAATTGAAGATCTCCGAAAACAATAATGTGTTTTCCTCTTCGTAGTCTGTTTTGAGTACCTCTTGTAATCCGAGGTGAATCAAAGCCAACATTAGGTTGGAGACCATGCTCACTTCATCTATTAGTAGCATTTTCATTTGTTTCAGCACTCTCTATAGTTTCATTGCAGCTTCTGTAGGAAGTTTGTAATAATCTAATTTGTTTTGGTGTTCTACTGGAAGGAGTAGTAATCAGTGTAAAGTGACACCGCCTATGTTGTAGGCAGCTAAACCTGTGGGGGCAGTTACAACAGCTGACAGTTTGTGGTTTGTCAACTGTTGAAGGAACTTGCTGATGATTTTGATTAAGAATGTTTTGCCTGAACCAGCTTGACCACTGCCGTATAGTAGTATAGGTTTGTAGTTTTGGCAGGTACAGTTTTTATTTTCATGTTGTACACCATGTTCAATTTGTTTTGTTACTTCTTGGAAAATGCTACGCTGCTCATTGTTCAGTTGAGATTTCAGTACAGCAAAGTCTTCTGTAGCTTGTTCATACGGACACATGTTTTCTACTTCTGTCATGGCTAATTCTGCCTCATTTGCTATTAGTGGCTGTCGCCGTGGTTCTTGACTTCCTGTTACAGAAGCTTGACTACTGTCAGGAGTGTTCACTTCTAGTTGGGCCTGGAGTTCTTCTTCGTGTTGCTGTTTATTGTGCAACATTGTTTGGTACTGTGTAAAGTTTACGTCTGTTATAGTGCTTTCATTTGCTTTGAAAGCGTCTTCCTAGGAGTCATACATATCCAGTAACTTCTTTTTTTCTCCATGGTTTAAAAAGTTGTAGCAGGGACATGTAATACAGTTCTTTAGGTTGAGGAGTTTTTAATGACAATTTAATATGATTAATTAAGCCGCTTTTGGTAGGTTTCATTAAGCTGCCTTCACAATTTGCTACTCTGTATCTACATTTCTTTTAATCTGGTTGAATATTACTTTTGTATGTGAAGTTTGGGCTACGTGGTAGAGACACATGGTTTCCAAAGTGGTACTCCTGTTTGGGTAGTATGTGTCTAGTAAATTGTTTTTCAAAATGTCTTGGCTGTTGGGATCATTTGTGGCTATTGTTTCTATGTCCTCATATGATTTGATAACTCTTTTTCTAGATTTAGCAGGACCAAGACCTAGCCATAGTATATTGTCAGATTTTCCATACAAGGCAGTACCGGTTTAACGGTCTGCAGCTTCATAGCAGCCACATTCTCTAGATGAGAGCATTTTTATGCCTAAGCTGTACAATTTCTGTGACAGTGTTTTGTCAGATAGTATATCATCCCAGAGGTCCTGAAGCTCTGTTTTCTCTGCTTTGGTTAAGTAGGCTGTGACATATCGTGCAACTGCAGTGGAATTGGCTGCAATGTACTGCACATCTAGGTTTGCATTCCATAGGAGGGCAATGACTGCATTGTAATCATTAATGTATTTTGATTCTTCTGTTCTTTTTATGTAATATGTGTTCTTAGGTGATTTACCTTTGACACTATGTCTAACTGAAGACATGAAGTTGTTTACTTGACCTGTTGCTGTAACTGGTCTAGGGAAAGCAAAGCAGAATTTGGTGTAGTATTTCCCTTTGTTTTTCTATTTGCGACAACAATATTTCCCACATTTATGTCTTTGAAATTGTAAAATGTATGCATGAAGATCACTATTTGTTGCTTTCAATGGAATTTCACAAGCGACATTTTTCGATAAACTGTAAAACAGTGGCATCACTGTCTTGACCAAATTTAGGAGCATCTTTAATCCATAAAAGCATGTGGATATGTGGTTCTCCTCTGACTTGGTATTCATTTCCCCAAAAGAAGTGTTGCACTTCTCCGAGGGGAGGAACAGTTTTATTACAAATAAAGTGTAGCATAGCAACGGAGCGATGAAAATATCTTGAAACATTAACAGAGGTCTAGAGAGCAGAGTTCTCCAGGTGTTAGTATATCTATGTTTGTTTCGTTTTTGTTTGCTATGCGTAGGAAATCATGAAATCTTCCAATGCATATTCTGCACAACTTAATGTAACAAACCAAGCGTGTGGGCCAAGGTTTCTTATCATACAACGTGCATCTCTGGGACGTCGGAAGCAGTATTCTTTTGTACCACACATGTTTGCTAACAGATTTGTAATGCTTGATTGAACCTCATCTTTTTCTTGCACTTTTTGTACTAATTGCGTAGCTTACATTTTGAAAATGGGTACCTGATTTCAATGTGTGTGCAACTGCATAGCATAGAGTTGCTAGTTCACTTTCAAAGAGGAATAGGTGGAATATGTATTCCAATTTTGGCAGAAAGGGACAATTGAGAAGTGGCGCCCTGACAGGCTTTCAATCCTAGTGTTGGGCTGCAGATTGAGGCAAGGTGTGGACAAACTGCCAAAGTTGCCAACGGTACGTAAATTGTATCTAATGGTGAGTCTGATCTCCCAGATAGTGAGAAATCAGCAGACGCCCCCGCTCTGAGGGGTGATAATGATATTAATATCGAACCATCACCTTTTTTGGAGCAAATACGATGCTACAAAAAAGGAAACCGGCAAGCTGCAATCGCAGCAATGAAAAAGGTCAAATTTCAAGTTCCCCTTGCAACAAATATCTGAATCCCAGGTCCAAGCCCTGGGGCACAAGGGGTGGTAAACCTCACAGGAGGAAACCCCCCCCACCCCAATGCAGAGTGACCAGAGCTTCCTATAAACAGAATTTAAGGAACCAAAACAGATACATTTAATCTGTAACTTAAGCAGTTACAAACTCTCTTCAGATCAATGCGCAGTCCTCAACAGGGGCCTTTCCTTTGCTCCATCTGGGCAAAATGAATTTGTTCAGATACAAATCGATCTTTTCAAATTCATTCGCAAGATCAAACTCAAAAAAGTACTTTGCTACACAAGTTAAATTCTATAAGAGTAAATCCACTTTACCTAGTCCTTCGGATATCACAATGCAAACTATGCTAAACACACATGTACTTCTCTCTTTGGAAGAATGTGAACAGAATCCATTTGTGGATGTAACTGAGCTTATGCATGACCTTGATATTCAACAACAGAACTTAAAAATGTAAGAATTGTCCAACAAATCTAAATTTGTACCAATTTTTCCAAAAGACAATGTAATTGATACCTTTCATCAAACTGTTCTGAATGATATCCCTCGATTACAGGATAACTCCAAAGGTAAAAAAGGCAATACCAGACATAATTCATCACTTTCCGAACAAAAGGCTTTGCGCGAATTAGCAGCCTTAGATTCATTAATCATTAAGGAAGCAGACAAAGGGGGAAATGTAGTGATCATGGACAAAAAGGAGTGTATTGCAATGGGACTGAAACATCTTGGCTCTCCAGGTTGCTACGAACAACTTCCCCCCAATCCTTTACCACAGTTGAAAACAGCAATGTGCAAACTAATTTCTACCTGGCACTCTCGTGGATTACTGACTGATGTTGAGAAGCAGTTCCTTTTAGTAGATGGTCCCACTAAGCCCACATCTTATTTTTTGCCAAAGATACACAAGCCATTTGATACTATACCTGAGGGTTGACCAATACTCAGCGGCGGAGGAGGCATATTGGAACCCTTATGTATTTACATCAATGAATGCTTATCTCCACTAGTCATTACTATACCGACCTTCCTTAGAGATACAATGCATACATTACAAATATTGGAAGAACTTGAAGTTAAATCTGGATTACTTTTGGTAACGCTTGATGTTAAGGCTCTATACACTTCAATAGACCACGATAAAGCGATTGTAAGTGTAGAATACATTTTCAGGGGTCATTCGGCATCATTTTTTGATCATGTAGAAATGGTAAAAGAATTTCTGTCTTGTGCATTATCCAACAATGTGTTTTGATTTAATAATGTGTACTATAAACAGTGTATCGGAGTTGCTATTGGTGCGAGCTATGCCCCTGCACTTGCTAATATTTTCATGCACCATTACGAACAACAGTTTGTACTTGTCAAGAATCCTTTTGTACAATACATCCATATTTGGAAAAGTTATATAGACAATGTGATCATGGTTTGGACAGGTACAGTGGATTGTCTGAATGGATTTGTCTCATTCTTGAATACCAATGTATGGGGAATCCAATTCACTCATGAATATAGTCCTGCTAGTATTAACTTTTTAGATCTTAGGATTAGTCTATTAAATAACAAGCTTGTGACTAAAACATTTCGTAAATTAACAGCAGTGAATTCAGTGTTACACGCCTTAAGTTGCCACAAGAAGGCAGTTATTCGTAACATACCAAAAGGGGAATTCATCAGAGTTAGAAGAAATTGCTCGAATGATGAGGACTTCAAAGAGGAATGCCAATTTATACGTAGGCAATTTTTGACAAGAGGTTACGATAACAATATTGTGAAAAAAGCTGAAGCATCAGTCATGGGTCTGAAGAGAATCGATCTGCTTACTCCCAAAACTAAAGAGAATGCACCTTACAGTAATAAACTTCAATTCACCACGAGGTTCAACGCAGATAGTTCAGAACTAAACAAAATTGTTAAACATTGGCATTTACTGAAGCTAGACCAGGATATCGTATCTTGGTTGGATCCTCTGCCTAGATTTATTTTCAGCAAGGCAGGGAACCTTAAAAATATTTTGTCTCCCTCATTTAAGGCTAACAAACAATTACCAAAGACTTGGCTTAGCCAGCCCAGCAGTCATGGCTTCCACAAGTGTGGAAGTTGTTCCATATGTGACTATGCTTTGGAAACCACTATAATTGACTTTGATAATCTGGGTTCACACCGAATCAATTCTTTTATCAATTGCAATACAAAATTCAGTGTTTACTGTATCTTGTGTGTGTGCGGTCAGCGCTATATTGGCAGTACCATTAGACCATTAAAGATCAGAATACGTCAACATCTCGCTACCACCTCGAATCAGGACTCCAAATATCCATTAGAAACACATTGGCAAAAAGAACATTAACTAGATAATAAGTCCAGTATTAGATTTGATGGCATGGCAAAAGTCTCCTTGCTGCAACGTGGGGATAATCTTATCCTTAAACTGAGACAATTAGAAGCAAGACTCATTTGCCAATATCGCACGGTCGTACATGGACTCAACACTGACCATGAATTATCTGTATTCCTCTAACTGATGCTAAACATATGCATCACCTTCGATTGTGGATAACTATCCAGGTTTATGTACAATACATTTATGTATTTATGATTAGTATACATCATTGTCTCGCCTGTTTACTGTACTTGCCAAAATAACTCATTTATTTACATAGGATCTCCCTATGCATGTCACTCTCTGTAGACATGAAACCTAAGTGAGACGGTGACATTTAGACAGGGACCTAAGATTACCAACTGGGTTATACATGGTGTTTGTATCCATTCAAGGAATAGGCATATACATGCATACCCATTGTATGGGGTTTAATGATTTGCATTAGCCCAATTTCACTTGCATCCATGTGCATGGGTTAATTTTTTTTTATAGTATGAGAGGAATTGTTTCTTCCTCTAGTCTGCAAATATTGGAACACCAAATTGAGGTTCAGATTAATATCGTTATATTTTCACTTTCAATTTTACTAAATTTGAGGTAGATAAACTTAACCGCAATTCTGTCTGAATTGGCTTGCTTAATTTAACGATTACTAAACAACTAGGCAATGCATATACATATCAGTGCTTAATTCAACAAGATAAAATGGAAGCATGTTATGAATGTGCCGATTCTCACTATACATCTAACATGGCGGCTATAGTAATGCACACGAAGCTTGCACAACGGTCTAGCTCTGTTATGAACATACAAGTCTAAAACACGGCGCCCTACGGCGCATGACGCTCCAGCTCGAGTTCACACAGGCGGAGATGCCGGTGAGTAATGGTCTTTCGCGCAAGCCCCTGGACTTCACAATTAGCCTGGGGGGGCTGCGCAGGTGACCGTCTAGCCTTGCCTAATCTATTAATGAGTACCTAATTAGGTTTTCTTGTTCTCTGTTTCCATCTCCCCGTCTCTATGTGTAATCGTTCTGCGAATATGGACCACAGACATCTCAATTCCTCAACACAATGAAAGCGTTTATATAGGTACGTTTACAACGCCAAGGTAAAATATGTGCACTTTTTAAGTGCTGGTTTTATTTTATGAAGTAATTCAGTGACATAATTAGGTTGGTTGTGACTGGTTGTTTTTCTCCTTAAATAGTGGAGCCCACTGTAATTATTGTGCTTCAACTTGAAATAGCCTATTGGTAAGCACTTCATGGCATTTATTAATTATGCAATTTTTAACTGTAGTCTCAATTATACAGCATTATATGCACGCATACTAAATAACACCAATACTTTTCAATTAAATCTTAGTCAGGTTGACTAATCTCGCGGAACCCAAGGTAATGAAATGATTTTTCTCATTCGTTGAATTTGGCATGAACATTAACTGGAGAGACAATTTATATGTTATTTAAAAAAAAAAATCTTGGTTGTCAACTAATTTCACGGTGGTTATTTTTCATGTCTCCATTTCCCCTTGTATAATTTTCTGTGGACTTTGCTATTGTGGATGCACCACACAATATCCATTTTCATAATGTGATACATGATCCCCCATGCTTGGATCTGTTTTTGTTGTTTCATTTATAATTTTTTATGTCTAATTGTGTTTAATTTATTTTTGCATCTTTTTAAATATTTGTGTAATGAATTTTCAGCCTCTGATGACGAGCGCCTCAGCTCGAAACACGTGTCGGGCTGTTCAAGGCTGTTCAATTAAAATTCATCTACAATTGTGATTGTAATTGTGTTTTGTGAGCAGACGACAACAGGCAAACTACCCCTTGATACTAATATGTATTCCACATTTTGTCCAAATCTGGGATCTTCAGAATACATTTGTAAAGAGCGATATTCTGATGCTGCTATCTGAGTGGGTCTATCATCGTACCTTCCTCCTTTCTCAGTAGGAAAGAGTAGAGGAAAGGCACATGCTTCTATACTTTTTTCCCCATGTGCCCATTGTTGATCCTTTGGTTTGTCGCTTCTATGGTGTCTTTAGAGTATAATGGATGAATTGTAAAATGGTCCAAAATATTGGATACTGTAGCAGGATCTAGAAGTTGAAATTGACCAGTTTCTGGTGACTCTTGAATTATTTCAGTGGTTTCTCTCAGGTTTTCTTCAATATTAATTTCTTTGTAGCATTGATTATTGTCTTTCAGATATTGCAAGGCTTGTCCAACTTTATGTAAGTCCACGAGTTGTTGCCAAATTATTTTGTCTTTTGTAGGTACACCATTTACTAAGACAATTAGAGATTGATCTATTGGACGTTGCACTCCCAGAGTGTGCACATTTTCTTTCAGATATAATGGTAAATAAACTACTTTGCTACAAATGCCTTACACCAATTCAGAGGGAGGTAATTTTGCTGTTTTTGGTTGAAGGCGTATTATTGCTTGAAATGGGTGCACTGTTTAAATTATGATGCTCTCATATAAATTGAGTTGTTGGAGGGGTTTTGGTAGTGGGAATAATTCAAGTTATTTGTGATAGCACGTGAAGGAGTTTGGTTGTTAAGTTTTGCAGTGCATTAACTGCAAAGTATTAAGGGGTCAGTTATTTCGTATTTGTTTTCTGCTATAAGGTAGAGAGCTAATTCAAACCATTTGGAATCTTCATTGTCTTGTATTTTATATGTTACGTCTATAGTTTTTGTGTTACTTTTATAAAAAGTTCTGCGGCAACACACATATATGGTTTGGTACTTCAGCGGATGTACTTTAATTTTAGTATTTCTTTTTTGTATGTGTGTAGTAGAAGGTTGCCATCTGTACAATTGTTGCTAGTCTGTTGTAAAGCTATTGCATTTTGTAAGTGGCTTTCATTTCCAAAATATTTTCTCTGGATATGCTCTATTTCTTCGAGTAGGTCTTTGGCTGTACCATGTAGAAGATTATTTAAATTGTCTAGTACTAAAGCAGGACTTTTAGCGTAGTACAGTTTATGGACTAGATTTCTTACAGTTGAATGACGTGTTGATATCATTTCGATATGATGGAAGGTGCTTTTGCAAATAGGTCCTGAAATGCAGGCTAATGAATGTCCTTGTAGTCCTGTGTATTTGCGAACTGGACAGGTATCCATATTTTGTAGTAGTTTCATTTTGATTTTGTCTTTGTCTTTTACATTCTGATTGAGGAACTGGCGTTAAGATTTTAAAGATTGTTTGGCAATGTTACACATTGACGTGCACAGCCGTTTGTACACTGGACCTTCTGGTTCAGTCGAATGTAGATGTGACACTGAGTTTTCTAGGGATATTTTTGTAAGTAGTATTTCTTGTTCCATTACGGTATTATTACGTTTTTCATACCCTCGTCCACTGCTATGTATGGCAATTGTGTTTGTTTGCTTATGGTTCTGTGCTCATGGTGTGACTCCATTCACCTCCACAGATTGTTCTACGGTAGGTTTAAGGGTTGTGGATGATTTCTCTCTTGTTTTTATAAGATTTTGAAGGACTCTGTGGCGGAACATTTTTTGTAAAATACTTTTTTTGGTATGGTTACTTGCCACTACATCAAGATTTATAGGAGAGGCGTTAGCAGTAGTCGTAGCTGAATTCTTGTTAATCACTTTCTGTTTCGTTTTACATTTTGAAAGAGGAGGCAAAGTTTCTGTACTGGAAGCTTGTTTTGTTTCGCTTAATAACTATTAGATCTTTTGTTTGAACTTTTTATACAAATTCTGCTAGAGATGGATGCTTATTTTGGACACTTGATTTGCTCTACTTCTGCGTTGCTTTCTACGGACTTGCTTTTTGGTAGGCATTCTTTGTGATCTGTTGGAAAACAAGAAGGTATGGGTTGGGCTGTTCTGCAATGTATGTGCGCATGAGTGTCTGAGTATGATGGTAAGGATGTATGTGGAAGTGTGTGATTGTGTAATGGGCAGCTACAACTAGTTGGGAAGGCTATTCTTGTATTTGTGTGTTACTATACTGGGGTTCAGAATTAAAACAGTTCTTTGTTCTGCAATACTAACATTCTAGGGGCTGATTTATGGAATGTGTGCGACGAAAAACAGGGATGTGTGTGCCATTCTGCCTGCAAATCCCCGTTTAAGAAATGGGGATTTGTGGGCAGAATGGTGCACAAATCCTCCTTTTTCGGTGCACAAATTCCATGAATCAACCCCACAGTATGTTTGAGTAACAGTTAGAACATTATGGTAGTATTGTACTTACTTTTTTGTTTGGAATTAGCAGGTTTCCTCTGAGTTGTTGTTTGTACTTCAGATGCTGCTGCTTTTCAGGAGAGTGGTCTTCACTGCAATTGTAAAAGAAAGAAGTTAGTAATTTTGTGTGTTTATAGCACTGTTAATTTAGACGTTGATTTTTATGTTTTTGTAGTAGTATTGTTTGATAACTGAACAGTGTGTGTGTATGCAGTTTCCTTTGACTATGTGCATTTTAGTTACAATCTATTAGTTCAACATGCTTTGCAAATGAGTATAATACTAAGCGTATGAAACTCACTTGATTTCTTAAGGCTGTGTTATTGGATGTTTGGAGATAGAAGAAATAATCATACTTATGTTGCTATTTTTATAGGGTAAATGGCAGAAACTGTATAGAAAAGCATGTAATGTATGCATTTGTGAAGGTGTGGGTAATAAAGCAGAAGGATGTGATGTAGAGGCAGTGGTGTTATTTCAGCAGGGAGCTTTTTAATGATAGTGCCTAGCTGCGTGAGTGTATAAAGATGCATGAACTTATCCTGGCGGTGTGTAATTTAATAATAGACTAAGTGTTTTTCTAGAATTATACTGTTATTTCTCCCATCTTTTAATATTAAATTACACTTTTTTAGATAGCTGTGTGTGTAAAAAGAATTTAGATAGCAGACAGGTTTGGAAGTGACAGTTGATTACAGCAGATGGGAAAAATGACAGCAAGTTCATTTTACAGGTTATAGAGGTTAAGTGGTAGTTACTCTGTTTATATGCATTTATAAGAGTTGTACATGTACTGTGCAGAAAAAATGCATACCTGTAGTTTGTATTCATGCATGTGGATATGCATGCAGCTGCAAGTAGAAATCTTGGAGACGTGTACAGTAGTTTTTGTAGTAGGTGCTTTCCAATGAAATGAGACTTGTACTCAGACTGATCAACAGTACATTTGAAGTGCTGAACTGGGATGATGGAGTTAGATGTAGAGGTCTTGGATGTGATTAGTGGATGGTTGTGTGACTGCTTAGCTGTATCCAATGAGGGAATGGCACAGAGAGTGAAGTGGAAATGGTAAAAGGGCTGCCTAAGAGTTACGTGCTCCACAGACACTGCAGCTGTCCACAGACAGGGCGTGCCATATCCAGGGTTTTCCAGCAAATCCAGCATGGAAAGGGAACTGTAGGGATTAGCCAATCAGGTGTTGAGGTTGTGGATTTGTGCTGAAAGAGGCTGTGTGTAGTGAAGATGGCAGAGGTGGAGGAAGTCAGGGTGTTGGTGGTTGAAGATATGTTTGTGCATGGTTTACAGCAGTATGCTCAATGCAGGCATGTGGCAAACAATTTTGATGTAAAAGGAGTGGAGGTGGTGTGGAGCACTGTGCCCGATTGCAATGTACAGGGAATTGTACAAGTTTGTGAAGATAGGGGCAAGATGAACAGTCCCCATGTGGTAGTTTTGCACTGTGGTGCTTTGCATTTGGGCTATGTCAGTGCCCCTACTTTGTTGGCAGATTTGGAACACTTGGTTCAAGCAGTAATGAACGTGCGTCCAAATGCCAGTTATTTTTTCTGAATTAGTACATAGGGCAATATGGGACAATAGTTCTGTTTTTTGTCCTCAGCAAAACATTGCTAGGTGTGCAATCAACCGAGGCATGTTTGCTTTCATGCTTAGAGCTGCTATGTTTTTCTCTAATAATGAGAGTATTGATTCCAGTATTGTGGTTTATTTTAACCAAGATGGCATTTCTTTATCTTTTATGGGAAATGACATGCTGTTTTGGAATGTAAGGGTTGTTTTGGAGAAGCTTATGTAAAGATTTTAGGAGTAAAGAAAAAAAAATACACAATAGGCGTCTGTCAAGCATCTGCAACTAAAAATAAAATGGCTCTTTTCAGAGCCAACCTCAAAGGGGAAATGGGCACACTATTAAAATGTAAATGCTCAGATTTTCGATATGTCTGCGGACATGGCGGTAGTCCGCGGACACCGCATATTACATATAGGGATTTTGGGCTGGAGAGTGATGCAAATGAGAGAGTAGAGCAAGGGATTGGTCAATAAAGTTTAGTGGGTGTGTTGTGTAAGGAGAGAGTCTGTCAGGAAGTCTTTTTCCTGGGAGAAGAACAGATAGCTATGGCTGTGTATTTAAGAAAACAGATTAACTGGATTTTGGGAGACTCATGGATACATTGGTTGGCGGTGCATGCAGAACACTGTAGTAGCTACAGATCTCGTATTCCCTCATGTGGAAGTGCACTGGCATGGAGTGCGTGGAATGAAGTGGCGGGACTTGGTACCTCTATGTGCTATTTTGGAGACACAGCATCATCCAGACATAATTATAATTCATTGTGGAGTGAACAGTTTAGGACATGTGTCTGGAATTTCTTTGCAATTTGCAATGAAAGAAAGACTTGGGAAGGTAATGGACAGGTTTCCAAATTCCCAAGTAATTTTTTCTCGTATTGCGCAGAGACAAATGTGGCTGCGATCTTCTTCATTTGGTCCACAAATGGAGAAAGTGAGGCGCAATGTCAATAAGGTTGTTTGTGCCTTTTTAAAAGATGTTGGCATGTCCTCTTTTCACAATGAAAATATTATGTTTCGTAGCACATCGCAGAGATGGAGTCCATCTTACTTATGCTGGCAATCAGATGTTTCTGATAAATGTACAAAATGCATTGCAACCTTTTTTGGAATTACAGCAATCCATTTTGCAATAGGTGTTGACCATTTGAAGTTTTTGAAACACAAAAAAACACCACCGAAAGGCTCTTTTCAGAGCAACCACTTCCTCCCAGGGAAAAGTGCAATGGTTTTGATAAGGCAGCACCCCAAAATTTTAGATGTCCGCGAACTGTCCATAGACTTCTAAAAATGCACAGGGCCCTGCTCCATTTATTTGCCACTTCTATTTTTTACCGTGAAAGGCGGCTCTGAAAAGAGCCTTTTCTTTTTGGTTTTTGTTGTTTTATATTTGTTACACACGACACATAAGGAAAGGAGGGTAAGGAAGGGACACCAACCACAGGGATAAGAAAGGGCAGGTGGAGAGAGGAAGATGTAGGTTGGGCCTTATTTAGGTAGGTAGCAGACCTTCTCATGCTCCGTGATCACAGTCTCGAAAGCACTTCGAAGATTCTCCTCCCTTCAGACTACTGCATCGCAGTACATACACAATATTGTGACCCTCGAAAGGTAAGGGTCAACAGCATCATGAATGGCCTGTGAGGCAGCTGGAGGAATGCGCTCTCCCACATGAGTGTCTCTTGTGGTAACAGGAGAGGAAACCGAGGATGTTGTAGAGGAACTCAACCTACTATGTTTATCACAAGGTACAACCTTGCGAATAGCCCCACCGTGGAACGACCTTAGGTGTCACTTCATTGAGGTCATACGAAAGCTGTACGAACCAGGTTTCCCACGACTCAGCACCATGTGGCACTGATTGCAGGTGGCCTTATTCGCACATGCTTTTGGCACTCCACCATGAATGGTAAACAACCGCACACAAGACTCACGGCGAGTGCTGGTAGTAGGGACTTCCCCTACCTCATCCTCTTCATCATCCTCCTCTACATCCTCACGCCATTTCCCCTCTGCAGGCCCTTGGGGAGATGGTGGTGGTGGAGGGGGTGAGGGTGGCGCTGAGGCAGAAGTAGCACCAGCTGGAGCAGCAGCAACCATGGATGCCATCAGTTTAGATGATGGAAAAGCAGCAAGATCAGCAAGAGCAGCAAAAGCTGAAAAAGCAAGTCAATCTGAAGTAGTAGAAAGACAGAATGAGGATGAGCTGTCGGGTGTGGCCTTTCATAGGGGTGCTGGTGCGCGCTTCGCAGACACCCCGCGCTGTCCGCGGACACATCAAACACCCAAAAAAGGCTACAAAAGTTCCAAAAAGTATGTAGATCACCAGGGACATTGTCTGGGACATGTGCAATGGTGAACTTCTACTGTAAAATACTTTGGATTGTCCAAAAAAGTACTTTTAAAATGTTCAGGAACCCAGATAGTGTCCGCAAATCAGGACACACGCTCAGCGTGGGTGCGGTCACATGATGACGTCGCGAACACGTTCGCGACTGGGACGGCTGTCCACAGTACACCAAATGTGCAGGGATGGTTGTGCGCATGCGCGCAGCTGTTCTACGGACAGTGTTCGGATCCTCAAACTAATTAAAAGTGCGACGGACAGTTATGGACAGGTGCAATGTTCGTAGGACCTATGGGTGTGGTGCGCATATGTTAGATGTTCTACGGACAGTACGGACACTCCCATTATAATCACGAACAGTACGGATAGGTATAGTGTCCTAAGAACATCCCCATTTTGGTTAATTGCGGACATTCCGGGCACCGAGTGTGTTCTAAGAAAAGTTCCATCTTGCCTGCGGACAATACGGACAGGCATAGTGTCCTTAGGACACCTCCATTTTGGTTAATTTGGCCACACTTAGAGTTCAGAACATTAGCCTGTGTCGTATCTAGACAGGATTGTGAATGTTAGTGAGTGCCACACCTAGACGGAATTATGAAGATTGCCAAGCACTACACTTAAAAGGAATTGAGAATGTTGGCATGTCCCGCACTTAGATATAATTATGAATATTGGCCTGTGCGGTATCTGGATGGTATTGTAAGGGTTGGTGAGTGCCACAATCAGACTGAATTGTGTAGGTCAGTAAGTGCTACACTTAGACAGAACTGTGAATGCTTACATGTTAAATGTCACACAACCCACTAACAAATATAAACTCTAACTCTCTGCATACTTGAAAAACTCACACAACCATCTCTCGCACAACCTGCTGCACGCACTTCACCACATTGCAACAAAACATAAGCCGCACCAACAGCACACGCGGACTGACACCGATCCAATACTCGCACCAAAGCTCAGCACCCGGTTTCTGTCGAGTTGAAGCTGCCAACAGTACACCACACCTCTCACTATCCTATGCCCTCTTCACCTTACTAACCCATCCCACCTTCTCATTTACAGATCCTCCAGAGCGCCTGGGGACCAATTCCATTGGTGACGATGCGCTATAAAAATAATGTTAACATAACATAACATTCCGGACACCGAGTGTGTTCTAAGAACAGTTCCATCTTGCTTGCGGACAGTACGGACAGGTATAATGTCCTTAGGACACCTCCATTTTGATTCATTGCGGACATTCCGGACACTGAGTGTGTTCCAAGAACAGTTCCATCTTGCTTGCGGACAGTACGGACAGGTATAGTGTCCTTAGGACACCCCCATTTTGGTTAATTGTGCACATTCCGGACACCCGCGCTGCGCTGTCTGCGGACACCCCAACTGCCTTTTTAAAAAAAAAATAGACACAAAGGACTGAATTAAAACACGCAACTTTTTTTTTTATTATATACAAATATAAAATGTATGAAAGAGAGGGGGAAGCAGAAACTGACACAAGTACAGGGGAATTAGGGGTTTGGAGAGGATGGATGGGAGGGGATGAAGGGATGGAAGTCTCATCAATTTTTTTCTTGGTGGTGAGGGTTTGGGGATAGTTGGCTGGGAAATGGAGAGGGGGAACAGGTACATGTGGGACAATAATATTTATTTTTTTCTTTTATGTGGTCCTCCACAAAATGTTTTAAAAGATTGACATTTTCCATAAGCATATCCATTTTTTGTTCCATGCGCTGCAGAGCATTTTCTAATGTCTCTTTTGCTATATTATTTTCACTGTTTGTATTGTCTGTTAAAAATATATATATGTTAAGTACACATAAAGTAATGATTATTAATTTGCTTATATATAGAAGTGGTAAGTTTTGTTGTTACTGTTGTGTAGGTCTGCTGTTGCTTCTTGCTGTGCAGTTTCTGTGACGTAATTATGTTGGAGGCATATCTTATTTGTTTTGGTATATTCCATTTTAGTACATGTGCTATTTAAATGGACGTTTGATGTGTTACATATATAGGTTCCACTTCTTATTTATTATTACATATAATGTGTTTATGTGCTGCTTTTTGAACTTGTTCAGTGTTTATATGGCATGATAGAACAATCTAAGATACCCCCTGAGTTTTTGGGTAGTGTTTATGTTGTCCGTGTCTGTCCACGGACATACGCACAGTCCGGGGACATTCAAAAAAAGCACTTTCAAGGGGTTCAGTATGTTACATGTATATAAAGTAAGGGAATCCTAGTAAACATCTATCAAATTCACACTATGTATATTCAGTAAAAAAACATTGCTAAAGGGACGTTATGGTTCCAAGTAAAACCGAAAAACCCCTGAAATTCGCCAGTTATGGTAAGCTAAGCAACCATAACTCGCGCCACCACTGTGCACTGCTAAAACTAACACCCAGGACATCAAAGATGACATCACAAATGTCATTGATGACATTACTGATGACATCACATGTGCATTTACTTTTCATAAAAGTCTGTACAAGGGATTCTTATAGTGATGTTGATAAAGTGTGAAGGATTATTGGAATAAATATCATGAGGTGCGTAGTGCATAAAATAATGCATTGATACGAATACCAATTCTATTATCAGGTTCTTTCCAGTATGCTAAGCTACTCATGTAGAAACATAGGCATTGTTTTCAACATACATGATGGAGGTGCAATATTATTAATCTTACCATGTTGAATAGTAAAATGATGTTTTCTTATTAGTTTTGCCTACCGTGAAATATTTAATAACTAGCTAATAAAACCCACTTACTACATAATTGTATTATTGGAAACAAAACACAAATAGACAACACCACATACCAATATGAGCATATACAGGGTAAATGAAGTAAATAACAGTATTACCAGCCAATCTCCATACCCTAACTGATTAACTTTATGCACAGAAATGATTGCTCTGCTTCAAAGCTACTACTTCGTTATGTCTAACTATCATATATTATGACTGGACCCTAAGGAAAGGAGTGTGTATACAATGTATACAACTATGAGCATATCCAGGGAAAGTACAGTAATAAAAAAAACAGCAGAACTATAAGAAAGTGTTCATAACCTTACAGATCATCTTCATACATAGAATGCATTGAAGTCTGTGTTTTCCCTATGTATAGGTTTCATATGCTGTGAGTGAACCCCAAGTGAATTACTGAAAGAACATATTTGAAGTACAATTCTACAGATACAGTACTTTTTGAATTTTTAGTTCCTGACTGTTACTGGCCTAGATATGTCAGTAAAGGTAAAAAGAGGGAACCAGACGTGATGTCATCAGTGATGTCATCAATGACATGTGTGATGTCATCTTTGATGTCCTGGATTTTAGTCTTAGCGGTGCACAGTGGTGGTGTGAGTTATGGTTGCTTAGCTTACCATAACTTGTGAATTTCAGGGGGTTTTCGGTTTTACTTGGAACCATAACGTCCCTTTAGCAAGGTTTTTTTTACTGAATATTACAAACATCAGCATATTTTCACTTTACACAAATGAGTTGCAGAATTTAAGATGACAATTAATATTAATGGAGTTAAAGAATATAGGCAAACATCAAATTAAAGACATGTCAATCTTTCCACCTAATCTATGGATGAGTAGTTTTGTTATTTGGGAAAACCAAAAAGGAGCACAGAAGTGACGGAAAGGTTGGAAGCAACTTCGAGAAGGTCACGGTCACCCACATTGTCAAGAAACATGATTATGCCTATTAAAATCAAAGTCTGAGTTTGCCAAAGCCACAACACAGTCGGAGTCAACAAATTGTGTTGAGTAAAAAAGTTACATCCATTCATTAACTTGCAACATACACAATTCTTTTCTGTAATATTCTTCCAACTATTTCACCAAGGTTTTTCATAAAACTCTAAAATTAGAGGAACTGTGCTGAAGGAGTACATGGCTATAAGAAGGATGGGGAGATAAGCATTTGCTCTTCATTGATCTACCTTTGATGTTTTGCTCTTCATCAATCTACTTTTGGTGTTTTAGAACATACCATTCATTGCAGAAACCTGCTTCAGAATATCAACAGCTAAAAGGCAGGTAGTATGTTGGGAATGCAACACAGTGTAATTGGGGGTGTAGTAGGGCATAATTGCCAATTTTATCCAACAATAATTACACTAGTTGGATTAGGAGGTTGTTTCGGAAAGATTGTGTATGCTGGATAAAGGACAGTTAAATAGGTTTTCAAAATCCCCTTACGTCTACTTAGTCCTATTGTCTCATGTTTCCAAGGCAATGTCATGGGGGAGTCCTGGTGAATAGAGCATACAGTGGTGATAAAATGAGGCATAGCCCCCTCTGAAGAGTTTTACACTTCCAAGAGAATTTATATATTAAAGATATATCCTGAAGGTAAGCATATGAAAAGGTGCCCCATAGGAAGTGCCAAGAAGTGCCTGTTCGCCTGCGAGGAATCTATGGTTGTGCCTGCTTTATCTCGACTAAACAGCAATTGCTATTTCTTCAATAATATTGCTGGCCACACCCCACCAGGTTGTTAACGGATATGAACAGGCGGCCACGTGCCACAGGAAGTGCCGTTTCGCCTGGGAAGAATCAATGGTTGTGCCTGTTTCATCTCGACTAAACAGCAGTATGGACTAATATTATGCATTAACTCAGAAGTACATATACATCTATAGAGCTACATACTTACATGTCTTTCTTTTATATTCCATTTTAGATTGCTATTTCTTTCAATAATATTGCTGGCCACACCCAACCAGGTTTGTTACCGGATATAAACCGGCAGGCGCGCCCCATAGGAAATGCCAAGAACTGCCTGTTTGCAGTATTTGCTGTACTCGCAGTGAACAGGCGACTGCACAACGCATCTTTGAACGCATAGGTGGTGAGTGTGGAGTGGGGTTGGGCGTATTGTAAATCTCTGAGGGGATTCAGTAAATTGCTACATTAGATAGGAGGGCAGACCCTAGAACTCGAGGGGGAGTCTCAAGAGGGGCACAGATGTAAGATGATGTCCTTTCCTCCCAGCTCGTGTTTACTCCAGTAAGAAACGCAATGAAAATGGCCCTTGCTATGCCTGTCCCTCTTTCACCGCAGTCCCCGTCCGACTCAGCCATCCTCACTCAACGACGGGAATAGGTCTCCTCTCCTAATGGAGTCAGGAATTTCACGAAAGGGTCTGGGAGGGTTGGAAAGAGATTTTCACCTAGAACAGGAACAGGATATGGCTGAGAGGGGAGAAGAGGAACCCCTATTTGATACACTGTTAGTGTTCCAACCAGGGGAAATATCCCTCTTGGCTTTATCGCAATATCCTCTGAGCGAATCCGGCAAAACAGACCACGGGCAGTAGAGATTCTTTGGGGGTAGAGTGAAGTGTTCAAACATATCAGGCTATCCTGAAGGAACTGAAGAAACACACTACTCTATTGAATGAAATTACCTCCGCTCTATCCAAGCTTTCATCTGCCAGGCTCCCACTATCGAGAGAAGACATCGAGCACAATGAAAGAGCACAGGGTACACACTCGTCAAGGGAAGAAAGTGGAGGTGCAATAACAGAAAAGTACCTCCAATAGATTATGAACCCTTGGGGGAAAACAGGTACGGCAACCTGTCTTCGTCTCCTGATATCAGACCGGGATCATGGTTGCCCTCCCCCGATGCGTACTGTAACAAAAGGAAAAATAAACGATCTAAAAAAGGCTTTGAACAAACCAGCTAGAAAAACATGGAGGAATTTTGCACGAGAGGAAGCTTCACAGGCTCTCCCTGCCCAGAAACCAGATGCTCAAGTGGAGAAAGACACTGGCTGCACTCGAGAGACAGGGGGGTTTGGGTACTAATACCATCTTGGATGAGATGAAGCAAAAAGTAAAAAGGGGAAAAGGATTAATGGGTGTACCACCTTAAGAAACGAACAGGAAAATAAAAAGCCTTAAGCAAAATGGTAGCAAGGGGGGAATAAGGGACTTCTTGACTAAAAAAGTGGAGATGGGAAACTTAGGAGAGCGGTTACCACCTGGGCACAATGATGAAGTCATTGAAATTATTGAAGTCGGACTCTCAGGTAAAACTCAAACGAATACAGTGACGCTGGGTGAGGCTGATTCCAACTATGTAACTGGGAAAAATTACCGAAGATATAGACACCCTACGGAAAGGACTCTGATCGATAGGCAAATCATTGCTTTTGTTAGGTCCTAAGATGGCTCACCAATAAAAAATAAAGTGGCTGAAGTCCCTTAAGTGGTCTTGGAGAGGATTTTGATTACAGATAAAGACACCAGGCATTTTAATAACTCCGAGGGATGCCGTAGGTTCAGAGCACTAAACGGTCAACTCTTTGAAGAGAACAAGAAGGCTCACAACTTACCCAGAATAGCGAGCAGTGAACAGAGCAATATCGAAATGACCACTGTTTTATCGGATGTGCACGAAACACAATCAACCCCTACTACTGCACAGCTGCAACCTCTGATTAAGACCACTGTTGAACAAACTCGGTAGATCTATGGGGCGAGTCAGTCGCACCCTCTCTTACTAACATACAAAGGGCCAACTAGAAGGAACCACAGAGGCCCACAGACCACCTGAATCCAGCTATAGAAGCGATGAGGCAAGATCATTTGGATGGCAAATCTAATCATACAGGATGCAATCTACCTAGAATCCCTGAAGGAACTGTTACTCCCAAAATACGGAAATGAGTCCAAGATGATCGACAGACTAGGGACGCTGAGACCGCCGGTCCTAAATCTGTATATGAGAGCGACTGGAATAAGGTACAATGGAGATCATTAACTTACCCTGACGACCGCAGCCTACTCCTTTTCTTCATGTTCGATTTTGGAGGTCCAGATCCCTGAATAGGCAGAGTCCTCTCACTATTAAATGAAATTTCAAACCTGGAAACTCTGTTGAGTGCGGATATTAAGCTGATTGACTTTATACATCCCGAAAGATTGGATTACGAAAGACTAGTATTCCACTCTTGTATAGTCTATGAAGCAATAATGAAAGATAAACCAAATTGTAATAAACTCGGGTATGATATGCTTTCAGTGCAGGTTTTGTTAACACACAAAATCGTTCTAAAATGAAGGAGTGTTCTCACGAAAATTCCGCAATGGGTGAGCCCCACCCCAAAAGGTACTAGTCAGGATTTCTCTTCAGAGGAGTCGAGCTGGGGATGGCTCGCCTTATCATTAAAGGACTTTATCCCAATTGAAAATGTTTAAATCCGGCCTTTAACAAAAGGAAAGCAATCTCCTTACTCTCATGGAATTCGAGAGGACATGCTGCCATTTGTAGCTCAGATGACCGATGTGCGATCTGGTCAAATTTTCAAATTATCTGTCTGCAGGAGACATGGATGGTTACTAAATTATAAGTTACTCACCGTAGTGACTAACGTACTCTTAGTCCATAATCCCCTTTCCTCCATACTGCATGGGCGTCCCTCGCGAGGGACGGGAGACGGAACCTTTTTCACCAGAAAAATCTTCCCCTCTAAATTTAGAGGCGCAGCCCTGGGAACACTGCGCTGCCCTGACTCCGCCCTCCAGCGCCACAACTCAATCCCCAAAGACGCGTCAACAATAGAATTGCATTGCCCAATGACACCAGATTATTAGGGGGGTGGGGGGATGGTGGGATGTATGGAGGAAAGGGGACTATGGACTAAGAGTACGTTAGTCACGAGGGTGAGTAACTTATAATTACTATTACGTCCCGTCCCATTTCCTCCATAATGCATGGGTGATTACAACTGAATGTAGCCCCAGGGTGGTGAGGAGACCCTCCTTAAGCAAACAGGTTCCGGAGAACCACCTGCCCGAAAGCCGCATCTGATCTCGAGCTGGCATCCAAAAAGTAATGCTTGCAGAAAGCTGATGTGGTGGCCCATGTGGCCGCCCTGCTTATGACCTGCCAGGGGACATGGCGCTGAAAGGCGATGGCCATCGCCTTGGCCCTTACCGCGTGGGCATGCATGTTCGCCGGAAGGGGTCTATGATGGCCCTCGTATGCCTCCTTGATGGCAGCAACCATCCAGCGGGAGATGGAGGCTTTGGATAGCCTGGCCTGGCGCCTCCACAAGGTGAAGAATAGGGCATCTGGCTTGCAAAATCCCTTGGTCCTGTCCAGGTAGAATGTCCTTCAGGTCCGCAAAGAATGTAGGAAGGACGATCTCCTCGTTTAAGTGAAAGGCTGATGGCACTTTAGGTAGAAATGCCGGATGGGTCTGCAGGACCACCTTATCCTTGTTAAAGGTGGTGTACGCCTTTGAGGCGACTAGGGCCTGGATCTCGCTGACCTTGCGTGCCGATGTGAGGCCGACTAGCAGGGCTGTCTTGATGGTGACCAGCTTGATGTCCGCGGACGCCATAGGCTCAAATGGCTTGTGCGCGAGGGCGCCCAAGACTAAGTTCAAATCCCAAACGGGGTGTGGCTTCCTGATGGGCGGATAGAGTCTTGCGAGTCCGGCCAAATGTCTCCAGACGATTGCGTTGGAGGAGGAGAAGACCCCCCCTCCTCCAAATTCCTGTAGGCCCCAATGGCTGAGAGGTATGTGCAGCAGGTGTCCAGCTGCACGCCAGAGTTGGCGAGGTGCCCTGGAATGACAGCACTCGTCCAAGGAACAAGCCGGCGGGTCGATATCCTTGGAGTGGGCCCAGTGGCAGAACCTGGTCCATTTACTTTTATACTGGGCTCTGGTAGCCTTGCTCCTAGCCCCCTGTATGATCTCCAGATTGGCTTGAGATAAGTTGAGGTGGCCGAGCGTCACTTGCTCAGGGACCACGCAGTGAGGGCCAGGTTCTGAGGGGCAGGGTGGACGACCCTGCCCCCTGCTGTGTCAGAAGATGTGCTGGGCCCGTCGGGAGGTGGATTGGAGGGACCGCCGAGAGGCTGAGCAGCTCCGAGAACCATGGCCTGGCTGGTCACCACAGAGCTATCGGAATGAGGTTGAGCTGGTGAGACTCTTTGAACTTGCAAAGCACTCTGAATCAGTGGAGTGGGCGGGAAAACATGCCGACATGCCGTTCCACTGGATCCATAAGACGTCGCCCAGAGAGCCGGGGCTCTGACCCTGCCAGGATGCGAACTGGGGACACTTCCTGTTGTGCCAGGTGGCAAAGAGATCCACTTGGGGGTGACCCCGTCTGTGGAAGATCTCCTGTGCAGCGCGGTCGTTCAGCTGCCACTCGTAGTTGTCCGCTCCCAACCTGCTGAGCCGGTCCACTTCCAGGTTGGATTCCCCCAGAAGGTGCACTGCTGTGAGGAAAATCTTGTTCTCCAAGGCCCATTCCCACATGTTGATTGCCACTCTGCACACGGAAGGGGACCTGCCCCCTACCCCCCTTGCTTGTTGATGTAGTACATACTGGTCAGGTTGTCTGTCTGGATGAGGACAACCCTTCCCTTGAGACGTGGGAGGAAGGCTCTGAGCGCTACCCAGATGGCATTCAGTTCCAGCCAATTGATGTGGTATTCTTGTTCTTGACGGGTCCACGTGTCGTGGACCGAGAGGTCCTCCAGGGTGGCTCCCCAGCCCTCTAGGGAGGAGTCTGTGGTAATCGTAACCTGTGGGACGGGGAGCCTGACAGGCTTGCCCGTCCGCAGGTTGCAGACCTTGGACCACCATGTGAGGTCCGGGTGGAGAGAGATGGGGATCTTGATAATTTCAGCCCGAGAGCCCCTCTCCTGGTTCCACAACGCTGCGAAGTAGAGCTGAATCATCCTCATCATGAGTGGGGGCCGGCCAACAGCACCGCTGCAAAAAGGCCCAGTAGATGTTGGTAGCACCAAGCCGAAGTAGCGCTTCGGCTGAGAAAGTGGGATGTGGCCTTCCTGATGGCCGCGATTTTGTCCTCCAAGGGGAAGACCCTCTCGCAGCGCGTGTCCCATATGAGGCCCAGGAAGATCGAAGACTGCGTGGGTTGCAGCTGTGACTTCTTGACTTTGAGCGAAAAGCCCAGGTCATGTAGCGTGTTCATCAGTGCATGGGAGAAGTAGTGAACTGCTTCTTAAGATATAGCCCTGACAAGCCAGTCGTCTAGATGGAGGGATATATGGAGGCCCTGAGACGGAGAAGGGCTGCCACCGCATTCATAGGTCTGTTAAAGACCCTGGGGGCCGAGTTGAGGCCAAAAGGGAGGACCTCGTACAGAAAATGGCAGCCCATGATCCTGAACTGGAGGAAAGAACGATGGGGTTGCCAAATCGGGACGTGCAGATAGGCGTCCTTCAGATCTAGGGAGCACATCCAGTCTCCCTCGAATAATGTCTCCGCAATAAAAGCTGGCGTCACCATCTTGAATATCTGAAGAGGTAAGGAGAGGTTGAGGGTGGAAAGGTCCAGTACAACTCTCAGGCCAGCCTGGTTCTTCTTCTGAATGGCAAAGATCCTGGAGTAAAAGCCCTCGCTGGGAGGCTGGGACTTCCTCCACGGCCTGGCTCAGGGCGAGCGACCAGATCTCCGCCAAAAGAGTTGCTGTCCCAACTTGCGGGAGAGGAGGGAGGAGTGGTGGGAATAGGTAGACGGTACCGAGAGGATCCATGGGTCCGCAAAGTTCTGTCGCCAAAAGTGCTTCTTAAACAGAATCGACAAACGGGTACTCGCACTGTAGACAATCCTAAATTCTGTCAAACAATTTTTGAATTAAATCTCCATATCAATTTGAGGCTAGTGCTTGCAAAGGCTAGTCACTAAGGATAAACCAAAGAAGAAGTCTAGAGTATACTGACAATACATTTATTGTTGAAAGCACAGTTCTTAATGAATCAATTTTTATACTTTTGACAAAAATGAATAAAAGCAATTGGAAGAAATTGAAGAAAAACATAAGACATAACATTCATCATGAATACATAAAGTACAAAAGAACAACATATTCATCAAATCGCAAACGTGGATTGTTCAAGAGCATTTAATGAGAAGAATAAAACAATCCTTGCAGGATACCAATTGTTCCTACAGCATGGGTCCTTCCAAAAATTACCCTGGTAGGTGTAGAGAAAAAATTCAATTAGCTAAATTTGCATGTTTATCTGCCTGGCTGGCGACACCTGGAACCGTAGGGGTCTGTCATGACTTCTTACCATTGGAGGCAGAGGCAGAGGGGGACTGGAAAAAGCCCTTGCACCCCCACCCAACCCTCCCCTTGATGCTTGCGCCGACTTGGGGTCGGCGAGCATTCCGGCTGCCTAGAACTCCGTTCCTGGAAGCCACGGAAGCCTCCAGATGAGTGACCCGAGCGTTGCGGAGACTGGGAGTACGCCTTGGCTTGGGCGGGGTCTTTGTCAGAATGGATAAAGACTTAGTCGTCTGAGAGCTATTCTTTTTATCCAGCTCCTCGTCTTTACTGGAGTGAAAGAGGTCACTGACCTCGAAGGGCATGTCTAAATACGTTCCTGGACATCCAGGTTGAACTTGATTGCCCGGCCCCAGGCCATCCTTCTCATGTCCGTGGCAATACAGATGTGTCATGATGCCTACCTCCAAGGAGCCAGGCCGGGCCCAGCAACCCCAGAGGCAGACATCATTTTCCCCAGGGAAGTCTCAGCGGGCCCAAGTCGGGGCCCTTTGGACTCAGTCCTGGCTCCTTAGGCGCCAGGCTCATAGCGGAGGATATGTGTTTAAGTGCTTGGGTGCACACTTACCTGATGCAGACCTTGCTGCTTCATCCAGGCCCTCTTGAGGCCTGAATGAGACTACTTTACCTGTAGGACTACTTCACCACCCGGGTGTGATCGGGGAAGGATACATACCTGATTGGTGGAAGGATACATACCAGGAACTTCTTCCAAGGCTGCTTAAACCCCACCCGAACAGCCACACGTGCTTCGCGTTGTTCTGCACCTAGCAGCTGGACGCTCACCGTGTCAGCTCCTGCATCCTGACTTCAGCCACGCCTGCCAGCACCCTGGAACACCTGCAAGGGGAGAAAGGAAGAGAATAGGAGAAGAAAAGCCCTTACCTGCTAAATCTGCATCCCGGAGTCATTTCTCCAACGGCCCTGAAAAGGAAGACATCATTTTAAAGGCATTTTGTTTCGATCGCTGCAGCGCTGCATTTTACTCACCTTTGCAAGGCGCTTCCATCTTCAGCAGCGATCTTCCGGATTCAGCTATGCCCCGGCGCCTAGAGGAAAAAAGACAAGAACAAAGGTGAGAGGGAGAAAAGGAATAAGGAAAGCTCAGTTTCCTTTTAAGTCTTACCTGTTGGATTATTCCCACTGCATTTCAGGTCCTGCCGCTTCCTGGCATCTCCGGACCCCGGCCCCTATGGGGAAAAAGACATAAGCATTAGCGCTTGCTGCAATTAGACAACGAACATTATTATTAAGCTTGAACTTTTGAACAGAACTTTTACAGCGCCTTACCTGAACAGTCAAGCTTACCTGAACTCCCATCAATCCTCAATCCAGTGAAGTAACTGGGTTTCAACGCGCCCCTGCATCAGAAGCAGGATGGAGAGCTCATCCTTCCAAACCCTAAGGTGAGGCTTCACGGGGAATCGTGGAGGAGGTATCGTGGAGGGTTGGAAGGGAGTGGGAGGCTTGAGCATTGTTCCACAGTTGGTAATACTCCCTTTTCACGCACAGGAGGGTATCCAACGAGCCAGGGAAGCCAGAATAGAGGGGCCCTTCCTGTCCATCTTCAGAGTTCTGCGCCTTCGACGCAGCGCCTCCGTGGGAACCAGGTGAGCGTTACAAGATGGCACGTCCAGAGGTATCAATGTGAGCTAGAGTGGACTCCATGATATCCTGGGCCGTGAGCTTGGCTTTGGCTAGCCCATTCTTAAAATGTGATTGGCTGTGGGCAGGGAGTTCCGGAGGAAGTCAGCAATTTCCCACCATAATCTCTGGTTGGAGGCTGCCAGCATGACGTCTGCGTTGGCCTGTCGCAGATGCAAGGAAGCATTGGAATACAGCTTCTTACCGTATGCTGCCAAGGTTTTCTCCTCCTTGCCTAACAGCGTTGTAGATGACGAGGACGACTGATGCTTGGAGTATAGTGATGCTGCAGCGATCACCAAGGAGTGTGGCTGAGGAAGTGAGGAGAGCAAGAGTGCATCCCCCTCCATTTGCCTGTACTTGACTTCTAGACGGCGGTTGACTGGCTGGACAGACTGGGGTTTGAGCCAACCCTTCTTGGCGAGGGACACCACGTCGGTCTGTAGTGGAATTCCCGTTCTGGCAGAAGGTCGCCTCGTGAGGACTTCAGCGAGGCCGCCCTCTGCCGGCTGTTCTACCTGGGGCTGGGGGAGGCCCAGGTATTCCGCCAGGCCCGAGAGACGTTTGTGGAAGGCCCTGGATGATGATGGTGTGTCAGGATCCTCCTCCTCATCAGTATCCGGATGGTCTGGGCGATCCTGTGGATGAGGAGGAGGAGTATCTGGAGCCGGCGGCTGGGGCACCGGGACCACAGCCAGAGGCTGAGGAAGAGGAGGAGGCTAGTATGGAACCGCCTGCGGAGTAGGCTGAGGAGCCGGAGGAGGCGGCTTCGCCAGGGCCAGAAGCGTTGGTGGAGGTGTCTGTGGTGCCGCTAGCATAGAGGGAAGGACTTCCCTGACCGCGTCCTTGATGATAGCCCCCATATCTGGAGTCTTCATGAGGCCGAGGAACCTCTCGAAGATCTGGTCCTCGATGACCTAAGAGGAGGAGGGCACTGACGGGGTAGCTAGAGGCAGCTGAGGCCGCTGCCGACCCTGTACTTACGAACGCAAGGTAAAACAGCCCTGCGCATAAGAAGGGTAGGCCGTAGGCCACGTACCTGGTTGATGGCAGGCCCACCTCGATACTCGTTCTTCGCCAAAGTCTTGCAGAGGCGTCTAACAGGTGTCCTTTTCTGGCATGTCGGCCATTTTGTTGAGCTGCCTACCACGTGGCTGTGACGTGTTGCTCAGCTCGCTGGGGCCAGCCTCTGCCAAGTCTCTTACGTGAGGCACCCGACTTGCCCTGCTCCTCAGGCATGTGTGCGGTAGGTGTGCCAACCTCGACCCAGGGGTCGTTAGAGCTGCGTTCTGGCGCCCCCTTCGGGCGTACTGCTGGTAACAGGGTGTACCCCCTTGGCAATAATGCCGGTACAAGGGCAGAGACCCTCGTGCGCAAGTCCAGTAACAGAGCCTAGCGGTCCCTAAACCTTGGCACCAGGAGGATCCGAGGATCCCTCAGCCCAAAGGCCGGTAGTTGTGGCGGCCTCAGTGCGTGTGTTGGTATAAGGACCTGACCGGTCCCTCCCATGCAGGGCATTCCCTTGCGCTGTGCGGATGAAAATATAGGCCCTACCTCGGGCCTGGATCGATGCTTCACGAAGCTCTTGAGATCCTCGGAAGGCGACCGCTGAAAGAGCTCCCTCCACCTGAGTAGTCTGTTCTTCAGCGCTTTCGAGGACAGCGAGCCGCACGACAAACAGGCTTGCTAACCGTGGTCTGGGCCAAGGCAACGTAGGCAAAGAGCGTGGGGGTCTGGAGTTGGGAAGAGCCCGTTGCAGCATGGGCACCTGCCGAACCCTGTCTGAGGACCCAGTACCTATTGAAAAAAGACAAAAGAAGAAATAGAGGAAGAATCCGCACGTGGAATTACATGGCCAAAGCCAAACCCAGGAGCGCTGGCAAATTTGGCCTGTTCCTTTTTATTTTTTTGCATAGACGGGGACTGGGGTGTGGCGTCGGAGGGCGGAGTCAGGGCAGCGCATGCTCCCAGGGCCACGCCTCTAAATTTAGAGGGGAAGATTTTTCTGGTAAAAAAGGTTCGCTCTCCCGTCCCTCGTGAGGGACGCCCATGCAGTATGGAAGAAAGGGGACAGGACGTAAGAGTACTTGGCCTTTGACAGCTATGAAGTCTGTACTGCACCAGCTAAGAAGTCGCATGGCGGGCGCCCTAGAGGTGGACTACTGTTTGCAATAAAATTCAGGGTAGGGAGGACTCTTATAAAAATCATCCACATTAGTTCAAACGTTCTAGCAGTTTTAGTAAATTTTAATACCGGCAATGACAATTTAAAAATTTGGGTAATTCATATTTACTGGCCCCCTTATCAGAACTTGACACACACAACTGATAAGATCAATGAAGCAGCAACGGAAGAAGTCATCGCCTTTCCTGGATTACAACTAGTTATTTTGGGTGACCTCAACTCGACAATTCAGTTTGCCTCTCATGTGTCTTGCAATCTGGGCCACCTTGCCAAGAATACAGCGGGCGATAAGACTAGTATCTTAGGGGGCCCACCTGGGGCCACACGGCAACACCTCCAGGGCCATATATGGAAAACTCTATACGATAAACAGGGCCTCCATTCAGCATTTGGTCTCCTTGAGGACCCTGACGATTGCATTACTTGGTCTAATGGTACTCTGAGATCTGCGATTGACTATTTCTTTTTCTCTATTCCTCCTGGAAAGGGCACAATCTTTTGAAATAGTCTCCTCTAAGTGATCATTATATGTTAAAAATAGAGTGGGCTTTCGATACTTATCATAAGGCTAGACAAGATTACTCATCCAATCTGACAATCAACCAAGCAAAATCTACAATAAAGTGGCATACTCAGCTACTGACATTACTACTAAGAGGGATCTTTTTACCCACAAACGATTTTCAAAAGTCATAGGGGAACTGACTGATGATACTGTTAAATCCACCCCCATCTCTGTAAGGGGGGGAACATAAGCACACATTTGTTATCTTAATTAGACATAATAAAAATAAAACAAAATCGCCAACTGAGGAGCTTGAGTGGATCGAACTTGCCTGTAGAACCAAAAAGGGAGGCGATGAGGAAGGTGAAACAATCTCACAAAAATTGGCTTAAGGGCTACAAAGCTAGTCTGATACAGAAGGATAGTAAAAAACATGATGACAGCAATGATAGATGAGTCCGCACAACAGTTTTGGTTTTTAGTGAATAGCTTGTGAGTGAGACAGGCGGTGGCACAGACCACCTCGATTTCAGAGGGAGCGTGAAAGGGCAATTTCGGAGCAATTTATTCGGAATCCAAAAGCAAGAGGGATTGGCCAATAATTAAATCACTATCTTGGAATTTAGCATTCCGGGTCGAAGACATTTTTATTGAAATTCAAAAATCTAGTCCCTCTTGCGCAATGTGTCCGAATCGCCTTTCAAACTCTCTTCTTAGGGGCAATCCACATCTGTGGTCGAAAGCGTTAGCAATTTTATTTGAAGACCTAATCCGGACTAAAACTATCCCGGCATCCTGGCATTACTCTTACGTAATTCCGATTTTCAAGCAAGGGGATCGTAAGGAGCCACAGAATTATCGCCCCATAGCAATTTTAGACACAGATTTCCAAAATCTTGCAGGCCTCCTCTTAAAGAAGATTGGTGAAATGATCATGCCATCCTGACTCCTCAACAATATGGATTTTGAAGAGGGATAGGAATGGAAGCAGGTGGGTTGTTGATCTCTACTGCAAGAGAAATCATGGAAAGAAGGTTCCACTCCAATCTATATCGTGGCCATGGATTGGTCTATGGCCTTTGATCTCGTAGACGGGTCCAGACTCTGGTTCAAATTAAACAACTTCGGGCTCCCAGTGGAAATTCAATTCATACTTTTTTTTTTTAAACAATTTTTATTTTATATCAAACAAACCAAAACTACACAGAAATTGCTTTACTATATACATTTTGGTACATTGCCAATTTTGTTCGTTTATTCCCTGCCACCCCCCCAACTCACCCCTCCTTAATCCCTGCCTACACGACATTGCACCAGTCCATCACTTTATTGTTCATCCCCTCCGTCACCACCAGTATCGGCCCAAGGTGGCGCAGGACTGTGTTCCAGCTCGTTGACTCCCAGCGTGGAGCTGAGCAAATCCTCAATCAGCTGTCTCCAAGCTTCCACTCCCCCTCCTCCCTGATCAGATGACCCTGTTACCCCCTTCTTGCCATACTACCGTTTCAGCGTTTGCCCATTTCAACAGATCCTTCCACCACACCTGCACCAAAGGCCTTGTTTGTACTTTCCAGCTTATATATATATGCTAAATCTTTCAATTTACTCGCATGTTTTGCCCGTTTAGGTCTTGGAAAAAACACCCTAATAAACATGCCTGGGGAGATCCGATATCTAGTGTGATACCTGCTTTCGCTAATGTCTGGGCCGCCTCCGCCCAGAATCTGCCAATCACTATACAGGCCCAGAACATAAGAATCAAATCCACATCCACTTCCCCACATTTCAGACATGTTTGGATCGCTGATTGGAGAACTTTGCGATCCTGTTGGGGGTTAAATATGCCCTATGTGTTATATATAGTTGAATCCGTTGGAACCTCTTATTCCTAGACACCTTTTTGTGGTACACTTTACCCTCTCCTCCACATTGCATCCGATAATGGCTCTCCCAGGTCAGCCTCCCACTGCTGTCTTGTCTGACTCAACTCCTTCCCCACTTTTGACATCAATAACTCATATATACTTGAAACTTCGTGCCCACCTTCTGACACATGATAGAATGTCTCAATCGGATTGTCTGGCTGCCACCGGGTATTGGGTCCGGGCCATCTAAGCCGGATCGCCCGTAGTAAGCACCGGTGAGTAAGGTGCTGGCCTGGATGCCCTCTGGTCTCCTCTATCAGATTTCCAAATGCTTTCAGAACCCCCTCCTGAATCAAGTCTCCCACCGTAAGTACCCAGTTAGGTTCTCAGTATTCCAGACATAATTCTATCTGTACTTATTGCACTACATGAGGACTCAGATGTTTGTCCGCTTAAACAGACAGGGCCAACTGACTCCTATACCGATCTATAATGGGCTTAGACAGGGATGCATTTTCGCTCCCACGCTTTTAAATAATTACCTCTCAGATGCAAGGGAACATTTAGACTTGGCCTATTACTACTACTGCCTTCAGTAGAAAACCTTAGAATGTCATGGTGCGCTTATGCAGACGATTTTCTAATCTTTGATCAAACTCCCAGGGGACTTCAGCATCTAATGGTTACATTTCTTGAATATCTGACTGAGAATGGCCTTAAAAAAAACTTGAAAAAAAACAATTATGAGATTGAGTTATCGTAGAACACCCATAAAGTATACATGGTATATTAACAACGAAAAACTGGCCATTCGAAATACGATGCGTTACTTAGGATTCCAGATATTTAGCAAAAATTTTAAACAACTATCGGCAACGCATAAGGGAGAAGCTCCAAGCAGTGATTCCAATGATGCGTAAGATTGAAACAAAGTGCGGAAAATTCTCCCTATTGCCCACTCTTCGGTTCTACAGCCTAAAAGTGGTTCCAAAAATCACCTATGGTCTTGAACTATGCTGAATGGTATAATGTGGAACTTTTAAAGATGGAGTCTAAAATTTGGAAAAGCGTGTTATATTGTTGGCAGAAATCTGTGTCTACCGTTACGATAACATATGAACTCTGCCTACAATCTTTAACGGCAGTGGTAACCTGGCGCTGCATGTCTCGGTTTAGAAAATTGCTTGTTGGTGGAAGCCAGACACTTTATGACCGATTGGGCACGACTCTTAAAAATGGAAGCACCAAGTCAGTAGTGCTACTGAAACTGCACCACTTCTGCCTGTCCAAATTAGACATGCTGAGAATGACTATTAGCTCTCTCATTAACAATCCCATTCGTGTTAAGACATTTTCTCAATATGCAGATTGGGCAGAAACAATAGAAACTGGGAAAATCGAAATTATTTATCATTTAATTTCCTCCTATAAGTCTCTAGGTACCACATAATTATATCTTGTTAATTTTCCAGATAAGGTTGTGCGCAATTGGTTCATGGGGTTTAGATTCAATCCATTAATGACAGGAAAAATAATGGAAATCCATGGGGCCCTGGACAACATGGCTATTCAATGCAGATTCTGTGGGTCTACAACCGAGAAATAAACATTGAAGCATCTTCTCCTATATTGTGAGGCACTCAAGTCGAGGCAGGTTCCGTTTTTTGCCAAAGATTTGTAATGGATGTTGAAAGAGTTAACCTGGATCTATTGTTGAAGGAAATGCTCTCCGGTCTACACGTGGCCTTAGAAATTCAAGTGGTACAGTTCTTATCAAATATCTGTGGTCTGTATCCCACGGGCCCTTGTTCTGGAAGAGCTAACCCTGGATCGCCTGACTAGCTAGCTTTCTTTTATTTTCCAAAATGGTCGTCCTTGTTGGTCTTTGTCTAAATGAAATTATGTATTTGAATAATACATATCAACTATGAAATCACCTAGTATATTGAGAATAGATTAAGTTTGAAGTTTACTGTTTTGCTAAGAACAGTTATACTATTACACTTTCTGTATATACTTTAATGTCTATTGTTTTTAACTACATGTTTTATTGAAAAGGTTTATTTTTAAACCAATTGCAAATAAAGAAAATGAAAAACAATGAAAGGAGTGGTCCCTCAGGAGAAGGAACCATTATTACCTCAAGTGCAGAGGGCTACAGGTGGTCCTCCAACAAGTGATCCATTTATTAGAAAAAGACCATACCAAACTTTCAGTGCAAATGGGTGGTTCAGTTTACGGCTGCTCCTACTCCGCTTTAGGTGTAGGAAATGTGGGTATTGGCAGGAACAACCAAGAAAGTGGAGAATCCTATATTTAAAACAGAAAGCAGTATAGTGGTTCTAATGGTTTAATTGAAGGAAGACAACATATTTTGTCAGCACCCGGGAGCCCAATGTTCAGTTTTTCCACAGCTATTGGAGATATGCAAAAGAGGTAGCGATTTGCTGTTCTTATAGCAGGTGGAAGGGATGTGCACACTGCTGAGATATACAATGTATCACTCTTAACTAAGTGGAAATTGCTGATCTAACCCTACCCCACAATTCTGGGACAAGAAATAACCTCACAGGCAAGGATTTAGTAGTTCTATATTTAGGCTATTAAGCATCACCACCAATTCACAGCCTAATGTGTTTGACTAGATCTGTGAATACTGCAGAATTCTATTTATTTTAGCTTTGTAAAGTGTTCCCTGTTTTACACAGCAGCCACAGTACAATGTAAGCATTTTTGTTCTCATTTAAATTAAATCTCCCTCAGCTTTAGTAGAGTGAACTCACACTAGCAAACCACAACATCCTAGTCTCATTCTGTGAATAATATTTAATCAGCCCCTGTGCGCAGAACAAAGCCAAATCTTACTAGGCCTTAAATATAACGAGAAAGCACTGCTGCATTTCAGATAACAATATCAAGATATTCTATTTGGAACGACTATTTGGAACACAGAGTTCCCTCTGTGATGCTTTAAAAGCATTTCATGGACAGGGCTTCATTGTCCTTATCCTATACCTACTTATTGTGTGTGTTCTGCTTATTCCTCTGCACAGGAGTCAAGTTTGGACCCCTGGCAGTGCAGTTCTTCATTGTGTTTTTGGTGGACAGAGATCCATGGGATACCCTTAGGGCACCCATGGGTATGGGTGCAACCCTGTACCGCTGGTGTATGTTTGTGGGCACATGTGTGTTGCCCACAGAGCAGGGTATAGGCTGGTGGCAGTAGCATGCTGCTGTGACAGGTATCCTCCATTTTTGGGATACCCAGGCCCTGCCCTAGGAATCCATGGATTCCCACAGAAATGCAAGATGGCTACTGGTGGTTTCTTGGTTTTCTTTGCCTTGCCCACTTGTTTCTCAAAGTACAGAGAATCCCAGGCTCTGTTCCATTCCCCTGAATGGCTGATGGGTGGAATGACCATATATGGCTCTGGGGCTGCCTCCTGTCAGACTTGCTGGAGCCTTCCCAGGGGCTGTTTGTTGTGGGTACCCCCTTGGGTTGGAGCCTACCCGAATGGAGTGAGTAGTCAATATGCATTCTGGGTTGCGAGTGTCTGGTTTTGATTGTGTGACAATGCCTGAGACAACCCTGACTGAAACGGGAATGAATGCAGTGGGGTGCACTGAAAAAGTGGGGAGTAGCCCCCAACCCACATCCTGTGTTGGGAGTTTCTGGTGAATAGCCTAAATGCCTGTGAGTCTGATTGGGTGCTGCCTGCATGAATGCACTTGTGTGATTGGCTGGCAAAGCCTGGTTCAGCCTTTGTGAATGGAGAGAGGTATGTATAACAGGGGGGCTCACACCCACTTGCTGATCAGAAGCTGTAACAAGAAACCTGAAGCTGAAGTCATCTTAAGCTTGCATCCTGGAATCAAGTTGGAGGAAGAAGTCTGCGGCAGCATCTCTACATCAAATCCAAAAACTGCTGTGCTGATTCAAGGACTGAACCAGAGATGCCCAGGCTAGGCAACCTCTTCCCGTAGCCACGAGGGAACATCGTGCAACTGCTGCTCTTCACCTGAAGTGTCGGGAAGCCAGTCCTGCGTATCTGCCGTCCAGAGAAGCGATCTTCGTGGGTCCAGAAGAGGAGTCCTGAACATCTTGAAGCCAAGAAGTTCATCTGTGCCGTCCGGAGGAGTGTTTGTGACTGCTGGATGCCAGGTTGCTGAGTAACACCCAGAAGAGGTGGCTACCCTGGCAGAATGTTGCTTAACACCCGGAGCTGCAAGTGTTCCAAATCATTGAAGAATCCCTCGAAAGGCATCCATGGCACAACATCTGTCCACTTGTCAATGCCAGAGAAGGTCCAGGGTCGATGCCTGCAAGGGAATGTCCACCAGTGTGTTTCCTGCCACCAAAATCCAAAGACGGCACCATGAGTGTCCAGGCTCGGTGAGGGGCTGCAGTCCAGTCCAGTGGCCATGTCCAGGTCCCAGAGGCCATCCTGAGGTCCCTGTTGTGGCTAGGAGCACCGAAGAACCGAACGTCATGATGCCTACCCCCGGGGACCCAGACCAAATCCAGCAACCCCGCAAGCAGGCATCAAGTTATCCTAAGCAAGCCCAACAACCCCTGCTAGGGGCTATTTGGGTCCAGTCCTGGCGCCTATGGCGCCTGGTTCATATGGAGAGTCAGTCCTGGTGCCATATGCACCAGGCTCATAGATTAAAACTTACCTGATGCAGACCATGCTGCAAACTTACCTGATGCAGACCATGCTGCAAGAGCTCCAAGCCAAAAGAGGCTTGGAAGGGACTACTTTACTTAGGGACTATTTTTTACTCAGGCGGGGCTGGGGAGGAATACTTACCTGGGACTACTTTGGAGGCTATTTAAACCACGCCCGAAGAGCAGCACACGCTTTGCGTTATTCTGCATCCAGCAGCGTAACGCTCACCGTGCCTGCAAGTCTGCATCCAACCTTCTGCCACGCCTGCCTCGAGTGTGGAGCTCCTAGAAAAAGGGAGAAAGAAGGAGAAAAGGTTAGAACAAGAGCAATATCTTTGATCCTTACCTGAATTCCTGATCCATCGCGCCTTCGAGCTGGAAGAAAGAAGTTATTTTATGCGCCTCGCCTGCTGCAGCGCCACGCTGAACTCACCGGCCTTTGCAGCATCTTCACATTCCACCGCATCCTCCTGCATGTTCCCGCCGCACTCCGGCACCTAAGGAGAAGACAAGAACAGCAAGGTGAG
Source organism: Ambystoma mexicanum (assembly GCF_040938575.1). Classification (NCBI taxonomy): domain Eukaryota; kingdom Metazoa; phylum Chordata; class Amphibia; order Caudata; family Ambystomatidae; genus Ambystoma; species Ambystoma mexicanum. The sequence goes on along the minus strand of NC_090927.1, from coordinate 510,039,970 downwards.
CCAAGGGAATACACAGAGGAATATTAGTTACACCCCCATAGACTTACCTGATTTTACCACCGGGGTACTATTCCTCTTCACGGGTCGGCGCAGCTTCCACTGCATCTTCGCCGAACCCCGGCCCCTAAGGGGAAACAAAAGGACAGCAAGGTGAAACAAAGGGACTAACAAGGGGAACCCTCCTCACCACAATAGACTTACCTGATTTTACCGCCGGATGTATTATTCCCCGAGACCTCATACTTTCTCTCAGCGCATGAATAAGGGAGAAAGCAACAGGTTACATATTGACATTATTTTATCAAACTGTGTTGGAAAATACAAATCCTTACCAGAATACTACCGGTTGCCACGTGGAACTCTTCATTAGGGTCAAGCTGCAACCTGCAAGGAATCGGACAAGAGTGAAAGTCAGGCATTTGAACTCTTACGAACTTTATACTTACGGCGTCTTTCCGGAAATCTCGGAGTCAATATTGTTCTGGAACTCACCAATTCCTTCGAGCCAGTGAAGCAACTGGTTATCAACGCGCCCCTGCGCTCAATGCAGGATGGAGAGCTCATCTTTTCAAACCATCAGGTGAGACTATAAGAGGGGACATCAAAGGTGATCTGTGGGGAGAACAGCAGGGGTGGGGGGGATTTACGCTCAACTCCACGGGTGGTGAATTCCCTTTCTCCATTTGCAGAAGAACATTCCTACGGGCCAAGCAAACGAAGCTAGGTGGGCCAGTCCAGTCCGTCATCTCGGCCCATACGCGTCGAGTTGGTGGAGACTGCAGCTGTCCAGTTCCGATCGATGCCTCTGTGGGAGCCAGGTGAGCGTAGCACCGAAACCCAACACCTACTTTAGCCACTGCACCCGTTGCCACTGGAAGTCATTCAAGACCACCACGGGTCTTATCTTCCTCATCTAGGCCCTGTTGAGGTCCACAGCAAGTTTCAGCTTCGTGGGACAGCCACAGCCAGAGTAACAACCCACCAACAGAGACCACAGTGGAGACCAAAAGTGCATGCTTGGTTCCCTTCTTCTCGACATCGACATCCCAGCGACTCCTTCTTCCAAGAGGGATCCATCCTCGAGGGGTCTCGTCGAGTAAAGCCAAGCCAAAGAACTCCAGTACTTTGCCTGCCAAGGCACCCAAGGTACTGTGATGAAGAAGAGCATCTTCCATCCTCAGGATTCATCCAGGGGTCCCAGATTTGTCTTGAATCCTGTTCTCCCTGTGGCTTCGCAGGTACATTGTGGTAGTGGGATCTGTAGAAAGGGAAGCAAACTAATATTGAACATATTTGGCCTGGGCTGTAAAATACAATATAAAGTACACATTAACGTTTCCTTACAGGCTTCCCAGGGCGGGGGGCTGGGGGGGTGGAGGGAGTTTGGATCATCACACAGTATTGTATATCTACTCGAAAGAAAGCATTCTGACAATGTTCCTAATCTAACCTGCCTTCCTACAGTACTCTATGAAGTTACACCTTGCTTCGAATTATGTTTAATAACTGTCAGCAGTTGGCGCATTGTTACTAAATCCAAGTATATTGTGTTACCACATAGAGTGTATATTATTGCCATTATTAGTATAGTGTTTCCACAAGTACAAAGTGTGTTATTTATTTATATGTGCATATTTACCTGAACCCCTTTTTAAATAAAGCATCTGAGGCAGCACATGACAGCGTGTGTGGACATTCCTACACAGGGGCTTGGGGATTCACTGTACCCAAGAACCAACGTGCATCACCTCCTGAGGGTCTCAGCCTGGCTGCTCGTCCAACGTTACCAATTGGTAGCCTTGGCTGGGGCACTCTGTGCTTCCTCCCCAACTGTATAAGGTGCAGGCAAGGACCCTAGGGGACTTCTCCAATTACAGTTGGGGGAATTTGTATACTCACTTTGGAATAATTCTTTAAGGCGTACTGTCAGGAGGGATCCACATGAGTTTACAAGAAATATCCAGTAAGCCTCTCCTCCCTCTTGGAAATCAGGTCTCCTCCAGCTAATAGTCTCCTCACAGATTCATGGAGCCCAATCCTCCAGGTTATAGTCAGGCTCTGTTTGCATCCATTTGGTGTTCTCTTCTATGCAGCTTTTGGTTGCAGAGAGATGTCTTTTCTGTGCATTTAACTTTTTATCATGGGTGATATTCCTAGGCTTTGTCATCTTTATGATACCTTTTGATTTGTTCAATCTTTTCATTGGTTTACTCAATACACTCTCCGAGAGAACATACCCTCCCTCCCCAACGTCATTGGCTGATCATAATTCTATATTTGTAAAAGAATAAAATGAAACAGAATAAATAAAAAGGCATGGGTTGTATGCTCTGAATACCTTTAAATGCAAAATTATTTTTATTTCTATATTTCTATATTTCGTTGTAGCAACATGCCACATTGATGAAATATGGATTTCTGGGATCCCCCCGGCACTCATGATCATTGAGACACGGCACGAATATAAACGATAGTTTTTCGAGAAGTAACATTTGTAATTTTAAAAATTATTAAACAGGCAATTTGAATTTGGAGTCATATGATAGAGTAGTATGTAATAGCCAGAACACTTTCCTTTTTGTTTCTAGGTCATGTAATTGTGGATTTATATCAAAAGCAGTTTCAGATTCATAGATAATGTTGATTACTACTGCCCATAATATTTCTGCAACAGAGTTGCAACCTTAAGTTTAATTTCTTAGAATTTTGAACCCCCTTGCTCAGCACAATGAGTCATGCAAGCAGCTCTGAGAGGGCCCATTGCCAATTTTCCATTACAAACATGTGCATAAACTGATGTGAAAGGTGATGCACTCCAAGTGCAAAAATGCTTCATTGAAGCCAAGCATTGTGAGAAGAGGCTAAATTGACATATGAACAGTCCAGATCCTTATTAGCTTATGACCCTATTGATTTAGTCTTGGTGGAATAGTATGCTGTATTTATTACAAAATTCACTCGAGATGGGTTCACAAGGGTGGGGCACCTCATTAATTTAGGGATCTTGGTGCAGGATTGGAGGACGGTTTGGGATGCTACGCAAGGGCATAATGAGGGGAGAGTTTAAGACTCAGCAGCCTGTCTACTGTATAGGGAGCTCCAACGTAGTGCCGAAGAGCACAAGGTGAAGGAGGCAGAGGGGGTACATAAATGGAGAGGCTCTATGAAAACATTATTGAAAGGTTAGATCAAAATTAGAAGCCCATTAAGTGGATAGGTCGGCACAGCTGCTCCTACAGACCAAACAATCCTACTATCTGTGGGGTGTGTAAGGAAAGTGGTATCAAGAATAGACCGACACAAGTGATCACAGTTCAAGGGTGTATATTAAAACTGTATAGGTAGGGTGGACAAACACCTAATCTAAACCTAAATCTAAGATGGGAGCAAGCTACGACCATCAAATCAAAATAAGGCAGTCCTAGTGGCGTCTTGTCAAATAAAAAGGTATATACTAAGAAAAACATATTGCCAATCCTTACGCTAAATACAAAAGTGTGTGGGAAAGAAGTGCTCACAAATGATAAATCAGGCTGCGGTAATCGTTTTCTCATTCCCCATGTTTTGAGTACAGGACAAGGTGGGACTCTGGAGCTCAGCACACGCTCAAGCTTCCCCAGCACGAGACAACAGTTCCGTTCTCAGCTATCGCAACCGTCGATGGCCAAGTCTCTTTCTCGATAAAGTCTTTTGCTTTCGAGGACCTGATGTGTACAAAATAACAAAACGTTCCTTTGCAATGGTACATTGAGTGAAGCCTTTTCATCCCTGGATCCCCCTCTTCCGGGTTCAGACCCTTCTCAAATGTTTGCTTCCCTCTGTCGGGTTCACTACGGCTTTCTACACACTTTCCTTTGTGATATTCACAAATCTTGATGTCTTAAACTGTTCACTGTGGACAACCCTCTGCCGAGTTCACTCTTGTCCACACACTGTTCTTCCCACTTTCTTACGATGTGGGATTCAATTCCCTTAACTTCACAATCATCTGCCGGTCAAAGACTTTCAACTGTACAGAGGATTTTACTAGACCCCCTTATGACCAATTTGACCCTCTTCTCGCCTGTACCAAGGCCTTCTGGTAACAGTAGTTTCAACAATCGGGTAATCGGCCAGAGTTTCTCGAGTGAGCACCCACGTGGTGCCTGGCTCATCTGCAGCTGGCTTTCTCCTTTCACATTAACAGTTGTTTGCACTTTCTGCAATCAGCCGTTTGCTACTTTTGTTCAACACAGCTCGGTTTCTTTATCGGTTCTCCCTTCGACTCACCAGCAGAGATGAACCGCTTGGCCTTCTTCATATTGGGAGTCAAGGTTGGTACCACGGTAGCAGGACTCTCCCTCTGTCCTGCTCATCAGCGTAGACATGCTCTGTGTACCGTTGACATCTGCTTGAACACACTTGAGCTATTGTTTGCGGCCTTACGATTCCCTCTGCAGAGGTTTCGCGGGTTTGCGTTGGAAAGAGGAACATCACCGCTCTCCTAGTCAGCCTTTCCGGTCTCGCCACCTTTCTCCTCCTCTTGAACTGCCATGTCTGGATAGCTGTCTCGTCGTGCGGTCTGCCTTGCTCGTATTGAGCTCTCGTGCTCCACCTTTGATCTCTGTGGGGAAGGGAAAGGTGCGTGTGTGTGATTCTGGTCAATTGCCCGACTTTACCTGAGCCTTGTGTTGGGACATATCAGGTAAATATCTCTGGTGTTTGTCAGTCTTTTGTAGTGTGCTAAAGTGTTTGTGTTGAAAAAAAGGGCAGGGGTAAAGTGTTTGAATATCCTACGAGGTAGGATGGGGAAAAGACATTCTAAGAAGGGGATACCGCGTCTCACATGTCGGTGTCCCACTTCCACTCCCGAAGACCCCTCATCCAGGTGATCCTCCCTCACTGGTCCACCTCTAGGAACTGGATCCAATAGCGATGGCCATGTCCTGGTCACCGGGATGACAGATCCCCGGGGACTAGTCAGGAAGACACCTTCAGGTTTCTCACATGTGGTAAGGCTAATTGTTTCTAGGTGGCACAATTGAGGAAGCAGAGGGCTTGGAACTTTATAACCAATTAAAAAACCATGATGAGACCTGAAAGGCTGATAAGCTGGGATAATGGTGACCATTCACACTCAACTTTTGAAGGGGAAGGACCAATACCCTAAGATCCAACAGGATTTCATGGGGAGACTAGAATTGTCTAGGCTATCACAGGAAGACAGGCAGCTTCTGGAAAGGCCAATTACTGCAGAGGAAGTTGGAGCAGCTACAGGGTCTCTCCTGGGTAAAAAGACGCCAGGCCCCAATGGCTTCGGTAATGCTTGTTACAAAACATTTATTTCTACCTCTGATAAACTATTCAATAAGATCAGGGAAAGAGGGCTGATCTCGGGCCATATGGGGCTCACTGCAACATCTCTAATACTTAAACCCAGGAAAGAGCCAACTCATTGCACCACTTACCTCGTTACTCAATGGTGACAGAGGGTGCTGCCCAAGATTATACACCCAGACCAAGCAGGCATTATTATAGAAAGGTATACTCAAGACAACATTACAAGAGCGGTGGATGTTACGCTCTGGGGAAAGAGAATGGGTCAAACATTCTCTATAGCAGCTCTCGATACCACCAGGGCCTCGGATTGCTTAGATTCGGGTTTCTTTAGACTAACCCTGGAGAAGTTTGGATGAGGTCTGGAATTTGTCTGCATGCAAATTGTCATCTTCCAGATCCCATCCACTAAGCTGAGGATTGATCGAAAACTCTAAAACTCAATTAAAGTGAGAAAGGGCACACAACATGGATGCCCACTATCGCCGTTGATTTTTGCAATGACTATGGAGCCCCTGGCTGAAGCAATCAGGAGGGACGATGGGTTCGGTGGGGTGACTATCAATGTGGATACGCACAAGAACGTGTTGTAATCAGACGGTATGATGCTGTTCCTCCGCGATACATCCCGCTCCCTGCCGAAGTTTGCGGGGGCCTCAGCATTTCCAATCAACTATTCAAAATAAAGGCACTCGATAGAAAAGAGGACCCTGGGGAAGTGGATGGGTGGCGTAGAAGTTTTCCATTTGTCTGGGAACCAAAAGAAATAGATTTGCGAGTCACACTAATTTGGGATTATGGGTCAAACATCCCCAGTTTATTTTAGAAACTCACTGATGACCTTAAGAGGTGGGATTTACAGGATCTCTCTTGGTTCTCATGAATAGCTGCAGTCAAGATGACCTTATTAACCAGATTTGTATGTCTTGTTAACTCTCTCCCAAAAAAGATTTAGACTCAAATGGTCAAAACCTGCTGAGGGAGGCTCTTGCTATTATTTGGAGGGGGAAAAAACTATGGTCCCTAGGAGGGTTCTCTTTCAACCACCATTATTTGAAGGTATAGAGGGCCCAGACTTAGCCCGGCATCTTTTAGCTGCACAATTGGCCCCAATGTTGAACTGTGCCTCGTCTGAAGGAAAAAGTGGCTGGTGTAAGCTAGAACAGGGTGCTACAAATATCCCGTTGGGGCATCTAATGCTCTTGGAGAACGTTGTACGTGGGGCAGGGGGGCAGTTATTGGAAACCACAAAATGTTCCCTGGGATACTGGGATCAGAGACTACACTGAAAGGATCCGAGGCTGGGATTTGGACCATATACACTGATGGGACTGCGCCAATTTTGGGCCAGGGAGGAGCAATAACATTTGGGTGAATTGGAATGGACAGGCGACACGAACACTAGGAGATTTTTTTATCAAGGGGGTAATTCCTTCACAATTCTAAGATTGCAAAACAGTTTCAAGTGACGGAACAAGAAACGTTCCGATATATACAGATCAGACACTGGATCTCAAACCGGGCAGTCAAGTCGGCGGGCATGAGAACTCCATTGGGTCTGGAAACCACAATCAGCGAAGGGTTGCCACAAAAGTGAGTTGCAAGGCTCTATCACCTTCTGGACAAGACAGTACAGGAGGATACACTTCCATACATGGCTAAATGGGAACAGGATTTGGGGATTGTAGTAACTGAGGAGGAGTGGGGTCAGATCTGGAGTAGAGTCCATAAAGTGTCAAAATGTACTGCCATTAAAGAATCGGCATACAAAATATGCTTTCAGGGGTACTTGAGCTTGCAACGATAAACACAAACTTAATCATCTTACCCCTCTATGCTGGCACCAATGTGAGCTGGTGGGCGCCCTGGGGCACATGTGGTGGTCCTGCCAGAAAGCACAAATCTTCAGGAAATGTTAAGCCATATTAAAGTCATAGTGAGAGTACAGCTCCCCCCCCAAACACCAACGGTACTTATCCTGGGGGCGGTAGCCGAGGGGCTATACGACACATAAGGGGTGCAGGCTTCATCACAGATTTACTAACTGCGGCAAGAATGATGCTAGTCTATGGATGGAAAACGCAACAGGGACGATGATGGCCTTGTAGTGGGTCAGGATTTGGGGAGTAATGGCAACGGCTGAAAGTATGTGCTTTGGTCAAGGGTACTTACCAGAAATTCCTCGGAGTGTGTCTCCCGTTTTATGAACATACCTCAGGCAGAGAGCATAATTATTTTAGACCTCACTTACTAATCAACTTTTAGATACTCTGAAGAATGATCAATGGATACAGCTTACAGCGGGGAAGACCCCGGACGATGGACTAATTGCACAATTCATGGAATACTGTTATGCCACTAATGTGAATTTATGTTGATGAATGTTGGGGGGGGGCAAGGAATTATACATTGAAAAGTTGTCATCTCTGAAATGCGATGGCTTACTTTGTGTTTACAAAAGGATGGGATTGTAATTATGATGAAGGGGTGTGGAGGAAGACCTTCCTTTCATGTTGTTCTTTTGGCTGTATTGCTCACACAGATCGCAAATAAATTTGGCTTATAAAAAAAAAGAAATTCCCATAAGCCACGAGTTTTCTTTGGGGAATACCAGAAAAACGTGCTCCTCTCCTTGGATACGATATGCTAGGTTGTCAAGGCCCAGTATGGGATAAATCTAAATATACAAAATGTTTGGCAATACATTCATCTTAATGTTCATTTTACCCCATAAGCTAAAATTCAGCTCCAACCGCCTGTTAAGTTTTTAATCAGGGGGAGGGGGCACCATTGCGCAAGATGGCGGGCTAGATGTGCCGAAGTCTAGCTCTGCTCCGGCGCTGTTGGTGGAGAGGTTATACGACCTCCCCACGTATTAATAAATGTTGCTACAGAGAGTCCTGCTAACCGGGTCCGCACAGGGATGGTAGAATCGGTGCGGCAAACCCCATAACACGAGAGGCCGACGGTGGGTGGAGGAGCGGAGGCCCACGCCGCGCAGCTGAAAATGGCGGCCTGAGCGAGGAAGATCTGGATGTGGGTCCCAGGGGCTACTGGCCTGCGGGAGGACACGGGAGCCCCTGCGGGACGACGTGGAAGCCCCTGCAAGATGACGTGGAAACCGGAGCCCTGGCTTGGCGAGGGCTCCCGAGAGACAGCACTGCACGGCAGCTGGAGGTGCCGCAGTCGGGACCGCAAGAAAAGGTAAGTGGTGTCCGGAGCAGTGTCCCCCTGCTGGTGAGACGGCGGGTCAGGGCCGGCTCTTTGGCCGGGGACCGGCAGGAGTTCTCAGACCCGAGGAGAGGCTGGGAGCAAGGAGGGCCTGAGGACTAGCTAGAACAGCGGTGGGGCACGGCCATGGGATTCTGCTCCCAGGGAAAGGTGCAGGAAGGACCAAAGAGGCTCCTGAAAAGTGGCAGCAAGGTGGAATAATTGAAGCTAGAGACGTCTGGACCCTGGGAAACCCAAGGCACACCCAATATTGACTCCTGAGCTGGCCTGAATTACCTACAAGCCCACATGTCCCAAAGGGTGGGAACTAAGAGCATGGGGCACATGACCACATGTAGGCAAAGGTCAAAACTGGACTTTATTTGAAGGAAAGAGGCCCGCTTACAGCTGAAAGTGCAGACTAATGCTGCCCTGGGAGTCCCAGGAGACGGGGGTGCTGGCGCCTCAGCACCCAAACAAGTGCACAGCTGGGCTCAACTTTGTATACACCTACAAGGAAAAGAAAAGGGAGGCTCAGACACTCCAGCGAAATCCCAGTCAACGTCCCCCCCCCTGTGCATCTGTAAGGCATCTAACCAGTGGAGGCCCGTCACACAAAGCAACAGAGACCTGCTTTAAAAAGGAAGCAAGGGCAAGCAAAGGAGAGGCAGGGTGAAGCGGATCAGAAATGGAGGGTTCCAAGGGGCCAGAGAAAGCGAACAAGCACCTCACCCGCACTTGGTGGGAGGACAGAGGCCTGAATAACACCTAAAGTGGGGGAAGTTGGAGCAGATAAGGTCCCGCTGAAGGCAGAGCGCAGGACAAGAAATCTGGACGAAGCTGCACCCAGGACAATCGGTAGAGAAGACTAGAGGCCCACCAGGGGCGTGGGTGCCCACTGACGAAACCCACACAACAGAGGAGAGAACAGAGGAAGGTTGTGAGGAGAGTGGGGCTCAAGAACAGCAAAGACCCTTAAAGCCAAGGCTGAGGAGTGCTGATCTTTGAGAAGCGCAAAGGGAGAGCTGGAAACTCCAAGGAGATGCCGGGTGGGACGGGGAGTGGCATGGCCACTGGAGGAGAGGAGATGGGAACGCCACCCTCCATGCAGGACTACCTGCTCGCCATAACGAACTCCAATGACCTCACTGGAAAGGAAAGTGGACACGGTGGGAGCAAAAGTAACCATATCGGCCAGAGTGGGGGAAGCAGAACATAGGATTTCAGACATGGAGGATGTGCTGCATCCAATGAAAAGGGACATCCAGGAACTTCAGAAACTGGCAAAACTGTTGGAACACAGGGCAGGGGATGCAGTGTACTGGGCTTCCCGTAAAAAGCAGAGGGTCGGTCAGTGTAACTGTTCCTGGAGAAAAGGCTAACAGAATGGATGGGGTCAATAGGCCTTTACAAATTCTGTTTTTTTTTCTATGGAGAAATCCCAGCAGAGCAATACTGGGGGCCCATCCAAGACCTGTCATACCATAGATATTGAACTATCAAGAGCGGGAACAAATACTACAGGCGCCCAGAAAGAAGGGCCCAATGATAGTGGAAGGGACCAAAGTGACAATCTACCCGGATTTCACGAGTGCGGTCCAAAAGGCAAGGTACTCATTTGAGGAGGTCAAAAGGAGACTACGAGCAGCTGACATCAAGTACACCACACTCTTCCCAACCACCCTTTGGGTGGTGGGACCGGGAGGGATTTGCTTGTTCTAGAGCCCGATGGAGGCATGGGATTGGGCAGACCAGGAAGGCATACCCAAACGACCTAACAGACAGTGGAGGGAAGCGGGCCCGCTGAGGACCCAGAGCAGTGGATAAGTGACACGTGGGCAAGAGTGCCTCTGGCTCGAGCACGGCATCAGAGCTGGGGCTATCAGAAGCAAGCGAGACTTATGAGACACATGAAGTCGGAGCAGAGCTGGCCCAGCGCAGCGTGCAGTGATCCCCTGTGGATCTTCTGCCGGAGGGCTGGGACGATCACAGCTGTTATGGGGCGACAGATGCTTTAAGTTAGGGGAAAGCGTAGTGTGGGGGTAGGGAGTGGGGAAGGGGTTCATAATTATATACAGGTTGGTACATCTTTTGTTCAGATCCAAAGACCTTGGGAATGGGAAGGGGGAAACCGACCCAAACTTGCAAAGGCATTGGAACCAATAACTTTGAATGGCGGACGGGGCAAGGACTACATTATCATTAAGCTGCATAACATGGAACGTAAATGTATTGCTGGATAAGATGAAAATGGGCCTGGTAACAAAATACCTTGCACACCAACAAGCGGATATAGTCATGTTGCAAGCAACGCATATGATTGGGACAGCATACACGTTTTTGGGAAGGGGCAGATACACGATAGTGAAGCATGCAGGATTCACAAGAGCGTTCAGGGGGGTGGCAATACTGGTGAAGAAATCACTACCACTAGAAGTGAAACATGTGTTAAGAGATCAAAGGGGAGGGGTGTCGTTTTCAGTGGGGGAACACAAGGGGGAGGGGTGTCCTTTTCAGTAGGGAACTGCAGGGGGAGACCACGTCTCATCTGCGCATATGCACCCCGATGCTACGGAGAAACACGCTGCAATTAATTCAATACTGGCGAGCAGATTATTTTTTTTTATTAAAAGTTGTTTTTTGAGTTTGATTAACAATTACAACATCATCAAATTCAGTTATGAAAAACAGTTCATAGAAAAATAATTTGAAGTAATCGTTACACATCATATTACATGTTCTGGTATTTATCCGATAAAGTAGGGCAAATTCATACTTTTCTCATACGTTTGAATTACTTAAAAGATTGACTTTAAGAGTTATTTCAATTTTTCTTTCTCATCTAGTTCTATTTCCAATTTTTCAAGAAATGCACATAGTAGAACAATTACTTTCATTGAATATCCCCACATGAATTTTTTCCAACACCAATCCCTCGCTTCCTGTGTCATACCCAGCAGTTGTGGGCCAATTAACGTATATCGCAAGGGTTCAAAATGTTCACAATATAAAGTAAGGTGTTTTAGATTTTCTATCCAGATTTTGCCCTCACAAAATCTACACCATGGTTTCTGTCCGATATTAGTGTCTTTTTCCCATTTGATGGTTTTCTCGAAGGTGTGGAACAAATTAAGTTTAAATCTCAGTTAGAAGTGCCTCTGTTTGTTCGCCGGGAATTTAATCAAATAAGATTTGCAAGGCAGTCTCGCTGTTGCAAATTTTGCCGCTTCAGAGTATAGTTTTTTTGCTTGCATATCTTCTATTGTTATTAACCAATCCTGCTCGTATAAGCGTTTCTTTACATGTCCCATACGATATTCAAGATCTATTGGTTTCAAACCACTTTCAGCCAGTTTTTCTATCATACGTTCTGAAAACTTCAACAACGATATAGGAACACGTTTCCCAATCATAATTAGAAACTCCACATACAATGACTGTTGCTGTGGAAACAACATCTTTCCATAATTTGTTAGCTGTCGCCAATGGAACCTGGTTGATAGAGCAGAGATTCCCAACTCCTGTCGTAAAATACAATTTGGGAGTGATTTTGGTAATCTCAAAGTCGCTTTCCATAATTGCCCTTGGATTTGGTCTAATATTGGGTCTATGTTACATAGACATAAATCAAGTCCATAAAGTAGAATTGCTTCCACTTTCAGCATGTAGAATTGCAAAAGTGGTTCCATTGAAAATTTACAATGTTTCATAAATACCATCCTCATTTGTGTCGTTAAAACATTTTTTTTTACATTTAAATTTGCAGACCACGTTTTTCTTGAGGGTGAATCAATGACCTCATACCCCAAATATCTCATATTTAAGGCAATGGGCATATGGATAGCATTTATAGACCATTGCATTTTGGGAAGTTTCTTTTTCATGTTTTTTAGTATAAAGATACTTGACTTCTCAACGTTACATGTTAGGTTGTTTTTAAAAAGATATGCTGCAAATATTTCCAATTTTCTTTGTAGGCCATAAAGGGTTCGATCAAAAATCAGGACATCATCTGCAAATGCAATCCACTGGATACGCAAATGTGCCAATCTTGCTGGAAAGCTTAATTCCGCGTTCCATATTGCCTCAATGTCAGAGATGTATAGGTTAAACAGGGTAGCTGCCAAATTGCAGCCCTGCTTAATCCCCACCTCGGTTGTAATTGGGACTGTTGTCGAACCAGAACTGTTGATGCGGACCAAATATGAAGTGTTATGATGTAATTTGGCCAACATTGTAATTAAATGAGGCGGGAACCCCATTTCATCCATCTTTTCCCAGAGAAGAGTCCTGATTATGCAGTCAAAAGCTGCTGTTAAATCCACGGATGCTTTATACAGTGGACCCGTGTTCGGAATATTCGTTTGTGCAATTAAATGCGCCAGAACAGTCGCATTTAAAGCAGTTCCCATTCCGGCGCGAAAGCCAATCTGAAATATCGAAAGAATAGCCCATTGTTTAATAATCGCCTTTCTTCTGTTGTAACAACAAGATAGCCAAGGTCTTGGCACATGCATCCATTTAGGCAATTGGGCGAAAATTGCTTGGATTTGTTTTATCACCTTTCTTATGAATTGGAACTATAACTGATTGGAGCCAAGATGGAGAAATAGTAGATGAGCGAATAATCTCGTCAAATTGGGTTTTTAGTATCGGAGCCCATAATTGGACATTTTCTTTCAAAATACATGGTGGAATGCGGTCTGGACCAGGAGCTCTTGATTTATTCAACTTTCCAAGTGCCCATGTGATATCCTCTAGTGACCAACCCTCAAATTCCTTCAACAATTTGTTAGTAAAGTTGTCAGCAAGTGCTTTAAATCTTTCCGGTAAAGCACATTTTTTTTTATAATATTGTATCCATGATTCGGCACTTATACTGGAGCTTTGATTCACCGTTTGTTGGAAGTCATTACCCCTTAGGAGTGACCAGATAGAGCGCCTGTCATTTTTGCACAATGAGGCTATCATTGTTTGGTTCATTGTGTTATGCAGGTAGATTCTATAATTTTTTTATGTGATTGCCATATTTATTAAGTATATTTCGTTTCTGTTTATAGTATTTACAGTTGGATAGACTCATTCCATTTAGTTGCAGAATTTCATTTTTCTTTTGTTTCTTTAAGATTGCAACTCTAGTTGCCAATAAAGCGACTACCGGCGGTGTTATTTCTTTAGTTTTTTGAAATACCATATATGTGAGCGCTATTGTAGTGATTATTGAGATTTGTCTGATAGATAAGACTGCTGTTTTTGAATCATAATCATTCCTGCAGTTATATAGAAGCATCTTGATGTTAACATTTAAGTTTTTGCAAGTTTTGGTATTCCATCGTAAGGAAGCACCTGGTCGATCTTCCAGAATAAATATACTAAATGGATCTAGTGGCAAAATTGGGATCATTAGTTGGAAAGCTGCGTATAGTATACAATGATCACTCAATTCAATCGTCGCGATCTCTACCCCCTTGCAACCCGATGATAGTTCACCGGATACCGCAATGTAGTCGATACATGAGGATCTGTTATTTCGGGACCATGTGGTCGCCTTTCCTATTGTAAGGAAGGGTAATAGGTCTATATTCCAGCGTTTAAAGAATTGCGTTTAAAGAATTGGTGAAAGCGTATTACCTGTCTCCTTGAGGACAAGGATTGACTTTGTGCGTGAATTTGAGTTTCGTTTAGGGGAGTTGCAAGACAATTTGAATTAAAATCGCCTCCTATAATTATTTTTACATTAGACCATTTGCAAAAAACCTTCATCAAACAAGGAATCCAAATCGTTCAGTAAAGAGTCCACTGCGGTACCCAATGGGTTAAAGTATACTGATACTATTAAAACATAGTCCATTGTTGATAATCCTGTATTAATTACAATTGCAATGTAGGATGTTGTCATAGAGGTTAATAACAGTGAGTAAACAAGAGCAGTGTTTACCAAAATGGAGATCCCCCCTGATGGTCTACCTTTGGGTACTCGTGTTGCAGGTTTTGAGTATGCCATAAAGCCTCTAATTTCAAGTGGTTTAAGAGCCATAGTTTCCTGGCATAACACAATGTCAGCAATTTCATGCGGGGCATATCTAGTTGCCCACATTTTCAAATTTTTTAGCCCACATGAATTCCATGATATTACTCGAAGGAGCTTTCTGCTGCTACGAGTGGTCTATGGTTGTTCCCTCCTTTCGATTCCCCAGTATTACCGGTAACCAGGACCAATCTTTAGATACAGCAGAGATAGCAACCAACTGTGCCAAGACTGCCGTATCCGTTAAGTTATTTGCCTTGGCCGTAGGTGCTTGGTTATTTTTACTTATAGTGGTTGAAGGAATTGTCTCATTAAAGATTTTAGCTTCATCAATTGTCTGAATTTGGATTACAGCCAATCCCAACATTTTTAGCTCTCGTCTGTGGTTCCAAATCAGTTCAGCAATTATTGGGGATTGAAGTTCTAAGACCATCCTGTGATTTTTTATGGATGGAAGAGTTATCCATATGATGTCATTTGAAACCAGCGTTCTTAGTGCCGGAATTTTTTAAAGGAGTGCAAAATAAAAGATCTATTCAGGTCTTGATCACCATTAATTTCCGGAGTACTGATCCAGCCCAAAATAGTTGATATTGGCTTTACAGTTGTAACTTGATCGACAGATTCCTCCGTAACCAAAGATTTTTTCCGCACCACCTCTTCCTCAGCATGATTAGACAGTGGATAGCTTTGAGTTGTGATTTTTTTTCCTGGACCAAGCAGGTCCAGTGTCTCCCACTGCTTTGTTGTTCCGTCTTACTCCAATTGCACTAGGGATACATTTTTTATTGTATTGGATGTCTGCCCTTCCAAGTGCGGGGTGTTTGGTTTACAGTTTTGATCAGCTTGCAGGTGTGGAGGCATGATTTTGTCGTTATGCTTTCCCAATGTTAGCCTATTGTCTTCTGAGGAATCTACTTCCGTGGCAGTCCGTTCAGTAGTATTCTTGTTGGGAATAGGTTTGTAAAACGCTAATAACAACGACTGTTGGGAGGAGGACAGTGAAGCCGCAAATTCTTTCAGTTTGGCCGAGATAAATTTATCAGTCACAGACACTTGGGTTAGTTCATTATTAGGAACAGCATTCAATTGAAGTTGTAAAGCAAGACGACTTACAATAGTAAGTTCATCCACATCAATCGTTGCGTCTATGTCTGTATTGCCAGCAGAGGCATCAATTTTCGCCTCAGTTGGCTTCACCTTAGCATTCAATTTTGGATCAAGATTAACATTTTGATTGTGATTTATTATTTTTTTTTTATTTTGATTAAGATTTTGCTTACCTTGTATTTTCTCATTTCGTAAGTTTAATCTATTTATTGCACGGGTATGCAGTCTTTTTTGTTTACGTGATAGAAATTGTTTTTGCCCTTGCGGCTCAATGTGTACCTCTTGTGGGGGGGGTTCCAAATTCACGCCCTCCTTCACCTTTTCCTCTTTTATTAGTTCAATCAAGTCGGATGGACTATCAGGTGATTGCTCTGAGACCTCATTCCGTTCAATCAACTGATTAAATCCATTCGATTCTGTTAGCATATCATTAGGTTGAATGAAAAAAGTTAATTGATCAATTTTCTCTGCATGAAGCGTTACCATTTGGCAAAGCTGTGCATGTGAATAAATTTGTATCGTGTCCACATTTTTTGGTGCATTCACTATCTGGGCAAATGTCGAGGGAAAGCTGTAAACTGGACCCCCGCCCCATTCTCTTAAGAAAGATCCTGTGGCGCGCTACTATAATTCTCTGTTTGAGATGCCGTTGTGACCGTGCATTTGCATGGGATGCTGGGTGAGTAACAGCGTTTCTCCTTTTTATAATTCTCAGCAAAAATATAACCCTCCAATTTGTTAAGTTTAGAGGATATGCCGAGCAACGCTGTTTTTATGTCACGGAGTTCATAATGCGTGTACTCGTGACCTTGTCAAGTAAGTTAAGAATCCTTGACATTACGGGGTAGGAAGCTTCAAAGCTCAGGAGATCTTCCACATCAGAAGAAGTTTTAGGTTGAAAATTCTTGTGCGTTTCAATCTTCGGTAATTTATTGTGAGTGGAATCTCGCGTATCCGGCGAAGAACATACCACTCCCCTTTTTAATTGGGGAGGGCCATCGTAAATCTATGGGGACCTGGTCGGAGGCGGAATTTTCAAGGTCGCCATAAGAGTTGGCAGTTTCTGATACTAAATTACATGGGATATCACAATGGAGGTGTACTTGGTGCTTGCCAATTGGCCGTGCTGTCACTGGTGTTGATGGGCCATCAGACATTATGATCCGCTTCTCTAATTCCATTAATACTGCAGGAGCCAAGATCGAAATGTCAGATGGTGGCCCCATATTAGTATCTTCCATACTACCCAAGGCGTGAATATTCACTGTTTCTGTCTCTGGAACACTTAAGAAACTTCTCCTTGTTTTAGTTGGATTGGCGAGATTCTCGCACTTATTAGTAGTACTGATTTCATGAATTGAATTGTCATTCATATTATCACCAATAAGTGCGGTAGCCTTTTTATTTCCATACATATCATCCAATTTTTTCATTGTGGCATCAATGGTACGTTTTTTCGGAATGATTATCGTTTCCTTTAGCCAGCTCCGTAGTCGAGAAGACATAGTTTTACATGCAGCAAGAATCGCAAACCTTTTTCGAAACAGTGATAGATCACGAGCCGGGCTTTTAGCCTTACTCTAGTTTTTAACAAGTCAAGGGTACTAGCCTCTAAGTGATTGGGTTAACCCCCCAGATTATGGAAGAATAGTGCCACGTGCAATAATAGATGATTAACACAATTTTCTTGTTTTCATAAGACCCTCACTCATACAGGAACAATTCATTTGAAAAAAGGTATCCAACCCACAAACTCTAAAACGTACCTTCCAAGCCTCCCAGTTCACTGCTCCCAGCGCACCGCGAACAGCAAACAGTACTTGTGTCGTACTTGGCGGCGCGCGAGCAGTGCGCTGGGAGCAGTACACTTAAAGAGGCAGAAAGGGGCGTTCCCCTGCAAGAGGCGGAGCCTCTGCTCCGGAAGGAACCTAAGCAAAAAAAAGAACAAATAACTTTGTATCAGAATTGTGCTAACAACACACTCCAAGTCTGTGCAGGTCCACAGTCAGCAACAACAACAGTTAATTAAGCAGTGTGCCCACTGTGCACACTGTGTGCACTGTGCACACCCACACCCACACCCTATGCCGCCCTCTTACTAAGGCAGGGTGGTAGGTACCATGTCCCTAGAATAGGATGTTATTCAAAAAGTCACCTAGTTCCTAGGAAGTCAGGCAAAAGCTGGTGTAGCAGCCTGAGACGTCCTCCAGTCGGCAGGATCCTTCCACAAGTTCGAGCATTCAATGAACTCCCTCGTAGTCCGCGCAAAACGGTCCGCGGCACACCCAAGAAAGCAGGCAGCAAACAGTACTTGTGTCGTACTTGGCGGTGCGCTGGGAGCAGTACACTTAAAGAGGCAAAAAGGGGCGTTCCCCTGCAAGAGGCGGAGCCTCCGCTCCGGAAGGAACCTAGTTCCTAGGAAGTCAGGCAAAAGCTGGTGTAGCAGCCTGAGACGTCCTCCAGTCGGCAGGATCCTTCCACAAGTTCAAGCATTCAATGAACTCCCTCGTAGTCCGCGCAAAACGGTCCGCAGCACACCCAAGAAAGCAGGCAGCAAACCCAGCAAACAGTACTTGTGTCGTACTTGGCGGTGCAGATTATGGGGGGGAGGGGGGAGGACATCACTCTAGTGGGAAGGACTTCAAGGACACAGTGAGGCCCGAAGTAGATATGCAGTCATACTGGGGGGGGGGGAACAGAGGGTTGGAGGGGGGAGGGCAGGGGCAGTCCTGCACCAAATTTAGAGCGTTTATGATGGCCACGGGATTGAGGGATATATGGTGGGACTTGCACACAGTTGACATGGGTTTCTCCTTTTACTCGAACGCACACGCAGCCCTGTCGCGGATAGATTACGTGTTTCTTCACGGTGAGCTGGCGGGTAGAGTAGTCTCGGTGTAATATCTTCCAAGAGGGATTTCCGACCACTTCCCATTGCTGGTCCAGATACGGGGGAAGGTGCAGAGGGGATAGTGGCGTCTTAACACGTTCTACCTGGCGGAAGCAAAGATCGTAAACTCCCTTTGGGAAGAACCAGAGGAATATTTCACAAATAACCAAGGGACAGTGGAGAAGAGTGCCACCCTGTGGGAGGCTTATAAGGCAGTGGTTAGAGGGAAGCCGTTGCAACTGGTCCGGGATCATCTTAGAGGGAGAAGAGACAGGCTGAGCCAACTTGAGAGAGAGGTGGAGCGTGCAGGAGGAGGAGCAGGCCCGGTTTAGCACAGTGGAGAGCAGGAGGGAGCAGTCTCGGGTGAACAGGAAGTACGGAACGGTGGCGCATAAGGAGGCTCGGGCTGCATACTGGGACAAACAGGCAAGATTATTCGACACTGGCGACAAATGCAATCGCCTATTGGCATGGCTAGATAGGCGTGATGAGGAGACAAGATGGGTGAGGGAAATCTGAGAACCGGGAGGGGCTAAAGCGCGAGGGAATTAAGAAATTGCACAGGCGTTCACAATCTATTACCGGGGGCTCTATGGGGAGACCACCTCCGGGGATGGGTCGAGGACCCAGCAGTATGTAGAGGATACCCCCCCCTGCCCAGACTGACTCAAGAACAGAGACATCAGTTGGAGCTTGATCCTACCATGGAAGAGAGTCAAGTGGCTATATCACAGTTGCAAGCGGGCAAATCGCTGGGGCCAAACTGATTCAAGGCAGAATTGGAGGCTAATGGGGCAGAAACCAGCAGAGGTTATGCAGGAAATGTTTCTGGAGAGCATGGAGGAAGGAATGCTACCGGCAGACTTACGCCAAACCACAGTGGTGTTAATATACAAAAAGGGGAGGCCGGCGGATCAATGCAGCGGTTACCACCCGATGTCGTTCATAAATTGGGAGGCAAACATTCTAGCCAAAGCTTTAGCCAACAAACTGTTACCACTGATAGGGGAGCTGATACACCCAGATCAATTCAGATTTGTCCCTGGCAGGGCAACCAGAATGAACATTCGCCAGCTGCATAATGCATTGGATGCAAGCCTCTGCCTGGAGGGCCCCCATGCGGTCATGGCGATCGGTGCAGAAAAGGCATTTGACTCTGTGGGGTGGGAATACCTATGGGCAGTAATGGAGGTTTGGGTTCGTGCCCAGATTTGTGAGGTGGGTGAAACGGTTGTATAACGATCCTGGGACACGGTCAAAGTAAATGGCTGGACCTCAGGCAGCTTTCAGTGCCAACAGGGGACAAGACAGAGCTGCCCGTTGTCGCCATTTCTTTTTCTGGTGGCGTGAATCCGATTGGACCCAGAAGTATGGGGGTTTGAGAAGCCCAGGGTTGCGGGGGGGGGGCAGGAGGAATCTTAGCTCTCTAAACACTGATTATGTCCTTATTTACATAGGGACCGCAAAAGTACTGGTCCCCGGGTGCTCAAGAATGTTTGAGAATTTGCGGAACTTAGCGGTCTCTGAATCAACTGATAAAAAATAATAATGGACCCTGCTGCCGGATAAGAAGGGGAAGTAGCGATCCCAGAAAGGAGCCCCTGGTGACAGAACAGTCTTGCTTTAAATACCTGGACATTAAGGTGGGGGTAGAGAGCGGACAATACCTTAAGATAATTTTAGACCCGGTGTTGGACCGGATACAAAATGACGCAAAACACTGGAAGGTGCTCCCAGTGTTCCGGCGGAAAGAGCAAATCTGACGCTGCCGAGTCGGCTATACATCCTGCAGAATACCCCGGTAAAGGTCCCAGATAGGGTTTTCAGGATCACTGAAGGGCTCCAAAGTAATTATATGGGGAGGCAAGACCCCTAGGATAGCAAACGTCATCATTGTGTAGGTCAGTGTGGGACGGGGGGATGGGAGTCCCTAACGTGCAACACTGCTTCTGGGCATCCCAATTGCTAGTGATCAATGAATGGGTGCATGGAGGGAGGGGGGGACCGCACATAACATGGGAACTGGACAGGATGGGTGCAACCCCACCCTAGCAAATGATATATGGAGGTAAGGCGGGGAAGAGGCTCCCCAGGACAGGGGTGAGTGTGTTGGAGGTCAGGAGAGTAGCTCTGAAGGGCATAGGGTGGGGTGGAGTAGTAACCATGGAGGCACCTTTGTGGGGTAATGCAGATTTGCTGGAGATTCAGAAACTGGGCCCACAACAGAGGTGGAAAGACAAGGGTATCACACAAGTATCATACATAGATGCATAATAGACAGTTGATACAGTTTCAATGGTTGCAGAGAAGTTATGAGCCGACGCACAGGGATCGGTTCACAGACATTCAGCTACAGCATGCAGTGTCCCGGATGAGGCGGAAAACATGTGATCTACCAGACAGGTCGCCCCTGGAAGCGAACCTACTGGAGGGGGAAATTACAGGGAATGGAATCACAAAACTATACCAGATGCTAAACGGCTTCATGGCTAAACCCTTAACAAAACTGACGGTGTCCTGGGAAGGATGGAGGAGGAAGACTGGGTGGAAGCCCTGGGATCCCCAAGGGAAGTAAGCATTACGATGAGGCTACGGTTGATGCAACACAAAGTGCTGCACGGAGTCTACTGTAGTAGGGACCGCTTGCATCGAATGGGGAGGGTGAATGATCCCAGAGGTTTGAAGTGGGATCATTCTTCCACATGGGCTGGGGGTGCCCAATAGTGAAGTCCTTCTGGGATAGAGTGAGGGGGGAAAATGGATGGGATGGTGGAGGTAGGGATCCCAGATTGTCCCAAACCGATTCTGTCGAATGTGTGGGGCGACTTGGGTTTCAGTGTCAGAGGAAAGTTACTGTTGAGGACGGCGTTCGTACTGGGAAAAAGAAAAAAAAAAAGGCTGGCGGGAGAATGAGATACCCCTACACAGCAGAGCTTTCAGCGATGGTTGGAGGATATGGACTACTGCACCGAGCTGGAGAAAAGGATATATAGAGAGAGGGGATGCCCCCAGAAATTTCACAAGATATGGTGAAAAGGGCTGGAAGCGGGATGAGACACTGCAGGCCAGGAGCAGATCCAAGGGGAAGGGGAAGGAAGCGAGGTAGCACTAAAGGGGTAGTTAGTGGTCTGGAACGGAAGGATGGGGGGGGGGAACAGGGAGAGGAGGGGGCGCAGGGGATAGGGTTTGTGTTGAAAAATGTGCCAAGTGACCTGTGTTTGTTTCTTGATTGTTGTTGGAAAATCAATAAAAACATTTTTTTTTAATTTTTCATCCGATCCAATATCTAGCCTAAATTGTCATTCAAGATATTTTAAAACATTCCTTTTGATTTCCACATCCAGGCAATGTGAATCCATCTTTACAACATCCGAAGGCAGAACCCTCCATATGGCCCCCAAGCCATGTTTTGATCATTGCCATCACTTGGGTTTTCGCTATATTTAGTTTATACTCTCCCAAACGTCTCTAGTACTCGCATTACGTATGGAATAATCTCCCTGGTCTCTCAAGACCAACAGTACATCACCTGCTAGGAGAGACCACCAGGGGGTGTGGAAAGAAATGGCTGCTTAGTGCACGGGTCCTGCTTAGTGCTGGCAGGAGTAGGCAAAGGGGTAAAGAGTACTCCGAGCAGCAAATCGCAGTGGAAACTGCAACCCGACGTGGCGTTCGGGTGAAGAGACAGCGAGAAAACACGGAAGCCAGCCGCAGTTTGTTAAGATACCCGGATGGGCGACCATATGCGTAGTGGCGCGAGAAGGCGCCCCTGCAGCACAGAGGACAGGAGCGGAAATGGCGGTCGAACGCAACGACAGAAGAGGCCATGGCGGGTGGCGCCTCTTAGTGGGGGCTCCTGGCCAGCCTACCCCACTCGGAGAATAGGGCGGGCCAAAGGGAGGTCCGGGCCAGAAGTGTAGTGGGGATGATACCCATGACACCAGTCGTCGCCGGAAGGGGGAGAGGGAGTGGGACAGAGAGAGAGTTAGGCCTATAAAAGCTTCCACGCGCGTGGCATTCTCTCTCGGCCTCCGCCTTCCTTCCCGGCAACAGAACAGAATTCGTGTTCGTGTCGCACCAAGGTCCGCGGAGGAGTTTCCAGCGTTCGGCTGTCTGGTGTTTGGTCGTTCCAGAAGTAGGGAAGGTGGTTCCAGTCAGGAGGTTTGCGTCGCAGTGGAGTGGGGATCAAAGGTAAAAGCTAGGTTTCAGTCAAATAGTAAGAGGGGCCTGAGGTTCGTGGGGGGCAGGTCGTGTGGCTGAACAGTTAGGTGTTGGAAGGAAGTTTTGCGTCGGGCAGGGCACGGAGGTCCAATAGGGAACATTGTTGTTGGGGGAACAACCATGGAGGTGGGGGGGGAGGAGTAGGCGGCAAGGATAAGGGAGGCCAGGGAAGGTAGTAATGGAGCAGTGTGTGGGGCAGGGGTGCTGCGCAACGGGATGGGGTTGCAGCCCGACAAAAGAAAGCGTGAGTTTAACATGGAAAATGGGGAGGCACAAAAGAGCATACCATTTCGCCGGACCGGGTCCTCCACAGGGCCTGGGGGCTAGCGGTGTGTGATAGAACAGATGGCCAGCGTAGGGCGTCAACCCTTGCATCAAGACCCGGCGGCCGGGGGTTGGGGTTACATTTTCAACCAAAAGGGCAGGCGGGGAATGGAGAATTGCAAAGCTGGGGGTTTCGCAAGGCTGCGCACTGATTAGGGCTGGATGGGAAAGGCGTCGGAGCGCGCCCGGTAAAGTCAGCCTGTATTTAATGTAAATAACTTTGTGGGGGAGTGTCATGATCCCTGCTTCCAAGGGGTCAGGACTTGCCCCACGACCTTGGAAGCAGGCCCATGACTCTGATCCCAGGAACCAGCCAGTCCCTATAGGGACCCTCTGGACCTTGTCCTGGCGCCAGTGGCGCCAGGCTCATGATGGTGACTGGTCCCGGCACAGGAAGCGCCGGGCTCATATTGGATAAGAGTGCTTGGTGGACCTACCTGTAGCAGACCATGCTGCTTACTTACCAGCTAACTGGTCTCCTGATCCTTCTCTGCCTGGAACTACTTTTCTGTCTGGGTGGAGCAGGAGCCACTCCCTGGAAGCAGAACACAGGAACTCTTTTAGAAATCTGGAACTCTTTTCTTACCTGGGTGGGGCCGTGGAAGGAGACGCCTAAGCACTACAGAAGGCTATTTAAACCACACCCGATTGGTTTCACGTGCTTCGCGTTATTCTGCATCTGCAGCAGGACGCTCACCGTGTCAGCTCCAGGAAACCTCCAGCTCCAGATCCTGTGAACACGAAATAACCTGCTGGAATCCAATCTTCAGTCTTCTTCAGTCTTCTGCAGCTCCTGCAAAACAAAGGCACAGGTTAGGCTAAAGTAAAGGCAGTGAATCTACTTACCTAATCCAACGGCAGCATCCAAGGCGCCTTTTTCTGCCTTTCTCTTCCGGCATCCGACATCTGCAAAGAGAGAGAACATCGGTCAGTAATATTCAACTACAAGTTCTGCTTACCTGTGTTACGCCCGTTCCAACTCAGCTCGCGCTGCATTCCGGCACCTGCAAGGCAAGATACATCGGTTAGTAACGCTTAGTTACAAGACTGCTTACCTGTGTTATGCTCGCTTTCAATCTGTTTGCGCTGCACCTCAGCACCTGCAAAGACAAAAGAGACATTACGGAGCATTCTCCAGCGCTAGTGCAGTCGTTCTACTTACGTGCCATTAGAAGGATAATCTTCATCGTCACAGCATCTGAAAAGGGAAAGACATAGACTTTACAGACTTAAGACTTTTGAAAGAGAAGAGAACAAGGCAAAAGGAACTTTAATACTTACAAGGCACGCTCGTGCATTAACGGCGTCTTCGCTCTCAGCAAATCCTCTGCTATCAAGAGGCAGAGCTCGCATCCAGGGAAGCAACTGGATCCAGCGCCCCTGCATAAGACGCAGGATGGAGAGCCCGGCATTTACCTATATAAGGTAAGCGCAATATCAACCCAGTTCCACGGGGAAAGAAAGGGCGAGAGGGGCTAGGAACTTTCCGAACCTTCCAAACACTAATACCTTGGTTTACCCTTGCAGACACCTCACTCTTCAGCTTAAACTGTCGGTGGGAAGGGGGCCCAGTCCGGGAGCAAAACGAACCCTGCGCCTAACACTGAAGACAGTATCCTCGCCAGATCAAGACCTGCGCCTCCGGGGGAACCAGGTGAGCGTTACAGGGAGCTCGTCTGGATGTATGGGATAAAGGTATGTTCAGCGCCGGTCGTCGAGCATCAGCGCTTTGTCATAACTATGGTGGTGAGGATGGTATTTGTAGCGCCGGTCATCAAGTTTGGGTGATTTGTGCCGTAAGGACTTATAGAACAGGACGATGCACAAACCCGCGGGTTCCGAATTTGTAAAAAGGCTGCAAGGGGGAATTTTAATAAGACGCATATGCACGAGTGTTCCATTGTACGGTGAGAGTTTATAACACGCTCATGCTCAAGGCCTCTGTTCCCAATTAGGAGCATGCATAACAAGTGTTTCATTGTCTGGTGCTATTTATAACAAGTATTGCATTGCCCGATACAAATTTATAGCACTCCCATGCACAAGGTTGGTGTCCCTGATACAACGCATTTAATTGAGTGTTTCAGTATCTGGTGCGAACTTATAACACGCCTCTGCACAAGTGTTTCTGTGCCTGATGAGAAGCATTTAGAGCGAGCTTCCATTGCACAGTTTCTGACACGAAGCAATAGTCTGAGAAAGGTGGATTTATTAGGAATCACTAGGGTAATTGGGTTGAAACGTATTTGGTCGAGAACCGCTGCCTGGTGGGGTCAGCATGCTGCATGCCCACTTCGTTGATATGCCTTTGTTACGGGTGCAAATGGGATATGCAACGTACCTTAAAGTTGTTTTATATCTCATGGCATTGGAGGCGGGGGGTGGTGGAAGGGAGAAAACCGCACCAGGGCAGGACATGGGGCTGCCATTTTGGTTGTTGAGTGCATGGAAAGGCATGTGGGCCCTTTAAGGCGCACGTGGTTTAAAATGCCCGAACAGAGTTTGAATACAGTGCACTCGTCAATTAAGTGGGTAATTGTAATGGATTAGTATGGGTTTCGGATTACTTTGTTGGGCGATCTATTTGCACCCAAATATGACACTCAAAAGGTGTAAGGTGTGTGGGTGGGTCAATATAGCAATATGGTGCGCTTTCTCGTGCACCAAGGGGGCCTGCATAGTGGCAGGCCACTGATACGGCAACGGTACTAAGGGATTTCAGATATTTTGTATACGTGCGTATAAAAGAGGGTGGTGGCACAACCACATACGGAACAGGTTAGCTGTTGGGTGGTGCTGCGGACTAGGTGTAGGTGATAAGTGGTTTAGGTTATCCTTGCAGTGTTTTCCGTAGACCATGAGAGGAAACGGGGGAAGCCGTGTTGCGGGGGGAATGGCGTTGGCGTTAGAGTAGGACAGTTATTGTCATGCCCATATTGTTTGCCTGGCATGAGCGATGCAGCTAAAACCAAAATAATGAAACCTTTGGGAAAGAAATTGAAGTAAATATGGCGAAATTGCAGGAAATGAGAGTGCCGCGCGTTCGAGACGGGCGGTGAGTGGTTGCACTACGGAGGGCCATTGCATTCTGGGGATTGTAGCAAACGGTGGAGTCTATTGTGTGTGGGAGCCCCAAGAGGCGGGTATTCAAAATGACGCTATACGCAGGATGGCATGGCTGTTTCCACAACCACACCAAGGTTAGGTTGCATGTTTTGTGCTCAACGGTTGGGGTAGGGAGGAATAAGGTGCCGTCAAGCAGGCGATATGGCTGCTTGCGATCCATTAACATTAAGCTCAACGATGTGCATGCACCGTGCCATTGGATCTGGTTATGTTATAAGGTGTCTGGTTAGTTTAAAACGCACCCGAGTGTTTTTACGGTGCGAAGCCGTAAAACAAATCGGAGCAACGTGGGGGTGGAGGTGGTAAGGAAACACTATGGGATATTTTATGATGGAAAGTTTTCTAGTACGTGGGGTTATGCTGAGGCACAAGCCTTTTAATTACATGATGCTAAGCAGAAAGATAAGTTCTGACCAACGCAGGGGATATGGCATGCAACGAATGAAACAGTCGTTTTTAATCACAGAAGATCTTTGGTATGCTGTTGACCATCCTGTGGGGAGTGGGAAGGCACGATAAAAAGGGGAAGGGTAGAATAGGAAACACTAAAGCAGGTAGTGTTGATTTATAACGCGCCCGGACGCAAGTGGTTCAGTGACCCGGTGCAAAGCCTGAAGGCAAGTTGGTGATTTACAACGCAGTGATGCACTAGGTTTGCTGGGGGCCCGGGAAGAGGGAAAGGGCATGTCATTTAGCTGGAAAACATGCATGTGTGGTTGAATAGGCCGCTGACGCTGGAGGAGGTAACTAGGGCCATCAAATCGCTGAAGGGAGGGAAGTCCCCGTGCCCGAATGGCTTTACAGCCGAATTTTATAAGTGCTTTGCAGATAAATTGGCGCCATATCTATTGCGGGTCTATCAGCAGGCGGTGTCTGAGGGGTGTCTCCCTGAGTCCCTGTGGGAGGCAGTGGTAGTTGTGTTGTTGAAATCTGGGAAACCCGCCGGAGATTGTTCCTCATATCGCCCAATTTCATTGCTCAATCTTGATAATAAAATACTGGCCAAAGTGCTGGCTGATAGGCTGGCACCGCTGATGTCTGCAATGGTTAGGGCCGGTCAAGCGGGATTTATCCCTGGATGCTCCACATCATTCGGGTTGCGGAGAATGTTTGGCCTGATGGCGGCGCTGCCCAGAGACGAGCCGGTGATAGCGGCCCTTTTGGATGCTAATAAAGCGTTCGACTCTGTGGAGTGGCTGTTTCTTTTCTCGGTTCGAAGGTTAGGGCAGGGGAGCCTGTTTATTTCCTTAATATCCCATTTGTATAAAGATCCAGTTGCTAGAATTAGAGTGAATGGGCTGACTACTGAACCTATCGCTTGCGCGTGGGACACGCCAGAGGTGCCCGTTGTCCCCTCCGTTTGCCCTGGCAATAGAGCCTTGGGCGGACCGGGTGAGGGACATGCACATGCACCAAGGTGTTCAGCTATTTACTCACCGGGTGGTAATTTCATTATACATGGACAAAATGGTCTTGTTTATTCGTCAGCCAGAGACCAATTTGGACCCGATTAGGAGAGATGTTTTGCTATTTGGGGAGCTATCAGGGCTTAAAGTTAACGCTAGCAAATCCGTTATTTTCCCGTTGACGGCAGCAGTGACCCAATTTTCTGACAACATTGGGAACTAGTTAGTACCAGATATCTGGGGATTGTAAAAGTAAGGGAGGAGGGGGTGGTTTATCGTAGGAATTACCTGGAAGTGTTGGAGTCGGCCAAGGCAGCAATGCTCAGGTGGGGCTCGCTCCCATTTAATCTATACGGTAAGATTTCGGTGGTCAAGATGGCCATCCTCCCTAAGTTTCTTTGTGTTCCTGAACACTCCTATTACGGTGCCTAATAAATTCTTCCGGGATATTCGTGCAGCTGTACTGAACTTTATCTGGGCTGGTAAACACGCTTGAATTTCCTGGAGACAGTTGGTGGCACCGGTCCGGGAGGGAGGACTCGCCCTGCCGGATTTTGACCTGTACTATACGGTGGCGCAGGCTAGCTTCCTGCGATACTGGTTCGGAATGGCGTCAGAGCGGCGCCATGTGGAGATCGAGAGGGCGATTGCATCCCCCGCCTTATTGCGGGCGGTCATCCTTATGGCGCCGAGTCAACCG
Source organism: Ambystoma mexicanum (assembly GCF_040938575.1). Classification (NCBI taxonomy): domain Eukaryota; kingdom Metazoa; phylum Chordata; class Amphibia; order Caudata; family Ambystomatidae; genus Ambystoma; species Ambystoma mexicanum. The sequence continues at coordinate 510,011,639 of NC_090927.1, read as the reverse complement.
GGCAAGCCCCGGGATATGGTCGCTCTAACATGCAGGTCCTGGACCCGCCTGGAGCGGAAAACTAAGGAGGAGGTAATATACTCGCCAGAGCTCCCGGTCATATATATCCCGGGCATCCCCCTGACTAGTGAAACCGGTTACGTAACTTTGATGAAGAGGTTAGGAGTACATAAATTTGGGGACCTGTTCCCGAGCGGATGGTTTAAACTATTGACCAGCTGAAAGAGAGGGGGGGTGCTGTCTGCGTTAGAGGCCTTTTTGTACTTTAGGCTGAGGATGGTGTTGAGGCAGCTGTTTCCGTTGTTTCCCGCACAACCCTGTATAAAACTGGTATGTTAGGTAAGTTGATATGGGGGGAGGTGGGGCGCCGGGCGCTATCTGAACTGTATGCAGTGGCTGTCCGGGTTGGGGGCCATGACCTCGCCACGGGAGCGGGCGCTGGGTAGGGAGATATTTGAGGCTACATGGAGCTATTGCTGCGAAATTACTAGAAAGGGGGCGGTCTGTGCTAGGTTTAAATTGATTCACTAAGTTTTTGCATCAGTACTTTTATTCCCCTGTTCAATTGAAGAAATACTTTCCCCAGCGGTCTGATGCATGTGTCTGGTGCGGGTCGCCCTCTGTGGGGTTTTTACATGTGGTATGGGAATGGGTAGTGTTACAGCGATACTGGACTCATATCTTTATTGTAATCGGGGAAATAGTGGGGAGGCAGATCGACCTGGACCCTGTGATGGCCCTACTGGGGTATACTAAGTTGCTACCCGCTGGTTCCAGAAGGTTGATGGGTCTCCTCCTGATACTGGCAAACGAAGAGTGGCTATAGAATGGAGCGGGAAAAGTAGTCCCAAGGTGACCCAGTGGGAAAAAGATATATTGTATTGTCATGATATGGACTCTAGGTGGGGTGTGATGCAACCTCAGTGAGGAGGGGACCGCCGGATTTGGGACATATATATACTTCATATTCTCTTCGACAATCGGCAGCGGTGAGTACCGAACCTTCCTCGTCTTAGACCGATAGCACAGTGCTGTTCCCGGAGGGGGGGGGGGTGGCTCTTGCCGCACGAACGGAAGTGCGGGCGCATCCAAGAGGGTGGGGGAGCTACGCCGAGATGGGTGTGGTGCTGAGATACGGGTGGCCAGGGGTGACCTCTATGATCTTATGGACCTGTGGTTCGAACTGTATCGCTGTCATGTCATTCTAATCTGTTGGTTTTCAACCTCTCATTCTACTGCTGTACCCTCAGGTAGAAACGGGGGGTCGGGGGTGCGGTTGTGGGGTGTGTTTGATTGTTATATGGAATGTTAATAAAGAAAGTGTTAAAAAAACAAGCATGTGAACAAGTGTTTCAGGGGGACTGGAGATGCGTTAAGGCATATCGCTGATCCAAACACAGGTGATTTATTTATAACGCGGCTATAAACAAGTGTGCAAGGAGCCAAGGAGGAGTAAGAGGGCATGTCAATTATCTTACACGCTTGATTAAACCGGCGTTTCAGGACAGTCTGTATGCTATAGGGCATGTCACTGACCCATAACACGCCTTACACAGTGTTTCAGTGATCTGAGAACAAATATCTGCTGCCGGGACACCCCTCTTTAGAGCCGTAGAAGAAGCCATACCCCTTGTAAAATGGGCACAAAGCCCATCTGGTGGGTCTTTTCCTGCTAACCTGTAGCATTCAGTTATGGCTAAGATGATCCAGCGGGATATGGTCCGTTTTGTTACAGATAATCCTAGTTTATGACCAGTATAACCCACAAATAGTTGGTCATCTTGCCTCAATTTAGCCATTCTTGAGATATAGAAAGTAAGAGCCCTCTTGGGATCTAGTCTGTGCAATCTCTCCTCTTACTTTCCCAAATGAGGAGGAGGATAAAAAGTTGGTAATATTATCTTTTGCGACAAATGGAAGTCTGAAACTACCTTTGGTAAAAAGGAAGGTTTAACTATCCTTATAAAAAGTAGTACATGGCGGTTTGCATGAGAAAGCCTGAAGTTCGCCAACCCTGCGGGCTGATGACAAGGCCACAAGAAGTACAGTTTTTAATGTTAAGAGCCTCAATGGGCAGGAGTGCATAGGCTCAAAAGGTATACAAGTCAAGAATTTTAGTACTAGATTTAAGTCCCAAGTTGGGACATGAAAAGGTACTGGGGGGTATACATTAGTAAGCCCCTTTAAGAATTGAATGATCAATGGAATTTTGAAATATGAAACCTCTTCTGAGGTGCGCTTGAAAATAGACAGCGCAGCAAGGTATCCTTTAATTCTCCCTATCTGGAGCCCCAGATTGGCTAGATGCAGTAGGAAAGAAAGCACCATTGGGGTGCCACATTGAAAAGGGTCCACATTCCTATCTTTGCACCAGTTACTGAACTTGTTCCAGCGACATCGGTATAAAGATTTTGTTGCTGGCCTTCTGGCCGAAAGCAAGATCTCCATTATGTCATCCGGAAGATCCCAATCCTTGTAGCTCAACCTCTCAGAAACCATGCGTGAAGGTGAGTGTCTTGACCTCTGGATGGAGAACCCGACCTTCCTCTTGCGAGAGAAGATCCTCTCTTTGCAGAAGACGTATTGGAGGGCAGATGGACATGTCTAGAAGGTCCGGGTACCACGTCCTCCTGGCCCAATCCGGGGCAATTAGTATCATGGTTTTCCTGAACTTTCTCAACCTCCTGATTACTTGAGAAATCACGGGGACTGGGGGAAACGGGTACAGCAGTGGAAACTTCCACTCCACTACGAATGCGTCTCCCAGAGCTCCTCTTTGAGGAAATTCCCTTGAGCAGTACTGCTCGCACTTCCGATTGATCATGTAACGCTCACCTGATTCCCACGGAGGCGCGGGTCTGGGCCGGAAGCTGTCTGTGGCTCGAAAAGTGATGTGTAGGACTCGATTGGCTTCTGGGGTCCAACCTCTTCGCACTGTGTGGCGGACTCGAAGAGTGAGATTTCTGCAGGCGAAAGAATATGGGGATTAATGGTCAGGGTTGTCGGATGTCCCTCTCTCTCTCTCTCTCTCGCTTCCCAGCTTTTTCGTAGGGGTTAACGTGCTCACCTTATATAGGTGAATGCTGGGCTCTCCATCTGCGTCTAGTGCAGGGTGCCGTTGCCAGTTTCTTCACTGGTGTAACATAGGCCTCTTAAGTTCAGAGGATGGTTACCGTTGTTATCTTCACGAGCGGTGAGTTTCTGGACACCTTTTGTCCATAGTCTTTAATGCTTTTCCCCTTATGTATTGCAGGGCTCCAGAGATGGAGAATGAATCGAAGCGCCTAGAAGTTCGTAAGTATGGCTAGCGCTTTCACTGTCTTTTTCCTTGCAGCTTAGTTCGTGTTACGCCGGAGCATTCGCAGGCGTTTTATTGCGAAGGGCGAGATGGACGTAAGTAAATACTTGTTTAATGTCTTTCTTTTGTCTTGCAGATGTTGATTTGCAGCGCCGGAGTTCGCGGAATACCAGTAAGTTGTTAACGATGCTTTGTATTCACAGGTGACGATGCGGAACGAAGAAATCCGGAATTTCCAGCGTGCCAGTGAGTATGACAATGCTTTTGTCTTTGCAGGTGGAGATGCGGCGTGAAAAAGCGACCGCCGCCGATGAATCAGACAAGTAAGCTCTGTGTGTTAAGTTCGTCTTGCTAACCTGTTATTTCTGTTCTTTACAGATGCTGATGTAGGCTGGCTTCCAAACTGGTAAGTAGAATTCTTGCAGGTTCAGGATCGGAAGATGAAGGGCCGGAGCAGACTCGGTGAGCGTTCTGCTGCAGATGCAGAATAACGCGAAGCACGCTTCATCTATCGGGTGTGGTTTAAATAGCCTAGGAGTGATGAGGCGTCTTCTTCCCCGGCCCCGCCTTGGTAAGAAAAGAGTTCCAGTTTCCAGAAGAGTTCCAGTGCTGTATCCAGGGAGTGGAGCTGCCCCACCCAGGTAAGAAAGTAGTTCCTGTTCACAGATGACTTCTAAGTGGCTGGTAAGTAAGCAGCATGGTCTGCTGCAGGTAAGTCCACCCAAGCACTCTCACACCTATTATGAGCCCGGCGCTTCCAGTGCCGGGACCCACAGTTTTGATGAGCCTGGTGCCACCGGCGCCAGGACAAGGTCCAACAGGTCCCAGTGGGGACCGGCTGGTGCCTGGAATTAGGGTTAGAGGCCTGCTTCCAAGGACGTTGGGCTGGTCCTGGCTCCTTGGAAGCAGTGATCATGACAGATCAAAGTGGCGAAGAGATCCACTTAAGGGGTTCCCCAAAGGGAGAAGATCTCTTGAAGGACTTCCTGAGCTAGCTCCCACTCGTGGGAGACTGTGCTCTGCCTGCTCAGAGCGTCTGCCGCCGTGTTTTGCTCTCCAGCTAGGTGAATTGCCGATAGAGAGATTCCTTCTCGTATTGCCCAGAACCAGAGCTGCATTGCCTCTCTGCACAGTGGTAGTGACCCTACTCCTCCTCTCTTGTTGAGGTAGTACATGGCCACTGTGTTGTCCGTCATTATCAGGACATTCTTTCCCTGTACAGAGGGCAGAAAGGCTTCAGCGCTAGTCTGATTGCCCTCAGCTCCAATAGGTTGATGTGTAGTTTGGACTCCGATGGAGACCAACAACCGCTGATTGTCAGATCGTTGGTGTGTGCTCCCCACCCCGTGAGTGAGGCGTCCGTCACTACTGTTATCTCCGGCCATGGTTGCCAAAAGGATTCTCCCTTGAGAATGTTGTCATTGCAAGCCCACCATAGTAGATCCTGAGCAACTGCGCTCAGGACTTGCAGAATATTCCCTGAGAACTGGGGCCACTTAGTTCTGAGTGCCCATTGAAGGGATCTCATTCTCAACCTGGCCTCTGGTACTACGAAAATGCAAGATGCCATGAGGCCGAGCAACCTGAGAAAATCGAAGGCCGGTAGATGTTGGGCATTCTGAAACTTTGTTACCATCTGCTGGATGTGGAGAGCTCTCACTTCGGGAGGCGAGGCTTTTCCCGATGAAGTGTCCAAGACTGCTCCGATAAACTGGAGTTTCTGGGTTGGTATCATGTGGGACTTCTTGAAATTGAGGGAGAAGCCCAGTTTGTGGAGGAAGTGGCAGGTGATCGAAAGATGTTCCTGAGCTTGTTCTGGAGAACTTGCTCTGGTCAACCAGTCGTCCAGGTAGGGATATATGTGAATACCTCCTCTCCTGAGACTTGCTGCCACAACCGCCAACAGTTGGGTGAAAACCCTCGGGGCGGAGGTCAACCCGAATGGCAGAACTCGAAACTGATAATGATAATTGCCAATCGCGAACCTCAGGTACTTTCTGTGCCCTGGATGGATTGGCACATTAAAGTAAGCATCCTGAAGGTCCAATGATACCAACCAGTCTTGGAGTTGTAGAGCCTGAAGGATCTGAGAAAGGGTCACCATCTTGAACTTGTCCTTCCTGAGGAACTTGTTCAAGTAAGTCCAAGATGGGTCTCAATCCTCTGTCCTTTTTTGGGATGAGAAAGTATGGGGAGTACCAACCCCTGTTCCTCTCCGCTACAGGTACCTGTTCTATGGCACCTTTCTCTAGCAGGGTTAAAATTTCCTGCAACAGGAGCGGGTCTGGAATTTTTACGGAGTTGGCTCCCGGTGGATGATTCTGAGGCCTTTTTAGAAAAGGGAGACAGTAACCTTGAGCTACTGTTTCCAGTGCCCAAACAACTGAGGTAATGCCTCGCCATTCCTTCAGATGTTGAGAGATCCTGCCTCCCACTGGTGTCTTGTGGAGCAAGGTCTCAGAGATTTGGAGGCGGCTGCAGGAGTGGCTTAGGGCAAAGATGCCGCTCCTGAGGCTGATTTCGCACATCTTCCTCATCCACCACGAGGGACGTTTTTTCTGCCTCTTTGAGAAGCCTGTCCTCTTCCTCTACCAAATGAGGAGTAGTAGCAAAAAGAACGACCTCTCCAGGAAGATGATCCTGAATAGGTTTTCTGAGGCTGGCGCATGGAGGCACTAAGAGATTTAGCTGCCTCTTTCGAGGTCTGGAGTTTTTCTAGGCTTTTGTCAGCCTTACTGCCAAATAGCCTCGAGCCATCAAAGGGCATGTTAAGGAGTCTGGATTGCACATCCTGTGCAAACCCCGACTTCCTCAACCACGCAAATCTGCGCAACACAGTGCTTGTAGCCATGGATCTGCTGATGCTATCAGCAGTATCCAGTCCAGACTGGAGACATTCCCCCATTGCCTCCTTTCGGTCTTTCACTATATTCAGGAAGCCTTCCCTTTCCTCGCCTTCCGGAATATGCTCAGCCGCCGCCGAAATACAGTCCCACAGGGTATGGGTAAACCTGGCCAGGGTACAGGTGACATTTGTCGATTTCAGGGCCATGCTACCTGAAGTGAAAACTTTACGGGCCCAGGCATCAACTTTCTTGTCCTCTCCATCCGGAGGGATAGTGGGATAAGCAGTTTGTTTTGCTGTGGATGCAGCCTGAATAACCAGACTTTCTGGAGTCGGATGCCCGTTTAAATATTCAGGATCCGTACCAGCTGGTCTGTATTTCTTTGGGAAATTACTATTTGTAGCAGCAATGCTATCAGGATTTTCCCAATTTTTGTCTACTGTTCTCTGAAGAGCCCTATGAAAGGGGAGAACTGGGTCTTTTTGGGGACCTTTGACAATTATATCTATCATGTCGTCCTGTTCAAACACAGGTGAAGTGTTACCCCAACCCATGTATTCTACTACCCTGTTCATAAAACCTCTGTACCCCGAGTCTGCATGTTCTGCAGGGTCAGGTTTGGCTAATTCTAACTCTGGGGAGGTGTCAATTCCACTAGCAGAGTGTAGAGTATCACTCAGGTCTCTCATTCTAGATTCCTGATCAATGAGTTCCTCAGGAACTTGTCTTGTGCCATATGAAACTCCAAAGGGAGTGACTTTGTCTTCCTCCGAGCCAGATTCCTCATAAATTGAGGACATAGCTTTAAAAAAGTCTGTTCTGGGCAACAGAGTAAATCTCCTTTCTTCCTCAACAATTTCCTTCGAAGGAATAGAAAAATCCTTCGAGGTTGTCGACGGGAACTTCGAAGACGACTTCGATACAGGTGTCGAAGAAGCTCTTGGCTTCGATGCTGAAGCAGTCGACGCCGATGGCGTCGATGAAGCCGTCGTAGCCTTCGATGACTTGAGCTTTTTATGAGGCACCGGAGATGTGCTCGACTCTCGAGGAGTCTTCGACGACTTGGCGTCGACTCGAGTATCTTCGATACTACTGGCTTTTACCAAGGTAGTTCTCGACTTCTCTTTGTCGTCCAATGGAGCGACCTTAGAGGAATGGCTCTTCCGAGGATCTTTCGAGGGGGTCGGGGCCGCATTCTCGAAAACCTCCATCATCTTTTTACGGAATTCCTCCCATTTTCTGGGGGAATCCGATTTTGTCGGACATCGAATTTCTTCGGTCGACTCAGAAGATGACGACGATGAGGGAGATCTAAGTCTCCTCTTCAGTTTTTTTGACGAGGAAGAAGAGTGTCTCGATCTACTCCTAGATCGAGATCTCTTGGAGTGCCTATGTCGACCCGATTCTTTCGAATCAGTCGCTTTCTTGTGCTTTTTGGACACATCCTTCTTAGAGGCTTCCCTCCCCACCGACAGTTTACCTCTCCTCTCACGAAAGGCCTTCTCGGTCATGGACTGGCAGGAACCACAGTCGTCAGTTCGGTGACTAGAACCGAGACACCAGAAACAAACTCGGTGAGGATCCGTGATCGACATTTTCGATCCACAATCGATACACTTCTTGAACCCAGTCTCCTTCTTGGGTGTCGAAGGAGTCGAAGAAGATGACATTTTCTTTTTTTTGAAAATATATTTTTATTGACATTTTACAGGTTATTACTGTGAACATTGCACCAAGAAGAAAACAGTATTACATTTATTGAAAGCGTACCCACCAATAACCCTTTTATCCCCCCCCCACCCCCCTAGCCGATTAATCAAAATAGAATCTGGATTTAACACCCCGTAGCACAATGCACAGTCCCAGAGCACAGGCGATGGATATTTTTTGCACACTTGCCCTTGGGCTCAACCCATTGGGACCCCCTTGTGGGGGGGAGAGAACATGTCCCGATTAATGGGTGCCATTGGAGACCCCGACTTTACAGTTTCACAGTGTCTAAAGGACAGAACCGGGCCCACCATAAAAATTAGACCCCTCATGTACTGCGTTCGTATTTTTCAAAAAATGGGAGCCAGAGTTCTCCGATATTGGTTTTGGATTCATCAAGAACGTGCGTAAGGAATTCCATGTCATAAATCGCTCTGACCTTGATGACCCATTCCTTTTCCTGTGGCATGTTTGGGTTTTTCCACTTTTGGGCCAGGCAACACCTGGCTGCCACAAGCATGACCTGGAGCATGTGGCCCTGAGTGTCCTCCTGGTCGTCCCCAACACCAATCCCAAAGAGGAGCAGCCAGGGACAGAGGGGTCTGTCTATCCCATCCACCCCCCTGATCCAGGATAAGACCTCTCCCCAATACATCTGTACCCTGGGGCACGACCACCACATGTGTATGTAGTCTCCGGTGGTGTTTCGGCATTTCCAGCAGTGTGGGTCGTAACCTGGGAGCATTCTGGATAGTCTCTGGGGGGGATAGTGCCACCTATGTAAGACCTTTAATGCCTGGTGTCTGTATTGGAGGGACGTGGTTGAGCGATGGGCTCGGATACACATCTTGGTCCATCTCCTATCGTCTATTGCCATGCCAAGGTCTCTTTCCCATTGCGTTCGTGCTGGGGGGGGGTCCCTTGGTATTGAAAACAAGAGGAGTCTGTACAACCGAGCAATCACCCCCTTGGAGCCCCGAGTAGAGATGATCTCTTTCTCAAAATCCGTAAGGTCCCTCCTAAGAGTGTCCCCCCACGAGGGTTCTGAGAGAACTCCCTTAAGCTGGAGGTAGCGGAACGGTGACAACTTGCCCAGACCCAGAGCCTCCTCAAGGTCAGGAAGGGGCATGAAGGATCCCCCCACCCATAGATGGCAGGCCCTGACCAAGCCCGCCTCGTACCAACTCTGGTATGCTGCTGGTTCCGCTATTTTGGCCAGGAATGGTGGCGCCCAAATGCAACTTAGCGGGGAGGGCCAGGTCGTAAGCCACCTGAAATAGCTCCCCTCCTTCCAGACCGACCAGAGAACCCCCAGCACTGGGTGTTCATGTACCCTCCTGGGGATGCGTGTTCTTGGGACCCATAACTGCTCGTCAATCGTGACTGGGGCAAGAAGTCTATTGTCCAGAGCCACCCACTGTTTCTCCGTCCCAGGATTAAAATGGTCAACCAGAATCCTTAGCTGTGATGCCCTGTAATACGCATCGAAATCGGGAAACCCCACTCCTCCATCCTCCTTCGGTCTTGTCAAGACATCGTAGGAGATTCTATGTTTCTTTCCCGCCCAAAGGAATCTAAGCAATACCCGCCTCATTGAGTCGAAAAAGGGCTTCGGCACTTGGGTGGGGAGCATCTGGAAGAGAAATAGAAACTTGGGGAGTATTACCATCTTAATCAGGTTGAGCCGTGCCATCCACGAGAACCCCGCCGCCGCCCACCTCTCAATATCTCTCTTAACAGCCGTCCATAGTGGGGTAAAATTGCGCGCGAAGAGGTCACCCGGGGAGGATGGGATTTGGATTCCCAGGTATCGGAACCCCTCTCTCTGCATTTGGAAGGGGAGACTTTCCACATACTGTACTTCTGTTTCCGGGAGCTGACCCCCCACGAAGGCCACTGACTTGTCTAGGTTAACTTTATACCCCGAGAGGTTACCATAGCGCGTCAGGGCCTGTAGTACATGAGGGATCGTCTGTGACGGCTTGGTAACATACAAAAGGACATCATCTGCGAACAGACTAATCTTGCAATGGGAGCCGCCCAATTGGACCCCTTTGATGTTTTCGTTGTTACGTATAGAGATTGCCCAGGGTTCCATAACTAGGGCGTATATCAAGGGGGATAGTGGGCATCCTTGTCTTGTACCTCGCCCCAGGGGGAAAGACCCTGACTTCGTCCCATTAGCTACCACCCTAGCTGTTGGGGAAGAGTACAGTGCCGCCATCCAGCCCAACCACCTTTGGCCCATTCCCACCGCAGACAAGACCTCTCCCATGAATTCCCAGCTCACCCTATCGAAGGCCTTCTCTGCGTCTAGGGATAGGAGCAAAGCTCCCTCGTTCCGGATCTCCCTTGAGTACAGCACGTGGAGAGTTTTACGCATGCTGTCTGAGGCCTGTCTGTTAAGTATGAAACCCGCCTGGTCGGGGTGAACCAGTCGGGGAAGGCACTTTTCTAGGCGAGATGCCAGAATTCTAGTGAATATCTTTGCGTCGAGGTTTAAGAGGGAAATGGGTCTGTAGGAGCCACACTCCCTCGGGTCCTTTCCCGGCTTTGGGATAACCGTGATGAGGGCCTGGAGGAAGGAGGGTGGGAGCGTCTCCTCGTTTCGGATTTGGTTAAAGAGTTTGGCTAGGGGTTCCACCAGCGAAGATGAGAATTGCTTGTAAAAATCGGCTGTGTAGCCGTCTCCCCCCGGGGCCTTACCCACCCTCAGCCTCTTGATGGCCGCCTCTACCTCGTCAATAGTTATGTCCGACTCTAGCGCCTGTAGTTCCGCCTCCCTCAAGCGTGGCGGGGGGTATTCCTCTAGATATGCCCGTATCTCCTCTGGTGATGTTCCCCCTTGTTTTGTATATAGTTCCTTATAGTAGTCTGCGAAGGAGCCCACTACCTCTGCTTTGTTGTTGAGCATGGAGCCCTCCCGGTCCTTAATGGGGCCCACCCTTCTCTCCAGTCTACATCCCCTGGATCTACGAGCCAACAGCGTTCCCACCCTGTCCCCCCTCTCATAGTACCTCTGCCTTGTGTATCTCAGCTTCTTTACCACCTCTCCTATGAGAGCCGTGTGTAGGGCCTGTCGTTTCTCGCTCATTTCCACTAAGATGGATTCCCTGTCCGTCCCCGCCTGATTGAGTCTACCCCGCAAGGTTCCAAGGTCCGCCCGTATCCTGGCTTCGACGAGCCCTCTTTCCCGTTTACGTCTGGCTCCTTCTGCTATGAGGAGGCCACGAAAGGTGGCCTTTGCTGCCTCCCACACCGTTGGCATGCCTGTTTCCCCATTATCATTTGTTTCAAAGTATGCCGCCATTTCACCTTTTAGGAAGTCCCTAAAGACTGGGTCTCTAAGAAGCACATCATTGCACCTCCAGTGAGTTGATCGGGGGGAGATGGGGAGAAACCAGCTCGCCACTAGGAGCTCGTGATCGGACCAGGTTATTGCCTCGACACGCGGGTCCGTGGCCACTCCGCCTCCCTCCTTGGATGTCAGAAGCAGGTCGATTCTGGTGTATGTGTAGTGTGGGGGGGAGAAAAATGTATAGCCTCCCGGTTCTGGATGTGTTACCCGCCAAACATCTTCCCAGTAGTGTTCCCTCAGGAGAGTCTGGAATGAAATATTATCTTTGGATATTGCCTTGGGTCCAACCCCTCGGGCCGTCCACCAGTCTAGTTTGGGGTCCATTACGAGATTGAAGTCACCTCCGAGGATCATGGCCCCCTCCGCCCATTCATCGATTACTCCCATTATTTGGGTTAGGAACCTAATCTGGCCAGAATTGGGTGCGTAGAGGGTAGCCAGAGTGATACGTTCGCCTTCATGAGTGCCCTTGATTGCCAGGAACCGCCCCCCAAAACCCCTCTTGGTTTCGGTATTGGAGAGGTGGAACGTTTTATTGAGGAGGATCCCTACCCCCTCCTTCTTCGAACTTCTGTGTGAGGCCCAGTAATTGGATCCAATGTCCCTTCCCCTTATGGGTGATTCCTTGCCCTGTCTGTAGTGAGTTTCTTGGAGGAAGAGTACCGTTAGTTGTTGCTTGCGAAACATGTTGCTCGTCAGGGATCTCTTGTTCTGAGAGTTAAGGCCCTTGACATTGAGTGTGCCTATCTTTCCCTCAACCATTGTCGTATGGAGAGGCCACCTCTGTTTGTCCTGTGTCGCTGAGTTGCCCTGTGGACTGTGTCCGTATTGTAAACCCTAGTTTGATTCGGCTATTACCCCCTTCCTCCCCCTGTGTTCCCCACCCCCCTACCCCCACCCATTCCACCCCTCCCGCCCCTTCCCCCCATTCCCTTTTCCCTTTCATTGTAAGGCGTCCGTCCACGCCCCCCAACTAATGTCGGGGTTGGTCAACGAACCACCAAGGACTCTTACCCCAGCCCCGGGTATTTCTTATATTAGGGATCCCCATCTTTTGTTCTTCCCTATATATCGACCCCATCCGTCACCTCAGTGGAGGTGATCAACACTGGAGCCCGAGAGCCCCTCGGCCCCCACACCCACCCCCAGGTCCAAACTCAACCCCACACCGGGAAAAACACAACCAAACCATTAACCTTGCATCAAACTGCTTCCCGCCCTCCAACCCGGCGGTCCAAACTCGCGCCAACGTGGCGCCTGGCCTTGGCTTTATGAGGCCAGGCCTCATTTTCCAGCGCTATCAAAGCCTAAAACATAGGAGCATCAGTAGGGTTCCTCGACCCCCGAAAGAGTGGTATAGTCATGAGTTCGGAAGGACCTCAGCGGACGCTGATGGGTGTCTTGTTTTCTGGAATTTACGAGTACCCTTGACCTTAGACTTGCCGCTAAGCTTTCCCGGACCGGCCGGGCCTCTGGGGAGATCTTGGGTGTCACCCACTCTGCCGCCCGAGGGAGCGGGCATGTCACCAAGGAGGTCATCTGTGGCCCTCTGAATGTCCTCCTCCGAGACCAGATGGTACTTCTCTCCCTGCCATTCAAACGATAGGCGAAAGGGGTGGCCCCAGCGGTATCTGACCCCCTTCCCTTGTAGCCATCTTGTGAGGGTGCCACATTTCTTCCTCATTAGTAGGGTGAGAGCTGAGAGGTCCTGAAATATGGACACCCTAGAGTCCCCGTATTGGATATTGCCTAGGTTTTTTGCCTTTTCCAGGATCCTGGCTTTGTCCTTGTAGTGATGCAGTCTAGCCAGCACTGAGCGCGGGCCCCTGCCTCCTCCGCCCGCCCGGTGGACCCTATCAAACTTGATCTCGCCTCCAGCACTCTCGCCCAGGGCAATCCTTGTGATATCCAGTACTTTACCCTCCAGGCCTTGTATGGTCTCGCCCTCTGATTCCACCAGCCCAAAAATGCGTAGGTTGTTCCTCCTTTCTCTATTTTCCATGTCGTCCACTTTAAACCGGAGTTCCTCCTCGCGCCGTTGCATGTCCTGGAACCTGACCTCCATTTGGGTCTCGAGGAGGGTTGTGGAGAGCTGGTTATTTTCGACCCCCTCCATCCGGTCCTCGAGGGTGGTAACTTTGGTGGTAAGGTCCGCCAATTTGGCCCCCATGTCAGTTCTCATCCCACGTATCTCCTCTAGGATTATCTGGATATTGTTTTGTATAGCCCCCAGGTCGGGGGGGGGGGTAGAGGAGCCCCCTGCCGCCATTCCACCTCCAGAAGCCACAAATTGGTATTTGGCGAGGGTCTCCCTCCAGCTCATGGGGGGGGGGGGACTCCGGTGGGCTGTATTCGGTGTGGCCTGTCCAGCCCACAATCTTGATCTTGGAGTGCAGCGTATAGTTAACGACCCCAGAGGTGAGACAGGTAGGCACCTGGTGGGCGAATGTCCCCCCGATGACGATCCCAAGCGATGGGCGCAGCCAGGCCGAGGTTTCCGTGTATGGTACGTTGCCCAGTCGAGAGTCCGGGGGTCTGGTATCGGTGGGGCCCTCTGGCGTGCCCCCGGTGCCCTCTCCTCCCGCGTCGTGCTCCAGTGGGGTGATCGTGAAGGGAATGGTCCGATTGACCTCTCGCCAATAGTCCTTGGTCCCTTATGTTCCTCCGTGTGTCGGCCCCCCGGGGGGATCCACTGTAGCAGGAGCCGCCCCAGGCCCCATTCAAGGTTAGAGAGAGGGGGGGGGGGCCGCGCCCCTGCGTCGGCCTCCCGAATCCGTGGGGGAGTCTGGGGTCGCTATTCCGCCTCGGGCCCCGGGCGTCTTCCGGGGAGGAAGGTGTGGTGGGGGGGGGGGGGGCGCTCCTGCGTCGCCCCTCCGGGCCCGTACGTGTGCCGAGGGCGCTCTCGCCTCAAGCCCCGCTTGTCCCCGAGGGGGGAAGAGTCAAAGCCGGGGGGATTCACTGTGGCAGGAGCCGCCCCAGGCCCCGTTCAAGGTTAGAGAGAGGGGGGGCCTCCCGAGTCCGTGGGGGAGTCTGGGTCGCTATCCTGCTCCGGGGAGGAAGGTGAGGCGGGGGGGGGGTGCGCTCCTCCGGGCCCGCAAGTGCGCCGAGGGCGCTCTCACCTCTCGCGCCGGGCCGACGCGCTGCTCTGTGGGTCCGGGCTTCAGGTCGTTTCCTCGTTCGGCCGCCGGTCCCGCGTGTGGTCTCCGCCTTAGCCTCTGCGCACTCTGTGCGCATCTGATCTCTCCTTCTCCTGGTCCTGCGCGCCCGCCGCGGCCCTCAGCCGTGCTCCGCTCCGCTCCAGAGTGTGGGGGGAAGGGCCGATGGATCCCCCGGGCGGCCGAACTCGATGAAGCCTGCACGGCCGAGGGTCGGAGTTGGACCCAGCTGGGGGGCGAGGGCTCCCACAGTCTCGTGGGGGGGTCTTAAGGAGGGTGGGGGCCCCACTCTTCTTCACTGCCAACGATAACCCGGGGCTGGGTACGGAGCTCTCTGCTCAGGCAGCCATGTTGCCTGCGCCCCCTGGTGGCCTAAGATGACATTTTCACAAAGAAAATATCGGAGCGCGCCTTTCACGATAGCAAAGCGATCGGAAAAACGGAACTGGAGCAATGGGCGCTGCTCGTGCTACTTATACCATCAGTGACGTCGACACGGTACGGAGACCGTCGAGGGACAATTGACGCCACGACTTCGAGCACAGCGCCCTCTGCCGAGAATTATTTTTTCCGAAGCAGTGAAGCTGGAGATAACGAATTATCATAAGATGAGGAATACGTGGGAGGACACAATCCATTCGTAGTGCGTTTTGGATGTTATTGCACCAGGTACTATCTTTGATGCAGGAATCAGGGACAGGCGAAGGGGATTCTAATTCTTTGAGAATTTTAAATAATTCTTTTGTGTTGGCTTCAGCTTGAGATGTACGTTGGTTATACGTCTCTTTTTTGGCCTGGAGGATGGCCTCCTTGTAGTTAAGTGAAGTGATGAGAAGGGAGTCTTTGTTGGCCATGCTGGGATTGCTTTTCCAGAGAGCTTCGGCCTTCCGCTTTTCTTTACGCATAACTCTAAGCTGCAGGGTGAACCATGAGTTCAGGTGGGATCGTTGTTTGGCTTTGAGTATTTTGAGAGGGGCTATAGTCTCTATGGCATTGAGTATGGTAAGGTTGAAGGTGTCTACTAGGATGGTAGGGTCCTTATGCTGCGAGGCACAATTATTAAGGATAGGGAGGATGAGAGGGAGCAGTTTGTCCCTAGTGATGTCCTTTTTGTTCCTGGTGGGTATAGCCGAGGCTATGGTAGGTTTGGTCTGTGGGTTGGTGGCTGGTAAGTGGAAGGCGATGATATGATGGTCGGACCAGGCGCAGGCGGAGTTGGAGGTGATCATGGTGTTGCAATTAAGATCAGATATCCAGTCCAACGTTCTCCCCTTGTTGTGGGTGGGTGCAAGAATGCGTTGTTGGAAGTCTAAGTTGCCAAGGGTCATGGCCTTAAAGGGCCTCTCCATCCCTCCAAAGACCCACTTGGAGTCAGACTTGGCGCTTGTGGCAATAGACTCACTCACTCCCATAGGATAACATTGGGGATTGGACTTGTAGTGCATTGATGGGGACAATATGGATGCCCCCACATATTTTGGTTCCCAGAACTGCATGTGCGGTCTAGTCTTCTGGGTGTGGTTCAGCCCAGAGGCACCTGGGATACCCAGAGACTATTTAAGCCACACCCAGGCTGAGAAACATGCTTTGCATTTTCTGCACCTGCAGCGTGACACTGACCGTGTTCGGATCGGTCTCCAGTAGGCCTGCATCTTTCTTCTGCGCTCAGCTCCTGCAAGAACAAGAACACCGTTAGGAAAAGCCTTACCTTGCGGCGCTTCTGCCCATCAGTCATCGCTCCTTCTGTTCTGCAGGCATCTTCGGCGGTGTCATTCCCCTCCCGGCACGCCGCTTCCTAAGGAAAAGGGAAAAGAACAGAAAAAAGGCATTAGTAAGCATTCTGCAAATCTTCGCTTATTTTTAAATACTGTACGAGCTTCAAACGCTTACCTGAATCCCAGCCGCTCTGTGGGAACGCTGTCTCCGGAACTTCTCATCCATCTGCAAGAGGGAAAACACACTCCAGGTTAGCGTGGAAACATCTAGAGGCGCCGCATACCGCGCTTACCCACCGCATTTGTTCTTCATAACCGGCATCCACGCTGAAAACGTTGCGGCACCTAAAAGACACAGAAAAAGAACTCTGTTCAATGCAAATACGAAAGGGGTGTATCGCGCATCCCGCTTTCACTCACCTTTAGCGCTACTCATCTCAGCAGCACGCCGCCATCCCCAGATGCCGGCCATCATCTGAGGAAGGAAAGGAACGAAGTTAGAGAACTGTTCAAAAGACTCATTATTCTTACCTGTCGGACTCTTGCCAGTGAAGTAACTAGGCAGCAACGAGCCCGCATCAATCAACGCGCCCCTGCGCTGAAGGCAGGACGGAGAGCACACTATCCAAGAAAACAAGGTGAGCTGTGGATCAAAGGGAAGGGTTGGACCCCGGGGAAGAAGGGGTTCAAGCACACAGACAATAGGGAGTTAAACTCTACCAATCCTGTGTTTCAGGCCTAGTCTCCAGTCGAATAGCCTACAGGGAAGGGTTTGAGGTCGTAAGAGGTCAGAACAGGCTGAGTGACGTCCCCGTGGATACCAGGTGAGCGTTACACAAACATTATGAAGAAATGCACAGAGTGATGCCAAGCTAACAATTCTAATGTGTGAATTACAGGTTGCAGCTGAGACCAGTGGAGCGCAGACAACAGAAGTGGTTTGTGGCAAAGGACAAAGGGATCAGCGGTATAGCAAGAATACAAGGGCTCTTTTGGGGCAGGAGGAAGGCAAAGAAGGGCGAAATCCAGACAGTGAGCTATCACACATGAAGGGGTTGAGGGATAGGGAGCACAACCTGCAAGGAGCAGAGGGGTTGGAGGCCAGTGAGCACAGGGTGGGCGCTTCTAAAGGGCCTTGAAGAGCCACAATGAAGGAAGGTAAATAACTCCCGTTCTTGCAAATTAAGGGGTGCACCATGGCAACTAGACAGAGCGTGCATGGGCATGGGAGGGACGCACAGTGGAAAGGATACTAGCCAAGTTTACCGGTCTCAGAAAAGGAGCAGCTAAAGCCTTGCTACACTCCCCCGGGGGAGGTTGGGCTATTTTACAGGCAGTATACAATGTGCTTTTAAGGTTTGGACTGCCGCTGCCCAAAAGACTCTGGTTATTCGAACTGAACTTTGGCGGTTGGCCAAGAAACCCCGACAATCCGGGTTCTGCAAAAACGAGGCTTAAATTGGGCACCTCCAGTTATATGTGTATGGCAATGGCCGTAGCCCCCTCCCCCTTCTTTAGCTGCACAGCGTTTTTCAATGCAAAGCGCACAATACACCAACTGGTCATAGGTTTGAGTCTAGTAGAACACTTATCCTTGGCACTTAGTCGAAGGAAGCAAACCCGGGGTGCCAATGGTGTGTAGGACATTAAGGTCAATGACATGGGGTGGGGGGGATCTATTCAGCGGCCCAAGAACGACTGATATCCATGTGTTTGACCAATAATGTACTCAAATTCAGTAACCCAGCGACTTGTCCAGGCTAAACACAAGTCATGAAAACAAATCTAAAGGGGGGGTCTCAGCTCCCGAGTATGCTCGGGCGACTGATACCTTAGTTTAAAGGTAGGTTTTTTTTTCACTGGGCTAGGTCCTGGGGCCCTTAGTGGGGACAGATGGGAAACGTAGGAGTCCTTGGGCCATGCATCTGTGCCACTCAGTGGTTACATTGAAACGTAGGAGTACTTAACAGCACCTTATAACAGTATGTCCAGCCAAATACAAGAGGTTAGCTAACATCACTCCCTCGTGCCCGAAACCCACCCGCCCCCCACCCAACTAAAAATAATCACACAAAAGGGATGTCTGGGTGCCCAGGCCTAGGTTTAAGACTTGTGTCATAAGGTTTCTGAGCAACAACAAGCAAGTCACCTTTGGTTAAGGGCGGGCTTAAATTAAGTGACAGTGGAAACTCAGGGGTCGCAAGAGAGACACTGCGCACGTGGGTGAAAGACGGGGCCAGTGTTCTTCGTCAAACACTGCCGACACGTCCGGAGTCCCCTTTCAAATGGGTTAATGTGGGGTTGCATGTGAATGGGAGTGTTTGAGCAGGAGGAATGGGGCTATAGGGGTTAGTTGCGGAGCTACGACCTGTTCTCTGGGAGGAACTCTCTGCCGCCGGTAACCAGCAGAGAGTCTTGGCAGAGTCACAGGTCGATCCACTAGAAAGCACTGGCAGACCCGTAGGGGGCTGCTCAGCCAACAGCTTAGAATCTACGGCACCCAGGAGTAATAGACTCAGGGGAGGCCCTGGGAAGAAGGGGAGGGGTTAGAGGGCTTGGAAGGCATTCCAACCCTAAATGCGGAAGGGGGTCCGGGGGGAAGAGGTGGATTAAGAAAACCTAAAGGGCAAGAAGGGAAGTCGTGGGGGGGGGGGCAAGAAGAAGTGGCACTGTAAGGTTGGTAAGGAAACAAGTAGGGGAAGGGATAACTGAAGGAAAATACCTAAGAGAAGGTTAAGTGGGGACGGGGAAGGGCTTGGGGGGTGACAAGGCGGAGAGGGGGGACGTCCAAGTGGTATGGGGGGAGTAAGCCCAAGGCTTGGGGGGGAGGGGGGAGAGACTGGGATATTTGGGGAATAGAGAGAACATAACAAGGAGGCCAAGGGGGGGGCGGTGTAATGGATTACAGGGAACAGAGCATGGAGGCAAGGGGGGGGGGGTGGGTTTGGGCAAAAGAGAAGAGAACCGGAAGGGGGAGGAGGAGTGAGCGTCGGGAACGGAAGTGTAAGTGCAAGGAATAAAAGGAACGGGGGTAGACCGGGGTAAGAAAGAGCACTGAAGATGGATAAAGGGGAGAGAGAACAAGGAGGGATGGAATGAAGGTGAATCAGAGCACACTGAGACGGGACATGGGAGATAGAAATGAAGCCAGGATCACTTAGCGCATGAATTAGATGGTTGGTTGGTCAGGTAGAACAAGGGAACTAGAACGTAACAAAGGAATAGTTGGTACAGAAAAGGGGACGGGAGCACAGAGCATAGCAAAGAAAGAATGGCCATGGAAAATCGGTAGGGAGGGCCGGGTTCAATCGGAAGGGTCCACCAGACATGGACGGTGGGGGGGGGGCCTACTTAAGAAGTCGCACCCAGCGTAGAATAACCTGTGGTGTGGTGGATACACGGATCACCTGTAAGATAACGCCTCGACTTTATGCAAATAAAGCTTGCTGTGGCATGCGATTTCCATCTTGAAAACGATTTTGGTCTTTTATTCCGGGAAATCCATCCCGGGGTGGTGTATGAATGTGGCATACAAGATGTGGTGTAGGGAGTGGGGGGAGGCGCAGCAATGGGATGCCCCGCTAAAGACCGGTGCCACGAGTGAGCCTTGGCAGGCGGCCAGGTACGCAGCAGAGGCTGCAAACTATTTCAAAGGTTTTTCAACTATTTACCAAAGGAAAGTTAAACACTCTCCCTTGTTCTAGACCCAAAGCTAACCGAAAGCGGGATACCCAACCCAGGTCAGATGACCAAAGGGGAGTGGAACGGAGGTATGAGACAAAGGGACTTGGTCCCAATGTTATCCTATGGAGCACAGAGGGAGACAGGCAGACTGAAGCCGACTTACCACCCCTGACTCTGATTTTCCCAGATTACTCTGTGGTTCATCTGGGCTGTCGCTGGGGGCTCCATCTTCCGTCATTTGTTCCAGTGAGAGGTGCCCAGGAGTTCCGGGTTTGAGGATTTTTACTGTTGAACATAAATGCAAGATGCAACCCTTTTCAGAGAAGAAATTCAGAATCCAAAAATGTACCGGGCAGTCCAGGGACACTTCTGAAGGGCTGGATCCTTGAGAAGTCATCAAGACTAGTTGGTCCCACTAATCCAAGGGCTGAAGCACCACTCAGGGTCTTTAGAGAACAGGCAGAGGAGCAGGCCTTCTCCGGGCTGTCTACTGGAAGGGATGCTGGGCCACTTCAGGAGTCGTCTTTGGATATTCAGGAGGCTGCTCTTAATTGACGGGTTCTTGGCTCCAACAATGATCTGAAGAAATCTCTGCAGAGGTCCTCCTCTTCCAAGCTAGAAACAAGTTCAAGCCCACCAATGGTGAAGATCTGCACCATTCAAACAGCCAGTAGTTGACCAATCGAAAGCAAGTGAAAATCTTGTGGCAATGCCATTTCAGAGTACAAGCCACATTTATTAGCTATATGCAAATAAGCTTTACTATTAACGCCCCGAACTCTGGAAGTCCCTACCTGCGAACATTAGGAATGAACCCTCATATGCAGTGTTCAAGAGACTTGTAAAAACCTGGATGGTTGACAAATAGGACTGATAACACTGATGGGGGCTTACTACCCTGCCACGCTAATCCAGCCTGAAACGCTGGCTCATGACTCGTTAATACTGCTCGCATAAGTGTTGTTTATCTCTTCCATTGTCCTTTGTACTGGTACAAACGCTGTGATACCTATGGGTTTGGGCGTTACATAAATGTTATAAATAAATAAAATACACTGTCAATGCGAATGTGCACACGAAAAATAATGAAAAAAACTGTACAAATGTAATTGCTGGCACCAGCGTGTCTTGCGGCAAATGAAAAAGTAACCAAAAATTCCATCTGTAAAAAACTAGGGTGATAAAGAATGCCCATTGTACTGCACTGAAAGCTGATGTGCGCAATGTTAAAATGTACACAAATAAAAAAGGGAAACCCCAGTATGGACTCATCTGAAAGAATGTTAATTTCCGCAATAACAATGAGAGGAAAGCTTTACTTCCCTGTGAAAATTCAATATAGGCTAAAAATAGTAAAACGATGGACGATTTTAATGCAAACCTGGGTCCTTTGGTCTGCCGATATATCAAGGCCCAAACAGCACACACTGGGCAAGCAAAACCACGTTTCCTGAGACACCTTATGACCCTTCAGAGCAAGAGTCGTCAACAAATCAAGAGTCTTGTTCACACCCTTTCAAGGAGGGGGATGCCAATAGATCATCTATGCATTGCAATAGGACAGGCCCTCCTATTAACTTGAGCGAGTCAAGATCCCTTTTCAGTATCTAGGAGAAAAAAGTGGGTCTCTACATACCCCATAAAAAGCCTAGTGAAGGTGTACTACAAGGTGTTGTACGAGTACTGGCTATCCAGATTTAATGGTATCGAGAAAAAAGGAGTGAACAAATAAACATTAAAGTGTGTGGATGTGATGCAAGACGAGATGGTGGCAGGGTTCGGAGACCAGGAGGAGGTGCAGAGCCCTACAGACTATTCCTAGAAACTTCAATGAGCCTTCTAATCGCTCTCCAACTCCCATTGGAGAAATACATATAAACAGAGAAAGGGGTGGCTTGAAGCACCGACAACGTTGTCACTTCTGTGACTGCCTCAGTGTGAAGCCCGGGATAAATGCCCTTGTTGCCCAGATGGGAGTCCCGCGAGCCTTAACAACTTAAAGGCATTGTACGGGCAAGTGAAGGGAAAAGCCGGGGAGTGTAGCGAGTCAGACCACCACCCCGGAGCTGGATAATATCGAGCCATAGCTACGTTGTGCCTGTGGCGGACCTTGGCCCAAGATGGCGGCGTCCAGCCGAGAGACTATTCAAGCTGTCGCCCAGCCGCCTCTCCCGACCTGGAGCTCTGCCCGTGGATGGCACAAACAATGAGGCGGTGAGCCGCCCAGAGAAGGCAGAGCAGTTCCGGCAGAAGGTCCGCCATGGAGAGCCACTACGGTGGGGGGCCACCCACCTGCTGAGCTAGTCTCATGCCGAGGGTTAGGCACGCCCGAGCTGCGGCATTTGCCAACATCAAGCTCCCGTCCAGAGCAGAGGTGAGGAGTCCCCTCAACCTCCCCCACCCACACCCGGCCAATCAGCCACTCCTGTTACTGGTGATTGTCCAGGGGTTTCCCGGCAACACAAGGGAAAGCAAAATTCTTCTAACATCGGGCTTCACATGGCCCATGTCTGGCCAGGAGTGCAATGGCACCCAATGGCAATCGGGGCAAATGCCCCATTTCAGTTTTATTTTCTGGTTACTGTTCATAAGTTGCACTTTATTTTTGTTTTTTCTGGGTTGGTTTTCTTATCCTAAAACCTGGATGCCATGTGGAGTTGGAGCCCAGAGGCAGTTACATGGCGGATGAAGCCCGCCAGTCTCCTCCCCTCGCCCTGGTGGATTTGGATCCCCAACACACGCTTTCACCCCACCAGAAACATATTTTTGTAATGCTTAATGTCAAAGGCTTGAAC
The DNA here is from genome assembly GCF_040938575.1 of Ambystoma mexicanum. Lineage (NCBI taxonomy): Eukaryota > Metazoa > Chordata > Amphibia > Caudata > Ambystomatidae > Ambystoma > Ambystoma mexicanum. Next base: position 509,989,078 of record NC_090927.1, on the reverse strand, counting down.
TCCCCAGTAAAACGTATATCAATGTTACTACATCTGAAAACTGGGATCGGTAGCACTGCTACAAGAAACTCACCTGGCCTCACCAGACGTGAATCGATTGTGGAACAGAGATTTCCCCATACAATTGCATGCCTCCAGTCGAAAACAAAAAAGGGGGCCGGAGGGACTGCCATTTACATCTCCCAAGAAACTCCATTCACCGAACTGGGCAATCTGTGGTATCCAGGGGACCGCTATACAGGGGTTAAAGGGTTATTTGGACAACTCTATGCCTCTATGCTCTAATCTCGATCTATGCCCCCAACGAGGGACAGAAGAAATTGGCCCGAATTTCCTTTTCAGAAGGTCAGGTCATAATTGGGGGCGATTTCAACAGGGTGGACAGAACTCACAAACCAACTTTGAAGGACTTTAAGATTGCACAGGGCTTGCTCCAATTCTTTTAGAGCTATGGGGGGTGCTGCAACCCAAGGATAAGGCTTTCTCTTTCTTTTCCCATGTTGACTGTTCCACCTCCCATACTGACCTCTTGGCTACACCCCCTTATTCTATTCTCCCGTATGTGGATGAGGTGAACATCAAACCCAAATTCCTATCTGACCATGCCCCTGTCTGGTTGACAGCCGGCATCTGTGATTCGGTGCCCCCTCGGAGGCCACATTGGCGTTTATTTGACCCGATCCTGAACGACATGTCACTGAGAGACACAATAGCAAAAGCAATTCGCAAGTACTTTCATGAGTACTGGCAATCTCACGTCAGTGGCAATCACCTGGGACACAATGAAGGCGGTCGTGAGGGGCAAACTTATGGCCCACACAGCGGCCTACCAGAAACCTAACAGGGGAAACGCAGACCCAGCTAGAGAAATAAATAGTTGATGCAGAAGATAAACATAAAAAGAGGTGGTCCCCTAAAAGTCACAGGTCCCTGCAGCTGGCCCGTAATAAACTGGAAGCCCTGTACGTGGAGGAAACTGCTCAATCTCTTAACCACGAAGCAGGGATACTACGCCAAAGGAAACAAGGCTAATAGATTTAGTCAGAAAATTGGCCACGGTTAGACGACTCAACTTTATAGTGGGACTACGGCATACTGTGGAGAGAGTGCAATATATGCAGGAGACTCAAAGCTTCAATTTATAACACAGTGGAATCCAGGATGGGCCAAAACTGGATGTGTCTGAACTGCAAGACAATCGAGTCGATTGTTTTCAGTACACAGCAAGCCAGAGCTAAATTATCCCCGCTATACTAGTCCTTCCCGATCAAGACACTCACATCCAGGTTCTGCATAAAGTTAAAACACTGGGGATGACACTTGAAGCATCTATAGCGGCCAATGCCCAAGCTCTTTATGTTAAAAAAAACTGCTCCTATTACCTTAGGCTATTGAAAGCCATACAACCTTTTTTGAGCAACGAAACTGTGCCACCATGGCAAGAGCGACTATTCTATCACGCCTGGACTATGGCAATACACTCTTACTAGGAGCTAACAAAAAGTGTATAGCCAGCTACCAATATATCCAAAACAATGCAGTTAGAATAATTAAACAAAAATCCAAATTCAAACACATTAGCAACACTAGAAGAGAGTTATACTGGCTGAATGTTGAAGACAGAGTACAGTTTAAGGCACCAACCCTGCTACATAAATGTTTATTTGGGAAAGCCCCAGCCTACCTAAGATCCAAAATCAACTTTTATGTACCAGGCTGAGCACTAAGATCTGCAAACCTTATTATGGCGACTGTGGCAGCCCATAAGTGCTCCAATGCATTGGATAAAGCGTTTCCGATATTAGCAGCTAGTAAATGGAACAAACTACCCACAAACCTGAGACTGGAAGCAAAATATTTGGCATTCCGAAAAAAATTGAAAAACCTCTTGTTGGAATAAATCCAACTCTCTACTTAGTCAGGCAACCGCATTCTCTTTGGTAACCCAAGTGCCTTGTGCCTATATCGTACGATAGGTTTGTCCTTCAATGTGTACATGTCCCTGGGCCCCGATGCTTGGGAGCTAACGGAACATTACAAATAAATAAAATTAAAATAAATAATTAGCTGCCGCTCACATGACCGACACTATGTCCGCACCCCCCGCACCTCTGAAATCTGGCAGAACAGACAATATATATGAGAGGCCTCCCTTATACACCTTCCAGGAGCCAAGAGGGAAGCCCTAAAAGCCCCAATTACCCTGGAGGAGGTAGACTGTTGATGGGTTCACATCCAGATTCTATAAAATTATTTCGTGCCCAGTTAGTAGCTCCACTAGCGGCTCTGTTCAACTCCTTTCAACAAACCGATTCCACACACCCTCCATGCAAACAATCTTATTATTAAAACTGGGGAAAGACCCCAAAGATTGTGCCTCTTACAGGCCAATTTCATTGCTTAACCTTGATGCCAATTATCTTTTCCAAAAGTCCTAGACAATCAATTGTCCCGAGTCCTCCCCCCAACTTATTGACCTGGACCAAACGGGATTTATTTAAGGTAGGTCGAGAGGGGACAATATTCGTCAAGCCCTAAACGTGGTGTAGGTGGTGGTCTCAGATCATCACAAGCTGGCACAGTTAGCCCTGGATGCGACAAAGGCATTCGATAAGGCTGACTGGGCTTTCATGACGGCCACCCTAGAACCTTCTCGTTTGGACTCATTTTCCGTAAAATGATTTTAGCTAACTGTAGTGCCCTGAAAAGCTCTTTACTGGTTAAACTGCGACACACAGCCCCCAGCTCACTCACCTGTGAAACTAGGCAGGGTTGCCCCCTGTCCCCATTGTTATTCACTCTAATAATGGAGCCTCTGGCCCAAACGATACGGAACTCCTCCTCCATATAGGGACTGGTAATTGATCAGATGCAGCATAAGATATCCCTTTATGCAGATGATGTTCTACTTAACTAACGTGCAAGTTTCCTTAAAGCACTCCATCTCAGAATTAGAATCTGTTGGGCAAGTGGCAGGTTTCGGAATTAACTAGAATAAACCGTCTGCAATAGGGGTGGGCTTAACTGCTAATGACATTCTCTCCCTCAAACCGATTTGTCCAATTAAATGGAACAGGGACTCCCTGGAGTACCTCAGGTGCGACTTGCAGCCTCCCCGGAAAGGCTCTGTGCAACCAACTTTCCACCTCTTTTCAAAGCCTACGGGGAACCGAAACCACTCTGACCTCGATCTGGGATGATCTTAAGGTCAATGCAGACTCTGAAGGATGTGCTGCACTAATTCTCCTGGACCTCTCTGCAGCCTTTGATATGATTAACCACTCAATCCTCCTTGACCGTCTCCACTCCCTTGGAATCTGTGGCACTGCTCTCAAGTGGATCGCCTCCTTCCTCAGAAATAGGAAACAAATAACTCCCCCCTCCCCCTTTTGCCTCAGCTGCTCGCTCCGGCAATACTGGAGTACCACAAAGCACATGTCTCTCTGCTCTCCTATTCAACCTCTACATGTCCACCTTTCCTGGAATCATCCACAACATCTAGTGCTACAACTACGCCAACGATGCCCAAATCATCCTTAAAATCCACAATTCAGACACCAAACCCAGGATCGGACGATCCACCTTCTCAGCCTTGGGCCCAAATCTGTGGAACTTGCTTTCCCCACATAGACACACCCAAGACTATATGACATTCCGCAAAGCTCTAAAAACGTGGCTCTTTCCATAACACGAACCTCAACCTTCCGAAGCGACTACATTTCAAACAACGCAATGACTAAATACACAATGGAACTCCCAACCATCTCATCAATGAATACGCCCTTTCATCGGGCAATAAACAACTATCCCTGAAATGCAGAATAATTATTTCCTTGGGTCATACGATACATGATATGATATATGGCATTTATAACGTGCCTATACACAAGTGTTACAACTCTTGCAAGTCCCATGACCGTGCTGTAACCCCCTGCCCGTATGGTCTGTATTGTCACTGTGTACCCTGGCCCTGGATTCCCCGTGATATCGCTGTGTACCCCTGCCCACTGACTCCCCCTGTATTCCTCATTACCCCCTGGCCCCCGTGCTGTTGAATGCCCTCCTGGTCCCTGTGACGTCACTATGCATCCCTCTGTATGCCCACCCCTCTAGTCCCCGTGATGTCGCTGTGTGCCCCTCTGTGCCTGTGATGTCGCTGTGTGCCCCTCTGTGCCCGTGATGTCGCTATGTACCCCTGACATCTTGCTCCGCATGATGTTGCCATGTATCCCTCTGGACCCAGTCCTATCGTTGTAACCCTAGCCCCCCAGTCCCTGTGATGTCCCCGAGTGCCCTACCCCCCAGCTCACGTATTGTCGCTACATACACCTTCCCCTTTGGTTCCCCGCCGCATACCCTTTGGCCCCTGTCGCCGTTTGCCCAGCCTGCTAGTATGCCCGCTGTAGGCCCCATGTGTCGCTGTATAAGCCTCCCCCTGTTTCCCGGTTTGTCGCTATGTATCACTCTGTACCCCCACCCCTCCAGTCCCTGTGAGGTCGCTGTGCCCGTACTTGGTGGATGAACCATCATATCATATCACTACGCTTACTCTCTACTCTACACCATCACACAATTTGAATATAGTTCTACTCCTCGATAAATTCGGCCTAGCTGCTCCCATACGAACAATATCCCATATATACCCCATCACTCTAATAAAACGCAGCTATATCCCATGACAAACCGCCTAGCTGAACACAAGTGTCTAACAGGCATAACGCAGCCAGAACCCAGTCTGGGTGTCCGCCCACCAGACTGCACACATTCAACTGATATCACCACCTCCACATCTAATACTAGGATGCAGCTACCACCAGGCAATTACATCAGCTGCACACAACTGGTGCACCCATGCACCCTACAACACTTAATCTATCTCCACTGACCCGGACTCCTGTCCCAGAGGGCGTTCAACCTACCAGCGCTTTGAGGCCATACCAATGATATATAGAGCGCTATATACATTCCAAATAACAAAAATAAATCGATAAAAACATTGGAAGCTGATCTGGTAAGGTGGCCGATGCAAGGAATATCAATGGGACGCATTACGGCCTGTAAAATGAACCTTCTCCTGCTGGTTCCTATACTTCCGTTTGGTCCTCCACGTGGAGATCCCGCTAAGCCCCCCCTTCTCCTTTTACAACAGAAGGTCCTTTGGTTTATTGGAGGAGGGGCAGAAAAGCTAGAATTCCAAAAAGGGTGATGATGGGCAATCCACGAATGGGGCTCCTAAGGGTTCCAAATGTAGGTCATTACCATGCTGCTGCACAACGGACTAGGCTCTTTACCTGGCAGGTTCCCTCTAACAAACCAATGGGTTCACATCTAACAGTCCAGGATTTCACTTCCACTTCACTCCCTCCCACATTCTCCTCACTCGGTGCGAAAATCATGGTCCGCACTGCTCTCCTCCACAAAATCTCCCATAAACGTCTGGGAGTTAAGGTAAAAGGGGATCCCGGGAGGTATAGGCTCACTCACACCAATTTTACATAACCCATCCTTCACCCCGGACCTGCAACCTGGTCACTTTGGCCACTGGATTCGGGGGGATTGCTCACTGTAGCAGACCTGTTTAACGATGGACAGCCTTGAGCATTTGTAAGGAAAGGTTCCACTTGACTGAAACAGATTGATTCACATATGCCCAACTTCAACATTGGATCACGCACCCAGTCAAACAGTGGCCCACTCGCAATCTTGGGCCAATTGAACTTACCCTGCAAGACGGTTCCTAGGTGGGCAACATATCTAAAATACATAAATTACTACAAGATGACCTGCTTGATTCTCTGCCCAAATATATATCCCAGTGAGAGGAGGATCTGAGTTGCTCGTAGGATGACCGAGATTGGTTGGACATCGTGACACGGAGCCACGCTTCCTCAACTTGTGTAACAAACAAAGAGTGCGCTCTTAAGTTGGTACTTCGATGGTACCTTCGCCCAACTCGGTTACATCCGATACAGGGGGTCCTGAACCAGTAATGCTCGTGAAAATGTGGAGCACAAGGCTCATACTTTCATGTGTGGTTGGACAGTCCCCTAGTTCTAACCTTCTGGGTGAAGATTCTTGACTATATCGAGGACATTACTACATTACTCACATTAGGCTGCCTCTTCAGCGGCGGTGCGTTTGCTGGGGGCACCAGTTTCAGGGATATACCTCAGATTCGGGTGAACTGCCAAGCTGATTACTCAACTCCTCCTGGATGCTAATATTACTATAGCCCGGTCCTGGAAAGCTCCAAAGGGCCCCATTCTTGCCTTATGGTGGATTCAATTCTGGGACATTTTAGTGGCAGAGAAGATTACAGCAGCCAAAGACGGCAGACTACATCAGTTCTCACAGATTTGGCCCCAGCTCCTGGACCATGACAGAGTTCCCAGTACTAACATCCAAACCACAATTACCAAGACTACTTTTACAAGCACAGAAGCCTTTATTTTTTTTACTTTATTTATAAAGTTCATGTCTACAACAACAATCAATGAGTGCATTTGACATGACAGTTCGTATTGACACAACTTCCACCTGGTGAAGTATCATACTTTCCAGACAACAAGGCCTCAATTCTTGTTACAGCACCCCATCACCAAGGCGACCCATAGCTTAGTTTGTAGTTACTTCACGATTTCATAGCAGAACCGTAACCAATGTCCTCTCTCCTCCGATCCAGCTCCTTATTCCCTGCCCCCCCCCTGACCCCCTCAACATTAACATAGTACACACTGGGTCCCAGATGTCTAAGTCTGGGGGTTGCAACCTACAAAATTATTGCTCCACGTCACAGCACCACGCAAGGTCTTTCAGCCATTTCAACAAGTTGGTGATGCAGGGCTAGACCATAGCATCAGTATACATTGTTTTGCCAATATCATACAGATGGAACAATTTCCTCCCGCCCTTGGAAATGTGTGGCAGCCATCCGAACAAACAGATGATAGCCACTGGAACTGTGCACCCAATCATTGTCCCATCACTTCTGTGACTTGCCTCCAGAAAGTTATTATTGGGTGCGGGCAGCTCCACGAAACATGTAGAAAATCAGTCACCTCCATCCTACATCTGGGGCATTTCCCATTGCATAACATATCAAACTTCATCCGAACTGCTGGTGTCATATACGCCCGATGCAGTTTATTAAGCTGTATACATTTAAATCTGGAGTTAATTGCTACTTCCCTGGTGTATAAGCACATATATGTCCATCTAGAGTCCAGGATTTCCTCTCCCAAGTCCACTTCCCATTTCAATCTACTGGCCGGCATCTCTAAAGGTCATACCCAGGGCCAAGCTGTAAATTGTTTCCACAACCCTTCTGGAGTTAACTGAATTCACCGAAAACTTTAAGAGGGGATCCAACAGGGCGGCTCTCTTGGAAATCCCAGAATCCATGCCCTGAATGCCTCCCGCAACCTAAGTTTGGAATTCCACCCCAAATGTACTCCCCAGTCTGGCCTTGACTTGATCCCAAGGAACAAATACCCCTTCAGGATAGAAATCTGACAGTGTTTGCACCCCATACCTCGACCATTCTGCCCTACATCTGTCCTCACAAGTTGGTTCCAGACACTGAACACTCCAGACCTCAAGCTCTGGGGTGTAAGGAAAGGTCACCACCAACCTCTGGCACAAGATCCTCCACGCATGGACTGTGCATGCCGCTGGGTCAAACTGGCATTTATCACTTATCTTCAATGACATCAAGGAACTCAGTAAGGGGATGCCGACCTCCTTTCTAACCGAATATGGGGGAAATGCTGGGAGTACTTCGTCCAGTAGGTTGCAAACGACACTTGAGCAGCTAAGTAATATAGCTCCCGGTCCAGCAGACCTATCCCACCCTGGTCCTAAGTACCTATTAATGTTTCCCATCGAATCCAAGGTCTTTTTGGACTCCAAACCAGCGTAACCATCAAAGATTTTTACTTCCTAAGAAATTGAGAGCCCGGCCACGCCAGTACATTAAGAAACAAATACAACAGTTGAGGTAGGATAACCATCTTTATAATCACTGCCCTTCCTAGCGGTGAGATTGGAAGCAACACCCACTGGGCAATCTTACCCCAAAGCCCCGCCAGATCCATCCCGTAGTTATCCCTAAAACTAGGAGTACGGGACCTACTTCTCCAGATCCCCAGGTATTTAGTGGAATTCTGCTTCCAACGAAACCGTACCGCCACCGAGGGGCATAGTGTACCATCATTCAGCAGAAATAGAATTGATTTAGACCAATTTACTGTCAGACCCGAAATGCTCCCAAACACCTCGATTTCCCTAGCAAGAGATTTGAAGTTGCTACCAAGTTCCCTAATATATAATATGATATCGTCCGCGTAAAATGAGAGCAGATCACGGGGGCCCCCAATCGCAACCTCGCTGTGTATATGTAGCTTCCTTAGGCACACAGCAAACGGCTCCATTGCTGTCGCAAATAAGAGCGGGACAATGGACATCCCTGTCTTGTCCGTCTCCTGAGGTCAAAGGCCTCGGAGTGCCTAACAAATAGCCTGAGTCTTGCCGTGGGCTCAGAATACAACACCCTCACACAGGATATAAAGTAAGGGGAACATCTATCTTTACAACAACAGTGAACAAATCGTCCCATGCAACAGAGTTGAATGCCTTTTCTATACTGAGTAGTGCCCCAACCGCCTGGACCAAGGGATCAATCTGCACAATCACTCCAAAAAGCCATCTCAGATTGAGGGCCTTACTCCTACCTTGTATAAAGCCTGCTGATCCGTATGAATTATAGACAAAATAAACAGTAGAAGCCTATCAGTGAGGATTTTGTGTCTGCATTGATCAGGGATATCAGCCTGTATGAGGCGCACTCCAAAGGATCTTGATCAGGTTTCAGTATCAAAGTTATTATTCCTTTGTGTATTGTAGTGGGGAGGGAGCCCATTTCTATACTTTCACACCAATTCTGCCATAGGTATTCCGCCACCTCGGAGCCAAATTCCTTAAAGAACTCAGCATTAACTCTGTCCGAGCCCGGGGTTCAGCCGACAGCAAGTCTCTAATAGCCTTCATAATGTCATCCACACAGATGGGGGCACTCAGCACTTCCACTGCCTTGTCGCTGAGCCTTTTCAAATTAGCATCACCGACAAAACTCTGCAAGGCATCCAGGTGCGCTGGAGGACCACTAGCACAAAGTCTGTCCAGAAATGCAGCCAGTATGCCCCCCGGGTCAATAACTAGGAAACCGTTGGCCCGACGAAGCGCAGCTATATCAGTTGGCCCTCACGCACCACTCAGCATTTTTGCCAGGTACCGTCCAGGCCGGCCCTCTTCCCCATATCTTTGGGCCAGTGGCGTAAACCACCAAAAAGCATACTTCTCCATCTGCTTCTTCCCCTTAACTTATTTAACGGTTTTACGGGCCTCTGCCAATGATTCAGTGCAGTTCTCGTACTCCAGGACCACCAAGGCGCTTTCTAACTCTGCTAGTCTCCTGCCGATCCGCTTTAACACTCTGCACGCAATTGAGATACAACGGCCTCTCAGATTAACCTCAAAAGCCTCCCAGAGTGTGCAGGCCGATATCACAGACCCCGCATTGATAGCGAAAAAGGATGAAATAATATATTCAACCTTGCTTCGATACACCACATCTAAGAGAGCCTGACCCTTAAATCTCCAGCACGGCCTAACAATCGATAGATGAGCCAACCGAAACTGCCACACTAATGAGGAGAGGTCAGACAATGTCCGTGGCACAGTACAACACTCTCTGCAATGAGCCATCATTGGGCTTGTCAATATATAATCTATGCAGGAGCTTGAGTTGTGAACTAAGGAGTAAAAAGAGTACCCCCTCTCCTTTGGATGCATTACCCTCCAAAAGGTCCACCATCCTCATATCTGCCATCCCACCTAAGACTGCTATGCTACTGCCAACATTGATCTCACAACCTCGGAGGATCGGTCCAACGCCATACTAAGCACAGTGTTCAAATCTCCAGAAACCACCAATGGAGAGTCTGAGTATTTCATACATTTCGTCCACAAAGCCTTGCAGAATCTGGGATCTTCCACGTTTGGCCCGTAAACATTAACAAATGTAACCCGGTTCCCAGCCAGTAGCACAGATACTATGACAAACTTACCCTCTATATCGCATTCCCTCTCCAGGAGCTTAAATCCTAGAGATTCATGCAAAACAATGGATACTCCATGCAAGTACGAAGAAAAGGACGTGCAAAACCTGGCATCGCCCCAATATCTAGCAAGATGGTCGGTCATGCTCCCCTTCAAATGTGTTTCCTGCAGGAACAATATCTTAGCCCCATGGCGCTCCCCATGTGCCACCACCTTATGCATTTTTAGCATAATTATTAAGGCCCCTCACATTCCAACTGAGTGTACACTGATCAGGTCCTCGAGGCCCCGCCATCTATCCCTTGATCGTCTCTCCTAGCAGTCCAAATCACTGCACCCTCCCAGTACTTAAACCTTTCCTTACTCCTGAACAACCTTAAGCAACGCTCAGCACCCGGGATCTCTGCCAACCACCCTTACACCATCCTATATCATACCTCAGGTGGAGCGCATTGGCATAGTCTTGTGCATTCAGGTCGAACCTAGCAAAACACATTAACCTGTTTTCAAAAAACCCATCAACATCCTCTACCCTCTCCCTTCCCACAATCCAACCCCATTTTCCCTCCCTCCCCTGCCCAACCCTCCCCACCCCCACTGCTTAACCCCCAGAGGCAGTGAATTCACCCCCTGTGCCCTAAACACCCCCTCAATCTCTTTGTTTCGGCGCCCACCCGAGGGCACCGGACACAGCGACCACGGCCAGGCCACCCAAGGAGGAGATGGCCCATCTTAACAGGATGACTAGCAATTGGCCAAGTTTGTTACCTTATCTACCAATATCACCGGCCATACCCACTACTTCAAAACTGAAAAACACCACCTCGTCTAGCACAGCATATATGGGCATTACTAGATTGGTCCCAATGTCATGCAACGCTATCACCGCTCAGATTGAAGGCAAGGATTCCACAAAGGAGATCACCTCAGCAGGGTTTGCGAAGAAAAATGTCTCATGGACAACCCGCAACTTTGAGGGGTATAACATTGCATATTGAATACCCTTTTCTTGTAGTAAGCGCTTTGCCGCTAGGAAAAAGAGCCTTGCTCTTTGCACCATCGGGTTAAAGGCTTTATAGAAAGACTTTAGAGCTTCCTTATATTTGTAGCGCTCCTAGTTCACATGCTCTCCTCAAAATGTTGTCTCTATCCCAGTAGTTCAATAACCCGACGATGACCGGACGCGGGCCCTGCCCTAGTCTGGGCGTCTGATGAGATCCTAAGCGCCCTCTCCACGATGAATTGAGGGGACGGGGGGGTTGAAATCCTGCAAGACCTCCCTGAAAAAGGACTCCATAAATTGTTCCATATTACGTGTGGAAACAGACTCCGGAATCCTCATCACTCTGACATTATTGCGTCTGGATCATGCCTCCAAATCCTCATTTTTGTCTCTTATTTCCTTAACTTCCTTCCTCTTTTCAAGCTAAGCGGCCCCTGCGCCCCGCTTCCAGGCAGGCGAGGCCATGGTGCCCCTATGCAATGTGAGCCCTTCCTTTTGTGTAAACTGCAGGTGGCCCTGCTTTTTACCCCCTTTTGCCATCCAGGAGTGGGATTGCCACATGCCCCTTGCCAAGACGTGCAGGGGCAACACGCTCTTGATGAGTCTACCAGCTACTAGTGAACCCCAATCCGGGACCACCGCTCCAGAGGGACAAATATCTGTCTTCTACCAGCTCAGTGCCACGCTGCTGTTCACAATGCAAGTGAGGATGACTGTTTAGAGCACTCAGAGGCTTAGTTCCCGACTGGGGGTTTGGGGGCACGAGTCTTGTTGTCCTGCTTAGGGCCTATACCCAGGTACACCAATAGGCCAGACTTCTCTGCAGTCCCCAGTCCATCCATCCATCCAGGCCGTAACACACCTACCCTGCCGCTGCTTCAGTACTTATCTGGGCCACTCTGCCACTTGGTCCTTTACTGCAGTGTGGGCACGCCTCTTACCGCAGGCAGTAATCTGCAGGGCTAATTTCTAGTGGGGCCCCATGTAGGGCACTTCACATGGGACTGGAGCAACCCTCGCCCTCCAGAGGACTTCCGGCTCTCTCTCCCTTGCTCTGTTCGGCTTCCGCAGCACTTCTGCCGGGGGGTTTGGGGAGGGGAAGGTTAGCCCTCAACCGCTCAGTATTCCTTCCCGTGGCTGAGTATCTCCCGCTATGGTGCAGTAGGGCATCCAGGCGGCAGGCTCACCATATCAGTCACTTCCAGTGGACATCCGATGCATCTCCCAGAGGAGCCAGGCCACTCTGTACCTCCGCTGCTGGCTCCTCCGCTCCTCCCCTCACAGCTGATTAGCGGACACGAGCTCCCTGCCGCTCAGCATTATCTTGCAGCAATAGATTGCCAGACCCGCTCCAGCAACGGTGTCCCAGGCTCCCCTCTGCACGTGGCCGCCGGCTCCCCAATTGATCCCGCAGCAGTCCACGGTCCTATTACAGCCAAGGGTGCAGCAGCGCTTGCTATCGCTAAGCAGCCCATTTAAATCAACTGTATTGATTTATAGTGGGCATGGGCCTCCAAGTCACGAACAGAGCGAGCCATCTTGGTCGCTAGCTCTTGAGCGCCCCCTCAGTAGCCCCTATAACATGTCGCTGAGGGATGGAAGGGGAGGGATGATGGTGTGTGGGGAGGGTCGACTCCTGTGGGCTATGCCATCTGTGGTTCATTTCCAATGGTTTTATCTGCCATGTTGCAACAGACAAAGTTGATAAAAAAAAAAAAGAAAAAACAGATGAAGGACCATTGAAAACTGAGAGAATCCCTTCCTGGAGGAGCCATTAGATGCAAAGCCGGCAAGCAAGGACCAGTAGAGAGCAGTACTCAAGACTTTTGTGTGCCAACAGAGGCAGTCCAGACAGGTCTGCCGTGGACGGACGGACGAAACGGGAACAACGGGCATCCAGTCGACTGAGGGAACTGGAACGCGCAGTCAGTTGGACAAGTGCAGCCCGAGAAGAAATGAAAGCTGGGAAACCACCTCCGCTGCTGGAGAAGCAGCCCGAAGCCTGAGAGGGGAAAGCACCAGCCAGTGCCCTGCAGGTATATGGGTTGCTGGGACGGGTGGTGGGACTCCAGAAGGGCCAACATGTGGTGAAGAAAGGGTCTGTGACCCACACCCAATAACAAATAGCCTCCTTAGTCATCTTCATGGCAGTACCTGGCAGGGTAGAGAGTCAGGTCTACCAAAGCAGTGAGAAGAGGAGAGCCAGGTCTGGGACCCACACCAACAAAAGAAGATCCCAAGCACAATCTTCATCGTGGACGTACATGGCAGGAGAGTGAACCAGGTCCGTCAAAAACCAAGAGCCTGAGAAAGGCAAGAGGAAGGCAGCCATTCCCCCTGGCATTGTGAAATGCGATTAACAGCCCAGGAAAGGCTAGGGGAAGGCGGTCGTTCCCCCCCTGGTGGTGTGAACTGTGAAAGCAAAGGCAGGAAAGTGTGAGAAAAAGGCCAATGGTGGTCAGGGGAAGGGAGCCATTCCCATGACAAGGTTGAAACTGTGAAACCAAGTAAAAAGAGAACCCAGGGAAAGGGAGCCATTCCTCCTGGTTTTGCGTGGGGAAAAGCACAGCGTCAGACACCTGGAGAAGAGAGGCATTCTCCATGAATCTAATAGTGAAGAAGAAACAATAAGGAATGTTGATGTTTGAAATGGAACTTTTACCTTTTGAGTTAAAGTGAGAACTTTTCTACTTGTTGGCATTACAACCTGGAACGTGTGCCTTGGAAAGGGATTGAAACGTGGGGAAGGGAGTCATTCCCACAGGTAAAGATCCCACCTATCAGGTGGAACAGTGATCTGTTGTCCAGAAAAAAGGTGCCTTTCTTCTGGACCAAGCAGATTCACTACCTCTTTAGTTTAGTTAAAAGTGTAAGGGACAGAAGTAGAGTTTTAACACAGGATGGTGGACCTTGGATTTACTGAACATCTTCAATGAATCCTTAGAATTTTTAGTTGAGGTAGGGAAACCCCCTCTTACATAGGGAAACTTTGGTTTTCTCATTATTTCCAGTATAATAAAAATGTATGCCAACAACCATACCTCCTGTGCGTCTGTCTCCTCCTTCTGCACCCTTACAATACCAAGTCTGCCTTTCATTGTTCCCATAACTAGACTGCGGGAAGAGGGCCTCTTCCCCCATGCCCCTGAAGTGGTCCGGGAGCCCCTTCACCCCTGAAAGCATTGTAGCTGCTGTATCTGTAAAGCCAAGAGCATTGCTTCCGTATTTTCAGTCTTCCTCCCTCATAAAAGTACTGCGCAGCTAACACAACCTTAGTAAGTCTTTCCTTCCCAGCCAAAATAGATCGCATTCCTTCGGCCACTTTAGGTTTCAGACCCATAACACAGATACTATTGCTTGTAAAAGTAGTATCTGGGTTTTCCGAAAAGCTGATCAAAACATTGATTTATTCTTTCGAGGAAGTCTGACGGATTGTCGCCCTTCACCTGTTTGCATGCATTGGTTTTGGCCCAATTGGTTTTGCTGGGGCAGATGTCCAGAGCGGTCTGTACCAGTCTGTCTGTGAACATGTTCAGTTCTTGGGGTTGGGCCCTTGAGCTGGCCAATTACATTTCTGCTTAAGCAGGATGAACGTGTCAGCGGGGAGAGTGTCTCTCTCAAACTAGGTCAGCACACATGGACCGGTAACAATCAATGATTTGTAATGCATCCTGAAACTTAGTGGGGTCTTCTCAGATCTTGTGGAATCTCTGAACAATATTAAATAGATGGTGAGCGCTCCAAGGTGCATGTGCTGTGGCTAAGGTGTTCCTGCTTCCTGGGAGCAGTCAAAGGGAAAGATGCAACATTATCAGAGATTTGGGAGTTCGGAAACCCTTCAAAGGGTGACTGCCCATAGATGGTGGCTAGCACGGGAAACCAGTGCGAGGGGCTGACGGGTGAACATATTGGAGTGGGCTTGTAAGTGGGTGGTTAAATCAGGGCTCTGAATCATACTGCACGCTTTCTGGTGCAGAGGCGGTGCGATGGCAGAAATTGATATCTGCCCTTGCTGCTGGTCGGATTCCAAATTTAGAATCCAGGGATATACCAGTCAAGAATATAGTCCAGCGATTCATTCGGTAGGGGTGTCCCTTGGAGGGCCAGAAACAGATGGCTTCAGTCTCTTTTGGTCTAGGTACTTGCAAGTAAGCGCATTCTGCCCTTAGGGGTTTCACTTGCTCCTGTAGCTTCTCCTGCACATTTTTAGCGTACTAGTTTTAGATTTAGACAGTTTCTTGGTTATTTTTCAGAGAACCACTGTTGCCGGTGCACTTTGGCGCCTTTTGCATCCAGTGTGTCCAACAAGGATATTATGCAATCGAAATCGAATGCGCCTCCCTAGGGACACAATTTCAATGGGCAGTCTGGGGTATAACAACAACCAGGAACTTGCATGTTTCGGGAGAGTAATGTGTGTACACAAAGTGGACTGGACTTCCGTTAAGCGGAAGCAGCAATTCTTTCGATTATTACCCATTCTTGCAGGGAAACTCAAGGAATGGCTTAATGAGGAGTGTTAAAGTAGGTTGGTCTAAATGTAAACCTGGCCATGCAACACTGGAGACTACAGCATCCCTTGTATGGCAAGAAGAACAGTTTTGGATGAGCTCTGCTGGTATCCAGTAACCAAGTCAAGAGAATTTAAGCCCCAGGCCCAGCACCAATCTACAGGACCTGGGAGCCAGCCAAAGAAGACAGAATGCTGGTCAAAATGGCAGAGTCCTCTGCTATACCCCAATCCTCATCTTTGTAAAGATTAAAGTTTGTTATCTCTTGCAAGATAGACTCATGGCCTTAATTCCCTAGAGGGGTGTATTTATTGGTTTGAGCGTGATCAGGGGGTACCCCAATATTTAAGGCGTACCAGTATGGCCCATCTTTCAGTTTGTCTGTGCTGCTTTCTGTCAGCGCCAAGAGCTTCTGTGCTCAGAGGCTGGTAGAGTAGATACAGCTTATGCTGACCGCTGTAGTTTCCGTATTCAGAGATTTGCGTGAAGCCACATAAGCTCAGCTCTCCCCGCCCCCCCCCTCACAGTGATCTTGTTCCGTTTCCTGCTAACCACGCTTCCTGCCAAAGGCATTCCAAATCAGTTCCTCCCTCCCACCCCCAGTAAGCTACCTAGTATACAGATCAGTCCAGAGACTGGGATAAGGAAGAGTCGAGGACAACAGACGCATGCAGAGGAAAGTAAATCTTATAACAGCTCCAATACTAGTGTTAGGGAGAATTCTCAGAAATGTGCCAATGCCTCTATACCTTAGAGACCCCCAGCAACTCTGCTGGATTTTAGTACTTTTAATTTTTAACCTGGAGATAGTGAGATTCTTTTTCCCCCACTCTCTCATGTATTTTTAATGTGATTTGAACTTTGTTTCTTTGTTAAGTATGGAGTATGACAAACTCAAGAGGCATCATACTTACATTGCGTCACACAGCACCTTCAGTGCAGTGGCACAGGGAAGTCTTTCAGATTTCCCAAAGGTTTAAATAACGTCTCTTGGATAAACTACTGTTTCCAAGAGCAGTGGAGTGAAATTGACTTTACTTACATTTGTAACTTTCTAGACCCAGCACACACTATCTTACACTGCTGTGGCAGTGGTTTACTTTTAACTACCGTGGTGTGCTTTTACCGCAGGCTGCATTCGCAGCTGCGGTAAAGGACCCAAGGGTGCCATTTTTGTCAAAATGGCCCTGGTCATCTTTTTTCACCATTTCTTTGTGGAAAGGTCCTTCTTGAGATTTACTCTACACGCCAAACCAGGTTTGGTCCCTTTGTTCGTGTTTTGTCTTTGGAGGGATTCACGAGTGAAGCCCGCCTCTGGCTCCAGGGTGTCTGGCGGGGGCAGGAAGCGAGGGAGGTGCCCAAAACTCCCTGTGCTTAGTCTCCTAGGAAACAGGAATGCACTCCTAGGTGATTGGCCAGGCTGGCTTTGCGGCAAGGACAGCCACCCTGCTGGGTGACTGACAGCTAGGCCGGATTTGAGAAACCTGCATAAATGGCGAGGCTTTTTGGCTTGGAAGGCAGAGTCAACCACTGGACGAAGGAATCTAAAGAAGAACTTGGAAGAGACGCCTGCTGCAACTCCTGGACCATTGGTTTGTTCATTGAAGCCCTGCTGCTGTGCTGAAGCTCCGAATTCGCCTCGATTAGAGAAACCCTGCAAGAACTACTTCTTCCCTTGAGTTGGTGGGACCAATCAACTCCAAAAGTAAGCCACCTGGACATCCTCTCGAAGCTGGTTGTATTTCCACTGCAGTTGCTGCTGGAAACGAAGAGCCAGGCAGAGGAACACCAGATTGTGTGCGTTGCTTTTAAGTTGGCCTACAGCTCCAGGAAGATCCTTCAGACACCCAGGAAGCAGGACTGATCGAGCCTGAGCCACCTCAACAGAGTGCTGGACCCCAGATGCAAGGAAAGCCCACCTCAACAGACAAGAGTCTGCGATGGTGCTATTTGCTGAGACGCGAGGAGCTGAAACCGCAAAGTGTCACTGAATAGAAGTTGGTCCTTTTCTGTCGCTGACCATCCTGTTGCAGTGCAGGAGTCCTCCAGACGTCCTCCCTCTTGTCCCCACGACTGAGGCCCAGGAACACAGGATCTGCAGAGCTGCACAGGAACAGAAGCCGACTGGAACTGTTTTTCTTCTAACCAAAGGTACAGTAAAGTCAAAGAGAACTTACGTCTTGTTGTGTAACCTCACTTGCTCTCAGTGGAGAGCAGTCTTGGTTGCTTCTGTAGAGTTGTCATCAGCTTCTTTACCTCACAAGCATAATCAGCTTGTGGCCCCGATTTCTTCTTTTCCACAAAGGCTTCTAAAACATTGTGAAAGACGTACCTACCTGCAAGAATTGCTTCAGCTCACCTAGACTTTTGCCCAATTGACTTTGCCTGGCCTGGCTCCCTTAATGACTCTTCTTCCCTCTGAAGGTGTTTGGTCTTCCTTCCATGAAGGGGTTAAATTACTTTGCGTTGGGGGTTACCAAAAGTACTTACCTGCTTCAGAATATTTGTGAGATCTCTTGTTTTGTTCCAATAACCTTTTTCTTTGACATACTCCTAAGTATTTCCCTAAATACCACAGTAATATATTAACTTCCAGTGTTCTAGCTGTTTAAGTCACCTGAGGGTGTAGGAAGTGTATGTGCCATGCCAAATGGGTACTTGCTGATTTACAGAAACCAAGAGTGTTTATTTCGGAGTGTATTTGTGTGTTACTATCATATTGGCCCTACTGAAGAAGGCTTACTCAAACTGACTGCTAAATAAATTCATAATTGTTTACTCAAGAAACCTTGTGTGTAAAGGTTTATTTGAATAATAGTCACTGTGAATCTCCAACTCCCCTACTGCTCACATTGACCCCTCTTGAGATAAGCCTGGCTGCTCAACACGCTACCAACGTGTGTAGTATAGACTTATACCAAAGGTTGGGTTCCTATTGCCAGGAGGTCAGGGTTGTTGTAGTGCACCCAAAGGGTACAGCATACAATCTTGCCTAATAACTAGGATATAAGAAGGGTAAACAATGTCTTTGTGATCAGACAGCACATGTAGGGTTCCGGTAAGGAGGAGGGCAGACAAGAAAATACGGCATGCATCGAATATATTTTCTTTTGCATCAATACTATGTTCATACAGTCAAGAACCCCTTCTATCTCCATACTCTATCAGTTATGCATTTCGTTTGTTTTTCTTTCACTGAGTGTTGTGCATGGATTGCAATGCTTGGGTGTTACAGTTGCATTCTAGTCATTTCTTAGTAAATGCGATGGCCAGCCGCTTCCTACATTTTTTATCCATACCATATTAATGTCAGATATGCAGGCCTTGTTTCTATACTATTTACCCGAGTTGATTATTCCCATAATGTTCCCGGAGCCAAATTCTTTCAACCCATTACCAGAGACAACACCGCAAAATACCAGGACATATAGCAATGCGATGAACTATGCTCACCAACCTAAGCCTAGTCAGTTCTTCAGCGGCTGCTGTACCCACTTCCCGAATCCCCAGGCGCACCTGCCAGCAGTCCCTCGCTTCAGACAAACCGTTGTACCTTGGGCCCTTCGGGATAGCTGAGTGTTGCGTCCGGCTACCAATGGGTTTTCATTGCAGGGCAGCAGGAATCGGATGCCCGTTGGAAAAGGTTTTCTTTTTGCAACTTTCCCTCCATAGTTTTCTATGGAACCCCGTTCTTATTGATCTGCTTTTGATCCCGACCTAACCTTTTTGATCTTGCCTTTTGCACACGAGTTACGGGGAAACGGATCAGTCCTTCAGACTAGAAGTATTGGGAAACCTGGTTTTCCCTTTCAAATCCTTTTTATATCGCACATAGCATATTACAATGCAGTGCAATGGGGATACTTTAGTATCACCCATCTTTTTACACTGAGGATTTTTGGTTACTTTAATACGTGCCTAAAGACAAGCTGCTGGCAGCATTTACATTTGACAGCTTTTGCATTATTTTGGATGTGCACATTCTTGTTTACGGCTTATGGCTACTAAACATGGCTAGCGCCCTAAAATGGGGTTGTCTGTTCTTTGGCCATGTTGTAGTTTGGCCTTTTTCTGCCCTATCAGGTCAGGAAAGTCAAGGTCAAGAACGCTGCTGCTTTGGAAGGCTAGTGAGCTTTGTACGAGTGTGGCACGGGAAGGGGGCTGAGACTGTTAAGTGCCATGCCACATCACTGGTGCCAGAAAGGCTGCTACTGAAGCAGATGTGAAACCAGTAGTGGTCCTTGAATGGTGCAGATCCTTACCATTGGTGGACTTGGACTTGCTTTCAGCTCTGGATAAATAGAGGACTTCTGCCGCTATTCATCAGATCTACATTGGAGCCAAGAATAACTTGAAGAACGGTAGAACGTTGATGACCCGAAGACGACTCATGAAGTGGCCCAGCATCCCTTCCAATGTCTGGCCAGGAGAAGTCCTACTCCTCTGCCTGATCTCTGATGACCCCCAAGAGGTGCTTCAGCCCTTGTACTAGTGAGACCAACTAGTCGACACCTTCTCGTGGATCCAGCCCTTCAGAGCTTTCGCCAGTGTCCCTGGACTGCCCGGTAGACTGACCAGTTTTCTCATGGGCTAACTTGCCAGAAGCGTCTCCACTCCACATTAGAGTCTGGAACTTGGTAGTCGCCTGCTTGTGCCACAAGTCGCCTTCTGCCTGAATTCTAGCTTCTCATCTTCAAGGAAACATGTCCAGGAGCAACCGCTGTGACTGCGACTCAAAGGACGTCTGTCATCACCTGCAAAAAGATTGGCGCTGGAACTGTCCTTCCATCTTGTAAAGCGTCCTAAGACGGCAAGCATCTTGAATGTTGCATTTCTTCCCAAAACAGAGGTTGCATCTTGCATCTGCACAAACACAGAAGAATCCTAGAACCTGCAACTCTAGGGCACCTATCACTGGAACAAAGTGCTGAAGATAAGAGTCTGCAGATACCCTCAGACGATCCACAAAAGACATCTGGGAAAATCAGTCAGGTGGGTACGTAAGCATCAGTGTGCCTGCCCCCACCCGGTCCTCCACAGGATAACATTGGGAACAAGTCTCTTTCTCCCATCTCCATTCCGCTCACCTTTGGTCATCGAACCTGGATTGGGTATCCTGCCACTGGGTTAGCCTTCGGTCTGGAAGAACCAAGAACACTTACCCATCTTCTGGTATACTGTTGTAAAACTAATTGGTTTGAAATGAATCACTACCACAAGCCCACTGAATCCTTTGTAAAGAGACCACTTTCCTATGAAAAATATTGTGTTGAACTCTGACGTTTGGGCACAAGACCCCACTCATCTTAGGGCTTGGTCTGCTAAAGTTAGGCTACTGCTCAGTGATTGCTTTCCAACATTTACTGCATCTACATTACTTACCTGCATGACTTGATTAAGTTATATGAGGTCTATTAATTGAATCTAATGGTTATTGTATATATTTGTATTATATAGTGTTGTGTGAAAGTACTACGTCCTAGTTTCATTTTCAAATGTGTTCTAAAGGCCAAAATAAATAACTATATTTTTGTGACTGACTGTCTAAATTGAAATCATTTTGTCCTTGAGAGTTCCTGACCCCTCCCACACTCTGAGGCTAAGCCTTGAGTTCTCCATTGCTACCTTGATTGGGTTTTGGCTAAACTCTCAGAGCTCCCCGTTCACCATAACTACAGCGGCCTGCTAAAATCTGTCCACCAGGCCAGATTCTAGAAATTCATCTTAAAGTCCATGGCACCAGTCTGTCATAGAAACATTCACCAATCTGCAACATTTAATTCGCTAGGAAGGCTTGTAAGCAGTCAGCAACGCAGCATAGAGGCATCCACAACAGGGCCACACAAAACATCCAGATCCCAGTGTTCGGCCTGAACACATTACAGCCACCTCCACCACACCTTTTTTCCTTGACTTGCGTGGCTTTTATACATTCACGTAACAGTTTTCTATGGAAGAGGAATGCCAGATAACCTTGGATAACAGTATAAAATGTATCCGGTTATCTTCAGCCTATTTTACAGGTTTCTCATAATTTGGCACATGGGCTACAAGTACCTTATCACGTCAGGGTGACGGCACCTTGCAACATGGAGTAGACCTCCTCTGATACATTTTGAGCAAGTCGGCAGAATCTACCACAGTCTACAGGTCTCCAGCAGGGCCTAGTCCGTCCAATGTTGGTAATTCTACACACTGAAGTGACTGCACCAAGCAAAGCGGTGCTCTACCTCTCGCTTGACTGAGCCAAAGCCGAAATATATAGGAAGCGAGCAGTCTATGAAGCGGGCTATTTCTTGCAGCTTGCCTGAAGTACATTTGGTTAAGAAATGCTCACAACGGCATAGGGTTAGTCTTGTTTGATGCAGTGCTATATAATTCAAAAAGGCAAACACAAATGCAGCTTAGATTTGAGAGTATGGCATAGAGGGCATTAACTGAATTGCTGTATATGCATATGTTGCATATTTTATACATGTTAGATTTGGGCACTGTGGCAAAGGAGACGGCTACTGTCAGCAGTAACAGAGGAGGTAGAGAAATGCAGTATCTCAGCTAGGTGCTGCCATTCAGGCAGACAACCAGTTCCAGAATACACACTAACCTTTTGTCTATTATATGACCAAATATGCTCTGCGTGTCTCCTACATATGTCCTAACGCTCCTTTATAGCAGTTCACAAACACACAAGTAAAGTCAGGTAGGTGTGTTTGTATGGCACCAGTTGGCCTAGTGAGTCGTAAGAAGCTCATGGTAGCTGTTCATGTCAAGCTAACCAGTCTCTTCTAGGCTACACGCAGGAGCTAAATAGCTCCAATCTCCTGGCACTTTCGAAACATGATACAACCTGTCTTGCTGGGAAGTGTGAGAAACCTGAAGGTGTCTCACCCGCTAGTCCCCGGGGATCCGTCATCCTGGTGGCCAGGTCACGGCCATCGCTTTTGGATCCAGTTCCTGGGGGTGGAACAGTGCGCAAGGATCCCTTTGATGAGGGGTCTTTGGGGAGTGGAAGTGGGACAGCGGATACTTAGGAATTCAAACCCCCTCGCCCCCCTTTTCCGACACAAACACTTTCTCACAGACAGCTCACTGAGAGAAAACAGACTAACACCTAAACCGTATACCTGACATTTCCCAATACAATGGTGAGGCAATTACTGATCATTACACACACCCGACTGCCATCATATTTCGCCAAACGGATAAAAAGCGGAGCACGAAAGCACACTCTGAGGAAGGCAAAGCACACGAGGAAGCAGCAGTTCTAAAATGGCAGTTTAATATTAGGATTATAATCAAAAGGGCTCCTGGTTACGGCCCTGTTCTACCCAGGTAGGTAAACTTTAAAATACACAAATGAACAGGGTCAAGGAACCAAAACACACAAAGTCCTGTGGTAAATACACATTTTTAGTAAAGGGTATTAACAGTGGTACAGTTCATTGTCATCACAGTATGATTACTTTACGAATCACGTGCAATCACAGGGAAACTTGATTTAAAATAGAAACAAAGGTCATCAAATGATGAAAGTAATGCTTAGCCAAGGATAATCCCTTGGGTGAGTGTTTCGGCAACAAGTACAAGCCCTGAGACCATAGAAGTAACACATGGGCAGTATAACAAAAACAGTACAGAGTGCTATCCAGCACAACAATAGAACAGTGAATCAATTTAAACACTGAAGATCAAGTGTCAACACAAATATTTCGGCCATGAGCGGCTGTAGTGATAGTCTTAAAAGGCCTTCATCACGACGGAGTGGTAGAGAGAGAAGGGTTTCCCGTGAATTCTGTCAAAAAACAAGACAGACATTGGTCAGGTAAGTGTGTGGGGTTCCAAACAAAAATTCAATTGCTTTCGACACAATTGATGTGTAATTACATAAGGAGTGTCTCCTAGGGGAGAACCAACACTTACCGGGTCCAAATGAAACCACGGATAGGAGTTGTAGGACCGTCTGGTTTTTAGTCAACGGATCAAAATGATGAAGATTCTTGGATGAGGTCCAATCTGCAAGAGGGACCCATGCGTTACCTCAAGGGGAGACTCTCGAAGTGAATGCACAACAATGTGCCCATTATGGAAGCCAAAAGAAGCTTACCTGGGTTGCGAAACTTCAACCGTCTTGAGTAGGTATGGAGTGTTCAAAACGGGATCAAGCAACCTCTCCTGTGCACACCTATATAATGGAGATGTGGACAAGTTCCTGTTATTGGAATATCCAGCACGTACCTACATATGTATATCAAACTCAGGGTGTCGTGCGAGACGCATTCAATAGAGTTTAGCGAGGACAGGTGAAAGTTAATGTAACTACACCTAAAGAAGTCCCCTTATAGACCAGCGTAGGCTGTGAATGATCTATATCTATCAAGTGGTGACCGTGTATTACAAAACAAGTCCCGTTAGTGTTTGGAGCATTTTCATCTGGGGTTTAGACTCATCAAGATATGGTTGTGCATTTCAAGACAGGTACCGTTAGTGCGGATTTACTAACATTCATTTATATCACGTGCCTGGCTGTTAATGGTAGCTGCCAATGCGAGTGTGCAAAAGTACCAGCGTGCAGTATATAGTACGAGCGGGCGAGATAGTGGCATTAGTCTGTGAGAAAGGATCCAAGTTTACTTCATACGCTGGGCTATTAGTACCGAGTGCTAGTGCCGGCGTGCAGAATGTGGGCTTGCAAGACGCTGCACAAGCGGGCTGGGGTCGGCACGATTCACCTTAGTGCGCACACTGCGGAGCAATCTGCTGTACTAGCGGGGCCTCCAGCGACGCGTTAGCGTAGCCATGGTTACAGTGATTTAAATACATTAACCATTTTGGGTCTGCCTACGTGGCGGTCCATGCGCAGCCCCAATGTACTGCGTGATTGTGGGACGCAATAATGTCAACAAAGCAATTAACAGCGATTATGGAGTGGAATCTATAATTTAGAGAATGTTGCAATGTAGTGTTATGAATAGCGGTCATGGCAACCGTTACGGGCCGATCTCAGGCCTGATAATGTTTTTTTAATAAGCGTGATGTGCAATGCGTGGTTATTGGGACACTATAGTGCCGCTGACATAATTGACAATGATTCTGACATCGAATCTGTAAATTCGATGATGTTACAGCATGGTGTTATGCATGGTTGTGAAGGCAACCGCTACGGGCCGATCCCAGGCTCAATTATGGTTTTGAAGGTGCGGGATGTGCAAAATACCCTTTTGGTTCCTTGACCCTGTTCATTTGTGTATTTTAAATTTTAATATAAGGAGAAAGACAGCACGACCGAGGAGGGTTGCAAGGAGGGAAGTGCCTTTGATCTTTTCAGAGAAAGACTTACTTTCATGAGCCTTTCGAGAATAAGAAACGCAAGACCCGGAATTAAAGCTGAAGAAACGTGCATTGTGTGTCGGACGTACCCGGGACTCTCTTGCGCCGATAGCCAAGGCAGGGAGGATAGTTTGCCGCTGTGGTACTGTCCTTGGCTCCTACAACAAAGCAGCGCCAGTAAAGTCAGCACAGCCGGTGAGTTGGGGAGACTGATACCAGACCGGTCTGTCTTAAAACCAAGGTTGCAAGCGGTGACACTGTATAGAGAAAACTGAAGAGCACAGTGTGTGAAGCATATGTGACAAGCGACGCAAATATAATTAAACAGCAGAGAAGTGACTGAACCTTTGAAGCCATGACAGATATCGTAAACAGAGTGGTCGGCGCCACGTGGGTGCTCATTCGAAGGTCTCCGTTAAGTGTCCGACTGAAAGCAGACAAATGTAAAAAGGGATTGTGAAATCGAAGTGGTCCAGCAACGAGCCAAGCCAAACCCTGTGCACATTCAAAAGTCTTTGATAGTTGATGTTAACTGAAATTGGTCCAAACCCGGCTGAGGGAGACTAATTGTATTAAGAAGGGGATCTGAGCTCGGCTAAAGGGGATCAGGGGGGAACTGTGAGTCACCCGAGAAAGAAAATCCTATGAACATTGTGCAATAAATCTGAGCTCGGCTGAGGGGGGTCCAAGGTGAATAGTGAATCACCTGAATTGAGCACTTGTAAAAGGAAAATAACTTGTTTTTTCGTATCAGGCCCTCTGCATGAAGAGACTTTGATAGGCAAAGAGACTTGGGCACGAAAGGCCCTGATGCTAATGATTGAACTGTATCTTTGTGCTAAAGAAACCAGAGATTGTGCTAAACTAGAGTGAACCGCCTTGTCCCGTGCTGAAAACGTGGGGGAGGGAGGCAAAAGGCCTGAACATCCTGGCATATCATTTTTTGTGGCCACTTCTTTCTTTTTCATAAACACTACCCACACACACTATTTGTATTTAGAGGCAAGCTTTTTTTTTTTTTAGTATAGGCCCTTTTATTTTGACAAGACACCACTAGGACTGCGTTATTATTTGATGGTCGTAGCTTGCTCCCATCTGTAGATTTAAGATTAGATAGGCATTTATCATACCCTTGTTGAAGTTCAATAAACACCCTCGAACTGTGGTCACTTGTGTGTCTTACGGTTTATAGCATGCCTTCCTTACAGAAGACAAAAGATAAGAGTACTCACACTGTGGAATTAGTTTCACACCAACCATATTGTCATTAAATCTAGTAAAAGCTTAATACATCTATATACAATGTATTATTGTATGCCCCTAATCACAACTTGCATCCACTTTACAACTACGTGGATGGCAAGACAAAGACATGTGTAAAGTAATACATACCCATATACGTGAATTTATCCTTTTCAATCTGTGGTACTTCACAAAGTTTGATGCACTTAAAACGTTTTGGTTGTGGTTGCTCTTCCGCTAAAGAAACCTGGCAATGTGATCTCTTCTTTGGACTTCCCAATATTGGCTTTGAGGTCTCCTTTTGATGTTTTGTAGTCTCCTGTTCACTTTTTGCAGGCAAGTTAACAGCATCCGTTACTTGAATTTGAAAGACAAACAAGGTTTTCTTCAGTTTAGTAACTTTTCAATAAGGGTTGCACAATACTCTCAGACAACAAATTGACATTTTTATTGTTATTGTTTAAAAAAGAAAACCTTTAACAAAGAAAAATCTTACAATATTAAAAAAGAATTCAAGATCCCGAACATACATAAAAACAAGCAAATGCACAATAGATAATACAATACAAGATGATTAAAATATTAAACATGCATATAGTTGGCACATAAAATGGTCACCATTTATGGTCTTTGAGGTAAAAACTCTAAAGTGCCGCAAAACAACAGCCATTGGGACTAGAAGAATTCATGATATATTGCCATACTGTTCCACTCGAGAGCATCCTAAAATATTCAACAAGAAAGAAAACATTTGCTGTTCATTTAAAATCTGACATTCTAATAATAAATGACCCAAGGTCTCAATATACCCCTCCATTTGACAAAATCTACAGATCGGATGTTCCCACTTCTCCTTTTCCCTAGCTCCCAGTATTTCTCTAGCTAGGAGAACCGCAGAAGTTGGGAGCGCCAAAATGCACTCGGGACTTTAATCATATCGGTAGGAATTATGCCCAGTGGTCTAACATCAAGTAGGACTTCCACATACACACATTGTTCATAGACTTTATGAATTCAGTTGAATTCCCAAATGTTCCTTTTTGCTTTATGGGGTAATACACAAATCAACTCAATATTGACTTTGTTACATTGTATTTAGTTACCAGAAAACTAGGTGGGGGATCGGGAGGGGGGGGGGGGGGTCGGGGAGCAGATGCCTGTCTTTTCTTTTCTGTAAATATGAGCATAGTGATCCTAACTACTACCAATCTTTCTGTGTGACTGTG
The DNA here is from genome assembly GCF_040938575.1 of Ambystoma mexicanum. NCBI lineage: Eukaryota > Metazoa > Chordata > Amphibia > Caudata > Ambystomatidae > Ambystoma > Ambystoma mexicanum. Next base: position 509,961,653 of record NC_090927.1, on the reverse strand, counting down.
CATTCTGAAATAACAGCACCTTGAGTTGTGAGAGTTATATTTTTTTAATTGTATTCTGAAAATACACAATATAGCACAAATTCTACTTCAATAATCACACATTCCAATTATTTTTACACAATTCATAAAAATACAATTTTAGCACAGAGTGTAAAAACACCTAAAGCCCACACTAGCTAAAGTGACTTTTTAATTTCCTATCCACATTTAGATCTAATTCATTAAATTAATAGGTTGTCCTCCCTTTCCCTTCGCTCAACATGTTTTATGTCCCTGAATGGAGAATTTTCTTCAGGAGCTCATCGTTCGGTCACTTATCAGCGGGCTGAATTAGCTTGCATTAATTAAATAAACACTTCCTCCAAAATCTCCTCCTCATTTACTGTGAAAGGAAAGAACACAAAATATAGGGTAAGAATTAGCGTTTAATGCTAATCTATTTTAACCTGCCACTTATTACATTCCCCTTATAGGTGTGGTTACCTGTGGGGGATTATCTGGCGATCACCGGTAGGGTAGCAAATTCGGCTATTACTGTTGTCCACCTAGGACACAGCCATATATTAGTAAAGGCTATTGTGCTGGGGAAGCGTGATTTTTACAATTTAATTAGTCACTTCCTAAGTGTTACTGAAATCCCATACATGTGCCCTACCTTGTAGGCTGGGTGGTCGGTAGACCCTCGTCTACCTGGTCTGCTGTATTGTTGGGCACAGTAGTCACACTAGGTGTCCCCCTTCGGCTAATGCGCCTCGTCCGAACAAGAGACCCTTCTGGGGACCAGAGAACACGTGTAAATGTTTACTTATTAAAAACGGAGTGTGTAATGCGCTAGACATTGTTCCTCAACGAGGATACCCATCCTTACCTTGTTATGTTATTGTCAAACCCTCCCGTGTCTGAACCATGGACTCTGTAGTAGCCCGACTGTAGCTCCTTGTGCTTCCTTGTAATCAACGCAGGGGCTTCTATTGTGATTTCTCGTGTGGTTCTGAGAACTCTATGGTCCTGTGGCCCTCTTGGGCAGTCATCTTGGTTGGGGTGACCTACTAATGTTGTAATTCCCATGTACCATGGCTCTGTTGGACGGTGAAAGTATGTACTATCCCTGCAGGGTCTGGGTGACCCAGGTATTGATGGCTCTGGCAAGTGATCCTTTATTCTTCAATTATCCGCTGCACGGACGTCTCACTCCATAGAGAACAAATGAGAGGCATACTATCCTCCAGACTGGATCCTGTCTGTATCTCCTTAGAGAAGAGCCCAACAATATCATCACTTAGGTTAGTAAGAAACACCTAGTTAACACATTTTGTACGCCTGCAAGTTCAAAACTGTTGTACAGGGTCTTTCGGGATCTCCGTTCATGGGGGAAAAAAATCAGATTTTGTGCCGCTTGACCCCTTCATTGAGGCCTTTACTGTCACTTTTAGTCATATTAATTCCTGGAAATTCAATTCACTATCAATAACAGCAATGCAAACATCAATTTCCTGGATCTCAACATCAGTGTCACGAACAACCAGTTAGAATGCTCAATTTTCAAAAAGGAAACCTATAGGAACACGATCATGCACTACAAGAGTCATCACCCTAAAAATGTACGAGATAATCCGGAGGAACTGCACAGAAACCAGAGAATTCACGATACATGCCACTGATCTGCAACGAAAATTGGAAAGTAGGGGTTATCCAAAAAAACTATTGAAAAACACTAAGAAGAGAGCCCTGTACATGCAGAGAGAAACACTATTGCCTCCTAAACACGACCCTGCTACTGAAAACATTATGGCCTGTGTGTCCACCTTCAGTGCCAACACATCTAAACTGAAGGGTATGATCAAAAATTCTGGCACATAGTGCAACTCAGCCTGTCGGCAGAATCCCTACCAAGAATAGCACTCAGGAGAGACAAAAACCTCAAAGACCTCCTTACTCAAGCGAGATCCAGACGTAAAAATGCAAGGTCCACTCTCTGGAACATGTGCGAAATTCGGGGACACCACCCATGTGAAAGTTGGGCAGCCTGCAGCCAAACCCACAAATTGAAATCATTGCCCATAGAAGGCAAAGAATGGGAACTGAGGCAATTCACCAACTGTCAAACGCCCAATGTTATCTATCTCATTGAATGTCCCTGTGGACTTCGTTATGTCGGGCAAACATCCAGATCCGTGCACAAAAGGATTGGAGAGCACAGATCCAGGATCAGGTGCAAAGCCCATGCAGCACCACTTGTATCCCATTTCATGGAATTCCAACATGGCCATGATTCATTCACATGGTGGGTGATTGACAAAATATTGGAAACATCCAATATCAACAATGCACTTAACATCAAAGAGACCTGGTGGATTTTTAAACTATAACCACCCACCAGGGGGCTCAATGAAGGTGCACCCCAAGGGTACCATTAGTAAGACCTCCCCCTTTTACAATTACATTTACTTTTTGTTCTGATCTTTGGGAGACCAACCAGGGGTGACCCGTTTCTTTAGTGATCTTTGTACGCCCCGCAAATGCATCACTCTTATCCAGACTAGCCTGGTCCAGCACACACCTCGCGTAGGCAACTGAGACTTCTATTATAGGTGCCCTCTACGCTGCGGACATGCTGAGCAGATCGCACAATCTGGCCTTGTCCAGTGCTCGCTACACTCTTACACTATGTCATTACACAGACTGGAGTATTAAGCTCTGCAGGACAGAACAGTCACCCTTATTTCGCTTGCACTGGTGGCACGCACAACACGATACATAATCACGCCGTGTATGCCCGGCATCCGATCTCCGGCTTATTAGCCTGCCCTTGGTCACCAGGGCCTACTCTAGAGTGGCTGCCGCCCCTTTTGTGGGGCATTTCACCAGACGGAAGCAAATTTACACCTCTGCCTCCTGCCGCACCTCACACATGAAGGCCAGCCAGCTGGATGTCACCATGGGCCCCAGGACACAAGACGCCCACATCAGAGCGTCAACATGACATGTGTGTCACGTATTGCCACACCTGTACAGCTGACCTTGCTTGCCAAACAAGCTCCCAATTCTCTGCCTCCCTAACCGCTCTATTCCCCTTCTATAGACCCACTGCTGACGAGTGAATAATTTGATTACGCTTCAATGCAGGTTCCATGGCAAGGAGATACAATCTCCTGCACGCATGCGCCGGCTACTAAGCCACTAATCACCTACACATGCGCACTTCTGACACAAACACGGCTCCTTTATCTTTCGATGCGGAACAAACTAAGACGCCACCGCTGATTCTACAGGTGCCGACAACTTCTAGAAAGGTTAGTGCAGCCTTCATACACATTTATTAGGCACCCTCAGCAACTCCAGTCTCCGGGTGCAAGTCCTGACATGGCCTCAGTCCTGTTCTTTGTTTTCCCTGTCCTTAGGCGCACAGCTACGGAAGTCGGCTACTGGACATACTCTGCATGGGACTTAGAACCATGGACATAGTTCCCTGATGGCAAGGTATTTACACTGTCCACTCACCACAACCAGCCTCTGACTGTCTAATTATTCACACACACTCAGGCACAACTGCTCCTAACTCTCTTCCCCCAGCGGGCACTTCTCCTTAGGCTGCACCAGTTTGCCTGAACCGCCATTTTTGGAGACAGGAGCCGGTTCCAGACATAAACTTCAACACTTGTCTGCTATTTGAAGAAATCTCTTTGAGCCTAACTTAACCACAGCTCAGTCCAAGGTCAGTCTTTTGGACATGAGCCAAATGCCTCTCACTTGCTTTTATCCTTATTAAAGGTTGCTTTAACCTCTTAATTCCTACCTAGGCATGCTCCATCTATATGCCTAACACTGAGTATGTAATGTTTTTACCCCCAGGGAGGCCTACTAACACTTGGCCCCAGAAGAAGGCTTCTATCCAGTCAACCCAAAACATCAGTGGTCACCGCGTCCCCCGCTGGGGCAGACCTGAACATGGACCACATGAACTTTTTATATTAACATCTAGACGTCTAGACTATGCACATAACAAATTATTATGCCCTCTCTGTTTTGACTATGTACTATTTACAGATTTGTTCTCACATACTGTCTGAGCACTTCTTTTCTTTCTTTACTAAAAACCCACAAATCTACATGTATAGCCAAATAAAGGCAGATGTAGCTAAATCTTTGTGTATGGATGGATTTCCCAGTGACACAAACTTTAATGATGTCTCACTGGGCTCTTTTTGAAGGTTTGAATAATTATTGCAAGAATTGACTGCAATTACATCTTTGAGGGCAGGACAAACCTCTTGTGTACACCATTACCTCCGTAGTGCCAGGGACGAGATAGCTCGTCCTTTTTGGCAATCTGATTTGTGTGATCCCTGCAAAGAATGGATCGCACAAAACTAATACAACCCCCGGGCTATGTTAGGGGGAGGTCCCCCCTCACAGCCCGGGGGTTGGATTTCCTTCAGTTTCACGCCGGAGTGCGTAACGCACGCCGAGATGAAACAGTAATTTTTACCGCCGCAGCCACTATTGTGCCGTTCAGATGTACGGTAGTATTAGTGTGCAGGGCTTTAATTATCTGCAACAGCCAGTTTGGGCAACCCATCCCCCTCAATTTAATCCATAATACATGGCGGTCTACTTGGTCGAACGCCGCCCGTAGGTCTACAAAGACAATATACAGCAATGGATTATGACTTGATTTCGCACAAGATATGAGGTAATCTAGTAACTGAATATTGTGTGTCGTGCTTGAGACAGGACAAAACCCTGTTTCAAATGGGTGCAAGATGTTACTTTGCCTATCCCATGCTTGCAGATGGTCCAGGACGCAAGAAGCAAAGATTTTCCCAGTGCTGTCTAGAAGCGAAAGCAATCTGTAGTTCTCCGGAAGTAGTCGGTCACTTGACTTGTATACCGGGACCAAAATTGACCTTTTCCATGATGTCGGAATCAGGCATGTGCCACATACTTTGCTAAATAGTGTGACAAGAACTCTTGACCAGAGTATAGGATCTTCTGTCAGCACCGCGGAAGCCAGTCCATTCAGCCCTGGCACCCTTGAGCTTTTCAGCTTCATAGTACGTAGCCTCACACTGTCATGGCTGAATTTCAGTGGCCATGCTTGGATTCTACCAGCTGTACTAGAGTTCTTACATCGCAGATCAAACATTCTAGTCTCAATATAAGACACTCGTGTCTGTTCACCAATTGGGTTTATTACCCTAGTTGTGGCTTCGCCCCTGTCCAACCTTAATATCTTCCATGTTGATCTAGAGTTCCTGCTACTCAGGGCCCCAATCATATACTGTCATTTTTCATTTGAGCCTAGCATACACCACCTTTTCACCCAGTTTCAATGCAGGTTTTTTTTAACCTTCGGACCTTGTTACACTCGTCACACTGCCTTGTTATTAGAGGAGCGTTATTTTGTGCAATCTACCTCAATTCCAGAGTTTCTGCTTAACCTTCTGGATTCCTGAGTCAAAGGGGATAGTATCTTCTTATCCGTGGAGACCAAAAGTCTACCCCTGACCGTCCGAATCTATGGGCTATTTGAATTAGCCAGGACTGGAGTTTGTCAGCTGTTAAGAAACGTGACACGTCAATGTCGCCCTCCACCTTACGGCGCAATTCACTTCAGATTTTGCGTATATTGCAAAATTACTTTAGGCGATAACCCTCATGGTTAGGGGTCAGTATGCTAGAGCCTTTTCCCTCGGGTGTCACCAAAGTAAAGTGCAACTGTAATTTTATAAGTACAAGATGTAGCACACACTTTCAGATCTCCAACAATGCAGAGTTTCTGCATAGATAGTCTAAGGTAGCTTGTTTATTTCCAGATTTCCAGGTGGGTTGCCGGGGGGTATCACCAATTGTCATCTCGTTTAACGTTGTCAGTTCCCATTCCCAGAGAAACCTAATCCACCTGCCCCCCCCCTTTCATTCACCTTAGTTATTGCCACTGTGCTTTTAGCGGCAATACATTTGTAGTTACCCTGGGTGGCAGATTCCCCACAACATGCATTCAAATCACTGCCCAACAATATCATGTATTTCGCACTGCCACTACCCCAAGTTGTCATTGAATCTACATAATCGAAAATATGGGCAGTGCGGTGGTCATCGGGTGGGTCGTATGTGTTAATCATTAGCATATGGTTCTCTTTACTCAGTATCTGATCTTGTATTACGACTGCAAGCACATTACCACAAGTATGGAGCAGAATTATCAAGGAAGAGCTTAACTCCTGTCTGATTCCCATAATAACACCTCAATAGGGGCGGCCGTTCAGGTCTTTTTTTGCCTGAAGCTGATACACATTTGCATTGTCATACCCTTCAATTGTAGCATGGTAAGGCTTCGGGGCAATACTAAAGCTGGTAACTTTGTTATCGTTTTTGCAGTGGTCACAGCAGTTGGCAGGAGGAGGAAAAAGCAAGGCCTTATCTAGTTCCTAACCTGAAAGATTAAGCGATTATTATTGCTCTCCAATTAGTGTTGCTGTAGCTGGCAGGATGCAATGTATGTGAGGCATCCCGCCAAAGCCTAACTTCAGTGGTTCAATGAATTCAAAGTCACAGGAAGTCAGAATGCGTAAGCGCTGGGATTTTTGCAGAGACCAAGTACCTCAAAGTGATTTATGTGGCTTTTCGTACGAGTGTTCATTTTTTAGCTTATGGATAGTATCGAGCATCCAATAAATGGAAGTGAATCACTAGGCTCTCTAGTAGCAGCAGGTTCTTTCACCAAAATGGGCAAGACGATTTCAAGTGAGAGGTACGGGGAGGGACCCAAATCCTGGGTCCGTCCTTCAACCAGCTGCAGAGATAGGTCGCTCTGAATTGCTGCACTGGCCTCAACAATACTGTTTGTGGGCTCCTAGTGACTGCATCGAATGCCATAGTTTCGAATGCAAAAGTATCAAAAACAAAGTCATCGAAAAAATGCATTTTATTATTATTTTTTAAATGGGAACCCCCAACCCCTGTTTTTTTACCCCATAAAACCCATTATAGTAAAAAAAAAAAAAACACCTTTACATACAGAAAAATGCATTTTCCGATGCAATTTTTGATGCATTTTATTCCGATACTTTTGCATTCGAAACTATGCATTCGATGCAATGCCTGGATACCCTGTTTGTGTTACGTTTCAATAGCCAGCTGGTTAGATTGCCGGTGCCCCGTTGACGACGTTTCCTTCTGCAAACCTCTCTCTTCTATGCTCACTTTAATTTGGTTCATGGAGGTGCGTCTGAAACAATGGTCAAGTTCATAGGTTGATCTGGGCCTCCTTTCAAAGAGGTTGGCTCCAATCTTATTGGTAGAACTTAATTTAGTATTTGCTTTTTCTTTTTTTGGCGGTTCTGTTTATGAGTTAAGTACGCAAGTGGTGAGGAAGCTGGTGCCTCTTTGCAGATATATTCCTCTTACGCTTCCTGTGATTCGATGACAACAGGTTTTGGACTAGCTTGCCTATCCACTCGAGATCTGGGGCTGTAGGCCGCCATGGCCAACACTTCTTCCATATTCAAGTCAGAACACATAAAATCGAATTGTCACTGTGTCTTTGGATCAGCATGTATGCAACCACATAGTTTTAACAAAATTGTGGTGGGGGGTGTGGCTTGAGCTCATGCCGCGAGGACGCTCACCCGCGGCTCCTGCCCTGATCCTGAAAAGATCCTGCGTTCTTTAAATAAAAGGCACAACCGAGTGACTTGGCCCGCACTGGTGGCCCCGACAAGCATTTCCCCAGCCCCCGGAACGCACAAATCACAACATCGGAGTGCGGGCGGGAGAAGAGACGACAGCGAACTTGGGACCCCCCCCTGGCTTCAAGATGGCCAACACGACCTCGGCTCGGCAGTGACAGGGAGGAGCGGCTTGACGTTCGGCGCTTGGCAAGCCCGCCGGCGCTGTGCACGCCGGCATACTGAGACGGTGCGGCAGAGGACATCGAGGGACACAGAGACCTGTTGTGGTGCCTGCCTGGACTCTCCAGCGCGCCGACACGAGGCAGCGGACCTGCGAGTGGAGACAGGCTGTCTCCTGCTGCGGGCGGCTCGGGCTGCCCATAACGTGCGCCTGCTGCCTCGAAGGTGGGTGGCGAAGGGGCCCCCTGCCCTGACTGAGGACAGGCAGGTGCGGGCTGGAGGGATCTGACACCCCCGCAGACATGAGCAACGAAGACGCCGGAGGGGATAAGAGGTACGTGGCGCTTCCACAGCCAACCGGGAGAGACATACTACGAGCAGGGGGGCTGGGACCTGGCGACTCCTGGACATAACCTATCATGGTCCCCCACGCAACAACGGACGACCCAGAGCTGGGACACCACTTGCTGTAGGAGCTGGATGGGTCAAACAAACCGAAACAATGCACTGGGGCAGCGTGCTGAGGCCCACTACCTGCCATATCACACTGGGGGCGAATCATCCTGCATCAATTTAAGGGCACCAGAGCTCAGATCCTGGGGCCGTAGCCCATAACCTCCACAAACCACGAGGGGCTGCACAAGCTGGGAGCCGCAATATAACACGCCGTGACAGGGACAGCATGCGACATGGCACTCTGAGGGACCCCCACACATGAGGGCCTGCTGCATAAACGACACAGAGTGCCCGGACCTGCCTCAGCGCCTATGAGTGACGTCGTGGACCACTGCCCCCTGGGGTGAATATCATACCTAGCTCTGGAGACGGTCCCCGGTACTTGACAGCGGCGGGGCCCACCAGTGGACGCCATACACGGAGCGACACCTTCCAGCCAGAGGGCCACAATCCGGGGAGGCGCACGCCGAGGCTGACCATCAGGGCCCCACGCGAAGGCGATAGCACGCCGCGGGCGGTGCTGGGCAGAATCAGGGCACTGAATCAACCGAACGGAGAGGACCACGGCCTGCAGGGCAGCAGGGAACACATCATTGTCAACACAGTGCCAGGGCACTACACACAACACTGTCACATCTGTGTCGACTATCCGCCCAGTGAAAACCCGGAACCCACTGTGACTAAGAGAAATACCACACGGAACCAATCCAGGGACCCCCACAAGAGTGATACACCGCTGCACAGCTGGCAAGGGGCACGTCCACAAAGAAGAACCGATACCCCCCCGCACTCTCAACCACCACTGGAGACATGCCGTCCACGAAACTGAAAAAAGAAACAACGATCATGGGCTCCTTCAACGTCGCCAAACAGAAGGGGCAACCACAAACTACCCCAGAAACACAGGCGGCACAACCTGCAGAGAGCCCCGTTAGCAAAGACAATCAGGTGCTCGAAGCAATCGCAGCCCTACGTATCTTCATCAACACCAAGATCGAGGAGGCCAAGTCAGATATGCAATTGATGAGACAAGACATGAGCAACCTCACGGAAAGAGTCACCACGGCCAAAACAACCCTGAAGGAGACAGCAGAAACCACTAGTGATCTGGAGAGGCGACTGACGGAGCTCGAAAGGAAGAACGCAACGCTGGATGCCCGAACAGAAGATGCAGAAGGGCGAGCCCGATGCAATAACATACGAGTTCTGGGGGTTCCAGAGGGAATGGAAGGGCCCAACCAAACGGACTTCATTGAAAACATGATACTCCAGGAGATTGGAGTGGAGAAATTATCACAGGGGCTCACAGTGGAACGGCCCACAGATCACTACAAAAAAGGCCACCCCCGGGCTCACATCCTCGACCCATGATAGCTAAAATACTGAACTTCCACAACAGGGAAATAATTCTGAAGTTTTCCAGAGAGGGAGGAGAGATCTGCCGAGACAACACCAACATAGCCATATACCCGGACTACACCCCGGCGGTGCAGAGAGCCCGGAACTCTTTCATGCCTGTTAAGCTGAAACTTAGGAAACTGAACCTCAAGTACATGCTCATGTACCCGTCCCGCCTCAAGGTCCTTTACAAAGGGCGCACCGTCTTTCTTGAAACGCCGGCTGCGGCCAACATGTGGCTGGAGTACAACAATCTGGACGATGGCCGTGAAGCAGTCACATGAAAAACGTTCATCCAGTCAGCTATGGGGAGGGGGGTGGAACGCAATAAGGGAAGCTCTCATGGGCGCAAATGAAAACCAAGGCGGCCGCCACAGTTTTTTTTTTATGAGGCAGGAGTGAAGCAGGAGCCTCCGACCAGGCGAAAGCACACACCCCACGAACCGTTTAGTGTCGGCCGGTTGCTGACACACCACAGCCTGCACGCCTTGGCCCTGGAGGGCCAGTCAGTTGCGGGGGAGCTCGAGCGCCACGGACACAAGGTGGCTGCTGAGCGCAGTTACCCAGTTTTGGTTTGGTCACAAATTTGTCTGGTTTTGGTTTGTTCTTGTTATGCAAGCAATGAGATCTCAGCACAAAATGGGGCATGTAACATGAGGAACAAGAGTGCTATTGAAAGTCGTGGGGGATGAGCTCGGCCGGAGCAAGGGACTGGCTCGTCAGTTGGGGCGAGATCAATTGCTGCACGGCCCCGGAGCCAGCCAGTGTGGTTGCACATACCAAAATGGCCAACGACATTAGAATCCTAACACGGAATGTCTGGGGCCTGGGCATCTACATACGCAGGAATAGAATTACATCTTTCCTTAATAGGAAGAAGGTGTCCATAGCTCTGCTTCAGGAGACCCATCTGATGCAACAAAACCTGGGGGTGCTGAGAGACCACTGGGATGGGCAGTGCTACGGGGCTCCCTATTCCAAATATGCCCGGGGAGTTCTCGTCTGGATCAGCCCTTTGGTCCCGTTCAAGGCATCGAGCTGGGAGGCAGACCAGGAGGGTCGCTACCTGTTGGTGAGGGGTTGGATTGAACAGACTGAAATATGCATAATAAACTCATATTTTCCCCAACTACGGAATCCCAAAACTGGGAGCCAGACAGCCTCTGTATCTGGGGGGGGCAATTTTAACTGTGTAAGGGACTGGGAACTGAACAGATCTAGATTACCAGTAACCAGAAACGACGCGGCGACTGGGGCGCTTAACGCGCTGATAGAATCCTTGGACCTGGTCGACGTGTGGCGAGAACTCCACCCAATGACAGAGCGTACTCTTACTTCTCTGCCCCCCACGCCCTGCTTACCAAAATAGATTACATATTTGTATCCAAACATTACCAGCCACAAATGGACTCTGCTCAATACTTGGGCAGGTCAATATCGGACCACTCCCCGCTGCAGGAATTGTGGAAAGTGAGGGGCCCCAGACCACCCATACCACTAGGGCGCATGTCCCCAGATGCCCTGACAGACCAAGCCTTCGCGGAGGGGTTACGGGACAAGCTGGAACAGTACTTGGAAATAAACATGGGCAGTGTTGAACAATGGGGTACTGTATGGGAAGCAATGAAAGTGGTTGTCAGAGGGGAGGCTATCACGGGAGCTGGAGGCATACGGAAAACATTAAGGGCAGAACTTTAAAAAACTGAAGAGGAAATAAAATACAGGGAAACCAACACCAAAGGGGCACAGGGGGAGGAGGAAGAACTAGCATTGCTGAGATGAAATTTCTTAGAGGCATGGGGCAGGCTCTCCAACTTTGATTTCACAGTGAAAACAGCCAAATCACACGCTGAAGGTGATAACCCAGGCAGGCTGTTAGCATGGCTATGCCGAAGGGAACACCCACAACACCAAATTACCGAAATCAAGGACGAAATGGGCACGGCATAGAAAGCACAGCAAGACATAAACGACACATTCCGGGACTTTTACTCCCACTTATACAGCCACGACCACCAAGTGGCAAACTCTGACATATTAGACACACTAGATGAAATAGGCCTTCCCAAAATAGAGGACACGCAGAGAGGCGCTAGATGCTGAGATAACGGGGGAAGATAGCACTGAGGCAATCAGGTCCCTCGCCTCCGGCAAAACACTGGGTAGCGACGGACTCTTCCCCCCCCCCCAGAGTTCTACAAAACATATGCCGATGTCATCATACCGGTCCTGCTCGATTTTTATCAAGAAGCATTCACCAATGGGGTACTACCGGGGTCTATGAGAGAAACCCTAATTGTCCTAATACCGAAACCCAGAAAACCGACTGAAAGCTGCGACTCATATCGCCCCTTGGCGATGCTAAACTACGACATTCAAATCCTCACCACAATCCTTAACAAACGCCTGAATAGAATAATTGGGGATATAATACAGAGCAATGAAACAGGCTTTATACCTGGGCATAGCACCACCCTAAACCTGCGCAGACTGCAACACATTCTGGCGCAGACTGATGGTTCCCAAAAGGAATACGCTATGCTCTCCTTGGATGAAATTACGGCGTTTGATTCAATCTATTGGGAATGGCTGCTGGCGGCACTGAGGGGGTTTGGATTTGGGGAGGCCTTTTTTCGCTGGGTTTGCATCCTGTACACTAATCCCAAAACCAGGGTTAAAACGGGGAGGTTCGTGTCTGCAATCTGGGACATCGAGAGTGGGACTAGGCAAGACTGTCCGCTCTCCACAATGCTGTACGTTCTGGGTCTTGAACCCATAGCGATATACCTTAGGAAACATTACTTAGCCGCAGGCATCTTGGTCGGGGGTGCGGGGCACCTACTATCGCTCTACGCGGACGACATTCTTTTATACATCAGGGACCCACACCTAAAAGTCCCAGTAACCCTAGATATACTGGACAATTATGCCAAGGTTTCCGGAATTAGCTTTAGCAGATCCAAATCCTGCATATTCCCAATAGCCGGTCTAAGAGGGAGAGACCCCAGCACGCTGCCCGCAGTTGGCCTCAGATGGGAGACTGTCTCGTTTAAATACCTGGGGGTCAACATCAAACACACGCCTGAACAGATACACGAAAACAACATGACTAGAGTGTGGCGTGAAACTGCCAAATCTAGAAAAGTACTACTTGAGAGCCCAATTTAGCCACGTGGTCAAATGGCTGTCCAATGACCCCAACCTCGGAGAATATCTTGTTACAACAGCTGGTCGCGCCCACCACGCTAAAAGAAATAATCTGGATAACTCTTGGGGCGGCAGAACACACTCCAATGGTGGTAACGCTGGGGCGAAAGATATGGAAGAGGACACGAGCGGTACTAAGGGTCACACACCCTTACTCCCCAGAAATACCAATAGCGGCAGGTGCATGCCAGGACAGCACAGACCTGGTGGCGCTGCGAAGATGGGAGGGGCACGGGATATACATGTGGGGAGACATGTACGATGAAGGGGTTTTCAGGGAGTTCAGCTCAATACGGGAGCAGGAAGGGGTCTCCGGCGGGCAGTTCCTGTCGTACCAATGGGTCTGAAAGGTGGCCAGAGATGGTTGGGAGGGCTGGCCGGACGAGCCGCAGGCTGAACCAATCCTCACCCTAATGTACAGCCTTGACGGTGGCTGGCGCCCAGTCTGTAGCCTGTATAGCACGCTCATAGACATGCCCAACCCCAAGAGCGAGAGGGCGCTGAGCTACCCCAAAGCAGTTTCACGAAATCACTGGTTCAAACTGATACAGCTAAACGTGCTGTACCGCACTTACATGACCCCACACAGGATAGCCGCCTTCAATAAGAACGCCAGCTCGGGTTGCCCATGGTGCAGCAGGGAGGAGGCCGATATGATACATATGTTCTGGGGCTGTGAGCAGGTGAGGGATCGCTGGTCACGAATAGAACAAGCCTGCAGAGCTGCGGGTGTTGTCCGGTACGAGTGGTCACCGAAAGAGTGCCTGCTTGGTACTTGACCCAGGATCAGCAAACATAAGCATGTGCATAAATTCATGGACCTCACATGTATCCTGGAGAAGAGAACCATTGGCATGTCATGGAAGAGGGCTGGGGGCCACAATACCAACACTGGCACAGGGAATTCGAGAGGTGGGCGGAGGCTTAGACTAAGGTATGGATGGAGGGGGTTAACAGATCAGGGCTGGATGGTAACGACAAATGGGTTGCTTGGAAAACGCTGGTATGGGACATCTTTCATCCATCCGACGACAAACCCCCATGAACGAACGGCACACCATGAAGAGCGCCCATCCACCCCCACCATGCCTGAACTGGGGGGGTGGTGGGTTGCCTAAAAAAAAGGGGCAAGAACTGCACCCCGGACGCGGAGACGTCCGCTCGTTCTCATGCTCTCATATGCCAAGACTGTAGTAAAGAACCGCTTGCCTTGTTTTGTTTGTTTGATGGTTACTATTTAAAACTGGCATTACTGCATGATCCTAATCAACCTCATGTAACACAAAATGTTTTTCACTAAATGCCAATAAAAACATATCAAAATAAAATTCAACAAAATTGTGTTGGGAAAATGAAACACTCCAGAAGAAATTATTACTCCTGAATTAACAGAATCTTCAGAACGTGAAGGTAAGCCTTTAATGTCCGCAACTGCTTGGGCACTCGTTTGATCAGCATTATCTGAGATGGATAGAGAAGCGGGGAAGATGGGGAGCAATCTGAAACCGGGAACAAATTAGGAGAGGCAGAGAGACATTGTGAAGGATTCCCATTATCAAGTTGGCGGTTTCCAGCTACTGTAACCGGGATGGCTCCATTTGATGGATTGGCATTTTTTGTGGGGAGACGAGCAGAGTTACACAAAGAATAGCACAATTTCAGGAGAGAATTATCTTTTGTCTCCAAACGAGCCATTTCAGTCCAAAGAGGAGGCCGTCTCATGCCTTCCATCTCCCTCTATTTCAACTAAAGAACTGGTGACAGGAGCTGTCAAAGACATTGTTTAGACCGTTGGTTTGCAAGTCCGGCTTAAAAGTAAGAGGTCATTTGTCCCACTGCTGGGACCAACAGGCAGTGAGGCCAGATTTATCGTGTTCTGGTCCAGTTGCACCTCCTGAGAACTTTCTAATCTGCCACCATCCCTCAGAGCTCTTTTGTATCAGTTGGATTTCCCATACGGCTTATCGTTGCATAGATTATGTATTTTTATTTGTACACTGTTCCCCGGTATGTTGAGGTATACATGTGTAATTTCCTGAAGAGAAAACAGTCTTAGGGATAGAACAGATGAAAGCTCTTACCACTGTCGTGCTCTGCGGGATAGGCCGGGATACTTGTCACAACCACCACCAGCCGACCAGCTGACAGCCGATAGCACTGTGCTTTTATAGGACTTACTGGGTGGAGGGCGAGAGCACTCATGGCAACCAATAGAATGAATGAGTAACGTGCCAGCCAACCAAAATAAATGCTTGCGGCTGATGATTTATATTTCGAAGCGTTTTCAGGACTTTCTCCAGTAGTAGTAGCACGAAAAAGCAGACAGTCACCTCTACAGCTGACAGCACTCGACCATTATATGTTGTCATGGTTTCATAGCAGTTGGCCACCTAATTGTTAAGTGGTGAGCAATGAACCTTCACCATTAGCTGCTTCAATTCTAACCAAACACAAGGAAGCAAGGTTTCGGCAAACGTAGGTAACAGATAGCACTGTTTTATGATAAAACTATCGCCAGGGACAAGGACAAATAACTATATTTCCTACTCAGCTGAGCAGCCAAGACAATTATTTTTGACCTTTGCTAGGAAAAGAACTCATTATGTCTCAAATAGATAAAACCCCAAATGTATCACATTTGAGACGCGGTAGAGTTCGATATTACCCAGAAAGCACTTAAAATTATTATAATGGAGTTTCATTACAGGTCTAAATTGGAAAACCTTTGTCTTGTTTACGTTAAGGATCAGGTTGTTACTCTTAGTACATGTTTCCAAAGCCGCAAGTTGACGTAAGCTGATAGGCGTTTGGTCCAATAAAAGCAGATCATCGACATATAAAAGATAGTTCATAGATCTGTCAACATAAGGAGGTCTCCCACAATTGTGTCTTTTTCAGCTATGTGGCAAGGCAACAAACAAGGAAACTCAAATCGGATTACCTACCATCTTTCTTTACATTTTTACTGCAAGTAATCCTCCTGTTCATAACTAGATGTAGGTTAGAACAGAACCACAGCCTCCTAGAAAAAGATGTATGTTCTAAAATCAAACAACCTCACTACCCTGCCTGCTTGCATAATTGGTCCCTCGGGATAAGATTTGGAAGTAGCCAACAGTGAAATAGTAACAAAGGTCATCATAAAAGTACATCTAACTACATGAGAGCCCCTCTTTAGGTTTCCCATCAATTGCAATAACATCAAAGTGACGAGAAAATGATGCAAATATTGATTTTTAATGATTATAATTTCATTATTGCGTGGTAGGGAAAATCCTGCAAACATTCTGAAGAAAGACTAAAATAATTGGACTGAAAAAGACATCAGCAGCCCACTCAAAAGTTTCCAACTCACCTCTCTCCTCTTTCACCCGTCCCACATTCCCCCAATGTGAATCACTCCTCAAATATTACTGGGCGCTTCTCTTTTTCAAGTTTCACAGGATAATTGTGAAGACTGCATGCAATGGGCAAAAAAGGGCACTTTCTTTTTTTTAAAAACCTAATTATTTTTTATTGCAACAAACATCAAAACCCCATCCAACCAAACATACCCTTCCCCCACACCCCTGCAACCACAAAGGGACATATAGCCAACAGCAGCGACACATTTCAATTGAGGCTATCTTGATCATCCCTAGGGGATGTATAGGCTCCAAAAGATTGTCACACCACCATCTTCACAATCACAATTCTAATCCCCAAATAATGGGTCTTTAACACAGGGTGGATTCCGGGACCAGTAGCTCCCGGTCATTCTCAAGCAGGTAATTCCTGAAGGGAGGCCAATAGTCAAACGGACGACTGGAGGCAGGGAGCGTCGCTGCATACCTGGTTTCCCTCTGCTCACACAGACACATGCTATCCAACCATCGAGAAAACGTGGGGGCAGCAGTCCTAGACCAGGCCCCTGCCGCAAGGGATCTGGCCACCACCGTGGCCATCCCTATACGTTTTTTCTCAGTGCAGGATCCTTCCTCAATCAAGGCCAGTAGCCACAGTTCTGGTTCATAGTCCCTCATAGATAGCCCCACATCTCTTACAGGCAGGTGATCTGTCCGGGTAAAACCTGTGCAAAGTATTCGGAGCGTAATAGCTCTGGTGCACAAACTTGTGGTCTATCATTCTATATCGACAGTTTATAGATATATGGCAGGTTTGCATGCAGACCAGTTTCCATTGAGCCTCAGTTAACAGCTTCCCCAGCACGGTTTCCAATTTGGCTCTGTAAGGATGACTCACCACCCCCCTCCCAGATCTAGCCAGTTTATAGGTAGTGGACACCAGTTTCCCAGATGAGACAGGATTGATTAAATGACTCTGAAAGATAAATGGCCCAACTGCTTCCACTCCCGGTGCAAAGTACTGCACAACTTGTAATAGTGTAGCAGTGTCACCGCATTATATTCCCCTCTAAAGGCGTAATTACTCCATTAGCATGAGACAACCATCTTGCACTATGTCCCCCAGTGTCCAAATTCCCAACGCCCGGAAAGACTCCCCAAATGACCTCTCTTGTGTGAGTGGAATCCGGATCACGTTGTATAGGGGAAAGTCAGGTGAGTAACAGGAAGTAGCACCTATCAGGCGACATATCCGTTCCCAGGCTTTACTTGTTATTTCAATAGGTTGGATCTCATCCTGTGGGACCTTATCTCCATTTCCCCAAAGCATGCCCAACAACGCATCCGGACTACCTATAGCTCTCGCCAATCGGGTGTGTGGAGAGTCACCGGCCGAGTCACTCCAGTCAGATATGTATTGCACCTGTGCTGCCAAATAATACATATAAATGTCCGGGTATTCTAAGCCCCCAATCTCATACGGCCGGGCCAACATTTCGTAGGCTATCCGAGGCTTCTTCCCCGCCCATACCAATCTGGTCATCATTCCCTGCACGCGGCTCGAGTAATATTCCGGAGGCCACACCGGTACATTATTATAAACATAACAGTTTGGGAAGTATCGCCATCTTGGCCAGGGCTGTACGGGCCGCCTGTGACATAGGGAGACGAATCCATGCCTCGACCCTTTGTTCAATCGCCTCCAGTGGAGCAAAATAGTTACCTTTGAACAGCCTGTCCCTTTCAAAGGAGACTGAGACGCCCAGATACTGTATTGACTGTGGGCTTGCTGCACAACAAAGGTCAGGGGAAATATCTAGGATTTGTCCCAATTTATCTGGAGTCCCAAATGCTCACCAAATCGAGCCATTTCTTGCGTCAGAGGGGTCAGGTTTTCGTGAGGGTTTTTTATATACAGAAGTATATCATCCACATATAAGGATACAGTGGAAAGGTGTGCATGAACACGAATCCTACGGTGCGCATGTAGCTCTCGGATATGGCACGCCAGGGGCTCCATTGTGAGTGCAGATAATACCGTGGAAAAGGGGCAACCCTGCTGAGTGCCGCGCGTAGAGTAAATATACCTCGAGACCAGCCCATTGATGCATACCGCTGCCCGAGGGGACGTGTATAGTAATTCGACCCAATTAATGTAGGTGAGCCCAAATCCCGAGAGCCGCCGTACCTCCAATAGAAAAGGCCACTCGACTGAGTCGAATGCCTTTTTGGCATCCAACACGGCGACCACCATTGGCACCTTCGGATTGATGTCATGGACAAGAGTAAGAAAACGGCGCAGGTTATGTTGGGTGGACCTACCGGGAATAAATCCCGCCTGATCTGGCAGCACTAGGGTGGGCATATGAGGAAGGATACGGCTTGTAAAGATCTTAGCTAATATTTTGTCGTCTGTATTGATTAGGGACAGTGGTCTGTATGATGACATTAATCGGGGGTTTTTTGCCAGGCTTCAAAAGAACGGTCACCAGCGCTGATCTAGTAGATTCAGGTAAGGTCCCGGTGTCCAGGGCACTTTCGTACATTTTCATCAGGTGGGGGATCACCAATTCAGCGTACGCTTTATAAAACTCAGCTTTCCCGTTTGGAAGGGACTTAATGGCATCACGCATCTCATCTCCAGTGATGGGAACATTGAGGGCACTACCCAGCTCCCGATCAATCCATCCCAGGGATATCTCATCCAAGTAACGTATAAGCTCGCCAGGGGTGGGTCAAGAGGTGTATAACTGTTCATAGTACTCCCTAAATTCATCACTGATCTCTTGCAAGTCCATCTTCATTTCCCCATCTTTACCCTCAATATCCACTACGTAAGTACTCTGGCGTTCCTTATGGATGGCCCAAGCCAGTGTTTTACTCGGCCTATCCCCCTTCCCCATACCTGGCAGCAAGGATTGGATCCCCTACGAACCTGTCTTCGCTGTCAGCCAACTGCGGAGCTCCTCTGTCAGAGCCCCCAGCTCACTACGAAATTAGGGCGTAGCCTGCCTTCCCTGCCTATTCTCCCTTTCGCGGAACTGAGCCTCCAGCCTCCGCATGGAGTGACGAATGGTCTTGAGAATCCCCCCCTTCTTTAGATATATAGCATCCCCTAATATAAGCCTTGAAGGTTTCCCAAATTACACCCTGGTCCGGGACCGACCCCTCATTCAGTTGAAAGTAAGTTACAATTTCCTGCTCAAGTTCTGCACGGAACGCCACGTCCTTGTTAGGCAGAATCCTGTGCAGTTCACTTAGGGAGCACTACAGAAGATTAAGACTACAGGAATGAGCAATAAATCCCCTTTGGTATCAGTCTGTACCACAAAGATTTAGTTGGTAGTTTCGGCTAAGCAGTCAGACTTATCTCAACACAATAGGACTACAGTACCATGGCACAAGGAAACACTGACCAAAGCTTTGTATTAAAAAGAATCGATATATTTATTTTAGACACTTCTAGTTCAACACATTAATCACAGTTAATAAAGCAAGTTAAAATCAGTCAAGAAAAGTATACACAGCTCCCTAGTTAAATTGTAGTCAAGTTTGAGCAAGAGTGAAAACTGAGCAAAACGGCACAGTGAAAACCAAACACAAATGGCACTCTAGCAATTTCTCACAAGGGAGGGAAAGCACAAGTTATACAGAATATCTTCTTACACACCTTAGCAACACTTCACAAACTTCTAGGAACAAGTTTAGGAAAGGCAGTACTTTAGCATAGAGAATACTTAAATGAAAACCGAGCAAAATGGCACTTCACAAGTTTTAAAAGTGGGAAGGAAAATGTGGTTATAAGAAGTAGGTGCACCAACACAGTTCTAGTTGAGAAGCAATCTCGAGAAGGTAGTTCTAACAAATTTAGCCAGAGTCAATAGGCCTGTGCCAGAGTCAGGGGTACAGGGCAAAGGGCCCAGGAGTAAAATGTTCTTGTAGCTGCAGTCAAGTCTTTGGTTAACGATTTCGAAAAGTTGGATGCAGAAGGTGAAAGACAATGTTTAGAAGATAGGGGCGGCCAACCCAACCAGGTAGGTAAAGGATTTAAAACACCTTTACGACTACCACGCGGAAAGGGCTGCCTGGCGGAACAATGTACCTTAATATGAAGTTGTGGCTCCTGCGGTGGCGGTTGTTCCTGGTAGTTCCTGCAGCTCAGGTGATCCAGCAGAGGAAGAGGGACTCTCGCCGTGGAGGAAGGTTTGAGTTACTGCACTACCCAGGGATGAGACCAGCCGCGGTGCTGCCCGACGAATAAAAGGTACGCTCCTTTAAAAACGCGGTCCGGGTGGACGGGTGCCTGGCTATCTGGTCTCCGAGTACAGGGTACTGGCGATTCGACCAAGCCAGGTCCGGGAAGGCGATTGGCAAACTGGTTGGCCCCACCAGCTCAAGGGAAGAAGGCTCTTACAGATGAAGATCTTCTCTCGTCGTGTGGAGAAAAGTGGTGAGACGCTGCAGCAGGGCTTCACCGGTGGTTCAGTCATTGCAGATGTCTTTGGCTTCTCTCCTCTTCGACTTCTTAGTTCCAATGGCGAAGTCTTGCTCTTCCAGTCCTCAGGTCCATGCTTTTATGCAAAATTATCCCCATTCATACAGCCTAGCTGTCACTCGCACAGTGGAGTGGTCATCTTGGCGGGAGACCCTCCAACCTATCAGGACAGAGTGCGACATGGGTTGCTGAGGCAACCCTGTCCAGGGGTCCTACTCCCCTTCCCACACAATGGACCCACCCCAGACTCAGTGGCGCCGAAAGGAGGGCTTCTTGGCAGACGCCTGCCAAAAGGACGAACAAAGGATCCCCGATCTGGGTTAGTTTAGAGATAGACACGAGAAAGAAGTTATATTAAAGTTCGGGCAAATAAAACCTACTGGAGTAAAGTTAATATTAAAAAACACCGGCGGTATGTTAGAGACCGTCAGAAAATGTGGTAGCCTCGAACAATGGGAAAATCCCATAGGGAAATATTCGCGGTCGAATATTTACGGTAGTAACCACTGCCACCAGCCAGAAACATTTGAGAGACGGACTGTACAGTAGCCTCTCGGAAATGAACACCAGGGAAAAACTATTAACCCTTTCCAGTACCTCCATAGTAATATGGGTTGTACTGGTTTAGTTCACAAAAATTGACTAGTAAAGTCAATGGGCACTTTACATGCCCTGGGAGACCGCAGTCAGTCCCAGGGTATGGAGTCTATGTTTGGGGGTCACTATGACACCCCTGTGTCACTGCACTGAGGGTGCTGTGTAACATGTGTATAAAGATGGTTCCTATGAGGGTGAGAAAAACCCCATAGACATTAAACACAAAAATAGCCTAGAACACACATAGCAAAAATGCCTAAGAGTGAGAAAAAGAGTCTCACTCTTAGCAGCAGAAAAAAAACAAACCCTTTAAATCCAGCAGAGCTGCTGGGGGACTCTATAGGTAAGGGAAATTAGCCATAAAATGAGAATTCTCCCTAACAGTCCTCAAGCGCGGAGGCTCTAAATTGCCATTTAGCGGGCCCAGGGATGCCTTGTAGATCCTCAGACGCACTTTGACCGGCGGGTGATCCGAGAGGGTCCAAGGAAGGATGGCCGCCTCAGAAACTCCAGCCATTACAGGGCAGGTAGCCATTATATAGTCGATTCTGGAGGCACTACCATGCACCCCAGAGAAGAAAGTATATTCCCCATCCTCCGGGTGCTTGTATCTCCATACATCCCGCAGCACATGACATCGGGATATGGTAGACCACGCTTTAACCTCCTGCGGTAGGGCCGTTTGTAATGACGATGACCTGTAATGGTCCAGCGTGAGAGCTATATTAAAATCGCCCGACCATAGTATTTTATACCCCGGAAACATGTGAATATGACTCGCACATTGGTGGAAAAACTCAGGTGAATCCGTGTTAGGAGCGTAAATGTTCAACAAGAATAGATTAGTGCCCAGTATCTCGCCCACAAGTAATACAAAACACCCTTTTTCATCTGTAACCTGTGCATGCAGTCTGAATTGCAATGTGTTGTATTCATATATGGCAACCCCCCTGGAATATGAATTGTAGGAGGAATCATATCTGTGTATGCCCCACCCCGGTAATCTAAGGAGAGTACCGCCACAGGCCAAGTGTGTCTCCTGAAGACAGCACGTTTGCGCCGTGATTCCTATCATAGTTTGCTAATAAGCAGATTTTCTTCTGGTTAGTAAAGCCCCTGATATTCCAGGAGAGGATCATTAGTGTCGCCCCAGGCCCACCCCCAGGAGCTGAACTAGACATACCCCAATGACACCCTGCTGTTCCCCGCCATGCATTGCGCCATGTAAGTATATGGCATGATTCCCAATTACCTGCATCCGCCGCTGCTATGAACCCCATGTGAGTTTCCAATTGACAACATACACCCCCAACCCTACCAACTTTTGAACAAACCCACCAAACAATTGGCATCTTCCCAAACCCACCCCTACCATGCCAGAAACAGGAACCTACCGGCCTCCTGTCAACCCACCCCATCCCACCTGACACATCCCCTCGTTTCAACCGAACCAAACCGCAGAAATTACGTCTGATGGAGCGCTAGGGGCGGCCCGCACACTCCTAGTGGCAACAGCAACTTATAATTACACCTCTGGGACAGTTCTTATTATTCTGGGAAATTAGGCAAAAACTTATTACAGACACATTTCAGAGCTCAGCCTGGTATTGCACTCTTTCAAGGGTGTCGTGGAGAGCGGTCCCGTGGTTGCTGCGGTTCGGGCAAGTTCGATGCAAACCGCTCCGCCGCTTCAGGAGATGTAAAAAATATCATAGAGCCATTATGTTGCACCCGAAGCTTGGCGGGAAATAGCATTGCGTACTTGACTCCCTTCTTGCGCAGGGCTGTTTTGCCGCTTGGAATGTTCTCCACTGCCCTGCACCCCAGGACTAAAGTCAGAAAACAGTCTGATAGTGGAGGAACCCCAGCGCAGCTCGCCCCTTTCTCTGGCAGTGCGAAGGAGAACATCACAATCTCTATAGTTGAAAATTCTGGCTATAATGGGACGTTCTGGGGCTCCCGGTGGAGGTCGACTGGCCAAAGTTTTATGAGTCCTCTCAACCATGAACATCGGTGTGAGCGAGGGGTTACTCAGGACTTCCACCAGCGTTTCCACAAACCTCTCCATGTTGTCAATGGCCATCGACTCCGGAACCCCGATTATCCGGACGTTGTTACGCCTAGATCTCCCCTCCAAATCCTCATTCTTGGCCTGGATCTTCTTGACTACCTATTGAATTTCCGCCATTTCCCGCTGAAGAGTAACCACTTTGTCCTTGCTCTCCCCGATCCACTGCTCTGCTTCAGACATGCAACCACACAATTTTTCTATTTACACTGCTGATACGTCCACTTTGTACGATAAGGCATCAATTTTAGCACCCAGGCTGTCTTTACTACTCTTCAGCGCCAACAGCGTTTGGTTCAGGGTGGCCACATCCAACTGTACCTGAGGTGAGCCGGTCGAGGCTGCAGGCGTCGCCAAGGCCTGTTCAGGGCAGGCAAACTGGTCCATCTTGGCCTGCTTCCGGGGGTTCCCCATGCTGGGAAAAGTTACTGCAGAATATTGTGGAACCGGCTATCCAGAGACCGACCCGTGAACTAGGGTTTGCTGCCGCCAAGTGCCAGGCCCACCACCTCAGCTCCCCGGTTGTCTCTAGTCGGTATTACGCTTGAGTAACCAAGCAGGTTCTGCAAGATAATGCTCTCACCAATCTTTCCCCGTCCAAGCTTCCAGTCACATCAATAGGCAAGTCTCCCCCACTCAGTGGTGCCCTGGGTGCTAGCTGCGCACACTGCTGACAGGATCGTGCTGGATTGCGAGGACATCTCCCAAGCAGATTGCAGACTAAAGTTTATACCTGGGTGTGCATCCTGTCCCCACCACGGCACGGGGGCACCTACTGGGACCCACTGGGGATGTCTGCGCTTTAAAGTCCAACCCGCTCCCAGCTCCCAGTGTGACCAGCCGTGGATGGGGCCTCCCCCGCTGCGCGTATCAGCTGTCCGTGGCAGCCCAGCCTTGTAGTTTCCCCTCTGCGGCGCCGGTGAGTGGGATCCCCGTCAGCCACTCCAAGCAGCACCGCGCGCAGGGACATCAGTGGGACAGGCCACTACCATGTGCATACCCCCAGTGGCCATCGCCTGCCGGTGGAACAACAAGTGGGCTCACCCAGTGCCCAAGGGCGACTCATACATCCATCCAATGATTATAATTATCCGGGCTGTTACTCCATCTGAGGCTCCACACTGGCAACAGGAGCGTGCCCAGCTCCTGTTAGCAGCACACACCAAGATCCAACTACAGCACAGCTTCCATGGAGATCATCCTGCCAATTGTTGCATTACAGGCATGTTCAGTCCCGGGAGCGGGACCCCACTGAGCAACCCGCCGGGGAGTGCGCCCGCAGCAGCTGAACTCCAACGCCTCATTCGCCGCAGGATCGCAAGCTCGCCCTCCTTCTCCGCGTCGGGTGAGGTCAGTCCTCCGAGGGGGGCCGGGGAGCGCGAAACAGCACCACACCGCCAGCGGCTCCAGGGCTGCTCACCGCTCTACGCAGCCGGCTCGGCCAGCGGGAGCCAACACCCTCAAGCAGTGGCTCCTCACAGCCTCAATGTGGTCCGGTTTGGGGCCGCACACTGGCAGCCAGGCTCTGCGCCACGCCACCGGCGCCTCAAGTCCTCGCATCCTCCGCTATAAGGTAAGGACCCAGAGCCCCTCACCGGGTCTGTTGCGATTCAGCGCCAACACGGGCTCTCCTCCCACCACCTCGTTCTCCGGTCCGGAGAGGCCGCAGCCACACGTCGGTTGTTCCTCTCTCACTACGATGCTGGGGCAACCGTGAAGCAGTGCAATGGTAGCCCACAGCTTTCACGGATCCCAAAGGTTGCCTGTGAAGTTCAAACTAGGTCCCAGGGTGCAGGATATTTGCCAGGATATATACGCCGGAGCTTCTCAGGCGTCAGCCAGCTTGCTAGCCGTGCAACAGCCCACTTTTCATTTCTGAGACGCCTCAGTGCAACAGTGTATCATGGGAGCTAAACGTTTTTTAAACGGGGCAGCCCCTGCTCCGTCAAAGTAGTGGACAGATTTACACCAAACCATGAAAAGCCCTATCAACATGTTGTGCCCAACTCGTTTCTTATTGTGTCCAGAGGTTTTAAGAATGCACTTTTTGACCTAAGGAAAAATGAATGCGATCAATTGACAAACTGCTTTTTCTTCCCCCATGCTTGACATTACTCACCGTAATCGTATTTCTGATGTTTGCATCTGCTTAGATTCACATGCTATGTATAGGCCTATTAGTGGTAGCCGCAGAGTATTCAATTTTTTGTTTTCGAAACTCGAAAGGGGACGTCGACGGGGCGTGCCAGTAATACTATCCCTAGTGTGACAACCACTGTACCCATGGTCCTTCACACGCCAGGGTAACTCAGATTGTTTTGTTTCTGACATGGAGTAGCATGAAATGTAGCCTGAGTACATATGTAATAAAGCAGGTAAGAGTAGATAAAGCCAGAAAACACCTATGCACCTTCTACTCCACAGGGGAGGAAGTGTGGGTGGATGTGAATCTAAGCATATACAAGCATCAGAAATACGATTACGGTGAGTAATGTATCCCTTCTGAGACTTGTGGATCTGCTAAGATCACATGCTATGCATAGATTAATGAGCAGTGTCTGAAAAAAGTGGTGGTGTGAGAAACCTGAAGGTGTCTCACCCGCTAGTCCCCTGGGATCTGTAATCCAGGTGGCCAGGACACGGCCATCACTTTTGGATCCAGTTCCTGGAGTGGACCAGTACGGCAGGATCACATGAGTGATGGGTCTTCGGGGAGTGGAAGACCGGATGGCGAGACGCAGTTTTCTCTTCACTTTAACACCTTTACCCCATCCTGCTAGGATATTTAGGAACTCAACCACTCCACTTCACAACACAAACACTTCCTCACGGTCAGCTCGCTAGGAGAGAAAACGGACTAACACCCAAGCCATATACCCGGCATGTCCCGATACAATGGTTAGGCAACTACTGACCATCACACATACCTGACTTCCATTACACTTCCCGAATGGATAAAAGGCATGGCACAAGAGCACACTCTGAGCAAGGCAAAGCACACGAAGAAGCAGTAGTTCCAAGATGGCAGTTGAACACATGGAGAAAGACCGCAAAACAGAAGGGGAATCGCAAGGAGGGAAGTGCCCTTGACCTTTTCTACAAAGAACTGTTACTTTCACGAACCCTCGAGAATAGAAAGCTTAAGACCAGGAAACCAGGCTGAAGAATCCTGCATTGTGTGTCGGAGGTACCCAGGGCCCTTGCGCGTCGATAATCAAGGTGGGGAGAATCGCTTGCAGCCATGGTACTGTCCTTGGCTCCTACAACAAAGCAGCGCCAGTGAAATCAACACAGCCGGTGAGTTGGAAGACTGATACCAGACCGGTCTGTGTTGAAGCCAATGTTGCAAGCGGCAACATTGCATGGCGAGTGCTAAAGCTAACAGTGTATGAAAAGCATGTGATAACCAACGCGAGTAAAAATTGAACAGATAAGTGATTGCCTTTTGAAAGCAAGATAAAATACCCTGGACAGAGGGGTCCGGCACCACATGCGTGCTCATCCGAAGGTCTCTAAGGTATCCAACTGAGAGTTGGGAAAGGTGAATGAGTGACAAAACTGTACATCGAAGTCGTCCTACGACAGGTCAAACAAAATCCAGTGCACAATCGAAAGTCTTCGATGTTGATACTGCCAAGCAAGATGAGAAAATGGAGACAGTTGGTGCGAGCCCGAACAAGGCAGATCAATTGAAAGCTTTTGGGATAAAGCAAGTTTGTTAAGTGAATTAAATTGGTCGAAGCCTGGCAGAGGGAGACTAATTGAACATTGTGTTAAAAGGATCTATGCCCAGCTGAGGGCGATCCGGGGTGGATAGTACATCACCTGAGAAATTGGACACATGAAAATCTTAAAGTTTGCAATAAAGGGGATCTGAGCCAAGCTGAGGGGGATCCGAGGTGAATAGTGAATCACCTGAGAAATTGAATGTGTGTGAAATTCCGAGAGGAAAATAACTTATTGTTTGTCAAATCAGGCCCTTTTTAAGAAGGCTTTGGAAGGCAAAGAGACTTGAGCACAAAGGCCCTAATGCTAATGTTTGAACTGCACCCTCGTACTAGAAAAGCCAGACTGTGCTAAGCATGAGTGCACTGCCTTATCCCGTGTTGAAAACATTGGGAAGGGAGGCCAAAGGCCTGAACATCCTGACATCCCATTTCTTCTTGAACACTTATTTCTTCACATTTTTTCCCACACTATTTGTATTTAGAGGTAAGGATTGGCAATAGGTTTATTAGTATAGGCCCTTTTAATTTGACAAGACACCACTAGGACAGTGTTATTTGATGGTCGTGGCTTGCTCCCATCTCTAGATGTAGGATTAGATGGGCGTTTTTCAAACCCTTTTTGAAGTTCAATTAACACCCTTGAACAGGGGTCACTTGTGTCCGTTTTACTGTCAATACCATGCCTTCCTTACAGCGAGTTGTGAGAAGGTGCAGCAGCAAATAGATGTTTTAGCACTGCTTGTCCCACCTGTGAATCTGCTTTAGAATGTGCATCAATGCAGTAATGCTGAGGAAAAGTATGTATGGAACTCCATGTAGCTGCTTTGCAAATGGCGTCCAGAGGGACGTTTGCAATAAAGGCCAAAGTAGCTCCTGTACCTCTGGTAGAATGAGCTCTTGGTGTGAAAGGCAGAGTTTTGATTGATAGGGAGTAGCAGAGCTGTATGCATTTCACTATCCATCTGGAGATGGTGTTTTTTTTAAAACGTGATCACCTTCCCTGCCAGGTGCTAGAGAGACAAAGAGTTGGTCTGTTTTTCTAAGCAGTTTGTCTTGTTTACATAGTAAAGAACCACCCTCCTTTCATCTAGTGTGTGGAGATTCTCAGCTGAGTTTGAAGGGTTTTGAGAGTAAACGTGTAGTTAAATGGATTGGTTATGTAACGAAGGCATGGTATCAACAGTAAGACAGACACAAGTGACCACAGTTTAACGGTGTTTATTGAACTTTCACAAGGGTGAGATAAACGCCTATATAAACCTAAATCTAAAGATGGGAGCAAGCTACGACCATCAAATAATAACGCAGTCCTAGTGCTCTGCCTTTTATCTGTGTGGGTAAGTGTGATGAAGTCAAGTGTGTGTAATCTGTAACTGCCTGACCTTGCCTGTCATTGGTGTTGGGCATGTCAGGTATACAGCTCTGGCGTTAGACCATTGTCACTCAAGGTGAACTGTCCGTGAGAAAGCGTTTGTGTCGGAAAAGGGGGAGGAGTGGCTTGAATTCCTAGGTATCCAAACTGGTAGGATGGGGAAAAGGTTATTGGGAAGGGGATACCGCCCCTCACCCTGCGGTGTCCCACTTCCACTCTCCGAGGACCCCCCATCCAGGTGATCCTCCTGCACTGGTCCACCCCCCCAGAAACAGGATCCAAAAGCGCTGTCCATGTCCAGGCCACCTGGATGGCAGATCCCCAGGGACTAGCGGGTGAGACACCTTCAGGTTTCTCAGTGAACATGGAACTTGGATATGAACGTAGGTGAAAACCTAGGCTGTGTTCTTAATACCAATTTTTCTTTGAGGATAACAAATAAAAGGTCTTGCTGTAGCTCACTGACTATTCTTATGGAGGTGATGGCCACCAGCAAAGCTGTTTTGTATGTTAGGTGTTTAAGGCTGGATTTGTGCATAGGCTCAAAGGAAGGACCTATGAGCTTTCTTATTACCACATTGAGATCTCATCCTGGAGGCAGATTGGAAATGGGGGGTTAAAGTCTCTTTACTCCTTCTGTGAAAGCCTTAACAGGGACTTTCCACCAGGACACCTTGTTTTGTGAAGTGGTGTACGTGGATAGAGCCGCTAGGTGTACCTTGATGGAGCTGAATAATAGGCCAGAGTCTAGCAAGTGACGCATGTAGTGAAGAATGTATGATGGAGTACATTCAATAGGGTTTACATTTTTTAACTGACACCACATTACAAATCTTTTCCATTTCTTAAAAGTAACAGTGTCTGTTGTTAGGTTTATGTGCCTCCTTGAGGAATTCCATACACCTTTGAGGTAGTTTTAAATGACCAAACTCTTTCAGGAGCCAAACTGCCAAGTTCATAGATGGAGGATGTGGGTGTAACAATGTCCCCCCATGTTGGATAAGCATGTTGTCTGGGCACAGGAGCTTGATTGGGTTGCACATCACCAGTTTGAAAACATGCGGAAACCAAGGTTGTCTCGCCCACATTGGAGCAACCAGGATTAGAGTTGCTTCAGATCCAAGAATACCTTGAATCTAATAAACTCCTCGGCCTCAGGCAATCAGGCTTCAGACCCAAGCATGGGACAGAAACGGCCCTTATTGATCTGAAAACTGAAATCGAGGACCTCAAAGACAAAGAGAAACTTACACTGTTGCTACTATTAGACCTATCCGCAGCCTTCGACCTTGTTAACGACTGCATCCTTTGTCAGCACCTCTCCTCAACTGCAAACTTCTCAAATGCTGCCACCTCTTGGATTGTCATGATTCCTGCCTCTCATGTCCCCAGCCCTCCAAGATGTCGGGCTGGAGCCAGGCCACGATCGCCTACATGGCCCTCAAGGGCCTCTCCATCCCTCCAAAGACTCACCTGGAGTCAGACTTGGCGCTTGTGGCACCAGACTCACTCACTCCCATAGGATAACATTGGGGATTGGAGTGAGACTTGATTTCTTGTCGTTGATTGAGAATCCCAATTGGACCAGAAAACGGATTGCCCTTTGGGTATTTTGTTTGCAAATTTGAGGGTTACCCCCGTTATTAGCCAGTCGTCCAGATGAGGGTACACTGGGATTGATTCTCTGCATAAATCCGCCGCCACTACCATTAATACCTTGGTGAAAACCCTTGAAGCGGAGGCTATGCCGAAGGGTAGCACCTTGAACTGGTAGTGTTGATTCGCTATTTTGAAGCACAGGAATTTTGTGTGCGCGCTGGGAACATTGAAATATGATTGTATGCATCTTTCATGTGCAAGGTGATCATGGAATACCCCTGTTTTAGCAGTGGGATTACTTCTTGTAGCGTAATCATGTGAAATTTCGGAGGCTTGACATATGTGTTCCAAGGCATAAAATAAGCGGTATCGCCATCGCAATTTGCGATACAATACTGCTGGTTTGCTGTTTAATTGAACAATCATGTCGCACCAACTGCGATACGATTTCAATTCCAAACAGATTAAATAAAATAAAGTTTGTGCCTTTAAACTCTGCCTCTGTGCACAGCGTGCAGGCGAATCAGAAGGTCCCGGGCTGGGCTTAATACATTGTAACAATGTACTTTACCCAGCCCGGGTGCAGCGTCATCATGTGGAGAGACGTCAACAGCACAAGGATCTCTGAGCCCCACTCCCACATTCAGCTTGAGGTTCTTTCTAGGTAAGGTTGAGTGCTTGGGTGGGGGAGCCCTGCTGCAAGCAAATATGTTTATAACAGCATGCACCCATAAGGCTTTCAAATATTCTTTCATTCTACTGACAAACGCTGCTTCAATCACGAGAATGAAAGAATATTTAAGGCCTTCTGCAAGCAGGCTGTCTTACTGCTGCGGTCGCTGGGTGTTAGCAATGGGCTGCCAATAATATTTCTCCCACCCGTTCGGGAGAATATTATTGCTAGCCACTTTCTAACACCCAGGCCTGCAGTAATAACAGTCTGCTGCTTGCAGAAGCCCTTTTAAAAAAGGGCTTCTGCAAGCAGCATACAGGCCCAGCTGAAGATGTGTGGTCCCTGGCCCCCCCCTGCTGACAGGGTCGGACTGGACCATAACCTTGTCTAGGGACCAATAAAAAAAGTGGCCCACCCTTGAAAATGGCTATTTATTCCTTTTGTAACACTGAGTTTTCTGATAAATTGTAATGCAAATATGTATTCAGCAACACTGGTCAAAACGACTAGCCGCAGAGTGAATTAACTCATCATACTGGCCAAATATGTCAAACCAGTGGCCCACTTTAACCACAAAAACAGGCCCACACCAGCATTTTGTGTTTATAGTTCGGGCATGGGCTTATTGGCCTATAGGCCAGTCCGAGCCTGCCTGCTGAGAGCGAAAACAGTGGTGTACAGAGGTTAGCTGTCGAATTTACAAGGCAGGCAGCCAGAGCCAGCGGGAAGTTTTACACTAACTGGCTATAATTTTAATGCAAGCACTGCAAAGTGCATATTAAAAGCCCTAGAACAGAAATTGAGACTTTTCTTGCTGTGCTTTGTGGATTGGAAACATGGGGGCAGATGCTGGGTGCCCAGAGGCTCGAGGTCTCTTTTGTTTCTAAGGTCCGAAAAGGCCCTGATGCTATACCTGAATGTGTGTCCCCCGGCCCTCCATGCTGAGAGCGAAAACAGTGCAAGGTACCTGTGGGAGGTTAATAGTGGACGACTTTTTTATTTCTTTTTTTATTATTTATTGTTTTCGTTGAATTTAATCAACCTTTCAATCATGTTACAAAAAAATATATAAATAAATCTTCATTAAAATTACAAAAACGAAGAAACAAAATTCAAAATTACATAGAATCAAAATTACATAAAATTCTAAATACAAATTTACAAATCCAAAGCAACTCACTAATGAAAATTATGCTCATGGACACAATTCATTCATTTTTTCTAAAACAATGACAATTCAATTGATTTAACAAAATGGTATTTCATCACCATGTGCAAATTAAATATCAAAGATTGAATCATTGGCATACAACTTAATTTCTAATTTTTTAACCCAATTCCTTTCAAACAATGTGACAGAGAAAAATCTAATTTCTAAATCATCATCTTGTTAGGATGTAAAGATGTACTCTGGATTTAGTATTGACCATTCTCTTGATCTCTCAGGATTGGTAACCAGTAAATCAATAGTAATGTCACAAGATGCTAAGATTTGACACACATTGCCTACCCAATTAGCCATAAAACGGTGTTCAGTTGAATACATATAGACAGAAAGCAACCTCAAAATAATATTGGCATTGGTTGATATCAAACATTTTCTAAAAAGCGTGGACGACTATCATGAGGCAGGCAGCCAGCCAGCAGAGAGCATTACAAACTGGCAATAGCATTAACGCAAGCACTACAAAGCGCATATTCTAAGTCCCAGAACGAAAATGAAGACTTTTTTTTACTGTGCTTAAGTGACTGGAAACATTGGGGCAGTTGCTGGCCCCCCCCTACCCCAGAGGTTCGGGGCCTCTTGTTTGTAAGGGTCAAAAGGCCTTGATGCGCTCCCCGATGCGGGGGTGGGTGATAGCAGGTGGCTGTGCTGGCAATAATATTTCTCCCGCCCGTTCGGAAATATTTCCATTCCATAGCGGATGCTGGGGGGCTGTGTCGATTCTCGAGCCCCGCTCCTCACCCGCCCCATTGCTGTGAGTAATCAGTTGCTTTTTGCCTATTTTGTAGGAATTGGAATTTGTCTGAGGAGGAAGATTAGGCAGAGTGGACCTTCCAGATGTGACTTTGATGACAACACGGGCCCGAGACGTAAGGAGCCTAGCCCAACTTTTTATTCTAAAAAAAAAAAAAAGGGATCTTTTGTTTTTGGTGCCACGGATAGTGCTTTAATCACGAGAATGGAAGACTTTTCAAAGGCCTTCTGCAAGCAGGATGCGTTATTGCTGCAGGGCTGTTAGCAAGTGGCTGCGCTCGGAATTAATTTTCTACCACCCGTTCGGGTGGGAGAAATATAAATTCCAGCCACTTGCTTGCACTCGGCCTGCACTAAAACCACAGCCAGTGCTGGCTGAAAGCCTTCTATATTCTTTCAATCACAATTGAAAGACTATTTAGAATGCTTTCTGCCAGCAGGCTGTGTTAAAATTTCAGGGCGGTTTGATCCCATTGGGTGGCGAAATATTAGGCCCAGAGCCCTTTGCCAACACGCAGCTCTGCATTGATAAAGCCTGCAGAAGGTTAAATCATTTATTCTTTCCTGTTGGCTCGCTGCACAGATAACAAAGGCCCAGCGATTACTGATGTAAACTTGTCAGCAGCAACTACGACTGGCAATATTTGATTTGTGATCAGGGATGTTAGCACTTGCATCAGAATAGTGCTTAGAAGCAAGAGGAAACGGGAGACCTGAGAGTTCATGCTGATTTAACGTTAAAGCTATCTGTGAAGAGTCTCACAATTTGTAAAGAAGCTAGATGCCTTAAACACCATATTTGCACAGAAAGTGACTCAAGGCTATTTTTTTTAAAGCCGAGTTCATCCATGAGGTCAAACATGGTTTTGCATTCTCAGATTTGTAGTCTTGTTCAGGGTGATGCAAATACTCCAAAGAGGATGATTTGGGTGTACTTTGCAAATAAACAAGACCATTGTGGTTCTTGAAACCAAAAAAACAAATGTGTACCAATTAGAGCTTGGAAGTTTGTGGCAGGTAAGTTGCATAAATTGCTGGCAAATTCTGGCATCACTGCTTAACCAAAGTATGTGATTCCTGGGCAAATCATTTGACCCAACCCCACCAGTGCTGGCAAGAATAGAAATGTGCCTTTTATCCTTAGGCAGTATCAGTGGCCTCAACCCTACAGATAAGTGGTGTATCAGCCATGTTTACTCCTTAAAGAAAGGCAAATGCTCCCACCCAAAAAATAAAAATAGGGAGCACTAACTCCCAAAATAAAATAGGAAACCGACCTTGTGCCAACCCCTGCTTTCACCCAGGCAACTCCATGGATATGTTCGGACCATTAATGCAAGTAGTACCACAGGAAGAAATTACTGTTATACCTGCCTGATCGGAAGTAAAGCTGTAGATTTTATTGTGCATTAATAACTAGGTGCAAAAAAATATTATTAACAATACCATTTCATTTTCCAGTTAAAACAGCACTGTGCTGCAACACTGACTGCATGACCCAGCCACACAGAGCCTTGAACTGAAAAATGTGTTTTAGAGCTTTATCATTTGTTTGTCCATTCATGCAGCAAACCTTTAAATTTTACAGCCATTGCACTAATGTTATACTTCAGGAGGTACATAGAAATTATTTCTGCGTTCTTTCTAATGTTATATCTTGGGGTACAACTAATTCTGGTGACATAAAATGTTAGTACAAAATTGCTAATCAAATAAGACTGTGCTAATAAAATAATTAGCAAATTCTGCTGATCAATTTTTGAAAACTAATGTATGCCTTGTCACAGAGCACAGGTCTAGGATTGGGCGCATTGTAAGGTCTTTCTTTGGAACGAGGAAGTACATTGAATATATACCCTTGTTTACCTGGTTTGCCGGGACGATTACTATGGCGTCCTTTAGTAGCAGTGCCTTGACCTATTCCAGCAGAATGTGCCGTTCCTCCTGCGTTGTCTGTCTTTGTCTTGTGGGTGGTTGGGCAGTGTTGGTATGAGTTCTATGTCTTTGTCTTGGCGGGTGGTTGGGCAGTGTTGGTATGAGTTCTATGCAATAACCAACTGCCACGGTGGAAAGTACCCACTTGTCTAACGTGATCCCCTCCCATGCGTGGGTAAAATGGGAAATGCAACCTCCTACTACAGAGGCATGGGAGGGGACCTGGAGCAGGTGGTCATTGCTTTGGCGGGGGGGAGCCTCTGAGAGAAGGAAGATCTGCCTCTACTCCTAGACCTTCTGTGGCCATGTTTGTGGAAGGATTGCTTCTGCGAGGACCCCCAAGATGAGGTCTGCCCGCCCTGGTTGTAATTGGAGGACCGCTGGGAGTTTTGTCCTCCAAAACGGTGTGTATTAAATGCGCCCCCCCTGCACAAAAGGTTGGTTTGTGAGCTGTCCCAGAGATTGGAGGGCGTCATACTCCCATTTTTCACTTTTAGGGCGTCCTCGACCGCTTTTCCAAATAGGGCTTTGGGTTCAATTGGCATATTTAAGAGGGTGGCTTGGGTTTCCAACGGATTGACGTAGCCATGCATGTCGTTTAATGAGGGTAGCCTCAGCTACAATCCGGCCTGCATCATCTGCTGCATCCATATTTTTCAGGATGCAGCTTACCATCGGTTTCCCTTCAGCTACTGTTTTTAAAAGCTTTGTTTTAAGGGGCTCCAGGGCTGAGTCCATATGTTGTGAGATCTCGTCCCACTAGTGGCAATTATAACTCGCCGGGAGCGTAGTGTTGTTGGCTAGCCTTACTTGGTAAGCAGCTGAGGAAGCTACTTTCCCGCCGAGCGTGTAAATCATTTTGCTCTGCTTGTCTGCAGGTGCTTTGGCAGAGGCTAAAAGTGTGCCTGCTGTTTTCCTTGTGGTGGTGATCACGAGCGAATCGGGCTTTAGCTGGCCATTGATGTACAAAGGGTCGGACAGGGCTTGTCTAAACATCTTCTCAATGCAAGGGTTGACTGCCCTCGTCAGGTTGGGAGTAAGCAAAGAAGGCTGAATGCACCTCTGGATAGATTGGAACAGTGGAATAAACTGTGCTTCAGATATCTTATACCCGACGATGTCAAAGTCCTTGCCGACTTGGGCCTTATATTGCAGTTATCAACAAGGGAATCAGCCAAACGTTGATCAATGTGGTCCGGAGATTGAATCATGTATATACATCTTCATCATCATAATATTGGTCTGTATCCTCTATGTCCCCTTGGTCTGCCAGGGAGCCAGGGTGCTGCGAACCTGTAGTGTCAAAATAGTAGAGGTCGTCAGATAGGTTTTAGGTAGAGGTACTAGGCTGTGTCACGTCTAGGCGGGGGTCTTTTGGAGTCTTGCTTCTTATTAGCTGTTTAACCTTGATGGGCCCGATGGAGATTGGTAAGTTGATCAGGGTGTGGATCTAAGAAAAAAAAGAATAGGAAAGAATCAACTAAGCTAGACATTCTCTTCATGACCCTATCAAACTGTTCTGGGGTCCTTTGGGTGGAGCTTGGCAAGACTATGGGAACAGGGGTAGGGAAGATCTCTGGTGCAGGGGGTGGTTTGTGGTGCATTGCTCCTGAGAGAATGTCACTAGGGGCAGAGAGTACTTTATCCCCTGTAACCAATGCTTTAGAGGATAGGGGTGTCAATGATTTAGAGTTCTTCGATGTCTTTGCTTTGAGAAGAGTATCTGAGACGTGTTTTTTAATGTATTCACTCATTTATACATTTTTAGCAAGGGCCGTCGACGCATATTTCGACGCACGATTGCCGGTACCAGAGGACTTGCCCGATTTGCTTGTGGTGTCAGAAACCGACTTTCCCACATGACAGGCCCCTAAAACAGATGCCGGTCATGTTGCGAACGCAATGGCCCAGAGGACAGGGATTTTTCGGACCTTCCCTTCGACACCGCGTGTGGCTCATCTGTCGACGACCCAGTCGACTGTCGGCCATGGGGGAGGAGGGGGGGTGTTTAGTGTGGCGTGCAGTGAGAGTGCCTGAGCCGCCGGGTGTGGTCTCCGTAGTAGAAATGCCAACCTGCCTGTTGGAGTCGGGGCTCACACGCAGGAACCAGTCAGGTCCTGATCGCCTTCGGCGTCACTTAGGATGCTGATTCTGCCATTGCTGGAGGCTCCCTCAACGTCCATGGTGGGCTTAGCCTGTGTGGCATGGTGGGCCCAGCGTTTAGTCTTATGGCCCTTTAATGTCTTGGGCCGAAACAATTTGCAGGACTTGCACTGTTTTTCAGAATGGTCGCTAGGAAGGCCCGTGTGAATTCTTCCAGGGGAACTTCCCGTTACAGAAAGGACAACATTTAAATGGTGCGTTTTCTATAGTATGGAAAGATGGACGCTCAAGAGATGTAAACGGAAGAATAGTGAAATAGGCATTCTCTAAATGAGATGAATTATAACCTCCCCCCCACTCTCCCTATTGTGCAGGGCTAAGCCCCGTTGGAGCCTAGGTAGCCGCAGACAAAGTTTGTCAAGACAGGTGAGTCAATGTCATTGACGAATTGTCTTGTCCTCGAAACCCGTTGGTGGACATCTTGCGATGTACGGCCATCGAGATCATAGGAGAAAGTCTAAATGTAAACTTCGTATAAGTAATGGAATTAGCCAGAAGAAGGAACTCTGCAACTTGGGTCTGAATATGATGGCAAAAAAAAAAACAATCTGAGGGGCCTCGACGTGTGAAGGACCATGTGTACAGGAGACTCACAGTAGGGATAATATTACTGGCACGCCCTGTCGACATACCTTTTTGAGTTTTGAAAAACAAAAAATTTAATAATCGGCAGCTACCACTACATGTCGGCCTACGCATAGCATGTGATCTAAGTAGATCCACAAGCCTCAAATATATACATACCCACCCACCAGCACCACCACAACCCCACCAAAGTTATGGTCGATTTAAAAAGGTTTGGAAAAAAAAACTTTCACCTGAAACGCAAGTAGGCAAATCCCTTTGACCCAAGTCACATTCCACAACGCCTTCTAGTAGCCATCGCTGGAAGTTCACCTTCAGTTGTGAGCCACAACAGCAAGGCATTGTGGGTATGCAAATTAGCTCAAATGCAAACCTTTTTCTCCAGGAAATTGTCTTGTGCTACTTTATACATAGCTTAATCAACCCAAGACAGACTTTGCAAGTCTGCCAGGACAACTAAATACCTGGCGTCAACCTTATTACCACTAGATTGTCCCACTGACCCCTTGCCCAAGACCATCGTTTCGCTAACTACTCCTGCATTGGGGCGTGTGGAACTAGACAAATGCATGAAGCCATCATCGCGAACAGGCGCATTGCCTTGCGTATGATTATTTGACAAGCAGATAGGTAGTGAGGTATTTGCAACAGCATGTTTTGAACTCTTTCGTTTGAGGGGAAGACTAGCCCCTATTGTCTTATGATCTCTCCCATAAATTGCTTTGTTTGGCTGGGGCGAGACTTGATTTTTTCTAGTTGGGAGAGAACTACAATTGGAACAGAAGGTTGATAGTTCTTTGGGCGTTGTTGCAAATTTCAGGGGATTCCCCTATTATTAGCCAGTCGTCCAGATAAGGGCACACTGGGATTGATTTTCTGCGTCAGTGCGCCGCCACTACCCTTGAAGCCGAGGCTATGCTGAAGGGGAGCACCTTGAAGTGGTAGTGTTGCACTTTCTTGAAGCACAGGTATTTTCTGTGCGCTGCGAGCATTGAAACATTAAAGTATGCATCTTTCATAGCCAATGTTGCCATGTAGTCCCCTTGTTTCAGTAAGGGGAATACTTCCTGTAGCGTTGTCATGCAAAACTTTTGTGACTTGACATATGAGTTTGCAGATCTAGGACCAGGCGCATTGTTAGGTCTTTCTTTGGCACAAGCAAGTACGTTGAATAGATACCCTTGTTTACCTGGTTTGCTGGGACAATTTCTATGGCATCCTTCTCCAGTAGAGCCTCGACCTCCTCTAGTAAAATGCACTGCTCTTCTTGAGTCGTTTTCTTTTGTCTTGGCAGCTAGTGTTTGTAGAAGTTCTATACAGTACCCGCCCGCTACGGTGGATAGTACCCACTTGTCAGGTGATCACCCTCCCATGCGTGGCTAAATTGTGAAATGCGACATCCTATCTACGGGGGAGTCAGCCACTGGCTGATCCTGATGGTCCGGCGATTGATGACAGACGACGTCATAATATATGTCGGGATTATCTTGATTATCTTGCGACCCAGGATCTTGAGAACCTGAGGTGTCTATAAAATATAGATCCCGAGAGGTGGCCTGTGTGGTGCAGGGCTCTAACTGTGGTCTTTTGGCAGCTGGTTGATCCTTAGCTGCTACTACTTGAGGGGATCCCGTAAGTGCATCAGGGTGGCGGTCAAAGAAGTCCACTAAACAGGACATTCTACGCATTACCCTGTCAAAACTCTAGTCCATTGAGCATAACTAGGAAACACTGAGGGGACAGGATTGTCCTGTGGATTAGTAGTAGGGTACCCTCTATTGGTGCAGACTGTTTGGGTTGCATGGCTCCTGAAAGAGTGTCCTTGGGAAAAGAATGGCTCTTACTATGGGAAGTAGAGGCTAGTAACGGTAGGGGCGTCTAAGATTTGGAGGATTGACACCTTGGCCTTCAAGAGTGTGTCCGGATCATGTTTCTTGACGAGTTCTCATCTTGGAAGTAGTGGAAGGGGCAGTCAAAGCGCTTTTGTACGCACATCCTTCAGCGCTCAAAAGGTGGTCTGTTTTAGACGCAGTGTCAGAAACAGACTGATGTCGGTTTCCGGAACCTGTCATGCGAAGAACACGATGGCCAAGAGGACATGGATGATTTGGAGGACCTTCCCTTTGACACCGCGTGGGCTTCACAGTCGACGACATGGTCGACTGTCGGCCGTTGGATGTGTGTTTGGTATGGTGTGGATTGTTAGTGCCTGAGCCGCCGGGTGTAGTCTCCGTAATAGGACCACTGGCCTGCTTAAAGGAGTCGGGGCTCATACGCGGGAATCTCTCGAGACCTGATCACCCTCTGCGCCACTTAGGACACTGACACTGCCATCACTGGAAGCTCCCTCCACGTCAATGGCAGCTTCGGCCTGCATGGCGTGGTAGGCCCAGCGTTTTGTTTGATGGTCCTTTAAAGTCTTGGAACAAAACAACTTGCAGGATTTTAAGTGTTTTTCAGGGTGGTCTTTAGGAAGACAAATTACACACCTTGTGTGCGTCTTTCCGGTGATACTCCCTGTTGTTGGAAGGACATTTAAAAGATATATTTTCCATAATACGGGGTGATTGCAGCATGGTGATGGAAAGAAAAGGAGGGGGAAAGATTAAGCATTCTCAAAAAGAGAAGAAAGTTAGGACATCCCCCCACTCTCCCTACTGTGAAGGGCTGAGGCCCAGTGATGCCTGTGTAGGTCGCAGTCTAAGTCCGTCAAGATGATAATGCAGTGGTCATCGACAATGATTCTGTCGTCGAAAGCCGCTGACGATCTTGCAGTGGCGATGGAAAGGAAAGATAGAAAGTCTACAATTAAACAGAGATAATAAAAGGCGTTAGCCAGAAGGAACTCTGCAACTTCCTCCGACTATGATGGCAGAAAAAAACAATCTGAGGGGCCTCAAAGCGTAAAGGTCCATGGGTACAGTGGACGTGTCACTAGGGATAGTATTACTGGCACACCCTGTCGACGTCCCTTTTCGAGTTCACGCGTCGAGGTCCCTCAGATTGTTCTGTTCCGACATGAGGTTGCATGAAGTGTAGCGTGAGTACAGGTGTATGCAGGCAGAGAGATACCAGAAAAGCTCATAACATCTATGCACCCTCTCTCAGGGGAGGAAGGATGGGCGGATGTGAATCTATACAAGCATCAGAAATACGATTACTGCGAGTAATGTATCCCTTCTGAGGCTTGTGGAATCTGCTTAGATCACAGGCTATGCATAGATTAGCGAGCAGTGTTAGGAGAAGGTGGTGGGTCGTGAGAATGAGCAGCAGCAAATAGATGTTTTAGAACTGCTTGTCCCACCTGTGTATCTACTTTGGAATGGGTGTCAATGCAGTAGTGCTGAGTGAAAGTGTGTACTGAGCTCTATGTAGCTGCTTTGCAAATGTTGTATAAGGGGACATTTGCGATAAAAGCCAGAGTAGCTCCCGTGCTCCATGTGGAGTGAGCTCTTGGTGTAAAAAGCAGTGTTTTGTTTGATAATGGCATAATTGTATACATCCGACTATCCATCTGGAGATGGCATTCTTGTATTTGTATAGCGCCTTAAGTACCATTGGTATGATCTCAAGGCGCTGGAAGGTTGAACGCCCTCGGGAACAGCAGTTTAAGTCAGTTGAGAGCGAGTCGTAAAGTGTGTGGGCGCACCAGGTATGTGTGCAGCTGGTGTGGTTGTTGCATGATAGTTGCTTCTTAGCAGTAAGTGTGGTGCTGAGGAGATCAGTTGAATGTGTTCTGTCTGCGGGGTGGACATCCAGACTGAGTTCTGGCTACGTTAGGCCCCAGGAGACGCCTAAGCTAGCCGGTATGTGCTAGCGAGCAGTGTTTTATTAGGATGATGTGTAGTTTGATGAGTCAAGTTAGTATGAGAACAGCTTTACGGAATGTGTCATAGTACTGCTGTGTTCTAGTTGAATGGTGGTGTATAGGAGAGAGTAAGCGTAGTGTGATATTGTGGTAATCAGTAAAGTGTATGCGACCAGGCACACAATGATGTTGGGAATACCTTCTATAGTTACACTATTAGTGCACACTTTTTTGGAAATGCAGTCTCCTTCTCTGCCAGGTGCTACGGAGACAAACTGTTGGTCTGCTTTTCTAAGCGGCCTGGTCTTGTTTACGTAGTAAAGGACCGCACTCCTCACATCCAGTGTGTGGAGTTTTACCTCAGCCTAGCTAGTTGGATTCTGAAAGAAAGCCGGAGGTTCAATATATTGGTTCACGTGGAATTTGGAAATTAATTTAGGGGAGAACCTAGGAGGAGTACGTAAAACCAATTTATCTTTATGGATGATAAAGAAAGGGTCCTGCACTGACAATGCTTGCAACTCACTTACTCTTCTCATGGAAGTAATAACCACTAAGAAGGCAGTCTTGTATGTTAGGTGTTTAA
Source organism: Ambystoma mexicanum (assembly GCF_040938575.1). Taxonomy (NCBI): domain Eukaryota; kingdom Metazoa; phylum Chordata; class Amphibia; order Caudata; family Ambystomatidae; genus Ambystoma; species Ambystoma mexicanum. The sequence goes on along the minus strand of NC_090927.1, from coordinate 509,919,808 downwards.
GACTTGACTTATGCATAGAGATCCCATCCTGGCGGGGGGTTCGAAATTGAAGGGTGGAGTCTTTTAACTCCCTCCATGAATGCTTTAATGACTGGAATTTTTCACCACAATACTTTACTTTGAGAGGTGGTAAATGCTGATGCCACCAGGTGACCTTTACGGAGTTGAATACTAACCCTGAATCTAACAAGTGGAGCATATAATTTAGAATGTGTTATGGAGTACATTTCTATGAGGTTAATTTGTTTATACTGGCACCAAATTACAAATCTCCTCCACTTGTCAAAATAATAGTGTCTAGTGTTTAGTTTTCGTGCCTCTTTGAGGATATCCATACACTGTTGTGGTAGATTAAGGTGTCCGAACTCTATGACTTCAGGAGCCATGCGGCCAAGTTCATTGAGTGTGGTTGAGGGTGCACTGTTCCCCCGTGTTGGGTTAACAGGTAGGACTGACACAGGAGTTTCATGCAATCGCACATCGCCAGCCGGTGCAGCTCGATACAATGGCTGTCTTGCCCTCTTGCCCACATGGGAGCAACTAGGATGAGTCTCATCTGTTCTCTGTGAATCTTGTTCACTATTCTGCTCTTTAATGGAGTCGGGGAAGGCAGAGGGGGCGGGCGCAGCATAAGCAAATTTCCCTGACCAGTTCATCCATAGGGCGCTCCCCTTGGAGTCTGGCTGGGGGAACCTGGACGCGAAGTCTGGGCATTGCTTGTTTTCTCCTATAGCGAACAAGTCTAGTGTAGGGTAACCCCACTGAGAGAAGATGTGGTCTACATTTGAGTCTAGTTGCCACTCGCGTTCCTCTGGTAGGGGATCTCTGCTCAGAGAGACTGCTAGAGTGTGGAGTACCCCTGGAACGTATTGGGAGGATAGGTATATCCGCGTCCGAGTGCCCATTTCCATATTTTCTGCGCCAACTTGGACAGACTTGGAGAGTGTGTGCCCCCCTGTGTGTTGACATAACACATTGCAGTGGTGCTGTCCGTTAGAATTTGAACCAACTAGTTCGTCAGTTGCACTTGGAATGCTTGAAGTGAATACTGCTAGTAGTTCCAACTGGTTGATACGGTTCTGTGCCATGATGTGAGTCTACAGACCATGTGTTGTGTGGTGAAGGTAACAAGCCCCCACCCGGAGAGTGATGCGTCTGTTGTAAGAATTGCTTGCGCTTCTGGGTTGTGGAAGGGTTTTCCCCTTTAACAGGTTCTCTCTCTTCCACCAGCGTAGATTCTGAACTAATGTTGGCGAAACGACCACTAGATCGTCCCACTGACCGCTTGCCTGAGACCACTGTTTCGCCAACTACTCCTGCACCGGTCGCATGCGCAGACGTGCGTGTGGGACTGGATATATCCACGATGCCATCATGCCTAGCAAACGCATTGCTTTGCGTACGCTTATCTGGAGACCGGCTTGATACTGGGGTATTTGCCAAAGCATGCTCTGCACTCTTTCCATTGATGGAAAGGCTAAGCCTGTTCTTATATCTAATACATCTCCTAGGAACTATTGTTGTATTTGGTACAAGACAACTTTCTCGTTTATTTGGAAGTCCAATTGGAAGAGAAGGTTTATGGTTCTTTGCATGTTTTGTTTGCAAAGATGAAGAGTTTCTCCTGTGATCAGCCAGTCGCCCAGGTAGGTGTACACTGGGATTGCCTCCCTGCGCACGTGCGCCACCACCACCACCAGTACCTTGGTGAATACCCTTGAAGCTGAAGCTATTCCAAAGGGTAGCACCTTGAATTGGTAGTGCTGGTTTGCTTCCTTGATCTGCAAGAGTTTTCTGTGCACTCGGAATGCTAAGGAATGTCATTCTCAACATCACCCGATCTATGTCCTCTGCCGTCCATAGGGCTGACCCCAGGGTAAGGCATGGCAGGTACTTGTGTTGTAGGTGTAGGAGTGGGTAGGCCCTTATTCTGTAAGGCCTCAGCCAAAGAACCCTCTTCTTATGAGACAGGTAAAGTTTCCTTCAAAGGGGTAGACTTGTCCCTATGAGACTTGTCTTTGTCCTTATGGGACTTGTCCTTGCAATTAGAACTCTTGGAGTAAGATTTCTTGGAATTGGAAGCCTTCAACAGGCCTTCTGGGACAGGTTTTCTAGCCAGGTGAGACAACCCAGTGTTTTTAGACTTTACAGCCTATTTCGAAGAGATCTGTCGAGTTTTGGAATTGGAAAGGACCTCTGCCTCGTCTGCCGACGTACAGCGTTCGGTCGATGTAGTTTTATGGGCGGCGTCTTTCGGTTTACGGGGCCTGTCATGGGGCGATTTGGACCTGGAGTGCCCAGAGAACAGGGAATCCACAGATCTCCCCCTTGATGCCATTGTTTGGTCGGCGGGACCAACACATCGCCATGGGGTGTGTGCTTAGTGGCGTGGGAAGTGGAAGTGCTCTTGCCGCCAGGTGTCCTCCCCGTAACAGAGCTGCCGGCCTGTCTACTAGGGTCGGGGGATTGCACTTGAGAATTTGCCTGTTCCCCGTCGCCCTCACCGTCTGAAAAGATGGTGACGCTGCCATCACTGGAAGCTCCCTCAGCGGGGCCTCAACATGCTATGCATAGGCCAACATTTAGTGGAAGCTGCGGAGTACTACAGTTGTTTTTCGAAACTTGAAAATGGGCATCGAAATAGGGCATGCCAGTAATACTATCCCTATTGTGACGTCCCCTGCACCCATGATCCCCTCACGCGTGTAGGTCCCTCAGATTGTATTTTTTCTGACATGCTGTAGCATGAGGAGTAGTGCGAGTACAGAGTTCCCAAACAGATTCATACATATATGGAAAGCTCAAGTAAACATCTATGCACCTTCTCTCCGGGGAGGAAGGGTGGGCGCATGGGATCTAAGCAGATACAAGCACCAGAAATACGATTACGGTGAGTAATGTATTCCTTCTGATGCTTGTGTAATCTGCTTAGATCACATGCTATGCATAGATTAGCGAGAAGTTATGAGAAGGTGGTAAGTTGTGAGAAGGAGTAGCGGAAAATAGATGTTTTAGAACTGCTTGTCCCACCTGTGTATTTTTTTTGGAATGCGTGTCAATGCAGTAGTGCCGAGTGAAGGTGTGAACTGAGCTCCATGTAGCTGCTCTGCAAATGTTGCCTAATGGTACGTTTGCAAGAAAGGCTAACGTAGCCCCAGTGCCCCTTGTGGAGTGGGCTCTAGGTATAGAAGGCAGCGTTTTGTCTGATAATGAATAGCATAATTGTATACATTTGACTATCCATTTGGAGATTGGTCTCTTTGAAACACGCTCTCCTTGTCTGCCTGTGACCATGGAGACAAACAGTTGATCAGTTTTCCTAAGCGGTTTGGTCCCATCTACGTAGTAGAGAAACGCTCTCCTCACATTTAGTGTGTGGAGTTTGACCTTAGCTTAGCTAGTTGGCTTTTGAAAGAAGGCTGGGAGCTCAAAAGACTGGTTTACGTGAAACTTGGAAATAAATTTAGGTGAGAACCTAGGGTGAGTCCGTAAAACCAATTTGTCTTTATGAATGACGAAGAAGGGGTCCTGCACTGACAATGCTTGGATCTCGCTGACTCTTCTTATGAAGTGATAGCCACTAAGAAGGCAGTTTTATAGGTAATATCTCTAAGGGTAGCCTGTTGCAAAGGCTCGAAGAGGGGACCCATGAGTTTTGCTAGTACTACGTTTAGATCCCAACCAGGCGGGAAGTTAGAGACCGGAGGATGCATTATTTTCATTCCCTCCATGAAAGCTTTGATGACTAGCACTTTCCACATGAGATCTTACTTTGAGAGGTGGTGTATGCTGATAAAGCTGCTAGGTGGACTTTAAGAGAATTAAAGACCAACCTTGAATCCAACAGGTGGAGCATGTAAGAATGTGTGATGGCATACACTCTATGGGGTTGATCTGTTTAGATTGGCACCAAATGACGAATCTCTTCCACTTGTGAAAATAGCAGTGTCTGGTTTCCTTGCTTCTTTTAGGATGTCCATACACCATTGTGGAAGATTAAGGTGTCTGAACTCTATGACTTCAGGAGCCATGCTGCCAAGTTCAGAGAGTGAGGTTGTGGGTATATCGTTGTCCCCCCCCCCCGTGTTGAGTCAACAGGTTGACCTGGTACGGGAGCTTGATGGGATGGCACATTGCCAGCTTGCGCAGATGTGGATACCACGGTTGTCTCTCCCACATAGGAGCAACCAGGATAAGTGTCATCTGTTCCCTGTGTATCTTGTTCACTATCCTGCTGATCAATGGAGTCGGGGGAAAAGCGTAAGCAAATATCCCTGACCAGTTCATCCATAGGGCGCTCCCCTTGGAGTGTGGCTGGGGGAATCTGGACACGAAGTCTGGGCATTGCTTGTTTTCTCTTGTAGCGAACAAGTCTAGAGAGGGGTATCTCCAAAGAGAGAAGATGTGGTCTACGACGTGTGTGTGTGTGTAGTTTCCACTCATGCTCTTCTGGTAGAGGGTCTCTGCTGAGAGAGCCCGCTAGTGTGTTCAGTAACCCTGGAACATGTTGGGAGGACAGGGACATCCCTCAATTGAGTGCCCACTTCCATATTTTCTGCGCCAGCTTGGACAGATTTGGAGAGTGTGAACCTCCTTGCTTGGTGACATAGAACATTGCGGTGGTGCTGTCTGTTCGGACTTATACCGACAGGTTCGTCGGGTGTTCGAAGGCATGTAGGGCCTTGAGGACTGCTAATAACTCCAGAACGTTTATGTGCAGTCACTTGTGACCACAGGCCGTGTGCTGTGTGGTGAAGGTAGTGGGCCCCCCACCCGCAAAAGGACGTGTCCATTGTGACGACCGCTTGTGCTTCCGGTTCGTGGAACGGTTTCCCCTCGAGTAGATTTTCCCTTGACCACCAGCGCAAGTTCTGAACCAATGTTGGCGAAACAACCACTAGATCGTCCCACTGTCCACTTGCCTGACCATTGTTTCACCAACCATTCCTGCATTGGTCGCATGCACAGGCGCGCACGGGGGACTAGGTAAATGCATGATGCCATCATACCTAGCAGGCGCATTGCTTTGCGTATGCTTATCCGGAGACTGGCTTGATACTGGGGTATTTGCCGAAGCATATTTTGCACTCTTTCCATGGATGGGTAGGCTAAGCCCGTCTTTGCATCTAATACAGCTCCTAGGAACTGTTTTGATGTGTTTGCTATCAGACTTGACTTTTTCTCATTTATTGAGAAGTCCAATTGGAGGAGAAGGTCTATTGTCCTTTGCATGTTTAATTTGCAAAGATGGTAGTTTTCTCCCGTGATCAGCCAGTCGTCCAGGTAGGGTTACACTGGGATTGACTCCCTGCGTAGGTGCACTGCCACCACCGCCAGTACTTTGGTGAACATCCTTGGAGCCCAGGCTATTCCGAAGGGCAGTACCTTGAACTGATAGTGTTGGTCTGCTACTTTGAATCGCAAGAATCTTCTGTGCGCTGGGAACATTGAGATATGAAAATAGGCATCTTTCATGTCCAATGTTGCCATGTAATCCCTCCTTTTTAAACAGAGGGATTACTTCTTGTAGCATTGTCATGAACATTTTTTGTGGTTTTACAAATTTGTTTGCAGGGCGCAGGTCTAGTACCGGGCGCATGGTCAGATCTTTTTTTGGAACAAGTACGTACGTTGAATAAATACCCTTGTTTACCTCTTTGTGTGGCACGACCTTGATGGCGTCCTTGAGGAGTAGAGCTTTCACCTCTTCTAGCAGGATGAGTTGTTCCTCCTACGATGGTTTCTTTTGGCGCGGGGGGAGGTTTGACGGTCTTCCTTGAAGCTCTATACAATAACCCTCTGTCACCATTGACAACACCCATTTGTTGATGTTATACCCTCCCATGCGTGGGTGTAAAAGGATATTCGTCCCCCGACTGGGGTGGCATGGGAGGGAACCCGTAGCGGGACGTCATTGCTTAGAGGGTGTCCCTCCACCTCTGGTGGGGGGAGCCTCTCCCTCTTACGTGGGCCCTGCGCTGACCCCTGGGTGGCTGTTGGTTGGTACTGCAAGAGGAAGCTTGATTTTGGTTATATCCGGTTCCTAGCTGCGCGTGTTGCCCCCAAAAGCGATGAAAATTACTACCACTTCTTTGGCCTGGTTGTTTATTAGTCAGTTGGCCAAGGGATTTGAGGGTCTCATATTCATCCTTGGCGGACTTGAGGGTGTCTTCAACTGCCTTTCCAAATAATACGTTCTGCTCAACTGGCATATTTAGTAGGGTAGCTTGAGTCTCAAGTTTAAAGCCTGACTGCCTAAGCCATGCATGGTGTTTTAAAATGGTGGCTTCTGCAATAACGCATCCAGCATTGTCAGCTGCGCCAAAGTTATTTTTTAGAAGGACGCCAGCTGTAGCTCTGCCTTCGGCAGCCAGAAGGGAGAGTTTGGCCTTTAGTGGCTCTGGCGCTGACTCTGCCAGGGCCTTTACCTCATTCATCCCACTTTGTGCAGTCATAGCTCGATAGCAAGGTGGAATTGTTTGCTATATGCACCTGGTATGCTGCAGTGGACGCTATCTTTCTCCCCATGGCATATCATTTTTTGCTCTCCTTGTCCGGAGGGGTTTCGGATGATGCTAAGGGGGTACCAGCTCTCTTGCGGGTGGTGGGAACAACCAGAGAGTCAGGTCGTAGTTGGCCCCTTATATATAATGGGTGAGTTTTTCGATCCTAGGGATCACTGCCCTGGTATCGTTTGGTAGTTCTAGGGAAGGTTGAATCCTTCTTTGGACTGATTTTAGCAGGGGGATAAATTGGGTTGCCAGTTTTTTTAATCGCCCAACATATTCTCTGCAAGATCCTCGTCTTGCTGGGCCACTTGTTTTCAATGCCAAAATAATCGGCAGCCCTTATGAGGATATCGCTGAATAGTGGCTGGTTTTCCACAGGGGAGTCTGGTTAAACAGGGTCTTGCAGGACTGGAGAGTCCATCGCAAAAACCATAGAGTCGGTATTACCTTGGTCTTGATCGTCTTCTCCCCTGGCGTCGTAAACCTTGGTGTCACCATAATAGGGTTCACCCTCGTCTAAGTATTCATCCTCCCATACATCCCGGTCATAAAGGTCGTAGGAGAGGCGAGGAGTTGTGTGGTGGTTTAACAGCCAATTCTACTGGGGGAAGAGATCTCTTTATATACGGTACAGCCGTTGCCTGGGACTGAGAGGCTGTAGGTGTTGTGTTGGAACCAGACGCCTGTGTAGTGGGAGGCGTGGAGGCCAAGTTGTCTAGAACATGTGGAAGATTTTCAAAGAAATTTGCCAAGCAGGTCATGCGACTCATGACTCTCGTCAATATCCTGTGGAGACCATCTGGCTGAACTGGGTATAAACCCCGGGTCGGGGGTAGTGGGTGTATGTTCCTCTTCTTCATCAAGACTGATAAGAGTCAGGCTGATGTGCATGATCAGATTCTACTATAGTGTCCTGTAGGGGCAAACTCTTATGTTGGCTAGAGGGTCGCTCCCTAGCCTTCTCCTGACTAAGTGAGTCCCTCTCTCTAGAGGAACTGGATTTTTCTCTCTCCTTATGCTCCCTGCTTTTAAACAATGACTTTTTGGTGCTCTGGGTCGTAGAGGGGGTTCCGGAGGACTCGTTGTTTGTCGCCGGATGTAGGCCGAATTTACCGCAGGGATGGCTTGCGCGGCACCTTTCGCCAACGCCGGGCCGGACGGGGGGAGTTTTGAGTCGGGTGACCTTTGTCTTGTCGGGCTTGTCATGCGATGGCCGTTTCGGAGCGCCCAGCGGACATCTGATCAGAAGATCTGACATTCAGTGTCGACTCTCGGTGTGCGACCTTGCTCGCGGGGTGTCTTCCCCGTAACAGGACCGCTGGCCTGTCTGCTAGGGTTGGGGGCTGGCACTGGGGAATGTGGTGGTTCCCCGTTACCCTAGCTGTCCGAAGGGACGGCGTCGCTGCCGTTGTTGGATGCCTCTTCGACGTCCATGGAGGCCTCGGCCTGCATGGCGTGATGGGCCCAACGTTTAGTTCGCCTGTCTTCGAGGGCTTTCGGTCGGAGAAGCTTACAAGCCCGACAATGCACCTCGTCGTGGTCTCTATTCAAGCAGAGGTTACAGACCCTATGCTGGTCGACCCACGTGAACTTCCTATTGCAGGAGGGGCAGAACTTAAAAGGGAGTACGCTCCATGATATATGTAGGCAGCTGGGCGACTATGGGAAAGGGTGGAAATATACAGGTTTATGACCACCCCCCCTCTCCCTACTGTAAGGCTGAGGCCGAAAGAGCCTTTCAAGGCAGGACCTTCCAAGGCCGGGTGGCGTCGTCGAAGTCTCCGTCCGACGGTCAGCTTCGAAGTCTTCTTCAGTCTTCACCGCGTAGAGTCACAGCGTCGGCAAAGGACAGGAAGAAACACCAACTTAATTATTAAAGTTCAACGGCACACGCTGAAAAAGGGCTCCACTTATATTTTGCGACCGCTCACGATGGAAAAAAACAATCTGAGGGACCTACACGCGTGAGGGATCACGGGTACAGGGGATGTCACAATAGGGATAGTATTACTGGCACGCCCTATTTCGACGCCCATTTTCGAGTTTTGAACAACAACTAATACTCCGCAGCTTCCACTAGATGTCGGCCTATGCATAGCATGTGAATCTAAGCAGATTACACAAGCATCAGAAATGTATATATAGCTCTGTAGACAGACATGATAACACTGATCGTGTAGGCCACTGTTCCGATTTGATTATTGCTTGATATGCTTTGCACCCTGAAGTAGTAAACTGCATGGAGAATGGGAGTGTGTGCCTGGCTGACATACCTCGGAACAGACATTGGGGGGAGGCGAGAGTTGGTGTGCGGCTGCATACTGTGAGTTTCTGTGCTCTTTCCCCACCTGTTGCCTCACCGTTGCATGGGGCAATTAATTATGGTGCATTGCACTACAAATATCTCCGAAACCGTGCATCCTAGGGACTGGACCTCAAGTTTTGTTCCTCGCGTCGTGACCTATACTTCTACGACCACATTGATGTTTTGCCGATTTCAGGCAACTGTCTCATGTGTGAAGGTGCTGAAATCCAGGGAAAGGGTTGAGGTGTCCAATCATGTAAAGGGAAGTTGAACACCAAAAGCACACCTTTAATCATATGTTTGTGTAATGTAGGTAAGTATTATAGGCTGAGTTAGTGTTTTTAGGAAAGAGTTAAAGGTGCAGAGGAGAGAAAGACAACCTTGACACATAGGTTGTACTACATTCAACAAATATAGACAAGTTCCTTGCGTCCCCTGCACACTATCCTTTGTCTGGAAAACCAGACCAACAATTTATTTTATGTTATTTAAATGGTAGATATTTCAGGTAGTCATTTGCATTACATATATTGGTAATAAAGCGATTTTCAAAAAAGCGATTTTCAAAAGAAATGCTAGTTCAATCAGATTAGGTCACAAGAAACAGTCATCATTTTATTCATGATGATGAAATCAAGGGGGGCCCAACGCGTTTCGAGTGCTTCACACTCTTCATCAGGGGCATTTGCATGTCTGAGAAAAAAGTATATACAATATTTACATTAGGTTTCAAAAGTCCAAAATAATTAATATCAAGACAAAAGTTTAACTGAACTACATCATGGAACATAATCCATTTAACCTGTTAGTCAAAGTACTCAAGGTTGAACATTTTGTAGCACTACATTCATTACTAGGATCTCGGTGCAACATTAGGTGACATCACTACCTGTTACACAAGTCAAAAAACCATATTATGTCAATGTTGTAACTAAATCCAAGGAAACTCTCACAAAGGTCTGGAAAGGCTGGCTCCATGTCCTTAAAATCTATGTGGTGTTTCTACTACAGAGTAGAGAATGCAGTTTGAAAAGTGTTCTAACCTTGTATTCCTTTGTTTTGATAAAAAAAAAAAAAGAGTAGCTGTTGTATACTCCGGATTGATATTTTCAGTTTGCTGCAACTGTTATGAGACTAGCTCATGGAGAGAATAATAACTTATAACTCCAAATTCTGGAAACCGTAACCTGTATAATAAGCCAGAGAAGGAGTATTTAATATAGGGATAGCAGTAAATCCAGAAATAACCACTAAACAGTATAATGCACTTCCAGTGGTATCAGACAAGTCAAACTTAGTAGGCGGGAATGAAACCCCAATGTTTCATTAGCAGTGGTCAAGAGGTTGATAGTCCTCAGTAAAATGTAGGATCTAATGGAGAGGGATAAAAACAAGGAATAGCTTATTTAACTCTAATTAGAGTAATAAAGCCATTAAATAAACTTAAAAGAGGGAAAGACCTCATCCGAGGTGATACATGGAGAGAACTCCCTTACCTTTAGAGCGCTGCAATGTGTGCCGGAATCAGGATTCCCAAAAGGATGTCTGACTCCATCTCGAGTAGCGTCATTATTTATACTGTTATACCGGAAAAGTCATCACGCTAATGCGCGTGTGACGTCATTTGAAAATAGTGTCCTGCAACGTTGTCCGTGATTTGCTTGTGGAAAGATGCTCTTATGTGAAAAGCACAAGAATCAGATAGGATAGGTTTTGTGAAATAATTAGATGTTCACAAGTAAAAAAGTTAGGGTAAAGAAGTAAAATTAAAGTATGTTGAAATAAGTGATGCGCCTACGTTTGAGACATTGTTTACATAATGTCATCACGCGCATGCGCGGGTGACGTCATATCTAAATAATGAACCAGATGCCTTAACCGCGGAATGCTAGTCGTAAGGAGGAAATGTATCCATACGTGACTATTAAACAACTGAAGTTCACAAGAATGCAATGGGAATTTGAAAGATGTAGTGATGCTGCATGTTTATGTAAATGGAGTGCCTGCATGCGTGGCGAAGAGAGGTCCTGCTAACTTCTAGGTTAAACACCGGGATAGGAAAAGGGGGGGTATTGTCCATGAAAGACATTTGGTCTGTGCGTGAAGTAAGTTAAATATTGCCCAAAGTGGATGATAGGTTAGTGATGACACACGGGACAACTTGCTGTTTGTCGGAGTAGTTTTGACCAAGATCACTGGTGCAGGTATCAAATGCTTCATTGATTCAATAAGGCAATGTACCCCACTGTATTGAGATTAAGGCAACCAGTGAAATCTAATGCCCCAGGTTTTAATGAGAGAGTGGATAGAGTATTTAAAATACAACTCAATTTAGCGATATTTATGTATGACTTGAGCACCCTATGTTTCATACAAAGCAATGTGTGGTAAACTATCCCCACGATTATATTGCAGGAGAGGTTCAGCATTATAAACATTTCTGAGCCCGACCTAGTAGGTAAAGCATAAGACATTAAACTTGCTTCCCCATCATTAGATGTAAACACCAACAGATGTAAAATTAGTAACATAACTTTGTCGATATTTAATTGACCGTTATGAGGTTCACATTATCATGCAAGTATTATGGCTAAGGAGAGCTGAATGATCTAGTTCTCATCATATAGGAGTCCAACTTTTGCTGACAATATGGACATGGATCTCACTTACATATTTTTAAGACTTATAGCCCATTATATATGGGATCCCTAACAGATACGCGTTACACAGCCAGTATGGAAATTAGACTGCCCCACATGGGGTTCACACTCTCGTAACACTTAGTGTGCCTATGGTTGTATAAAGACTTCAGAGGACTTTAGTGAAGTCATCAAGATATGCAGAGAAGTAAAGAGTAAAAAGTATGTGTCTTTTAGATGAATGTGTTTTTTAAATGAAAGGTCCCATGTGGAAGTCTTCATTGAGGCCTAGTGGGGACATGGCGTCAAGACTATGGATCCAGAAAATCTCTCTCTGTGACAGTAGTTTAGGTAAGTCACCCCCTCTTGATAGGGGATGTACCACTTCTAATATGGCAAACCGCATTGGAGAGATATTGTGGGTGTTGTCTCTGAAATTACGAAATACTGGTGATTTCAAATTCCTCGCTCGGATTTGGGACTTATGTTCGGTCCACCTGTCTTTTGCTCGTCTGATGGTCTTGCCCACATAATACTTGCCACACAGGCATCTGATGGTGTAGATGACATTTTTGGATTCACAGGTACCATAACTTTTCAGAGAGATCTTTTTCCCATTGTTTGGATGCCTGATGTGGTCTCCTTTTATGATGTTCGAACAGTGCTGGCAATTTAAACACGGCAATGTCCCATGCTTTTGTTTGGCGAGATTCCTCTGGGTAGATTTTTTTGGTTTTTCCACCTTGATTAAAGTGTCTCGAAAGTTTCTCCCCCTTTTGTATGCCAACATTGGAGGGGATGGAAAAAACTATTCAGGTTAGGGTCTGATTGAATTAAATCCCAATTTTTGTTGATGATCTTCTTGATCTGAAAGCTCTCTCCCGAGTATTTCAACGTGTAGATCAGGTTGGATTTTGCTTGAGTGGTCTGTTTAGTCAATAGAACTTCACGCGGGTTGACTTCTGTCCTCTGGATGGCTTGGGTCACAACCTTGTCTGGGAAACCTCTTTCGAGAAATCTTGATCTCATTGTTTCAAACTCAGTTTGAAGTTTTTCTGCATTGGAAGTAATGTGTTTAGCTCGTAGAAGCTGACTATGTGAAATGTAAAGAGTTATTCACATCGGTTGGTTTTCTGAAAATGGATGTTATCAGTTCAGTGTTATTCCATTCTACAGAGACGTCTAGGAAGTTAACCTGGGGTTTGCCAATTTCGATGGTGAATTTAATGCGTGGGATGCATTGGTTGATATATTGCCAGAATTCCATAAACTCTTGTTCTGAACCATTCCAGACGCCAAAAATGTCTATATACCTTATCCAGCAGTGTATGTTGTTTTTCCATTGAGGATGGTCCAATACGTGAGTTTTTTCGAAGTACAACAAAGATATTCACATATGAGGGGGCCACAGCTGAACCCATAGAAGTTCCTGAGATTTGCAAGTAGTACTGATCATTGAACCTAAAGAAGTTGTTATACAAGATTAAGTTTATAAGTTCAATGGCAAAAGTTTTTTGGATTGAGATGTCATCATTTCTTAAAAGGAACCATTCTAGAGCAGCTATACCGTCACAATGTGGAATCGACGTGTATAAACTGCTGACGTCCATTGAAAACAGTAGAGGGTTAGAGAAATTGATGTCTAGTGCTCTAATAGTCTGCAAGAAATGAGTCGTATCTTTCATGACGTCATACGCGCATTAGCGTGATGACGTCTCCAGATATAACAGTATAAATAATGACACTACTCTCAAGATGGAGTCAGACATCCTTTTGGGAATCCCGATTCCGGCACACAAAAGGTAAGGGAGTTCTCTCCATGTATCACCTCCTTGTTTTTATCCCTTTCCATTAGATCCTACATTTTACTGAGGACTATCAACCTCTTGACCACTGCTAATGAAACATTGGGGTCTCATTCCCGCCTACTAAGGGTGACTTCTCTGATATCACTGTAAGTGCATTATACTGTCTAGTGGTTATTTCTGCATTTACTGCTATACCTATATTAAATACTCCTTCTTTGGCTTATTATACAGGTTACGGTTTCCAGAATTTGGAGTTATAAGTTATTATTCTCTCCATGAGCTAGTCTCATAATAGTTGCAGCAAACAGAAAATATCAATCCGGAGTATCCAACAGCTACTCTTTTTATAAAAAAAAAAGGAATACAAGGTTAGAAAACTTTACAAAATGCATTCTCTACTCTGTAGTAGAAACAACCACGTAGATTTTAAGGACATGGAGCCAGCCTTTCCAGACCTTTGTGCGAGTTTCCTTAGATTTAGTTACAACATTGACATAATATGGTTTTTTGACTTATGTACAAGGTAGTGATGTCACCTAATGTTGCACCGAGATCCTAGTAATGAATGTAGTGCTACAAAATGTTCAACCACAAGTACTTTGACTAACAGGTTAAAGGGATTATGTTCCATGATGTAGTTCAGTTAAACCTTTGTCTTGATCTTAATTATTTTGGACTTTTGAAACCTAATGTAAATATTGTATATACTTTTTTCTCAGACATGAAAATGCCCCTGATGAAGAGTGTGAAGCACTTGAAACGCGGTGGACCCCCTTGACTTCATCATCATGAATAAAATGAAGACTGTTTCTTGTGACCTAATCTGATTGAACTAGCATTTCTTTTGAAAATCTCTTTTTTGAAAATCGCTTTATTACCAATATATGTAATGCAAATGACTACCTGAAATACCTACCATTTAAATAACATGAATTGTTGGTCTGGTTTTCCAGACAAAGCATAGTGTGCAGGGGACGAGAGTTCCCTACTTGGGAACTTGACCATATTTGTGTCCAATCATGTAGCGAGTAATGTCCGTAGGGTCCCAACAGGCAACTATGCTAAATTTGGTGCAGATTGGTGAAACGGTGACCCAACGAGACACTTCGAAAGCAGAGCACAGTACTCCTTGTGACAGAGGTCAAGCCTGATCATTTGCGTGAGGCAGACCCAGCTGTAAGGAACAGCGCTCCTGACGTGAACACCCCTGGAAGTACACTCAAACACCAAGTAAGTCTGCTGGAAGAGGGGCCTGAATATACTGTCTGGACCCTAGTTGCAGTCCAGAGCGACACGGATATCCATGACCAGAAGCACCGCTGGGGATGAAAGAGGAGCGTGGAATAGTCTGACTCGCTCCACAGTTGGGGCTGGAAGGAGACTGTAGGGGCACTCCAAGGGTAGACGCATGGGATTTGTGAAGCGGCAGGGACTCTGACCCGTCTGCCATCGCCGATGCGCGAGCATAAGCCCAGTGGGCACTGTTTGTCAGAGGAAGGATTCCATCTAGTGAAAGGAAACCTTGTGGCATAGTCCACCCACATTCGGCCCCACACTTGTTACGTACCAGTGAGCGATGGGGGTGAGCACAAGCTAGGCTGGGGGAGCCGTCTCGGAGGAGGGGCAGACACCAACTCGGATCCTACTACTGCCCTGGTATAACCACGTGGGGACCCCCACATTCTGTGAGAGACATCCCGGGAGCTGGGGAGCGCAAGGAGTGGCGTGGATGGCACAGCACGTAACAGTGTATCATAGAGGCAGACGTACACTGGAGTTTGGTGTCAGAGCGGGCACAGCACGCCCCAGAATGCGAAGTGAGCATGCCAACCATGATCAGTCATCAGGGTGGACCGAAGTGCAGATGGCTCGCTGTAACTATTTGAACCAGCTCAAAATTCAATAGCTCACACAGAGGACATTGAGGTGGAAGAGCCACTGAAAAAAACGGCGAAGGTGGGGCTGCGACACTGGATGATCAGAGGGCCACTATGCATGGGTGACGACTACAACAGTGTTGTAACCATCTAAGAGAGAAATTCTGGATTTGGCGGTGACAGAGGCGACAGTCATCTCCCAGGCGGACAGCTGAGAAGCGCTGGGAAGGGAAATATTGAGAAAGTACCCGCTGACACTATGCACCCAAGCTACACAGACTCTAGAACAAAAACAATGCCTAAATCCCGCAAAGGGGGCAAACAGTCAAAACTACATTTCGACACGCCCTCACAGCCAAAGGTTGGCAGAACGATGGAGGACTCTCCAGAGGCTCAACCCCGGGCACAGCCCCAGGATCTGGCAGTGACTTTCCAAGACATTTGTTCACCCAACTGCAGTCCAGCATACAATCTTTAGACCAAAAGCTGGATTCCCTCACCTGCAAGATCGACCTCATGCAGGTCCGTCTGGACATACATGGCGAGAGGGTTGACAAGGCGGAAGGGAGAGTGTCGAGGGTGGAGGATGAATCTGCCTCCATCGCCAGAGAGATGTCGCGAGTGAAGAGTGTTGAAACAGCTCTCCGACAAGCAGGAGGATTTAGAATCTAGGTTTGAGAAAGAGCAAAAGGAGCATGGAATCCCGTGTGGAGGAAATACTACAGGAAACGTTGGGGCCAGAGAGGTTCTCTGCAGTGTGTGCGATCGAAAGGGCACACCGGATACCGAGTGCGGGGGAACAACAACTGATAGTATACCTTGGAGGCCACATCCACTGCTGAGGAGAGGCACTGCAGGTTGACAGGGTCTATACCAGGCGGACGGTCAGTCTCACAGCTACCTCTCAAGCAGAGGTTTGCGTTTGTACATGTTGGGGGTGGGGGTGGGAGCTGAAGAGATGGGGTATTCAACGGGGGGAGGAAGGGGTTACAAGTACTGGGGGTATTCAAGGTTTTGGGGGGGACAGAGGATGGTGGGGTCGTCTTGATACTGGCAAATTGGTGTGGTCGGTGGGGGAGGGGGCTAGGGAGGGAACCGGTGCAGGGGCAGCAAAGAATGTGAGCAGTCGGAGGTGGTTATTGTACACTCTGGGAGACAGTACGACCCAGACCTCTGACGAATCTACTGTCTAGGAGGGAATATATTTCCATGGCAACGCTTAGCTTTATCACCTGGAATATGAGGGAGCCTAAACTTCCCTTCCAAAATCCGGAAAGTTCAGTTATATATGCAACGTCATAAGGTGGGGATGGCTTTCCTTCAGGACACGCACTTAACGACAGACGTTGAGGCCAAGTTCGGGAAGGGCTGGGGCTGTCACAGGTACTACTCCTCCTACTCCTCATGAGCACTCTCAGACAACTCAGTGGGGTTTCGCCTGACTACGGTTACCAAAGACCTAGAAGGTAGGGCACTTGTGGCACAGGGGATTATTCAGGGGAAAACGTACACCTTTGGTTAACTACTACGGCCCAAACCAAGACACGACGGATTCACTGGACTGGATAGAAAGGCAACTGGGGGGTATGCCCGAAGGGGAGATAATTTGGGCTGGGGACTTCAACGTGGTGATGGATTCAGCGTGGGACCGAACAGGAGTCTCCAAACGCCCATGGAACAGGGGGACTAGCAAACTCCAGCGAATGCTCCTAGTGTGGGGGATTGAAAATGTCTGGAGGGTAAGGACTGAAGAGGCATGTCAGTACACACACCCCTCTGCACCTCATAATTCGGCATCACGGTTAGATTTCTTTCTGGTGTCAAGTTAAAAGGGATAGACATACAAGCCCGCACTCTATCAGATCACGCTCCTGTGTTGCTGACCATTGACCTGGTTGGACGTGGAAGGGAGAGGCCCTCCTTACCAGAGTTTGAAACGTACTACAATGTGGCACAGGCCAGGTTTCTCCAATACTGGTATGGGGTGCATGGGGATTTAGAAGGGGCGATTGCAGCGCAGGCACTACTGAGATCCGTGATTCTCAGCACCGGGCAGAGTGCATAAGGTACACAACATGGTAGATCGGACCTGTAGGGCATGGGTCCGCATAGAACGGAAGACTAAAGGGGAGGGTTTTTATTCGCCCAGACTCCCGATTGCGCACATCCCTGAAGTTTCCCTTTCCAGTGAGGTGGGATTCGTGTCTCTGATGGAAAAGACTGAGTGTGACACTTTGGAGAGCTGTTCCCCAATGGGATATTTATAACGCTGAACCTACTGAAAGAGCAGGGTAGGGGCGGGGGACTATCCGCACTGAACATGTTCCTATACTACAGGCTCAGGGTAACCCTACATCGGCTGTTTACCTCATTCCCCGAGCAGCCCCAGACTGCGAACACACTGGATAAACTGATCCAGGGGAGTTGTGGACGCCGGGTAACATGCGGCTTCTACACTGTGGTCCTTGGCACTAGGCCCGAGACAGCAGCCTCTCCCCGGAAGGTTTGGGAGCAGACCCTCGGGAAGGAAGTGTTGGAAGACGTATGGAGATACTGCTGTGAAATGATCAGAAAGGGGGCTGTCAGCACGAGATTCAAGCTGATCCATTTCAAATACTTACATCAGTACTACCATACCCCGGTTCAATAGAAATAGTTCTTCCCAGAGGCCTCTGGTAAATGAAACAGATGTGATAGCGCACCAGCAGGCTTCCTTCACGTAGCGTGGGACTGTGGTGGGGTCAGGAGGTTTTAGGAACAAGTGTTTGAGGTAATCAGCAGTATTACTGGGCAGGAGATAAAGCTGGATCCGATGATGGCTGTATTGGGCTATAGATCTGCTCTCCAACCTTGACTCTAACATTCCCTCTGTCCTCATCCTCCTCGATCTCTCTGCTGCCTTCGACACGGTCAACCATATCATCCTGCTCAACCATCTCCGTGTAAACCTGGGAATCACTGATCAGGCTCTAGCCTGGCTGACTTCTTTCCTCTCAGACCGACCCTCCCAGGTCCAACTTGGGCCCTTCCTTTCATCTATCTTCCCCTCTACCTGTGGTGTTCCCCAGGGGTCTAACCTCTCGCCCTGGCTTTTCAACCAATACCTGGCAACTCTCGCCTACTGCATTGCTACTTTCTGTACAAATTACAAGTGCTACGCTGACGACATTCAACTCATTTTCAGGCTGCCCTCTGCCACCTCCTTTCCCTCTCT
The DNA here is from genome assembly GCF_040938575.1 of Ambystoma mexicanum. Classification (NCBI taxonomy): domain Eukaryota; kingdom Metazoa; phylum Chordata; class Amphibia; order Caudata; family Ambystomatidae; genus Ambystoma; species Ambystoma mexicanum. The sequence goes on along the minus strand of NC_090927.1, from coordinate 509,901,456 downwards.
CATTTCTGATTCCCTAACTGCCATTCAAAATTGGTGTGCTGCCAAGTATCTTTGTTTGAATGCCAGCAAGACGGAGATCCTCCTCATCGGCAACACCTTCACCATCCTTTCCACTCACTCTCTGGCTGGCCTCCTTTGGCCCTCCTCCTACCCCCACCTGCGAGGCTAAGAACCTCAGGGTCATCTTTGACTCCAGCCTTTCCTTCTCCGCCCACATCTCTGAGGTCTCTAAAAAGTCAAATGTCCGACTGCACCTCCTCAGAGGTATTCTGCCTTTCCTCTCCTTCCCCCAGAGGCTCATGGCATTCCAAGCTCTGGTTCTCTCTAGCTTGGACTATTTTAACAGCCTCTTTCTAAATCTACCTGCCTCTACTCTCCGCCCTCTGCAACTAATCCAGAACAGGACTGCAAGAGTTGTCCTTGGCCTCAAGCCCTGGGATCGTATCTCTCCAGCTCTGAAATCTCTCCATTGGCTCCCTGTGGATGCAAGGATTACATTCAAAACCCTCTGCATTGTCCACAAGGCTTTCTTGGGCCTGGGTCCAAAATACCTTCAGCTATCCCTCCGCAAATACCTCCCCTCTCGAGCCTCCCACACCATGAATCGGCATCACGGGAGGGCAGGAATGTAGCGTGATAAACATTGAGGTATAGTTTCCCCCCCCAAAGTCTGCCTCATGGGCCCAACCAACTAGCGATGTTTCTAGTACAAGTTTCCCCTACTGCAACGCCAAGCCTGTATAACACAGGAATCATATGCCGTTAACTGAATTTCTTTGAAGTCTGATCAACTGTTACAAACTGATGTGCAATGCCCCTAAAAAAACACTGCTCATTGGACAACCACAATAAGATACTGTAAAGATCGAATGGGGTTACTCAGTGAAAGGTACCGGGATGCAGGGAGGGGAGGCGGGGGGGGGTTTGGATTGTTTTCTGTTGGCAAGTGGTGCCTGTTTGAAATGCCAATAAAGAAAATACAAAAAACAAAAAAACAAAAACTATGTCCATGCATCTTTGAGGGAGGTGGAGGTGTCCGAACTCAATGACCTCAGGAGCCAGGCTGCCAAGTTGAGAGTTTGTGTGCATGGATGAAGTGTTTTCCCCCCTATCTTGTGACAGCATGTTGTACAGGCATGGCAGCTTCCTCGCAGGGAAGACTGACATTGCCATCAGATGAGAACCAGGGTTGGCGGGCCCACTTGGGGGCCATCAGAATCATTGTGACTGGTTCATGGTGCATCTTGTGCACCATCTTGTTTAGTAGGGGAGTCGGGGTGGGAAAACGTAGACACATTTCTCTGACCATGTTATCCAGAGTCCGTTCCCCTTGGAGCGGTTCTGCGGGTACCTGGAGGCGTAATCTGTGCATTGTGCCTTCTCTAGAGTTGCAAACAAGTCGATCTCTGGGAAGCCCCGGTCTGTGAAGACGTGGAGAACAATGTCTTTGTGTAATCGCCATTCGTACTCTATGGGTAGTGGAAAGTCTCTGCTGAGCACGTCCACCAGAAGATTGAGTTCCCCTGGAACGTATTGTGACAGGAGGAACATCTTGTGTTTGAAGGCCCATTTCCATATGTTCTGTGACTGTTTGGATAGCCCTGGAGATTGAGTGCCACCTTGTTTGTTCAGCTAATACATGGCCATGGTACTGTCTGTGAGGACTAGGACGGTCTTTCCCGGCAGGTGTGTTTGGAAGGCCTTCAGGGCCTTGAACACTGCTAGCAGTCCCAACAGGTTTGTCTGGTTGCAAGCTACTGCTGGGGAGCAAACGCTGTGTGCCGTCTGACGAAGGAGTTGAGGCCCCCCACCCCATCAGAGATGCGTCCGTGGTGAGTGGCTTTCTACTGCGGGGGTAGTGAAGGTCTTCCCCTGACCAAAACTGCAGAGAGAGCCCGAGGGCTGCTGCGATAAACACTAGATCGTCCCATTGTCCACTAGCCTGACACCATTGGCTCGAGAACCACTCTTGCATGGGGCGCATTAGCTACATCTGACATGCAGACAGCACTTGCGACAAGCAGGTAATTGGCTGGCATTGGGGCAACATTGTCACAGGTAAGGGGGGAAGCAACAGGCATAAAGAAGACAGTGAAAAACATAACAAGAGGGCGAAGTCGAGAACAAAATTAGAAAACAGTCGAGAGAGGAAGCAGCAGGCACAAGTATGTAATGAGGCCTAGGTAGAGAAGCAGTTGCTCAGGAAACGGGGGCAACCACGCACAATATGAAGGGAGCATAAGGGAAGGTCTCACCCGCAAGTACAGGGACTACCTGAGGTGAGCAAGGTAACAGAGGGAGTTCAGGACAATGCATGAGGCAACTGGCAGGTATACATATTAAGAAGGATCATTAAGTTAGGAGAGCATCATTTTTGGACAAGTCACAAAGGAGAAGGACGCCAAATTAGTGTCTCAGAGGAGAAAGTCAGGACGGAAATCAGGGGCAGAACGGGCTGTAAATTCCAGGATTCGAGATTAATTCAATGCTGATTCAGATCACAGCTCAGGTAGTAGAGCGAACTAGAGTAAAATCATGCATAAACGTCAAGGAAGGAAATAACCTGAGAGTGATGACACACCAGTAGCAGTTGAGAGAGGGTGTAAGAGCCGGTGGGAGGGCAACAAGTCTTCATTACCTTGAGTGTAATGAGAAGCAGTCAGCTAGGCAGCACAATAGGGAACAATGCCGGCGATCCTGAGAGCTGAAGTGGAGCAATCAGGTAGAGAGTAGCAGAATGATGCGTCGAGCCGCCGGAAGCTCCGGACAGGCCCAGAAAGGATTCATCCTTAATGTGGTCCTTAACTGGGACCGGCTCTGCCTGCCGGTTCCCCCAGTAATCCAGGATCAAATGCAGGCAACAGCCTACCTCAGGCATGACACGAGCAGGATCAGCAGTCCATTCCACAATGTGGCTGGGACTCCGCTATCTTGAAGAGGGTATCCAGGGAATATTTCGAAAACACATTTTTTGACATACCAATGTCTCAAACCAAAATTCCCGAAATGTTTTTTTCTTCAAATGTATTGTTTTATATTTTATAGGGTTTAGTTAGCAAAAAAAAAAAAAAGTGGGTTTGGGGGGGGGGGACCTCCCCCGCCCCCAAAAAAAGAAAAAAAAGACAAAAAAAGGCATTCGAAAAAATAAATTCAGCAATTTTGGTTTGACATATTGTTAGCCACTGCAGGCCCCCGATCCCCACCAGCTCCATCACCCAGGCCCAGACCCAGGGTGGGATCAGGCCTTGTGATGGTGGAGCTGGGAAGAGGGTCACAGGCACGATATGGGCGGACAGATGGGCAAACATGCTCAAATACTTGTGAATATAATAGCAAAGAGATCCATAGCAGAACGCTGGATTCGACTGAAGCCCCCCCCCCCCCGCACCCACGGACTATAGCAGCATATAGGGTTGGGACCAGCTAGTGTATAAAAGCAGGCAATCCCCAGACAAGTAGGAAGATATGGGAATAGACCAATTATTTCACTATAACTTCTAACATTCTTCTACTCAAGGTCCAATATAGAAATGCAAATCTCTCAACATGTTATATTGACAAATGTTTCAATTCTGATGTTGGAAACAGCCGACAGGTGTTTTGACCCCCTGGTCGTCCTCAAGGCTGTTAAATTGAGTGAACACATAGTATAATTGCAAGATTACATTGGTGCAAAAACAGTAAGAGTCACAGACAAAGAATACAAGAAAAATTATAAAAAGGTTGCCATGTTCATACCCATAGTACAGTACAGGTGTCAGGAGTATGGGCAAAGAGAACGAGAACATAAAATTAGTGCACATGTTCTATTTGAGTCAAATTATGTGCATCTACTGGTCCAAAGCCAGTTTCCTACAAATCGGAGCATCAGTGGGGACTGCGGGTAGTATCAGTGAGTGGAGCGATCCCCGAGAACTCGGGCGGCGGCGGCAGAGGGGCCTGGGCCGGACAGTCTCATGGTGTGAAGCAGGGAGAGTCGTTGCAGCCCGCAGCAAGGGGGGGCCCACGGCGATGCACCCAATCCAGCTGTCGCTGGTAAGTGGTTGGTGTGCCCGGGTGAGGCAGAGGAGGAAGACCAGCCCTCTAGTGAAATGAGCGGGCTACCTGGAGGACCTCTGCCATCCGGTTTGGCCCTTGCTGCCATCCAGGGCCAGAGCAATGGGCATGGAGAGTCCTGGACCCTGTGCTGAGCAGTCTTGCTAGGCTTCCCGGAAGGGAGCGGGCTGCGCTGGGACACGGATGGTGTAGTGCTCTCCACTGGGGGTACTGCACGAGAAGGTGTCCTGGGCTCCAGAGCAGGGGTCCTCAGCCTGGTGAAGACCTTGTGGTGGATTCAGTGGCCTGGCCCAGGAAGTGAGTGCAGAGGAGGGGCCCATGGGGCTCGCTGGACCCAGCCAGGACCTGCCAAATTTTGTGCCCGGTGGAGGAGTGGATCCCAGTTGGCCCAAGTCTCCGGGGAGGACAGCCATTAAAGCGAGCAAAGCCTACCCTATGTGATGAATTATCAATGATTCCCTCAGAAAACCTGGCCTGGGACCATTCTCATGTGGCCAGGGAAAAGCAGACGCTTTCTGATTCAGACTCTTGGGTGGTGTTCTGCATGAGGATCACATGAGAGGGGATGTGGGTGTCAGGAGGAATGGGAAACACCCTTGTTCAATTTTCCCCCAAACCCTACTCTTCTGATGGCTTATTGTAAAACAGAACTAAGACAATCTAACTTTATTATTAGGGCAATAGGTTGGTAGGACCCAAACTGCATTTTATCCTCATTGGGCTTAGGCACCAACACATTATCAGAGTAACCCTACCCGGGACCCCAAAGGAATAAAAAAGATACCCCAGGAATCCAAGATGGCCGCCGACACCAGATAGACGTGTTGACGGCGAGCTCTTGCACCCTTCGATAAATAAGCACGGTTCCACCACCCCGCAGCTGCTGTATTTGTGCAGTAAGGGAGCTAAGGCAACGGAGAGCTAGACGGGCACGGTACTAGCCCAGGAAAACAGCACGGTCCCTAATAAGTGCCGCGCAGGGGAAGGAGGAGCCTGGTTAAGTTGAGGCACCCGAGCCTGCGGGCCCGAGAGAGAACCTGCCAACCTGACTGGGAGGCGGTCCCGGCAACTCAGGACAGGCGGGGCATGCTCGAGGCAACATCGAACCGATGGGGAAGCGGCGGACGGAGCCAACAAGAAGTGGGTCCCCCCCACAACACAAGGAGCAGAGAGACCCGGCAGCCCGTGAGGGAAAAGCCACTGCCGTGGGACCACAGAGACAGGAGCGCTGCGGCTATAAGTGCGGGCAGGAGCGAGACCGGACACACGCCAGAGGACCCCCGACGCCGAGGCGACCCGCCTAAGGGGAAGCAGTCTCCAGAACAGGGCAGAGAAGCACAGGAGGACCCCCCGCCGGGAGTCAATGGTGCTGGGAACAGGAGGCAGCCGCTCCCTCGGGGTAGAACGTCAGAGCCCAGAGAAGAGCGGCCCACACAGCGCGAGGTCGCGCGCCCCAGAAGAAATGCAGAATAGCTCGGAGAAGGGCAGCCCACACATGGCAGCAGGTGGAATCGAGGAGATTGGGCTGAGTGCAGCAAGAGGCCGCCCTGAAGAGGGAGACAGCTGGGGGGTGAGGGGCAGCCCCGTAACATCACGGACAGCGGTTGGAAGGGAGGCAAAAGCAGTGGAACAGTGGAGCGTGCCCAGGACGGGAGACGAGGCACGGAACACTTGAGGAGGCCAGGAGTGCGTTGAGATCGCGGAGGAGGGGCGCCGAGACACTGCCGGGTCTCAGACACACCGCTAACAGGTGAGCCTTCCCCAACACCGGAGCTGGAATATTACAGGAGGCAGCACACTGGGAAACCGCCAAAGCGGTGTGTGGTGTAGACCAGAGGACCGTGGGAAACCCAAGGGTATTGGCAGGACACAGGGAAAGGAGGACACAACAGGATTGGGGCCTATGCGAGGGAGTCCCACAGGAGAAGATTAAGGGGGCAGCAAAGGGGAGAAGAGGCAAGCTGAGAACACTGCCCCCCCTTAACGACTACAAGATAAGGGAAGGCCAAAAAGTAGGCCAATAACGCAGGCTAAAGAAGCTCAGGGAGGGCTGCGCAGCAGAGGCCTGCAGCAGCGGGGGAGGCATCAAGTGTGGATTGGGGTGAAGCTGACCAGGAATACCCCTGAGAGAAGTGGCAAAAGGAGGGGTATCACAGCGAGACCCCATTCACGCAGAAGCCTCCACCAGATCAGTGGGCCGGTAGCCAGGGCCAAACCAGAAATACATTCGGAGGCAACGGAGTAACGCATTGCAACAGAATGTCAAACGAAGCAAAAGGCAAGTCGAATAGGAGGAGTGTACACCCAGGGGGACACCCCTGGAACATTGCTGTGGACTGCTAAAGGGACTAACGAAACACTCAGGGGTACCCAGGAGGGTGTCAAAGGGTGCAGCACACCGGAAGAGATGGACGCCCTACCCCTGATCTCACGCCAGGACTTCCATGGAGAAATGCTCTCCTTACAGGCCAACCTGGTCAAGACATTTCAAGACAATTCCAGCTATTGCGAACAGACCTCAACTCTGCTCTGGGGGGAAGTAAAACAGGAGCAGGGCAAACTAGGAGAGAGAGGACAGGCGTCCTGGAGAGGGAACTGCAGGAAGTGGACAGGAGTGTGTCGGCGAATAGCGAGTCAATCGAGAGGCTGGATGTGGTGACTCCGAACTTGGAGCTCCAAATGAAGACTTGGAGAATAGGTCCCAGAGGATCAATGTAAGGTTGAAAATGCTCGCAGAAACGGTAGCGGACAGGGACCGGAAGGGAGTCGTCCAGAGCATCTTCACGGATCTCCTAGGGGAAGCAGACCCTAGTGTGGTGGAATTGGACAGAGTGCACAGAGTGGGACGCCCCAACAGAAGTGCGAATGCCAGATCAAGAGACGTGCTCGCAGCGTTCACACGGTATGGCCAAAAGGAAGCAGTGCTGAGAGCGGCAAGGCAAAAGGAAACGATCAAATATCAGGACCAACGAGTTGAACTATACCAGGACTTAGCAAGCAGCACTCTAATCAAACCGCGGCAGATTGGCACGGTCCTAACAATACTCATGGAGAAAGGGATCCGATACAAATGGACCTTTCCCTTTGGACTCATCTTCGAATGGGCAGCGGGGCAGAGGCAAATAACATTACAAGAGTCTACACATCGACCAGGGCCAGGAAGCAGAGGAGGACAGTCCGGAAAGAGCCCCAAGCGTGGCACAAGGGACAAGCCCAAGCCATGTGAATGGACCACAGTTGGAGACAACAGGAGAAGAAGAACCACGTTATGTGGCCCGCCGCACAAGGAAAGGAGTGAAACAGTAGATGGAGGAGAGGGAAGCCGCAAAGAGAGGAGAGCCCTGAACAGGCAACATTGAAAGGGGGTGGTGGACACAAAAAGGCGAGGGAGCTAAACATCATGGGTTTAGAGAGGGCGATGAGGCCTGGTGAATGGGTGGGGGGGAGAGAGAGAGAGAGAGAGAGAGAGAGAGCGAGAGAGAGCGAGAGAGAGCGAGAGAGAGCGAGAGAGAGCGAGAGAGAGCGAGAGAGAGCGAGAGAGAGCGAGAGAGAGCGAGAGAGAGCGAGAGAGAGCGAGAGAGAGCGAGAGAGAGCGAGAGAGAGCGAGAGAGAGCGAGAGAGAGCGAGAGAGAGCGAGAGAGAGCGAGAGAGGGGGGGAAGGAGAGAGAGAGAGAGAGAGAGAGGGGGAAGGAGAGAGAGAGAGAGCGAGAGAAAGGGGGGAAGGGAGGAGAGAGAGAGAGGGGGAGGAAGGAGAGAGAGAGGGAGAGAGAGGGGGAGGAAGGAGAGAGCAAGAGAGGAAGGAGAGAGAGCGAGAGAGAGGAAGGAGAGAGCGAGAGAGAGGAAGGAGAGAGAGAGAGAGGGGAAGGAGAGAGCTAGAGAGGAAGGGGAGAGAGAGAGAGGAAGGAGAGAGAGAGAGAGCGAGAGCGCAAGAGAGAGAGAGAGAGAGAGGGAGAGAGAGCTTGCAGCACCCTTTGAAGGGCTAGGTGGGGCAACAAGGAGAACGGCAGTAAGTGTACAATTTGAGATTTGTTGGAGAGGAAGCAGGCAATCCAGTTCAGACCTAGATCCCCAATGCGTAGGGTGTGTAGTCTCTTGGTGATGATGGAGTGATCTATGGTTTCGAACGCTGCATAGAGGTCAAGCAGGATTAGGGCGGCACATCCATCTGAGCCTGAGACACTCGGAAAGAAAAACCACAGCGTTTTCCAACACAACCGCGTTGTGTTTCTGCCTGAATCTGCCTTCCCATTTGGGGCTCTCTGGCTCCCCACGGGGAGCCCGGAAGCCCCAAATGGGAAGGCAGATTTAGGCAGAAACAACGCAGCATTTAGCATTTCCCATTTGGGGCTTCCCAAACGGGAAATCAGCTGTAGGCAGAAACACTACGCTCCCCTGGGAGCACCGGAGACCCAAAGTGATAGCCACAGCAGGCAGAAACACAACACGGTTGTGTTGGAAAACGCTGCAGTTTTTCTTTCCGAGTTTCTCAGGCTTCTCCGAGCCGGAGGAGCCTGAGAAACTTGGAAAGAAAAACCGCAGCGTTTTCCAACACAATAACGTTGTATTTATGTTTGCGGTCGCTTCAAAAGCGACCGCAAACAAATACAACGTTTTTAAAGCTGCGGTTTTATTTCTAAGTTTTCCAGGCTCCTCGCCTGGAAAACTTAGGAAAAAAAACGCAGCTAGTGCTTATTTTTTTTTTTTTTTAAATAAATAGCACTTACCGAGATTCAGCTGCAGCTTTCCTGCTCTGGTCTCCGGTCCCCGTCCTCTGCGTACAGCACTAATGAAGGGAAAGCCACCCAGCGGTAGCTTTTGTTTACTACAGCTGGCTGGCTTTTCCTTCATTAGTGCCGCAAAAGCAAAAGCCAGCACAGGAGGGCATCCATTTCACAAAATGGATGCGCCCATGTGCTTGCTTTTGCAAATTTTGAGCTTGAATAGCTCAAAATTTTATATAGGAAGTTTTAAAAAAGAGAATGCTAGTATTTTTTTTTATGTTGCCTATCTATTTTTTAAATAAATTTTTTTACTAGACCATGCCTTTAATACTCCCCTAAAGAAGAAAAAAAAATAGAACAATTGACGAGGAAAGAGGGGCCGGATATCCTAGGGCTGCAAGAAACACACCTCATGCACAAAGATCAGGGGCGGCTGAAATTGCAGGGATTTGACCAGATCCTGCACGCATCTGGAAAGAACAAAAAACAGGGGGAGTGGCCTTAGTCATCAAAAACACGATGGATTTTAGAGTCCTTGAACTCCTATGGGACAAGGAGGCTAGGTACATTATAGCCAGGGGGACGTACCAGGACCTCCCCAACACCATGGCTGTGGTGTGCGTAGCAAATACAGGCCAGGAGCAGTTCTTGAGGCGTTTTTTAGGGGTATTGGAAGACAAAGCACAGGGTCAAATAATCCTGATGGGAGATTATTAACATAGCTTGGGATGGGGGCACGATAAGTTGGGGGCCCTGCGAGGGGGGGCGGCAGAGATGTCAGTGGAACTAAGGGACAGGATCGAGAGGGCAGGGTTACGGGATGTTCATGGGTCCCAATCTAGAATCGATTACGTCTGGGTTTCAAAGGGCTTGGTGGGACCAATTCGGGACGTGAAGTCGGGTACCATTGGCATAGCGGTTCATAAAATTGTATCCATCCAGATGGACCTTGGGTGAAAGGTAAGAGGAATAAGGGGATGGAAATATCTCCAAAGTTCCTACTTAGGGATCCAGTAATTAGAGAGGAAATGGAAGGGAAAATCAAAAGCTTCTTCGAATCCAACAGGAGGGGGGAAACAAGGGAAGATGTAAAATGGGATGCATTCAAAGCCATGCTCAGGGGGGAACTGATAGCTGCAAAGGCACAGAGGGACAAGCAGCTGGAAACAACTCGGAGGTGGAGGCAGCAAGGCAGCGGGCAGGAATAACCCCTTGTAGGTCTTCCATGAGGGACTATAGATAGAAGTACCTCTAGTTGCCCTATTGCCTAACTAAAAGGGCCGAAGGGGCATTGCTCACCGTTTGGCAAAAATATTACGCTAAGGCAAATAAAGCAGATGCACTCCTAGCGCGCTGACCGAGGGGAGCGAAGTAAAAAAAACACGATCACAGCCTTGAAAACTAAAACAGGGGAACGGGTCACACGGAGGGGGGGGGGACATCCAAGACACATTAGCAAGGTTCTACAAATCCTTACATACGTCACAAAACCCTCAGGCCCACTTGCAAGAGGAATTCCTGAAAAGGGTAACGATGCACAGAATTGGGAGGCAGGCACAGGAGACCCTTAGCCGGGAAATCACAAAGGATGACGTAAGGAGGGTGATCGGCAACCTGCCATCGAAAAAGGCCCCAGGCCCTGATGGCTATACAGCGGCCTTCTATAAGACGTTTGCGACCGAATTGACCCTGCACCGGACATATATTTTCAATACATTCAAGACCACAGGCAAAATAACCTTGTCTATGGAGGAGGCCAGACTAACCCTTGTCCTTAAACCTAATAGTGACCTTGAGGAGAGAACATTTTATAGACCCATTGCATTGATAAATGTGGATGCCAAGATATGCACAAAGATCTTGGCAAATAGGCTGGAGGGCCACCTCCCGGATTTGATCCACCCGATTTATAAGGGGCAGGCAAGCAGCGGGCATCAGAAGGGTGGCTCACCTATTGGAAAAGGTACAAAAGACGAATACTCCTGTGGGCCTCTTAGCGCTGGACGAAGAAAAAGCGCTTGACCGCGTGGAGTAGTCCTTTCTGTTGGGTAATGCAGAAAATGGGCCGCAGTGGGGAATTCCTGAAAATGGTTCAAGCCAATTATCAGGCACCATCAACGAGAGTGGCCATGAACGGGGCCATGTCTAGACCCTTTAGGCTGAGCAGAGGCACGAAACAAGGATGCCCGTTGTCCCCAATGCTCTATGCAATCTATTTAGAACCCCTCTTACAGGCAATAGGGGAGGCAGAAGGAATACGGGGCATCCCATTTGGGAGGGGACAACAAAAGGTGGCAGCGTTCGCTCACGATATGCTGCTTGCGCTAACAACACCAATGGAGTCTATTAAAGCTAGTAGGACCCTGCTGAAGGAGTTTGGGGAGGTCTCAGGCTTGAAGGTCAACCCCGGCAAATCTGAACTATTGAACCTAACCCTGGGGGCAGGGGATCGCGACACACTGAGGGCTGCCCCCCCCTATGTGTGGAGCCCGGGGGAAATCAGGTACCTGGGAGTGAGAATCACCACAAACCTTGCGGGCTGGTAAGCAGCTAATTATCCCCCATTACTGAAAGGCATTAAGCAGGACTTTCATAAGTGGATGAATCTTTGGGTTTCCTGGGTGGGAAGGCTGGCTGCAGTCCAAATGGTTACGCTCCCGCGATTGCTGTATTTATTTCAAGTGATCCCCCAGGCGGTACCAGCAAGTTTCTTCAGGGAGATAAAGGCCCTGACTAACGAGTTCCTTTGGGAAGGAAAAAGAGCGAGGGTCAGCAGATACCCATTGATAGCACCCAAACAGGAGGGAGGGCTTGTAATGCCGAATTTTAGCAGTACTACAAGGCTACGCAGTTACGAGTAATTAGAGATTGGCTCTGGGAGGGGGAGAGTATGCAAAACAAGCAATGGGTGAAAATGTACAGGGCAGTAGCGCACCACAAACTGGCAGAAGTGCTCTGGCTACCGAAACAGCATAGGCCATCCCATTTATATGAGAGCACCATAACTAGACGCGTAGCGGACGATTGGAATAAATTGGTGGGAACCAGGGGGATTACGACTTTCCCTTCACCCTTTACACCCATCTTCAACAATGGGGAATTCACACCCGGGCTAGAGAAGGGGGCATTTAAACAATGGGAAGAAGGAGGGTGTAGCTGCGAGATATGTTTCGGGGGGAGGGAATATTCACATTCGAGAAATGCAAAAGGGAATTTACAGTGAAGGAAGGGGAGAGACTCAGGTATGCACAAATACGGCATTGGGTACTGAATCCTGGAATTAAAGAGGCAGGAAGGTAACGCAGTTTGAAATATTCCTCCTATCCAATGACGGATCCAAGGGGCTCATATCTAACCTGTACAGGATATTAGATAACACAACCCCTAGGCAACAGTGGCCGTATATGCAGAGATGGGAACGAATCTTAGGGAGGGACATCGGAAGGGAGGAATGGGAAAGGCTGTGGAGGAAGATCCCAAAACTGGCAAGAGCATCATAGCTGCAAGAAGCATGGTACAAGATACTGCTGTTAGGGAGAATTCTCTGTATAGGCTAATTTCCCAAACCTAGTGAGTCCCCCAGAAGCTTTTCTGGAGCTTTGGGGTTTATTTGTTTTCTCCTGCTAAGAGTGACACTCTTTTTCTCCCACTCTTAGACATGATTTGAGATATCCCTTGACTTTGAAATGTGTTTTATGGGCTATGGGGTCTTTTACTCCATAGGGTTTAATTAATTTTGGTAAGTGTGTTACACAGCACCCTCAGTGCAGTAACATAGGGGTGTCGTAGTGACCCCCAAACATAGACTCCATACCCTGGGACTGACTACTGTCTCCCAGGGCATGTAAAGTCACCATTGACTTTACTAGTCTTAAATTGTGAACAGAACCAGTACAAACCATCATATTGTGGAAGTACTGGTAGGGGTAATTAGATTGCCCCTCGGTCTGTTTTTCGAGGGGGCACTGTGCAGTCCCCCCTCGTCGAGTTTCTGGCTGGTGGCAGTGGTTACCACGCAAAATATTCCACCGGAATATTTCCTATGGGATTTTCCCATTCATTTTAAAACGCACCACTTTTTTTGGTGCAATTTTAAAGATACTGCCGGGTTATTTATTTAATATTTATTCCCCGGTTGGGTCTTTTTGCCAGGACTCGGTTTTAAAATGGCGTTTGTGTTCGCCTCTGTAACTCCAACCCAAGTCGAGCCCTTTGTTCCACTTTTGGCGTGCTTCTGCACAGAAGCCACCAAAAGTGGTGCCACTCTGTCTGGGTTTACAGGATGTGTGGGAGGGGGGGGGGGTTTAGGCACCCAGCAACTCAAGTCGCACTCTTGTGTGATTGGCCCAGTGGTGAGCCGCCCGGCTCACCACTTAGCATGTTTGAGTGACAGCTAGGACTGATGAATGGGGGTTTTCTGCATAAAAGCAGGGCTTTGGGGACTGGAACGTCAGAAGTCGCCACAGGACCAAAGAATCCGAAGAGGGGAAAGCTGAGCCGACCTGCAACGACGACACCACCGGTGGAGCCCTGCTGAACCGTCTCACCACTTCCCGACGACAGAGAAGATCTTCATCCCGGAGAGTCTTCTTCCTTTGAACTGGTGGGGATAACCAGTTTGCCCTCTTTTTCGCCTTCCTGGATCGTCTCGTGGTCGAATCGCCCATGCCAAGCACCCCGGCGGCCGGATAGCAACGCTTCACCACTACCGCGAATAAAAGGGTAGTACCTTTTAACCGGGAAACTCTGCGGCTGGTTTCTTCCCAGCAGTGCAAAGACCTCCAGCTTTCCTCCACGTCGAGATCCTCTCTTCCCCTGGACGAAGCACCGACTTGCACCCGCTGCCATGAACAATTGCCCCCGCTGGAGCTTTCTCACCATTTCAGGTACTGTGTTCCGCCTGGTCTCCCTTGCAACAGACTGTTCAGGGTGTCCCGTAAATCCTTGACTCTCTATCCTGGGGCGACCTGGGACCTGTTAACTAACTTTTTCTGAACTGATCCAACTCTTTGAACTATCTGCAAAGACTTTTAAAGTACAATTCAACTGTGTGATCTTGGACACATTCCGCCTTGATCTGTCCCAGAGTGGGCCTGGCCTATGAACTTTCTTGCTCTACAGTAGACTCTGCCTTTCCTGACTTGCTGTGGCTCTTTTAAAAGTGTTGGTATTGTGTGCTTTTCTAATTCTGCTTTTTCCCTCCCTTTTAAAATAATTATTGGAGTGCCATCTTGGTTAAGCGCTCACCTCGGTATTTGATAATAAGTGGTGTTCTTTTCCTAAGACTTGTCGAATAATTAATCAGGGATGTATATATATTGATAGTGACTGTGTTTGAACTTGCTTGCCATATTAGTGTTAGTGTATTTTACAAGTGTGTTTTTAAATAAATAATTATATACCTTTATACCAAAGCTCTGGTCCGTGTTTGCTTGTGCTACTGTATCTGTGTACCTATTTTGTATACTCTATATACTGTCTAACTCTTCTTGAGAGAGGTCTGGCGCTCAGCCACAGCTACCAGGTAAATCTGGGTGGTACAGACTGCTACCAATTGGGTTTACTGTAGTCCTAAGCCTTTTTCAGTGGTCCCTAAGGGAACTGCACAGGTTTCTGCCTAACAACTGCTCGGCTGGCAGTATCCACCAACCCGCCTCCATAAGATATACCCGGACACATCAGGGGACTGCTGGAGGGGGTGCGGGTTGGAGGGCAAAGCAGAGCACATCTGGTGGAGATGCCCAAAAGAAAGCAGATCCCCAGAACAGCTCTTACTAGGAATCAGAGGGGGCGCTGCAGCGAGAGAACCCAAATCCTGAGAAAAGTCGAGAGTAGTCCTAACACTGGAAGCTACGATAATAGCGCAGAAGTGGAAAAGCAAGGAGGTTCCCAACATACAGGACTGGCTGCGAAGAATATGGGAAATTATAGCCTTAGAATGGGCAACATATGCCATGGACAATAAAGTACAGAACTTCGCAAACAATTGGGGAGAAACCTTATTGTTTCTTAGAGATGACTTTCGAGTGGGGTGGTGCCCCCAGCACCTAAAACTATTGGACCTACAGTGAACTTTGGTGCTCCGTCCGCGAAAGGAATATATCAATTAAAACTCAGAAGTCGCCATGGGTGGGGTGTGGTGGGGGGAAGGGGGGGATCTCCAGTTGGGGAACTGTTTAACATGTAAAATCAATTTTAAAAAAAAGTTGATACCAACACCAGAACGACCACTTCCTCGAAGGTCTTAGAGAAAAATCGATGGGAAGCAGTGAGGGCCTGGACCCCGATTAGTCAGTACGGAAATAATCGCTTCCCGTACCTCCTCCAATGTAATCTCTCCCTCCAGTTCGCCTCTTTCCCCTGATGTGACCTTCTGTAGCGAACAGTGCATAAGATAAGACTCCTGGCTTTCATCACTTGGGGAATCCGTCTGTGGAGTAGCGGGCAGAGTAGAGTTATGTGAAAGCTTGCATAATGTCGCCCAAAGAAGAGCAAACAGTGCCCTAACCTGTTTTAATTGGGAGGATCGTCCTAGATGCCTCTTTTTCCCCCTCACCTGCCTCACTAGCAAACAATTTGCTTTGTTCGAATAATATAAAACCTTTGCTGCAGGTCCAACAAGGATTTTTCAGCCCACCTTGTTTGAAGAATCTTCAGTTGCCAATTATATTCTTTCCTAAGTGCCGCCCCAGACTGTCTTCATTCGAGCCATCACCAGTTGGGTTTTTAAGTCCGACTGAAGCCTCATAAGGTTTAAGTTACTTAACTAACTACTTTTTCTCCAGCATGGGTCTGCCATGGATTCACATGCTCATGAATATTCCCCTTCGTCAGGCTGGGAATCCTCTGTAAAAGAAAAAACAGTTTCACTTTCACTTCAAAACTGTATTTCTACTCTAAACCAATCACTGTCCTGTGGGCCATACTGCCCCCATCCAATGGCAGTCCTCTCCCAAAGCGCCAACCCTTTAGAGCCATGACCAAAGCACTGAAACCCTCTAAATCTGCAGACATCTCCACCATGCTGCTCGCCCCGGAGAAGTGGAAGAAAACTGACCACCCTAAACTCGCACCTCAGAAATCCACCGAAGACAGGGGGACGCTCGCAACTAAGGAGGATCTCCAGGCCTTTATGTCTGATATCAAATCGGAATTTAGATCCTGTATGACTGAACTTATGGCCAAATTGGAGCAAACGGAGCAACGGGTCAGCAGTATTGAGCAAAGGATAGGAGAGGCCGAGGACCTAGCCATGGATCACACCAACTCACTAACGGAGATGCAACGCACCGTCCAGACACTAATGGAGAGAACCGAAATCCTGGAATTTAAACAGGAAAACATGGAAAATCGCTCCCGACGCAATAACCTGCGCATCCGAGGGGTGCCCTCCTCAATCTACGATAAGGAGCTCCCCGAATACATAAGCACCTTCCTTCCAGTCTCTGCTGCCAGATCTGGACGAGGCTCAGCTCCTACTCGATCGTACCCACAGATTGCGCCCCCGCCAAGGAACTGACACAAACCCCCCTCCGGACGTAATCACAAGAGTTCATTTTTACACCACCAAGGAGGCCATTTCAGCGATAAGCCGCTCAAGAGATGAACTCACTTTCCATAGCCCCCCTCTACAGATCTTTCAGGACCTCTTCCCTCTAACGCTCCAGAAGCGCAGAATGCTCTGTCCACTCTCACTCTTCCTCCGAGATCAGCAGATTCGCTACCGGTGGCTGTTTCCCACGGCACTACAATTTTCGTACAAGGGTACCACCCTCACCATCAGCCACCTTGACGACACAGCATCAATTCTGCAACCGAACTCCCCCGGGGGCACAGACCCACCCTCCCTGGGGCGAGCAAGCCCTGCTCCGAACACAACCTCCCCCAAGCCGAAACGGGCCCCCTGGTCAAGGGTGCAAAGGACCCGCAAGCCTAAATAACGAGGGAGGACTCTCATGTAGAACACAGAGCGTGGGAACCACCTAAAACCCTTTAAGTACGCCGCAAACGCCATGCAGTCCATACCCACCTCCAAAGTGGAAGTCACTATGTTACCCTTGGAGAGATTTTCAACCATACTGGTTATGCTGTCGGATGAACAGGTGCCGATAGTTCAAAATCGGTCCCCCTGGCCACGGTTTGGACCTCCCGTTGGAGGCCGATGTTGAACCTTCTGCCACAGGAGAGCCCAAAGCACCTAATCCCACACGGCTATGGCTGACTTAACTCCCCCAACCCTCCCCCCACAGCAAGCGTGCTCAGTGAGCCAGCCCCCACATCTAAAACTCAAGTTCACCACCCTGAACGTTAGAGGCTTGACCTCCCCCCAAAGCGAAAATCCATTCAGCAAAGGCTACAAAATGATGGGACCTCAGTCGCTTTCCTGCAGGAAACGCATTTAATCACAGCAGACTTTTCTCGCCTACGAAGCAGACTCTTCCCTCTTCAATTCTTGGCATCCAATGGAACCAAAAAGGGAGGCACTGCTATCCTGTTTGCAAAAGACTTGAAACCCCAGATCCTGGACTCACTACGATGCCAGGAGGGACGCTATATTGCTATCAAATGCATCATATTTGGCCAACTTTATACCCTCATCTCATTTTACGCTCCAAACGAGCACCAGGAAGGGTTCTATCAAGACCTAGAAGACTCCCTCCTTCCATTCATTGAGGGACAGGTCGTCATTGGAGGAGACTAACGGGGTCCCGGACCCCCTCAAGGACAGGTCCCACCCTCCAACGTCCAGAGATCGGAAGTTAGCTACAACCCTGCTTCATCTGTTCCGCACGCTGAACATCATGGACAACTGGAGGGTGTAGTCTCCAGAAGAGGAAGACTTCACCTTCTATTCGTACGTGCACCATACCTTCTCTAGGATCGACCTGCTGCTGGCCTCCCCTCAGATCCTGGCCTTCACAGACAACGTGACGATTGGCCCCCGAATTCTCTCGGACCACGCTCCAGTCACGCTAACCCTGCGGTCTCATGACCTAGACCCCCCCGCCCCTACCTCTGCCGCCAGTGGAGCTTATATGACCCAATTTTGGGGGACATGATAGTGAGAGACTCAATCGCCAGAATGATTAAGTACTTGTTTGTGGAAAACCAGGACGATGACACCTCCCCGGCTAATACCTGGGACACCATGAAAGCGGTGCTTAGAGGGGAACTGATTGCCCAAGGTGCCGCATACCACAAAAAGAAACAGGCGACCCGCGCTGACCTGGAAGCAGAAGTTTGTGATGCTGAAGCCACCCACAAATGAAAGGGCTGGTCCCCGAAGTCCTACAGGCTTTTACAGATGGCGAGGAAGAAGCTCAAGGCGCACTATGCTGATGCTACAGCAAACCTGCAATCCAGAACCAAAACAATGGTATTACGTCCATAACAACAAGGCTAACAAGCTGCTGGTCAATAAGCTGGCTAAGGAGAAGGGCAGAAATACTATCTTGGGCCTTCGCGATTCACAGGGGGTGATCCGGCATGCGGACCACGAGAAACTACTACTAGCGGTTGCTCACCAGTCGGAGATAATGACGGCAGTCCCGAGAGACCTGGACGAGCAGCGCTCATACATTCAAGAAGCGGCCCTCCCGCTCCTGACCCCGAAAGCGAAAGAAGAACTTGAAGCGCCTATTACAAATGGGGAAGTGGAGGCAGCCATTAAAAACTTGAAGCCTAGAGCCCCGGGCCCGGACGGATTCTCCACCCGCTTCTATAAACTCTTCCGGCCCCAATTAGTGGCCCCCTTGACACCCCTTTTCAGCTCATTCGCGGCCACTGGAACGGTCACCCCAACAATGCAGTAATCCATCACGGTTCTCATTCTCAAGCCTGGAAAGGATCCCCAGGATAATAGTTCATATAGACCCATCTCTTTGTTGAACCTGGATGCCAATATATACTCCAAGTTTTCTGGCCAATCGCCTCACACCTATCCTGCCGAGCATCATACACCCAGACCAATCTGGGTTTATTAATCACAGGTCGACAAAAGACAACATTCACAGGGCACTGGACCTAATAGAGGTCGCCAGTCGGGACTCCCAACAACTGGCCCTGCTGGCGCTGGATGCAACCAAAGCTTTTGACAAGGTGGACTAGTCTTACCTACGCCTCATTCTTGAGGCCTTCAGCTTTGGCCCGACCTTCAGGAAAATGATCCTTGTGAACTATCAGCCCCCTAAAACCAGGCTGTGAGTTAACGGCCGCCTATCGGACCCAATCCCCCTTACATGAGTGATGAGACAGGGATGCCCACTATCCCCCCTGCTCTTTGCTTTGGCCATGGAACCATTGGCCCTGCGAGTTTGCAAAAACCCGCGGATCAGCCGCCCAAGGATCGATGAAACACAACATAAAATCGCCCTCTACGCAGACGACGTATTGCTAACTATTACAAACATCAAAGCTTCCATGAGAACGGCCCTGACCGAAATCCGCGGCTTCAGGAGAGTAGCGGGATTCGCAATTAATTTTCAGAAGTCATTGGCTATCCGAGTAGGTCTGAGCCCAGCCGAGAGGGAGGCCCTGGAAAAGCAAAGCCTGTTCCATTGGAGCACCCAATCGATCCCATACCTGGGGGTGCAGATCCCCGCTCACCCAAAGAAAGTTTACCAGGTTAACTTCCCCCCCACTCTTCGAAGAACTGGAAAAGGACCTCACCCGTAGGTAGGCGCAGAAAATCTCTTTGTTGGGTTGCATCACGACATGCAAGATTAACCTCCTCCCTCGCTTTCTCTACGCCTGCGCCACTCTCCCAATCTTAATCCCGCTCCCCCCCCCCCGTACAGCGGCTCCAAAGGAAGATGATCGACTTCATCTGGAAGGGCAGGAAAGCACGGATCCCCCAAAAAACAATGATGGCCAGCACGAGACTGGGTGGACTAGGGTTTCCATATCTCCGAAAATACCAAATAGCAGCACAGCTGGCCCACCTTCAGGCATGGGGGTTCGACGCAGGCCGCCCAAAGTGGGTAGAGATCGAACAATCCCGCCTCCTTCTCCCCCTTCGAACCATCCGTTCATTCCTGCCAGCCTACGAGGGAATTGGCCAGGACTTCTGACCGCTACAAAACAAATCGATAAAGGCATGGGAATGGGCCCGCAGATGGGGAGGTATTCCGGGAGACCCGAGCGCATTATCCCCAATCTTCCTCAACCCAGCTTTCTCCCCGGGGGCCTACCCAAAGAACTTCAGGAATTGGGACGCAGGAGGTCTTGAAACGCTGGGGCAGCTCTGGGAAGGGGACAACCCCCTAACCTTTGAACGCTGTAAAATGACATTCCAGCTACCGGAAACTGACAGATTTACATATGCCCAACTAAGGCACTGGTGCTCCCACCCCCAGACCCGAGCGGCGGGAACGCGACCCCTCACCCCTCTAGAGCTAACAGTGAATGACCTGCCAGCCCGGGGAAAGATTTCAGCCCTCTATAGACTATTGCAAGAAGACCCCTTTCAGGCTAAGCCCTCCTAAATGTCCCAATGGGAGATGGACCTGGGTCACGCCATAGAGGATCACACATGGGTGGACATTTGGACAAGAACGCGCACAGCATCCCGCTGCATCACTAATCGGGAATGCGCCCACAAACTGCTCCTGCGCTGGTACTTATCCCCCCCTGCGCCTTCACCACTTCCAGCAGGCCCTGGATCCTCACTGCTGGAGGCTCTGCAGCCTCCCAGGATCTTATTTCCACATGTGGTGGACCTGCCCCAGGGTGAAGGATTTCTGGATCAAATGCTTGGCCACAATAAAGGACGTCACTCAGGTGTCCATTCCGCTAATACCCGAACAGGTCCTCCTAGGGATCCCGCTCCCAGACACTTACCCGAGATCAGGGAGGAGGGTGATGCTAATATCCCAATTTTTACTGGCAGTCAAAATCATGGTGGCCCGCACCTGGAAATCAGCGGAGGGGCCCTTGATGACCCTCTGCTGGGTTAAGCTCTGGGACATCCTGATAGCCGAAAAGGTCACGGCAGCTAAAGCGGGCCTGCTTCACCGGTTTACTGATATTTGGGCACCTGTGCTAGACTATGATCAGAACTACCCGGCCCTGACATATAAACCACGCCTGATCACGAGAGCCCTCCACTCTGAGCGATTCCCCGCTGCCGGATCAGGCCGAATGAGGACTGAGAACAATGCCTGCTGGGGAACACAAGGGGCAGGAGGAAGGGATATTGTGCCTCGTATGTTGTGGGAAGCTACAAGCAATGTTAATGTATATGGTCTCCTCTGTGCTGATTAATAAATAAACAACTTAAAAAAGAAAAAAAAAATCTTGAAATTCTAGAGGATAGTCTAGTTTTTTTTTTTTAAACCCAAAAAAAATTTACTGATATATTGAACTATGAAATATTGAGGTCTGGCTGTTAGATGCCACATTCCTGAGTGCCACCAAATGTCACTTAGGTCGCCCTTAAAGCAGCCTTCTAATTGTGTCAGGAAGGAAGTTAGTCTCCTCCGACAGTATTCTTGCAGTGGGCCTAATCTATTATGGGAAAATGTATAATAACATTGAACTTATTATTGATCATGATCTACTGGAACAGGTCACGTACTACTTTTGGCAGTGCTAATTTATACATAGCTTAATCAACCCAAGACAGACATTTTGCAAGGCTGTCAGGACACTAATATTAATTGAATAATAGAATAAGGATGAAATTAGGTATGTAGTCTTAGAGGGCACTGCTACTTTATACATAGTTTAATCAACCCAAGACAAAGCATTTCTGGGAGTTTGCAGCATTTGGGCTAATGTACACACCCAAAATGCCTTGCTGATGTGGTTTGGAACGGGAGGTAAAGATTACTTTCACATTTCAGGTGAAAGGTATTTTTCCAAGCCGTTTTAAAACCATCATAACTTTCTTGCTGTATTGTATACATGGCCCAATGCTCCAATCACAAGGCTGTAAGGAAATGAATGGCAGCGAATATGGCAGTGATTGAAACAATGGAGAAACAAAGAAAATTAAACTAACGTCCCAGGTGCCATTCCCAGTAAATATACATGGAATCAGAAAAGAGCCTTTTCAACTATTGATTATGACTTTTACTCTGGTCCCTCGTGGCCCCTTGGAGAAGCCAGTGGGTCCATCATAACTAAGTGACCATGCTTGTCATCTATAAACTGCCATTTAGCTATTGAACTTTATGTAAGAAATAAGGGGGCAATTTTGGTGGACCATAATAGCGGAGGCTTTCATACGTTTTGGTCAGCATATATACTATTAAAACATTCTTTTATTAATAATGTGTAGCAGTCAGAAACATGATTTTTCACATATATATAAATACAAGAAATAAGATGAATCTAAAACAGAGTTACACAAGATAAAAATGATAAAACAAACCTTACCAGTCCTCTAGTCATACTCATTGACATTAAGATACAACGTAACAAAACCCACACAATTCAGCAGCTTTAAAACGCCTATAGTTAAGAATGTTTCGTGACCACAGGACAGTCTTTGCCAAAAATCTTGTGTTTTCAGCCAATCTGCGTTACTAACAAAAACGTTCTAAATAAAAGATGCTGATGTTATCTACCGCTGGACATGGAGTCATATGTCGTAGTGATTGTTCTGTTTATTCTTCACATAAGGAGCAATTACCCACTGTTTTAAGATATATGTTTCGCACAGCCAACATTTCTCCCATTGGCAGCAGATTTAAGCGGAATCTCAGGAAATCATTGCTCCATCTAGAAGAAGGGCATCTTTGAAGATATGTTGGAATCAAGCCCTTTGGTTTGTCCAGAAGGGAAAAACTATCATGAAGTTTATAACTGTGCAATGAGTTGATCGTCGAAACCCAATCCAGTCTCATAATGCCACTCCCACAGGGTTTACTACCATGTCCCCAACAGTTTGATCACAATTAGACAGAATTCCCAATATCTTGTCATTCATAGATTTTAAATATGTACTAGAACCCTCGATCCACATAAGGTGGATAACCTCATACAAATTATGCTTCCGTGGTACAATTACAACAATTTCCAATTCAGATCAACACTGAGCAAGCTCAGACCGAGTTCATATCGAAGGGTTGTCATCGGTAATGACTGAGTAAGATTTATATGTTTCTTCCATAGCCCGCCCTAGAGCCTTACCCAATTTAACTTCCAGGCCTGAGACTCCACATCCATTCTGTAAAGTAGGGTTGGAAAGACTTCCCCCTTATAGAAGTTGACTAGGGGAACAATGGAGAACATGCAGAATTTGCCTTTAAGTCTCTTCATCTGGCAAATTAATTGGTCAATCTTAACCCATCAGTCTACTATTTATGGCTGCTATATTAGGATATGAAGACATTTTGAAACCTAAATATGAAAACCTCTGTAGATCACTATCTGCTCGCCACGGAGTCCTCATTTAGTATGGATTTTATTTTTGCATCTATTGCTAAATCGCATGATATTAGATTTAGTCGTGTTGATAAGGTTGTTCTTTTCAGCAGAAGATCCCAGCGCAGTTAAATATTGAGTGCCTTGCGGAATATAGTCTAAGAGCACTATATCATCCACGTAGGCAATCCAACATAGTATTAGTTTCCCTACTTTAGGTGTATCAGATTCCTGATTATTTAGGGCTTCATTTAGATCCGCCAGGTATAGGTTGAAGAGGCAGTGTGCTAAAATGCACCCCTCCCTCGTTCCCCTCTCTGTGCGGATATGCTTAGTCAGATGGCCTTGTCCATCAAGTCTGACCTGTATGGTCGAATACTTGTGAAGAGGGAGGGTATCGTGTAGCAGGCTCACCTTCCTAGCCTCACAGGAAAAGGCCCCCACCCTGGGGAGAAGTGACGGAATCCCCCAGATTTGCAGTTTTTAAGGCCAAATTAGAGTATGACCAGAGTGTAACACTGAAATACTTTTGTGATTCATGTACCAAAGTCACACACATGAGCAACCGGTTGACCAGCTTTAGGGAAAAGTGTCTAACGCCTGGCAATTTCATGAATATCCCTCCCTCGTTAGTGCCTGCAAATTCTTTGGCGACAGCGACAAGGGCTCTGTCATTACTTGAAAAAAACTGCAATCTTGCATGTTTAAATAGCTAAGCAGTACTTACTTTAGCATACTGCTAAAGGGGTGCCCTTACTCTGAATGTCTTAGGTACCTGGCCTATGGTTAATGATCATGAATTAACCCTTCTATAAATGGTCGATGGCAGTGCCCCAATGATATTTGGCCTGGCATTCCCAATTATCTGCTACAATAGAATTTGGAGAGGAGTGATGTTGTGGTGCGTAATTATTTCCATTTATTTTCTTCTCACTTTTTACTGAGATTTGGATTTCTAGTGTATGACAATTATGGATCAATTACCACTGAATACAGCTGGTTTTGTCTAGAAATGATGAACTCTGTTCGAAAGCTGTCAAATCTTAAAATTATTAAAAAATAAGGCAATTTTTATTTTTTAAAAGGTTTACCTGGTTCATCAGACGGTTGCTGTGTCTGGTCGATTCCCACAAAATCCCAGGCATCTTCTTCTGAAGCAAACTTTTTGTACCTTGCCGCAGGAAATTTATCAACTTGTGCTTTGCATTGATCCCTGAAACATATAGAAGTGTATTTAAGCTCAAGCATGCATGACGACAAATGACCCTATTGTGCTCTGGCCTACTATTTATTGTCTGCTAGCGCTATCTCCGCACCGGTTAAAATATTATTAAAACTGAACGACCTTACTAGCAACTTGGAAGCAATGAATAACCTTACCTTCAGGCAAAATAATATAACAAATTCTACCTTCGGGTAGCAAAATCGAGCTGCACTCTCCACAATGCCATATTTGCCCCGTTTCCACAAAACAAGGGGGGGGGGATTTGAAATCCACACCAACGCTTTCTCGTTTTCTTGTCATCTTCCTTTATTGGTTTACACAGGGAAAAAAATGCATACATCGCATTTTTAAAAAAAAAAAAAAAAAGTGGAAATTCGTTTCCACAAATAGAAAAATGACCCCAGTATGGGTCCTCCCAAGTGCAACACTCCTCCTATTTCAAGTATATATCTTCCTATGGGTTTAGCAACTTAACCATAACTACATGGCCGCTACCGCAGGCCATTTAACTAACACACACACATCTGTTCCATGCAATACTAATCTCATCAAAAATATCCTTTTGTCACCATTGATCGATGTCTAGATTGGCCACAGAAAAAGGAAACATATCTCTCAAAATCCACCCATTTAAGATAGGTCTCTACCCCCAAAAAGCCTACAATTCACTCAGACAACTTTAGTCGCTCTAGAAAGGAAAGCATCTCAATTAACAACAGAAGTGTCAAGTTACTTCAGCTAAAATTAACCATATGACTTTTAGGACATTCTTGGTGAACACTTTTCCAAAATGAATGTTCAAACTTTTTCAGTGCTGCTCTGGTTGGGTTTTCCAAGGAGGTTCTACCTCAGACTAAAGATAATCATCAAAATGTTATCTCAGGCCTCCAAATGTGCAGTTGTCATCCATTGTCCAGTGAGGATTGACTTTTCACGAGTATGAAATGGTGGGACGTGTGAATCTGGAGGGGGGGAGAGGGGACTGGCACCTCCATGTCCGTAGAGTAGCTTGAAACGTTTACATATATTCAATAGGTAAACACAAATGGGCAAGCCATTTACGACTAGGGAAAAACACATGTGGAAGGCATTCCAAGTTAACAATAAATGCACACAATCACCTTCGAGCCACCTTTTTTTCCATAATATAGTAAAGTATTGAAGCACAAACGGGGAACTCTAGTATATCTTAAAAGCGGTGCAGTGGATTAACGCCCTTCGGAAGACCGTAGTCCATGTGAATAAAAGGAGCAATACAATGCGAGCAAACACTAATTGACATTCCATGATAAGCCGAGAGGACTAGGTTGAAGCATTTGAATTCATGCAGCGCATATTACAAAGACAGAAGGAAAGGCAGCTATGCCAGTGGCTATGTGACAGCTGGACCAAATCTTCCATGGGATTTGGCTGAATTTATAGGTCCAGTGTGAGAGGGGGCAAGGGTATTGTATCAATCCATAGGGCAACTGTCTACAGTTTAGGGCTCTGCTATACTTTACATCCAGAAAACATGCATCAATGACTAATATGCAGTTAACATGCAAATTACATTCAGTTGTCAGATAAGAAACAGACACCAATAGCGTAGGTCCTCTTGTCTGTACCATTGCATTATTGCAGTGAAATGTAATATAATGGATTCAAACGTGGCAGCGATAATGAGTAGTCACCTATAGAAATATACTGAACTGAAATATACTGAACTGGTCGCCTGTGCCATTGCCAGTCTCCAGGCCACCCAGTCCTCTAGAAACTGCTCGCTACCCTCCCCTTCGTTGACCTACCCACCCGAATCCCCCGAATGTCCATTTCCCCATCTGGAAGTTAAGACTGCCTGATCCTTTTAGCTTAGCATGGTAGGGCAGCTGGAGGGAGAGGCTGAATTCCTGTGTGAATGGTGGTTTGGGAGTGAAAGTCACGGACGGCTTCAGTATACGGTGAGGCCTGGGGATGGGACAGAGACAAGCAAGTGGGCTCTGCGAGGTGCTACAAGAGCTTAGCTTAAGAGGGCCTAGATTAATTGTAAGTCTAGTAGCAGGTGGGCCTGGGGGAGGGTCTGGGTGTGCTGGAATAGTTTGTCCTCTATGCGTTGGATGTTTACAGGGAGAGCGTTCCAAATTGTCAGTGCTTGTACTGAGAAGGAGGTACCCCCAGTACGAGTTGATCTGGTCAATGGAGTTATGAGTAGAAGTGCTGAGCCAGTACTGAGGCTTCCGTTTGGTCTGTAGCGAGTAAACATTTGTTGCAGGTATTCAGGGCCTTGATTGTAGAATGCTCAATGAGTGATACACATCACTTTGAAGGTAGCGTGCCGACCGATCGGAAGCCAATTGAGGCCTCAGAGGGTAGAAAAAATGTGTTCTCTAGGACCGAAGGCTAGGAGGAGTCTTGCAGCAGTATTTTGCACTCTAGCTTTCTTAGATGCGAGGAGGGGGCTCCTGTACAGTGGGTTGTCATAGTGGGAGGATAGGGAGGATAGAATGAGAGGATAGGTTCAGAACCAGGAGTAACTGCCATCTGTGTGTTTTGCATGTGGAAGTTGATGCAGAAGGCCCTGTGCGTTGTACCCGTATGGGTAAGACTCAGTGCCTCGGTGTGTGCTAGTGTTGGCGTTGGCGTTATTGTTTTATATGGTGTTGGGGTGGGTTGAGGTTGTGCGCAATGGTTAGCTAGTGTCTATAAGGGATCCAGGGTTGCGGGTGGCCGCATCTGTAACACCATCTGGTGTCTTGGTGTGTACTTACGTTGTTGACGATTTTATGGACTATGTGGGGTGGTTCACTCTAGGTGTGGTTCCAGCATCTCAGAGATGATGGTTGTGAACATAGAATTAATACTTCGTTTGTTTATGTGTAGTGTGGCTAGCCCAAGGTCTGGAGTAGTGGTGTTCGTTATGTTGGATCAGCAAGAAGGGGAAAAGGTTTAGTAAGTCTGTCAGTTAGTTGGAGCTTCTGGTGTGACTCATTGGTTGCCGCTTGATGGCAGGTTCTTGGTTGTGGTTCATCGCCCCAACGCGTCTCCTCCCTAGTTGTTTATCTGTGATGTTATTGCTGCCAGTGTACCCTTTGCGGCTGTCATGGTCTACTGAATAACCACATTTTGAGTATTTTCCTGAAGGCGAGGTGGTCTTCCATGGTTCTAATTTCTTTGGGCGCAGTGTTCCAAAGGGTAGCAATCAAATTTCCTTTTTTGTAATGTTTTGCCTTTAGTTGTAGGTTAATG
The DNA here is from genome assembly GCF_040938575.1 of Ambystoma mexicanum. Classification (NCBI taxonomy): domain Eukaryota; kingdom Metazoa; phylum Chordata; class Amphibia; order Caudata; family Ambystomatidae; genus Ambystoma; species Ambystoma mexicanum. The sequence goes on along the minus strand of NC_090927.1, from coordinate 509,873,862 downwards.
CTGGATATGAGGCTCCTTCTTGGGCTGTAACGGCTAATCTTGTCTTGGAGGAATTCATCTCCTCGTCTGTGGAAGGCTTTGTGGGCGATGCAGAGTGCATTGAATTTGATGCTTTTTTTTTTTACTGGTAAACAGTGTAGAAAAGCATAAGAGAGGCTGGACACCGCAAGATATATTTTATTTTTGGTGTTTGAGGCGAGCGGTAATAGACAGGTTCTTTCGGTTCGGTTTGTTAGGAATGAGGTAAGCCACTTAAGTGCGGAATCCTGTATGCCAGATTCCATCAATCTTTTTATTAGTGTTGCATGGCTTTTTGTGTCAAATGCCGCTGATCTGTCCAGTAGTATGAGAGCCGATTTGGCGGTGTCGTCTGCGTTTATTTTTAGGTCGTCCCATATTGATACGAGCACTGATTCTGCTCCTCTCTTTGGTCAGTTTGTTTTTGACGTATTTAAGTAGGATCTTGTATCTTTGTAGGGCAGGTTGGATATCGGTGTGTCGTTGCTTTGCTGTATGCAGATTTGCAGGTGGACAGTACTATTCCTCTTTGAGATTCGTTAGGTTCCGGAAGTGAGTTGCCGGGGTTCTGTGGTTGAGGCTTCCTCTGCAGATGTCAGGGATGCTGGGGTCCCTTGCGGATCCTGCAAGGTGGGTGTCCTTAAACAGCGTTGCAAACGGTTCCTTTGGGTGTTGGTTCTAGGCAGATGAGCTTTGCAGTAGTCTGCGTGTCGCCCAGTGTTTGTGGTCCGGCAGTTGTGGTTGTATTTGCCCGGGCTGTGTTGATGGTCTTCTGGATTGTATCCATTTTTGATCTCGGGTGGTTGGTGATGTCACAAAGTGCTTGTGTCGGGTTGGTGGAGTACGTGCTGTGCATCGTTTGTAAATTCTATTCTTGTGGTGCAATAGTATTTTTTTGCTTCGAGGACTGTCGATTTGTGCAGTTTGAGCTGTCTTTTGTATTTTATTTTGTCTTGTTGGTTGTATTGTTTCCTTTTCCATTGGTTTTTGTGAGTTTTTTCAGTTCTTCTGTGAACCATGTTGCTGTCAGTATTTAAGGTGTTCCTTCGAATGTTTTTGCTAGCGCCAGTTGGTCTAGGCAGGGCCTTGGTGATCCTACTGTTGAGTGAGTTTTCTGCTGTCTCTACGGCTGTTTCAATGGGTTCTGTTCTGCTTGGGAGGGTCGAGTCTAGAAGGTTTGTTAGGGCCTCTAGTTCTAGGTTCTTCGAGTTTCTTTTCTTGCTGGCATGGAGTATTTCTTTTCCGGCCGGGGATGTGATGTAGAATGTATCAAGTAGTGGCCGCTGCATACCATCGGCGTAGGTGGCGCAGATCTGCGTAGTCCTTCTCTGCAGAAAATTGCATCCAGGGTGTGTCCAGCGTTTGTGGGTGGATCCAATTACAATTAGCTTGAAATGCGAAGTTTCCAGGAGTGCGCAGAGTGAATTTTCTGTGGATTTGTTTTCTTATTCAAACCAGATACTGAAGTTGTGGTAGGTTGATAAAATGTTGGTCACGACTGCTAATTTTGTTGTGAAGTTGCGGTTGTAAGATGGTGATCTGTAGATCAGGAGTAGTACTATGTTGGTTTGGTTGTTGAGTGCCATCTTGATAAGCAGGGATTCACAGTCTTCTACGTCGGTTGCAATGAGTTGAGATGCTCAGATGTGTTCTTTGTGTATGATTGCGCCTCCCCTTTGGTTTTCTCCGTCAGCGTGTATTAGTTGAAAGTTGTCTGGTATGGCTTCATTTGTGATGGCTTTGTAGTTGACAGATGGTCAAGTTTCTGTTCAAAAGAGCAAGTCTGTGCCTCCATCCCTTAAAAGGTCATGAGATTTTGAAGACGAGTAGGGCGTCATCGGCGCAGCAGTAGCATGATAGACGGTGAGATCGAATGAGGGTAGACAGCGTGCTCAAGTAGAGGAAAGGAGAGAGAGAGAGAAGGAGCGAGAGAAGGAGCGAGAAAGAAAGAGAAAGAAAGAGAAAGAAAGAGAAAGAAAGAGAAAGAAAGAGAAAGAAAGAGAAAGAAAGAGAAAGAAAGAGAAAGAAAGAGCGAGCGAGAGAAAGAGAGAAAAGGAGCGAGAGAAAGAGAGAAAGAGAGAAAGAGAGAAAGAGAGAACGAGAGAAAGACCTTGCAGCACCCTTTGAAGGGCTAGGTGGGGCAACAAGGAGAACGGCAGTAAGTGTACAATTTGAGATTTGTTGGAGAGGAAGCAGGCAATCCAGTTCAGACCTAGATCCCCAATGCGTAGGGTGTGTAGTCTCTTGGTGAGGATGGAGTGATCTATGGTTTCGAACGCTGCATAGAGGTCAAGCAGGATTAGGGCGGCACATCCATCTGAGCCTGTGTGTATTTTTAGATTGTCCCAAACGGAATCTAAGCAAAATGCTGTTTCCCACAGTGGTCTAAAGCCTCACTGAGTGTTAGAAAAGATTTCCATTAATGGGCAATTTCCCCTCCAGTTGTGAAACCCCAAACTTTTTGCGTTTGTCTGACCATCCTAGCCTGTTTTACCAGTGGAGCCCAGCCTTCTGCTGTACTCCGCTGGGCTTTTGCTCATCTTGTTAAGGGGAAACTGACAAGCCCTTCAGACTGTCAGTACTGGGAGTCTTTGGTTCCCTTAGTCTTTCACTTTGTTGCCATTTTTTCAGTGCACATTATTCCTTCCAGTACAGTGCGCTGGGGTCTCGTTTTATAAAAAAATGAAACAGGGGGCGTGGCCTGGAGCGCCGATGATACAGTCGCTCTCCTCATGGCCTCCGTGGGATGCCCGCTGCTTTTCATACCCTGATACAGTTCCAGTGAGCATTTAGATAACCTAACCATTGGCGGCGATGTGTGAGGGCATGGGGCCTCGACCAATGCAGTTTTTAAGGCCTTAGTCCCCAGGGAAGGCGAAATTGCGACCTGGTTACCCCGCGGCCTCCCCGACGTACTATTCAAGATGGCAGACGGAACCACACGATCTGCTGGCCTGTGCTGGGGAGGAGGAGTGAAGGAGCCTGTGGCCCCTCTGGGTCGCCTTGCAACATCCTGGCATGGCCCCCCCGGATGCTTCCATCATTACCCGGCTTCAGGGATCCTGCCTCGGAGAGTACCTGATGAGGAGGGCCGGGGAGGCTCCCTGCGGTGAGCCTCTGCCTGCACCCCCTCCACTGAGGAGTCTTTGGAGACCGTAGTCCCCAGAAGGGCCAAGCAGAGTCTGGACTAGCCTTCAGCTCCCCCGCAGCCTCCCCGCCAGATCATTCGAGCGGCTGGCGGGACTGCGGGACCGCGATCCTGTGGGGAAGTCTGCAGCCATGCTCTCCAAGTCGCGCTGCCATATCCAGCTGACAGCCTCAGACCTAGAGACTCCGAGAGGGCCCCTGATCACGCCTGGAGAGGGGAAGAGAAGGTACGCTTCAGGCGCGACGAACATCCAGCCAGTGGTAGGTGGTCCCCTCCAGCAGCCCTCTCAAGAATTACGTCCGCTCCCCAATGAGCCCTGCCCAGACTGCTTTCCTCCCCCTAACCTCTCCGGAGGAGACGGGCTCTGCTACGGGCGAAGGCACAAACAGCACTGTGACCCGGCTGGCCTGAACTGTTGGAGGTGGGGGGGCCTGCATGATCTGCTCCCCCTCCTCCTCTCTGCCATCAAGGGTTTCACCAGCTTCTGGACCCCGGACCCACCCGTTGGGCCCCTCTCGTTTGTCCCAAATATTCCGGTGGGCACCTCCACCCACCCATACCCCCCGGCTTGGACCGTGGATGCACTTAACCTGAGGCAACAAGGAGTGAGTCTGGCACAGCAGCCGGTGGGGCTGCGTCTGGGGGGATCCAAGCCAAACCTACCAACCAAAAAGGCACACAGCCACTGGCAACAGGTGTCCTGGTGGACCACAATCTGGACTTTGGCCAGGAAGCCCTGAGGCCCAGCACAACATGAAGCAGTGCTACTGTTTTGAACAGGACCCCCCCGCTACGGCCAAAACCCCTCACTAGGCTGAACATAACCACCGCACACAAGCAGCCTCTGGGAAGCCTGGCAGCCTCACCTTCACCTAAGTCTCCCTACAGCCTGAGCTGGATGCGGGCTCTCCCTTCCTACTCTTCACTTAAGTATCTCCTGGGGCACCCAAACACATTCTTCAACTCCGCTCTCCTCCCAGCTGGCCAGGGCGGGCAATCCAGCCTAACCAACGACTCATTAAGTGTGGGGGCCTTCCCCCTCACTAGCAATTCCACCACCCCCTCGGACCACATTACTGCGCTGGCGGTCGTCTCAGGCTTCACAAATTCCCACTTATCTACCTTACCCTCTTAAGGAGTCTCCACACCGCCCACTTCATGAGTGAAGACACCATGGCCAAGCAAACAAAGTCTAATAACACGGACATAGCCAATGCTGCTATCGGCGGACAAGGGGAAGAAACAGGACCCCCCCCCCCAACTCTGTGCCACAGATGACCACAGAAGACAAGGGGACCCTCGCAACCAGAAGCGACCTACTGGCTTTTATGTCCGATATTAAATCGGAGTTTAGGTCTTGCATTACTGAACTTTCTACAAAACTAGAGCACACAGACCAGAGGGTGATGGATGCAGAGCAGAGATTGGGGAAATTGAGGATCAAACCCAAGATCACACTACGGCCCTGGGTGAAATCCAACATTCCATTAGAGCCTTGCAGGACAAATGTGAAATCTTGGAATGCAAACAAGAGGACTTGGAAAATCAAGCATGACGCAATAACCTACAAATTCAGGGTATTGCTGCCTCGATTCCAGATCAAAACCGTAACCGGAATATGTGGGGGACCTCTTTCAGTCCTTGCTCCCACACCTGGACAAGTCTCAACTCTTGCTGGATCGCACTCACAGGCTGCGCCCACGCCGGGGAGTGGAATCTGATTGAGGGTACACTTTTTCACTACGAAAGAGGCCATTCTCATCATCAGTCGCACCCGGGACAAGCTTCCAGGGCTCCCACCTCCAAATTTACCACGATTTCTCCCTTCTCACGCTGCAAAAAAGAAGGTCCCTCCCACCCCTGACTCTCTTTCTTTAAAGCCAGCAGGTCCGTTATAGATGGCTCTTTCCAACAGCGCTACAATTCACCTATAAAGGCACTTTAAGGAGAATTACCACCTTGAGGACGCCGAACAAATCATGCACCCAACTTCACCCAGGATCTCCTCCCCTAAGGCTCCTGAAACCACAACAGGCAAAGACCCTACACCCCCTCCGAAAGAGAAGCAGACTCTATGGACAAGAGTCCCAAGAGACAGGAGGAAGAGATAACTTAACACTAAGGAAGGTACAGAGGCAAAGAGACAGGAAGCTGATAACCTAAATGATAGACCCTACAGCCCCTGCTTGCCTATAATCCTATTTGGCGCAGCTCTGTTCCTCCTCTAAACCCAGACCTCTTTCAACAGAACGCTGCCTACAAAGAAACAAAAGAACCGTCACCACGCTCATGGCAGCGGGCCCCACCCCCCCAGCCCTCCAGATAAGGAGCGTAATGGGCCTTTTTATGCATTTAATTCCTGCCAGTACGCCACATTTCAGTTTTAAATGTGAACCGTTTATGCAGGATTGTCACTGTAATTCTTTATTTAAAAAATTCCTCTTTCTGCCAGTAGATGGCACTGCAGTATGAACCATTAGTTTATGCACACACGAGTTTCGTGAGAAGACTCACGAAAAAGCTTTGGACTTGGTGGGCTGCGTAGAAATAAGCAACATTTTCTTACTCGGCCCAAATACCCAACCCCCTTTTATTTTGGACTTGTCAGCATTTGTCAAGGAATACACGGGGATCTGAACTTTAAGCATTAGCAACTGTCATTATCTATTATCAGCTCTCTAACTTTTTTTTGTGTTAACCAGTAGTGGCAAGATCATCTACCGGGGCCTTCGCCCATTCACTCCCAATTGAAATGGCACATTTTTTTTATTGAATTTTTGTGCCAGCAAACAAAGGATCTCGGAGCCGAAGCACTCAGATCTGCTACTCTCCTGTACAGGACACTCTGCAGGGCTGACAGTCATCAGTGTGCCGATACCCTGCTGTTTAAGCAAATTAAACCTGTTTGTCAGAGCAATTTTGAAACCTCAATTTGTACTAGCCGGCAGTGGTCTGAAAATGGGTGTGTGGATGCAAGGGTGTGTAAGAAAAGCATAGGTAATAAAAAGCAAGTGTGCAAGCGTACACGGGTGTTCAGATGTGAGGCTACGGGAGACCTAGCACAAGTGTGATAATGAGCAAGGGTGTGTGAATGCGCAGGCGTGTAAAGCAAGTGAAGGTGCAAGAGGGAGCAGGGAGGAGCGCTGGTGTGGATGAGAGCGTGTGAAAGAGAGGGCGATGAGCTGCAAGGGTGAAACTGAAGATTGAATCGAATTGTTGTGCAGAATGGGCAGTACCCTGCACCTAGGACAACAGATTATGGGAGGTGACGCCACCATGGCAGCAAATGTCTGACCAGGGCCGGAAGCGAGGCTTAGGGAAAGGGGCAGCGTGCATGTTCTTACTGAGGCAAATAACGGCACTACTGGGCTCACACAGCACAAGTTTTCTTACAGTAAGTAGAATGTGCAGCCCATATGCAGCACATCCAGCACAAGTGTTCACACAGTGGGATGGGCAAGGTTGGTGGCACATACAAAGTCCTTTCATTAGGGTGTCCTTTGTAGTGTCAGTAATGGCGTAATTGGGCTCAGACAGCACTGTTGCTCCCGCATTGGGAAATACTGGCCTTACTTGGTATTTGTATTTGTATTTATTTATTTATATTGCGCAGCCTGCCCAAAGGCATCAGGGCGCATGTTTAGAAGGGTTACATAAGTTTACAGAAATATCGATTACAAATTGCATAGTAAAATAAGCATACATAGAAAGTCGTCACAATAAATACAGCAGTGGATGGGGTTGTAGAGCATGTAGTGGATGATTACCACATGGTGGACAGCTCTTCGTCTTGCTCATAGAGCCATTGCTTTGTTCTGTGTTTGAAGGATTGGAGGGAGGGGACGTTCCTGAGGTCATTGGGAAGTGAGTTCCAGAGCTTAGCGGCCAATACCGGGAAGCTTGAGCCTCTGGCAGTCTGTAGTTTAAAGCAGGGAATAATGAGTGTATGTGCTTGCGCAGCTCTTAGTGGTCTGTGGGCTGTATGCTGTGTAAAGCGCTCTGACAAGTAGGCTGGTCCTGCGTTGTTCTGTGCTTTGTAACTTAAGATAAGAGTTTTGAAGGCAATACGCTGTGGGATAGAGAGCCATCGCAAGTTCCGTCTCGTGGATGAGATGTGGGTGCGCCTAGGAATGTTGAGAGCAGCCCTAATGGCGTTATTCTGGGTTACCTGAAGTTTGTCGATGTTTCTTTGATTAGTTCCGAGGTACAGGGCATTACAGTAATCAATTTTGGATAAAATAAGGGTTCTGGCAAGGATCAGGCAGTTGTCCAGAGTTAAGAAAGGACGGCAGGCAGTGATTAGTTTGCACGTGTAAGCCGATGCTGAAGCTACTGAGTTAGTTTGTCTGGTGAGCGAGAGGGTGGAGTCCAAGTAGATTCCAAGTGTTTTAGTAACGTTGGAGACCTTAATAATGTTGCCATCAATGTTGAATGCGTCATATTTGCTGCCAAGTTTTGCAAGTTTAGCTCGGAACCTAAGATGAGTAGCTCAGTCTTCTCGTCGTTGAGGCAGAGACCGTGGTGGGCCATCCATGCCTGGATGACGGAGTAAACTGCATTGAGAGCTTTGACGTCAGTTGCGTAGTCACCCGTTATAGGGATGAGTATCTGGGTGTCATCCGCATAATTTGTATAGGTGACACCCAGATGGTCAAGAATATCAAAGAGTGGTTTTGTAAAGACATTATAAAGCGTGGGTGATACGCATGAGCCTTGTGGGACACCGCAAGGAACATGTGCTGGGTCAGCTGCGGCATGAGATGAGAAGACTCTCATGGATCTGTTTGCAAGGAATGAACTGATCCAGGAAGTAGCTGCATCAGAGAAATGGGCAGCCGTTATAAGGTGCTGGCAAAGGATTTGGTGGTCTACCAGATCAAAAGCGGCTGATAAATCTAGGAGGAGTAGGAGCCCTTGTTTGCCCTTGTCTTTCAGGTCCTCAATTTGTGTTTTTAGGTCTATAAGAGCGGTCTCTGTGCCGTGTCTCGGCCGAAAACCGGATTGCCTAAGTCCTAGTAGGTTGTTCTTGTCAAGATAGCTTTGAATTTGGATGTATGCCGCCCGGTCCAAGATTTTTAGAAGGTATGGTACCGTGGTGATGGGCCTATAGTTGGTAGGAATGTTAGGGTCTAGGTTAGGTTTTTTGATTAGGGGGATTACCCAAGCATCCTTGAGGTTATCTGGTACTATACCAGATTTAAAGGAGGAATTGATAAGGGTGGTGATAAAGGGGGCGAGCTCAAGTGCTGCTTCCTGTACGATCGGAGCTGGGCAGGCATCGCCTTGACAATTAGATGGCTTTAACTTCTTGATGATAATTTCCACTTCCTTAATGGTTAGGGGAGAGAAACTGAAAGGTTTGAGGTGGTGATTGTGGGAGGAGAGATTGGCGGGTTGGGAGTTACCAACTGAGTCAAGGAGATAGTTTTTTTTTGTGTTGATTTTGGTTTGGAGAGTGGTGATTTTGTTGAGTAAAGCTTTTTGAATGTTGGCGCACCATTCGGTGTCCGGGGTGCAGGTGTCAAGGGGAGCAGCTGGGGACTGTAATTCCTTAAGAATTTTAAAGAGTTCCTTGGTATTGGAATGAGCCTGCATGATTCTATTGTTGTAAACTTCTTTTTTTGCTGCTAGTATGGCTTCTTTATACGAGAGGGTGATGGTTAGAAGGTTGATTTTATTTGCTGGTGTGGGTGAATTTCTCCAGAGGGTCTCGGCTTTACGCTTGTCTTTCCTAAGTTCACGTAGGTGTGGGGTGAACCAGGAGTTGAGGTGGTTGCGTGGTTTTTCTTTGCGCTGTTTAAGAGGTGCAATGGTGTCCAGTGCTTTTAACATAGCACGATTGTAGGTGTCCACAAGGACGGTAGGGTCCGCACAGGTTGTGGAGACAGAGTTTAAGAGTGGGAGGATGAGTGGGAGTAGTTTCTCAGTTGTAATATCCTTCTTGTTGCGAGTAAGTGTGGGTGGCACAGTACAAGGCTTGTGCAAAGGTGGGCAAGAATTGAGGGAGAATGTTATTTTGTGATGGTCAGACCAAGCACATGGTAGCACAGAGGTTATGTTTAGTGCGCAGTTCAAGTCTGAGACCCAGTCTAATGTGCGGCCTTTGATATGGGTGGGTACCTTGACATGCTGGGTTAGGCCAAAGTCGGATAGAACGTTGGCAAGGTCACAGGCTTTAGTGTCGTTTGTGTCCAGATATCCTAGGTTAAGGTCTTCAAGTAGGATAATTTGGGATTTAGGCTTGGTGCTAGAGGCTAGGATGGAAGAGATGTCTTCTATGAATGTGGACGTGGGACCAGGTGGCCGATAGATGAGGTACACAAGGGCGGTATGATTGGGTGAGATTGGGAGTTTAATTGTGAGTAGTTCAGCAGATGGCAGCAGGTGATTGTTAGCAACTCTTAGATTGAGAGAGCTCTTAAATATAAATGCTAAACCACCTCCTTTGGATTGATTGTTGTCCCTATCGCATCTAATGATAGAGTAGTTATCTGGTATGGCAAGGGATAGGGCGGGGCCAGACGCTGCATGTAACCAGGTTTCTGTGATAGCCAGAAAGTCCAGGTTTTCAGTCACAATTAAGTCAGCGATGTCTAGCGCATGAGCAGGAACTGAGCGGGCGTTGATGAGCGCCCCTTTGAGATTAGCTAGGGGCTTGGGGATGTTGGCTGGTGGTGCCTCTGCCTCTGATGGGACATCTATGGTCTGGGTAGAGTTGATGTGGTAGGACCAATGGTGGCATCTGGTTGCAAGTCTTAGATTCCTGACTGTGGTGGGACAAGGTTTGCTCAGTTGGCTTGGGGATAGGACACTAGGTGAGCATAGTGGCGAGGGATCGTTGGTGTTGATGTTGTCTGCGTGATCACCGGTGATACGGTTAGGTGGAGTGTAGCCTGAGGTGGCACTAGCTTTAGTGCTACGGTCCAATGATGCACTGAGTGAGAAAGGAGGTAGGGAGGGTAGGAAGGAAGTGGGGCAGGGAATGGGGTGGTGTCTAGGGCAGGCAAGCTTTGCTAAACCATTATTGAAAGGGACAAAGCCATTTCTGCTGCAGGGTGTGCAGTCGGGCATGATACAGAAAGGGAACATGATGAGAGCTAGCCAGGGTGGCATAGTTCAGATGGTGGTTCGGGAAGTAGCTGGCAAGTAGCTATGAGCCACAGTATAATCAAAGTGAACTGTTGGTGACCCGCTCAGATCAGTGAGGTTTATAGTGACCAGAAGTGCAGGCTCAGATCAGCATAAACAATGTGGACTATAGCGAGCATAAGGCACAACGCAGTTAAAAGTGGTCTATTAGTGACCTTAGGTACAAGACAATTAGAGTGGTCAGATAACGACCATAAGGCACAACACAATTATAGTGGTCCGAAGGCGACCATAAGGCACAATACAGTTAAGGTGGTCCGAAGGCGACCATAAGGCACAACACAATTATAATGGTCCGAAGGCGACCATAAGGCACAACACAATTGTAACGGTCCGAAGGCGACCATAAGGCACAACACAATTATAATGGTCCGAAGGCGACCATAAGGCACAATACAGTTAAGGTGGTCTGATGGCGACCATAAGGCACAACACAATTATAATGGTCCGAAGGCGACCATAAGGCACAACACAATTATAATGGTCCGAAGGCGACCATAAGGCACAATACAGTTAAGGTGGTCTGATGGCGATCATAAGGCACAACACAATTATAATGGTCCGAAGGCGACCATAAGGCACAATACAGTTAAGGTGGTCTGATGGCGACCATAAGGCACAACACAATTATAATGGTCCGAAGGCGACCATAAGGCACAATACAGTTAAGGTGGTCTGATGGCGACCATAAGGCACAACACAATTATAATGGTCCGAAGGCGACCATAAGGCACAACACAATTATAATGGTCCGAAGGCGACCATAAGGCACAATACAGTTAAGGTGGTCTGATGGCGACCATAAGGCACAACACAATTATAATGGTCCGAAGGCGACCATAAGGCACAACACAATTATAATGGTCCGAAGGCGACCATAAGGCACAGTACAGTTAAAGCAGACTATGTCTGAATGTCTGATGTATTGAGGGCAGTGTCTCAGCGGCCTAGCAGTGTCCAGTATGGACTATTGGGACTGGTTAGATGATGGGGGTAGAGAGCCTAAGTGGTTGGACAGTGGGGGGTATGGTAGGAGCCACTTGGTGTCAAATTATGCTAATTTTCTGAAGTTGCTAATATCAAACATCCGTAAACAGCGAATGCAGGGATATTCAAGCAGTATCAACAACGAATGATGCGTCTGGTAGTGAGGGGCACATGCTTTGCTTATGCAACAACAGCCGATCTTACCCGTTGAAGAAGGGTGCGCAGGACCACGGCTGCTCTTGAGGGCACCGATGCGATTTGGCCGCACTTCCGAGCCTCAAGCAAAAGTTGAAACATCACGCAGATGACAAGGGACAGTACACGGCAAAGGAGTGAGGAGCTGTGAGTGTTGCCGGGCAGAGTTTGTGGGCGAGGGCGACTGGAAGAGCTGGACAGGCTGGGACAGGCGAAGTGCCTTCCTTCTCGTGCCTTAGTTGCTCGAGCCGGCTTCGCCTTCCGGCGATTCACGATAGGCTATTCAAGCCTCGGTGGCCCAATCAGCTGATGGGGCGGGCTGCAAGCCTGCAAGAGGCAGGATTCCCGGGTGGATGATGGCGACGGCCATCTTTGACGAGATAAACTCCTCGTGGATTCCGATGGCGGCGGTTCCAAATGAAGTGCTTTTCCTTCTTGTAGCAGCTTGCTCCATAAGGAGCGTGGTTGGCGATATTTCAGTCAATCATTAGCAGGAAAAGGCTGATTTTATATTCATGTGCACTCGATGCACGGGATGAGCACAGAATAATAGTGCAGCTGCAGGGTGGTGCTCCGCCAGCATAGCCTGCAGTGAGAGCGAGGTGAAGGTGGTGCTGCTCCTGCAGCACGGTGTGAGCTCCAGCTCACTAGATGGTGTGTGAAGAGCGACAGGCTGGGACAGGCGAAGTGCCTTCCTTCTCGTGCCTTAGTTGCTCGAGCCGGCTTCGCCTTCCGGCGATTCACGATAGGCTATTCAAGCCTCGGTGGCCCAATCAGCTGATGGGGCGGGCTGCAAGCTTGCAAGAGGCAGGATTCCCGGGTGGATGATGGCGACGGCCATCTTTGACGAGATAAACTCCTCGTGGATTCCGATGGCGGCGGTTCCAAATGAAGTGCTTTTCCTTCTTGTAGCAGCTTGCTCCATTGGCAATGGCATCCTCTGTGTTCTTACAATGCATAATGCACTGTGCATATATTTATACCAAGTTCGAACACTGGCCAAACTGTGCTCCAGAAGAAGTCAGAGTTAGGTGGACAGCCAGACACCTGGGGCCATGGAGGTAACAGGAGATGCCTGGACTCCCTGTATCCCATTAGGGAGGCTCCCTCACTGGAGGTGTGCGTTCCCCAGGTTCTGTACAAGAGGTAATTTAATATTTTCTACAACCAGTACACTATTATTTGTTTTTCCCTGTATTGCCAGTGTATTGTATTGCTCTTCTATTTCACTGTGTATCAGTTGATCATTCACACAACCTGATGAGAAAACTATAAGCGGGGGAGGTGCGACAGGATATAGCTTCAAGGTTCGGGTCTCGAGATACCGTGAGTGAGCTCTTGTTCTGTAGTGCTTTTGCCATTTGTTGCTGGACACGAGACACTATCTTTTCAGGATTGAAGCAGAAGATGTGCCATATTGTACAGCATTGCTCTCGAAAGCAAATGTATTTTGAGAATCCTGCACCTGTTTGTAATGCAGTAAGACAACTAAATTGGTTTCGCGTCAGCTGCATGTATCCTGCAGGTCGCAGGGTCTAGGCCCTCAATGCTGGCTCAGCCTTTCATCCATCTAATTTTTGATTATTCCTATACCGTGTGCTGTTAAAACATCAAGTGAGACATTGAGTACCAAAGTGCAATGGGATTCCTATATCAAGTGAAGCCAGAGGATAGCAGGGCTTTGTTATTAAGTCCACTTTCAGGCAGTTGGTACGACTTGGAGACCAGACAAATATGTACACTGGCAAGTGCATGTATATGTGTGTCTGTCTAGAATGGTATTGCATGGGCCATGGAGGTAACAGGAGATGCCTGGACTCCCTGTATCCCATTAGGGAGGCTCCCTCACTGGAGGTGTGCGTTCCCCAGGTTCTGTACAAGAGGTAATTTAATATTTTCTACAACCAGTACACTATTATTTGTTTTTCCCTGTATTGCCAGTGTATTGTATTGCTCTTCTATTTCACTGTGTATCAGTTGATCATTCACACAACCTGATGAGAAAACTATAAGCGGGGGAGGTGTGACAGGATATAGCTTCAAGGTTCGGGTCTTGAGATACCGTGAGTGAGCTCTTGTTCTGTAGTGCTTTTGCCATTTGTTGCTGGACACGAGACACTATCTTTTCAGGATTGAAGCAGAAGATGTGCCATATTGTACAGCATTGCTCTCGAAAGCAAATGTATTTTGAGAATCCTGCACCTGTTTGTAATGCAGTAAGACAACTAAATTGGTTTCGCGTCAGCTGCATGTATCCTGCAGGTCGCAGGGTCTAGGCCCTCAATGCTGGCTCAGCCTTTCATCCATCTAATTTTTGATTATTCCTATACCGTGTGCTGTTAAAACATCAAGTGAGACATTGAGTACCAAAGTGCAATGGGATTCCTATATCAAGTGAAGCCAGAGGATAGCAGGGCTTTGTTATTAAGTCCACTTTCAGGCAGTTGGTACGACTTGGAGACCAGACAAATATGTACACTGGCAAGTGCATGTATATGTGTGTCTGTCTAGAATGGTATTGCATGCACCCTGAATACTGAAGCAGGGTATGTGTTAAACCGAATGGGATAATGCACCTGCTGCAGAGATCGTTTTATCAGAGGTTTGTGAGTCTGAAACTTGGCAAGGATGAGTCTGCTTTTTATTTCCTGTCATTAAAAGCGCTAGCTTCCTCTCTGGGAAACCTCGCCTGGGTAACCTTTACACAATAATTAAAAATGAAAATCCCCTCTGGTTTATTTGTTTTCCTTCCTCATTGGAGCTTTGCACCACAAACCGTTGCTTATGTCTGTGTGCACAGCAGGTAGGTACAGTGTGCCCAAGCTGCACACACTGCCTTTCCATGAATTCAGGCATGCTGTTGGTGCAGCAACCATTCCACTGTGCAGGTTACCACACCTCACCCCACACTCCATGGTCCAGTTACCATCTCAGTGCTGACTGATTGGTTAGTCAAGGCCTGCAATCATGCCTTAAGTCCTCATTTCTATCACTGGCTGAATGCAGGGACTAAAGTTTTATTCCCAAAATGTCTGAACATTTCAGACACATTTTACTCTCTTGTGAAAGAGTAAACACATTTTTACTCGCTTGAAATTGCATTTACTATCCCAATTGTAAAATCAGGGAGTAAAATACTCCCTTCTCAAAATCTTATCTGGAACACTGCCCATAACGTCCAATAGCTTCATATGCTAAAAAGTTAAGTTTACTTTGATGTCTTTAGTTGAATTTTCTTTAACCATACATAACACGGTGGAGTTTGTGACGAATCGCCCAACCTAAGTGAGTTTATGACAGAACTTAATTTTTTTGTGTTTTTAAAGCGCTGAAAATAAAGTGGGTAAATCAGGATGTTTTGCCTTTTGCATCTGAAAGCTTTCCATTCAGGATGTGAAAAAGGTACAGTGATATTATTTCGGCCCAACATGCTGCTATAAGGATTTACATGTTGTCATGATACTTTACTATGCAATTTGTTTATTTTGCAAGTAAACTCTATAGGACAGTATTATTGTAGGTCTTGACACCCAAAACTTACATTTTTGTTCCAAGTAAAACGCGGAAGAAGGTGGCTGTTCCCAAATTGAAAGACTGGGTTAAAATCAAAGCTTTGCTGTTTAGCTTAACTGTGTGATCCTGGGCAAATAATGTAATCTCACCCCGACTTCAATTGCAAAAATTGGAGTGCTTATAAATGATAAAGTTTACACCCTTACAACAGGACCGTTTTAATAAGTGTAGGGACACACTGGTGTATCCTGGTGCTCCTCTGCTAGTGGCTCCAATTCTGCTGCATAGAATTGCTGCACTGGCCCTCCCCCAGTCTTGTAACACTGTATTTCACAGGCTGACATAGTCTCCCCAGCCAGTCAGTGCACCAGCGATTCTACTTTAGCGGACTCCGATAGAACCAACATTACATTTTTTCCCCTGTTGCTCCCAGCCACTGAAGTTGCTAGGGCCGTCCAGAGTACTGCCCCACACTCTGCAATGTCCTGTTTTGCTATGATATTGAGTCTTTCATTGCACACCATCTGCCATTTTCACACTTTCTAAGACCTTTAGGATCTGCAAGAAGTGGGTGTTTCAGACTCAAAGGAGAGAGCAGTTAACTGATTGTAACATTGAAGCTACATTGAAGCTGCACTGGAATAGTCTTATTACAACGGTTAATGAAGGTAGATGCCCCTACACAAGTAGGTTTGCCACTCCTCCACAGTCTCTGAAGTTAGTGCCTCTCCCAACATTTGAAGAGTTAGCCCACCCCTACATTTTAGCCTAGGTGCACTCCTGGATGGGCGCACTTGCATTTTGTTAGGCAGAGAGATGAGCCTTTCCCCGAAACTGACAGCGTTAGTTTTACTGTGTTCGTTCAGAAAAATGTACGTGAACAAAGCAGTAAAACTTTAAAGCTGTTACTTTCAAGAAAGTCCTCCATCACCTCTCTGCATATTGCTCTTTAAAATATACTAATCGATAGTTGGTGCCCCACACCAGACCATGGGGGCGGGGGGTTAGAACAGTGGGGGAAGAGCCTCCAAGTTTGCCCTGCCCATTTTAGTGACCCCTCTCATCACGACTTAATCCCCCCCCTGTAATATAGGTTTTGTTGCGCCCCTCCATGGGAGGGAGTTCAGGCAGGTTGGCTCACACTCACAAGCTACCAGCCACCCCCACCTCTCCCCTCACAGTGCTGAAATAAAGGGGCGGGAGCCAACACATCTGCAATAATTCCTTTACTTGCTGCACCATGGCCCGTTGCAAACCTGCTCTGTAATGTATAATTTATAAATTTATGCTGGCTGTAGTAAGATGTGCGCTTGCTGGTGGGTTTTACCACGATGGATGGGCTGTTACCCCATGCAGGGATGAACGGTTCCATTACCCTGCACCAGAGATGCAGGGTAGCCTGGGAACTGAATATATATGCCATTAGCACATGCAGGGAGGCAATGTGCCACTGGCACATGAAGAAAACAGATGCTCAGTTAGCATGTACTGATAGGAGATGTGCTGCTGCATGTGTACGGAGGCTATGCCAATAACATGTGGAAAGGAAGGATGTGTTCTTACATAGCGCTTTTAGCAAAATTCCTTCAGCTTTTAAGCACTGTGGTAACAGTTATTATCCCAGTTCGAATTTTATTAGAGCAAAACCAAGCAGAATGCCAGGGGAGCACTGTTGGGCATTGTGGTGGGGGCTGGTGAGGATGTGTTCGAGTCAGGCTGAATAAGGAAAGGGGAGGGGGAAAATCGGGTACATTTGGCCCCAGTACATTTTGTCCATTTCCAGCACCGGTAGTAACTTGTGTGAACGGTTATTCTTTATTATTGTATGTCTTGTAAGAAAGAAGCAACTCCTATGCGGTCTTCCCTCTGTGCCACACCCATCAAGGCTACATCAGCCCTCCACGTAATTGGAACATGGGAAGTGCAGGCCGCCCTCCTGCCCGGTAGCTTTCCAGACTTTCTTTTGAATGCAACGTTAGCATGTGCTTTGCCAACATTAGTCTGTGTAGAAGGGAGCCCTGCCGTTAAGACTGGCAGAGAAGAGATGTGCCATTATAGCATGGGCAGAAGAGATGCTACTTTAACACTTGCAGAGAAGAAATGTCCCCTAGTACGTACTTAGTAAAGATGTGTCATTTGTATGTGCCAAGAAGAGATATGCCATTAGTATGGAACAGAAGTGCAATTAGCATGCAGAGCCGAGATGTACCGTTAGCACGTGCAGAGACAGGATGTGGAGTTTGCACATGCTAACTGCACATCCCGTTGCTGCATAGGATGCAGGGATGGGATGTGCAGTTAGCATGTGCAGAGAGGTTATGTCCCATTATCATGTGCATAGAGAAGGCGTGTCGTTGGCATGCACATCTCCTCTGTGCACATGTGCGCAGTTAGCACGCATGTACAGAGAGCTGTCCCACTAGTATGTGCGCAGAGAAAATGCACCATTAGCAGACGACAAGAGATGTGCCAATAGCATGCGCAGATAAGAAATTTGAGGTCACTATGGGTAGAGTGATGTCCTGTCAATGTGTGCAAATATCAGCTTGCTAAACAGAACGTGTTCTATCAATAATGTCTGCCATTAACATATGCATAGAGATGTGCTTGTTAGCATGCGCACGGTGTAAATGTGCAATTTACACATGCAAATGACACACATTTGCTCTTCAAATGCTAACAGCACATCTCTGATAATGCTGAAAGGAAATGTTCCTTTACCATGTGCACAGAGTACATGTCATACTCGTTAGTATGTGTCAAGAGGAGATGTGTAGCTAGCATGTTCAGGGAGGATGTATGCCATTATCAAGTGGAGTGATGTGCCGTTACTATGTGCTCAGACGGGATGTGCCGTTTGCATGTGGCGTGAAGGGTTCTGCGCAAGCCAGACAACTTTGATCTACAACTCTTTTGGTCTACGGGTCTGATTTTACCTATGCATTGGGTATAGGTGTTGGATACGTTTTACTCTTGCAGAGGAGAAAACTCTTTTACTCTTGTTTTTGAATTTACGCTCCAATTTGAAAAATCATGCGTAAAATAATCCCACCTCAAAATCTTATCTGGAGCACTGCTCCCACCTCCCAGCCGCCACCCTCGGCTCCTGCCCATTTCCGAGGTACAATCCATCCACAAGTCCTTGGAATACCATACACAGTTTGAACTTAGTTTCGGCCATGTTGGCTGACTATGGATACCTGGCCCAGTTGGCCTGGGGTGGCGCCAGATCCACAAAGCTGGCCCACTGTTGGTTAATACCCAGCCTCACCGTTGGAGGCATGGGCAAAAATCCCAAGAGCAGGATGGTAAACACCCTCAATCTCTCTCAATCCATGGCTGATCCATATCCAACCCACTCGCCCCCACCTGAACCTAACAGCAACTTTGCCCCCCGCCCAGGAACACTGCACCCGGAGATTCGTCTCCCTTAATGTCAGGGGGTTAAACCCCCCCCCAAACGTAAATCAATCTTACAAAAGCTCCAAGATGAGGATGCAGCGGTGGCCCTGCTTCAGGAAACACACCTACTACCAGTGGACGTCGGGCGCCTGCACTCACAACAATTCACGAAGCAACTAATCACCTCAGGCGGCACCAAGAAAGGGGGTACAGCGGTTCTCTTTAGGAAGGGGTTGAACCCCCACAATCTGGAAACGAAACTCTGCCCAGAGGGGCGATTCGTGGCAGTGAAATGCCTCCTGTTGGGCCAACTATATACCTTCATTTCGGTATAATCCACCAATACAGGACAAATCGCATTCTATGAAGCTCTAAGCGCCACGCTGGCTCCCTTTGCAGAGGGTCAAATAGTAATGGGAGGTGATTTTAATGGAGTCCCGGACCCCACAAGGGACAAATCACCCCATCCTCCTCTGGAGACGTCACTCTGGCCCTCGGATTGCTACGCCTATTTAGGACCCTAGAGGTGGTGGACTTGTGGCGGCTGCGGCACCCCTCGGAGACAGATTATTCCTTTTACTCCTATGTCCACAGAACGTTCAAGAATCGACCTCCTCTTAACATCTCTGCAGGTGCTCGCCTATACCAATGAGGTATCCATTGGATTGAGGATTCTATCCGATCATGCCCCGGTAACACTGGAGATCCGCATTCATGACCCAGCCCCCACCGCCCAACGCAGATGGTCACTGTAAGACCCGATACTTAACGAGATGCTGATAAGAGATGGCATAGCAACATTAGAGGACCCAAACGAAGACACCTCCCTGGCAAATACCTGGGATGCTATGAAAGCGGTCATTCGGGGAGAACTAATAGCTCAAGGAGTGGCATACCATAGGAGCAGGCGGCAAACTCGCCTATCCTTCGAAGAAGAACTCCGGAAAGCAGAAGACACTCATAAAGAAAAGGGCTGGTCCCCCAAAACACAATGAGCCATCCGGACTGCACGGAAAAATAAAAAAAATGTTTACAAAATAAAAAAAAACAAGGCCCACTACGCTGAACACACTGCGCTATTACTGGCAAAAGCCAAACAATTCTACTATGTAAAGAATAATAAAGCTAACAAATTGCTAGTGGCCAAAATAAAAAGGAGCAACACAATTATTGGACTACGAGACCCGCAGGGCAAGATGACATGCATTACTTACCGTAAAAGCATTTCTGATGATTGTATCTGCTTAGATTCACACGCTGTGCATATGGTCCGACATCCAGTGGTAACCGCGGAATATTGCATCTTGTCTTTCGGGGACCGAAAGGGGACGTCGCCATAGGCGTGTCTGAAACACTATCCCCATCGTGACGTGTGTAGTACCCAAAATCCCTCACGCACCGAGGTCCCTCCGATTGTATTATTTCTGCCATGAGGGAACCCAAGGCTATAGTGAGTGAGTAAACGAAGAGAGAAAGTAGTAAGAAGTCTATGCTCCATCCACCCTGAGCAGGGAGGCAGGGAGGGGGCATGTGAATCTAACCAGATACAATCACCAGAAATGCTTCTACGGTAAGTAATGCATGTCTTCTGATGCTTGTTAATCTGGTTAGAATCACATGCTGTGCATAGACTAGCGACCAGTACCCGGAGTTGGAGGTGGGTTGTGAGAAGGAACAGTACAGAAAATATGTCTTAGTACTGCTTGTCCCACCTGAGAATCAGACCTAGAATGAGTGTCTAGGCAATAGTGTTTTGTAAAGGTGTGTACAGAACTCCAGGTTGCTGCTTTGCAAATGGACTCTAGGGGAACATTTGCAATGAATGCTATGGATGCCCCACTGCCTCGAGTAGAATGTGCTCTAGGCTTGAAGGGCAGTTCTCTCTTTGCAAGAGTGTAACAGTGTGATGCATTTGACAATCCACCTTGATATCGCTGATTTAGAGACAGGATCCCCTTCTCTACCAGCTGCCACTGAAACAAAGAATTGTTTAGTTTTCCTCAGTGGTTTAGTTCTATCCATGTAGAACATGACTGCCCTGCGCACATCTAGTGTGTGAAGGCTTCTTTCAGCCATGTTAGTAGGTCTCTGGAAGAACGTGGGTAGTTCGATTGACTGGTTCACATGGAACTTCGAAATAAATTTCGGCGCAAATCTGGGATGTGTGCGCAGAACTACCTTACCTTTGTGGACTGTAAGAAAGGGGTCCAAAACCGAGAGGGCCTGTAGTTCGCTAACTCTTCTGATAGAAGTGACAGCTACTAGAAAGGCTGTCTTGTAAGTCAGGTCTTTCAGACTAGCTTTATGCATAGGCTCAAAAGGGGGTCCCATGAGCCTAGTTAAAACCACATTTAGATCCCACCCAGGGGCTGGGTGAGTGTTGGGGGATACATTCTTTTAACCCCTTCCAAAAAGGCTTTAATCACAGGTATTTTCCACCACGACACCTTCTGCTGTGACGTGGTGTAGGCTGACAACGCCGCTAGGTGAACCTTTAAGGAATTGAAGACTAACCCAGAGTCCAACAGATGGGTTAGATATAACACAATGTGTGAAGGCGAGCAAACGGTGGGATTGACGCCTTTGGAACTGCACCAGATGACAAAACGTTTCCATTTGCTGGCATAGCAATAACGTGTGTTAGGCTTTCTTGCCTCCCTCAGTATGTCCATGCATCTTTGAAGGAGTTGCAGATGTCCAAACTCTATGACCTCAGGAGCCAGGCTGCTAAATTCAGAGTGTGTGGGCTGTAGGTGCCTTTCCCCGGCTTACTACGTGTGAGAAAATAAAATAGCCGACACAACCCCTTGTCTGGGAAAGAGGCACTGAGACCCGGCTGCAAGAGTTGAAAGGATGGTTTATTTCTCCAGCTAGGAAATAACCCAAAAAACCCTCTAGCTCCTCATTACATCACACTTATATTTATATTAATTAAAGTAACTCTAACAAAAAATGCTAAATGGACCCGATTGGCCAGGCGGTGTGGTGCTGTAGGTGTGGGTGGCATCTCTTCCTCCTGGTTGGCTGAGTGGCTGACGAGATGACGGTCAAGATGGAGTCGAAAGGGGGCACAAAGGATGGATGCCCCGTGTCCTGCTCAGTAGTCCCATCTATGTAGCAGTCAACCGTGGTCAACTTTACATAAGGGCAAGGGGCAATCCCACTACCGGAGGCACGTGGTCCAAGCCTTGTACTGAGGAGCGTACGACGCGAGGGGGCCTGAGGACCCCTCGCTCCCATACAGGGCATAGGTGCAGAGTCTCCGCCCTGTCCTGAGACAACATGTTGTACGGGCAGGGCAGCTTGACTGGTGGGGAGAGGGACATTTCCATCAGGTGCGCGAACCAATGTTGGCGGGCCCACATGGGAGCCACCAGAATCATGGTGACTGGTTCCATGTGCATCTTGTGTACGATCTTGTTCAGAAGGGGAGTCGGGGGGGGGGGGTTTGGGGGGGGGGGGGGAAGCGTAGACAAATTTCCCCGACCAAGTTATCCAGAGACCGTTCCCCTTGGATCGGTTCTGGGGGTACCTGGAGGCATAATCTTGGCATTAGGCATTCTCCTGAGTAGCGAACAGGTCGATCTCTGGAAACCCCCATTCTGCGAAGACGTTGGATACAATGTCTTCGTGCAGTCGCCATTCGTACTCTTCTGGCAGAGGAAAATCTCTGCTGAGTACGTCTGCCAGAAGATTGAATTCCCCTGGAACATGTTGGGATATCAGGAACATCTTGTGTTTGAGAGCCCATATCCAGATGTTTTGGGACAGCTTGGATAGCCCTGGAGAGTGAGTGCCCCCCTGTTAGTTCAGGTAATACATTACTGTTGTGCTGTCAGTTAGGACCAGCACTGTCTTCCCTTGCAGTTGCTCCTGAAAGGCTTTCAATGCTTTGAACACTGCTAGTAGCTCCAGTAGGTTTATATGGTTGGACGCTACCTGAGGGGACCACACTCTGTGCGCTGTCTGTTGAAGCAGGTGAGCCCCCCCCACCCTGTGAGAGATGTGTCTGTCGTGAGAGTGGCTTCCACTGCAGGGGTGGTGAAGGTTTTCCCCTTCAAGAGGTTCTCCCTCGACCCCCACTGCAGCGAGAGAACAAGGGCTGGCGAGACAACTAACAGATCTTCCCATCGTCCGCTGGCCTGACACCACTGGCTGTTGAGCTACTCTTGCATGGGACGCATGCGCAGCCGCGCGTGGGGAACCAAGTATATGCATGACGCCATCATTCCTAGCAAACGCACAGCTTTGCATACTGTCACCTCTCGACTGGCTACATACTGAGGAACCTGAGAGAGCATGTTCTGAACCCTCTCGCTGGAAGGGAAGACTAGACCGTCTTCCATAAGAAATGGAACTGTTTTACTTGGCTGGGGACTAAGCTGGATTTCTTTTCGTTGACAGAAAATCCCAGGCTGAACAGTAGGTCTACTGTTTTTTGGGTGTTTGAAAAATAAACGTCGAACGAGTCCCCCGTGATGAGCCAATCGTCGAGGTAAGGGTAAACTGGAACTGAAAGTCTGCGCAGGTGTGCCGCTGCCACAGCCAGGACCTTGGTAAACACCCTTGGCACCGAGGCTATGCCGAAGGGGAGTACCTTGAACTGGTAGTGTTGGTCCTGAATCACGAACCTTAGGAATTTTCTGTGCGCTGGCAGCATTCAAATATGAAAGTATGCATCTTTCATATCCAATGTTGTCATGAAGTCCCCCTGTTTTAGCAATGGGATCACCTCTTGCAGTGTTACCATGCGAAACTTCTGGGGCTTTATGAACTTGTTCGCTGGGCGCAGGTCTAGAACAAGACGCATGGTGAGATCCTTTTTGGGTACAAGGAAGTACACTGAATAGATACCCTTGTTTACCTGAAGAATTGGGACAGCTTCTATGGCGTCCTTTCCCAGCAGCGCTGCCACCTTTTGGATCAGGATCTGCAGATATTCCGGTGAAAGGCGTCGATGTTTCGGCGGTCTGAACTGTGGAGGTCGGGCAAATTCCTCGCAGTAACCGTGGGCAACCGTCTTTAAGACCCACTGGTCTTAAGTTATCCCCTCCCATGCCTTGAGGAAAGATGTTAATCGCCCCCCGACCGGGGAGACATGGGAGGGGACCTGGACTTGGTGGTCATTTCTGACCCGAAGTTGACGCTCCTCTGGAATTGGAGCCTCTGCCTCTATTCTTTCCGTGCTTCTGACCCCTCTAGGGGTAGTAAGTGGGGCTTGCAGCAGGTTGACTTGAGTTGAAGTTGCCCGTGCCTGAAATCCTGTGAAGAGGGTTTCTGGGAAATTTGGTGCAGCGACTTAATAGTCTCGTGCTCCTTCTTGGCTGTCTCACACGCATCGTCTACCGCCTTCCCGAAGAGGTTGGCCTCTTCGATGGGTTTGTTGATAATGGATGCCTGGGTCTCAGGCCTGAAGCCCGACGTGCGCAGCCACGCGTGCCTCTTTAGGAGAGTACCCTGTGCGAGAGACCTGCCGGCTGTCTCTGCGGTGTCCAGGGTATTCTTTACCACATTCTGATTGGCAAGTTTGCCCTCCGAGACAATGGCAAGAAGCTTGGCTCTGATTGGTTCCGGAAACTCTTGAAGGCCTTCCTAGAGTAGGTCCCAGTGGGCGTAAACGTAGCTTGCCAGTAACGTGTTATTGGCAATCCGCACGGTATAGGCCGCCGCTGACATAACCCGTTTGCCTAAGGCATACAACCATTTGGACTCCTTGTCCGGGGGTGACTCTCCCGTGGCAATGGGAACCCCTGCTCTCTTGCGAGTATTGGTCACCACCAGCGAGTCTGGGATTGCGTGTCCTTTGATATAAAGCAGGTCGGTGGGGGGAGGGTCAGAAAAGTTTTTCGACCCTTGGGTTCACAGCCCTAGTCTGAGTGGGTGTGAGTAAGGAAGGGGCCAGCCGTCTCTTTACAGAGCTCAAGACAGGGATAGATTTGCTTGCCGGAGGCTTTTCATTAATAATGTCCTCCACGAAATCTTGTTCGGGCAAGGCTTCAAGCGTGGCAATTTTAAAGAATTCTGCTGCTTTTTTCAACATGTTGTTGAAAGCCATTTGATCATCCACCGGGGAAGCTTGTAGAAATCGGGGTGGATGGGGGAGAGTCGAGGCAAACGATAGAGTTGTGATCGTCTTGCTGGGTGTCCTCCCAGTTGTCTGTTGCTCCTTGATCTTCCCCATATTTGTCCAGAAAAGAGGACTCCTCTTCTTCTGTATAGATGTCTCTATACGTGTCCATCTGGACATCTTCTTGATAGTCAACTTGGTGTTGGACATCTTGTGTTTAAGGGTTAGGGTCTACCAGAGCTTTTTTCGGCAGAGGTTGATCAGAAGCCCTGAAAAACTGCTCCAGCCGATCCATACACCCCTCGAATTGCTCCGTGGTCCACTTGGAAGACCCAAATGGACCTATCTGACTAGGAACCGTGTTCTCCGCCCTAAGGCGTTGAGAGGATCTCCTCAGGGTGCTTGAGAGGGGTACCTGGCTTTCTTCGTAAGAGTCTTCGAGATCGTCTTCCAAATCCGTGGACAACTTTTCGGCGGATTGGCCCATAACTGTGGGCGGAACCGGTACTAGGCCCACCGCCGTAGCAATCCTATTGATGCTCTTACGGATAGTCACCGAATCTTCGGGAGACAACGCCTCCGATGATGTGTCGGCAGTGAAAATGTCTTCCGCGGCTCCAGAAGGGCCAGCGGATGGCTTCTCGGGTAGAGGCCTACTTGTAGTTTTCGGGCCTGTACGGGCCTTGGAATCCGTCCAAGTTTCTTGTTCTGAAACTTCGGCGCGTGTAGTTTGGTGAGTAGCGCCCTTGTTATGTTGGTTATACCCAGTCGTCATGCGCTGCTGCAGATGCGGGGAAGGCTTCGGATAAGACCGATCCGTGGGTGCCGCCGAAGTTTCCGACGGACCCGTTGGCGCTTTCGCCTTCTTCGACGAAGTCGTCGAGGAGGGTGCTAGGGTTGTGTGCTTTGTGCGGTGCGATTATACGCCCCTGTCACCGGGTGTGGTCCCTGTAGCAAGACCGGAGTCGAGCCTGGAAGGGTCGGGGACGGGCGTGGCGGCCCTAGAATAGTTCGTCTCAAGGTCTATAACATCCGCGTTGGACGTTTGGTCATCCGATGTACCCCCGTCACTTTCGGCTGGTGTCGCGGCAGGGGAGGGAGGCTCCACACGTGACATTCCGTACGCGGCCCACCGCGCGACGCTCCTTAAGGGTTTTAGGTTTAAGGAGTTTACACGCCGAACACCGCTTTTCGTCGTGCTCTAGGAGGAGACAAGCGTTACACGAAGTGTGCTCGTCTTTCCACGGATATCTGACCCTACACACAGGGCAGAATCTAAATGGAGTCCTTTCCATAGCAGAAGGGAAGGGTGACCAGACCAAAAAGGAAAGCAGTGGAAAAGAGGAAAGACATAACAGTACGGCAAACCCCGAGCCCACTCTCCCTACTGTGTAGGCCGGCCAGAAGGCCCGACCACGTGGAAGTCCGAACGCCGGATCTTAGGCACCGGAACCCACAGCCGTAGACGATTCCCCCTTAGTCTTCGTCGAAGATGTTCTTGATGGGCGAAGTGACTTAACGGGGATTAAACCGACAATTCGGTAAAATAAACAATGTCTCATGAAGAGCTCCGCTATAGGGCGACCAGTAATCTGGGCGGAAAAAAACAATCTGAGGGACCTCGGCACATGAGGGATTTTGGGTACTACACACGTCACGATAGGGATAGTGTTTCAGACACGCCTATGCCGACGTCCCCTTTCGGTCCCCGAAAGCCAAGATACAATACTCCGCGGTTACCACTGGATGTCGGACCATATGCACAGCATGTGATTCTAAGCAGATTAACAAGCATCAGAAACTATATTCAGAAATGGAGAAACTACAACTAATAACGAATCACATGACACGTAATGTCCGCACCATCGCAAAGCCTGAAGGAACAAATAGAATACCTGCAGAAAACCGCCCTCCACCAGCTGAAGGATCCGCCCGAGACATCCTTGACGCGCCGGTCTCAGGTGAAGCCATAAAATCTCTTTAAAACCCGAGCCCCCTGACCCAACGGATATTCCACCAAATTCTACAAGATTTTCAGGCACCAACTACTGACGCCATTGGTGAATCTCTTTAATTCCTTC
Organism: Ambystoma mexicanum; assembly: GCF_040938575.1. Taxonomy (NCBI): domain Eukaryota; kingdom Metazoa; phylum Chordata; class Amphibia; order Caudata; family Ambystomatidae; genus Ambystoma; species Ambystoma mexicanum. Next base: position 509,847,302 of record NC_090927.1, on the reverse strand, counting down.
AGGGAAATGGGCACGATAACCCCCTTCATGCAAGAATCCATTACCTTCCTTCTACCCAAACCTGGGGGGGGGGGGACCCAAGGAACCCAGCCTCTTACAGACCAATTGCCCTGCTGAACATTGATGCCAACATCTACTCCAAGGTCCTTGCGATGCGTCTTTCCCACATCCTGCCTGAGATAATCCACCCGGATCAGACCGGGTTTATCAGAAACAGAGCCACAGGCGACAACATCCACAGAACACTGGGCCTGGTAGACCTGGCCAGTCGGGACTCTCAGGGCCTAGCACTCCTGGCCCTCAATGCCACCAAAGCATTTGACAAGGTGGACTGGACCTTTATGAACCTCACCCTGGAAGCCTTTGGGCCAGAGTTCCGAGCCATGGTCCTAGTGAATTACAAATCACCAAAAACTCCCGAGGATCAGCGGCACCCTCTCCGCCCCAATCTTTTTGACCAGTGGGACCAGGCAGGGATGCCCACTATCCCCGCTCCAGTTTGCCGTGATCATTGAACCCTTCGCCCAAAGAATCATACTAAACGAGCTCATCAAGGGGCTCCAAGTTGGCCCCTCACAACACAAACTTGCCCTATATGCAGACGTCTTGCTTACCATCTCAGAGCCCTGTACCTCACTGAAACACGCCCTTTGTGAGACCGATAATTACGGAAGAGTCACTGGCTTCTCTATTAACTTTAACAAGTCCACGGCCCTGGGGGTAGGCCTGACCCCGACTGAGACAGAAGCTTTGATCCTGCTATGCCCCATTCAGTGGAAGGCTAAGTAAATCCCCTACCTGGGGGTCCAAATTGCGGCAAACCCAAAAGAAGTTTATCGTGTACATGTTTCCCCTCTTTTTAAAGAGCTGGAAGACGACCTGAAGCGCTGGAAATCCCAGGACATCTCACTAATGGGCCGCATCACCGCCTGCAAAATGAATCTCCTCCCCAGATTTCTATATGCCTACTCATCACTTCCAGTTCCTATTCCACCGCCGGCCCTCCGGGACCTCCAGAGGAATATGCTACGATTTATATGGAGGGGGGAAAAAACCCAGGATCCCACAAAAAACAATGCTAGGTAATGCAAGATGGCTGTCTGGGGGTACCCGACTTGCAGGGATACCAGATGGCAGCACAATTAGCATGTACTCGAGCGTGGCAAGTATCCTCTGGTCGCCCTAGATGGGTGGAGCCTGAACAATCCCGCCTAACCCTCCCTCTACGCTTTCTTCCACACAATCCACCCCCAATGCGGCGGACAGGGGAGAGACTATTGCTATCTATTAGGCACACCATAGACATTTGGGACAGAGCCCTAAAGAAAAAGGGGATTCCCACAGGACTGAGCCCCTCGTCGCCGGTATTCCATAACCCAACCTGCTCACCTGGAATGAACTCCCAGAACTTTAAAAACTGGATCTCAGGGGGCCTGGAGACTCTGGGACAACTGTTTGTGGGGGGCGGGGGGGACATAGAACTTTCGAACAATGCAAAGAAGCCTTCCAGCTTCAAGAGAAAGACAGGTTCTCTTTTATCCAGCTTCGCCATTGGTTCTCCCACCCGCAAACCCGCCAGGCAGCAACCCGCCCCCCCACCCACAGCACTGGAGCTAATCCTTGTGGATCTCCCGACCCGAGGTAAGATCTCCACTCTATACAGACGTTTCCAGGAAGATGTTCTCGCCTCCAAAACGCAATGCATGGCACAATGGGAAGCAGACCTAGGCCACCCTATAGAGGATGAGACCTGGGTGGATATATGGACTCGGGCCCACTCACCATCAGCCTACGCCACTAACAGGGAGTGTGCCTACAAAATCCTGCTGCGTTGGTACTACCACCCCCCGCCCCCGAGGCTCCACCACATGAACTAGACTCTTGAACCAGCATGCTGGAGACGATGCGGACACCCGGGGTCCTTCATCCATATGTGGTGGACATGCCCAAAAGCCCAACAATTCTGGAAGCAATGTCTGGCTGCTATTGGGGGAATCACTCAAACGGAGCTTCCACTAGAGCCTGAACCTATCCTGCTAGGAGCCCCGGTTCCTGGAATCTACTCAAGGTCGGGGGCCAAAGCTAGGCCGTTGTCCCAATGCCCCCTAGCAGGAAGAACAGCGATCGCCCGCTCCTGGAAATAGAAGGAAGGCCCACTCCTGCCCCTCTGGTGGTTCAAATTATGGGCCATTCTTATCGCAGAGAAGGTAACAGCGGCTAAGGCAGGGCTTCTTCACCGCTTCCAGAACATTTGGGGCCCATTTCTTGACTATGACCTAAAATTTCCAGCCCTCACCTACAAACCCAACAGGCCAGGAAGATCCTAACAGTGGGAATATACCTGAGGAGGGGGAAAAAAGATAAAAGTAGGAGGGGAAATCCCAAATTCCTGAGACTTCGATCTGGGATGGCATTCACATTGGGGTGGAGAGGGAAGGAAGAATTTGAATGAAATGCTGAATTGATGTATAACTATTTGTTTTCCTGACTTGGTTTAAAATAAACATGTTAAAAAAAAAAAAACTTTTTTATTGAGGTTATTACATGGTTGGCACAAACATCAGCTTTCACCCAAGGGAGGGCAATCACCACCCCTACTGCTGAGAGGGATCACATTTATCACCTTCCCTTTAGTTCGTCTTTGGCTAACAACTCCCTTTCAGAGACGCAAACCCCCCCCCCCCCGCTGTAACGCTTACCTGGACTCCTCGGGAGCATAATGCCTTCTCAGCCTGTGGACCTGGTGCTTGATACTTTTTGGATTCTCTTTGTTTAAACAATAACAATAATAGAACACTAACATCTACTGACTATGGTACTACTGCATGAGATGTGTACTCTTTTAATCCCTCCCTGCTCACCTGTATTTTTTTTTTGTGGAGCTCTCCATCCTGCTTTTCTACATGGGCGTGTTGGGATGAAGAAACAATGGTAACTTGGGTAGCTGAAGTATTCTATAGTCTCTTGTCACAAAAATGTCTTAAGAATGAGACTTGGGGTAAGTAGCTGGTGAAAAACACTTTAGAGCTTGGATTAATTCCTACGTTGGAGAGATCTCTCTTTCTAATAACTTACTCCCCCCCCGCCCCCTTTCTTTTGCAGGTTCTCTGAATCTAGGAAAAGGAATTATGGCTGCAGAGTTACTCAGGATTAGAATACGGTTAAAAACGTACATTCGCAAAGGGGCGTGGCTTGAAGGCCATGTGAGTAGACGTGCTCTTGGAAGAGCTCCTGGAGATCCTGCACTCATCCGGAGAAAAAGTGCGGTTGCACTAGCCTTTCGAAGTCAGAAACATAGGCATCAGCCTATGAATATATGCGGAGCAGTTGCTGACAAGCTGGAACCCACATAATCCAAGGAACGCCAGATAGGGGCAAGCAAAGTCCCCGGAGACGTAGACTTGTGGAAACAAAATGGCGGTCGTTCAAGACAAAAGGAGGAGAAACACGCAGACCAGCGGCGGCACCCCATGTGTGAACGGCCGCGGGGCAGGCCAGGTGACGCGAACTAACACCTCTGGGGTGTCATCGACGCGCATATTCGTTCCCGTTGGCCCCAAATGCCTAGAAAGGGCTCCGAAGACCGCCCGAGGCGGAGGGGCAGCCGGCGCTAGGACCACGCCCGGGCTGGTATGGCGAGGTGGACCTCGCGGCCCGAATATAGAAGCGCCCCATACGTCCTGGGGCTAGTGAGGGAGAGCGGCGGACTCCGGTCCTGTGCGAGCGCCGAAAGCCGGGGACTGCAGCCTTGGAATTGCTGCGCCCACACAGAAGGCTCCCAGCCCGTAGACGCGGGTGTTCGGTGGCGGCCCGGAGGCGAAATGGGAAGCACCCGGGTTGCGCTTCAAGTTGTAACGATCATCGGTTCCGGTTCCAGAACCACACAAGCAAAATGCTTCTGAAAGGAACAACAGCATTCCACACTATAACAACTCCCTCCTCATATCATCTGTGAAGGATTTAACTGCAATAGAGACACTCGCTTTATGGCTCCGCCAAAGCGGAGAATGGACTGGATTTAGATGGCCGGAGGGACATGAGGATAGGGCGTCTCTTTATGCCGACGACCTTTTGATCCATCTGGGTGACCCGATACGAACCTGCCCTATAGCGACGCAGCTGCTTGTTCGCTTCGGCGAATTTAGCGGGTTGTAACTGGAGCAAGTCTGTCCTCTTCCTGGTGAAAGGCAGTACACAAGCCATTCCCCAAGACTGCCCGTACAAAGTAGAATCAGTCGGATTCCGATATCTGGGGATTTGGGTATCTGAGGACTTGACTCGTTACACATCCCATAATCTCCAACCAATCATGGACTGTTTTAGAGACGATGTCCGCCAATGGAAACTGCTCCCGTTGACACTTATAGGCAGAGCCGCCCTCTTTAAAATGATTACCCTGCCCAGATTTCTTTATGTGTTACAGAATGCCCCGCTTGAAATCCAAGACTCCGAATTCAACCGCCTCGACAATCTCCTTAGAGAACTCATATGGGGAGGAGGTCAACCCTGCATTGCACTAGCCACACTGCAGAGATCAATCTGGGAGGGAGGAATCAGCATGCCCCGCCCCCGAGTATACTACTGGGCCTTGCAACTAGCTGTGGTCAATGACCTACTACACGGGGACCGGGAGCTACCACACAAAGGCCGAAATAGCAGCTCTGCATGATACAGAGACACTTCACTTGCTCTATCAGCCCCTGGGAAAACCCTCCCCACAAACAACGGCAGCACACGTTACCATGGCCAAAGACAAGATCGCTACTACACAACCCCAGTGGTACAACAGTAACCTGAAGGAGCTTGTTAAACTTAGGCCATGGTCCAAATGGGAGAAGGCCGCTATCACCAAGATCGGGGACGTCCTGGAGGGCGGGGAAATCGCTTCATTCGCAACTCTGCAACTAAAGTTCCAGATCCCAACAACTGAACAATATTACTATACTCTGTTGGCTCATGCTCTACAAATACATATTCAGTCGGACTCTGCCATTCCCGAAAGTACACCCATAGAACGCAACATACTCCCGGCTTACATCCCCACCAAATGCACCTCTATATTGTATAACGCCATGGCCTCATTTGCCACCCTGGAACTTCCTCACTTTAAGTCCAAATGGGAGGAAGACGTGGGAAGCATAGACCCGGAGGACTGGATCCAAATCCTAATGCACCCCAGGGAAATTGCAATCTCTTCCAGGCTCCGCCTGGTGCAACTGAAAATCCTACATAGAAAAGATTATCCTAGGACCATGATATATAGATGGGGGCAAGTCCCAAACCCGAACTGCCTCCAATGTGGGAGGGAAACTGGAACATTCATACACATCCTTTGGAAATGCCCCCCGAATCCAGACTTTCTGGGGTGAATGCTGTGGGGAGCTGTCCAGAACACTGGGTCGAAACATCGCACTAGACCCCAAAATTTTGCTGTTGGGTAAACCCGATGAAAACACTGCAAATAAATGGGAGGGACTGCTCCTAGCAACGGCTGCAGGACTGATGAAACGTAACATCGCACAGAAATGGGGTGCTCCGGAATCCCCGACACTGGATCAGTGGGCAGACGACATGGACACTTGTGCAATGTTGGAACATAGAATCTACAAGGCACGGGTCTGCCACACCAAAGCTTCCAAAATCTGGGGGAAGTGGGAGGTACACGATTCCCGGTAACTACTAACAGTTGGCGGGAATGCGCACTGCGAACACATGAGGCTGGCTAAAGAGGGGACTAATCGGACTCTAACCATACTTTATTATTGATTTATTCTTCGAATGCACAAGTTTTGTTTGTTTATTTTTATGATTTTGTTTCTCTGCTTGTTTGTTAATTATGATGGTTGTAGAAATCAAAATATATTATTATAAAAAAAGAACCTTGACACAACCTTCTAGTTTAGTTAAGTGCAAGGAACAGATTTAAAGACACAGGACGTGGACTATTCATTTACACAGACATTCTGAAGACACCCTTAGTATTTTAGTTGAGGCAGGGAAACCCCACTTAGAGCTAGGGAAAGTTTGTTTTTCTCTTTATTTTATTGACTAATGAAAGTCTATAGCTATCATCATGCCACCTGTGTATCAGTCTCCTGCTTCTGCACCCGTCTAGTAGCCAGGAGGTAAAATACCAGTTAAAAGCAGGTTCTGGAACTTTTCGTTGTCTTTCCTTGAGATGTCATTCTACAAGGTCAAGTCCCCAAAAGCATGTCCAAAGACCGGTGAGAATACATTAAGAACCTTACGCTTAAAAGCAGAACCAACTAGGGTGTTTGGACACCTGCAGAAAACTCCAACTTTGTCTCTATATACCCTGCGCACGGTTTACTTTACGACAACCCACACAGTTTTTTTAGATTTCCCTAGAACATATAGGCGTTCCACCTTAGGTCTACTAATTAAATCACTCTGTTTAAAAACCAAAATCAGTGTCACATTTGTCATCACTTTGCCTTACGACATTAATTCACTGGAGATCACTACAGATTTTCTTACACAAAAGGATTCTGACAGTTTTAAAGATTTCTGCTAAGGCAGTTATGGGATTGGACCGAATACAATGTAACAGAGCAAGGGATGCAGTTTGTGGGTGTTGGGTGGGGGGGGGGGGAATACTCACAACAAGCACTTGAATGTAGTATTTTGGACAGCGGACCGAGTTTCTGGACAGCGAGGCAATATCTGGTCACTGGTCACAGCGCACCTCAGCTGGATAAAGCGAGTAGCAAGGCAAGCAGGTAGTACTGGATAATCCCAATGAGGATTCAGCCACCTTTACCCTTTCTCCCTGAGTTATTGGGATTTTTAGTGGGGTTTTTCTGGGTTAATGGTCCTGCCTGGATAGGGTCAGCTATGCTCTGGCCTGGCAGTGGAATGTGGAATCTTGCAGGATGAATATGTAATGTCTGGATACGCAGTAGCTGGAAAATTCAGAAGAGTGTGTCCCTTGTCTCTGTGAGTCTCTACCTTTTATAAGGCAGGTGACATCACAGAATTTACAATGGGGCAGATCTTTGGCTTGACATTCCTCTATTGGTCAGGGTTTACTGTTACCGCCTTCCTGTCAGTCGGTTGGACTTCAGGGACACGATATCCGTTTTATGGGGTATGCTTACAAGGTCCATGGCCCTCCCACAGTTTTTAGCCAAAATCAGTTATGGCATAAATTGCATATTTTTACAGTTATAGCACTTTCGAAAATCACATATGCAAATGGCATATTTCACAAAGAGCATGGCATTCCAACTCCTAAGTTTGTACGGTCTCCTTTAGCCCTTCTAATAATCTTTCACAATTTTTAGCTGGAACCGTCTCACCTAAAATTCGACAATTTTACAAGTGTGTACCTAGTATCACAAAGCATGTATACTTTTCCCATGATCTACATTTTTCTGCTGTTTGCGTCCCCCACATGATAGGGAAAGCCACAATGTCTTGTTTTAATGCCACCACAATTACATTTAAACTGTTAAACTGTCATATTACTGCGGTTTGGGGTTGCAGACATAAAAGACTTAAAGTTTATTAATTCACAACAGTCTTTTGCCCCAAATGGGCCAGCATCGTCCTCCAAATAATGGCATTTTTTTTTCAACCCACAGCCAACTGTCAGGCACTAGCCCTGTGTTGCTGTGGATTTGTCTTTGAAAATCCTCAGTTTGAGTGGAGGGGAGGTGCTGCTAAAAAGTCACACCTATGTGTCCCAGAAATCGATTGTACCTGGCTGGAGCACTGCCACAGAGTCTGACGAGGGTGCGCAAGCCACCACCCTTGACTATTCATATGCCCCGGGGGCTAGTCCACTTGAAGGGAGGCAAATCCTGTTCCCAGGAAGCAAAGTCCTTTGACGCCAGGCCAAGAAAAAACTGTGGCTGTGGCTTTAGCAAATGTATTTATTTCCTAAACCAGAAAGCAAAACTGTTAGAATTAAATACCCGAAATAGGTTTTAAAAAAACCCCCGCCCCCCCCCCCCATCACCTTTCTATGCAAGGACAGACATTTCCTTGTTTGTAAAGAAAAACACCATTTTACACGTGGTTAATTTTCCTTTGCTGTCACTTCACAATGTGGTTTTCTCTTACACCTAGCTTCTAAACATTATTTGTAGCTCTAGTCAATTTCTCATACACAGAAATCTGTTCAAGGCAAGGGTTCACTGAAATTGACATAAGCACAGAGAGATAGGGCTTCTTGTAAAGAGTTTAGCTGATATTTTGTTGCAAAAAGTCAAGCGTTTTTACAGCTTGGAAGTTCTTTGTTATTTCACAGATCTTGCCTGACACAGCCTGTCATTCAGTGAGAAATGCCCGCTTTTGTGGGAGCACAACCTGAATATATGTGGACATAGCTGGGTCTCACTGAAACATAACTGGGTACTGTTGAATTGGTGGAAAAGAGCACCAGGGCGCAGTCATTTTAAATGTAAAATATTTCCTTTTTCAATGGGAAATTTTGAGCTAGCAGCATAGCAGCGCTGCTTTTCAATTCTTTTCTTTGGTGTACATAAGGAAAACACTTGCAGCCTTTCTCGGGGTGTTCCATTTCGCACCATATATGCTTGGCAAAGACATTGCAGCCATTATTTCGGTGACTGCAAACGCAGTTTTGGTACAATGCAATGGTGCTCAACAGAGCCAGCGCAGCCATTCTGCTGGTACTGCTGTAAAATGCAGTTTGGTGATGTAGGGGAGTTCTGCTGGGTGGATAAATGTACCCCGCAATGCCCTTCAACCTGTCCTAGCACCCACGTGTACACTGCCCAGTAATGATTACAATGACCCTCATCCAATATACTACCTACAGCCACAGTGCCACCACGTCACCCACCAATCCCCCACACTCAGTGGTTGCATCACCTAACTCCACTACCCCCTCACTTTCCCAGCATCACTTTTCTTCTGCATTCATTACAAAGAATATAGCATCGTCCGACAAGTCCATCTAGGGACCATTTTGTCTCCACGACGAGTCTGTGACAGTCGAGGTACTTTAGAAAGAGGGGGAGCAGTCATAACACAATATGATGGTCTTCAATACAACCTACAGGACAGTGTGTCATAGTTGGGTAAAAACACTACTAATAAGAGGTTGGGAGGATTGCTGGGCAATGTTTTTGGATGAATTACAGAATGAGGATAGGTTAGGGTGCACAACACCCTTAGAAGGGAACCCCATCACCCCTAGAAGGAGCACATTTTTTATTTGTATTTGATATATTTATATCACGTACTTAGCTGACTAAACCGCATCTAGGTGCAGGTGCCGCATCTAGGTGCAGGCTATACAATGTTCCACCTTCTGATCAAAGTTGATACGTCACAAGAACAAACAGCCCCTATTACTGAAAAAGAAATATTTTCAGGGATTTCCTAAAAGCCAGAAGAGATGTCAACTTGCACAGCGATAGTGGGCGAAAGTTCCACAACCAGAGCCCATCGACAGAAAAACCTCTGTTGCCTCTGGACACACAACTGGTGAATGGAATATTCACAAGGTAATTTACGGGTCGAACGGAGAACAGGAGTCAGCCGATGATGAGAAATCTTATTAACCAAATAAGGGGGCGCTCAATCATTCATGCACTTGAACCCCCAGTAAAGGATTAGTAAATCTATTCTCTGCTCGACAGGTAGCCAGCAGAGGGCTAATCAGGCTGCTGAAACAGGGGCCATTTGAGTAAGCTTAGAGAGAAGTATGATGGCTGCATTTAGGGCATTTTGTAATCCAAGCTGCTTTTGCGGAATACCGGCTAGAAAGTGGATTGTGTAGTATGAAGGAATCATGAAGCAAGACAGATTCAAAGTTAAACCAAAAATGGTTTATTCACTTGAATGTTAGGCTGGTTGAAGGCCTACCTTGCCCTATGCCAAGGTGGGATTTCCCTACCTAAAGGAACTAAGGATAGTCTGAGTCAGTAAATTCAACTTAAAGGTCTGTGTCCAAAACCTATACTTGCCCTCGCAACTAAAGCTAAACAATGTATAGGGAAGACATACAACAGGAAACAGTGTTCCAAATAAAGTTCTGAGCTTCTTCCAGCTCCTGGCTTATTTTCCATCTCACCTTCCCCAAGTTTAAGACAATTCCACAAAGTCTTGGGGTTCCCTTCCCCAAGAAGGCAAAAGTTCCAAAAAGGGGCCTCGAGGTTCCCTATCTCAAGATAACCACAAAATTCATAAGGTCTCAGGTTTCCCTTCCCCAAAACGTCAGCTTGTTCAGCTTGCCAACTTGCACTTAAGTCTCAGTCTCTCAATATTCAAAACCAGATCCAGGTCAACTTTACACTCCTTCTGGTTTCTTGACAGTTCATACAGATTGCCTTCTTCTACTTCACTTCAGCAACCTTTCATAAACTTGGATTTGGTCTCTGTATGGTTCCTTGGCTTTCACAGATAGGGTAACAAGGTCTAGGCGCAGTTGTCGGACCACACGGTCCACCCATTACAGGTTATGCAACCGGTAACCCTAGGCTTTCTAGCCTAGAAAGGTTCTTCTGAAATGGCACCTGTGTTCTGTTCACATGCATTTGGCCTTCTCCTTACCAGCCTTTTAAATTTGCCACAATGTGTTTTCCTCTTTGCCAGTCTCTTGACTTTGCCACAGTGTGCTCTTTGATACAGTTCAATTCGTGGTGCTCTTTCTTTCACCACGTTGCTTTCACACTATTCAGCAATATTCAATCTTTGCTTTGTGCTGCATTTCATCAGATTCAGTCTTTGCTTTCAATAAATTGTATGTGTACTTCACACAAACCGGTCATCTGTTCCATCAGTTTGTCAAAAGATTTAATTTAGTTTGGTATTCAATAATTCTGAGCTTTTACTCTGTTGCTCACAGTTCAATTTTATTCCTCTTTCTCTGCACACCCAGTTGCTTTGGGTTCACTATATTTTGCATATCATCATTTGTTCATTCAGCATTCACTTTTTCTCTGACAGACCCCATGAGCGCCCCGGTTTGAGAGTTTCCTTCTTGTGCACACCCCAGTCCCTGGCGTCTCCTCCAGGTGGCTGCGATCGCACTTCACTCCATTCTCTGTGGATTGCCGGCAGCTCTGCTTGCTTCCTGTGAACGCTGCCGGTAGCTTGCAGCTATTGGATTTCTTCCTTGCTCGCAGCTACTAATATGGACACCCAACCAATGATGGCTCCCACTGCTGTGGCCCTCTCAAAGCTCCCCGAGGCCGGCTCCACAGCTCCTTCGGATACTTGCCGGCACCCTGGCTTCCCAGCAGGACCATACACGGCCGCCTCCTTCTACACAGGATTCTTCCCACAGGCTCGCAACGCATAGCCCGGCTTCTCTCATGCTGGTCTCTCCGTTCTCCTCGTCAGCTCCACCTTTTATACACCTGCAATCAATTGACAGGCTGCAGGTGTGAATCCTCAGGTTCAATTGCGTGACCATAGTTAGTGGAATACTGTTGACATGCCAGACCCTTCCAACAGTCTGCAGGCTTACCAGCTGGAGCAAACAAAAAGAATATACAGATTGTATAATTGCTCTGACCTGATGTTCACAACCCAAGTTCGACTGCCAAATACATCCTAAATTCTTGACCTTAACTGCAACAGTCACAGAGAGACCAAATAGACATGGGGGAGTAATCGATTTAGGCTCACCAATTAAGGTCCAAACAAGATAGCTTATTAGTAGTCATTCACTGAGCTACTTCAGCAGTGCATTGTACTATGCAGTGACTTACCGATTTGCTGACCTTCATATATATTTGGGTGTTGTCTGCATAGGAATGGTAGCAGAGACTGCATTTCCTAATAATTTGCATAAGAAGTTGCATATAGATATTACTAACAATGAGTATAAGAACCTTGAGGAACTTTGCAGGATAATGGAAAAGAAGAGATATAGCTGTAAGATTTTAATACAATAGAAAACATTTTAGGGCATTTTTTTCCCAACATTTTTATTATTTTTGAAGACACCAGCGACCTCTGACAATCTACCAAGCATAGTATCTGAATCTACAGTGTCAAATGCCACTAATCAGTCTAACATGATCAGTAGTGTCAATTCACATTTATCAGAATTGTTTTAATATGTCATCCCACACTGAGATCAGCGCCGTCTGTCCCGTTAAGAGGGACCGAATACAGACTGAAAAGTATCCAGGGTTTGCAATTTATCCACATGTGCTTAAAATTGAAGTGTAACTACTTTCTCCAATATTTTTGCTGGCCAGGGCAATCCAGCTATGGGTGGGTACTTCTGTAACATTTGGCTCCAAAGAGGGTTTTTTTTAACATGCGTACCCGGTCATGAAAATTCCTGCACCTGAGGGATTCCATACTGCGCTGTGCACGTGGCATGGACACCAGATCAGCAAATGGTCCTATTAAGGAAGCATTTCCACCACTCTATACAAACCCTAGAAGGTTTGTTAGGCAACTAGAAAGCATTATAGATCCCCATAACCCTACCACTGCAGATCTGACAGAATTTCTTAAACAAATCATTACCCCAGAGCAGTTATAAGCGGTAAGAACAAAGGCGGAATGTCCCCAAAACCTTAAAAGATCCATTCATAGGGAACACTGCCGGAACAGAACGGAGGCTGGATATGACATGTATTGCCCTTAAAAGCAGTAAATACAGGATGTAATAAAATAACTGCCAATGGCCAAAACACATTGGTCAAAGGAGGTGTCATTAAGGCAAGACAAAGGGGAACATCCAGAAGATATTCTGGACAGAACAATAGCTACCCTGAAAGAACATTCCAATATTGAAGAGGTCACTAATGGAGCACCTAAAGCGATAGCACAATATTTTGTTGCCGATATCCTCCCTCCAACTAAAAATGATGTAGAAAAGGCAGTTATTGACTGGAAATGTAAAAATGCACCATAAATCATGCCAACAGTGGTACATTTGTAGTTTATATTTAGAAAACATATCAGAACACAAACTGCTCACCGCTGAAGTGCACGTGGATTGAATGAACACACCAGGTGTATTTTGCGTGGTGGGTACTCCAGGTTTCCCAACGGCAGCAGGTCAGATTGTTGATCAGTGTTTGAATGCCACCAATTTTTTATTTTTTTATTTTATTTGTATATGGTTTTATTAAACCTTTACAAAAAGTATGGAGAATAGAAGATTTACAATACATACACATATTTCATACAAAGTAGAAATGTACAACAAGGCAAGATAAATATCAGCCGTAAGCAGTCATCATACAGAGAAACAATGGCTTATTTTAAGCAGACCAGTAAAACAGCACAGAGAAAAACAAGCAGAAGAACAGAACGGGCAACTAATGGCAAGAATGACCCATGTTTATACATGACCAAACAATGTATCTAGAGTGGTCCAATTGAAGGTAAAGTATAAAGCCGGACAATACCAATCCCTCTCGCGTATTTTGAATACATAGGCAACGTTGCCATACCAACTCGGTGGGTAGGCCCAGATACAGAACCTTCAGTGCACTCAAACAAGGAGTCTCTTACAGTATTGAGTTGCGTACAAAACAAGACGAGGTGTTTAGCCGTTTCAGGGACTAACTGGCAAAATCTACAAAGGCTATCTTCCACCTTGATTTGTTTGACGCAATTTAATGTCCAAGGTTGGAAGAATATTCCAGCGCAATCTTAGCAGTGCATGTCGATGATTTTGATTTGCCAAAATTGTGAGTATCTGAGAGAGAGACCCTCTTTTCTTATGTTCGTGTGATAGATGGATCATAGAATTATATGATTGAAAACAGTCAATGGTGAAACACCAATCATAGTCCTGAAATTTCTTTTTAGTTTTCATTGGATTGGTTGTTAGTGGTTCTAGATCAGAATCAATGTTCTGAAGAATTGTTTCACACGTTTTGCAGAAATTAGTTAAGAAGCCAGAATGTTCAATATTCTTTCCAACAAGTTCATATAAGGTGTTAGGAATTTGGACCTTGAAGTTTCGCATAGAGCGTGAGCATCCTCCAATGGACACGAGACTTTAGAGAGACATAGCCTAATTCATACCGAATTGCAGACAAAGGGACAGCATTTGGTAGGAGAAGAACCAGTCTCCAAATGGCACCTTCGATCGCATCAAGTTTAGAGACGTTAACACCGTACGTAACTCCAAGCCGTATGTCAGTTTGGGGGCTATTTTCCCTTCAAAGAAGAGGAGGGCTGGTTTAATCGAGAATCTACCGTATTTGCAGTCGATTTTAAGGATCTTGTTTTCCAGTGCCTTAGCTTTGTTTAGAAGCATATCTATCTACCCTCTCGAGCCCCTACTTGCACCAACATAATAGCCAAGATAGGTGAAGCTGTTGGAGTGGGTACCCTCGCCCCGCCCACCCCCACAGGTTCCAGAAATTGCTAATTTTCCTATGAGATCCTTTGGCTAGAGCAATGATTTTAGTTTTGGAGGGATTGATGGTCAAACCATTTATCTTGGCATAGTTGGCAAAAACATCCAGAAGACGCTGGAGCCCCACCTTAGTTGAATCAAATAACAGAAAATCATCCGCATAAGCCAACTATACAATCTTAGCGGAACCCAGTCTTGGAGCTATTAAGCCCTCCTTATTTAAGTGTTCAGCTGTGTCAGAAACTGTTACGCTCACATGGTATCCACGGGGACGCCACCCAGCCAGTTGGTCGCTGGTGCCCTTCTCAATGATTCCCTGGTGCGGTTCTCAGTGGAATTTCGCCTGGAAATGAAGAATATGTTTAGGACTGGGCGACCAAGGTAAGCTTTCCCCCACCTCCCTTGTGATTTCAGCCCCTCCGGGTTCTCTGCTCACCTTGTTATCGAAGTTGGTGGGCTCGCCGTCCTGCTTTCTGGGCAGGGGCGCGTTGTCTTTCGTGGGCGCATGCGGTCCAGTTACTTCACTGACAGCGGTCCAAGTAATGTCTTTCAGGTAGGTCTTATTGCGATTTATGGCGTTTTTATCCTTGCATGCCTTTTCTCTGTTCGATAATGTCTCTTGAAATCCCTTAGCTGCGTGGAGTCTGCTTGGTGAACTGGGTAGGCTGGTTCTCGCCGGTAAATGATGGCGCACTATGATGCGGTAATTAGGCGCTTTGCGCAGCGATGTCTTGTCTTCACTGACCCGTTTTCTCTTTTTCGTAGGTTGCGGTGTGCTCCAAGCGCGGATGGAGTTCCGGAGCTATACCGGTCGAACAACCACCAGCCAGATAAGTCTCTAAGCAATTTGTGGTTGAAATGTCTCTACTACCTTCTTTAATGTCTTTCTTCCTTTCTCGGGTCCTTCGATCTGGGCGGTGAACCATCCAAACGGAGCTGCCCAGGAGCTGTGAACATTGAGGGATGGAGATAAGATTCTGCTGCTAACGATGTTTTTTTCTGCAGGTCCAGATCTTGCCAGGCTCATGAGAAGCTGGACACTGAGCATCACGTTGCTAGTAGCAAAGTAACGCGAAGCGTGTTGTGTTGTTCGGGTGTGGTTTAAATAGCCTCTGCAAAGTAGTCCAGGTAAAGTAGTCCCTAGGCCACCACACCCAAAACACTATACCACATAGCTTGGTTCTAGGAATCAAGCTATGTGGATGCCTCCATGTTGGCTGAAAGCCTGAATAAAGTAGTTCCGTAAGATGTTGTCTTTCCCCGTTTATGAGCATGGCGCCAAAGGTGCCAGGACTGGCCCCAAGAGGGCCTGTGAAGCGGATGCCAGGCCTTATTTGCGGTCCGAAGTCCGATTCCACCTGGCCAATGGGCTTGCCAGTGGGGATCAGGGCTGAGGGTCGTGACAGAAACGTACTGGTTGAACACCCATGGGGCTAGGACACACCCCTGTCTAACCCCACAGAAAGTACGAACAACGGCTGACATAATCCCCTTTTGGTTTAAGCGTATTCTAACACCAGTGTTGTTATAGATCCCCTCCAAAAGACGCAATAATCCCCTTGGTAGGCCCCAAAATGCTAGCTTACGCCACAGCCTTTCGCGGTCAACGTAGTCAAAGGCTGCCGAGAGGTCCACAGAGGCCACAAAAACAGGGCCCCTGTCACTACTCCAGGCAGCATCCTGAATGCATTTGACCACAATTCCGTTGATGTTGGTGGAATAGAATTTACGAAAACCAGTTTGGAACAGCCTCGGAGGATAACAGTTTTTTTCCCAGTTCTTAAGATGTGAAAGGATTAAGGCAGAGAAGATTTTACAATCTGCGTCTATCAGCGCAATGGGCCCATAATGTTTTGGGTTGGACCTGCTGCAAGATTTAAAGATCGGAATGTCATTTGCAAGGGACCAGGAATTTGGGCATGCTCCAGATTGGAGGATGTCTCTAAACTCAAGGCATAAGAGATTGGCCCATAATTTAGGGTCAGCCTTAAATGTGTTGTTGGTTAGCCCATTAGGGACTGGTGCTCTAGATCTTTTAAATATTAAGACCAAAACAGTGTCAATCTCAATGGGGGGTGAGGGGGAGGGGAGGGCTCCCATTTAAGGAAGGGGCTTATAGGTGTACAGTCTATAAAGTTATCGTCCCCCTGCAATGGTTTAAGGGCAAATCTATTGGCATAGAAATCCAGCCAGCCTTGTTCCAAGATCGGATTTAATAAGGCAATAGCCGGGTCAGTGTCTTGTCCATTAACAATGGACAAAAATGCGTCCACATTCGCCTTAATGAGGACCTGAAGCATTAATTCGGCATCCTGTTGTAAAATCCAATGCTTAACTGATTTACAAAGATTTTTATACACTTTTTGGTCTTTCTAATGAGGCCAACTCATATAGTCACATCGAGATGAAATAGTCAGTCTCCTAAGGACTTTGTTCCTGGTAGTTTTGGCCAAAGCTAAATCTGGGTTGTAGCAATGAGTATGCCGATCAACAGGGGCCTAACACACAGATTGTTTCCCCAGTTCATCTACCGATGCCCTTACAAGGGACATGACAGCTGCAGTATTAAAAAGGTGGCCATTTTCCAGTCGTATGTAGTTTGATTAAGCTTAGCCCTCAAATTAAGGTTGAGGGTATTATTATTTTTTGGAGTCCAACGGACAGCGTGCCAGATGAATCAGGTATAACCTGTAACTGGGTCTGCAGGGTCCCATGAAGATAGTTTAACTAAAGGTGGCCGTTTGAAATCCCTATGAATAACTGGAACGATCATGGTATTCTAACAGCAAGCATCTATTGCATAGGTAGTCGTCGACAAAGATATAATCAAGCATGGAAGTAGAATCTCCACACCGCCAGGTGTGCCAGGTGGTGTTGTCAATTTGAGATTGTAGATAGCCTACCAGGCGTTGTAGACCTATGTTGCCCAACCCCGCATACCATATATAGCCCCCTTTTTTTCTTAGAGCAGCATAGATTCACCATGTTTATGTCACAGATTTCCCATGGGGATTTCTCAAATACACAATAACAGTTTAATCAAGTGCAACGGTTTCTTATTGGAAGTATGATTACGTTGTTGTCCCTGTATAGTGTCCACAGGTAGACTTTGGGGACCTTTTAGATTTAGATTTGCACCTTGCAATTTATGAGTATCAAGTTGCAAGGGCCTGGAAGATGGTTTATGAAGCCGATCCACCAAGTCTCTTATGCCTGCCGAAATAGATGGATATGAAGATACTGGAGGTATATTGTCTGCCTGGAACTTCCCACACCCTATCCCCAAGTCCAGAGGGGGTGCAGGGATCAGGGAATGATTAGGACGATCATTCACAAAAGAGGTAACCTGAGGGGAGCCCCAGATTGAGAATGGTTGACCAGGCTTTACATCGGCACATCGTTGAGCGCTTGTAGAGCTTTTGGACTGGTCCACAGTGGGTGGTACAAGGACTTCTTCAAAGGTCCTGGATTTACCAGGGCCACATCCCCGATGCAAAGCCGGGGTGGATAACAGCGATGCAGTCGGGGGGGGGTGGGCAAGAAGGGCATCTGAACCAGTATTCTTCAAAGTATCCAAGAGATTGTCTGTGTTATACATTTGCGGAATGTGAAGAGAATGCGCTTTAACTGGAGTAAGAATGTCAGTTTGGACGGTAGAGTCGACCAATTTAGGTTTCAATGCGGTGGCTACGGGGTTCCCCAGCCCCTCTGGGATAGACCCTAATTTTTTTTTTTTTTATAAATGTATTTATTGTTTTTCAAACCAGGTACAACACTCAACACATCCAACTCCCCCCTCCCCTCCCAACATCCCAGGGCAACAACTTCTTCTTACAGGTGGAGCTACTCATCCCCGAAATATGTCCGGAACTCTTATATTATGTGGACACCATTGTACCATGTAATCTGACTGAAGGTAGTCCAGTACGGTTCCCCCATTCCTTTTCGAATGTGCCACCCGTCCCTTGGATTGCATGGTCACCTTTTCCATTGTCATTTGTGCCCAGACCTTCTGAAGCCATGTAAATATCAGAGGGGAGTCTTTCTTCTTCCAATTGTGGGCTATTGCTGTCCATGCCGCTATCAGCAGTGCCACTATGCTTCTCCATTGTGGATTTTTATATTTCCTAGTTGTATTGTCTTTCATTCCCAACAGCCATACCCCTGCTCCCCATTGATCCACCTCCTGGAACATTTTCCCCATCTCTGCCTTTACTTCTCCCCAGAAGTTTTTAGCCCCCTTGCAGTCCCACCAGATGTGCCTCCATGTTCCCACCTTCTCACATCCTCTCCAACACCGATTAGACATATGTGGGAACATCTTATGCAGTCTTTCAGGGGTATAGTGCCACTGGGATACAATTTTTACCCACATTTCCCTTGTTTGTGCCAAGCGGGTCAGTTTGGGGATCTGGGTCCAGAGCTCCACCCATTGGTGCCTCCTTGGTGCCTCCCCAAGAGTGATCCCCCACTTGGTCATATATGCCCATTTCAATGCTTCATCCTGGGAGTTAATAAAAGAGTATAGCGTCGATACCCATTTCTTCGCCCCTGAGTTATTGATAACATAAGTTTCGAAAGGGGTAAGATTTCTGGTAGCAGCTTTCGTAATCTCAGGCGTCTTAAGCCAGTGCCTAAGTTGCGCATATTTCAGCTTGTCACCCTCCGCGAGGCGCAGATGTGACCTACATTCCCCAAATGTTCTAATTTCCTTGCCCACAAACATTTCCCCAATTTTTGTGCACCCCGCCATTTCCCATTTCTCGAACGCCCCTGGCTCCATCCGAGGGAGAATTGAGGGTTCCGACATATTGGAGTAAAGGGGCCCTCCACTGATGATAAAGTGCCCTTCTGGGTTTGAATATCCCATGTCTCCAGAGTAGACCTCATGATTTCACTTATGCTGAGATTGGGGTGTCTGTGCCTCTTGGCTTTCCATAACAATTCCACCAGAGGGGTTCTAGCCACTGCTCTATCTTGTTTCACCCATATGTGAGGTGGATCCTCCCCCATCCACTCCCGCAACACCCTAAGTTGTGCCGCCTGGTAGTATTTTTGGAAATGTGGTAATGCCATCCCCCTTTCCCATATAGGTGCAGTCATGGCCCCTCTAGCAATTCTCGGGGTTTCCCCTTCCATATGAAAGTCGTGACCGCTTTGTTGAGCGCTTTGAAGAAGGATCTCAGGACCCTAATGGGGAGTGCTTGGAAGTAGTAAAGCAACCTTGGTAGGATGGTCATCTTGATCGATTGAATTCTTCCCCACCACGATATAAGGAGTGGGTTCCATCTCTCCAGGTCCCTCTTTATGTGCCTCAGGAGTAGGGGGAAGTTCCCATCATACAGCAGACCCACCCTATGTGTCATTGTAATTCCCAAATATTTTATCCATCTTCTGCTGCTTTTAGACCCATCTCCGATGCCACCTTGCCCAATTCCTCCCGATATCCTGCCAGTATCATTATTTCCGACTTACTCCTATTCACTTTGAGCCCTGAGATGTCCCCGTACCGCTCGAATTCCCCCATAACTGCCACCAGTGACCTCCGCGGATCCTCCAGTGCCAATAACATGTCATCCGCATATGCGATTACTTTATGTTGGATTCCCGCCATGTCGATCCTTTTAATGTGTACGGACTCCCCGATTTTTATTAGGAGAGGCTCCAGGAAGATGGCATATAGGAGCAGCGACAGAGGGCATCCCTGCTTGGTTCCCCTTGAGATCATGACTTTCCCCGATACCTCGCCATTTATAGCCATCCTGCTGGAGGGGGAGTTATAGTTGGCCTTGACCATAGCTACAGATTCTGCTGAACCCTCACCAGTACCTTGTGGAGTCCCGCAAGGCTCTTGCGTGTCCCCGACACTTCACAATATATTCACTAAACCACTCTTTGATATCCTTGACGCTCTGGGTGTCACGTATACTAATTACGCGGATGACACCCAGATACTCATTCCTATCTCGGGTGACTACGTAACTGACAGTACCACCCTTAATGAAATCTACTCAGTAATACAAGCATGGATGGCACACCATGGACTGTGTCTCAATGACGAAAAAACAGAGTTAATCATCCTGGGTACTCATGCCAAACTTAAAAATCTCAACCCCTCATTCAAAGCCTTTACCATAGATGGTAACCTCATCCCTGTGTCAAATAACACTAAAACTCTTGGTATCTACATTGATGCCACCTTATCCTTCTACAAACAAACCAATGCAGTAGCTTCCTCAGCCGCATACACCTGCAAGCTGATCACAGCATGTAGACCGTTCATCTCCACACCCAATTGCATTACTCTGGATAGAGCACTAGTCCTTTCCAAATTAGACTACTGCAACGCCCTTTACCTGGGCACTAGTCACAAAAACATCAACAAATTGCAAGTAGTCCAAAACAATGCCATTAGGGCTGCCCTCAACATCCCCAAAAAAGCACACATATCCGAGACCAGACGTAAATTACGCTGGCTCCCTGTCGAGCACAGGATAGCTCTTAAATAATTGGCCCTCCTATACAAAGTCAGGGCCAACCTTGCCCCAGCATACCTCACAAACCAACTTACACCCCACACCTCCTCAAGACCACTCAGGGCAGCACAAACTAATATCATGACTATACCGCGATTCAAACTTCATAACTCAGGTGGAGCCAGCTTCCCTGTTCAAGCTTCCAAATTATGGAACACTATCCCCGCGCCTTTGCGTGCAGAATCCTCATTCAACCTGTTCAAACATAACACGAGATGTTGGCTTCACAATTTGGACTCTTCGACAGCCTATCCCCCGGATCCGAGCACGCTAGACTGATGCCGGCACACTATGTAATTTATGTATATTTGTGTGCACTTGCAACACTATGATTGTACCTTCTGTAACTGTAACGTGACCACTGTTGACTGCTTTTATTGTAACTGTAACCAGATCTAACTTACGCGCCCTTATGCCCACGGGCCTGGCTGCGCTTTACAAATAAAATAAATGACAAATGACAAATTGATCCCCAAACCCCATGTTTTTTAGTATCTTAAGCAGCAGAGACCACTCCACCCGGTCAAATGCTTTTTCAGCGTCTATTGCTAGTAATACTGCCGGAGTATTTGTGATGCCTATTTTTTCCACCAGATGAGTGATCCGTCTGGATTTATCATGTGTTTGCCTTCCCAGTATAAAGCCGGATTGGTCTGTGTGTATCATATTTGGGAGGAGCGGAGACAGTCTTGCCGCCAACATTTTGGTGTAGATCTTAGCATCAAGCTTTATCAGGGATATAGGCAGGTACGACGCTGGATATGTCGGATCCTTCCCTGGTTTATGAAAGATTAACACCTTGGCTTCATTCATGGTTGGTGCAAGATTCCCGCTCTCCTTTAAGGAGTTCATGAGCCTAGTTAGAAAGGGGGTTAGGGTGACCACGTATTTTTTGTAGAAGAGAGCCGTAAAGCCATCAGGGCCGGGTGCTTTGGTTAACGGATCTTCTTCTATTGCCTTCTTCACCTCTTCCTCCCCTATAGGTCTCTCTAGGGCCGACCTGTGTGCATCCGAGATTCGAGGCATCGGGAGGGTCTGTAAGTAGTTGTCCTGTGCATTCCCGTCTGGGGCGCTCATAGTATATAGCCTTTGATAGAATTCCCTGAAAGCTTCCCCCATATCTCGTGTGCCCGTCATAGGCTCCCCCTCTCATTTCTAATTTTTTTTAAAAAATCGCCATATCTTTCTGTTTTACCCCGAGTTGCCGAGCTAGGAGTTTGTCAACTTTGTTGGCCTCGATATAGTATCTATGTTTGAGATGAATTAATGATTTCTCCGCCCCCTTAGTACACAGCAATTCCAGTTGGCCCTGTGCGCGTTTCAGGGATTTTTTTCGTGCACGTGTGGGCTGACTCAGGAGTTTTCCTTGTATATCCTCCACTATGGCTTCCAGCTTTTTTTCCCCATCCATACCTCTGCTTGTCTTTTGTTACCTTTAGGGCGATCATTTTCCCTCGGATCACTGCTTTAAATGCCTCCTACACCGTCCCCAGGGGGACTTCCCCCCCCCCCACCCCCTGTGTCGTTTTGTTCAAAATATTCCTCCACCATGTATCTAAGTGATTCCCCCAAAACAGAATCCTGGAGTATGTCATGGGGAAGTCTCCACTTCCAAAGCCCGTTCTTCCCTTCTGACAGATCTAGATCAACAACGGGGCATGATCTGACAATGAAATTGACCCTTTGTCGATCCCCTTGATCTTACCCAATAGGCCCACTGAGGTCCAGAAGTAATCTATCCTAGACCTGGAATTGTGGACATGCGAAAAATATGTGAATCCCCTCTGGTCCCCCTTAAGTTCTTTCCACACATCACACAGGGCCAACTGCTCCATTTGTTGCTAAAGCCTTTCCGATGGTGCTCCTATTCCATGGAGGCCACCCGTGCTTCTATCTGCCTGTGGATGCCAAGCCATATTGAGGTCTCCCCCAGTATTACCTCCCCCTTTGCATAGTCTTCCAACCTCCTTAAAGTGTCCCTCAAAAAGCCGTCCTGGCCCACATTAGGGGCATATATAGAGGCTAAGGTAATGTGGTGACCCTCTAGCACCACATTGGGGAAGGCATATCTTCCTTCCTCATCTATGTGGGTATCCACCAGGACGGGGTTCCACCCTTCCTTGATCGCTATTATCACTCCTGCCCGCTTTTCGGGTGCGTTTGCCTGTGCCCAAATTCTATAACCCCTTATGCGTATTTTCTGCTTGTCCTTAGCTATAATATGCGTTTCTTGAAGTAAGAGAACCTCCACTTTCTCCCTCTTAATCAAATGCTCCAACTTTTTCCTCTTCACCGGGTGATTGAGGCCCCTGAGATTGTATGTTATAAACCGGATTTGCCCCATTTAGTTATGTTCTTGCCCAATGTCTTAGAGTCCACCTATATTCAAAGCTTGCCCTCCCCTCCCTCCCCCCAAACTCCCCCCCCCTTAACAAGAAACATTAAACCGTGCAACTGTCCCCCGAGTGGGGCACGGGTTCCTATGGAAGCTTGGGCGTTGCGCCCCTCGCCCCCTGCCCATCATGACCTCGGGGGAAAAATTGCGGGGAATCCTAAACCCCCGCATTTCCATGTGACCTTACTGGATTCCAAGGCCTTAATCCCGCCCCAGGCCGCTTTTTCAATAGATTCAGATTCTGCCTGAGACTCCACCATGCTGGCCCTGTGATGCATGCCCCGCCGGGTAAAAGTCAGGGAGCCATCCCCTTTGCACTCAACCCCGCCGTTCCATCTACCGCGAAATCTTGCAGCTTTCCTTTCCTTTATTCTTCTTGCCTTGACCGACGGTTTCCCATCTTCCCGGCCTCCTTTGTAGTTCTTTCCTTGCTTTGAGATCTCCTTCATCCTCCCCTTCAGACTGCAGTCCCATCATGCTGAGACCGTCTTCCCATGACATTACTCTTCTCTGCTTGCCTTCCCATGAGAAAAACGACCAAAAGGGAATGTCCATTTATATCTTATTTGCCTCTCCACCAAGGCTTTGACTAGGGGGACCATCACTCTCCTCTTTTGTAGTTTTACCAGGGCCAGGTCCTGATATAACTGAATTTCTTCCCCATTCATGCGGATGTGATGCATCTCCCTCGCTGTTCTCAGGATTTGCTCTTTTTGAGGATATGACGATAAGGCCACCAGCACATCGAGGCCTCGCTCCTGGAGCTCCTGATCTCTTGGGACCCACCCTGTGCACTCTGTCTATCCCCACCTCCTCCACATCTTGTACCTCCAGCATGTCTCTGAAGACCTCTTTAACCGCCTTCTTGAGATCCTCATCTTGAACCGACTCTGCCATATTCTTTATGCGAATGTTGGATCTCTGCGAGCGGTTCTCCAAGTCCTCGCATTGGATCTCCAGATTATGCGTAAGCCTTACCAGATGCTCCTGGGTCTCACTAATTTGTTGAGTTTCCTCTTCCATACTTTGAACCCCTCTTTCAAGTGAGTCCGTTCTCTCCTCCAAGCTGGCCATATCCCGTTTCAAGTCTTGGACCGTCTGCTTCAGATCATCCTTCAACTTTGCAAATTGTTCCTGGACTGTAGACATACATTTCTCCTGAAGTTCAGCGGACCACATCTGCATATCATCCCTTGATGGCATTTGGGGATGAGACCCGTGGGCATTGCCTTCACTTTGGGGAAGGTAATCAAGCCCCTTCCCTCCGACTTGGGTCAAGCTGTCTGTTGCCCACATCTGAAGGATGTTAGCAACCTGTTTCGCAATCTGCGCCGCCTGCTGATTTGAGCCCCTTTTCCCCTTGGTTTTCGACATGGTCCCTTTGGAGTTATTGGGTTACTTGCAGTTTCGCTGGAGTAGTCCCCTCTTGTCACTGCCAACCACCAAAATCACAACCGTCGCCAGTTCCTTGCCGTTTGGGAAATAGGTGGTTTAGAGATCTTTTACCAGTGTTGCCTGGAGCGCAGCTGCCTGCCCCCAAGAGGACCTTAATGTGCTTTACTCAATACCCCCGCTGCGTGATCCTTAAGGGGGGCTGGGGGGGCTCGCCACCCTGTCTGTCCACTTATTACTGCCCAATGACTCCCTGGTTTTTGGGTTCTCTTGAAGGTTCTGGGCTTACTGTAGACCATCCAGCGCCGGTTTGCCCTCTCGCTCCATGCACCGACTCTCCTCCGCTACTGCTGGGGGGACTGACGCCTCACCCCCGGAACGTCGCATCCATCTCACCCCGAACTCCGCCGCGGCTTCTTCTCGGGGGGGGGGGGGGGAGCCAGACCCCCAGACCACCTTCCTCCCGATTCTTTAGCCCTTTACGTTAAACCTCACACATGGGGCTCTCACCTTAGGTTACCGATCGCCCCCGCTCCAGAGCCCTCGGTCATCCCACGCTCTCCTCACAAACTGTCCTTCTTGTGTCTGGGGGCTCCGTGTGTTGTCACCGAGCCCCGCCGTCCCCTCCCAGTGTGCGGGGGACACTTCGAACACCGCTCGCGGGCACGCCTCCACTCCGGCACTCAGCTCCTCCTGTCCCCGATACTTCAAGGATCCAGGATCAGGGTCCTCGTCCCGCCGTATCTTCTTGGGCCCGCCTCCTCGGTCCCCGCTCCCCCGGGCGGGATCTCTCCTCTCTCCACCTGCGCCACCGGCCGTCAGCGCAGCACGTTCCGGAGGGGGAGGGGCAGACTCAGCTCCTCCGCGTACCGAGTCCCCACCGCACGCAAACGCTCTGATCTGTTCGCCTCACTGTGCACCGGGGGCCCGCATCGGTGAGGGGTAATTTCCACCCTTCAGTAAATCAGCAAATCTTCCCTAGTATTGCTTCATTGGGGCGGCCTGGACGAGGAGCGCGCTTATTCGCGCCCCATCACCCCGGCGGCCATCTTGGAATCAAAGACCCTAAAACTGATTTAAATAAAAAGAGTGCAGGAGTTTTAGCAAACAGTAAGTTAGGGCGCTTTGCAGCCATTTTCTGCTTAATTGATTGCGGTTTGCGTGGTGCCGAATTTATTTTAGGGGCTCTGATTTTGGAGATTCCTTCCTGGGTGGTGGCATCAACAGCAGTTTGAACTTGGCTAGATGTAGAGTTCGAATTGGAGGTATTCTGTAGAGAATTAACTGTAGGAGGAGTAGCCCTGATGAGGGGGCAATCAAGGGCTTCTCCCTTAGGTGGCATCTGTAATAAGGCTGTAGTAGGGACTTCCGAAGTGGCCACATTGTCCGAGATTTCTATTATCTCAGAAGTTGATGGAGTGTTTGCCCGGCCGTAAAGGCGGTTGGACCACCATATGGGGCTGGCAACTGGCCCTGCGCAGTGAGTTTCTGGGACAATTCAGTTCCAATCCAATCCACTTTGTTGGTTAATTCTACAAGAATTTCGGTGCCAATACAGTCAATTTTAGAGTTGAGTTATTAGTCTTTGAGAATTTTTTTGCTCTGCCCACATGTCATACAAGTCAACAAATGAGCTGAGCACCACATTCAAGGTTGAAACTGTCGGATGGGTAAGACGGATATGTTCATCCAGATCTTTAAGAGTATGATGCAATCTCGGTGAATTCTCATGCCTCTGATGTTCGTCCCACGAACTTACATCCACCGCGGGATTTACTTTATTTGCATCTATTCCTTCAATCGTGTTTGCAAGAGTTTCACCAGCAGAGGGCAGGTCCATGGCTCTGACTGCGCAATCATACTCGTATCAGTAATATTATTGTTGCCGCCAAACAAAGCCTGGGTAGTCATAGCTGAATGGTCCAGCATAGCATTACCTCTAAAGGCTTTGGGCAGTTTAATTTCCATACTTGTAGAGGTTGCTTTCAGGATATAATTAACCATAAATGTTTGTCCCAGAATAGGCTGGATTGATTTTTGTTGTTTGGGGGTTTTTGGGTGCAATTTCCCATTGGGGATAGCAGGAATAGTGAATGCACCTACAATCTCAGAATTGTGGATCAGCGCTTTGTGAGTAGGCGCCATTGGACAATGCTCATTATGGATTGACAGTATTTGCTTGGCTGTAGAAAAGGTAGATAACAGACCTTTTTGAATCATAGAAATTTGCGAAGGCAGTAGCAGAGCACAGAGAGAAGTTGAAGATGTTAAATGGCCAATGGAGGGTGACCAGCACTTAGCCCCAGCTGGGGGTGGCTGGCCATTAGCCACCGGATCCGACAGGATGGCATCCGGGTACATTGAAGATCCCTTTTGGCTTCGTAATCCAGAACTCATGTTAGAAGAATGGAATAAACCTTAGGGCAGTCAATAGAGATGAAAATAGGACCAGACCATCAGATCAAATGACTCGTAGTAACACAGTGGTGGAATAAGAGCCCTGCAGTCTCTGGGATGGTTTAAAGAAAAAAAAAGCCCAAGACTAGTTCATATAGCGCCAAGTCGTTAGGAGGTAGACAAGCGTAACCAGATCAAAGGGTTCGCAGTAATGAGAGCATCAGTGCGGACCCCGCAATCTCTGGTATTTATTTTATTTGCATTTTTGTAAGCGCACTTGCAGCCCGTGAGCAACGAGGCGCTGTTACAGGAATATGTACAAACTTTTGATTAAGGTTACAGATGTCTATTAGTTACAGAAGGCATAGACATTGTGCGATACAGAGAAAAACAAGGTTACATGCAGAAGCATATAAACCGTGGTTAGGTATACAGCCTGCATAAAGAGAATAAGTCTCTAGATAAAGAGTTTGGTTTTGATGGCTTTCCGGAAGGCTTGATGAGAGTCTATCATTCTTAGGTGAGAGGGAAGTGCATTCCAGTGGGTGGCTGCTAGATTCTCCAGCGCAGGCTTTTCGGGTTTTGGGCGTGATGATCATGTTGGAATAGCACTTCCCGAGTGGTCTGGTGGCGGTGTGCTTTGTGATTCGCTGAGCAAGGTATGGAGGAGCAAGCTCATGGAGGCACTTATGCATGATGGCCAGGGTTTTGAACACAATCCTCTCTTTGACAGGGAGCCAGTGGGCCTGCCTTCTAACTTCAGATATGTGATCTTTCCTGGAGGTTCCTGTGGCTGCCCTAAGGGCGTTATTTTGGACAAGCTGGAGTTTTGTTAAATTTTTGCAAGATGTCCCTAGGAGTAGGGCATTGCAGTAATCAAGCCTTGAACCAATTATTGCCATGGCAATTGTGAGGCAGTTCTGGCGTGAGAGCTAGGGTCTGGAGAGATGAGGACAGGCAGAGGTGCTTACCGAGAGCAAGAGCACACAGTGTATAAGAGCTCAGAATCAATAGAGCTTTACCAGTCTACGTGTCTTCTTTTCTCAGTTAAGCGAGTGCGCAATAGATGCGCCTCGTAGGATGGATAGTAATCTCAAAATATCCTGACTGTGAAAAGGGCCAATTACGGCCAGGAATGAACAGGTTTCTCAGTGTTTTAGTGGTTAGACTTACAGAGTACCGACATCCAGCAGCCGTCCACGCCGAACAGCCAAACAGCACCAGCGCTTCTTCCACCAGGGCTTACGCCGCAAGGGCGACTGTGCGGGAGATTTGAAGATCCCAACAATGTCACGTGCCACCAATTCAATGGGGGAGCCCAAACGGTCCCTTTAGGAATGGCTCCACCCCCCGACTGGTCCGTTCCAGGACTTGCAAATTGATTTTGCCCCCATGTCACCATCTGTTAACTCATGTACCAACCTCCTTGTGGCGGAGGACTTATTCAGCATTTCGGTCGAAGCTTATCCCGGCAAGTGAGATGATGCTCAGACAGTAGCTAAGTGCTTTGTTAATGTTAAAGGTATTTATCTTGCGCACCTTCACCAACTGAGTTGGTCTCCAGGCGCATCTGTAACAAAAGGGTGCGGGGGGGTTTTAGTCGGGTGAAGGAGTAGGAAAGTGAGAAGAGTGGTCTGCTGTTGGCAGCTTCAGTTCGGTTTTCACCATGCGCTGAGCTTTGGCTTAAGGATCGATCAGAGCGAGACTTCATGTAGTTTAGGTGTTTGTTGTTGTTGCTGTGTGGTGAAGTCTGTGCAGTTTGCTCGGCAAGAGATGGTTGTGTGGGTTTTTGGGTGAATTAGGTAAGCAGAGATTTGAAGTTGGGTTAGTGGGTTGTATGTCCTGGTTCTCGACAGTCTTGTTCTATTTAGGTGGCATACCTGTGAGTACGCTTAGTAGCTGGTTACGTTTCTTGGCCATCTAACCGTTAGATTAGATGTCACGGTGCGTTCTTGGTTGTGTTGTATGGATCGTAGGTTGGTGACTGGTTAGGTCTAGTCTTCCCCTTCTGGTGTTGGTGCTGTGGATTGGCCGCCCCCTTAATTTCCCATGCTGTCTATTTTGACGGTGGTTTGATTTGAGCAGTTTCCTCAATAGTAAGTGGTTTCCTGTGTTGTGTATATTCTTCGGAAAGTCATTCCATATTTTTGGTGAGAGAAAGATGATGCTCAGACAGAAGCTAAGTGCTTTGTGATGAATCCGATGTGATCACTTCTTTCCCCAAGGTAACCTCTCCCCATGTGGCCAGGGGACGGCATCCACTACCTGATGCTGACCCTGTGGGTGGCTAAATGAGGGAGGATCACTTGGAGAGAGGTGACCCTCAAGGGAGAGACATGACCTCTTTGTGGAAAGACACATATCCCCCCCCATTCTCCTTTAGGGATGTTCCCTCCATTCCTCAGGCCTTTATTGCACCACTCATCCACGTAACAGAGTAATACATTCATTACGTAGACGAGGAAGAGGCAAGGAGCAGCAACGATTACTCCAAGAATAATCTCATACCAGCTTCCTCAACAACACAAAGAATCATCCATCAACTACTCAGACGTGGAACAGAGAAAGAATAGTAAATATCATCAAGGCAAGGAAACCTATGCCGCAGTCTAGTCTTTGGAAGCTATCAGACTGGGAAGGTCAAAACCCAAGCAGCCGATAGCAATGAGAGAGAGCTGCAGACGCTGAGCTGCGCTGTTACCTGCACAAGCACCGGCTGGAACACTGGGGTAGAAGACGCCGTGGGAAACACTACCGGAGCTAATCCGCCCAGCAGGAGAAGAAACCGCAGCGCAGAGGACACACTGCCCCAGAGAGAAAGGCAGCAGAAACCAAAAACTGGCACGGCCGAGGCACAGCGGATGACAAATCCCGCACCAAGCCCACAATCCGAAGAGAGGCGCAAGAGACACTTGGAGCACCCGTAAACCCAAGGAAGCGGAAAGGGGTATTGGGTTTATTGAACGTGTACACTGCTTTGAAGTAGCTATCCGTAAGCAAAGTGAAGTATCTGAAGAAGTTATAAAAGACCCATAAGCTATTCCACAAACGGATTGTTGAACCTGCATCTTAAAAAGGGCCAGAAAAAGAAAACTAAGTAAAACTTGAGACAGGGGCAAAAGCCCAATATACGACCAGTGTCCTAAACAACGGATGAGAGGATGTGGATAAAGGGGCAGCAGCAGCCACTTACCCTGCTTCGGAAGGTGCCCCCAGCCCCCTCCCCCCCACCCCCCCATCTACCCATGCTGTACTCGCTGGCATTGACCATCTCCCCTGCGCCACGTAACACATAGTGAATACATAGAACAGTCTCTATGTATCTACATAACCCGCTTTGTCCCTTGTTCCTTACCACTGCTCCAAGCAGATTTACCGCTGTTAATAACACTGCAACTCCTGGCCCAGCAGTGTTAACCGTACCTCACCTTGCCAGAGATTCGCTCTCAGTGAGCCGCCGACAGTCCACATTGTTCGCACTGCAATTCTTTTTTATTTTTATTTTTTTTAAACGCACATACTGTCCCTTGTGCAACTTTGGTTCCGATGCACTGATCCCGTGCACTAGCGTTGCGATATGGAGAAGTGCGCCGTTGCTCCTACTCTAGCGGTCTCAAAGCTCCATACCGCTACCGCTTCCTAATTACGACGCACAGCCTAAGTACTGATGAAGAAACCAAAGGTCCTTTTTTTAACGTTCTTCAACATCGATCTGCTCACTGTGTGAATACTGCATTCCATCCAACCGCCATCGCCTCACACACTGGGGCAATGTCATCACTAGAGAATCAGACAGCAGACCCTGCGGAGGACCCTACTGCCAACAACTTCTGGCATTGTGGGCATGGCGCCAGCTCCCCTCTGGCACTCCCGCAGGACAGAAGTGCTTTCTTCACCTCGGCTGCCTCCCCAGACTGGCGCTCCACAATCACCACCCACAGCTGCGGGTATGACAGCCTATGGGTCGGCCATGTACACAGACCCCACTTTTGACCAATTCCTTTCCCTGGGCATCACTTCACCCGCAATTCTTGGAGTTGGTGCAACATTAACTGCAGATCCCTATGGTTTTGATGGCTCTTGCTACTAAGAGGGTTGCTGTGTCCCTTTCCACTGGGTCTTTAGATGTGGGAGCAGCCCCCCCCCTTCTCTTCAACGGGGCAATTAATGAGCGCAGCTGCTTTTTCCCCAATTGCATTTTCCTTTGCTCTGGTTCTCTGCCTGAGCAGTTCAAGACTCCCTACGATCAGGGGTTAACTTGTCTTTCCTTCTCTCTGTAGCGCGGGAGTTCAGGCTCCCCCTTTTTTTCAGGCTGTGGTTCTCCTGTTGGGCATCAACACCCCCTATTCCTTGCTGAGGTATTGCAGCTCCCCCTTTTTTCTGCTTGGGGTACAAGAACGCAGCAGCTCCCCTTTTCTTGGCCATGGGTGATGGGATTTACTTATGTGGGGGCAGTGGTTCTACTCCTTCTCTGCACCCCCATAGCAGCCAGGTCACCTTAATCTTCATGCTTATGCCACGCAGGTGCGTTTCTTGCCTTAAAGAAGACCAACACGTCGCCAGTGTAGAAAAGTACGTTCCTTAGGACACAACAGATAAGTTCCACAGGTTAGCTTTATTTCAGTCACATTAAGATGACAAGTATGAACCACTGGCTTCCATCACCCAGACTGGGGCTCTCCAACTGACATCCAGTGGAACATTCACTACAGGCATTCATTGCTGCACTCACAGCTAAACATTCTCTCACGCACACCAACATGTTCTCATACATTACCAAGCACATGCATTCACACCAAGCGCAATACAACAATTACCTTCAGGATTGCCCTAATAGTATTCACCCAAAACGGAAAGGCCTCGGGTAGCATAGTCGACGAGAACCAAGTTGTAGCGACGTCCTGATTTTGAGGGTTCCAATGAACCGATCACATCCATGCCAATATGTCGAAAAGGTACCTCAATGATAGGTACCAGTTGCAGCGGGGCTTTGAATACAATGTATGAGGAGGTCTTCTGACACACTGGGCAACAGATGCTGAACTGTTTGATTTCCATGTAGACCCCGGGTCGGTAGAACCGGCACAGAAGTGTTGTCAGGGACTTCTCCAATCCCAAATGTCCCACTGTCAAATTTTAATGTGGCAATTCTAAAACTGCCTTCCGAAACCGACGTGGTACCAGGAGTTGATGGTAATTAATATTGTCCCCTCAGGGATTAACATCAACTCTATATAAGAGCCCATTCTTTTCTATGAAGTGAGGAGTCTAGAGAGCGACTCTCCTGGAATACCAGGTTTCTTCAGGCTTGCTCCAAGGGGGTGTGGGGGGGGGGGGGGGGGTCAGTCCTTTGTGCTTCTGCCAATTGGACGGAAGCAGGTCCTGGGGTCCCGTTGGAGCTCTCCGATCCTCTTGCAGCACGGTCATTTAACCAAATCCAGCTTCTCCACGTTCAAACCTGTCCCAATGTTCCGGCCGTCAGTTGTGCTATGGATTGTCCAGGTAGTCCCCATGATTGTCCCGATCAATCACTCCTACCCCTAACTCGAGGAAATGTTTGAGCCAGACTGGATTTTGAGGCTACTATCCCATAGGTCCCCTCCGGTAACCATCTATATTCTGGTACGTCTTCGAGGGTACGATGACCTTGGTCCCCATAAAGATCACATCCGGCAGCACACAGGGTTACCAGCGGGAGGAGTCAAGCTGCATTGGTTACCCTTTGGACTTGCAACATTTGGATGTGGGTTGACACTCTGTATCAGGGCCTGAAGCAACCCACGATGACACCACATGCAACGGGGTGTCCTGTCACTAATAACTACACCGACTTCTGGAAAGTCCAAGGGGCATTTATTTACAAACTTAATAGTCAGAATGGCTGCTTCTGGTTTTGATTCTAAGGGTCTGTGAATGACTGGCGCTAGGGCCGTCCCTTTCCTTTAACTTCCCCGGGCCTGGGACCCACCTACCAGACCCAGATGTTCCTACCGGGTTGTTAGTTTACAAACAATAAGTAACAGCCATCTGTTCTTTTAACTATAGGCGTTTTCCCTAACATGCTGGCTCTCTGTCTCCCTAGGGAACGTCTAACTTTCCCTCTCCTATCATTGGTTAGTCTCTCTGGAAATAGGAAATGGTGCCTTTGTTCACCAAGCATCACGCTCACACCTTTCACAACCTCTCACGTCTGACCCTTTACTATACTGAACTAACTGTTCTCCTCCCACCACATTACTATCCCTCCAATCTCTCTCTGCCTTTCCACCTTCATCCTTTGATTGCCTTTACTTTCTCACTCCTGTTCCTTCTACCACTGATATCTCCAACGTACTCCTCTTCCCGTTTATTCTTCTCCCTCTCACTCCACCTCCTTCTATGACTACCATGTTGTCTTGCTTCCAAGGCGAGCATGTTGCCGCTGAGCTATCCTCCCGGGACAGGGAGGTGCAAAAGGCCCTCTGAAAATCCCAGATGCTGTAGTGGTGTGGCCGACTTCCTTCTTCCCATCTTCATTACTACTGGCCTGCCTTTTAAAAAAACTCTTCTGGGACCAGTAATGGTACTTTTTTTGTTGTTGATTCTACCACATACCTTGATTTTATTCATTTTTAATTGCAATATATTTTGGGGTCGGTCAGTAGATACTAGTATTGCTGCTTAAAGAGAAGCATGCCTTTTGCACCTTGTTTCTTGCATCTTCTTTTTCTACCCTTCTAGCCCTTGTAATGTATATGGTCTCTTCCCAGTTCCTGTTGGAGCGCGTAAAAACCCCAACTCTCTCAACTTTGTTCCTGCTGTGTGGCTTCTTCCACTTTACCATCTACCAAAAGGGACTGGGAATACCTAGGCTTCACTCAGCTCAAGTGTCACTGTCAAAGATGCTTATCCCCTTAATTCTGCCTACCGTCGACCCAGGCCCCAGTTTGCTTCTTCAACAGTGAGGAGTGTAAAACTGTCTACCGAGGCGCATTGCTTCTTTTGTTCCTTGCTGAGCCCAGATTTAGAGAACGGCAAACCAAAAACGACTTCTTGGAAGCCAATTCAAAGGCTGCCTGAGGAGACAGGTATAGCCATAAGAGGTGTGGATACAGTGCCGTCAGAACCAGGAGCCCCGATTAGGGTCATTAAGGAATCCCATCTGCTCAGGACCCCTCCACGCACGACAGTCAGGCGTTCCTCAGTTACCCATTGATAAAGGAAAATGGGTGTCTTACTGTTCCAAAATGAAAGACTTTGGCAGAACATGTGTTGCAAAACTGGGCTGGGAGTCTCAAATTCTGGCAAGACAGGAGGCTCCTATTATGCATTACAAAAAGTTTGAAAAACAGAACTAAACAGAGTTCAATGTCAATGTAAGGGAGACTCCTCAAGCCATCATGGAGGACAGGTCATGCCCTGCAGGAGACCAATGAGCAGGGACCCTCCTCTATTTAAGTCCTTTACTCCAATCCCAACTCCTCTTTCTTTGCTGCTAACACCAAAGCTAAGTCACTCCTAATTTAGTTGTGCCTTGCATGTTCGTCAGTAGTAGGCCTCGATAGTATATTGGCTTTAAATTGTGTAAATGTATTTGGTATATGTTGGTACCTTTTATTTTGTAAGAAAAATGCGTTTCTTCTTTGGTATCATTGTGTATGGGAGGCCGCGTGCGGCGGTTACTTTTTTATTAATGGGTTTTTGTGTACAAGGTTAGCGCTGGGTATTAAGAAAGTTTTAAATAACTATGAATGTCTTTTAAATGAATTTAGGTCGTGCGCCCCTTTTTCACTTAGCACTTATGTGGAGCGTATCAACAGCGCATGGGCCGCTGTAATCCTTTTCACTTCGTTGCCGCCCTCTATGTCCCGGCGCACTCCGGTCTGTCAGAAACATCTGTTCAGACCCAGCGTGCGTGAGCGCTGTAATGCGTCTTCTCTTTTCAGTTGGGCGTTGGCGCCCTCCATGTCTCGACGCGTGCCAGTCTGATGGAATCTTTCGCTTCAGACCCGGTGCGCAAGGGAGACTTATGATTCGAATTCTGTGGCACAGTTAGTAAGTGTTGTGGCTTGTGCCTTAAAGGTTGGGGGTTCGAGCCAATCCTCCAATTTTAAAATTATGAAAGTGTTGTGAAAACCAATTACAATTTTCAGTGATGTCATCTTTGATGTCCTGGGTGTTAGTCTTAGCAATGCACATAGATGGTGCGAGTTATGGTTGCTTAGCTTACTATAATGGGGTACTGTTCACAGTGCAACCAAACACCACTGAAGTATAACATTCTTTAGTGAATTTTGTTTTACTGAATGTACATGTATATGTATGGCAGGGAAGGAAAAGTAAGGGGCTAAACAAGTGATGTTGTCATTGATGTCATCATTGACATTTGAGAAGACATCTTTCATGTTCTGGGTGTTAGTGTTAGCAGTGCAGAGGGGTGGTGGCAGGGTTGGGGCTTAGTTTACCATAACTGTCGAATTTCAGGGGTTTTTCGGTTTTAAGCATAAAGGGGAGGAGGAAAGTTTTACAGGTTTTTGTTAGGGTAACTTAACCATAACGTCCCCTTAACAAAGTCTTTTTTTGTAGGGAATTGTATAGGTTTTTGGAAGGTGGAACTCAAGCATAAAATTGTGGCAATGAAGTTGTTGAGCAGAATATAGACTGTAATCATGTGATTTTGAGAGATGTAGTATAATGTACGTACTTGACATACATTTAACATAGAACATACAGAACCCCCTCCCTATTGATATTGGAAAGGGACGGACTGAGCGCCTGTTTGCAGACGGGGTTGGACAGGATCAACATTACCCAAAGAGGCGGGGGGTAGCTGAAAATGTACTATTGTCTTACGCAAAAAAGTGTGCAACGTAGAAGAAGAACAGAAAGATATAAGTAAATATGGAAATCTTAAGCCGGGAAAAGAAAACAACACATTCAATAACCATGTAGAATGAATAGAATGAAATGGATGGTACCATAAAAATAAAAAAAAAAAATTTAAAAAAACTGGCCAGCCTGGAACGACAGTGGACGGACGCAGTAGGACGAAGGGACATTACAGCAAAAGAGTGAGTGAGTGCAGGTCTTTTTTTATATGGATGAGGTTTTTTTTTTTGTATGAGGTGCAGAAATAATAATTTCTTTCTGTTGTTTTGACTCAGAAATGGCTAGTACTTTGGAGTGGCTGGAGGAGTATTTCCCGCATGGGGAAATGTCTGAAGACATCGACAATAATGGTACACATTGCTCTGCATATGCAAAATAGTTACCTGTATTTTAGAGGCATTCAACCAGGAAATAAAAGAAGAAAGGGCAACACACGAGACAGAAGATGATAGGATAAAAAGGATAGAGGAGAAAATGGACATATTGAACGAGAATTTTAAATGTTTACGGGAGTTTGTGGAGGACTGTGTGAGAGGAATAGTTCGTCATCATTGCCCCACCTGCATCTGCCCTGCTTCTCCATTCCCTAGTGAACCATCCCCAAACCTTGGACAGGAAAGCAGACGGATGAAATATCCATCCCTTCTTCCCCTCACAAATCTTCTCCTCATCCCGTGTTGAATCCCAATTCCCCCATATTTGTTTCAGTGTCCGCTTCCCCCGCTATTTCTTTAGAATGATGTGTGTTTCAATTTTTTTGTACAGTAGTTTTAGAGAAAGAGTTTGTGTGTAGAATTATTTTTTAAAAAGACGTAAAATGTTCGTGAACAGCGCGCCTGTTCGACCTATCCGCAAGCAATGGAATGTGGGCGCTGTAAAGGCAGTAAACCTACACTTACTAATGTGAAGTAAGATGGATGTGATGTGCGAGTGCACCATCTGTTGAAATTGTGCTACATAAAGAGAAAGGGGTGTCCAAAGGATATAGTACTTCGCCATACCGCTTGGAAACGAGATGATACATGTACGTAGAACACACCAGAAGTCCGGAATGGGTGTAAATGAGCAAAATGGGAGTGTGCGAAGGATAGTATAGCGGTCCGTATCGGGCGCAGCCAAAATGGTGCCGTCCGTAGAACAGGCGCAGTGGCGGCAAGTTTGTAGGCAAACAAAATGGAGTTATCCTAAGGACACTGGAACTGTCCGTACAGTGAACATAGCATGCGTGCACATGCGCAGTACAAGCCTAAGTATAGCGAACATCGCGCCTGTTCCTAACTGTCCATCTCACTTGTGTCGCACTTTGAAGAACCCGAACACTGTTCGTAGGACACTTGTGCGCATGCGCACGTTTGATTCTTTGCATTTGCTGTCCAGGGGACTGTCATTACTGGCGCGGATGTGTTGAGGACGTCATCTTGTGACCGCATCCACGCTGAGCGTGGGGACCGATTTGCACGGTTGGTGTGCCTCTGCAACAATACAAAAGAACTTGTAAACACAAGGCAAAGTATTGTAGAGTGTAAAAATGTAATTTCACACATCTCAGACAATAGCGCACGTCAGGACTTGCTGTGTAAAATTTGTGTACCACTTTGTAGGCATGAAGACGGTCACGAGGCACACCCCTGCACCCCTACAAAAGGCCACACACCCCGAGCGCATCTTCATTGTCCTTCTAGCTATAGCAGATTGAGGTGTGCTGCCTTTACTGCTGTAGTGACCAAAAGGAAACTAATTGGTATGGCTTCCATGGCTGCTGTTGGGTCATTAGCCTCTGCACCACCCGAAACCCGCAACCACCATCACCACACCAAGGGTCTGCAGAGAGATATAGGGGTGAGGATGTAGAGATCGAGGAAGAAGAGGAGGAAGCCAATGAAGTGGAGAAACTCTGCACTAGGAGCACTCGGCGGGAGTCGTGGGTGTGCCAGTTGTTTTCCGTTTATGGGAAAGTACCAAAAGTACGTGCGAACATGTTGAAGTGTAACCAGTGCGAGGTGGTGCCGAGTCATGGGAGATTTGGTGCGTACAGTTTTGGTACAACAACCATGAAGCAACACCTCACTTCGTTCCACACTGCGGACATTCGCAAGGTGGTGCCATGTGAAGAGCGTAGTCGCTTGAGTTCCTCCACAGCATCCTCGGTATCCGATCCTCCCACCACAAGAGACACTCCTGTGGGGGAGCGCCTCCCTCCAGCTGCCTCACAAGCCATTCGCAATGCTGTTGACCCTTACCTTTCAAAAGGTGACAGTAGTGTGCACGTATTGTGACGCAGTACTCTGCAGGGGGTAGAGTTTTCGAAGTGCTTTTGAGGCTGCAGTCAAAGAGCACCAGAGGATCTGCTCCTTACCTAAATAAAGCTCACCCTAAATCTTTCTCTGTTCAGTTGCCCTTTTTTATCCCCGTGGCTGGTGTCCTTTCCTTACCCTCCTTTGGCCTCTTCTAGTGTGCCGTGTGCTGTTAAGCAATGAACGTAAAAACAACAAAAATTACAGAAAAGGCTCTTTTCAGAGCCACCTTTCTTAGTATAAGAATAGAACTATGAAGGGCCGGTCGTAGACCCCTGCAGAGTTCTGAAAAAGTTTGCGGACAGTTGTAGGGGGAAAAAAAAGGGAGGGTGCAAGTGGAGCAAACGCAATAAAGTGTACGTTGGGAGTAAGTGGCGGCTCTGAAAAGAGCCTTTCGGTGGTGTGTTGTGTGGGTCAAAAACAGTGGATTGGGGAAAACGGATTGTCAGATAGGTTAGCGTGATTGCAAAAGAGGTTGCAATGCATTTTGTACATTGCGAAGAAAAATCTGATTGCCAGCATATGTGAGGTGGACTCCATCTCTGCGGAAAATGAAAGTGCTGCGAAACAAAATGTTTTCATTATGGATAGAGGACATGCCAACATCTCTTAAAAAGGCACACACAGCCTTATTCACATTGCGTCTCGCTTTCTCCATTTGTGGGCCAAACGCAGAAGAACGCAGCCATATTGGTCTTTGT
This sequence comes from Ambystoma mexicanum, assembly GCF_040938575.1. Lineage (NCBI taxonomy): Eukaryota > Metazoa > Chordata > Amphibia > Caudata > Ambystomatidae > Ambystoma > Ambystoma mexicanum. Next base: position 509,808,387 of record NC_090927.1, on the reverse strand, counting down.
GCAATACGGGAAAAAAGTATTTCACAATTTGGAAACATGTCCATGAGCTTTGCGAGTCCTTCCTTCATTGCAAAATGCAAAGAAATTCCAGATAAATGGACTAAACGGTTTCCTCCGCAATGAATGATCAGTATATCTGGAGGATGCTCTGTCAGTAAAGTAACACAGCGAGGTACCAAGTCCAGCCATCTCATGCCATGCACGCCATGCCAGTGCACTTCCGCATGAGGAAATCTGAGATTTGTAGATAAACTGCAGCTTTCTGCATGCACCTTCAACCAATGTATCCATGAGTCTCCCAAAATCCAGATAATCTGTTTTCCAGCATGGAAAGCCATGGCTGTGTGGTCTCCTGTGAGGGAGAAGACGGTCTTACTAAAGTACGTCATCAGAACACACCTACTGAACTTTATGGACCAATCCCTAGCTCCGCTCATTCTCATTTACATGCGGCTCCACCCTTGAATCCCCGGTGGTGATATGTGCTGGCTGCTAACTACCGCCATGTTCGCGGACATGTACAGGATCAGAGCGTGACGACGGTACATTAAAATACTATTCCCCTTTTTCCCCCTTTAAGGTAGGCTCTGAAAAGAGCAGTTTTTGTTTTATTTTTGGCCAGATACCGTACAGACATCTGGTATTTTATGTATTTTTTATTTTTTGTCCTTGCTTTACTCTTGCAAACATTACAGAAACTTCTCTAAAGCAAGCCTTACGTTCCAAAAGAACATCAGATTTCCCAAAGAAGATAGCGCAACACCATCTCCTTCAAAGTAATCCGCATTGCTTGGAGCAATGTTATCGTGGCTGCAAAAAAACATACCAGCTCGTTGCAAGAATGCCGCGATTGATGATACACCGCCTGATGCTTTGATCTGGACAAAAAACAGAAGTGTTGTTCCATTGTACTCTCGGGAGTAAAGCAGAAAAAAATTACTTTCGTTGTTGGGAAGATGGTCACGAGTGCTTCAACCAACTGTGCCAAATCTGCCAACAAAGTACGTGAAGTCACGTATCCCAAATGACAAGCACCGTAGTGCAAAATTAGCACATGCGGAGTGGTCCTTCTACGCATGCCTCTACAAATTTGCAGAATTGCTGCAGCATTGGCATCAGGGTCAGCGCTCCACACCACCTTCACTCCTCTCACATCGAAATGGTGTGCCACATGCCTACTCTCGGCATAGAGTTGTAAGCCTTGCACAAAAATTTCTCCAAGCATCAAAACCTTGACCCTCTCCACCTTCAGTGTGCGCACCGTCTTTCGACACAAAAGAGTAATGTGAACATCTGATTGGCTGATGCCTACAGTCGCCTTTCCATGCAGGATTTGCTGTAGAAACCCGTATGTGACACGCCCTACCAGAGGACAAGCGTTGCCTACGTGTGGCACGTAACTCTTACCAGTCCTTCCACCCTTTCTACAGCGGTACCAAAGCGAGTCCCTCATTGGACACAACTAAGCGGTCGCACAGTCATCCACCAATCACATAGAACATCGCTAATTTTAACTCCCGTCATCAACATTGCGCACTTCAGAATTACTGTCCATAATTCTGAATGGAAGTCGCATCCCACTGCAAAGCACTTACATCACAAGCTACTGTGCAAGGATTGCGAATTTCTACGTACAGCTCCATGCATGTCCACATGCATGTGTATAGAGTACAGCTAAGTATATTTTAATCAGAGAACATGTGGAAGTGTTAGGATTTAATTTAGACAAAATAATGCCGCTAAATGTCCATAGGGAATACTTAACAACGCTCCCCCTTTAAAGTACAAGATTTCCAATTTGTCATTCACAAATCGCACGACTGCTTACTGTCTTCCGCATAAGCTGTACATACGTTGAAAGCATGCCTATTTAGGGAACAACTCAATTTTTTATGCGAAAATGTCGGAGTTGTGTACGGCCTTCAGTAATGCTACTTGCAATGTGATCGAATGAGAATAGTAAGCGCTCCCGATTGTGGTGGTGACATTTCCTTCTGAGCGTCTCCTGATTTTTCGACATCGTGCTTTTCATTTACAAGTAGAAAATGTTTCTAATCTAGTACTATGCCCTATCGCTTACAAAGCCTTCTCCTATGCATAGTACACTTTGTAAACAACAAGGCATTTCCATACCCTTAAAAGTTTTAATTATTTTGAAGGACTTTCAAGTACCATATTGCAAGTACTATGCAAAGACTGCACAGAGTGAAGTGAAATGTACACTTGGTTGAAATATGACAGTTGAATGCTCTGCCAAAAGAAGCACAAATAATGTCTGCAGTATCATCACTGCTGCAAACACACAAAGGAATTGACTTTGTTTTTTTAATTCGCAGTGAAGACTACTCTCCTGAAAATCAACAGCATCTACACTGCAGACGACATATCCGAAGAAAACTGGTCATCTTGCAGAAAAAAGTAAGTATAGTACAACCTTTATATTGTAACTACTCCTCAAAGAGGCCGCGTGGGTTATTGGTTTCTTTTGGGCATCAAAGCAAGCATTGATTTGTAAACCATTCTACCTACAAATATCCATTTATTGAACAAAGAATAACAGGCAGAATGGCTGACAAATCCCTGTGTGTTTGGTACTCAAATAACATACGTAATCCTTAGAAGGTTAGATTGTGAAAAGAAGTTGCTGTAGCAAGTTTTTGGCATTTTGGTTATTAATAATGGTTCTCGTTATAAGTAGGTCACTTTGTACTCCCCATCTGAAGCACACTGTAGTAATATACAAACAGTAAAGTAGCCTTACCAAATAATTGCTAGAGTTCACTGCACGTTGACACACCATGACAAAGAGCTTCACCATCAGACTTATGCACACTGCACACCTACATTGGACAACAGACCAAAGAACAAGTTACTTCTTACCTTGTAACGTTCTTTCGACGGGATGTTCCTCCGACGTATTTCTCATCTTAGATATATCCTTCCAGCTCTGCTGGCCTCGGAAAATTTTTTCTGTAGAGGGCGCTGCGAGTCGATGTCCCTCGACAGCCGCCGTATCGACGCTCGACGTCATCCTGCCCATAAAGGCCGCGCGCAGCGTCCGTTGCTCAGTTCCGTTTTGTAGCCCACAGTATTACTGTTTGGACTAGACTAATCACCCTGAAGGAGCGTAAGCTGCAACAACAAGGGAAGTAAAACTGCGGGGATGGATGGGAGGGTCGATGAGGAATACGTCGGAGGAACATCCCGTCGAAAGAACGTTACAAGGTAAGAAGTAACTTGTTCTTCGAAGGGATTGTGTCCTCCGACGTATTCCTCATCTTAGATAGGCTCCCATAGCAGTATTCTATATTCGGAGGAGGGAGTACTGACTTCACGCTGTCTTCTATTGGTGAATAGAATGCAGTACAGCCCTTCCAAACCTAGTCTCTTGACTAGAGGAGGAATCCAGATTGTAAAAACGTGTAAAGGTATGGACAGACGACCATGTAGCGGCCGCACATATGTCTTTAATCGGCACGCCTCTTTTGAGGGCCGATGAAGCTGCAATACCTCTGGTCGAATGAGCCCTAAGGTTTTGAGGGGGCTCTTTCCCTGCCAGTTTATAACATTCCAGAATGGCTAGAATGATCCATCTGGAAATGGTCTGCTTAGTTATTGGTAACCCCAGCTTGTGACCTGCGTAGCCTACAAACAGCTGGTCTGCCTGTCTTATCCTGGCTAGTCTACTAATGTAAAAACTTAAAACCCTCCTAGGGTCTAGTCTGTGTAACCTCTCTTCCTCTTTCCCCGGGTGAGGAGGAGGATAGAAAGATGGTAGGATAATCTTCTGAGAGATATGGAATTCAGAGACTACTTTTGGGAGGAAATTAGGCTTCACTTGCAGGACAACTTTGTCTTTGTGAAAGATTGTATGAGGGGGTTTACAAGAAAGAGCTTGTAATTCGCTCACCCTTCTAGCAGATGTAAGTGCTATTAATAAAACAGTCTTAAGGGTAAGGAATCTTAACGAACAAGAATGGAGAGGTTCGAAAGGTGTCCCCATCAGGAAAGTTAATACTAAGTTTAAATCCCATAGGGGAACTTGGAATGGTCTTGGGGGATAAACATTGGTTAACCCCTTTAGAAACTGTATTACCAAGGGTAATTTGAAATAGGATGGTTCCTCCGCAGTACGCTTAAAGATAGATAGCGCTGCGAGATAGCCCTTAATGGTGCCAACTTGAAGGCCTGAATTTGCCAAATATAGTAGGAAGGACAAAACCATTGGTGTACCACATGAAAATGGGTCGATATTCTGTTCTCTACACCAGCTGCAAAATCTGTTCCAACGGCAGCGGTATAAAGACTTTGTTGCTGGCCTCCTTGCCGAAAGCAACACCTCCATAACATCATCAGGGAGGTCCCAATCCTTGTACCTCAGCCGTTCAGAAGCCAAGCGTGAAGGTTGAGGGTTTTGATGTCTGGATGGAGAACCTGACCTCCCTTCTGTGAGAGTAGGTTCTCTCTGAGAGGAAGTCGAAATGGAGGGCAGATGGACAAGTCTAGAAGGTCTGGGTACCACGTTCTCCTGGCCCAATCCGGGGCAATTAGGATCATGGTTCGCCGGAATCTTCTCAACCTCCTGATCATTTGAGGAATGACAGGGACCGGTGGGAACGCGTACAGAAGCGCAAACTCCCAGTCCACTATGAACGCGTCTCCCAGAGCTCCTCTCGGAGGAAATTCCCTTGAGCAGAACAGGTCGCATTTCCTGTTTTGGCTGGTGGCGAACAGATCTACCTGAGGGGTTCCCCAAAGGGCGAAGATCTCTTGAAGGACTTCCTGAGCTAGCTCCCACTCGTGAGAGACTGTGTTCTGCCTGCTCAGAGCGTCCGCTGTCAAGTTCTTCTCTCCGGCTAGGTGAACTGCCGATAGAGAGATTCCTTCTTGGATTGCCCAAAACCAGAGCTGCATCGCCTCTCTGCACAGGGGTAGTGATCCTACGCCTCCTCTTTTGTTGAGGTAATGCATGGCCACCGTGTTGTCCGTCATTATCAGGACGTTCTTCCCTTGTACAACTGGCAGGAAAGCCTTCAACGCAAGTTTGATGGCTCTCAGCTCTAACAGGTTGATGTGTAGTCTGGACTCCGATGGAGACCAACGACCGCTGATGGTCAAGTCGTTGGCGTGGGCTCCCCACCCCGTGAGTGAGGCATCCGTGACTACTGTTATCTCCGGCCAGGGTTGCCAAAACTGTTCTCCTTTCAGAATGTTCTCCTGACAGGCCCACCACTGAAGGTCTCGAGCCACCCTGCCGGGAACCTGAAGAAGATCTGTCATTCTCCCTGAGAATTGTGACCACTGAGTCCTCAGTGCCCACTGGAGGGATCTCATTCTCAGGCGAGCCTCTGGCACAAGGAAAATGCAGGATGCCATGAGGCCTAGCAACCTCAAAAAGTCGAAAGCTGGGAGACGTTGGGCAAGTTGGAACTTGGTAACCATCTGTAGAATATCTTGAGCCCTCACCTCTGGTGGCGAGGCTTTTCCCAGGGAAGTATCCAGGATCGCTCCTATGAACTGGAGTCTCTGCGATGGTATCATTTGAGACTTCTTTAAATTGAGGGAGAAGCCCAGCTTGTGAAGGGAGTAGCATACGTGATTTAGCTGGATCTGAGCTTGCTCCGGAGAAACAGCCCTGATCAGCCAATCGTCCAGGTAGGGGTAGACGTGAATCCCTTCCCTCCTTAGACTTGCCGCCACTACCGACATTAACTTGAAGACCCTCGGGGCGGAGGTCAGCCCAAAAGGCAGTACTCGAAATTGATAGTGAGAGTTGCCAATTGCGAACCTCAGGTATTTCCTGTGTTTGAGATGGATAGGCACATGGAAATAAGCGTCCTGAAGGTCCAGAGATACCAACCAGTCCTGAAACTGAAGGGCCTGGAGGATCTGAGAAAGAGTGACCATCTTGAATTTGTCTTTCCTGAGGAATTTGTTCAATTCTCGCAAGTCCAAGATGGGTCTCAGTCCTCCGTCTTTCTTTGGAACGAGAAAGTAAGGGGAGTACCAGCCCTTGTTCCTCTCCGCTACAGGTACCGGTTCTATGGCACCTTTCTCTAGCAGGTCTATAATTTCCTGCAAGAGGAGCGGATCTGGAGCTTTCTGAGAGCTGATCCCCGGTGGATGACTCTGAGGTATACGTAGGAAAGGTAGGCAGTAACCTTGGGCAACTGTTTCCAATGCCCAAGCATCTGACGTGATAGCCTGCCATTCCGCCAGATGTTGAGTCAACCTGCCTCCTACAGGTGTCCTGTGAGGAAAGTCCTCAGAGTGGTTTTGGGGCGGCTGATGCAGATGCCGATGGTAAAGAGGCACCTGCTGTTGCTGCGGCTTTATAATATCTACCCCGTCCACCTCGGGTAGTTCTTCTTTGACCCCTTTGAGCCGGTCGTCCTCTACCTCTTCCGAATGAGGAGTAGAAGCGAAAGGACTTGCCCCTCGCAGAGGTTCCTGTGGGACGAAAAGGAGTCTGACGGATTGCAGCTCCTAGGGATTTTGCTGCTGCTTTTGAAGTTTGCAGTTTCTCTAAACTGTCATCCGCCTTTTTCCCGAACAAAGAAGAGCCATCAAATGGCATGTTCAAGAGCCTGGCTTGAACATCTGGGGCAAAACCTGACTTTCTCAACCAAGCGAACCGCCTGGTTGATGTACTTGCCGCCATTGCTCTGCTGATACTGTCAGCCGAATCAATGCCCGTCTGGAGGGATTCGCACATAGCGTCTTTACCGTCCTGTATAATATTCAGGAACGCATCCCTTTCTTCTCCCTCCGGGATGCAGTCAGCCGCTGTAGAAGCACACTCCCAAAGTGTATGGCTGAACCTAGCAAGGGTGCAAGTAGCATTAACAGACTTTAACGCCATGCTACATGCTGAAAAGACTTTCTTAGCCATAGCATCATATTTTTTATCGTCCCTGTCCTGTGGGATAGTAGGATAAGCCGTCTTGACGTCGGTAGAGGATGCTGCTTGTACCACCAGACTTTCTGGGGATGGATGTTTAGACAAGAACTCTGGGTCTGTGGAAGATACTCTGTACTTTGCAGACAGTTTTTTATTTACTGCTGGTATTACATCTGGGGTTTCCCAGTTTGTCATGATCTTTCTCTGAAGAGCTTTATGAAAGGGCACCACTGGATCCTCTTGTGGGCCTTTGTCAAGAATATTCGTGAGGTCATCTTGCTGGAAAGATTGTGAAGGTGTAGACCACCCCATGAACTCTGTAATTCTGGCCATTAAGGCTCTGTAGGGGGTTTCAGCATGCTCCCCCGGGTCTGGTTTAGCAAACTCCACCTCAGGGGAAGTGTCTAAACCACTTGCCTCATGTAAAGAATCATGAAGATCCTTTAATCTGCGATCTTCAGAGGAAAATTCCTCTCTAACTGGGGTTACAGGTCCCTGTAACTCATCTTGTTCTGACAAATCACCCTCTTCTAAAATTGAGGATATAGTTCTCAATTGTTCTGAATTAATAAAGGGAGTAAATCCCATTTCCAAGGCAGAGGGTGCTGAACTTGTCATTATTGGCCTCGAAAACGTCGATGTCGTCGACGCTGACGTCGAAGGCTTCGAGCGTGGCGTCGAAAATAGAGGTGGAGGCCTCGAGGACCTCGACAGAATTGGAATTTTACTCGACAATATCGACGCCATCGACGTCGAGGGCCTGGGAATCGTCACTGGATGTGTGGTCATCGTGACTTTTCTCGGCGTCGACGCCGGTGTCGAGGCCGGCGTCGAGTCGACAGACCTGTGTGTCGAAGGTCCCTTCGACAACGGCGTCGAAGACCTCGACGTCGACGGAACCTTCGTCGACGGCGTCGACGGAACCTTCGAGGAAGGTTTGGAGGTCATGGTCCTACTCGAGGGTTCGAGACGCGCTCGAGAGGTTTCTTTCGCCGGGTACTGCGACTCGCGGCGTTTTTGACCTTCGGGTCTTTCGACCAGAGCATCGCTCTCGGCAGTCTTCGAGGGGGTCGAGGCCGCTTTCTCGAAGACGCTCATCATGTTTTTTCTGAATTCCTCCCATTCAGCCCGGGAACTATGTTTCGTGGGGCAAGGGATTCTTTTTGGCGAAACAGAGGAAGAGGAAGACGGAGAAGGGGATCTTCGACGTCTCCTCTTCGAGTGTTTCGATCTCGAGGAGTGGGTCTCTCCGAGACCTGGAGCGTGAATGGTGACGAGGAGACGAATGTCTCGACTTCGTCGAAGAAGAAGAAGCTTTAAAAGTCTTACCTTTCTCCAGCTTCCCCCTACGCTCCTTCAGGGCCTTAGCTGTCATGGACATACAGTCCTCGCACTCCGAACAATGGTGTTCGGCTCCCAAGCACCACAGACAATTTCTGTGAGGATCGGTCAACGACATCTTTTTCCCACAATCTCGACATTTTTTGAAGCCGGATCGAGGGGTTGTCGGTTCCGACGAGGAAGCCATCGAGTACGATTCGAATAACTTGGAGTAAATATTACTAAGAACTGAGCAACGGTATTCCGAGGCACCGAGTAGCGCGGAAAAACGGAACTGAGCAACGGACGCTGCGCGCGGCCTTTATGGGCAGGATGACGTCGAGCGTCGATACGGCGGCTGTCGAGGGACATCGACTCGAGGGACGTCGACGCGCAGCGCCCTCTACAGAAAACATTTTCCGAGGCCAGCAGAGCTGGAAGGATATATCTAAGATGAGGAATACGTCGGAGGACACAATCCCTTCGAAGTATATTTTTTTTCTCAACAGACACCAAAGAATACCTACCAAAAAGCAACTCCGTAGAAAGGAACGCAGAATTAGAGCAAATAAAAATAAAAGTGCCCAATGTAAGCATCAACCTGCTGTAGAGTTTGTAGAGAATCTTGGTACAAACCAGCTAATGCAGTTGGGTAACAAAATAAAGGAAGTCTCAACTACCGAAACTGTACCTCCTCCATCAAAAAGTGTCACAAAACACAGAAAATGTTGTCAAAAAAACAGCTGCCTTTTCAGCTAACAATGTTCCTAATAATCCTGATAGTGTAAGAAGAACCCATGGTAAAAAAGTATTTTAGCAAAAAATGTTTGTCACAGAGTCCTTCAGAATCTACTAAGAAGAGGACTGAAATCATCCTCGCCCCTTAAAAACTACCGTACAAAGTCAATTCTACAAGCTCTCGTGGACAGTGCAATCCTTCTCAAAAGGAAGTTGTTCATATTAGTGATAAATAGGATGAAAGCACTAACAAAACTAAGTACCAAACTACAAAAGAAACTTAGCAATAAACGGAATGTGAACAAAAATAATTTCTTGCACGTTTGTGGTGGTGAATGGAGTCACACAACAACCACAAAGCCATATTTTAATGAAGAAGCATACAAACAAAATCAAACACACACAATTGCCATCCATAGCAGTGAACGAGGGTATGAGAAAATCAATACTACCATCATGGAACAAGAAACATTGCTTACAAATGTATTCCCTGAAAACTCAGAATTACCTCTCGATTCAGCAGAACCACACCATCCGGTATACAAATGGCCGTGAACATCAACGAGTGCCGTTCCAAACAAAGCTTTCAAATCTTTAGGTCAGTTCCTCAATCAATATGTAAAAGGTAAAGACAAAAGTAAAATGAAAGTGCTGCAAAATATGGATATTTGTCCAGTGCGGAAAGACACAGGACTAAAAGGACATTCATTAGCCTGCATTTCTGGGCCCATTTGCAAAAGTACCTTCCATGATATCAAAAGAATATCAGTACATCATTTCAATGTATGAAATCTAGAGTATAAAATATACTATGCAAAAAGTCCAGCTTCAGAATTAGGCAATTTAAATACCACTCTTTTGCATGGTACACCCAAATTTTCACAAGAAGAAATTGACCGTATTCAGAAAAAGTATTTTGGAAGCGAGAGCCACTTACAAAATGCAACAGTTTCAGAACATACAATTCTGCACATAGCAACCTTCTATTACACACATACAGAAAAGAAATAGTAACATTTAAAAGGTTATCGGCTGAAGTACCAAACCATGTGTGTGTGTTGGCGTAGAATGTTTTACAAAAGGAACACAAAAAATGTGGACATAGCATACAAAATAGAAGACAATGAAGACTCTAAATGGTTTGAATTAGCTTTGTACCTTTCAGCTGAAAACAAATATGAAATAACTGAACGCCTAATATGTTGCAGTTACTGCACTGCAAAATTAGACAACAACCACACTCCTTCACGTGCCATTACAAATAATTTGGAATTGTTTCCATTACCAAAAATCCTGCAACAGCTCAACTTGTATGAGAGCATAATAATTCAAACAGTTCACCCATTTCAAGCAATTATACGCCTTCATTCAAAAACGGCAAAATTACCTTCCTCTGAAAGGCATACGTGGCAAAGTAGATTATTTGCCATTAGATCTAATGAAAATGTACACACCTTAGGAGTGGAACGTTCAATAGAGCATTCATTAATAGTGTTGGTAAATGGAGTACCAACAAAGGACAAAAATATTTGGCAACAATTAGTGGACACACAAAGTTAGACAAGCATTGCAATATCTAAAAGACAATAATGAGTACTACAAGGAAATAAATATTGATGAAAGCTTAAGGGAAACAACTGAAATAATTCAAGAGCCATCAGAAACTGGACAATTCGAACTTCTGGATTCAGCTACAGTATCCACTATGTTGGACCATTACACAATTCATCCATTGCATTCCAATGAAAGCATAGATGATGAACTAGAAACTTACCAAATGCGACAAACCAAAGGGTCACCAATGAGTATTTGGGAAGAAAGTATAGAAGCACATGCTTTTCCACTGCTATTTCCTACTGGCAAAAATGGAAGATACGATGATAGACCCACTCAGATTGGGGCATCAGAATACAGTTCATTACGAATGTATCCGCAAGATCCACATTTTGTCTAAATCTGGGAATACATATTCCACCAACTCTATGAAAGTGAATTAGCAACACTATGTTATGGAGTTGCACACATTCTTAAATCTGGAACCCACTTTCAAAATATGTCAGCTACGCAGTTAATACAAAAAGTACAGGAAAAAGATGAGGTTTTACAATCAAGTATAAACAAATTTGTTTGCAAACATGCGTGGTACAAAGGAATACTGATTCAGATGGCATTGAGACGTGCGTTGCATGATCAGAAACCTTGGACCACCAACTTGGTGTGTTACGCCAATTTGTGCAGAATATGCATGGGAAGATTTACATGAGTTCCTACGCATAGCAAACAGCAACAAAAACAACATAGATATATTAACTCCTGGAGAACTTTGCTCTCTAGATCCAGTTAATGTCTCAAGATATTTCCATCATCGTTTCATTACAATGCTACACTTTATTTACAATAAAACTGTTCCTCCCCTTTGAGAAGTGCAGCACTTCTTTTGGAGAAAAGAATATCGAGCGAGAGGAGCACCACATATTCACATGCTGTTATGGATTAAAGGTGCACCAAAAATTTTGGGCACAACAGTGATAGCACTGTTTTGCAGTTTATCCAAGAATATGTCACATGTGAAATCCCTTCACAACAGACACATAGTGAGCTGCATGGGCAGATTTTACAATTTCAAAGACACAAATGTGGCAAATATTGTCGCTGCAAATAAAAAAACAAAAGGTAAATACTACACCAAATGCCGCTTTGGTTTCCCTAGACCAGTTACAGAAACAGGTGAAGTAAACAACTTCATGTCTTCAGTTCGTTATAGTGTTCAAGGTAAATCACCTAAAAACATGTATTACATAAAAGGGGAAGAATCAAAATATATCAATGATTACAATGCAATCATTGCCCTGTTATGGAATGCAAACAGAAGTGCAGTACATTGCAGACAATTCAACTGCAGCTGCACGATATGTTACAGCCTACTTAACAAAAGCAGAAAAAAAACAGAGCTTCAAGACCTCTGGGTTGACCTAGCATCAGACAAAACATCACAGAAATTGTACAGCCTAGGCATAAAAATGCTCCCTCAGAGAATGTGGGGCCTATGAAGCAGCAGATCGTTTAACCGGCACTGCTTTGTATGGAAAATCAGACAACATAGTATGGCTCAGTCTTGGTCCTGCAAAATCTAGAAAAAGTGTGCTAAAATCATATGAGGACATAGAAACAATTGCCAGAAATGATCCCAACAGCCAAGACATTCTAAAAAACAATTTACTGGACACATACTATCCGAACAGGAGTACCACTCTGGAAAGCATGTGTCTATACCACATGGCTCAAAACTTTGCATACAAAAATAATGTAAAACCCGATGAAAGCAAACGCAGATATAGAGTGACGGATTGTGAAGGGAGCTTAGTGAAACTTAACAAACAAAGCTTAATCATGTGAAATTGTCATTAAAAACTCCTCAACAGAGGGAATTCCAAGATGGCCGCAATGCTTTGAACACCGAGCCCACTGACCTCCGCCCCCCCGAGACCCGACTCCTTTGTTTTATCACCAGCGCAGCCCACCCCAGGCGACCGAGCACAGGGACGGGGGTTCCCAGCAGTGGAGAAGCAACTGTGCCTGTCTGTCTGTGCCATTCCCAAGCAGTGTTCATAGATGGGCTGTGTCCCCGTAGCGTAATCGGAGCACAGCGTCTGCCTCGCCCCTGGGATGCACCGGCTGCGGGGCAGGGGAGATCACCGCCCCGCCTTCTGCAGGCATTGCGAGGCGCTCTGCACCTCGGGAGAGGTGGTCTCTGGAGGCTCCTCCTCGCCTCTGCGCCCGGCGGCGGCTGGGGGTCCGGGCGGCCGCTGACATTGGGGCAGAGCAGAGGGGCCGAGAAGGCGGCCCACGGCGGCCCTGTCCATCTCCGGCTACCTGACAGGGCTTGAAGCGGCCGGCGGAGAGGGGGCAGGAGAGGCTGTCGGCCCCATAATCACAGGTACGCTCACCGAGCCGGTGAGGGAGGGTGAGTGGGGGCGCCCCTCCGTCCTGGGCAGCAAGTTTTATTTTTTTTTTTTTTGCTTGGACGTCTGCAACTTGGGATCTGCATGCTCTCCGCCACCCTTCTTCTTGCTGCTGATGCTGCGGGTCCCCACGGCCCCCACCTTCCCCACTTTATTTTTTTCTACTTGAACTGGTTGGTGCAGGGAAATACACGACCTGGAAGCGGCTGGGCTGACCTGGGGGTCCCTGCGCAGCTTTCTAGTTCTTTGAGTGCTCCAGTCAGGCTCAGACTAGCATCATAATTTACGTTCCTCTATCGCAGGCGCGGTGGGGAGCATCGGACCTTCGGCGCCTTGGACCTGCATCCATTTAGATCCAGCTGGGCCTACGGGGAGCCTGGGCAGCTTGGACGGCTCTTGCCGTCTCCCGTCTGGCCTTGCGAGGGGGAGGGGTGGGGGTCGGGGGCTCCAGCTGCTGATCACGTCACCAGAAGCACCCGGCAGTATGTCTAAGAACAAGCCCAGGGATCCCCAGGCACCTCGAAGGCCCCCCTAGGAGACCGCAGGACAATGCTCTCACCAAGCTATGCGCCAAAGATACAGAGGAGACCCAATTAGCGTCCTCTACCGAGGTCCCCGCAAAGGATCCTCCGGTGGACACGAATGCGCATGATCAGCCGGTCACCCAGGCAGCGCTGAAGCTCCTGCTAGCCGACATAGTGGATAAGATCACCGCGACGGGACAAAGGCAAATGGACACCCTAAGGGAGGATCTGGCGGAAGGCCTCCAGGAGATCAAAAGGGACATTAATAAGATAGAGGAAAGAGTCAATACAAATGAGAAGGCGATCCAGGACATTACCTAAGATACAAGGAAAACAGATTCTTCTGGATACGCTGGCGACCTCCACCCATAACTTGGAACTCCAGGTCGAGGACCTGGAAAACAGGTCTAGGCGCTCGAACATTCGGATAAAGGCCCTCCCTGAGACCGCCCTGGATCAAGATCTCCCCCAAGCAGTGAAGGACATTTTTGCCAACATCATAGAGGGGCCCGGTACAGACGACATTGGGTTCGACAGGATTCATAGAGTGGACCCTAAACGTACGGACCCGGGTGCCAGGCCCCGGGATGTCCTGGTTGCAATGCATAGCTTCACTGTGAAGGAGCAATTCCTAGCAGCAGCCCCGAAGGCTGGGCGTATCACCTATAATGGAACGGAGATCGCATTATATCAGGACCTGGCTCAAGTAACGTTAAACAAATGACAGAGAATGGGCCCAGTCCTTTCCCATCTCAGAGCACAAGGGGTGCGTTACAGGTGGCTTCACCCCTTTGTCCTGGCTTTTGAATGGCGAGGATCTGCTCACAGGATTACCACATGTGACCAAAGTCTTGCCCTGTTGGGCCTTGAAGATGATGCCCCACCGCCATTGCCCCAGCCGTCACCCCATAAAGCTCTTCGGAAGGACTGGGAGTGGTCCACGGCCCATTCCAAGAAGTCTAAGAAAAAGGTGTCTCAGTCGCTCCCGAAGAAGCAGCCTACGGGTGGTGATCTGGGGTCGCAGAGCTGATTTCTCATGTACGAAGCCTAGGAGGGCAGAAGTGTGATGCCTGGGGTGGGCACGACAGCAGAGAATGTTTGACTGTTTAGGCCGGTTTCATGTGCTTAGTTTGGTGCGGTTTTGGGGGACGAAGGGGACCGGGAATTGGCGTCTGGGAATGGGATTGGGTTATCCCGCGTTGGAACTTTTTGGGAGCACTCGATGGGACGACTCAAGGGTTTAATTCGAGGGGGTCCGAGGTCAGTCGTCCCACACTCCAACAGGGGAGGGTGGGGTGGGGGGTCTGGGAGAGGTGCGGGTCCACAAGGCATTCAGAGGTTCTGTAGAGCGTCACGAAATGAATGTCCACCTAGCACTTGTCACCACCTCCGCTGAACTCAGTGGCGTACCTTTTTCTCTGGTTACTTGAAATGATATGTCTACTCAGCGCACGTTGACGATACTATCTCTTAAGGTCAACGGCCTAAACTCGCCGATAAAGCGTAAGAAGTTGGAGCGCTATATCAGGCGAAAAAGACCAGACATCGTCACGCTTCAGGAGACCCATATTAGAACGGCCGATAGGGGGAAGGGTCAGATTTTGGGGCTATTCCAGGGCATAGCAGGCAACACAAACTGTAAAGAAAGCAGGAGTCCTGCGGGCCCTTAGGGATGGGCTGGACCTACGTATATCGGGGGGAAGACCGCGGATGACCACGGGGGTTCCTTGGGGTTTCTCTTGAGGGGAATGAGTACCAGTTTACTGTGGCAACATTATACGCCCCTAATTCTGCGCAGGACGGTTTCCTCCAAGAGGCCTCGTTGAAGCTAGAGAAGTTTGCTAGGTCCCCAATAGTTCTTGCAGGTGACTTCACTTTGGCATGGGACCCATCGAAGGATCGATTCCCAGTAGGGCGGAGCCCACAGGGGAATCCTTCCCAGGCCCTGAAGGAGAAAATCACCAATCTGGCCCTAGTAGACATCTGGCGGGAGGTAGGGGAAGACGACGGGGGGGCATACTTTTTGCTCTCATGTCCATCGCTCTCATTCGAGAATTGACTATATCTGGGTATCACTTAACCTGCTGGGGAGGGTATTGGACATTTCGCTGGGCTCTACGACATTGTCGGACCATGCCCCCCTGTCCATATCCTTGAGGGCGGGTGTTAGACCAGTGGGGCTGTGGAAATGGTGCTATCCCGCCTCCCTCTTCAAAGATCCTGTACTGGCCCGCGAAATGGAGGAGGAAATAGCTGGCTTTTTTGTTGAGAATCCTGAACAGGACACAACGCCTCAAGTCCGGTGGGATGCCTTTAAGGCCAGCCTGCGGGGCTCCATTATAGGAATCAAGGCAAGACGTGACAGAGAGCTGAGATTAGAGGAGGTACGCCTAGAGGAAGCTTTAAGGGGGATAATGGCCAAAATGGGCCCAAATCAGTCTCAGGCCATGAAAAGGTGGATATAGAAAAGTGCGGAGCCAACTAGACTTGATTCAGACTCGGGCAGTCGAGCGGAACCTGTTGTATCTTCGGCAGAAATACTATATCAAAGCCAACAAGGTCGACCGACTGCTCTCGAGGATGCTCCGCAAGGACGGGGCAGGGAAAATAATAACCAGGATTAAGATGCAGGGCTGGGGTACTACTACCAAGTCTGAAGAAATCCTGACCGAATTCACGCACTACTATTCTGCCCTATACTCATCTGACTCCCTGGAGCAGGCGGATCAGCTGAAGTACCTAGATAAGGTGCAGTTACCCTCCATAACGCAGGAAGAGAGCGAAGCTTTAGAAAGGAATATCTCAGAGGACGAAGTAAGGGACGCGATAAGAGAGTTGCCCACCCTTAAGTCCCCGGGTCCGGACAGCTACGTGGCAGAATTCTATAAGCGCCATAAGGAAGCCCTTACTCCCATACTAACCAAATTATTCAATCGAATGGGTAGGGACAGCGCAGTCACTGAATCCATGGAGGAGGCGAAAGTTGTTCTTATACTTAAAAAGGGTAAAGACCCATCGGAATGCGCCTCCCATCGTCCCATAGCCTTAATCAATGTGGATTCCAAAATTCATGCGAAGATCTTAGCTAAGAGGCTAGACCATCTGGTCCCGAAGCTGGTCCATTCGGACCAATCGGGATTTGTTAGAGGGCGACAAACTATTGACAACGTCAGGAGGCTGGCCCATCTGGTAGAGAAGGTCCATAAAAGAGAAATCCCCGCTCTCCTCATGGCAATAGACGGAGAGAAATTTTTGATTGGGTGGAGTGGGGTTTCCTCTTCGCGGCTATGTTGCGGATGGGTTTTGGCCCCAAATTCATGGCCAATATCAGAGCCATAGAAGTCCGACCCTCAGGCTGGTGGTGAACGATCATCTATCAGAGTCGATACCTGTTGGAAGGGGTACCAAACAGGGATGCCCGCTCTCTCCGATTTTGTATGCGCTCCATTTGGAACCGTTCCTCCAAGCGGTACGCTCTAATCACCTAATAACAGGAATCCCCTTCGCAGGGGAACCACCCCCCCATCTTTTTTCAGGGCCCTGAACAAGATCACTAGCAGGTTTGTGTGGGCCAACAAACCTCCAAGGGTAGCGCTCAAGGTGATGCAAACCCCTACGGACCGGGGGGCCTGGGTTTACCTGACTTTAGGGTTTATTATAGGATGGCACAGCTTAGGCTACTTGGGACTGGCAGAAGGCAGATAGGGACAAAATATGGCGGGCTATGGATCGGGCGGTAATGGGAGAGGATCTTGAAGGAGTCCTGTCGAAGCAGGACAGGCCGCGTAGGATGCACTATAGTGCGATTCTGGCTCTGGTGGGCCGTACCTGGGACGAGGGGGTGCAACAGACCCACTTAACAACGTATCCATCCCCCTAATACACCTCTTTTCAGTAGTCTGCAGTTTACCCCGGGTCACAGCACATCTGTATTTCATGCATGGCTCCGGGGGGGGGGGTTGTAGGGTGGTACGGGATATGTATGGGGTGACAGGTTAAGCCCTTCGAGCAGTGTAAGATAGACTTTACGGTGGGAGAGGGGGAAAAGATTCCGTTGCTGCCAATTAAGGCACTGGCTCAGTCACTCCTCAGTAAAGCAAGCAGCGACCCGACAACTCACCACCTTTGAAAAGTTCCTCAGTGGGAATCAGGGGATAAGCCTTTGATTGGGGACTTGTACAGGCTTATGAAGGCTGGTGAGGATCCTCCAGTCCGGCCCTATATGAAGGCTTGGGAGTCCGCCACCGGAACTCCCCTAGGGGGAAGAGGAGTGGGGATGGTTGTGGAGATAGATACGCAGCCTGACTAGATCCCTACAAATAAGGGAGATGGGGTTGAAGCTTCTTACCCAGTGGCATTTGACCCCTACCAAGCTACACAGAATCTATGCCGGGGCATCCTCCCTATGCTAGAGAGAATGCGGTGCAGAGGGCTCTTGGGAGCATATTTGGTGGGAGTGACCAGCTTTTGCGAAGTATTGGGCTGGGATTCGAGAAGCGATTACTGAGGTATTGGGGGTGGATCTAGGGAACAACAGTGGCCTGGTAATGTTGGGGCTGGGGGGATCCTTAGCTGCAATTAAGAGTAAGGCGGGCCGTAAACTTTACGTAATTATGGCGATGGCTGCAACAATAGTGTTGGCCCGCAGGTGGAAATCAAAGGACCCTCCCCACGATCACGAATGGGTGGCTAAACTCTGGCACTTGCTGGCTCTCGAGTGGCTTACCTACTCAATTCAGGGACAACATCTCAGGTTTAGGGCCGACTGGGCAGTCCTGTTGGAATACTTGTTGGATGGCCCAAGGCAGCATTGGTGTCCTCGGACCATGAGACTCTTGGGAATTGTAGTAGATACACCGAGAGAAGCGGACTATTGAGGGGGGGGGGGGGTCTCCCATTTTGGTTCCTCTGCACTTTGAGGTCACTCCGGGAGGAAGTGGGGGGTGGAAGCCGCTCTGCAGACCAGGCGTTGGAACATTTGACTTCTCTCAGACCCGGAGTTGGGGGATGGGGAAGAGGGGGGTGTTGGGGTTCTGTGTTATTTGTTGTTTCTTTGATTGTTAGTTGGAAATGCCAATAAAAATCCCCCCAAAAAAAACCTCAACAGAAAGAACTATATTACATGTCTCTGTTACAACTTTTCAAACCATGGAGAAAAGAGGAAGTATTCTAGATAATTATGAGTGCTATGAAGATGCTTTCAAAGCAAATGAAAGCACTATCACCGATGATGATGAACTTTACGCAGTACAAAACAATGTTACACAATGAGCAGCAACAGGAAGAAGAACTTCAGGCCCAACTAGATAAAGACTCTTCCAACAGTAGTCAACCTTCTGTAACAGGAAGTCAAGAACCATTAGGACAACCACTAATAGCAAATGAGGCTGAAGTAGCTATGGCAGAAGTAGAAAACACCATGTATCAGTATCAAGAAGATGCAGAAGACTTAACTGTACAACAAGCAAAACTTAACAACGATCAGCGCTCCATTTTTGAAGAGGTAACAAAACAAATTGTACATGGTGTACAACACGAAAATAAAGAATTTACCTGCCAAAATTACAAACCTATACCGCTGTACGTCAGTGGTGAAGCTGGATCAGGAAAAACATTCTTAAACAAAATCAGCAAGTTCCTTCAACAATTGACAAACAAAAAACTGTCAGCTGTTGCAAAGGCCAAAGGCCCCCACAGGTTTAGCTGCCTACAACATAGGCGGTGTCACTTTACACCGATTACTACGCCTTCCAGTTGAACACCAAAACAAATTAGACTATTACAAACTTTCTGCAGAAGCTGAAATGGAATTACGTAGAGTATTGAAACAAATGAAAATGCTACTAATAGATGAAGTGAGCATGGTCTCCAACCTAATGTTGGCTTTGATTCATCTCAGATTGCAAGAAGTACTTACAAAAATAATAACGAAGAACTCTTTGCAGGGAAACACATTATTGTTTTCGGAGATATTCTACAATTGACACCAGTGAAAGGTGAACCGATTTTTAAAACCTTAGGCCACAAACTCTGCCGGAAAACTGTTGGTACCATAGGTAATGTTAACCTTTGGCAACATTTCCAATACAGAGAATTAACTGAGAACATGCAGCAATCTGCAGATCTCACTTATGCCAACATCTTAAAAAGTATTAGAGTTTGAGTATTATTGCAAGAAGCCTTAATGCCAACTCTTGCAAGCTGTTTCAAATTCAATGAAACAATGTTAAAGAAAGAAATACAACCAATAATAGAAATTAGCGCCACAGACAAACTAGACGTACATGGTATGACAGTACCCATGTGTGAGCAAGCCACAACAAGACTAAATAGTTTAGAAAATTCAATCTCCAACACAGCTGGGTTGGAAAAAATATTCAAATTATCCTTAAATTGTAGAGTAATGCTTAAACGTAACCTTGACGTAGTGCAAGGACTAGTTAATGGAGCACTGGGCACAGTTGTTGGCTTTCAAACATATCCACGTGATAGCAACATTCAGTTTGTCAATATTCTCTTTGACAAACTTTCAGAAGTAAAAAGGATAGGGCGCTCAATAGCTTGATTCTTTCTCTTCAAAGACATGTATGTACGTAGAGAACAATTTTCTCTAACTCTTGCATATGCAGTCACCATTCATAAATCCCAAGGTCTTACCCTAGACAAAGCATTGATAGATATTGGAAAAATATGGTTTGTGGTATGAAAGCTGCCCTGTAGAGACAGTGGCTCCTGTTGGGCCCTTTTGGTTCCGGTCTATATATCTGGTCCGTTGCGGCTCCTGGACAGTTTTCATACCACAAACCAGGACCCCATAGGGGGCTAGAGACTGTCTACAATAGCCTTGATAAAGACCCACAGGTTGAAACGCGTGTCGGCTGACAAACAAGGCATACAATTGCCCGTAAATGTACTCCATGCATACCAACTGAATGTTAAAAACAAATCAGCACTAGCACAAATAAAAGCGAAACTTGTATCGCAATAACTACTGTGTTAGAACTATTATTTGAACCACTGAAGCAAGATAACCAGGAGAAAACTTCCTTTTTTTTTTTTTACTTAACAATTGGGGCTCTGGCTAAACCCGACAGCTCCTGTGATCTTGCAACATAAGAACCCCATCATTAGTGTTGGACAACAACCGAGCCTAGCACAGGCTGTTTCCATACCTAGAGCCAACCACGATTCTATATATATACACACACTGGACATGGCGGGAAGCGAACCCAGATCCACTTGCATGGTAAACTTGCAGCTTTACCATTGAGCTATCCCGCTTCTGGGCTGAAACAGAAGCTTTCAATACGCTTCAAAACAATTGAGGGCCACGGGTGTCCGGCTAAAGTAAAAAAATCATAATTTATATATCCTGTGGCCGTGTAGTTATGGTTAAGTTGCTGTTTCCATAGGAAGAGCACTTTTTGGGCGGCTTATAACTCTGCTCCCCCTGGACGAATCCTCACCAAACTTTGTAAAAAAAAGTATATGGGTCACTCTGAATTTTTTTGCAAAGTTTGGAGATGTTTGGTCAAGGGGGGGGGAGTTATAGGAGGGGTCCCAAAACGTCTTTTTTCCCCATAGACTGAATGGTGGAAAAACTTTGCGCACGGCTACAGGTCAAACCGCTGGACAGATTTTGACGAAATCTGCGGCAGGTACAGGGGCTTGGTCCAGTAAATTTGGTCGCCATCCGTGCAGTATTTTTCTTTATAATTCTCTAAAAGTAGGTCTGAAAAAATTAGTGATATCTATGTTCGCTCCGCGGTCACACTTCCCTGTTCGGTCGACGAACAAGATACCGATTTGCTAAGGGGCTGGCGTCATGACCGCGGACATGCAACGTCGCTGCCCATTGGCTGCTGCGAGATCTGTTCTGCTTCAGATTGTTTGGATGCGCCCGACATCTTGGATCCGCCGAAAGCGGAGCAACAAGCAGCGTACACATGCTCTTTTCATGAAACTCTTTTGCTGTGTGTCAGAGCATTGGGAAAGGTTCAAACAGAAGACATGGGTGATCAATGCATTTGTTCTGGGGGTCGATCGTCATGATGTAATTTCTATGGACACCTTGTACGCACAGTAAATGTGGGGTGTAATAACGATAGCACTTCAGTCCATGCAGTGGACAGGAAATTCAGCTAGGAGTGAAGCTTCTGGCCAGACACACTGAAGGATAACACACCTATAGAATAACCCACACTGTAACTGTTGAAAGCACACTTGTATTGGTAGGCAATATTGAAATTGACAACATGCTGTGAATGCATTATTTTTTCCGATGGCTATTATTATATACATTAGTACGCCGCCATGGGTGTCAAATGCTACAGTGGTTGTGGCCAGGGCCTACAGTCTTGGATGCATGGCCGTCGGCCGAAGGCCTTACTTCCAAGACTGTAGGCCCTGGCCACAACCACTGCCGCATATGCCACCCATGCATACAACAGTAGTGTTGCGTTTTAATTGGCAAGTTTTGGGGAGTGCGTGCAGTCTTTCAGCCATGCACCCAAGAACAAACTTAAAAGTACTAGACGTACAAGCCACTGCACACCCATCCCATGTAAGATCTATGGACATATAGCTAGGAGTGAAACCTCTGGACAGAAGCACTGAAGGATATCACACTTGTAGAAAAACCGCCACTACCACTCTTCACTGAGGTGTTTGTGGAGAGACCCTGCACTCTTGGGTGCATGGCCAAAGCCAAAGAATGAAGTCATAGGCAGTGGAGGTACAAGTCAATATGGGCGTGGTGGAATGTGCTAGTTGTGTTGATGCCCTAGTGTCTTAGCTTCAATTCACAAGAAAAGAGGGGCCATATTTTGGGACTACAGGAAATGCACCTTTGGCAAAAAGATCAAGGACGTCTAAAAACTGCGGGGGTTTGACCAGATCCTACACGCGCCGGGAAGGAGTAAATCTGGGGGGGGGGGTAGCTTTGGCTATCAAAAATACAGTGGATTTTAGAGTCGTGGAAATTATAAGGGACAAGGAGGGTAGATACATTATAGTCAAGGAGATGCACCAAGACAGTCCGTATACTCTGCCGGTGGTATACGCCCCACACTCGGGTCAGGAGCAGTTCTTGAGGGGAATCCTGGGGATATTGGAGGACAAGGCCTGGGGGCTAATAATTCTGCTAGGTGACCTCAATATAACGTGGGAAAGGGGGAAAGATAGGTCGGTGGACCCCAAAAGAGATGGGGGGGCAGTGATGTTGGCAGATCTTAAAGAAAGAATAAGGAGCGTGGGGCTGCGGGACGCCTGGCGGGAACTGAAGGGGGATGGAGGGCGCTATACTTTTATTTCAGGGGTCCATGGGTCTCAATCTAGGATCGACTATATCTAGGTCTCATCGAGCCTGGTGGGCCGGATCCGGGAGATGGAGACAAGTCCCATTGGTATAGCGGATCATAAAGTGGTTGCCATGAGGATGCCCCTGGGTCGCCGGGAAAGCGGTGTGTGGACTTGGAGGTACCCAAAGCATCTCATTAGAGACCTGATTATTCTGCAAGAAATAGAAGAAAAGATCAAGGATTTCTTTGTGCTCAATAAGAGGGGGGACACAAGGGAGGAGACGCAATGGGACGCCTTTAAAGCGACGCTGAGGGGGGAATTAGTAGCAGTAGAGGCATAGAGGGAGAGCAATTGAAAGCGTTAGAAAAGCAGTTGGAGGAGGAGGTTGAGAAGGCGAGGAAGGAGGCAGGGACAACCCCCTCTAGAGCGGCTATGAGGGAGTATCGCAGAACTCTAGTGCAATTGGCGGTCCTTCAAACCAAAAAGGCAGAGGGGGCACTGCTGAGAGTTCGCCAAAAATACTATGCCAAAGCTAACAAGGCAGATGTACTCCTCGCACGCCTGTTGAGGGGAGCCCAATCTAGGAATGCTATCACGGCTTTAAAAATTGGACCAGGGGAACGGGTTACACGGGCGGTGGAGATCCGGGAAGCGTTAGAAGGCTTTTGCGAGTCTCTATATGCATCGCAGGGACCTATGGCTGATACACAGGTTGAGTTTTTGGACAGGGTGTAGATGGGAAGGATAGGGAAGGAGGCACTGGAATCTCTTAGGGAGATTACAGAGGAGGAAGTGACGACAGTGATCCATAATCTGCCATCGAATAAAGCCCCAGGCCTGGATAGTTTCTCTGCGATGTTCTATAAGACCTTTGCAACTGAACTAACTCCGCATCTGAAACACCTCTTCAATACATTCAGGTCAACAGGAAAGATCACCCCGTCCATGGAGGAGGCTAGGCTGACCCTTATTTTGAAACCAAACAAGGATGCTGAAGAGAGGACATCATATAGGCCCATAACGTTAATTAACATTGACGCCAAGATATTCACGAAAATTCTGGCTAACAGGCTGGAGGGTCTTCTCCTGGACCCGGTCCATCCGGACCAGGCGGGTTTCATAAGAGGCCGACAGATGGCGGATAATATGAGGAGGGTGGCCCATCTGGTTGAGAAGGCTGAGAACGGACACTCTCGCGGTCCTCCTGTCCCTGGACGCAGAAAAAGTATTTGACCGTGTGGAGTGATCCTTTCTTTCCAGGATCATGCTGAAGATGGGCATTAGTGGGGCATTCTTGCGTATGGTGCAGGCCAACTACCAGACGCCGACTATGAGGATAGCAGTGAATGGGGAAATGTCTAGGCCCTTTGGTTTGAGCAGTCTCATGGCTGGGCAGGATGGTGGCGGTCAAAATGGTCACCCTGCCGCGCCTGCTGTATTTTTTCCAGGCAATACCACAAGCAGTCCCTGCAAGCTTCTTTAGGGATTTGGGAACCTTGACCAGAGAGTTTCTGTGGGAAGGGAAGAAGGCGAGGGTTAGTAAACAGCTGCTGATGGCACCTAGACGGGAAGGGGGGGGGTGGGGGGGGAACTGGCATTTCCGAATTTCCAACAGTACTATGAGGCTACACAGCTACGGGTCATTAGAGAGTGGCTTCGGGAAGGAGAGGCTACACAAGATAAACAGTGGGTGAAAATGGATAGAGCAGTGGCACATCGTAGTCTGGAGCAGGTGTTGTGGCTCCCAAAACAACATAGACCCAAGCATCTGTATGAAAGCACTGAAACAAAATTAATGGCGGAGAACTGGGATAAACTGGTGGGCACTAAAGGGATTACGACCTTCCCATCCCCCTTCACACCCGTATTTGGCAATGGGGATTTCACCCATTGGCTGTAAGTAGGCGCTTTCAGGCGATGGCGGGAGGGAGGCTGTAAATGGCTGGGGGATCTGTTTCGGGGGGGTTCTCTCGCTCGAGGAGTGTAAGAGGGACTATGGGATAAAGGAGGGGGAAGGCTTAGATACGCGCAATTACGTCATTGGGTCTTGAACCCGCTGAATAAACAAGCTGCAACGTGAGAGAAGACGCGTTTTGAAAAATTCCTCCTGTCAAACGATGGGTCCAAGGGGTTAATAACTAACCTATATAAAATTCTGGACGAGGCGTCAAATGGGGGCCAATGGCAGTACATGCAGAGGTGGAGTCGGATCCTAGGTAGGGAAATGGCGCGAGAAGAGTGGGAGAGGCTGTGGAGGGACATCCCCAAACTGGTTAAAGCATCCCAACTACAGGAAATGTGGTATAAGGTACTGTTCGGGTGGCATTATATACCAGCCCGTCCGCGGGAGATCTACCCTAGCTCCTCGGGAGTTGTTGGAGGGGATGTGAGCAGGAGGGCACGGCGCAACACATCTGGTGGGACTGCCCGAAAATTAGGCCTTTTTGGCAAGAAGTGCGAGATGCCCAGGAGCAGGCGTTCGGGCTGGGGAACAGTAGACCACCGGTGGAAGTACTCCTGGGAATCGGAGGGGGTACTGCCCAGGGAGAGCCCAGATTTTGAAGGAAAGCGAGGGTGATCCTCATTATCGCAGCTATGACAGTAATAGCGCAGAGATGGAGGAGCATGGAGATCCCCCTCTTGCAGGACTTACTGCGGAAATTCTAGGAAATGGTGGCACTCGAATGGGCAACGTATGCCATGAACAATAATGTGCAATCTTGTTACATATCTATGGACTATGGCTATTGGTCCATGGGGTAATGGGTCAGGAACTCTGCCTTCGAGGGAGGGAGAGAGGGAGGGAGGGAGGGAGGGAGGGGGGGGGAGTTGGGGAAATATAGGTTGGTAGTTGTTAAAACAATGAAGAGATGTTTTCTTAACTGAGGGGGAGGGAGGGGGGGAAGGGGGGGGTTTGTTGAGGGAATGTTTTGCATATGTTATAAACTTCAATAAAAAGCGTTTTAAAAAACAGAAACCTTCATTTCCTATGGTACTAACTACTTCCTTTTTTCCTTTCAGTGTTTCCTTCATCTTTCCGATCAATGTTATGTTTGTTGCCTTCCTGCCCATTTTTAACAGTTAGATACCTATAGGCGTTTTATACCTGTGCATTTGTTTTCAACGATCTGATAATCATTTATTTGTGTCATTCTTGGGCGTATTCTAACTGTTTGTAGTCTTTCACATAATTTGTTGACAATCTTGAAGTACACATTATTTCGTAAATTTTGGCTTCAAGAACTTTAAATACGCATTTGTAAGGTTAGCTGGCAACCTCTGCTTTAGAGTAATGGTGCTGTCATTACATTCAAACCATCCAGAATTCTTTTTAATGTTATGCCGTATAGTGACCTCCATTGGTTGTAGTTTCTGCATGGTAGATTATTCCTACATAAAGGTTTTCTTTCCAAGTGACACTTGACCGTGTGTGAATCCAGTCAGTTTGCAGTTGTTTTTGGTGCCATCTTAATTATAATGTTGAAGCATAAGTATTATGTAGGCACTATGTGAATGTATCAGTAAGGTGGAGCGATTGTCTGAATTGCAAATACTACATAATCTGCCATGGTTTGCATTTTGCTGAAATGGAATGCTCTCACTATTTGGTATGGAAACCTATACAAATCGCTCATTTGGGATTTCTTCCTGTATCACTTTGCTACAGAGAGTGCATGTATGTTTCCACATGTACGAAATTTGGAAGATTTCATTTACAGGTATCCTTTTGTTTTCCAATACTAATATTATGTACATTAGAAATTCCTGTGAGTTCATAGTGAATCTCACCATTCCAGCACGACTACCTCCTGCAGGCATCCATCTTGAATCCATGAAGGATTTTTTTAATCCGACAAGGATTTTTTTTTTTCCCCCAGACCCAAGGATTAGAAAAGCAAACACAGAAACTGAGCGCAATGCACAGTACACTGGATTGTAAACTAAATATGAGGGTTAAAAAAAATAAAGGTTAACTATTATGCAATGCAGTACATTTTAAAAAAATGCAAAACTAACACCTTTTTCTTTCATCACAGAAATGGAAAGTGATACTTCCGCCAAGTACAACACCCAATTAAAAAAATGTATGTGGATTCTGAACAAAGTAAGGAGTAAGTATATTGGCAGGCATTTTCTACACATGGGAATGTACACGTCTAATCTATGGTACTAATATGCTGCAGTGCCTGTAGACTGCTCTTCCATCTTTGGTCAGTAACCTACCACCTACGCCTTAGAACCAAGGTACAAGGAGTATAGTTCCTATCCACAACCATTGCTGCATATGAAAACTATGGTCCTTGTAAATTAGCTACTTATAAAATGTACTTTTCGAACCATCGTCTGCAGCCATGAAGCTAAGACACTAGGGCATCAACACAACTAGCACATTCCACCACACCCATATTGATTTGTACCTCCACTTCCTATGACTTCAGTCTTGCGTGCATGGGCTTTGGCCATTCACCCAAGAGTGCAGGGTCTCTCCACAAACACCTCAGTGAAGAGTGGTAGTGGCGGTTTTTCTACAAGTGTGATATCCTTCAGTGCTTCTGTCCAGAGGTTTCACTCCTAGCTATATGTCCATAGATCTTACATGGGATGGGTGTGCAGTGGCTTGTACGTCTAGTTTGTTCTTGGGTGCATGGCTGAAAGACTGCACGCACTCCCCAAAACTTGCCAATTAAAACGCAACACTACTGTTGTATGCATGGGTGGCATATGCGGCAGTGGTTGTGGCCAGGGCCTACAGTCTTGGAAGTAAGGCCTTCGGCCGACGGCCATGCATCCAAGACTGTAGGCCCTGGCCACAACCACTGTAGCATTTGACACCCATGGCGGCGTACTAATGTATATAATAATAGCCATAGGAAAAAATAATGCATTCACAGCATGTTGTCAATTTCAATATTGCCTACCAATACAAGTGTGCTTTCAACAGTTACAGTGTGGGTTATTCTATAGGTGTGTTATCCTTCAGTGTGTCTGGCCAGAAGCTTCACTCCTAGCTGAATTTCCTGTCCACTGCATGGCCTGAAGTGCTATCGTTATTACACCCCACATTTACTGTGCGTACAAGGTGTCCATAGAAATTACATCATGACGATCGACCCCCAGAACAAATGCATTGATCACCCATGTCTTCTGTTTGAACCTTTCCCAATGCTCTGTGACACAGCAAAAGAGTTTCATGAAAAGAGCATGTGTACGCTGCTTGTTGCTCCGCTTTCGGCGGATCCAAGATGTCGGGCGCATCCAAACAATCTGACGCAGAACAGATCTCGCAGCAGCCAATGGGCAGCGACGTTGCATGTCCGCGGTCATGACGCCAGCCCCTTAGCAAATCGGTATCTTGTTCGTCGACCGAACAGGGAAGTGTGACCGCGGAGCGAACATAGATATCACTAATTTTTTCAGACCTACTTTTAGAGAATTATAAAGAAAAATACTGCACGGATGGTGACCAAATTTACTGGACCAAGCCCCTGTACCTGCCGCAGATTGCGTCAAAATCTGTCCAGCGGTTTGACCTGTAGCCGTGCGCAAAGTTTTTCCACCATTCAGTCTATGGGGAAAAAAGACGTTTTGGGACCCCTCCTATAACTCCCCCCCCCCCCTTGACCAAACATCTCCAAACTTTGCAAAAAAATTCAGAGTGACCCATATACTTTTTTTTACAAAGTTTGGTGAGGATTCGTCCAGGGGGAGCAGAGTTATAAGCCGCCCAAAAAGTGCTCTTCCTATGGAAACAGCAACTTAACCATAACTACACGGCCACAGGATATATAAATTATGATTTTTTTACTTTAGCCCGACACCCGTGGCCCTCAATTGTTTGGAAGCGTATTGAAAGCTTCTGTTTCAGCCCAGAAGCGGGATAGCTCAATGGTAAAGCTGCAAGTTTACCATGCAAGAGGATCTGGGTTCGCTTCCCGCCATGTCCAGTGTGTGTATATATATAGAATCGTGGTTGGCTCTAGGTATGGAAACAGCCTGTGCTAGGCTCGGTTGTTGTCCAACACTAATGATGGGGTTCTTATGTTGCAAGATCACAGGAGCTGTCGGGTTTAGCCAGAGCCCCAATTGTTAAGTAAAAAAAAAAAAAGGAAGTTTTCTCCTGGTTATCTTGCTTCAGTGGTTCAAATAATAGTTCTAACACAGTAGTTATTGCGATACAAGTTTCGCTTTTATTTGTGCTAGTGCTGATTTGTTTTTAACATTCAGTTGGTATGCATGGAGTACATTTACGGGCAATTGTATGCCTTGTTTGTCAGCCGACACGCGTTTCAACCTGTGGGTCTTTATCAAGGCTATTGTAGACAGTCTCTAGCCCCCTATGGGGTCCTGGTTTGTGGTATGAAAACTGTCCAGGAGCCGCAACGGACCAGATATATAGACCGGAACCAAAAGGGCCCAACAGGAGCCACTGTCTCTACAGGACAGCTTTCATACCACAAACCATATTTTTCCAATATCTATCAATGCTTTGTCTAGGGTAAGACCTTGGGATTTATGAATGGTGACTGCATATGCAAGAGTTAGAGAAAATTGTTCTCTACGTACATACATGTCTTTGAAGAGAAAGAATCAAGCTATTGAGCGCCCTATCCTTTTTACTTCTGAAAGTTTGTCAAAGAGAATATTGACAAACTGAATGTTGTTGTCACGTGAGTATGTTTGAAAGCCAACAACTGTACCCAGTGCTCCATTAACTAGTCCTTGCTCCACGTCAAGGTTACGTTTAAGCATTACTCTACAATTTAAGGATAATTTTAATATTTTTTCCAACCCAGCTGTGTTGAAGATTGAATTTTCTAAGGTATTTAGTCTTGTTGTGGCTTGCTGACACATGGGTAGTGTCATACCATGTACGTCCAGTTTGTCTGTGGAGCAAATTTCAATTATTGGTTGCATTTCTTTTTTCAACATTGTTTCATTGAATTTGGAACCGCTTGCAAGAGTTGGCATCAAGGACATACAATTGACGTTTTGTGTGCCAATTGTTCCATGACATCAGTAGCACATGCGTTATCGCCATAAAGTGCATGGATGTGCCGAGTTTTCAATATTGCTTGTTCTTCTTGAGATAGTACACCAACTCTAATACTTTTTAAAATGTTGGTTTAAGTGAGGTCTGCAGATTGACGCACGTTTTCTGTTAATTCTCTGTATTGGAAATGTTGCCAAAGGTTGACATTTCCTATGCTGCCAACAGTTTTACGGCACAGTTTGTGTCCCAAGGTTTTAAAAATGGGTTCACCTTTCAATGGTGTCAATTGCAGAAGATCTCGGAAAACAATAATGTGTTTTCCTCCAAAGAGTTCTTCATAGTTTGTTTTAAGTACTTCTTGCAATCTGAGGTGAATCAAAGCCAACATTAGGTTGGAGACCATGCTCACTTCATCTATTAGTAGCATCTTCATTTGTTTTAATACTCTGCGAAGTTCCATTGCAGTTTCTGTAGAAAGTGTGTAATAGTCTAATTTGTTTTGGTGTTCTACTGGAAGGAGTAGTAATCGGTGTAAAGTGACACCGCCTATGTTGTAGGCAGCTAAACCTGTGGGGGCAGTTACAACATCTGACAGTTTGTTGTTTGTCAATTGTTGAAGGAACTTGCTGATGATTTTGATTAAGAATGTTTTGCCTGAACCAGCTTCACCACGGACGTACAGCAGTACAGGTTTGTGGTTTTGGCAGGTACATTCTTTCTTTTCGTGTTGTACACCATGTGCAATTTCTTGTGTTACTTCTTCAAAAATGGTGTGCTGGTCTTTGTTAAATTTTGATTGTAGTACAGTTAAGTCTTCTGTATCTTCTTCATAGTGACACATGGTGTTTTCTACTTCTGTCATAGCTAATACTGCCTCATTTGCTATTAGTGGCTGGCCCCGTGGTTCTTGGCTTCCTGTTACAGAAGGTTGACTACTGTCGGAAGTGTCCTTGTCTAGTTGTGACTGGAGTTCTTCTTCGTGTTGCTGTTCATTGTGCAACATTGTTTTGTACTGCGTAAAGTTGACATTGGTGATTCTTCATAGCAGTCATAGTTATCTAGTATCTCTTCTTTTCTCCATGGTTTAAAAAGTTGTAGCAGGGACATGTAATATAGTTCTTTCTGTTGAGGAGTTTTTAATAACAATTTGACATGATTAATTAAGCTTTGTTTGGTAAATTTCACTAAGCTGCCTTCACAATCTGTCACTCTATATCTACCTTTGTTTTCATCAGGTTTTATATTATTTTTGTATGCAAAGTTTTGGGCTATGTGGTATAGACACATGGATTCCAAAGTGGTACTCCTGTTCGGGTTGTATATGTCTAGTAAATTGTTTTTCAAAATGTCTTGGCTGTTTGGATCATTTTTGGCTATTGTTTCTATGTCCTCATATGATTTGAGAACTTGTTCTAGATTTACCGTGACCAAGACTTAGCCATTCTATATTTTCAGATTTTCCATACAAAGCAGTACCGGTTAAACGATCTGCAGCTTCATAGGCGCCACATTCTCTATGAGAGAGCATTTTTATGCCTAGGCTGGACAATTTCTGAGATAGCGTTTTGTCTTATGATAGGTCATTCCAGAGGTCTTGAAGCTCTGTTTTTTCCGCTTTTGTTAAGTAGGCTGTAACATATTGTGCAACTGCAGTGCAACCGTCTGCAATGTACTGCACATCTATGTTTGCATTCCATAAGAGGGCAATGATTGCATTGTAATCATTGATTTATTTTGATTCTTCTGTTTTTTATGCAATACATGTTCTTAGGTGATTTACCTTTAACACTGTCGAACTGAAGACTTCTCCTGTTTCTGTAACTGGTCTAGGGAAACCAAAGCAGCATTTGGTGTATTATTTTCCTTTGTTTTTGTATTTGCGACAATATTTGCCACATTTGTGTCTTTGAAATTATACAATTTGTCCATGAAGGTCACTATGTCTCGTTTGTGAAGGTATTTCACAACTGACATTTTTGGATGAAATGCAAAACAGTGGCATCACTGTCCTGCCCAAATTTAGGTGCACCTTTAATCCATAATAGGATCTGGATATGTGGTGCTCCTCTGGCTTGGTATTCTTTTCCCCAAAAGAAGTGTTGCACTTCTCCGAGGAGAGGACGTTTTATTACAAATAAAGTGTAGCAAAGCAATGAAATGATGGTGGAAATATCTTGAAACATTAACAGGATCTAGAGAGCAAAGTTCTCCAGGTGTTAGTATATCTATGTTGGTTTTGTTGTTGTTAGATATCCATAGGAAATCTAAATCTTCCCATGCATATTCTGCACAACTTAATGTAACAAACCAAGTGGGTGGTCCAAGGTTTCTGATCATACAACGTACATCTCCGTGACGTCGGAACCAGTATTCTTTCGTACCACGCATGTTTGCAAACAGATTTGTTATGCTCGATTGTAAAACGTCATCTTTTTCTTGCACTTTTTGTATTAATTGTGTAGCTGTTGAGAGAAAAATATGGGCGGAACCCTCTTTTTTGTGAAGGGGGCCTGACTCCTGAGGGTGGGTATAATGGAAAGCAAGGAAATGGAGTCAAAGGCTACCCTGACCCAGGACGGGAAAGGGGGTCACAATATTTGCAGCGAAGCTAGGTAGTGGCTAGCTTGAAAAGACAAACACCTTGAAGAGGAAGTATATATCAAGAAAACAGGTTTATTTAACACTAACACAATAGACATATTTTCAGAAAACGAGACATCTTTTCAAAAGAGTGCCATTGCACTAAGGGTGTGCATCATTGAGCACATAAATATCTGCTATTTCGTGGGTTAGTAGGCAGAGTGAAAACTTAATACATGTATTGTTTGGAATCACAATACGATCGTTTTGTCGACACAAAGACTGGTGTTTCTGGTTCGGTGTATTTGATGATATGTTGCAGTGGCTGTACGAGGTGGAGCCGCGCTGCTTGGATGTACCGAACGGTCTTCAGGACTATACGTTGTGGTTGGAGCCATGGTGGTGAAGTGCGTCCATCTAAATATTGTGAAAAAGGACTGGGTTAGTCTAGGGGCGGTGTTGTCAATGATTTGTAAGGTTTAAAGAAAGAACGCTGCAAACAAAAGGACCTACCATGTTCGGATAATTATGCGTCTGGGTTGAGGTCCAAAATAATTGGCGGGCATCTGCGATCAAGTCAAATGTCAGGAGCTGTAAGTCACACAAATGAATAGGAAACTCGGTGTTTACTCTAATTTTGGCAACAAATACTTACAAGTGCCTACCAAGTGATTCGGCAGAGAGAACCGTCTGTGTTGGGTACAGGTGGTTGTGCATGAATTATGTACAACGGACTGGTGATACCTCCAGTGCTGGTTGGGCTGAAGTATGACGGCGTGTGAAACAAGCAAAACTATTAATGCAGGTAAAGGTTGTGCTTGTCTGAATGAGAAAACCTGGGCTTTAAGATCCTAGCGGGTTGTGCCGCAAAATAGATGTACTAAGTAAATGTCTCAGTTTCATCCCAAGTACCACTGCCAACATTTTCGACACAGAAGTCGAACTACGAAAATTCTTTTGCACTATCCGGTTACGATATTTCTTCAGGGACAGCCCGGAAAAAGAAACTCTCGAAACCACAGGACTAAGACCCGCATCTACTTTTACCCCTCCATCATCTATGATATGTCCTGAAATACTATCCTTTGAGAATCGCATTCTCTTTGAAGTACACAAGACGTTCGATCAAAAAACTTTTTTCAAAAACAATCTTTCATCTCCCGAAAGATTAGCACTCAAGGCCTTAGAAAATAACAAGACCTTCCTAATCAAACCAGCCGACAAAGGTGGAGGTATAGTACTGTGGAGCAACACCCTATACGACACAGAAGTCACCAGACAACTTTCAAACACATTGTTCTACAAACAGCTAATCATTAATCCAACGTCCAGGATATTGTCAGAAATAACAAGTCTCATGAGCCACGCACATGATGAAGGCTGGATAGATGACGATGAGAAATTATTCCTAGTCAACCAACACCCGGTCATCCCAGCTTTCTATTTGCTTCCGAAAATCCATAAAAACCAACAAACACCTCCTGGTAGACCCATTGTAGCCGGTATAGGCTCAGTTCTAGAACCTCTGTCCATCTACATCGACTATTTTTTAAGACCCTTTCATCTGCAAGATGCCCTCCTACATCCAGGACACCACGGCGATGATCAAAAAGTTGGACACCATACTAGTAGAACCAGACGATTTACTAGTTACACTAGACGTGGAATCATTGTACACAAGCATCCCACAAATGGAGTGTTTGCAAGTCCTCAAGACACCCTAGATAAAAGACAAAAAGTGGAACCACCTACAGCATTTCTTCTTGAATGTACAAGAATAGCTCTTATGGAGAATTACTTTATTTATAAACAGACTTTTTATCAACAATGCCATGGAACCAGTATGGGGGCCACATTTGCCCCTGATGTAGCCAATCTCTTTATGGACGCTTTTGAGAAGGACTCCATCTACAACGAGCAGAACACCTTCAAACAGTCAATCAAATGTTGGCTACGATATATAGACGACGTATTTATGATATGTCAAGGAACAGAAAACGACCTCCTCTGTTTCCTACAATGGCTTAACTCATGCAACAACTGTATACAATTTACCATGGACCATAACAAGAAAATACCATTTCTGGATCTAGAAATTTACAAAAACCCAGACAACACTTTAAGCACAACTCTATACCGCAAACCCACATCTAAGAACACACTTTTGGAGTACTCCAGTTTCCGCCCCTCAGGCCTCAAGATCAATCTTCCATATGGCCAATTCCTAAGGCATAAGAAGAAACTGTTCCACAATAAGCGAGTACGTATCAAAGAGTAAAGAACTAGCGACCCGACTACAAGAAAGAGGCTATCCAAAACATATTGTCAGACAAGCCCGCAAGCGTGTAAAAAACACAAATCGAGAAGCATGTCTTACACCAACTAAAAGAGACCAACTGGCGACCAAGATGACTTGCGTAACCACCTTTACGCCACTAAGCAACACCATCAGAAAGGTGATCCTTAAACATTGGGACATACTCCAAACCGACTCTTTCAAACCAGAGAAACCAAGATTCGCATTTAAACGAAGTAGCAACCTTAAAGATCACCTGGTTCACACGTATTCCGAAGTTGAGACCTCAAGAAACCAACAAACCACTCTCTGGCACCTTCCGCCAGTAAAAGGACACTTCAAATGTGGCAATTGTTCGGTCTGCTCCCTGACAGACAATCTAAAAACTATTGACCTGAAGGGCCACCAGTGGACCCTTAATTCTTTCTCTAATTGCAAAACCAAATGGTCTGTATATATAATCAAATGCCCCTGCGACCTCATCTACGTTGGCAAATCAAAAAGGGAGATTAGGCAACGTATATGCGAACATCGCTCTAGTGTGCGCAACCAAGTAGACGACAAACCCCTGGTGGCATATTTCAAAGCCAAGAACCACACCCACAATGACATTTTCTGGGCAGTATTGCAAATAGTAGGTAACCCCTTTCGCGGAGGCAACAGGGACCTGGCCCTGCGGAAACTAGAACAGAAATGGATTTACCACCTAGACTCTGTCAAACAGGGTTTAAACATTTCAATAGAATGGAATCTCTTTTTCAATAAATAAAAGCGATCCTCACCACAAAACATTAGCCATGAAACATGTTTGGCCTTTTCTAGCCGTCAACCAAAGTGTACTTGTTAACAACAAAATGCTAATGTCTGTATGAATATGTCCATTCTAATGTTCCTTCCGAAGAAATATCACAATCGATGTTTTTCCTACAAATGTCAATTTTGTTCATTTTGACCACCTGACGAAAAAAAAACGCATGTATAGTCAATTGCACTAAATGTACTGGCGTGCCATCTAACCTGCAAGCCAAAATCTTCTGCCTATTTTGTCACATCCTTGACATCCATTCAAAATGTTTTCTTTACTACAATAGCGTTTGTTTATTTTTCGGATGCCAACCAGCGCAGTATCTCGATGATGTACCAAAACATGTATTGTATTGTGAAATTCCACATGCACAATTCAGTGCCTTGACAACTCTCTTACAATACCTACTCCTGACTGACGTAGTGGCGCCCAGTCCACACCGCCTCATACGCCTGTACACTAAACCCCGGCGACATGCGCACTGCAGCCTTTAAAACACGACCCGCCATTGCGCAGGCGCACTATCTTTTTCACGAAGAGCACAGCTCATCATCCACAGGACCACGGGACCGAGCACAGGACGCAGCACAGCTCCACAGCCGACTTACACCAGGTACCTGTGCGCGTCCCTCCCGAGTCACCTGCCCTATGCCATTCCTCGCACACAATCAATCCGTAGGCTGACACCCCTTTAGCCACGTATGCTCACTCCGCTATGCCCTCCGAGGCACAACCCGCTAGGATCTTAAAGCCCAGGTTTTCTCATTCAGACAAGCACAACCTTTACCTGCATTAATAGTTTTGCTTGTTTCACACGCCGTCATGATGCATTCCACATCAGCGGTGAGGTACTTCAGCCCAACCAGCACTGGAGGTATCACCAGTCCGTTGTACATAATTCATGCACGACCACCTGTACCCAACACAGACGGTTCTCTCTGCCGAATCACTTGGTAGGCACTTGTAGGTATTTGTTGCCAAAATTAGAGTAAACACCGAGTTTCCTATTCATTTGTGTGACTTACAGCTCCTGACATCTGACTTGATCGCAGATGCCCGCCAATTATTTTGGACCTCAACCCAGACGCATTATTATCCGTACATGGTAGGTCCTTTTGTTTGCAGCGTTCTTTCTTTAAACCTTACAAATCACTGACAACACCGCCCCTAGACTAACCCAGTCCTTTTTCACAATATTTAGATGGACGCACTTCACCACCATGGCTCCAACCACAACGTATAGTCCTGAAGACCGTTCGGTACATCCAAGCAGCGCGGCTCCACCTCGTACAGCCACTGCAACATATCATCAAATACACCGAACCAGAAACACCAGTCTTTGTGTCGACAAAACAATCATATTGTGATTCCAAACAATACATGTATTAAGTTTTCACTCTGCCTACTAACCCACGAAATAGCAGATATTATATGTGCTCAATGATGCACACCCTTAGTGCAATGGCACCCTTTTGAAAAGATGTCTTGTTTTCTGAAAATATGTCTATTGTGTTAGTGTTAAAAAAAAACTGTTTTCTTGATATACTCTTCCTCTTCAAGGTGTTTGTCTTTTCAAGCTAGCCACTACCTAGCTTCGCTGCAAATATTGTGACCCCCTTTCCCGTCCTGGGTCAGGGTAGCCTTTGACTCCATTTCCTTGCTTTCTCTTAATTGTGTAGCTGACATATTTTGAAAGTGGGTTCCTGATTTCAATATGTGTGCAACTCCGTAACATAGGGTTGCTAGTTCACTTTCAGAGAGTAGGTGGAATATGTATTCCACATTTTGTCTAAATCTGGGATCTTCAGAATACATTCATAATGAGCAGTATTCTGATGCTGTTATCAGCGTGGGTCTATCATCGTATCTTTCTCCTTTGCCAGTAGGAAATAGTAGTGGAAAAGCACGTGCTTCTATATTCTGTTCCCATATGCTCATTGGTGAACCTTTGGTTTGTCGCATTTGTATGTTTCTAGTGCATCATCTATTCTGTCAGAGTGCAATCGATGAATTGTACATTGGTCCAAAAGAGTGGATACTGCAGCAGGATCCAGAAGTTCAAATTGACCAGTTTCTGATAACCCTTGAATTATTTCAGTTGTTTCCCCTTAAGCTTTCTTCAATATTTATTTCTTTGTAGTATTCACTATTGTTTTTCAGATATTGCAAGGCTTGTCTAACTTTATGCAAGTCCACTAGTTACCAAATTCTTTTGTCTTTTGTTGGTACACCATTTACTAAGACAATTAAAGATTGCTCTATTGGACATTGCACTCCTAGAGTGTGCACATTTTCTGTCAGATCTAATGGTAAATAAACTACTTTGACACGAATGGCTTTCACCAATTCAGAGGGAGGTAATTTTGTTGTTTTTGGTTGAAGGCGTATTATTGCTTGAAATGGGCGTACTGTTTGAATTATGATGCTCTCATACAATTTGAGTTGTTGCAGGGGTTTTGGTAGTGGGAATAATTCCAAGTTATTTGTGATAGCACGTGAAGGAGTTTGGTTGTTGTCAAGTTTTATAGTGCAGTAACTGCAACATATTGAGGGTTCACTTTTCGTATTTGTTGACTGCTAAAAAGTAGAGAGCTAATTCAAACCATTTGGAATCTTCATTGTCTATTTTGTATGTTACGTCTATAGTTTTTGTGTTACTTTTGTAAAAAGTTCTGCGTCAACACACACACACACATGGTTCGGTACTTCAGTGGATGTACTTTTGAATTTTAGTATTTCTTTTTTGTATGTGTATAATAGAAAGTTGCCATGTGCAGAATTCTTGCTAGTCTGTTCTAAAGCTATTGCATTTTGTAAGTGGCTTTCACTTCCAAAATATTTTCTCTGGATACGGTTGATTTCTTCTTGTAGGCATTTGGGTGTACCATGTAGAAGAGTGCCATTTAAATTGGCTAGTTCTAAAGCAGGACTTTTAGCATAGTATAGTTTATACACTAGCTTTCTTACATCTGAATGTGTTGATATCATGGAAGGTGCCTTTGCAAATAGGTCCTGAAATGCAGGCTAATAAATGTCCTTGTAGTCCTGTGCTTTGGCGCACTGGACAGGTATCCATATTTTGCAGCACTTTTCATTTTGATTTTGTCTTTACCTTTCACATACTGATTGAGGAACTGGCGTAAAGATTTGAAAGATTTGTTGGGAATGTTACACATTGACGTGCACAGCCATTTGTATACTGGACGTTCTGGTTCAGTCGAATGGAGAGGTAATTCTGAGTTTTCTGGGGATACTTTTGTAAGCAGTGTTTCTTGTTCCATGATGGTATTATTGATTATTTTCATATCCTCATCCACTGCCATGTATGGCAATTCTGTTTGTTTGGTTTTGTTTGTATGCCTCTTCATTAAAAAAAATGGTTCTGTGTTCGTGGTGTGACTCCATTCACCTCTACAGATATTTAAGAAGTTATTTTTGTTGACATTCCGTTTATTGAGAAGTTTCTTTTGTAGTTTAGTACTTAGTTTTGTTAGTGGTTTCATCCTGTTTAACACTAAAATAAATAACTTCCTTTTGAGAAGGATTGCACTGTCTACGAGAGCTTCTAGGATTAATTTTCTATGGTATGTTTTAAGGGTTGTGTGCGATTTTGCTCCTGTTCTTATTAAATTCTGAAAGACTCTGTGGTAGAACATTTTTGCTAAAATACTTTTTTTAGTATGGTTTCTTGCTAGTATAGGAGGATTTATAGGAGAAGTGTTAGCAGTAGTGGTACCCAAATTCTTGTTAAGCATTTTCTCTTTCAATTCACATTTTGGTAGAGGAGGCAAGGTTTCTGTAGTTGAAGCTTCTTTTGTTTCGCTAAATGACTGCATTAGCTGTTTTGTTTGAACGTTTTGTAAAAACTCTGGTAGAGATGGATGCTTATTTTGGACAATTTTATTTTCATTTGCTATATTTCTGCGTTGCTTTCTACAGACTTGCTTTTTGGTAGGCATTCTTTGGGGGTCTGTTGAAAAAAAAAGAAGGTATGGGTTGGTCTGTTTTACAATGTATATGTGCTGTGTGACATGCGTCTATGAGTTTGATGGGGAAGAGGTTTGTGGTGGTGTGGGAATGTGCATTGGGCAGTTACAATGAGTTGGGAAGGCTATTTTTCTGTTTGTATGTTACTACACTGTGGTTCAGATGAGAGTAGAAAGTGAGCTAGTGGTGAGGAGAAGCATTAATAGTAAACGTAATGGTATAAATTGTTTTGTAGTACTAACATTCTAAGGCTTGAGTATGTTATTTGTGTTCCAAAAAAACAGATGTGTGCCATTCTGCCCGTTAATCTATGTTTAATAAATGGGGATTTGTGGGCAGAATGGTTCAGAAATCGATGTTTGTTTTGGTGCAGAAATTACATGAATGAACCATACAGTCTCTTTGAGGAACAGTAAGAATATAAAAGGTAGTATTCTACTTACATTTTTGTGGAATGAGCAGGTTTCTTCGGATATGTTGTTTGTAGTTTAGATGCCGTTGATTTTCAGGAGATTGGTCTTCACTGCAATTGTAAAAGGAAGAAGTTAGTAATTTTGTGTGTTTATAGCAATGATGTTAATGTGAAACTTTTATGTTTTTGTGGTGGTATTCTCGTTTGATATCTGAACATAGTGCATGCACACATTCCATTTGACTATGTGCAGGCTTTATATGTTATTTGCAGTATGTTATTTCAACCTGCTTCGCAAATGAGTAGAATTTTAAGTTCATGAAATTCCCTTGTTTTTTTTGCAGCTGTGTTGTAGTTAGCAGAGAGGTTTGGAAGTGATAGTTCATTATAGTAGATAGGAAAATTTTTTGAATAATTTCATATTATAACTAGATATGCGAACAATCGGGAGCACCTGAGAGGGAGATTTCACCACAGCAGTCGGGAACGTTTATTTTTCTCATATGATTGCATTGGGATTAGCATTAATTTAGGCGGGAGACAAATAAATTGTGACATTTTTCAATGAAAAATTGGGAGTCTCGCGCTTAAAGCGGGAGCGTTGGCATGTATGTTTTGGCTATACAGATTTAGTGGCATTACTTTGTTTATATAGATAACAGTTGTACATATACTCTGAATAAAATGTGCATACCTGTACTTTGTAATCATGCATGTGGATATGCATGGAGCTGTAAGTAGAAATCTTCGAGACTTGCACGGTAGTTTTTGTAGTAGGTGCTTTCCAATGATATGAGACTTGTATTCAGAGTGATCAACAGTACATTTGAAGTACGGAACTCTGATGATGGAGTTAGATGTAGAGGTCTTGTATGTGATTGGTGGATGGTTGTGTGACTGCTTAGCTGTGTCCAATGAGGGAATCGATTCGTGAGTGATGTGGAAAGGGTAGAAGGGCTGGCTAACAGTTAGGCGCCGCGCGGACACCACACCTGTCCGCGGGTAGGGCGTACCACATACAGGGTTTTACAGCAAATCCAGCATGGAAAGGGGACTGTAGGGATCTGCCAATCCGAGGTTGATATTGTTGATTTGTGTAGAAAGAGAGTGTGTGTAGTGAAGATGGCAGAGGTGGAGACAGTCAGGGTGTTGGTGCTCAGAGATATGTTTGTCTATGGTTTGCAGCACTATTCTCAATGCAGGCATGTGGCAAACAATTTCGATGTTAGAGGAGTGGAGGTGGTGTGGAGCGCTGCGACTGACTGCAATGTAGAGGCAATTCTCCAAGTTTGCAGAGATATGCGTAGGATGAACAGTCCCCATGTGGTAGTTTTGCACTATGGTGCTTTACAATTGGGCTACATGTGTTCCCCAACTTTGTTGGGAGATCTGGAACAGTTGGTTCAAGCAGTAATCAACATCCTTCCAAATGCGAAAGTCATTTTTTCTGGATTACTTACTAGAGCAAAATGGGACAACAGTTCTGTTTTTTGTCCTGATGAAAGCATTGCTAGGTGTGCAATCAATCGAGGCATGCGTGCTTTCATGCGAAGAGCTGGTATTTATTTCTGTAGCCACGAGAACATTGTTTCGAGTAATGCGGCTTATTTTGAAGCAGATGTTGTTTCTTTATCTTTTTTGGGAAATGCAATGTTCTTTTGGAATCTAAGGGTTGCTTTGAACAGGTTTTGTGAAGATTTTAGGTGTAAACTAAGAAGGAAAAAAAACCCAAAAAATATAAAAATAACAGGTGTCTCTCAGGCATCTGCAAAAAAAGGCTCTTTTCAGGGCCCACCTTAAAGGGGAAAACCATTTAAATGTACATTCGCCACACTCAGATCTTTTACATGTCCGCGGACATGGCGGTAGTCTACGGACAGCGCGTATTACATACGGGGATTCTGGGGTGGAGAGGCATGCAAATGAGAATGAGCGGAGCTAGGGATTGGTCAGTAAAGTTTAGTGGGTGTGTTGTGTACGGAGAGATTTAGTGAGGACGTCTTTTTCCGGAGAGGAAAACAGACAGCTATGGCTGTGTGCGCTCGAAAACAGATTATCTGGATTTTGGGAGACTCATGGATACATTGGTTGAAGGTGCATGCAGAACATTGTGGTATATCTGCAGATCTTGGATTCCATCATGTGGAAGTGTACTGGCATGGAGTGCGTGGAATGACTTGGTACCTCTCTGTGCTACTTCACAGACAAAGCGTCATCCTGACACAATTATAATTCATTGTGGAGGGAACAGTTTAGGACATGTGTCCAGAATTTCTGTGCAATTTGCAATGAAGGAAGGACTTGAGAAGGTCACGGACATATTTCCAAATTGCCAAGTAATTTTTTCACGTATTGCGCAAAGACAAATGTGGCTGCATTCTT
This sequence comes from Ambystoma mexicanum, assembly GCF_040938575.1. Classification (NCBI taxonomy): domain Eukaryota; kingdom Metazoa; phylum Chordata; class Amphibia; order Caudata; family Ambystomatidae; genus Ambystoma; species Ambystoma mexicanum. Next base: position 509,766,189 of record NC_090927.1, on the reverse strand, counting down.
CTTCATTTGGTCCACAAATAGAGAAAGCGAGACGCAATGTCAATACGGCGGTTTGTGCCTTTCTAAGAGATGTTGGCATGTCGTCTTTCCACAATGAAAATATTATGTTTCGCAGCACATTCATTTTCCCAGAGATGGAGTCCATCTTACATATGCTGGCAATCAGATTTTTATTCGAAATGTACAAAATGCATTGCAACCTTTTTTTGGAAGTATAGTCATCTATTTTGCATTACATGTTGATGAATCCAAGTTTTTGAAACACACAAAACGCCACCAAAAGGCTCTTTTCAGAGCCACCACTTACTCCCAGAGAAAAGTGCATTGGTTTTGCTAGGGTTGCACCCCAACATTTTATCTGTCCTAGGACTGTCCGCAGACTTTTTTTAAAAATGCGCGGGGACCTGCACCGTTTACTTGATAGTTCTATTTGTAAACTGAGAAAAGTGGCTCTGAAGAGAGGCTTTTTTTAACTTTTTGTTGTTTTATACATTTTTTTGGCTTTTTCTACACCCGACACACTAGGAGAGGAGGGGAAAGGGGGGTAAGGAAGGGACACCAACCACGGGGATAAGAAAGGGCAGGTGGAGAGAGGAAGGTGTAGGGTGGGCCTTATTTAGGTAGGTAGCAGCTCTTCTGGTGCTCCCTGAGCGTAGTCTCGAAAGCACTTCGAAGACCCTCCTTCCTGCAGAGTACTGCGTCGCAGTACATACACAATATTGTGACACTCGAAAGGTAAGGGTCAACAGCATCGCGAATGGCCTGTGAAGCAGCTGGAGGGATGCGCTCTCCCACAGGAGTGTCTCTTGTGGTGAGAGGATCGGAAACGGAGGATGCTGCAGTTGAACCTACTACGTTCTTTACGATCGAACGAAGTTAGGTGTCGCTTCATGGATGTCGTACCAAAGCTGTACGAACCACGTCTCCCACGACTCAGCACCAAATTGCACTGGTTACAGGTGACCTTGTTCACACATGCTTTCGGTACATTACCATGAACGGTAAACAACTGCCACACCCGCGACTCCCGGCGAGTGCTGGTAGTAGGGAGTTCCTCGACCTCATTCTCTTCATCCTCGTTCTCTACATCCTCACGCGTATTCCCCTCTGCAGGGACTTGGGGAGGTGGGGGTGGTGCTGAGGCTGATGTAGCTGCAGCAGCCATGGATGCCATTAGGGTTGGTGAGGTAATCTCCGCTAGAGCACTAAAGGCAGCAAAAGTCAATCTCCAATAGCCAGAAGTTAAATGAAGATGAGCTCTGTGGTGTAGCCTTTTATAGGGGTGCGCCTTGTGACCATATCGCTCACTCAAAAGCGATCAAAATGTTCCACTGTAAAATAATTTGTATTGTCTGCATAAGTTATTTTAAAAAGTTGGGGAAGCGGACAAAGTGCGCAAATTAAGACACACGCTCAGCATGGGTGTATGATGACGTCGTGAACACACCCGCGAAGGGAATGGGTGTCCGCAGGACACCAAATGCACAGGATTGGTCGTGCGCTTACACGCAGGTTTTCTATGGACAGTGTTCGGGTCCTGAAACTAATTAAAAGTGCAACACAAGTGGGACGGACAGTTACGGACAGGCGTGATGTTCGCAGGACTTACGGGTATGGTGCGCATGTGCGTAGATGGTGTGCACAGTGTACGGCCAGGTACAGTGTCCTTTGCACACCTCCATTTAGTTTAATTACGGACATCCCGGACACGGCGCATGTTCTACAAACAGTTCCATCTTGGTTGCGGACGGTACGGAGGGGTACAGTGTCCTAGGACACCCCCTTTTTGTACTTTTACAGACATCCTGGACAGCTGGTGTGTTCTAAGAACAATTACATTTTGGTTGTGAATGTTATCGAGAGGTGTACTGTCCTTAGGACATCCATATTTTGTTAATTACGGACAGGCACGCTGTCCGTAGCCATTTTAACTGTTTTTTAAAAAAGAAATTGGACACAATTTCATTAAAACTAACATAACATTTTTTTTATTATACACATATACAGCAATTAAGAAAGCGAGGGGTAGGCAGAAACAAACGAATACAGGGGAAATAGGGGGTTTGCAGAGGATGGCTGTGAGGGGGTGAAGGGATGGAAGTTTCGTCGAAACGTTTATGTTGTTGGTGAGGGTTTGGGGATAGTTCACTGGGACATGGAGAGGGGGGGACAGGTACAGGTAGTACAGTGGTGTCGAATTTTTCCTTTGATGTGGTCCTCCACCAATTGCTTTAAACCATCAAAATTATCTTTCAGCATGTCCACTTTCTGTTCTATGCGTTGCAAGGTCTCGTGCATTGTGTCTTTTGGTGGAATTTCTACCAATATTATAATGACAATCCCTTGTGGAGGCTCTGCATGAAAAATAAATGTACATGTACATGTCATCAATGATGTCCTGGGTGTTAGTCTTAGCAGTGCACAGTGGTGGCGCGAGTTATGGTTGCTTAGCTGACCATAACTGGCGAATTTCAGGGGTTTTTCGGTTTTACTTGGCATAATGTCCCTTTAACAAAGTTGTTTTACTGAATTTCACAGGTTTTTAGTAGCGCAACTGAACCATAACGTCCCTTTAACAAAGTTTTATATATATATATATATATACACACATACACACACATTTTTTTAACATGGATATTTTTCATTTGCTATTTTAAATTGATATTTTCAGTTTATATTTGGGGACCCGCCTGTTCAAGAGTCTGATGCGCTGCCAGTCTGCAGCTTTATGTTAAGCGCTGCTCATGGCACAGGTGATTCGCCTTCACTGTAGGTGTGCCACAACCTGCGAGGTTGCTCCCTCGTGTACTGCTGGTTACCACACCCTGCTAGGGTGAGCAGTTGAGGTGCACTTGCTTAGTGTATTCCTCTCCTAAACAATATTTTAAGCTATGTGTGAAGCACATTACCAATTTTCTTATTGCCAGTAACCCGAATGGTTCAGTGAGCATCAGCTTTTATATAAGCCAAGGTCGGGCCTCTGTTCGGGCGTAACCCCACTTCCTAGTAAAGGATTACTTTATATTTATCATTTATTTAGTACTTCTAAGAAAAGAGTGCTTGTCCCCATAGTTTAGTTATGTACACGACAACTCAGTCCGAAGTAGGTCAGGGATTAGCGTAGAGGTGTTCCAATCTGTTCTGCATTGGCCTGCTGGCTTACATTTTTTTCGTTATTGCTCCCTCAGTACCTGTTCCTGTTTCCGTTACAGATATTTGCAGGTTCTTTCTACTCTACTTCATAAGGCGCAGAAAATGTTTAGACCTTCTTTCCTCCTTGGATCAAACAGTCCTGGTATCCTTTCTTTGCTCAGGAAAGGGAAGACCCCAAGAAAGGGGTAGATGAGGACTGGAAGGGTGTTAACAGTGTGTTGAGTTTGATTACCCAGTTTCTCTAGGCTGGCTGAAGAGGGAACTAGCTAATAATTTCCCTATTGACGTGCAAGGACTGCGCTTGATGTGGAGATGGGGTGTGCCTGCTCGGCAACATCAATTTCTCCATCCTTTAAGAGCGACATGCTTCCCTCAGTCTTTGTCCCAGGATGGCATTAAACAAAGCCAATATTAAAATCTTTGCGGGTCAATGTCCGTTCAAAGGCAACTGTTTAGTCTTGTATGCAAGACAACGTTGGACAACCCAGGTTCTGACCCGGTTACAGTGTTTAGTAAACACTTGCTAGTGTTAGAGGGAAAAGATTACCAAAAAGTTAGGCCGCCCTATAGCCTTTCCTCCCAAGGCTTTGCCTGTTGGCACTAATATGTCTAGCAGTGTATACAATTTCTCCTCTGCTCGAGGAGTACAAGCCCAGTTTTTTGCCCTCAAGGGAGTTGTTTAATTTCATTCTTTTTTCCCTTCAGCGCAGCGTAGAGCGCTACTTTGACTTCGGTGCAGAGCCTGCTGACACAAGTTTCGAATTCTGGAAGGGTCAAAATCAGCCTTTCATCCTTCCGAGGTCAATAAAAGAACACCACACACACCACACACCGTAGGTGGTAATAATAGCAGCGCTCAGATACCTGAGGGTTTGTAGCACTATATAAGTGCTATTTTATTATGTGCAATGTGCTTCTTTTTCCTTTCCCCTGATCTCCAGAGAGGCCAGTCAGCCTTGCATGCATACAGAGGTCCAGGCCTTAATGTTGAAGGGACGGTGGTCCCACCACTCCTTCACGGCCTTTTCAATCACTGGGCACGATAATTACCCCAAGGTCATTGCCCCTCTCCCCGCCACCCTTTTCGGGGGGTTTGCATCATAAAGTTACACCTCTGGGAGGAACACCCGATGGTTTCTGTTTTTTCCTTTAACAAGAGTTCTTGCTCGTGACCAGTGCAGAGCTCGCACTGGGCATTTTCCTCCCATCCATTTGCTTTCCTCTTCACCAATTAACTGGTATTTCACTAAGTTAAGAGGCGCCGCGGCGGGCTCACCTCAGTCATAAGGGGTCCGGATGATATACTCGTGTCTTGTTTTGGTTAAGTTTTCAGTTTCCAGTCCAGTGGAGTTAGCGCCCCCCCCCCTTTCTACAGTCATGGGGTTGGTTATAAATGCAAGAGTATAAATATATATTGAAGAGGTGTAAGAGGATCAACTTCTGGCCTTCAGTGTGGACCTCAGGGTTTGCATCCTTCTCCTTCTGGGTTGCAGGTTTGTTTCCTTAAATAAGTGGAGGAGGTTGATCTCCTCCTATAGGAAGGGAGAATATCCCCCAGTGGGATAAAGGGGTCTGGGAGTGGTGCTCATTTTCCATACAAGTTATTTCGGCCTCTCTATCACAGGGCGTTTCAAGGGCTCAGCATTAACCATCCCCACAAGTGTCTGTCAGTGCAATTGCTCGAGGGCAGGGAGACACTTCGTTAGTGACTGGGTTCACTTAGCCGCCTGCATGACAGGTAGACCTTTTGGTTCCCTCTGGAGATTGTTCTGTAATACAGTGCCAGCACAGTGTGCTCAGGGTGTCAAGATAGTTAAGATTTGCTAAGACGGATGTTAGTCGTCCTCCGGTAAGCAACTTCATATTAACTGTTAAGTGATCAGTTTCTTTGCAGTCTAGAGTCTCTCAAGACTGGAATTTAGTGTGTCCTCCTTCGGTTAGTTTATGTTCCCCTAGGGGATTTATCAACCATGGGGGAGGGGATAGGTCTAAGCCCCTGGCGCATCTAGCTGCGGAGTTCAGGCATCACTACGAGAGCGATTGGATAGAAGAGAAGTGTTTTCTCTTTTCCAAGTTCTCTCTCTTAAGGGTCATGTTTATGTAAATATCTCCCTATTGTCATGATAGCAGAGTCTTCTTCACGGGCTCAGGAGGTCTGAGGGTCTCCATCCTTACGGCTTGGCGGATTTAACTCTTCCTGGTGTTTTAAAGGATTTTCGGGAATCTCTCTTTGTCATCAGTGTCCCCTGGTTGGGCTCTTCTTAGTCAGGATGTTATGTAGCAGCTATCTGCTGGGTTTCAGGTGTGGCCCCACTCTTCCATCCCGCTTCTGCCTCCAGAAGACGTAATACTTTTCTGGGTTTAGAAAGGTTTACTGGTATACAGGTGTTACATATGACTGGAGACTATTGTGTAGATAATGACAGGACTCCAGGTAGACACTTCTGGATGCACAAGGCCTTCAAGTCTTTTGCATTTAAGCTCCACCTAAGCTAGGTACGTTTACTATCTAGGTTTACCAGAAGATGGTATGACATTAAGTGTTTTTATGGTTTTGTGTTGAAGACAGAGGAGCTTAGTGCTCCGAATGCCGTTTACCTGCTATTCCTATAGAAGGGCCTTTTGTCTAGTGTCCCTTTTTTAACCAGGTGGATTTGGTTATTGCGAGCATTACTGGAGTTGGCACATCTTCCTCGTTCTTTGCAGTTAAGTCTGTTATGCCTTCTAGGACAGTTCGTGGGGGTGTGGGGTGGCGGGGGGGACACTTAGCCTAGAGAAATGTTTTTGCAATCAGTTGTTTGGTCAAAATAGAAACATTTTAAACATTTCTTCTCCTTTGTGTTGTATTATCACTATTGTATGATCGTGTTGTAGTTGATCATATGCAAGGGCTTCAACTTGCATAATAGGAGCCTCCTGTCTTGCCATAGAATGACTAATCCCCCCTCACTAGCATAGGAAGGGGGTTTAGATTCTATTAAAGACAAGGAGGTGAGTATTATACGACCCACCTACCCTTGATATGATATGGCATTTATGGCGCGTCTATACAGAGGCATTTAAAGAGAAAACTTTCTTTGGTTTGTTGTTCTTCCCATCCACCCACCCTTATTTGTTTGTTGTTCTTACAGATTTGGGCTGAGATGTTCTGTGCAGGAACGTTGGTCAGTTACAAGATGTGGAGAGTGCGTGATCTGGGAGCTTTGCTGGATTTTGTCTTCATAATTTATCTTCTGGTCTCTGCAGTGGACATTTGGTTCAAGACATCTACAGAAAGGAGTTGGGATTGGAGTAAAGGGCTTATTTATATAGAGGAGGGTTCCTGCTCATTGGTCTCCTGCAGGGTATGACCTGTCCTCCATGATGGATTGGGACTGAACTCTGTTTAGTTCTGTTTTTCAAACTTTTTCGTTTGTAAAAGTTTTTTCTTTGCTGCTGTGTTTCAGAAGTAAAGATTGTAATGCATAATACTTGCCTCCTTGTCTTTAATAGAATCTAAACCCCCTTCTCACGCTAGTGAGGGGGATTAGTCATTGTTGTCAGGATTTCATGCCCCATTCCATCAGAGGCAAGATCTTAGCATCCTTCACCCAATCGCAAAATCCCACTTGACTGACGCAGCCACTTGACTAAGTGAGAGATGGGCACAGTCTCAATGATCACAACAAACATGTTGTATTTGTTCAAAATAGGTAAAATCCACCTGCTCCCACTTAATTATGTGTTTTCATTTAAGAACCGACACTGAACTACACCATTATTTGTCAAATATTTACTGAGACATGTGAAATGCAAGTAAACGGTCTGGCCATACGATTTTTGGATATCTTGTGTGAAACACAGGGCCAAAGTGTACTTTGCAGGCAATGGCAGCTCTAGCCATAGCAAGATTACTTTGCATTAATGTGGTGGAGTTTTTCAGGCGCCTGGGGTCGTGGGGGTGAACCAAAGCGGTGCAATTATAGTAGAATTCATCCAGTCGGACCAGCCCTGATGCTGCCATTTCATGGCCAGGCAAAAACCTGACTGGATGAATCGTCAGTAAGAACCTAACAGCAATCCAAAGCAATAGAGAGACTGTGAGTGGGGAGGTGCATCACAGCAGGGAGTCTTCCCTGTCCTTTTGGAAAGGTGGAACGCCATCCGATACAAGTGAAACTTTGAATCCGGGGAGACAAGAAATAGCTTCTGTCAAACCCAAACATTTTTTAAACCATAAGAAAGTCTATCTATACATTTTGCGTGACAGACTATTAGCAGGCACATGGGGTCACTTCTCACCCATTAGTTGCAACCTTGGAAAGTATGTTGCAGACGTAAAGTTGGAATCACAAACCCCTCCACATTGCCAATTATCTCAACTTACCCACACAACTCCCCATGCTCCCAGATAATAAATAACTTGTTTGAAATCAACGAATACACGACCACAATCTTCGGTTCCCACCATGCTCAAGTATTTCCATTTCATTCCGGCATCCTGTGATTCCTGCACCGCACGACCTCCTCTCTTAAAGCTAATCAATCACGTTGGGCCTCTCAGCTGGACATTAGGAGAGACAACAGTGAAAAGCGTGACAAAGTCAAAGCCGTCATTGGGGTATGTGCTATACATGCAAAGCAGCTGCTGGGCTGGCCTGGCAGCCTTGACACTTTCTGCGTCTGTTTGTTTTGATTATTAATTAGCCAGGACCTTCCACAGGATTAAGTGTGGAGTATTTTACGAAAGAGGTGAGATGGCACATTAGCACCCCAATGCCAACACACAAACAAGCGCACAGTTACTCTGCCAAACTGCTAAAATATGATTAAACAGAATAACTAAGCAAACCCCCATTTTCTTTAGAACTTAGAACTGTAAAGCCCATTTAATTGATGTCCCATCGTTTTTTGCGTGGGAGCGTTCACTTTGATCGCATCATGAACATGCTGCATGTAGGTGTCAATCATTAAAAAAGCTGGTAGCTTTATTAGAGGGACTATTTAGTGTGTGCTTTTAAGGCTATAGATAAGAGAAAAGTTTTCAGAACTTGTGTGGTTCCATTTCAGGTGGGATGATTCGGTCCTGGCCTTTAGGCGTCCAACACTGCATTTTGTAATATTCCTGAATTTATATGGGGGAAAATACAATTCATTACAATTACTGCACATAAATACTAAAAGATACGCGCTAATAAATTAGGACTTGCGGAGAATCTGACCTGGCAGGGACCACTTGAAGGTTGTGTTTCTGCATATTTGTTTGAAATTAGTCGAGAAGGAACTACAAGACGGAAATGGGAGGCAGACTGAAGAGGACGCGAAGGAAGATAGGGAGAGGCAAGACCATAAAAGTATATTGTGGCATTTCCTGACGCATGGGTCATTAATAAAGTACTTGTTGGTAAAATATAACAAAAGCAAAGTATTGGAATGTGAGGGTGCAAAGAAAGGCCTACACTGTTAATGAGCGTAACTTCCGGTTATGTGGAGATAACATAGTTGAATCCCTTGAGCACATAATGACTGAATGTGAAAGTTTAAACAGTATTAGAAATAAAATGATGAAATCCTATAGTAATTGTTTTACTTGTGATGACCCAAAAGTATTGTGGACAATGTTTATAGACGGGAATGACGAGAATTTCATCTATTATATGACTACATTTTACAGGAAATGTACTGAAATATTTGATGAATATATATAACACCTTTGAGGTACATGACTCCCAATGGTGTTTCTTTCTTATATTGTAAATATGTTGTCCTCTGCTCTGATCAATTTTAAATCAAACATAAGATGTGATTTTGATTTCGATAAGACTTGGTTTTATCGGATGTATGCATGTGTTTTGTATGTACCTTATACATTTTATATTGTAAACATTGTTAGTTGTATGTGGTATATACAAAGCTTTTAGCTGTATGTATATTCATAACATTTAAATTGAAATAAAGTGCTTTAAACACCAAACATAAAAAATGAACATTAGACGTTTATGAAAAGAAAGCCATCCAAGTTGAACCAGAGAGGAGGAGATAGAATCACGAGGAGCCAATGTACCAAGAACACAAATAGAGGCATGAAATACAGATTTCAGCGGTGCCAAGTGGGGGATAGGAAGTCCAAAAAGTGCAGAGCAGCAGTAACAAAATTAAAGCAGACATCAATAACTTTGTGGCTTTGAAAGTCACAAACAAACGGGCTTTCCGGATGTTATAGAGATGAAAACGACAGGAGCGAGCAGCGATTGAGATGTGATGGGTCAAAGAAAGATCTAAATCAAGAAAAAGACCAAGATTATGCACTACTGATGATAGGTAGCTGAGCCGGAGGAAATAACAGAAGGTACATAAGTCAAAGAAGTAGAGTTAAAGGGAAAGAAAATAACCTCTGTTTTTGCAGCATTAAGAACAAGAAAATGATCGGACATCCATGACTGGATGGCCAGTAAACAAGCACAGTTTGTGATGGATATCGTCAGAAAAATTTGGAAATGAAACAGCCGTGTATCATCAGTGTAGAAATGATGCAAGAACCCAAAAGAGATAACCCAAGCTAGCGAAGAAGTGTAGTGGGAAAAAATAAAAGTACCAAGGACTGAGCCTTGATTAGAGCTGTGCCGGATGCCTGGCTTGACACCAAGAGCCAAACAAGACCGGAGCTATCAAAAGATCGACACCTTGCCTCCTGCCACCCACCACCCCAAACACAAACCCATGCATGGCGTGCTACTTTCCCCACAACACAAACCCCATACCAGTACATGCCAACTCGCACACTGCAGTTGGGGGATATTAGTCCAGCTCTGACTTTTTGCCTTTGCGTTCTGGGAGTATCAGCTTTATAATGGGCAATCCTGGACATCCAAGTCCCTGAATGCTAATGAAAAAAACAGGACTGTTATTTCAGCTCCCCAATGGAATGGACTGGAGTTATATACAAGGCGTGAACAGCAACTAAAGCTTTGCTACTGGCACTAAGTGGGGGTTGTTAGGGAGAATTCTCATTTCATGGCTAATTTCCCTTACCTAGTGAGTCCCTCAGCAGCTTTGCTGGATCTCTGGGTTATTTCTTTCCACCTGGTAAGAGAGTGAGCTTTTCCCCCACTCTTACATGTGTTTTGCTATGCGTTTTACCTGTTTTTGTAGTTGTGGACTCTGGAGTACACCACTTCAGTAGCTCCCTACTTTTGTGTGTCACACAGCACCTTCCGTGCAGTGACCCAGAGTTGTCGTTCAGACTGCCCACCGACTCCATTTCTGAGGCCGACTACGGTCCCCCAGAAAAGGGTGAAGTTGCCATTAACTTTACTTAGTCAAATTAACCACAGATCCAGTACAACCCATTTTACATGGAGTACTGGAAGGGTTAACTCTTAGCCCTTTTTATCTGTACCTCCTAGAGCATCGTTTCCCTCTTTTAACATTTAGACATGGCTGGTGGCAGTGGTATCTACCCTAATTTTCTACCGCGGTTAGCTTATATAACCGTGGTATATTGTAGGCTATTGTATTAGCCTCGAACTTAAACCCGCCTGACCAAATGCTTTTTCTTTTGGCTCCGGTGCGGTTTATTCACCATTTCTTTTTGTTAAACTCCTTCTTGTGTTTTACACCATGTTTGCCTTCTTTGTTCACTGTCTTTTGGCGGGCTTCTGCCAAGAAGCCCTCCTCAAGGCGCCTGGGTGTCTAGGTGGGCTGAATGTGAGGGAGGGGTGTAGCCACCCCCTGCACAGGGTATCCTAGGAAACCCAAATGGCACTTTTCATGATTGGCTGAGGTGGTTGTCCAGGCTGGACAACCCCCCTGCTGGGTGATTGACAGCCAGGCTGTGTGAATGGGGGTTTTTCGCATAAAAGGCAGGTCTCTTGGGCTGGAAGTCAGATAGTCGCCACTGGAACTACAAGGAACCGAAGAGAAACAGAGGAGATGTCGACTGCTGCAACTATCCTGTCCAGGTGAAGCCCTGCTGCAGTCCTGAGCTATCTACCCTTCAACGACTAAGAGAAGATCCAGTCCGGAGTCTTCTTCCCTTGAGCCTGGTGGGGATAACCAGCTCATCTTATTCAACCAGAGTCCCCTTCGTGGTCGAAATCGCTGCACACTGCTGTAGTGGTCCGGATAGCCACCAGAAGAGCCTCTCCTGTTTTTAAGGAGCGCACCTTTTATTCATCGTCACTGCTGCCGGCCTCAACCCTGTGTGGTGTAGACCCCCCTCATCGTCCTTCTTCGTGCCGAAGCCAGGAATCGTGTGTCTACAGGAAACTACCAGGAACAACTGCCGTGGCACCAGCTTCTTATTTGAAAAGGTACTGTGTCCTGCTTGAGGAATTTTTGGGTGAAATCCCCATTTCTCGCTTATAAGGCTTGCCCCTATTTTTCACTCCTCCTTATAACTTTTGCTTCCGAACATTTGACAATATCTAAAGTACTCTTGGCAACTTTGAATCGCGAACTATCCGACGTGGGATCCTCGACACAGGAACCCAGTTCCACTTGACACTGGCTCCGGCCTCTTGACTCTTGTATTTCTGTCCATGAGTATTCTTCGATCCTGTTTGCCTAACTAACATATTTCCTACGATTCTTGCCCCCCAACTCCCTCTGGGTATCTCAGGTGCCAAGTGTGTTTTTGCCCCGGTAGCATTTCTTGCCGTGGATATGCGTTTATTTAGTAGACCGAACTGTCAAAAAGTGATAGCAATCGTATTCACGGTAAAGTGTATTGTTCCATTATACCGGTTCTCTCAAACTCAGGGTACTTACCTTGATTCATACTGTCCAAAGTGAATTGGTCAGTTGTAGTGTATTTAACGTGTGGTTTTAAATTTAATAGAAGTGTTGTGTTGATAACGAATGGTTTTAAAATAAATGTATTTATATTTTTCTACCTGAAACCTTGAGTCAGTGTTTGCTTGAGTCACAGTAATTGTGGTCCCTTTGTGTAATCTCTGCTACTGCTCATATACTCTTGAGATAAGCCTGGCTGCTCCGCTACTGCTACCACTTTAACATAGTAGTACAGGCTTGTACCAAAGGTAAAACTTGTACTGCCACCTGTAGTCTTAATTGTGTGTAGTGGTCCCTAAGGGCACTGCACATGATTATGCGTAACAGGGGTGAAGGGTACAAAGTGACATAAAAGAGGTACAAATAAAACATAATGTGAAGTTCCTAGGGAATTCAAACCTGTAGGTGCAGGGGTGAGGCTGAACAGTACATAAGCTGGCAGTCTGGCAACCCAAACGTGCAAGATACGTTCAAAAAGTGAATACTGCAACCCCAGCATTTAAAAAAGGGATGCAAGTACTCTCCCAATGATATCAAAGACTAATGGTAGATTCTGTGACACTTATGGTGGAGTGACATAAGCGCAGAAGGCCCTTTAAAGGGAAAGACAATCTGAGGGATTGTCTATGGAGTCTGTAAAGATGTGCCTATAATGCAAACCAAGTACCTGGCATCCCAGGTTCTTCCGACAAAGCAGTGAGAAAATGATTTGCTCACGTCCTCTGTCAGCATTACTCCTGGGGGCAGCCCTGCTCTGAATCATACTAGCATGACACCAGGCAGTGAAGGGAGATTCCAGGCAGTCCATCCACGAGCAAGGCTTCGTGTGGGTGCAGGATAAGGCGGCAAGACATCACCCACCCTGGCCAGGCAAAACCGTTTTTCCTTATTTCGGCATGAACAGGTGGGGCACAGCCGGCGTTTTGGGCACTTAGTGAACCAAATTTGAGCCAGCCACTTGGCCCAGTGCCTTCCAAACCTGGCATGGCTCGCACAGCTCTCCTAGAGACTCTGAAAGGCCATGAAGTGCCGGGCTAGGGACATTGGAAAGCCAAGGTCATGTCATGCGACGAACACAACCCTGTGCCTACTGGCTTTTCAGAGGCACCAACAAAGACTTCCAGTGGTCTGAAGACATATGCTGATACACCGACGGGGAGTGAAAAAGATAATTACTTGGATTTTTACTTGTTGGGAGTATACTGCTCCTTCCACCTCTGCTGTGATATGTGCAGGGGCTAGTGTAATGCTGCTGTGATATGTGCAGGCGCTATTGTAATGCTGCTGCAGTAACTCGTCTGCTGTAACAGGAATACCTGCAAGACATGTGGACATGTTGGATTGGGTTCAAGTTTGCATGACTGTAAAACGGTGCCAGGTAGAGCAGCTTATTCACAGAATGCTACTTCTGGACAGAATGTGCAGTTAAAAAACAGCAACAAGTATAATTTTAAAAAATAAAACAAATTCTGGTTCTCTTCCAGATACACTGGCTTCTTTTACCCCTCAAACCCATCCCCATATTTAAAAAGTTACAGGACCCTTATTAAAATCCTGGATAAGCCAGTGATCCACTCACATTTTCCCTTGGGATTCTAGGGTTTGTAGTACTAACCTTAAAAAGTAAACAAAGTACAAGTCCCACAATTAAGAGGAAATAGAATACAAGACTTGATAGCTTTTTTATGGAAGCAATGGGGAAACTTGTGATCTCTGGGTTTCTATATAAACTAACCATACGCAGCCTAAAACTATTTTTGATTATTTTATTGGTCCATTAAAATCATAATTAATGCCCGGCAACTGCAGCTTCTTAATGTCGGCCAGAAAACACAAGACATGTTCTTACCAGGGTGACAGATCCCAAATTATTGACATTATTTTCTATGAACCTGTTTTTATAAGTATCAAATCAAATATTTTTCCAGGTATATTCAGCACATTAATTATTTGAGCACACTTAGTATTTTGATTTAATCTTTTTTTTAATGTAGTATTTGACAAAAAATGAACTCGATCACATCATTGTTTACATCAAACAGAAAATGGTTACTCAAAAGAACATATGTGAAAAGACACAAGAAAGTGAAAAAACAAACGAACAGGAAAGGACTAACTACAGGGTTTTATAAAAGGCAACACAACTGATGTGAAGTGGTCGATGCAAAGGCACAACGCTGCGTTTTGGCAGAAGTATAGTGCCTTCTTCAGGACAAGCAACCCTAATAAAGATTAAGAGAGTTGAAGAGAAGAAAAATTAAGATATTATACACTAGGTTGTAACCCGAGTTCACAATATAAAAAGGCCCGACATCATCAATGCAATAGTGTTGCCCCTGTGTTACCCTCCGAGTAGCACACAAAGATCGCTTTTGATATGCATGCATCATTCCCTCCCCACTAGCCCAAGCTACCCCTGTGCTTTCTGTTGGGTCCAGCGGCAAGCACCACAGGCCATCAAACCAGTAAAGTTGATATACAAGACCAGCTTACATTACCGACAAAGGGATTCAAACTATGAAATTCACTTACTTGCTTAAGAGGGAGATCCCACTGCCCTCTCTTCCACACTCTATGTCACCACTGCCTCCAATGATGCTTAATCATGTAATTTTGTATATTTATATAGTACTCCTGTTTAGTTTCAAGCACTTTCCCTACTAGGTTAATGTTACCTTTCATTTAATTATGTTCCGTTTGTTTTGTCACTGGTATATATACACCACTTATTTTTTTTAATTATTATTTTTATTTTTTTTTTACACCTTCACAAACTGCCTCACCACTTGTTTTCGTCTTTGTGCTATTTTACAGGTCCCTTCATGGGAATGGCTTTGCCATCTGTAATTGTGTTATTGGAAGTCATTTCTGATTGAAATTGACAATCCCAGCTATTCAAATGCTGCAGTCTCAAATGAGAGATCTACCTTTTTGGGTTCAGCTATAATTGTTATTGTTCTTGTTATTTTGCATTTATATAGCGCCTTATATATCATTGGTATGGTCTGAAGGCGCTGGTAGGTTGAACGCCCTTGGGAACTGAAGTTCAGATCAGTAGAGAGAGTAGAGAGAGTCAAAAGGTGCGTGTGAGCACCAGGTATGTGTGCAGCTCGTGCAGTATCCGTGTAATAGCTGCTTCTTAGCGGTAGGTGTGGTGGTTGAGAGATCAGGAGTATGTGTTCGTTCTGGCAGGAATTTTCCAGACCGGATGTGGCTGCGTTAGACCTGAGGAGAATGCCTGGCTGGGGGGTGAGTAACCAGCAGTGGTTACTTAGAATAATTTGGAGTGAGCGGCGGATGTTGGTATGAGAACAGTTATAGGTGTCCTAGTATCTCTGTGTTCTAGTTGAGTGGTGATGTAAAGGAGAGAGTGAGCGTGGTGGGAGATATGATGGGTTATGTGCACTTTCAGACATTCTCTGCATTCCAAACCCTACTATATACGTCACGTAATTCTATGCACTCCAGTCCGTTCCATGCACTCTTATCCATTCCATGCATCCCAGTTAGCTCCATACACTCCGATCCGCTCCATGCATTCCAGCTCGCGTTCGAGTCCGCTCTGCGCGCTCCAGTCCGCCATGCTTATTCCAGTCAGCCTTACACATGCACTCTTGTCTGTCCCACACATGCACACTTGTCTGCCTAACGCATGCACTCCTGTCTGCCCCATGCTCTACGTATTCATCTATTCTACTCATCCCTCTACGCACTCATCGCCTCTACGCGCACTCACCCCCTCTACGCGCACTCACCCCCATCCCCTATATGCACTCATCTTTAAGCACTCGCGCTTTCACGCATTCAGCAGCAATATCCTGTTCTATATATTCATCTCTTCACTCATCTGTTCTATACCCTCATCCGTTCTATACACTTATCCACTCCTCCGCTCTATCCGCTCATCTGCTCTGTCCGCTCATCTGCTCTGTCCACTCATCCGCTCATCCGCTCCATCTACTCATCCGCTCTACCTACCTATCTCGACCGTTCTATCCACTCATCCGCTCTATCTACCCATCTCGACCGTTCTATCCACTCATCCGCTCTATCTACCCATCTCGACCGTTCTATCCACTCATCCGCTCTATCTACCCATCTCGACCGTTCTATCCACTCATCCGCTCTATCTACCCATCTCGACCGTTCTATCCACTCACCCGCTCTATCCACTCACCCGCTCTATCCACTCACCCGCTCTATCCACTCACCCGCTCTATCCACTCACCCGCTCTAACCACTCACCCGCTCTAACCACTCACCCGCTCTATCCACTCATCCTCTTCCTTCTATACACTCATTCGCTCTGTACATTCATCTGCTCCAGCGATCTACACACTTTCCGCACTTCCTTATTCATTCGTTATCCACACTCATGTGCTCTACATACTCATCCGCTCCATATACTCATCTGTTCTACACATTTATCTGGTTTACGCTCATCCGTTCTGGACATTCATCTGTTTTACGTACTCTTGCGTTCTACTCGCTTTTCTGTATTTGCGCACTCATCCGCGCTACACGCTCGTCAGTTCTACACATCCAGCCGCTCTACACACTCATCCACTCACCATGTTCTTCCATTCCATACACTCATCCGATCTACATATTCATTCGATTTCCATACTTATTTGAACTATATAGGTATCTGTTCTTCGACTCATGCATTCTTCCACTCAGCGCATTCATTTGTTCCACCTGTTTCATCCATTCTAACTAGTTCATCCACGCCATTCACTTTGTTCACTCCGCATGCATTCTGTCCATTTCAGGAGTTTAAATCTCTTTACTGTTTCCGTATGATTTACTCTTATTAGCCATTTCACTGCTATGATCAACTTTATTCGATTAATTCTGTTTGTCCTTCTAGTTTTGGTTAGGGGTTATTAGCTGTCAGTTTCTCGCATCGGCGGTTTGATGGATTGGTGTCATTGAGTTGCTGTTGGTCTGTTTGGGTTAGTTTGGTACGGGTTGGTTTTAGGGGAAGAGCCAGGTTTTCAGTAGTTTGCGGAAAGACGTTAAATCTACAGTTAGGCGGATGTGGGGTGGGAGTCAGTTCCATAGCGTGGGGACCAAGGCTGAGAATGATGATCCGCCTAACCTGCTTGAGTTTGTCTTCGGTATGACTAGGAGGCCGGCTGAGCTTGATCTTGGGGTGCGTGGGGCGCGGTAGGGTTTTAGCTTGTCTTGAAGATATTGAGGTCCGGTTTTGTGCAGTGCTCGATGGGAGATGCACAAGGTTTTGAAAGTCCCCCTTCGGGCAACTGGAAGCCAGTGCAGCGTCTTAAGGGCTGGGGAGATGTGATCTCTTGAGCCGAGCGCAAGTAGCAATTTGGCAGCAGCGTTTTGTGACCTTTGGAGTTTATTCAGTTGGTACGCGTGGACTCCGAGGTGTAGGGGGTTTGCCGAGTCCAGTCTTGATATAACGATTGATTGGACCGCGGAGACTCTGTTGGGAAAGGAGAGATATGGAAAGATGCGCCTAAGGGTTTTAAGGTGGTAGTGGCAAGACTGAGACGTTGTTGACTTGGCGCGAGAGTGTTAGGTCTGAATCAAGGGTGCATCCAAGATTTTTCACTGATTTGGAGGGGGGGGGGTCGGTGAATTGCCCATGGCGGATGGCCAGGGTAGTGGGTGCGGAAGAAGATCGGAGTTGCCACATACCATGATTTCCGTTTTGGAGGGGTTTAACAAGAGGTGGCTTTGATTCATCCAGAGTTCTATGTCAAGTAGGCAGGTGGCCAGGTCTGGTCGGGAGGTGGGTTTTGAGTTCAGGAGTTTTAGAATTGGTTGAGTGTCATCGGCGTAATTGTAGCACAGGATGTTGTGCGAACTAATTATTGGTGGGAGGGTGATCAAGTAGAGATTGAACAGGAGGGCAGATAGGCATGCTCCTTGTGGGACTCCCGTGTCCACTGGTCGGGCTTGGGAGGTATAGGTGGAGAGTATCGTTATTTGGTACCGATCTTTGAGGAATGAAGCTATCCATTTAAGAGCGGTTCCCCGAATTCCTAGGGAGTGGAGGCGGTTTAGGAGGATTGAGTGATTGATTGTGTCAAAGGCGGCGGATAGGCAGCGGATAAATCAAGGAGGATTAGTGCTGCGCATCCCGCGGAGTCTGCGTCATTTTAAGGCCATCCCAAATTGAGGTTAGGGTGGTTTCAGTTCAGTGACGGGCTCTGAAACCCGATTGAGCGGGGTCTAGGAGATTGTTGGCTTCGACAAAGGCATTTAGTTGGGAGTAGGCGGTTCGGTCAATGAGTTTGGCAAGGAATCTGGTGTTTGAGATGGGGCGGTAGTTTTTGGGCTCCAGCAAAGTTTTTTTAATTAGAGGTTTGACATGAACCGCTTTGAATGCATCAGGAAAGATACCGGAGGAAAGGGAGGCATTTATGATGGATCTTGCGTGTTCTCCTGCGCATCTTGAAGCAAAAATTTCTTCGAGGGTTGTGGCTGGGCAAGGGTCCAGCGGCGAGCCAGATGGTTTGCGGGCAGAGAGAAGTTTGAGAAATTGCTCTGGTGATATTGGACTAAAGGAATCGAACGTTGGTTGCGTAGTGGTCGCAGCTGGTGGTCCGGCTGGTATGGGGGGAGAATTGCTTGGTGGATGTAAGAGAGCCAGTTTGGTGGCTAGCGTATTTGATCTTTCGAGAGCCGTGGTGTAAAAGTGGAGGGAGAGTGAGTCACACAGTGATTGTGAGGGAGTCGGGACGGTCATGTTGCAAGCCGGATTGGTGAATTCGGAGATGATTTTGTGGAGTTCTTTGCTTGGGTTTTTGCTGTTTAGGATTCGGGAGTTGTAGTGGGCTTTTTTTGCTTTCCAGATTTCGGCCTTGTAGTGATAGAGGTGTCGGGCCAAGGTGGCCCTGCTCTCCTGAGTTTTAACTTTCTGCCATTTACGTTCTAGGTATTTATATAGTTGTTTGGTGATCTTCAACTCGGGCATGAACCATCTGGGGAAGAGGCCACGGTGGGTTGATGGTTTGCAAGGGGTGTGAGCCGCATCAGAGATGCGTTGAGCCATGAGTCAAAGGCGTCAGGAGTTAGTGGTTTGTTGAGTTGGCAGGTAGGTGGTGGAGATTGGAGGAGTGCGTTGGCTAGGTCCGGGACGATTATTAGTTTTTTCCAGCACTTGCGTAGATTCGGAGGTTCAGATTCGAGTATGGGAAGGGGGTCGGGTGAGTGAATGGCGAACGAGAGAATGAAGTGATCGGACCAGAGGATAGGGGTGGGGGGGGTTTAAATGAATCAGGGTGTTGGAACTAAAGATTGCACCAAGAGTGCGTCCTTTATAGTGAGTCGGGCCGTTTATGTGTGGTTGTGTAACGCTCACCTGATTCCCACAGAGGCGCTGACCCAAACTGGACTGCTACAGTTGCTTCTAGGACTATGATGAGGCGTAGAACTCGGAAGACGCTCTGGGCAGGACCTCCAAATATTGACTGTCTGGCTTGTAAGGTGAGTTTTCTGCAGGTGGAAGAAAAAGGGGTAATTACAAGCTGGTTGGATAAATTCTCCCACCAATCTTCTGCTTTTCCCACTTCTTGGTTCTCGACTGGTCTCCACGAACTCTCACCTTTGGTTTAGTAAAGCCGAGCTCTCCATCCTGCTTCTGGTGCAGGGGCGCGTGGAATCCAGTTACGTCACTGGATAATTTCAGTGTTTAGGCTAGGTGTCCTTTTGTGGCTTATAATAGTCCTTCAGGTGCTGAGGAGCTGTTGGCGACACCACCACTGCTGTGCAAGAAGAGGCTCGTGAATATAGAAGATCTGAGGCCGCTTCTGAAGGAGCACCCTTTTATAATGTCCTTTTCGGTCTTTCAGGTGCCGAGATGCTGTGGGCGATGCCGCCGCTGTTGCACGTGCGGTGGCACGTAAGTATAACTGAATTGTGGCCGTTTCCAAATGGGCAGCTCTGATAATGTCTTTTCCTTCCTTTCAGGTGCCGAAATGCTGAGGGCGATGCTGCCGCTGCTGCGCGTGAAGAAGCGCGTAAGTATTACTGAATTGTGGCCACTTCGGCTCGGACACCACTAACAATGTCTTTTGTCTTCCAGGTGCTGGGATGCTGCCGAAGCGAAGGCCGCGGTGAACTCCGGTGTGATCACGGATGGATAAGGTAAGCGAGCGCAGCTGCGAGCGTGTTGCCCGTTTTCTAACCTTATGTCTTTATTTGCAGGTTGTCGGAGACTGGACTCTTGTGGCTGAATTCTGGCGAGTAGATGTTCCTGTGCCTTTTCTTCATCCACAGGTTGCTGCTCGAGAAGCTGAGGGTGTGTCTGGACCTGGAATGCAGGAGCCGACTCGGTGAGCGTCCTGCTGCTGTTGCAGAATAACGCGAAGCACGTGAATTCTATCGGGCGTGGTTTAAATAGTGGAGAAGTGCTTTGGTGCGTATTCTTCCGCCAGCCTCACCCAGGTAAGAAAAGAGTTCCAGTGTCAGAGGATTAGCATCAGCCCCACCCAGGTAAGAAAAGAGTTCCTGTAACAGAGGATTGGTCCCTCCCAGCCAGTGGCTAGGACTTCACCCAGCTTGGATTGTTCTAGGTGAGTATGCAGCATGGTCTGCCACAGGTAGGTCCACCCAATCACTACTGCACACTTTAAGAATATGAGCCCGGCGCCCATGGCGCCGGGACTGTGGTTCCTTATGAGCCTTGTGCCAGAGGCGCCAGGACATGGTCCAAAGGGCCCCTGTAGGGGTCTGCTGGAACCGGGGGTGTGGATGATGAGCCTGCTTCCGGGGACGCTGGGCCAATCTTGGCTCCTCGGGAGTAACGCTCATGACAGGATGGAGGTTAATTGCGTCCAAACTGTCGACCAGAGAGTGTGTCATAGGGTTGGAGGGGATGTCAAGCCATATGTTGAAGTCTCCAAGAAGGGTGAGGTTGGGATGGTTTAGTTGAAGGGTGGCAATACAGTCGCAGAGGTTGTTTGCGAATTGTCTATCGTAGCCAGGGGGCCTGTAGATTATTAGGAAGCTGTGTGAGAGCGACGGGGAGAGGGATAGTTTAACGAGGAGAGATTCGCAGGAAGGAATGGAAGGTTGGTTGTCTATGATTGAGGCGTGGAAGAGAGACTTGTAGAGGAATGCTGCTCCTCATCCTCTGGAGGACGGTTCAGTGGAATGAGGGAGTAGTCGGGGGTGGGGGGGGAGGCTTCATTAGCGATTGGAGCAAAGTCGTCAGAGAACCAAGTTTCGGTGATGAAAACAAGGTGCGGTTTATCAGAGGCGAGGAGGTCAAAGATGCAGTGTCTGTTTTTTGCTAGGGATCGGGCATTAAATAGGATGCAGTTCACATAGGCAGGCAAGGTTGGTCTCGGAGTGGAAGGGGGTGGTGGCAGAGAGAGTGGAGACTGTGGATGGAGAGGGGTGGGGGGGTGATGCTCGATGGGAATAGTGGGCGAGCAGAAAAACTGGCGGGCTTCGGGCGGGATTGGGTGGCAGTGTGTTTTAGGATGATCGGGTTTGGTTCGGGGGATTTGACGGTGGGGTGTGGTCGGTTAGGAGTTTCAGTTGCATATGATGAGAAATCGAGTGAGAGGGGTTTTAGGAGGGGTGAAGCCACGGGGGAAGGAGGCGATTGCGGGAATGAGGTGGTGGGTCGAGACAGGGGAGGTGAGGAGTGCTGAGAGATTGAGGGGGACCAGGTATGTTTCCTCTTTAGTTTCTTTGTAGAGATTGGAGTGTGAGAGAGGGTAGGGGGGTCAGAGGGAGAGAGGGATGCAGCTTTGGTTCTTGCTAGGGCTAGGCATGCAGTTTTTAGGGAGGGGAAAGGGTGCGGTCGGGGAGGGAGGTGGCGGGGGTTTGTGGGCAGGGCGGGGGGTTGATTGCACGGCGGGGTGTGCCTGTTATCATAGTGAGGGGAGCGGGCATGGATAACATTGGCTGGTCGGTGGTGGGTTTCGGGGAGGAGTGGTCTTAGGGTGGTTGGCTCGCCATTGTGCCCCTCTGGCTTGGTGTTTGGAGAGGGGAATAGTAGGGCATGCAAAGGGGGAGGGATGATTTGGGCAGGCGGATCGGAGAGTGGGGGCGGTCCACGGTGGTCGTTTTCGACAAACTCTGGTGGGGTGGGTGTACTCATGCTTAGTACAAGCTTTAGGTGGATTTTAGGAGGGTTTTCCAATTGTAGATCTAAATTCAGTGGGGGCACGCTTTTAGGCTTTCTAATTTTAGTTCCAAAATTCAGTGGGGCCACGCGGTATTAGACTAATAGGATATTGGGCCCACTTCCAATTCAACATTCACAGCATGGCAATTGGGACACTTCTAAATTCACAGAGGTTATTTGGCGCACTTCTAACTTCTAAATTCAATTTAGGTTATTGGGCACACTTCTAGGTTCAACTTCTAGTGCACTTCCAAATTTAACTTTCACAGAGAGGCTATTGGGCGCACTTCTAAATTCAACTTTAGTGGACTTCAAATTCAACTTTCAGGGAGTCTATTGGACATTTTTAAAAATTCAACTTCTAAATGCAGTTCTAAATTCAACTTTCATATAGAGTCTATTGAGCACACTTCTACATTCAACTCTCGTGGAGAGGCTATTGGGCACACTTCTAGCTTCAGCTTTCACAGAGATGCTATTGGGTACACTTTTAAATTTGGCTTCTAAATGCGCCTCTAAATTCAACGGTCACAGAGTCCATTGAGTACACTTCTAGTTTCAGCTTTGCACAGGGGTGTTCTAGGGCACACGTCTAAATTCACAGAGGGGCTATTGGGCCCACTGCTAATTTCAACTTTCACAGAGGGGCAGTTGGGACACTTCTAAATTCAGCTTCCAAGTCCAACTTTCACCTAAAGGCTATTGAGCACACTTCAAGTGCACCTCTAAATTCAACTTTTATAGAGAGTCTATTGGCACACTTTTAAATTCAACTTTGCACAGAGGTGTTACAGGGCACACATTTAAATTCAGCTTCTAATGGACTTCTAAATTCAATGAGCGACTGTTGGGCACACTTCTAAATTCAAGGAGAGGCTCGTGGGCACACTTCCAAATTCAACATTCACTGAACGACTGGCGGGTACATTTCTAAATTCAATATTCACTGAGCGACTGTTGGGCACACTTCTAGGTTCAAGGAGAGGCTCTTGGGCACACTTCCAAATTCAACATTCACTGAACGACTGGCGGGTACATTTCTAAATTCAACATTCACTGAGCGACTGTTGGGCACACTTCTAAATTCAAGGAAAGGCTATTGGGCACACTTCTAAATTCAACATTCAATGAGCGAGTGTTGGGCACACGTCTGAATTCGAATTTTACATGTATAGGACTGAGTTTTCAATGCAATTATTTTACAGATATGGGATTCTAGGGTGAGTGGTAGGGTAGTATGGCTAGAAGTAGTTGCTTCTGTCCCCGCCCTTGCCACACTTACTTGTTGTCGGCTTCTTGCTTCTCCTGCTGATACCTGCAGATACTGTCTGGAGCCGTCACTGAAGGAGCCGTCCTTCGCCTTGGGTCCTCAGCCGATGGGCTGCCAGGCAGAGGGCTACCCCGGGAGGACTGGTTATAAATGGGAGTCCTCTTGCCAGGACCAATCAGAGTTGAGGGCGGGGTGGGAGGCCGGCTGGGGAATCAGGAAGCAGGAGCGCTGGCGAGGGCTGCGCATGGGGGAATGGAGGAATGGAGGGGCTGGGAGACTGGGCGTATTGGTGCGGATGCACCTTAAACTAAATTAGGAGAGCCACAAAGGAGGCAAACTCACCCAAGGAGCGCGGCAGCACAAAGGAGACACGGATGTTGGTGTCGGTGTACTACGTTCAACAGGCAGGGACTGGGGGCCAATCAGGGTGCAGAGGAGGGTCGGGAATGGGAAGCACCAGGAAGCGGGAGGCAGCGAGGGTTGCGGGCGGTGGAATTCAGGCCTGGGGCTGGGAGATTGGGCTTATTGGTGCGGATGCCTATAGCAATCAAGGCGTAGCCCCCCTCCATTTGTTCATTAAATCTCGTATTAAGCATTGCTTGTTTTAGAGAGTGCATGGGCTGCAACTGTTCCACAGACAGTGGACACCAAATCTTTCTGTTTTGGATAACTGCAACCTAGTGTCAGGGTTGCTACACACTCCCCTGCACCTCACTGTAGCCTTAAATGAGATACACTCATACAATAATCAGGCGTGCGCCTGTATAATCCCTTCCACATATCTGACGATATTGCACCCATCTCAGAGGCGACATCTAATTCTCTGAAGGACACGCGCCAGCAATGTGCCCTGTGTCACTGTTCAAGCCATGAAATCACTTTCATTAGCACTATGGCAGTCTTTCTACACGTCTGTCCAATCAATTGCAATGCTTGGAATATGGTCTATAACCCCTGTTATAGACCTCCGCCTGCCACTGTGTCCCTAGCTCTGACCCCTTCCCTCTCCCATGACACCGGCTCCCAGCTTACTCTCAAGTCCAGCTGACTCTCGCACATAGGCCAAAGCAGCACTCTAAAAAGACCAGCAGTGCAATTAAAAGTAGAATAAACACTAAGATTTTACAAGAGAATGTTTACACAATATATTCATGATAATGAGTTATTAATGTAGCGCTTTTGCCAAAGCTCTGTACACAGAACATATTTGCATATAATTATCACCCAACCATAGTTGGTACTCCTTTATCGACCTCGGTTGGATGAAAGGCTGAGTTGTCCTTGCCGGGATTCAAACCTGTGACCAGCAGATCACACTCAGAACGTAGCAGTGACTGTTCAACCCGCGGAGCTAGCTTACCCAACTTATCTTATTATTTTAACATATCTTTATCTTAGCTATGCAAGAGAAAAGGTGAGGCAGGATTGCAGGCAAGTAACTATGAAGAAGGATGTCGAAGTTAGGGTTAAGATATTTCTAAATTCTGGTTTATTTTAAAGCAAATAAACAGTCTCTGATCTATAAACGACGATTGTGGTATGGAAAAAGAGGGCTCCCTTGCAGGAAGGAAGATGCTAGAATTACCAGATGTGTTGCTGATTCAGAGTCAAAAGTTGATTTGATGCTGGGGTACCTGGCAGTTATCTGGATTCCGACGGCACAGTCCAGGAGCACTAGGCAGTGTGGAATTAGTTAAACCTGGGGTTTCGCAAAGTCCCATGGGTCTTACAGTGTGATCTTGGGCAGATTGCCAGAGCAGAGCTTCTACTGAATCATCTTCATATTAAGATTCAGTCTCAGAACTTGGTCCAAAGTTATGGGGCGGTTTCTCCCATCGTGTAGACATACTGGAAGGTGAGTGCAGACACAGCCTCCAATCACAATCTCACACTCTTTGGAAACACAAGGCGGATATCCAATCCTTGGGCGTCGCTGTTAGGCAGAAACCTGTGCAGTTCCCTTAGGGACCACTGCAAAAGATTTAAGACTACAGGTGTTGGCAGTAAACCCACTTGGTAGCAGTCTGTACCACCCAGATTTACCTGGTAGCTGTGGCTGAGCAGTCAGACTTCCCTCAAGAAGAGTTAGGCAGTATGCAAAGTATACTCAATAGGCACTCAGATACAATAATACAAGCAAACACTGACCAGAGCTTTGGTATCAAAGTATATAATTATTTATTTAAAACACACAGTTGAAACACTCCAGCACTCTTATTGTAAAATATTCTAAACACAGTTACTATTACGATATATACACCCCTTTTTCCCTATTAGAAAATCACAGTAAAACACCACTTATTTTCATACAGAGGTGAGCGCTTAACTAGATTGCACTCTAATGAGTTTGTGAAAAAGGGAGGGAAAAGGACAGAATATGAGAGGTACACCACTCTACGATTCGAGAACACTGTTAGCAAGGCAGAGAGAAAAAAGTCACTGGTGAGCCAAAGTCCAAAGGCTGGGCCCACTCTTAGAGAGAGCAGAGCACAAATGTGCCCAAGATCACACAGTTACACTAGGCTTAGAAAGTCTTGCAGAGGGTTCAGAAAAGAGTTTAGAGAGGCTTAGAAAAGCTTAGCCAAGGTGTCCCAGGCTAACCCAGGTTCGAAAGCCGGGGGCTAAATCTACCCCATACAGTCGGTAGCAAGGAAAGCCAGGCGGGACACGGTACCTTAAGTGGGAAGGATCCTCCAGCAGTGGCAGTTGTTCTGGGTAGTGGGTGCAAGTTGCGTCGTCATCCAGGGGAAGAGAAGATCTCGACTTGGAGGAAAGATGAAGGTCGTTGCAATACCAGGGAAGAAACCAGCCGCGGAGGTTTCCGGTTAAAAGTGGTACCTTTGTCTCGCGGTCGTGGTAAAATGTGGTATCCCGGTTGCCAGGGTGCTTGGCACAGGCAAGGTGGCCACGAGATACGTCGGGAAAGCGAAAAGACTGTGAAACTGGTTATCCCCACCAGTTAAAGGAAGAAGACTCTCCGGCGGGAGATCTCCTCCGTCGTTGGGAAAAAGTGGTGAGACGGTCCAGCAGGGCTCCACCGGTAGTGGTGTCGTGGCAGGTCGGCTCAGCTTCTCCCTCGTCGGATTCTTAGGTCCTGTGGTGACTTCTGAAGTTCCAGTCCCCAAAGCCCTGCTTTTATGCAGCAAACCCCCATTCACTCAGCCTAGCTGTCACTCAAACATGCTAAGTGGTGAGCCCACTTGGGCCAATCAGGACGGATTGCGACTTGAGTTGCCTGGGCAACTCAGTCCAGGGTGCCTAAATTCCCCTCCACCCCTCCTAAGTACCCCAGACATAGTGGGGCCACTTTGGAGGGCTTCTGTGGAGAAGCCCGCCAAAAAGTGGAACAAAGGGCTCGACTTGGGTTGGAGTCACAGAGGAGAACACAAACGCCATTTTAGAATCAAGTTTTGGCAAAAAATACCAACCAGAGAATTAATATTAATTAAATAAACCGGCGGTATGTTCGAGGCTACCGTAAATAATTAAATAAAGATAGTTGCCTAAAACAATGGGAAATCCCATAGAAAAATATTTGCGGTTGAATATAAAAAAGTAGTATCCACTGCTACCAGCCAAAACTCGATCAGGGGGGACGGAGACGTGCCCCCTCGACTAACAGACCCTGGGGCAATAGAATTGCCCCAGCCAATACGTCCACAATATGATGGTTTGTACTGGTTCTGCTCAGAATTTAAGACTAGTAAAGTCAATGGTGACTTTACATGCCCTGGGAGACAGTAGTCAGTCCCAGGGTATGGAGTCTATACTGGGGGGTCACTATGACACCCCTGTGTTACTGCACTGAGGGTGCTGTGTAACACATATCACAAAAACACATGAAACCCTATGGAGTAAAAGACCCCATAGCCCATTAAACACTTCTAGATCCAAAGAAACACACTCAAATCATGTCCAAGAGTGAGGGTAAAAGAGTCTCAATCTTGGCAGGAGAAATGAAATGAACCCCAAAAATCCAGCAAAGCTGCTGGGGGACTCACTAGGTTAGGAAATTCAGCCTAAACAGAGAATTCTCCCTAACACTCGCCGCGTTCCATCTTTCCTGATCAAACACAAAGGCTGTGGATTCATCTATGAAACGTTGTATTGGAAACTCCAAAAATCTGTTCACGGCTGCCCTGGCCTCGGGCCTCCCAAACTACAGAATTGCCTTCTTTGAGGTCTATATGGAGGGGTCCCCTGCCCACACCCCCATCCTTTTCAGCCTCCACCCTCCCACTGAATCTACACCCTCTACTCATCTATACTGCTCTCCCTTTTTTCTATGAACCAAAATGAAAAAGCATTTTTGGTGTGAGTTTTTGCTCTTTTTCAGAGACCGTTTGTTTAAATAAACTGAGTAACCCTGTTCCTTTCATTCAGAGGAAGTCAAGTTAGATGGTCAAGCTCAGGAGCTCCTGCTGAGCTCCTGAGCTTGACCAGGGCCCAGGGCTGCTTTGGCTTGTTATTGGAAAGAACTTTCCTTCATGGTGCCTCCTACAAAAGATTACAAGCTCTGCCATACAAAGCAACATATGTCACGTAATTTTGGAGATGCTGCACACGTCTTGCTCTACTAAAAGCCTCCTTAGTATGTTTACAAACCATCAACGATGACCCATAGGAACATGCCAAATATGTTCTAGAAGCAAAGTGGATGACCCTGAAAAAACTGCTTTGGACCACCAGACATTAGGATTGTCCCAATACATCTAAGAGGCGCCCACTCTAGAACTGGACCATCCATGCGGGGGTCTAGTTTTGCAAACTAGAGGCTGAGGAGTGGACTGGGAAGCAAAAGAGGCCTTTGAATTTGAGTTCAATGTGGCCCATACAATTAAACAATCCTAAGAGGCCTATGGTGCAGAGGCCCACCGGGAAATATTCCATCTTTCTAGTAGGTCAGTCGAACACTGACTACAATGTACACACCCACTGCAACCCTAGAACCCTCCTCAAGAAGCACCAGAATGTGCTCTTTCACTGAACCAGGAAAAGGGGTTCACACAGCATTTGCAATGGTATGTTCAGGCCAGCCAGACATTGGATTGTAGGAATTCACTGGGGCAACATCCTAAAGATGTTCCTGCATGGGCCAAGCGATACTGCCACCATTAGTTGTACAAAAACGCCATCTGCATGGGTCATCGCAACATTTGGTGCATTTACTGGTTGTGCAGCAGAGCTTTAAGTGAGCTGGGTCCTGCCAGGACCCGAACAATTCATCTATCAAAGCAATCCTTCAAGATGTATCCCTGAAAAAGAAGAGACTTTAGAATGCAGGCCCATTGCATGTCCCTACATAATTAAAAAGATGAACATAAGTGACCTGTTTTGAGCAAAGATGTCACAGTACAGATGCTCCCAACAATGTCATGTTGCATTTGCAAAGGACTTGCAGATGCATTCCTCAAAACACAATGGTGGCATGAATGGCAAATGAGTAGAACTCAAACGAAATCAGTTTGACGGATAATGGGGTACCAATTGCATGGGGGCATTAAAGGGGAAGGAGCAGGGCACTGTTGAAGTCAATGGGACCAGGGGTGGGGTGGGGAACTTGAATGGGGGCATGAATGGCAAACGAGCGGGACTCCCACGAAATCAGTGTGGCGGATAATGGGGTGCCACTTGCATGAGGGCATTCATGGGGGAAGGAATGGGGCTCCATTTAAGTCAATGGGACCAGTGATAAGTAAGGAGTGCAACTCTAGTATACGAGACCGATTATGGGTTAGGAGAGTGACTCCATTGACATGAATGAGACCAATAATGAGGTTGGGCGAGACTCCATTGAAGTCAACATGACCAGTGATGGGGGAGGTCTGCAACTCCATTGAAGTGTATGAGACCATTAATGGGGTAGGAGAGTGACTGGAGTCTTACGGACTCCAACCAGAGCAGGGTAAAAAACACAATGGGGCAAAAACTAGCAATATTTTCCAGTTGTTCTGTGATTACACCTTGCCAAGTGCAACTGGCCCCGTGGTCACAGGCGAGCGCTGTCCCCCCTAATTCGGAGCAATTGCCGACACCCCCCGCACCCCCACTTCACATGCATAAAGTCACGGGCGCTATCTTTCTACCTTAATTTGTGCATGAGAGGGAGGGAGCAGGCCCTCACCGCTCCGGCGGACTCTGGACAAGAAAGTGCCAAAGCCATGAGAAATCAATGTATCTCTTGACTTTCCCCGAAAACTACACTTTGAACCAAGGATGCCCCGGCGGAAAGGTTGCCAACTATTGCAATTGAGTACATTTAGGAGAGAGACTGGATACACAGCCTATACGTATGGTTAGTTACCCTTCCATCGACTGTCCATGTCACTATGGACATTCCCACCCTCTTCCTGCCCAAAACACACCCTCCAAAAATCCCTTTGAACTAGCTTCATCAAGCAGTAACATCAAACGTTGTTGTCAACGTGCCCACCCGTATTATTTCAAAGCAGTGATGAATTCATGGCTTAATTAAAGTTGTATATATGCTACTGGTGTAACAAAAATGTTTTTAACCAAGTGTGCCTTCACCCCCTCCCCTTCAGCCACTTAATTTGTCAGCAGTATGTGTCCTTAAATGAAGCCCTGTCAAAAAGAAGCATTTGCAAGCCAAATGTTGGCTTGTGCACAGGCATTAGATAGACGTTCATGAGCTATGCTTCTATATCACCACGTACTCGCACGATTTTGCAGCCGCTGCCGTTAAAGGTCAGTTAGTTTCATTAGTGCATGGTCAATACCTATCCCATATCTGCACAAAAGCCACAACTTTGACACTGAAGTGCTTGTTCATTCAGTTTATTTTACACTATAAAAATGCGTTCTATTCAATAAATCTGTCCACCCAGCATACCCAAAACAAAACGGTTAAACAATCCTCAAATCCAAATGCTCAAGCATTATACTTTGATTTGTTAGGGTAGATAACAATAATTGATCACGGTGAATTTTGGTCATTGGCATTTTACAAATAAGCCTGTGAACTGTTAACCCCGCCCCTCCTCACCAATTGAGAT
This sequence comes from Ambystoma mexicanum, assembly GCF_040938575.1. Lineage (NCBI taxonomy): Eukaryota > Metazoa > Chordata > Amphibia > Caudata > Ambystomatidae > Ambystoma > Ambystoma mexicanum. Next base: position 509,735,867 of record NC_090927.1, on the reverse strand, counting down.
ACACCCCAGGCTTTCGGCCGGTGCGCACCGCGTAATAAAACATCCTTCCAAAAAGCGGGACGTTCGGATGGTCGAGCAGGCGGGGACAACACGCCAGTAGAGCTCTAGCGAACCCTAACATGCGGGACTGTCAACGTGCGCATGTCCTATCACTTCCGGTACAGCTCCAAAACATCCGATTCATAGAAGGAAAGGAGGGACTGGCGTGATGATCAGCATGCACCACGCCCCCTTACTGCAAACCGTCTGCTCAGCACGGAAGTGTTGTTAACAATGACTTCACAATTGCTTGGCTGGTGAACCTGTTAGAATCTGGAAAATATCGTTCCTTTTTCGATTTAACACGTGACGTTCTTACAGAATTCAATGTGACCTTCACTATAACAATCTGTTGTTGCTTTTTTGCCAAATGGTTATTGTTTTCTGACACTGCATCAGAATGCACATCTAAACAATTCCCCTGACTAAATCTTAAATGTGTAGCTCTAATAAAAAAACTTCCCAAGATGCCGAAATTAACAGAGTGTGCTGGGAATGGTAACTATGCAGCTGCTGACAACTTTATGTCTGTGTACTATGCAGCTGACTTTGCTTGTAGCCAGTGCTTTAAGTGGGGCAAGAAACTGAGGGGGGGGCTCATTTGGGGGCGAGGCTTGCATTATGGACGTTGTCTAGGACGTGATGGGCGTGGCCTAAAGAAGAGCATTTAAAAATGCACTGGGTTGTATGGGTCTCAGTGTGAGCATGCCCAGCTCCAAATACAGAAACATCTTTATGGAATAATATCAATAGACAGGAAAGGAAACCCTTCCAGAGACACCCAATAAGCAATGCACAGAACGAATTCTATGACAAGACTGGAGGCGAGCATTATGCTTCAACTTCTTTAATTTACTACTCTTCACAGCAGTTTCAACAAACTCAAAACTATAACAAAACACTGAAAACAGTCTGAACAAACTTTTTCCTCCTTGAACTACAATCCCCATAGTCTCTGTAGTCCATCCTACTCCAGCTCAGCTATGACCATATCCTGTCCCTGAGCTCCTCCTCTTCTTTTACTGCTCTTCAAGCAGATAAGTGATTCTGTTTACCTCTTAGCCTAATGTGGGTTTGATTACATTAGCGTAGGATTTAGGTTATACGGGGGGTTTCAGGTGCCCCCACGACAAGTTTACACTGAGAGGTAGCGTTTAGTGTCAGTAATTGCAAGGTTTTTAATACGTTGTAAGACGGAACTTCTGCGGAGCGACCTAATTAGCTGCTTCGCAGCGGCATTGGGAGCTCCGGCGACCTCCAGCCCCGTGCCGCATTACTGGCACTCGAGGGGTGTCCCGCCGGGCCCTGGAGCTCCCCGAGCCTACCTTCACCCAGCGGGGAGCGGACACACTGCAGCGGGCCCCCTCCCTGGTGGAGGAGGAGCTGAGCGTCGAGCACTACGAGCCCTCGCAGAGGGCCAGGAGGAGTCCCCCCCACCCTTGGGGGGGCGGAGCTTGAGAAGCGCTGAGCCGCGTCGCTTTCACTACGCGACGCGGCTGCAGCAGGAAGAGTTCACACGATCGGAGCGATACGAAGCTCCGTGGGCGAGAACCCTGACTTCCCCTCGCGCGCGTGAAGCGCCCAGCAAGCGTGGGCCTGCATAACCTCAGAAGAGGCAGCAGGAGCGAGACCTTCCCAGAATAATTTAAAAAAAAAAAAAAAAAAAAAAAAAGTGTCAGCGAGCTACCTACAGCTGGCTTACAGATGTTAAAGACTCGCAAGCCACCACAGGCATGGTATACTAAGAAGAGTCCGGTGCAGCCACATACGAAAAAAAAAAAAAATAATAATAATTTTTAAGCATAGGAGTAATATTTGGAGACTTGGAAAGGGTCTCGGAGGAGCATCTAACAGGAAGTGGGCAGCAGAAGACACCTGCACGCAGGTATTGAGGCACGCAGCACCCCTTATCATGTCTGATTATGAGTGGAGTGAGGAGGAGCAGTCCCTAGACTTGGCTGCAAGTTTCAAGGAGGTGCTGGGGAATTCCCTGATAGATGCGGTGGCTCAAGCGGTGAGACCCTTACAGGAAAGGCTAGAGACACTAGAAGCTATGCTTCATCAGCCTAAGGAAAGCACCAAGACGACTCGCAGCTTGCCCACGGAACCCTCTGGAGCAGGGTCTAAGGGGAGTATTCAGGCCCGCAAGAGGAAATCCTCTGCAGACCCCCAGGGCCCATCGGATGGGGCAGGAGACAAGGCCCCGGAGGTCGCCGACGCTTTCGCGAAGCTTAAGAGAGCATATTTGCAGCGTCAGGCCGTGCCGGACCTCATGACCCCCTCTCCCAGGGAAGATAATGTGGGAGATGATGACCCAGGCTCGGAAGAAGAGCCAGAGGAGGAGGACTTGTCCCCTCAAGAGCCGGAGGAACCAGTCGAGGAGGAGTGGGCAACGCCCAGCGGGGGAAAGAAAGCCCGCAAAGAGAAGCACCTCAATGAGGAGCAAGATGATATGTTCGATCCGGACGCCATCAGAAATCCGAGATCTTCCGACTGGCAGCCTTCCCCAAGAGTGGCTCAGTACATGACAGCAAGGCTCAGAAAAGCTTTGGATAAGGAAGTCCGCCAGCGACTTCGTGCGGAATGTCCCAGGCCGGACTTACCGGGGAAGGTGGCGGAAGCCCCCGAATTGGATCCAAAGATGCTCACTTTTGTTTCGAAAACCAATAAGGACCCCCGTAAAGGGATTGATAGGTCATGGAAGAGTTGCCAGGAGAAGGTCCTGGACTTAGCCGGTCCGCTCGCTAAGATCATGGACTTGGCCGAAAGAGCGAAGGGCACAGGCGAGGAGGTGGATCCAGAGGCCCTAGCTGGATGGGCGCAAAGAGCAGTTTGCCTCCTAGGTAACGCGAATTGCGCAATAGCCTCCGAGAGGAGAAGAGGATTGCTTCTGAAGATAGACTCGAAGCTCAGTGACCTGGCATCCTACGAGGCCGGGGAGACAGCGCAAGGCCTCTTGTTTGGTGAGACTTTCGGGAAGGAGATGGGCCGCTTTGTAGGCACATACACATCACTGGAGAAAGCGCAGGCATCCATCCGTAAGATCTTCCCGCAGAGAGTTTTTGCCGGGACCGGTCGTTACAGGGGTCGCTCGACCGGTCGCCAACAAGGAGGCAGAAGACCCCCGAATCACAGGGCCCAGTACTGGGAGAACAGGCAACAGGACACGTTCTTCCCGGCCAGAGGCCGTAATAACAGAGGACGACGAGGAAGAGGCTTCGGACGAGGCCAGGGGTTCACACCAGGTAAGAGCGATAACATACCCTCCAGTGGGAGGGAGAACAAAGATGTTCTGGGGAAGCTGGCGCGCGCTTTCCAGCGATGCCTGGATTTTGCAAACCGTCAGAGGTCTGCAGCTAGAGTTCATCCAAGACCCAGTGCAGACAGGGGCACCACAGCGCCAGCAGCTAGCAAAAGGGGAGCAAGCAGCCCTCAATACCGAATTGGAGCTCTTAGTAAGGAAGAGAGCCATAGAAAGATGCCCCGGGGTCCCAAGTTTTCTCAGCAACATGTTTCTCGTTCACAGGAAGGAGAAAGTACGTCCAGTAATAAATTTGAAGGAACTGAACGGATGGATAGTTTACCATCATTTCAAGATGGAAGGAATCCATCAGTCAGAGACTCCCTGAGGGAAGGAGACTGGCTAACCAGGTTAGACCTAAAGGATGCCTACCTTACGGTCCCAGTACAGGAGCGGTTCAGGGGATTCCTGGTTTTTCGCTGGAAGGGACAATTTTGGCAATTCAGGACTATGCCATTCGGGCTTGCGTCAGCGCCTTGGGCGTTCACGAAGTTGATGAAACCAGTAGCCGCAGCCATCCGAGAAAAGGGAATTCGGCTGATCATATACTTGGACGATCTATTGCTTCTAGCGGAGGATCAAAAGGCACTAGAATATCAGACGCAGTGGGTTCTAGACCTCTTACAGTCACTGGGGTTTCTAGTGAACACAGAGAAGTCAGATACGAAGCCGGCGCAGAGGCTGGATTTTCTCGGCTTCATCCTGGACACGAGGAAAGCCACTCTGGAACTTCCAGCAAGGAAGATCCGAGATATCAAGAGAGAGATCAGAGCATGCCTAGGGAAGAGAGTTATATCTCTGAGGGTCCTAGCGAGGATTGTGGGCCTCCTGGCAGCCTCAATACAAGCTATTTTTCCAGGTCCCTTACACTATCAAGCTTTACAAAGATTGAAGATCAGACACCTGCAACAGGGGTTGAGATATCATCAATCGATACCGCTAAATCAGGAATCGATCACGGAACTGGAATGGTGGTTGCAGAATATAGACGCCTGGAATGGGCGTGCCATATTCGGGGACCGGCAGGACCTCGTGATAGAGTCAGACGCCAGCCGTATAGGATGGGGAGCGCGATGCGGAGAGTTGCAAACTGGAGGGAGATGGAGCGCAGAGGAGCTGAACCTGCACATAAACTGCTTAGAGCTCCTAGCAGGCTCCTTTGCGATAAAGACATTCACGAGAGACAGAGTGAAGTCTTGCGTCCTACTGAAGATGGACAACATATCAGCAGTGCGTTACATAAACCACTTAGGAGGGACGAAGTCCTGGTTGCTAGCCGAGCTAGCGAAGGATTTCTGGCATTATTGCCTGAGGATGGGGACATCAGTGACAGCGGAGTACTTACCCGGCACACTGAATGTGATAGCAGATTGGAACTCCCGGTACCTCACAGACTCCAGCGATTGGAAGCTAGATCCATCAGTGTTTCAGATGATAGCTCAGAAATGGGGCCCATTACACACGGATCTATTTGCGTCTCGTCTCAACGCCCAGATATCCAGCTACTTCAGCTGGAGACTAGACCCAGACGCGAGAGGGACAGACGCATTCTTGCAAGACTGGACAGGCGGCACTCATTACGCCTTCCCTCCGTTCATGATGCTGAGCAGAGTGCTGGCGAAGTGTCGGAGGGAGAGAGCAGAGCTAGTGCTGATAGCACCGTTGTGGAAAGCCCAAGTGTGGTTCCCGACGCTGATAGAGCGGTTAATAGACCTGCCAAGGATCTTCCCGGAAGGGGAACAATTGCTCACGGACCCAGCTGGGCAGTGTCATCCTCTGAGAGTGAAGAAGACACTCCCGCTCATCGCGTGCAGGATATCAGGAGACGATGGGAACTGCCAGGCATTTCGATGCAAGCAGCAGAACTTATTGCCGAATCCTGGGCTCCATCGACTCGGAGGAGCTACGACGCGGCTTGGGCCAGGTGGACGAGTTGGTGTAGAGGGAGAGGTTTTCATCCCATTTCTGCTCCTATAGTGGCCATACTGAATTTTCTAGCACAACTGCTGCAAGATGGGAAAGCTTTTCGCACTATGGGAGTGTACAGATCAGCGATTTCCGCTGGTCATATGCCGATTGCAGGTGCGCCAGCGGGTGAACATCCAGCAGTCTGTAGGCTCATTCGAGGAGCTAAGTTTAAAGCGCCACCGGTTCCCAGATATACAGTGCTATGGGACGTTACGAGAGTTTTGAAATTATTAGAGAGTTGGCCGGTGAATAGATTCTTGTCTCTCAAGCAGTTGTCAGGCAAATTGGCGATGCTGTTATGTCTCATATCATGCAAGAGGGTGTCAGATGTTAGAGCTCTAGAAATCAATAGGAGGACGTTCGGACCAGAAGGAGTGACCTTCGTAGTAGTGCAAAGGACGAAATCAAGTACATCCACAGCGCACTATCCCTATTTCCCCAATAATGTCAAATGGTGCGTAGCTAGTTGAATCAAGGAATACGAGGCCAGGACGGCAGACGATAGAGCGAGTAGTACAAGTCAGTTGTTGATAGCGCGTAGGAGGCCCTTTCAGGCGGTAAAGACAGCTACCATAGCGAGATGGGTCAGAGAAGTAATGCTAGCAGCAGGGATCGATTTGCAGCAATTCGGTGCACATTCAGTGAGGGGGGCCATGGCGTCCAAAGCATATAGGACAGGAGTTCCCTTGCAAGATATTATGGCAGCAGCAGACTGGGCGAATGATCGCACATTTAGAGAATTTTATTTTAAACCAACGGAGAGTATGGCGAGTGCAGTATTGGGACAGCTTTGAACAAGCATAATGCTCGTCTCCAGTCTTGTCATAGAATAAAGATTACCCCTGCTAGCTGCGCAGGGAGTATTAATTCTATTAAAGACTAGGAGGCGAGCATTAAATTCCCACCCGAGAGATGTATTGTGCATATTATTGAATGTCGTATGTGATAATAATATGAGGATGACAGCAATACATGGACACCTCCCTGATTTTCTGCTTTCTATTATTTCTAGGAGAGGAGCAGAAGAATAATTGAAGTGAGAGACTAGTAGAAGTCGTTGCCTGAGTTGAAGGAGTGCGACATTCGTTTGGAGTGGTTCAAGTCATTGCCAGTTGCAGGACTAAGTGTGGAGTTTTCACTGTGACTTTCAGAGCGAGTAAAAGAGAGGAGGAGCTCAGGGACAGGATATGGTCATAGCTGAGCTGGAGTAGGATGGACTACAGAGACTATGTTTTGTTATAGTTTTGAGTTTGTTGAAACTGCTGTGAAGAGTAGTAAATTAAAGAAGTTGAAGCATAATGCTCGCCTCCTAGTCTTTAATAGAATTAATACTCCCTGCGCAGCTAGCAGGGGTAATCTTTATTGTACCTCTTACAAACTTTAGCCTGACCAGTAATAAGCTGATGAACCGTTTTAAACAAAACCAGCTTCCAATGCATGGTAAAGAGTCCAAAGTTCCTCAACCACTACCTCCTCACCATTACGCAGGCCTCAGTGGTTATTTCTGAAAAAAAAAGCAGGACCATGCTTTATCGAACAGAGCTAGCATTAGCATCTCGTGTTAGTGATGGCACTGCACTGATTTGCAAAGGACTACTATCTGCATAGTGACACACAATGAAACCTACTTCAAGGTGGCAAGTGACATTGAGTTGCCATCTGGTGCGCACAGTAGACAGAGGCTGGCTTGTTTAGAAAATAAAAAGAGCTAGGGGGCGTGGCTAGGCAGCATGCCATGCGGACGTGTTTCCCCTGAGCTCCGCTCCGTAGTGCCCAAGTCAAGCGGTTTACCCTATTTAACTGAAGAATTTTTGCCCCACAAGAATCTGGAACCGAAAGGAAATGCTGCCGAGACTCCCGATTGACTTGGAAGCCTAAAGCCCTTCATTCAAAGCACTTTTGAAGCGGCGAGATCCGACTCCAGGAAAGCCAAAATGGCAGAGCGCGCCTTCCCGGACAACTCCTGAGGGCCCCCGACAGCCCATCCCAAGAGAAGTGGAACCTCCGCTTGAGCCACGGCGGCCCCGGGACCCTCGTGGGCGGCCCCGGCCTCGTCGTACGAGGAGTGATGTTGGAAGATCAGGCGATCCGCGGGGGATGAGCCCCGTAAAGACCGTGAGACTGATCGGGGAGAAGTGAGCCGGCTGCGGGGAAACCCCCGGCAGGGGGAAAGTGCGGCGCCAGAGACGAGACCAGCCAAGCCGCGTATTCAGCGGAGAACGGACCCCAGGCTGTCCGAAAAGTGCGCTGGAGCGGGGCGGGTCGCCTCTGCCCACCGGCCCCGGCAGCAGTGCGGCAGCGGCCGTGCCTGGCCCGGGGAGCGCTGCACGGGGCGATCCAAGTGACGGAGGACCGCACTCAGGGGGCCCTCCCCCAAAAGTTAAGACACATTGGACCGCGGATCGCAGGCCCTATAACTATCAGACCCCCGGCCGAAGATCGCTGGAGGGGGGGAGAATATCCGCTACCCCTCCGTCCCCTAGCTACAACGTGGGGCCAGTCCCGCCACCTCCACTGATACGCGGGGTCCGCCTCCGCCATCCCTTTGGCTTCCAGCTACAGTGGGGTCCTGGCCTTGCCACCCCCAGCTACTACTGGAGGCCGCCATCCTTCTGGTCCTCAGCCACAAAGAGGTGCCGGCCTGCCGGCCCTTGGGAGATCCGCTCGGGGCCCCATCAGATGTGAGCAGCGAGGCCGCATACACTGCAGCGAGTGGACCTCCGGCGGACAGGAAAAGAACTAGGACAGAAAGTAAGTCTCCACTGCCCCGCAGGCCCCAGCAACAGCGCGAAGCCCTCCCAGCCCCTCCTTGGGATCTCCGCTCGGAGCGGCGCAGGGGGCGGCGGGCCTCGATTGGAGAAGTCTCCACCTACACAAGACGAAGAGCGGGCAGCTTGGAGACGAGCTCCGAGAAACATCGGGTCACGCCGGACCGCAGTCTGCAGGCCCTACCGTCTCCCCCCCACCCCCACCGGCGGTCACGGGAAGAACCGGGGGAAGAGGTGGTCCATTGCCTCTCCGGCTTCAACAGCATCGCCGCGCCCGCCATACCTGCCTTTGGGGGTCCCCGCTCGGGTGGGCGCGGGTGGCGGGGGGCCGCGCTGGGAAGGGTTCACAACGCCTTAGCGGCCCCGATCCTTTGCGCAAAATCTTTCCTGGGTGGCTGGGGGCCCTAACTGAGAGGACTGGGGTTCCACTCTACAATATAAAATACGTGGAGAGACCCACAGGGCCCCCGTGGGAGCTTAACAACGAACAGAGGAGGTCCCCCGGATAAATAAAGAGATCGGAAGGAGCACGGACAAACAAACTCAGGGGAGAGTAAGAACCCCAGGAAACAGAGCGAAGATTGGGTCTGGGACTGTGAGAACCTCATTATCAAGACGATAGACCCAAAAGACGACCCCAACGGCAGGGAACGCACACAACTCAATACAATTCAGGCCTCTTGCCTTATTTAAAGCTCATATGAACAATAAAGCACAGGCATTGAGCCCCTGTATGCCTTTTCCCTCAGGCACTTCTGGTTGCCCTGGGAAGCCAAGTAAGAGACTCAGACAGTCCCGTCAGGGGATACCCAAAACAGCGACTAAAAAGAAGATACACTCCATACAAGCCTACTTAACACCACAGCCCGGAGATCCACCCCCTGCGGGCGCTACCAAGGCGGAAATTCACCCGGCTCTAACCCCGGAGTTGACCACTAACATGGCTGTGTCCAGGGAGGATTTGGAGGGAATGTTTAAATCCTTCAAGCAAGACATCACCCAGGAAATTAAAAATGAGATCAAAACCTCCAAGGATTCCCTGGCCCAGTCACTTGCAGACCTTACATACCACCTCGGGGGACTGGTGGCTAGGGTCAATGACCTGGAGAATGTCACCTGCGTGCAATCCCATGACACCGAAGCCTTGGCGGGAAGAGTAAAGGTTATCGAGGAGCACTTAGAAGATATTTGGGCAAAACAGGCCGACCTGGAAAACAGATCAAGATGAAACAACGTACGCCTCCGTGGGGTCCCCCGGAAGGTTCCCGACCGCGACTTGGCAGAATATGTAGAGACGCTTTTTAGGGCCCTCTTGGAACTGCCACCAAACGAAGAGTTAAACTAGACAGAATCCATCGTGTATATTCCTCAGCCCAGATGAAGAAAAACTTACCCCCAGATGTGCTCACCCGGGTGCATTTCTACCGCCAGAAGGAAGACATCATGGCGGCAGCCAGGGACTCAGACTCTATCCGATTTCAGGGCACAGAGATCTAACTGTTTCAGGATCTGGCCCCATACACCTTAGCGCACAGACGGCGCCTGCAGAGAGTTACAGCTTGGTTGAGGGACCGAAAGATCCGCTATCGCTGGGGGTTCCCATGTAAGATGATGTTCGAGCTCCACAATCAACACCACATAATCACCTCGGAGGAAGAAGCGAAGAGTCTGATGGATGGGACATCCAACGATGCGGACCAGAACTCACGATCCCAGGAGGAGAATCACTCGGGCTTGCGCCCGCCGCCAAAGGCTGGGCGGGGGAGATCCCGACGCAGGCCACTGCCCTCAACAGCCCCGAGTGGGGAACCCGAACCAGGGAAAATAATCAAAGCATCAGAAGAAGTTTCACCGCCAGCATCTCCGGGGGGGGGGAAGTTGGGCTGCGGTCTGTACAGACTGAGGGCAGGAGACCAGATACTCACTCAGAGGAAAATCAGCCCCAGGGAACCTCTTCTAATCTCCGCTGTCGCCCGGGGAAGAATTCTTATTGGTGGGGCAGGGGATCCTGGATAGCACCGGACGACCCCCTCTCTATGCCTGAATGGCACCCATGAATGCTCCACCCGAGGCTTGTAAGGTAACAGCAGTAGGAGACTAATCCATTTCTACTGAAGCCCAGAATAGTTATGGCATTCTCATGTCGCCCGGGAACCTATGTTTAGCTCTATTTCGGGCAATGAAAATTCTATGTTAAAAGTTGACTTGGGCACCGGAATGGATGGCGCCCGATATAATTTGTACTTGGTTTAAATTACCTTGGGGGCTAAGAATACGGCAACATTCGATGGAAACAGCTTGCTTAAGTGGTATTATCTGCTTCTGTTATAATTTTTTCTTTGAGCTTTTTTTGTATATCCCAACCCTGAAGCTGGTGGGGAGAAATTATGTTTTGTTTCACCACAGTTCCCACACTGAATGTACCTCAATGTTCAACCTAAGAAGTTATCTGACTCTTGCCCTGGCTGGGAGAGTCAACTTAGAGCTGAAACCTGAGCGACCAAACCATGGCAACCCCTAGCTACAAACATCTCGCTTAATGTGCAAGGGTTGAACTCCCCCCTGAAACGTAAAGCACTCCTCCACAGGCTGAAGTCCTTAGACGCATCATTCCTGTTCCTTCAAGAGACCCACTTACAACCGGCGGATGAAATCCGCCTAAATGATAGGCTCTACCCCACCAGATTCTTTACATCAAGTGGGCTGAAGAAACGAGGGGTTGCCATCTTGGTGCGCAAGGGGATCTCCTTTAAGACCCACGGAGTGGTTCAAGATGAGGAGGGAAGGTTTCTGTTGGTTAACGCCACACTAGATGGCCGCAAGGTCACACTGGTCTCCATATACGCCCCAAACACTAACCAAAACCACTTCTTCCTGAAGCTGGCAAAAGCTCTATTCGATCATGCAGAGGGGGAAGTGATTCTAGGGGGGGATTTTAATGCAGTAATCAACCCCTTGGTTGACAAAACACTACCGCCAACAGTAATTGATGGGAATAACTTTAAGACGCTCACCTCCTTGTTGAAAGATCATTCTTTGAGTGAGGTGTGGAGATACTGTCATCAAGAAGAATGGAATTACACATATTTTTCAGCAGTACATGGGGGTTCTCAAGACTAGACATGTTTTTTATAACGGACTCCCTGATCCAAAACGTATTGGAAGTGGGCATACTCCCAGAAGCATTAGCAGACCACTCCCCGGTCTTGCTGTCCATATCCCCCTCCGAACTACCCCCTCTACGAAAGCCCCCTGGAGCTAAACGATTTCCTGTCAGACGATCCAATGATCCGTGCCCACATTAGAGAAACCAGGGAGCTATACTACAGCGAGAATGACACAGGGGAGGTGACCTGGAGCACGATTTGGGAGGCAAGCAAGTCAGTACTCAGGGGCCATTTAATAGAACAGGCAGCACAACGTGGAAAAGCTAGGAGACTATTGCGGGAACAGCTAGAAGGGGAAGTTCTCAGACTGGAAGAAGCACATAAGAAGAAACCCTCCCGGCGCCCATTAAGGGACCTGAGGATGGCAAAAAAAGCGCTGGAGGCACACCACATGGGGAGGGCCGCCTATGTTATGATGCGCACCAAACAATATTTTTACACAAAAGGGAACAAAGCTAACAAATTATTAGCGGCCAAATTAGGTAAGCAGACTAAACAAAATAGAATAGACTTCCTGAGGGATAAATCAGGCAAAGGCACATACTCTGAGGGCAAATGCTGCATCATAGAGGAATTTCAGGGAACATCCGACCCCACTTAAGGGAAATCTACAATACGCCAAAGAGTTTATAGCCAAGGCAGACCTCCCACAGCTACCACAATCCTTAAGGGAATCTTTAGAAGCCCCAATATCGGTGGATGAAGTGGAATCCGCCATCAAAGCCCTCCCCATTGGTAAGACCCCGGGCCCAGACGGATTCACAAACAAATTTTACAAAACCTTTGCAAAAGAACTCACACCGCATCTTACAAAACTATTCAACATTCTATGGGAAACCGGCTCTGTTACGCAATCTATGGCTGGGTCAAACACAACCCTAATCCTAAAACCCGGGAAAGATCCGGCTGACTGTGCTTCCTACCGGCCCATAGCCTTGCTCAATACTGACGCCAAGCTGTTTAGTAAAATTATAGCGCGCCGCCTAGGTGGATGAAGTGGAATCCGCCATCAAAGCCCTCCCCATTGGTAAGACCCCGGGCCCAGACGGATTCACAAACAAATTTTACAAAACCTTTGCAAAAGAACTCACACCGCATCTTACAAAACTATTCAACATTCTATGGGAAACCGGCTCTGTTACACAATCTATGGCTGGGTCAAACACAACCCTAATCCTAAAACCCGGGAAAGATCCGGCTGACTGTGCTTCCTACCGGCCCATAGCCTTGCTCAATACTGACGCCAAGCTGTTTAGTAAAATTATAGCGCGCCGCCTAGGAGAGATATTACCTACACTAATAGACAGGGATCAGACGGGCTTTATTCAGGGCCGAGCGACTTATGACAACATCCGGAGAGCAGTAGACCTAATAGCCCTGGCTCCCTCCATACCAGGCCCCCTCTCCTTGCTATCCTTAGACGCCCATCGGGCCTTTGATAGTATGTCATGGGACTACTTGCACTTGGTCTTGAAGGGCTTCGGTTTCGGCGCACAATTCTCTAAATTGGTCCTAGCCAACTTCCAGATTCCCTCTACACAAATACAAGTCAATGCTCACTGGACATCACAGATACCCCTCCGCAGAGGGACTAGGCAGGGATGCCCCCTATCACCATTGGTTTTTGCCCTAGCAATAGAACGTCTAGCCCAACACATCCGCCTTCACCCTGAAATCCAAGGGTTTAAGGTGATGGACCAGAACCATAAAGTAGCATTATATGCGGACGATGTGCTCTGTTTCCTGAGGGAGGCTCAGACCTCAGTCCCCCCGCTCATGAACCTACTGGATAGCTTTGCGCAGATCTCGGGCTTTTCAATAAACATAGCCAAATCAAGGGGTCTAAACATATCCGAAACACCAGAGGTGCTAAATGCCTTACAGAATACCTTCTCCCTTAGCTGGGTAAACTCCAAAATAATGTACCCAGGGATACACTTAACTCCCAATTACTATGAACTGGGGAAAGCCAATATCCCTGCACTAATAAAAGATGCCAAGGAATCTCTACTAAAATGGGCTCCCCAGGAGATATCATGGCTAGGTTGCATAACAGCCATCAAAATAACCTTGTTACCCCGCCTTCTTTATGCATTCTAGACGCGCCCAACTCATATTCCAGAGCGCGACTTAAAAGATCTGCAGAAAGAGATATGTCGATTCATCTGGCAGCGTAAAACACCCAGAATCCAATGCAAGATCCTCACCAGAAGTAGGCAACTTGGAGGCCTGGGACTCCCCTCCATCCTAAGATATTATAGAGCATCCCAAATTGCAGCCATTTTAGGCTGGGCTATTCAAGATGATCCCCCAAAATGGCAGGACATTGAGCAACTGTTCTCCGGGGCTCCACTCTCCCATCTCCCTTTCATACCCCGTGAGGCACGGGCCTCTCGGAAGCCCCTACTCCCTACTACGTGCTCCACACTCAGATGCTGGGACAGGCAGACCACTCTAAGGGGGTTGGCCACAGGACTGAGCCCACTAACCCCAATCACACAGAACCCAGCCTTCACTCCAGGGCTCCAGCCTAGATCATACCGAAACTGGTTAGGAACAAAGATCTTGAGGCTGCAGGAGATGTATGCCGACAACAACCCCTTGACCTTCACTCAGTGTAAGGAGAAATTCAACCTCCCAGAATCCGAAAGATTCAGATATATTCAACTCAGGCACTGGATCACCAATCCGTCCATTAGAAAAACGGCCGCCAGGCCTCCCACAGGTCTAGAATTAACTGCCTCAGAAGGACAACGCTCAACAAAGTGGCAACATGCTACCGACTTCTAGAAAATGTCCCAGAAGAGGAAAAACTCTCTTATATGATAGCATGGGAAAAAGAGCTGGGGAGGGAGATAGCTCCAGAATCATGGCAGAGAATCTGGGACAGAACACACAGGGCTTCTAGATGCACAACAGTTCGGGAATGCGCAGTTAAAATATGTTATCAATGGTACTTCACGCCACAGAGGCTGCACGCAATGAATGTAGATTACCCTGATGGATGTTGGCACAGATGTGGGGCCAAGGGAGATTTGGGGCACATGTGGTGGCACTGCCCGATCATCCAATCCTTTTGGTTGGAGATCAGGTCTAAAATTAAGGACATATGTGGAACCCACCTCCCCATGGACCCATTGGTGATGGTACTGGGCGACGTCCCAGAACATGGATCCTATCCGCAATCTGGCCCCAGAGCGCGGCTAAGCACTCAACTACTGATGGAGGCTCGCCTTACTCGCACGCGATTTTGGAAAGAATTGGAGGGCCCCCATATTGCACACTGGTGGGTTAAGGTTTGGGAGCTTTTGGGAATGGAGAAGCTAACGGCCGCAATAGAAAACCGGACAGACAAATTCCGGAATATTTGGCGCCCATTTCTAGACCACGTGGAGGAAAGGGAACATATGTACTTCCAACCAAGACTGCTTAAATACCTCCTCCAGCCCTGAATAATTTGAGAACTAGGAAGGACCCACTGAACTGAATTCTGAATGGGAGGACACTACAGGGCACTGGGAATACCACCCGGAATTAAGGGTGACTCTGGTGAAGGACCTTTTTTTTCCTTTTTCTTTTCCTTCCTCTTCTTCTCTTCAACGAAGAATGCCACAAAACACAAAGCTACAACACCACACCCCCAAGGGTATTTGCGAAATACAATTACTAATAGAATCAAAAGTTGTTCAAATGAAATGTTCATGCATTGTTGAAAATAATTGAAGTTCGAAGCACAGTGACAATTCACGAAGTTTGTAAAGATGTTGAATTTCGATAAGACGACCCAGTGGACGAGCGCCATTGGGCCGGTTACACCCGAATTGTAATCAATTAAGGTTGCCACTGATTTGGTTTGTTATTGAATTCAATGTGTATTGATGTTTCAATAAAAAGATTTTGACAACAAAAAAAAGAAAATAAAAAGAGCTTTGATGCAGAGTGGATGCATTTCGTCCATGTCCCAAAGCAGCCACTAAAATACTTAAGCAAGAAAATGACAGTTAACCTTCCCAGGCATGCACCATACGTAACTAAAAAGTAACACACACAAAAAGTGTTGGTGTGGCAAATAAAAAGACATGAAAATAAAGAATAGTTTAAAATACTTACTGTGTAGCATGTTAATTCTCTTGTAAGAATGCGTAGATTTCGTCAGCTAACTGATGGATTGTACTGGCCTTCTGGTAAAAAGCTCCATGATAATGTCTTAACATTGAAATGTTAAGCACATACTGTGTAATAACAGTGGCTTGTTAAATGAGCCATCACTTATAAATTGCCCCCATTTGAAAAGCTGTCAACATAAAGAGGGACTCAGGATGTGTGTCTCCAGAACATCTCAGAGGCTGCTTTCAGAATATGCATTCCTTTTTTTGTAACAAAGGAATGCTCATGCTTTTCTCCCATGGTGAGCAGGGATGAAGCTGTCTGGGTGAGCCACTTCCTGCGCCATCTCCTGAGATATTAAGCTCTGCTCTCTGGGCATTCCCCAAGGCCAAGAAACGCCAGTGCTTTTTTTCTGGCCTCTGCGACTCCCGGGCGGATCGAGGGAAAGGAGTCAGAGCTGTGACTGACTGAAATGCCAGCCACCGCGTCACGCGCACTGCAACTTGTGCGCGACGCTGTACCTGACACTTCTGTTACTCCAGCTGTCTTCGTTAATGGCAGAGCCGCAGGCTATTGTCCTGTTGTGGCTACGGCGGGATAACGTCCCGCTGTGGCATGGTTGTGGCTGAAATGGTTATCTTTTTAAAGGAGGCGAAGAGTAGAGCTTGAGCATTGAGTCATCGATAAGGAAAACAAAGTAGGTCACATAATGTAAGGGAAGACAAGAAAAAAGACATGCCGTGAGAGGGAGCTTCTCAAGACACTGTGCAAGAACCTGGTGGAAAGCCTGCTGCCCGTTATGTGTGACCCTCCCAAGTGTATTTCCCTTTTAATATGTGCCATGACTGTATCGTGGCCCAAACTAATAAACAGAGCTCCTGCTTGCACGTGCCTCAGAACGACTGCAGACTCCAACAATGGCGCCATCTCTCATGTTGGGCTTGCATGCCCATGCAGTGGGATCAGTGCCCTGCAGCCCTGGCCTGCAGACCCACACGGTCCTGCAGTTCTCGCTGGTCTGGCCCCCCAGATTGGCTTGGTGCCCTGGGTCCGCCCAGGCCACCCGCCATCCAGGATGCTCCCTGCAGCCCCAGTGCCCCTGGAACCCCAAGCCCATGTCCCCATGGGCCACCAGGATCCGCCCTGCAGTAACAGTAATTCCGGGTGATCCCGGCAATCCACAAAAGTGCTGGGCCCCCCAGCACTGGTGAAGCCGGCCGTGTGATCACCGCTGCCCCCTCCCCCAGCAATGGTAATGAGGGAGAACAATCCCTGTGATGCGTCCATCTCCTGCTGACCCTCATTTTCAAAAGAAAAAAAAGGAAAGTTGGGTCTCGGCCGCCGCCACGGTGTTCCCCAGGAAAAGAGGAAGCGGCATCCACCGCCATGAAAAAGGAGGAGTGGATGCCCAGAGCCCGATCCACCCTGGTCACGGCCCTCTGCAAAGAGGGTGCTCATGCAGCCGGGTGAGGGTCAGCCCGCCGCCCCTTCGGCATCTTTCAAAAAATGTGTTCATTGTGCTCCCGCCAGTGGGATGCCCAGAAAACCCCCGGCCACATGATCAGAGCGCCGTAACAAAATACATCCATGCGGCATCCACCGCCAAGTAATTTGCTTTGCGCCCACCTGGTGGTGAAAGGTGGTGTCCCCCTCCGGGGAAAGAAGCGCGACCTCTGTGGCAGCTGTGATGGTCTGCTGCAGTGGTGAAGAGGGTGATGGATCGCTGTTGCTAAATATCTCCTGTCCGTTGAGATGAGTGATCGGTCTGCCCAGCTAGCAGCAGCAACGCATGTCTACGCTCTCATCCACTGGCAGCCCTGACAGAAATACCAGGGCCACCGGCAGTGAGTCTGGTTACAGCTCATGTCGGAGCGAGTGAAAGATGAAGAGCTCCGGTGTCAGAGTTGACGCAGCCGAGCCCGCCCGACAATAATCCCGGGGCGACCCGGCGACGAAATACTAGAAGCGCCAAAAGACTGAGCTCTGGTGTCGGAGCCTGTGGAAATTAAAGGCCCTGCTGCACCGAAAGATCCCGGGACGCGCAGCGGTGAAAGCAGTCAAGCGCTCCTGTGTCGGAACAATGAAGATAGAAGCCCCAGTAAGATCCTGGGCCAAGAGGTGGTGAGATAATGCAAAACTCCAAGTCAGGAGCTTTCCCAAACGGAAAAGAAAAGTAAATGCATAGGCCCCTGCAGGTATCCCGGGCCATCAGCGGTGAGCTGAAAGGAATAAGGTGAAAGAGGGAGAAAGGAAATGCCCCCAGCACTCTGCACAGAGAATAATACATCTTTTCAAGGAGAAGCTGTTTTAAGAGCGCTCCTTGCCAACCCAGTGCTGAGATCCTGCATGAAGCCTAGTGGCCTAGATCTGCACAGAATACTACGCCATTACAGTGATCAGTGGCACAGAAACAGGAAACCTCTGCTGTTTGAGTACTGGAAGAGAACCTGGCAGTACTGCACTGGCACAGGCCTGCCAAGAAGAACTGAACTGGCAACTGCCCAAGGGCAAGAAGGGGGTTGAGTAACATGCTGCTGACACCCCCTGCCCTGTCAACATCCAGAGGCATTCCCGCCTGTGGGAGCCTGAATGTGGCACAGCTTAGATGCCCTGGTACCAGTGTCTCGATGCCTGTCCCAACATCAAGGGACTATGCCGATGTGGCCGCCACGGGGCCCCGGGTGCGGCCTTGCTTGCCGCTGAACTGTGCTATCGACTGTCCTGAACTAATACTAGTGCAAGTATGAACTGGTTTCCTAAAGCGCTACAAATGCTTAAAGAGGAATCAGTAAACTTGTATTATGATGCTCTGAGCCTGCATGTTATTTCAATGCTTAAAGTGGTCTCAGTAAGGACATCTATGTGAAACTGTGCAGATTGTCGGTATGCTCTAGGTAGTGCCAGTAGCAGACAATGGTGTCATTCAGTGGTTGAAGTTCCACTCACCCCAGGTTAATAAAGGGTCTCGTAAAACGTGGTAGAACTGCAAATATACCACCAGCAGTTCGCCCACACTGACTGTCACCTGCTGAATATGTATAGAGTATTCGACATGTCGTATATGTTTGCTATTGCCTGAGTCCCTTTGTGTGTATTATTGGTTTATTCTACGATTCGTTCATTCTACAATTCCCAAGTGGTCTAAGTATTGTCGTTCTGTAACAAGGGGGAATCAGTTTGTATTTCAGTAACATTTGTCTTTGTTCGTTATGAAAAAGGAGGAGTGTTATATGTGAGCCTCCCAAGTGTATTGCCGTTTTAAGATGGGCCATGACTCTGTCATGGCCCGACCTGATAAAAGGAGCTCCTGCTTGCACATGCCTCAGAATGGCTGCAGACTCCAACGATGGAACTGTTGGCTCTGTCTCTAATTTTGGGCCTGCAGGCCCATGCCATGTGATCACGGTCCTGCAGCCCTGGCCTGCAGGCCCACACCGTGTGATCACGGTCCAGCAGGTCTGCTGGTCTGGCCCCATAGATCAGCATGGTGCCCTGTGTCCACCCAGGCCACCCTCCATCCATCCACAGTGTCCCGGGCACCCCAGGCCCATTTCACCATGGGCCTTCAGGGCCCCGCCCTGCTGCAACAGTAATTGCGGGTGAACCCGGCAATCCACAAAAGTGATCACTGCTGGCCCCCCCAACACCGCCCGCATGCTAGTGAAGTAGCAGTGTATACCAACGACAACCAAGGGACCTGGCTAGCCAATTCCCAGGCCAACAGGGATTCTTTTCAAGACCATCATTCCCTGGAGGTAATGTGCAGGATGCAAGGGCCTCACAGATTAGAGTTGGTTGTGTGTCTTGTGGGAGTCAAGGGGTGGGGCGAAGGTAGGGAATGTGACATCCTGAAAAGAATGACTAACCCCCCTCACTATCGTGAGTGGGGGGTTTAGATTCTATGAAAGACACAGAGGCGAGTATTATGCATTATTTTCCTTATCTACTCATCCAGCAGCACAAAAAAATGTTTACATTTAAAGAAATCTTTAAAAAAAAACAGTTTCTGATAACATGAAACGTGGCTCTATGACTTGCTGGGTTCATGACCCCTGACCCACCCAATCACAGCCAGACCCAGTACATAAAAGGCTGTGTTGTTAGTCTCTCGTCCTTCTTCTTTAGCGCTCGTAGCATTTACTTGAAACAATCCCCACATTAAGGATCCAAGCAAAGAGGGAACCCGATTCCCTCGTCACTTCATATCAGTCACTGTCCTTCATGTGCTGTGTTTTGAGGTTCAAGGACACTTCTGCAGGGCCTTCCGACAACTCGTTTGCCACTGCTAAACCAAGAGGAGACTTTAAACCATAACGTATGCTCCTCCCTTGGAACCTGAGAGAAAAGAAAGAAACCAGTGGGAAGCATGTACAGATTACACCACAGGTTTTAATAACCTGACTTCCAAATTACAGTTGGTAACTGTAAGGAAGGCATGGTATCAACAGTAAGACAGACACAAGTGATGTTACGCTCACCTGGTATCCACAGGGACGCCACCCAGCTGGGTTACTCGCTGGTATGCTTCTCAACTTTGCCCTGATGTGGTCTGCGGGGAAGGTTCTGCCTGAAAATACAGGAGGACTGTGTTCAAGATAGACCGACTGGGGTATCCTCCCTCCACCCCCGTATGCTTTCAGTCCCTCTGGCGCCCTCTCCTCACCTTGTGGTAGAATTAGGCGTGCTCTCCGTCCTGCCTTCTTTACAGGGGCGCGTTGTCTTTCATGGGCGAGTGCGGTCCAGTTACTTCACTGACGCCGGCCCGTTTGATATTGTTCAGGTAGGTCTTACTGCTGTTCTTTAGTTTTGTTGCTATCCTGCCTTTCTTTGTTTAAAATGTCTCTTTTTTCTCCCTTAGGCATGCGGAGCTTCAGCGCGGCGAACTGGCTTGGTTGAGCCCCGCTAGTAAATGATGGCGCATTAAGAGCGCTATGATGTGGTAAGTAAGCGCTATGCGCAGCGCTGCAAAGTCTTGCCTTTGCTAACCTGTGTTTTCCTTCCTTGTAGGTCGCGGTGTTCTTCAGCGCGAGTGGAATGTCCGGAGTGGTGCCAGCTCAGAGGCGACCAGCCAGGTAAGCCTTTTGAGCAGTTCGTAATTTGTAAATGTCTCTACAGCTTTCTTTAATGTTGCCTCTATCTTCCTCTTTCAGGTCGTTCTGTCCGGGAGGCGTGCAGATTCGAGGAAGCTGTTCTCAATAGCTGTGCGTGTTTAAAGGTGAAGATTGCAGGTAAGATGCTGCAGCTAATGATGTTCCTTTTGTTCGAGGGAATAGCTGTACACGGTGAGCGTCACGTTGCAAGTTGCAAAGTAACACGAAGCATGTTCTGCAGTCAGGGTGTGGTTTATATAGCCCAGGTAAAGTAGTACCAGGGAAAGTAGTTCCAGGCCTGCAACACCCAAAAAACTAGACCGCATAGCTTGGTTCTTAGGGAACAAACTATGTGGATGCCTCCATGTTGGCTGACAATACAATAAAGTAGTTCCCAAGCACATTGTTGTTCATGGTGTATGAGCCATAGGCGCCAGGACTGGCCCCATGAGGGCTTTTGAAGAGGATGCCAGGCTCTAGAGGCCCGAGTCCTGACTCCACCTGGCCAATGGGTTTGCCAGAGGGGGTTTTGGGCGAGGGTTGTGACAAGTGACGACAGTTCAAGGGTGTTTATTGAACTTCAACAAGGGTGTGATAAACGCATTTCTAATCCTAAATCTACGGATGGGAGCAGGCTACGACCATCAAATAATAATAATGCAGTGCTGGCGGAGTCTCGTCAAAATAAAAGGGCCTATACTAAAACAAACTATTGCCAATCCTTACCGCTAAATACAAATAGGGTGGGGTAGTGTTCATGAAAAAGAAAGCAGGGTTTACAAAATTATATGTCAGGGTGCTAGGCCATTAGCCTCCCTTCCCCACGTTTTCAGCACAGGAAAAGGCAGTTCACTCGAGCAAAGCACACACTCTGGCTTCTCCGGCATGAGGATACAGTTCCATTACCAGCATCAGGGCCTTCTGTGCCCAAGTCTCTTTGCTTCAAAGTCTCTTGATTCAGAGGGCCTGATGTACCAAAACAAAACACAAAGTTCCTTTCCTTCTGTAAATACTCAATTCAGGTGATTCACCCTGGACCCCCCTCAGCTGGTCTCAGATCCCTTTTATCTATTTTTTTATTTGTATTTTTTTTTAAGTTCAAAGGCTTTAATGCTGCATCACTTCTCAGACAAATTTGACAAATCCCAGGAGAGCAAGACATACGATGCAGCTGCAGGACCACCAATAAAATCAAATCAGCATAATCTGCAACTTATTGGCAGAGATTTAAACTACACATGCAAAGTCAAAAGTTTAATTTACAGTGCCCTGGATGCAAGCGGATTATAGGGGGCGCAGGTCTTGGTGCAAAGGTGTTTGTAAGGTACAAATT
This sequence comes from Ambystoma mexicanum, assembly GCF_040938575.1. Classification (NCBI taxonomy): domain Eukaryota; kingdom Metazoa; phylum Chordata; class Amphibia; order Caudata; family Ambystomatidae; genus Ambystoma; species Ambystoma mexicanum. The sequence goes on along the minus strand of NC_090927.1, from coordinate 509,714,094 downwards.
AAAGTTCAGATGTTGACAGAAACAGGGCTATTACAATGTTCAGAGAATATTCTTTCTCGGGTGACTCACGGTTCACCCCGGTTCCCCATCAGCTGGGCTCAGATCCTTCCTCTTACACAATTCGTCTCCCTCAGCTAGGCTCAGACCAATTTCAGTTTGCATTAAACTATTGAAGGCTTTCGAATGTGCACAGGGTTTAGCTTGACCCGTTGCAGGACCACTTCGATCTTAGAATTCCTTTTCCACAATTGCCAACCCATTGGATACCTAACACAGACCTTCGAATGAGCATCCACATGGCGCCGGACCACTCTGTCTATGGTATCTTTCTTGGCTTCCAAAGTTCAGTTACTCCTCTGGTTTACAATTATATTCGTATCTCTTGTCACAAATGTTTCACATGCTGGTCTCGTTAGATTTCTTCATACATTGTTGCTTCTTGCAATCTTGGTTTTAACACAGGCTGGTCTGGTATCAGTCTCTCCGACTCACCGGCTGTGCTGTCTTTACTGGCGCTGCTTTCTTGTAGGAGCAAAGGACAATACCATGGCGGCAACCGCTCCTCACCACATTGGTTATCGACGCAGGAGCGCCCCGGAAAAACCTGAAACACAATGAAGGTTTCTTCAGCTTTAGTGTCAGGTCTTAGGTTTCTTATTTTCAGAGGTTCACAAAAGTAATGACCTGAAAAGGTCAAGGGCACTTCCCTCCTTGAAACCTTTTCTGGTCTCGCCGTCTTTCTCCTCGTATTAACCGCTGCTTCCTTGTGTGCTTTGCCTTTCTCAGAGTATGCTCATGCTCCGCCTTTTATCTGTGTGGGAAAGGGTGATGGAAGTCAGGTGTGTGTAGTGATCAGTAATTGCCTGACCTTGCCTGATCATTGTATTGGGATGGCATGCCTGCTGGACATATCTCTGGACCGGGAACAATCTCTCCATACAGAATGAGTTACGCCCATAGAACCGCTAGACCGTTCTATTCGAAATGGAGATTGTTCGAAGCCTTGCCAAGAAAACGACGTCTGCATTTTTCACGTAGTTAAATTCACGTGACTTAGTTCCGTCACGTGTGTCACGGCTGTATGTACATAAGCAGCGTGGAAACGTCGATCGCTGCTTCTGATTAATTCATTTTTGGCGTTTTGTAGCTGAACTCTGGACCTGCGTCCTCGCATTTCCTTCAGCAACTTCTTTGGCCTTTTGTAGCGTGTTTTCCTCCACACGCTAATTCCTGGAGCCGTGCATCCTGTTCACGTGCCAAATCTCCACGCGGACGCTGTCTGCAAGCGCGGCTGTCCTGGGCTGCGTGTATCCTGTTTGCGTGCCAAACTCCATGCGGAAACGCTGTCTCCAAGCGCAGCTGCCCTGGCTGCGTGTACGCTGTCGCGTGCAATCCTGCACGTGGGTTTCTGAACTACTTTGAACCTTTGGTACCTGTGATAGTTAACAGGTGAACTTCTATTTTTTGTTCTTCGTGGGAAAGGAAGTATTTCATGATCTATTAGAAGGTGATTGTGCACAGTACTTTGGACGCTATCCTGTGGTGCACCAACCCGGTATCTAGCGTGAGCCTCGTGCCGTTCGGGATAAGTCTCCCTTACTAATCTTCCCCTCCTTTGTCATTGGTTCAACTCCTGGTTTTCTTCTAGAGACTTTCAGTTTTTGCCATAAGGTCATGTTTTGAATTAATGCTAATACTGTGCTATCATAGGGAGTTGAGTTTGGGACAGTTTCTTATGATACTTTATCTATCCTAGGCTGACTTCCGATAAAATACCCACGCCCTTTCCAGTGATCCATCTCTCTGCCGGTTTCATCAGTCAGAGAGTTGTATCATTTGGAAGGTCTAATTTGACTTACCTACAATCCAGTCCTGTGAAAAAGGATCCGGAAGAGCCCTACCAATTGTATTGTTTTTTGGTTACTGTATCCTTTTCAATTGATACATTGGTGATTTATGACAGAATCAGAAGCCATGGAGGGTACGGATCCTTTAACTGTTTTGACTCAGTTAATCACTGACTTGAGAAATGAAGTGATTACGGCACAGGACATGCTATGGCATCGAATGGATGTTATGCAAGATGCCATGCATGTCACTCCTCAGGGAGCACAGGTTCCAGTAGCCACTGCATCTGGATCTGGGACTACGGCACCATCATTATCACAGGAAACTCTTAAAGTGGCTATGCCAACACAGTTTCCCTTGGTTCCCCTAGAAAGGTTCAGAGGTGATCCTAAAACCTATAGAACTTTTGTTAATCAGTGCCGACTCCATTTCCTTTGCCGCCTAATTCGTTTCCCGATCTAACTACTAAAGCAGCATTCGTGCTTTCCCATTTGGGAGGTACAGCTGCTGCTTGGGCTAATCCTTTATTGGAATCAAATAGCCCCTTGTTGTACGATTGCAATGATCTTCTGGCTGCTATGAGTAAAGTCTTTGATATGCGCTACGCTACTTAAGCCACAGATCTGGAGTTGCTGAATCTACAACAAGGCAGTCAACCTCTGTTGGCTTACATCGCCCGATTCAACCAATTAACAGCTGAAACCCAATGGCCTGTAGACAAGAAGACGGCTGTTTTCTACAAGGGTCTTTCAGAAGAACTCAAAGATGCCTTGTCCATGGTCCCAGTGGTTCCTACAGGTTTCTCAGAATTTCTTGATTTGATTCTACAAATTGATGCCCGAAGAAATGCTCGCAAAGGAGAGAGAAAACCTTTCCTGCATGCACCGGTTCATTCTGGAACACCGGCAGCTTCTTCGAATGATCCTGAACCAATGCAAATTGGTGCGGTGAGAGGCCGGTTGTCTAGAGCAGAAAGACAGAACCGAAGAAAAAACAATTTATGTATATATTGCGGTTCATCTGAGCATTTACTGGTGGCATGTCCTAAAAAAAAAGTTAAGCCTTCGGGAAACGCCAAAACTCGACAGTAGCAGGAGTCCCTCTGTCGAGTGTTACATCGGACTCCATTACATTTCCAGCACACGCACCTATAGCTGTTGAGATGACTTTACGTTTTGATGATCAAGAATTGGTTTCCAAGGCTATGGTTGATTCTGGAGCCACTAATAATTACATCGATATCACATATGCCAAGAAATGTTCTATACCCCTTGTAGACAAGAAAAAACCTGAAACTGTTAATACTGTGGATGGATCGGTCTTGATTTCCGGTATGGTAACTCAGGAGACTGTACCTATTCAGATGACTTTATTAAATGGTAATTCAGAGGAAATAGTCTTCGATGTCATTGCGGCTCCTCAGTACAAAATATTACTTGGACTTGCTTGGTTGACTCTTCATAATCCCGCCATTGACTGGGTTACGGGATTGATCCAATATCGTTCCATTTTTTGCAATGAACATTGCTTTACCAGTCAGGAGGTGTCAAATAAATCACATATTTTGGCCTCTATGGAGGGAATTTCCACTATTAGTGTGGTACATCAGAGTGGTACACATATACCAAGTGAATATACAGATTTTGCTGTTTGACAAAGGCCAGGCAGAACAGCTGCCTCCACATAGGCAGTATGATTGTCCAATTGAACTAATTTCTGGAGCTAAAATCCCTACTGGTCGAGTCTATTCTTTAACTCCCAAAGAAGATATCTTGAAAGAATACATCGATAAAGCTCTTGATATGGGATTTATACGGCCATCTCAATCGCCTGCTGCCTCTCCTTTATTCTTTGTTCCGAAGAAAGAAGGAGATCTAAGGCCTTGCATTGATTACAGAGCTCTTAACGACATCACCATAAAGAATCAGTACCTTTTACCACTGATAAATGTTCTGTTAGATCAATTAGGAACTTCCAAGTACTTCTCTAAATTGGACTTGCGCGGTGCTTACAATCTGGTTCGCATTCGTGAAGGAGATGAATGGAAGACCGCTTTTAAGACGCGGTACGGCCTTTATGAATATTTAGTGATGCCTTTTGGTCGTTGTAACGCTCCAGCCACATTTCAGTTCTTCATGAACGATATCTTAGAGATATGATGGACCAATTTGTGGTGATTTACTTGGATGACATTTTGATATATTCATCATCTTTTCCAGAACATGTTAAACACGTGTTAGCTGTCTTACAAAGACTCAGAGAGAACAAGTTTTTTGTTAAAGCCGAGAAATGTGTCTTTCATACACAAGAAGTGGAATTTCTGGGTTACGACATTACCAATCAAGGTGTTCGAATGAGTCGTTCCAAAGTGAAGGCCATATTGAATTGGCCCGTTCCACACAATGTCAAGTCATTACAGTCATTCCTAGGTTTTGAGAATTGTTATCGCAGATTTATTCGTTCTTTCTCCAAAACAGTGGCCCCATTGACAGATTTAACTAGTTCCAAAGTTCCATTCTGTTTGAACCAGAATGCCCAAGCATCTTTTGAGATGTTAAAGGAAGCATTTACCACTGCACCTGTACTTCAACATCCTGATCCGGATTGTCAGTTTATCGTTGAAGCAGATGATTCCAGTGTCGCTACAGGAGCTGTACTTTCGCAAATTTGTGCAGAAACCAAGGAGGAGCATCCAGTTGCTTTCTTCTCACGTAAGCTTACCTCATATGAAAAGAACTATACTGTCACTGAGCGGGAATTACTTGCAATCAAGGATGCTTTCAGAGAATGGCGACATCATCTTTTTGGGCCCAAACATCAGGTGCTGGTGTACTCGGATCATAGAAATCTCCAGGCATTCAAAACTATGAAATGTCTTACAGCTAGACAGGCCAGATGGCATGTCTTTTTTGCTCAATACAATTTCCAGATTACTTATCGCCCTGCCAGACAACATGTCAAATCGGATGCTTTGTCTCGCATCGGTGAAGAGGTGAAGGAAGAACCATCGGTGCAAAATAAGTTGTTGGCAGATCACGTGATATGTAGTTGTTCTGTACAACCTTCCCTAAAAAACGAGTTACAAGAGTGGGTGAAACTAAACCCACAATTGATTCAGGGATTGAATCTTGATATATACAATGGTTTGCCTTTCAAACAAGGAGTACTCTATCTACCAACTGGTACCACTCGGAACAAGGCCCTCATTTGGGGTCATGATTCCTTGATTGCAGCCCATCCTGGACAGAAGAAGACCCTAGAGTTGCTTAAAAGATGGTGTTGGTGGCCTTCCATAACACAAGATGTTATAAATTATGTTTCAACATGTTCTGTATGCATTCAATGCAAGAACACTCCTGGCAAACCAGTGGGTTTACTTCAGTCCCTACCTGTTCCTCAAAAACCATGGGACATGATATCAATGGATTTTGTGGTAGAACTTCCAAGAAATAAAGGCTACGATACCATATGGGTTGTGGTGGACTACTTTACAAAATTGGCGCTTTTTATCCCCTGTATTGGTTTACCAACAGCTGCTGGTCTGGCTGATTTATTCATCCGGCATATATTCCGGTTTTTTGGCCTACTTTCAGTGATAATCACTGACCGGGGCTCACAATTTGTGTCACGTTTTTGGAGAGCACTAAATTCGGCATTACTAATTGATGACAGATTGTCTACTGCTTATCACCCTCAAACGGATGGACAGACTGAGAGAGTCAATAGCACTATGGAACAATATGTGCGATGTTTGTGCCTGCAGTTTCAGTCAGATTGGCTCAATGTCCTGCCGGCAGCAGAGTTTGCCTATAATAATTCCTACCATAGTGCCATAGGTACTTCGCCTTTCTATGCTCTGTAGGGGCAACACCCCCGATCCATTCCTTTGGATTCCAGTTTGTCTTTGGATACTCCTGCAGCAGGACGTAATATTAGAGATCTAAAGAGTCTACAGACGAAAGTTAAGCAGCAATTGGAGCAAGCTAAAAAACGAGATAAGACCTATGCCGATGCTCATAGAATCCCTGCACCTGTCTACAAAGCAGGTATGAAGGTATGGCTATCCACTAAAATCTTGAGGATACCTGGTAAAAAGAAATTGTTGCCTAAATACATCGGGCCATATGAAGTGCTCCATGTTATAAATCCGGCTGCTGTCCGTCTGGCATTGCCACAACGGTGGCGAGTGCATCCTGTATTCCACGTGTCACTCATAACCGTGCTCTGATGCCACTAGATTGCCTATACGGCCTGTTGCTATTTCTGTGAAAGGTTCAGACGAATATGAGGTACAGGACATACTGGACATGAGGCTACGGTCTGGGAAGCCGTATTATCTGGTGGATTGGAAAGGCTATGGACCCGAGGATAGATCCTGGGAACCTCTGTCTAACATTCATGCTCCTGCTTTATTAAGGCGATTCCACTCGAAAAGGGGAGAGGTTGCCCCTTTGGGGGGTGGCACTGTCATGCCTGCTGGACATATCTCTGGACCGGGAACAATCTCTCCATACAGAATGAGATACGCCCATAGAACCGCTAGACCGTTCTACTCGAAATGGAGATTGTTCGATGCCTTGCCAGGAAAACGACGTTTGCATTTTTCATGTCGTTAAATTCACGTGACTTAGTTCCGTCACGTGTGTCACGGCAGTACGTACATAAGCAGCGTGGAAACGTCGATCGCTGCTTCTGATTAATTCATTTTTGGCGTTTTGTAGCTGAACTCTGGACCTGCGTCCTCGCATTTCCTTCAGCAACTTCTTTGGCCTTTTGTAGCGTGTTTTCCTCCACACGCTAATTCCTGGAGCCGTGTATCCTGTTCGCGTGCCAAATCTCCACGCGGACACTGTCTCCAAGCGCGGCTGTCCTGGGCTGCGTGTATCCTATTTGCATGCCAAATCTCCACGCGGAGGCTGTCTCCAAGCGTGGCTGTCCTGGGCTGGGTGTATCCTGTTCGTGTGCCAAATCTCCACGCGGACGCTGTCTCCAAGCGCGGCTGTCCTGGGCTGCGTGTATCCTGTTCCCGTGCCAAATCTCCACGCGGACGCTGTCTTCAAGCGCGACTGTCCTGGGCTGCGTGTATCCTGTTCGCGTGCCAAATCTCCACGCGGACGCTGTCTTCAAGCGCGGCAGTCCTGGGCTGTTTGTATCCTGTTTGTGTGCCAAATCTCCACACGCGGACGCTGTCTTCAAGCGTGGCTGTCCTGGGCTGCGTGTATCCTGTTCGTGTGCCAAATCTCCACGCGGACGCTGTCTGCAAGCGCGGCTGTCCTGGGCTGCGTGTATCCTGTTCGCGTGCCAAATCTCCACGCGGACGCTGTCTGCAAGCGCGGCTGTCCTGGGCTGCGTGTATCCTGTTTGCGTGCCAAACTCCACGCGGAAACGCTGTCTCCAAGCGCGGCTGTCCTGGCTGCGTGTACGCTGTCGCGTGCAATCCTGCACGTGGTTTTCTGAACTACTTTGAACCTTTGGTACCTGTGATAGTTAACAGGTGAACTTCTATTTTTTGTTCTTCGTGGGAAAGGAATTATTTCATGAACTATTGGAAGGTGATTGTGCACAGTACTTTGGACGCTATCTGTGGTGCACCAACCCGGTATCTAGCGTGAGCCTTGTGCCGTTCGGGATAAGTCTCCCTTAGTAATCTTCCCCTCCTTTGTCGTTGGTTCAACTCCTGGTTTTCTTCTAGAGACTTTCGTTGAATACTTCAGTTTTTGCCATGAGGTCAGTGTTTTGAATTAATGCTAATACTGTGCTATCATAGGGAGTTGAGTTTGGGACAGTTTCTTATGATACTTTATCTATCCTAGGCTGACTTCCGATACAATACCCACGCCCTTTCCAGTGATCCATCTCTCTGCCTGTTTCATCAGTCAGAGAGTTGTATCATTTGGAAGGTCTAATTTGACTTACCTACAATCAAGTCGTGTGAAAAAGGATCCGGAAGAGCCCTACCAATTGTATCCTTTTTTGGTTACCGTATCCTTTCAATTGATACATTAGTGATTTATGACATGGGACATGTCAGGTATATGGCTCTGGTATTAGTCCGTTTTCTCTCACAGTGAGCTGTCCGTGAGAAAGTGTTTGTGTCGGGAAAAGGGGGTGTGAGCTCCTATGTATCTACATGGTAAATGGGGAAAAGGTGTTACAGGGAAACAGATACCGCATTTAACCATCTGATGTCCCACTCCCCAAAGACCACTCATCCAGGTGATCCTCCCGCACTGGCCCATCCCCAGGAACTGGATCGAAAAGTGATGGCCGTGTCCTGGCCTCCTGGATGACAGATCCCCGGGGACTATCGGGTGAGACACCTTCAGGTTTCTTACATAACCATTGCTACTATCTCTATATATTTTGCAGAACCTGAGGGGCTCTCATATGGATGGAAATAATAAAAATAATACTGCACACTGGAGGGAATTTACATGAATATCTATGCAACAATACCAATTAGCATGAACAGAAGCGCAGAGATCCACAAGCATGTTATGCAGACTGACAGCTCCTTTGGAAAATCTCACACATATCCAAATATAGATATTCTGTGATCCGTATTGCAGGCATAAATAACAAAAGATATAAACATGGACATAAGGTTTAGCAAATCACACCTCGAGGAGGACAATAATTTCCTGCAGCTACTGACCAGAAATATGCAAAACCTGCTTGCGAGGAAAAAATATTGCAAATAAAATGCACTCTATTGCCCTGAGGTTAACATTATGATATGATGCCTTGCCCCCAGCCACCTTTGGTATTCCTTGAATGGCTTTACAGAACAGATCAAGGTATGACCTACCGTTTCTTTGAATATGGTAAGGTATTCTACTTGGTGGGAAATATTTTAGACGTAGGCTGCTAGCAGGCTCCATCTCAACAAGATGAAGGGAACCTCCCCAAGTTTACCTGTCCCTGATAACTAGTGAAAATAGCAACCATTAGGTCACAGCATTTACCCCCTCGGATCACAGGGATTAGAATGTGTATTAAACTATACCTTGAATGATCATTCAAACCAAATGGGGAGAGCACCAGAAAGAAACCTCAAAAACGGACACTTGTAAAGGTGGTTCCCTATAACAAATTAACTGCCCTAATTTGAAAGGTAAGTAATGCTGAGCAAAACACATTCAAAGGGAAATTGGTAATTAGACCTGAATGGTCCTTTCCATATGTCCCAAATGTGATGTATTAAATTGAAACCAAGTATTTAAATGTTTCACATAAGAGGACCCCCTGCATCTGGATAAGAAACATCCTGGATAGCAGAAACAGGCTATTGAGCCAATTTACAAATAGCAATATTCTTTGTAACATTCTGCAAAACGGGTACCTGCCATTCAAAAATGAACAGCTAAGAGAAATAACATACTTTCTGTGAACTATAAAAAGGAACAAAGTTGATTAAGATGGAGTCATGTAGCTATGTTACCATAAGGTACAAGACACGTTGCACGGACTCATCTACAGCCCGCTCAATAGCCATTATAGCATCTCTGTTATCAATATACATTTTATGAGATGTTTCATATGATCCTTGCCACTGGATTGGTCACCTTAATCCTTTCTTACTCATTTAATACTCGTCTTATTGTCACAAAGTCTCAATTGGCAGGGTCAGCTGATGACATGAAAAGAATTCTGAGAAAACACTACCCATTGTAGTTACTGTAACATACTGTCAGGAACTGGAGATTGTGGAAGCGCTGGAGGCTATGATCAGCGCTCGCTCCAGTCATCACCCAAGATGGCCGCCGTACCTTTAAGAGGCTGGCTCCTCCCACAAACCGATGCGTTGTATCTGTTAGTCAACGCTCGGTTCGTGTGGTGGAGTTTCTTCCGTGGAGCCCTCCGTGCCTACTGTAATCTTGCTAACCGCCTTGTATCCTACCTTAGATTCTCTCCCTCCTTCCTGCCCGTGCCTCGTTTGTCTGTTTGTTCCGTTTTGCTCTCTGCCTAATCTGTTCTTTTCCTTCTACTCACGGTGTTCGGCGCCGCCTGGTTCTGTGCCATAGCCCTTTGTTAGACTTTCCTAGCTCCCGTTCCTCTCGCTAACTTCGCCCTTCCATTTTTGCACTTGTGTCACTCTAGTGTTGCATCTTTCTCTGCGCAGCCTTTCCTTTAGTATTTCTTTTTTTGTTGGCGCCGGTTTTCTATTACTTCCACCGGCGCTGCCTTGCCTTTCGCTTGCAGAGTTCCTGTTGCTCTGACTACACCCTTGGAGCCTTTTTCTCTTGCTTTATTGGACTATATCCGTTACCTTTCTATTCCCTTTCAGTCCGCCTTTCACTACCTGCTCAGGATTATTCTTTTCGTCCTAACCCATTTCTTTTCCTTCTTCTGTCTTTTATCACGTGGTGTTGCCTTTTCTTCTTATAATCTTTTGCTCATTTCAGCATTCTATTTGGAGAACTTCTAGTGTTCTATTTATACTCCCTAAAGTCTGGACAATTGTGGAATCTGATATCTATACTACCGGCCTTTTTGTTGTGGAGCAAACATCGTCTTCATTGACGATTGAGAGGAACCGACTGTCCCCCTTCAGAACCAATTCGGAAACAGGGTTTTTTCTGCATTCGTGCTTTTTCCCTGGAAATTAGGACTGGCCCTCTGGGGATCCCCGAGGTCAGAGTTACATCTCTGCCAAGGTGGCCTCCGGAGGGGCCAGACCCTACCTACACGATAAGAAGGTCCGAACTCCAAAGGACAGAACTCCCTCAAGGAGAAGGGATCAGAAGAAGACGGAGGCCAATCCTAAAGAATCCTTCCCAGAAGAATCAGGTGAGGAGTTGGGGGAGGAAGCCTCGGTTCTTGACACATACGGGTTTGGGACTGGGAGAGCCAAAACTGACAAACTTGTGTAACTGTATCCCAGGAACATAGGATGAGAAATGAACCCTCTAAAGCAATAGGAAAGAAATTTACGGACACCAATAACGTTGAAATCAGACAAGTGTGAAGAATTGCCCATTGGAAGGAAAATGACAAATGAGAATGATATGATAGAATCATCTTTGCAAATACAATCCTCTACTCCAGCATAACCTAGGTATGAAAAGTGCTACAATAAATCCAGGAGGGAGGGAGGGATAAGACTTGCCTCTGTGTCTTTAATAGAATCTAAACCCCGACTCACGATAGTGAAGGGGATTAGCCATTCTGTGTCAAAACCAGAGGATTCCTATTATGCAAGTTTAAAGCTCTTTTGCAAAGGCCTATTTCCCGAGTTGTGAGTAAACCATGTGTTTACACTACCAAATCGCGTCTGTTACCCCTCTGATACTAAACTATATTCATCCCGACAAGCTAATGTTGAGACTGTTGCATGCCATAACCCAGCTGTGCAGAAAGAAATGGCGATGATGTATTGATAGAATATGAAAAGAAAATGTGACCTTATGTCCCAGAGGATTTGTACCAGGTACCTAGGAGGAGGTTAAAGTCACGTAATAGATCCATTTATGAGAATTCCCACTGAACCAGTCTAGGGAAAACAGGGCTGAATTATCCATTAGGCCAAGTGGGCACCAGCCTATGTTTTGATTTTATTACTCCCAATACGACTCCTGGCCTCCTTCTTCAAAACTCTTACCAAATAGATCTCCAGATACATCTGGCAAAATAAAACCCTAGACTCTCCAGCGTATTAATCATGGCACCAAAGTCTTCGGGAGGTATGGCACCTCCGCACTTCAGGAGGTATTATGAAGCCACCCAACTTCGGGTCCTTAAGGAATGGATCCCAGATTTGTCCGAGAAGCAGTGGGAGGCACAGGACAGAGCAGTGGCGACGACAAGAGTCAGGCACCTTCTGTGGATAAACTCGGAGCATAGACATCCAAACGTTCAGATAAGCGAGATCATGAAACCAAGACTTGACATGTGGAACAGAACAGCCAAGAAAGGGATATTAACTATAAATCTGGCCCCCTTTATGCCGCTTTTTGGGAACCCAGAATTCCCACCGGGGACGGAGTGCGGGGCATTCCAGAAATGGGAAGAAGCAGACTGCACAAAGGTAAGGGACATGTTCGAAAACCAACTGATCAGAACATTCGCAGAGTACAAAGATCTCAGCCTCCAAGAAAAAGACAGATTCAAATATGAACAACTTCACCACTGGTTATCGACCCCGAAGATAACACAGGCGGCAACCAGAACCTTAACTCCTTTTGAATCCTACATTACAACCCAGGCAGGAACGAGGAAGTTCGTTTTGACTATGTATAATTTCCTGAATGCCCAGGTAGAAGAGACAAAGTGGCAATATATGAAAAGATGGGAAACAACACTGGGCAGAGAAGTCACGAGGAATCAGTGGATGTACGTTTGGCAAATCATCCCCAAATGGACAAGGGGGATCCAGGCTAGAGAAGCATGGACGAAGATCATGACAAAATGGAATTATATGCCGGAAAGGATGCACAAAATGTACACAACCTCACAGAACAAGTGTTGGAGAGGCTGCAATGCGGAAGGTAATTGGAGACACATCAGATGGGACTGCCCGGAACTGCAAAGCTTCTGGGCGGAGGTAAAAGCACAAATGCAGGCGATTTTCAAAGGTGCAGAAAATCTGGGAGAAGAGATTTGGATGTGCGGCATGTGGAATCCCAAAGACAGAACGTTACAAAAATACAAAAAAGGAACTAATAGCAGCCTGGATGGCAATAGCCCAGAATGGAAGCAAAAGTCGCCACCATCCAATCTAGAATGGCTCCAGAGAGTGTGGTTGCACTTGGCGATGGAGAGCATCACGTACAACATACAGGGAGCCCATCAAGACTTCAAGACAGATTGGGGGGCAGCAATAGAATATCTACAAAGCGATTATATGCTACAGTGGTGTCCACATAGAATACGTATATTAGACTTGTTCACCTGATTTAACGTTAAATACACATATATATTTGTAAGGACTCAAGGACATTGGAGCCCGGTGGGGGTGGGTGTGGGGGGGAGGAGAGGGTGGGGAAAGGGACAATGTTGAGAGTCCCAAAGTTGATGTTTATGAAATTCAATAAAAACATGTTTTTAAAAAAAAACGGATTAGGAGATCATTTGCGAGGGGGAGCCCTGACATTTTGACTGCCTACGGGCCTTCGCAGGGTTTAATCCGGCACTGAGGGAAACTAAGGGAAGAAGATACCGCAATGACCAGCCAGATTGAAACCATCCAAGATTTAAGTAAAACAAACACTGTCCACTTAGGAAGAAGACATTTGGACGCAACAGAACTCTCTTCTTAATGACAGAAAACAGACAAGATGGTTGTTCCATCCACTTGGATAGAGGAATCAATTAAGATGGAGGGGCAATTATGCCATATGCAGATATTAAACACTTGAGCACACTTGTCTCTCCTTGGGCCCAGCGCACTATACAAATAAAGAAATACAAATACAAATACCAATGGAGAACGCCACCTTCATACCAGAAAAAAAATGTCCTTTGTTAGTGTGAGCAGACATCAGACTCATCAAGAGGATGTATGCCCTCCAAACTATTTGGCGGACAGGACTGATAGTGTGTGTGGCCTTGAGCAGAAACGTCTCTGAATCGAGCCTTAACTATTATATGAACTTTGCTGGAAAGCTAAAGGCTGTGATCAGGAAAATCCTGTCATGAGGCTAGAGGGGACCTTATAGCACTTTTTAGTCAGTGCTCGCAGCACTTCTGACCTGAAACATGAATAAAAGGTTGCGACCTTACCACATCTAAAAGGGAAATAATGAACCCACATGTGGAAACATGCCTTAATACCCCTAAGAGCAGAGCATGATGTTAATTGTGACTCTTCTCTACCCTGCAGTTTAATTCAAAGCTAGAAGAAACCATCCTCATTTGACTGGACTTGAAAGTTCTGTGACCACGTTCAAGAATGCCACAAGAAACGATACATATTGTCACAACAATCAAAGAAGCAAGCCCAGATATCTCAACAACAAAATGTTAAAACAGTATGACAATATGATAGCATTGTATACATAAACATACCCACCAGTATCCCAGGAACAAATATATCCAAGCAGGATAAAGGCCTGATTGCTTCTCAGATCATGTTAACATCATCAAGCCTATAGCTTGTATTGTGGAATCATGGGACACAGAACAAATGTAGCAACCGCAGTCACTGCGAAGCAGCCAGTAGGTTTAACACCCATACTAGGTCCATAGAAATCCACTGCCGAGCAGGCACACACTGCTGAGCAGGCAGAAGGTGCTACTGCCAAGCAGGTAGAAAGGGTACCACTGGTAGCAGGCACACGGTCCCATTATTAAACTAGGACAATCTGACAAGCAGGCATGAGTGTAACCTAGCCCCTATAAGTGGAGCATGTAGGGTTCCAGTATGTGAGTGAAAATATTTCTCAGCAGGGATGTAAAATAAGTGTACCAAATTACATACACAAGTATATAACTTCATGTATGCAGAAGTACACACGTGCAGAGTGTTTTTTTTTACCTCAACTTCCATGTTGTAGAGCAAGAATATCCAAACGCAGCAAGAATTGATTACAACTTTCAAAATGACATACAAATACATACACGTATGTAGTGAAGGGCACTCGAGTAGAGTGCCAATTCCCCCAACTTCCTTGTTGTGGAACCTGCAAGGTGAGGCCTGATAATGCAGCCGCTGTTTGCCCTTTAATGGTTCAGATAAATTATTAAATAATCCCCGGGGCGCTAATACTCCTATGAAAATAAAGGTTTAAATAAACAAGTAGCAGTTTGAAAAATGAAAATGCCTGCAATGTGCAGCAACATCTTGTTTCCAGGACAGAAACATTGCCCTTGACCAATTAGATAACCTCTGTCTGGAGGCAGAATTTTAAATTAAGTAGAGCCTCTGTATTGAGACAGGGCAAAATATTTCCGAAGCGTTTCCCAATAAAGAAAGAACTCCCTTTGCATAAAGAGAAGCCTGATTTAAATAAGCAGGGCCCTTATGTGTCCTTCAGGGCCCTGACCTCCCACACCCAATGGTCTCAGCCTCCGCCCACACACAGCACTTGCCTTGGCACCCGCTGGCCTACACCACTGTAGTGCTGCACCTACCTATTTATTTCAGCTAAACACTCCCCTGCACTTCCTACATTGGGCACTCACATCTGCTGCTCAACCAGGAGCGCTGGCTCTCCAGCACTTACCCCCCACTCACCCTCCCCCATCTCTCTCTGCACTTGCACGTTCTGAATGCTTGCAAGGCCTAGTAGGTCCATCTTTATCCTCCAGTGTATTAATTGCTTTCAATCCCACCTTCCCTCCCTGCTGCCCGTGGGCGCTTTGAAACACAATTCACTTGTTGTATAAGCACCTAACAAATGCAATATAAATAAATAAATAAGCAACAAATCTCCACGTGCATCACATATTTTAATGACAGGTGACCTGCATCCCCACAGGAGCCCCACGCGAACCAGGGTCACTGAAATACCAAATACCAAAGAACGTGAGCCCAAAATAAGCGCGCAACGTTGCGAAAACACAAACAAACTGAAGGAGGCCCTCAGCAAGGCAATCGCACTTAAAGCCAGTGTTTCTCCCTTGACCATCGAGTGAAAACAACCCTGATGCACACAGTAAGAGCATGCGTATACTGTAAGCAGCATTACAATGGATAAAAACATACATATTGCAGCAAAACTGCCTAAAAGTAAAAACATAAGCAACCGTAGCTAAAGTAATACACATAAGTAATCAGCACAGGAATGAAGAGTACTTATCTGCTTTGAAGAGCAGCAAAGAAAGAGCGAGACTAACCACACAGCATTTTATGTATTGGGTCTGGCTGTGATTGGCTGGCTCCGAGGTCATGAACCCAGCAAGTTATAGAGCCACATTTTATGTTATCAGAAACTGTTTTGTTTTTTAAAAAGTTTTCTTTAAATGTAAAAAATGTTCTTTGCTCTGGAGGAATAGATAAAAGAGATTAATGCATAATAGGAAGCTTCCCGTCTTCACATAGAATTATTAAAGACACAGATTGCTTCTACCGGAGCTAAGAAAGACATGCCAGGGCACTTAACTTCAAACATTGTGAGTGACTTTGTTTTACCATCGGATGGTGGAGTCCATGGGAGAGATGGAAGGAATAATGGACTATGTCCCTCTAGAAAGTTAGATTTGTTCATCATTGCCTTTCATTTTCCCTCACCCCAGTATTAGTCTATCCCAATAGCTTGGTCTATTTATATTGTTAAATAAAACTCTATAAACTTAATAATCTGGTCTCCAAATTGTGTCTTGATTGTTAGGAATGAGCCCCAACGAATGTGGATACATACAAAAATGCTTAGCTGTGCATCAACGGTAAAGCAAACATGATATGTGTTATTATGTGGCTAGAGTGAACTACATTCAATGTAGGCCATTCTTGCCACGCAATAACACTTATCATGTTTGCTTTGCATCAAGGCTAAAGCAAGCAAGATGAGTGTTATTACCCTTGATGCACAGCACTGTACATCATGGGTAAATCAGACAAGATAAGTGTTATTACGGGGTGTGAGAAACCTGACAGTGTTCTCCCACCTACTTCCCCGGGGTCTTCCATTCAGGTGGCCAGGGAAAGGCCATCTTTTTTGGATCCCGACCATTAGGGTGGACAAGCGAGGGAGGATCACCTGAGTGGAGGGTCACAGGGGATTAGGAGGAGAGTACCCGAGGGCCAGACATGGTATTCCCCTTCTCCCTATTTTCCATCAGAAACCCGTTTCTCAGCTTTCATGGGATATTTTAAATCCCATTCCATCTCCCCATTTCCGACAAATACTGGGAAGAAGAAGAGGCAACCGAGAGTAGTGAGGATTACCTGCACAAAGACCTTGAGAAACAAAAGGAAGACTGACAACTACTACCATTAGGTTGTCCCATTAATGGGCTCAGTCAGGGTCAGGCATTTCACACTGACTACTCACACCTGACTCGCACAATCAAATGAGGGAGCTGTGAATCCAGAAAGGAGCCGAGAAGCCAAGGAGCAGGGAGCTGAATGGAGAGGAGCCTAGAGGATCCGGAAGGAGAGCGGTGTGCGAGAGGCTGGCCCGGTGCTTGTGAGGAGCTGCAGTGTGGCCAGGGAGCCGTGCCGGAGTGAGGCAGCCTGTGTCCTGCTGGCGGCGTGTGGAGGAGTGCTCGTTCCCTTGGGACGTGTGCCGGTCCCAAGGAGGTCCTAGGGGCAGGTGGTGAGAACTAGACCTCGATCCCATATGCCCGGAGAAAACTGCTCGCCAGCGCAACGCTACCCAGTGAGTTTTCAAGCCTGTAAGCGAGCGAAACTCCGGAGCGTGCGGCTAGCTGGAGCGTGAAGGGAGAAAGACAGAGTTTGCAAGCAGCACAAAGCGGAAAGTAAGAAAGATAACTGAAAGTGAATGGAAAGCGAGAGAAAGGCGCTGAGAGAGTTGAATGGAAGAAAAGGACTTGAAAGTAAGATAAAAAGGCTGCGAGTGACCCAAAAGGAAAGGAAAGGTGCCAGTGAGCACCAAAGCGCTAACAGAACGGAGAAGAAGCAAAAAGTCTTGAAAGTAAATAAGCACGGTGCGAGTAACCCAAAAGTAAAGGAAAGGTGCAAGTGAGCACCGGAGAGCAAAACAAGTGCGGAGCAAAAGGACAGGTGCAAGGGTGCACAAAAGTAAAGAAGTGAATGTGCAAGAGGCACAGTGAAGAGCAAGTGAACCCAAAGGAAGGTGCCAGGGGCATGACAAGGCAAGAGAAGAGAAAGACAAAGAAGGTGCAAGTGTGCACAGCAAAGTGGAAGATAACAAGGGGGAGCAGGAAGCACCTGAAAGAGGAAAGAATAGAAGAAAAGCAAGTACAGGAAATACAGAGATGGGCCAAAGATCAGAGTGGTCGCGCTTAGGAGGAGCAAAGAACTAGCATTTTCGAAAGTCTCTGATGTTACCCCATGAGAAGGTTATCTGTGAAAGGAACTGTAAATAATGGAAAGGCACATCTTCACAAATTGACTTTTGTGTTTGAAACTGAACTAGTGTTTGGAACTGAAAGGGCCTGAGCTTGGGGAAGGGAACCCTAAGAGGCCTAACAAAGGTGAACCCTTACTTGGTGAAACAAGGAGGCATAAGCTTGGAAAAGGGAATGCCGAGAAGCCTGAGAGAAACAGTGTTACATTTTTGTTTTGTCTGAAACGTGGAAGGGTTGAAGCTTGGGGAAGGGAATCCCCAGGAAATAAAAACATTGGGAGTTGTTTGAACAGAGTGCAAGAACTTTATGGCGAAGAGCTAACAAACAACCTCTTTTCGATTGTGCTGAACTGTGATGATACTGATCAAGACACACCTGGTGAGAAGTCCACCTGAAACCAGGCTATATATTTCTATTTGAAACACTATTTTTCTTTAAAGAGACTTCCTACCTCATTTTATCAGGGAGTGAAGGCAAGCATAGGTT
This sequence comes from Ambystoma mexicanum, assembly GCF_040938575.1. Classification (NCBI taxonomy): domain Eukaryota; kingdom Metazoa; phylum Chordata; class Amphibia; order Caudata; family Ambystomatidae; genus Ambystoma; species Ambystoma mexicanum. The sequence goes on along the minus strand of NC_090927.1, from coordinate 509,695,827 downwards.
TAGACACAACAGATTTTGGTTTTGGACTTTCAGACACAGACAGCCCTTAGGAACATCAGTTGAGGGAACCATCCCTTTAGAGTTAGAGCAAGTTAGGTATTACACTAACCCCAGAATTATAGTAAATAAAAGTTTTGAAACAATAACACTTGAGTCTGTGTCTCCCTTGATACCATGCCTGTCTCACAGAGGCTAGACTGGCCTAGATTAGGCCAGTCTAGCCAAGCAATAACAATTATCTTGTTTGCTTTACCCTTGAGGCCAAGTAAAAAGTGCCATGCCACACTAAGAAAGTATATACAGACGGGCACTAATAATAGTGCCAGTCTGCATATACTTTCTTAACGTGGCATACATTCTTACTGTAGCATTAATGGTAAAGCAAATATGATACTGTTACACCTTTTCTGCGATGGCAAATCCGGCTCATTGGTCTCTGTGTGGAGATGCTTTCCTAGGTAATTCCGATAGGGCAAAAGTGAACTGTTTCAACAGACTAGTGGTTCCACGTTGCCGGCAGAAGCACGTGACTGATCACCTGACGTCTCTTAATAAATACGGAACACCGCTTCGAGGCGTCGCTTCTGTTGAATGTGATGCTCTGTAAGTTCGCAGAAGATTCTATCCTTGTGTTCTAAACCTTTGCAAGCTACCTAACTCACTCTCCTGACTCCCATTTTTTCTCTTAAAGAATTGTGTCCCGTTTCAAGCTTCCCGCCTCTGTTCCCTGTGTGATTCCCTTGACTTCTCCCGTTCGTTCGAGCTGGGGTTTCGGTTCAAACACCCAATCCGAGTCAGAGAAAGAGTCCGCTTTGCGGAAATAAGTTCTGATCCTTTATTGATTCTTCCGTTCCTTTCTTGCTTTGGGCTATCATTAATTATACTTACCTTGGTAGTGATTTCTACCCCCTTCGGATTACAACGCTCCCAGCCACCCGGATTGCTCAAGGCGAAGGGTTTACTTCCAGTCACCTCCGTCATTAGTAAGCCCTCTCACCCTCCCAGATTGTCATTTTTCACACTCTCTTCTTCTCCCACTTACCTGTCATTCTTTCATCCTGTAGGACTCCTCCCTCATTCTCCGCTTTGAGAAGAGTCACCCTTCCGAGAAGTCCTGTTCAAGACCTCCCGAGTCGCCACTCAAAGAAGACCGATCCTAGACGCCCAGGGTTTTTTTCCCCAGAGGGTTTCCCTGGGGTTCGTGTTTCCCTTTGCTGGTGTCTACTTCCCAGTGTTAGGGGAGGCAGAGACTTCCGGGTGATTCTTTCCTTCTGCAGTTGATGCTTCAGTCAAGCTAAGGCTCGATCAGGTTAGTGTCTATTCCAAATTGTTCTCTTGTTGGGAATTAAGATAAACCATACCGTGTTGTAATCGTATCATCTATAACAGTAAGCAACACCAAAAAGAGATACTGACAGGATCAGCAGTAGTAAGATAGAGCAGCAAATGCAACAATTAATGGCCGCCATGCAGTCCATGTCCTTAGAGATGCAGGCGATCAAACAGGATAACGCTCAATTAAAGCAACACGTTGCCCGAGCATTTTCTGAGGCTCCCCCTATTACCTTAAGCACGGGCAGGTTTCATGGGCACCCAAACAAACTCAAGGAGTTTTTGGATAGTAGCACCGTGCAAATCACGTTTAAATCATGCTTTTTCCCAACGGATAAAGATAAGGTGGGATTCTTAGTATCACACTTGTCAGGTCCCGCTTTAGCATGGGCTACCCCCTTAGTTACGTCAGGTAACGTTTTATTAGATTCCTGCCCAGCATTTGTCAACAGTTTGAGGTCTATGTTTAGTCGCCAGGAAATTTCGGTCTCTACCCAAGAGAAGTTACTTGATCTCCGCCAAGGAAGTAAGGATCTTATTTCTTACATTACCCAATTTAAACAACTATCCTCGGAGGTAGGATGGCCAGATGACGGATTACTGACTTTATTCCGCCGGGGTCTGTCGGAGGAACTAAAGGATGAGGTTTCCAAGGTTCCTCGACCGGCCAATCTGGCGGAAATGATAACCCTCACTATGCAAATCGTCTACCGGCTTCAAGAAAGGGCCCATGAGAAAAAGAAACCAAAGGGAAATCGTTCTCATTCTGATCCGCTCCCCAGTGTACCCAAGTCCCCTGTTGTTGATGAACCCATGCAGATAGGATCTGTTAAGGGTCCCTTAACTCCCGCTGAAAGAGAATGGAGGAAGACCTTGGGGCTTTGCATGTATTGTGGATCCTCCTCTCACATACTACGGGATTGTACATTAGTACCCCCGTGCAGAACATGAGTCCCGATGCCGGGAAACGCCAAATCCCTGCCATATAGGGAACCATGGTAGGGAAACCTAGTCTGGGTTCCCCACATCATTTAGGACTATCTATTGACCAGCCCCTCCTCAATCAGTCCATGATAGTCCTCTCTGTGACCTTTAGTCTACCAGATCGATTAATTCAAGGTATCCCTGCATTACTTGACTGCGGAGCAGGGGGGAATTTTTTAGATGATCAGTGGGCAGCCACACACGGGATTGCGAGGACTCTTAAATCCTGCTCCACACCTATTCAAGGAGTAGACGGCAGTCCGTTAATTTCCAGGCCTATTTGAGAACAAACCAGACCGGTGGTTTGCTTGATCGCTTCGCATAAGGAGAGCCTGGTTTTTGACCTGATAAAAGCTGCTCACTTCCCTGTAATTTTGGGACTCCCTTGGCTCCGCACCCATAACCCGTTCATAAATTGGACGGCGGGAACTCTTTTTTTGGGTTCGGAGTATTGTTTAGCTCGTTGTGTGGCACAAGAAGCAGTTGGTATTCAGGTTCCGTCTGAGGATGTTAACCTTCCCAAAACCTCATCTATCAACAAGTTAAAGACTGGGCCACCATGTCACCGGCAGTACTATAAGGTCTTCTCTAAACCCTTTTTCCTACTTTACCACCTCATCGCCTGGATGATTGTCACCTCACACTACTTCCCGACCAACCTCTTCCGTTTGGACGCATGTATGTGCTGTCACTCAAAGAAAAGGCGGCTCTCAAAGAGTATCTCTATAGTAACCTGCAGAACGGGTTGATCACTGAATCCAAATCTCCAGTCTGAGCCTCTCTCTTTTTTATTCCTAAAAAAGACACAGAAGAATTGCGTCCTTGTATAGATTATCGGGGACTCAATAAGATCACTGTCCTGGACAAATACCTGATGCCCTTGATCAAAGATATTCTGGAAGCGGTTCAGGGAGCAGCACTTTACACCAAATTGGATCTTTGAGGGGCATACCATTTGATCCGAATTGTACCAGGTGATGAGTGGAAAACAGCTTTCTGTACCCCCTTTGGCCATTTCCAGTACCAGGTGATGCCATTCGGACTGGTAAAAGCACCGGTGGTATTCCAAAGGTTCATGGACCATCTATTTTCTGACATCCTCCTTCATTTTGTAATGATCTACTTGGATGATATACTGGTTTACTCTGCTAATCGAAGCGATCATATCCGTCATGTTAACATAGTATTGGATCGTCTGCAGGCCAATCAACTATATTGTAAGGCAGAAAAGTGTGAGTTTCATCAAACACAGATCACCTACCTTGGGTTCATTTTATCGGCTCAGGACATATCCATAGATCAGAGGAAGATTTCAGCCATTCTTGATTGGCCATCTCCCTCTTCGGTAAAGGAAATCCAATGATTTTTGGGATTTCTGAACTTTTATCGGAAGTTCATCCCTTGCTATTCGGAGATTGTCTTACCCATCACAAGACTACTGAAGAAGGGAGTCAATTTCTCATGGAACGAACAGGCTCAACACGCCTTCAACACACTGAAGGACCTGTTCACTTTTGCCTCCATACTGGTCACTCCAGATCGGAATCGTCCTTTCATTGTAGAAACTGACGCCTCTCACCATGCTCTAGGAGCAGTTCTGTTACAACTATCAAGACTAGGGGACGAAAGACCAGTAGCCTATCTCTCAAAGACGTTCACTCCTTCCGAAGAACATTATTCGGTACTTGAAAAGAAACTACTGGCTATAAAGAAAGCCTTTCAAGAATGGAGACATCTCTTACTGGGTTCCACCTTTCCGATAGAAGTACGCACGGATCACCAAAATCTAAAGGTTCTCCAACAAGCTCAAACAACCAACAGCAGACAAGCACGATGGGCGCATTTCTTTCCTCTGTATCGGATTGAGTTAACTTTTTTTTTTTACCTGGGAATCAAAACCTAAGGGCGGATGCTCTCTCTCACAAAAACCCTCTATCCACCCGTTTCTGTCCAGAGAAGATGTTTCCCCGAGCATGGTTTGTCTCAGTCATCTCTGATTTTCTCCAAGTCCTTAAATCAGAGACCTCAAATCAACAACAATTGTGTGAAGAATTATCTGCATTTTACCACCTTACTAGAGATCAGGGGTTGTATTTTCATGAAGGCCAGGTATTGGTACCTACACAACCCTTACAATTGGAGGTTCTTCAGATGTGCCATGACACCCGGGCAGCTGGACATTGTGGCGTTCAAACTACTCTTGATTTGATCAAGCTTCACTTCTGGTGGCCAACTCAGCAGTCGGATGTTACAGATTATGTGAAAGCTTGCAGTATATGTATTCAATCAAAGACTTTACGTACTCCCCCCTTTGGTCTCCTAGCCCGAATGCCTATACCAGAACGACCGTGGCAAATCATATCTACCGATTTTATTGTGGATCTCCCTCTTTCTTCCAATAACACCACTATTATGGTTATCGACTATTTCACCAAATTGGCCCACTTCACTCCGTTACCCAAGATTCCAGGAACCGCTCAAATGGCTAAGATATTAATTACTGAAATGTTCTCAAGACATGGTCTTCCAGATACTATTATTTCCGACCGAGGTCCTCAATTTACATCTTGTTACTGGAAAAAAGTGTGCCAAGTCTTAAACATCAAGAGAGCTCTGAGCTCAGGGTATCACCCCCAGACCAACGGGCAGACAGAACGCCTAAACCAGACCTTAGAAGGCTACCTACGCTGCTTTGTTTCGGCCGCTCAAGATAACTGGGTGGATCTTATACCATTTGCCAAATTTGCTTACAACAATGCCAAGCATGCAGCGTTGAAGACAAGTCCTTTCCATTGCTCGTATGGATACCATCCTTCGTTTATACAGTCCGTCTCCTCCACCTCATCACGAATACCCGGAGTGGACTGTCTGATTGCAGATATCCTAGAGGGACACCGAACTGCACGTGTGGCACTACAAACATCCCAAGATCGGGCCAAAAGATATGCCGATCAACACCGCCAAGATGCTCCAGTTTTGAACCAGGGAGACAAGGTATGATTGGCCTCTCGTTTCCTTCCCAAACATCTGGTTCCTTCCAAGCTTTCCCCAATGTTTTTCGGACCCTTTGTCATTCCCGCGCCGCTGGTGCACACATTGGCAACCATCATGGACTACTTGGTACTCATTTATCCTCCTAATACTCCTTGAACAACTCCTTTTCACGCCTTGGTCTTTTATTTCCATTTGCTCTACTTTGGTTCTTTCTTATTTTATTCAATTAACTACATTTACCATAATGCACCTGGCTGCAGTCCTCAATTCCTGGCTATTCTCATTCATCGTTATTGGGACCACAATCCCCAGAAGCCCTAGCGGCCAGTGCTGCTTCCACCTGCTCAGGACCAGAGAGGGAGGAGGCAGATTGTCTTCAGGTGTGCTGCTACAGGTGCTGTCAATTAGCCTGCCTCAGAACAGGGCAGGGCTGTATATAAGCAGCTGCCTGCAGGAGCACAGTGTCTTGCATCTTGAGATCTCCCCACTCCTGTTTGCCTTGACCCGCTACTTTGTATGCTGTTTCTGTTGCTGCATTATCCTGTTTTGATCCAGTGCCCTTTCCGGGCTCCCTGCCTTGCAGCCGATCTCGCTCCGCTGCCTTCTACCTACAGCCCTTGTCCTCTGGGCTCCCTGCCCTGCAGCCTGCCTCACTCCGGCTGCCTACGGTCCTTGTCCTCTTGGCTCCCTGCCCTGCAGCCTGCCTCACTCCAGCTGCCTACGGTCCATGTCCTCTGGGCTCCCTGCCCTGCAGCCTGCCTCACTCCGGCTGCCTACAGTCCTTGTCCTCTGGGCTCCCTGCCTACAGCCTGCCTTACTCCGGCTGCCTACAGCCCTTGTCCTCTGGGCTCCCTACCTTGCAGCTTGCAACCCTCTGCTGTCTCCAAGCCCTTGTCCTCTGGGCTCCGTACCTTGCAGCCTGCACCTCTTCGCTGCCTACAGCCCTTGTCCTCTGGGCTCCATTCTTGCTGCCAGCTCCCTCCGGTGCCTACACCCAGTGTCCTCTGGGCTCCTCCCTGGCAGCCTGTCTCCCTCCGCTGCCTACAGCCCTTGTCCTCTGGGCTCCCTGCCTTGCGGCTTGCAAAACTCCTCTGCCTTACAGCCTGTATTACACTTAGCTACCTACGGCCCTGCTCCTCTGGGCTCCCTACCTCGCGGCCCTATTCTTTTGGGCTCTCAGTCTGTCGCCTACTACTAATCTCTCTGTCCTGTTCTTCTGGACTCCCTGCCTTGCAGCCTACTACAGACCTCCGCAGTCCACTACAGTTTGCCTGCACCTAGTGCCACTCTTGACTGCAGACCTGCTTCCTACTTTGCAGCCCTTCTGTTTTCCTGACTGCTGCTCCCTTGTTCTCTTCCTAGAGCCCTCTGTACTCCACCTTAGGTTATCTACTTCAGTTATCTACTTCAGTCTAACTCCCTTTCCTTCATTTCCTTCTGCTAGATTGCTCATTGACTTCCTTTTCGCTGGATATATCTGTTCTTGTCTTCTCATGTGTCTTATGTAATCCCTTTGTACAGAGCTTGCCTGTTGGTTTCCGGCAGGCAACCTCTGCCCCTTCCCTTGTTCCGTTTTCAGTGTTACAGACACCCACTGCTGTTGTTCCCAGCCAGGAGCATACAGCATGGGCCTCTGTGATAGCAATCTGTGCAGAAGGCTGGAGTTTCCTAAGGTTCGTGGAACACTCTTTCCCATTTCAGCATACACCCCAAGAGGGAATCCAGTTTGTTTGTACCTTTGTATCTTTTGCCCCTTTTGGCTCACAGCTACAGTTTCCTACTCTTCTTTCTTGTTGAACTTCCTGCTGTGTGTGCTTATCTGCTACCTTACCTCAGCACAGCCAGCCAAAACCTACCTGGGTACCCTGTGCCACTCTTGACAGAGTGCCATTCTTGACACCCTTTATGATATTAGAACGAGTGGGTGTGGCGGCAGTTCGGTTGTCTTTACTTCCCTCCTGGTCTCGCATCCATCCGGTGTTCCATTTGTCCCAGATCAGACCTAGTGTACAAGATCGATTACCTCGATCAGCCAGACTTTTGCCACCTCCAGTCATGACTACTTTGGGGGCCGAATTCGAAGTGGCAGGAAGTTGTGATTCTAGATATCATCGGAGCCGTTTACAATTCCTCATTTATTGGAGGGGTTACTGACCTGCAGACAGAACATGGGAACCGGCGTCAGGCGTACACGCCCCTCGGTTGATTCGACGTTTCTTTCACCTTCACCCGGGCAAGCCGGGTTCGCCTCCCCTGAGGAGGGGGCATACTGTTACACCCAGTGCTTAATTTGTGGGGGTGGTTGCCGGTGGCCAACACCGGCACTCTTTTTTGGGCACCGGAACTCATGGGGAGCCAGCGTATGTGCAATTGCTTTGTTTGTTCTTCCACTTCGCTTTGCTTCGATTATAAATCATTGGGATTTGTCATTCTGATCTCAATCTCTCTCATGCTTGCAGGTAGCAGGCCATGGCTGGCTGGGCCTGGGAGGGGCCAGCAATAGCAATGAACAACAAACTGTTACAAACAACAACCAATGAAAACTACCATTCTGTTGTTACTATGCAGTATTTTATACATTAGTATATAGTAGCACAGAATGTGCAGTTTTCATTGGCTGTTCTTTTGAGCCAGTGAAATTCCATGGTGACGTGTTGTTGTTGCCACAGGAGGCAGCACAGCGCCACCTTCATTTCACGAGTTACTGTGAAGTGAAGGTGTCGAGGCGTGGCGTCGTCAGTCCTGACTTGTAAGAGAGAGAGCCTGCGTGGTGCGGCCTAGTTGCTTCCTGGGGCCCCCTCTGCCTGCTTTTTCATTTGTGCGGGTACCACTGTGCGAACCCGCCCCCCTGCCCCACCCTGAGGCCCCGACAGGAGACCAAGTCCCAGCCAGCAAAGCAGGTAATTCACTTGTTGTTTCGTGCGGTGAAGCCTGAGCCTGTCAGTCAAGTGATCAGGCAAGATCCAGGTTGGGGCCCGGGAGGCGGCACAGTCCCCTGGTGGTGTCCTGACTGCCCAGGAGTCAGGACCCCACCAGGGGCCCATCCGTGCCCAGGCTTCTGTCTGTGTGACCTGTGTGCAGTGTGCTGCTGACTGTGCTGCTGACTGCAGTCAGTGCCAGGCCCAGGCCAATTTCTGTGACCCGGGGAGCCAGGCCCGTGGATCGTGCCCAAAAGTAAGTTTTTTACTTTTTTCTTTGACAACCTGACCTTCCGTGGGGGTGGTGGCTGGAGGCCCACCCCACAGAAGGTAGGTTTTAAAAGAAATAACTTATTTTGAGTGGTGGCTGTGGCCCATCACTTCGAAAGTGACGGGCCTAGCCGCCCAAATATACATTTTCTTTTTTTAAATCTTACCTATTTGTCATAATCAGGCTCAGCATGGCCGTGGCGGTGGCGGCCCCACGGAAGGTAGCCTAAGTGATTGAGGCAAGGCAGGGCACGGCCCAGGACCGGGCGGGGCACGGGCGGCAGTGTGGTCCCACTAGTCTGTCACAAAAGGAATGAAATATCGTTTGCAACTTTTCATTGGTGCCGAGCCCAACTCAAGACAATTGTATGCCCCAGGCTGACCCTGGATAGCATTCATTTAAGCGAAACATGAACTGTGACTTTTTGCCTTGGTGTTTCCATTCTTCCTTTTTATGTTATCGGCCTCATTAGTTCACAAACGAGCTTCAGTGAGGGGACCCGGAATGGTGCACGCAATGAGCCGAAACCGAACCGGCCGCACTTTGCGAGAAAAGCCCATGCAAAGACGAACTTCTGAAATGCCATTTCAGGCTTAAAGATACACACATGGAAACTAGACGGGGATAAACATGGTGCACGTGCCCACTAATCTGTCGTCATAAATAAAAGCACTAGTTGAGTATTTGTGTATAATTCTCAACCGTCTTTTGCTGTCATTTTCTTACATAATTCCAGCGCATATTTTCTATCCTGATGTGTGGTTTTTACACCAGATGTGGCCCCTTAACCTCGGTACAATACGCTCCGAGTATGTGCTCCGAGTGAGAGCACATGCAATCCTCAGATAGGAATCCTCAGAGAGGTGGCTGTCTGTTACACCCCGCAGTTTAGTGAAGTATGCCAAGAACATGTCAGTGGGAAGGAGATATCCGAATATGCATTCTCCTCTGGCTCCTGAATATTGGGTGACAAAACATATTTAGTTTAATAATATGTGTTAACGTGGAAAGAGGCCCTAAAGCAGAAGTAGCACAGGCCGTTGATCTCACAACAATGTCTTGCAGAAATTACTTTTTCCAAGTTATACAACACCATGCTCATGCTTGAAGGAAGGGTGAAGGGGGATGCATTTATGAGATGTGATGACTGATGAGGGCTTGAGAGTAAATTGATTACACAAAACACCTGGATGAGGTGACTGAGTAACGGGCTGAGAGGAGAGGGTTCTCTTCCTGAGGTAACCGATTAACAATACTTGGTGTACTTTAACAGACTGTCAGATGGGTCAGAAGGGCTACAAAATTGACAAATAAGATAACATCCACAGGTTTGGAACAATTTTATCAAATGCATTATCACTGCGAGGACAGCAAGTATGGTCCATACGTCTAACAAGTGTGGTCCAGAACTTAGAAGTGTGTTCAAATGCACTCTTTTGCCTCTGGGTTTGCCGGAATGCTGGAACCACTACACCTACCATAACAAGTGCTTTCCACCTTTAAAGCATTATACTTTCTCAACTCATGTGTGCCCTTCCCCATCTCCATCCCACTACTAGCCTGTGCCAGCAGTTGCTGTAGAGCCAAACATGACACATGGAGCAGCAGCAGTGTTATGGGCTGGTGGTGGGCTGATCTAGGTAGGCCTAGCACTGAACTGGCGCGGCTGGCGTGCCCGCGCTGAGGGCAGTGCTGTGACCTCACTGAATGCAGCACCGCGCTGCACTGCGGGCGGCACCGCGTCCGGCATTATGGGGCCAATATTTTTTGGGCACTGGCACTTATTTATTTACAAATTAGGCACTGGACACCTTTTCTGCGATGGCAAATCCGGCGTCATTGGTCTCTGTGTGGAGATGTTTTACTAGGTAATTCCGATAGGGCAAAAGTGAACTGTTTCAACAGACTAGTGGTTCCACGTTGCCGGCAGAAGCACGTGACTGATCACCTGACGTCTCTTAAGGAATACGGAACACCGCTTCGAGGCGTTGCTTCTGTTGAATGTGATGCTCCGTAAGTTTGCAGAAGATTCTATCCTTGTGTTCTAAACCTTTGCAAGCTACCTAACTCACTCTCCTGACTCCCATTCTTTCTCTTATAGAATTGTGTCCCGTTTCGAGCTTCCCGCCTCTGTTCCCTCTGTGATTCCCTTGACTTCTCCCATTCGTTCGAGCCGGGGTTTCGGTTCAAACACCCAATCCGAGTCAGAGAAAGAGTCCGCTTTGCGGAAGTAAGTTCCGATCCTTAATTGATTCTCCCGTTCCTTTCTTGCATTGGGCTATCATTAATTATTCTTACCTTGGTAGTGATTTCTACCCCCTTCGGATTACAGCGCTCCCAGCCACCTGGATTGCTCAATGCGAAGGGTTTACTTCCAGTCACCTCAGTCATTAGTAAGTGCTCTCGCCCTCCCAGATTGTCATTTTTCACACTCTCTCCTTCTCCCACGTACCTGTCATTCTTTCATCCTGTAGGACTCCTCCCTCATTCTCCGCTTTGAGAAGAGTCACCCTTCCGAGAAGTCCTGTTCAAGACCTCCCGAGTCGCCACTCCAAGAAGACCGATCCCAGACGCCCAGGGTTTTTTTCCCCAGAGGGTTTCCCTGGGGTTCGTGTTTCCCTTCGCTGGTGTCTACTTCCCAGTTTTAGGGGAGGCAGGGACTTCCGGGTGATTCTTTCCTTCTGTAGTTGATGCTTCAGTCAAGCTAAGGCTCGATCAGGTTAGTGTCTATTCCAAATTGTTCTCTTGTTGGGAATTAAGATAAACCATACTGTATTGTAATCCTATCATCTATAACAGATACATGTTATTATGTGGCGAGTCTGTGGTCTACATTAGTGGTGCCAGTCTCCATGTACTTTTTTACTGTGGCATGGCATTTTTCACTGGGCATCAAAGGTAAAGCAAACATGAGGAGTGTTATTACATGCCTAAAATGGCTTACATTGGTTTCTTCAGTCTTCCCATATATTTTCAGTGTGTCATGGCATTTCAGTACTGAGCATCAATGCTAAAAGCAAACAGAAGTGTGATTATGCGTGTCACTGGCCTATGTTGGTATAGCCAGTCTAGATGTACTTTTTCTGTGACATGGCATTTTTTACTGGCTGGGTGTCCTTATATGGTAATACTAGCATAGCATATATTGGTTCAGACTGCATGGATATGTATGGGCACTGTAAGGAACTCATGGTGGCAACAGTAAAGACAGAAACAATTGATCACCTTTCAAGGGTGTTTATTAAACTGGAAATGCAGGGTGGAAAAAAAGCCTAATCTAAACCTAAATCTAAGATGGGAGCAAGCGTCGACCATCAAATGAAAATTAAGGCAGTCCTAGTGGCGCCATGTCAAAATAAATGTCCTATACTAAGAAAAACCTATTGCCAATCCTTACTCTAAATACAAAAAGAAGTGTGGGATAATGTTCTAAACAAAAAAGAAGTGTTCACAAATAATAAGTCAGGATGCGGTACATTAACCTCCCTTCCCCACGTTTTTTCAGCATGGGACAAAGTGAGACTTGGGAGCAGAGCACACGCTCAAGCTTTCCCAGCCCGAGCCGACAGTTCCGTACCAGCTATCAGGTTCTTTGATGATTAAGCCTCTTTTCAACAAAAAGTCTCTTGCCTTCGAGGGCCTGATGTATTCAACGACAAACAAACAAAGAGTCCCTTTCCAAATGGACTTTGGGTGATGAATTATCACCCTTGGATCTCCCTCGGCTGGGCTCAGACCGCAATTGACAAGGTGGACAATTCACTTCCCCTGGTCTTCCAATACTTCTTGTATTCAAAAATCTTAATGTCTTTTTAAACAGTTCTTCAGGCTTTGCCCCTTTTGTCGGCTTCCCTCTGCCGGGTTCACTCTTGCCAAGTTTTGTAACACACTATTCATTTTCTAATTTCACCAAGCAGGATTAATTTCCTTTCGCTTCACAATCATCTGTCGATCAAAGACTTTCGACTGTACAGAGGATTTTGCAAGACATCTGTATAACCACTTTGACCCCCTTTTAACCTTCTTCCAAGGCCTTCTGGTTATCATAGTTTCAACAATCGTGTAAACGTCACAGTTTCCTAAGTGAGCACCCACGTGGTGCAGGACTTCTCTGTTGCTGGTTTTCCTCCTCTAGCTTCAATTACTCTTTATGTTTTCACAGTTCAATTAGCCGCTTGCTACTTTTCGTTCAAACACAGTTCAGTTTCTTATTGACTCTCCCCTCGACTCGCCGGCAGTGATGAACCGCTTGGCTTTCTTCTCCTTCGAGTCAAGGTTGGTACCACAGAGACCAACCAGCATCTCTCCCCAGGTTGGTTATCAGAGGAGGAGGGTCTCAAGTACCGTTGACATCTGCTGCAACACATTCTGGCTATTGTTCGCGGTCGTACGATTGCTTTTGCAGAGGTTTCACAGGTCCTGAACGGAAAGGGAAAGGTTGTTTCTCTCCAGGTCGCACTCTCGGTATGCGCAGTCTTTCTCCCCCTCTTGAACTGCCATGGTAGGATGGGGAAAATGTGTTGAAAGAAGGGGGATACCACATCTCCCCCGTCGGTGTCCCACTCCCACTCCCTGAAGAGCCCGCATCCCAGTGATCCTCCCTCACTGGTCCACCCCCAAGAACTGGATCCAATAGTGATGGCCGTGTCCTGGCCACCTGGATGACAGATCCTCAGGGACTAGCTAGGGAGACACCTTCAGGTTTCTCACATACCCTTCCTCCATGCGATTTAGCCACATTTGTTTCACAGGGGAACCGGGAAAGAAAATCTACATTCCCTGGTCTTTTCCTTTTCGGTGTTCCACAGTGAAACAATAGGGTTGTAGGTCGAGAAACCATTGCATGACCCTAGGGTTAGAGTCTTTTGTGTTGCCTAATTCAAACTAGGAGTGAGTGGTCTATAACAAGTGTGACTTTTGTCCCATAGGTAGTACCTAAGATGGAAATTGGCCCACTTGACGGCTAGGGCCTCGAGTTCCAACACAGAGTCATTTTTTTCATGTGCGAACAGCTTGTGCTGGTGAACAATATGGGATGTTCCAATCCATTGCAAACTTGGGACAGGACGGCTCCTAACCCTGTAATGGAGGCATCTCTCTGTAAAACAAACACCTTAGAGAAGTTGACTACCTTTAGGATTGGGTTCTGACACAATGTATACTTCAAGGTGTTATAACATATCTCATCCTTGTCATTCCTATGAAGATTCTGGGGTTTAGCATTCTTAAGTTTATCTGGCAGCCTGGCTGTTTTGTCCGAAAGGTTGGTGATAAACCTTCGGTAGTATCCCATTAACCTGAGAAAAGCTCTAAGATCTCTTTTGGTCTTGGGGGTTGGTCTATCTAAGACGGCTTTTACCATCTCATGTTGTGGTTGTACATTCCCGTTCCCTACGAAGAAACCAAGACATTTTACGGCTGATTGGGCCAATCTGCACTTAGCTGGATTAGCAGTTAGGCCAGCGTTTCTTAGGACTTTCATGATAGTATAAAGATGAAAGAGATGGTCCACCAAAGTCTTGCTATAAATGACGATATTGTCAATATAAGCTCAACAGAAATCAGAATAGGGTTGTAGGATTTGATTCATGAGGCATTGTGTAGTCTGAAAAAGGAGGATTTTAAATTGGAATAAAAGCGGCATTGAGAGGGGAAGTGGCTAGCAGCCCTGGTGTAGGGCTGCTTCTGGAAGAGCGCCTGCCTGATCCTACATAATCCGGGAAAAAAGGCAGACATACCGCACTACTTAGACCCACAAACGTCAAGAGATCTGTCTGAACGTTAGTGCGACAAGCTCCCACCCTGAGGAGTGACCCGCTACAGAAGATCATCAAGAACCGCTTTGTGAAGCTGGTAGATGGACTGCCGAAAGAAGAAAACAACATGGCGGCCGAAGAGGAGTCGCAGCAAGCCCTGTAATAACAACGGCCATGAGTGTAAAGAAGCACATGCCGTGCCGGGACTAACCCTTTGAAGGAGAGAAGTTTTGTTGCAGCGGAGCGGCAGTGCCACAACCTGTGGAACGTGCAGCAGTGCAGCCGTGTTGAAAACACAATGGCAGACGGGATGGAGAAGCTGCGCACCCTGGGACAGGAGGAGCTGAAGATGGCCGTAAACATCTGCAGCACAAGAGGACGCTCTGGGGAAAACCTGCCTACAAGAGCATGCCTGCCGGAGAGTATAAGTACACTGTGGTGAGCCATCCGCATCAGCGTGCTTGTAACACAAGCGGTGCACCCAAAGTGGAGATGTGCCTGCAGGTGCACAAGCAATCACTGGCAGTAGCCCACCTTGCCCCCCGCCGCATATACTTCCAATTCGCACTGGGAAGCGAAGGCCCCCTACAAAGCAGACAGAGTGTTGGAGCTCAGGCACTGCAATTTACACTGACGTGGAGTCCGTGAATCCGCGTAGGCAGCCTGCATAAGGCAATATATGACAAGAGGAGTAAGCGAGGGGCTGGCTATAGAACACCAAACAAAGCATTCCCTGCAGGATAGCCTCAGCCTCCTCCCGCTGCGACAAAAAAGGGCACTGCCCCCACGGGGCACGCATACCCCTGCCCAACGCTGAAATAGGAACCACGAGTGTGCATCCCCTGCTTGCGGAACCAAGGGGAGGGTACCTAAAATCACCTAGGTGGAGGGGTCCCCAGATCATCTTCGCCCGTATCCTCCTCCCTGTGATCCATAATTGTGATAAGGCAGCGGGAGCAAAAGCCAAGGAGGGAACACACTGGGGCACAGCACATTCCTGTGATAATCCCGGAGCGCTGCCGTTAGCAACATTGCAGAACTATCTACCATTTCAGGAACAACACTGCAACACATCAACAAGCTGAATGCCTCCCAAGACAGCAAAAGTGAAGAGCAGCCAAACAACGCTCGACAGCTACACCACAACTCTGCCACAAATGCACATGGATAACATGGCAACAACACGTGATAAGGCAATGGAAGCGGGAGACACAAACAGCCAAATCCTCATGGCTATTGCGGAGCTGAAAGCCTTGCTAAGCTCTAAAATAGACGAGGTAAACGTCGATGTAGGGTTGTTAGGACAGGATGTTAGGAAACTATCCGAGAGGATTACTGTCTTGGAAATGCAACTGAAAGAAAACATTGCAACGACACCCAAATCCACATTTTGCAACAAAAGGTCAACCTACTAGAGAGCAAGGCGGAGGACGCGGAAGGGAGAGCCTGAAGAAATAACGTCAGCATCGACGGCCTAACAGAAGGCCAGGAAGGTACGGGACCCATGACTTATATTGAGAATTTGTTCTTGCAAGACATTGGCCCAGGAAAACTCTCCTAAGGCTTTACAATAGAGGGGGCGCATAGAGCTCTCACAAGAAAACCGCTGCCCTGCACCCCTCCACGACCTAAAATAGCAAAGGTCCTGAATTATACGGACAGAGAGAAGATTTTATCCTACTCAAGGCAAGGAGGCACGATATGGAGGGCATCAGCAAATTTAGCTGTGTACCTGGACTACACCTTCCAAGTCCAGAAATACAGGGCGCCATTCTCATCAGCTAAAAGCATACGCCGCAACGCTGGCTTGAAGTACATGTTAATGTACCCTGCTCCACTAAAGATCCTGTACAAAAACCGTGCCCTATTCTTTGACCACCCCGAAGAAGCGCAGGAATGGATGGACAGGGGGAAGATAAACCTACGGTCAGAGGCGACACCGCCCCAACTAAGCACAAGGATGCCTCAAAGGTGGATGCAGGCACGACTTAATGACCGTGTCGTGGAGGGACGCACTCATACTGAATGAGCGGGCCACTGAAGTCTAGCTAGCGTCTCCCGGTTCCGAAATGCAGACAGCAGTGTCTGACCTCCTCTTGGGACCACAGTCTTCACCAAGATTGCTCCAGTGGCAGGATCTGCACCATAGAAGTAATTAGCAACTCCAAAGAAGAGGACCGCTACCATGGCTGCTACTAACCCACCCACAGAGTTTAGTTTTTTCCTTTCTTGGGCGCTTGTTTTTGTGCCCAACCACTGCGCACAAACCTCGGGACGACCTCCCACAGGTAGAAGCGAAGAGCGGACACGCCCGAGCATGAGTATTAATGCAGTGTGATTGTTGTTAGAGAAGTTGGGGAAGTTAAAAGGGAATTTGTGTTGCCTTTATTAGCCACTACATTGCAAATCATTTCCATGGAGCCAGGACATTGTTCATGGAGTAAAGGGAAAAGAGGGTCAACGGGTTTGGAGGACATGTCTCATTTGCCGCTAATGTTTGATGATTGCTACCGATATAAAACTGTTAACCTGGAATGTCCGGGGTCTGAATAATTTCTTGAAAATGAATAGAGTGTACACTTATCCCTGCAGACATAAAATTGATATAGCTGCAGGAGCCCCACCTTATGACTGAGAAGCAAGTATTATTTGTCAGGAAATGTGGAAGATGCATTATAGGCTCCATGTACTCAGCATATGCTCACAGAGTACTGACTTGGATCGCACCCACAGTACCTTTTAAGGTGAACCAGTTTAAGACAGATAATGAGGGCAGGATCGTGCTCATATAAGGGCTCTTAGAGAACGTGGACACCTGCATAGTAAATACATATGCACCCAAACATAACACAGCGGATTTCTTCCAGACATTGGGGGTCATTACGAGATTTGCAGTAAAAATCTGTTTTTACCGGCATGGAGGCAATCCCGGGTCCGGGTAGCAATGACACTGCTAACAGCGGCCGATTACGAGAATGCGTGTACGCACGTAGCGGCATGCCGGTATCGATAGTACTGGCTTGCCGCAAAAGTCTCTAAAACATCCCTTAGCTGCATCATTGAAAGCGCTGACAGCCCTTCCGCCTCCGTCCCCCTTGAAATAACGGGGCCGGCATTAGCGGGCCCGGCATTAGCGAGCCCGCTAATACCGGAACCGGAATTAACGTCATCACGCCAGAACAGGAAATGGCGCGGTGGCCATCTTGAAAAACACAATCCATTGCCAGCCTCGATACACAGGACCTGGAGCCTAAAACCAACACCAGAACATCTACCACACCACCAGCACCATGCAAAAGGCAATTAAGAAAGGGGCATCCCGGCAGCGCAAGGAGCGGTTCTCCGAGGATGAACAGAACATGCTCACGGACACTCTGGCCGAGAATGCTGAGGTGGTCTTTGCCACAGACCTAAAAAGAGCAGCACAACTTAAAAAAAAGGAAATCTGGGAGCAAGTGGCCCAGAAAGTCAGTGCGGTAGGCACCACCCTCGCACAGTAAAGGACGTTAGAAAATGTTGGGATGACCTGCGCCTCAGAGTGCACAATATCTTGTCGGCCAACCGGAGCCAGGGCCTGGCTACTGGCGGTGGTTGTAACTCCCCAATCAAACTCAGCCGCTGGGAGGAAACCTGTGCCAGCACAATCGGGATGGAGTCAATAGAAGGTGCGGGAGACATGGAACATGGAGCCACGTCATCGGCAGATGGAGGGGAGTGTCCTAAGGAAACACAGTATTGCAAAGTATGATGATAGTCCACCAATGTGACCATGCCATGAGGCAAAGCATGGCCCATTACACACAGATGGACACATCCCTGCCTAGATGCCGTCCCCAGCACTTACACATCCACATGCAAGCAGCATGCCTATGGCATATCTGACACACACCACAGACAGGGAAACGGCATGTGTCACACTGCACGCAGTACAACACAAAGGTATGTCTCACAGCAGACACCACCTCACACATGTCTGAACCTAACGTATGCCTGAGCAACCCTACCAAATGGCAGATAACCTGTATGCCACAAGGGTAGGACAGCAAGTCATCAAATGTGTACAACTGCACTAATACCATTGTATGCATGATGCATGTACAACCATCACTGATGCTGTCCCTCATATGGTCCACCACAGGCCGAGGTACCGACAGCGATGCAGAGGAGTCTGCAGCACAGGCCACCACACCTACAAAGAGGGCCAAGTCCAGGGAAGAAACCAACAGGCCTTCCACCTCCAAGGGCACTGGGAAGGCAGATCTGCATCCGAGGACAAAGACACAGTTAGATGCCAGGGTACAGGGCCGTCATGGGTCTTCCACAACTCCACAAGTCCCAACCCCTGTGGAATCCGCAGCTGCAGAGCCGGTGGCAGATGGAACCCTCTCTACAGCTACCAGTTCGGTTGGGGAGGCCGCTACCACTGCGCCACAGAGTGGCGATGAAGTCCTTTCACAAGGCGAGGTCTGTGTCCCTGAGGAGGACTCCCGCTCCATGGAATTCCTTGGCACACCAAGCCCCTCACAAGAACAGCAGTACACACCCATCAGCTCACCCGATGGCACCTCTCAGGTCCAGTTGGGAGGAGAGGCTGTAGCAGAGGCCTGGAGCCCTACACAGGACACACCTGAATTGGGCCATTGCCACACCTCCCATCCACCTCCACAGGGGTCCGGGACGGGGAGTTCAGGATGACACAAATGGAGGCTCGCCAGCAGGAGCTGACTGGCCTAGTCAAACAATATGTCACTGATGGTGAAGTGACAAGGAGGGAGGCCAGAGACAACAATGCGGCATTGAAAGGGGCCATAGAGGCGAGCACACAGAAGATATGTGAGGAGCTGTCGGCTGTGCGGCAGGTCCTTGGCAGAATTGCGGATGCCATGGAGGCTCTGCGTCCTGCCCCGACAGTTGAGCATGCGCCCACTGGGTCTTCCTCGAGCTCCACGCAGACAAGCCCCCTGCGCAGGTCTGTGCGCACCATACGCCCCAACATGCCACCCCCGGAGTCAGACATAGGCCATTAGTTGGAGGCTCATCCTGCATGTGCACACCTATGAAGACTCGAGTGCCATAACATTGCACGCCATGTGTGGGGGAGTTCTGGGGGGAGGGGGTGTGTGAGGGAGTTGTGGGGGAAGGGGAGGGGGTAGGGGGAGATGTGGGGGGAGGAGGAGGAGAGAGGGGGTGTGTGTGAGGTGGAGGGTATGAGCACTTTTACTTCTTACTGTTAAATACCCCCGTTGTGTACCTGAAAAAATATACTAGCCTGGACATTCCTTAGTGTGTATGTGTCATTTATTGGTTTACTGTGCATAGTGTCCATGTACTCCCACACCCAGTGCCCTCAGTCCCACATTCATGGCACCCTCAGCACCCATGTCTCTTAGAAGTATTGGCCAATCACTGACTGGCGCACAGCACGTCCCTCTTGTGCATCGCCACTGCGATGATGTGCAACCACATCTTCTTCATCTTCATCATCACCTGGTGGTTGCTGTTCAATGTCAGGGGGCAGAGGCACGTTCCGTCGGATTCACATGTTGTGCAGCATGACACATGCCATGATGATCTTGGCCACCTTCTCATGCCTGTAGAGGAGTGCCTCACCTGACTGGATAAAACAGGGAAAACTTGCCTTCAACAGGCCAAATGTCTGCTTGATGACCAACGATTGTAGTCCTTTTCATGCCTGTTTTGCGGGTTCCGGATGGGGTGAGGAGCCACGTCTTCAAGGGATAGCCACTGTCACCTGCATGGGTGCAGAATAAGGTATATGTAAGTCAATTCCTGATGGACACCTGTACTTATCACACATGCCTGCAATTTTTTTTGTTCACATGCACATGTCCCTCGTTGTATGCACACATTTTACCTTGCCACAATGTGTGCTGTGCCATGGTTTTATGGTGTGGGTTGCGTCTTCCATTTGATACAGGCTGTATACTCCCTTGATGTTCTGCATGTACTGTGGATGTATTCCACTGTGTTTGTTATCATTATGTGATGTGTAGTGATTGGTATAATTTTGTTACTGGCAGCGTTCCAGAAGTCTCAGCATTATTTGTCATTCAGCGCTTATTATTTCCATGGTGACATGCAGCGCTACTGTGCTGGTGGCCCTGTGACAAGCAGTGTATACCCGTGGTGGAATGGATTTGTGCACTCTCATGGATACTTGTCCTGTGTTGTGATTTGCTGCGGACATTTAGACTGTGCATACTCACAGCATGTTGCTAGATTGTGTTACAGAGGGTGGGGTCTGATGATGGGTGGTGGACATGTTGTGGGATGTTGGCTGGATGTAAATTAGGCATGCTGTAATTGGTGTGCAGCTTCCATCATTGCTATGGGGATTGTTAGTCATGTTCCGTTTGGCATGGTTTGGGGCACAGTGTTTTGCGATGTGGACTTTGTGCTGTCACCACACCAATGACGCCATGGTGGTGTGTGCATCTCTCCCCCCATTACACTGCCATGTGCCTGTCATGTGACTTACCAAGCAGCAAGGCACGTCGTCCTGCATCTCGCTCCATGTAGCATGGAGTTCTGCAGGACCATTGAGTCATGAGATCATGCGGGAAATCGGGCACAACAATGTTTGATGATCTTGCTGGAGTCACATACCATCTGTACATTGATGGAGTGATATAGCTTACGATTGCGGTACACCACCTCCGTGGCGTGCGGGACCACCAATTCTACATGGGTGCAGTCAAGTGCACAAATATAATTTGGCATGCCTGCCAGTGCATGGTAGCCAACTTTCGTGTCAAATATCTCCTGGGCAGTCCATGGTAGGGTTATGTAGTTCCTTGACTGCTTCAGGAGGGCATCCAGCACTTGGTTCAGCATGCGAGAAAATAAGGATTGTTATATGGTATGCATGTGACCCACTGTGTGCTGGTAGGTGCCTGTGGCCAGGAAGTGGAGAACAGACACTACCTTCAGTAGAGGGGGGGTGGTGGCGGTGCGTATTTCTATCAGGCTGACAATGTTGTTGTGTATCATGTCCACAATGGTGGTGATGGTGTCCCGTTCCAGACGGTACAGGGTGTGGATCTGCTCAAGGGTTAGGTTGAATGAACTGGCTCTGATGCGAGGGATTGGGGGCTGCCTGCGTGGTACCACTGGCTGCACTGGTGGGGCTTGCTGGGCCTGTCTCACTCTCCTTCTCCTCCTGCGTCTCCTCTGTGGTGCCTGTTGTTGTTGCTGGTGTAGCAATGCAAGCATGTCCTCCAGCCCCAATATTACTACTACAAGTGGAATCATTTTGTTGTGGAAAGGGGTGTGGTGTGTGGGTGTGCTCCTTTTGTGCTGGTCCAGACTCCATTGCATCCACCTGTGCTGATTGTGTGCACCTATGTGCCAGGAATCAGAGGTGGAAGCTGTGGCATAGCTGGAAGCATTAGTCTTAGGAACCATTCCCCGCTCTAGTCCTCATCCAAGATGGTGGACGTCCATATTTAAACAGACCCCGCCTCCAGGTCTGTGCATTGTATCTGTTTTCACCTTTCAGTGCTCCGCTTCGTACTCGGTACATGTACCAGTGCCTTTCACACTTTCCTGTGCCTTTCCGCCTTCTTTGTGCTTTTTCCGTGTGGTTTTTATCACAGGGAAGCTCTGCTCTGTGCCTAGCGGTTCTACCTTAGTTCTGCTGCTATTTGTTTTCGCTCGACTGAGCTTCTGATAACTTCGTTCGTGGCGCTTCCGCGACACTGCTGGGGTAAGTGTCAGCGTCTTTTAGAAGGACGCTGGCGTGTTTTCTTTCTATCTCTTGGCTTCTACCGCCCTTCATACTTACCTGAGGCATCCTTCGTTTCGGGTTTCTCCCGCGGCTCTCCGCGACTACTGCTGTGGAAACGGCCAGGGTGCCTTACAGTCTCTCAGGCGCCTGTCTAGCCTTTTCGGTTTCCTTTAGGTTTCCTCCGTACGCTTTTTTCTTTCCTTTCCTATTATACCCTTTTACCTTTTGCCTTGTGTGTTTTCACCTTGTAGTCTCCGCTACCATTACTTGTAGGATTTACTTTTCTGTATTAGTGTGTGCCTTCTTCTTACCTTATTCTTTGTTCTGCTGTTGTTCCACTCTTAAGTGCCTTATCCTTTAAAGTCTCCTTATGCTGGGATTCCGTGTTTTGTGCTGACATCAACAGGATCCGGATAGCCCATTCTTCAAACTTTCTTCTGTACACTTTTGGATCAGGGTTTTTTCTGCCCATTGGCTTTTTCCCTGAATTGGGGTTTGGCTCCTCGGGGTCCCCCAAGGGCAGGTGCCAATCCCTGCCAAGGTGGCCTCTGAGGGAGCCAGACCCTACCTACACGACCGAAGGTCGAAGGATAAACAACCTACCGACAAGAGGAAGTCCCACAGGAAGTCTACTTCTACAACCAAGGACAAGTCCTCTGAAGGTTCAGGTGAGGAGGAGGATTGGGAAGAAGGACAAGGGCCTGACAGCATACAATGCCCGAAATTAACCATGGCATCCTTGGAGCAGTACCAGGAGCTGGTGGCAGCTATGCAGAACCTCACTGTGGAAGTCCAGGCTTTGAGGACAGAGAACATTGCACTTCAGCAACAGGTTGTTCTACATCGGGACGACTGTGGGGATTTACCACCCATGACACTATCTTTGGGCAAGTACGATGGTCATCCAGGAGGACTCAAGGACTTTCTTGATGCTTGCCAGGTGTACTTTACCTTCAGACCTCATGCTTACAAGACGGCAAGATTCCGAGTCGGGTTTATCATTGCTAATCTGATGGGAAATGCCCTAGCTTGGGCTACTCCTTTGGTGACTGGCAACGATCCTTCCTTAAATGACTACAACCATTTTGTGGGATCTCTTAAAGAACGATTTGACCGACCTGAGGTCTTATACACCTCTCTGGAAACTATTTTGGATGTGCGTCAAGGAACTACAGACCTACAGACATACATTTCCCGCTTTTTGAGATTGGCTACTAAGACGGACTGGCCAGACTCAGCCAAACAAACCATCTTCAGACGTGGTCTGCATGATGATATAAAGGATGAACTGGCAAGGGTGGCAAGACCAGCATCCTTTCAAGATCTGATGACTTTGTCTCTTCAGATAGAATTCAGATTGCAGGAACGACGTCAAGAAAGACGAAGACCTCGAGTCACTCCTCAGGCGACTAACCTACCTTCCCAATCTCCTAGAAACAGCCAAGCAGCCGAGGAACCTATGCAGATTGGTGCTACAAGAAGACCTTTGACTTCGGAAGAACGAAGTAGACGTAGAGAAGCAGGCCTGTGTATGTACTGCGGTTCCTCCAAGCACCTACTAAGAAATTGTCCTGAAGTACCACCTAAGAGGAAGGAAAACTCCAGCCCCCGATCTACTGCAAGGGAAGTATCGGGGGAGTTACCTTCAACCCTTGCAACAATAGAGAACACAATAGGGAATAGAGAACCAATAGAGAACACTGAGGACAGTCGACTGATGGTTTTCAGAGTCTTACTTTGGGTGCCTGATTCAGAACCCAAGGAAGTGCTGGCTATGTTAGACTGTGGTGCCGCCGGAAACTTCATGGACGTAAACTGGGCCAGAGAGAATCTAGTACGTCTCGTACCAAGCAGAGATCCATCCCAGTAGAAGGAGTCGACGGAACCCCTCTGTCATCTGGTCCAATAACCAGAGAGACATTACCATTGAAGATGAAGTTGGGAGAACACCAGGAAAGCGTGATCTTCGATTTGATCAGAGCCGCTCACTTCCCTCTGGTAATCGGAATCCCATGGTTGAGGAAGCACAACCCTCAGATAGATTGGTCTTCCAACCGAGTGAGTTTTAATTCCCAATATTGTGGATCCCACTGTATGAGTCCTTCATTCCAGAAGACAGAAGAGGAAGAGACTAGTGTTTGCGGAACCATGACGATTTCCGCGGTCCCTCTTCAGTATCAAGAATACTCCGAAGTATTCCAAGATACCTTACCCAGATTGTTACCGCCTCACAGGGCTGAGGATTGCGCCATAGACCTTATTCCTGAGACTACGGTACCTTTTGGACGCATGTATTGTCATGAATCGCTGGGTGCACCCCTTTTGGACCTCATGGTCCTTGTCACAACAAACTTAAACAACTAATACCTCCAATATGGCTGTCCAACGCATTCCCTTCTCGCTTCATGCGTTGGACGTAACCCTTCTCTATTTCTAGACCACGCCTTCCGCGGCTCCGCGCGTCTCAATGCTATAGCGATTAGCGACCAGACGTGTGCTCCGTAGCTCGCGGTTCTTCTCCTTTCTACTCCGCTATCCCTTTCTCGAAACCCCACCCCTTCTTCTTCCTCCTGGATTCTAGTTCTAGCGAACTTACCTTGCCTCCTGGATTCCTGGATTCGACCTCCCGGAAAACTGAACGCATTCTGGATTCGGCAGAGACACGGGCCGCCTTCTTCAAAACCCGATCCATCCGAAAGAAGGCAGCCTCCAAGAACACCGGTAAAGAACGGATTCAGGTGAGAAGGGGAGAACTCCTTGACAGTTTGAGACGCAACTCAATCGAAAGCGATATCGACATGGAGGCTGCCGTGCAGGACTTGATGCGTAGTATGCAGGAACTGTCAACCGAGGTACAGAATCTGAAAGCGGAGAACGACGCTCTCAAACAATTGGTTCTATCCCGGGATTCTGCTACTAAAGAGAGTGTTATACTGGGCGGAGTCGTGGATAAATACGACGGCTCCGCAAAGACCCTTCATGCATTCCTGGATTCGTGCTTGGTTCATTTTACCTTCAAGCCTTACTATTTTGCGACCCCCAGGGCCAAGGTGGGTTTTATAATCTCTCACCTTTCCGGGAATGCCTTAACTTGGGCCACTCCCCTCATTAACTCTAGCGATGCCCTCCTAGACGATTATGAAGGGTTTATACGTGCCCTAAAAGACATGTTTGACCGCCCTGAGCAGGTCTATAGTGCACAAGAACGCTTGTTAGACTTTCAGCAAGGGACCCAGGATATGCTCACCTATGTGACCCGATTTAAACAACTGGCAAAAGAAGCCGACTGGTCCACTGAGGCGAGTTTTACCCTGTTCAGGAGAGGATTGAACGAAGAAATTAAGGATGAGCTGGCCAGAATGGCACGACCAAGCTCATTCCAGGCATTAATGGATCTTGCCATGCAGATTGACTTCCGTATCCAGGAAAGGAAGTCAGAAAAGAAGAAATCCAGGGGACCCCCTTCCAAGGTATCATTTGAGGGTACCCCCAGAACAGAAATCAACCCAAGCCCAGTTTCAGAATTCGAGCCCATGCAGATTGGGGCCTTTCGTGCACCCATATCCCCACAAGAGAGAATGAGGAGAATTCATACGGGCTTGTGCATGTACTTTGCCTCAGATAAGCATTTGGTTAGAGAGTGTCCTTTAGCACCCCCTCGGCGTTCGGGAAATGCCATCTCCTGATCCTAGATGGAGCAGAGCTTCGGGAGAGAGATGTTTGCTCCACATCCATTCCATCCTTGAACTCTCCTGGACAAAACAATTTGGTGGTATTGCAGGCCTTTTTATCACCATCCAAGAATACAAACTATTCCATTTTGGCCCTGGTAGACTGCAGAGCTATGGGAATTTTCATCAATCATGAGTGGGTTGATAAACATCAGATTCCCTACGAGTCACAAAGCACCCTGCAGCCTGTGGAAGCTATCGACGGAAGAACCCTCACATCAGGACCCATAAGCTTCCAGGCCAAGGAGATCCAGCTTTCAATAAATCACAATGGAGAACTGATCAGGTTTGACATAATTAAGTCAGCTCATTACCCCTTGGTATTGGGCATGCCCTGGCTACAGAAACACAATCCATATATCAATTGGTCTGCGGGTTCCCTATTTCTAGGCTCAGAGTTTTACATGTCTCATTGTCTATCCCTAGAACCTCCATTAACGCACCCAAAGGAACCAACAAAGGAACAACAGACACCACTGATGGTATCCAATGTCATGCAAGTTCCTGAAGTCTACCAAGCTTATGCTGATGTGTTTTCGACTGCCATTGTCCAGGCCTTACCCCCACACAGACCTGAAGACTGCGCCATAGAGACGGAACCCTCTGCAGTGATTCCCTTCGGCAGGATGTTCATTCTTTCCGAACCCGAGAAGAAGGCCCTAAGAGAATACCTGGATACCAACCTTCAAAATGGCACCATAAGACCTTTGAAATCTCCTGCTGGTGCTTCTCTATTCTTTGTTCCCAAGAAGGATACCGAGGAACTCAGACCCTGCCTTGATTATCGCGGGCTAAATCAATGTACCCTCAAGGATTGGTACCCGTTACCCCTGATTTCGGATATCCTGGAAGCTGTGAGAGGCGCAGTGATATTCACCAAGTTGAATCTCAGGAGCGCCTATCATTTGATCCGGAGACGAATGGAAGACTGCCTTCAGAACACCCTTTGGCCATTTTGAGTACCTAGTCATGCCCTTCGGATTGGCTAACGCCCCGGCAATTATCCAACGCTTTATGGATAGGGTGTTCTCTGACATGCTGTTTCTCTTTGTTATTGTATATCTGGATGACATATTGATCTTTTCTAAGGATCCTAAACAACATGAAGAGCACGTAAAGGCAGTGTTGCAGAGACTCCGAGATCATAAACTCCTAGCCAAACCTGAAAAATGTTTGTTTCATGTGACCTCCGTCAACTACCTAGGGTTTATTCTTACCCCAGAAGGAATCGGTATGGACCCTTCAAAGGTAAAAGCCATATTGACCTGGCCCGCTCCTACTTACGTGAAACAAATTCAATCTTTCCTGGGGCTCGCCAATTTCTACCGGAAATTCATATCTAATTTCTCCGAGATAGTGCAACCGATTGTTGCTCTCCTGGAGAAAGACACTCCTTTCCTCTGGTCAACACAAAAAGATATGGCGTTCCAGCGTTTAAAGACAGAGTTTACGCAAGCTCCTATCTTGGCTCAACCCGATACTAGCCGTCCTTTTCTGGTAGAAACGACACTTCAAATTATGCCATTGGCGCAGTCCTGAAACAAGAATTAGGAGATAAACTGGGTCACCCAATTGCTTACCTCTCACGAACTCTGACTCCTAGTGAAAAACATTATTCAGTCCTGGAAAAAGAATTGTTAGCCATCCGCCAAGCCTTCACTAAATGGCGACATTTACTTTTGGGAGCTAAACATCCAGTTGAGGTCTGTACTGACCACCGAAACCTCCAGATTCTACAGTCTTTGGAGTGTAGGAACAGTCGTCAGGCACGTTGGGCATACTTCTTTGCCCAGTACCAGTTCCATATCACTCACGTTCCTGGATCACAAAACCTGATCGCCAACGCCTTATCTTGAAGACCTGACTACGAGCCCACTGAAGACAAGGCATATCCTCAGATGTTTTCCCCCAAGATCTTTGTGGCCCAGGCAGTCAACCTCCTCGAAGAAATCCAAGTCCAAACCCAATCCTCTGATCTGTGGAAGGACAAATCCAAAAGAAATCCTTGGAATGTAAAGGTCCGGGAAGGTTATTTGTTCAAAGACAATCTGTTGGCCATCCCTACAAAAAGACTACAACAAAGAATAATGAATCTCTGCCACGATACCCTACACTCCGGACATCATGGTGTCACCAATACCCTCCGTCTAATACAAAGGCAATTCTGGTGGCCTAGGTTGGGACCCGACGTACGGCAGTACATTCAATCCTGTGTTGTCTGCAATCAAAATAAACACAATAACAAGAAACCAGCGGGCCTTCTACTACAACCTACATTGCCAACTAGGCCTTGGGAGATTATCGCTACGGACTTCATTGTGGAACTGCCACCATCCCGTGGGTATACCACCATCATGGTTACCATAGACCTGTTCACTCATATGGCTCATTTTACGCCCCTGTGTAAATTACCATCCTCTTCTGAACTAGCAGGAATCTTCCTGGAACACATATTCCGTTTACATGGACTCCCTTCCAAGACAATTTCGGATCGCGGACCTCAATACATCTCTCAATTCTGGAAACATCTCTGTCAATGCTTAGGGATACAATGTGCCCTTTCGTCAGGTTACCACCCTCAAACCAACGGAATCACAGAACGTGTCAACCAAACCCTGGAACAGTATCTTCGATGCTTCGCCACCAAGGTCCAGGATGACTGGTCGCTCCTGATACCCGTGGCTGAATTCGCTTACAATAATTCTGACCATTCGGCACTTAAGATCAGCCCTTTTTATTGCAGTCAAGGATTTCATCCGTCGATCCTACCTTCTGATCTTCCCCAATCTACACCAGTACCTACAGTTGACTCCTGGATCGAAACCCTTGTCAACATACATAAAGAAGCCAAGGAATTTTTGGAGAAGGCCAGGAAACAGACCAAGAAATATGCAGATTCCAGAAGAAGACCTGGCACTTCTTATGCAGTCGGTGATCAGATCTGGTTGTCCTCCAAATTACTACCCCGACATCTACGGCCTAGTAAACTGGCCCCTCGGTACTATGGTCCATTTTCCATAAAGGAAATTATAAATCCTGTTTCTTATCGGATCGAGTTGCCTGAATCCTGGAAGAAGATACACACAGTGTTTCACACATCCTTGTTGAAACCCTACTATCCATCCTCCCAAAAACCCTCCAGACCTCCTTCTGTACACATCTCACCCGTCGGTGTCCCACTCCCACTCCCTGAAGAGCCCGCATCCCAGTGATCCTCCCTCACTGGTCCACCCCCAAGAACTGGATCCAATAGTGATGGCCGTGTCCTGGCCACCTGGATGACAGATCCTCAGGGACTAGCTAGGGAGACACCTTCAGGTTTCTCACATACCCTTCCTCCATGCGATTTAGCCACATTTGTTTCACAGGGGAACCGGGAAAGAAAATCTACATTCCCTGGTCTTTTCCTTTTCAGTGTTCCACAGTGAAACAATAGGGTTGTAGGTCTAGAAACCATCGCATGACCCTAGGGTTAGAGTCTTTTGCGTTGCCTAATTCAAACTAGGAGTGAGTGGTCTGTAACAAGTGTGACCTTTGTCCCATAGGTAGTACCTAAGATGGAAATTGGCCCACTTGACGGCTAGGGCCTCGAGTTCCAACACAGAGCCATTTTTTTCATGTGGGAACAGCTTGCGCTGGTGAACAATATGGGATGTTCCAATCCATTGCAAACTTGGGACAGGACGGCTCCTAACCCTGTAATGGAGGCATCTCACTGTAAAACAAACACCTTAGAGAAGTTGACTACCTTTAGGATTGGGTTCTGACACAATGTATACTTCAAGGTGTTATAACATATCTCATCCTCGTCATTCCTATGAAGATTCTGGGGTTTAGCATTCTTAAGTTTATCTGGCAGCTTGGCTGTTTTGTCCGAAAGGTTTGTGATAAACCTTCGGTAGTATCCCATTAAACTGAGAAAAGCTCTAAGATCTCTTTTGGTCTTGGGGGTTGGTCTATCTAAGACGGCTTTTACCATCTCATGTTGTGGTTGTACATGCCCGTTCCCTACGAAGAAGCCAAGACATTTTACGGCTGATTGGGCCAATCTGCACTTAGCTGGATTAGCAATTAGGCCAGCGTTTCTTAGGACTTTCATGATAGTATAAAGATGAAAGAGATGGTCCACCGAAGTCTTGCTATAAATGACGATATTGTCAATATAAGCTCAACAGAAATCAGAATAGGGTTGTAGGATTTGATTCATGAGGCATCGTGTAGTCCGAAAAAGGAGGATTTTAAATTGGAATAAGCCTAGCGGCATTGAGAGGGGGAGTGGCTAGCAGTCCTGGTGCAGGGCTGCTTCTGGAAGAGCGCCTGCCTGATCCTACATAATCCGGGAAAAAAGGCAGACATACCGCGCTACTTAGACCCACAAACGTCAAGAGATCTGTCTGAACGTTAGTGCGACAAGCTCCCACCCTGAGGAGTGATCCGCTACAGAAGATCATCAAGAACCGCTTTGTGAAGCTGGTAGACGGACTGCCGAAAGAAGAAAACAACATGGCGGCCGAGAGGAGTCGCAGCAAGCACTGTAATAACAACGGTCGCGAGTGTAAAGAAGCACACGCTGTGCCGGGACTAACCCTTTGAAGGAGAGAAGTTTTGTTGCAGCGGAGCGGCAGTGCCACAACCTGTGGAACGTGCAGCAGTGCAGCCGTGTCGAAAACACAATGGCAGACGGGATGGAGAAGCTGCGCACCCTGGGACAGGAGGAGCTAAAGATGGTCGTAAACATCTGCAGCACAAGAGGACGCTCTGGGGAAAACCGGCCTACGAGAGCATGCCTGCCGGAGAGTAGAAGTACAATGTGGTGAGCCATCCGCATCAGCGGGCTTGTGACACAAGCGGTGCACCCAAAGTGGAGATGTGCCTGCAGGCGCACAAGCAATCATTGGCAGTAGCCCACCATGCCCCCGCCGCATATACTTCCAATTCGCACTGGGAAGCGAAGGCCCCCTACAAAGCAGACAGAGTGTTGGAGCTCAGGCACTGCAATTTACACTGACGTGGAGTCCGTGAATCCGCGTAGGCAGCCTGCATAAGGCAATATATGACAAGAGGAGTAAGCGAGGGGCTGGCTATAGAACACCAAACAAAGCATTCCCTGCAAGATAGCCTCAGCCTCCTTCCGCTGCCACACAAAAGGGCACTGCCCCCACGGGGCACACATACCCCTGCCCAATGCTGAAATAGGAGGAACCACGAGTGTGCATCGCCTGCTTGCGGAACCAAGGGGAGGGTACATAAAATCACCTAGGTGGAGGGGTCCCCAGATCATCTTCGCCCGTATCCTCCTCCCTGTGATCCATAATTGTGATAAGGCAGCGGGAGCAAAAGCCAAGGAGGGAACACACTGGGGCACAGCACATTCCTGTGATAATCCCGGAGCGCTGCCGTTAGCAACATTGCAGAAGTATCTACCATTTCAGGAACAACACTGCAACACATCAACAAGCTGAATGCCTCCCAAGACAGCAAAAGTGAAGAGCAGCCAAACAATGCTCGACAGCTACACCACAACTCCGCCACAAATGCACATGGATAACATGGCAACAACACGTGATAAGGCAATGGAAGCGGGAGACACAAACAGCCAAATCCTCATGGCTATTGCGGAGCTGAAAGCCTTGCTAAGCTCTAAGATAGACGAGGTAAACGTCGATGTAGGGTTGTTAGGACAGGATGTTAGGAAACTATCCGACAGGATTACTGTCTTGGAAATGCAACTGAAAGAAAACATTGCAACGACACCCAAATCCACATTTTGCAACAAAAGGTCAACCTACTAGAGAGCAAGGCGGAGGACGCGGAAGGGAGAGCCTGAAGAAATAACGTCTGCATCGATGGCCTAACTGAAGGCCAGGAAGGTACGGGACCCATGACTTATATTGAGAATTTGTTCTTGCAAGACATTGGGCCAGGAAAACTCTCCTAAGGCTTTACAATAGAGAGGGCGCATAGAGCTCTCACAAGAAAACCGCTGCCCGGCACCCCTCCACGACCTAAAATAGCAAAGGTCCTGAATTATACGGACAGAGAGAAGATTTTATCCTACTCAAGGCAAGGTGGCACGATATGGAGGGCATCAGCAAATTTAGCTGTGTACCCGGACTACACCTTCCAAGTCCAGAAATACTGGGTGCCATTCTCATCAGCTAAAAGCATAAGCTGCAACGCTGGCTTGAAGTACATGTTAATGTACCCTGCTCCACTAAAGATCCTGTACAAAAACCGTGCCCTATTCTTTGACCACCCCGAAGAAGCGCAGGAATGGATGGACAGGGAGAAGATAAACCTACGGGCAGAGGCGACACCACCCCAACTAAGCACAAGGATGCCTCAAAGGTGGATGCAGGCACGACTTAATGACCGTGTCGTGGAGGGACGCACTCATACTGAATGAGCGGGCCACTGAAGTCTAGCTAGCGTCTCCCGGTTCCGAAATGCAGACAGCAGTGTCTGACCTCCTCTTGGGACCACAGTCTTCACCAAGATTGCTCCAGTGGCAGGATCTGCACCATAGAAGTAATTAGCAACTCCAAAGAAGAGGACCGCTACCATGGCTGCTACTAACCCACCCACAGAGTTTAGTTTATTCCTTTCTTGGTCGCTTGTTTTTGTGCCCAACCACTGCGCACAAACCTCGGGACGACCTCCCACAGGTAGAAGCGAAGAGCGGACACGCCCGAGCATGAGTATTAATGCAGTGTGATTGTTGTTAGAGAAGTTGGGGAAGTTAAAAGGGAATTTGTGTTGCCTTTATTAGCCACTACATTGCAAATCATTTCCGTGGAGCCAGGACATTGTTCATGGAGTAAAGGGAAAATAGAGTCAAGGGGTCTGGAGGACATGTCTCATTTGCCGCTAATGTTTGATGATTGCTAGCGATATGAAACTGTTAACCTGGAATGTCCGGGGTCTGAATAATTTCTTGAAAAGGAATAGAGTGTACACTTATCCCTGCAGACATAAAATTGATATAGCAGTAGGAGCCCCACCTTATGACTGAGAAGCAAGTATTATTTGCCAGGAAATGTGGAGGATGCATTATAGGCTCCATGTACTCAGCATATGCTTGCGGAGTACTGACTTGGATCGCACCCACAGTACCTTTTAAGGTGACCCAGTTTAAGACGGATAATGAGGGCAGGATCGTGCTCATATAAGGGCTCTTAGAGAACGTGGACACCTGCATAGTAAATACATATGCACCCAAACATAACACAGCGGATTTCTTCCAGACATTGGGGGTCATTACGAGATTTGCAGTAAAAATCTGTTTTTACCGGCATGGAGGCAATCCCGGGTCCGGGTAGCAATGACACCGCTAACAGCGGCCGATTACGAGAATGCGTGTACGTAGGTAGCGGCATGCCGGTATCGATAGTCCCGGCTTGCCGCAAAAGTCTCTAAAACATCCCTTAGCTGCATCATTGAAAGCGCTGACAGCCCTTCCGCCTCCATCCCCCTCGAAATAACGGGGCCGGCATTAGCGGGCCCGGCATTAGCGAGCCCGCTAATACCGGAACCGGAATTAACGTCATCACGCCAGAACAGGAAATGGCGCGGCGGCCATCTTGAAAAACACAATCCATTGCCATCCTCGATACACAGGACTTGGAGCCTAAAACCAACACCAGAACATCTACCACACCACCAGCACCATGCAAAAGGCAATTAGGAAAGGGGCATCCCGGCAGCGCAAGGAGCGGTTCTCCGAGGATGAACAGAACATGCTCGCAGACACTCTGGCCGAGAATGCTGAGGTGGTCTTTGCCACAGACCTAAAAAGAGCAGCACAACTTAAAAAAAAGGAAATCTGGGAGCAAGTGGCCTAGAAAGTCAGTGCGGTGGGCACCACCCTCGCACAGTAAAGGACGTTAGAAAATGTTGGGATGACCTGCGCCTCAGAGTGCACAATATCTTGTCGGCCAACCGGAGCCAGGGCCTGGCTTCTGGCGGTGGTTGTAACTCCCCATTCAAACTCAGCCGCTGGGAGGAAACCTGTGCCAGCACAATCGGGATGGAGTCAATAGAAGGTGCGGGAGACATGGAACATGGAGCCACGTCATCGGCAGATGGAGGGGAGTGTCCTAAGGAAACACAGTATTGCAAAGTATGATGATAGTCCACCAATGTGACCATGCCATGAGGCAAAGCATGGCCCATTACACACAGATGGACACATCCCTGCCTAGATGCCGTCCCCAGCACTTACACATCCACATGCATGCAGCATGCCTATGCCATATCTGACACACACCACAGACAGGGAAACGGCATGTGTCACACTGCACGCAGTACAACACAAAGGTATGTCTCACAGCAGACACCACCTCACACATGTCTGAACCTAACGTATGCCTGAGCAACCCTACCAAATGGCAGATAACCTGTATGCCACAAGGGTAGGACAGCAAGTCATCAAATGTGTACAACTGCACTAATACCATTGTATGCATGATGCATGTACAACCATCACTGATGCTGTCCCTCATATGGTCCACCACAGGCCGAGATACCGACAGCGATGCAGAGGAGTCTGCAGCACAGGCCACCACACCTACAAAGAGGGCCAAGTCCAGGGAAGAAACCAACAGGCCTTCCACCTCCAAGGGCACTGGGAAGGCAGATCTGCATCTGAGGACAAAGACACAGTTAGATGCCAGGGTACAGGGCAGTCATGGGTCTTCCACAACTCCACAAGTCCCAACACCTGTGGAATCCGCAGCTGCAGAGCCGGTGGCAGATGGGACCCTCTCTACCGCTACCAGTTCGGTTGGGGAGGCCGAAGCCACTGCGCCACAGAGTGGCGATGAAGTCCTTTCACAAGGCGAGGTCTGTGTCCCTGAGGAGGACTCCCACTCCATGGAATTCCTTGGCACACCAAGCCACTCACAAGAACAGCAGTACACACCCATCAGCTCACCCGATGGCACCTCTCACGTCCAGTCGGGAGGAGAGGCTGTAGCAGAGGCCTGGAGCCCTACACAGGACACACCTGAATTGGGCCATTGCCACACCTGCCATCCACCTCCACAGGGGTCCGGGACGGGGAGTTCAGGATGACACAAATGGAGGCTCGCCAGCAGGAGCTGACTGGCCTAGTCAAACAATATGTCACTGATGGTGAAGTGACAAGGAGGGAGGCCAGAGACAACAATGCGGCATTGAAAGGGGCCATAGAGGCGAACACACAGAAAATATGTGAGGAGCTGTCGGCTGTGCGGCAGGTCCTTGGCAGAATTGCGGATGCCATGGAGGCTCTGCGTCCTGCCCCGACAGTTGAGCATGCGCCCACTGGGTCTTCCTCGAGCTCCACGCAGACAAGCCCCCTGCGCAGGTCTGTGCGCACCATACGCCCCAACATGCCACCCCCGGAGTCAGACACAGGCCATTAGTTGGAGGCTCAGCCTGCATGTGCACACTTATGGAGACTCGAGTGCCATAACATTGCACGCCATGTGTGGGGGTGTTCTGGGGGGAGGGGGTGTGTGGGGGAGTTGTGGGGGAAGGGGTAGGGGGAGTTGTGGGGGGAGGAGGATGGGAGAGGGTGTGTGTGTGAGGCGGAGGGTATGAGCACTTTTACTTCTTACTGTTAAATACACCCGTTGTGTACCTGAAAAAATATACTAGCCTGGACATTCCTTAGTGTGTATGTGTCATTTATTGGTTTACTGTGCATAGTGTCCATGTACTCCCACACCCAGTGCCCTCAGTCCCACATTCATGGCACCCTCAGCACCCATGTCTCTTAGAAGTATTGGCCAATCACTGACTGGCGCACAGCACGTCCCTCTTGTGCATCGCCACTGCGATGATGTGCAACCACATCTTCTTCATCTTCATCATCACCTGGTGGTTGCTGTTCACTGTCAGGAGGCAGAGGCACATTCCGTCGGATGCACATGTTTTGCAGCATGACACATGCCATGATGATCTTGGCCACCTTCTCATGCCTGTAGAGAAGTGCCTCACCTGACTGGCTAAGACAGGGAAAACTTGCCTTCAACAGGCCAAATGTCTGCTTGATGACCAACGATTGTAGTCCTTTTCATGCCTGTTTTGCGGGTTCCAGATGGGGTGAGGAGCCACGTCTTCAAGGGATAGCCACTGTCACCTGCATGGGTGCAGAATAAGGTATATGTAAGTCAATTCCTGATGGACACCTGTACTTATCACACATGCCTGCAGATTTTTTTTGTTCACATGCACATGTCCCTGGTTGTATGCACACATTTTACCTTGCCACAATGTGTGCTGTGCCATGGTTTTGTGGTGTGGGTTGCGTCTTCCAGTTGATACAGGCTGTACACTCCCTTGATGTTCTGCATGCACTGTGGATTATTCCACTGTATTTGTTATCATTATGTGATGTGTAGTGATTGGTATAATTTTGTTACTGGCAGCGTTCCAGAAGTCTCAGCATTATTTGTCATTCAGCGCTTATTATTTCCATGGTGACATGCAGCGCTACTGTGCTGGTGGCCCTGTGACAAGCAGTGTATACCCTTGGTGGAATGGATTTGTGCACTCTCATGGATACCTGTCCTGTGTTGTGATTTGCTGCGGACATTTACACTGTGCATACTCACAGCATGTTGCTAGATTGTGTTACAGAGGGTGGGGTCTGATGATGGGTGGTGGACATGTTGTGGGATGTTGGCTGGATGTAAATTAGGCATGCTGTAATTGGTGTGCAGCTTCCATCATTGCTATGGGGATTGTTAGTCATGTTCAGTTTGGCATGGTTTGGGGCACAGTGTTTTGCAATGTGGACTTTGTGCTGTCACCACACCAATGACGCCATGGTGGTGTGTGCATCTCTCCCCCCATTACACTGCCATGTGCCTGTCATGTGACTTACCTAGCAGCCAGGCATGTCGTCCTGCATGTGGCTCCATGTAGCATGGAGTTCTGCAGGAACATTGAGTCATGAGATCGTGCGGGAAATCGGGCACAACAATGTTTGATGATCTTGCTGGAGTCACATACCATCTGTACATTGATGGAGTGATATAGCTTACGATTGCGGTACACCACCTCTGTGGCGTGCGGGACCACCAATTCTACATGGGTGCAGTCAAGTGCACAAATATAATTTGGCATGCCTGCCAGTGCATGGTAGCCAACTTTCGTGTCAAATATCTCCTGGGCAGTCCATGGTAGGGTTATGTAGTTCCTTGACTGCTTCAGGAGGGCATCCAGCACTTGGTTCAGCATGCGAGAAAATAAGGATTGTTATATGGTATGCATGTGACCCACTGTGTGCTGGTAGGTGCCTGTGGCCAGGAAGTGGAGCACAGACACTACCTTCAGTAGAGTGGGGGGGGTGGCGGTGCGTATTTCTATCAGGCTGACAATGTTGTTGTGTATCATGTCCACAATGGTGGTGATGGTGTCCCGGTCCAGACGGTACAGGGTGTGGATCTGCTCAAGGGTTAGGTTGAATGAACTGGCTCTGATGCGAGGGATTGGGGGCTGCCTGAGTGGTACCACTGGCTGCACTGGTGGGGCTTGCTGGGCCTGTCTCACTCTCCTTCTCCTCCTGCGTCTCCTCTGTGGTGCCTGTTGTTGTTGCTGGTGTAGCAATGCAAGCATGTCCTCCAGCCCCAATATTACTACTACAAGTGGAATCATTGTGTTGTGGAAAGGGGTGTGGTGTGTGGGTGTGCTCCTTTTGTGCTGGTCCAGACTCCATTGCCTCCACCTGTGCTGATTGTGTGCACCTATGTGCCAGGAATCAGAGGTGGAAGCTGTGGCATAGCTGGAAGCATTAGTCTTAGGAACCATTCCCCGCTCTAGTCCTCATCCAAGATGGTGGACGTCCATATTTAAACAGACCCCGCCCCCAGGTCTGTGCATTGTATCTGTTTTCACCTTTCAGTGCTCCGCTTCGTACTCGGTACATGTACCAGTGCCTTTCACACTTTCCTGTGCCTTTCCGCCTTCTTTGTGCTTTTTCCGTGTGGTTTTTATCACAGGGAAGCTCTGCTCTGTGCCTAGCGGTTCTACCTTAGTTCTGCTGCTATTTGTTTTCGCTCGACTGAGCTTCTGATAACTTCGTTCGTGGTGCTTCCGCGACACCGCTGGGGTAAGTGTCAGCGTCTTTTAGAAGGACGCTGGCATGTTTTCTTTCTATCTCTTGGCTTCTACCGCCCTTCATACTTACCTGAGGCATCCTTCGTTTCGGGTTTCTCCCGCGGCTCTCCGCGACTACTGCTGTGGAAACGGCCAGGGTGCCTTACAGTCTCTCAGGCGCCTGTCTAGCCTTTTCGGTTTCCTTTAGGTTTCCTCCGTACAGTTTTTTCTTTCCTTTCCTATTATACCCTTTTACCTTTTGCCTTGTGTGTTTTCACCTTGTAGTCTCCGCTACCATTACTTGTAGGATTTACTTTTCTGTATTAGTGTGCGCCTTCTTCTTACCTCATTCTATGTTCTGCTGTTGTTCCACTCTTAAGTGCCTTATCCTTTAAAGTCTCCTTATGCTGGGATTCCGTGTTTTGTGCTGACATCAACAGGATCCGGATAGCCCATTCTTCAAACTTTCTTCTGTACACTTTTGGATCAGGGTTTTTTCTGCCCATTGGCTTTTTCCCTGAATTGGGGTTTGGCTCCTCGGGGTCCCCCAAGGGCAGGTGCCAATCCCTGCCAAGGTGGCCTCTGAGGGAGCCAGACCCTACCTACACGACCGAAGGTCCAAGGATAAACAACCTACCGACAAGAGGAAGTCCCGCAGGAAGTCTACTTCTACAATCAAGGACAAGTCCTCTGAAGGTTCAGGTGAGGAGGAGGATTGGGAAGAAGGACAAGGGTCTGACAGCATACAATGCCCGAAATTAACCATGGCATCCTTGGAGCAGTACCAGGAGCTGGTGGCAGCTATGCAGAACCTCACTGTGGAAGTCCAGGCTTTGAGGACAGAGAACATTGCACTTCAGCAACAGGTTGTTCTACATCGGGACGACTGTGGGGATTTACCACCCATGACACTATCTTTGGGCAAGTACGATGGTCATCCAGGAGGACTCAAGGACTTTCTTGATGCTTGCCAGGTGTACTTTACCTTCAGACCTCATGCTTACAAGACGGCAAGATTCCGAGTCGGGTTTATCATTGCTAATCTGATGGGAAATGCCCTAGCTTGGGCTACTCCTTTGGTGACTGGCAACGATCCTTCCTTAAACGACTACAACCATTTTGTGGGATCTCTTAAAGAACGATTTGACCGACCTGAGGTCTTATACACCTCTCTGGAAACTATTTTGGATGTGCGTCAAGGAACTACAGACCTACAGACATACATTTTCCGCTTTTTGAGATTGGGTACTAAGACGGACTGGCCAGACTCAGCCAAACAAACCATCTTCAGACGTGGTCTGCATGATGATATAAAGGATGAACTGGCAAGGGTGGCAAGACCAGCATCCTTTCAAGACCTGATGACTTTGTCTCTTCAGATAGAATTCAG
This sequence comes from Ambystoma mexicanum, assembly GCF_040938575.1. NCBI lineage: Eukaryota > Metazoa > Chordata > Amphibia > Caudata > Ambystomatidae > Ambystoma > Ambystoma mexicanum. Next base: position 509,656,620 of record NC_090927.1, on the reverse strand, counting down.
ATTGCAGGAACAACGTCAAGAAAGACGAAGACCTCGAGTCCCTCCTCAGGCGACTAACCTACCTTCCCAATCTCCTAGAAACAGCCAAGCAGCCGAGGAACCTATGCAGATTGGTGCTACAAGAAGACCTTTGACTTCGGAAGAACGAAGTAGACGTAGAGAAGCAGGCCTGTGTATGTACTGCGGTTCCTCCAAGCACCTACTAAGAAATTGTCCTGAAGTACCACCTAGGAGGAAGGAAAACTCCAGCCCCCGATCTACTGCAAGGGAAGTATCGGGGGAGTTACCTTCAACCCTTGCAACACTTCAAGACCAATAGAGAACACTGAGGACAGTCGACTGATGGTTTTCAGAGTCTTACTTTGGGTGCCTGATTCAGAACCCAAGGAAGTGCTGGCTATGTTAGACTGTGGTGCCGCCGGAAACTTTATGGACGTAAACTGGGCCAGAGAGAATCTAGTACGTCTCGTACCAAGCAGAGATCCATCTCAGTAGAAGGAGTCGACGGAACCCCTCTGTCATCTGGTCCAATAACCAGGGAAACATTACCATTGAAGATGAAGTTGGGAGAACACCAGGAAAGCGTGATCTTCGGTTTGATCAGAGCCGCTCACTTCCCTCTGGTAATCGGAATCCCATGGTTGAGGAAGCACAACCCTCAGATAGATTGGTCTTCCAACCGAGTGAGTTTTAATTCCCAATATTGTGGATCCCACTACTAGTGTTTGCAGAACCATGACGATTTCGACGGTCCCTCTTCAGTATCAAGAATACTCCGAAGTATTCCAAGATACCTTACCCAGATTGTTACCGCCTCACAGGGCTGAGGATTGCGCCATAGACCTTATTCCTGAGACTATGGTACCTTTTGGACGCATGTATTGTCATGAATCGCTGGGTGCACCCCTTTTGGACCTCATGGTCCTTGTCACAACAGACTTAAACAACTAATACCTCCAATATGGCCGTCCAAAGCATTCCCTTCTCGCTTCATGCGTTGGACGTAACCCTTCTCTATTTCTAGACCACGCCTTCCGCGGCTCCGCACGTCTCAATGCTATAGCGATTAGCGACCAGACGTGTGCTCCGTAGCTCGCGGTTCTTCTCCTTTCGACTCCGCTATCCCTTTCTCGAAACCCCCCCCTTCTTCTTCCTTCCTTCTTCTAGCAAACTTACCTTGCCTCCTGGATTCCTGGATTCGACCTCCCGGAAAACTGAACGCATTCTGGATTCGGCAGAGACACGGGCCGCCTTCTTCAAAACCCGATCCATCCGAAAGAAGGCAGCCTCCAAGAACACCGGTAAAGAACCGATTCAGGTGAGAAGTGGGGAACTCCTTGACATGTATCCTTTATCGTTACCAGAAAGACGTGCCTTAAAGGAATACCTAGACGCCAACCTGCAGAACGGCCTCATCCAGGAATCTAAGTCATCCTGTGGGTCCTCGTTGTTCTTTATTCCCAAGAAGGACTCCTCTGAACTTTGGCCTTGTATAGATTATAGAGTTCTAAATCAGATTACAGTGCGTGACCGGTATCCCATGCCCTTGATACGAGACATTCTGGAAGCAGTTCAGGGTGCGGTCTACTTCACTAAGCTTGACCTAAGAGGGGCATACCATCTGCTAAGAATAAGGAACGGGGATTAATGGAAGACGGCCTTCCGTACCCCGTTGGGTCTGTTTGAATACAGAGTGATGCCGTTCAGGTTGGTAAACGCCCCGGCTATCTTTCAACGGTTTATGGACACGGTATTTGCTGACATGTTGTTCATATCCATAGTAGTCTATCTTGATGACATCTTAATATTTTCCCAGACCTTACAGGATCACCGCCATCAGGTGAGGAAGCTATTACACCGCCTGCAATCACATAGACTACTAGTTAAACCTGAAAAGTGCCAGTCCGAGGTTACATCAGTCTCTTTTCGGGGTTCCATTCTGTCTAAAGAGGGTATCGAGATGGATCCCAGCAAGATCAAGGCGATCCTGGAATGGAAGGAACCCCAGAACGTCAAGGATGTACAAAGATTTCTTGGACTTGCAAACTTTTATCGTAGGTTCATCCCTAACTTCTCCGGAATAGTGTTACTCATTACATCCCTACTCAAGAAGGGAGCCAAATTCACATTCAACCAGGAACCCAGAGAAGCCTTCCAAGTTCTCAAGAAGTTGTTCACTTCAGCACCAGTTTTGGTACAACCGAAACCATACTGACCCCTGTAGTGTTTTCAGTGCAACCCGCGGTTGTTTCCCCCCCTACAGGAGCCCCCTCAAGGATTCCTCCATTTCCAAAAAAACCTTCTTTGGAATCGGGAGAGGGGCAGTCTGCAGGACATAGGGAAATGTGGGTAGTGTCAGCATCTTCAATAGGGCTGCTTTGCCCAGCAAGGTTAGTGGGAGGGATTGCCAGTGTATGATATCCTGTGAAAACTTGTTCACTACTGAGGTGAGATTGAGCTGGATATAGTCTGCCAAGAGTGGGCTAAGGTGAATACCCAGGTATTTGAAGCCTGAGGCTGCTATTGTGTATGGGCATTCCTAAGAGAGCCATGTTACCTCTCCCTGCACTGGGAAAAGGACAGATTTCTGCCAATTTATTTTGAGCCCCCTGAATGCCGGTAGTATTCCTGTCACGACCGGCACGAGGCCTTAGGGTTACTCATGTATATTAAGAAGTTGTCTGTGTAGAGTGAGACCCTTTCTCCCCCGCACACAGGGCCATTTGAATCCCTCCCATTTTGGGCTTTCCCTGAGATTTGTTGCTAGAGGTTCTATTGCCAGAGTAAATAACAACAGTGAAAGGGGGCATCCCTGCCTCGTGCCTCTCCCTAGTTCAATAGCCTGGGAGGTGACCCTGTTTACTCTTATCACCGCCTCGGGGGAGGTATATAGTAAGTGGACGCATGCAAGGAAGTTTTCGCTGAATACCATGCGGCGCATAATTCCCCAAAGCGGGTCCCACCGCATGGAATCAAACGCATTCTCGAAGTCTGTGGCGAGGAGTGCCAATGTGTCTGGTATTTCAGTTGCTAGACCAATAGTGAGCTGTGCTGGGCGTAAATTCATTCTTGTGGATTTGGAGGGCATGAACCTGTGCTGGTCCGGGTGTATCAACGAGCCGATCACCCCCAGCAAGCGATTGGCCAATACTCAGGTCAAAATCTAAGTCTCCCCATTTATAAGGGATATTGGCCTATAGGAGGCACACTGTGTGGGAATTTACCAGGCTTCAGGAGGACCAATATTCTAGCCCTTCTGAGGTCAGGTGGCAGAGCTCTATCTTGTTTACATTGTAGAAAGAAGCGATGCAGAGAGCTGCTCACTTTCTCCCCCAGCCACTTCCACGTCTCTATTGGAAAACCATTGGGCCCTGGCGCTTTCCCTGTCTGTAGCTGTGAAACTACTACTGAAATGTCCTCCGCCAAGACATCTGCTTCCAAACCCAAAGCTTGTTGAGCTGAGAGACTTGAGAGAGGTACCTGATTCAGTGCGTCCGGTTCCCCTGCCTCCCGGTTCTCAGTCCCCACCCTGTATAGCGCCGCATAGTATTGCGCGAAGGCCTCAGCTATGTCTTTATCATTAGTGATTACCTCCCCTTGGGTGTCCCGTAAGGCACGCACATATCCAGTCCCTCTATCTCTCCTTTCCAAACTGGCAAGCATTTTATCCTCTTTATCCCCGGTTTCGTGGATTTGGCATTGTCTGGCCGAGTGCGCATCCCTGGCATTGTCCAGTGCCACATTACGCAGTGTTTCTTGCGCTGCGACTAGCGTGAGCTTGGCCTTCTGTGCCCCAGAGGAGAGAAATTCCTCCTCCGCCTGTTGCACTACCCTCTCTGCCTCATCCACCTCATACGCATGCTTCCTACGCTTAGCTGCCACCATTGAGAGTGCCTCCCCCGTAATGTGGGTTTATACCCCTCCCAAAGTGTGACTGGGCTGTCGACTGTCCCCATATTTATTCCGAAGTACTCCTCTGTTTTTGCCGCCAGGCCGTCCACAAATCTGGATTCCCCAGGGAATATGTATTGAGGCACCAGCTCCCTTTGGGCTTTGTCACCCCATTCTTTAGCTCCATGACTAACAGGCAGTGGTCTGAAATCCCTCTGGCAAGATATTTGGTGGATAATAGCCAATGGGTCATGTTCGCTGGGACGAAAAAGTACTCAATCCTTGACATAGATGCATGTGCCCCGGAAAAAAAGGAGTAGCCCCTCTCGGTTGAATGCAGCCATCTCCATGCATTCCTGGTACCCACGTATGTCCTGTCCAAGCCCAGGTAAATCACCTAATTGAAGTCCCCCTCTACTATCCAAGCATTCGCGTGGCTTTGAAGTGTGAGCCCCTGAAGTTCCGCTAAGAGATCGGTTGAGAGCGGAGGGGGTGCATGTACTGCTACCATTCCCAAAGTGTCACCCCATAACTCCCCCTTTGCCAAAACATAGCGCCCCCTGGGGTTGGACCTCACATCTGCGAGCTGGAATGGGACCCTCTTGTGCAGGAGTATAAGCGTCCCTTTGGAGCCCCTAGCAAAACCTGCGTGGAAAGCCACACTGTAGTTGGATCTGAGAAAAGATTTACATTCGTTGCCTGCTAAATGAGTCTCCGTAAGGAATACAATGTCGGGGGACAGCCTATTGAGGAACTGTAGGACTAACCTTCTTTTGACCACTGAGCATAACCCGTTTACATTCCAGGTCATCCCGCGACTTTCCCATTATGAGCCATCATCCCTGGGAAACCATGCATCAACCCGGATAGTGCCCCACTTCCATTCCCATCCCTGCTGCCCGTTGGCTCTCCCCTCCGCATGCCCACCCCAGTTGGGTGTCCCTATGTGAACCCGACAACTGCGATAATCCGGCCAACAACAGTTGACCAACTCTCCCCCGTCCCTCCCCATACTCCTTCCCAAACTTGAAACACATGTTACCCTAACACTGCACCAAACGGGTGTGAAAGAACCGTGTCAACTATTTGTTGGGTGCCTGCTGGTGCTGTTTGTGCGAGCCTCGATTCCCGATCTATAGCCGCTATAGTTGTTTTCCCCTACATATCTTGCAAAAATGTAGTCCGGCGCCTATGGGGCGCCAAGTCATCTGTTGCCCTCTGCCCCGGGCGTGGATTCTAAGGGTGTTGTTTGTTCTGCTGTCTGCGAGTCGAACAATGTTGGAGAGTGACCCGGGTCTGGTTCTTTCCTAGGTTGCCCTTTCGGTGGCTGATGTCCAGGCAATGAGAGTACGTTTGTTTAGAGCCATGACGAAGACTACTTTGGATTGTTGAAGAGGTGCACTGTTCCCTCGTGGTAAACTTTGAGTTGCGCCGGGAAGAACAGCGCGCATTTCATGCCAAGTGAATGCATCTTTCTTTTGACCGATTCAAATGATTGGCACGCTCTCTGGACCTCTCTGGTATAGTCTGGAAAAAATCTGATCCAGTAGCCATTGTATGTTATGAGACCGGTGGGTCGTGTCCTTTGCAGCAGGATGTCCCAGTCCCTGTAGTTCAGAAGTCGTGCAATTGTTGTGCAGGGGGGGTGGGCCCAGGGATGGGGCGACTTGCTGGCATCCTGTGTGCTCTTTCCACCGAGAGGTGCGTAAGCTTCTGGGTCACCACCGTCAGTTGTTTTTCCATTTTCTTGATGGCGTCCTCCGAGTCCGAGATGCCCTGCTCTGCCTCCCCGACCCTTGAGGCCATGTTTTGCATGTCTTGTCTGAGGAAGGACACTTCTGATGAGAGGCCGTCAATTTTCTCCTCCATACAGGACCTAGATTCCCCTATGGCTTTCATTATGTCACGAAGGGTAATTTGGGAGTCTTGCAGCTCCCCTTCCGTGCCTGCTGTCTCGGTGGCGTGAGTCATGGGGAGTACCTGCTGTATACTGATCCATTTTACACTGGAGCCCGGCCTTCTTAGCCTTATCTTTGACCATGGTGCTGCGCGGTCGGCTCCCTTCCTCACTGCACAATGTGGTTGTCGATGCCCCGTTGGCTCTACTCCACCAGTGGCCGGTGAGGACCCAGGCTTTATCCCTTTGGTCTGGATGACTTGTGGGGAGGGTAATAGGTTTTGATGCCGCCTGCTACTCCTTCATGTTGTGCCTGGTCAAGGTGGACGGGCCGTGGCCCTAGTGCGGGGAGGATGCCCCGTTGCTAATTGTGGCTTGTTCTACCTTTCTGCATATTCCGTGCAGGGCTCTGTAGGCTTGCTGTTGCCCACCCCTGGACCTCTACCCTGGGACTGCCTGCGACGGGGCAGACAGGGGTCAGATTGTGAGTGTCTGTGCTGTATTCATCTTGTTGCCTTCCCTCCTGTGGTGGCCAGTGTGGTCCCTGACTGTCCCTCAGATCTTGGGGTGGCTCTTGGCAAGTCGGGGCGCCCGGGCCGTAGCTTTGGTGGTGGAGGGATGCCTGTTAGGCAGAATCCTGTGGTGCAGTGCCCTTAGGGACCACCACACCTGATTAAGACTACAGGTGGCAATACAAGTTTTACCCTTGGTACAACCCTGTACTACTAAGTTATAGTGGTAGCAGTAGCAGAGCAGCCAGGCTTATCTCAAGAGTATATGAGCAGTAGCAGAGATTACACAAAGGGACCACAATTACTTTGACTCAAGCAAAGAATGACTAAAGGTTTCAGGTAAAAAATATAAGTACATTTATTTTTAAACCATCAGTCATAAACACAACACCTCTATTAAACTGTAAACAAAACCACACGTTAAATATTATACAACTAACCAATTCACTTTGTATAGTAAGTCTCAAGGTAAGTACCCTGTGTTTGAATGAACCGGTGTTATGCACAAAACACGATACCGCGGATACGGTTGCGATCACTTTTTGACAGTTCGGTCTACTAAATAAACACGTATCCGTTACATGAAATGCTACCGGGGCAAAAACACACTTAGCACCTGAGATACCCAGAAGGAGTTGGAGGCAAAAATCACAGGCAATATTTAGGTTAGGCAGACAGGATCGAGAAACACTCAGAAACAGGAGTTCAAAAGTCAAAGGGTCGGAGCCAGGTTTAGATGACACCGGAGACCTGTGCCGAAGATCACACCGTCAGACAGTTCACGATTCAGTGTAGCCAAAGAGTACTTGGATATTGTCAAATGTTCGGAAGCAAAAGTTATAAGAAGGAGGGAAGACAAGGACGCGCCTTGAAGATGAAGAAAAGGGATTCACCCAGTTTCCTCGAGTAGAACACAGTACCTTATTCCAACGATGCAGCTGGTGCCCTGGCAGTTGTTCCTGTTGGTTTCCCGCAGACTCACGATTCCTGGAGCTTCGTTGTGAAGGAGGACGTCTGAAGGGGGTCTGCACCACACAGGGATGAAGCCGCCAGCAGCGACAACGAAAAAAGTGTGCTCCTTAAAAACAGGAGAGGCTCAGCAGGTGGCTATCCGGACCACTACAGCAGTGTGCAGCGATTTTGACCACGGCGGAGATCTCTGGCTGAAGAAGATGAGCCGGTTATCCCCACCAGGCTCAAGGGAAGAAGACTCCGGACTGGATCTCCACTTAGTCGTTGAGGGGAAGATAGCTCAGGACTGCAGCAGGGCTTCACCAGGACGGGGTAGTTGCAGCAGCCGTCGTTCTTTCCGCTTCTCTTCGGTTCCTTGTAGTTCCAGAGGCGACTCTGACTTCTAGCCCAAGAGACCTGCCTTTTATGCGCAAAACCCCCATTCACACAGCCTGGCTGTCAATCACGCAGCAGGGGGGTTGTCCAGCCGGGACAACCACCTCAGCCAATCGTGGCAAAGTGCGACTCGGGTTTCCAAGGATACCCTGTGCAGGGGGTGACTACACCCCTTCCCCACATTCAGTCTACCTAGACACCCAGGCGCCAAGAAAAGGGCTTCTCTGCAGAAGCCTGCCAAAGGACGGTGAACAAAGAAGGTGAACCTAGTTTGCCATGCAAAGTAAAACACAAGAAGGACTTTAACAAAAAGAAATGGCGAATAAACCCGACCGGAGCCAAAAGAAAGACGATTTGGTCAAGCAGGTTTATGTTCGAGGCTAATATAATAGCCAAGAACAGTACCAGGTTTATCTAATATAATTGCAGTAGAAAAGTTAGGGTAGATACCACTGCCACCAGCCAAGTCTACTTGTTAAGAGAGCGAAACAATGCTCTAGGAGGTACAGATAAAAAGGGATACGAGTTAACCCTTTCCAGTACTCCATGGAAGATGGGGTGTACTGGATCTGTGGTAGATTGACTAAGTAAAGTTAATGGTAACTTTACCCTTTTCTGGGGGACAGTAGTCGCCTCAGAAATGGAGTCGAGGGAAGTCTCAAAGACAACCCTGTGCCACGGCACTGAAGGTGCTGTGTGACACACACAAAGAAGGGGGCTACTGAAGTGGTGTACTTCAGAGTCCACAATCACAAAAACAGATGGAAACACATAGCAAAACACAGGTAAGAGTGGGGGAAAAGCTCTCACTCTTACGAGGTAGAAAAAAATAAACTCCAGAAGTCCAGCAAAGCTGCTGGGGGACTCACTAGGTGAGGGAAATTAGCCATAAATGAGAATTCTCCCTAACACTCGCCCCCCCAGACTAAGGGACAGGAGGATTTAATCCACTCCTGGATGGACCTCATACCTCTAGTCGGTTACAAACATCCTAGAGAGACCATCAGCATTTTTGTGGTGACTTCCTACTCTGTTTTCAATGTTAAAATCAAACGTCTTCCTTTGTAAGCTATATGACCTACACACCCTTTGAGAGACATCTTTCTTTTTAAAGCTATAGGGGATCTGGTTGACCAGTCCCTCAGATGTTGATACAACTCCTGAACCTGTGATAGGCTTTTTCAAGGGGTCCTTATAAAGGATTCCCTTAGATCTAGAGTGGCCTCCAGGGTTCCTCACCACCTCTCTTTTGGGAGCAGGTTGGGTCTCAGGCATCTTGGTTGGAGGGGCTGGGGTCAAGCAAGGTACATGCTTCCCCTTCCTCTTAGATCAAACCTTACCTATTTTAGGAGTTTCTCTCCTAACATAGATCTAACCTTACCTATTTTAGGAGTTTCTCTCCTAACATTAGGATTTGAGTTGGGGTCTTCTGTAGAAGCCCCAACAGTCTGAACGTTTTTGGCCTTAGACTTTTCTTTTCTGGTTTTCCACCAGCACTGAGAATTACCAGTTCTCTTCGATCTAGAGAGGGGTCCAATTGGTCTATCCACCTCCTCCTTAGAAGCAGGGGGAGTCAGAGACTTTAAAACTGGGGGAACAATGATGGCGCTTGGTTTGGGCTCCCATTTCCCTGACATACTAGCCTGAAATTTCCCCGGGTTAGAGGTCAACACCCTAACACCAGGGCTTGTAGTGGGGTTCGCTGTAGAGGTTCCCACAGGCTCAGAATGGTCCCTTAAGGTAGCCTCTCTAGCCAATTTGGTGTGGTTCTGCTTCTCCATACTGGGAGGCCTGGGGGTACTGGATACTACTCCTAGAGTTTTTAGCTCATTCCCCAACAGGACTCTCCCAGGCACCTCACTCTGAATACTGACAGGGATCCTCACTGTCATATTGTTATACTGAATGAGAGCTGGTAGAATAGGAACCATTTGGACAGGGCCTCCAACAAGTTTGGTGGGACCTGTGGGTGCCTTAGCAACATCCTCAGGCCTGAATAATCTTTTGTCCACAACTGTTCTGCTGGCCCCAGTGTCTCTCATGGCAGGGGTGTCCTGACCATTGACAAGAACACTGTCCACATAATACTCCCTAGAGTTTTCAGGAATGGAGTCATACACATCACTATGTAGTTTCTTACCCAGACCCTTGGACTTTAAGGATACAGTTATTAGAAGAGCCAAAGGTTCTTCAGCCAACAAATGAAAGTGAGCACTAGACATCTGTACTCCTTCCTCTGGGAAGAAGGCTAAGGAGGTAGTGCTGACCCCTACAGGGTTACCCTTGCATCTGGGACCTCCTCTCATATGGTCAGTTGACCCACAACTAAAGCATTTACCAAATGCTCTCTGGAATGGAGGTCTTTCCTGACTTACCTCTGGTTTGGCACCAGGAGGTACACTAGCCCTGTTTGGTTTCCCTTGTGGCTTACCATGGTTATGTTTGGGGACCTCTTCGGGATGGGAGGCATTAGAATTCTCTTGGTTGTCTTTCTTTGACTGCTTCCCATCATCCTTCTTCTGAGTAGCCCCAGAATCCTTGTGAGTAGCCCTGTTGGCAACCCACAAATCAGCAGCCTTAGCTAGTTTCTTAGGATCTATCTCCTTTGAATCAGCCAGGTGCTGTCTAAACTCAGGAAAGCAGACATCAAAAATAGACTCCAACATTACAAGATTCCTCAAACCTTCATAAGTGTTCACTTTGTAACCCTTCACCCAAACATCTGGATTTTTCAAACATTCACACACCCAGGTAGCCCAAAGGGTACCATCATGCTTTTTGAGGGTTCTAAACCTCTTAAGATACTGGGAAGGGGTCTTCCCAAACCTAGCTATTAATGCTAGTTTCACACACTCATAATCCTGCTTATCCTCCTCCCCCAACTCCATTACAGCATCACTTGCAACAGGGGGAAGCCTAGAGAAAAGCCAGGGAATCAACTCATTCCCTGAGATACCTTGAATCCCATGATTGTACTCAAACAGTGCTAACCAATCCAAAACATCAAGTTTAGTCTCATACATACCAATCATTTCCTTTGGCATACAGGGTCTCTTAGAGCTGGAAGACCTAGAAGACTCTGGGAGAGAAGCATTTTCTAGAGACAGTTTCTTCATTTCTAGTTCATGATTCAGCTCCATTTCTCTGAGCCTTAACTCTTGATGTTTCATGACAGTTTGTGCATCAATACATTTCACTTCTAATTCAAGTCTCATTTTCTCAAGTGCAATAAATTCAGGAGTAAGTGTAGGACCGGTGGGGATCCCTGTGGGCAGAGGTTGTGCATTCTGAGCAGGCAAAGGAGTTGTAGGGTTTCCTAGCAAGGACTCATCTACTTCTTCTAAATTAACACTCTCAGAATCAGAAACATCAAAATCCACATTGGCTGGAGTGGTAGGCCCTTCTGACCCACTCTCCAGATTTTTTCCCATTAACTTTGCAACCAGTTCAGATTTCTTTCCTTTACCAGAGACCTTCTTATCTTTACACATGGTTCTAAGAACCTCAGCAGTATAGAGTAAAAGACTCTCTTCAGTGTAGTTTTCCATACTTGACATGATTTCTCAGTTAAATAGATTTAGCAGTGTTAGCCTTGTGGTTAGTTGAACCCAAGCAATAGCAGCACTCTAAGTGTAATCACTCTACTTCCAAATCCTCACTGCTGTACACCAGTGTTAGGCAGAATCCTGTGCAGTGCCCTTAGGGACCACTACACCTGATTAAGACTATAGGTGGCAATACAAGTTTTACCTTTGGTACAAGCCCTTATTACTAAGTTATAGTGGTAGCAGTAGCAGAGTAGCCAGGCTTATCTCAAGAGTATATGAGCAGTAGCAGAGATTACACAAAGGGACCACAATTACTTTGACTCAAGCAAACACTGACCCATGGTTTCAGGTAAAATATATAAGTACATTTATTTTTAAATCATCAGTTATAAACACAACACCTCTATTAAACTGTAAACAAAACCACACGTTAAATATTATACAAATAACCAATTCACTTTGTATAGTAAGTCTCAAGGTAAGTACCCTGTGTTTGAATGAACCGGTGTTATGCACAAAACACGATACCGCGGATACGGTTGCGATAACTTTGTGACAGTTCGGTCTACTAAATAAACGCTTATCTGTGACATGAAATGCTACCGGGGCAAAAACACACTTAGCACCTGAGATACCCAGAAGGAGTTGGAGGCAAAAATCACAGGCAATATTTATGTTAGGCATACAGGATCGAGAAACACTCAGAAACAGGAGTTCAAAAGTCAAAGGGTCGGAGCCAGGTTTAGGTGACACCGGAGACCTGTGCCGAAGATCACACCGTTAGACAGTTCACGATTCAGTGTAGCCAAAGAGTACTTGGATATTGTCAAATGTTCGGAAGCAAAAGTTATAAGAAGGAGGGAAGACAAGGACGAGCCTTGAAGATGAAGAAAAGGGATTCACCCAGTTTCCTCGAGTAGAACACAGTACCTTATTCCAACGATGCAGCTGGTGCCCTGGCAGTTGTTCCTGTTGGTTTCCCGCAGACCCACGATTCCTGGAGCTTTGTTGTGAAGGAGGACGTCTGAAGGGGGTCTGCACCACACAGGGATGAAGCCGGCGGCAGTGACAATGAAAAGGTGTGCTCCTTAAAAACAGGAGAGACTCAGCAGGTGGCTATCCGGACCACTACAGCAGTGTGCAGCGATTTCGACCACGGCGGAGATCTCTGGCTGAAGAAGATGAGCTGGTTATCCCCACCAGGCTCAAGGGAAGAAGACTCCGGACTGGATCTCCTCTTAGTCGTTGAGGGGAAGATAGCTCAGGATTGCAGCAGGGCTTCACCGGGACAGGGTAGTTGCAGCAGCCGTCGTTCTTTCTGCTTCTCTTCGGTTCCTTGTAGTTCCAGAGGGGACTCTGACTTCTAGCCCAAGAGATCTGCCTTTTATGCGCAAAACCCCCATTCACACAGCCTGGCTATCAATCACGCAGCAGGGGGGTTGTCCAGCCGGGACAACCACCTCAGCCAATCGTGGCAAAGTGCGACTCGGGTTTCCAAGGATACCCTGTGCAGGGGGTGACTACACCCCTTCCCCACATTGAGTTTACCTAGACACCCAGGCGCCAAGAGAAGGGCTTCTCTGCAGAAGCCCGCCAAAAGACGGTGAACAAAGAAGGCGAGCATAGTTTGCCACGCAAAGTAAAACACAAGAAGGACTTTACCAAAAAGAAATGGCGAATAAACCCGACCGGAGCCAAAAGAAAGACGATTTGGTCAAGCGGGTTTATGTTCGAGGCTAATATAATAGCCAAGAACAGTACCACATTTATCTAATATAATCGCGGTAGAAAAGTTGGGGTAGATACCACTGCCACCAGCCAAGTCTAATTGTTAAGAGAGCGAAACAATGCTCTAGGAGGTACAGATAAAAAGGGATACGAGTTAACCCTTTCCAGTACTCCATGGAAGATGGGGTGTACTGGATCTGTGGTAGATTGACTAAGTAAAGTTAATGGTAACTTTACCCTTTTCTGGGGGACAGTAGTCACCTCAGAAATGGAGTTGAGGGAAGTTTCAAAGACAACCCTGTGCCACGGCACTGAAGGTGCTGTGTGACACGCACAAAGAAGGGGGCTACTGAAGTGGTTTACTTCAGAGTCCACAATCACAAAAACAGATGGAAAAACATAGCACAACACAGGTAAGAGTGGGGGAAAAGCTTTCACTCTTACCAGGTGGAAAAAAGTAAACTCCAGAAGTCCAGCAAAGCTGCTGGGGGACTCACTAGGTGAGGGAAATTAGCCATAAATGAGAATTCTCCCTAACAATGCCCCCTCACTATTGTCCTCCTATTCCTTGTCCTGTCGCTGCCCGGTGGGCCTAGTGACTTCTGCCTGACACCTCTCCCCTATGTCTGCTGCTGGATCCCCTGTGTTGGGACACTGTCCCAGGCTGACCCGTGGCCCGCTGCCGTATTCCGGGAGGGGGAAGGGTACCTGCTGATCTTCTGCAGCGTCTAGCGCTGCTCCCTGTTGTGCGGGGGCGGGGGGAGTGAGGCTGGAGATGTTGGCCGGCGACTTGGGTGGCCCGCAATTGTTCGGGGTGCCCAGGCATTCGCCCTGATGGTGGAGGAGTGCTCCACCGTCGCTTGCTGTTCTGGGGGCTGTCCTCCTACTTCTTGTCCTGCTACTGTTCAGTGGGTTGCTGACCCCCGCCCCAGGACCTCTCACCTGAGTCTGCCACTGGCTGGAGGCTTCTTGGTGGGACACTGTCCTAGGCTGGCCCGTGATCCGCAGTCGTAATTCTCCCGCCTGGAGGGGCGCCTGATGTCGGGTCCTCCGTTTTCCCTTTGCGGGGTCTGTCCCACGGCTCTGTTGTCCTGTGGGGCCTGCTGCCCGCCCATCAGGGTTGTGGGGTAGTTTTAAAGAGGCTGCTGGTGTCGTCCGGCAATGTTCTTGCACTCGGCCTCCAGCTCCGGCAATGCTGCTGCGCGGAGTTCAAAAATGGCATCTGCTGCCACATTTCACCACTGATGGTCTGTACTCAAGTTTCCCTTTTACGATTTTCCCCAGGAATGCTGCGGTCTGCAACCAGCGATGTTCTGCTGTCTGGTGCAATGTTTTTACTTGCAAAATGCTGGGAAACGGGATTAAAACTGCAGGATGTCTGTGGCTACCCGGGAGCTATGGAGGCTCACGTCTGTATGGTTCTGTTGTGCAACAGCGCCCCTTTTTTGCCATTTAAAGTTTATTGAATTGTAACATATACAGAAATGTGCTTCATGTCATATATCTGCCAAATACTTTTCCAATCATGTACATTCAAATACAAAGAACCAACTTAAGAATATAACAAAACAGCAACAAAAAGTAGTAAAACAATATACAAATTACATCCATGAACTGTATGCATTAATATGTTGGTAGGTGGAGTTTATAAATTAAAATATATGCAGCTAACTTGAAACTAACTTGGTCGAGTTGTTACTCTTCTTTATTATAGTAGTGAGAATGCGGACATTTCATGGGGCTTATGATGGATGTTGGGTTTATCATTGGTATTTACAAATGCAATCATTGTTGCCTAATCTGTTAAGTACTGTGACATTTCCCCTTTCATTGCTCCACCAATTTTGGCCATGGCAGCTATATATCACATTTTAGACCACCATTCCCTTATGCCCGGTATGACTTGTGACTTCCAGTGTTGTGCTATTACTAAGCGTGCAGCTACTAGGGGTAACTAGTCTAGTCTGGAGCTTCTGGCATTCAATTTACCCTTGAGGGTCTTCATTCCCTAAGAGTAAAACCAGGGGATCTTCTTCCAATTCAAACCTGCATATCTCTTTAATTTGAGTGATCACTGCACGCCAAAATGTTTGTATTTGCGGACATTCCCAACACATATGGAAGAAGGATCTGGTGCGCTGCACCTCCAACAGCTAGGAGTAAGAGTCAGGGAGATTCTATGCAGCCGTTCTGGTGTTAGGTACCAGCGGAACAGCAGCTTTAAGCTGTTTTCTCTAAGGTGTCAATAGGCCTCCCCATATTCTCCTCCCACCTGGTCATGTAGTTGTTTGAGGATTTAAACCTGGTTCCATTTAACACCTTATTGAGTGCTGCTATCTTGGCTCTCGGGGGTCACCTGTAAACAGGACTTCGAAACAGGGTCGTTTTATGTTTCCCCTGGGCCGTTTTTTGTGGTTGTGTCATCCAGTGATGAAGTTGCAAGTACTCAAACCTATCCCTTTCCTCTACCATGTAAGCCTGTCTGCACTCTTCAAATGAAAGGGGATGATCTTCTTTGTATAGTTGGCCTAGTGTGTGTAAACCCCCTTCTTTCCAGCGGGTAAAACGACCTTTGTCCATCCCCGGGAGGAACTCGCTATTGTCCCATAGCCCTGTCTTTAGCGAGGGAAATGTTGTCACTGCGTATCTACGCCCAGTTTTGTCCCAGTATTCTAATGCGGCGTTAGAGGTTGGGAGCCATTGCACATTTCTCTTACGAGTCTTCGGGACACCCATCATGCTTCATGTAAGGGGGTTCCCATCATACTTTGCTCAATGCTCACCCAATGTTTAACTTCTTGTGCCTGAGATGCTTTTTGACTCTCCTGTACCAGGGACAGTTGTGCCGCATACAAGTAGCTTTCTATATCTGGGACTGCAGATCTCCTGCCCCTTTGGATGCCATCAGTGTACGTCTGGCTACTCTTGGCCTTTTTCGGGACCATATAGACCTAAATATCTGCGATTGTAGGTCTTTCAGGACCGTTCTTGGAACCCAGATTGGTAATGCCTGGAATACGTATAGTAAACGTGGTAATAATGTCATTTTGACGGCTGTTATCCTCCCGAACCAAGTGATTTCGGCCCCCCACCATCGTAGCAGAACTTGCTTGGCCTTCGCGAAAAGCGGTATGATATTAGCCGAATAAAGATCTGCGTATTTCGCTGTTATGGATACCCCTAGATATTTAAAGGTCCGGTGGACCCAAGAGAAAGGAAAGGTACCCTTCAAGTGCGTAAACACCTCAGGTGGCTCAGAGATGTTAAGTACCATTGATTTTGTTAAGTTGAAACCTTGAAAAATCGTTCCAACAATGAAATAATATACATTAGCATGGGTTTGGAGTCTTGCATATAGAAGAGTAGCTCGTCAGCATATAACGCTATTTCATGATGGTGGTCCCGCTATATCCAACCCTGTCATATTTCTAGATAAGCGTACCATACAAGCTAATGGTTCCATGACTAGGGCGAACAATAATGGGGATAGTGGGCATCCCTGGCAGGTACCCCTGCACAGGCTTCCCGGATTAGAGAGAATCACATTCACTTTGTTCCTCGTAGATGGCATCACAAAGTTGGCTAGGAGCAGCCTATGAACGCGTGGACCCATCCCAAACCCTTCCAAGATCTTAGACCGATAGGACCAGACAACGCAGTCAAACGCTTTCTCAGCGTCCATTGAGAGCAAAGCCATGGCTTGCTTATATTTTTGTGCCCAAGCCGAGATGTCAATTGTACACCAGATGTTATCGTATGTTTGGAGTCCTGGTATAAAGCCTGTTTGGTCCACTGTTACCAGTTCTGGTAGGATGGGCGCGAGTCTCATGGCCAGAACCTTTGAATACATTCGGGCATCATAATTGAGGAATGCGATTGGCCGAAAGGATGAGCATAGGGTGGGGCCCTTATCTGGTTTAGCTAGCAGGGTTAAGGTCGATTCCCCCATAAAGGGAGTGATCGAACCAGTCACAGCAAAATAATTAAACAGGTCCGTCATGTAGGGGGAGAGGGTTGCTGAGAATATTTGATAGAAGACGGCCATTCTGGGCCTGGTGCTTTATTGCTTGGGAGGGCTCAAAGGGCTATTGCTACATACTCTGTTGTGATTGGCCTTTACAGGGATTCTCTCTGCTCTGCTGTTATTTGGGGAAGGAGGGATTCTTGAATGAATGTCTCTTGCAATGGACCATCGGGTTGTTTCCGCTGCAAACAGATCAGCATAGTATTGGGTCAGGATGCGTGTTTTCTCGGTTTCGTTAGTTTGTAATTGCCCCCCCCGCTATCTCGTAGGGACCCAGTCATAGTGCTATTATGCTGTGCCTGAAGTCTGTAGGCTAATATCTGGGAGGCTTTGTTAGAAGTACTAAAGTAAAAGTGCTTTGCCCATAGTAATTTGTGTGAGATATCTCCTGCCCATAGTGCCTTCAACTCCGTCCTGGCTACCTGAAGCTGCCTCTATGTTTTCCTAGCCCCATCTTTCTTGTATTGAGATTGCCATTTAGCCACCCTCTCCTCCGCCCGGTCTCTCTGAGTGGACAATAGCTTTTTCTGGGCCGCAGCTCTGCTAATCAGTTCCTCCCTTAATGTGGGTTTAAGAGCTTCCCACACTTCTGTAATGGAAACTTCCCCTGTGAGATTCTCTTGGAAATATAGTGTAATCATTTCCCCAATTTCAGAGCATGTAGTCGGGTACATTAACAGTGAAACATTTAGTCTCCATCCCATGGATTTTCGGCCCCCCAAACCATAATCTTCCAAGTGTATTGTGAAGGGGGATAGTCCGACACCAGTGCTACCTCGATAGTGGCTGATGTGGTCTCCTGCAGTAAGGATTGAGATATTAAAAAGTAATCAATTGAGGATTAAGTGTGATGAATATGTGAGAAATGGGTATAGTCCCGGTGCTGGGGGTGAAGGCTTGCCACACATCAACTAAGCTTAGGTCGACTATGGCTCGTTTAAGCAGGGCTGCCTTCGGCATTTCCGCTGTAGTCACAGAGCCAGACCTATCTCAGCCACTATCTAGCACTAGATTAAAATCCTTGCCAATTAACAGTTGCCCTTGTTGAAATTGTGCGAGTCGGGGGAACAATTGGGCATAAAACTCATCCTGCTTTTGGTTGGGGCCATACACTGATACCACTGTAAGAATTCTCCTTGCAATATGTTAGATAACCCTATATATCTTCCATTGGCATCTCTCACCACCCTCATTTGTTCAAAGTGTAAGATTTAACTATTAATATGGCTACTCCTGCTTTTTTGGTGGAAGATGAAGCAAAATAATTGGCGCAGAAAATATTGTGACCTCATTCTCTTCTCGTCTTGCTGCAAGAGGTGAGTTTCCTGGAGCAAGGCTATGTCTGCTTTAAGGTCTATTAATTTGGTGATGACTGTAAGGTTTTGCTTGGACCTCAAAACCAACAATAGGACATCATACGCGGGAGCCGGAGTCTTCGTAACCTGCCTTTATTCTCAGCGGCAGTTAAACTGCCGAAACCTTCCCCGACCCCCTCCCTAGCCCAACGTCACTCCGTCAATACGGAAGTGACCACAACTGCCGACAGCCCACATAAAGATGCGGGAGGCAAACCAATAAACAGTAAACAATCTGACATCTTCCCCCTTTTTAACATTAAAGGTCCTTGTCTTTTCTCACTCCATCTCTTCAATAAGTCTATGAGGTTTCATGCGACTTCTTTGTGGTCGCCCCACATTCCGAGGAGTGCCACCAGTCTCTTCATATTGCATCCTGTTGTCCTCTTCTTCTGAGGCCTCCCTGTCCCCTAAATAGGGTTCATCCCGGGATTTTCTTTCATAACTGTCTTCACCTCTATCTTGAGTGCATTGCAAGGTGGGCATCCTTCTTTTGAAATGTGAAACATTTCGAGTCACTGATGAATGATCCGGTTTCTGTGCCGTGATCATAGTTCCTTTTTTCTGCGTCACAGTCAGTGGCTCTTTTGCAAAAGTGGCATCTTCTTTTCGTTGTTTCGGTTGACGCATCCACACCTGATCTCCAAGATCGATATTTGACTCCTGCGCTCTCCTTT
The DNA here is from genome assembly GCF_040938575.1 of Ambystoma mexicanum. Classification (NCBI taxonomy): domain Eukaryota; kingdom Metazoa; phylum Chordata; class Amphibia; order Caudata; family Ambystomatidae; genus Ambystoma; species Ambystoma mexicanum. Next base: position 509,637,641 of record NC_090927.1, on the reverse strand, counting down.
TATAATCTGCCAGGTCTTTCATCTTGGTCTTTGCAGCTTGATCTCTTTCTCTAGCTTCCTGTTCTAACGATGTCGTCTGTACAGGACTGGGGTCTTCAGGTAAGTAAGTTTTGATAGATCTTCGGAACATCAGGTCCGCAGGACATATTCCCGTCGTGCTATGAGGTGTATGTCTACAGTCCCTTAGGAATTGGTAGAGAGCTTGTTCAAATGGCTTGTTGAGGATAGCAGCTATTTGTAGTGTTCTTTTAACATTGGCCATGAATCGCTCAACTATGCCATTCGCCTAAGGCCATCGGGGTATTATTTTCCCCTGTTGAAAACCCATATATTTAGAGAAGTTCTCAAAGTCCTGGCTCATGAATGGTGCTCCATTGTCAGATTTTATCAATCGCGGAATTCCATATGTGGATAACATGCGATCAAGAGCAGGAATGACACTTGAGGCAGATGTGCTGTCAACACTTTGCACTTCCGGGAATCTTGAATGTTTGTCTATTAATACCAAAACATATGTGCCATCTCTTAGTGGTCCAAAGAAATCCACTGCCAGTTCTTCCCACACATGCCCAGGTAAAGGAGACATCTGAAGCGGATTTGGATGTGGTGGTGGCGCTACTTGTGCACAAGTCGGGCATTTACCCACTATTTCTTCCACCATGGCATCGAGCTTTGGGAGCCAAACTTTTTGTCGTAGTAATCGCTTGGTGGCAACTACTCCCCGGTGACTTTCATGTGCCAAGTGTATCGTTTTAGCTCGCAGTGATTTTGGAATGAGTACTTTGCAACCTTTCAAAACAACGTTTTCATCAACTATAGAGAGTTCGTCTCGTGGTCAATCCACTTGATGTCCTCTTGAACCTCCTCCGATTCCTGTTTTGCTTGTTGTCTCATGTGTGCTTTCCTTTCCTCATGTATGCAGTGTCGAACTATTCTGAGGGCCGGATCTAGTTCTGATTGTGTGATGATATCTGTCCACCCTACTGGCAAAGGTTGTAGTAGATGAACCACATAATTAAGGTACTCATCTGCAATGGATGGTTGGGGGTTTGCTATTCCTGTCGGGTGATGAGACAAATAGTCTGCCGGATTATCCTCTTTTCCTGGATGATGTTTGATGGTAAACTTGTAATCCTGTAGACGCAAACCCCACCTGGAAATCCTCGGAGGCATTCTTGCTTTTGGGTCTCCATATATTGTGAGTAGTGCTTGGTGGTCTGTTGTTATGATGAATTCCTTTCCATACAGAAATAAATGAAAGTATTCGCATGCCCATACCACTGCCAAACCTTGTTTTTCCGCTTGTGAATAAGCCTGTTCTGTAGGGGTTAAACTTTCACTAGCATATGCTACTATGTATACATTTGTAGGTGCTTCTGGGTCCTTTTGCGTTAATATGGCTCCTAATCCCACAGGACTCGCATCAACTATTACTTCTGTCTGTCTTTTGGTGTCAAAATATGCCATGTCTTCAGCTTTAGATATGGCATTCCTTATTGTTTCAAATGCATTCTGACATTCCTCAGACCATACATAAGGTTGATCCTTGCGCGTTAGCAGGCGCAGTGGATTGCTGACAGTGGCATAGTCTTTTAAATAACGAGAACAATAACTGGCTAAACCAAGGAACGACCTCAATTCCGTTATTGTCTTTGGAGGTAACGCTGAATTAAGAGCCGACACTTTGTCAGGATCTGGTCGCATCCCTTTGTTAGAAAAAATGTGTCCAAAGAAACGTAAAGAACCTTTTCCAAATTCACATTTTGCTTTGTTAAGTGTCAAACTCGCTTTTTCCAGTGCCTCACACACTTTGTGAAGGGCTATGTCATGTTCCTCCTGATTTTTTCCAAAAACAAGTACATCATCTGAATAATTCAAACAGTTGGGTACATGTCTAATGACTCTGTGAATCTCTTCCTGAAAAATTTCAGCAGCAGAAGAGATTCCGAAACAGAGTCTTTTGTATTGGAACAACCCTAGGTGAGTTACAAATGTAGTTATGTACCTTGATTCAGGCGCTATTTCTATCTGATGGTACCCTTTTGTGAGATCCAGCTTCGAAAAAACGTGTGCTCCATGCAGAAGATGAATCATGTCCGTGATCCTAGGTGCTTGATGTCTCTCTCTTTCTATTGCTGCATTATCTCTTCTCATATCAACACACAAACGTATTGATCCATCCGGGTACTTCTTGGGAGCTGGAACTATGGGAGATACCCAAGGTGTGATATAACGTGCTCTACAAAAAAGGCTCAAAAGCGCTGCCATTTTCCCCTATCCAGGCAGTGCTCCCTAGGCCCCTACGTGAAGAGACTTATCTATGGGCAGGATCAAATCGGGGAAAGCCAAAGAAAAGTCAGGGGCCTGCGTCAGAGACATGCTTCAGCACCCAAAGCCACCACCAGAGCAGCCACCAGCATTAGAAGATGAAGCCCAGCCGGCCACGAAAGGGGACATCCTACGCCTGTTTCAATCCCTCCAAAAGGAAATGGCAACAACGGCAAAAGACTTGAAGAGCTCTTTCCAGGAGCTGTCTTGCACAGTGCAACATAATGAATCCAAACTAGAAGACCTGGAGTCTGCCTTCTGTGAACAAACGCATTCACAAGACCAGCTGGAACTGAGAGTGGCAGCATTGGAAATTTACAGATGCTCGGCGGAAGCAAAAGCAGGAGGATGCCGAAAACCGTTTCCGCCGGATTAATGTACAAATCAGAGGACTCCCGAGTGACATCCAAGAACAGGACTTGGAGCACTATGTCCGTGCTCTGTTCCAAGAAATACTGGGAGATGGACCAGCAAATCTAACACTGGACCAAACACATAGGGTATTCTCCAACTTCCAGATGTAAAAAAAACTCCTCCCAGATGTCCTGGTGCGCGTCCATTTCTTTAAGACAAAGTACCTCATTTTTCAGAAAGCGAGAGCAATAGGGGAGCTACAGTTCTAGGGCTCAACCCTACATCTATTCCAGGACCTCTCGCAGGGAACAATACAAAGGCGCAGACTGATGAGACCACTGACCAGTTGGCTCACTGAAAAGGGAATCCGTAACAAATTGGGCTACATGTTCCAAATCATTTTCCAACTAGACAGGACACAATACCAATTTACATCTCTGCAAGCAGCAGTTGAAACCCCGAATATCCCAGAAGTTGAAATACACTTGCCAGATGACACAGGCACCTTTCTGCTTAGCATTATAGTCCCAAAGTGTTCGGTAGTTCAAGATCGTAATGTGGCTTCCGTGTGAGCCTGAGTTGGCTTGAACTTCTCTTCCCCCGTTCAGCCTTGGGCCTATGCGTCTTTGCTCCTTTCTCTAACGTCCATAGAAGGCCTCCTGCGTTCTCGGCACCTGTTTTACTGGACTGTGGCTGTGACCCTTGAGTTGTCGAGGTTCCGGATTTGTTACGGATTCCCTTTTCAGTGAGCCAACTGGTCAGTGGTCTCATCAGTCTGCGCCTTTGTATTGTTCCCTGCGAGAGGTCCTGGAATAGATGTAGGGTTGAGCCCTAGAACTGTAGCTCCCCTATTGCTCTCGCCTTCTGAAAAATGAGGTACTTTGTCTTAAAGAAATGGACGCGCACCAGGACATCTGGGAGGAGTTTTTTTTTTTTACATCTGGAAGTTGGAGAACACCCTATGTGTTTGGTCCAGTGTTAGATCTGCTGGTCCATCTCCCAGTATTTCTTGGAACAGAGCACGGACATAGTGCTCCAAGTCCTGTTCTTGGATGTCACTCGGGAGTCCTCTGATTCGTACATTAATCCGGCGGAAATGGTTTTCGGCATCCTCCTGCTTTTGCTTCCGCCGAGCATCTGTAAATTTCCAATGCTGCCACTCTCAGTTCCAGCTGGTCTTGTGAATGCGTTTGTTCACAGAAGGCAGACTCCAGGTCTTCTAGTTTGGATTCATTATGTTGCACTGTGCAAGACAGCTCCTGGAAAGAGCTCTTCAAGTCTTTTGCCGTTGTTGCCATTTCCTTTTGGAGGGATTGAAACAGGCGTAGGATGTCCCCTTTCGTGGCCGGCTGGGCTTCATCTTCTAATGCTGGTGGCTGCTCTGGTGGTGGCTTTGGGTGCTGAAGCATGTCTCTGACGCAGGCCCCTGACTTTTCTTTCGCTTTCCCCGATTTGATCCTGCCCATAGATAAGTCTCTTCACGTAGGGGCCTAGGGAGCACTGCCTGGATAGGGGAAAATGGCAGCGCTTTTGAGCCTTTTTTGTAGAGCACGTTATATCGCCCTTGCGGATCTACCACCTCTGGGGAATCTTCCTGTATCCTCGTGCGCGTTACAGGTGCTCCTTGGATGGCATTCACCACAGTTCCACTGCCCTAGGTGGAACGTAGCACAAATAGATCTGCTTGTGCTTGCCCGTGTGCTTCTCAGATATACCCTTTCGGTAGGCGGAAGTCACCTGTGTGTTTCGGTTACTAGGTGCCCTACTCACCGTGGATATGTGGTGCAGCGTGGGGCCAATACTATTGCCAACCAGGGTAAATCAGCCTGTTCAAGGGCTATTGGAGTGTTGTCAGATTTCCAGATTTATTCAGAGGCTGATTGTTGGGACTGCTTATGCCCCTACTGTCTGTGTTACAGGCCACTCTGCACCTCCTGTTGCTGGCCTCTGCAGTTTCCAAATAGTTTAGCTGCCGCTCCTGGTGTTATAATAGCACATATATCAGTATTGGGTGGCCAGGAATGTGGGACCGGTACCAGTTTGGAGGGATAGGAGATACATGGCGCTTATGCTTCCCACCGTTTTGTAATGTTAGTTAGGCGGTGCGTACCCAGGATAACTGTGTGCCTTTCATCGGGGTAAGCATACCTGGAGCAGCCTCGGCCGCAGTGCTTTCCCGCACACCAGGGGGCTGGAGCCTCTGCTATTTTCATGTTTGGCTTGCAGCTCCGTCCCTCATTCTAGCTCCGTCCCTCATTCCAGATCCGTCCCTCACTGCTGACGCTGCACTGAGTGGCGGACGCCATCTTGCTTCCTTCGGTCGGGCTCTGCTGTCAGGCGGGCCGGGCCTTTAAACAGGGATATTCGTCACTTTTATGGGCCAGGGAAAGACATCAGCTTGAGGCCGACATCTTCCGACGCTAGAATCCTCTTAGAGCCACCACTGAAAAAGGTGTTAGTTGCTGCTGTAGGTCGCGCATTGCAGGGCTGCAGAGCTACGGAGTTAGACTTCCATTAGTCTCCAGCCAGGCCACGCCCCCTCAACTTTCCTATTTTTTAACAAATCTTTACGAAACTTTGCAGTCTGGGTGGCCCCGCAGACTTTTAATCACTTTCTAAATTTCAATCAAATCTGTTACTCAAATCAAAAGTTATTAACAATAGCATTTTGAGGGGTTCCTATGTGTCTCCAACTCACCTTACCTATAGGGCGGCTATATATGTGCCCCCTTTTTAGGTTTTAGCGCATTCTGATGGTGTAACCAGCAAAATATTGCCAAAACATTGCTAATGTAAAGAAAAAAAATGTAAAGGCGAGTTTGGGAGGATTGTATGGCATTGGCATGGCAACTTGCCGATGTCTGGGCCATGATATGGCCAAAGCACCCAGGGCTTTAAGCGGGCCGGGGCCTGCCGGGGCCTGCCGGGGCAGGCTCTGAAATTTCGTTTTGAGGCGGGGCCCTGCCGGGGCCCACTAATCTCCCCTGGAAGCCCCGGCCACTACACAAAAAGGCTTTTTTTTCTACAGCCTGAAGCTCTCACTTGTGTGCGAGTGCTTCGGGCTTCAGAAAAAAATGCCTTTCAGCCATAATGGTGGCGCCGCACCTACGAGGTATCCCTTTAAGCAAGAGATGCCCGTGGGACGGAGCCACCATTATGGAGAAAACATGAGACCGCTGGAAACAGAGGCCTTGCTTTCTAAATACTGAAACTCCCAAGGATTCGCGGAGTTTCAGTCTTTAGGAAAAAGGCCTCTGCTTCCAGCGGCCTCACCCTTTCAGCCTCAATGGTGACGCTGTCCTTCCCAAGCTGGCAAGGGGCAGCGCCTCCATTAAGGCTGAATAAGCGAGGCGCTATCCCCTGCCAGGCAAGCCTATAGAAAATAAATGCAGAGATCAGCACCCTCTCTGCCATGGGGAGAGGGTGCTGATCTCCACAAAAGGCTGACTGGCGGGGGTGCCATTAGCCCATTGAGCCGGGCTCGTCAATGGGGCGTGGCCTAACGGGCCAGCGGGACCCCTGCCATTAGGCCACACCCCCTTGATGAGCTATGGCTCATTTTGTAGTGCCACTTAAGGCACTGGAAGCACCATTTGGGCCTTGACCCTCTCGCTTATGTCTGTCGGCCTGCTGCTGTTGCTGGGGAGCTGTGCTTGCTCCGAACTAGGAGCAAAATGACTGCACTTAACTATATGCCTGTTAATATTTTCATTTTTAGGAGGGAGCGTGGCTGGCCGAGGACCGAGGAACATGGCCTCTCAGTGAGCTCCGGCGCATGTGCCCTTTCCGAGGCCCTCCTTTCCCTCCATTGGTGCTTAATATAGATTTCAAGTGAAGCGGTGACCGAATGCAGGGAGCCGTGGATGAAAGGCAATAATTCAACTCCGGAATAAGGTAACGAGAAGAAGGAAAGCCTGAAGTATTATATGGTACGCCGCGGAGCTGCAGAGAAAACGGAGACCTGCAGTGTTCCACACCTCACTGGTAAACCCAGCGAACCCGAGGGTGCTGAGGCAAGAAGGCGTTGAAGACAGCCGGAAAAGATGGGCATAAGATAAACCGACGCCGCGTTCATGAGCGAACACAGCCATACCCCGATTGCAGGCAGAGATGAAATAGCGCGTAATGATCACGTAGCGCTGGTACAGCAGTACCCTTCTCTGGGAGTGACGGGCCGGACGAGAGGAGCAGGGGAGAGGACTGGCCGCTGAGCACCTGGAACACACATAAATGGGAATGCAGGCAGGAGGAGGATATGAACTCTGACAACACACCATGATACGGAGCACGAAAGCTCCCGAGCCTTAGCGTGGGCACCCCAGTGCCTCATCCTCCCCCCATCTCCATGAAATGGCCCCATGGCCCCACTCCCCCCCCACCACGCAAACCGGCATATGTCATACATTACATGTTGGAAAAGAAACAACACAGACACCTTGTAAAGTTGGAAGAGTGAAATGCCTCAGCAGCTTTATTTCGCATAAAGTCTTGGAGTTATCTTACAGACGATCAGTAATTCACCACCACAGGTATTCTACTCTGTGTGCGGCTACCTAGGTATCCCTTGCCCTCGCCCCCTCTCCCTTACCGTCCTCGTCCGGTGGACGCCTCGGGTTGAGCCCGGCCCTTGCTATTCACCCCTCTCTACCCCTGGCCGTTATAGATTTCCCATGACCGACATTTTTGCCCCAGGCCCCCCCTTTTGCTCTAGGTCTTTGTTGGGAATGCCCTGCCCCCCCTTCCCCTGACACTTGCACAGTGTCCTGGTTTTGGGTCTAGGTAAAACCGGCAGCCACGCGGTGCCTCGCTAGTGTTCAGGTTCCTATACCGGCACCACCACAAGTGCCCCAACGCTACACATCCCACATCTGTACATTTAAGGCCGACACCGCCTTCCGGTGCCGGCCCACAACTTTCTGCCTGCCTATATGGTCATCGCTTTGCGATGCCCGTCTATTTTGAGTCCTTTCTACTCTACTCTGTCCCTCCCTCTGTCCCCCAAGTGCCGCTTGTACCGGAAGCCCTATCCTATCTATGCTGCCCCCCAGGTCTCCCTTCCGTCTTGCCGAGCCCCTAAATCCTCCCAGTTCCCTCTCCCCTGAGGCCTCCCTGTGGAGTCTGGCCCGGTGCCCCCCCTGCCAGCGTGTACCCTCTCCCTTCTCCTTCCTTCCTTCGCTTGCTCCTCCACTCACCAGGTCCCCAGTTTTTCTGGGTCCCGCCAGACCCCCCCTCCCTGCCGTTTTTGCCCCTCCCTATCCTAGCTCCATTTCCCCCCAGAGGCAGACTACCCAGCCCTATTCTTCCGTACCCCGTCTCCTGTCCCCCAGCTTTTAGTCCTTGCCCCCCCCCTTATTCCTTGGGGCTGGCTTCCACCCCCCTGTTCCCTCTATTCCCTTGCCGCCCTATCTTGGATCCCCCACCTCCCTCCCCTCATGCCCCCCTCCTTCCAGGAAGACTTCCCCTTGCTGTTATTTTGTCACCGTTACCTGAGCCCCCCGTATTCTCCTCTTGCTCCCCCCCGACCGACTTCCCTTGATGGTTTTGTTTGTGAGTTTATTTGTTTACCCCCCCCCCCGCAATCCTGGGCTTGGAATTGGCTCCCAAGTCCCCTGCATCCCTCCCCATTTTCCCAGGGCCTCCCCCGAGCCTAGTACTCTTGGGGCGCCGTAAATCTAATCTTGTTGGCTGATCATTCCCCTATGGGTCTGCCAGTGCTTTGCTAAAGGGATCGACCTGTGACTCCTCCAAGACTCTCTGCTGGTTGCCGGCGGCAGAGTGTTCCCCCAGCCTGAACAGGTCGCTCCATAGCCGGCCCTTCCGCTTGCTCACCCTCGCTCGGTTGCTCCTTGGTAGGTGTATAGCCTCTTTAAACCCCCCCCCCCCACCCCTCCCGGTCCTTGCCCATACAGTAAGTTACATAAAACAATGTAAAAAGAGACGGCCCAAAGGTTTCGCCTCTCTAGTTCAGTGTTTGCCTTAATGCTTGATGAGTCAATACTTATGTTTTCATTAGCTTCATAGAATCATGGTGCTCCTTATTGCATTTCTCGAATCGTGATTCAAACAGGCATAATTAGAGCAAATAAGACCTATTGTGCCATCATTTAGGCTCTGTTCAGTAATCGTAGTTATTTTTTATACAAGTGTCTCTCTTGGTTCAGAGCCATCTGTTAGGTATCATGTCGACCGGTTTCAATGACTTCTTTCTTGCGTCATCTTCTTCAGGACCGATCTCTTGGATTTGTGGCAGTCAGTCCGTTCACCCGTTAGGTTTTGCGGGACACCCAGCCCGATCTACATGACAAAGTCAAAAGTCAGAAGTGACTTCCTGTAGACCGGGTGGTGTTAGGAACGTATTACTTCAATGTATATGCATTTTATGCTTTTAGTGCAATGGTGTGCGAGGACATTCATTTTGACCCCCTCCCACAAACACTAGGCAGGCCAGACAAGAGGACAGCGAAAATAGATTGTGGAGAAAGCACATCAGACTTAGGGTATACCGACAGAAATCCCGGAAACGGACCTACAAGAATATGTCCAAGCGCTATTCTTGCAGGTGTTGGATGACACTGGCACCGAATCGATTGTCCTGTATAGGACAGACAGGATATACAATGCCTATCAACAGAAAAATAACCTGACCCCCGACGTGATCATGAGAGTGCATTTCTATCAAGTGAAAGAACGAATAATGAAGGTGGTAAGGGGGATAGAGTCGTTCCAATACAAACATGCACTTATCACTTTCTACCAGGACATGACACAGGCTACGCTCCAGAGACGGAAACGACTTTGAGTGGTGGCCAGCTGGCCACAGGATAAAGGAGTTAGGTACAGATGGACCTTGCCCTGTGGAATACGATTCAAGTACCAGGGTAAGTCATATCACATCACGAAAGAGGAGGAAATGATGCACTTGATGAGCACGGACGACGCTATGGGCTCATTGGACTCACTTCCTGAGAAAGACCCGGGACACCAGCCATCCTGGACAAACAAGAAAGAAGGGTGGCGACAGGGGAGCCCTTATTCAAAGGGTAGGGGAAGGGGTGTGAGGTATGAAGAGGACACCTGAGAGAATGCTGGACAGACACTGGCGATTAAATGCAAGTAAAACAACCCCCTGAGGGGGGTGGGAGATCTTGAAATAAGATGGAATTCTGGAATTCTGATAACCATGGTTAAAAGAAGCTGAGGGCATTGGGGGAGGGGTTAGGGGGAGCAGGCACTGATAAAAGCCATTGTGTTCTATGTACATGGTCATAAAACAGTTTGGGTTAAAGTGCATGGAAAACACGAGTTGGGAATGTGGGGGGGGTTGAATTCATGTTTTTTTTAACTACAAAAGGTATAAAGTCATGGCTCAATACATACCGAGGGGCAAAACAGATGGCATGGGACGGACACAAAATAGAAAGGGACCCACGATTGGTAATGGCTGAAAATAAACATTGTAACATTAAATACATAGGGCCTGAACTCACCAATGAAATGCCGGTCTATACTAAAACAGCTAGGGGATTTACAAGCATCAATAGTGTTTCTACAAGAAACACACTTATTAGCCATAGATGAGAAAAGGATGGCATACCGAGCATACCCAATGCAATATTATGCAACAAGCGGGACCAAAACCAAGGGGGTGGCGATTCTTCTGGGAGCATCAGTTCAATTTTAGAAACACTGTTACAAAGATCGGGAAGGGAGGTATCTGGTTCTTAAAGGTACACTGGGGACACAAATATTTACACTGGTAGTGCTGTACTGCCCGAACGGCAAACAGGACATCTTCCTGCGAACAGTTCTGCAAAAAATAGGTAGTTGGTGTGAGGGCCAGGTGATAATAGGAAGGGATTTTAACTGCGTTATGGACCCCACTCTGGACAAAACACTTATCCCCCACTAACAATGATCACAAAAATCAGCAAGCGCTAGGAAAATTTTTCCGAGACCTCAAACTGATTGAAACTTGGAGATACTTCCATAACGAGGTTAGGGAATAAACAAATTATTCAGCGGTACATAAGGGGTACTCCCGCATAGACATGGTACTAGTGTCAGAGACCCTCATACCACAGATCACAGACATCATCATAGGAATAAAATATCTGTCGGATCACGCACCAGTGATTGTACAAATTGAAACACAATTAGACAGCAAAGCAGATAAAAAACATTGGAGACTCAACGAGTTCATCCTAAAGGACATAGCACTTAGAGCCCATATGGAAAAAACAATCGCGAAATACTTCTCGGAGAATGACACTATGGACGTAGACTGGAGGGTGGTATGGAACGCCGAGAAAGCAGTGATGAGGGGGGAATGTGTTAGGCAGAATCCTGTGCAGTGCCCTTAGGGACCACTACACACAATTAAGACTACAGGTGGCAATACAAGTTTTACCTTTGGTACAAGCCTGTACTACAATCTTAAAGTGGTAGCAGTAGGAGAGCAGCCAGGCTTATCTCAAGAGTATATGAGCAGTAGCAGAGATTACACAAAGGGACCACAATTACTGTGACTCAAGCAAACACTGACTCAAGGTTGCAGGTAAAATATATAAGTACATTTCTTTTAAACCATTTGTTATAAACATGACACTTCTATTAATTAAAAAAACAGACGTGAAATATTCTACAACCAACCAATTCACTTTGTACAGTATAGCTCAAGGTAAGTACCCTGTGTTTTAACGGACCGGTGTTGTGAAACAAAAGACGTTACCGGGAATACACTTGCGATCACTTTTTGACAGTTCGGTCTTAGAAAATAAATGCGTATCCGCGGCAAGAAATGTTCCTGGGGCAAAACACACTTAGCACCTGAGATACTCAGAGAGAGTTGGGGGCAAAAATCATAGGCAGTGCTTTTGTCAAGGCAGACAGAATCAGAGAACACTTATAGATAGAAATTCAAGAGTCAATAGGCCGGAGCCAGTGTCAAGTGGAACCGGGTTCCTGTTGTCGAGGATCACACAGTCGGATAGTTCACGATTCAATGTAGCCAGGAGTACTTAGATATTGTCAAACGAGGAAGCAAAAGTTATAAGAAGGAGGGAAGACAAGGGCAAGCCTTGGAGATGAAGAACAGGGATTCACCCTGATTCCTGAAGCAGGACACAGTACCTTATTCAATGAAGAGGCTGGTGCCACGGCAGTTGTTCCTGGTAGTTTCCTGCAGATCCTTGGTTGCTGGAGCTTCAGGGTGAAGGAGGACGTCTGGAGGGATCTGCACCACACAGGGATGAGGCCGGCAGCAGCACGGTGACTAAAAGGTGCGCTCCTTAAAAACAGGAGAGGCTCTCCAGATGGCTATCCGGACCACTACAGCTGTGTGCAGTGATTTCGACCAAGAAGAGGATCCTCTGGCTGTAGAAGATGAGCTGGTTATCCCCACCAAGCTCAAGGGAAGAAGACTCCGGACTGGATCTTCTCTGGTCGTCGAAGCGCAAATAGCTCAGGACTGCAGCAGGGCTTCACCGGGGCGGGATAGTTGCAGCAGCTTTCTTCTCCGCTTCTCTTTGGTTCCTTGTAGTTCCAGTGGCGACTCTGACTTCTAGCCCAAGAGACCTGCCTTTAATGTGAAAATCCCCCATTCACACAGCCTGGCTGTCAATCACGCAGCAGGGGGGTTGTCGAGGCCCGGACAACCACCTCAGCCAATCGTGGCAAAGTGCAACTTGGGTTTCCAAGGATACCCTGTGCAGTGGGTGACTACACCCCTCCCTCACATTCAGTCACCTAGACACCCAGGCGCCTAGAGGAGGGCTTCTTGGCAGAAGCCCACCAAAAGACAGTGAACAAAGAAGGCAAACCTGGTTTGCCGCGCAAAGTAAAACACAAGACGGACTTCAACAAAAAGAAATGGCGAATAAACTCAACCGGAGCCAAAAGAAAAAGGATTTAGTCAAGCGGGTTTAAGTTCGAGGCTAATACAATAGCCTAAACAGTACCACGTTTATATAGTATAATCGCGGTAGAAAAGTTAGGGTAGATACCACTGCCACCAGCCAAGTCTAAATGTTAAAAGAGCGAAACAATGCTATAGGAGGTACAGATAAAAAGGCTAAGGATTAACCCCTTCCAGTACTCCATGTAAGACGGGGTGTACTGGATCTGTGGTTAAATTGACTAGTAAAGTTAATGGCAACTTCACCCTTTTCTGGGGGACAGTAGTCAGCCCCAGAAATGGAGTTGCTGGGAAGTCTAAAAGACAACCCTGTGTTACTGCACTGAAGGTGCTGTGTAACACACAAAAGAAGGGGGCTACTGAAGTGGTGTACTCCAGAGTCCACAATCACAAAAACAGATGAAACACACATGGCAAACATGTGTAAGAGTGGGGGAAAAGCTCACACTCTTACCAAGTGAAAGAAATAACTCCAGAAAATCCAGCAAAGCTGCTGGTAGACTCACTAGGTAAGGGAAATGAGCAATTGAAGGAGAATTCTCCCTAACAGAATGTATCTCACAAGCAGCTGCATACATCCGAAACAGAGATGCAACCCGTCTAGAATTGGAGAAGAGAATACAAATAGCTGAAACACAGCATAAAGCCAAACAATCGCAAAACTCAAATGGAGGCGCACATGGCAGAACACTCAGCACAAACACTTCTGCAAACCAAACAGACTTACTACTCCCATGGGGGCAAGGCTAACCGGTTACTGGTGGCAAGATTACGAAAGAATAAAACCCATAACCACATCACACAGCTACAGGATGAAGAGGGGAAATTATGGGGGGGGGGCAGTGATCAAATAAAGAAAAAGGGGGCCTACCACGCGACCCTACTAAAGAGGGAAGATCTAGACCCAACACTCCAAACAACCTATATAGGGAACGTAGATCTCCCACAACTCACTGAAGGGGAAAAAGAGGCCCTGGAGAGTCCTACCACAGTGAGGAGGTCTATGAAGCTGAAGCCGCAATGCCCCCCAATAAAACACCAGGGCCCGATGGATTTGGTAACGGATATTATAAGACCTTTAGAGCCCAGCTAATCCCCCACATGACGCTCCTATTTTACAAAATAAGGGAGCAAGGCATGGTAACAGAAGACATAGGTAGGTCTATTACGGTGCTAATACCCAAACCAGGAAAGGATAAAACGGAATGCGCCAATTACCGACCAATCTCCTTGCTAAATAGCAATGCAAAGATATACGCAAAAATCCTAGCAAGGAGACTGGCACCAATACTGCCAAGGATCATACATGAGGACCAGGCAGGGTTTATAATGAGCAGACACACACAAGATAATATTAGAAGGGCTATAGACCTAATAGATCTGGGCACGAGAACAGGACAGCAATTTGCGTTAGCAGCTATAGACGCGAGAAGAGCGTTTGATAGCCTAGACTGGGGTTTTCTAGAACGGGTGCTGGGGAAATTTGGAATAGGGCCTGCTTTTACACGTATGATACTGGCTAATTTCTAGTTGCCTTCTACAAGATTCATGGTGAATGGGAAGCTCACATATTAGAATCCAGAGGGGGACCTGCCGGGGCTGCCCATTGTCGCCTTTGATTTTTGAAATGGCAATGGAACCTTTTGCAGCCACAATTCGTCAGGACCCCGAAATTCAGGGGATAGAGACCAAGGGAGGGACACACAAAATCGCTGTATTTGCGGACGATGTACTTCTCTTTCTAAGAGATACAAAATTGACCCTACCGAAAGTGATGAACAAGTTTCAAGAATTTGCAGGGGTTTCGGGAATTACAGATGAATTTTAATAAATCGAAAGCCCTCAATATAACTGAGGACCAGAGCGAAATCTACACACTGTCCAGAGGCCATCCACTGCCCTGGGACGAACACAAATTAGAATATCGCGGGATAAAGTTAACAAAATCCTACAAAACATTATATAAGGCAAACATCCCTCCTCTCTGAAAGGCGCTCAGAGAAGATCTGAATAGATGGGATACACAAGAAATATCATGGTTTGAGAGGATAGCTGCGGTAAAGATGACAATTATCCCGCAACTATTGTATATCACTAGCTCCCTCCCAGTGAATATACCAGCCACAATGATTAAATCCCTACAAGATGAAATCATCAACTTTATTTGGCACAAAATGAAACCCCAAATCCAGAGATCGACACTTCTCTGTCCATTGTGGACTGGAGAACAGGGAATCCCGGACGTGAGAAGGTATATCCTAGCGATTCAGCTGGCTCCCATGCTACGATGGGCAAAGCCGGAAGAGCATAAAGGTTGGAGCAAAATAGAGCAGGATGTTACCTCTACCCCTCTACTCGCACTATAATCTATACAAAGATGGAATAGAACGGCAGGGGGTCCATTATTGAAGGCAACAGTAGATTCGCTGCAAAAATGGGACCTGGCATTGCGGTGGGGGAAAATCACCCCAGGACCGGGCCCACTCACCCCGATGTGTCATAATGCAGACTTCTCCCCGGGGATAAAGGTGGCCTTCTGGGAAGGATGGGAGGGACAGAGCATGCGGAAACTAAAGGATTTTTATCAGGATGGCAACCCACTCCTATTTGAGGATTTTAAGAGCAAATTTCACATAGGGGCGGGACAGAGGGATACATATGTTCAGATCAGACACTGGATTCCTCAGAGGGAGGTGAAGACAGCAGGCACACAAACTCCGATAGGATTGGAATTAACTATGAGTGAAGGGGTAACCACAAAGGGGATCTCAAGGATGTTGTTACGCTCACCTGGTATCCACGGGGGCGCCACACGATACTGGATGGACGTCTAAGCGCTATCCCGGACCCCTCTCTGCTTGGTTATGTGCCAGACGTTGGGTAGCGCCTATAACAGGAGAATGGAGGGTTAAGATACTGGTTCTGTGATGGGTGGACTCCCACTTCCCTCTGGTCCAAATCCCCTCCCTTTGAGTTATAGCTCACCTTAGGTTTTTGCGCGTTGAACTCTCCGTCCTCCGTCTCTGTGCTGGGGCGCGTGGTTGATGCGGGCGTTCCATGGACCTAGTTGCTTCACTGGTCTGTATGCACTTATGTCGGGACCAGACCGGCTGCGACTCCGACTCTGCTTGCTGTGTTCCAGGTGAGTTATTATGTCTTTTCAGTCTTTATTCTGTCTTTTTCTTTCCCTTCGTTTTCTCTGTCTTCTTGGCGTCTTTGCTCCACTA
Source organism: Ambystoma mexicanum (assembly GCF_040938575.1). NCBI lineage: Eukaryota > Metazoa > Chordata > Amphibia > Caudata > Ambystomatidae > Ambystoma > Ambystoma mexicanum. The sequence continues at coordinate 509,621,819 of NC_090927.1, read as the reverse complement.
TGCTGTTCTCTAACAATGTCTCTTTTTGTTTTCACACGGATGATGGTTGCAATTTCGTAGTTGCCGCGCCAGATGGCGAAGACCACGGTGAGTCGTTGAAGCGCGGAGCGCTGCACTGTTTATTAGTGTTAATTGCTAACTTGTGTTCTCTTCCCTTCTTTGTACAGGTTGCGGCGATGTTTCGCAGTGATAAGCGATCGAAGCGCTGCTTGCCCAGCTAAGTGCTTTGTTAATGCTATCCTTGTTCCTTCACCCTTGCAGGTTGCAGTGGAACCCGGAGATGGGTGAGGTAAGAGATGCACAGGGTGCTGCCAGGACTCGCTGTTTGCCCAGGTAAGAATTGTTATTAATGCTGTCCTTGTTTCTTTACCTTTGCAGGTTGCAGTGAAACCCAGAGATGGGCGAGGTAAGAGATGCACAGGGTGCTGCCGGGACTCGCTGTTTGCCCAGGTAAGAATTGTTATTAATGCTGTCCTTGTTTCTTTACCTTTGCAGTTTGCGGTGAAATCCGGAGTGTTCTTGCTCGCTAATGCTGTTCTTGTTCTTCCAGGTTAGAAATGGAATCCGGATCAAGGGCTTCAGGATTGGGCCGCCGGAGAAGCAGATGAGCAGGAGCTGGACACAGTGAGCGTTACGCTGCAGTAGTGCTAAATAACGTGAAGCGTGTTTTCCAGTTTGAGCGTGGCTTATATAGCCAGCCACACCTGAAGGCCCGACCACACCCAAAACACTAATCTGCATAGCTCAGTTCTAGGAACTGAGCTATGTAACAGGCCTCCATGTTGGATTAAGATCTAAAACTGGTATCACCTTATTCCTGATAATGAGCCTGGCGCCAAAGGCGCCAGGACTGACTCTATGTATGTTTCTGATGGAGTTTTAAGGCCCTTGGGGCCACTGTGAAGGGCTTTAGCCCCACTGCTGCCAGGGGGCTGTTATACCTGAGGGGGTCAGGGGCATGGATCATGACAGCACTCCCTCTAAGGCCCCCATCAAGGTATTTCCTCTGTCTGGCCCTGGTTTGGTCAGATGGTTCCGATGAAATCGTCTTACCAGGCATGGCGCATGGACCTGCTCGCTAGGCTCCCATGTCCTGTCCTGAGGGCCGTATCCCTTCCAGTCCACTAAGTAATATAAGTTGGACCTGGTGAGTTTAGAATCTAGGATGTCTTTGACTTCAAATTCGGGTCCTCCCTTAACCAGTACCGGATTTGGTGGTGTTTTGACCCGAGTTCCAGGCTGAACAGGTTTTAGGAGCGACACATGGAATACGGGATGGATCTGCATATTTGGTGGTAAAGCTAGTTTTACTGCCACAGGATTTATAATAGCCTTGATGGTATAGGGTCCTAGATATATGGGACGAAATGTTCGAGTTCCTCTTATGGGCACGTGCCAAGATGCTAACCAGACTTCATCTCTGACTTGGTAGTCTGGGGCTTTTCTTCGGTGTTGGTCAGAGAATCTTTTCTGCCTTTCTTTGGCTTGGATCAAGTGTTCTGCTGCCCTTTTGAAGGCTTGAGTGATGGTCGTATGTAAAGTCTTCACCGCTGGCATCTCCAAGGCCATGGGGGAATCTAATTCGGAAGTATGCGGATGCCTTCCATATACGATATAAAATGGACTCTGTCCAGTACTGGTGTGTAGCGAGTTGTTGTAGGCATATTCAGCTATCCAAAGCACATACTTCCAGCTTTCTTACACTTGATGTAACATGCACCGTAGGTATTGCTCTAATGTCTGATTCGTCCGCTCTGTTTGACCATCAGTTTGGGGATGGTGACTAGTGGATAGACGAATATCGATTTGGGCAATTGCACAACTCTTCCTCCAGAAGTTAGACACAAACTGACTACCTCAGTCAGAAAACAGGATCGAGGGGAAACCATGTAGTCGTACGATTTGCTCTAAACATATTTTTGCCAGACTGGATGCGTTTGGTAGAGCCTTAAGCGGAATGAAATGGGCCATTTTAGAGAATAGGTCAACAACCACTAGGATCGTATTGAACCCTTGACAGGGAGGCAGATCTGTGATGAAAACTGGGCCTCCTTACACGGTAGGCGGTAGAGACTTAACGTTACCAGTAATGGAATACCATTAACGTTAATTCCCCATCCAAATTATGACCTGGCTCACCGCTATTTGCGGCACCGCTAAGTACGGTGCCACTAATAGCGGCCAGTCCGCAGGCGCGCGACCCTCAAGTCCGTAATTTACGCCATGCCACTATTAGCACATCATCACAAGCCAGGTGGACGTGCCAATAGCGGCTTGGAAAAGCACCCAAAACCCCTTACCGCCATGGCGCTAATACCGCCATCGCGAACCACCCGTTAAGAGAACTGAGCAGTGTTCCCACCTGCCACAGGTGGACACAATCAGCACAGGTGGAGGCAATGGAGACTCAGGCAGCACAAAAGGAGCACACCACACCCCTTCCCACACCAAGATGGTTCCAATACTAGCAGCATTACATGGGCTGGAGGACATGATTGCAGTGCAGCAGCAGCAGGCAGCACAGAGGAGACGCAGGAGGAGGAGGAGGGCAAGATAGGCACAGCAAGCACCACCACGGCACCTAATCATACCACAGAGGCACCCACCAATCCCCAGGATCAGAGCCAATCCATTTAACCTAACCCCGGAGCAGATACACACCCTGTACCGTCTGGACCGGGATACCATAACCAGCATTGTAGACAGGATACACAACGACATTGTGAGCCTCATAGACATCCAAACTGCCATCCCCCCTCTACTCAAGGTGGTGACTGTGCTCCACTTCCTGGCCACAGGCACTTACCAGCATACGGTGGGGCAGATGCATGGCATCTCACAACCAGTATTCTCACCCACGCTGACCCAGGTACTCGATGCCCTCCTGAAGCATGCACCTGAACACATATTCATGCCACGGACTGCCCAGGAGCTTGCAAACACCAAAGTTGGCTTCTATGCACTGGCAGGCATCCCAAGTTGCATCGGGGCAAACAACTGTACCCATGTGGAATTGGTGGTCCCACATCACAATGAAGTAGTGTACCGAAACAGGAAGCAATTCCACTCCATCAATGTCCAAATGGTATGTGACGCCAACAAGATAATCACTCATTGCTGTGCCCGATTTCCTGGCTCAACCCATGATTCCATGGTCCTGCGGAACTCAACTATCCCACGCTACATGGAGCGACAAGCCGGACAACGTTCGTGGCCACTTGGTGAGTAGCAGGGCAAGCACATGGCAGTGTGATTGGGGGGGAGAGATACATACTCCGATTGGGTGTAGCTTGTTATCCGTTGGACAAATGCACATGCAGATGTACGCCAACATCCATCTGGGTAGGCCCAAAACATACCAGAGATGAATGGACATGCAAGTGTGAGCTACATAACATAGATGACAATCCAGGTCTAGAAAAATCAAACATCCATCCACATCCACATTGCACAACATTCCACACCTCAAAATACACAAATCTCATACATGCCACCAACATCATATTCCTACAAAATGAGCGCAGCACAACAGCAATAATGAATTGTGGCCTTGAATGCATGCAAAGGGATCACCCCTAGCCATAGCATTACACCACGCACTTATAGCACAACTCAATTGATACCTCTCAGCATGGCAACAGCAATGTTGGAATGGCAGTACACCAGCAGTGTGATACCAAATCTGCTTAGGACCAAGGAACCCCTAACACACGGCTTCAGCCAGGACATGTCCATTACTGTTGTAGGCATTGACGGGGCATGTGTACTTGCAGGGTCGCCCTTACCGTTGCACATTCCAGTCACACAGACAGTCTGCATGTATGCTGTTAATTGTGCATTTCAGTCACAATGCAAATTAGAAAAGCCGGAAATGAACTGGCCGCACTTGTGCTGAACAGTAACAGGTCCCCATTTGTCCCCCCATACAAGTGATGCTGTCTATCCCCTGAAGAGGTGGCTCCTTACCCCTGTACGGAACACACAGAACAGGCACGAAGAGGACTACAATCGTGCACATACCCGTACCCGTGTCGTGATTGAGCAGACATTTGGCCTTTTGAAGACACGGTTTAGGTGCATAAGCAGGTCGGGTGGCGCTCTCTTGTACGGCCATGAGAAAGTGGCCAAGATCACCATGGCATGTGTCATGCTGCCCAATATGTGTATCAGATGGAATGTGCCACTGCCCCTGACATTGAAATGGAAGCACCTGATGAGGATGATGATGGTGATGAGGTCGGAGGCGAAGGGGATCCTGGACATGCAAGAGGGGATGGTCAAGAGGGACGTGCTGTGAGACAACATCTGATCAACCAAATATTCTGAGTAACGTGTTTTTTTACTGTCACATGGATATGGGTATGAATGCACTGGTGTATGTTTGGAAGCACGCAATGGACCCTGTCGCCAATAAAGTACACAAACACAATGAAGATGTCCAAGCCTGTGTTTTGATCACACACCAGTGTATTAAGTAACGGAAAGATGAAAAAGTGCATGTCCCCAAACATCCCATCACCCTTCCACCCACCCCCCACAACAGACCCATAACACCCTTCCACCCACCCCCCACAACAGACCCATAACACCCTTCCACTCACCCCCCACAACAGACCCATAACACCCTTCCACCCACCCCCCACAACAGACCCATAACACCCTTTCCCCCACCCCCCACAACAGTTCCTCATGTGTCTGCCACTATGTTTGCGTCGGGCCATGCACGCAGAAGCTTTGCCATAAACTCCCTATTGGCCATTGTCTGCGCCAGCATTTGGAGGCTGGCTAGACATGCGCATGGTGGTGCGTGTGGAGCGGCGGAGGGGGGCTTGTCTGCGTTGAACCGGCGGATGACGACGTGGCTGACTGTCCTGGTGGTGTGAAGTGGTGGTCCATTGTGTCTGCTATTCGAGTGAGGACCTCCCTGAGTCTGCCTATCTCCTCACACAGCCTGTCTGTACAGGCCTCCATCCTCTCCGTGGAGTGCCTTGCCGTCTCCACAATCTCCTCCCTGAGATGGGCAGCCTCCTCCACATGCTGGCCAACCAGCACAGTTAGTTCCTGTTGATGCTGGCTGATGGTGGCCAGGTCGAGGGCAGTGCTGGGTGCTGGTGGAGTGGCTGCTGTGCCCTCAGATGCATCCATGTCAGCAGGTGAAGCCACCATGGGAGACATTGAGCCTAGAATGTTGTCCTCGCCAGTGGCATCAGACCCAGGTTTCTGGAGTGGTGATGGCTCGGGGGTCCCAGGGGGGGTTGGGGTGTGCATCTCCATTGTGACATCTGTTGTGTCCTCAACATCAGATAGTGGGGCAGTGGCTGCTGCCTCTCCTGCGGAGCTTGGCGCAGCTGATGGTGGGCCCTCCATGGCTGGGATTGGTGGTTGTGAGTTCACCGCCGGTGGTGGGACTGTAGTTAGTGTTGTGGCTACTTCTATCCTGGCAGTGGCACTCCTCCGATGCTTGACACTCATCATGTGGAACCTTCCCCCCTTGCCCCTTGATGTCGTGGGGGTGTCCTCAGAGTCCTGTGCCCTTGGTCTCTTACTTACAGGGGGTATCTGGGATGCATTTCCGGCATCCTCACCGTCTGTATGTGAGCTTAATCCTCGATGGAATAACGTTGTTCGTTTCTCTTCAAGCCACCCAGTTTCAACGACAAGTCTGTTAAAAGTGGCGATATATGTTAACAAATCTTGGCTGCCTTGGCGGAGGGACAGAAGTTCGTTATCCAGAGCTTGGCCCTGGGTGTGTCGAGCGAACAGCTTCTCCATCTCCTGTTGAAACCCCCCAAAATCCTGCAGGAGTGGGTCATCCTGGCTTACTAACGGTATGGACCAATCCGCGGCACTGCCACTCAGATATGATAGAACGAAGCCAACCCGCGACTGATTATTAGGAAAGGCTCCATGTTTGCAAAAGAAATGGAGGCGGCACTGGTTCATGAATACTGCATATCTTCTTGGGTCCCCCGTAAAACGTTCCGGTGGGGCCAAAGGAACTGCCCCAGAGAGGACCACCTGCACTGGATTGACGGATGTGGCTGAAACCGACAGAATACTTCCTGGCAACGAAGCCTGCCCAGCCTGTGTTTGGAGTAATTGTCTGGCTAATTCATCGGTGCGGTCCTTGGTGACAATCAACTCCCTCCTAAGGGCTTTGGTTTCTTGCCAGGCGGAGTTTACCTCGGGCCGCAATTCCCCCAGTAACTGAGGTAGTTGGTCAGTTTCTGATGTTTCCATGACCCTGAGGTGGATGTTCAATTGCGGCTTCGCGTTCTGTTACACTCACCTGGTATCCACGGGGGTGCCACACGATACTGGATGGACGTCTAAGCTCTTTCCCGGACCCCTCCCTACTTGGTTATGTGCCAGACGTTGGGTAGCGCATATAACAGGAGAATGGAGGGTTAAGATACTGGTTCTGTGATGGGTGGACTCCCACCTCCCTCTGGTCCAAATCCCCTCCCTTTGGGTTATAGCTCACCTTAGGTTTTTGTGCGTTGAACTCTCGGTCCTGCGTCTCTGTGCTGGGGCGCGTGGTTGATGCGGGCGTTCTGTGGACCTAGTTGCTTCACTGGTCCATATGCCCTTATGTCGGGTCCAGACCGGCTGTGACTCCGACTCTGCTTGCTGTGTTCCAGGTGAGTTATGTCTTTACAGTCTTTATTCTGTCTCTTTCTTTCCCTTTGTTTTCTCTGTCTTCTTGGCATCTTTGCTCCACTATGCTGTTCCCTAACAATGTCTCTTTTTGTTTTCACACGGATGGTTGCGATTTCGGAGTTGACGCGCCGGATGGTGAAGACCACAGTGAGTTGTTGAAGCGCGGAACGCTGCACTGTTTATTAGTGTTAATTGCTAACCTGTGTTCTCTTCCCTTCTTTGTACAGGTTGCGGCGATGTTTCGGAGTGATGAGAGATCGAAGCGCTGCTTGCCCAGGTCAGTGCTTTGTTAATGCTGTCCTTGTTCCTTCACCCTTGCAGGTTGCGATGAAACCCGAAGATGGGTGAGGTAAGAGATGCGCAGGGTGCTGCCAGGACTCACTGCTTGCCCAGGTAAGAATTGTTATTAATGCTGTCCTTGTTTCTTTACCTTTGCAGGTTGCGGTGAAATCTGGAGATGGGCGAGGTAAGCGAAGCGCAGGATGGTTTCAGGACCGGTTACTCACAGGTAAGTGTTCTTGCTCGCTAATGCTGTTCTTGTTCTTCCAGGTTAGAAATGGAATCCGGATTCAGGACCAGGCCGCCGGAGAAGCAGATGAGCAGGAGCTGGACACAGTGAGCGTTACACTGCAGGAGTGCAGAATAACACGAATCGTGTATTCCAGTTTGGGCGTGGCTTATATAGCCAGCCAGTCAGGGACAATAAGGGGGATGGCATTGGTTACGTTTCTATGTACTTTATGCAGAATACATCAATAATGCAGTTGTGGCCATTGGGACTTCATTGTTGGGGATGCAGGTGATGTGTCAGTTCAGTGCCTCACCCATGCATGGTTGTGTTTGGCACTTGTCTCTGGCGATGTGTGCATGTGTGTGTGTTTGGGTCTGACACTGTCATGGGCAGGGATAGTGGATGTGTGGATGTTTGTGTAACGCTCACCTGACTCCCACGGGGGTGCTGGCCTGGTTCGCGCTGCTGTGACCTCGTCTAAGGTGATGCGCAGGGTTCGGAAGACGGACTGGACCGGGCCCCAGATCTGGCTTGTCTGACTCGCAGAAGTATCCTTTTGTAGGTGAGAATAGGGGGTTAACTGTCTGCGGGGTAATGCAATCGCCTCCCACTTACCCCTCTCACCCTCCTCAAAACCCTTCTGTGCTTCCCCGTAGCGTCTCACCTTAGGGTCTGGAAGGACAAGCTCTCCATCCTGCTTCTGATGCAGGGGCGCGTTGGTATCCAGTTACGTCACTGGATTTTCGGATGGGTGAGAACCAAACTTGCTTGGCTTCCAGGTAAGTTTTTCTATAAGTGGTTCCCCTTGTGTCCATGCATTAATGTTCTAATGCTAGTGTCTTTTTCCCCATAGGGGCCGGGGTACGGAATGCCGGGGAACAGGCACCGACCTGAGGTGAGTGGTGAAATCCTTGTGGAAATCAGGTAAGTCTTTAATGAGTGTTTTGGTAATGTCTTTTCATTCACTCATTAACGCTGATGTCTTTTTCCCCTTAGGGGCCGGGGTCCGAAAATGCCTAGATGCGGCGCGGACCCAAAATGAAAAGGGAATGACCCAACAGGTAAGTCTTGACATGGAGTTTTAGCTTCCCTTTTCCCTTCTTTCTCTCACCTTTGTTCTTGCCTTTTTCTCCCTAGGTGCGGGGGCGCGACTGCGTATCCGGATGGTCGCTGCTGAACATGGAGGCGCCCTGTAAAGATGAGTAGAATGCGGCGCTGCAGCGATCGATGCGATGTGCTTTTAAAAATAAATGTATTCCTTTTCAGGATTGTCGGCGAAATGTCTCTGGGATGAAGATTTAGCAGGTGAGGCCTTTTCCTTCTTCTGTTCTCTTGTTCCCTTCCTTTGCAGGTGATTCAGGATGCTGGCAGGTGTGGCAGAAGTCAAGATGCAGGAGCAGACACGGTGAGCGTCCAGCTGCTAGATGCAGAACAACGCGAAGCACGTGTGACTGATCGGGTGCGGTTTAAATAGCCTTGGAAGAAGTTCCTAGAATGTGTCCTTCCTCCAATCAGGTATGTATCCTTCCCCGACCACGCCCGGGTGGTAAATGAGTCCCACAGGTAAAGTAGTTCCTTTCAGGCCTCAAGGAGGCCGGGGTTCTGCAGCATGGTCTGCATCAGGTAAGTGCACCCAAACACTTTCATAATGAGCCTGGCGCCTATGGCGCCAGGACTGGCGTTTTCTATGAGCCTGGCACCATAGGCGCCAAGACGCTGTCCAAAGGGCCCCTATAAGGGGTTGCTGGGACCTTCCCCGGGGACTTGATGTCCGCTTTCGGGGACGCAGGGCCTGAGCCGGCTCCCCGGGAGCGGGCATCGTGACAGCACTCCCCCCCAAAGCCCCTGCCAAGGTTGTTCCCTCCGGGGGTTTTGGTTTGTTTGGGAAGAGTCGGTGGAATTTCCTGACGAATCGAGGTGCATGCACATGGTCACTGGGTTCCCACGACCTCTCCTGAGGTCCGTACCCCTTCCAATCAATTAGGTAGAAAAGCTTTGACCTAAACATTTTTGAATCTAAAATGTTCTTCACTTCGAATTCGGGTTCCCCATCTATTTGAATAGGTTCTGGAGGTTTGAGTAGTCGGGTTCCGGGGACCACTGGTTTCAGAAGTGACACATGAAAAACAGGGTGAATTTGCATATTAGCTGGTAAATCAAGTTTAACCGCTACTGGGTTAATTATTGCCGTAATAGAATAAGGTCCCAGATATTTTGGGTTAAAAGTTCGAGGCCCTTTGAGCGGTAAATGTCTGGTAGCTAACCACACTTGATCCCCAATCTGATACGGAGGTGCTTCACTCCGATGTAGGTCAGCATTCTCCTTGTATTTTCTCTTGGCTTGTTGTAAATGCGTGGTTGCCTCTTTGAAGGCTCGGGTAATGGTAGAATGCAGATGTTCTACTGCGGGCACTCCGAGGTTCTGAGGTGAGTCGAGGTTTGAGGTTCGAGGGTGATGTCCAAACAAGGTATAAAAAGGACTATGGCCAGTTCCAGAGTGTACCGAATTATTATATGCGTATTCGGCTATCCAAAGAATGTCTTTCCAGTTGCTTTCAGATTGCTGTAACATACACCGTAAGTACTGCTCAAGGGTCTGATTTGTCCTCTCGGTCTGACCATCGGTCTGAGGGTGGTGACTGGTCGATAATCTTACGTCGATTTGTGCCATTTGACAACATTTGCACCAGAAGTGGGAAATGAATTGGCTTCCCCGGTCAGAGATTAGTATAGATGGGAATCCATGTAGCCGAACAATATTTTCGAGGAATTCTTTGGCTAGGACAGAAGCTGAAGGTAAACCTTTCAAAGGAATGAAGTGGGCCATTTTGGAAAACAAATCCACAATTACCAGAATGGTATTGTATCCTGAACAAGGAGGCAAGTCCGTAATAAAATCCATTGATAGGGTGTGCCAGGGTGCTGGCGGTATGTCTAGAGGTTGAAGGAGACCGGCTGGTCTTTTCTTTTGACCTTTATTTTGGGCGCAAACACCACAGGACATCACAAAAGATTTAACATCTTTTCGCCAAGAGGGCCACCAGAATTGTCATTTCACCTTTTCCATTGTCTTGGCAATACCGGGGTGTCCCTCTATTAATGTATCATGATAACCTGAAATAACTAGTTTGTGTAAATCCTTGTGCGGCAGGAATAAGCGTCCTTGGTAATAAGGTAAACCATTATCTATGGTAAAGTCTGATCCCTTTTGTATCCAATCCTGTAGGACTGTAGGGTCCAGGAGTTGTTTCACTCTGACTTGAATGTCTTCAAGCGTCTGTAACGAAGTCATGCCTAGAATTCTCTGTTCGGGAATTATTGGTACTGGTTCTGAGTTTGTATCAGATTCTCCCATTCCAATTCAGGATAAGGCGTCTGCTTTGCCGTTCTTGCAGCCAGGTCGATAGGTAATCACGAAATCAAATTCAGCGAAAAACAAAGCCCATTGGAGCTGCCGTGATGACTGAGCCTTGGCGGTTTTCAAATACTGTAAATTCCGGTGATCAGTGATCACCGTGATGGTATGTCGAGCGCCAAGCAGGTAATGCCGCCAAGCTTTAAAAGCGGACTTTATGGCTAACAGTTCTTTGTCAGTGATTGCGTAATTAATCTCTGGTGCCGAGAATTTTCTGGACCAAAATGCTACGGGATGCAGTTGGTTGGTTTCAGGATCTCTTTGAGACAGAACTGCTCCCATGGCTAGGCTGGATGCGTCAGTTTCGACGACATACAGGAGATCTGGACGTGGGTGTTTCAATATAAGTGCGGAGGTAAACTTAGCTTTTAAAACCTGGAAGGCCTGCTCGGCTTCTTCAGACCATTCAAAACGTTTATTTTTCCTCAAGAGTACAGTAATGGGTTGTACTATGCGTGAAAATTCCGGGATAAACCTGCGATAGAAATTGGCAAAGCCGAGCATGCTTTGAACCCCTTTTACAGAGCTAGGTGATGGCCATTTGAGGATGGCATCCACTTTTCTTGAGTCCATTCGGACTCCTTTGGGTGTCAGGATGAAACCGAGAAACTCAACTTCTGTGGTATGGAAAACGCATTTCTCCAGTTTAGCAAATAGTTTGTGTTGGCGCAGTTTTTCCAGAACTGCCCTAACGTGTTTTCTGTGATCAGATTCCGAAGAGGAGTACACTAGAATGTCATCGATATAGACGACAACACAAACATTGATGAGTTCCCGAAGGACATCATTCATGAAGAATTGGAAGGCAGCAGGCGCATTGCACAACCCGAAAGGCATTACCTGGTATTCGAATAATCCATATTTTGTACGGAAGGCTGTTTTCCATTCGTCGCCTTCTTTTACTCGCACCAGATGATATGCCCCCCGGGGATCTAACTTGGTGTATATGCAAGCGTCCTTCACCTGGTCAAGGAGTTCAGGAATCAGAGGCAGAGGATAACGGTTTTTAACCGTTATCTGGTTCAATGCGCGGTAATCGATACAAGTTCTAAGGTCGCCTTCTTTTTTAGGCACGAAGAACAAAGCCGAGGATGCCGGGGACTTTGACAGGCGAATAAAACCATTGGCGAGGTATTGATCCAAATATTGTCTCAAATGCAGGTTCTCAGGTTCGGTAAGGGCATAAATCCTGCTACAAGGGGGTTGTGCACCGGGCACCAGATCGATTTGGCAATCGTACCATCGGTGAGGAGGTAACGTGTTGGCCTGTTCCTTTTGGAAGACGTCCTGAAAGTCCTGGTATTCCGGAGGTAATTGCATGGAGGCAGAGGTTACAGATGCTAGATTAATCTTCAGGTTTTCTGGGTAGCATGTTTGTGCACAGTCCGGGAAGGTTATTCTCTTAGCTCGCCAATCAATTCGAGGATTATGTGTCTCTAACCAAGGAATTCCAAGAATAACCTGAAACTGTGGAGCCTTGATTACATCAAACACAACTGCCTCCCGATGGCCGTCAGGACCAATAAGAGTCACCCCAGTAGTGGAATGTGTTACCAGTCCAGAGGCAATTTCAGTTCCATCGACTGTGGTGATGACATCTTTGCTGGTTTTAGGATGGAGAGGGAGGTTAATCCTAGAGGCCAATTCACGATCCACATAGTTTCCAATAGCCCCACTATCGATGTATGCCTTTATTGCATGCAACCGCTTAGGCTTTTCTGGATCTACGAGAACCATTGGCACAATGAATTGCGAGGTCTGAGAGTTAGTTTTCAAGCTCGGCAAGCGGACCCCTACGCTTGTCGGGCTGAGTCGTTTCCCGAAACAGAGTCTTCATGGTTTTTATCAGCGGCTCCTACCGCTTTTCGGGGCGGTTTTGCCGGGCAATCTCGTAGAAAGTGTCCAGAGTTCCCACAATAAAGACATAATTTTAACTGCCGCCTCCTTTCACGTTCCTTTTGAGTTAACGGTTCTTTAACCCCTCCAATTTGCATAGGCTCAGAGACATCAACTCCCTTGGGGTTAGCATGGGTCTTGACCAACACCCGGGTCTCAAACCTGGACCGATCTGTTTTTCTGTTTTGAAGTCTGTGATCCAATTGGACCACTAAGTCTATATATTCTGTGTATTCTTGGGGCGGATTTACAACTTGGGCCAAGACATCTTTAAGTTCTCCGCGTAGACCTCGATAAAATAATGTGACTCTTTTATCCTCTGGCCACCCCGTTTCCACAATTAGTCTATTAAAGGTTGCAATATAGGATAGGAGGTCCTGATTGCCCTGTCGCAGGGATAGAAGTTCGTCATCCAGAGCCTGCCCCTGAGAGTGTCGAGCAAATAACCTTTCCATGCTTGCTTGAAATCCTTGAAAATCACGGAGAATCGGGTCATCTTGAGTAACCAGTGGAACTGACCAATCGGCAGCGCAGCCGCTGAGATATGACAATACAAAGGCTACTTTGGTCTGATCATTAGGGAAGGCCCCAGGTCTACATAGGAAGTGCAAACGACACTGATTCATGAATACGGCGAATCGTTTGGGGTCGCCAGCAAAGCGTTCAGGTGGGGCCAGCGGCATGTTTCCAGGTAGATTAATCTGCACAGGGTTACTGGGAACCACAGGAGCGGGGTTCCCTCCGGAACAGGGTAGAGGAGTTTGTCTAGCTTGACCTTGCAAAAGCTGTCTGGCCAGGTCATCAGTTCTTTCCTTTGATATTATTAATTCCCTCTTGAGGGCATTAGTCTCTTGACGAGCGGCATGTACTTCGGCCCGTAATTCCCCCAGTAATTGGGCCAACTGATCAGTCTCAGAAGTTTCCATAGCGCCTGGGTGGGAATTTGTAGGAAGGCTTCGCGTTCTGTAACGCTCACCTGACTCCCACGGGGGCGCTGGCCTGGTTCGCGCTGCTGTGACCTCGTCTAAGGTGATGCGCAGGGTTCGGAAGACGGACTGGACCGGGCCCCAGATCTGGCTTGTCTGACTCGCAGATGTATCCTTCTGTAGGTGAGAATAGGGGGGTAACTGTCTGCGGGGTAATGCAATCGGTCTCCCACTTACCCCTCTCACCCTCCTCAAAACCCTTCTGTGCTTCCCCGTAGCGTCTCACCTTAGGGTCTGGAAGGACGAGCTCTCCATCCTGCTTCTGATGCAGGGGCGCGTTGGTATCCAGTTACGTCACTGGATTTTCGGATGGGTGAGAACCAAACTTGCTTGGCTTCCAGGTAAGTTTTTCTATAAGTGGTTCCCCTTGTGTCCATGCATTAATGTTCTAATGCTAGTGTCTTTTTCCCCATAGGGGCCGGGGTACGGAATGCCGGGGAACAGGCACCGACCCGAGGTGAGCGGTGAAATCCTTGTGGAAATCAGGTAAGTCTTTAATGAGTGTTTTGGTAATGTCTTTTCATTCACTCATTAACGCTGATGTCTTTTTCCCCTTAGGGGCCAGGGTCCGAAAATGCCTAGATGCGGCGCGGACCCAAAATGAAAAGGGAATGACCCAACAGGTAAGTCTTGACATGGAGTTTTAGCTTCCCTTTTCCCTTCTTTCTCTCACCTTTGTTCTTGCCTTTTTCTCCCTAGGCGCGGGGGCGTGACTGCGTATCCGGATGGTCGCTGCTGAACATGGAGGCGCCCTGTAAAGGTGAGTAGAATGCGGCGCTGCAGCGATCGATGCGATGTGCTTTTAAAAATAAATGTCTTCCTTTTCAGGATTGTCGGTGAAATGTCTCTGGGATGCAGATTTAGCAGGTGAGGCCTTTTCCTTCTTCTGTTCTCTTGTTCCCTTCCTTTGCAGGTGATTCAGGATGCTGGCAGGTGTGGCAGAAGTCAAGATGCAGGAGCAGACACGGTGAGCGTCCAGCTGCTAGATGCAGAACAACGCGAAGCACGTGTGACTGATCGGGTGTGGTTTAAATAGCCTTGGAAGAAGTTCCTAGAATGTGTCCTTCCTCCAATCAGGTATGTATCCTTCCCCGACCACGCCCGGGTGGTAAATGAGTCCCACAGGTAAAGTAGTTCCTTTCAGGCCTCAAGGAGGCCGGGGTTCTGCAGCATGGTCTGCATCAGGTAAGTGCACCCAAACACTTTCATAATGAGGCTGGCGCCTATGACGCCAGGACTGGCCTTTTCTATGAGCCTGGCGCCATAGGCGCCAGGACGCTGTCCAAAGGGCCCCTATAAGGGGTTGCTGGGACCTTCCCCGGGGACTTGATGTCCGCTTTCGGGGACGCAGGGCCTGAGCCGGCTCCCCGGGAGCGGGCATCGTGACAGTTTGTCCATCCATGAGATGATTCTGGGCTCACATTTGGGGGGACCAGTACATTCACATAGCATCCTGTCATGTGTACACTCACCTCCATCTGAAGTGGTTGCCACGCCATGCTCCATAGTGCCGACTCCCTCAATGCATTTCACTCCGATTAGGTTCGCACAGGTCTCCTCCCATTCCTTTAGTTTGATGGGTGAACCGGATCCACCTGCAGTGGCTATTCTGTGGTTTTCGGCAAGGATGCTCCTCACCCGCAGTCTGAGGTCGTCCCACCTTTTCCTGCACTCACGCACATGGCGGGTGGTGGTGCCCACTGCACTGACTTTCACCGCAACTTCATCCCAGATGGCCTTTTTTTTATAAGTGTCTCCCGCCGCATGTCATTGGCAAAGACAATGGCGGCATTGTCAGCCAGGGTCTGGGTCAGCATGATCAGCTCCTCTAATGTAAATTTTTCTTTGCGCTGCCTGTCAGTGCTTTTTTCAAATGCCTTGGGCATGTTGAGGGTGTCCCTGATGATTTGCAACTGCAACCTACTCCAAAAAGGTCCAGGGGGCAGAGGATGGCAATGGATTGTGTTTTTAAAGATGGCCGCCGTGCTCTTTCCCGTTCCTGTGCGATGACGCTATTTCTGGTTCCGCAATTTAACGGTCACCGCTAATAGCGGTGACCGCTATTTGCATGCAGCGTGAGGGCGGAGGTGCTATCTGCACTTTCGTCAAGGGCGGTAAGTGACTTTTTGGGTTCTTTAGCGGCATGGCGGTAGGGTCATTACAGGCATGGCGCTATGCTCGTGTCCGCGTACTCGTAATGGTACGCTATTAGCGCCCTCTTGCGAGGGCGGACACGTTAAGAGCGCCATGCCGGTAATTGGAGGTTTTTACCGCACAACGTGTAATGAGGCCCAGTGTGTGCCAAGGTGGAGGTGGAATTTCCAGGAGTTGAAGAAGGCCCGCAGGTCTTTGTTTCTGGGATTTATGCTGTGCACAAATGCCACATAACAGAATAAACTGCGTAATGTCCTTTCGCCAGGTCGGCCACCAATAATTTCTTTTCACCTTGGCTAGGGTCTTAGCAATTCCTGGATGTACTTCTATCAGGGGGGTCGTGATAACCAGAAATGAGTTGTTCTTGTAGCGTCTTATTTGGTAGATATAAACGCCCACTGAAATATGGGAGTTGGTTCTTTGTTGTATGATGTTCACCTTGAGTGGTCCAGTCTTGTAGAGCCTCTGTGTTCATTAGGAGCTGAATTTCCTTTTGGAGTTTGTGCAGAGATAACGTTGTTGTAAGCCCTAGCAGTTTGTCACCTGGAATAATGGCTACCGGGTCTGGGGTTGAATATGCGTTCTCATCAATACCCATGCGGGATAGGGCATCGGCTTTTCCGTTCTGGACTCCAGGTCGGTACGTGATTAGGTAATCATATTCTGCGAAGAATAAGGCCCATCGGAGTTGACGGGATGATTGAGCCTTTGCCGTCTTCAGGTATTGTAGGTTGCGATGGTCGGTGATTACTGTGACGGTATGTCTGGCGCCTAGGAGGTAATGCAATAAGCCTTAAAGGCTGTCTTGATCGCTAGGAGTTCCTTGTCTGTTATTGCATAGTTAAGTTCAGGTGTAGAAAATGTACGCGACCAAAAGGCCAAGGGATGTAACTGGCCAGTTTCGGGATCCCTTTGGGAAAAAACAGCCCCCATTGCCATGCTGGAGGCATCTGTTTCCACTACATATGGGAGATCTGGGCGGGAGTGTCCTTTTCTCGAAAAAAACTTTTCTTGGGTTCCTGGAAGGCCTTTTGCCTTCCTATTGCGCCTATTCTGTCCATTGGAAATGTTTGTTGTTTTTTTGTAATAAAGAAGTGATCGTGTGCAAAATCTGGGAGAAACCCGGGATGAATCGGCAATAAAAGTTTGCAAAGCAGAGCATACTTTGGACACCTTTGACTCAAGACGGTGATGGCCAGTTATGGATGGCATCTACTTTGTGCATATCCATCCGGAAGCCTCTGGGAGTGAGGACAAAACCAAGGAACTCGACTTTGGTGACATAGAAGGAGCATTTTTCAAGTTTGGCGTATAGCTGGTGCTGTCTGAACTTTGCAAGGACGGAGCGAACGTGCCTGACATGGTCCTGTTTAGAAGATGAGTACACCAAGATGTTGTCGATGTAAACTAAGGCACATACGTCGATCAATTCCCATAGTACGTCATTCATGAGGTACAGGAAAGCGGCGGGAGCATTGCAAAGCCCAAAGGGCATCACCTGATATTCGTACGGCCCATACTTAGTACGAAAGGCGGTCTTCCATTCGTCTCCTTTCTTTACGCGCACGAGATGGTATGCCCCCCTGAGGTCCAATTTGTTGTAAATTTGGGCATCCTTGACTTGGTCCAGCTGTTCTGGGATAAGGGGTAGAGGATAACGGTTTATAACTGTTATCTGGATTAGTGTGCGGTAGTCGATGCACGTTCTCAAGCCCCCCTCCTTCTTGGGTACGAAGAATAGGGGCGAGGCTGCCGGGGATTTGGATGGGCGGATAAAACCGTTTGCCAGGTATTGGTCCAGATATGATTTCAAATGGAGATTTTCAGGTTTGGTGAGGGCGTAAATTCAACTACATGGGATTTGTACACCAGGTACGAGGTCAATCTGACAGTCATATGGCCTGTGAGGGGGTAAGGTATGTTCTTTTTGGAAAATGTCTTGGAAATCGTGGTATTCGCTTGGGAGTGTACTTGTGACACCTAGTGCCAACGCCTCTTTATCTTGGACAGGTGTCTTTGGGTCAGACAATGTCATTTCCACTTGGTAGCATGCATGAGCACACTCATTGGAGAAGGCCAATTATTTGCTCGCCAGTCGATGTTAGGATTGTGAGCCACCAACCATGGCATCCCTAGAATCTCCCGGAACTGAGGGGCCTTAATAAGGTCGAAGACAAAGGCTTCCCGATGTCCGTCTTGGCACAGAAGGGTCAATTCTGCTGTTCGGTGAGTTACAGGACCAGAAGCTATCTCTGTGTCGTCGACAGTGGTGACCTCTCAGTTGTCATTTTCTGACAGAAGGGAATCCCCATCCTTGTTGCCAGGCCTTGGTCTATGTAGTTACCAACGGCTCCGCTGTCTATGTATGCCTTCACAGCATGCATCCGCGATGGTTTTTGGTGACTGATCAAGATCACAGGCAAGGCAAGGTGTAAAGTCTGTGGCTCTTTTCCTTCGCTCGACAAACAAACCTCTACGCTTGCCGGGCCTGGAAGTTTTCAGACTCTTGTTCTCCTCCTTATTTCTCTGTAGCTCCAACTGTTCTCCTAGGGGGCTTTACTGGACATTCTCTGAGGAAGTGACCTGATTTCCCACAGTACAGGCATAATTGCTGTTGTCTCCTTTTGTTTCTTTCGGCCTTGGTTAATGGGCTCCATACACCCCCAATTTGCATGGGTTCTGAAGTGTTTTCTGTTGAACGCAGAATATTCTCCTTTGAGCGTGCGTACACAGTCTGATTATCCGTTCTGGCTTGATCTGTCCTTCGATCTTGCAGCCTGTGGTCTAGATGCACCACTAGGTAGATGAGCTCTGCACAATCTTTTGGCGGGTTTACCACCTGGGCTAAGACGTCTTTCAATTCCCCCCGTAATCCTCGATGGAATAACGTTGTTCGTTTCTCTTCAAGCCACCCAGTTTCAACGACAAGTCTGTTAAAAGTGGCGATATATGTTAACAAATCTTGGCTGCCTTGGCGGAGGGACAGAAGTTCGTTATCCAGAGCTTGGCCCTGGGTGTGTCGAGCGAACAGCTTCTCCATCTCCTGTTGAAACCCACCAAAATCCTGCAGGAGTGGGTCATCGTGGCTTACTAACGGTATGGACCAATCCGCGGCACTGCCACTCAGATATGATAGAACGAAGGCAACCCGCGACTGATTATTAGGAAAGGCTCCGTGTCTGCAAAGGAAATGGAGGCGGCACTGGTTCATGAACACTGCATATCTTCTTGGGTCCCCCGTAAAACGTTCCGGTGGGGCCAAAGGAACTGCCCCAGAGAGGACCACCTGCACTGGATTGACGGATGTGGCTGAAACCGACAGAATACTTCCTGGCAACGAAGCCTGCCCAGCCTGTGTTTGGAGTAATTGTCTGGCTAATTCATCGGTGCGGTCCTTGGTGACAATCAACTCCCCACAAAAGTGATGGGTGGAAGGTTTCGAATTAATCTAAACCACTGGCAATTGCTCTGGGCAAGCCTTCCACACCACCGTTTTTTAGCCCGTCTGCGCCATTGCAAAAGGGGACCAGCCATGTGCAAATCAGTCAGCAGCTGCCGCCACCGAAGGTAGCAGCCCAGCCCGAACTGCTAGGCCAGGTCCCCTCAGCACAGAAAACCAAGCAACCCCAGACATATTTTAGCCTTGTTGGACCTCCTCAGTGAGGTGCAGCCTGGTTCCCTGTGGCGCAGCGAGCAAGGGACCCACGTCTGGGCATACCCTCTCTCACAAGGAGAAACAAACTGACCACAAAAGTGATGGGTGGAAGGTTTCGAATTAATCTAAACCACTGGCAATTGCTCTGGGCAACCTTCCACACCACCGTTATTTAGCCCGTCTGCGCCATTGCAAAAGGGGACCAGCCATGTGCAAATCAGTCAGCAGCTGCCGCCACCGAAGGTAGCAGCCCAGCCCGAACTGCTAGGCCAGGTCCCCTCTGCACAGAAAACCAAGCAACCCCAGACATGTTTCGGCCTTGTTGGACCTCCTCAGTGAGGTGCAGCCTGGTTCCCTGTGGCGCAGCGAGCAAGGGACCCACGTCTGGGCATACCCTCTCTCACAAGGAGAAACAAACTGACCACAAAAGTGATGGGTGGAAGGTTTCGAATTAATCTAAACCACTGGCAATTGCTCTGGGCAACCTTCCACACCACCGTTTTTTAGCCCGTCTGCGCCATTGCAAAAGGGGACCAGCCATGTGCAAATCAGTCAGCAGCTGCCGCCACCGAAGGTAGCAGCCCAGCCCGAACTGCTAGGCCAGGTCTCCTCTGCACAGAAAACCAAGCAACCCCAGACATGTTTCGGCCTTGTTGGACCTCCTCAGTGAGGTGCAGCCTGGTTCCCTGTGGTGCAGCGAGCAAGGGACCCACGTCTGGGCATACCCTCTCTCACAAAGAGAAACAAACTGACCACAAAAGTGATGGGTGGAAGGTTTCGGATTAATCTAAACCACTGGCAATTGCTCTGGGCAACCTTCCACACCACCGTTTTTTAGCCCGTCTGCGCCATTGCAAAAGGGGACCAGCCATGTACAAATCAGTCAGCAGCTGCCGCCACCGAAGGTAGCAGCCCAGCCCGAACTGCTAGGCCAGGTCCCCTCTGCACAGAAAACCAAGCAACCCCAGACATGTTTCGGCCTTGTTGGACCTCCTCAGTGAGGTGCAGCCTGGTTCCCTGTGGCGCAGCAAGCATTAGGGATGTGGCCTAGCAGTTCGGGCTGGACTGCCCCTTTTGGGGTGGGGCCAAGCCTGATTTGCATATGGTCTTTCCCCTTCTGTAATGGCTTGGCAGGTCTGGAGGGTTGCCCAGAGCATTGCCAGTGGTTAAGATTAATTCTAAACCTTCCAGCCATCACCTCTTTGTTTTTGCTTTGTCACCCCGAGTGGGACGGGTATGCCCAGACGTGGGTCCCGTGCCTGCTGGGCCTAGAGACCCAAGCTACTCCTCACTGATGAGCCCCAACAAGGGTGAAACATGTTTGGGGATGCTTGTGGTCTCGTGCATTAGGGATGTGGCCTAGCAGTTCGGCCTGGACTGCCCCTTTTGGGGTGGGGCCAAGCCTGATTTGCATATGGTCTTTCCCCTTCTGTAATGGCTTGGCAGGTGAAGAACAGTGGTCTGGAGGGTTGCCCAGAGCATTGCCAGTGGTTAAGATTAATTCTAAACCTTCCAGCCATCACCTCTTTGTTTTTGCTTTGACAATCAACTCCCTCCTAAGGGCTTTGGTTTCTTGCCAGGCAGAGTTTACCTCGGGCCGCAATTCCCCCAGTAACTGAGGTAGTTGGTCAGTTTCCGATGTTTCCATGACCCCGAGGTGGATGTTCAATTGCGGCTTTGCGTTCTGTTACACTCACCTGGTATCCACGGGGGTGCCACACGATACTGGATGGACGTCTAAGCTCCATCCCGGACCCCTCCCTACTTGGTTATATGCCAGACGTTGGGTAGCGCCTATAACAGGAGAATGGAGGGTTAAGATACTGGTTCTGTGATGGGTGGACTCCCACCTCCCTCTGGTCCAAATCCCCTCCCTTGGGGTTATAGCTCACCTTAGGTTTTTGTGCGTTGAACTCTCTGTCCTGCGTCTCTGTGCTGGGGCACGTGGTTGATGCGGGCATTCCATGGGCCTAGTTGCCTCACTGGTCCATAAGCCCTTATGTCGGGTCTAGACCGGCTGTGACTCCGACTCTGCTTGCTGTGTTCCAGGTGAGTTATGTCTTTTCAGTCTTTATTCTGTCTCTTTCTTTCCCTTTGTTTTCTCTGTCTTCTTGGCATCTTTGCTCCACTATGCTGTTCCCTAACAATGTCCCTTTTTGTTTTCACACGGATGGTTGCGACTTCGGAGTTGACGCGCCGGATGGTGAAGACCACAGTGAGTTGTTGAAGCGCGGAACCCTGCACTGTTTATTAGTGTTAATTGCTAACCTGTGTTCTCTTCCCTTCTTTGTACAGGTTGCGGCGATGTTTCGGAGTGATGAGCGATCGAAGCGCTGCTTGCCCAGGTCAGTGCTTTGTTAATGCTGTCCTTGTTCCTTCACCCTTGCAGGTTGCGATGAAACCCGGAGATGGGTGAGGTAAGAGATGCGCAGGGTGCTGCCAGGACACGCTGCTTGCCCAGGTAAGAATTGTTATTAATGCTGTCCTTGTTTCTTTACCTTTGCAGGTTGCGGTGAAATCTGGAGATGGGCGAGGTAAGCGAAGCGCAGGATGGTTTCAGGACCGGTTACTCACAGGTAAGTGTTCTTGCTCGCTAATGCTGTTCTTGTTCTTCCAGGTTAGAAATGGAATCCGGATTCAGGACCAGGCCGCCGGAGAAGCAGATGAGCAGGAGCTGGACACAGTGAGCGTTACGCTGCAGGAGTGCAGAATAACGCGAATCGTGTATTCCAGTTTGGGCGTGGCTTATATAGCCAGCCACACCTGAAGGCCCGACAACACCCAAAACACTAGTCTGCATAGCTCAGTTCTAGGCCTCCATGTTGGATTAGGTTCTAAAACTGCTATCACCTTAATCCTGATAATGAGCCTGAAGCCAAAGGCGCCAGGACTGACTCCATGTAGGTTTCTGATGGAGTTTTAAGGCTCTTGTGGCCACTGTGAAGGGCTTTAGCCCCGCTGCTGCCAGAGGGGTTGTTATACCTGAGGGGGTCAGGGGCATGGATCGTGACAGATGTATAGACTGCTGGAAAGTACGCAGTACACAAGTGATCTAACCTATATGACCAAATGGGCTACAGAGCTAGGGGCCGATATCACGGAGGAGGAATGGTGTCAGATCTGGCGGAGAGCCCAAAAATCCTCTAAATGCACTGCTACAAAAGAATAAAAGAAAAAATATGTTACAGATGGTATCTAACTCCCCAGAGGTTGAACGCAATGAATAAAGATTACTCGCCCCCAAGCTGGCGGCAATGTGGGGAAATGGGAACCCTGGGTCACATGTGGCGGACATGCCCCAAAGCCAAGATTTACTGGAAAGAAGTATTAGCTCAGATTAAGAAGATTACAGGGACTCAACTACCTGAGTCACCAGTGGTAATACTCTTGCGGGCGGAGGAAGAGGGAGTATACGCAGCAACAGGAGGACCTGCAAATCTTATTACACATCTACTAACAACAGCCTGTTTGACCCTGGCTCAAAGCTGGAAAGTACCAGAGGGTCCTGCAATCGCATGCTGGTGGGTCAAGATTTGGGGGGTGATGGTAATGGAAAAGGTGTATGCTCTCAAGAATGGGCCGTACCCACAATTCCTGGGGACTTGGGTCCCCTTCCATGAATATGTTAAGGAAAGAGAACATGTTTTGTATAAACCACGAATCCTGAGAAGTATAAGCGTGATCTGAGCTCATGTCACAGGACCCTGTACAATATAAACGGAGGAACATATGTCCGTCCATCTGATAAGACAATTGATTGAGTCATGCCCATTGAGATTTCATGTCAAAGGGGAGGAAGAGGGTGGGGGGTGGGATGGGTGTTAGGTTTATATTTCATTTGATGTCATGGTCATGAAGTCAGGGGCACAGGCATGCAGGGGTCACATGCACAGGAGACCTGGGTGGACACTGTCCAGGCGCCTTTGGCGCCAGGCTCATGAACAAAAGTAAATAAGAACATCCATTTAACACCAAAAAGCTTTTATTATGGACATAGCACTTCAGATGCATTAACCTTGAACATTCCATCCATTAAGCAGCCCCAAGTGTATTCTTGGGTGTGGCTGCTAATGCATTGCCTTTGCACATGCTCACTCTTTAGGTGTGGCTGGTAAGCTGGCCCTAATGGGCGTGCCCACGATCTCAGCTATATAAGCTACCCGATCCTCAAGACAGACGCTTTGCGTTATTCTGCACCTGCACCGTCACCTGAGGTCAGACTTACCTTTGAAGATCCTGCGTCCTGGACATCCTGCTACCTGCCAGCATACTTACCAACTGGGGGAAGCTGTTATTACCTATATATCTCTTCGGCGAACCTAGTATTAATCTTTACACTTACCAGAACTCCGAAATATTCATCTTGGCACCGCAGCACGACACGCTCCATCGTCGACAGCAGCGCCTGCCAGGAAAAACAGAAGACAAGGTTAGACATCGAAAAAACTGTCAGTTTAAGTTTGCGCTTCGCCATACTTCACGCTTTTCCTTAAACCATTACTTACCTGCTGACGAACATTGCGCTAGCATCCATCTTCCATCCGGATGCGTCTCGAGTCTCACAGCTGCATTGAGGCCGCATTTCCATCTAAGGGAAGAAAACAGAAGAGAGACATTATTGCGGGCAAAAATAGGAGCAACATATAAAGACATTAAAAAGAACGAACAGCATCACAAGAGCTCAAGAAAGACTTACCAATCATAAGGAGAAGCATAGTCGCAGCTGGATTGGACTAATCCTTATCAGGGATAAGTGAAGGAACTAAATCCCATTCGACGCGCCCCTGCCAGAAGTCGCAGGACGGAGAGCTTATCTTCCATAATTCACAGGAGCAGTATCACCACGTACCACCGCTCACAGCTTTTCTACTGAGGGAGAGGCCTGAAGGGGGTGATTCAAGTTCAGGGAGGGCTGCAACCGTGCCCCAAAACCTCGACCAGGTGAGCGTAACATTTGACTGTTGATGGGACACGGTTGGTCTCATCCTGTTGGTATTAGAAGATAAACTCAGTGCATTAGTGGAAGACTCTATTGGAGATTTGGAATGTTATGATTTTTGGCATGATATAACTGCATTTAAAATAGAAGTGAAGCTGTGTAATGTAACAGCGAACTGATGCATCGATTTATAAATAAAAGGTTTACAAAATATATATATTTTCATTTTTATGCAATAATGCTTTTTATTACTTGAACTCCTGTCGAACTACCTTTAAAGTCTGGCGCAGAGTGATCTTTGCAGCCTGGCGCTGCTGCCGGCATCCCCCGCACACGCATGACGTGAAAATAAAGACAAGAAGATCAGCCGGTGAACCAGGGGGTGGCACCATGCTTGGCTGGAAACTTCACACACCGCTTGACACAACTGTTACGCTCACTTGTTCTCTGCGGAGGTGTTGGGGCACGGTTGCAGTCCTCCCGGGGGTGAGGTCGCTCAGGTCCGACTTTGCTCTCTGCGCTTATGTGGGGACTGTTGGTAATAAATGATGCTGCTCAGGACTGCTCCTGCGTGGATAATAGGGGGCGTGAGTATGCCAGCTTGTGTGCCTGATCCCCTTCTAGACCCCTTCTCCCAAACCGCGGTACCCGTGGGTTGCGCTGTTCCTGGAAAGCTCACCTGTTGATTAGTTTTGCCGAGCACTCCGACCTGCTGCTTCTGGCAGGGGCGCTTGTATGATCTGGACCGAGGTCCTTCACTGGTCCCTGGGACGTGGTAGTCCAGTACTGCTGCGACTAAGCCACTATACTTCAGGTAAGTGTTCCTGTTTGCCTTTGTCTTTCCTCGTCTGTTTTTCTTGTATTGTAAAGTTTGTTGTCTTGTATTGCTGTCCGTTCCACTTTTGATGTTTGCTCTTTTGCTTTCTTCCCTTGCAGGTGATGTTGCCGGGCCGGCAAGAGCTGTGCAGCTCGAGGCAGCAGCCGGAGGGAATGAGGAACGAAGCTGAAGTGGTCCAGTAGCTGGTAAATTGTTAACTAGGGGGCGTGGCCCCAGGAAGGAGGTTCTAACCTTGTCTTTCTTCTTCTTCACAGGGTCCGAGTTCATGGATGCGGAGTGCGGTGCTGCAGCGTCGGGATCAAGATCACTGGATGTCAGGAGATGAGTCAGCAGATGAAGCAATGAAGCACCGGTTTCCTGGAGGTGAGTATGCAGGAGAACGCCTGGTTTCAAAGGTAAGGAAACTGGTCCAAGCGGCGGTGAGCGTCACGTTGCACGCGAGTGCACAATAACGCAAAGCACCAGCCTTAAGGATGGAGCAGTTTATATAGCTGAGCTTCTGAAGCCACGCCCACCAGGTTCAGCCTACCTGCCACACCCGATGGGTCAGCACATGAAGACCAGGCCTAGGGAGCCACACACGATGAGTCAACACTTGAGGATGTTCTCTGGAATAAAGGCTTTCAGCTCCTGGATAGTTCTTGTAAAATAAAAGCACTCCTGCACTGAAATAAAGTAAAAGCACTCCTGCACTGAAATAAAGTGTTCCTGCTCACATTTCTATATGAGCCTGGCGCCAAAGGCGCCAGGACTGAGTCCAGCTAGGGCCCCTGTGTTTATGGGTCCCAAAGGGACATAAGTGAGTCAAGTGACCCATTGCCCCCATCACTAGATGGTGTGGTTTTTGTGTTCTGGGGCCTGTGGCCATGACAGCACTCCCCCTCAAGGGTTCCATGTAATAATGTCCCCACAAAAATATCGGCATGCAAAAAATTTTTGTGGGGACATTATTGCATGGAACATGCGGGGGACACCCCCGCAAACCCCAAACCCTTTTTTTTTGGCTGCCCCTATCCCCATATATATGGTTACCCATATAATATCGCCACAACCTTTTCCCGGCAATATTATGTACGGCGACCATATATATGGGGATAATATTACCTGATACCCCCTCAAAGCCCCTCTCATGAGTGGTTTCCCACCTGGCCATGGTTTAGTGAGGTTATTGCGGTGGAACTGCCTGATTAATCATGGAGCATGGACATGCTCACTGGGTTCCCAGGTCCGACCTTGGGGTCCATAACCTTTCCAGTCTATAAGGTAGTATAACTTGGACCGGACCATCTTAGAGTCTAGGATCATTTTAACTTCGTATTCTGGTTCTCCTTCGACTATTTCGGGATCCAGTGGAGTATCAATCGGCGTACCTGGTCTCAATGGTTTTAGGAGGGAGACATGAAACACCGGGTGAATCCGCATGTGGGCCGGTAATTCTAATTTCATGGCCGCAGGGTTGATCACAGCCTTGATAGTGTAGGGTCCCATATATCTGGGACAGAGCGCCCGTGGTCCTTTCTGGGGGATGTTTTTGGATGCTAACCAAACCTTGTCTCCGGCTTGGTAGTTGGGAGCTTCCCTTCGGTGTCGATCCGGTAACTGCTTCTGTTTCTATTTGGCTCTGGCAAGATGCTCTGCTGCTTCCTTAAAAACCTGGGTGATGGTTTTGTGTAAGGTCGTTACAGCGGGCATTTCTTTTTTTTAAAAAAATGTTTTTATTATTATTATTAAGAACACTCCAAACATTACTACAAACTTTGAGGACATCCACATTTAAGCTTCACATCATTATAGTACAGGTTAAACGTTTCGGTCCTCCCCCCTACCGCCCCTTAACTCGAGCCCCTGCTTCCATGTCACTGTCTTACTTATCTCCAGGCGTGTCTACTTCAATTATCTCTCCCGTGTCATCCTCACTATGGTCGGCCTGGGAGGGTCCCACCATCGAGGCCACCAGTTGTCTCCATGCTATCAGGGGTCCAACCTCCTCCTCCCCCCCTGCTGACTGCTTCGTACCAAGCAGCCGTTTCTGCCTCTGCCCACTTCATGAGGCCCGCCCACCACATCTCAATTCTAGGCCGTTGGGCTGCCTTCCAGCACATTGCAATTCTCCGTTTGGCGAGGATGTAGGCCAGATCTTTCATCTTACAGATGTGCTTCAGGTTGCGTGGTCTGGTAAAACCCCCCCAGCATGCATGCCCAAGCAGACACTGACCAGAGCTTGGGCGTAAAGATATATAATTATTTATTTAAAAACACATCTATGAAAAACACACTGGCACTAATACGGCAAACAACTTCAATCACAGTTACTATAAGTATATATCAATCCCATAACAATATTTCGACAAGTCTAGGTTCAACGGCATAACTTATTTGCAGACAGAGTTGAATGCTTTAACCTAGATGGCACTCTAATATTCGTTAGAAAGGGAGAGAAAAAGGCAGGGTATGAAACCAACTCAGTACCAACACTTTTACGAAGCAAATGCAAGGCAAGCAAGGCAGGGTCTACTGTAGATCACAAAGTTCAGAGGCCAGGCCCACTCGGAGAGAGGCAAGGCGGTATGTCCCAAAAGTATCACAGTGGAAATGCACTTCAAGTCTTTGTAGCAAAATGTCACAGAAAGGTTGGACCAGTTTTAGAACAGAAGTTAAGAAGGTCTGGAGGCGACCCAGTGGAAAGGTAAGGATTTAAGACACCTCACGCTAACCGTTTCAAGGGAAGCCAGGCGGACACAGTACCTTGGAAGTGAAGAGACAGCTCCGGCGGGGGCAGTTGTTCCTGGTGGTGGATGCAAGTCGGGGCTTTGCCAGAAGAAGAGATGATCTTGTCGTAGAGGAAAGTTGAAGATCGTTGCACCACCAGGGAAGAGACCAGCCGTGGAGTGCTCCGTCACAAGGCACCACCTTTTGGTTGCGGTACAGTGGTTAGTGGCTATCCGGTTGCCGGGGTGCTCAGCACGGGCAATTTGACCACTAGACGTCCTGGAAGTGAAGAAAAAGCAAGGGACTGGTTGTTCCCACCAGTCAGGGGAAGAAGAATCTCCAGCGTGGAGATCTCCTCTGTCGTTGGGAAGTGGTGAGTCGGTTCAGCAGGGCTCCACCGGAGGTGTCGTCGTTGCAGGTTGGCTCAGCTTTACCTTCGTCGGATTCTTAGGTCCTGTGGCGACTTCTCCCGTTCCAGTCCCAAAAGCCCTGCTTCAGTCATTCAGCCTAGCTGTCAATCAAACATGCTAAGTGGTGAGCGGGGCGGCTCACCACTTGGGCCAATCACACTAGAGTGCGACTTGAGTTGGCAAGGCAATTCAGTCCAGGGTGCCTAAACCCCCTCCCACACTCCCTGTGGTACCCAGACAGAATGGCACCACTCTGGAGGGCTTCTGTGCAGATGCCCGCCAAAAGTGGAACAAAGGGCTCAACCTTGGGTTTGGAGTGACAGAGGCGAACACATACGTCATTTTAAAAACCAAGTTCTGGCAGAAAATACCAACCGGTGGATCTATTTAAAACAAA
The DNA here is from genome assembly GCF_040938575.1 of Ambystoma mexicanum. NCBI lineage: Eukaryota > Metazoa > Chordata > Amphibia > Caudata > Ambystomatidae > Ambystoma > Ambystoma mexicanum. Next base: position 509,593,249 of record NC_090927.1, on the reverse strand, counting down.
TAAACCGGGGGTATGTTGGAGACTAATGTGCAAAAGTATTAGCCTCGAACAATGGGAAGAATTCCATAGGAATATATTCGAGGTCGAATATAAAAAGTAGTATCCGACCCACCAGCCAAAACTCGACGAGGGGGGGCGGGACAGTGCCCCCTCGAACAACAGACCCAGGGGTAATCGAATTACCCCTACCAGTACGTCCACAATAGGATGGTTTGTATTGGTTCTGTTAGTAAATTTAGGTATAGTAAAGCCAATGGTGACTTTACATGCCCTGGGAGACAGTAGTCAGTCCCAGGGTATGGAGTCTATGGTGGGGGTCACCTAGGACACCCCAGTGTTACGGCACGGAGGGTGCTGTGTAACACACATAGCAAAACACATGAGACCCTATTGAGTAAAAGACTCGATAGCCCGTAGAACACATTAACATTCAAGGAAATACCACAAATCATGTCCAAGAGTGGGAGGAAAAGAGTCTCACTCTTGGCAGGATGAAAAAAACAAACTCCAGAAATCCAGCAAAGCTGCTGGGGGACTCACTATGTTAGGAAATTCAGCCTAAACAGAGAATTCTCCCTAACACTCGCCCTCCCCAGACTAAGGGACAGGAGGATTTAATCCACTCCTGGATGAATCTCATACCTCTAGTCGATGACATACATCCTAGAGAGACCATCAGCATTTTGGTGGTGACACCCTGACCTGTGCTCAATGGTGAAATCAAACCCTTGCAGGCAGATTGACCATCTCAGTAGTTTTGGGTTTTCCTCTTTCATTTGCATTAACCATCTCAAGGGTTGGTGGTCAGTCTGAATGACAAAAGTAGAACCATACAAGTATGGCCTAAACTTCTTCAGAGCCCACACAATAGCAAAGCACTCTCTTTCGATTGTTGCCCACCATGTTTCAGGATCCTTCAGCTTGCGGCTGATGAAGCAAACGGGGTGCTCCCTACCTTTCCCATCCAGTTGACTGAGTACTGCACCTATTCCTACATTTGAAGCATCTGTCTGCACAATGAAAGTTTGGTGGTAATCAGGAGCTCTGAGTACTGGGGCTTGGCAAAGAGCCTTTTTCAGGTTTTCAAAGGCCTGATTGCACTCCTCATTCCATCTAACCTTCTTAGGGAATTTTGGGGAGGAGATGACATTCAGGGGAGAAGCTATGGTCCCATAGTTCTCAATGAAATTCCTGTAATACCCGGTGAGACCTAAGAAGGCTCTCACCTGGGTCTGAGTAGTAGGTGTTGTCCAATTTTGCACAGCTTCAATCTTACTGAGCAAAGGCCTTATTTCTCCACCTCCTACCTCATATCCAAGATAGACTACCTTACTCTGTCCAATTTGGCATTTACTCGCCTTTATGGTCAGATTGGCTCGTCCAAGAGCCTACAAAACATCTCTTAGGTGGTCTACATGTTCTTCCCAGGAATTGCTGAACACTGCTATGTCATCCAAGTATGCCATGCAGAAGTCCTCCATCCCATTCAGAACCTGGTTTACCATCCGTTGAAATGTAGCAGGTACATTTTTCAATCCAAAAGGCATTACCTTAAACTGGTATAAGCCAACTGGGGTAGAAAATGCAGTTTCCTCCTTGGCATGGTCTGTCAGGGCTATTTGCCAATAACCTGACGTCAAGTCGAATGTGCTGAGGAACCTGGCGGAACCAAGTCTATCCACCAACTCATCTGTTCTTGGCAAAGGGTGGGCATCAGTCTTGGTGACTGCATTAAGAGCTCTATAGTCCACACAGAATCTAAGTTCTTTAGATCCTGCCTTTGGCACTAACACAACTGGGCTAGACCATGGACTAGTAGAGGGCTCTATTACCCCGAGATCAAGCATCTTGCTGACCTCACCTTTGATGTGGGTTCTTACATTTTCTGACATCCTGTATCCTCTGCTTTTGACTGGCAGACAGTCACCAGTGAGTATGTCATGCTGGCCCCAATGGGTCAAGCCTGGTGAAAGTGAGAACAGAGAGGCAAACTGATTCAACATAGATTTGCACTCTTCTTGTTGCTCAGGTGTCAGATTTGAAGAGAGATTTACTCCTTCAATCTTTTCGTCTAAAGGTAAGCCTCTGAGGAGATCAGGAAGAGCTTCATTCTCGTCTTCTTCCTCTGATGATGCTAGAAGCAATGCTCCTACATCAGGTCTGGAGACATACGCTTTGAGTCGGTTGGTGTGGAAGACTGTTGGAGCTTCCTTGGGATTGCCCAAGTCCACCAGATAGTTGACCTCTCCGAGTTTACCCACAACTCTGAAGGGTCCCATCCATTTTGTCTTGCAAGGCCCTCTACCTTGTTGGGATCATAACGAGAACTAGCTGGTCTTGAGTGAACTCAACCATGTTAGACTTTTGATCATGCCAGTGCTTGACCAATGCTTGTCCAGCTTTCAAGTTATCACTTGCTTCTGCCATCATGTGTGACATTCTCCTCCGGAGACCTATCACATAGTCAGTCACTCTGACTGGCTTGGGGGAAGGAGCACTCTCCAACCCCTCCTTGATCAGGGCGGGCCAATGGACCTCTGACAAGATGACCATAGAGCAGCTCAAAGGGAGAATAACCTACTCCCTCCTGAGGGACTTCTCTATAAGCAAAGAGAAGGCATGGCAGTAGAAGATCCCACTTTCATTTAAGAGGGTCCTCTAAAGCACCTATCATGCTCTTCATGGTTCGATTGAACCTTTCAACCAACCCATTGGTTTGTGGGTGGTAAGCTGTTGAGAACTTGTAAGTAACTCCACAGGTTTTCCACATGGCTTTCATGTAGTGGGACATAAAGTTTGACCCCCTGTCAGAGATTACTTCCTTAGGAAACCCGACCCTGGTAAAAATACCAAGGAGGGCCTTAGCCACAGCCGGAGTTGTAACAGTCCTCATAGGAATTGCCTCAGGATACCTAGTAGCATGGTCTACTACAACAAGTATAAACCTGTTGCCTGAGGAGGTTGGAGGATCAAGGGGACCAACAATGTCAATCCCTACTCTCTCAAAGGGGACTCCCACAACGGGGAGAGGCACTAAAGGTGCCACATTCTTGGCACCCACCTTACCAGAGGTCTGGCAGGTGTGGCAGCTCCTGCAGTATTTGTCTACTTCGGCCCCCATCTTCAGCCAATAAAAGTAGAGAGAGAGCCTTTCCTTAGTTTTCTTGAAACTCAAGTGACCAGCCAAAGGAATCTCGAGGGCTAACTGCAAGAACTGTTGTATGTCCTCTTGGGGTACTACAAGTCGTTTGTAGTCTCCAGGTTCAGACTCTGTTGGTTCACTGTAGAAGAGGCCATCTTCCCAGTGCAACCTGTATTTCCCAGGCTCTTGCCCTTCAGCCTGAGCTTCTGCCTGGTGGCGAAGACCTTCCAGAGTTGGACATTCTCTCTGTCCCTTACTGAAGTCTGCCCTGTTGGGTCCACCTTCTGCCAGTAAAGACTGCATCTGAGGATGGTCAACAGGATGAAGATCTCCAATGAGTTCCTGGCCTTCCATTAGCTCTGCTTCAGAGTCTAATTCTACCACACAGGGGTGTACCACCCTCTCAGCCTCAGCTGGAGGGGGAGTTACTGGTGTAACTTTGGACAACCGAGGGGAAGTCCTTGTTGGCTGCACTGAAGTGCTGGCTGCTGGTTTCTGTTTAGAAGTTTTAGGTTTCCCTTTCGCTTCTGATTTCTTTGAGACAGCAGCTGACAAATCCAGTGGAGCAGGAGTGATATCCTTCTTCATCATCTCCTCGGGAGTACCTCTCATGGTTCTCTCCCTTGCAGGTCTGGTTAGCTCCTGTAACCGTTTACTAGGAGGTCTGGGGGTATGAGACACAAATCCAAGAGTTTTTAAATCGTTACCCAACAGAACTTGTCCTGGTACCTCACTCTGTATGGTGACAGGTATCTTCACAGTCATGTCATTACACTGGATGAGAACTGGTAATTGGGGAAGCATCTGCACAGGCCCTCCAGCTAACTTGGTGAGGAGTTTGGGTGCCTTAGCAACATCCTCAGCCTGAAAAAAAGATGTATCCACCACAGTTATGCTGGCCCCAGTGTCCCTAATGGCAGGAGTCTCCTGACCATTCACCTGGACACTGTCCTTATAATACTCTTTAGTATTATCTGGGATAGAATTATAGACATCTAAATTCTGTTGTTCCCACAAACCCAGAGACACTAAAGAAACACTGGCTGAGACTCCAATGGGTTCATCAGCCAGCAGAAAGTTTCCACTTGCCATTTGGACTTCCTCCTCTGGAGCGAAGGCTAAGGCGACAAGCTGGACCCCTGAAGGTTTACCCTTGCATCTGGGATCTCCTTTCACATGGTCAGTAGAGCCACAAACAAAGCATTTACCAAATGCTTTCTGGAATGGTGGCTTGTTCTGGCCTCCCTCTGGTTTGACACCAGAAGGTACACTATTCTGCTGTGGTTTTCCTTGTGGCTTACCCTTATGGTTTTGTTTGGGGCCCTCTTTGGAATTTGAGTTATTAGAATTCTCTTTTGAGTCTTTTTTGTCTGTTTCCCCTCATCCTTTTTCTGAGTTGCCCCAGAATCCTTATGAGTAGCCCTGTTGGCAACCCATAAGTCAGCAGCCTTAGCTAGCTTCCTGGAATCCAATTCCCCTGAATCAGCCAAGTGCTGTCTGAGCTCAGGAGAACAGGCATCATAAATAGACTCCAACATAAAAAGATTCATCATACCCTCATAAGTGTTCACCTTGTAACCCTTATTCCATCCCTCTACGTTTTTCAACCCTTCACTCACCCATGTAGCCCAAGGGGTACCATCATGCTTTTTGAGGCATCTAAACCTCTTAAGATACTGGAAAGGGGTCTTCCCAAATCTAGCTATCAGAGCTAGTTTCACACTTTCATACTCTATCCTATCCTCCTCCCCCAACTCCATTACCACATCTGTTGCAACAGGGGGGAGCCTAGAGAACAACCAGGTAAGTAGATCATTACCTGTGATGTTCTGGAGCCCATGATTGTACTCAAACAAACTCAGCCAGTCCAACACATCCAACTTTGGTTCATACATGCCAATTAATTTCTTAGGCATCCTGGGTCTTTTGGGACTGGAACTTCTAGAGGAGCCAGAGACAGAAGCAGTTTCAACAGACAACTTTTTCATTTCTAACTCATGCTTGAGCTCCATTTCTCAGAGCCTAAGAATTTGTTGCATTTCTTGATGTTTCTGTTCAATTTGAGCAGTAATCCTTCTGAATTCCAAGTCTATTTTCATTTTTTCTAGTTCAAGGACTTGAGGACTTAGTGTGGGACCTGCTATAGGCCCAGTAGGTACAGCTGGTAAGGAAGACAGAGGGGTAGGGAGACAGTTTCATTAGCCTCTGCTTCCTCTTCAGCCTCTTCATCGCTATCATCAGAACTTTGATTTAGATCAACACCATTACTGTCATCTACATTTGCTGGAGAAGTTGGTACCTCTGAACCAGTACCCAGACTTTGGTTTTCCAGCAATCTTGCTATTAGTTCTATTTTCTTGCCGCTTACAGAAAGATTCTCTTGCCTACAGAGAGCTCTCAAACTCTCAGTATTTTTACCTGACAAGGACTCTTGACTGTAAACTTCCATAGTAGACAAGTTTTTTTGAAAGTTGCTTTTTAGTGCTAAGCATTGTGGTTAGTTATCCTAAAGTGTTGAAAAGCACTCTAAACTGTATACTCGATACAAATCCCACCGCTGTACACCAGTGTTAGGCAGAAACCTGTGCAGTTCCCTCTGGGACCACTGCAAAATGTTTAAGACTACAGGAGTTAGCGGTAAACCCAATTGGTAGCAGTCTGCACCACCCAGATTTACCTGGTAGCTGTGGCTGAGCAGTCAGACTTCTCTCAAGATGAGTTAGGCAGTATTTAGAATATACAAAATAGGGCAATTTACACAGTAGGACAAGCAGACACTGATCAGAGCTTGGGCGTAAAGATATATAATTATTTATTTAAAAACACATCTATGAAAAACACACTGGCACTAATACGGCAAACAACTTCAATCACAGTTACTATAAGTATATATCAATCCCATAACAATATTTCGACAAGTCTAGGTTCAACGGCACCACTTATTTGCAGACAGAAGTAAATGCTTTAACCTAGATGGCACTCTAATGTTCGTTAGAAAGGGAGAGAAAAAGGCAGGGTATGAAACCAACTCAGTACCAACACTTTTACGAAGCAAATGCAAGGCAAGCATGGCAGGGTCTACTGTAGATCACAAAGTTCAGAGGCCAGGCCCACTCGAAGAGAGGCAAGGCGGTATGTCCCAAAAGTATCACAGTGGAAATGCACTTCAAGTCTTTGTAGCAAAATATCACAGAAAGGTTGGACCAGTTTTAGAACAGAAGTTAAGAAGGTCTGGAGGCGACCCAGTGGAAAGGTAAGGATTTAAGACACCTCACGCTAACTGTTTCAAGGGAAGCCAGGCGGACACAGTACCTTGGAAGTGAAGAGACAGCTCCGGCGGGGGCAGTTGTTCCTGGTGGTGGATGCAAGTCGGGGCTTTGCCAGAAGAAGAGATGATCTTGTCGTAGAGGAAAGTTGAAGATCGTTGCACCACCAGGGAAGAGATCAGCCGCAGAGTGCTCCGTCACAAGGCACCACCTTTTGGTTGCGGTACAGTGGTTAGTGGCTATCCGGTTGCCGGGGTGCTCAGCACGGGCAATTCGACCACTAGACGTCCTGGAAGCGAAGAAAAAGCAAGGGACTGGTTGTTCCCACCAGTCAGGGGAAGAAGACTCTCCAGCGGAGAGATCTCCTCTGTCGTTGGGAAGTGGTGAGTCGGTTCAACAGGGCTCCACCGGAGGTGTCGTCATTGCAGGTCAGCTCAGCTTTACCCTCGTCGGATTCTTAGGTCCTGTGACGACTTCTCCCGTTCCAGTCCCAAAAGCCCTGCTTTTATGCAGAAAACCCCCATTCATTCAGCCTAGCTGTCAATCAAACATGCTAAGTGGTGAGCGAGGCGGCTTACCACTTGGGCCAATCACACTAGAGTGTGACTTGAGTTGGCAAGGCAACTCAGTCCAGGGTGCCTAAACCCCCTCCCACACCCCTGTGGTACACAGACAGAATGGCACCACTCTGGAGGGCTTCTGTGCAGAAGCCCGCCAAAAGTGGAACAAAGGGCTCAACCTTGGGTTTGGAGTGACAGAGGCGAACACATACGCCATTTTAAAAACCGAGTTCTGGCAGAAAATACCAACCGGTGGATCTATTTAAAACAAATAAACCGGCGGTATGTTGGAGACTAATGTGCAAAAGTATTAGCCTCGAACAATGGGAAGAATCCCATAGGAATATATTCGAGGTCGAATATAAAAAGTAGTGTCCACTGCCACCAGCCAAAACTCGATGAGGGGGGACGGGACAGTGCCCCCTCGAACTACAGACCCAGGGGTAATCGAATTACCCCTACCAGTACGTCCACAATAGGATGGTTTGTACTGGTTCTGTTAGTAAATTTAGGTCTAGTAAAGCCAATGGTGACTTTACATGCCCTGGGAGACAGTAGTCAGTCCCAGGGTATGGAGTCTATGGTGGGGGTCACCTAGGACACCCCAGTGTTATGGCACAGAGGGTGCTGTGTAACACACATAGCAAAACACATGAGACCCTATGGAGTAAAAGACCCCATAGCCCATAGAACACATTAACATTCAAAGAAATACCACAAATCATGTCCAAGAGTGGGAGGAAAAGAGTCTCACTCTTGGCAGGATAAAAAAAACAAACTCCAGAAATCCAACAAAGTTGCTGGGGGACTCACTATGTTAGGAAATTCAGCCTAAACAGAGAATTCTCCCTAACAGTGATGCCCTTCTTGCCATGAGTAAAGTATTTGATACTCGTTATACTACTCAAGCCACTGACCTCGAACTCTTAAAGCATCGACAAGGGAACAATTCTTTATTGGTCTATTTGGCCCGGTTCAATCAGTTGGCAGCAGAAACTGACTGGCCTGAGGAAAAGAAGACATCCGTCTTCTATCAAGGACTCTCAGATGAATTAAAGGACATCCTCTCCACTGTTCCTGTAGTCCCCACGGCATTCGGGGAACTGCTAGATTTAGTCCTTCAGATTGATGCCCGTAAATCCGAAAGACGTGGTGAAAAGAAACCAGCATTGTTCAGCACGGTTTCAGCAGAGGCCTTGTCTTCCTCACTTCCTGCACGGGAACCTATGCAGATTGGTGTGGTTAGGGGACCACTTACCCCTGCTCAACGAGAATATCGTAGATCACACAATCTCTGCATCTACTGTGGGGCCTCTGATCACTTATTGCCTGAATGTCCCAAAAAGCCCAAAAGAAAGGCGGGAAACGCCAGATCCCGACAGTAGACAGAGTCCCTATGTTGGGAAACTCACCTTTGGACTCTACATTACAGAATCCGAGTCATTTAGTCCGCCTACCTGTTGCATTTTCCTCAGATCACAGTGTTTCCTTCCAGACAACAGCCGTGATTGATTCAAGTGCAACAGGTAATTATGTTGATCAATGCTTTGCCTCTATGTCAAGAATACCACTGGTTCGCAAAACTATACCTGAAACAGTGAATGCAGTGGATGGTTCAATTCTTGTCTCAGGAATGGTAACTCACCAAACGGTTCCTCTACATATGAGTACCGATGAAGGCCATACTGAAGACATATCATTCGATATCATCAAAGCACCAGCCTACAAAGTCATTCTGGGCATTCCATGGTTGATGCTTCATAATCCTGCCATCGACTGGTCAACATCTCAAATTCAGTTCCCTTCCAATATATGTAATACTCGATGTACTACGTTACCCGCTATTACCCAGGATAGTCCGGTCCGGGCGCTGGTTTCTCCTACCATGAATATTGGAGCTGTCTCTAAAAATGCTGTCTCTGTGATACCTTCTCAATATGCAGATTACACAGATGTTTTGACAAAGGGATGGCGGAGACACTACCTCCACATAGAGCCTATGATTGCCCAATAGATCTAATACCTGGAGTAAAGATACCATCCGGCAGAGTGAACTCCCTCACTCTTAAAGAAGATGAAGTCCTTAAGGATTACATAGACAAGGCCTTAGCCATGGGATTCATTCCTCCTTCCAAATGACCAATTCCATCACCACTTTTCTTTGTTCCCAAGAAGGAAGGGGATTTACGTCCCTGTATTGATTATCGTGCTTTGAATGCAGCAACCATAAAAAATCAATACCCTCTTCCTCTGATTTCTGTCCTCCTTGATCAATTGGGATCTTCCAAAATATTTACTAAACTTGATCTCAGAGGAGTTTACAACCTCGTCCGTATGAGAGAGGGGGACGAATGGAAGACCGCATTCAAAACACGTTACGGTCAATTTGAGTATCTTGTCATGCCCTTTGGGTTATGTAATGCCCCGGCCACCTTTCAGGCATTCATGAACGATTTGTTTTATGACATTCTTGATCAATTTGCTGTCCTCTACCTGGATGACATTTTGATATATTCACAAAACCAGGAAGACCACGAAAAACATGTCAAAAACAGTACTCCAACGCCTGAGAGAACATAGATTGTTTGTAAAAGCCGAAAAGTGCATATTTCATGCCTCAGAGGTGGAATTTTTGGGATATGATCTTACTAACAATGGAGTGCGCATGAGTCATTCCAAAATTAGTGCAATCCTGGAATGGCCTGTGCCCAATTCAGTCAAATCTTTACAATCATTCCTGGGATTTGCAAACTTTTATCGACACTTCATCAATGGATTTTCTGAAATCTCTGCGCCTCTTACCTCTCTGACAAGTGCCAAGTTGCCATTTGTATGGTCTTCAGAAGCTCAGAAAGCTTTTGATCAATTAAAATCAGCCTTCACTTTCACCCCTGTCCTCAAACATCCTGATCCCGAGCTTCCTTTTTTTGTTGAAGCTGGTGCTTCAGGTTATGCTCTTGGGGCGGTGTTGTCTCAAACCTGTCCTCATTCGGGAGAGATTCATCCTGCTGCCTACTTCTCTCGTAAATTGACAGCTTAGAAAATAAATTATTCCATCACAGAACGTGAACTTTTAGCCATCAGAGACGCATTCTTGGAATGGAGACATCACCTTCTGGGGGCCAAACACCTGGTAACAGTATACTCGGATCACTGCAGTCTGTTATCCTTCAAATCTATGAAATGTCTTACATCTAGACAGGCACGGTGGCATTTATTCTTTTCACAATATCAATTTGTTATCACTTACCGTCCTGCTAAAGCTCAAGTTTTGGCTGATACTCTCTCTCGCTTACATGCGGATGGCCAGTCTCAACAGATCGAAGCACTTCCTCTTCTACCGAACAAAGTTGTTTGTGGTTGTTCGGTTCAGCCCTCTTTGCGTTCAATCATCCTTGATTGGGTCTCAACCCATCCAAAAGAGATCACTGACTTCAACCTGGAAATAATTCAGGGCATGCCATTCATTCAAGGGCGCATCTATATACCCCCAGGTCAAGCTAGAGATTTAGCGCTTCAGTGGTCTCACGATTCTTTGATTGCTGCACATCCAGGAAGTCAAAAAACTCTTGAAGCCTTACGGCGTTGGGCTTGGTGGCCTTCCATGGTTTGTGATATAAAGGACTACATTTTGACTTCTTCCATATGCACTCAGTGTAAAACTTCTAGAGCCAAACCTCGGTTTGTTGCAATCTCTTCCTGTTCCGTACAAACCTTGGCAGATGCTGTCAATGGATTTCATTGTGGAACTTCCTGACGTTCAGGGCCATGACACTATTTGGGTAATCGTTGATTATTTCACAAAATATGCATTGTTCATACCTTGCTCTGGTTTGCCTGCGGCTCCAGAATTGGCGAGACTGTTCTTGACGAATGTGTTTCGTTTCTTTGGATTACCCTCGGTTATTGTTTCCGATCGTGGCACACAATTTACGTCACAATTCTGGAAGGCTCTTACAGCGTCTCTGGGTATTGAGGACAGGTACTCCTCGGCTTACCATCCTCAAACGGATGGGCAGACTGAGAGAACTAATGCTACTATTGAACATGTCACAATCATACTAACTGGAAGGAAGAGAGATCGACACTCTCCCCCGAACCACGGAAGCCGAATGAACTCGACCCTCCCACCGTGGTTGGCACAGGCACCTGATTTAGAAAACAGGTTGCCACTCACCTGAGGGAATTGCTCTGGGCCCCTCAAACTCTGCTACACGATCAGCCTTTTCTAACAATCCTAGGCAGGAAAATATGGTGCAGAACCAAGACGGTGTTACACCTAAAGCAACCATACTTCCAAGAAGTTCCAATACTCTCGGGACTCGACAAATCTGTCACCACCCTCCACACCATTAGGCACTGGGAGGAAAAAGGAGTGTACACCTGGGGTGATCTATACTCCGGAGGCACATTCAGGGAGTTCGCTGAGTTGCAGGAGGAAGAGGGCATTCACGCTGGCCAATTCCTGTGGTATCAAAAGATCCGCAAGATAGCACGCACAAAATGGGACACCTGGCCAGAAGAACCAGAGAACACTCCCCTCTTGGCCTTGATGTACACCCTGAGTGAAGAGGGGAAAGCAATATCTCAGATATATAAACTCCTTGTTGACATCCCCAATCCCTGCGGTGATATACTAAAGACCCGCTGGGAATCAGACATGGGACTGGAGCTGTCCGAAGAGGAATGGAGCAGAGCGCTGTCCTTCCCGAAAGAGGTCTCTAGAAACCAGATATTTCGGCTAATCCAGTTAAATGTACTCTATCGTACCTACTTAACCCCGAGCAGAATCGCTAAGTTCAACAAAACCGCCCAGACACAGTGCACCTGGTGTGGGATAGAGGGAGCAGACTTAATCCATATGTTATGGAACTGTACCAAAACCCGTAGCCTCTGGTCGACGGTAAAAAAAACCTGCGAAGAGGCAGAAGTCACCAGATATAAATGGACCCCAGCAGAATGCCTCCTAGGCTGCTACCCCAGACTGGCCAAACTCAAATATGCGGTTAAGCTGATGGACTTGCTATGCATAACAGCCAAAAGAACTATCGCCATGGCATGGAAACGGCCGGCAGGACCAAATCAAAGGGCATGGCGCAAAGAATTCGAAAGATGGGCGACTGCCGAAACAAGAGCTTGGGAGGACAGCGTGGCTAGATCTACGGACGAGTCAAGCATGGCCCTTGCTGCTTGGAAAGACACCATGTCTAGACTGTTTCACTCCTCGGATGATAAGCCCCCCTGAACCACCTACCGGCCCTAGCACAGGACCTGAATGATTGCCTAATACATTCGAAACCAAGCCCCTCCAGCATTAACATTCTCGGAAAGCCCATACCCGTGCCCACGTTGCCCGGCCGCTTCCTCCCCGCTTACAACCTCATCAGTCATCACCCACCCTTGAATCGGAGATAGTTAATGTTTCTATTGTTTATGTTCATGTTATGTAAAGTTTTTTGTTTGACCACAAAGGCTGAATGTCGCTGGCCAATCGGTCACCTTGAAATATGTAACTATAACGGAAATGCCAATAAACAAATTTGAAAATAAATTAGAAAACAGGTTGCCACGTGGCAGCCAATGGGGGGAAGAGGGGTTAGGGAGAGGTTGTGGATAGGGAGGGGAAGTTAGGAACACCGGAAAAAGGGTAAGGAAACTCCTAATGTGGATGGGACTGGGGAAACACCAGGAAAAACTCTACTCTATCTCACATAGAATGAACAGAAATATTGCCTGCACAATTAACATGTACATGATTCCTGAATAGCACACCTTAGTACGTGTACTGTATCCTGCTCTGACATATCATTCTCATACAACACATAAGCAGGCAATATGACCACACATAAGGGAAAGCTTCCCAACATGATTAGACAATACACATGGCCCTTCGGGCAGCGTTAGCAACATACAACATAAATGCATTTCCTTTAGTTCCTGGCACTAGTGAAATGTCGTTGTCCATATGCAGTACTTCCTGCATTAACCCAACACAAGATTGGCAAAGTTCTTGTAACATACGAGTAACAAACACACTTTGGTTTTTTGCACCGATTGAATTCAAAGAGATTAGGGCGTTACTTATCTCAGGTCTGGGGAGCCCGCTTGACTTCCCAGACAAATATTGAAACAGCGGTAAATCATTCCAAGCAGTTCAGAAATATATTGCCCCCACGAGTACTTATCTTGAGTCTGGGGAGCCCCGTGGGACTTCCCAGACGAAGAACAGCAAGCGTTGTCTCTGCCGCCTACTCAGCGCCCCTCCTGCTCCTACCGCACTGTGAACGCGTGCGATCAAGCGTTTCTCCCCTGCATCTCGTTTCGTTGCACGCGGACGCCTTCCTCCTGTTGCCGAACGCGGCCGCCGGCCTCCTGCTTCAAATCAACAATAAGCCACACCTGCCCACCGCCGTTGCCTGCCTTTAAGCTGCCTTGATTCTTGATGCAGTACATCTGGCAAGGCGCGCACGGGCAAAACTACAAAATAACACAAAGGATGCTGGGAACTGTAGTTTCCTTGTCCTTCCAGCACATCATGTCTCAATAGGCATATTTTAGCACTCCACGCCTGTGCCAACCCTGATTCCTGACATTACCTCCTCTTCCAGGGCTCTTCCCAGGACCTGGTTTACCTGGGTTGCGTAAATGAAATTGTTTCACTAACCTGGGAGCATGAACCTCTCTAGCTGGTTTCCAAGAACAATCCTCAGGGCCGTAACCTTCCCAGTGGATCAAATACCATAGTTGTCGATATCTTCTTCTGGAATCCACAATCCGTTTTACTTCATATTCCATGTTCCCATCTTTCACTATGGCTGGGGGTTTCTTCGTAGTTGTCCCTGGAGCTGCGGGTTTAATCAAAGAAACATGGAATACATGGTGTATCTGTAGAGTTTTAGGCAAACGCAGTTTCATAGCTGTTGGTGACACACTTGCAATGATTTCTTAAGGTCCAATAAATCTAGGCATAAATTTACGAGATCCAACTATGGAGAGGTTTCTGGTTGATAACCAAACCCTGTCTCCTGCTTTATAACGCGGACTCTCCTGTCTGTGGTTATGAGCATGTCTTTTATATGCTTTCTTAGCCTGTTCCAAATTGGTGTGCGCCTTCTGTCGGATCTTGAGAAGCAACTGTTTTCGATCTTGCAACACAGGTAAATTCTCCACTTCAGGTAAATGTTCTGGTATCATATTCTGCTCATACCCAAATAAGCATTTGTTAGGAGACATACCCAATGACGTGTGCAGTGTATTGTTATATGTAAATTCAGCCAACCAGAGTGCCTGTACCCAAGACTCTCGGCCATCACCTAAATAGCCTCTCAAATATTGTTCGAGTGTTTGGTTGACCCGTTCTGTCTGACCATCAGTTTGGGGATGATAACTCGTAGAGAGAGCACAGTTGATTCCCAACATGCGACAGAAAGCTCGCCAAAACCGTGAAGTGAATTGAGGTCCCCTGTCCGAGACAATACTTTTTGGCAAACCATGTAGTCTAACCACATGTTGAAGAAACAACTCCGCTAACCTGCCTGCTCCAGGTATTCCTTCACAAGGAATGAAATGCGCTTGTTTGGACAAGAAATCCACCACTACCCAAATAGTGTAAAACTGCTTATCAGGTGGAAGGTCGGTAATGAAATCCATTGATATATGGGTCCATACCTCCTCAGGAGTGGGTAATGGTCGGAGTAACCCTCTTTTCTTTACATGATCTGCTTTGCTTCTCATACAATTCTTACATTTTAGTAGATATTTGCTCACATCCTGTCTCAATGTAGGCCACCAAAAATACTTTTCTAGCATAGTTTGCATTTTCCTTTACCCAGCATGTCCCGCTAATGGAGAATTATGACACCAATATAATGCTTTTTTCTGTACTTCTTTAGTAGGTAGAAATAATCGGTCTTGATGGTACGGCAACCCCTGCCGCACCTTTCTTTCTGGATGACTGTCCTGCCACTTCTGGAGTTGCCGAGGTGGTAATGCCCTCTTGACCTCCCCAATTAAGTTGGTGGTAATTGCTCCAATGACTTTCTCTGAGGGAATAATTGTTCTTACTTCACTCCCCACACTGTCCAAATTTTGCTGCCTAGACAGTGCATCTGCTTTGCCATTATTCTTTCCTAGCCTGAAGGATTACGAAATCAAGTTCATTGAAATACTAAGACCAGCGGAGTTGTCTGGGACTAAGTTTGTGAGCAGTCTTAAAGTATTGCAGGTTCTTGTGATCAGTCACCACTACTACCTGATGCTTAGCCCCCAATAGGTAATGTCTCCATTCTAGAAAAGCTGATCGAATAGCTAACAACTCCTTATCCGTGATAGAATAATTCTGTTCACAACCTGATAACTTTCTAGAATAAAATGCCACTGGATGCCACACTCCCTCCATATCCTTCTGTGACAAAATAGCCCCCACCGCCAAGTTACTAGCGTCAGTTTCCACCTTGAAGGTTTGACTTGTGTCTGGATGTCTCAACACTGGTGCAGTGGTAAAAGCTATCTTTAAAGTCTGAAAAGCCTTTTCTGCTTCAGGACCCCAAACGAATGGTGTTGCCTTCTTAAGCAATTGTGTAATTGGTGTTACAATGGCTGAGAAATTACTAATAAAACGCCGATAGAAATTGGCAAATCCTAGAAATGATTGAATGTCCTTGATACATTGAGGAGATGGCCAATCTGCTACAGCTTGTACTTTCTTTGCATCCATCACTACGCCCTCTGGAGTGAGAATAAACCCTAGAAACTCCACCTGCCTAGTGTGAAAAGCACATTTCTCCAATTTTACACAGAGCTGATACTCCTGCAACCTCTGAAGCACTGCCCTCACATGCTGAACATGTTGTTCTGGTGAAACTGAATAAATCAAAATGTCGTCAATGTAAACTATGACAAACACATCAATAAAATCTCTCAAAACTTCTTGCATAAAGAATTGAAATGCCGCAGGAGCATTGCATAATCCAAACGGCATGACCAAGTATTCAAATAAACCAAACTTTGTCCGGAATGCCGTCTTCCACTCATCCCCCTCCCGCACTCTGATCAAGTGGTATGCCCCTCTTAAGTCCAATTTCGTGGATATTTTTGCCGCCCGCACCTGATCCAATAATACTGAAATTAGAGGTAAGGGAAACCTATTCTTAATGGTTACCTTATTCAATGCGCGGTAATCAATACAAGTTTGTAATGTCCCCTCTTTCTTAGGGACAAAAAACAAGGGAGAGGAGACAGGGAACGTGGAATGTCTAATGAACCCCTTCTCCAGCTTTTCATCCAAATACACTCTTAAATGTTCATTTTCCGTTTCTGTCAGGGCGTAGATTCTGCAACAAGGCAACTTCGCCCCCTCCTCCAATTCAATGACACAATCATATGGTCTATGGGGTGGTAGTTGCTCTGCCCCACCTTTGTCAAATACTTTTGCGAACTCTCGGTTGCAAGGGAATCCCTGCTTCCACTGCTCCTACCACTTGATCCTTTCCTTCTTGATCAACCCACCATCCTGAAGGTTCCATCTCAGATATCATGTGTCCTTGACACTTCTGCTCCGTAAATTCTACAGTCTGCTTTTCCCAGTCAATCCTGGGATTATGTTGCACTAACCAGGGCATTCCTAAAATTAAACCAAACTGTGGGGCAGCTATTAAATCAAAAGCAATGTCTTCTCTGTGACCTGATGCAAATGTCATCTGTAATTTATGCGTTTGTTGTTTGATAGGACCAGATACTAACGGAGAACCGTCCACTGATTGGACCCCTTCCACTCTTGGTTTATCTTGTACAGGTAGTCCTAACTGGTGGGCCAATGTAATGTCCACAAAATTACCTGTGGCCCCTGAATCCACCATAGCCAACACCACTTGCTTAGACATCGCCCAACATAACGTTACCAGAATATACAAATGAGGTGTCTTGCTCCCAACTGTATTTGCCACTAATTTGGGGAACCTTGCTTCCTTCGGGCCTGTCACCTGAGTTCCCCCTAAGGTCGGCCCAACTCTCTTCCTGCTTCCTTCTTGCCTCGTTCCCCTCCAAGATTCTTTTGCGGAGTATTAGGACAGGTACGAATAAAATGACCTGCCTGTCCTCAGTACAAACACAATTTATTAAGTTTCTGCCTCAGATAAAGGACCTCTGATACTACCAATCTGCATTGGTTCCACATTGCTACTCCTTCCTCCTCTACTCCTGTCCAATCTCACAAACGGGACTGCTTCTGGTTTCTTCTTGTCTCCCCTTCTCTCATTCATTCTATGATCTAACCTAAGGGCTAGGTGTATCATCGCCGTACAAGTACTGGGTTGCGGTTCTACCTGTGCAATGGCATCTTTCATTTCCTCCCGTAGTCCTTGATAAAACAGTACCGTCTGTTTTGCTTCTGGCCATTCAGTTTCAATCACTAATCTATTAACTGTGTCACATATGTAACCAAATCTCGTGATCCCTGTCTTAACCCTAACAACTCCTTGTCTTGGGCCAATGAAACCTCCCGTCTATCAAACAGTCTACCAAATTCTCCTAGAAAATTATCCCAGTTGTATAACAAGGGGTGTTCTTTCTGTACTAAGGGCATTGCCCAGGCTGCTGCATCCCCTGTCAAATAGGATATTACAAAAGCGGTTCTGGCTTGGATGGTCTCAAACGCCACATGTTTGCACAAAAAATGAAGTCTACATTGGGTAAGAAAGGTCATGTATTTTCTAGGATCCCCTGAAAAACGTTCTGGTGAGGCCAATGGTACACTACTCGGTGGTTGGACAATGACCATAGGATTGCCCCTAGTGGAGGTGCCCTCAGTAGTGGAGGTACTGGGCCGCTCCAAAGGGGTACCTTGCGCTACCAACCCTTGTACCTACGCTTTCAAGGTGGTAGCTTCCTGCCTAGCATGTGCTAATTCCATCTGAATATCCTGTAAAACCTTTAGCACATCCGCTAAAGGTGGAGGTGTCGGGTCCATTTGGCTTAGGTGGTTGTGAGTATCCCAATTTGGGGGTGGCTTATTATGTCACAATCACACTAACTGGAAAGAAGAGAGATCGACACTCTCCCCTGAACCACGGAAGCCGAATGAACTCGACCCTCCCACTGTGGTTGGCACAGGCGCCTGATTTAGAAAACAGGTCACCACGTGGCAGCCAATGGGGGGAAGAGGGGTTAGGGAGAGGTTGTGGATAGGGAGGGGAAGTTAGGAACACCGGAAAAAGGGTAAGGAAACTCCTAATGTGGATGGGACTGGGGAAACACCAGGAAAAACCCTACTCTATCTCACATAGAATGAACAGAAATATTGCCTGCACTATTAACATGTACCTGATTCCTGAATAGCACACCTTAGTACGTGTACTGTATCCTGCTCTGACATATCATTCTCATACAACACATAAGCAAGCAATATGACCACACATAAGGGAAAGCTTCCCAACATGATTAGACAATACACATGGCCCTTTGGGCAGCGTTAGCAACATACAACATAAATGCATTTCCTTTAGTTCCTGGCACCAGTGAAATGTCGTTGTCCATATGCAGTACTTCCTGCATTAGCCCAACACAAGATTGGCAAAGTTCTTGTAACATACGAGTAACAAACACACTTTGGTTTTTTACACCGATTGAATTCAAAGAGATTAGGGCGTTACTTATCTCAGGTCTGGGGAGCCCGCGGGACTTCCCAGACAAATATTGAAACAGCGGTAAATCATTCCAAGCAGTTTAGAAATATATTGCCCCCACGAGTACTTATCTTGAGTGTGGGGAGCCCCGTGGGACTTCCCAGACGAAGAACAGCAAGTGTTGTCTCTGCCGGCTACTCAGCGCCCCTCCTGCTCCTACCGCACCGTGAACGCGTGCGATCAAGCGTTTCTCCCCTGCATCTCGTTTCGTTGCACGCGGACGCCTTCCTCCTGTTGCCAAACGCGGCCGCCTGCCTCCTGCTTCAAATCAACAATAAGCCACACCTGCCCACCGCCGTTGCCTGCCTTTAAGCTGCCTTGATTCTTGATGCAGTACATCTGGCAAGGCGCACACGGGCCAAACTACAAAATAACACAAAGGATGCTGGGAACTGTAGTTTCCTTGTCCTTCCAGCACATAATGTCTCAATAGGCATATTTTAGCACTCCACGCCTGTGCCAACCCTGATTCCTGACAGAACAGTACCTACGCTGTTTATGCCTCCAGTTCCAACAGTCTTGGTTTACTTCTCTGCCTTATGCAGAATTTGCCTATAACAACTCTATGCATACATCAACTAGAGTTTCTCCCTTTTTTGCCCTGTATGGTGGTCATCCTAGGTCACTCCCACTTGATCCGGTATTACCGGCCATTAATCCTGCAGCAAGAGATTGTATGAGAAATCTAGATAAGATTCATCGTGATGTACGCTGTCATTTACTTTGAGCTCAAGATCGTGCCAAGAAGTATGCTGATGTGCATCGATCATCTGCTCCAGTCTATCGCAGTGGCATGAAGGTGTGGTTGTCGTCCCGTAATTTGTGAATTGCGGGCAAACGCTCGCTTCTGCCCAAATATGTGGGACCCTATGTCATTACTGATGTTATCAATCCTGTGGCGGTTAAGCTTTCTTGCCGCGATCATAGCGCATACATCCAGTCTTTCACGTCTCCCTGACCAAGCCTTTCGTCCAGGGGACCCGTCTGCCTACTCGTCCTTCGCCGATCTTGGTGGATGGTGAGGAGGAATATGAGGTCTCACGTATCCTGGACTGCAAGGTGTCTAGGGGTACGTTGTTCTACCTCGTGGATTGGAAGGGGTATGGGCCTGAGGACCGTACTTGGGAGCCTCTCTCCAATTTGCATTTTCCGGATCTTCTGAGGAGTTTCCATTCCGCCAAGGGGTTTTGCCGGAGTCTTTGGGGGAGGATGCTGTTACACTTCAGGCTTCCCCTCGGGCCTCCTTGCAGAGTATGACTTCTTTACAAGCTCCTCTATGGACTAGATACAGGATACCATGGCGTTTGTACAAACTTCGACGGACTCCGGGTCAGCTGACACGTCTTGTACGTGGAAGACATACAGCAAGACACGCCCCTCTTACGACTATAAAATCACTGTCTTCCAAGGGGCTCGTTGCTGCTAATTAGCGTTACAAGCTACACGCGGTTTCGTCCGTTACTTCTTCGTGTCTTCCTACACGATTCCTCATCTGAACTCCTGGTTTTGACCTTTGCCTGACTACTGGATTGCCTCGTCTCCTCCTTTATTCCTGTCGTGCTCGTCTGGTTATTTGACCCGGAACGTTACTGGATCCGGCTCCCTTCTGTCTCTTGCGGTACTTCATTCCAGGTTGCCGCTTCTGCACTCGGAACCAAATTGCTGTCTACTATCTGGAACTTTTCTACAGCTACTCTGGATACATGTGTGCTCAGGTACATATTTAATTGGCTATCCCCATCTCTGCTACTATTTATGTCCACGACTTGTTTGGATATTGTCTTCTGTTGGATTCTGGGACATTGAGTGACTTTCCTGTAAAATTGTCCTTAAGTGCATATAAACACTTTCCTGAAAACTGCACCAACCCGACCCTCGTGCCGCCCGGGGCTACTCCCCTACACTAACATCCCTGTTTGTTATTTTCTCCTGTCGTTGTCTTCTGTTTCCTGGATTCGGTTCCTCAATATATCCTTATTCAGGTTAGTTGTTATCAATTCTATATATAGTTGGGACCAATATTGAATTAGACCATTTCCACTCATTTTGTGTTATTCCTTGTAGATCCACCCCAGGGAAGCTCCACTCCAATACCTATCTAGGTAGTTGCCCATTTAATTCAACCGTTCTATCACTTGCATTTACCTCAACAGTGTCTAATATCTTTGTATTCCTTTGCAGCATTGGTATTGGCGGTGTGTGTTCTCCCAGCTCTTTTATTCAATTGACACCTCTGTCTGTCCCAACTGAAACAGCAGAGAGGTACATTGTGGAAAAGAGCCCCTCTTTGAGGAAGCCTGAGTCTTGTACTCAGGGGAGCTGGGATGGAAGGCTGAATATCGATTCTTGTACCACCATCATCTCCAAGGTCACTTCTCTGCATCTTCGGCCTATTTCGGAGTGGTGAGTAACACTCTCTAAGAAAGAAAGGGGCAGGGTCCTTGTACAATAGCCTGGCTTCGGCCGTTTCTTCTTCGGATAACCATCTGGCCACATATTGCAGCTGTCCCACCAAGTAGTATAACTCAAAGTTCGGTAGGTTTATACCCCCCCGTCGCATGGGTTTTGTAGTTTCCAGAGGGCCACCCTGTTCCTGGAGTTGTGCCATATGAAACCCCTGCATAAGCTGTGGAGTTTCACAAAAAAGCGTTTGGGGATCACATACGGAATGTTTACAAAAAAAAGTAACAATCTGGGCAGGACTACCATCTTGATCAAAGCCCCTCTACCCATCATGGCCAGGGGTAGCTTGGACCAGAACCCCATGCTATTCTTGATACCTTCAACTGCCTTTTCCGTGTTGTGTTTGTGTTCCTCCTCCGTCGTGTGGTATATATCGATTCCTAAGTATCGGAACATCTCGGTCTGCCAGGGTATCGGCAAGACCGGTAGAGTCCTCGGCAGGGTTCGTCGTATCTCCCCAGAGGGAACATGCTGGATTTCTTGGGGTTTACTGCTATGCTCGAGAGGATGGCTTAACGTTCCATCACCTCCAGGACATATTGTAGATTTTCCTCTGGGAAGCGCAGATATAGGAGTATATCATCGGCGTACAATGATATGAGATGCAAACCCCCCACAGTATGGATCCCTATCTCCCCGTACTGTTGTCTGAAGCAGACCGCCAGTGGCTCCAGTGCAAGGATATACAGCATGGGCGACCAGGGGCAGCCCTGTCTAGTACCCCTGCTGAGTTCCCATTTGTCTGAGATTGTTGCGCCAGTTTTGACCCTAGCAATTGAGGAACTATATAACATTTTAACCAACCTCAGATACCCCGGCCCCATCCCGTATTCTCTCAGAGCTGCTAGCAACCAGGGCCATCTCACTGAGTAGAAGGCCTTAATAGCATTCAGCGAGACTATTACCCGTTCACCGGGGTCATTCTCTGTTTGGTCCATAATGTGGTGGAGTCTCCTATGATTGTCGGTTATGTTCCTGTCAGGGTCGGGGTGTATCAATTTACCGATGACTCACTTGAGCCTGTTTGCCAGCGCTGCTGTGAGGATTTTGCTGTCTTGATTGAGCATCGATAGGGGTCTATATGACCCACAATATGTGCTTGGCATACCCGGTTTTAAGAGCGGGATGACCACCGCCTCCCATAGGGACTCGGGCAGCCTACCGTGCTCAAACGCCTCATTAAGCGTGGCCAGCAGCAGGGGGAGCACCTCTAGTTTATATGTTTTATAGAATTCACTGGGGAGCCCGTCCGACCCCGGAGCTTTGCACGTGGGCAGGTGCTGGATCACTATCTCTAATTCTTCTAATGTGATTGGGGCGTCCAGGTCCTCCTGCTCCTGATCGTCTAATTTGGGCAAGCCTATGTCTTCTAGTGTTTCCTGTATCTCTTGATCCATCTCTTCCCCTGAGCCCCCTTAAAGATGTTTGTAGTATCTAAGGAACCCTTTGTTTACTCCCTCCTAGGTATTCTAGATCTGGCCTTCATCCCCTCTGATCTCCCTGATCACTGGTCGTGGTGTTTCATTTTTGTATAACCAGGCCAGCAGCCTGCCCGGTTTGTCTCCCCCCGCATGTTGCCTTTCGACGTATTTCTTATAACTCAGCTTGCATAAACTATTCCAGTGATCTCTGCTAGCTTGTTGTAGCAGCTTCACCCATTCCTCATCCTCCTGTGAGGTGCCCCCTTACGCATTATGCCTTCCAGCTCCTTCTCTGTTTCCTGTAACTCCCGCTCTATGCCCCCTTGGAGCCCTCTGGATTTAGATATGGCTGCGCCCAGTACTACTACTTTGAAAGCCTCCCATAGGGTTCCTACTGATTGTACACTTCCTGTGTTAATGTCGAAATACTCGATGACCGCCTCCCTCAAGTCCTCACGGAATCCTGAGTCCTGCAAGGCCTCAGCTCTGAGCTTCTACGTCGGGATTCCTGCTCTAGGGGGCTGGTGTCACCACTCCAGGACCAAGGGGGAGTGGTCCGAGAGCACTCTGGCCTTGTATTCTGCACCCGTCATTTCTCCTACCAGCTCCGAAGCGGCAAACATGTAATCTAGCCTCGTGTGCAGATTATGTGGGGCTGCGTAGTGTGAGTACTGCCTATCTGCTGGGTGTAGCTGTCTCCAGATATCTTTGAGTCCAAAGTCTCGCAGCAGGGCCTTTGTGGCCGGGGTGGGTCTATCTGGTTTACCATCTGATCTGTCCATTTTGGGATTTAATGTACAGTTAAAGTCCCCTCCCCATACGATCGCCCCGCCCAATAGGGGGCCAATTTTGCCATATAGGGTCCTAAAGTAGGCTGTTGTGTCTTGGTTAGGGGCGTATAAGTCTATGATGCTCTCTTCCCTGTTTTCCAGCATCCCCCGCACCAGTGTCATTCTACCTTCTGGGTCTATTGTGGTTTGAAGTAGCTGAAATGGTACATGAGGCGCCACCCAAGTGATGACCCCCCTCGCATAAACTGAGTATGTGGCTCCCGTGGTAATCCCTCTCTACTTTCTCTTGACCACCTCCAGCTTTTCCCTAGTAAGGTGGGTTTCCTGTAATAATGCTATGTCATTCTTCAGCCTTCTCAGATACATCATTACTTTATTCCGCTTCAAATAGCTGTTGAGGCCCCTCACGTTCCAGGTCACCACTCTGAGGCTACCCGACGCCATCTGTGGGCTGTCCCGCCTCGCCTCCCAGTTTCCCCTTCCCGCCTGGTTTGACATAAGATTGGGCTCGCTCCCCTCCCACTTCCAACAAAACTCCCCAACTAACCCCCTTTCCCCCCCTGCACAAATATAAACCACTGCACACAACCCCTTCCTTCCCCCCACCCTACCCAATCCCAACACGTGCCCAGCTCCATCCCTGGATCTCAGGCTCCCCCGCGTTTGGTCCTGCCTTCAGATGCTGAGATCAGGAACCCGGCAGGGTGCCACCGGTCTCCCGGTGACCTAACTAATCTATTTGTTGTGGGGTATGAGGGCTGGTTCCGTTAGGCTCCTACGCCTTTAGCTAAGTTTCTCGTGCTCAAGGATCATGCATATATATATATATAGCCCAAGTCGCACGCCTCCAGCAGGCTATGTCCTGCACTATATTCAAGTCCCAATGTCTTAGACTGCGACACCGTGGATGCCACAGTCACGTGTTACTTATCTGCGCCGTCTTCCTTCTGGATACCCGATTCTTGCGGGCAGCTCTGCGTGTCTAGCCATTCCATAGCATCCTCTGGGGTTTCAAAAAACAATGTTCTGCTCTTGTGGAACACTTTCAGTTTTGCCGGGTAGATCAGCATATACTTGTGGCCTGCTTCACACAGCCTTCTTTTCACAGCCCCAAAGTTCATGCGTCGGCGTTGCACCTGCAAGGTGTAATCCTGGTATGCAGTTATGTTTGCAGATGCCCTTTGTATCGTTCCACCCTTCCGGAAGTGCTCAAGGATTTTTTCCCGATCACGATAGTTCAGGATCTTGGCTATCACCGGCCTGGGGGGGTTCCCGGTGGTGGCTTCCTCATCACGGCCCTGTGCGCCCTTTCCACAGCAAACCCCTGGGTCAGCACTCCTCTGGTTATCTCCTGCAGCAACATTTATTCAATGTACTGCGTAGAGTTGGGTCCCTCAGCTCCTTCAGGCAATCCAACGATACGTATATTATTCCTTCGGGCGCGTCCTTCCGCCTCCTCCGCCCTACTTTCCAGGTTGCCCACGCGTTGCACTAGGGCATGAAGTTCAGATTTGTGGGCTGCACACGCTGCTGTGTTCGGGGCCACTTCTTTTTCTAGGTCACCTGTGCGTTCTGCCAGTGCTATGACGTCTTGCCGGAGCAGATTCACCTCATCTTGTTCTGCCCCGACTTTGAGCTCTAGTGCCGCCTTCAGCTCGTTCATGGCCAATCCTAGTTTGGTTTCCCAAGCCACTTTCAGGTCAGCGATCGCAGCGAGGATCGCCTGGTCTTTGCCCATAGTATCCGTGCCCCCGGAGAGGGTTTTGTCTTTGCTCCTGGCCCCTTCTGCCCCCGGCGATGTTCTGGCATATTCATCGAGCATGGGTTGCTTGCCCTTCGCTCTAGGCAGTTTGCTAGTCATCTTGATGTGTCCAAGCTGTATGTACAAGTCCCGCAGCGTGTGGCCTCTGGCCTCCGTTAAGTTAGACTGCGGTTAGTGTCAGGGCCAGGACAGGCTGTGTTAAGAATTCCCTTGAACTGCTGAATCTGCTCTTGGAGTGGGCTGTGTCCTCCCACGTAATTGTGCTTGGGCGATTCGGTCCACTCAGTCTGTGTGCCCCAGCCCCTGTTGGTCTAGGTCCGTGGGCGCACACCCCAGTGCCTCTGGATCCCCCCGGGGTGCAAGCACTGGCCCAACGTGTGTCACTCATGAGCCCCGCCGGGTCACCGATGCCTCCTATACGTAGGTGGTATTTACAGAGCTCTCCGTCAGGCATGCTCCGCTTTGCCCCCCTGTTCGCCTCCTGCGTAGGCTAGGGGGTGTCTCCTTCCCTTTGCTTCTGTGACTGCTGTTCGTAGCCCTTACTCATGGGGGGCACATTGCCAGTTTCTTAATGCCTTCTATCTCCACCTACTTTATGTGGACGCATTACTTGTGTCTAAATGTTCCAGCGCTTCTCCAGGCCTGCTTGTGGGGCTAGTACTTTCCCTTTGTATGGGCCGCAGTTCGTGCCTCCTAATGTGGTCTGTGGACGTGTCCGCTCACCACTGCTTCCAGGCGAGCGACCATCCCGTATTTCCTCTTGTGTAAACGACTGTGACTCGAGCTGCGGTGATCTGCTTCCTCGCACCTCACTGTAGCGGCCTGGATATATGTGTAGCAGGTGCTGCCCATTTCTCCCGGCTGTTACGCATCCAGATGTGCGTCTCTTGCCTTTCACTCGCGCCGGAGCCTGTGATGTCGGAGACAATGTAGCACTCCGAAGAGGCCCGGCTTATTCCTTACTCGCACAGAGCACTCCTTGCAGCGGGCGGTCTTCGTGCTCAGCTTTCGCTGGCCCACACTGGCTTCATGGTTCTCGGGATTACAGCGCTGCACAGCAGTGTCTGCCTCAGGCCCCCGATCAGGGTACCAAGTTTCCCCACGTTCTAATCACTTAGCATGTACTCAAACCGCCCCAGGCCCCATCGCCTTTGGCCTCCGGGGAGTACAGTGGTCCGCGCTCAGGCCAGTCTCGCCTTTTTTCTCCAGCTCGTCAGGCGGTGTCATGATGCCTACCTCCAAGGAGCCAGGCCGGGCCCAGCAACCCCAGAGGCAGACATCATTTTCCCCAGGGAAGTCTCAGCGGGCCCAAGTCGGGGCCCTTTGGACTCAGTCCTGGCGCCTTAGGCGCCAGGCTCATAGCGGACCCCAGTCCTGGCGCCTTAGGCACCAGGCTCATAGAAGAGGATATGTGTTTAAGTGCTTGGGTGCACACTTACCTGATGCAGACCTTGCTGCTTCATCCAGGCCCTCTTGAGGCCTGAATGGGACTACTTTACCTGTAGGACTACTTCACCACCCGGGTGTGGTCGGGGAAGGATACATACCTGATTGGTGGAAGGATACATACCAGGAACTTCTTCCAAGGCTATTTAAACCCCACCCGAACAGCCACACGTGCTTCGCGTTGTTCTGCACCTAGCAGCTGGACGCTCACCGTGTCAGCTCCTGCATCCTGACTTCAGCCACGCCTGCCAGCACCCTGGAACACCTGCAAGGGGAGAAAGGAAGAGAATAGGAGAAGAAAAGCCCTTACCTGCTAAATCTGCATCCCAGAGTCATTTCTCCAACGGCCCTGAAAAGGAAGACATCATTTTAAAGGCATTTTGTTTCGATCGCTGCAGCGCTGCATTTTACTCACCTTTGCAAGGCGCTTCCATCTTCAGCAGCGATCTTCCGGATTCAGCTATGCCCCGGCGCCTAGAGGAAAAAAGACAAGAACAAAGGTGAGAGGGAGAAAAGGAATAAGGAAAGCTCAGTTTCCTTTTAAGTCTTACCTGTTGGATTATTCCCACTGCATTTCGGGTCCTGCCGCTTCCTGGCATCTCCGGACCCCGGCCCCTATGGGGAAAAAAGACAAAGACATTGAATGAGCGAATGCAAAGACATTACCTGAGCGCTCATCCAGAACTGTTTCACTTCGGGTCGGCGCCATATCTCCGGCACTCCGAACCCCGGCCCCTAAGGGGAAAAAGACATAAGCATTAGCGCTTGCTGCAATTAGACAACGAACATTATTATTAAGCTTGAACTTTTGAACAGAACTTTTACAGCGCCTTACCTGAACAGTCAAGCTTACCTGAACTCCCATCAATCCTCAATCCAGTGAAGTAACTGGGTTTCAACGCGCCCCTGCATCAGAAGTAGGATGGAGAGCTCATCCTTCCAAACCCTAAGGTGAGGCTTCACGGGGAATCGTGGAGGAGGTATCGTGGAGGGTTGGAAGGGAGTGGGAGGCTTGAGCATTGTTCCACAGTTGGTAATACTCCCTTTTCACGCACAGGAGGGTATCCAACGAGCCAGGGAAGCCAGAATAGAGGGGCCCTTCCTGTCCATCTTCAGAGTTCTGCGCCTTCGACGCCGCGCCTCCGTGGGAACCAGGTGAGCGTTACAGGCGGCAGCCATTTTCCCTTTGTGCGCCGCGGACTCCTGCAATCTTAATCAGGCTCCGTCTGCCTCATCCATACTAGCGGTCCGTGTCTCGTTTCTGCAATGTGTGCTCCACTGCTTCCCCTGCACAGGCATCTACGTTCTGGGCTAAATGGTTCAGTTATAGCGCGATTTTCCACAGGATTCTGTTCGGATCAGCAGGAGCTCTAGCCGGACGCATCCTCCTACATGGCTTCTTAGCCACGCCCCCCAGCGGGCATTTCTAATGATTCGAGTGGGTCGAAAACGGATGTCCGTGGATGTCGACCGTAGACTATGTAGAATGGGCTTTGTCTCGTACTGGTGTGAGTTGTTATATGCGTATTCTGCTAACCAAAGTATGTCCTTCCAGGTAACCTCGGTTTGTTGCAGCATACACGTTATGTATTGCTCGAGGGTCTGGTTAGTCCGTTCGGTCTGGCCGTCAGTTTGGGGGTGATGGCTTGTAGATAACCGGAGGTCGATTTTGGAAATTTTACAAAACCTTTTCCAAAATGCAGAGACAAACTGAGTTTCTCGGTCTGATATCAATATTGATGGGAACCCGTGTAGCCGGACGATCTGTTCCAAAAACACGGTAGCCAGAGTAGAAGCAGTTGGGAGACCTTTCAGGGGAATAAAGTGGGCCATTTTGGAAAACAGATTTACAACAACTAGGATAGTATTGTATCCGTTACAGGAGGGAAGGTCTGCAATAAAATCCATTGATAGCGTATGCCAAGGTGCTGGGGGTACTTCTAAAGGACATAGCACAGCTGCAGGACTTTGTTTTTGGGACTTGTGTTGTGCACAGGTGCCACAGAGTACGATGAACTGGACAATGTCCTTTCGCCAAGTTGGCCACCAGTAATTTTTCTTTATTTTAGCTTGGGTTTTGGCTATTCCCGGATGCCCTTCTACTAATGAATCGTGATAGTCTGCGATCATTTGATTCTGTAATTTCTTATCTGGGATGTGCAATCGTCCTTGGTAGTATGGTAGGTTGTCCACGATCGTATACCGGTCTCCCTTCCCTAGCCATTCCTGTTGCGCTGGTGGACTCATCAAGTGTTGCAGGTCAGATTTTAAGTTGTCTAGAGTGGTGGTTGCGGCAATCATGCCTTGGATTCGTCCTTCAGGGATGATGGCCGCGGGGTCTGCTGTAGTGAATGCCTCTTCTCCCTCACTCATGCGAGACAGGGTGCCCACTTTTCCATTGCGTACTCCGGGTCTATAGGTGATGACAAAGTCTTATTCCATAAAGAAGAGAGCACAGCGGAATTGGCGTGATGATTGCGCTTTAGCGATCTTCAGATGTTGTAGATTGTGATGATCCGTGACGACAGGGACTGTATATCTAGCTCCAAGAAGATAATGTCTCCAGGCTTTGAACGCTGCCTTAATTGCTAGCAGTTCTTTATCAGTGATTGCATAATTCAATTCAGGGGCTGCAAACTTGCGACACCAGAATGCCACGGGATGCAACTGACCTGTTTCGGGGTCTCGTTGTGACAGGACTGCTCCCATTGCTATGTTGGAAGCATCAGTTTCGACCACGTATGGTAGTTCTGGTCGAGGATGCCGTAGAACTGGTGCTGTGGTAAATGTTTGTTATAACTCCTGGCTTTCTCTGCCTCTGCAGACCAATTAAATTGTTTATTTTAGTAAAGAGGTGATTGGGTGGACGATCTGGGAGAACCGGGAATGAACTGTCGATAAAAGTTGGCAAACCCGAGTACACTCTGTACTCCCTTTATGGATGTCGGTGAGGGCCAGTTAAGGATAGCGTCTACCTTGCGCGTGTCCACGCGTACGCCCCATGGTGTGAAAATAAAGCTGAGGAATTCTACCTCTGTCATATGAAAGAAGCATTTCTCCAATTTGGGATATAGCCGATGTTGCCGCAGTTTCTCCAAAACTGCCTGGACATGGCTGAAGTGGTCCTCCTTGGTGGTTGAATAGATAAGAATGTCATCAATATAGACAAGAGCACAGACGTCAAACAGTTCGCCGAGCAGGTCATTCATGAAAGATTGTAACGCCGCCGGGGCATTACATAGTCCAAAGGGCATAATTTGATATTCATAAAGGCCATATTTTGTGCGAAAGGCTGTCTTCCACTCGTCTCCTTTTTTTACTAGATGGTAGGCCCCTCGTAAGTCTAGTTTTGTATATATCCGAGTGTTTTTGACTTGATCCAAGAGCTTGGGGATAAGCGGTAACGGGTACCGTTTTTTTACCTTGATCTGGTTAAGTGCTCTGTAGTCAATGCAAGTTCTCAGGTCTCCCTCCTTTTTAGGCACAAAAAAGAGGGGTGAGGATGCAGGAGACTTGGACAGACGAATGAAGGCATTTGCCAAATACTGATCAAGGTAGGTTTTTAAATGCTGGTTTTCCTGTTCTGTTAGGGCATAAATCCGGCTGCAGGGAACTTGAGCTCCAGGTACCAGATCAATTTGGCAGTCATACGGAGGTAGGGTGTTTGCTTGCTCTTTTTGAAAGACATCTTGGTAATTCAGGTATTCAGGTGGTGGTGAACTGGTGAGGCCCAGTGTGGTTTCTTTCTTCGATGAACCTGGGTTGGTAAGACCTTTAATGAGAATCCCTTGCTATAACAGGTGTCGGCACAGTCTTGGGGAAAGGTCAGAACTCGTTTACACCAGTCAATTCTGGGATTGTGGTTGTCCAGCCAGGGCATTCCCAATATCATCTGGAACTGAGGAGCGCCGATGAGATCGAAGGTGATGTCCTCTTGGTGACCGTCCTGACACAGAAGAGTAACCTTCTCGGTGTAATGCGTCACTGGGCCGGATGATAGCTGAGATCCATCAACTGCTGTGACGTTTTCTGAAACCTGCTTCTGTCGGAGAGGAAGGCCTATCCGGGTAGCCAGATCTTGGTCCATGTAATTTCCCACAGCCCCACTGTCAATGTATGCCTCCAAGGCATGTATTTTCAATGGTTGCTTGTGGTTTACCAGGAGCACAGGGATGACTAGATGTGAGGTCTGTATAGGTTCCTTTTCACCGCTCGACAAGTGGACCCCTACGCTTGCCAGGCATTGGAGATTCTCGAGTCCTGTTCTTCTTCTTCACCCTTGTCAGTTGCTCCAACTGCTTTCCTGGGTGGTTTCACTGGGCATTCTCAGAGATCTTGACCTGCCTTACTACAGATCAAACAACGCTGGTGCTGTCTCATTTTCTCCCTTTCTGCATGGTGCGTGGGCTCCGCAAGCCTCCGATTTGCATTGGCTCGGACTGATCGTGTGATTTGGTTTGATTCTCACAGGGTCGCACGTAAACCGACTGCCCCTCGGCCGTGGCCCGATCCATCTTCCGATCCTGCAATCTGTGATCGAGCTGCACTGTCAGGTCGATGTATTCAGAACATCTTTCTGGGGATTTACTACTTGGGCTACTACGTCCTTAAGTTCCCCTGGCAAGCCTCGGTAAAAGAGCATAGTTCTTTTCTCCTCTGGCCAGTTAGTTTGTGCTATCAGGCGACTGAAGGAAGTGATATATGTTAGTAAGTTCTGATTTACCCTGCCGTAGTGAAAACAGTTCATTTTCCAGAGCCCGTCCTTGAGTATGCCGTGCAAATAGTTTCTCCATTTCACGCTGGAAACCTCCGAAGTCTCGAAGCAAAGGATCATCCTGGTTTAGCAAGGGTATTGACCAGTCCGCTGCACTACCTCCCAAATATGAGAGTACAAATGCCACTCTCGATTGATCGTTGGGGAATGCCCTAGGTCTGCACAAGAAATGTAGGCGATATTGATTCATTAAGATGGCGTACTTACTCGGATCACCTTTGAAGCTTTCTGGTGGGGCCAGAGATTTGCAGAAGAAAGAGAGAAAAGCAAGGCAGATACAGGACAAGTCTGTAAAGCAGAAATGCTTACAGAAAACAGGGAGTTTCCAGAAAGTCAGAAAGGCAGAAAAGATATCAGTAAAGAACTGAATGTCTAAAAAGTTATCAGAAGTCAAAGGCTGCAACAAGCAGGCTACAAGACAGGGAGCCCAGAGGAGCAGGTCAGAAGGCAGCGGAGTGCGGCAGGTCCGCCAGGCAGAGAGCCCAGAGGAGCAGGTCAGAAGGCAGCGGAGTGCAGCAAGTCCGCCAGGCAGGGAGCTCAGAGGAGCAGGGCAGAAGGCAGCGGAGTGAAGCAGGCCCGCCAGGCAGGGAGCCCAGAGGAGCAGGGCAGAAGGCAGCGTAGTGCAGCAGACTGGAGAGGGTGCTGCAAACAGCAGCAGCAACAGAATTCTATGGCATGACAGGAGGCTTCATATTATGCATTACAATCTTTACTTCTGAAACCACAGCAGCAAAGAAAAACGTTTTCAAACAAAAGGTTTTGAATAACAGAACTAAATAGAGTTCAAGGTCAATGCAAGGGGAGGGTCCCCAATCCAACATGGAGGACAGGTCATGAACTGTAGATGCCCAATGAGAAGGGGCCCTCCTCTATATATGTCCTTTACTCTAATTCCAACTTCTCTTTCTTTGGTGCTGACACCACATGCTAAATCACTCCTCTCAGTGTGCCTTTGTTGTTAGTCAGTAGGCCTTTCATTTGTGATACTTTGTATTTCTTAAGCTTTAGAGCAACTGTGTAATTTGTTCAGTCTTCCTTTCTTTTATTGAGTTTTCACTCATAAAGTATTATGTTCGCCGTGTCGCACCATTGATATATTTTATTTGTTTGAATTGTTCAGCCGACTATGTATGCGGTTCAATTTGCCCATTTTGCTTTCCTTGGTACCATATAATTTATGATGTTTGCCGTGTGAGACTGCTGCGGCTTATTAGCGCGTACCGTTTCACTTCAGCGAGCTTACACAGCATTGTGTTTCATAAGCCCAGCGCGTGTGGCCCAATCCAAGCTCTCGCTTCAGGCCATCACGTGGGTTTATGGATACTGTTTCCTTTTGTTCCTCAAGAGCGTTTAAGCAACTCCAGGCGTGTCGCGTGCGGGGTGAAAGAAATCATTTCTTCACGCCCCACACGAGTAGGCCTTGTGGTTCCCTCTTTCATTTGGGACCAGTCGCATGCGAACCTTTAATGAAGCTTTGCTTCAGGCATTGCGCTCGGCAGCGTATGGCCATTTTGAAATTAATAATGAATAGGACATGTTTAATATATGATATTATGTTTCAATATTTGATTTATATATATATATTATTTTTTTATTTGTTTTATGATGTGTACCACCCACCCCTGCCCCACGTACAAGCCTTTCAGAAGCTTTTGCTTCGGGTGTTTCACACAAGGGGCGGGGGGTTTAGGGGCAATGTTCTGGTATTGGAAGCAAGACCACGCAGAACAACAGGGGTTCGAATCCCGTATCCACGCTTAGAAATCCAAATTGAATGGGTATTAAGCGTGTTATACGATAACAATAAGTGTATTTATAACATTTTGACTTTTTTATGGAACAAATGGGCACAGCTGGTTCACCTTGTTATAGTCATACCTCGGCCTGCTTTGCCTGAGTTATAGTGTGAGGTTACCCCCTTGTGTGCTGCTGAGTGCCACACCCTGCTCGGGTGAGCAGTTTGTATGTGCGCTTGCGCAGTATGTTTTCCTATGTTTCCTCTATTACGGCGAGAATATGAGCCGTGTATAAGGACCTTTAACCCTTGGCTGCTGGGTTTGCGGTTATATTAAGTACAAATAAAAGAATGTTATTCTCCTTCTAATAAAAGTGGAGGTTGGGGGGAAGTTTGGTATAGATCTATAAGGGAGTCTTCCCTGCCTTTGTTTTTCTTTGGCATGAATAAGGTGTTCGTTTGCCCTTTTGAAAGCCTGAGTAATGGTTGTGTGTAGAGTCTTTACCTCTGGCATTTCCAAGCTGGCTGGAAGGTCTAGTTCAGAGGTACGTGGATGTCTGCCATAAAGGATATAGAAAGGCATTTGTCCCATGCTTGAATGTAAAGAATTGTTATATGCATATTCGGCTATCCATAGTAGGTCTTTCCAATTCCTTTGTTCGTGGTGCAGCATGCACCGTAAATATTGTTTGAGTGTCTGATTGGTTGTCTCGGTTTGGCCGTCCGTTTGGGGATGGTGACTGGTAGATAGTCGAACGTCGATCTGCGCCATTGCACAACATTTTTTCCAGAAGTTTGAAACAAACTGGCTGCCTCGATCAGAGACCAGAACCGAAGGGAAGCCATGTAGCTTAACCACACCCTCCAGGAACACTTTTGCTAAAGTGGCTCCATTGGGAGGCCTTTGAGAAGAATAAAATGGGCCATCTTCGAGAATAAGTCCACAACTACAAGGATAGTGTTGAACCCTTGGCTTGGAGGTAGATCAGTGATGAAGTCAAGGGAAAGAGTATGCCATGGAACTGGAGGGATGTCCAATGGTTGTAGGAGACAAGATGGTTTTTGTATCTGTGATTTATTTTGTGCGCAGACACCGCAGGACTGAATATACTGAATGATGTCCTTACATGGTAGGCCACCAAAAGTTCTCTTTCACCTTAGCTAGGGGTTTGGCGATCCCAGGATGCCCTTCAATCAGTGAATCATGATAGTTTGAAATAATATGCTGTTATAATTCCTTCTTGGGTACATATAGGCGATCCCTAAAAAAGGGTAGATGGTCCTTGATGGTATATTGTTCTCCTTGTGTTTGCCATGCGAGGTAGGCATCAGGATTCATTGTCTGTTGGATTTCTTTTCGTAGTCCTGCTTGTGTTAAGGCTGTCGTGATACCCAAGAGTTTGTCTTCAGGTATGATAGGTACTGGGTCTGGAGTTGTATATACTATTTCATCTATGCCCATGCGAGATAAGACATCCGCCTTTCCGTTTCTGACTCCTGGTCGAAATGTGGTTACATAATCATATTCGGCGAAGAAAAGGGCCCACCGTAATTGGCACGAGGACTGGGCCTTGGCTGTTTTGAGATATTGCAGGTTTCGGTGGTCTGTGATGACTGTAACGGTGTGTCTGGCCCCCAGAAGGTAGTGCCTCAAGGCTTTAAAGGTGGATTTGATAGCCAGGAGTTCCTTGTCCGTGATGGCATAATTAATCTCTGGAGGTGAGAACTTTTTCGACCAGAAGGCCACAGGATGTAGCTGGCTGGTTTCTGGGTCTCTCTGTGAAAGGACAGCCCCCATTGTGAGACTGGACGCATCAGTTTCAACGACATAAGGGAGGTCTGGACGAGGATGTCGCAGGGTTGGAGCAGAGGTAAACATTTGTTTAAGTTCTTGAAAGGCTTCTTCTGCTTCTTCAGTCCAAGCAAACTTTTTATTTTTTTTTCGTAATAGTACTCTGTTTGGGTGCACAACCTGAGAGAAGTCTGGGATGAATCGGCGGTAGATGTTTGCAAAGCCCAGCATGCTTTGTAGCCCTTTCAGAGATGTCGGTGAAGGCCATTTCAGAATGGCATCTACCTTGTGCACATCCATTCTGATGCCTCCTGGAGTAAGGATAAAACCAAGAAATTCTACTTCGGTGACGTGAAAAAAGCATTTTTCAAGCTTTGCAAACAAGCAATGTTGACGGAGCTTGGTGAGGACTGAACGAACGTGCCTGACATCATCTTGTTCCGAGGCTGAGTATACTAAGATGTCGTCTATGTACACTAAGGCGCACACATCAATTAACTCCCTTAAGACGTCATTCATGAAGTACTGGAATGCCATAGGAGTGTTGCATAACCCGAAGGGCATGATTTGATATTCAAACAAGTCGTACTTAGTACGGAAGGCGGTTTTACATTCATCTCCTTTTCTGACTCGGACCAGGTGGTACGCTCC
This sequence comes from Ambystoma mexicanum, assembly GCF_040938575.1. Taxonomy (NCBI): domain Eukaryota; kingdom Metazoa; phylum Chordata; class Amphibia; order Caudata; family Ambystomatidae; genus Ambystoma; species Ambystoma mexicanum. The sequence continues at coordinate 509,557,765 of NC_090927.1, read as the reverse complement.
TCGAAGGTCCAATTTGGTATAAATCTGGGTATATTTAACTTGGTCTAGCATCTCAGGGATAAGTGGCAAGGGGTAGCGGTTCTTCACAGTGATCTGGTTCAATGCGCGGTAGTCAATACAGGTTCTCAAGTCTCCTTCCTTTTTTGGTATGAAGAACAAAGGACTGGCTGCGGGGGACTTCGAAGGACAGATAAATCCGTTTGCAAGGTACTGGTCTAAATAGGATTTCAAATGAAGGTTTTCTAGTTCTGTGAGAGCGTAGATCCTGCCGCAAGGGATTTGTGCACCAGGAACAAGGTCAATCTGACATTCATAGGGCCTGTAGGCGGGAATGTATTGGCTTGGTCCTTTTGGAAAACATCCTGGAAATCATGGTATTCCCTTGGCAAGGTATTAGTTGCTCCCAGGGTTGATACTGTCGCTCCGGGAGTCATGGGGATACAGACGTTGTGTTTCTCCTCTTGGTAATAGTAGGCAGGGGAGCAATCACAGGGGAAGGTTAATTTTCGTACCCGCCAGTCTATCAAAGGGTTGTGAGCAACCAACCATGGCATCCCTAGTATTAGCCTGAACTGAGGTGCCTTGATGAGATCGAATGAAATAGACTCCCGATGTCCGTCCATGCACAGCAAGGTTACCCTGGCTGTGCACTGGGTTACTGCTCCGGAAGCGATTTCTGTCCCATCCACGGTGGTTACCTTGTCCATAGTTGGCATAGAACACAAAGGAAGCCCCATCTCTGCTGCCAGCTCTTGATCAATATAATTTCCAACTGCTCCGCTATCGATGTATGCTTCAACAGCATGCATTCTTGATGACTGTTGGTGGTTAATTAAGATCACTGGTATTGCAAAGTGCGAGGTCAGCAACTCTTTCTTCTCACTCGACAAACTAACCTCTACGTTTGTCGAGCTTGGTAGTTTTCCGATTCCTTAGCTTCATCCTTCTCTGTGACCCCGACTGTTCTTCTTGGGGGTTTTACTGGACAGTCCGTCAGGAAATGTCCTGGTTTCCCACAATACAAACAAAGCTGTTGTTGTCTTCTTTTGTCCCGCTCTTGTTTTGTTAATGGAGGCCATATCTATACAATCTGCATGGGTTCTACAGCATTTTCAGATACACGGGGTGTGTTTTCCCTTGGTCGAACATACACGGTCCGAGGGTCCGTCTTAAAACGGTCTGCCTTTCGGTCCTGCAACCGGTGGTCTAGCTGCACGACCAGATTTATGAATTCTGCACAGTCTCTGGGTGGATCAACCACCTGGGCTAAGACGTCCTTTAATTCGTCTCGTAAGCCTCAATGGAATACCATGGTTCTTTTGTTTTCTGGCCACCTAGCTTCGGCAACCAGTCTGTTGAAGGTAGCAATGTACGTTAACAAGTCCTGATTCCCCTGTCGGAGGGACAAGAGTTCATTGTCTACTGCTTGTTCCTGGGTATGGTGAGCAATACGTTTTTCCATTTCTCTCTGGAACCCCCAAAGTCATGTAATAGAGGATCGTCATGGGTTACCAATGGCACCGACCAATCTGCTGCACTACCACTCAGGTATGATAAGACAAAAGCTTCTCGAGCTTGGTCGTTTTGGAAATGCTCCAGGCCTACAAAGAAAATGAAGGCGACACTGATTGATGAATGTCGCATGCTTCCGTGGGTCGCCTGAGAACCTTTCTCGTGGTGCCAGGGCCACTGTTCCAGGTAACGTGATCTGTACCGGAGTGGGTGGCATGGCAGGGTTTTGCATCGTTGGATTGCTTCCAGGTAGAGGCATCTGCCCTGCCTGTGATTGCAAGTATTGCCTGCTAATCTCTTCAGTGGGTTCTTTGGTCACTGTTAGGTCTCTCCGGAGGGCATTAGTCTCTTGTGGGGCAGAATGAACCTCAGCACGAAGCTCTCCTAGTAATTGGGCCAATTGGTCCATTTATTTATTTATCTGATGTCTCCATGGAGCCCAGGTGGATTTGTTATTGTAGGCTCCGCGTTCTGTTACGCTCACCTGGTATCCACAGGGACGCCACCCAGCCGGGTTACTTGCTGGTATGCTTCTCAACTTTGCCCTGATGTGGTCTGCGGGGAAGGTTCTGCCTTGTGGTAGAATTAGGTGTGCTCTCCGTCCTGCCTTCTTTGCAGGGGCGTGTTGTCTTTCATGGGCAAGTGCGGTCCAGTTACTTCACTGACGCCGGCCCGTTTGATATTGTTCAGGTAGGTCTTATTGCTGTTCTTTAGTTTTGTTTTTATCCTGCATGCCTTTCTTTGTTTAAAATGTCTTTTTTCTCCCTTCGGTATGCGGAGCTTCAGCACGGCGAACTGGCTTGGTTGAGCCCCGCTGGTAAATGATGGCGCATTAAGAGCGCTATGATGCGGTAAGTAAGCGCTATGCAAAGCGCTGCGAAATCTTGCCTTTGCTAACCTGTGTTTTCCTTCCTTGTAGGTCGCTGTGTTCGAGTGGGCGCGAGTGGAATGTCTGGAGTGGTACCAGCCGAGAGGCGACCAGCCAAGTGAGCCTTTTGAGCAGTTCGTCATTTGTAAATGTCTCTACTGCTTTCTTTAATGTTGCCTCTATCTTCCTCTTTCAGGTCGTTCTGTCCGGGAGATGTGCAGATTCGAGGAAGCTGTTCTCAGTAGCTGCAAGTGTTTAAAGATGAAGAATGCAGGTAAGATGCTGCTGCTAATGATGTTCCTTTTGTCTCCTTGCAGGTTCTGCTTCTCCGAGGTTCGAGGGAATAGCTGGACACGGTGAGCGTCACGTTGCAAGCTGCAAAGTAACACGAAGCATGTTGTCTTGCTCGGGTGTGGTTTAAATAGCCCCAACAAAATTGTCCAGGTAAAGTAGTCCCTAGGCTACCACACCCAAAACACTAGACCGCATAGCTTGGTTCTTAGGAACCAAGCTGTGTGGATGCCCCCATGTTGGCTGATAATACAATAAATTAGTTCCCAAGCACATTGTTTTTCATGGTGTATGAGCCTGGTGCCATAGGTGCCAGGACTGTCCCCATGAGGGCTTTTGAAGAGAATGCCAGGCTCTAGAGGCCTGAGTCCTGACTCCCCTTGGCTAATGGGTTTGCCAGAGGGGGTTTTGGGCGAGGGTCATGACAATCAGGTCCCCTGTAGGTGCATTAGTATATCCAAACATTATACAGGACAACTCAGTCCGTCCACTTCCCCTAGTAATATCTTCCCCCCACTCCCTGACCCCTCCCATGGTAAGGGGTCAGAGAATAGAGTTGGAGAAGTGCCGACAGTACCGGTCTGTTCCTCCTTGGATCTCATAGCTGCTTGCTGCAGTCCCCATTTCGTCTATTAATAGCCCAGTGGTCTGGGATTCGCCTTTGGAAGGGTGCAGGAGAAACTTAGATCCCCCATTTTTCCTCCACAAAAAAGGGTCAGTCTCGTTGCTAGGGGGTAACATTCCTCATCCTTCTTTCTTTTAAAGGTGGCCCTCTTTTCAGGAATCGACCACTTCATGGTATCTTTTGGTCCCAAACAAAGGGACAGGCCCCAAAAACCCGGGTAGGCAAGGGCTTGAGGAGTTGTCAAGGCAACTTACTGAAAATGCTAGGTCAGGTCACCCAGACTTTGGAACTGCCTGATTGCCTGTTGATGTGCAAGTCCTGCGAGGCTGGACTTTGAGAACGGTTTGCCTGCTCGGCATCACTAACACCTACATTTTTACAATTATTTGTAATAACTTTAAATGGAAGGGATTCTTCTTCTCATTGGCCCCCTTCTACCGGCAGATTGTATGATCAAGTTAAACCTCAAGGATGAGTGCCGGGTGGTTCCTGTTTTTCCTCCTTATCAAGAGTTTTTTCCTTCAGTTCCACTGATGGGCTAGCACTTTCCAATGTCCCTCTTTTCAGTTGACCTTTCCCATCAGTCCCCGGATGCTTCACCAAGTTAATGAAGCTGGTGATAACTCACCTCAGGTCCAAGTGTCATGACCCATACAACTTGCCCTTTCTGGACTTCCTGGTCCTTATCGCGACAGGGCTTGTATTCCTTGTTACTCCCAACATGGCTGTGCCAAGTGAATTGCCTCGCACCAGCCTTTACGTCGGACACGGCACGTTCTATAAATTGGCCACGCCCACGCGGCCCCACGCGTCTCAACGCTATCATTAGGTAGTGACAGGACGTGTGTGTGCTGTTCAGCGAATCCGCTATTCCTAGTTTCCTGGTCCCTTCTTCCTTCCTTCCACCTTTTCCCTCTAAATCTGCACCCGGAATCCTCAACCCTAGCGACCGATACTTTCTTCCTGGACATCCTGGAACTGCGACCTTCCTGGAACTCTGAACGCGCTCTGGAGCCGGACGAGACTCGAGCGAGCCTATACAAGACCCGATCCGTCCACAAGAGGAATCCTCCCCCGGAACAGAGCAAGAAGCGATCCCAGGTGAGACGGGGGGAGATTTACGACACCAAGGGGTTTCGGATAATATTTCTTTGATTTGTTTTTGTTATAAATGCAAGGGGTTTGAGCTCTGCATCTTTATCCTTCCGGACGGCAGGCTTTCCTAGGTAAGGAAGTAATCCATCTTCTCCCCTCGAAAGGGAGGGTTCCCCTCAGACAGCTACCCTGGGCTGTGGTCAGTTCCATCCAAGTTATCTTTCCCCTCTCCATTACAGGGTGTTGTAACGCCTCAAAACCAAACATCTTCGCAAGAATGTCTTCCTCGCAGTTAGGGTTCTGTTCCCTGAGGTCAGGCTGGAGCTCCTTTAGTGACTCATGGATGCCTGGAATGGCACGACACATTTTCGGTTCCCTCTCCGGAGGTTCTTCGGAGGTTCTCCGGAGTCAAATGCCAGCAGACTGAGCTGGGGGTGCCAAGATAGGACTGGTTCCACAAGCAAGTGGTCAGCTTTAGTGAAGCAACTGCATGTTTGGAGCTGTTGGTGAGCTTTCTTGCAGTCAAGAGCCTTCTCTAGGATCAATGACTTTTTTGTGTCTTTTTCTGGATGGGCAATGTTTCGGCTGTGCAATACATCAATCATCTCGGGGGGAGAGGGGCAGTCCCAATGCCCTAGTGGATTTGACAAGCCAAATTGTGTTTTTTCTGTTTGGATTGGGACATTGTGTTGAAAGCGGAGTATTCTCGGGGAGTCACCAATTTTGTTATGGTCTGGGGTTTCTTTTCCAGACATCTCCAGGACAGGAGCTACTGGATGTTAGTTAGGACTCTCTCTTTGCCAAGATCTGGTATCTTTGGGTTCAGATTAAGTGGTTCTTTTTGCCTCATGACTCAGATGCTAAGTTCCCTGGCTCTACAGTTAGAGTACGGATCCCAGTGCACTGCCTTTCGACTCTTTCCTCCAGGATTGGTTGGGTTCCCCCTTTTTTTATCCGTATGTGTTTCTCCTTTGTCATGATAGCAAGTGTACTGGTTCAGGTGCGCAGATAGGCGACAATGCTAGTGTTAGCCTTTCCGGGTGTGTTTTTTCCCAATTAACGATGGAGATTACTAGTCTCGTCCCTCTCCACCCGTGGCCTCTCTCCGTCCTGACAGGTTTCTCTTTCGAGCTGGCCCTTCAGGGACTCCTCTCCCTTATTTATTAGAACTGTTCATCTCTTCCTGGTGCTTCCGGGGGCTTTCGCAGGACTTTATCTGTGTCATCAAGGACTTTGTTGCAGCCTCTGATAAATCAGGGTACCCTTCAGCTTGGAACCGCTGCGTGAGTCGGTGTGTGGCTCAATTTTTCGGTTCCGTTTCTCCCTTACAGTAGAGATAGGTAGCTTCTGGTGGAGTTGTTTAGAAAGGGCAACATTACATGTCGATGAAGGCATTTAACTGCCACTATCTCAACGAGACATTTTGTCATTAAGGGTGAAGACAGTGGATAGGCAGTTCTTGGTGCACAGGGCCTTCAAGTCCATTGGCATCAGGGTTCCACCTAAGCTAGGTGTTTTTTCTTCTAGGGGACATTTATATCGTATTGGATTAGTCTGTTTTTGTCCTTTCTAATGAAGGTTTGTCTGAGCTACAACTGTTTTTCTAAGTTATCCATGTGGGGTTTTTGTTCCCGTTAAGATGTTTTTTCTGGTATCAGAGCATTATATACAGACAGTAAAATGTTCTCTCCTCAGGGGGATATTTTCTTTATGGCCAGGATGTGTAAGTGTTTGGTTTCCTCCATTCTCTTATCCAAGTTTTCCAGAAGATTTTAATGTATGAGTTATTCAGTGTTGTAAAATGTTTTGAGTTGAAATACACAGGCTCTTAGCCTCCCAATACCTCTCAGCTGCTTTTCCTGTGGGGACCCTTTTGCAGGGTCCCTTGCCCCCCTTTGACCAGATAGATTAAGTAAGTTATGCAGAATAGAGGGAGTTTATTTCTCCTTTGGTTCTTCAGTTAAAGGTGCTATGGTGTTTATGGTGTTCTCCAGGGGGGGTGGGAATTATCAAAGCAGCTGATTGGTCAAGGGAATCATCATTCAAAACATTTTACTTTATCACAAGTGTATTGATCATGTTTATGTTTATTTATGTTTATTGAATTTGTATAGCGCTTTAAGCCAAAGCGCTTTACAGATTTAACAACAGGTACAAAAGTGAGAGAAGCATAATTACAACCTGAAACAAGTCATTAGAACAATAAGTAGAGCAATTTACTAAAGGAGGGGGGAGAGTGGGGGAAGGGGAGGGGAGAGGGGTTAGGTGATGGGGTTACAATGTCTGTTTTGAGGTAAGGGAGGTGGGGGAAAGGGAAGAGGGAGTGGTCTGGTGTGATCAATGCCCCTAAGCGGTATCAGTGACAGGTTTGAGGTCATTGGGGAAGAGGGAGGGGAAGAGGGGCAAGGAAGGGGAGAGAGGTGGGAAAGGGGAGTCAGGGGGGGAGTGAAGAAGAAAGGATTTCAGGGAGGAGCGGATGGAGAGCGGTAGGGAGTTCCAGTGTAGTTGGAAGGAGCGGAAGCGTGAGGAAGCACATGGGGCAGGGGGTACCATGAGAAGGTAGAGGTCTGCTGAGCGGAGAGAGCGGGAGGGGGAATAGAATGAGAGGAGGGAAGAAAGGTAGGGGGGGCCATGTCATGGAGAGATTTATAGACAAGACAGAGGAATTGAAATTTCAGTTGTGAGAGGAAGGGAAGCCAGCCAAGTTGAGTGAGAGAGGAAGAAATAGGGTCTTGAGGGCCGAGAAGACATAGAGTATGAATAGAGGAGTGGTAGATGAATTTTAGGGGAGTAAGGTGAGAGACAGGGAGACCAAAGAGGAGGGAGGAGCAGTAGAAGAGGCAGGAAAAAATAAGGGAGGAGATTAGGAGTTTGTAAGCATGGAATGTGAGAGAGGAGCAGATCTTGCGGATGTGAATAAGGTGGTGCCGGCAGGCTTGAGAGGTTAGAGAGATGTGGTTGGAGAAGGAGAGAGAGAGGAGTTGAGATGGAGGCCGAGATTGCGGGCATGGGTAGATATGGGGAGGCTGGAAGGTGGAAGGTGGATGAAAGGAGGGGGCTAGGGGGAGCGGGTGTTAGGAGGGAAGAAAAGTACCTCAGTTTTGTCAGTATTGAGGGAAAGAAAGTGGGATGACATCCAGTTTTTTTATGGCCGTGAGGCAGGAAGAGTGTGGTGGAGGTCAGATGCGAAGGAAGAGAAGGAAAGAAAGAGTTGGGTGTCATCAGCGTAGAAGTGGTGGGAGATGCCGAAAGAATAGATGATTGGGGGGAGAAGGGAGGTATAGAGAGAGAAAAGAAAGGGTCCAAGTACGGATCCCTGAGGGACGCCATAGTTCAAGGGGAGGCTGGAGGAGGTACGGCCGCCCCAGGAGACAGTGAAGAATCAGTTGGAGAGGTATGAGGAGAGCCAGGAGAGAACAGAGCCTTTGAAGCCGAAGGAGGACAGAGTGCTAAGAGGTAAGGTGTGGTCTACAGTATCAAAAGCTACAGAGAGGTCAAGGAGGATGAGAATTGAAGATTGCTTAGCGTAGCGAGCAGTGAGGAGTGAGTTGAGGACATAGGTGAGGGCGATCTCGGTGGAGTGTTTAGGGCGGAAACCAGATTAAGAGGTGCGGGGGAGAGGTTAATGTGATGCAAGGGCTTTCAACTTGCATAATATGAAGCCTCCTGTCATGCCATAGAATGGTTAATCCCCCTCACTAACGTGACATGGGGTTTAGATTCTATTAAAGACAGGAGGCGAGTATTATTACACCCACCCACCCTTTTTCTGTTACTTATTCCACCCACCCACCCTGTTCTGTTTCACATTGATTCAGCTTTCGGTGAGAGGTCCTATCCAGAAGAGTTTTGTTGTAGTTTCAGGTGCCGGAGAGGTTGAGATCCCTCCAGTTTCACTGGATCCTTTTCTCTGCGCTACGCAGTTGGATTGTTGCAGTGGGCGTCTGATGCAAGACAGCTGCAGAAAGAGGAGTTGGAATTAGAGTAAAGGACATATATAGAGGAGGGTCCCTTCTCATTGGGCATCTACAGGGCATGACCTGTCCTCCACGTTGGATTGGGGACCCTCCCCTTGCATTGACTTTGAACTCTGTTTAGTTCTGTTATTCAAAACATTTTGTTCTTTGCTGCTGTGGTTTCAGAAGTAAAGATTGTAATGCATAATACTCGCCTCCTGTATTTAATAGAATCTAAACCTGTTATTCTATAAATAAAATTACCTTTGGCCTAGCCTCTTATGGGCGACCACTTGCTAGTCTCCAAATCTACCTCGGGGGGGGTATGGATCACTATGCCCCCCCCCCGCTCTTGTATCTCAGGGCGATTGTGCTCTGTGTTACTCCTACGTTACTATGCTATTGTCATGATTCCTGCCCCTCATGTCCCCAGCCCACCAAGATGTCAGGCTGGAGCCTGGCCACAATCACCTACATGGCCCTCAAGGGCCTCTCCATCCCTTCAAAGACCCACTTGGAGACAGACTTGGCGCTTGTGGCACCAGACTCACTCACTCCCATAGGATAACATTGGGGATTGGACTTGTAGTGCATTGATGGGGACAAGATGGATGCCCCCACATATTTCGGTTCCCAGAACTGCATGTGCAGTCTAGTCTTTTGGGTGTGGTTCAGCCCAGAGACACCTGGGATACCCAGAGACTATTTAAGCCACGCCCAGGCTGAAAAACATGCTTTGTGTTTTCTGGACCTGCAGCGTGACACTCACCGTGTTCGGATCGGTCTCCAGTAGGCCTGCATCTTTCTTCTGCGCTCAGCTCCTGCAAGAACAAGAACACTGTTAGGAACAGCCTTACCTTGCGGCGCTTCTGCCCATCATTCATTGCTTCTTCTGTTCTGCTGGCATCTTCGGCAGTGTCATTCCCATCCCGGCACGCCGCTTCCTAAGGAAAAGAACATAAAAAAGGCATTAGTAAGCATTCAGCAAATCTTCGCTTATTTTTAAAGACTGTACGGGCTTCAAGCGCTTACCTGAATTCGAGCCGCTCTGGGGGATCTCTGTCTCCGGAACTTCTCATCCATCTGCAAGCGGGAAAAGACACTCCAGGTTAGCGTGGAAACATCTAGAGTACCGCATACTGCGCTTACTCACTGCATTTCTTCTTCATAACCGGCATCCACACTGAAAACGTTGCAGCACCTAAAAGACACAGAAAAAGAACTCAGTTCAATACAAATACGAAAGGGTTGCATCGCGCATCGCGCTCTCACTAAACTTCAGCGCTACTCATCTCAGCAGCACGTTGCCATCCCTGGACGCCGGCCATCATCTAAGGAAGGAAAGGAACGAAGTTAAAGAAATGTTTAAAAGACTCATTATACTTACCTGCCGGACTCTTGCCAGTGAAGTAACTAGGCAGCAACAAGCCCGCATCAATCAACGCGCCCCTGCGCTGAAAGCAGGATGGAGAGCACACTTTCCAAGAAAACAAGGTGAGCTGTGGATCAAAGGGAAGGGTTGGACCCCGGGGAAGAAGGGGTTTAAGCACACAGAGACAATAGGGAGTTAAACTCTACCAATGCTGTGTTTCAGTCCCAGTCTCCAGTCGAGTAGACTCCAGGGAAGGGTTTGAGGTCGTAAGAGGTCAGAACAGGCTGAGGGACGTCCCCGTGGATACCAGGTGAGCGTTACAGAACACAAAGCCTAACATCAAAATCCACCTGGGTGTCATGGAAACGTCAGAAACCGACCAGTTAGCCCACATGTTGGGGCAGCTACGTTCCGAAGTACAAGCAGCAAGGCAGGAGTCCAACACCCTGAGGAGAGAGCTGATAGTAGCCAAAGAACGCACTGATGATTTAAGCCGGCAACTTCTCCAGTCACAAGCAGGGCATGCACCATTGCCGGGAAGCGTGCCCTCGATGCCAGCACCATCAGCCAATCACGTTCAGATAACCCTTCCTGGGGCAGTTCTCTTGGCCTCACCCGAACGATTTACGGGGGATCCCAAGAGGTTTGCAACGTTCATGAACCAGTGCCGCCTGCACTTCCTTTGTAGACCAGGGGCCTTTCCGAATGACCAATCACGGGTTGCTTTTGTGCTATCCTACCTGAGTGGTAGCGTCGCGGACTGGTCTGTACCCTTTCGTGGCCCAAGACGATCCTTTGCTGCATGACTTCAGGGGCTTTCAGCAGGAGGTGGAAAAGCTGTTCGCCCGTCATACTCATGGGCATGCATTAGACAACGAACTTCTGTCCCTACGCCAAGGGAATCAAGACCTATTAACATACATAGCCACATTCAATAGACTCGTAGTTGAAGCTGAATGGCCAGTGAAGAAGAGAACCACGTTATTTCATCGGGGGTTGCGGGGGGAGCTCAAGGATATTCTCACACAAGTAGTGAACCCCCCGAAAGACTGCTCAGAATTCATTGACTTTGTTGTTCAACTGGATCATAGGTTGCAGGACCGAAGAGCAGATCGAACCAGACCGGACCCTCGCCCTATGTATGTGCGTTCAAAGGACAATATTGCCCGCACAACGGAAGGTTCAGGTGACCCAATGCAAATCGGGGGGGTGAGATCCCCCTTGACTAAAGCGGAAAAGGATAAAAGAAGACAGCAGCAGTTATGTCTGTACTGTGGAAGGTCAGGTCATTTCCTTAAAGAGTGCCCTGTGAAGCCACTGAGGAGGACGGTAGGGGCCACGGACAAGGAAGATACCATCAAGGAATCGGAAAACTCCCCAGCCCGGCAAGTGTAGGGGTCCACTTGTCGAGCGAAGAAAGTGAACTACAGACCTCCCATTTTGCACTATCTGTGGTCTTGATCAATCACCAACAACCATCTCGGATGCACGCAGTAAGAGCGTACATTGACAGTGGAGCTGTTGGGAATTACATCGACCAGGATCTTGCGGCAAAGGCGTGGCTTCCGTTACGACCTAAATCAACCACCGACACCGTTACCACTGTCGACGGCACGGAAATAGCTTGTGGTCCAGTATCCCAATGCACTGCAGCTTTAACCCTTCTGTGCCAGGATGGACACCAAGAATCTATCATTTTTGACCTCATTAAGGCACCACAATTCCGGTTGATTTTGGGAATGCCATGGTTGGTAGCTCACAATCCTCGAATCGATTGGCGAGCAAAAGAATTGGCCTTTCCCGAGACTTGCGCCCACACATGTTATCGCCAAGAGAAACAACCAATAGACACCAGAACCTCCACGCTTGCGACTGTGGCAATCGGCACCCTACCAAGTGAATACCAGGACTTTCAAGATGTCTTTCAGAAAGAACAGGCTAATACCCTGCCACCACATAGACCATACGATTGCCAAATCGACCTGATACCCGGCGCACAAATCCCTTGTGGGCGAATTTACGCACTCACGGAACCAGAAAACCAGCACCTGAAGGCCTATCTTGACCAATACCTGGCCAACAGGTTCATCCGTCCCTCGAAATCTCTAGCAGTCAGTCCTCTATTCTTCGTAGCGAAAAAGGAGGGGGACTTGAGAACGTGCATCGACTATCGTGCACTGAACCAGATTACCGTAAAAAAATGCTACCCCCTGCCACTGATCCCTGAATTGCTTGATCAAGTCAAAGATGCCCAAATCTACACAAAACTAGACCTGTGGGGAGCCTATCACCTTGTTCGCATAAAACAGGGGGACGAATGGAAAAACGCTTTTTGCACCAAATATGGCTTGTACGAATATCAAGTAATGCCCTTTGGCCTTTGCAACGCGCCTGCAGCATTTTAATACGTCATGAACAATGTCCTACGGGAATTGATTGATGTCTGTGCTCTAGTGCACATCAACGATATTCTAGTATTTTCCGCATCAAAGCAGGACCACGTTAAACACGTCCCATCCGTATTGGAGAAACTCCGTCAACACCAGCTCTACGCCAAGCTCGAAAAGTGCTCATTCCACGTCTCCGAGGTGGAATTCCTGGGCTTTATTCTCAGCCTGAATGGAATCCGAATTGATGTACACAAGGTAGATGCTATCCTGAACTGGCCATACCCAAATTCATTCAAGGGGGTTCAAAGTATGCTGGGTTTTGCAAACTTCTACCGCCTGTTCATCCCAGGATTTTCGCAAATCGTGCATCCCATCACGTCATTGCTAAGGAAAAGCAACAAAAAGTTCCAGTGGACAACAGAAGCCGAGGAAGCTTTCCGGGAACTCAAAGCAAGATTCACATTTGCCCCAATCTTACGCCACCCTCGCCCTGATCTCCCATACCTGGTGGAAACTGACGCCTTAAGCATGGCTATGGGAGCCGTCCTCTCACAAAAGGACCCCGAAACGTGCCAGTTACACCCTGTTGCCTTCTGGTCGCGTAAATTCACACCCCCTGAACTCAATTACGCTATCACAGACAAAGAACTCCTGGCCATTAAGTCAGCCTTTAAGGCATGGTGGCACTACCTCTTGGGCGCCAGACACACAATCACCGTAATAACTGACCACCGGAACCTCCAGTACCTAAAAACGGCAAAGGCCCAATCCTCACGACAACTACGTTGGGCTCTTTTTTTTTTGCTGAATATGACTATGTGATTACATTTCGACCAGGGGTGAAAAACAGGAAGCCCGATGCCCTTTCCCGTATGGGGGTGGAAGAGCAAGGGTATCAGACCCCTGACCCAATAGCAATCATCCCAAGTGACAAGCTCCTAGGAATCACAGCGACCATAACTCAAAAAGAATTACATGAAGAAATCCAAAACCTGATGAGTCCGGAGCAATTACAAGCATGGAGTGCACAAGGAGAACATTACATGATATGATATGATATGATATGATATGATATGATATGGCATTTGTAACGCGCCTATACACAAGTGTTTCAAGGCGCGACGAGGCAGGGAGGGGGGAACAAGGGGATACAGACAAACAATCCTACTAGGCCAGGTGTCATTCAGATCACGCAAGTGCATGAGTAGGGGGGACGGGAAAAGTGCAAGGGGGAAAGGGAGAGGGGAAAGTGCAGTACAAAGTGATTAGTAAAATACAAGATAAATAATAAGGGCCAGCTGGTGGCAAGTGCAGGATAAGTGCAAACAAGTGCTGGGAAGGGGGGCTGTAGGGATACAGGGACAGTCCCGTAGTGCAGGGGTTGCCAGGGAGGCAGTGCAGGGGAGAGTGGCTGGGCCAAGGGCCGAGATTGATAGAAGATCAGTTGCCCTACTTCAGGAATCGTTTATTCTTACCAAACCAAGAACTACGTGAACAAGTCATGTCCGGTTATCATGATTCCTTGATTGAGGGCCACCCCGGAATCACTAAAACTTTAGCCAAGGTAAAGCAAAATTATTGGTGGCCCACGTGGCGTAAAGACATTATCCAATTCATCCTATCTTGTGGAGTGTGTGCTCAAAACAAGTCATCCAAGCAGAAACCGGCTGGGCTACTACAACCATTGGAAATCCCGCTAGCACCCTGGCACACGTTGTCCCTCAATTTTATTACTGACTTACCACCCAGTCCAGGGTTTAACACTATTTGTGTGGTCGTGGACCTATTTTCAAAAATGGCACATTTCATTCCTCTTAAGGGGCTCCCAAATGCTTCCACTCTGGCAAAGGTATTTCTTGAAGGCATCGTACGGCTCCATGGGTTTCCTTCAGTTTTAGTCTCAGACCGAGGTACTCAATTCGTATCTAACTTCTGGAGAAATGCTGCTCTATGGCCCATATCGACATCTGGCTATCCACCAGTCACCATCCCCAAACGGATGGTCAAACTGAGAGGACAAATCAGACGCTCGAGCAGTATCTCCGTTGCATGTTACACCAAGCTGAAGGAAGCTGGTTCGACCTATTATGAATAGCTGAATTTGCTTATAATAATTCCCTACACACCAGCACTGGGCAGACACCCTTTTATACAATGTGTGGCAGGCACCCACGAACTTCTGAGTTGGACGTTCCTACAACCCTGGAAATGCCAGCAGTCAAAACCTTGCACACAACCATTTCTCAAACCTTTAAAAGGGCATCTGAACACCTACTTCAAGCTAAGAATCGCCAAAAGAAGTTTGCTGATCAACACCGAGCAAAGGCCCCCAACTACCAAGTGGGAGACAAAGTCTGGCTGGCGTCTAAACACGTGTCCATTAAAGGAACCCGAACTTTCCATCCAAGATACCTGGGTCCATTCACCGTCACCTCTGTGATAAATCCTGTGGCGGTCAGACTAGCTTTGCCGTCAAACATGCAGATTCATCCTGTGTTCCACGTGTCTCTCCTTAAACCTGTTCAAACTGGGACCCGGGTAGCAACGCCACCGCAGCCAGTAGTAGTCGCCGGGGAGCCAGAATTCAAAGTCAAGGACATCCTGGATTCAAAGCACATCAGATCCAAATTATACTACTTAGTAGACTGGAAGGGGTATGGTCCACAAGACAGGACATGGGAGAATTGTGAGTACATCCATGCACCTCGCTTGCTTAGACGATTTCATCAAAACCATCCAAACAAACCAGGACCAGACAGAAGAGCCACCTTGAGAGGGGCCTTGGGGGGGGGGAGTGCTGTCATGATTCCTGCCCCTCATGTCCCCACACTCCAAGATGTCAGACTGGAGCCAGGCCACGATCACCTACTTGGCCCTCAAGGGCCTCTCCATCCCTCCAAAGACCCACTTGGAGTCAGACTTGGCGCTTGTGGCACCAGACTCACTCACTCCCATAGGATAACATTGGGGATTGGACTTGTAGTGCATTGATGGGGACAACATGGATGCCACCACATTTCGGTTCCCAGAACTGCATGTGCAGTCTAGTCTTTTGGGTGTGGTTCAGCCCAGAGACACCTGGGATACCCAGAGACTATTTAAGCCACGCCCAGGCTGAGAAACATGCTTTGTGTTTTCTGCAGCTGCAGCGTGACACTCACCGTGTTCGGATCGGTCTCCAGTAGGCCTGCATCTTTTTTCTGCGCTCAGCTCCTGCAAGAACAAGAACACCGTTAGGAAGAGCCTTACCTTGCGGCGCTTCTGCTCATCATTCATCACTTCTTCTGTTCTGCGGGCATCTTCGGCGGTGTCATTCCCATCCCGGCACGCCGCTTCCTAAGGAAAAGGGAAAAGAACAGAAAAAAGGAATTAGTAAGCATTCACCAAATCTTCGCTTATTTTTAAAGACTGTACGAGCTTCATACGCTTACCTGAATCCCAGCCGCTCTGGGGGAACTCTGTGTCTCCGGAACTTCTCATCCATCTGCAAGAGGGAATAGGCACTCCAGGTTAGCGTGGAAACATCTAGAGGTGCTGCATACCCCGCTTACCCACTGCATTTCTTCTTCATAACCGGCAACCACGCTGAAAACGTTGCGGCACCTAAAAGACACAGAAAAAGAACTCAGTTCAATACAAATACGAAAGGGTCGCATCGCGCTCTCACTCACCTTCAGCGCTGCTCATCTCAGCAGCACGTCGCATCCCCGGACGCGGGCCATCATCTAAGGAAGGAAAGGAATGAAGTTAGAGAACTGTTCAAAAGACTCATTATACTTACCTGTCGGACTCTTGCCAGTGAAGTAACTAGGCAGCAACGAGCCTGCATCAATCAACGCGCCCCTGCGCTGAAAGCAGGACGGAGAGCACACTTTCCAAGAAAACAAGGTGAGCTGTGGATCAAAGGGAAGGGTTGGACCCCAGGGAATAAGGGGTTCAAGAATACAGAGACAATAAGGAGTTAAACTCTACCAATCCTGTGTTTCAGGCCCAGTATCCAGTCGAGTAGACTCCAGGGAAGGGTTTGAGGTCGTAAGAGGTCACAACAGGCTGAGTGACGTCCCTGTGGATACCAGGTGAGCGTTACAGCTATGGATACACAAACATAAGACACAAAGAAAACACATGAATCGATTCAACAATAAAAACACTTTTATTCATACACAGCAATGCATGATGCAAACACTACTATAATGCAAATCTCAAATGTGCACCTTTTATGCTCTGGGTGCAAATCTAATAGCATCTGATAGCAACTTATCCAGACCGGCTGGATCTATCATGTCTAATGCAGCGTAATGCAAGTGTCAGCATTCAGCATTCCTCTCCAATCCTTACCATTCCTCTCCAATCCACAACACACTTCCCACTCTCTCTCTAAGACAATCCCTGTCTGATTTCCCCATCTATCATGTCAGCCAAAGCTCTGTGTGAGTGTCTGTCCTAATTCCCCATTGACACGTGTCTTATTCAGATCAATTAGGCCTCATATCAGCTATACTCTCCTCTTGCCATGTGCAAGCTTCCCAATCTCGTCTCTCTTCTCTCCAGCTAACTCTGCAACCAGCCAGTCAGTCGGGGCCTCTCCTTGGCCTCTCAGTGGTCTGGTCTTCATGCCAACTCTCTCTGCCAGTCTCCCTGCTCGATCGATCTGCATCAGCTCTCATCAGAATGCTTCCCCAAGCTTCTGAACTCCCGAAGCCATTCGATTCTGCTGGACCCAAAACACTTCACGAAGCCTCCATCAATGCCACATCAAACACCTCCCTTCAATCTCAGAGTCAGAGAGTAGCTCCATCCAAAACTCCCTCAATCTCATAATCAGCTCCATCTACATCTAAAATCTTAGAGTCAGAGAGATCTACATCCAAAATCTAAGAGAGCAGCATACACTCCTTCTGCTCACTTATAGTGTCAAATGACGTACATACATCTCTATGGTTACATTAAGCATTCACTCGTTCTCTCTCTGTCAGCATTTCTAAATCCGAGCAATGCCTGAAAGTCTGTGATGCACTGCGTGTTATGTCATCGTGACATTTTACATCATATCTTGTACCATGCTATCTGTGTTACGAAACACCATACCACCCATCTCCCATATTCCTCTATTCACTCCACTGTTGGATTCTGAAATCCCTCTATCTGTCTCTCTGTGCAAAGCTCCTCACTCTCTGCTGCCTGGCCCCCACCTTCTCTGTCTGCACACACAACCCAGGGCCTGATAAGCCAGTCCTTCTCCACTTCTCCACTCGGACAAGAGTCACGTCTAATCTCTGTCTGCCAAGCAAACTGTTTACACATTCCTCATACCCCTGTCACTCAAAACATTCTTCCGCAGAACCAAGTGGCGCTTCTGTTCTGTCTCATTCAGGATGGCTTCAGAATGCCATAGGCCTCATGCTTTCTAGCGTCTACTCTTTCTTGCAATGGCAAGCGCTATTCCCAAAGCTCAATGCATACCCTAAGTGCACACTCATGCGTGTTTCTGCATGCATACATAATACATAACAGTCAGTCTACCTCTACATGTGTCTATATGTCTCTACCAATGCACTTCAAATATAACAGGCCTCATTCTCTAGCAAATGCAAATGGCTACATATATGGATAATCTAATATCACTACTAATCAGAATGAATGATGGATAACTAAATCCCTAAATGGGTAATGATTCTCTAATGATAACAAACCAGCCTTCCCCATACAATCTGGTTTCACAAACCCCCTGTCACATTAGTCAAGGGGATTAACCATTCAAAAGCCAAAATGAGGATTTTCAGGAAAGGTCAAAAACTTGTAACAGGAGCACAAGCACAAACTCCCAGTGGAAGCAGTTGACTGACAACTGCTTATGTTCAAAGTGAGTTTCTAAAGGCCCTCCCAGCTAGCAGGCCAACAGGGTGGAGCTGGTTGCAGACTCTGGCAGCTGTGTTCAGTTAAGCCCAGTCCTGGCTTCAGTAGCCTGCAGCAGTGGTTTCTAATGACTAATACCCCTCACTAGCGTGAGAAGGGGGTTTAGATTCTATTAAAGACAAGGAGGCGAGTATTATGCATTACAATCTTTACTCTGAAACCACAGCAGCAAAGAAAAAACGCTTACAAACAAAAAAGTTTGAAAAACAGAACTAAATAGAGTTCATTTCAATGTAAGAGGGAACTCCCCAATCCGTCATGGAGGACATGTCATGCCCTGCAGGAAACCAATGAGTAAGGACCCTTCTATATATAAGTTCTTTACTCCAATCCCAACTCCTCTTTCTGTAGCTGTCTTGAACCAGACGTCCACTGCACAGACCAGATGGTCAATTATGAAGACAAAATCCAGTGAAGCTTCGGGATCATGCACTCTCTGCATCTTGTAACTGTGACCAATGTTCCTGAACCGAACATCTCAGCCGCAAGCTGTAAGAACAACAAACAAACAAGGGTGGATGGATGGGAAGAACAACAAACCAAAGAATGTTCTCTCTTGAAACACCTGTGTATAGGCCCGCTATAAATGCCATATCATATGATATCAAGGGTGGGTGGGTGGGATAATACCTGCCTCCTTGTCTTTAATAGAATCTAAACCCCCTTCTCATGCTAGTGAGTGGGATTAGTCATTCTATGGCAAGACAGGAGGCTCATATTATGCAAGTTTGAAGCCCTTGCATCACATTAATTACCACATGAGCAATACAATAGTGACAATACAATAACGATATGAGAAGAAGGGCCTCATTATGAGTAGCCCGGTAAAAGCGGGTTCATTACCGGCATGCCGGAATGAGCGGGTCCGTGCTCATATGAACCCGCTAATAGCGGGTGATTACGAGTGCGCGAGCATGCGTGTTCCCCCATGCCGGTAATGGTAATACCGCCATGCCGCTAAAGGGCCTCCAACACCCCTATACCGACATCACGGGACCCGCCCATAGTGGTACCGCCTCATACCGACCCCTAAATACCGGCACGGTAATACCGCCATGGTAATACTGTGTTCGCAAAAAACGGACCCGGAAATTACGTCATCGCGCAGGAACAGGAAATGGGCCGGTGGCCATCTTTAAAAACACAATCCATTGCCATCCTCCCCAACCACCAGTCCTTTTGTGTTGTGCTGTGGCAGAAAATAACCAGGATTTCCAAGGCAACCAGGAAGACGACCCCTAGGAATCGCACACAGCGTGTTTCAGACGCTGAGCTCAGTATGCTCGCCGACACCCTGGCCCAGCATGCGGACACCATCAGGAGTACTGACATGAAGCATGCGGCCCAGACCAAAAAGAAGGAAGTCTGGCAGGAGGTCGCACAGAGGGTGTCAGCAGTGGGAACCACCCCAAGGAGTGTGCGCGACTGTCGCAAGCGGTGGGATGACCTCCGCCTCAGGGTGAGGAAGATCCTGGCAGACAACAGGAGGGCCACCATGGTGACAGGCGGGGGGCCACACTCACCTGTGAAGTTGACGCCATGGGAGGAGACAGCCAGTACCTTTATAGATCCCGAATCCATCGAGGGAATCGGAGAGCAGGAGGTGGGCGCTGCATCATCCCCAGAAGAAGGTGAATGACCCATTACATCCCTGTAGGGTAAACCATGATGTGGCACAAGTGACGTGGAAGTGAGACTTGGCAAGGCAATGCATGTCCCAGGCCCACATCAACATATCCAGTCAAGAATGTGTGCCACACTCTGCCACACACAAATTCATGCTGAGTGCCAATCCCAATACCAACACATGTGCAACATGACTCAACCGTGCCCATGTAACTCACCACACAGACACCATACCAATGCCATGCCACCAGCCATGCATTGATTGCCCACATGCCCCCTCAGAACACCAAATGCCACATCCCTTTAATAATTGGATGCATGAATGTATGACCATATCACAGCGCAATAGATTATCGCTGCCATGTGACACCATCACTGATGACCTGCATCTCTTCTATCCCCCAGGCACCAATGAGGAAGATGGCAGGCAGGACAGGGGTGCAAGTGCATCTACTTCACAGCAAGGGACCAGGGCCACCACCACCGCCACCACCACCCCCCAGCCACAGAAACTGCCCAGACCAACAGCAGTGTGCCACACCAGGCAGAAAGCCAGCAGGAAACACCTACAGCCAGAGTCTAACAGCAGCCACCCACAACAGTGGGAGGCGTTTCCATTCCCGCTCCGCCAACCACCGCGGATGTTGTGGATGCTGATGTGGAGAATGAGGGTGACACAGTCATGTCAACCACACCCACCCCAAGCCCCATTACCAGCCCCCCCCAACAGAGGCCGAGAGCAGCGACAATCCATGCCTCCACGACTCGGACCTTGGAGAGTCAGACATATGCCTCTTTGAGGAGGACTGTGCCCTGGACGTGGGTACCACGCAAGTGCCA
This sequence comes from Ambystoma mexicanum, assembly GCF_040938575.1. Lineage (NCBI taxonomy): Eukaryota > Metazoa > Chordata > Amphibia > Caudata > Ambystomatidae > Ambystoma > Ambystoma mexicanum. Next base: position 509,537,274 of record NC_090927.1, on the reverse strand, counting down.
TCCACCACCCTGCCTACCAGCACCCTGCCTACCAGCACCCCGCCCACCAGCACTCCTGCTGCCAACGACTCCTTCGCGGCTCGTCTGTCAAGGGTTGAGGCACGACAGGAGTCGATGCGCGAACTTATGCAGCAACAAATTGCCGATGGTAATGACTCCATGAGGGCCATTGCCACAGCCATCGCTGCCAACACTGCTGCTGTTGAGGCATCCACAACTGCCATGAGGGAGTGTCTGGGGGCACTTACGCAAGCCCTGATGTCAAACTTGCTTCAAATGCAGCGCCCACACATTGGGGCAGGCATGGGATCGGCCAGTGACACCTCCACTGCAACATCCCCTTCGACCTCAGCCCAATCAAGCCCCGTGCGGATGACGCGGAGGAGTGCACGGCGCTTGGACATGGCACCCCCGGATCGCAAAATAGCGAAGACGTAGAGTGGGCAGACAATGCCATTGGACAAATGGACATTGGTCAAGGGAACAGTGTTTGGTGTACAATTGGGGACATTTGGGGTTTGTAGGGTGGGGGAGGGAGTTCACTGGGGTGTTATTGGGGTTTGTAGGGTGGGTGTGGGAGTTCACTGGGGTGTTATTGGAGTTTGTAGGGTGGGTGAGGGAGTTCACTGGGGTGTTATTGGGGTTTGTAGGGTGCGTGAGGGAGGTCACTGGGGGTTGTGAGGGGAATATGTTTACATTTTCACGTGTCTGAAAAATACACCCATTGTTTGCAAGGAAATCAATGGCTGGACATACTTCATTTTGTGCATGTACATTTAATGTGTGATGGTGTACAGTGGCGAACTTCTAACAAAACAAGTGTGCATGTCCACATGCAGCCAGTGTGTCACTGGCACATTACTTTCATGGTCCCTGCGTTTCAGAAGTGTTCGTCAATTAGTGCTTGGCGTACAGCATGGCCATCCCGTGCATCACGTACTGGAAAGGGGGCTCCTTCACCTCCGTCTCCATCCCCTTCATCCTCACCCAGCCCATGCATGTCAATGTCAGGTGGCAGCAGTACATTCCTCCGGATGCACATGTTGCGCAGCATGGTGATCTTTGCCACCTTCTCAGGACTTTATAGGAGTGCCCCACCAGACCTGCTTAGGTAGCGGAACCGCGCCTTCAGCAGGCCAAAGGTCTGCTCAATCACAACACGGGTACGAGTGTGCACACAATTGTACTCCTCTTCATGGCTGTTCTGCGGGTTCCGCACAGGGGTAAGTAGCCACGGCCTCAAGGGATATCCTCCATCACCTGCAAGCAGATACAAATAGGTGTGTGTCACTCTGCACTGCCACCTTCAGGGAGCACAGTCATGGCAGCAGCTATTTGGTGTGGGCCTGCACATGTCCCTGTACGTATACAAAATAGTCACCTAGATGCAATGTATACTGTAATGAGGTGTGGTACACTGGATGGGGTTGAATAGATGATGCAGGGTGTAATCATGCATGCTGAGGCAGATGTGCTGTGGTAGTGCGACAATGTTTAGGCTCCAATTCATGCTGTATATTCTTCACTATGCATGGTCACACTAGCCACATTGCCACAGTTGCCATCCTGTTCAGTCATGCATTGCTTGCCATCACCATGGTGGCCTGGTTGTGCCTCTTACTTGTTGTCTTCCATATGCATTATTTGTGATGTGTGGCCCAGTGATGTGTCATGTTCCGTTTGGCTGGTTCAGGTGAGGAGTGTTTAGCTCTGCATGCATTCTCCACTCACTGGCTATTGCAACCCTGGTGAACTATCCCCCCCTTTCCCACCCAGGTGTACTATTCCCTCCCCTTTCCCACCCAGGTGCAGTAGGCCCCCCCCTTCTGCATCCGCACACATCAGTACCCCACATCACAGCCATGGGACAGTTGTGCAACTCACCAAGCAGCCAGGCACGTGGTCCAGCATGTCGCTCCATGTAATGGGGTAGCGTGGAGTTGCGCAGTACCATGGCATCATGTGTGGATCCAGGAAATCGGGCGCAGCAATGGGCGATGATCTTGCTGGAGTCACATACCATTTGCACATTGATGGAGTGGTATTGCCTGCGATTGCGGTACACTGCCTCTATGGCATGGGGGACTACCAATTCCACATGGGTGCAGTCAATGGCACCGACACAATTGGGCATGCCTGCCAGTGCATGGAAGCCTACTTTGGTTTTAGCTATCTCCTGGGCAGTCCGTGGTAGGGATATGTGGGTGCTTGCATCCTTCAGGAGGGCATCCAGCACTTGGTTCAGCATGCGTGAAAATAGTGGTTGTGAAATGCCATGCAGCTGGCCCACTGCGTGTTGGTAGGTGCCTGTGGCCAGGAAGCATAGCACAGACACCACCTTTAGTAGTGAGGGGAGGGCAGTGCGTATTTCTATGTGGCTGGCAATGTCGTTCTGTATCATGTCCACTATGGTGGTGATGGTGTCACGGTCCAACCGGTACAGGGTGTGGATCTGCTCAGGGGTTAGGTTAAATGGGTTGGGTCTGGTGCGAGGGTTTGGTGGCTGCCTACGAGGCACTGCTGCCTGCGCTGGTGGTAATTGCTGGGCCTGTCTCACCCTCCTTCTCCACCTGCGTCTCCTCTGTGCTGCCTGTTGTTGCTGCTGTAGTTGTTGTTGTTGCTGTTGTTGCTGTAGTTGTAGCAGTATAGGCATGTCCTCCAGCGCCATGATTGCAACAGCCAGTGGTAGCATTTTGGTGTAGGAAGGGGTGTGGTGTGTAGGTGTGCTCCTTTTGTACTGGGCCAGTCTACATTGCCTCCACCTGTGGGTGGGGTTGGTGTGTGGGTGTGCTCAGTTTATAATGGCCCAGCCTACATTGACTCCACCTGTGGGGATTGTGTGCACCTGTGGCAGCTGCCTTGTATCCTGATTGCTGTTGTATCCTGATTGCTGTTTGCTGGTGGTCTGCGATGCCTGTATGGCCGGCATCGTGCAGCCCGTGATTACTGGCTTCGCTATGCCAGTATTTGCATGTCTGCCTAGGTTGGAATTTCCCCCTATTACCGGCATGCCGGTATTTGCTCCCTGAAGGGGCGCGTGTACGCGCTTATGCCGCTATTAGGTGCATCGTTATTTAGGGTGCCGCTAATACCGGGTTTGTGGGTCGGAATGCAACGGGACGGTAAACGATGCCGTTATTACCATACCGGCATCGTTTTTGCCCTACCGGCAAACCTCGTAATGAGGCCCGAAGTGTTTTAAATGTTTCTATTTTGACGAATCAACTGATTGCAAAATGTATTCCCCCAGGCTAAACTGCCCCAATAACTGTCTTATAAGGCATAGCAGTCTTAACTGCAAAGAACTAGGAGGATGTGCCAATTCCAGCGTTCCTCTCAGGCCACCAAAACCAACTGTTCAAAAAAGAGGAGGGGGTGGGGGGATACCAGAAAAAGTCCTCCTATAGCAATAGGCAGGATAAAAGCATAGGAGTATTAAGCTCCTCTCTCTTCGACATCAAAACATTTAAAACACTTAAAGTCATACCATCTTATGGTAACCTAGATAGTAAACATAAGAAGTTAAACCCTTTAGTTCTCCTGGAGATAAAGAAAAATTACCCCTCCAACCCCCCAAGGAGTGAAAGCTTTGTTGGGTGCATCCCATGTGTTGATGAAAGAAATCATATTAGAAACAAGACATATCACATGACTATCCTGGAGAAACAGGGTTGGAAAGGCAAACCTTCCTTAGAAGGCCTAAGCGGGAGTCAAAGGGACTCCTTATTAACATGTTATAGGACAACCTAGCTTAGGTGCAGCTAAAATGCAATAGACTTGAGGACATTGTGCACCCAGAAGAGTGTACCCCAAGTCCTGTCCTTAAATACACCATTGTCTCCAGTCATATGTAACACCTGATACCAGAAAACCTTTCTAAACCCAGAAAATTATTACGTCTTCTGGAGGCAGAAGTGCAATGGAAGAGTGGGGCCACACCTGAAACCCAGCAGATAGGTGCTAAATAACAACCTGGGGACACGGATGACAAAGAGATATTCTTGAAAACCCCAGGAAGAGTTAAATTCATCAAGCCGTAAAGACGGAGACCCTCAGACCTCCCGAACCCCTGAAAAAAAGCACTCTGCTACCATGATCATAGGGAGATACTTACATAAACCTGACCCTTAAGAGACAAACTTGGCAAAGAGAAACTTATCTTACATCCAAACGCTCCCATCATAACGATGCCTGATCCCCCTGTGTTAAAGATTGCGTCTCTTGGGCGCTGAGTACCTGGGCTTCCGGTAGTTGTTCTTGGTGAGGTCGCCAGGCTGTCCGACAGGTGATTGAAGAATATGAGACGCGAGAAACCAGCACACCCCTTCCCCTAGAGTCAACAGGGTTAGAGGTGGACCAGCTCCCAACGCCACTAAAGTGCACCTTCTTGGTTCTTGCAGTGTTGGAGCAGTGTAGCAAGATAGAATTGCTGACGGAATGCCGTGGTGTTCCCAGAGGATGCAAATAACTGGAGGAGGCAGGCAAGTCTTGGAAGGCGAGGCAGTTGAGCAAGACTGTAGCGGGCACAACAGTAGAACAAGGCTGGAGCAGGCTGGAGCAGGCAAGGAATGGAGGGCAGGCTGGAGCAGGTGAGGACTGAAGGGCAGGCTGTAGCAGGTGAGGACTGAAGGGCTGGCTGGAGCAGGCAAGGACTGAAAGGCAGGCTGTAGCAGGCAAGGAATGGAGGGCAGGCTGGAGCAGGTGAGGACTGAAGGGCTGGCTGAGCAGGCAAGGGCTGAAGGGCAGGCTGTAGCAGGTGAGGACTGAAGGGCAGGCTGGAGCAGGCAAGGACAGGAGAGCAGGCTGGAGCTGGCAAGGACTGGAGCTGAAGCAGCGAGGCTTCAGGAGCGAAGACACGATCCGTGAAACAAACCGCATTGAGACGCGGTGAGTTTCAGGATCATGCGCCATAAATAAGACCGGCAGCACTCGGGAGGCTTGGAACGCAAGCCGTGTTATCCCCGAGTGCTGCCGCGTCCGAAACGAGGCTTGGGAAGCAAGCTTGTGGCTTCCCAAGCGTCTCGAGGACTGCGCATGCGCGAAGACCAAGACGCGGTCTCCCGCGCATGCGCAGGCCCCGGGACACAGAAATCCCGGAAGCGCCGGGTGTCGCGGACAACCGCGAACCCCCCAACCGGTATCGGGGATAACAGCGCCAGGATGGGGCGCGTCGGAATCCATAACCGCGCCCCCTCCGACAGGTAAGTGAGGTGGAGGTGGTGACACTCTGCTAGAAGCGCCAGGTGCTTGGACCTATCCCCTCCCCCATGGTTGATAAATCCCCTAGGGGAACATAAAGTAACTGAAGGAGGACCCACTAAATTCCATAGTCTTGAGAAAGATTCTAGACGGCAAAGAAAACTGATCACCGAACAATTAATATGAAGCTGGTACACGGAGGAGGACTAACCTTCGTCTTAGTAAATCTGAGCTATCTAGACACCCCCAGCACACTGTGCTGGCACTTTATTGCAGAACAATCTCCAGAGGGAACGAAAAAGGTCTACCTGCCATGCAGACAGCTAAGTGAACCCAGTCAATAATGAAGTGTCTCCCTGCCCTTGAGCAATCGTACTGACAGACCCTTGCGGGGATGGCTAATGGCGAGTCGCTGAAATGCCCTGTGATAGAGAAGCCGTAATAACTCGGATGGAAGATGAGCACCACTCCCAGACCCCTCTATCCCACTGAGGGATATTGTCCCTTCATATAGGAGGAGATAAACCTCCCCCACCTATTGAAGGAAAAACCCCTGCAATTCAGAAGGAGAAGGATGCAAACCCTGAGGTCCACACTGAAGCCCAGAAGTTGATCCGCTTACACCTGTTCCGCTTAAAGCCCATCCCCACGACCGTAGAAGGGGGGCGCTAACTCCACTGTACTTGAAACCCGAAAATGTAACCAAAACCAGAAACAAGTATATATCATCCGGACCACTTATGACTGAAGTGAACCTGCAGCGGCTCTGCCCAACTTGGTGAAATACCAGGAAAATGGTGAAGAGGAAAATAAACAGACGGGAGGCAAATGGCCAGTGGGAGCTCTGTACTGGTCAAGAGCAAGAACTCCTATTAAAGGAAAACAGGAAAAAACCTCAGGTGTTCCTCCCAGAGGTGTAACTTTATGGTGCAACCCCCTCCTGGTGTCGGGGGAAAAAGAAGGGGGGGGTGAGGCAATGACCTAGGGATAATTATCGTGCTCAGTAATGTAAAGGCTGTGAAGGAATACACATTGAGGCTCGGACCTCTGTATGCATCCAAGGCTGACTGGCCTCTCCGGAGATCAGGGGAAATGAAAAAAGAAACACATTGCACATAATAAAATGAAATAAAATGAAAGAAAATAGCACTTATACAGTGCTACAAACCGTCAGGCATCTGAGCGCTGCTTATTATTATTATCCACGGTGTGTGGGTTGCAGTGTTCATTTTATTGACCTCGGAAGGATGAAACGTTTATTTTGACCCTTCCAGGATTCAACACCTGTGTCAGCAGGCTCTGCACAGATGCCAAAGCAAGCACTCTATTTGCTGCACTGAAGGGTAAAAGAATGAAAATAAATAGCCACTTATAAACTGCAACGAGAAACAACTCCCTTGAGAGCAAAACTAGGCTTGTACTCCTTGAGCAGAGGAGAAATTGTATACACCGCTAGACATATTAGCGCGCACAGACAAAGCCTTGGGAGGAAAGGTGTGGGGTGTGCTCCAAAATGTTATTATCTGGTAACCTTTCCCTCTTATACCAGCAAGTGTTTCCTAAACACTGCAACAGGGTCAGAACCCGGGAGCTCAACGTTATCTTGCTAACAAGACGAAACTGTTACCTTTGAGCAAACCTTGTCCCCGCCATTAGATAAAACTGTATTGATCAATACACTATAGGGGCAATAGTAAGAGAAATAACACCACCCTTTAAGGAGTGGAATTTGTGTTGCCGAGCAGGCGAACCCATCTGCACATCAAGCACTGCAGCTCTTGCATGTCAATATGGATATTAGGTGTTATTTCCCTCTTCAGCCCGTATATTATAGATCTCCAATTATTTGTATAAGAAAAATGGGACTGAACTGCCTAAGGAAGCAAAAGGACTGAGTTGTCCTGTAACTAACTAATGTATAGGATCTACTAAAAGACTAAGGTTAGCGCCTGAGTGATGGCTAGAAACGAAGGTAGGGCCCCCTTAAGGTGTGTTAACAACCTCACCAAACACTCTTTTCTTTGAAGTATTAAATAAATAATTAATAAATAAATAATAAAAAGTAATCCTTGTCTAGGAAGTGGGGTTATGCCCGAACAGGGACCCAAACCCTGGGTCCTTATAAAAAAGTTGATGCTTAATGAGCCATCCGGGCTACTGAAAACAGGAAACGCTAATGTGCTGCACACCTAGCTTAAAATATTGTTTAAGAGAGGAATACACTGAGCAAGTGCACCTCAACTGCTCACCCTAGCAGGGTGTGGAACCAGCAGTACACGAGGGGTAACCTTGCACCAGAATGCAGGCAAAGCCTGCAACCGAGCAGGTTATGGAACGCCTACAGAAAAGGCAGTCACCTAAACCATATGCAGCGCTTAAACAAAGCTGCAGCTTGGCAGCACATCAGGCTCTTGAGCGGGCGGGACATTGCCACAATATATTTGCAAAATGTCCTTATTTAAATAACAAAAATAAAAACATCAATTTTTAAAAATATATATAAATAAATATGAATGTACTGGACAAGGCAGGAATCAAACCCAGGTCTCCCTACATGGTAAAAATGCAACTCTGTCAATGAGCTATCCTGCTTTTGTACTGAAACAGAAGCTTTTACTATATTTCAGTACACACAGTCAATGACAAGAAACATATGAGCACATGGCAACTTGGTATTCCCAAGTGGTCCTTGATGTAATTGGTAAATGCGAAAATCCCACAGCTACAGAGCGCTTGCTGAAACAAGCACAGAGGCCCGAGCGCGGGACCACACAGGGCAGACATGCCCATTAGTTTACAGCACCTGAACCAGGAGGCGTGTCTTGAAAAACAACGAGGCCCGTGCGCACTGTGTCTGTAGCACCAGCTTCTTATTTTTTTTTTTTTATTGTACTTGGTAAATTTACAAACCTTTACAATTTATAAAACAAAACAACAATCAGTACTAATCAAGAAAGAATATTTTTAGCTTGCATATTTACATTCATAGAAGACAAATAAAATAACATCATTCTAAAAACATTTCATTTTGGTAGAAAAGCAATTCTACAACAACAATTCATATAAAAAAAGTTCATATAAAAAATTCCTTTTTTTTTTTCCACATTTTCTTTTTATCTACATAAGCCTTAGACAAGACAGACCCCCATCATGCACTTGTTCTTAGTTTTCTAGAATGTATTTGCATTTTGTGCATAAAAATTCATTTCTCTCAACTTCCTATCGATTTCACCCAATAGAGTAGTCAGATTCAACGTCATTTTAATGCTATTACCTGACATACACCTGGACCATAGGGACAATCTTGCTAACAGTGAAGAAGGATCAAAATATGATCCAAGCATATGAAGTCTCAATGTCTCAAAATGATCACAGAAATCAACCAAATGTTGTATGGATTCAATTATAGAGGCATTCTGACAGAATCTACATACACCCGGTTTGAGTGATTCTTTACACCTTCCCCATTGTGCTAATCTTTCATTGGTAGGAAACTGATTCAGTCTAAAACGAAGAAATAAGTTTCTTCCAGAGCTTGATGGAAACTGAATAAGATATCTTGGACAAGTACCCCATTTTCTTCGAATCCTAGCATATTCCTGAAATGTGCTATATATACCTGTTCTGTCCGATTGACAGCACCAATAATATAGTTGCATTTTCTTTTTGCAGCTCGGTAAGCCCTGAGTTATATGATCCTCTGGGATCTGAGTGTCATACATAATAACCTTCATTTTTTCCACAAATGTCAATATAGATACAGGTTGTTTAAGCAGTATCTGTTTGTTTAAATTTTCATAAAGACTATTAGCAGGAGGCCTTAGGCATTTGGCGTAGTTATTAAGCATCCGCCAGTGCCATTTCACGGATAGTGGAAGGAGGCCAATTTCATGTCTTATGATGTCATTTGGTAATGAGGTAGCCAAACCGAGTACTTGCTTCCAAATGCCACCTTGGAGAGAATCTAGAGCATCTTCAACATTATATAAACATATATCCAAGAAATACAAGATACATGGTTCCACTTTGAGTAAATAAAATTGCAAAGCAGGCAACATAGAAAACTCACAGTATTTTCTCATGATGATTTTCATCTGGGAGATTAAAGGCCTAACTCTTTCATTCAGTTTCGTTTTCCACCATTGGATAGAGTACATATCAGACAAAAAAATGTAACCAAGATATTTAACTGATTTAACTAATTCAATTTGAACACCATCCATGAACCAATTGAATCTAAATGCCTTTTTTTCCATCTGTAAATACAAGTGTGTTGGATTTAGACTGATTTACTTTTAAATTGTTCTCAGATGCGTAATTTGAAAAAGCCGTCAGTTTGTTTTGGAGACCAAAGGGAGTTTTATCGAATATAAGCAGGTCGTCAGCAAAACCTATATAATTGAGCTTCAGCGCCCCCAGGTTAACAGGGAAAGTAGTAACATCCATCCAACAGTCCTCGATATTGCAGATGATAGATTTAATAATACAGCTGCAAGGATACATCCTTGTTTAAGACCGATGTTAGTAGATATTGCATCCATAGTAGCCCCTGCTCGATTTAATCTAACCTTGTAGTAGGTCGAAGTATGCAAAAGGGCAATTAGAGATACCAGATACAAAGGAAAACCCATGTCAAGCCTTTTTTTCCACAATCGTTCCCTCACCAAGGTATCAAATGCAGAACTAAGGTCAAGGGAGGCCATATACACTGCACCTGAATGATTATGTTTGGTATTCCATTGAATGTGAGAGATAACTGTGGCATTTAAAGAGCATCCCATAGAGCGACGAAACCCAGTTTGATATTTTGATAGGGTAGCATTGACACTCATATACTCCAATAGTTCCTCTAAAATTAGATGACAAAATATTTTAGAGGAAACATCCGTAAGAGCTATTGGTCTAAAATTATTTGGGTCATTTAATGGGCCCTGTTTGTAAATTGGAATTATTGTAGCGGCACACCAAGACCGGGGTAACGTTTGGGTAGCAAATACCATGTCAATTCTTTGTTTCATGATATGGGCCCAAAACTTTATGTCAGTTTTTAGCAGACACGCTGGAAAACCATCCGGCCCAGCTGCTCGCGATGGATTTAATTTCATAATTGCCCTTTCCACATTTATAAATGACCAGGGGGAGGTGGGCAACCATACAGTTCTGAGATTGAGTGTATTATATTTTTTATTGGCAGTATCAACAGATAGATTAAATTTTGCCTTAAAGTGATCCACCCAAACAGACCCCGCGATAGCATTCTCCTTGGGGGCAATCTTTTCATGATTAATAGATCTTAAAACAGCCCAAATGTTACGAGTGTCACATTTGAGCAAATGGTACATCATGTTCTGGTTGTCTGATACATACTGAATTAATTTGAGACACTTCAATGAATTTTTTGTACATCTGCAGTATTCTGGCCTTGGCAGCACAATAAGAGTCCCTATCAATAGTTGTTCTAGCAAGATGTCTAAGTTTAGCATTTTTTAATTTCTTTATGTTATATATCTCAAGATTGAATTTATGTTTATGTATGTGATTGCTACTGACATGGACCCTCTTCTTGGACAGAGCCAGTACATGCAGATTAATTTGTTTAGTAAGAAGTACATCCATAGCGGAAGCATCCATATTACCATAGGACAGATTGACCATAATTATAGGGTCATTTTTCATCCGCCAAGTAAGCTGTAAGCACGTGATTTGCGTCCATCTAACTGACAGACCAGGTCTGTCCGTATCCACCAAAGTAAGGGCGGGACAGATGGAAAAGCCCCAATCCTCAAATTCAAGTTTAGTGGAGATTGCACAATGGTCACTGAATCCCAAATTTTCAATTGTAATCGGATCGCACCTTTTATACAGTGCTATAGACAGAAAAAAGTGATCAATATGGGAGAATAATCCTCCTCGGGACCATGTATACGGGGATAGAAGGTCATTAACTTCAAGCACCTGCATATCCCAGTTCAAAAAGAATTTAACCCATTTTTTCCCGTTCCTAACTGTGTGTGCAGAAGATGACAATTTTTTTCCACCTGTTAGTCCATTATATAAACAAGAAGAATTAAAGTCCCCGCCCGCTAAGACACCGATGTTCGCATGTCTACCATACGCATCTTCTAGGATTATATCAATTTTCCCCTCCAATTCATTAAAGGTAGTGGTAACCCTATTCCAATACACACATAGAATCAGAATTGGGTTCACATGGTCCAAGGAAGAAGTTAACTCAACAGCAATTACAGCATCGTCATTAAATACCAATTTAGAAGTAAGCTTACAAGAGTTATTAATTAGGATGGCAAGACCTCCTGAAGGCCTTCCCAAATCCCCTCTTTTGGCACACTGAGTATGGCATATAAAACCTTCAACATTAAAGTGCGACATATGCATTGTCTCTTGTAATAAAATGACATCCCAATGACATAAGGCTTTCTCTGTGTCCCACCATCTAAGAAAATTTGCCAAGCCACAACTGTTCCAAGAGCGGCATATTATGTTGAACCCTCTACAATGTTGATTAGGGGGGAGGCATAGTTATTTTAGAAACTGCATTCGATAAAGTACTTTTCAGACCATTCAACCCATTCAGAGCAGCTGTCAGAGCCATGAGTTGCTTGATCATACCATCGTTGGAGAGCATTGAGGAACCAATAACCCCATTTGTCTGATCAACGGCAACCTCCGTTATTGGCATTTCAAGAAAAGTATTAGCTTCCAAATCAGTTTGGAACAGACAGGGTTGCAAACCAACATACATAAAGTTGTCCCTCTGCTCCCATACCAGTTTCAGAATCAGCAATGAGTGGAATCCACAGATCATTCTATTATTGTGGCAGGAGGCTATTCTCACCCAGTCAATGTCATACGAACAAAGCGTTCTCAACGATGGAATTGAATGAAATGCTTTTAACAATGAGGATCGGTTAAGATTAATTTTACCAGTAATTTTCGGATCATTTTCCCATCCCAGAATAAGTGGCGTTTCAGGACCAATTGTAGCTACCCTCTTTTCACTTAAATTTATATAAACATTTTGAATATCGGGGAACCTACTTTCTGGGGGTAACGGATCGGTTGATGATTTATTTGGCACATCCTCTACCACTACGAATGGGGCACCAATTTTTTTAGTTTCGATAATACTTGGGGTCTCATTATTATTCCAGCAGGGCAGAGTGACATTCGAATCCCGTTCCACATATTGGACATCTTTACCCAAGACTCCCATCATCCACGGTTCATCCAACAGAGATTTTAGGGATTGCTTAATGGGTAAATTCTCAAGAGATGTCACCTTTTTTTTCTTGTTCACAGAGGTAGTTTTGTGAGTTACAGGATAGAATTGAGAGAGTGAAGATTGCAAGGTAGCATTCAACATGTCTGAATCCTGTAGAAGTTTTTTTTTTTTTTTTTATTAAAGTTTTTATCATTGGTACATATGTCAGGTATCTTTGCCTTTTTAAAGGTTAGACTGGAGTAGTTTTGGTTCTTTGCTACATCACCCGTGCCATCAGAATTATGGTTCAAATGGACTCTTGATTCCTCATTTAGTTGAGAAAGATCAATGTTCCCCTCCTCATTATGAATTCCAATTGCATTCGTGAGGGTTTGGACTGAGTTAGATTTTATGTTTTCCTTCAATATTTGTTTATATTTTTTCGTGGCATTAGCTCTTTGTTTTTGAGCTCTCATGGCTAGTCTTTTTTCTCTTCTTGTAAGTACAACTATGGGTTTCTCTTGGTCAATGACCACACTTACATCCAGTGAGGGTAAGCCCTCTCCATCAACACAATCCCCATTAAGATCAATTAGGTCCGTCAGGGGAGAGGGACTATCAGGATTCTCAACAATAGGTGGGATTTGAGCAGGACAGACAATAGTACCCATAGATTTAATGGACCCAAACAGATTTTTTAGCTCATTCAGATCACATTCTATTTTTTGCATTGAGATAGCCATATTTGAGACTCCTATCTCATTCTGGGATAGGAAGTGCGTCTGGCATTGTATAGATAGCATTGTTTTTGCAGTGGTCACCTCGGCAAAGGTTCTCTTAACACTGACTGATAGATCAGATTCATAGTCAAATTGAATTGCTTTGTTCGCCCATATAGTTCCCGGGCAAGATTTCCCAATTAGGTTGGCCACTGCATCACATGTGAATAATAATCCCTCAATTCGGTTGGTTTTATTCACAAGTTCCTCGATCGTACTTCTCAACAAGCCGATCTCACAATGAGAACGTTCGTGGCCTTTATCGAGAAGGTCCAGGATTCTTGCTATTACGGGAAAATCGGTAGTTAGTGATCGTTCTTCCAAAAAATCTAAACGCACCACAGGGGATGAAAAATCCTTATCTTTATCATTTAATGTCGATTGGAACTCCTGTAAGTCACGGTTCATACGAACATCAATGACCGATTTAGGACTAGTCTTTTGAGAGGAACTCATTTCAGGTTTTTCAGAAATGAAGTCTGCCGCTAGGTCAGGTTCCCATTGTATCATTGTATTAACCACCTCCTGTGCTTTCAAATGAGGCAGTCTTGTTATAGCTTTTTTAGATGGTAAATTGCTAAGCATGAAAACATCTTCGCGGCCCACCATTCGAGAGGTCACTGGGGTCGAAGGGCCATGCGTTAGTCGCACCCTTCTCCCTAGTTCGGCCTCAATTGTTGGGCCCAACATAGAACAATCCATAATATTTGCATTAGATCGATTCATTGCTACATTAGCTGTTTCATTATTCACCTGTATCTTACTTTCAGCCTCTTGATCGTCAAACAGCTCCTCAGAAATTAAGATGTTATTAAGGTCTTTCACGGCATATTTGAGTGTGGTGTTATATTTTACAGGGCTAGTAGAAGAGTTGTGTACCTGTGCCATTGCCAGGTTTTTAGGTTTTATTCCCATATCATCCAAGATCCTCTCTTTGTGTACATCTAATAAATCTGGGTGATTTTTATCAACTTCATCAACCACCCCATTATGTAGATCTGAAGGCAGCATATCGTTAACCATAGTAGAGGACATGCGCGCACCATTCACATGACTTATCTCCATTATCACTTGTGGGTCCTGAAGTTTCCTCAAACTCCTAAGCCCCGTTGCCATAGTGGAGAGTGGTAAAGAGTGCACTATTTAAATTTTCAATTAATATTGAATGATATTAATGCCGGGTATCCGTACCAGCATTTACACCCTCTACCGTCAATTGTAAGACTAATTTATGTTAACACAACCTAAACACCAATTGCTGCTAATAGAGAAGAACACATACGCATTCAGCAAATAGAACGAGTCATGTATATTGATACCTCCCTAGATTTCAAGTATGGAGTAAGTACTCCCCTCATCACCGCACCACCGAACAGCCAAACAGCCTCAGCACTTCCCACGCAATTCCGGATGCGCGCGCGAGATGCGCCGGCACCGGAGATGATGTAGGGAGGGCACGAGCTGCAGATGGGCGGGTCGGTGGGCGGTGGGCGGAGCTAGGGGGAAAGAGAAGCAAAAATTGGCGCGTATTAACAGGAAAGCAGAGGAATGGGCAGAAGTTGCGCACACAAGTCCAGCACAAGTCCAGCAGATCTAACTAAAGATCTGTGCAGCGTTAGCTTAGGTGTTTCCACACACCCCGCACTTCCTCTTGCCGACGGCTTCACTCGCGGCACGGAACGAGGAACGAGGAAAGAAAACAATCAGGAGTATCTGTATCCTCGCAGCGGAGCAGCGGTCCCAGCCAAACAGCCTCAGCACTTCCCACGCACTTCCGGATGCGCGCGCGAGATGCGCGGGCACCGGAGATGATGTAGGGAGGGCACGAGCTACAGATGGGCGGGTCGGTGGGCGGTGGGCGGAGCTCGCACTTCCTCTTGCCGACGGCTTCACTCGCGGCACAGAACGAGGAACGAGGAAAGAAAACAATCAGGAGTAGCTGTATCCTCGCAGCGGAGCAGCGGTCCCAGCCAAACAGCCTCAGCACTTCCCACGCACTTCCGGATGCGCTTCATCAGTTAGGCCTGTGCGCGCCGTGTCAGAAGCAACAGCTTCTTTCAGACTGGTGCGCAAGGGCCTTCAATTCCCCAGTGTCTCCTAAATCAAGGAGGCTCTCGTGCGTGACCGCACAGGCAGGTACCAGCAAAGAGGCCCGAGCGCACACAGGTCAGGCAAGCCCATTAAGGTACAGACGTTCTTAAAACAACATGGCCTGTGCGCGCCGTGTCTGAAGCACCAGCTTCTTATGAGACCGGCGGGCACCGGGACCATAAATCGCTTAATGAAAGAGGCCTGCATGCCGGATCTGAAGCAAAAGCTTCCATTAGACCGGCGCGCGCGGGATTAAATACTTCCTAGTCAGAAAATGGATAAATATATAAAACGCGCTTAATAGCGTGAGGTATACAAACGCGCGTTGCCATTGTTTACCAAACAACACATTAACAAAAGCAACGGCTGCACGTGGCCTTCCAGATACAATGTCAAAGCAGTAACCATATATATTAACAAATACATTTATATTTAATTTACACAATTGAAGGTCCTAATGTACTATGAATTCCTACTACTGACTAACATGCAAGGCACAACTAAATGGAGTGACTTAGCTGTGGTGTCAGCAGCAAAGAAAGAGGAGTTGGGATTGGAGTAAAGGACTTATATAGAGGAGGGTCGCTGCTCATTGGTCTCCTGCAGGGCATGACCTGTCCTCCATGATGGATTGGGGAGTTCCCCCTTACATTGACATGAACTCTATTTAGTTCTGTTTTTCAAACTTTTTTGTTTGCTGCTGTGGTTTCAGAGTAAAGAATGTAATGCATAATATGAGCCTCCTGTCTTGCCAAAGAATGAAGGGCCCACCAGCTCTCTGCAGTCTAGCGTGCAGTAGCTTGGAACAGATGGATGCAATCAGGTCCTCTGCAGCTCTTAGTAGCTTGCTGCAAACAAATGTATTTAGTACGCATCCTCCAGCCCTCTGCCTTTTGGACAGCATACATGTACCAGAATGCATCTGCTGGTTTAACCCAAAAGCCAGAATGGAGCATGAAATTAGATTGGTCCAAAACTTTAGCAGTAAAACAAGTAAATAAATGCAGAGGCAGTTTGCAGGCTTTAACTTTGCAAGTATACCATAAACAGAGTCTCCGAATGTGCACATGTAGAGGTGCTGGGTGGCAGACGAGTAAGATCGTGACACCCACCCACACAACCTACCCTATTTTCTCTACCCCCACATTACCTCTGCCCTCACCCACCCATCATTCTCTCTACCCCCTCCCATCTTACCTCCACTCGCTCTACCCTCACCCACTGTACCCCCACTTTCTACCCCACCAACCCTAGCCCCACTCTCTACCCCACCCAAACAAACCCTACTCTTTCCCCAACCATCCAACCCACCTCCACTATCTACCCCACCCATCTTACCCCCACTTTCTCTTCCCCCACTCTCTACTGCCCTCACCCACCCATCATTCTCTCTACCCCCTCCTACCCTACCTCCACTCGCTCTACCCTCACCCACTGTACCCCCACTCTCTACCCCCACCAACCCTAGCCCCACTCCCCACCCAAACAAACCCCACTCTTTCCCCAACCATCCAACCCACCTCCACTATCTACACCACCCATTTTATTCCCACTTTCTCTTCCCCCACTCATCCTACCTCCACTCTCTACCCCATCCACCCACCCTAGAGCCACTCTCTTTGCCCCACCAAACCTACACCCTCTCTACCTTCACCCACCCAACCTCCCCCACCCACCTTACCTACACTCTCTCTACCCACACCCACCCAACTCTCGCTACATCCCACTCACCCACCCCATCCCCACCTTCACTTTCTACCCATCGCATCCTTCCTCTCACACATGTGCTTTATTTCTTATCCTCTCACTCTCAACCTTTCTGGCTCCTATTTCCTCTTGGTCATCATCAATAGCACCCTCCCCCAATCGTTTCCTATCTCGCTCCAGTCGCCTTCCCTGTCATTCTATTGCAGACCTGCACCCTTTATCACATCCTCCTTTGAAACTTTGTACTGTCCTCCTTCCACCACGGTGCTTATAAATGCAAAATGCAAAGAACAGTAGTACACGCCAAAACTATTGCCATTGCCAATGCTTGTTACCTAGGGTGTGGCGAGTTTATACCTATAGGTGCGGTGCTGCGATATATGCACACACCGTGGGATTTTTGTTTTTCAAAAGTAGGACGGTATGTCTGCGACTAGAAAACTGAGATAACATCGGGATAAGAGAAGTTGGTTTGAAAGTTCAACGTTTGGGGGATGGGGAGCTCCGCTGGGCGGGGCCGCGGAAGGGACACCAGGAGATAACATCGGGATAAGAGACGTTGGTTTGAGAGTTCAACGTTTGGGGGATGGGGAGCTCCGCTGGGCGGGGCCGCGGAAGGTACACCAGTGCAAGCCGCACCTATTACTGTGATAACCTCACCTAGAGCTCGCCTCTCCTTCAGTTTTACTTCATCCGGCTGTATCGTAGGTAAGGGAAATAGAAACGGCCTCTGATTGTTTGTCTGGATGCGTGCTATGTCAGGCTGGAACATTAAAGAGAATTGTAGGCGATACATATACACGTTTCCCACACAAGGAAAATCGTTTTAGGAAACCGATAATGTATGGGAAGTAGTAATTTTGTCTAAGAAAGTCTCCCTGTTGAATTGTGACTTTGCTTGTCTATTCCTGCATTGGTGGGACTTTTGTAGCTCATTTGGCAAATACCGCGCCCGCGGGGTTTTATTGCTCATGTTCTTCATTGAATAGTAATCACCTTTTAGTATATACATTATGTGTTTACCTAATTGTAGCTCGTAGCGTGCAGTTTCGTGCTAGATGGGTCCAAAGAAAAGGCTTCATGTGAAGTAACGGTATTCCCAGGGCGTGGCATGTATGGAAAAAACAAATCTAAATGGGGGAATACCGTGTAGAACAACACGTGGAGATGGAGCGGCCGTTTTAAACTAGGTGTTAATCTGTGGTACTGCAGTAAATTCAAAAACGTGATGCACGGTTTTTTTTTATTGTCCCTGGTAATAGGAGGGAGAGAGGTTTGCGAGGGTGTATTAAACCAATCTCGTTAAACCCCCTAGTAAATTACCTCCAAATGTGATCGTCGGAAGGCTTTTATCTAATCCGCCTGTATGGCGAATGCGTAGTTTCTGCGCGTTTGACTGGATGCGTGCGTTATTCTTTTAGCAAACTAAAACAAATGAATTCCAAAGACAGTTTATAGGCGATACACAAACGGTTTTTTTCTCCAGCGAGAGAGAAAGTCCTTTTAGGAAACCGAGAAAGTATGAAAAGTAGTATTTTTGCTAAGAAAGTCTCCATGTTAAATAGTGATTACTTGCTTATATTCCTGCATTGATGTGTCTTGTGTAGCTCACTTGACAAACCCTGCGCCCGCGGGCCTTCATTGCGGACATCTTTGTTTTTTCCAAATTTCATAGGCATAGTATACACACTAGCTAGGTTTTTATCCGAATTGTTCCTCGAAATATGCAGTTTCGTGCTAGATTAGTCTAAAGAAAAGGCTTCGTGGGTAGGCTCAGGGCGTGGCATATATGGCTACAAAAAATCTAAACGGGGGCGGGGAGAACTGTGTGCCATAACACGTGGAGGTACAGCGGCCATTTTGAACTAGGCGTTAAGCTGTTTGTGGTGCTGCAGTATGCACAAGAACCCGATGCAAGGTTTTTATTTAGTGGTTTGGACTTTGGATCATTTCTCCCGAAAGCTCGCGAGTGTGCGAGAGGGTGTATGAGACCAATATCTCCATATCTAATACTTTGCCTCCAAATGTGTTAATCGAAAGGCCATCAATCTTCTCCACAAGAAACGGGCCCTTTGGCAGTCATCCCCATTTTGCAGTCTTGCTGCATAGGTTACTATCTCTTTAAATCATACCATTATATGTAAAGCGTGCACATTACTATATGCCTTTTTATAGGCACCTAGTATAGGGTTGCAGTGTTGGAATCCATTTGCACATGTAACCTGACCATACGTTCGAGTTGGTTAATAGTGGGTAAGTCTCCTGACGTTTGTTTTGACGACCTGTGTTTGACTCACGCTATGCCAACTAAAACCCTTGTTGTGTTCACATGAAGTTCCCGAATCGGATCCTGCCAGGGAGTCGTTTTCTCCTGGTTCCGGAAAACTCCCAATGACGAGCGCTGGTTTTGAAGCAAAACATTGACTTGAAGAGTGAAGACCCACCCATACGTTTAGAAGCTCGATCCGGCCCTTTCATAGGTTTCAAACGTATATTTGAAAACTAGTACACCAACGGGAGAGGGGGGAAATCATGCTTGCATGTTTTTTTTATAACTTTTTATACGTTTTTTTTGTAAAGTAGTCCGTTATTAATAAAGTACATAATTATCTAATGCTGAAAATAAATTATATACTAACACTTCATCTTGGAACCAAGAGAAGCTTAAATGGCTGTCGAAATTGGATCCAGTGATTGTCCAGCTGTTTATTTTCTAACATGATGTGCATCAATCATCACTTGATCATCTGTCCAGATCAATAGATAACATTTTCTGAAATTAAATTTAAAAAGTGTAATTAGTAAAAGCAGATGTTTAACATTACTCTGAACGCTAGTGAATCCTTGGAATAACAAGGGGTGCTCCGAATCTGCAGCAGAGATCTACCTGACGGTTCCACGTGATTTCGCAGGGAGACACAAGGCACGTTTTTATTTATTTATTTTTTTTTAACCATTCCAGAAAGCGCACACTAATAACATAATCGTGTTGCAGAGTTGGGTACACTGACTTGAAACTGATTTTTCAATTTGTGCCTTTTACGGACATTGGCCCGGTGGTAAATCTTACCATTACATCTTGGTGGTAAATCTCACCATTACATCTTGGTGGTTGCACTTGTTAAGCCAGATAAAAGCATATTTAATTATTTTTGCCGAATCGCGTGTGTTCTACCAGCTCCTCGAGAATGAATCCTTGTTTGAAAGCATGCAGCTGTTGCAGGGGGTCCAAATAAATAAGTGCAGACTTCAATGTGTCGGTATGCTCCCGTCGCACGTTTTCCTTGGATTCCGATATGGTGCTCTCGCCTACGGGACACATGCTCATCTGCCCACTTGAAGCTCGACATGCCCTATTGCTAGTGTTTGTCCCTCGCACAGGAGTAGCCCTGCTGCCCACGTCTCTTAAGTGCCTGAAATGCATTTGTGTATAACCTCGGGCAGGAGGATCCATTCCTGAATTATTTTAGTTCGTCACATACTTTTGTGTCCATACCTCGTTGAGGTTCCTGCCGCTGCTTTCTGTTGGATACCTCACCTACACAACCAGGGTCTGCATAATTGTAAGCTACATGCCCATTTTTGTCAATGTGTGTTCCTCAGACTCGCCACCTTACCCCTTACTATTTGCCCTGTCTTGTAAGGTTTCTCAGAATCCGTAGAGATGGAACCAGACTTGAACCCGTAGTGCCGTAGAATCTTTCTACAAATATAACCCTCTGACCACCCTAGGTAAATACACAGGGATCTATTAGCTGAAAGATAAGGAACACCACACGAGCGACCAGGCGCTGCAGGAAAATATGAGTAACAAATTAGATCACAGATTTGATAACCAAGATATAGGAGAATGGGCAGTAGCTGATTAAGAACTGACCAGGCTAAGGAGTATACCGGGAGGTTCTGGTCGAAGAAATAACAAGGCTGGGTCTAGATGTGGACTAAGAGGAGATACAAGAGAGACAGCGGTGTTGATTAATAAGAAACAAAAAAAAAGGGCAGTAGAGAAGGTCAGTGGTTGATAGATGAAATATGAAGGCTTACCAGAGGTCCTGATGTAGATGACGTACCAAAGTAACACCCAGCGTACTATCCTAAACTGACGGCATAAGGATGCCTAAGCGAATTGGAGGCAGTCTCTAGTCCCAGGCCCTATCCCACCGGCACGAGGACGCCTAACGACTAGCGCAGGATGGCAGTCTCAAGTTCCGCGCTACAAGTACACTGGGGTGCAATTGGTATGATTTTTCAGAACCAAGATGAGATGTTCCTTATGCCAGAAATCCAATGGAGAGAGATGGTAAGAGTTCCAAGTTCAACGCACACCGATATGTAAGCAAATCCAACTCGAACAGCAAAGACTTGTAAAAGAACGTCCCGGTTCGGTACATGTGGAGACCAGCAGATTCCAGGCGGCAGGCAAGGCAGGTGAGAGCGTTTCCGAGTTCGGTGCACAAGGAAAATCAAGGGGGCAAGGACAAAGGGCAATGAGAAACACAAGACCTAGATGCGGCTGATTATAAAATCAGAAGCGAAGAGCGGGCAACCCGGAAGTCTTTAAATAGGTTGCCAAGGGAACGCGTTCCTAACGTCGTCCGTAGCATGGAGGACGCAAAGGATGCCAAAGCCGCCATGGCAACCCGTATCCGCGAATCTTATGGAATCTGGTATGGCGAGTTCCACATTCTGCTGTAGTTTATTCTTGCGAGGAAAAGAACGAGAAAACGGGTCACCTGACATGTATTGTATTGTGCTGTGACACTCATCAGGCACCCCCTGACTCCCCCGCCCCCCCAGCCAACAGAGCACACAGGACACGCTGATTCTTGTCTGTGCTCCACTGGCGCTAATGTGACAGGCCCTCTTTATTAACCCACACGCGGCAGAGTTGCATCACTCCGTCGCATGTCTTTCCTTAAAGATACAGACGCCACTCCTTAAACGGAACAGGAGGTACAAACATCTAACTAATAACATTAACCCCACACCCCCTCCATTTCTTTATTCAACAGGCACCCATGTCTCCACTCGGTCCAGTGGACAGGCTGTACCAGTTCAAGAGTCCAATATATATAGTCATGGAGGCGGGCTTCCCCCTTCCCACTCTT
Organism: Ambystoma mexicanum; assembly: GCF_040938575.1. NCBI lineage: Eukaryota > Metazoa > Chordata > Amphibia > Caudata > Ambystomatidae > Ambystoma > Ambystoma mexicanum. The sequence goes on along the minus strand of NC_090927.1, from coordinate 509,515,168 downwards.
GGCGGCGGGTTCGGGTTGGTACCTTCCTGCCCCCTTCCCGGCTCACTCCTCACCTGTGTCCCCTCAACCCAGGGGATTTGGCGGGTGGCCAGGGCCACCGCCCTCATCGGGTACTTCCATCAGTCTCATCCAGGGTCACCTCCGGCTTGGCATTCAGTCGTTTCTGCTCGGCTGGCTTCTCCCACCTTCTTAAAGAAAGTGGCGTTCCGGGTGACAGTCGCGGTTCCATCCGATGCCGTCACCATGGAGCATTGGCCACAACAACGTCCAAGCGGTTGGGTTCATAAGTTAGTGAGAGCTTGCCCTGAGGATGGTGGTTTCTCTCCAGTACCTCATCGCCTGGGTTTAGCTGATGCTATCGGAGACCTCTTCTCAAGTTCTCACCCTCCGTCCTTGTCCTTCTTTCCCGTTCCACGTGGGCATAATCGATCACTGCTGACTCCTGCACACCACCATCAGGTATTGGGCCTCTCGGGCATCACTGAAACATTGCCTCTGCTGGTGCCATTCTGGTCAATGCATGACGGGTAGCTCTGTACTCCCAGAGGAATTGGTACAGTTCCCGCTGTAGGCATTGGCCCTATCGGTGAGCAATTCTGAAGACTTTGTTGAGGGTACTCATAAATCGCCCTGCCTCGCTGTTCGCACGCTGCCAGACAGGTGTGGTCTTCCTGTGGCAGAATCCATATTCCTCCATGAGCTGTGCAAAACTGTCCCCTTGGAATGGTGGTCCGTTGTCTGGGGAAGCCCATGAGTGGCAATGATCTTCTTGAGAGCTACCACTACCACTCGTCCTATCACCACAAGGAAATTAACGTCTCTGCCAGTAGGCCCAAAGTCTGCATGTACAATGTTCCTCGGGGCATGGCTTCAATTGGGGGCTCTTGCTGTACTGGGGAGGCTGCCTGGCACCACACATAGGCCGAGAAAGTCTTCCACCCACTTTTTGAGATCAGGGAACCACACCTTCTGCCGCAGCCTGGCTTTTGTCTTGGCCATGCCTTGGTGTGCCATCCTGGTGACTTGCTGAATCTTGCTTGCTGGCACCGCTATGCAGTCCACCCCAAAGCGGGACGTTAGTTCAAACCTCACCCTCCATAGATGTTCTAATGTCTTGGGTTCTTCTCCCTAGGGTTTCCACCATCTGCCCTTATGAAGGGCCTCTTTGAGGACCTGTGTAAGGAATATGGGATGGTGGAGACGTAAGAGGTGTTGGGGGTCTTCAGACAGCTTAAGAAACGTTATATATGCTAAGAAACTACCTTTCCCAGCAGCCTCTCTGGCATTGAGTAGTTCTTGCCGTGCGCGCGTTTGGCCTGGTGACACTAATTAGTAACAGCTTATCAAGGGCCAACGACGCACGACAGGTGTGGCTTATTCTGCTTTTCGAGGCAAAGCCATGCCGGAGGATCGAGACGAGTGGCTCGCGCCTGCTTTGTCTTTATCTGAGCAGGCATTCTGAAGGAGCGTACGGCAGCACAATGAGGACACGCACGGCTTCCATGCCGTCCATTCGTTCCTGAACAGGCACTTGGAACATAAAAGCTGCGGAAGACGGACCCGGGCTGCTGTCGCGACTTCATCAGATTAAGTCCGGGAAGGCTTGCGAGCTTCCCGGACGCTCAGATAAGTGCGGGATGTGTTTGTCTACTTTCAGGGCTCATGTTGGGACTATGTTCATGATGTGCTCTATTGAAAACAAACCAAAGGGAAAGAATTTTGATTGTGCATTGCGTATGGGCTCAGAACTCAGTAATTATTAATAGCAGTGTCTGAAGAGAAAACGTGGTGCCTGTCCTATTGAGTTGGAGAGTACGGGTGCTTAAAAACTTGTGGCACTAAACCTGGCAGGAGTGCTGTTAACTAGGTTACTCAGCGTGTGTTTTCTGAAACACAGTTCAATGTTTGTGTTGAGCCCAGGCCCTTGGTCCTACATGTTCTATGTTTGTGAATGTTGCTAGTGCTTGCCCATAGGGCCATGTGTCATGTTCTTCATGTTGGGATAATTTTAATTTTTGCTTGCATATGTGTAGTCCATGTAACTGTACAACAACCTGTGCCTGTATCAAGGGGTATTAGGAGTGCAAGTATGCGAGGAAGGTGCATTAGTGGCCTGTATTTAGGGGGTATTATTGGTGACCTGAGTTTGTGTTATGTTCTAAGGCACTCTACCAGATATAAGTGGGTGTAGGGTTTTTCCCTGTTACTTTCCCTGTCTTATCCAACCTAGGCATTTCCTAATCCTCTATCCGGTCTTCCTACATTCCCCCTCCCCACTGGCTGCCACGTGGTATCCTGTGTTTATATATCGGGTATCTGTGCCAACCATGGGTGGAGGGTCGACTACATTCGGCTTCTGTGGTTCGGGGGACCGTCCCCCAATTTTGTGCACTTGAGTGTTGACACCTGGAATCACTCGTCCTCTGCCGCCCTCTCAAACTCCTGGAGGGGCATGGGAGTTTGGGGGCGCAGATTTAAAAAAAAATATATCAATCGGACCTTTACAAAATAGCAGCATTTAAATAAGAAAAGTAAAATTATGCATTTATATTCATTTTTTCAATGATAGAAAATTAAGTGCATTTCATCACGATATTTAAAAGGAGAGAGAAAGAAGAGAGAATTTCATTTAACAGAATGATGTTAAAGTCGGAGATGGCTATTTTTAGGCAAGTCACTCCCTTCCTCCCAGATTTCCATATGTATATTTTTTTGCAAAGATGCCTTCCGATACAAAAATATAGTCCAAAATAGAGAAGGAAATGCCGCGTGACCAAGTTGGACCTGACGGGCTGTCGCCTGGCACAGCCCCATTCAACATCTTGAGGCCCCATGAATTCAGATAGTTCGCCCATTGTTACCCAGTCTTGGAATGTTTAGCCCGTCTTAAGTTCATGTGATTTTGAAGTTGGATGCACTGTGCATTGAAATCCCCTTCCAAGATCACGTGGGCCTCGCCATATTCCAAGGCTGTCTTTTCCATTAATATTGATAAGGAGTGGAAAGGCTGAAGGTCGATCTGCGCAGGTTTTCAGTAGACATTTACTACTATAAGCTGCGCCTGTCCCACTGGAGATAGTATACCAACTTTGCATGCCAGGATACCGTTCTTGGTGTAACATCTTTACTTAAGGATTTGCTAATGCCCAACAAGAGCCCCCCTGATGGGTGACCCTTAGCCTTCTGGATTGCTGGTATTGTAAGGATTGTGTAGCCCTCTATTTGTGTGGGATGGGTTAGCCAAGTCTCTTGAAGGAGAACAATGTCAGTATTATAAAAAAAGGGTATTTCTCAGTTTTTTGGTTGTGAAGGTTTTTGGTCCACGGGTGTTCCAGCTTACTACATTTAATTTATCCTGCCTAAAGATTCCGTGACCCCCCCCCAAGCCTAGTTTTTGAAGTACTTGCGTGAGATCTCGGGCAGTGCGGCTAAAATTCCCGCCTGTCCGAGGGACCTCCCAGCATTTGAGGAGTTCATTACAGCAGCACGCGACGACTATTGACCGGAAAACGCCCCAAGCCCAGCCAACGGACCCACCGGGCTGAGGCTGCCAACAGCACATCTCTGCTCTCTTGCACTTTTCCATCTTATTCCCACTAACTCACCCCCCCTTACCTTTTTCAGAACCGCCACAGCGGACCACTCTGGTGGTGATGGTGCGCAGTACAAATATCCTTTAACATTAACACTAGCGTTTTTGGCTTCCTCTGGTATAGTAAAGAAGACCTGTAGATTGATTTTCTCCATTTCTTTTTTGTTTTGTATTGATTTCCATAATCAAATCTCGAGTTACTTCTATTCGGGAACTTCACATATTCTATACGAGAAGTAGCTGTTCTGCCAAGATACTCTGGGCTACGAGCTAAGTGCGGAGAGGATCCCTATTCACCTTCAACAACGTAAAGGAACATTTATGGACACTCTAAATTATTTAATTTTGGTCAATGAGAATTATAGCCCTAACTTTATACTTTACTTCTCTTTAGTGAACTGAAGCCACGTCCCCTTTACTTAGCGTCATTGAAAGAGGCCGTATGCACGCTCCGAGAAGTAGCTGTTCTGCTGTTCAGCGGTGTCAGCTGTGGCACAGTGGCTTGAGAGGCTCTTCCTTTGCCCTTTCTCTGCCCGTATGTGCTGAGTTCAAGATCCATAGGTTTTGTTGACGCATTTCCATATTCGAAAGTCTGAGGTAGGACTAAAACTAAAGAATAGAGTTGTTAAGTCTGTTCATTGATGTATGCATTAAGTTACGTTCACAGGGTGCGGTGCGAACTTTATACTTGCTGCGTCTAGTTATCTGCACATATATGCTTTTGTCAAGCTGGGTGGTTAACTACAGCCTGGGCAGACATTGAGTTAAGTTATACAACTGTATAAAAGTTTAAACAAAGAACGTAGTGAAAATTTTGTTGGGCCCACGTGTCTTTCGTTAGCCTTAATGTCTGTCCACAGAGGTAAAATGATCCAGAAAGCAACGTTTGTGCCTAAAATCATGACATGTCGTGCTAGTATGGCATTGGCTGTAGTGACAGCCTTGCCTGGCGCGTCGGACACAGATGATGATGATTTTATTGAAAGTGCTCAGCGGTGTACAAATGCCTGTGGTAGCGCTTTGGATATGAGTAATACTGTTTTTCCCTTTTCCTCTCAAAGCTTGTATGAAGGGGATAGTACCTTGGTTCCTGATAATGTTACCATGCGACCTAAACTCAAGCTTGATGTTTGATAATACGCCTCCTATTTTTAGTACAGCGGATCCATCATTAATAGGAACCACTCAACATCTAGAAACTATCCCAGAGGGTGAGGTCAATCAATATTCTAGTAATGTTAAAGCAAATATAGATAACGAACATGCTAGTATGAATGGGCTCATGTTTATCGAGCTCAAGTAGCAGTCTAGACTGCTAAATGAAATTGTACTGGCATTAAGAGTCTTACCCGAACTGTGATTTGGGAGGAAAAATGTAATTAAAAAAAAAAAACACTAAATTTGGATTTGGAGCATCAAAACATTTGTGTTAATTTAACAGCAAGTACTCAAGATGTTATAAGTGTACCTATACTCATTTTGGATAACACAATCCTGGGCCAGGAAGAAGTTTATGTACAACAGTCCAATGTAATTACACTATCAGATGGTAAGGAAGATGGTGAGAAGGGACTGAATATGTTGAATGAGCCTGTGTTAACAAACATATCTAAAAAAAACAAGCTAAAAAAGCAAAAAAGAAGAAAAATCTTTCTCAGCCTAAGGGTTAAAACAGTTTGCGTAACTTTATGAGAAATCTAGACTTACGAGCTGTTTGTGATGACCTTTGTAATGATAAAGACGTTCTGTATGAGTCGCGTGCAAATATAATGCCTAGTCTTGCAAGAAGGAATCATATATCGCCTGAAGGAACAGTTGAAATGGGAAACAAATCTGAGAAAAATTATACCTCGGGAGCTAATAGACTATCGGATGCTCTGAAACATAAACGGGTGACAGATGGGATTGATAAATCTGAGGCGTATGGAAAGAGGCGTGGCTGACATTTTTGATATCTTTAAAAATCCAGAAATGCACTCATGCCCCAATACACCGTCCTCACCTAGTATTATGTCACCCTGTGTACCTGCTCACTCGATGAATGATAACGTGGTCTGTTGACGATTTGCAGTCACATGCTGACTCTGGTTGTGTAGTTGGTGAAATCCTGAATATACGAGCAAGAACTGGCACTAATATTCCTAGTGTTGAGCATGTCACGGTGAATGAGTCTAAGGTGGTTGGATGTGTGCCCCCTCTGAATGGTCTTACGGAGCAAGATGTTTGTTGCATGGTTGAAAATATCCTAAAAATCATCAGGTGGGTCTTTGAATGTAGATTCTCGACCTATAAAAGATCGTGTGCGGACCCAGAAGGGCCTTACAGAGCAAGGTGTTTGCTGCTTGGTCGAAAACATCTTAAAAAAAAAAAAAAAAAAAAAAAAAAAAAACAGAAGCAGAGTGAAAACATGGATGCCTTGCCGAAAAATCTCCAAAAAATCCTGCATAATGTCAATTTGACTGAAATTTTGGTTCAATCATCATGCGAGTCCCAAAATGTAGACTCCCGACCCATAAATGAAGATCGCGGGCAGACCTGTAAGCCAGAATCGGAAGTAGTTACAAATGGTACAAGTCCTGGCCTTGACGGGTTCTCGGAACATACTTTGGGAATTATGGTTGATAATATCCTAAAAAAGAAACTTCCCACAAGTTCTAATGGTTATGTTCTGACTGGATCTAACAAACGCATCGTCAGGCGACTTTGTAGACACTACTGCAATGACGGATAGGTTATATGAACCTTCATGCAGTATGCCCATCGCTGTTAATGGTCCCGTGTTAACGGGACATAGTCTGCAGAATGATCCACCATTTGGACTTTTAAGAGCACTTGCTTTTACAGATGAGCATAGTTTAATTGTGTATTATGTACTTGAGGAAGGTGGCCCTAGCTCCTTGAATAGACCATATATATTGAATTTATTTAATGAAATCCCTGAACTTTGTCTGATAACCTCGGCGGACATACAACTTGTGGACTTCATCCATAATCTGAGATATGATTATGTACGGCTGATTATTAAATCTCTGATTAGAGCACTTCTCTTGAAGGAGGTCGACTCATTATAGAGGAGGGGCTTTGACATTATACTTTATAATAACACACTCAACTATGAGCCTGCGCAGATAAAAAGGATGTACAATGGAACTTCCGAGGAACTTCTGAGATTAGAACATCTGAAATATTTTAGTACAAAATTAAGGGATTGAGGTTATCAATGAAGCAAAGTCCTGTCTAAAGGATATGCAAGAGTGGTGCTGGCTTGCACTTACCTTACGAGAATCTATTGCACAATTGAAATCTGCTCCCAAACCACTGTAGCACAAGGTCTTACTTTCAACTTATTTTCAACTTTGGAATACAAGAGGTTATAAACATCTTTTGCTAGACACCGAAGAATGTGAGAAACTTAGTAATTATGACTTTGTGCTGTTGCAAGAAACTTGGGTCACCTCTGACTTGTATATCGATGGTTTTAATACCCTAGGATTAGCAGCAAAAAAAAAGATGGAGGTAGACCAAGTGGTGGTTTGTTGTTGGCATATATAATTAATGAGTGCATGAAACTATTGGACAGCTCCTTTGTGCTGGATTGTGCTATAAGAGCTAGTTTCAACTGACAACAAATGTTGGAACCGTTCATGTTTTGATCAACGTATATTGGAATATATGCAATGAGAATAGATGTGAATTGCAGGAGTTCTTTGCTTATTTAAATGAAGAGATCTGCAAGTGGCTTGATTCATACCCACAGGGTTTCATTTTACTTGCAGGTGATCTGAATGCAGATTGTTTACTTAAAAAAGCTGCACCGTATCAGATACGTGCTTCTTCGCCTAATCTGGATAGTAAAAAATCTAGAGGTAGTCAATGGCTGGACTTTGGAATGAGTTGGGGCATGGAGCCAGTCTATAACATCTTGCCAACTTGGGCTGCTCGTGGTTCTTGTTCCATACTAGATTATATATTTGTGACCATTCATGAAAAATGGTATTGTAAATAGTTTGAAGTTCTAGAAAATTGTAATAGCGATCATGCAATGTTAAGTCTGGAACTCCCATGGAGTAAGGATAATAATGAAATCTTGTCCTTTCCTATTCAAATTGAAGCACTCAGTGATGGGGGGGAAAAATGTAAAATGGAATCGTGGTAAAATGGAAAAGGCTAACCATATTATTACACAGGACTTTGCATATTCAAACAATGAGAAAAAGCTGGTTTGCTATTCTGTTAACTTTGGTGACTACATAGAAGACATGTTACATCGTAGCAAGGTGCTTAGAAGTGGTAACACAGATTCAAATCAAGTGCACATACACATATTTGCTGAGACTGTTAAAAAAAAAAAAAAGGAAAGATGATTATGAAAAAGTCCATTAGAAACATAAAAAACAAAAGACATGGGGGAAACCGAGAGGAGTTTAAAAATTAGGCAATGTAAACAAAAATAGAACTGGATTACGAGTATTAAAGGCGGGCTAGCTCAAAAGGATGGGGAGTCAATGTTGGAGGCCATGCGTGGGAACAATGATGCCAGCTTCTGGTCTTTAATAAATAAAGACCAATGTAATCAACAGCGCTTACAATGGAATCCTATAGATGCTGGGGTATGGTCCAAATATTTTGGAGATTTATACAAGCCTCCCGAAAAATATTTAAGTCCTGAGGTTCTCATAGATGTTGTATGGCATTTGGACACATCGATCCTGAACATCAAAAGCCTAATTAAAGAAAAAGCAAAGTCCACCTCTACTCTGGGCCCCAATCTTTTGTCATTTGCTAACTTAAAAAATAACATTGACTCTAAGCTTTTTGCATTTCTTATTTGTGGATATTTGCCTCAAAAAGAGGATACCAGACAACTGGAAAGTGTCATCTATATTAAGAAAGGTGATCGCCTGTGTCCCAAGAATTGTCGTCTGATCACACTCAAATCTTTTCTGGGATAGTACTTGAAAATTGAATATGTGGATTGATGACAATATATTAGATTATAGGCAGATTAGTTTTCGTAAAACTATAGGGACTGATGCTGGGGGATTGCTGATGATTGAGTTAATGAGTGCGGTCGAACAAAAAGCTATGAAGCATTTATATATTGCATCCATGGACCCAAGTTCCGCCTTTGATCTTGTCGACAGGCCTACATTATGGAAAACATTGTAAATGTTGGGCATAGATAAAGACTTGCTAGATGTCGTTATTCATCTTTACACAGAAACATCAATTAGAGTCAGGCTGAATAATAAAGGAAGTCTGACTGATATTATTCCGACTGTGTACGGGTTTAAACAAGGCTGCAGATTAGCTGCAACACTCTTCAATCTGTATGTGTCTAATGCAGGCAGGTCTTTGGATTCTAGCGGTCTAATTGGACCTAAAATCGGAGGTTCAATTGTTAGGTGGGTGTCATATGCGGATGATTTTTCTATTAATGGACTGCACAAAAATCGGCCTGCAAAAGCTGATAAATGATTGTGGTAAGTTTATTGATGAAAGAAAGCTGAAAAGTAACCCAAACAAAACTATAATCTTTCATGTGGGTTGTCTTACCCTGTTTTTTCATATTGGTCCTGTAATGGTGCAAAAATTAAAAGCCAAACGATTCTAACATGGTTGGTATTTTTTTTTCCAGTAATTCTAGTAAAGTGATAAAAACCAGCCTAATACAAAAAGTTAAAGTGGCTATTTTAAAGCCATCGAAAGAATATATGGTTAATTTTTACTCTTGACCCCTGCATCTTGTTCTATAGGCTTAAGGTGTTGCCAAGACTGTCTTATGGGTGTGGATTTTTCTCTAAAAATATGTGGACTTTTTTACGTCAACTGGGGTCCATGATATGGCGAAAACTACTATATACTATGTTCCAAAATGTATTCCTCTAGAGCTAATAAGATATGAACTTGGTTTGCATTTGCTCAATAGTATCATGTTCAATAGAAAACTGGCTCTATTAAGAAAATGTCTAGTTGCCGAAAACGGCTCAATTTATGATCATATGAAACATGTGACAAAAGAGAACTTTATGTCCAATTTAAAAGAGGACTGTGAGAAAACTTTTTGATTTGGGATTATCTATAAATACACTTAAGTTTCCACATAAAGAGAAGGAGTTTGTTAATGCATTTGACTGGTTGGAGAACAATGTAGTCTTGTTATCAGTTATATTCTGAAAGCGTGTCATATTTGAAATTCCGTCCTTTCCTGGAAGCATACTTGGAAAAAATATCCTTCAAGAGAATTTTGAAACTCTTACATGCGTTTCAGGTTTAATGTCTTGAGTACAAATGAGATTCTGTTTATTCGGGGGTTGAGCCCTTGTGGGACTGAAGAATGTTGGTTCTGTAATTTAAAAGCTATAGGTGAATCCTTAAAACATTGATTAATGGAATGTCCAAATCTTCGAGAGCAGAGATTGGAAAGCTTTGCACAATTTGTACCTAATACAGCTTGGGTAGACAGAAATAAACTTTGGAGTGAAATGCTTCATGGCTCCTCTATCGCCTTGAAAATAAGTCAACAAATTCCTGAAAAATACCTGTGTGTTGACATAAAAAAATTGTTGATGGTACTACTGGTTCTTAATGGATAACATGGAATGTGTCACTGGTTAAAGGTTTTAAAATGTTTGTTTAGCTTGGTTTGGGATGTGGTATGTGTTTCCCCCCCCCCCCATGTCTTTTTGAACTTTGAATCTTAATGAATTGTAAATGTAAAAGCCACCAATTGTGAAAACACTGATCTTAATGAAATTGTAAATGTATATGCAATCTATTGTGAAAACATTGTTTTAATGAAATTTGTTAATCTCTTTCTATTGTAAATATTTCTTTGTAAAGGTTTGAATAAACCAAAACAAATTAAGGAAAAATATATATATATTTTGTCTCCTGTCCAGAACGGATAGAGATTTGGAATCTTGTTGAAGTAGGCCAGAATTGCCCCTCTGTATAGGGAGTTATGCAGCAGTATCTTATTTGTTGCTTTGAGCTAGAATTTTGGCATTGCATTATCTAGGCCTTTTGTGGACTGAGGGAATCCTTTGCCGGTGTTCCCTAGGCAGACAGCTTTTGGGCATGTCATTTGGCTCTTTCCCAACGGCTATCTTTTCACCCTGCCCATTTTTGCTTCCATCAATCGTAGAAGAAAGTGGGTGGCCCAACGAAGATCGTTTCAAGAGAATTGGAGCAGTTTTTCTGATTGCTTCTTCTGTTGGGGCTATAGCCGTCTTTGGTGTGGACTTCAGCCCCTTTTTCAAGAAGATTGGTGACCATGATGGACCTTTTGTTGAGGGGCACCTCTTCATGTTCTTCTCTCACTTCTCATCTCTTTTATTTAGAAGGCTTGAGAGATTATTGATCTGTTCCCAGATGCTGTAGATCTTCAATTTGTATTTGCGGGTCTGTTTGTTGACCCACACTTACGCTGACTATTTCAGTCTGCTCGGGGTTCTGTTGACTTTTTCTGGAATCTGCAGCTTTTTTTCCTGGCATTTTTCTTTCCTGCCAAGATTTTAGGGGACCCTTTTCCATTTACGTCTTTTTGACTTCTTGGTGGCTAAATGAGGCTCTTGATCTTCCTGTCTATTTCCGGAGGTTAATCTTCTGGTGTCTTTGACCGTACTGTGTTTATTGGTTATAAAGAAGTACTTTTATTCTTTCTGTTTACTGTATTTTTTTCTGAGAGCAATGGGGAAAGCAGGCAGTAGTGCATTTCCTTTTGACTTCTCTTTTCTTCTACCCTTAGAGTGATGCTTGCCGGCCTCAGTCCATAAGTGCTCCTTCTTCCGCTTCTTCACTACATGTGCCAGTCTTCTCAATTTCCGGAGAGAGAAGTATCGTCAAAGAGGTTATTTTGTTGGTGGTCTTTCCCATTTGTTTTTAGAAGGGATAGGGTTTTTGGAGCAGGATGTTTTGATTGGCCTCATCTTTTTTCCCACAAGGACCCTTTGGATAGCAGAGAGATCTAGTCCTTGTTTTGTTGTTTCAACCCTGAGATCTTTAAAGGATGGAATAGTAACTGTAGTGGTTAACACCACTAGAGCTTGCCTCTATGTTGGCTGACACTGGTCCGTTCCAGTAGTGTTCCCGCCTGCATTTGAACCTATCTTGAGATGTTCAAAGACTGTCACTAAAGAGTTGAGGACAACATTCAGCGCTGAGAGGGTTGCAGCTCCTGCTTGGATGTTTTCCTCCTTGTCTGGTGTGTGTTGACATACTAGCCTTGGTGAGTTTTGTTATTCACTTGTGTTTTGATAGTTCCCACTTGTTAGGATCCATCTCGAGAGAAACTTCCCCCATTACTTGATATGCAGTGTCACTTCTTGCGCTGCTGTCTTTTTGTTCATCGTTTAAGTGAAAAGGTTCACGACTTCCTTGGGGCATTTCTCTGGATGGAGTCATTGTGATCTCATTGTGTAGATCATTCAGGCCGTTCATTTCCTTTTGCCGAAGTGATCATCTATCTTTTCTGTATTATTTTTGTCGTAGTGGTGCACTCTAACCCCCGCTTCCAGAAGTGTGTTATGTCGGAGGATATGTCAACTTGGTTTGTTCTTTGTACGTGCACCTGCGCTGTTGTAGATATTGCAGGGGTAATTTTTGTATTGGGTGAGCTGTGCAGCATAGAATGTGGTTCTTGGCCTCTAGTCTCGTCTACATATGAACCGTCCCACTCTGGGCATCTATGATCATCCTGAAGAGACTTGCTGCGCAGCTTCATATTTGTCAAGATTCCTATCTTTCTTTGTTAAATTTTATTGTTTTTTTGATTTAACTTAGCTGTGGGTGTGCTTGTCTCAGTTCACCTCCCGTCACTTCTCCTTTTTTATGAGTTACTTTGCTCCATAACCCTCCCTTTGGTGCACCAGCCTTAACGGCAGAATAAAGTTAGACTTATTTCTTTATATGTTTAATGAGACGTGTGTGCACCTTAGAAGCAAAATGTTGTAGCGGAGTGCTGTGGGTATAGTCCTTTTTTATTTCCCTTCAGTCCACCAACGATCTTTGCAGTTTAATATAACACATTATTTGTAGTTGAGGCAGTGGCAGTATGCTAATTAACACTACTGACAGCCAAGTGTGCCAGAAGGATTCAAGCAGTGTCCACCCACCTATAATATAACGTGGCGCTAAGAGAAACTTTCAAATAAGGCATGGCAGTTCAAAAAGCGGCTATTTCTCTTACCACACGACCATGTAGTTGAGCTGAGAATGCCTTTGCTGTACTTACTTTCTCTCTTTCCAGCTTTCTGTGTCTTTTTCAAAGTTCTGCAGTACGATTGCCAATCCGCCGGTCACAGCACAATTTTGCTCAGTCCCCAGATGTCTTCAAATATCTGCTATCGCAGTAGGCTGTTTGGAGCTAGATGGAGCCATTAAAAGAGCCACAAAACAGTCCTGCCAATGCGCCACCCTTGTCTCCGTGGCTGGGCTTCTCGCCGCAAGGGTGACGTGCGTAGGATGAGGATTACGTCCTTATCACTTGTCATAGTGCGTGTCCGGGAACAAGGAAGTATCTGTAAAGGGACATGTCCTGAATACGCTCAGCCCAGTAACAAGGATATCGTCCTGTGTAACGGTGCAGCAGCAGATACAGTAGTCTTGTGAGTATTTCAAGGTATATGCTCCACAGCCACAAAACAGTCCTGTCAATGTGCCTCCCTTGTCTCTGTGGCCGGGCTTCTCCGGGGCGCAGATTCATCGAGCAGTTACTCAGCCTAGTCTGTGTGGAGGAGGTTGACTTCGACATGCCCGTTAGCCTCGTCCACACTGATGTTCTCTCCTTCAACCCCACACTGCGGATGTCTTGACAGGTAATCAGCCGCATTGTTGGTTCCAGGACGATAACACCAATGACACCATATTCGAGGAGCACCAGCATCCACCTCTTGATGCTTGCAGGGAGCTTTGAGGAAGGTCTAGCCATGATCGGCAGCAGTGGCTTGTGCTCTGTCACCAGTCATCGGCCGGCCCAGCACATGGAGCCAAAAATGCTGACATCCCCATAGCACTGCCAGAGCTACCTGCTCTGTCTGGGAATAGCGTGGCTCAGTCTCCGACAGGGTTCTGCTCGCATACACAATGGGCCTGACCTCCCCTTGAGCATCCTTCTGGGTGAGGACCACGCCTAGACTGAACAGGCTGGCGTCCACACCAGGGTAAAAAAAGACCATGGTGTCCTCTGCCGTGAGTGCTCTCTTCACATCCTCAAATGCAGCCTGCTCCAGTGGGCCCCACTGCCACGTAGCATCCTTTCTGGTGAGATTGTGCAGGGTTTCCGACTTTGAAGCCAAGGAACCAACCACAGTAGGTCACCATCCCTAAAAAGCTGCAGACTTCAGTCGCATTTCTGGTGGTCTCGCTTCCATAATGTCTTTGACTTTGTGAGGATCCGGGGACACCGCTCCTTCCTTAAACACAAACCCGTAGAATTCGATGTTAGTCTTCAAGAATTCACACTTCCTCTTGTGAAATGTCAGTCCCAGCTCCTGGAGTTGCTTTAGGGGTCTTCAACAGGTGTGCCATGTGATCAGCTTCTGTTCTGGCGAATAGCAGGATGTCGTCACTGATACTCAGAATGCCGCCTAGATCTGCTAGGGTTTCTTGCATGATCTGAAAAACCTCTGCCGCAGAGGACACACCAAAGCTTAGCTGCTTATATCGGTACAACCGTCCATGTGCAGTGAAGGTAGTGATATACCTCGAGTCAGGGTGCAGCACGACCTGGTGGTACCCTCCCCTCAAGTAAATTTTCGAGAAGAACTTGGTGCCTTGCAAATCTGCAATGATGTTGATTGTGGGTGTGAGGTGTCTTGCGCTTGATCGCCTAGTTCGGTAGTCTCATCTCTACACATATTCTGACCAAAGTCAGGTTGCTTTGGCTTGCGAGCGATGACTATGGGCGACACACACCCAAGGCGTGGCCCGATTGACTTTCTATGAAGTCCAAAGACACCGAATGGCCAACTCCTTTTTCACAAGGTCTCGCAGCTGGAACAGGATTCTGCAGTGTTTAAGGGCTATTGGTTGAATGGATTCGTCAATGTGCAGCCCCACTGGCTCGCCAGCCATTCGGCCAATTCTTCAAACAGCCGACCATACTTTTTTTTTTTTTTTTTTTTTTTTTTTTTTAAATTTATTTTTATTTTCAAAAGCAAACAAAACACCACACATTACAACTGTTTCTGTACGTAAAAGCATCATTAAACCATCACATTCCACAGTGTAAATCCTCCCCACCCCCTTCAAACTAGAGTCGGTTCACTCGTGTCATCCGCAGGAGCATTATCGGGTAGCGCAGTGCTTGTGCGCTCATCTGAGTCATCCGATTCTATATTACCTTGGTGAGGAGTTGCCATGGAGGCCACCAGAAGCCGCCAGGCCAGCAGGGGCCCTACTTCCTCCTTGCCCCCCCTAGTGACCGCTTCAAACCAAACTATGATTCCGCTTCCACCCATCTCAAGAGGTCCGCCCACCATAGTTCCACCCTGGGTCTATGGGCTGCTTTCCAGCCCATAGCAATCCTACGTTTGGCCAGGACATAAGCTAAATCCCTCATCTTGCTTATATGCTTTGAGTCCCGGGGTCTGGGATGCATGACCAGGCCGATCCCACGTCCAACACCACTCCCCCCACCAGCCAGTTTCATTTTGACCTCCTCCCAAAATCTCTGCACCTCCGGACAAGCCCAAAACATGTGTAGCAGCCCCGCATCCACCTCATTTCTGCGTGACCGAGCCTCCAAACCTTGCAATTTTCTTACGGGTCATGTATGCCCTATGGGTAACATACAGTTGAAGTTGTTGGAGTCTCGCGTTCCGGGACACCTTTTTATGGTACCTCTCGACTCTCTCCCAATGCCCATCTGTCATGGGTCCACCCACCTCTTCCTCCCAATCCTGTCTCAATTGGAGCAGCTCCCTCCCAGTCTTCGCTCTCAGGAGTTCGTATATCCTTGATATTTCGTGCCCGCCCTCCGAAACATCATACATGCTTTCTAGGGAGGCATCAGGGTCATCAGCTAGCGCCGTCTCGGGCCATCTCTCTCTAACCCGTTTCATGAGCCTGGCGTAGGTTATATATTCGCCTCTATGTACCCCTGTCTCTTGCTGCAACCTCTGAAAGTCCAATGCCTCCCCTTCTTGCCATATGTCCCCAAGGGTGGCCAAGCCTACCGGTTCCCAGTATCTACGGACCACCTCAAATAGTTGTCGTTCCCACACAGCGCCACCAATGGGGCCTGCTGGGAAAGCGGCTCTGAATCACCCATCATTCTCCATGTTCTATGCCAGACCTCCCAGCCCAGCCTCAATATCCGCCCCATCCCACCAGTTTATTCTTTCGCAACCACACCACTTCTCTCAAAAAATATGGGGCTGGGTCCCCCGTAAAAGCCTGGCTTCCGCCGAATCTTCACCCGACAGCCACCTGGCCACATACAGCAGCTGTCCCGCCAGATAATAGTTCAAAATTTGGCAGGCCTCTACCCCCCCTTATCACACGGGTTCTGGAGTTACCCCACACGAAGCTCCTACACACACTATGAAGTTTCACAAATAGGCTCCTGGGAATCAAAAACGGGATATTCACAAAGAAATGCGAGAGTCTAGGCAGGACCACCATCTTGTGCAAGGCCGCTCTCCCCATCATAGTCAGGGGCAATCTAGACCAAACACCATGCTGTTCTTGACCCCCTCTATTGCTTTCTCTGTGTTATGTTTGTGCTCCGCCTCGATCTCGTGGTAAATAACTACTCCTAGATACCTGAATGTCTCAATCTGCCATGGTATTGGTAGGATAGGCAGCCTCTGCAGCGGGACATTCTTATACCTGCCCAGGGGAAACAAACTGGACTATCTAGGGTTCACCGATATGCCCGAGAGGGTGGCGTAACGTTCCATCACCTCCAACACATACTGCAGGTTTTCTTCCGGATAACGCAGATAAAGGAGCATGTCATCCGCATACAGTGATACCAGGTGTCTACCGCTTATTGTGCTAATACCCACCTCCCTGTATTGTTGCCGCAGGCATATTGCCAGTGGTTCTAATGCCAATATGTATAACGTGGGCGACCAGGGGCATCCCTGTCTGGTTCCCCTGCTGAGTTGCTAAATATCTGAGACTATGGACCCTGTTTTGACTTTGGCCATCGGGGTGCTGTACAACAGCTGGACCTACCTGATGTATCCAGTTCCTATTGCGTATCCCCTCAGGGCCGCTTTCAGCCACGGCCACTGTACCGAATCAAAGGCTTTAACCGCGTCAAGCGACACGATAGACAGCTCGCCCATATCATCCTCAGTTTGGTCAATGATGTGATGTAGCCTCCTATGGTTGTCAGTGATGTTCCTGCCTGGGACATAGCCCGTCTGATCCGAGCGTATCAGCTTACTTATCACCCTCTTCAGCCTGTTAGCCAGCACTGCTGTAAGTATTTTACTGTCCTGGTTGAGCATAGACCGAGGTCTGTAGGACCCACACTCCACTGCCGGCTTCAGGAGTGGGATGATCACAGCTTCGCAGAGGGACAATGGAAGTTCCCCCTGCTCATAGGCCTTGTTGAACATGGCAAGCAGTGGCTGAAGCAGCTCCTGCTTGTATGTCTTATAAAACTCACTAGGCAACCCATCCGATCCGGGCGCCTTGCACGTGGGCAGATTCTGAATCTGAATCACCACCTCCACTCATCCAAGGTAACAGAACGTGCGGAGTTGGACTCTCCTAAGTCGTCCAGGGTGGGCAGCTCTATATTCGCTAATGTGTCCATTATGTCTTGGCCCATATCCTCCCCTGTATCCTCATACAAATGTCTATAAAATTTAAGAAACTCCTCATATTTACCCCTTCTTGGGTATTGCAAATGCGTCCTCCCTCATCCCTAATCTCCCCGATCACTGATCGGGGCGTCTCACTCTTATACAGCCAGGCCAGCAGTCTGCCCGGCTTGTCGCCCCCTGCATGTAGCCTCGCCGTGTATTTCTTGTAATTTTTTTTTTTAATAACACTGTTTATTGAATTTAAACAGAACATAAGAGACGTATGAGAATAAGACATGAATCAGCAGTATACATGTTGAAGGCAATCGTCCATATCAACAGGGCCCGTGGGGCCGAGGACCAAAAGACGACAATAGGACCAGGCAGGCAAACAAGGCAAGCAGCACTATCGGTGCACCCCCACCCGCAGAGCTTATTGAGCATCTAGCCATTTACCCCATATTTTTTCGAATTTGCGGGGGCAGCCCCTTGCATTATAGATTTGGCGCTCTAAGGTTGCGCATCTGTCCAGCTCATTACTCCATCGGTTCAGGCTCAGTGGTTCGGCCGATCCCCAATTGGCCGCTATAAGTCTTTTGCCCGCCCCCAACGCAGTTGCCAAGAACATTTTCTCATATTTGGACAGGTCTACTCCCCCCTCCCCCCCCGCACCCTATCTCCCCCCACAATGCCCAATAGTACCATCTTGGGGTCCCTGGGAATTGGTGTCCCCAGAGCGGATGAGATTGTGTTAACACATTCCACCCAGAAGGCCTGTATTGCCTGACAGTCCCATATCGTACGGTAGAAGGTGGCGGGTTCGGTTTTGCATCGGACACATGTCTCGTCTTCTATTCCACCCCATCTGGCCATTGCAGTGCGTGAGTGATATGAACGATGTAAGATCCTCAACTGTATTAGTCTAAGCTTGGATTCTATCCCAATTTCTCTGGGGGACATTAACGCCTCTACCCAATCTTCAGGTTCCAGGGGGCCCAGGTCCCTTTCCCACTTTGCCGTTAGCCCGTCGAGTTGTGGAGCTCCGAATGAGCTAAGGGCCTGATAGAGAGTGGAAGTGACCCTAGAAGAGATGTACTGCGGGAGAATATTGGTCTCGATGGGAGAGCAAGGGGGTAGGACCGTCGTGTCGGGGAATTGGGCGCGGATTGCGTGGGACCGTTGCGCAAGCCGAAACCGGTCCATGGGTGCCAGGTCGAATTGTTCGCGCATGGTCTCAAAGCTCAAGAGGCGGCCCTCTTGTATTACTTGTGCTAATGTGTGTATTCCTTTGGTCAGCCAGTGACCGAAAGAGCCCATTTTTACCAGTTCCGGGAGGAGCGCATTGTGCCATATGGGTTGCAACAGTGTTGGCTGGCCTTCCCAGCCGATTAGCTTGTGTGCGGCCCGCCAAGCTCGCCGGATGTGGTGGGTCATTTTGGGCAGCACCGGGAGTTGGTCGCGGGTGGCGTAGAGGACTTGGAGTGGTGTTAGTGGGGACATGGTCTCCAGCTCTATACAGATGTGTGGCTGTGTGGGGTCTGCGTGCATCCAGTCATTCACTACTCCTATCTGTGTGGCCAATAATAGGTGCGTATGCAAGGTAACCCGATGCCTCCCTCCCACACCGATCTCTGGAGCGTGTCAAGGGCAATCCTGGATGGTTTCCCTCCCCATAGTAGTGTGCGCAGATTCTTGTCAATGAGTGCGAATGTTTCTCGGGGGATGGGGAATGGGGCGTTCTGGAGGACAGACAACAGTCTGGGAAGGGTCATCATTTTGAATAGTGTGGCCCGGCCCATTAGCGACAGGGGGAGAGATTGCCAGTGGGGGATGTCTCTATTGAACCGCTCTATTACTGGTTGTATATTAAGTCGGGGGAACCCATCGAGCGTCGGGTCGAGCCATATACCCAGGTATTTGAATTCCCTGATAGAGACGTGATATGGGCAGGTCACCGGGGATCGCAGACTCGCCACCCTGAATCGGGAAGTAAATGGTTTTGGCCTCATTAACCTTTAGGCCTGCAAAGTACTGATATTCCCTGAGTATGAGGGAGACCACCGGGCACGAGATACTCTGGTTACTGAGGTATATGAGCAGGTCGTCCGCATAGAGCGAAAGGCGGTCTTCTCCCCCTCCCGGCCAGACGAAATCGTTCCAATTGGGCTCGATGGCCAGGAGGAAGAGGAGTGGAGACGACGGGCATCCCTGTCTCGTGCCCCGACCCAGGGGGAATGGTTTGGAGGACATGCCGTTCACCCTCACCGTGGCCTCCGGGGATGCATATAACAGTCTTACCCAGGATATAAATGTCTGCCCCAAGTTCATCCTGGCCATGATCTCCCACAAGACATCCCACCCCACAGAGTCAAACGCCTTTTCGAAGTCCACCGCCAGGAGGGCGAGTGGGGCTGGTATTTCCTTTGCCCTGGATAGCGCCAATTGGACCCTGCGCAAGTTCATCCGAGTTGACTTATTGGGCATAAAACCGCATTGGTCCGGGTGGACTAGGGTCTCAATCACTTGCAGTAGTCTGTTGGCGAGGACCTTCGCTTCGCCATTAATCAAGGATATCGGGCGATAGGAGGCGCATTCCTCCGGGGGTTTCCCAGGCTTATGAATGACCACTATGCATGCCTTCCTGAGGTCTGGGGGAAGTGCTCCTAGTTCCCTGCTGCTGCGGTGCATGTGGGTGGGAAGCATGCTACCAAGGCACTTCCACGTTTCTGTTGGGAACCCATTGGGGCCCAGAGTTTTCCCGGGTTGGAGTTGTGCCAGTGCATCTTGCACCTCGATGTCAGTAATGTCAGCATTCAGGAGGTCTGATTGGTGCTGCAGGAGTGTCGGAATCTCGATGTGGTCGAGGTATCGGGAGGGTTCAACGATGGATTCCCCGTGGGTGGGGTATAAAGGTTTTTGTAATAGGTGGCGAATGCCTCGACGATATCTGAATCTTCCGTCAATAATGTCCCATCCGGAGATCTGATTGCCCTAACGTGTCCCCTGCTCTGCACGCGTCTCTCCAACCAGGCGCGTGTCTTGTTAGCTTTGTCACCCCTTTCATATATTTGGCTTCGGACTAACTGGTGAGCAGTTCGTGCATTGTCTAGGGACAGGTTACTGAGGGCGTCTTGCGCCGTGAGCATCGCCTCCTTTGCTTCTTGGGTGTTTTGTATAAGGGTTTGTCGCTCACACTCCAGGACGCGTGTTTCTGCTTCCCTGACCTTCTGGACTTGGCGTTGTTGGTAGGCGGAGACCGTGGAAATAACCTCCCCTCGTAGGACTGTTTTTTGTATGCCTCCCAGATCGAAATCGGGCAGTCCACCGAGCCCTCATTGAGTTCGAAATATTCTGCTGTCGTCTTCTCTAGCTCCTCCGCAATTTCAGGAAGACGGAGATGGTATGTATTTAGGCGCCAATTATGATCCGGGCGGCAGGAGGAGTTCTTGAGGGTTAAAAGAAGCGGGGAGTGGTCCGAAATCCCTCTTGCGAGGAATACAGCGTCGAGGAGGCTGTGGGTTATGTTGCGGGGGATGAAGACGTAGTCGATCCTGGAGAATGATTTGTGGACCCCTGAATAGGAGAACCCTGCCTCGTCGCCATGAAGTGTGCGCCAGGTGTCCACCATTCCTGAGGTTTCCGCGAACGTGGTGAGCGGCGTGAAGGTGGGACGTGTTCCAGCTCTCCTATAGGTTCTGTCGATTGTGATGTCCATTACTTCGTTAAAGTCCCCTCCGAGCACCCACACATCCGCCTCCTCCAGGAGTAAGTTCTGTAATTCGGCGAGCAGGTCCTTCGTCAGCGTGGGGGGGGGGGCATAGAGCGCTGCCAGGCCCCATCTTTCACCCCAGATGTCCTCCAACATCAGCACATAGCAGCCCAGGGGGTCCGCCCTGATCTTCCTAACCTGGAGAGGAACTCTCTTCTGGACGAGTATCATTGTGCCCCTAACCCCTTTCGTGAATCCGGCATGGCAGACCTTCGAGTAGTTGGATATTTTGAAAAAGATGGTGTTTGTGCCAGTCAGATGCGTTTCATTTAAGAGGGCAATGTCTGGCGAGTGTCGGTTTAGGTACTGGAGCACCAGTCTTCGCTTTATGCTGGAGCCGAGGCCATTGACGTTCCAGGACAGTATTGTCACTTTGTTGGAGTTCATCCTGTCAGCGTGAGTCTATTTGTTGGGGTATCTGAGAGGATTAGTGGCCGTTTCATTTTTCCCCCGGGGGCGTACGTAGTTTTCTTCTCGGGGTGGGGGGGACCCCCAGCAGCCGCCTCGCACCGGAGTGCCTGAAGACTGGCAGATACCTGCGTCTCTGATCCTGGCCCAAAATAGTGTTTGTCTGACTTGCCTGCTTTTGTCGGTTTCCAGCTTTCTTTTCTCGTGATTTCGCTTCTTCGAATCCCCAAAACTCCCCCCACCCTGCACTTCCCCTCCAACTGGGAGCACCTGTCGCCCAAACATTGAACTTATAACTTGGTGAACTTAAACTTTGTCGGAATGACCCGACCTAGGGTGGTAGCTCCAGTGGAGTCGCCTTGACTGTGCTTGAAACTGCGGTGTCAAGGTGGTGGTGGCCGCAGTGGTGTAGTTTCCATGGTGTCTCTTGGTGACTTCAGTACTGTGATGCCCAGGCCTCATCCATTCTCAGTGGTATTCCTGGAGGGGCGCCTTCGTGTTTCTGTTTCGGGGCCCATCGGAGTAGGAGACGGCGAGTCCTGCCAGGGCCCGGGTTTGCGAGCGGACGGCCCAGAGGGCGAGCGTCAGGCCGCCGGTCCATTAAGGATCTGTGTTTCGAGCCAATCCCATGCTTCTTTGGGGTTGTGGAATAGGTGCGTCGTTCCCTCGTGGTGGACCTTGAGCAATGCCGGGAAGAAGAGGGCGAACTTAATTGATAGAGAGTGAAGTTATTTCTTAACCGAGTCAAACGACTGGCGGGCCCGCTGGACCTCTTTAGTGTAGTCCGGATAGAACCCTACTTTATAGTCATTGTATGTGATTGGGCCGGAGGCCCGTGCCATCTGGAGGATGGCGTCTCGGTAGTTCAGGAGGCATGCAATTATAGTTCTGGGCGGGGCTCCTGGAGTAGGTCGCCCAGTGGGTACCCTATGTGCTCTTTCGATAGAGAAGAATTTCGACAGTTTGTGGGTCAGCCAGTCTTCTAGGAAGAGTTTGACACTGGGGCCCTCCTCTTTCTCCGGGAATCCCAAGAATCCTGAGGTTATTGCGTCGTGCCCTGCCCTCACTGTCTTCGGCTCGGTATTCTAGTTGGTTAACCTTCTGGGCAATTATGGCGAGTTGTTGTTCCAACTGGCGGACGTTATCTTCTGTGTCAGACACTCTTTGCTCCGCTTCTCCGACCCTGGACGATAGATTGCGAAGATCATGACGTAGGAGAGATACTTCCGTGCAGACTCTGCCAATTTTGAGTTCCAGCGATGTTCTCGAGTCCCCAATTGCCTTCATTAAGTCGCTCAGGGAGAGTTGGGGGTCCTGAGCTGCTTCCCCGATATCCGCTTCCGCTGGGGTTTGCATTTCCAGGCGG
Organism: Ambystoma mexicanum; assembly: GCF_040938575.1. NCBI lineage: Eukaryota > Metazoa > Chordata > Amphibia > Caudata > Ambystomatidae > Ambystoma > Ambystoma mexicanum. The sequence goes on along the minus strand of NC_090927.1, from coordinate 509,492,270 downwards.
GGGGGGGGGCTTCCACGGTGTAGAGGTCCATTTTGCTTTGTAGGGTTTGCCTCTTAGCCTTGTCCTTGCCCATGGCGGAGTCGGGTATTTGTGTGAGGCGGCAAGTCCGGGTGGGTCGTATTGGTGCCCCCCAGGGGGGGTTGTGAAGTCTGAATTGGGGTGGGTTAGTCGGGCGACGGTCTTTCACTATTGTGTCCCTGTTCAGGAGTGCCAGCGGGATTGCTTTGGCCGCTGGGAGCAGACCCCTGCTATGGTTGGCGCATTGTGTTTATTGGAGGGTCGTGGGCCCACAGAGATGGCATCCGCATATACGTCCACCCGGGGTCCGTGTTATGTTCTTTTCATGAGTGGCCTGTGGAAGGCGGCAGCTGCGGCCCCCCGCTGTGCGCACTACCTTGTGCTGCCCCTGGAGGCTGTTAATTGTGTTAATTGTGGGGTAGTTCCCTTGTCGTTGGCGGTTCCAAGGGTCCCTGGTCAGGGTTGGTCCGGTAAATTTCAGGGTTTACCCCAATGCGTGGTCTCACACGGGGTAATCTCCCCCCAGTGGAGTATCCGCCCAGCTCCTTATGCTTGTCAAGTTGTGGTCCTTACATCGGGTGTCTCCGTCCCTCCCAGGGCCGCTGCCCACAGTTGCCAACTTGTTGCCAGTTCTCTGGGCCCCAGGTCGTTTGTGGAGGGTGCTGCAGGCGTTGTCACCAGTTCTGGGTGCTAGTGGTGATGGGGGGAGGAGAGCGTCCCCAGTCCCCTCAGCTCCGTGCCCCCCAAAGATGGACCTCTGGGTTCACTTTTAGGCGGGGGTGTGGCGCCTCCTTAATGCGAGTCGGTATCCCGTCGTTCGCAGGCTGGGGGAGGGTAGGGGGGGGGTTTGCCCTTACCTTGTTGATGCTGATGGGGGAGCGCAACACCGCGTTGCCAGTTTTCGTGTCGCGGCTCAACCCCAGGCGTTGCAGTCCCGCAGATGGGGGGGGGTGAGGGGGGGGCGGAAAGGCACCGGGCCGGCGGCGCGCTGCCCACCTCCGTTTGCGCCGCCGGGTCAGGTAGCACAGCGTAGATATCCCCCGCTGTCAATGTCCAGATGCCCCGCGCACTGCAGGTGTCCAGGGTCGCTGCAGCTTCAACGCCGAACGTGGGCAGCGGCCATGTCCGCGGTTCGGGCACTCGTCAGCCGCCTCAAGTAGGGAACTCAGCAGGGGGGAGGGGCTCCGGGCGGCAGTCTGGAGGAGCCGGAGCGATGCCGCGAACAGGCGTCCCTGGCTCGCTCGCTCCCTGGGGGCCTCAGTGGCCGCCGCAGCCCATGGGGGGAGGGGCGGAGGAGCCGCCGTCAACCGCCCAGCAATGGCGGCGAGTCTCGCGCCTGCGGGCACAGGGACGTCTCCCGCGCCCCCCGGTCCGATTATGCTCGAGGCTGCAGCTGGTGGTGCCTGGATGAGTTTGCCACTGCTGTGTTGCTTCGGGAGGTCGGGCGAATTCTCAGAGCGGAGTATTTTCAGGATATTTTATCGCGGCCACCGGGAGCCGATGCGATTAGTTCCTCATGCGCGGCTCGCGCATGCGCAGTGTATTTCTTGTAATTTTATCTACACAACCTATCCCAGAGTGGGCAGCAGGTTAACTGTAGGTCCTTGATCTTTGTTCTATTATCACGGGCAGTGTCCTCATGTCGTATGAGGCCCTCCAGCTTACTTTCCGTTTCCTGAAGTTCCTTTTCAATACCCCCTAGGAGCCCTTTAGATTTGGAAATGGCTACTCCTTGTACCACCACCTTAAATGCCTCCCACAGCGTCCCCATCGAGCGTACGCTGCCTGTGTTTATATCAAAGTATTCCTCGATGGCATCTCTCAGATCCTCTCGGAACCCATCATCTTGCAGTGCCTCTGTCCTAAGTCTCCACGTTGGGATTCGCGATCTGGGGGGCTGGTGTCGCCACTCCACCACCAAAGGCGAGTGGTCAGATAAAACCCGAGCCTTGTATTCCGCTCCTACCATTTCTCCCGCTATCTCAGCCGCTACGAACACCTAATCTAGCCTTGTAAACAAGTCATGTGGTGCTGCGTAGTGCGAGTACTGCCTGTCCGTAGGATGCAGCCTTCTCCACGCGTCCTCCAGGCCCACGTCATTCAGCAATGTCCCGAGCGCTTTGGCCGCCGGCGCCGTTTTCCCCGCCTTGTCAGCTGACCTGTCCATTCTGGGGTTCAGGGTGCAATTGAAGTCCCCTCCCCACACCACCGCCCCCCCAGCTAGGGGGCCAAGTTTACCATAAAGGGACCCAAAATAGGACGCCGTGTTATGGTTGGGGGCGTACAGATTTATAATTTGCACTTCCCTGTTTTCCAGGAGCCCCGTTACCACCACCATTCTGCCTTCCGGATCTATCGTTGAGCCAAGCACCTGCAACGGCACATACGGCGCCACCCAGGTGATAACTCCTCTAGCGTACGCAGAGTACGTAGCCCCTACAACATTTCCCCTCCATTTTCTACTAACCACTTCCAATCTTTCCTTAGTGAGATGAGTCTCCTGTAGCAGGGCTATGTCAATGCGCATCCTCTTCAAGTACTGCATCACTTTATTTCGTTTCAGATAACTATTGAGGCCCCGTACATTCCAGGTCACAATTCGGAGATTACCCGATGCCATCTACTCAGTCAGTTCCCAACCCACCAATCCCCTCAATGCTCCCTTTGTTGCTTCGTTTACCGACTTTCCCCCCTTCCCTCTTTCAACAATTCCCCCCTCCCTGTTCCCCAACTACACACCACAGCACACAACCCAACCCCACCCCCCACCCCACCCTGCCCTACCCCAACTAATGCCCAGCTCCATCCCTGGATCTCAGGCCCACCCGCATCTGGTCCTGTCTCGTATCTGAGGACTAGGACCCCGCGGGGCGTCACCGATCTAACAGTGACCTAACTAGATATACAACTATTGGGGTCAAGAGGTGTCTCCCAGGAGCTCCCTGTTATGTTTTAGGAAAGGTGCATCCAACGGATCCAACCAGCTAATGCTATGACTCACTCCCCACAAGCACAGTGCAACTCTATATTCAAGTCCCAATGTCTTAGCTATGACACCCTGGGCGCCACAGCAACATGCTACTTATCTTCCGCAGCTTCCATTTGGGCATCCGGTTCCTGAGGCCGGCCCTGCATATCCAGCCAGTCCATCGCCTCTGATGGCGTCTCGAAGAAGAGGGATCTGGTCTGTAAAACACCTTCAACTTGGCTGGATAAAGCAACATGTAGCGGAGGCCTGTTTCCCTCAGCCTTCTTTTTACCGACCCAAAGTTCATTCTACTGCGCTGTACGAGCAGCGTGTAGTCCGGGTATGCCGTGATCTTTGCTGACCCCCCTCTCAATCGTTCCTCCCTTCCGGAAAAATTTGAGAATCTTCTCCTGATAGTTTAGGATCTTAGCGATCATCGGCCGCGGGGGGGCTCTTGGGGCCGGTCTCCTTGTCAGGGCCCTGTGCGCTCTTTCAACCGCGAACCCCTGGGTCAGCACCCCCCCCCGTTATCTCCTGTAGGAGCAAGGTTTCCACATATTCTGTGGTGTTTGACCCTTCCGTTCCTTCCGGCAGACCCACTATACGGATGTTATTCCGCCTGGCACGACCCTCTGCTTGCTCTGATCTGTCCTCCAGATTGCCCACCCGTTGCCCAAGGGCATGGAGCTCCTTTGCATGTGCGGCGCACTCCTCCGTGGTCGGGGCCATCTCCTTCTCCAAGGCCCCAGTGCGCTCTGCGATCGTCCGCACATCCTGCCTCAGCAGTTTCACCTCTTCTTGGACCGCTCCGATCTTGAGGTCCAGGCCCTCCTGCAACTCTTTCATAGCCAGGCCTAGTTTCGTCTCCCAGGCCACTTTTAAATCAGCAATCGCTGCTAACACCTCCTGGATCGTACCGGGTGTTTCCGCCTCTGCTGCAGGGGTCTCCTTACTTTTGCCCCCTCCGCGCCCAGGGGTGATTTGGCATAGGCCTCCATCGTGGGCTGCTTGATCCTGGGCCTTACCACCTTGGAGGACATCCTGCTATGTCGACTGGGCAGAAGCCGGTCGTGCTTCCCCCTCCCCCACACACCAATGTCTGCGTGGTCACGAGTCACCATCCGCGATCCAGACGTGCGCTTATCTCTTCGCTCGTTGTCTTGAGTGCTTAGGCTTCACCTTGGTGCCTCTCCAGTTCAGCTCGCCGTCCCCGGGTTATATTCTCTATCCTCCTTCTCTGCTGCAGACTGTGTGGTGTCTGCTCTTTGTTGGGGGCTATTGACCTACCTGAGACCAGTCCTGCACACCGTGTGGTGCTTCACAGCCTGCTGCTGCCATATGCGCTGTATGCAGGGCCCCCCACAGCCGTGCCCAGAGTATGTACCAGCTGCCCTTTGCTTCCCTGGAATGGGCTGTGTCCTCCCACGTACCAGGTCTCGTACAGTCTTATCTGCGAGTCTCCACTGTTTCTTCTGGGCACCGGAGGACGGGCAGGGTTGCCAGGTCCGTTCACTTCTGCACTGGGGCCCAGCTGGGCCTCCCGGCAAACTGGTTCGCAAAGGCGATCTCAGCGCCTGTTTTCGCTGAGGCACTAGCTACTCCCTATTTGCTCATCGGGGTGTTCCATATGTCACAAAGTGGGCCGTTTTATTCAGCCTCAGGGTCCTCCAAAGTCTGGGCTCTGTCCAGGCAGCACTGCGATCTGTCTTTTACCCTGTCCTCGGCGCCGGGGCTCCGTCTCCATGTAAGCCTCCCCAGCCACGGTATCACAGCTATTATTTCCTGGCCCAGGCGAATTGACCCCCCCCCCCCTATTCTGCCATTCACGTTGCCACATGCAGCTGCTCTGCTGCCAGGGGTGTGCCCACGCACGCTTTCTGGGGCCGGGGATGTCTCTGCTAGTCCGTCCGACTAGGTCTGCAGCCCTTGGGGGACTGGGGGCCTCCGCCTCAGGCCCTCCGGTGCGCCTGACTTCAGCAGCGCCAACCGAAGCACTCTCCAGGGCAGCCGCACTTGGACCCCGCCGCGGCCGCTCCACGCCGGCTCCAGCTTCTTATGCCTGGCAGCCCGTGTCTCCGTGGGGGCCGGCACTCCCCCCTATTCTGCAACTCGCCCAGCAGCGGTCTGCAGGTGTCCTCGCCCCTCAGGCTCATGCCAGCAGCGCTGGGCGCACAGCGCCGGTTGTCCTCTGCTCAGCTTTCTGCGGCTGCGAGGGGCACGCTCTCTCCCTTGGGGTGCCCCAGCGCCGCAGGCAGGGGTTCTGTCTCCCCTCAACACAACGGGCCGTCTCCAGCCTGATCCATGTGTGCGGGCAAGCCCGGGTCTATTCTTGTTTTCACAGGTCCGACGGGTGCGGCAGCTGCACTACCCGCTTCCACGGGCGGCCGCAGTCTTATGGCCAGTGACTGTTCCTTTGTCTCCGGCCGCCATCTTGGCCATCTTCATGCCCCGAGTCCCCAGCTGCTACGGATGGCCATTGCTCCTCAGGTCTTCCTCTATTCAGCCCGCTCCAGCGCTCGATGCACACGCCAGGCATTCATGTATTCATGGGTGAGCTTCGATGTTGCTAGTTTTGCAAAATCCCTCTTTTTCTGTGAGGATCGGTGCCGGATCAGTGGGAGCTCCTCCCGAGCACGTTTGTTCATGTAGCCATGTAGCCACGCCCCTCCAGCCGACCATACTTGTGGCAAACCCTTGTACTTCCTCGACATACACCCCATAGGTGAAACTGACAATGCCGAAGGCTTCAGCTGCTACACAGCTCAGTAGGGTGTTATTGCTTACGTTGGTCACATAGAAACAGGCCTTGATGGAGGTGACGTTTTGCCACACATGCACCAACCAGTGGGTTAGGCGGCTCACCCCCAAATGTGAAGATGGTGCCTTCGGCGTGTGCAACCTGGGCGGCACAGTCATGGCGTCCTACTGAACTCTGGCAATCATGTTCACCGATGCACCTGTGTCTACCGGCAATGTCGACTCATTTACATGGTCCAGGCATTTCGGTTGTCTGCGGGTGTTGGCACAGAGTACACTCACACTGGAGATGAGAGAGGTTTTCCTCATCGTCGTCCTCTTCCACTTCCTGAGCTAGCCTTTGTTCCTCCTGGTCCACCAAGGCTATATTCGGCGGGCGTTGTTGCCAGAAGAATCTGCCCGGACCGGTCCTTTCTGTACCACCAGCGCCCTGCACATGCGTGCATAGTGGTCTGTTGTCCTGCAACGTCCACACTCCTTCCCTTGTGCGGGACATTCCAGATACGAGAGGTAGTACCCACATATCTGGCATGACTCGGGTGATCTGCCCCCTCTGTTTCTTGGGACACCGAGCACCCCCTACGCCCCCTTGTCTTCGGCCAACGGCACACACCTCCTCTGTCTTTCCTGACTGAATAGCCGCGTCCATCTTTGACGCCCTTACTTATGCCACCTCATGAGAGCAACAGTGAGGCCATGTTCACACAGCACCTGACGCCTGAGCTTACCAGACAAACATCCCTGTAAAAGCTGGTTCCTGATCATGGATTGTTCATGATTCCACTTGCACGAGACTGCCAATGCGCCGGAGACGGCCATAAAACGTGTCCAGGGATTCATCGTCTTTTTGTTTTGCACTGCACTTGATGAAACGCTCAGTCTGTGTTGGCAAGGGGCATAACATTTTGTGCAAGGCATTATTGGCATCCACATAGGAGTCATTGACCGGTTGCAGAGACTGAAAAATGTGGTGAACCGCCGGGCCTGCCGAGTACAGTAGCAGAAACAACAAATTCAGCCATCAGTGTTGGTGCCCCTTGCTGGCGCGGAACACATACTCCAACTTGGGGCTACTGGCCCTGGCTGCGTATTTCCGCCAGCTGCACCACATCCTTGCTGGTCTTCCATGTTGGTGAGCGCACAAGGCCCCCATGTAGCCTCTGGGCCAGAATCCCAAGTATGCCACACACCAAAAAAATAAAGCGTGCTGACGAGCTACACTCCAAAGCGTTGTTTAAAAACAGACCAGTAACTGTTCTTCCCAGTCCACTGATCCACTGAAGAAAGGGGGGGGGGGACTTTCTCCAAGGCCTCCTTCCCCTCACCTTGTCATCCGATGAGTGAAGGTCTAGAAGCCCCCCCCAGTGTTTCTTATCCAGGTGAGCAAAATACCCACTGTGAGGGGGTTCAAAAAATTACATGGAACGCGTAGCGCACAAGCACCCCGTGTACACAAAATGGCAGCCGTCCGCGTTATGTTGGCCTTCCCCACAGCATGATGCTAACAAGCCACGCTCAAAAAATCACTGCTGCGCTGCTCCTGCAGTCTTATGGCCAGTGACTGTTCCTTTGTCTCCGGCCGCCATCTTGGCCATCTTCATGCCCCGAGTCCCCAGCTGCTACGGATGGCCATTGCTCCTCAGGTCTTCCTCTATTCAGCCCGCTCCAGCGCTCGATGCACACGCCAGGCATTCATGTATTCATGGGTGAGCTTCGATGTTGCTAGTTTTGCAAAATCCCTCTTTTTCTGTGAGGATCGGTGCCGGATCAGTGGGAGCTCCTCCCGAGCACGTTTGTTCATGTAGCCATGTAGCCACGCCCCTCCAGCCGACCATACTTGTGGCAAACCCTTGTACTTCCTCGACATACACCCCATAGGTGAAACTGACAATGCCGAAGGCTTCAGCTGCTACACAGCTCAGTAGGGTGTTATTGCTTACGTTGGTCACATAGAAACAGGCCTTGATGGAGGTGACGTTTTGCCACACATGCACCAACCAGTGGGTTAGGCGGCTCACCCCCAAATGTGAAGATGGTGCCTTCGGCGTGTGCAACCTGGGCGGCACAGTCATGGCGTCCTACTGAACTCTGGCAATCATGTTCACCGATGCACCTGTGTCTACCGGCAATGTCGACTCATTTACATGGTCCAGGCATTTCGGTTGTCTGCGGGTGTTGGCACAGAGTACACTCACACTGGAGATGAGAGAGGTTTTCCTCATCGTCGTCCTCTTCCACTTCCTGAGCTAGCCTTTGTTCCTCCTGGTCCACCAAGGCTATATTCGGCGGGCGTTGTTGCCAGAAGAATCTGCCCGGACCGGTCCTTTCTGTACCACCAGCGCCCTGCACATGCGTGCATAGTGGTCTGTTGTCCTGCAACGTCCACACTCCTTCCCTTGTGCGGGACATTCCAGATACGAGAGGTAGTACCCACATATCTGGCATGACTCGGGTGATCTGCCCCCTCTGTTTCTTGGGACACCGAGCACCCCCTACGCCCCCTTGTCTTCGGCCAACGGCACACACCTCCTCTGTCTTTCCTGACTGAATAGCCGCGTCCATCTTTGACGCCCTTACTTATGCCACCTCATGAGAGCAACAGTGAGGCCATGTTCACACAGCACCTGACGCCTGAGCTTACCAGACAAACATCCCTGTAAAAGCTGGTTCCTGATCATGGATTGTTCATGATTCCACTTGCACGAGACTGCCAATGCGCCGGAGACGGCCATAAAACGTGTCCAGGGATTCATCGTCTTTTTGTTTTGCACTGCACTTGATGAAACGCTCAGTCTGTGTTGGCAAGGGGCATAACATTTTGTGCAAGGCATTATTGGCATCCACATAGGAGTCATTGACCGGTTGCAGAGACTGAAAAATGTGGTGAACCGCCGGGCCTGCCGAGTACAGTAGCAGAAACAACAAATTCAGCCATCAGTGTTGGTGCCCCTTGCTGGCGCGGAACACATACTCCAACTTGGGGCTACTGGCCCTGGCTGCGTATTTCCGCCAGCTGCACCACATCCTTGCTGGTCTTCCATGTTGGTGAGCGCACAAGGCCCCCATGTAGCCTCTGGGCCAGAATCCCAAGTATGCCACACACCAAAAAAATAAAGCGTGCTGACGAGCTACACTCCAAAGCGTTGTTTAAAAACAGACCAGTAACTGTTCTTCCCAGTCCACTGATCCACTGAAGAAAGGGGGGGGGGGGACTTTCTCCAAGGCCTCCTTCCCCTCACCTTGTCATCCGATGAGTGAAGGTCTAGAAGCCCCCCCCAGTGTTTCTTATCCAGGTGAGCAAAATACCCACTGTGAGGGGGTTCAAAAAATTACATGGAACGCGTAGCGCACAAGCACCCCGTGTACACAAAATGGCAGCCGTCCGCGTTATGTTGGCCTTCCCCACAGCATGATGCTAACAAGCCACGCTCAAAAAATCACTGCTGCGCTGCTCCTGCGGGTTCATGCAGCAAAGCGACCTCGTTGCCAATGTTATATTGTGCTGTGACACTCATCAGGCATCATGTGACCCCCCCAGCCAACAGAGCACACAGGACGTGCCGCGTCTTGTCTGGGCTCCATGCCTGCCCTGGCGTTCACGTGTCACGCCCCCCTTAACCCACACGCGGCAGTGTTATGTCACTCCGCCACGTGTCTCCTTAAAGGTATAGACCCTCATTACAAGTCAGGCGTTAAGGGTTTAACGGCGCCGTTAACCCTTAACGCCTGATTCACACTTTAACGCCTGCTTTTTGCAGGCGTTAAAGTCCAAGGCGCTAAGCAACCTTGGTGCTAATTACGGCACTGTAATTTACGGTGCCGTAATTGGCGCCTTCCCCATCCCCATTATGCCCTATGGGGCAAAAATGGGAATGGGGAAGGGCAAATGGTGAATGGGGAATTACCGCCCCACTCACCTTGGAATGGGGCGGTAATTCCGCCATCCACCATGGCGGAATCCGGCATGGACCAAGGTGCTAATAGCACCATGGTCCACCGCCTGACTTGTAATGAGGGCCATAGACACCACACTGTCCATGCTCAACACTTAGATTTTCTAACTAGCCTGTGCGGTGTCCAGTCATAATGTCGAATCAATAATGTCGAATTACAAAAATGTTGAATCCAAAAAGTCAAACAAAAATGTCGAATATTTTTTTTATTTATATATTTTTTTTGGGCTCCGGGGGTAAAAAAACAAGGGGTAAAACAAAAAAAAAATTAAAAAAAGTGGGGTTGGGGGGGTGACCCCCATTTCGAAAAAAAAGCAACCAAAAAAAAAAATGTTGTTTTCGACTTTTTGTTTTCGACTTTTTGACTTTCGACATTATTGGATTCGACTTTTTGACTATAAACCGCCTGTGCTGTCTTAGAGTTTATATCTGATGCTTTCCAACCAAGCCACGTCACAGGCACTCCGCCATTGAGCTAAACGGTCTTCAGCCCCCGACCCCGAAATGTGAGCTTGAGGCGCAGGGCTGAAGCCCGATTTAAGTCAATGGCATTGGACGCCATACTTGTCTATTAATCGGAGAGTTGAAAGAAGCCTTTCCTGAAACAGGCGACTTTAAAGCTTTAGTGTTTGCTGCGTTTGTGCAAATACATTTTTATGCACAAACTCCAAGCTGCTAGCTTCAAGAAGGCCTTCCCTCGCCTCTCTGCTTAACAAAAATCAAATGGACACATCAGCCCTCCTCTCTATGGGTGTGTGCGAACATTATAGGTTCTTTTACATCTTGGGAAGGGGCTGGTGTGCACACTTGCTTTTTTGTTAGGCAGAGACGTGAGGAATGCCTTTTCTGAAACCAGCCGCGCATATTGCTGGGCTGCTACCATTTGATACTTGGGCCCCATGCCAGACAACCCTTGGGGTGGAACAGAGTGGGTGGAGCCTCCCAAGTTTGCCATGTCCATTTTCTAAAGTGGCCCCTCCCATCACCAGTTGGGGCCCCCCCAGGAATGTAGGTTTCGTTGCGCCCCTGACATGTCATTTTTCTGTGTGCGGCACCTATCCTATGTGCAATATTTTTCCACTTAAACTTCTTTTCTTTAAGACCAGATTGCACAATGTGCCTCCATGTCCCAACTTGCTCATGCCATGCTTCAACCTTCTCCCCCTTTCCCCCCGCCCATGTGCTATTTAATTTCAATGCGCGCCATCGTCAGCCACTCGTTCCTGGTCTGCCCTTTTTTCAGCATTTCCTGAGCGATCAAATGATGTGCATTGCACTTGTGCTTTACCAACTTGTGCTTTACCATAGGTGACCCCCAATAACGCAGAGAAAGAAAAACGCAAAGTAACTGTGACAGAGAGCTCATGCTGTTGGGCAAATCCAATTCTTTACTGGAGGGGGTCAGTTGTACTTGTAATGTGTTGATAACAGTGCGCCAGTGAAATTGCATGTGGTTGGTTATTCAATGTTAAATTATATGGTGGTATGATTATCAGCGTGGTCACATGGCAGGCGAAATGGCTGCTGTAGTCTGACAAGCGAAGACAGGCTGTACTCTGGTGAAAAAGATCACTGCGCAGCCAAGACTTGAAAGTAACACAGACCTGGGACATGGTACAGTACTCTTGATTAAGAGTGAATTAGTTGAACAAGCCACTGTTGGATTACATCGGCATAATGGAACAAGAAATAACGTGTGTCGGCTGATCATGCCACAGCATTTCCAGTTGTCACGCCAACCGTAAAGTCCACTTCTGGCACCCCTTTACTCTCTTCTCAGTCAATGGTTTTGGCAATATTTTGCTGTGCCACCAAAATGTCCCCAAAACAAGAGGCAGGCCTGGATGCCCTCTTCACACGCAGCACTGCAATAACAAGGTGCCTGAAGTCTGCTGTGGATTGGTTGTACTATTAAAAAAACATTGTTTGCATTTGGCATATCGTTTTGCATAAGTGTAAAGAAAATGTGCAGTTTTGCAGGAAGTGTTTTTTTTTTTTTAAAAATGTTTCTTTGTACATTATTTTTATGAAGGCATAATTGGAACAAATACACCAATATATCATAAGACCTGTTGCCTGGACTTGACTTTAGAATGCATATGGACCTGCCATCACAGGTAACAGTCCCAACATTAGCACCTTGCATGAAAGGTTGGAAATTAGCACATGAAGGGGTCACTGAAGGCACATTTGTCCACATGACCCAACTTCCCTTTGGACAGCCCATATCTGATAATAGAGCTGTAAATCAGTTCTGATGAAGGCCACATAAATAAAATGCAAATGGAACCAGGCTGGGAGCCCATTCCTGACCACTCTGGTTGACATGCCCTAAAATCCCACAGGTGTCTCCGGCTACTACACCTCTGGCTTTTGAGTCTTGAAGCTCAAGACTGTTGGTTCATTGGGGGAGCGAAACGTCATGTATGTTTGTCTGCCAACCAGACATGGTTCCAAAATGTCGGCCAGCCCAGACTAAATCCAGGAGTGTGGTAACCCTTGCCTAGAATACAGCTGCCTTTTCTCCTTGCTTTACTTCAGTTTCGTCTGTATTAGAAAGCATTGTAGTTATGTGATACTAGGTAGTACATTTCCACGTCTGGTATACCTAAGCCTCTTGCATCTAGTGGCTGGACAGAGTGCAGTAGACCACTTTGACCTTTGGTGCAAAAAGACGACCTATCTGGCCAGCTTGTGTAGTTGCACAGGGTGCTCCTATCTAAGTTTTGAAGAACGAGCATTTCTGGTAACACTTGCATGCAAAGTATAGATTTCTTCCCCAGCATAGTTAGGGTGGGGGAGAGATGGCTATTGTGAAATATTCAAGCAGTTTTTTAAAATAAGCTGAAACAGCAAGTCCCGTGTGCGGGCCAAATGAATATCTAGATAGCGGACCATGTCCTGCGGCCATAATTAAAAAAGGATCGGTCTCCCAAGCACTTGACATTAAAGTAAATATTTCTGACTATGATGTAACACAAGTCCAGAAGCCAGGCCAAACTTGCTAGTTCATCAAGCAACAGTTCATGTTGTCTGTGGCATCTTTTATTATAGAGCATCACATTATTTGTATACAACACTGATGCAAACTTATGGACTTGTTTGTTTAGCCTCCTATGTGTATCAGGGTCCTCCAAATGCAAGTACCGACTGGAATACCAAGTAATCTGAAAAGGCGCGCAGGGTTTGAAATTAAGGGGAGCTAGGAGCTATTTAGCTGCTGCTTGTGGCCTAGAAGACCCTGATTAGCTTGACACCAACCGCTACCAGGAGTTACTTTTGGCTCCCCAGGCCAACTGAGCTATACGAACGCACCATGTGGAGTGATCTTTGCATTTGTGACAATCTATAAATAAGTATTATGACACATGTTATTTATAGCATACAGGGTCATAAATAATGGACAAAGTGATATGTTGGCATTCTTATGTATGTTAGATTTGCAGAACACTACGTACTCACGAATTGTTCCTCAGTGGTAACTCTTGGTCACTGGTTGATGCTGGATACCCAGAAGTTGTTTTTAGCCCTGTTTATGTAATCTTAGCCCTGTTTATGTAATCTTAATTTTGATCCCTGAAGCGGTGTACACTAAGCAGAAAGTAATGCAATTTATTTAGGCCCAGAAAACAGCTGGGAAATATGAGAGGGTCAGAAATGTGAGGCAGACAATTTTTTTTATTGTGTATAATCAACTTGTGATTTTTACAAAGACGCTTTGGCTCCTTCGCATTTTGCCAAATTCTTGCAGTTCTTTAATTGGTAAGAGTGCCGATTCTGGACTTCATTGTGATTTCCTGCTAATTGCTTTATTCACGTCTTTGAATTTCTGTTGCTTTTATTTTATCAAAAAAGGCTGTCAAAAGTTTTGTCGTTGCAATCATCCATTTCGGTTTTTCCCCTGACATCAGTCTATTCCACCAAACCTCCTCGTCGAGAACTGAGTCGGTCATGCCAAGAAATGTGAGGTAAGCGCTTCTTTCTTTGCTGAGTGCTTTGCAGTGAAGTATCAGATGTTTTAGATTTTCAGGTTCTGCTGCCGATTGGCATAGTCTGCATTCGTTGGCAGTCGACTGTAGTCTAATGCAGAGAATTTCTCGTGTCGGTAGTAAATTGAGACAGGCTCTCAAAAAGGTTCTCATTAGTTTCTTGTCCGGGAATAGTCGACAGTATGGTAGAGGAGTTTTAAGGCGATTTGAGGTTGGTGGCAAATGTATGGTTAGTTTGTTTGAATGGGCCTTATCAACTGTAGTTATCCAATCCAAGAGCTCCATTTTAGTTTTCACTTTTTGGGGATTTTCTGCCAGGTCTGCTTCCGTGCAGGCTATTTCTTTTAGTTTTGCCGTCTGTGATTGAGACCATTTTGTGAGACAGTTTAGACGGCCTGATGAGATTTCTGCAGCTATCAGTTTGAAAATTGGGAGCGTATCAGGAATGGTAATTTTTCTGTATATTTGCATAGCATTTAGTTCCACTGATGCTAGCAAAGACTGCAGGCCTAGGTCACGCCTGATGTTCGCAATAGCTGCCGAATTAGGAAGACCCAAGACTGAGCGCCATAAAAGGCCTTCAATTTTTGGCCAGATTGAAGTTGGCATAGACCGAGTCGCACCCATGCCATAGGTTAGCGCTGGGACGGCCTTGCCTCTATAAAACTGGAGTACAGGCTCCAGCGAGAATTTGCCGTATTTTTTATCAATTGATCTCATCTGGGCGGCTAGGTTTCTTGCCTTGCCCCAAAGGGTAGTTTGCATGCAGGCTTCCCAGGGTGAGTTGTCTATCATTATGCCCAGGTATTTGTAACGGTCCACAACTTCGATCTTGGTATTTTCAAGGAATCATCCTTTGTTTTGCGATTCTTAGTTGAATTGTTGTTCGCCATAATCAAGATTTTTGTTTTTGATTTATTAATTTCAAGGTTGTTTACTTTTATATAGTTTGCCAAGTTGGTCAATTGGCGTTGAAGGCCGATTTCCGTTTGATCTAATAAGATTAGATCGTCCGCGTAGAGAAGGCGTGATATGTTGGTGGCCCCTATTTTTGGTGGAAATGCTCGGACAGAGTTTTCAGAGTCCTTGAAGTCACTAAGGAAGCTTATAAAGAGAGCCGGGGCTAGAGGGCACCCTTGTTTGACCCCCCCCTCTCTACTAGGATCTCTTCTGATAGCATTCCTTGGTTGTCAAGTCTCACACGGAGCTTGTTGGCTGTATGTAGTGCTATTATTGGATGTAGAATTTCTGTAGGGCAGTTCCATTTATGTAGTTTGGTCCACAGGCGGTCCCGATCCACTCTATCAAAGGCCTGCGAGAGGTCAATGAAGGCCATGAACACTGGCGGAGAGCCCTGTTTCACCTTACTTTTAATCAAGTTTAGCACTAAGATGTTTGCTGAAGTTCCCCCGTTCTTGAGAAAGCCCATCTGAAATGGGTCGTAGGCAGCAGATGACTTTGCCCATGTTTGGAACTTTTTGAGAAGGAGCGGTGCGAATATTTTGCCAATTATGTCTAGGAAGGCTATCGGCCTGTAGTTTTGTGGTTCCTCTCTGTTGCCCCGTTTGAATATCGGGACAATTATCAGTGTGTCCAGGATACAGGGATAGCTCTGGCTGATTCGCAATGCTGAAATATGGTACTAATCAATTCGGCCCAGGCTTCCGGATTTTGCTTCAGATCAATGTTACTAAGGCCATCAGGACCAGGCGCTCTTGAAGATTTTAGTTGGTTGATGGCATTCATGATGTCTTCTTTGTCAGAGATAATGGCCCATCTGTAACTGCCTGGTTCAAAGCTTCTTTCAGACTGCTCTTTCGGCGGGGCAAACATGGTTTTGAAAAAATGTGTCCATTTTTCCTCAGTAACCACATTTGCCAGTTCATTTTCATATCTAGATGTTGTAGATTTTATCAGTGACCAAAAGTCGCTAGATTTCTTCGTGCTAAGGATTTTAAGCATTTGTTCTGCGTCGGTCTGGTACATAACTCTCCTGCGATTCGAAAGCCAAGATTTGTAACTGCTGATTTCCGATGCATAGTCCATCCTGGCCATGTCAGTTTGTTCTGTGGCTGCTCGTCTTTTGGCTTTTCTGAGTAATTTCCTTCTGTCCACCAGATATTGATCAAATTTGTGGAGATGGTTGCGCGTAGGGCCTTTGCCCGTTTTTTGATCTGATCTGTATTGTAGAAGAAACGGCAGGCAGTCTGGTCTTTCATTAAGTTTGTCTGCAATTTCCCTGCCGTAATTTTCTGAGATGTTCCTGATGTTTACGGCTGTCAGGCGGAGTCTGGTTCGTTGAGAAGTGGATTCTAGAGCAGGGCGGACGAGCTTGTTATTATAATGGAGAGATGCCCAAGATGTTGCCAACAAATTATGATCACTTTCTTTTTTCCGTATGATTTTGAAAGAGTTGATCAGATGCAGTAGGTTTTCAGATGCGACGTTGTAATCAAGCGTGGCCTTAGAGTTGTCTCGTTCCCACGTAGGTAAGATGTTGTCCCAAGATTTTAGCCAGGCCAAATTGTGAAAGTTTCTTGCGGTCACAGCGCTCATCCAAGCTTTACCTTTTTCTTCTGACGATAGTTTGGGCCTGTTTTTGGGACCAGTTACATTGTTTTGCTCGCAGATTGCGTTTAGATCACCGCAGATGATGACATGGTCTGTATTAAAGTCAATTCTGATAGTATCAATCACTTCCATTACTTCATTGCAGAAGTTAGCGACTGAGGTTTGTTGTGGATTCCAATACAAATTTAGAATCGCCAAATCAGTGGCAGTTATTAGTTTGGAGTTCGGGTCAACACGGGTCCAAGATGTCAGGACTGCTAGTGTTCCATAGCTCTCTGATAACTTTTTCCGGATTTTAATACCGGAACCTATTTTCACTGCGAGCAGTAGGCCGGAAGATGGACGTCCAAATAGACCACGTTTGGCAGGTGGAAGTTCAATTTCGTATCCATCTAAGAGCGGTTTCTCGGTCAGCCACGTTTCTTGGAGACATATAATGTCAAAGCCCACTAGTGTCTGGTTATCGTTTGTAAGATGAGCATGACCTCTGGTGTTCCATGAAGCCATAGTGATTAATCTAGACTCCGATGTATCTAGGGCTAACGAGGAAGTCGCCCTAGTTGGTTGCTATTTGCTGGACTTCCTATTTACTGTGGACTTTAGCCAGTCCCATGGGCCTTTTGGCTGGCGTGTTGGATCACGGATTGGGGACATATCTTTGGTGCCAGAGTCTTTGTCCGACAGCAATTTCGTTGGGGTCTTGTCAAGTCTGGCTCGCTGTTTGTTTTCTATTGGTCGAGGCCTGTTGGGTGAAGAGTCGCCATACGTTTTCCTTGGAGAATCTGATTTTGTGTGAGGGGCATGCTGAGTCTGATGGTCTGTCGTCTGGATTTGGATCTTTTGCTACTTGGATTTTGTAGTCGCACAGGCTCCC
This sequence comes from Ambystoma mexicanum, assembly GCF_040938575.1. Taxonomy (NCBI): domain Eukaryota; kingdom Metazoa; phylum Chordata; class Amphibia; order Caudata; family Ambystomatidae; genus Ambystoma; species Ambystoma mexicanum. Next base: position 509,475,140 of record NC_090927.1, on the reverse strand, counting down.
TCTTACTGGTTTGTATTTCGTGCGACGTTAAGTTCAGTTCAGTTAGAAGAAGTCCCATTTTTCTTAGTTCTTTGTAGGCCTCCTCCATTCTTGTGTTTAGTGCCCTTGCTTTTATGTGCAGAAATGATTTTGCCTTATGTGCTCTGTGGTAAGGTTCGATTAGCCGGAAATCGTTTGTTGTTAGAGCCCTTAGAGATTTCGTTTTGCTCACAATGTTTAAGACCGTTTTTCTATTCAGGATCATGTATCCTGATTTATGTGAGGTTTGCTCCAATTTAAAGACTCTGGTGCTTGGTTGGACATTGTCTGTTTTGCTTTGTACATCATCGACTTGTTCTCTAGATTTGTTATCTTCAGCTGATCGGGTATGTTTTTTGTTACTTAAGGAGCTCTCCCATGTTCGATCTTGTAGAGTTTCTTCATTTGGGTGCCTTTTAGTTTCCACTCTGTCAATCGCCATTCTGGTTTTTCTCTTCGGACTTTGGCGACTACAGCTACGAGAGTTTGTATTCTTGGACACCGGTGTCGGATCTAGATGTCTTTCTTGACTTGGCCTTGGGATTGATTTTGGGATACTTTGGCTCGTCATAATCAAGGCACAATCGTCTTCATCGACATGTTGGGATATGTCCATAAGACTACTGGATGCCTGGAATTCCGCTGGAGTCTTAGGGGAATTGCTCAGGTCGATAGGCGCTTGAGGTTCCATTTGATCGGCATATGTTTGCGAGTTATCTCGATGAATTACATAAATTGGTTGAGTCTTTTCAATTTCCCGATTGTTCTGTCCTGGTGTCTGAGACTTCTTAGTGTTCCTTGGGTTCAAGTTTGATAGTTGGAAGGCCGGGTTTAGTGATCCTGAAGAGCCGGAGCTTATTTTGGCCGGTATAGCTCCGGTTGAAGTTTCAAATTTTGCTTGGTTCTCTTTGTCTGCAAGGGAGCTCGGACCTGATGTCTTTTAGTTTTTGAGGTGGTGTTTGATGTATGAAGTCCCACAGACTGTTCTTTGGCCGCTCCGGTAGAGGCGATAAGAGCTGCCTGCGAAGGCCGATTTTGCTGGGTGAGAAATATAGATGCTATTTTGTCCTGTTTGTTACAGTCTGCGGTTTGAGATGCTTCTGTCGGAGTCTGCTGTGTGTTTTGCGGAACCGGTGTACCTTTGGCTAATTGGGTTTCAATCCTAGATAGTTTCCCTTCAAGGCTTGCTTGTTTTGTTGCCTCTTTAATTTCCATAGCTGTGATGTATCCTTCTAGGAAAGTTAGTTTGGACTGGATTGATGCCAATATGGAGGTGTTACCTTTAGCCGAGTCATTTAAGGCCTCGTAGAGTTTACAAAATGGAGAGAGTGAGATGGTAAGAGCTGACATAATCGTGGTGAGGCCCGGCTTTTTCTTGGAGACCCTTTGCTCCCCTCTCCCAAGGACTCTGACGGGATTCTTTTTCTTGAGGACCCATCTATTGTGTCTCTTGATTTCGGTTGAGTGTCTAGGGTATTTTCAAGTAAGGAATAATGACCGAATGAAGTTTTACGAGCTTTTGTTGGCATCGGCAAGTCTTCTCGACTGGGGGTGAAGGAACTAAGGTGAGAGTTTGCTGGAAGGGACTGTCTGCCCAATCGATGGTTATCTGGATGAGTATTGGCCCACAATTGCCTTATGCTCTCCTTTGCGTGTTTTGTCAGAGATGGCGTGTGTTCAGGGATGACCAGCCTTTCTTTTTCCAAGCCCGTGGCGGGGTTGATGGTACTTGAAATATTTTGATTAGTTTCAGAAGTACTGGACATCAACTGAGCTGGTTTAGTTAGAGGTTGCTTAAGATTTGCTGCGACAAGAGAATTTCTTTCGGCCTGTTCAGCGATCGAGTCCTTCAGAGCCGGAATTGGTTTTGGCAGAGCAGCTGAGCTTGGAGGGTTTGCTAGGGGAGCCCCCGAACCCGGATTTCCTGATGTGCCGGGCTGAGTAGATTGAGGCATGGTATTTGTTGGAGTTTGGTCTGAGGAAGCTGTAGCTAAAAGGGTCGAGCCAGTCAGTGGAGTTTCCCTGGGCGCTAGGTTACTTTTCTCTCCAATCTCAGGTGGAATTTCAGATGGTGGAGATGTCGACGGTGGTATTGCTGTTTCGTCTTTTTCAGTTTGGTTTGCCGTAAGACGTACTAAGTAAGGCATGTCCAAAACTTCGAGCATTTCAGCGTCAGACAATTCCATTATCGCGTTATGTTTGCGTTTACATTGGTGCATCTTGAATAGGTTGAAGAGAGCTTTTGGGCTAGAGCGCTTTGGACAGATTTGATTGCTCACATCCTTTTTCCCTGTAGAATTCCGATTTTGAAGATTGGTGTTTGCTGACCGTGTTTTTGAGAGTTTTTGTTTTCAGCTCTGCATCTGCTTTGAATCTTTTACCTGTTGGATTTTTTCTATAGATGATTTTTTTTAGAGCCCGAGTGGGGGCGAGACATGCTTCGAGGCTTTGATCAGCAGGTACACTGTTGGCGAGCCCGCCCAGATCTAAAATCACCCTTTCGGGAGAGTCGCCTTGCTCAGCTGAGGTGATCATAGGGACGCCGCATCGTTGGGGCGTCTGTTCTGTTGTAGAAGGGTCCGGTCTGCAAGATTGTGCTTCGCTCATTTCAACGGCGGCGTGTGTTAAAACAGTTTGTGGGTAGAGATTTTGCTGGACAGGCTGCTCTTCGTGTGGGGCTACAATTTCATCAGGAAGTTCGGGTCCAGCGCCTCTCAGAGTCTCTGGCGGATCAGGGGGCAGGGCCGGAAAAAGGGCCCTCCCAGGTCGTCCTCCGACGGCCTCGGAGGGAAACCCTCTCGCCGAAGCGGTACTCCGGCCCAAGCTCCAATCCGCATCCCGCGCCGACTTCGAACAGCGGGGAGAGGCGAAGGGAGAGCCCGGGCTGTTGACGGCCTCAAGGGAGTCCTTGGTACAGGGCTCCATGCCGCCCTGTTCTCCTCCTGCTGGAGTCTCGTGCCGCGAGGCATAGGGCGGGCTCCGCTGAATAGCGGGTAAGGAGCTGCCCCTTTCGCTCGCAAGTATAGTAAATGCGGCATGCTTGATGGCTTTGTTTTTCGCCCTTTTAGGTGACAGGGCTGTGTGTGAACTTTGATTTTCTTGTCGGCTGTTCGTTGACAAGTTGTTGCTACGAAGGATCCGCTTTGATCCGAGGACTTCAAGCGCAGGTGGGGAAGAGCGGGCAGGGGAGAGGTGAACGGCAGGGTCCATGTTGCTCGCGTCGAGCAGCCACTGCAGCCCTGCGGACTGCAGACTGCTTTACTCTGCGCCCTACTCCGCGTTCCGCTCCGCGGAAGGACGTGAGGTTATGTAGAACCGCCTTCAGTAGCTCCAGTAACTACACCACATTCGAACGCCGAGCCATCAAACGCCAGCGCGCGCTTCGTCTGCAGCACATCACCAGTCTCATGCGTATACCAGTCATTTTATTAAATTAAAAGGTTAAGCACCTCACTATCCCTATTCTGACAGGATATCCCTGCCTAAAATAAACCAACGTAAACACTAACTGAATTATTGCATGTATATGTTTGAGGGACAGATATCAAAGAATGAAGGCAACCAAAATATAAAATTGAATTCTTAATATGACAATAGTCTCTCCTAATCTGGGTGAATTCCCCTTCCCCAGATTCAAGCAAGATTCTCCTCCACAGTTCTTTGTGACTCCTATTACTTGAGTAAGATTCAGAGTTAAAAGGAATAGTGCGCTCAAATATTATTGTCCCGAGCAATCGTGCATGTGTTTTGAAGCATACGTTGATCGAACAAACATTTCCTATGCACCTTACTGTAGTTTTCCTCACTTTTACACATGCGAAATCAGGCAGCTGGGCGCCGCCATCTTGGGCTAATCTTATCCGTTGCCGCATTGCCTTAAGGTGAACTGCCCTGGCGGCACTAAATCCTATGCCCCCCATCCCTGAATCTTGACATCACCATTCCAAGTGATATTCTCTGCCTATCTCCATGACGTTGCTGGGCAGCGTAGCCAAACGTGCACAGTCGTCACCTACGCATTGAGGTCAGTTGACGCAGAACCCGAAATATCAACACACATCCTCTCACCACAGCGCGTCCCAATTTTGAATATAAAACATTATTTTTAAAGGAAACCGCAATATTCTGCAATTTATAATGTGCTTTTATTTCACAATAAACGCTCAGAGAATCTGCTGATTTCCATATTCCAACACATTGGTAATTTCTTTCTTTGTTTTCGATCCACAAATGTTTATCGAAGTTACACGGTGTTACTTTGGGTATAAGAACCGCATTGGACGCACCGTGAATCGCAAGGCTTTAGCATCAGCTTGGCGCTAGACCACCGTAAACTGTCAGGTTGCTCCTTATCGCTTGTACCGCAAAAGGGCTTATCGGCACGGGGCGATCGTCCCGAAACAGCATCATTGTGATGCAGCCATTTAAGTGTATCTGCAGCTGCCAGCTAAAGAAGCCATCAATTGGTATCTGGATGTCATGGGCACTACTCCCGAGAGGCCAGGACTGGCCCAGGCTCATGAAAGGTTTCAGTCCCGGCGCCAAGGGCGCCAGGCTCCTATTGTAAAACAGTGTCATAATGCTTGGGTGGACTTACCTGAGGCAGACCATGCTGCATACTTACCCAGGACAATCCAGTCTGGCTGAAGTCTCCAACCATCTGGGCAAGGAGGAACTATTTCCGTCTGGAACTCTTTTCTTACTTGGGTGGGACCGGTGGAAGAATACACACTGGAAGCACTTCTCTGCTATTTAAACCACGCCCGATGGGTTTCACGTGCTTCGCGTTATTCTGCAGCAGCAGCAGGACGCTCACCGAGTCGGCTCCTGCATTCCTGGTCCTGATGCACCCTGAGCTTCCCGAGCAGCAACCTGTGGATGAGAAAGCACACAGGAACACAAACTTACCAGAATTCAGCCTCCAGAATCCAGTCTTCGAAACCTGCAAAACCAGATTCAAGGTTAGAAATCGTGCAACACGCTTGTAGCCGCGCTCGCTTACCTCAACCAATGGTGATCACGCCTAAGCTCACCGCGGCCTTCACTCCGGCTGCATCCAGCACCTAAAAGGGGAAAAAGACATAGTTAGAGGTGCCCGAGCAGAAGCGGTCGCAACGCCGTTATACTTACGAGCCTACGCACGTGCAGCAGCAGCGGCATCGCCCACAGCCTTCCAGCACCTGAAAGGAAGGAAAGACATTGTTAAAGGTGCCCATTTTGGAAAAGACCACAGTTCCTTTATTCATACATGCCTCCGCACGTGCAGCAGCGACAGCATCGTCCAACAGCGTCTCTGCACCTAAAAGACTATATACAAAAGGACTCTAAGCCTACACACTGAACTCATCCAGTGACGTAACTGGATTCCATGCACCCCTGCACCAGAAGCAAGATGGAGAGCTCAGCTTTACCAAGCCTAAGGTAAGAGCTCGCTGAGACTAGTTGAGAGCCTAGAAGTGGGAGAAGCAGAAGACTGGGGGGGAACCTTATCCCACCACTTAGGTATTTACCTCTTTTCTTACACCTACAGAAAACTTACCTCACAAGCCAGGCAGTTCATATTCGGTGGTCCCGTCCAGAGTGCATTCCGAGCCCGGTGCCGCAGTCCAGTCTGGGTCAGTGCCTCCGTAGGAACCAGGTGAGCGTTACACTGGAATTGATTACCTTCGTAGAAAGGCAGGATGTAGCTGTATAGAAAACATAACAGAAATGTGTCTCAGTAGCCATTCTTTATTCTAATTTATTTACCCATTAATTCTGCACTGTGAAACTACTGATGAACACAGGTGAAACAATGGAAACACAGAGAAAACATTGTGGAAAGTTGAAGTCTACAATGTGCTTGAGAGTTTAGTGCTATGGAGTATGTTTAGCTCGCAATGGGATGCGGAAGCTGACGGAAGAATTCGAAGAACATGTAGACGGCATTATAACAGAATATTAACGTAGAATTTGGCGTTGGTGGAGCCTGGGGGAACCCAGATGTGGACTACATGCATTTCGGTGCTGACTGCCCATGTGCCCGGGAGAAAGAAAAGTACACACAGGTTGTTTTTGCGTGTTGTTGGAAATGCCACAAACAACCCATTACAATGTAAGCCAGCAATAACGGTCCGAAAACGAAACCTTGACTTGCTCGTCGATAAAATAGTCTACAGTAAAACGTACATAATATTCGACATTTCCATTCTCTCGGCGTAACAGTGTCTGTTTAGATCAACAAATTTACATGTTCCTTTGTCCAGATTCGGAATGGTGAACCTTATCGTATTTGACAGTATTACACACCTCCATTAATTCCATTCTGAATCATCTTTCTTCCAAGGACGAAAAACAATCAAACCTTATACTGTGTAGGATGCGTGGGTTTGCACAGCTCACAAGCAAAATTCAAAACCGTTGACCTTCACTCCCATGAGAGCGAATAGCCCTGCAGACCATTGTGGCATAAGAAATATTTTTGAAAAAAAAAACACATTGTTTACTGGCATCCACCAATGCTACGTGAAACTTCTATTGATTTACTTTTTTTAATGAAAACAGCTGGTTGCTTAAAATAAGGCATTTGGAAGTAGAGTCCCTCTGTTGAACTGCTCACTCTCCCAGCGCCTCGCACAGCCAGCCCCCACCACCTGTCAGCTCAGTACGTCTCCTGTTCTCACGGCAATGCATGTAATGATTTTTGCAAGTAGCGAGTCTCGAGCCCTGACCAAATGTGCTTGTACAAGAATGTCTGAGCAAGCCCTGCTCCAACCTTGGTGCACAATCCGTCTCTGCTCACTGACTCCTGCCATCTCCAACCCCCTCCTGCCAGGCCGCAGTCCCCTGAACCCATGACCCCTGTTCCCTCTGAACGCATCTGGTCCCAGACCCTACACTCCCGCACCACCTCCAATTCACCTCCCATACTCCTTATCGGGAGTAGTCTTCTATATTTGTAACACTGGCACCTATCCCCACTGTGTTTGAAATCGTGAGCCTCCAAAGGCTGCAAATCAAAGATCGGCCCCTCTGATAAGGCATCCGATAGCAACGACCCCTAACACATGCACTCATAAAAATATAGGTCAGAATGCACCTATTTCTCACCAACAAACCCTTTCATGCATTGTTTTGTTTACGTCAGTAGTTAATGCGTGCCAAGCTTCTTATCCAGGCTGGGTCTCATTCCTTTGTGGGACACGTATTTATTCAGCTATTTGGGCATGTGCTTGGTAAGGCAACTTCAGAACCCCAAAGTTGCTTTCATGCCGATATCCATCTGACCCCCCACCTGATCAGTGAAGGACCCACAAGAGCTTGATGAAAGCGGGAAGTGTGAAAGCACAGCGTTACACTCTATGGCATCCTCCAAAAGGCACTTCTTGCAACAAAAAACAAAGGCAAAGAGGATACGTTTCAAAAGACAAATTTGGATGATTTATTTGGACAATTTATATGCACATTGTTGAACAAATAAATAGCTTTTAATCATTTGAACTGGGAAGTGAACTGTTCTACAAGGTCTGATTTGGGTGGACGGGACACGTTTGCAATGTTTTGTGGCAATGTATGTGTCCTAGGAACAAACTCGTGAGCGATTCCATGAGTATGTATGTCCAAAACAGTCAGATCTTTTGACAAAATCAAATTCCATTTCCTGGTATATTGGTGTCATGACTCCTGCCCCTGGCCTTGGTCGTCAGGCCATGTGGGCTGCACCAGGAACCTCCAAGGCCTCAAGGGCCTTGTCATGTTCCCCCCCCAGAGACTCCTGGAGTCAGTCCTGGCGCCTTTGGCTCCAGGCTTATGTGGAAAGCCAGTGACTTGGTGCCCATAAGGGCATTTTTACAACATGGCTCAGTTCCATAACTGAGCCGTGCGGTCTAGCATTTTAGGTGTGGCCAGGCCCAGACGCACCTAGGATCCCTGCAGACTACATAAGCCACGCCCAAGTTGCAGGACACGCTTCGCGTTGCTCTGCTAGTCGCAGCGTGGCGTTCACCGCGGTCTGCTGGAATCTTCCTCCGCACGCCGGACCGGACCCGATTACCTGCAAGAACAAGGATAAGCCACCGTTAGCATTCGCTTACCTTCTAGTGAGCCTGCTCTCGTACTTCGCTCCAGTAACCCCAACACCCAGCATCTCGGCGTACTTCGTTCCATCAAGGAAACTGCTACCTGGGGAAAAAGACAGAGAAGCAGCATTAGTAAGTGTTTATTCCTCACATCTAAAATACAGCAAAGACGCTTGCTTACCTGCATTGAACTCGTTTTGGGTCCACGACCATTCCGGGCCTTACACCACCTGCAAGAAGAAAGGAAAGGACTGATTACTACGCAGAGTGTCAGTAGGCGGTTTGCTCAACACTACTCCCCGCTCTCCATCTTCTCGGCATGCACAGTCCGGATCAGCACCGCGGCCTGCAAGAAAGACACAGGTTAGCACAAGAAGGGCACATAGCGCAGCGCTCCGCGCTCAATTACCATCTCGTGCACAACTCGGGCAGCACGACATTGCGAGAACTTCATCCGCACCTACAAAGGAAAGACATTGATGGAGACAATTGCAAAATAAAGAACAAAATGTCAAAGCAAGACTTAGCTGACGAACAGAGTCGCAGCAGGTCTGGACTCTGAAGGGCCCGCACCAGTGAAGCAACTAGGCAGTGACGTGCCCATCCCAAACAAACCCCTGCACTGAGCAGCAGGACAGAGAGCGCACCTTGTCAAAAAGCAAGGTGAGAAGTGCACTAGGGAGGGGGGGGGGGGGGTCATTGGGCCCATGAGGGATGTGGGCTCCGGGTTGGAGGAGACAATCAAGCTAAACCTAACTCCTGTGTTTTCAGACCTGGTCTCCAGCCAAACAAGAGTCCAAGGAAAGGGTTCCAAGGGCGGAAGCAGTGCGGACTGGGTGGCGCCCCCGTGGATACCAGGTGAGTGTTACAATTGGCTTGACCGCCCATTTTTTTTTTTTTTTTTTTGCTTCTTTTCGTAAAGGCCATTGTGTAACGAAGCATCCCACAGTTTCCTGCAGTCCTCGATTGTTCTCTCCCTACGTTCTTGTTATGTGCTAATACTGCTAGTAATTAGTGTTCAATATTGCATCCCGTCTATGCCGAAATGCAATCTCTTGGGCCTGTACTTTAGGCACATATTGTGGAACACCTCCAAATCTCTTGAGTCCCTTCAGATCTCTTGATAGTTTTATCAAACACTATCTTCTCAAGAGCTTTGTGTGGAGGCGTAAATGGAACCAACCACTTCTTGTGTTCCTGCTCCTCCAATAAAGGTCCATGTGCGCATTGGTGAAAATGTAGGTTTTCTGTCCAAGAGTGAAGGTTGGAACAGTGGTGCAATAATGAGCGCCATTTTTCAAGAAGAATTTCCACAGACCCACCACAAGTTTTGGAGCTCCACTAAAGATGGTTGCTCAAAGACTGGGACCACTGTAAAATATTTTCAGAACACTTTTTTAATTTATTTTTTTACCAGCAGCTGTGATGTATTTATTTTTTTTTAATTGATTTTGGCAACATGCCATACATCAAATTGATGGGAAGTTTGGAAACTGCTCTCGCATGGCCTTGGCTATTGAAGCATGTCTGTCTGTGGCTATGAGGTCTATTTGCATTCCCCTCAATTGGCGTTCTTCCAGGGATTGTATAAAACCATGTTTCTCCATGGCCACTGAGGATTTACATTGGGACACCTGCACGACCACAGAACTCAACATTTTATTTTTTTCGTTTCCATGTCCTGAAAGTGATATGTGCATAACTTTGCTGAAAATCTGGGGCTGTTACATTGTCCATTGCCAGCTAGCCTGAACCATTTGTCAGAGAATGTCCTTTCAATTGACATTTGTTCAATTTTTGAAGCTTCACTAATGGCAGGGGAATAAATATTCTCGTTGATATTTGTAGTACTGCGTTTTAGAAAGGAACTGGAGTTCCACAAATTGACAAACTGGACAACTTACTAAAACTAGAGCCACTGAAAAGTAAAGCTGCTGCACACAGTAGATTTCCAGCTGGCACTACCCAGCATGGGTTGAGCGGACCATTAAAATGTAGCATGGCGCTGGCCACAGATGGTTTGGATTTTCAGGTTAGTTCCTTGTGATCCACGAATCACCTTCACCAATGGCTTCCTGCATACTCGCCCCCCCCCCCCAATCTCACTGGATGGACACATTTCAGCATCAGTATAATCTCAACCAGGCAGCCATCGAATTCAATATATTTGGGCTCCTTTATTAGACTATCGTCCTGCATGAATGTGGTTTGTGACTCAACTGTGGTGGACATATCGGCCAAACAGGACACACTGAAGTCGAGATCTTTGGCAAGTTCCTCAGTCAACACCGTTGAGGCTTCAGTCTGTTATATCAGCTTGTTATTTGTGCCCACATTGGAGAAACCATCAATGTCGATTGTTTATTGGGTGGCCCTTTTTTTGGCGGTTGTAGATTGTGTGAAGTGTTCACGGAGTAATCCAAAAGCATCTTCCTTATATTCAGTTTCTCTATCTTGTCGAGTTCTCACACTGTAGCAATGGTCCAAAGACACTTTGCTTGCTACGCCGTCACATTCAATTCATTTGCTGGCCATTGGGCATAAGTATCTGGCCATTGGGCATAAGCATCTCGAGTCGGCTTATTGACTGGACCACGCTCCGCCTCAAAGTTGCTCCATGGTGAAATCTGTTTGGCAAGCAGCATCTTTGGTTTCATTTGTTGTCTGTGTCTTCATAATTCTTTTTCTTCTGGGCCTCTAGGAGATGGGTTGCAAAAACATGTTCAATGTAAATCCAACATAGTATGTATGTATGTATGTATGTGTGTATATATATATATATCACTTAAGATAAGTTATGAAGACAACACCAGCCAAAAACACTTTTAGTAAACGAAATTGTAAGTTGCCCGTGTTTTCTTGATTTGTCTGTGAAACCGTGCTCTTCACTGTAACGACCGCACCAGCAAGCTGGTCCACCACCTCTGATCCATGTGCCTCCTCTTCTAATAACCGACCTTGTTTACTTTCCTTGAATAGAATATTCATTAAAAAAAACAGTCTTCCATTGCACGCATTACTTACATACCCTCGTAAACTGTGTACGTTATTTAGTCAAAATAGAAATCTCGAATATCATCAAATTGATGGCAAGTGCACTCCCTCAGAGATCACAGTGCAAAACCTACTGATTGTAATGTTGCACTCAAGCATGTTGCATTGTACTCTGCATTAGGGTAGAAGTTGGAACTGAAATAAGAGTTTGAAACACTGCACGCTTATATGAATGTCACTGTCTAATTAGTATCCGATGTAGGATTTACTTTCATTCAATGGAACTGTCAGTATACTCTGGACTAACGCCAAAGGATGATGTAATTGTAGTCGAAGTACCAGCATACCCTGTAACACAGTACTTGTTTTAGTATGGATCAAAACCGTGAAATTGAACAGACAATAGGATGCAGACAATGTTACATATAAACAGAAACCCATAAATGAAACATTATGTGAACAAACGACAGGATACGTAAACTATTTCATATCATTTAAAATTCCATGCATAATACATTTGCGTAATCGAAATAAAACTACCTGATAGGCGCTCAAAGTTGTTGTTGACTCTGGTAAAGAAATGGATGCAAAATCTTGCTCCTTCATTTTCAGTGCATTGTCACAAAGTGGTAAAGGGAAAATTAGATTTGCAGTAGATATGTGGGAAGATCCAACTCTCAATATGAACTTCAAGTGTGTGGGGCTCACTATTGGTATACTGGATGTGTCAGTGATGTCACTTGCGACATCTGCTTCAGTCAATATGCTCACCTAAAAGAATTGACATGTGAAGCAACCGATTACGAAAAGATGCTTATTTCGAAGGGCACTATAGCATAGTTTTCTCCGTTCATAAATAATTTTCTATGATGCTCCTAAAACCAGCGACAGATGTCTAGCAAAATGGGGTAGTTATAAAGCAATATAATCGGTGTAAATGTTTTACTATGCATATTTACCAGAAGGCACCAATCCGTTCATGTAGTTACCTGTTCAGTACCCCAAGGCCTACAGCTAATTCCTGAACCGTGACTCATCTGAGTCAGCGTGTGCATGAATAGAGTTGGAAGCCATGTACGGGACGTTCTGAGTCGATGCTTCTTTGTGTACTGCGATTGGTCGTACAGTGCAGGCCGCAGATGCGGAATTGATCGTCCCCGCCTAGACCTCTTGGGCCCTACTTTCAAGCTTATCCTGCGTAAATCCGCATTCTGACCCATTCTCTTATTAGATCTATATTCCTCGGGAATATATGCATTATTGTGCCCTTGGGTTTGATATGTGTCTTAGAAAAGCAACCGTAAACCATACAAGCAGGCATTGTTGAAAAATCTGTAAAAAAATAAATCCACATAGTTAAATTATTTTGCATGACTGCGTGAGAAAGATGGAATTATATCATAAATGTTTCTATGCAATGTTTGTTTGTCACAGAAGCAAATCCTGTGTAGCGAAGTCGACTATACACTAGGATAACTTTAATACAGAATTGATTGATGTGACGCAAATCGTAACTTGTTACTCGTCTGTTGAATGTACTTTCATGCATGAAAAGGAAACCTGCTTATAGACACGGTCCGTGAAGGATGCATTTCTATCTCAATTGACACTGACAACTGCTATATATTGACCAGAAAATTTAAACACAAGTCGATGGTAATGAGATGAATGAACATTACACCACTGGGTACATTCGTTCGAAATCTAGAGATAAAGAAGAGATGATTACGTGACCTGCCCCTTACCTTGACCAACAAACAGATTCAGCATGCAGGGTAGTTAGTAGTAGAACACGTAGCGCGATCACGCGTTGACTTGCAGTGATCACAGATGTTCTCATATAAATATCAAGGGGTTTATAAAGAATTAGAAAAGTGGGTGTGTATGTGAATGAGGGACATGGATTGCAGGGGCCTGGCCTGCTTCAGGGGAGCCTGCCTGGAGACACTGGGTCTGAGGAAGCCATGTGACAAATGGCACATGCGCTGAAGATACCTTTGAAGTGTACATGGTGTTTGGCACCTCGGCCGTTCCCACCCACCCAGTCAGCCCTGTCAGGACAAGTGAGCGTGTCCTTGATTCACTGAAAAATTTAAACCACCATTCATAAAAAACACAAAAACCAGGAAGTGTGTATAGGTGGTGCGCTGCCCTACTGAAACAACAGGTATGGTCCTAATATTTTTATATTTTTTTACTTTTTTTTTATTGAAGGTCAATACAGATTCAACTTATTGCACATTACCGTACATATAATTCACATATCAGATACATATTTCATCAATTACATTTCAATCCCGTAAGGGGTTTCCTCGTCTGAGGCCATTTCGCACAGGTATATCCTGAACGGAGACCATATGTCCTTTGGGCGGCTATTCGGTGTCAGTCAATGTGTATTGTTTCTCACATTCATTTACGTACGTCAAATCACAGAGAAAATGTTCAATTCTCCAGCATGGGGTCTGGCATGGATTCACATGCTCATGAATATTCCCCTTGTCAGGCTAGGAATCCTTGGTAAAGAAAAAAATCAGTATCAATTTCGTTTCTGATCTGTCTTGCTTAGTAGTAAGCAATCACTGGATCTCTGGGTCATACTGCCGCCAGCCAATGACTGCCCTCTCCCTAAGCCGATCTCCTGGCAGCCATCCTCAGATTTTTACCGCACGTTCAAGTGTTGGGAGTCCTCGTGCTATAGCTCTCGAGCTTTTGCTGCGTTTTCACGCTTTTTCAAGGAGATTTTCTCATTCGTTTTTTTTTTTTGGTTAAATCGAGCCTCAAGCTCCCATTTCTTCTTCCGAACAACGGGGACCCATTTCGTAATTTTCTACGCCCCTCTAGGGTGAAGCTTTCGTCGAGTGACACTTCTTGGAGGATTCCAGAAGATCTGAGGCCTACCATGGACGCGGCCCAGGACAAGGGTAGCTCGACGCCCGGATCCAAACTGTTCAGGAACTGCCCTGGATGTGGGTTACAGAATGTTTTCAAGGGGGACAAGCATTCGAGATTTGCCTTCATGAGGACAAGACGCACATGGAGAAGGACTGTGCGTTCTGCAAGAACCTATCGGTACGGACCATGAGGGATCGTCGTTCCCGCCTCGTCAGCTGGCTGGAGAAGGGCCCAGCAGATGAGAAGAAAAGGTCTGGGTGGTTATTCTAAGTCGGGGGCCCAACAGAAGGCTAAGCACCGTGAGTCCGCGGGCACCGGGAGCGCCGGACGGTCGGTCTCTTAGTCTGCCAGGCAGGGCGCACCTTCCCCAGCACCATCAATCACGAGTCAACGCTCTGGTTCGGGGAAGAGGAAATCCGAGAACCCGGTAAGCTTCTGGAGAGGCCCCAGTCGATCTCTTAAGGATTCAGCCGTGGGGGAGCGAGGCGGTGACCCCCCCCCCCCCGGAGAAGGCCTCAAGCACGCCCAAGGTAGTGAAGGCCTTGCGTCGCCCGGCTAAGGCCTCTATCGAGGGAGTCGCGGCGACCCTGGCGAAGCCTTGTGGAGGCGACCTCGGGACCCAGTTTCCCTGCCACCGCAGAGGGAATCCTCTTTCCAGCCCATCGACAAGACCCCCGTGAAGGCCCCAGTGGAAAAAGAGGGGGGGGTTGCCGGTGCCCATTCCGGACACAGATGCAGCCTCTCAGGAGGAGCTGGTGGAGGCCGTGAAGAGCCTCAACGAGCGGTTTGAGAAGGTACGATCCCACAGGAGAGATCCGAAGAGGTGGTCGAAGATAGCGATGGTGGCGCCGACGAGGCCCCAGTGCAGAAATTGCCCGAGCCTCAGGACAACTCGGCGGCCGTTTTTGATGGCGATCCAAACCTTATGCACGGAGATGAGGCCGAGATTACCACGAACCCCGGTGGACGATCCAGAACCGAGCCTGTCGGGAAAGCCCTCCGAGCAAGCGGAGGAGAATTTATCCCCCCCTGCCCTTCATGCCCTCGCGGCCTGTGAAGCCTTCACCCCCTCCCCGGATCACAGGGAGGACACAGCGACACAGGGACGGGTGACAACGGGATGGACCTTATCACCACTCCCTCGGGCTTCCCCGCCCGACGAAATTGGCTCCTTTCATGCCACGATCGCCAGGGCATCCAAGCTCTTCCAGCTCTGCCCCGAGGAACAGAAGGAAGGAAGGTTTCCTCTATCAACGGTGAGAGGCCAAGAGAAAGCCGGTCCTCGCGGTACCGTTACTAAACAATCCCGTCCACGACGCCTGCCAAGAGGGACCGGTACGAGAAGTACCGGTTCCCCGACGCCGCCCCCTTGTGCCTTGGGGCTCAGCCGACGCCGGATTTGGTCGTCTCGGTGGCGGCCAAGAAGAAGGCGGCGGAGGTGACAGCTTCAACCTCCACTTCCCCACCTGATGGCGAGGTAAAGAAATTGGATGCCATGGGGAGACGAGTCATCTCGTCGGCAGCGACGACAATTAAAGCGGCCAACGCCTTAGCGATTGTGGCCCGCTAAGACGGGGAGCTATGGTACAAGATAGCTCCCCTACTGGACTTCCTAATAGACAAGAGGGCGGAGGCCCTGGAGGTTCTGCAGGAAGGTGAGGTGGCGTCGGACCATGCCATAATGGTGGCAGCGGACATTGCCGACACCGTGTTTCGCCAGTTAAGCAACAGTGTTTGCTTTCGACGAGGCTGGCTCAAGGTGACAGACTTCCCGTCAGGACGTGCAGACCAGGGTGTTGGACATGCCGTTCGACGGCAACAACATGTTTGGGAAAACAGTGGATGAGTCGCTGCAGGCCATCAAGGCCGACGCAGACGGCCCGAGCCCTGGGAGTCCTTCAGCAATGACGGCCCTTTCGGAGTGCCGGCAGACGGGGCCTCAAGGGATCAGGCGGTGGTTCCTCTACATACCGCCAGGCGGCCCGCTCCTCGTCCCAGGAGGCCTACAGAGGTCGCGGCAAACAAGGAGTATCTTGTCGTCGTCAAGGCTGCCTCCAAGCAAGATTCAACTGGCCGTAGCGTCGGGCCCCCACCGAAGCACCTCGGTGGGAGGCCGGCTGGCGAAGTTCGTCGGCGTGTGGGAGTCCATCTCCACCGACCGTTGGGTGCTTGATACCCTGGCCCACGGGCACACTCTCGAATTCCAAAAGAAGTGTCCCCGCATTCCTTCCGTGGCCAGGAAGGAAAATCCCGTCCCTCAACTGCTGTTGGAGGTAAAGGCGATCGAGCTCGTCCCCAAGAGGCTCCGGGCTCCGGAGTATACTCAAGATACTTCCTCGTCAGAAAGAAAACAGGCGGTTGGCACCCCATCCTGGACCTACGTCGGTTGAACAAATACATCAAGGAACAGAAGTTCAGGATGGTCATTCTCCAGCACGTGCTGGGACAGCTGGAGGAGGGCGACTTCCTATCGTCGGACTTGGAGGATGCTTACTTCCCCCATCCTAAAAGGACACCAAAAGTTCCTCAGATTCGTAGTTCAAGGACCCCACTACCAATTCAGAGCTCTGTCATTCGGATTGAAGTCAGCACCCAGGGTGTTCACCAAGTGCCTAGCACCACTGGCGGCGCGGCTGCGCCTGCAGGGGATCCACGTCTACCCCTACCTGGACGACTGGCTCATCCGTGCAAGGACAAGAGAACTCGCCGTCGAGCACATGTCGAAGACGTCCGCTTACTCGTGGAGCTGGGTTTCTCCATCTACCCGAAATCCCATTAGGTTCCGTCGCAGGTGGCACTGTTTCTGGGAGCGAAGCTCGATACAGTGGAACGATTGGCATCTCCGTCGGAGGAAAGGACGAAGGCCATCTTAGGCAAGGTGCAGCGCCTGCTAGCCACGGACGTGGCCAGGGTGCGATCCATAAAGTCCCTCCTCGGAATGATGTCGTCCTGCATCTACCTAGTGCGCCTGTGCAGGCTACGAATGTATCCTCTGCAGGAGTTCCTCGAAGCCAGCTGAGACAAGATTCTGCTCAACAAGGTTTTCCGTCGGGCGATTCAGTGGTGGGGCACCTGTGCGCACCTCACGGCGGGCACGGACTTCCAGACCCCGGCACATCAGGAGACGGTGACAACGGACGCCTCCCTCGAGGGATGGGGTGCGCACACCAGAGATCTCCACGCAAGAGGCCTTTGGCTCCTGGAGGAGAGGTCTCTCCACATCAACATCTCGTCCCTCAAGGGCAAGGTCGTGAGGATCTTCACCGACCACACCACCACGATGTTCTACATCCGAAAGCAGGGAGGCACCAGATCCCCAGCCCCATCCAAGGAGGCCCAGGATCTGTGGCACTGGGCCGTCGCCCAGGGGATGTTTCTGGTTCCCTTCCATCTGGCAGGAATAAAAAACACCATCGCCGACTCACTCAGCAGGGAGCTGCGCTCATGCCACGAGTGGGGAACTACGCCAGGATCAAGTGGATCGGCTCTTCCAACGATGGGGGCAAACCCCAAATCGACCTGTTTGCGAAGTGCCAGAGGTTCGCCAGCAGGTTTCCCCAGCCGAGGAGCATAGGCGATGCTTTCTCGTTCCCCCTGGGACGGCCTGTTCCTGTACGCGTTTCCTCCGTTGCCGCTGCTGCTTCGACTCCTCAGCCAGCTCAAGAGGTCCTAGTGCAGGATGATCCTCGTCGCACAGGCGTGGCCGAGACCGATCTGGTTCCTGGACCTTTTGGACCTCTCCGTGTGCCCACCAGTCAAGCTGTCGACGGACGCAGATCTTCTCTCCAGAGAGGGAGGTACCATACTTCATCACGACCCAGAGTCGCTGAAGTTGCAGGCCTGGCTCCTGCAGCACTAGAGTTTGGAGGGGATGATATCCCGGCTGACTGCAGAGAGGTTCTTGCAAAGGCCAGGGCGTCAACAACTCTCGTGCTGAAGAGGTTCTCTGTCTGATGCCGTGCACAGAAGATCAACCCTCTACGGATTACGGCACCTCAAGTGCTACCATACCTACTGTCGCTGGCCAAAGCTGGACTTGCTTACGCTTCCATCAAGATACATCTGGCAGCGATCTCCCGATGCACCAGAACTACAGGACGGCCGTCCTTGTGGTCTTATCGACTGGCGAAGGAATTTATGAAGGGACTGTTCTGATCGTTCCCGCTGGTGATGGCTCCAACCCCGGCGTGGGAGCTCAAACGTGGTGCAGACTAGGCTCATGGGGCCGCCATTCGAGCCTTTGCATTCGGCTCCGTTGAAGTTCCTGTCGTGGAAGACAGCGTTCTTTGTGGCTATCGCCTCTGCACGACGTGTGGGAGAGAATCGGGCCCTATCCTGTAAGCCTCCATACTTGACTTTTCACGATACGAGGGTGGTGCTGAGGACACACCCCTCTTTTATGCCCAAGGAGCCTTTGGACTTCCATCTTAACGAGCCCTTGGTGTTGCCAGTTTTCTTTCTGTCGCCTCCGTCCATGCACTGTCACCGGTTGGCAAACCGACCGCTGCCCGGCCGTCCGAGAGCCCATTCGACCAGAGTGATCGCTGCTACTATGGCGTTCTTGTCTGGTGTGCCCTGCTGGACATCTGCAGGGCTGCTTCGTGAAGGTCGACGCGCACACATTCACTAGATTCTACTGCGTCGACAGGGATTCCAGGGAGGAGTCCAGAGTCGGCCAAGCAGTGCTGCGCAACCTGTTCGCCTGAAGGTGGGCCTGGTGAGGAGGTAAGAGTTGCTTAATGTGGCGTTCATGTAATGCTTAATGTTGAGCCTTTTGCCACCTCCTGTGGTTGTGTATGTGTACTGCTATGTATTCTTATATTCATGAGCATGTGAATCCATGCTAGACCCCATGCTGGAGAAGGAACAAGTTACTTACCTGTAACTGTTCTCCAGCATGGGTCTGGCATGGATTCACATGCGAACCCTCCCTCCTTCCCATCTGCGATTCTTCACTTGGTCATACTGCCACTTTACGTGCTACCAAATCTGAGGATGGTTGCCACGGGCAGGGCTTAGGGAGAGGGCAGTCATTGGCTGGGGGAAGTATGACCCAGAGACCAGTGATTGGTTACTACGAAGAAAGACCGATCAGAAACGAAACTGATTTTTTTTCTTTACCGAGGATTCCCAGCCTGACGGGGAATATTCAGGAGCATGTGAATCCATGCCAGACCCATACTGGAGAACAGTTGCAGGTAAGTAACGTGTTCCTTTTGGGTGGCAAAGTGTTTGGCCATCATTTCAATGTGCATTTTTTGGCTACAGCACAGGAGACATTGAAGTCTTTTCAGCTTGTTTGCCTATGTCTCCAAATAGGTATTTTTGCAGAGACATGGTTGCTGGAATCTGTAATTTCTTCGAATATTTCCGCTACTTCTTTCCAAAATGCAACAATCAGGGGGCATTCGAAGTACATGTGGTATTATCCTGCCTGAACTGCTTTACATTTAGGGCATTCCCCCCGAGTGGGCCGCCGAGAATTTAGCCATTTTAGCAGGGGTATAAAGTACCCTATTTAGGATCTTGAACTGAACCAGTCGAAGACCTGCATTCATGGACACCGATTTTGTAAGCATACAGTATTTGGTCCATTTTTCTTCCGGGATATTTATTTTTTAGATCTTCCTCCCATTTAGTTTTGATATTTTTTTGTTGTAAGGATGTGTGTTTGTACTAATAAATATAATTTGGAGATTCCCAACCCCGTACCTGATGTGACAGCCTGTATACACGGGTGTGAGGGTGGTTCGTCTGGAAAAAGTGGCCAGCGTGCACTGAATGCAGATTTCATCCTATGATATTCAAGCGTTGTAAGTGGTCCCCGTCCTACTGCCTCACCAAATTCCTCCCTAGTTACAAATTTCCTGTTCGGGAACATGTCTCGCATTCGAACTTCTTTGTTCAGGTCCCAGTGTCTTTGTATTGTTTTGTCTAGTGTTGGCGGTATAGCGGGGTATTTACACAGTAAGACATCCGGGGCATATGGGGTTTCTATTTTCAGTTTTTTTGTATAATATTGTCCATGCTCCCCACTGGGTCATAGGGACAGGAATCTTTGTATTGAGCGTAAAATATAATGGAACGGAGGTCTATGGGATGTGCAGCAAACTTCTCAAGCCATACATGGGGTGAGCGGTCTTCAAGGTCATACCAGTGGTTTGCAAATTGCGCTTGTGCCGCCAGATAGTATAATTCAAAATCTGGTGCCGCAAGTCCTCCTGTACAATAAGGTTCAGTAAGCTTGTCCCATTTCATTCTAGGGGTCTTCCCATCCCATACGAAAGACACGGCCATTGCTCTTATTATTTCAAAGAAGTTTCTACCTGGCCAGATTGGTATAGTCACAAACAAGTAAAGTAACTTGGGGAGAACCACCATTTTAAGGATAGCAACCCGGCCATTTAAGGATATAGGCAGCTTAGCCCATGTTTGGAACTTCACCTTGAGCACTTGTATTATTTGTTCATAATTCACTGTACAGTGTTTGTCTGTCACGGGATATCATTATACCTAAGTATCGGATGTGTCCGGTTGCCCATTTGAGGTTCTCCGTTGTCACCAGGCATATGGTGTGAGGTGTCAGCGGGAGTATTTCAGATTTTTAATTATTTTGTAACCCGAGTAGTCGGCAAATTTGTATGTCTTGCATTAGGGGTGCCAGATTGGTGTCAGGGTCCCGGAAATACAATAACGTATCGTCCGCGTATAGCGAGATCGACTGGGGTGGGCCTGACATTTATCGCCATGTTTTAGTCTAACCATCATAGCCATGGGTTCGATAGTTAATGCGAATAGTATTGGTGAGAATGGGTAGCCATGTCTGGTATCCCTGCCCAATGTGAATAGATCAGAAATCGTATTGTTTGTGAGAACTCTTGCCCCAGTTTTTGTGTACAATAATTTTACATATCTGATGAAATTGGGGCCTACTCCAAACCTACGGAGCGGTTCGAGGAGATTCACCCAGGACACCAAGTTGAATGCCTTCTCTACGTCCAGGGATATCTCCAGAGCCTGCGCTTCCGGATCTATCTGTGCCATTATCGCAAACAGCCTGCGTAAATTCAATGCGGTGGATCTTGTGGGGATGAATCCGTTCTGATCTGGATGGATCAGTCGGCATGTTCGGTAACAGCCTGTTAGCCAACACTTTGGCATCTAAGTTTGAGTGACAGTGGCCTATACAATGACATGTCCTGCGGAGGGCGACCGGGTTTGGCAATACTGTTATCGCTTCTCACATAGACTCAGGGAGCTCATTTAATTCCAGTGCTTCTTCCCATAACTTTAGCATAATTGGGACCAGTTCTTTTCTGAATTCTTTATATAATTCCAACCCTTCGGATCCTGGAGCTCTCCCCGAACTTGGTGCTTTAAAAGCTGCTGTGATTTCTTCCTCCGTATCAGGCTTTCAAGGGCCATTTTGGCTTCTAGCAGGAGGGTCGGGAACTCCAGGCCATCTAAGTATGTTTGTATTTCTGGTATCGTTTTCTTATCGTTATTTGCATATAGTTTCTGGTAGAATTTCAAGAACTCGCGATTTATGGCCCGACCCCCTTCTCCACGCCCCCCGTCAAAACCCCTCCCTCCCTGTCTTGGATGCTTGTGATTGGAGTGTTTTGGCAATCCGCTCTAATGATGTTGGCCAGGGCCCTTCCCGTCTTGTTCCCTTGCCCATATCTGCGAGTTCTGGTTGGGGCTGTTATGTATTGTACTTCCCTCGTGGCCAGCTTGTCAAATTCTTTTAGGAGTAGATTTATTTCTGCTAGTGTGTATGTATTTCGGGTTTCACTAGAAGAGTTTTCCAAATGTCAGAGTTGTGCCTCCGTCTCGGTAAGTTCATGCCTCACTGATCTCAACAGTCCCGTAGTCTTGGTGATCAGTGTCCCCCCCTCACCCAGGCCTTAGTCTACCAGAACGTTGAGTATCTGTCTACTGTCCCCACATTATTAAATAATTCTTACATTTTTATGTGTAGTGATTCTGTCACATTGGGATCTTTAAGTATATTTGCGGGCATTCTCCCTTTCTTTTGTGGTTTGGGATATTCCTAAATATTAGGTCCAGGGATACTGGGGAATGGTCCGACATTGTTCTGGGATGTATCTCGCAGTTTTCAAGTACACTCAGCATGTCCTCAGACAATAACCAATAATCGATCCGCGATTCCGAGTCGTGTACACAAGTAATGTGTATTCCCTCGTGCATGGGTGCAATGTCCTCCATGCATCTCTGTCAATTGCGGCATGATCTGTTCTAGTACAATGGATGCCTTGGATTGCGTCCGTCTGACTTTAGAGGATCTGTCTTATTCTAGGTCTAGAACCAGGTTGAAGTCCCCAGCCCATATTATGCTAGAGGTATCAAGCGTTGCCAGTAGTTACAGTATGTTGAGGTAAAAATCTGGGTCGTCTATGTTTGGACCATAAGTATTGACTAATACAATTGATCTTTCTGCCATCTCTCCCCAAACATTACATATCTACCCTGGGGGTCGATTTTATGTCCTTTGGTCTGGAATCCCAACGATAGATGTAGGAGTGTTATGGCTCCTGGGGCCTGAGTGGAATTTTGTGTGGTATCTCTGCTTGCCCCAAGAGGAAAGTATGTTTGCGTTGCTGGGACCCTGTGTATGTTTCTTGTAGCATAACTATATGGGGGGAGTTTCTGTTTATATATGTTCCAACTTTTCTGGGTTTTGAAGGATTGTTCAGGCCTCGGACATCCATAACAGGAGTTTAATTTTCATCCCGTTCCCCCTTACTAGTATTACCCGTCGTATATATTCATTGTGTTCTGGTGTAAGTACCGTTTAGTATGCATAGTGCAATCATCTGTTAGACCATTATCAAAACGGCATTTTACAACCTTTTAACAGTTCAACATGTAGTCCTCCCTCTCCCTGCCCCTCCCGCCCGCAACCCCCATCATCTGCCCCAACTTGATGATTGCGCCTTCCAAACTTTTGGAGATCTCCTGGGGTTGTCATGTTGTCGCTGTATGGCCACCAGTTCCAGGCTCACAGCCCGGCTTTCTTATTCACTTGCGGTGCTCCCCGCATATGTCTGTTTTTGTTCCGTTCCATCTTTGTGGAGCGTATTTGCGCCGTTTCATCAAATATTTGGGTCGTGTCAGTCCGCCACAGGGGGTGGTCTGCCGTTTTGATCTGGACCACAGCCTTCCAGGGGTAGAGGTATATGGGCTTCTATATAGGCCATGGCAGCTGCCGGAGTTTAAAAATGTGCTCTTCCCCCACGTGCTGAATTCGCATTTTAGCAGGAAATATCAATGCATATTGGACCTGTCGTGCTCTCAGCAACCTCTTCACTGGCTCGTAGGATCGTCGGTTGGCCTGGACTCCCGCTGCAAAGTCTGGGTATATGGGAATGTGGTTTTCTTCATAGTGCAGCGTGCCTTGTTCCCAAGCCTTCCTGAGTATCGTATCCCTGTATCCTGTAATTGAGGAGGCGTGCTATGATTGTGCAGGGTGGTGCCCCGGGTTTCGCAATTGGGGCAAGCGTGCAGTGCTCTCTCAACCAGGAAATGTTCGGAGAAAGTCTTGGGCCCAAAGAGGGTCCGCAGGAGGGATTCAACTTATTGTTCCATTGCTCCCTCGCCAAATTTTTTAGATACACCGACAATCCTAATGTTATTTCTCCTAGAGCGAGATTCAAGATCCTCACGTTTGGTTTGTATTTTAATGAAGTCATTTCTCAATTGTGTAATCTCGGTCATGGTTAGCAATAGTGTCCTTGTTGGCGCTAATTCGGCCTTCCGCTTCTGTAATTCTGGAGCTTTCTTTGTCTACCTTTTGCCTTTAATGATCCGATAGTTGATACAATATCATCTAGTTTCACATTTATCGCAAGGAATCCGATTTTGGACAATGGTGGTTAGTCTGTCAACTCTGTCTTCGCTATCCGCTTCATTCCGGGTGTTGGAAGTGGTCGGTGTGCCCGACCCAGAGTCTACTATTTGCCTGTTAGTAAATGAGTCCCTTGGACCTTTCTTCCTGGCCCCTGCCCCTTTTGACATCTTCTCGGGTATTCATGCTTTCCTTGTGTGCTCTTTTCCAGTTTCCGGATCAGGAATCTCCAGTGAGATTGGCGTATTTTTCCTCCAGTTGTGTTTATAGCATGTATTATCTTTTGCGGAGTTCCTGGTCTCCGGCTCGCAGGGCTAGTTCACTTCTCAAAGTTGTTTTGCGCAGATTCTCTGATTCGCTCATCTGCGATTTGGACGTTCTGTGTTGTAATCCCAACACAGTATTTTCTGTATTACAATTTGTTGCTATAAGGTGTTCGGGTTCTTTCTTCCCCCAGTCGTGACATTACTTTTGTTGTATTTCGGGTTTGCGTGTTCTGTTTAAAGAAGGTCATGTTCTCTTGGCAGTTATGGTGTGCGGCTGCCTCAATCCCAGCATTCATCAGACTTTAAATGTTCTTGCCTTGGTTTGGATATTTATTTGTGCTGTATTCGGATTAATCATGCCACGTGCACTCACTTTGGTTCCCCAAAGGTAGGGTGTTTATTTTTGAGGTTATTTTCCCCCTCGCCTTCTGTGCCTTGGCTCCGGGGGTTCAGGATCTGCGTCAGCCCTTGTTTTATGAGTGGGTTCTGTTCTCCCAAGTATTTTAAAACGTGTGCATTCTGCTTGTTTTTCGCCTGCTCGGATTTTCGAATTGTTACTTCAGACCATGGCACCAACACCTCCTCCCCTCCCAGCGCGCTGCTGATCCTCTCCAGGCCGTTGGTAGGCCGCCGTACCGCTCCACAGATATGTAACATCTTCCACCCCCTCCTGTGCGCAGTCTTTTGTTCCGGCGGCCTTGTAAGCCCGCTTTTGGGAGTGGTATCCGCTCCCACTGCTGCCAACTCGACAGGGGGGAGGGAGTGCAGAAGGGCCTTTGCTGTTTCCACCGCCCCACCGGGTCCCAATCAGAGGCGGGGCAGCTGTCTCAATGCTGTGTGCTAGCCCAGTGCCCTTACCTCGCTGCTGTCATGAACCATCGAACTCGCCCCTTCTGGGCCTCCTGGTCCCGAACAAGTCGGGCCTTACACTCCATAATACTACCAACATGGCGGCAAGCTCAGAACGCTGCTCGCCAGTCTTCACGTTCTACGCAGCGTCCTCTATAAAGAAGCCACACCCCCGCGGCCCTGTGCGTCTCAACGCTGCTACTAGCTGTGATCGGACGTGTGCTCCGAACCTTCTCTAGTGCTACTTGATATCCCCTGGATTCCCTTCTCCCGACTTCTTCCCTCATTCCTAACTTCCCGGAATCCCTGCGTCGCTTCCGCGTGCCCCCCAACTCCTTCTTGAATACTCCCGGAGTTTCCTGTGATCCTGCACATCGAAGCTGAACGTAATCTGGAAGCTGAGAACGGCCGAGCGGGCTTATTTAATTCCTGAACCATACGAAAGAAGACTCCACCTAAAGAGGACATCAGGCAACATAAGGTGAGAAGGGGGGAAACCTGTGACAGCTGCGGCCGCACTACGACTCCCGTTGCAGCCCTTTAGACTCTGAGAGCAGGCGTCGCCAGCACAGCTCAGGGCCTTTCTTTACTCACCAACGTGGCGGCCTAGGTCCGGGCAGATCGGGTGCCATATGACTCCGTATTGGGCGTTTTCGCTTCCTCTGCTCTTCTCTCGTCTGCTCCAAATCTCCTTATTCGCAGCAGGAGTGTTGCAATATCTGATACTGCTGAGTCAGTTGTCTCCTCGCTCATGGAGTGGTATCCAGGCTTCGGGGTTTCACTGTTCTGGGCTGCCAGATCTCTTTGGTCAGCCGGCAAGAGTGTCCGCGGCTATTTCCTGGTTTCTCGCGGTTCTGGGGATGCGGCTCGCGTCACCTTCCTCTACCGCCCGAAGTTAGTTTCGATGCATCTTCTTTCCGCTCCAGCCTTTTCATCCAGGATTTCTTCTGCCGGTAGTAAGGGTCGTTCGCTGCACTCTCCACTTGTGTGTTTTTTTTTTTTTTTTGGTTCGCAAGGTGCTCTGGATCAGGATATTTTTGGCTCGGATGTTAGACGGGACGAAGCTCTGGGTCTAGGCGGCCATTTTCATTGCGTGCAACAGCGCGCCCCAGGTATGATCCTACTTAATGGTGAAACATTCAACTGGTATCTGTCACGTCTGGATACATTCAACCACATAGATTCATGAAAAGAATGAAAAACCAGCACATTTCCTATTCTGAACTGTGAATTTAATTACAGATCAAAAAGTGGCTATGAAGGCCCAAGTGATTTGCCAACATGTGTTTTGACCGTCTTTTTCAAGGCAGGGCCTAATATTACATTTACATCTGTTTCTAGGTTGCACCTGGACCTCCAATGTAAGACTCTTCTACTTAAACGATCTGTAAACATATCACATGTTAGGTAACATGTCTCCTTTACATAGTAGGAACCTTGTGGTCTTAAAGCAAAACAAGGGGAGTATCTGGTTCTAGCAAACGATGTATGGTATCTGGGGTTCCATTGAATCAAATGTTCAAAAGGTCGAGCACTGCAGCGTACTATGCATTCCAAAAGTCATTTTTCACTAGCCGTGTAAGTTTAGTCCATATTGCATAGCCCTGTACGGTCATACCATTCAAGCGAAAAAATTCCAGCGCCTCAAACGTAAACACGGTCTTCCTTGTATTTGGCGTGACGAGAAGTAATGGGCTTAAATGCCTCTCACGCATTCCCAAATTCTAGTCATTCTATTAAAACCATTCATAAAATGTCTATTTTGTTGATGACACAAATGTACTAAACATTATATACTTCGGGTTGCAGCACAGTGTGGGAAAATCCGCTGTCACTCGGGAATGTGTCTCTAATAGCATCAACGACACAGGGGGGTATTACTCGTCGAAATAGGTGTCGAAGCCATCATATAAACGAACGATTGGCCACCAGCCTGTGAAGTGGGAGCAAAACGGCACTCCAGCTATTTAAAAGGGAGGGAAAGACATAAGTTAACATAAATGGATCCACACCAAGGTAAGCACTCGGGGCAAGCGAACAAGAGACTACAATGATAAAATCAGATAAAGGCTTAGGGCCAAAGTCAATGGTTCAAAAGTCTTTTGCTCAAGATAATACAGTTCAGGGTAGTTTGCGGTAAAGTTTGTGGCACGGTTTCCGGACGAGGTTGGTTGGTAGAAAAGTTAGTTCAAAGAGAAGAGAAGGACAAGCCCTTGGATTGGAGAAAGATTTCAAACACTTTCACCGCGGCTGAACGAAACGCACAACCGGATTTGCACAGTAACTTAAAACTGAGTGGGAGCTGTAGCTGAGGCAGACGTTCCTGGTAGTTCCTGCAGGCTCGCGGTTCCTGAAGCGACTGTCGGACTGATCGGAAGTAGGAAGACTGGAGGGTCCTGCACTACCCAGGGAAGAAACCAGCAGCAGAGCAAAGCAACAAATAAAAGGTGCGCTCCTTAAAACCCAAGCAGGGACAGACCTTCCTGGCTATCCGGTCCACTGTAGCTCTGTACATCGAATTTGACCACAGGAGGGGTCCTGGGTTGCAGTTTGGGTGAACTGGTTGGTCCCACCAGCTCAAGGGAAGAAGTTTCCTGGAGGATCTGCTGTCGTTGGATTCTGGAGATTCGGACCTGCAGCAAGGCTTCAACGGGCGGTTCAGTCGTCGTAGGGGTCCTCTTCTTCCAGTTCCTTGTTGGTTCTTTCATTCCAGTGGCGACTATGCTCTTACAGTCCCAGAGACCTGCTTTTTATGCAGTTTTCCCCCATTCATACAGCCTGGCTGTCAATCACATAGCAGGGAGGCGGGCCTGGCAAGGCTAGTCCCCTTAGCCAATCAGACAGGAGCGCGACTTCTTGGGTTACCAAGGGAACCCATGGCAAGGGTCCTAAAATCCCGCACATCCTGCCTACCCAGACTCTCAGGCGCCTAAAGGAGGGCTTCTGTGTGGAAGCCCGCGAAAAGGCGATGAACAAAGGGACCAAAGCCGGTTTGGCGCGCAGAGTAAAACACGTGAGACTTTAACAAAAAGAAATGGCGAATAAACCCAGCCAGAGCCAAAATAAAATGTACTTGGTCAAGCGGGTTTATGTTTGAGGCTAATATAATAGCCTAAAACATTACCACGTTTATGTAAGATAATCGCGGGTGAAAAGTTAGGGTAGATACCACTGCCACCAGCCAAGTCTTAATGTAAAGGGAGCGAAACAATGCCCCAAGAGGCACAGACAAAAAAGGATAAGAATTAACCCTTTACAATACTCCATGGAAGATGGGGTGTACTGGTTCTGTGGATTAAAGTGACTAAGGTAAAGTTAATGGCAACTTTACCCTTTTATGGGGGACTGTAGTCAGCCCCAGAAAATGGAGTCGATTGGAAGTCAAAAAGACAACCCTGTGTCACTGCACTGAAGGTGCTTTGTAACACTCATGAAAAATATGGTCCCCTGGAGTAGGCGAGGCTCCAGTGCCAAGATCACACAAATAATAGAAACGCACATAGCAAAACACATGTAGGAGTGGGGGGGGAAAAGGCTGACGCTCTTACCAGGTGTAAAAAATCCAGCAAAGCTGCTGAGGGACTCGGTAGGTAAGGGAAATCGACCATTTATAAGAATTCTCCCTACTTGTGCAAAAGCACCATCATAATCCTCAACACAGACCGTGTGAGGCAGGCTGCCCTGAAGTCACGCAGCTCGGTAACGCATTGCGGCCGTGTCTCGACTTCAGATATGTAGGCGAAGCATCCAGAGTTTTCTCGGCAGCAGCAGTTCTCCTCAGTTGGCATGACCTTGCACCGATTGCAGGTACACCAGGTGGAGACGTCATCCATGCGACTAGGCTCGGGCTCTTGATCTGGTGATTTGTCCTCCCAACTGTCGTCCGAAGCCCCATCATTTCTGCATCTTTCTCTTTCAAGTTATTCTGCCTCGGAATACTCCGGCTCGTACTGATGGGACTGTATCGTTGCCATTAGCAAGAAAATTAAAATAGATGGTAATGATAGTAGTAGTATCTGTTCGCACGGGCTACGAGCAACAAAGATAGCTGAGCAGAAACAAGCCACAGGATACCCAAAAAAGACAGTGAAATGATTGAAAAATCAACTCTTGTCTGAGAAGCGGTCTGTTTATACTGATTGAGGAAACAGGCGTCCTGCCATTTCCATGGAGACACGTCATTAGCTGGAGCGCAGAGATTGTAGACACAAGATGTGCATTGGCGTTGTGAAATGGGCGGTACAGTGAAATGGGCTGTACGTGTCTAGTGATGTCCGCTTTAGGGGCGGGGATATGATTTAGTGCCGCCAGGGCAGTTCACCTTAAGGCGATGAGGCAAAGGATAAGATTAGCACAAGATGGCCACGCCCTGCAGCCTGATTTCGGATGTGTAAAAGTGAGAAAAACTACGGTAAGGTGCATAGGAAATGTTTGTACGAACGATCAACGTATGCTTAAAAACACATGCCCGAACGCTCGGGACAATCATTTTTGAGTGCACTATTCCTTTAACTTCTTCACACGAAGAATTTTTTCTGTTAGTCAATCACAACAATAATTGTCTTGTCAGGATGGTTTGCCGCAACTGATCATTATAAAACGGCAGTTTTATACAGTTCTTTCTTCAGCAACATAAATTCTTTGTCTGCATCACTTTATACCGCTTCATCAACATCTACCTGGTTTACTCCCAAGCCATGACTACTTCTTCAAAGATTTGCCATTCGGGTATATTCCCCTGCCTGAACAGCAATTCACAAACAGCAAGCACTTCTGTGATTAGGACCAACTTATAACCGCTTCAGTTTTCATTGTTTTGCAGCATCAGACTTTTAGCAACTCGTCAGTGAAAACCAGATTCACATTGGTGCTCTTCCGTATTTCGCTGCAAATGATGCTCCGCTCCTTCTGAATAACCTTTTCCAGAAGGGCAGCCTTGTTCCCACTAATTTCCCCACTGCATAAATAACCAAATACTGACAAGGATAGGATCTTACTCTGCTTCTTCTTTGGCTTTGGCAATGTGGGTTTGTTTATACCAGCCTTTACGTCCTTCTCAAAATATGGGCAACAAGCGTCACGAGTGTTGGACATTTCATTAATCCCCTTCTGCATTTGGCAATATATGTTGTATTTGAATTGCTCTGGTCTTGTTTTTTCTGGCTTGGGCAATGTTTGTATGCATTAGCTTTTAATAATGTTGCCCCATTTGGGTGGCTGGGTTCTGAACAAACTTGCGCTTAAAGTTAGTCATTATTGCTTTCGCTGCTTTTTGTTAGTTTGGTATTCAAAATTACTTCTAGTATCACTTCCACTCATGTGAGTGTTTGCTACTTGGTAAATGCCTGCCTTGAGCACGCAAGCAAGCAGTCTGAGTGCTCTGGGGGTCACTATCAGCTGGTGAACTCGCCAGGTAGGACGTGCGCGTCAGATTCCCCTTGCTGGTATTCTGCTTCCGTGGCTCCTCGCGACCTGGCAAACAGCTACTCCTGGTCAGCCGTTGCCTTACTTTGCTCTGGAGACTCTCTGGTGCTTGCCAGCCACCGGAGACAGCCTCTTGGGAAGGGAAGCTTCTTTCGCTTTCCGCTGCGCAGCCCTAAGGTTTCTGGGGGCACAGACACCCTCTTAAAACCAGCTACTGTTTGGTCCCGGCGTCTTCTCCCTCCTCCAGTTCCTGCGTTGGCTGCATACACGGATCGCACTGCTCTTCTTACTCGCTCTGCGCCCAGGGTTCTGGTGGAGGATCCGGATATTCCACTTTGGGAAATCTCCCTGCCGATCTTTTGCTTTGTCAGAACGATAGTAACGGGGGGGCCTCTGACCCCAGCCGGTTGCTCCAAATCTGCTCCTACCATAATACCTGCACAGTGACTGAAGGGAACTTAATGGAGAATGACTCTGTCTTGGCCCTTCTTACCAAGAACAAAAATCCTCAAAGAAATCACGGTCCTGGAACTCTTCTCTTTAACGAGGCGGGTGTCTGGTCCCTCATTCCTCTGTCTAAAACCACTACAATTGGAAACCATACGATCATTAACATGAACACTTCTCTCAGACCTTTCGGAGAATGGTTTAGACAAATCAGGACTTATGAATTCAAGATCTCTGTCAAACCATTACAGGGTAACCTGGAGGATTCCCACCCAGCTTCTATGCTCCCATCACCATTGAACACTGATCCTCTCACTAAGGGCAGCATCAGTATTGTAACTGCGGGTGATGGGGCCTGTTTGCCGAAAAAATCATTGGGGGCCCCCCTGTAACTTGCGTGTGGGTGCGCAGCTAGACTTAAAGGCACTATATGATCAGCAGGAGCTGGTCTCGGTTGTCGTTCGAGCCAATGGTCACCTGCTGTCTGCCTTAACCGACGATGTCATTTGTGGAATCCTTTCTAAATGGCCCACAGTGGTCCCTGTTTGACTGTGTGAATACTCTCCTTGCTCAGAAAATGGGGGCGCAGGGCCTGCTGGCAGAGGCTAACCTGGTGCTGTCTCTGAAAGAGAAGTGGTTGGCTGCTGCTTGCAGCCATTAGCTGCCGCTGCATTCAGCTTCTTTGATCTTTGAGTATTAGCAGGGGATTATGATGGAGGCATCGGCTCACATTGATTCGGCTGTTATGCAAGCGGCCAAAGCCCTCCTACTTGAAGGGAGGGGGATGTGAGCTGCAGCAGCCCTGCTATGGAAGCTTCAACCATGGTTACTTAAGTGCCTTTTGCGATCTTTGGCGCTTGTGACTCAAGGTTAAAGAAGGCACCCAAGCATCCTAGAGCCCAACTGCCTGAGCCGACGATGGAGAGTTCAGTAAAGGCTGTTGCTACATAGAAAACAGGAAAGGTGACCACAATGTGTGTCGGGGGGTACAGACAACCTCTTGACACTCCTGCATCTCCCTTTTGAGCCCCATTGCCTGGGGGGTTCGGCAAACTATATCTCAGTACATCCTATGGCCTTGGGCACGTGTGCACCGCAACCCATCTCCCTGTGTGGAAGTCCTCCGCTTGTGCCTATGCCTCTGACTGATGCTAGGGAGGATGACCTCACCATCGAAGTCCTATTTACTGATAACTAGGGGGTGGAGATGAGGGAGCAGACACTTTAACCACTACTGAACTACCGTGGCGTCAGTCCCCCTCCTGTGACCCGCTGTGGACCCATCGTCTATGCAAGAAGTGACCTCCCTGTGCTCTGAATCCTCTGGCGCCGACCAGAGCCCTCTCGTAGTGTCTGAAGAAAGGTGTTGGAGCTTTCAGGAGCCCACTCGTGAGCCGACGGGTGATGAGGGGTCACCCCATTTTACAACCATAGAGGAGTGCTGTTCAAAACTCACAAATAAGGGCATAGTAGAGCATCTGCCACCCCCAAAATTGGTGTATTTGAATTTGCAATTACTTTTGTCTTGGAGTAGAAGTATTGCATTCAAATGATACTAAAAAGGTCGGCTGTCCTGAAGCTACTCACCAAGTGCCTATGCTATCTCACTTGAGTTCAGCAGACCTAAAGCTGGTGTCGTTTTGGAACAACTTAAGATTGGGCACGGTTATCTTCCACTTTGGCTCTCGTTTTGGTCCTGGACCTGGTTGTAGCAGCCTCAGCCCAATTGGAGTCATGCTGCTTTTCTATTGCAGCCTAATAGGGTAACCAGCAAACGTCTACCATCCCTATTTCTGTAGATTGCCGTGATACAAACTCTTCTGCTCAGGTTGCAAAGGTACCACAACCCCAGCCCATCTTAACAATAACATGCTCAAGGGACGGTTCTGCTGGCAGACATACTACTAGCCATTTAATGGGCAATGTGGGATGCCAGGACGGCACAGATTGGCATTGGGTTATGGCTTGCTTGAATGCGTGCACCCATTAGCAACCCGAACTGAGTAGTGCTGTTTTTCATATGCTTTTTCCTAAATAAATGTATTGCTTCTCATGGAACTTTAGGGGTTATGTCAAATTGCTGTTATCAATGTTCTCCCCCATCCTTGAAGCGGATTTGTTTTGTGTTCACAAGTGATGGCTCCTGGAGCCCCCAAGTGTGGATCGATATTACTGTTGAATCTGGCATACAAAGGGAGACTGGCTTCAGGACTTATTAACATGGGATGGAGCTGTATGTAGAAACGTTAATTGTACCCCACTGTGATGGCAGAAGATGGTTTCTTCGAGGCATTTGAAGACTTAATCTATGAGTAGCAAACTGCAAACAACTGTAATTCAATTTTGTGTGATGACGTTAACACATTGTGTTGGGAGCTGATGGGAGTACGTCTGGGTCCATATTATGATGGCAAGTAAACGTGGAAGTGCATGGATGGAGCTAATGAGTGCCTGGGATTTGAACATGGTGAATGGTATGGTTATGGGTGTCATTCCTCCAAATAAAATCTGGCATTGAGGTACTTCTAATAGCATCTTGGACTACTTCTTGGTTTCGGGCGAAATTTCACAGAATGTCTACTCCATGACCATTAGTAAAATGGACCTTAGTGACCACTATCCTTTACTTTTGGGGTTGAAGGTGGTGAAACGGGAAGAGCCCAGCCACTTCTACGATCAGGCCTTAGAGGTGAGTTCGGGTAAAAATAGGGTTTGGTGGAATAGGGTCACTATGGAGACGTCTTATGGTGCACTCCGCTGTCTTTTCCCCCTCACAAACTGGAGCGGGCAGGCACTGCTAACTACCCCTTATAAGGACATTTTGTACCAAATCTGTTATACCTCGCCCTAGTCAAGGAACCATGTCCATGGCCCCATAATTCAATTAAAAAGGATTTGAGGCATGCGTTGTGCCTCTGTCCACCATTGGAGGCTGGTCATAGCAAGACACTGAAGCTTAAATACAGATGATGGTTTCTATTTGATAAACATGATATTCTGAACGATGTTTCAGTGATGCTGCAGTTGGTTAGCTCCAAGGACACCTCCTTTAAGCGAACAATTAATATTCTTGTGTCCTGCTGTCTTGTTCCTTGGTTAATCCTAGCTGGGAGCAAGAGCGGATTGACCACTTCACTGAAGTGTACAAAGGAGATTTTGGGGAGAAAAATCCCCATTCGGAACCAACTTCAGGGTCATAGCGTTTTTTTTTTGTTTTCTTTCGGAGGAGCAGATAGCCTCCTTAATCACTCGAAGTAAGAATTCTCGTGCACCAGAGCCTTATTGTCTGTCAGACGCAGTCTTAAAACTTGACCCTCATTTGTGAGCATACATCTTGGGCATCATTCAGATTACATCACAAGCAAGTATGCCAAACATGGACACAATCCATCGTCCCCATCTTCAAAAAGGGTCCACGGTTGCTTCCATCCAACTATAGGCCCATAGCACTACTAGACATTCTTGCAAAGATGTATGCTACCATAGTGCTGAGGGAACTCTCTGAATGGGCATTTGGTGCGGGAAGACAACCCGCTGCAAACGGGTTTCAGGAAGGGGACAGCGTAGACAACCATAAAATGGGGGTGTCCTGCTCACGTTAGATTTTTTGTGGCCTTGCACTCCAATACATCTATTGGAGTGCGCCTTGATGTCCAGGGCAAACTGTCGTCCATTGCGACCATGTGTGGCCTCGAGCAAGGTTGTGTTCTGGCCCCATTACTCTGTAGTCGCTCTCACGGATTTTGCTGAGATAGTTTTTGCCCCCGTGAGTTTGGGTCTCCTTACTCTACGTGGACGATCTCGTCATGTTTGATTGCACTCCTGATAGGGCTATGGCACAAGCTGGACGCCCTGGCTGCATATGCAGAACTAAATCATCTAAGCCTCAACATAACAAAAGGGCAGATACTAAAATACAAAAACTTCTGCTGGAATGTCAGCAGTATGCCTCTGGCAAAAGTCTCAAACTTTTGCTATCTGGACAAAATGAAGTTCCGAAGTTATCAGCGTTCTAAAATGTTGATGCTTGCTACACAAGTTTGTGCCGTGAATCAGAAATGTGGTCATTTCTCTTTAAGCCTAGTGCTAAGATTTTATAAGATCAAGGAATATACTGATTGATGTTAGACCAGTTGGAACCTGTCCCGAATACTTGAAAAAGTCACCTGGTATATCTTGGCAATCTAGGGTGAGCAGGCTGTGGCTAAATTTGATCCAGAATGTTCAGAGAATCTTGACTCTGTTGATTCTGCTCCTTGCATGAAGAGGTGGAGACTTTGCGACACATAGTACTGCAGTGTAGACCATTGGAGGCTTGGAGCATGCTTTACTTTAGTTATCGCATTCGACATTATGTGCAGGTCCATACGGAAAGAGTGGCAGCTTATTATGAATTCTTATGGTCGTAATGACTGGATGGTTGCCGCAATTTACTTTAAAAAAAATCTCACCTTTCTATGTTTCTCTTCTGTCTTAAAATTAGTTTCAACCTGTATCTTGTATATTTTGTAATTTAAAAATGATCTTTGTATGCTTTGTTAAAGGTTACTTTGTTAACCAAATATTAAAAAAACATCTTCGGCAATTGTGGGACTTTTTTTCTGGCTTGATTTTTCTTTATTTTGTGAGTTCTGTTTATTGAAATATTTTTCTACATGAACAATAACCAGCATAATGACGAAGGTGGATACACTCCCCGACCTCTATGCATACCATCTCCTGGTGCCTACCCACTCCATTCCCCATCTGTTGTGCTATGTGCCGGAATTGCTCGGTGCATGGCCCGAGTTCCTTTAAGCCAACCCCTCAAACCCCAACCCATAACCTTTTAACCCAAGTTTATTTGATGCAGGGCTCAGAACAATCCTTCAGAGAAACACGCGTGGCATAGATGGTGGATGGGCGTGCTTTTATTGATGGTGGATGGGCGTGCTTTTATTCCAAGTGTAGGTTTGTGTGTTGGATGCAGATTGATATGTGTCGCATCATATGTCCAGGGCCTACTAGTTTTTGGTAACTGTCTGGGCGGTGTGTGCATTGGAGGAGTACACTATCTTGGCGGTATCTATCATCCCACCATGGGGGGTACGCTGTCTTGGGTGGGGGCAAACGGGTCCCAGAATTTGCGTGCTAGTTCTGCCGCCCTGGTTGGGTCCATTCTCTTCTGAGCGCTGCTCTCCAGGGAGCAGAGTTTGGAGAGGAAGGCGATTAGTTGTGGTTCAGTTGGAGGTGTAGCTACCTTCCAGTTTACTACGGACTGCAAACAAAATTGTACCCAGGGTTTTACATACTAGTGCGTCGGTGTGCCAGTCTTTAATTGGCCCCAACAGTAGCTCTTCTCGAGTCTGCCTGATGTCGGCATCTGGGAAGCGGGCGGTCACCAGTACCTGTACCGTTTCCCAATATTGTCACCAGGCAAGACCAGAGTGTTCTATAGTGACAGTCGCTCTGCATCCGTGCCGGCATTGGGGAGAGGGGGTCAATCCCATTTTATACATTTTGGATGGCTTGTAGTAAAGGCGCTGGATGATCTTGAACTGGATCTCCCTGTTTTTTTAGGTTCACCGACATGCCAGGAATATTTGCGAAGAATTGATATATGTCCCCCGTCTCTATCTGAGTGTCCAGGTAATGTGACGATGTTGCCGCTAAGGCAGAGTTTCTCCCCACATTATTAGGGATGGCCATGGAGTAGAAGGTAACGAAGCCGTGGGTGTGTATTTGCCTGATGTTAGAGTTCCACCTCGCAAGGGGCCCGGGAAATTTGTCTTGATCATTGGGGTGTGTCACACTGTGTCGCGA
This sequence comes from Ambystoma mexicanum, assembly GCF_040938575.1. NCBI lineage: Eukaryota > Metazoa > Chordata > Amphibia > Caudata > Ambystomatidae > Ambystoma > Ambystoma mexicanum. The sequence continues at coordinate 509,438,523 of NC_090927.1, read as the reverse complement.
TATCTCGGCGCAAACAGTGCCATATAGCAGCCAGTGTCCCATGTGTGTATCTAGTACCTCTGTGGCCTCAGGGAGGGTGCTTATTTTTGGTCTGTCGCACAGATCCAGTATCTTGACCCTGGCCCACTGGGTGTATTGTAGCGGATGCAGGGTAGGTGTGTGACTGAGTGAGAGGAGGCCCTTGATTGACATCCATGTAGGTGCCACTTTGATGTCGATACCTTGTTTGGCTCGGAGGTTATGCCACTGGCTGACCCACTACTGGGTGAGACTTTAGTAGCTGTGTTTAATTTTGCTGGAGGGGTGGCCAATATGTCTGTTGCGGACATGGGGGACATCTGCGGTAACTCCATTGCCCTCCAGCTGGAGCCGTCGTCCAGGTTTAGCCAGTGCTTACGTCAGCAGATTTGGGCCGCCATCTAGTAGCTCCTCCAGGACGGTAGTGCCAGGCCACCATCCTGCTTAGATGCGGTGAGGATCGGCGTGCTAATACGAGCCCTCTTGCCCCGCCAGATAAACTTTGAGATTGCTGCGTCTATAGTTTTCTACATCTGCGTACTGGGGGCGGGTGGTAGCATCATCGCCAAATATAAGTTTGGGCATGGAGTTAATTTTGACTGCGTTGATTCTAACTCTCATGGACCGGAGCAATGTGTCCTATTTAATGAGGTCTGCCCAAATTCGTTCAATAGTGTGTGCGGATAGTTAAGGTCATGGAGGTAGGTCGCCAGTGTGTGCGCTAATTATCACTCTAGGTATTTAATGTGGTCCGTTTGTAACCTAAAGTGCGCCACTCCCCCTGGATCCCAAGGGATGTCGGGCCGGAGCAGCAAAATCTCAGATCAAGCCCAATGAACTCGATACCCCACCATTGGGCCATATTGCTGTAGGAGGGTTCTCACTCTGGGAAGGGAGGTGTGCGTGACCCCTATGTATATTATGAGGTCATCGGCATAAAGTGAGACGTAGTGTTCTGTCCCACCCCTCCATAATCCCCGTCACTGTGGGGCTGTCCGCAGTATCTCTGCTAACGGTTTGATGGATAAGGCATAGAGGAGAGGTGAAAGCAGGCATACTGTGTGTACCCAAGTATAGGGAAAAGGTGGGATGATGTGAGACCATTGGTAGTTGCCATCGCTTCGGGGGTTGGAATATAGTAGGCGGATAATCCCAATCGGCGAGTGGGGGAAGGCCATAGTTCGCAAGAGCCATGAACATAAAGTCCCATTGGACCTTATCAAAGGCTTTTTCCGCGTCGATTGTAAGGATCTAATTGCCCTGTCACTGAGAGATCACGTGCAGGAGCCGGTGAACATTGTTCCCAGAATGTCGTTTACGTATGAATCTTGGTCCTCGTGGACCAGACATGGTAGTACTGCTTCTAGTTTCTGGGCCAGGCATTTCGCGAGGACCTTGGCATTCAAGTTGATCAGGGAGATGGGTCTATACGACCCACATTCGTCACCAGATATCCCTTTTTTGTGAAATACCACTATGTTCACGGCCATCATTGACCTCGGTAGGTGGGCGGTTTCGGCTTCCTCTGAGAATACTGCATGGAGTTTTGGGGCTAAATCGTCGACCATTATCTTCTACAGATTTATCGGTATCCCGTCCGGGCCTGTGGCTTTACCAGAGTTTAGGTAATGGATAGTCCGTCGGATGTCCGTTACCATCAGGGGAGTATCCAGCACGTTCTACTGGGCCTGGGTGATTTTGGGTAGTAGGACAGCCCTCTGGAATCCAGGGATGTCATTTAGGGGTCACCAGAGGTCGCAACTGCAACCTCTGTGGTCTCCCTTGCAACCTCTTTAAAAAAAAAAAAAAAAAAAAATTACTATATTTATTTTTTTACTTCTGGAGTGGCTGGCTATCTTGTTTGGGCCCCTTAAAAAAAATAAAAACAGGAGTGCCAAAAGTCTAACACTTTAAGCACTGACCCTAAATAAGAAAGAATAGGAATACAAAATGTCTTTCTGCAATTCTATACAGTAATTGTTAGACACATTAAAGGTTTATTTCAGGCACACTTCAGGGGGTGAGTCACTGATAGAATTAGTCTGTTCTTAAACGCCTCAACTCATCATTCTGAGGTCGACAAATGAGTACCAACACAGGTTGGATGATATTGGGTGTATATTTTTTTTTCTATATAAAGCGCTTATGTGCTATATAATAACACATCATTCTCATTTGGTCACGGACGTCTGCTTGCATTCAGAGTAATTTGGTAATATGGGCCTAAACACACTAATCTTAACCACACTGACCTTAACCATACATATGGCGATCCATTCTTGTATGAAATGTACATCACATTATAGTGATATCGTAACCATATCTTTCGTAGTGTACAATGCTATGTGATGCCACTTCCTGTTTTGTCAATGGGTGAAAGGTCGTGTTCCATCGCTTCCCGCGATATCACTTCAGGGTGGGGTCAAATGACAGCACTTTCTGTGATTGTCATCAGGGGTCAAGGGTCGTGTGATGTCACCTCCACTACCCCTGGCATTTTGGTGAAATGACATCTCTGCTGGAATTCCTGCATTGCTTGAGCGGTGAGTGCTTCTGGGCTGACGTATAGTTGTGCATAGAACTCTGCAAATCTGGAGTTAATGCCCTCCTCCCCAACAATCAGACTCCCCTCCCTGTCACATATGGAGGCTTATCGCCGTGGCAGCCTGTCTGTTTCAGGGCAAGCGCCATAAGGCGCAGGGGTCTCTCATTCTCCACGTGGAACTTCTGGGACCAACTGGAGAAGGATTTTTGGGCCCTAGTGGTTGTGATTTCTTGAATATCCACTCGTATTTTATGCATCTGGAAGAGGGTCTGTTGGTCCGGTGTTGATTTGTGTTGCTTTTCTAGGGCCAGTAGGGCGCGTGTTAGCTGGCTTTGTTGCATGCTCCACTGCTTGAGTTTGTGTGCCCATCTAGAGATTCTTTGGCCTCTCGTGTAGGTCTTGAATCCGTCCCAGCAGGAAAGAGTTGTGTAAGAGGGGGTGATGTTGGTGTCCCCCGCCCCTCTAAGATGGTATACAAAGTTGGTTATGCCAAGGCCCTTGGGATAAGCCGCCAGCTTGAAGGGGGTGTTTCTGTGACATGTCAGAGGGTCAGTCTGACTTTGACGTGTGCATGGTCCGAGATGGTAATAGGGAGTATAGTGCACTCAGTGCATCGCTGTGCGTGAGGCCAGCCAATAGTCCATCCTGGAGTAGCTTTGGTGGCTACAGGAATAGAAGGTGTTGTCTCTACGGGAACCGTGTTGGACTCTCCACACATCTACTAGGCCTAGTTCTGGGAGTTGCGGAGGTGGCAGTAGTTTTTAGATGACAGTCAAAGCATTTGGCGCGCTCTTAGCTTCAAGGCAGGCTAGGTCCCATTTATGATCGGTAGCATTGTATCTCTCAGGACTTGCTTCAGTTGGCGCAGCACCCTCGGGTCCACTTGTGTGAGGGTTGTTGTGGACTCCCTCCGTCCCCTTTCAGGTCCCCTGATGTCTCGGCCTGATTTTTTTTTTTTTTAATTTTTTTTTCTTTATTTATTTTTTTTGCCTTCTCCCCCTGTTCCGTGGCGAGCGGAATTCAGACGAGGCTGTCGGTTGTGATGCCTGTGCCCTCATCTCTGTTGCCCTTGGATAGTCTGTGGTGACTAGATTCTGGCGTTGCAGGAATTGCCAGGCATCCTTCGGGTCGTCTCTGGACGCACCAGACCGCTGGGAATTTTAGGTAGTGTCAACTCGTGACCCCTCAGCGCCTCAGACAGTGGGTTAAATGCTCTCCTCCAGCGGGGACCCCTCTGCTGACTTGAAAAGCCCGACAGGGACTCTGTCGATGTTCACCTGACCCACCACTCTGTAAGCCTTTAAGATCGCCATTTTATGTTGAAAGTTCAGGAGTCTAAGTGTTATTGACCTGGGTCGTACCCCTCCACCCCCCTGGCGGTTTTGGGATAGGAGCGCAGTGGATTCTTCCAGTTGTCAGCTCTCTAGGGTTCCCGATATGGAGGACTTCTTGCATGAAATTATACATGAAGGATTCTAGGTCCGGTCCGTCTGCATTTTTCGGAAGGCCGATCAGCCTAAGATTGTTCCGTCTGGACCTATTTTCTTGGTTCTCCATCTTTGCGCCGAGACGCAGGACCTCCTTGATGACTCCGTCAAGCTCAGTGGCCGTCTAGTCCTGGTGATCTTCGAGGTAGCTGATATGTTGTTCATTGTCGGTCATTCTTTCGGGCTGAATGGTGAGTCTCGCCTGCACATCCTGAAGGTCAGGCTTGATGTCTTGTACTTTGGTATTGGTCTCCTGAGTACGCTGACCAATGGTTTAATTTCGCTAGGATAGCTTGTAGTTGCACCGAGACATCCATGGTCGTCTTGCATCTGGTGGAACGTCTAGGGGTAGGTTCTGCAGCGTCTGTCGCCTGGGATGCTCGCCGGACTTTGTGCCGTCCCCTTAAGCATAGCCCACCATGCATGCTTGGCCTGCGTCTTGATGTGTGTGTCTTGCAGAGCTGCGGCTGTGTTGCTGTTAGGATGTGGTCTGGCCCCTGGATCTACATTTGTGTACCCTTACTGGGTAATGGGCCCTTTGGGACTGCTGAGACGTGGCTCAGGCTCCTGCTAGCCTGTGGCCCTGTAGTTGCTTGTAGGGAGGCGTTCTCACACTATTTGGTGCCCTACTGGATGGTATTCTTGAGGGCCGGCCTCCAGGCCTTGGCCGGCAAAATTCTATGCCACCCCCGCAGGCACCATTACTGTGGGCAGTAGGGCCGTCTACTTTAGAATGGCATCTCGACCCGGGAGCCCGAGGGCGAGGTGATATGGAGCCGAGCTCCCGAGTGCCGGGGAGGCAGCGGTGGGAGGTCTGGGCAGAGGGTCCCTTTCCTTTCCTTGCGTGTTTCCCACCAAGGAGGTCTCGGACACATGCTTCTGTGGGTATGCAGGGTGATGGCGTACCTGCGCCTGCTGCTTCTTCTGTGCCTTTATATTTTCTGTGCAGGGATCTCTGTGAGGATCTCTGAAGCAGCGTGTGCTCTTGTGGTCGCGCCGGTGGTGGGTGGCGGCGCGGGCGGGTGCAATCCCCAGGGCCGGGGTGTCGGAGGCGCTCGCGGGTGATGGTGAGGCCCCCCTCCATTGGTAGGCACTCCAGGGATGGGTTTCTCTGTGTTCCCCTTCCTGGTCATGCCAGGGCAGCCTCGCGGCTAGCAGCTTTGGTGTATTTTGTGGTTCGCGTGTGGTCCCCGTGGCAGGATGGAGTCAGTACTTTCGGGGGGAGGCTACCCATTGTCTGGAGTGTCAGATGCGTGGTGCGCCGCAGGATTGGGCCCAGGTGCTGGTGTGTGATGGGTTGGGTGTGCCCGACTGCCGTTCGGTCCACTGCATTGAATGATCCCTTCGGGTGCCAGGGTGTGTTGCGATGTCAGTTCTACAGATTTGACAGTTGGTAGTAAGAGTGTATGGTACCCCCTGATGTCCCAGAGGCTGCGTCGGTGTGGTGAGCCTGTCTGTCCCGTAGGTGGAGAGGCTGCAGAAACCCTGGCACTACTGCATTAGACACCCCTCACATATGTAGGCAGCAGAGCGGCGGTGTGGCCCACAGATCTCCACCGAGTCTGGCGTTGGGTGGGGTGTACCAATTCAGCGCTCTGACCGCATCTGAGGCTGGCCCACCCCTGGTGCGTGGTGTGCAGCTAGCGTAGGCGGGGCAGGGCTCCCCGATGCAGGCTTGGGTCTGCCTGCGGTCTTCCACCGTTCCGCTGCCGTCCCGCAGTGCCCCTCCTTGCCTTCTTTACAAGCTGCTCTGCGTAACCACCGCCGTCATAGGTCTGAGGTGGAGTCGCTGCGGCCCCTCCACTGATGTAGATACGGCCCTTCGAGCCAGCAGGGTCCGTACGGTTGTGGCGACAATATTCGGCAGGGGTGTCTCTCCAACTCTGCTCCCCCCTGCATCAGGTGCACCGCTTGGTTGACGGTTCGGGGGCAGTGCCACTAGTCCCCGCACGGGTCCTGATATTGTGTTGAGGGGACCCCCAGCCCGTCGCCTACAGCTGGCCCGTAAGCGGAAACGTTCCTGCGTCGCCCTCAATGCTTGGGCCGCAGTTGCAGTAGGCCCCAGTTGGCAGCGTGGCTGAACTGCATCTTCCCGATTTTTGCAAGCGGCTGGGATTTTCATGAGCCGCGCCGTTCTGGTTCTGCTTCGCGTGGCGGCATTTTTCGCTGTACTCCGGGGGATGTAGATGGGTATTTACATGATGTGTCGGCAGACCGGCGGCCATCTTGCTCGGGTTCTCGAGCGCCCCGCCCACCAGACCGGCTTGATTTTCATTAAACTCATTTCGGTTCCCCCTAATTATCTTTACAGAAATATAAAGAGGAATACATTTCTTTGGAGTTTTAACTCATTATTCAGATTTCCTTCACTGTACCTTTTGGGAGTTGTAAGTTCGCAGGTTTTGGAAGGGTTTTTCTCCAGCATGGGGTCTAGCATGGATTCACATGCTCATGAATATTCCCCGTCGTCAGGCTGGGAATCCTCGGTAAAGAAAAAAATCAGTATCAGTTTCGTTTCTGATCTGTCTTGCTTAGTAGTAACCAATCACTGGTCTCTGGGTCATACTGCCCCAGCCAATGACTGCCCTCTCCATAAGCCCCACCCTGGCAGCCATCCTCAGATTTTTACCGCACGTTCAAGTTGTTGGGAGTCCTCGTGCTATAGCTCTCGAGCTTTTACTGCGTTTTGCGCTTTTTCAAAGAGTTCTCATTTTTCGGTTAAATCGAGCCTCGAGCTCCACCGTTTCTACTTCCGATCAACGGGGACCCGTTTCAGAATTTTCTACGCCCCCTCAAGGGTGAAGTTTTCATCAAGCAACGCTTCTTGGAGGATTCCAGAAGTTTGAGGCCTACCTCGTGGACATGGGCCAGGAGAAAGGAAGCTCGACGCCCGGCAAGCTGTTCATGAACTGCCCTGGATGCAAGCTACAGAACCTGTTCAAGGAGGACGAGCACCCGAGGTGCCTCTACTTCCTTCACGAAGACCAAACGCACGTGGAGAAGGACTGTACGTTTTGCATGAACATGTCGGAACGGGCCATGAGGGTTCGTCGGACCAGTCTCGCCAACTGGCTGGAAGGCAAGAGCCCAGCAGGTGAAGAGAAGTCAGAGCGGTCTTCTAAGGCCTGTGAGGGCGCCACAGCGACAGGGGCCCAACAGAAGGCAAAGCGCCGCAAGTCCGCGGGCACCAGGAGCGCCCAACGGTCGGGCTTCTCGGCTGCCAGGCAGGGCGCACCTTCGCAGACGCCATCAACCACGAGCCAACGCTCTGGCTCGGGGAAGAGAAAATCATAGAACCCGGCCAAGCTTCTGGAGAGGCCCCAGTCGATCACAGAGGAACCTGCCGAGGGGGAGCGAGGCAGTGACCCTCCCCATAAGGTGACAGCCTCAAGCGTTCCCAAGGTGGTGAAGGCCTTGATTCACCCGGCCAAGGCCTCTATTGAGGGAGTCGCTGCGGCCCTGGTGAAACCTACGGAGGGTCGCCCAGTGGTGGCGACCTCGGGGCCCAGTGATTCCCTGCCTCCCCGGAGGGAATCCTCTTCTTCTTTTTTTAAACTTTGTTTATTTTAAATCAAGGCAGGATGGCAGATATACATATCACGACATATTACAAGCAATGCTTTTTCGGGTTTTTTGATTCCCCAGTCCTCATTCCCCCCACCTGGCTTCCTCCCTCCCACCTCCCTCCAGCCTCTCCACCCCTCAGGTTTGGAGGCGGAATTTTCCCTCCTGGGTTATCCAGTTCGCCCCTTAGCGTCTGTGTCTTCCTCAGGGTTCTCTTGGTGTTTCAGGATCCATCGGGCCCTGGTCGGTTTATAGGTCTGGGCGGGGAAGCGCTGGTCGTATTCCAGCACTGGGCTCCAAACATTCTGGAAGCGATGGAGCGTTCCCGCCTGTGCTGCCGTCACCTTCTCTGCAATCAGGATGTCCCAGAGGTTAGACCACCATTGGGCTATGTGAGGGCCTTCTGGGGATTTCCAGGCCCTGGCCAACACATTTTTCCCCGCCAGAAGGCAGTGTGTCAATAGCTTAGACCTGGTCCCGGAGCGCGGGTAGATGGCGGGAATCGGAGCTCCCAGCAAAACTGGTTCAGGTTCCAGAGGAATCGCCGTTCCCGTAATTTGTGTGATGGGTCTCCAGGCATGTCCTCCAGAACTGTCGTATCTTTGGGCAAGCCCACCACATATGGAAGAAGGAGCCTGGGTGGCGACATCCTCTACAGCAGGCATGATCCACTTGTGGGTTCATGTGAAGTCGAAGGGGCGGGTAATACCACCGGAGGAGCACCTTGTACGCACATTCCCTATTGGTAACGCAGGTGGAGGAGGTATGTGTTCTCGTCCATATGTCCACCCAGGTTTGGTCCTCGACCGGATGACCTAAGTCTGCCTCCCATTGAGCCATACAGCGGGTCTTTGTGGACAGGAAGTCCCTTAAGCGCCTATATAGGGTGGATACCCTGCCCCGGGTTGGAAGGTCCCCCACTGTCAGTTCCAGGGCGGTGGGCGGGCGTGTTGCTGCCTGTAGAGTTTGGGGGTGCGAGCACCAGTGGCGTAGCTGGATATAAGTGAATCTGTCCCTTTCCTGGAGTTGGAACTTCTCCTTACATTGGGTGAAGGTGAGGGGTGTCCCTGCCATATATAGCTGGTCTATGGTCTCCAGCCCGCCCTTTATCCAGTTCCGGAAATTGCGGGGGTCTGCTCCGGGTGAGAAGGATGGGTTATGGAAGACCGGGGAGCGTGGGCTCAGTCCTCTTGGCACTCCCTTTTGCTTTAGTGCCCAGTCCCAGGAGTTAAGGGTGTGTTTAGTTGATAGGTCTCCTCAGTGTGTTCTGAGGGGGGGCGGGATGTGTGGCAGAAATCGCAAGGGTAGAGGTACTTGTGATTGTTCCAGCTCTACCCACCTGGGGCGGTTTGTTATAGTTTGCCATGCCTGAATCTGTGCTAGTTGTGCTGCCACACTATAGGCCCGCAAGTCCGGAACCACCAGACCTCCTAGCTTGGAGCCCCCCAGCATAGTTCTGAGAGGGATTCTCGCTCTTACCTTTCCAGATGAATTTCAGCATTTTCCTTTGGATGTCCGAGGTTTGGTGTGGGAATCGCTACTGGGAGGGAGGCGCAGGCGTATAGGAACCTCGGCAGTAGGTTCATCTTGCATGCTGTGATGCGCCCCAGCAGTGAGATCTCTTGGGTCTCCCCATCGTTTCAAGTCGCCTTCCAGTTCTTTCAGTAGCCGGGGGAAGTTGGCTTTGTATGTGTCTCTTGGGTTAGCCGGGATGTGGACCCCTAGGTAGGGGATGGCCTTCTTCACCCATGTCATCGGGCACATCGCAGTCAGTGGCTCCCGTTCTGCTGGAGTGAGCCCGATGCCCATGGCCGAGGATTTGTCAAAATTTATAGTGAAGCCTGAGACCTCACCATAGGTGGTAAGTTCTCGTATCGCCTGTTTCAATGATTGGGCTTCTGAGATCGTGAGTAGGACATCGTCCGCGCATAGGGCGATTTTTGTGTTGCGTGGGGCCGTTCTGCAGCCCTTTAATTTGGTCGTCTCCCCTAATCCTTTGGGCCAAAGGCTCCATGGTGAGTGCGAAGAGTAAGGGCGACAGCGGGCAGCCCTGCCGGGTTCCGCATGACAGGGGGATCGGAGCTGAGCTGTGTCCATTAATTCTTAGACTCGTACTTGGGCTTTTATATTTGGCTAGAACCATTGTCTGAAAAGTTGACCCGAAGCCGAAGGCCTCTAGGGTGAGTTTCATAAAGGGCCAATCTACTCGATCAAATGCCTTGGCTGCGTCCAGAGCCACTAAGACCAGTTTTTGGGAGTTCCGGGAGGCAAGGTCCACCAGGTTCAAGGTTCTCCGTATGTTGTCTCCCGCTGACCGGTGAAGGATGAAGCCTGCTTGGTCGGGGTGAATGATCTTCGGGAGGACGCGGTTCAGGCGGTTTGCCAGGATTTTTGAGTATATATTTGTATCAATGTTTAAGAGTGCAATCGGTCTGTAGGAGGTTAGACTCCTTGGGTCCTTTCCTGGTTTGGGCAGGAGGATGGTGGTTGATTCCTGCATTGATGGGGTGACAGAGCCTGTGTCTCTGAAGGAGTTGAACAGGGTCACCAGATGGGGGGGGGGGGGGGGGGGGGGGAGTTGTGGCCTGAATAGTTTATAGAACCTGGTCGAAAAGCCGTCCGGACCTGGGGCTCGTGTTTTAAGCGACTTGATGGCCTCCTCGACCTCCTCCCCCGTAATGGGCTCCTCCAATTCGTCTCTCGTTGTGTTGGCGAGACGGGGTACCGCTGCCCTCTGCAGATATTCCACCTGTTGCAGTAGGTTCCGAGGGGTTGCCGTCATGATTTGGGTCAGGTAGTCATTCGCGAGCTGTCGTTTTTCAGGCTCCGAGTACCGGGTGACCCCCCTGAGGATCACGCAGACCTGCGATCGTGTTGACGCGTCTACGTTTGGCTAGTTTGGCCACCAGGAACCTGTTCGCCTTGTTGCCCTTTGCGTAATATGATTGATTGGCTTTTGCCATCAGTAGGGCGGTTTGTTCCGCGTAGTGGGCTTCAAGATTTTTTCTCGCTGTTCGCATGATCCGTTGCGTTTTAGGGGACCAGCCTTTTTCCTTGTGGGTTGCCTCAGCCTCTTAGCTCGTCCTCTAGAGCTATTCGGGTCTGGCGTCTGTTCCGGTGGTAGGCTGCTCCTTGAGCAATTAGGGAGCCCCTGATTACTGCCTTCATGGCGTCCCAGGTATTCGCTAGTGAAGTGTCCGAGGCTGGGTTTTCGTCAAAGAAGTTTTTTATTCCCGTTGCGATCTTGTCTCTCGTAGCCATGTCATTGAGAATCGGGTGATATAGGGACCATTTGCGTGGGTAATTGAGGTTGGGGTCCTGAACCCGGAGTTCCAGGAACACTGGAGCGTGGTCGGACATGGCTCTCATGCTGATGGAGACCTCTTTGACTGAGGGGAAGGTGTGCGGGGAGATCAGGAACAGGTCGATCGTTGAGAAGGTGCGGTGTACGAACGAGTAGAAGGAGTAGTCTCTTTCGTCGGGGTGAAACACCCGCCATGAGTCGATTATCTCCAGAGACCTGAACAGCCGGAGGAGGCTAAGTGCTTGGGCGAAATCGCTTGGAGTCGGGGTGGGGGGGGTGTTGGTTGTGACCGGTCTTTAGTGGGGTCGGGAACCCCATTGAAGTCCCCTCCGACAATTGTTTGACCCTCCACAAAACTAGCGAGAGTTGTGCCCAAGCAGTCGTAGAAGTGTGATTGTCCAGTGTTAGGGGCATATACCGAGATGAGGGTGTATAGGTCTCCCAACAGGAGGCATTTGAGTGCTGTGTATCGGCCTTCCGGGCATGTTTTTGTTTCCAGGATTTGCGGGTTCAAGTCTTTTCTAAAGAGGATTGCCGTGCCTCCCTTTTTGCTTGGGCCGGAGGCAAAAAATTTAAGCGGGAATAATCGAGAGCGAAGCCGGATCACGTCCGCCGGCAGCAAGTGGGTCTCTTGGAGCATAGCTATCACTGCGTCTTCGTCCTGGAGCTTTAATAAGATTGCCTTTCGTTTGTTAGGGGAATTCAGTCCGTTAACATTTAGGGAGAGGATTCGCATAACTTGGTGGTCTAGTGGTGTCCCATTCTCTATCTCTTGGGTTGGGGGGGGCGTTTGAGTCGGTGGTTCAGCTGCCATGTTTGTCGTGAGATCTTGTGGTACCATCCTGCACTTGAGGTTTTAACGCGGAACCCCAACGGGGGGGCCGCAACTTTAACTGGTGGGTAGACCAACATTGTAAGTACGGGCGTACCCTTGGCCAACGGGGCCGGTTGTCCCATCGCGTATCAAGTACTGTGGGTTTCCAAGGAACGAAAGTTGGAAAGTGTCCTTGGAGTGGGTATGGTCCGCCGTCGCCGCCCTCAAGGCTCATGAGACTAAGCGTTATGTGGCGGATCCGAGTTCAGATTGGGTCAGAGGAGACCAGGGAAAGATGCTGTTGAAACCTGGGGGCGCCATTGTTCATCTCTTTCTGTTGATCCGCTGGGTTGATGACCATGCCGTACGTTTAGGTTTTGGGGAGGAAAGCGGCCCAGAGTCCTCAGCTCCATCCGGGTTTGGTGTAGAGTTCCTGGGGCGAGGTTGGATGCATGATCCTCTCCGCATCCTCTAAGTGACTGATCCGGCGTAGGGTGCCTTTATATGTGAATTGTAGAGCCGCTGGAAACTGCCATCTATAGCGGACTTGCTGCTCCTGGAGGAACAGTGCCAGGGGTCGGAGCGCTCTTTTCTGAAGGGTGAGTGGTGAGAGGTCCTGGTAAATTTGAAGTGGCGTGCTCTGAAAAGTAATTTCCTCCCCTTGGCGGCTAATCGCCGAAATCGCTTCCTTGGTTGTAAAGAAGTGGACCCTCGTAATGACATCTGGGGGGGGGGGGGGGTCAGAGACTGCCCCTCGACGCGGGCGGAGTCTGTGGGTGCGGTCTAGCAAGAGCTGAGATTTATCCAGGTCCGGGAGGAGGGCCTCGAAGAAGCGTCCCACGTAGTCCGCTAGCTTGTTGTCGGGGACGGAGGTTGGGACCCCCCGAATGCGAAGATTGTTGCGGCGCGCCCTATTTTCAAGGTCCTCATGTTTAAACTCCAGGATCTCGCATTTCTGATGCAGGGAGTCAATGGCTCTTTGCATTTCCCCTAGAGTGGTAGTGTGGTCCCGAGAGTGGTCTTCGATTTCTCCGAGCCTCTGTTCGACCTCCGTAACCCTTTGGTCTGTCTGTTCGATTTTGGTGGCGAGTCTGACAGGCATGAGCGAAACTCCGACTTGATGTCCGCCATGAAGGCTATCAGGTCCCCTTTGGTAGCGAGGGCTCCCCCGTCCTCCTGTTTTTGTGGGGTGAGTTTGGGGGGCTCTTGCTTCTTTTATCTATTGCAGTGAGCATGGTGGAGATATCTGCGCCCTTGCCAACCTTCGTTTGCCTGGACATGATGATCGTGTTTGGCGGACTTGGCTGGAAGAGTTGCGGTGGGACGAAAGCTGTGGGAGACGGCACTCGGCCCCCTCTAGGTCCGCAGAATTTAGTGCGTTGTAGGGGTGGGAGGTTGAGTGTTTTCAGTGCCAGCTGCCCAGGAGAGTTCAAGCATGGGAGTGCGAGTGAGAAGTCGGTGGAGTAGACGTGATTCTGCAGTAGTCTGGGTCGCTAGCTGGATGAGTGGGCTGGGGCGCCCCAGGAAGTACTAGTGCATGGTGCGTGGAGGGAGGGGGAGGTGTGTCGCTGCGGTATGGCCCGCGAGGTCGAGGCTTCTCTGGGTGGCTCTCGGGGCTTAGCTCGTGGCCTCCGTATTTCCCCCGTCGACCTGGTCGTATGCAGCCCCCGATGAAGTTCTCACATATTCTCCGGGCAACCCCGATACGATCCGGCTGGATCCTTGTTGGCGGGTCCGTCTGCTACTCTTCTTCGGTCCCCCTGAACCCCGTCACCATCAGGTTCGTAGTATGTTGTTGAGTTCTGGTGCGGCCGCCATCTTGGTTTCTTCGAATGGTGACAGGGGAGCGATTCGGTCGCTCGTTCTAGGAGAACGCTCCAGCGTTCGGAGGTCATTGTAGGCCAGGTTGTGCCTCATCGGTTCCAATCGCTGTAGATGGCATTGGCGACTCGGATACTCGATCAGAACCGCTTGAATTTGACGGCGGCGGCGGACATCCCACTGGCGGCCTCAAGGGAGCGACCACATCGATGGCGCTCCAAGCCACGCCCCCCGAGGAATCCTCTTTTAAGCCCATTGAGAAGACTCCCGTGAAGACCCCGGTGGAAAAAGAGGGGGGGGCAGTGGCCATTACGGACACAGCCAGCCTCCGAGGAGGAGCTGGTAGAAGTCGAAGAGGGACTTGCCAAGTATTTGGAACAGGCCCATTCCCACGTGAGGGATCCCGACAAGGCGGACGACGAGCGAGGGTGGCGACGGCGAGCAACCGTCGCGGCCCGAGCCACAGGACAACTCGGCGGCCATCTTGGCCTTATGCATGGAGATAAGGACCAGATTGCCTCTCCCCCGACGGATGACCCGACAGTCCCCCAGCAGCTTTGCTGGATTTTTGGGGTTTATTTTTTTCGCTTGCTAAGAGTGAGACTCTTTTTCTCCCACTCTTAGGCATGATTTGAGTATGTCCTTTGACTGTAAATGTGTTTTATGGGCTATGGGGGGGTCTTTTACTCCATAGGGCTTCATGTAACGCTCACCTGATTCCCGTAGAGGCGCCGGTCTTGACTGGGCGTATACCGTATCTTCAAAGGTGATGTGTAACACACGGCTGGCTCTTTGGGCTGGACCTCTGTGCACTGTATGTCTGACTCGAAGGGTAAGATGTCTGCAGATAGAAAATGTGGGATTAATGAACTGGGTTATTGAATGTCTCTCTCCTTCCCTTTCTCTTCTCCTGTAGAACCCCAAAGGTTAACGCTCTCACCTTAGGTAAGTGAACGCCGTGCTCTGCATCTGCCTCGGGGCAGGGTGCTGTAACCAGTTTCTTCACTGGATAAGGGGAGCAGGCCTCTTGACTTCAGAGGACTGCTGTCCGTCGTTTACTGCACGAACGGTAAGTTTTGAGTAATTCTATTGTCTTTAAAGTCTTTAGTAATGATGTCTCTTGTTTTGCAGGGTTCTGGCGATGGCGGATGACGGGCTGAAGTGAGTTGAAGATGGAGCCCGTGTGATGAATAGAAGCGCCTGGAAGCACGTAAGTAAGCGCTTGTTGCCTGCTTCACGATGCGCTCTGTCTTTTTATTTTGCAGGTACAAGTTCGGAGCGGCTGCAGGGTGCCGGAATACCCACGGGGTTAGATGTGGAAAGGAGTAATGGCACGTGAGTATTAAAGTTCCCCAATGTCTTTAAACGCACCTTGTTTTGTATTTCAGATGCGGGATGCAGCGCCGAAGGCCTCCGGAGCGCATGAAGAGTAGGTAAGCCTTTGTCCTTCAGATGCCGGAATGCAGCGCGAGGCGTTGGTGACAGCCGCTGGACCAGGTAAGTGAAGCGCTGTCACTGAAGACCGTAATGCTAACCTCTTCTTTCTTGTCTTTATAGGTGTTGCTGAAGACTGGATTCAGGATGGTAAGCCTTTTTCCTTAGGCCCAGGATCAGATGCAGAAGACACGATGAGCGTTCTGCTGCAGAGGATGCAGAATAACGCAAAGCAAGATTCATCCATCGGGTGTGGTTTAAATAGCCTCCTGTAGTGCTGAGGTGTCTCCTTCCACAGCCACGCCTAGGTAAGAAAAGAGTTCCTGCTTTCCAGAAGAGTTCCAGTGTTCTGAACCTAGGGAGTGGCTCCTGCCCCACCCAACAGGAAAAGTAGTTCCAAACAGAAGAGGATCAGAGGCTCAACTGGCAGGCAAGTAAGCAGCATGGTCTGCTGCAGGCAAGTGCACCCAAGCATTATGAGCCCGGCGCTTCCAGCGCTGGGACTGGGCATATTTATGAGCCTGGTGCCACTGGCGCCAGGACTGGGTCCAAAAGGTCCCAATTGGGACTGGTTGGCACTCGGAACCTGGGTTATGGATCTGCTTCCAAGGGAGTTGGGAAAACCCTGACCTTTTGGAAGCAGAGATCATGACACTTCATGTGTTTTTGGTATGTTACACTGCACCCTCAGTACAGTAACACAGGGGTGTCAGTCACCCCCAAACATAGACTCCATACCCTGGGACTGACTACGGTCTCCCAGGGCATGTAAAGTCACCATTGGCTTTACTAGTCTCAAATTGTGAACAGAACCAGTACAAACCATCATATTGTGGAAGTACTGGTAGGGGTAATTCGATTGCCCCTGGGTCTGTTTTCCAAGGGGGCACTGTCCAGTCCCCCTCGCCCCCCCCCCCCCAAACCCCTTGTCGAGTTTCTGGCTGGTGGCAGTGGATGCCACGCAAAATATTCCACCGGAATATTTCCTATGGGATTTTTCCCATTCATTTTAAACGCACCACTTTTTTGGTGCAATGTTAAAGATACCACTGGGTCTTTTTGCCAGGACTCTGTTTTAAAATGGCGTTTGTGTTCGCCTCTGAAACTCTAACCCAAGTCGAGCCCTTTGTTCCACTTTTTAGCAGGCTTCTCCACAGAAGCCCTCCAAATGGTACCACTCTGTCTGGGGTCAGCAGGATGTGTGGGAGATTGGGCACCCTGGACTGAGTTGCCTTGGCAACTCAAGTCGCACTCTTGTGTGATTGGCCCAGTGGTGAGCCGCCCGGCTCACCACTTAGCATGTTTGAGTGACAGCTAGGCTGATGAATGGGGGTTTTGCTGCATAAAAGCAGGGCTTTGGGGACTGGAACTTCAGAAGTCGCCACAGAACCTAAAGAATCCGAAGAGGGGAGAAGCTGAGCCATCTACAATGACGACACCACCGATGGAGCCCTGCTGTACGAACTTCCCACTTCCCCGACGACAGAGGAGATCTTCTTCCAGGAGAGTCTTCTTCCCTTTGAGCTGGTGGGAACAACCAGTTCGCCTTTTTCGCCTTCCTGGATTCGTGGTCGAATCGCCCGTGCCAAGCATCCCAGCGGCCGGATAGCCACGCTTCACCACTACCGCGAATAAAAGGGTCGTACCTTTTAATCGGGAACTCCGCGGCTGGTTTCTTCCCTGGCAGTGCAACGACCTCCAGCTTTCTTCCCCGTCGAGATCATCTCTTCCTCTGGTTGAAGCCACGACTTGCAACCCCTGCCAGGAACAACTGCCACCGCTGGAGCTTTCTCACCATTTCAGTTACTGGTCTCCCTTGCAACAGATTGTCCAAGGTGTCCTGTAAATCCTTGACTTTCTAACTGGGTTGACCTCAACTTGCTCACTTTGCCTTTCTGAACTGATCCAGCCTCTTTTTGACTTTTCTGCAAAGACTTTGAGTGCATTTCCACTGTGTGATCTTGGGCACATTCCGCCTTGCTCTCCAAGAGTGGGCCTGGCTTATGAACTTTTTGCTCTACAGTAGACCCTGCCTTTCTTGACTTGCTGTGGTTTCAAGTGTTGGTACTGTTATTTTCCTACTCTGCCTTTTCTCTCCCCCTTTTTTTAAAATTATTTTTTATTTTATTTGACAATACACATAATCAACAATTCCCCTCCCTCCCCCACCCTTGACACACCTTCCAATGCTGTCCACTCCTAAGGCTACAAGTGCAGATCATCCAGACAATTGTTATCACTGCCACCATAGATCAGTCCGCTTAGGCCTCCAGATGTAGTCCCATTATAGCCAGCTCCATACCCCACCCTGCACGTAATGTCCAAAGGGCCGTCTAGACCCTCCCTTCATCGTCCCGTACCAATGTCCCACCATCACTAGATGAGGACCTCTGGAGCAAATAATTTGTATATGCATCCCACATGCCGGTATCGCACCTGCGCTGCCCATTCAGTGAGCCCCACCCACATTCCATGTCATTACAATGCAAAATGTCGTTTTCCCAATGTGAGACCTTTGGAGCATGTCCGGCCCCCCACAGCATAGCTACCCTTCGCTTAGCCAGGATTAAAAGCAACGTCACCAACCTCCTCACACCGCTTGGGATCTCTTTAGTGTAGCCTAACAGGCCCATCACAGGATCAGGGTCCATCGTTTGGCCTTTTATCTCCCTTTTTAACCGAATTATTGGAGTGCCATCTACGGTTACGCGCTCACCTCTTTTTTGCTAAATAAGTGGTGTCTTAACCTCGACTTGTCGAATAATTAACTAGGGAGGTGTATATACCTATAGTGACTGTTTGAACTTGCTTGATATATTAGTGCCAGTGTATTTTCATAAGTGTGTTTTAAATAAATATATACTTTTATACCAAAGCTCTGGTCAGTGTTTGCTTGTACTACTGTACTTTTAGCCCTATTGTGAATACTCTGTATACTGCCTAACTCTTCTCCAGCATGGGGTCTGGCATGGATTCACATGCTCATGAATATTCCCTGCCATCAGGCTGGGAATCCTCGGTAAAAAATCAGTTTCAGTTTTGTTTCTGATCTGTGTTTCGTAGTAGTAACCAATCCCTGATCTCTGCGTCGTACTGACCACAGCCAATGACTGCCCTCTACCTAAGCCCCGCCTCTGGCAGCCATTTTCAGATTTTTACCGCACGTTCAAGTGTTGGGATCCTCGTGCTATTGCACTCGAGCGTTAGTGCTTTTTTTCACGTGTTTTCTCAGAAAAATGTCTCTTTTTTTTTTTTTCGCTCAAAAGAGCCTCAAGCTCCACCGTTTCTTCATCCGATTAATGGGGACCCGTGTCGGATTCGTCTACGCCCCTCAAGGGTCGTAGGCCCCTCGAGCCACGCTTTTGGAGGACTCCAGAAGTTTCTCAGGCCCATCTCGGACATGGCCCAGGAGAAGGGAAGCTCGACGCCCGGAAAGCTGTTCAGGGTCTGCCCTGGATGCCAGCTTCAGAATGTCTTTAAGGAGGACGAACACTCCCTTTGCCTGTACTGCCTACATGAGGACAAGACACACGTGGAGAAGGACTGTGCGTATTGCGGCAATATGTCGGAGCGGACCATGAAGGACCACCATCAACGTCGCGCCAACTGGCTGGAAGGAAAGAGCCCGTCAGGCGAGAAGAAGAAGTCTGAGCGGTCTTCTAAGACCTTTGAGGGCGCCCCGGGGACGGGGGTCCAACAGAAGGCCAAGCACCGCGAGTCCGCTGGCACCGGGAGCACCAGACGGTCGGGCTCTATGGGCGCCAGGCAGGGCGCATCCTCCCCGGCGCCATCAACCACGAGCCAACGCTCTGGCTCGGGTAAGAGGAAGGCCGAGCACCCGGCGAAGCTCCTGGCGAGACCCCGGTCGAGCTCGAAGGCCCCATCGGAGGGGGAGCGAGGTGGTGACCCTCCCGCCAAGGAGAAGGCGGTGAGCGCACCTAAGGTGGTGAAAGCCTTAATCCACCCGGCCAAGGCCTCTATCGAGACAGTTGCGGCGGCCCTGGCTCAGCCTGTGGAGGCTACACCAGTGGTGGCGACCTTGGGGCCCAGAGTCTCCCTGCCACCGCGGAGGGAGTCCTCTTTCATGCCCATCGACAGGACCCCCGTGAAACCTCTGACGGAGAAGACGGAGAAATAAAGGGGGGGGGGCAGGAGGTCGTCGTGGATTCGGCCTCAACCTCTCAGGAGTGAGGCGTGGAAGAAGACCAGCCTGTCGGGAGGGACCCCGACGTAAGACGAGAATGTCGAGGGTGCAGACGGGGCTCCTGACCGCCCGTCGGACTCCCCTCAACCAGTGCCGCAAGACAACTCGGCGGCCATTTTGTTGGCTATACAGTCCTTATGCTCGGAGATAAGGACGAGACTGCCGTTACCACCAACGGAGGAACCGCTCCCGACGGGGGACCCGGAGCCAGGCCCTTCTGGGAGCCCTCCCCCTAAGAGAAGGATTCATCCTCCACCTCCTTTTCAGCCATCGCGCCCTGTTCAGCCCTCCTCCCCGTCCACGACACGTGGGGATGATACGGGGACTGACACGGCCGCGACGGGTACAGACGACGAGGTTTACGACGAGGATCTCCCGTCGTCACCTCCCACCCGGGCTTCCCCGCCCGACGAGATTTGATCGTTTCACTCCATGATCGCCAGGGCATCCGAGCTTTTCCAGCTCTGCCCGGAAGAGAAGAAGGAAGGTTTCCTTGATCAACGGCAGTTCGATAGCCCTGGAAGTGCATTGGATTTGTTTTCGAACAGTGAAAGAGGTAAGAAAATCAGCTCAAGAGAGATACTTAAGAGTCTGGTACTTTGACCCAATGAGATCAATGACTATTGTGCAGTTCTAGAGCATTTTGTACACTGCCAGATCCTAGACCTCCACTCCACCTCAGTTATGGAAGAATACTTAATAGGAATATGGTATTGCATGAAAGGAACAAGTTACTTACCTGTAACTGTTGTTCTCCAGCATGGGTCTGGCATAGATTCCCATGCGAACCCTCCCGCCTACCCCTCTGCGGCTCTTCACTTGGTCATACTGCCACTTCACGTGCTACCAAATCTGAAGATGGCTGCCAGAGGCGGGGCTTAGGTAGAGGGCAGTCATTGGCTGTGGTCAGTATGACGCAGAGATCAGTGATTGGTTACTACTACGAAAGACAGATCAGAAACGAAACTGATACTGTTTTTTTCTTTACCGAGGATTCCCAGCCTGATGGGGAATATTCATGAGCATGTGAATCCATGCCAGACCCATGCTGGAGAACAACAGTTACAGGTAAGTAACTTGTTCCTTTCATGCAATACCATATTCCTATTAAGTATTCTTCCATAACTGAGGTGGAGTGGAGGTCTAGGATCTGGCAGTGTACAAAATGCTCTAGAACTGCACAATAGTCATTGATCTCATTGGGTCAAAGTACCAGACTCTTTAAGTATCTCTCTTGAGCTGATTTTCTTACCTCTTTCACTGTTCGAAAACAAATCCAATGCCCTTCCAGGGCTATCGAACTGTATGGCCTGACATCTGTGATCTCATATACCAATTGTAACTCGCTCTGCTAAGATTTGGAACAAATCAACTTTAGCTTTAGTTAGATGAGTCATATCTTTGTTGTTAAAATGCTGCGTGTCTAAACTTAGTCGGCCCTGGTCCACCTTTGCATCCCTCCGAATTTTGTTTAACATGCCAGTTTCTTTGGAGATGTCGCTCATTAATGTATGCTTTGAATGCATCCCACATGTGAAAGTTGGCTACAGAGTCCTCATTAAATGCAAAGTATTTATCAATCTCCTTGATGGACATGGAAAACTCAATCTCCAGTCACTTAATTTTCCCTGTTTGTCTGGTCAATGCAATTGTCGGGCTTACGTGACTGGGGATTGGTTGGAGATAGTCCTCAGAAGTATTTGAACAGTCGATCAATCTAGCAGGGAAGATAAGCCAGCAGTCTTTTTTAGTATACAT
This sequence comes from Ambystoma mexicanum, assembly GCF_040938575.1. Classification (NCBI taxonomy): domain Eukaryota; kingdom Metazoa; phylum Chordata; class Amphibia; order Caudata; family Ambystomatidae; genus Ambystoma; species Ambystoma mexicanum. The sequence continues at coordinate 509,417,574 of NC_090927.1, read as the reverse complement.
TCCATGCACTGAGTGGTGGTCAGTCAGTCATGCATCTCCAAGTGTTCACCAGTCTGTGAAACTCCATCAAACATGTAGTGGAAGATCTGCATTTGTCAAGGAAGGTGTTAAAATCCCCTCTATTAGAATATTAGGGTAGGGAGACTGACTGAACATATTCAGCACTTCATTAGACGTCTGGGGATTTATAATTTGGAGCATAAATGTTGACCAGTGTTATTGAAGCCTCAACAAACAGCCATGCACCACCACATGCTACTATGTGGGTCAACAGAATAAAGCATAAAAACTACATTTCTTATATTGAAGTGAAAATTTCACGTGAATGATGCATGACCATAATTAAGCCGCCTTCCCTTGCCAATGAATACATGGTGTGTGCATGTCTGGTGCGTTTGTTTAGTTGTAAAAAATAACACATCAACGCCCAACTGCTGACATAGTGGACCTTCCTTGTTTTGATAACTTTGTTGACAAATGTAATCTGGGTGCCAGTCTTGAGTAAAAGACTGCATCGCCCTTAAATATCAAAGGGAATTCCAGCCGAATCTTTAGTTGTACGTTCGGATGGGTATGGTATGCAGTAGAGGACTAAAATCAATATCAACACAAACAGTTCATCATTATTCACTCTAAAATAAACGAAAGCTAAACTTAAATGCTGGCAATGTACAGGGAGACAGCCCACTACTCCCTTCTAACAAGGAGAACAGTTAACTTCTATTGCATAGCCCTACGTAAGTGTATGGTGAACTACCTGCTACGCTACCTATTGGCAGAGTAAAGCAAACCCAACGTTTCTCAGACTGGCACCATTCCTAATGGAGAGGCGCTCTTGAAGCACTGTAATTCTCCAAATATTTGGCTCCTGAGGGGAAACTGTAAAGACTGGAGGGGGTTGTCTGTACTTCTGCTCTCTATATGGTAGAGGAGAGGCACAGAAGACCCCAGCCAAGATTCTCTATTAGTAATGGACGAGCAATCAAGGCCTAGCTTCTCGGGAGGTGATGCAGGCGGGTTCTTAAGTACAGTGTAGTCCCCAAGCACCCACAAAGGAATGTCTGCACACTGTATTAGTTAAAACCCAGTCTTTATATAATTAAGGTTCAAGGTTATATACACAATAACAATAACTCATTTTGTGCTCAGTTAATCTACAATGGCAAATATATACATTTCTAAGTGGTACCACAATTACTATCAAATTTCATTAAAGTGCATCAACTGTACTCTGGCTAGTCACACAAATCAATTAATAAAGGTAACCAACAATAGACATGGGAGTAAAAGCAGTTGTTTAGAACAATTGGCAGAATAGTACTTTAGCTACTAAATCACAACTCTGTGTGGGGATTGCCCCCCCCCCCCCCACCCACCACGGCAACCTGTAAAATAAAGATACACTACAAGCCCAGTCCATATATTGTTCAATTAGTCTTATTTCCTTCTACAAAGTTTCTACCACCCCAATGTACCTGGAATAGCAGAGTTCGACAATGTCGTTGAAGGATCCTCTTGATCGTCTCCCTTTAAAGCAGGAGCCACAGATCATCAAGATCCCTCGAAGAAAGTGAACTGTGTCGAGGCGGCAGCTTCGGTCCCGGCGGTGCTCGTCGATGGTTTGAAGACGTCCTGCAAGGAAGAGGTGTGCGGGGCACCTCGCTGTCGATAGTTCAGGACTGCAAAAAGTTTGAACTGTGGCCGAGCAAGGGTATCGAGTCGGCCGGCGTCTCTACGGTCTTTGGGTGGCGGGAAGGCCACTGGCGGATGCTTCTCTGCGTGTCGATGGCCTGGCCTTCTCCAGAGGGATAAGGCGGTCGGCGGTGCGGACGAGCGCGTCCAGGAATAAAACATTTCTTAATCAATGGAGCATTGTGGCTCCGGTTGTCGATGGCATGGTGTCAAGCGGTTCCCGCTTCTAGGCAACATGGCTTCGACGGGCCTCCAGCGGTTATAGCAAACCTGTGAAACCCGGTGGACTGAATGTCCGGTGCTTCTATTCATTCTCCTTGGCCGTCCCCGTCTCCAGTCGGCAGCCTGTCGAGGGTCAGTTTTAATGTCAGTTTCTACTTCAGCTTCTGAACGATTTCTAGCAGTGAGGGGCCCCCAGATATACTAGTTGATCTCCCAGTCATTCTGCTGGGTCACACTCAGGCAACCAATCACTTACAAGGGCATTCAGCAGTCAGCCAAACAGGCATACAGTGCATTCAGGCCATTCTCCTCCCTCTACGACACACGTAACAAGGAATGTGTATTGGGACAAGTACCCAGCCATTCAACACTACACACTGCATTAATACCAGTTTCGGGCAGGGCTGTCTCAGTTTTGTTTCATACTAGAAACCAGACATCCACAAGTGCATATTGGTCACACTCTCCATTCACCCAGGTCCCACCCACAGGTTGTACCCACAACATACAGCCACTGGGAAGGCTCCAGCCAGTCTGGCCTGGACGTCACTACAATACCATATATGGAACTTCCACCCAACAGCCAGTCAGGGGGAAGGGACACAGTCGGGGCTTCCCAGGACTTTGGGAAAACAAGGTAACGGGCAATAGAAAGCAAGAGGCCTCAGGGGCCATCTTGTTTCCTATCAGGAATCAAATGATTCCAATGGCAGGGCATGGGTATCCTAAAATGAGGGATACTCGTAGCACCTGTCCTTTTCAGCATGGAGCTGCCACCAGCCCATACCCTGCTCTGTGGGCCACACACAGATGTCTAAAAACATACACTAGGGGCACAGGGTTGTACCCCCACCCATGGTTGTCATAAGGGTATCCCATGGGTCTGTACCCCAAACCAAAAACAGGAAGAGTTGCACTGCTAGGAGTCCCACATGGACTCCTGACCAGAAAACAATACAGAGCACAAATGAAAAAGGATTACTGGACAAGGACAGGCAGGCCCTGTCTCTCAATGCATTTCCAGGATCACAGAAACCAAGAAATGCAATTTGCTTCTGTTACTGGATTCATTTGTGGTGCAACACCACGCCCATGAACGTCTATCTCACAGTACGTAGAGATTTACAGTTGCCTGTGTGTATCTGTAGTGTGGTTTTCTCATAGCGGACTTCACCCATGTCTCTCATAGCTCTTGGCTTTGATTGCGACCCTGGTAGCCCTTGTTGAAAATCCAGGCAATGGCAGTTGTCCTTGTGCTGGCTTGGGCCCAAATGAGCGAAGTATTCTTTCAAGCAGAAAGTGCTTTGAAAAAATAGGCTTACCCGCACTTCAGGTAGGATTTTCTTTCTTTCTAAAAATATTTCATTTGTAACTCGCACCGGGGTAGAAGGCAGAACAAGAATGCTAATATTGTGCGTAATTCCAGATCGATTTGTATTTTTCATTTTGTTTTTTCATTTTAAAATTCTTAGTTTTTTTTTTTCTTTATCCCCAAGTTCCACCTTGTCTGCTTGATGCATACTCTTCAAGTCCTGTTCTGTTTGTCTAAAAGTGAGCCTACTCAACACAAAGGGCAGAATTCAGAGTCCAACTTCTGATCCAAATGCTTCTTCACCTCAACCTCTTGGTGGTCCAGGGTTCCTTTTGTGTCTACGGGCAGTAGGCCAGATATTACATTACAGTAACTCCATTACCACCCACTTTAGATGCAATTCGCAACATGACTTCTACTACCAGAACTTTCTTGTGGGTTGTATCCTGAGGAGGGTCGGGGGGGCAGGTAAATATGACAATAGGTCAGTACTTGGGTGGCCAGCCCAAGATGGCAGTGCTTAGCTGATGGACTTGCATTTCATGAAATAATGCAGCTTCACCATGTATTGGGCACCGCATACAGTAGTTCAGAAGATGAGAACCCAGAAAGCTGTGTCGGAGGTGGACCCCTGTCGCTCACTAAACAGTGCACTAGTGCTCTTCTGGTGCTCTGGTTCAATGTCACCTCTTGTTAGTAAACACTCTTCAAAATAAGCCCCTCCCCGCCTCCGGTGTCGTGCTTCATCAGGTTCCTGGCTCTGCTCCAGGCCAGAACATGCAATGCAAACCATCATAAGCGTGCGTGTGCCAGCTTTGATTATTCAAAAGGCTTCTATGTGCTTGAACAGAAGGCTGTTTTTTAAAAAAAAATATTTTTTTAAAGGTGTTTTCGTTTTAATCCAACATCTTATCATTCGACAGCTTCGTTATGCAATCGATTCATGAGCCCAATTCCCACCTGCCCCTAGCCGTCCCCATCTGCTAATACCCACCCTACCCCCAACCAAACAGCATTTTTCTTTCTTTTCCTCCCACCTCCTTATTTCACTTTGCTTTCTGGATCCCCATGGCATAATTGCAGGAGCAATAACACTACAAAGGGCCCCCGGTGCTCTGTATCTCATTTTTTTATATATTTTTTTTATTTTCAAATTTGTATATTGGCATTTGTTATCTTACAGTAAAACTTCTCGGCCTGCATTTAATAGCAGGTATAGTGATACTTGCTTAATAAACAGTAACATTTTTTTTTTATAAAGTAACGTAACAACATTTAACTGTCTCCTAGTTTCAACTTCTTTGTTCAAAAGTCTTGGCAATCATTATGGTGGGATATCGGGAGCAGGGGGTGAGGGGGGCTCCAAGTTTTAGGGGCTGGGCGTGATCTGTGTCTGTCTCTGCCATGGATGTTGTGTTCCTGCGACGCGGTGTGGTCGGGTCCTTTCTCATTCATGGGGGTTTATCATCTGGGGAGGAAAGCATGCTAATGGTTATTTCCTTCCATGCCTCCAAGGTAGAGCTTGATTCGTCAGTTGACCTGCTGACGCTGTCCCCCCATGCTCTTGTTTCCACGTTAATCCACCTGTCTAGTTCATTGCGCCATGCCTTATGATTCGGGCCTGCGGGTTTTTTCCAGGCCATGGCAATTTGTCTTTTGGCCAGTATACAGGTCAAGTCCTTGAGTTCCACCCAGTGTTTGAGTTTGGCTTGCCTGGGGTGTGTTCCCAGAAGGCACTCCTCGGGGGACCACGAACATGTGAAGTAGATCTGCCCTGTCTGCGTTGCACCATGGGCAGTGGGCTTCCTTTCGTTTGTTAATTTTCGCTAGCCTGCAGGGGGTCAGATATGTCCGATGTAGCATGCTCAGTTGTATAAATCGGAATCTGTGGTTTCTGGACACAGCTTTGGGGTATGCTAGCGCTCTGTTCCATTCCCCTTCTGAGAGTTCCCGTCTCGGATCTGTTTCCCATCTCTTTTTCATTGTCTCACTTTTTGGGTTGGGTATGTCGCTGAGGTGGCTGTATATCTGAGAGACAGCTCTCTGTCCCTCTCCCAGGTTATATAACAGCGTTATAAGAGGGGCTGACTCTGGTTCCTCTGGCCAAACGTCCCATTTTTCCTTAGCCGTTTCCCGTATCCTGCGGTACCAGAGGAATTGGCCAGCTTGAATGTCCTCCTCTTTTTGTAGTGACTCTAACTCCCTGAAGGTGCCTTCGTCATACAGGTCCCCCCCAAGTGTAGACACCATTCCTCTCCCAGTGTCTAAGGTGGAGTAGGTCCATGCTTGATTTGCACATGTCTTGGATCAGTGGTATTTCGGGAGAGTACGGGTGTTTCAGCTGGGTTATCTCCTTCGCCATATTTGCCTCCCCAGGGTGGCGATGGAGGGTATGTCGCTCAGTAGGTGTTGTGGGGCCCATATGAGTTCTCTCAGGTATATAGGGGAGATCATGGATTGTAATAGGGGTGTCTCGGACGTGGTGTCGTCGGCTAACCATTTGGACACCAAGCTGAGTTGAGCAGCTACATAGTATTTTTCAAGGTTTGGGAGCTGGATACCGCCTTGCACGTATGTTAATACTAGGGTAGAGTGTGCTATTTTGTGTCTGGCCTGCCCCCAAAGGAAGCCACGAACAATTGAATCAAGCAGACGAAAGAACTTAGGTTTGATGTAGTATTGTACGTTCTGGAATTTGTCCTCCCCCGGTTCCTATACAATCATTTTAACTACTGAGGCCCTGCCCATCACTGATAGGGGAAGTTTTGCCCAGAAGCTCATTGATTTGCGTAGTGCGGGTATCACCGCCACCGTGTTGTGCTCATGCATAAGCTCCGGGGTGTGCATTATTTGGATTCCGAGGTAGCGGAATGTCGTGGTCTGCCATTGTATGCCTAGTGCAGGGAGCTCCTCCCTGTCTCTGCTTCTCAGTCCTGCCAGTGGGAACAGGCAGGACTTAGCTCTGCTAAATCGTATGCCCGAGACCTTGGAGAAGTTGTCGAGGACCTCCAACATAGTTGGAATGTTAAGGCGTGGATCCCTGACGTACAATAGGACATCGTCCGCATAGAGTGAAATGATGTGGTCCGTCCCGCCAAGTCTTATCCCTGCATCAAAGAACTGTTTCCTGAAATAGATTGCAATGGGTTCCAACCCAAGGATATAAAGCATGGGAGACAGCGGGCATCCCTGTCTTGTGCCCCTACATATGTCCCATATTGCCGATACATGTCTCCCAGTTTTCACCCGAGCCCTTGGTCTGGTGTACAGTATTTTGACCCATCGAACGAATCCCGGACCAAAACCGAATTCCTTTAGGACTGCTAGCAACCATTCCCAATATATAGAATCGAATGCCTTGATGGCGTCTAGCGACAGCAAGGCATATGGCTCGGGATTCATGTCTGTTTGTTCGACTATGTGTTGTAGTCTGCGTAAATTCATGGTTGTTGCTGTCATGCACGACAAACCAGTCACACCACCATGCACCTCTCTGCTTGATACCCCAACACACACTGTTACTTTCCCCGGGTTGCAGCCCACCTCCCGAGACATCTCCTCACCTATGGTGCGAGGGAGTCGTCGTCACAAGCGAATGCGGGCCGTGCGTAGAGGCCGGCCCGGTTTGTTGCCTCGTTTCCATTGGCAACTCCCATGGAGACTGCTTCGGGCTGGAACACACGCACATAAAAGCCGGGAAGTTCGTGTTGCTCACCGCTTCACAGCGGTTTCACAACGCTGTTCGGCGCTTGCAGGAATCACGTTGCTTTGTTACTTCGGATTTGGACTCAGGCTTACGAATCACGGACTGGCTTTCTTACACGGATTTTGTCGCTCGGAACTGCACGGATATTGTTACTCTGGACACTTTGCTTTGCTTAACGGATTGCTTTCGGATTTCCCCTTCTTGACTCTTCGACCTTCGGCCATTGGCTCTACGTGTTCAGTTTCAAGTGCCCTTCAAGCTACGGAAGGGCTACAGGTGCAGCCGGTACCTACCATCTGGGACACGGCTGCCCGGATCAGCGGCGCTCCCTCGCACCAGACCCCAGATACCCCAGTATCATCCCCGCTGGGTTTAGGTAAGAGAGTATTGCACACTTCTTCATAACATAGTACTGTGTTTGCCTGTGCTAACCTTAAACTTCCTTTTAACAGCCTCTGGGGTCCTTGGCGTCATCAGATCCGGCGAACCATCAAACAACCTGTGGCCTCAAAGCTCGCACAGGGAGTTTATTTACTCTCTCCCTGTGGGTGATTTGTGGACAGAGGCCCATTACTCTTAACTACGCGGCAAGTCACGACAGTTGCGTCCCGGTATAAATCCGCATTGGTCTGTGTGGATAATATCGCCTATGAGTCTGGAAAGTCGTTTGGAAAGAATTGTGGTCAATAATTTGACGTCATAATTAAGCATGGCTAGGGGTCGATATGATTCGCAGTGTTCCGCCGGTTTGTTTGGCTTGAGGACTGGGATCACGAGGGTTTCCCTCATGCTGTCGGGTAGGATACCTCGTTCGTATGTTTCCAGGAAGACTTTGTGTAACAGTGGGATCAGGGAGGAATCGTATGATTTATAAAATTCTGAGGGCAACCCATCAGTGCCCGGGGCCTTGCATGTAGCCTGTGACTTAATTACCTCAGCTATGTCTTCCGCAGTGATTTCAGCATCTAAGGCTTCGGCTTGTGTAGGGGAGAGCCTGGGTAGTCCTATTTCGTCTAGGGTGTCCATTATCTGGTCTAGGGGGATTTCAGCTTCGTGTGAGTACAGGTGCGCATAATAATTTTTAAAGGTGTCATTTATGTTATGTTGGGCTTGATGTACGTTGCCGTCCTTGTCCTGTAAAGAGGTAATTGTGTGCCTGGGGTGTTCTTTCCTGCAGAGCCAAGCCAACAGCCTACCAGGCCTGTCAGCTTCCGTGTGTGCTCTGTTCATTCTGGTGGTATAATCAAACTTGGCCAGTCAATCCCAGGCCTTCGTGCATTCGACTCTAAGGGCTTTGAGCTTGTTTTCCCGTTGTGGGCTTAAGGGACTGTTATCAAGCCTCTCTATCTCCCTTTCTCTTTGTGTTAGTTCGTCTTTCAACTTCTTTCTCACGCCTCTGGCCTTTGTTATAATTCACCCCGTATTACTACTTTTAGGGCTTCCCATATGGTGCTCGTGTGTTCTACACTCCCTGTATTTAGCTCTATGTAGTTGTCTATTGAGTCCTGGAGTTCATCTTTAAAAACTTGGTCCTTCAGGGCTTCCACCGGCATTCGCCACATGGGAATGGGTGGTCGTGGGCCAGCATGGTTACACTCTATCACCAATGGAGAGTGGTCAGATCGTCCTACCCAGGTACCGTGCCTCCTCCATCTGGGGTAGGTGTTCCCTTCCCACGAAGACGTAATCTAGTCTCGTGTGGAGGCCATGGGGGACGAGTAGTAAGAATAGGTGCGTGTCTGTGGATGTAGCTCCCTCCATATGTCTGCCAGATCTAGTCTATCCGTTATTGCGTTTAGTGAGGTCGTAGCCGCTGATGGGGTCCTAGGCAAGGGTAGGGATCTGTCTCGGTCTGGATTGTGGGTGCAGTTAAAGTCCCCTCCCCAAATAAAAAGGCCATCTCTGTGTGGCGTGACTCTAGCGTACATTGAGTCGAGGTGGGCTGGGACATTGCTATTGGGGAGGTAGGAGTTCACTATGCAGACTTCTTGCTGTTCTATGCATCCGAGCAGTATCACGAACCTGCCCTCTGGGTCTTTTACTGCTTTCTTTAATTGAAATGGGAGTTGGGGATGGATCCATGTATAGACCCCTCTAGCGTACTTGGAGAAAGCGGTTCCGTACCCCTGCCCACCCCAGTGTTCCTGGAGTTTGGTGGTGGATTCTGCAGTGCAGTGTGTTTCCTGTAAGAGCGCTATCATTATCCCCTTTCTGTGTAGATGGGACTTAATTCTGTTCCTTCAAAGGTAGGTGCCGAGGCCCCTTACGTTTCATGTCATGATTTTTATTCTCATCGCCATGTCATGGGCGGTATTGTGGCGGTCGCAGTTTTCCAGGCGGGCTCCCGTGGTCAGGGTGTTTCTGGTAAGGAGTTTTGTCTATGCGCCCGGGTTCCTGGAGCGTGTTCCCTCCTCCCGATTCCCTCTCTGCAGCTGGCATATTGTAGTATGGAGACTGAGACTTATCAACTTTTTCAACGGTCATTCTAATGAATGAGCTAACTAAACCATTTAACTGTGAACTGCCCCCAGCAGTTGCGTAGAACTTGCAGCGCTCGGGGGCTCCCGAACCTTCTGGGCCTCTCCAGGCCTTCCGGTGTGGGCTGCGTGCAAACATTTGGCTCACACATCTCTTTTGGGGGGCGCCCATTGGTGTGGTCATGTGTGGTGCCTTGTGCTTCTGCTCGATATTGCTATCGTTATGTTACGGTCTGGATTGGCTGAGTTGTACCTCTGTATGGCGTTGACGGCCGGTGATGGCGTTTGTGGCTTCCTGCTTTATCCGTTGTTGGTCCTTGGCGGTTCCTCTCCATCATCCCTTAAGTTATTATGCTTGAGCCACATGTTTGCTGCGGCTGGGGTCTCCAAGAAGAGTGCTTTCCCTTTGTAAAGGACTTTGAGGCGAGCGGGATAGAGCAGCATGTATTTCAGATTAAGTTTGCGGAGTCTCGCTTTTACTGTTATGAATGAGTTCCTGGCACGCTGTACTGCGGGGGTGTAATCTGGGGTATATGACAATTGACGAGTCTTGTCTTTTGATTTCACCTCTTTCCCTGCAATAGCGCAATATTGTCTCTGTCTCTAAAGATTTTTGCAATGATCGGGCGTGGGTGTGAGCCCGGTGGAGGGCGCTTTTGAAGGGATCTATGGGCGCGTTCTACTGAGAACCCTTGCGAGAGTTTTCCTGCGCCAATTTCTTGTTGCAGCATTGTCTCTATAAATTCTGTGGGATCCGGGCCTTCCATATCTTCGGGAACACCTAGGATCCTGATGTTATTGCGCCGTGCTCGGCCTTCTGAGTCTTCGGATCGCGCTTCCAGCCTTGCCACTTGCTGTTCTAAATCTAGGACTCGCTTCTTCAGGTCTGTGGTGTTCTTAACATTGACCTGTAGAGTGGCTTCATTGGCGTTGACTCTTTCGGTCAGATTGCGTGCGTCTTGTCGCATGAGCTGCATATCCACTTTAATTTCGTCAATCTTGCCTTCAATGGAGGCGCGGAGCTCTGCAATGGCTTGAAGGACTTGTGTATCACCAGTTGCCGCTGCCGTGTGTGATGGTTCATCGGTGGGTATAGGGTCTGACTGTGGCAGCTGTTTAGGCCTGACCGTCGTGTAGGTGTCCATTGTCATGGATTTCGGTTTGGTTCTAGGCGGAGACATCCTTTCCCTCTGGGCCGCCGTGCCAGCCTTCACTGTTCGTTGGGTGCCTATCCCGGTACTAAGTTTCGGTGAGGAACCGGAGCTGGGCCCCCCCCTCTTCGCGAGTTATTGCTGCGTCTAGTTAGATTCAGTCTCCGGTGATGTTAGGGGGGGTGATCCTGGGAGCGTCGAGTCTTGCCCCTGTGTGGTGTGGTACCACCCGGGTTCAAGCAGTTCAGTGTCGCCGTAATCAGGGATGTCTTATGTTGTGCAGGGCAGCTAGTACTGGTCCCCTTTCCCACAGGCCCCGACGGTTGGGCTGGTGCCCTCGTTATTTCCATAGCAGCAGAGGGGGTAGGGGGGGCGCAAGGCAGCCACTCGCGGTTATCGGCGTTGGGGGTCGTTGTCCTGTGTCTCAGGCCTGTCTCCGCGGTTCAGTCCGTTGAGGTCTGGCCCCAGGGCCGTGTCTCTGGAGAGGGTCGATTCCCTCCTCCTCGCGTTAGATCACTAATGGGGCCCAGCGCCTGTGTTGTTGGGCAGCGAGAGGAGGCCCTCGTCTCCGGCTCTCGCTGCGCAGGGTCCCTGCTCACTCCTAGCAGTCGGCGGCCCGCGGTCTGCAGGTTGCGGCGTTGCACAATTCTGCAGTGTCTCCTCCGGGGGCCGAGAGCGAGCCCAGGAGCTGGGAGTTAGCTCGCCGAGAAGGGGGCGCTTGTGATCGCAATGGTCGCCGACATCTTGGATCCTCGGGGGCGTCTCTTTGCTCGCCTCGTTCATGGTGTTGTCGACTCTGATTTTGTTCGGAGATCGGATCGCTGCAGCGGAGAGAGGTTTCTCTTTCCAGTCGTGTATTTTTGCAGGGAATTTCTTGGCCGTAGTTGCCTGTTGCAGTAGTCCAAAGGATTGCGGGCAGGAGCTTCGCAGATGCACGTCTTTACGGCATGCGCGCTGGCCACGCCCCCCTCTATCTCTTATGAAGCTCACTGATTGTTAGACGCTTTGTCATTTGCTGCATGGCACATCGATTCGTCTCCGATACCTCTTCGATTCTCTCACCGTCTGGGTCGCTCTCTGGGAGCCTCTCCTGGTCTGCCTTCAGCGACCACAGCTCTTCCAACCTTGTAACCAGTCGCGTCTGCTTCTTTGCCTTTCTGCACACCTGTCCCGTACCCAAGCTACATCTTGGGAGGGTGAAGTCTCTTCTTCTCCAGCATGGTGTCTGGCATGTATTCACATGCTGGTGAATATTCCCCTTCATGCTGGGAATCATCGGTAACAAGAAAAGCAGTTTTAGCTTAGAGAGGCATCAGCTTCACCTCACTGATGATCCCCAACAAGGGTGAAACACGTGTATGGGGTTGCTGGTGGTACTCTCGTTCAGGTTGGAATTGCCATTGCATTTCGGTGCTGGACTGCCCCTGGGCAGGACAAAGACTGATATGCAAATGGATATTTCCCATCTGTGAAAGGCACAGTGAGAAAAAGCAGTGGCTGCGAACTCTCAAGTGGTTAGTAACCACTGAACAGGTTATCAAGCCTTGTTCTATCGAGAGAGGGGCGCCCGCTACCTTTGCAAACCAGAAAAGCAGTTTTGCTTTAGCCTGAAAACTGCATTTCTCCTCTAGACTAATTGCTGTCCTTTGGGACATACTGCCCCATTCAATGACAGTCCCTGATGGCCATCTTCAGATTTGTACCGCAAGTTTCATTGTTGGGAGTCCTTGCTCTTCAAGCCTTTTTGATAATTCAAGTTTTTTCGAATAAAATGCTGTTGACCACTTTTTTTTTTTAAATTTGACTTTTATTGTTTTTAACAAGGAATGTGAACATACAGGTGGTTATACATATAGCGAGCTACTTCATTAGAATCTCCAAGTCCACCTTAACAACAGTTATCAACATTAACGCTCCTTATTCCAGGAGAAAGCAGAAAGAAGAAAGAAAAAGAGAATAAAGAAGGGAAAAGAAAAACCCCCTCCCTACCCCCATTTCTCATGTCCTTCGGGGCATTGGCATTCTGAATCATAGTGAGCTACGTGACGCGCATCTTGGAACATCCTACGATCATTGTTCTCCTGTGTGGTCTGTGACACGCAAGGGTTGTCAGCAAGGGGTCTTTCAGTTTTCAGTGATTGGTAGCATGGATCAGGAGCAGTTTCCCTGCTGAGTCGAGCCTTCCATGGTCGAGCGCGAGATGTATTTTGTTGTGAAATCGAACCAGACTTCCTTCTGTCGCGCAGCTTTGTCATGTAATATTGCTGTTACTTTCTCCATAGTGTAAATATTTGTAGCGATCTGTATCCAGTCCCTCTTATTAGGTAGGCGAGGAGCTTTCCATTTTATCACAAGGGCAGCTCTCGCCGCAAGTAAGAGGTGAGATATCAGACCTTTCACTCTTGTCATTTCGTCCTCTTCGAGGCCAAACAGGATCAGGAGGGGTGACAGTTCCCTATTTATGCTTTCCAGCTGTTTGATCCATCCCAGGACCTCCTACCAGTAGATGCGGACCTTGGGGCAGGCCCACCACATGTGCCAGTAATCGGCGTTCATCCCACAATGTCGCCAACATCTCGGGCTGGAGGTCTGGAACATTTTGGACAATCTTTGTGGGTCGTATTGCCATCTATGTAGTAATTTTATAGCGTGCAATTTATATTGGACCGCGATTGATATTTTGGATGGTGTTTCACATATTTTGTTCCAGGCTTGCTGGTCGAACTCTCTGGCAAAGTCTCGTTCCCATCTTGCTTTTAGACGATGGTTAGGTGTGTTGTCTTTGGTGATTAGGGCTCTGTACATTCTCGCTATGAGGCATTTGGAGGTAGTAGTTGTGTCTAGGATTGTCTCAAAGGGAGTTAGTTCTCTCTGCGTGGTATCCTTCCATTCCTTTCTGGATATGACGCCTTTCAGACGTAGGTACAGGAAAACTGGTATCGGGCGGATTTGGAGGGCCTCCTCGAGTTCCGTTATCGAAATGAATTTCCCCTTTCTCCATAGCTGGCCGACCCTCTCAAGGCCGGCATCAAACCAAGATTGGTATCTGGCATGTTCCGGGATTTCCTCTCTGATTCCAGGGGACCAAAGATGGCTCGGTGGCGATGGCCACGTGGTGACTCCTGACATTGCTCTTCCCTTCCTCCATATGTTCCACAACGTGCCTAGTATCGGGTGGTTGCGCAGCTTCATCGATAGCTTCGATCTGGGGACCCATAACCACTCTGCCAGAGTCACGTTGTATAGAACGTTGTTGTTTAGGTGAACCCATTGGAGGTCTTTCTTTTCTCGCAGATGTGGGATTAAGATCCTGAGCTGTGTGGCCTGATAATAGCGTTCTATGTCCGGTAGGCCAACCCCTCCTAACTCTTTTGGTAGTATTAAGACATCGTAGGGGATTCTGGGTTTCTTTCCGTTCCACAAAAAGTGTAGGATGGCCTTTCTGACTTGCTTGAAGAATTGATCCGGAATTGTGATAGGCAGGACCTGAAAGGGGTAGAGAAACCGTGGGAGGGACACCATTTTGATTGCATTCAAGCGTCCCATCCAGGATATCGTTAGCGGTTTCCATTTCTTGAGATCGGTCTTGAGAGCCTCGAGGAGGTGGGGAAAGTTGGCTTCGTAGAGGCCGTCGAGGTGTCGCGTTAAGTTAATTCCCAAATATCTCAATGTCGGGCCTCCGACGATCAGCCCGAGATGCGCAAGGGCGCTCTGGTGTTCCGACGATGGTTCATGGAGTGGAAAAAGAGTAGATTTGTTTTTGTTGATTTTAAATCCCGACAGTGCGCCGTACTCCTCTATTAGCTGGATCGCTCTCGGAACGGAAGACGTTGGGTTTGACAGGTGGAGCAGAATGTCGTCCGCATACAAGGCTAGTTTATATTCTTTACCATTCACCTGGATTCCCTCCACTGCAGGATCAGCTCGTAGCATCACGGCGAGAGGTTCTAAGGACAGTGCGAACAGTATCGCCGACAGGGGGCAACCTTGTCTTGTACCCCTGTTGAGGGGGAACCATCGGGAGAATTGAGCGTTCGCCGAGACCGATGCTCTTGGAGACTTATAGATTGCTTTGATTCCTCGTCGGAGTGTGGGGCCTAGGCCTATCTTTTGCAATGTGGCCTCGAGTAAGTGCCAGTCGACTCTATCGAATGCCTTCTCGGCATCAATTGAGAGTAGCGCTGGGTTGTTCTGTGAAGTTTGGGCCTCATGGATTAAGTGGAGGGTTTTCCGGGTGGAGTCTGCTCCTTGTCTGCCTAAAATGAAGCCTACTTGGTCATTGTGGATTATTGCCGGCATATGTGACTCCAGTCTTGCAGCCAGGATTCTCGTATAGATTTTGGCGTCAATGTTTAATAGAGATATTGGGCGGTAGGAGGCGCACAACTTTGGGTCCCTACCCTCCTTGGGGATGACTGTTATCAGCGCCTCGGAGAAGGAGTCGGGTGCCACGCCGGAGGATAGGATGTTGTTGAATAGGGGAACCATGAATGGGAGAAGGGCATCTTTAAAAGTTTATAGAACCCTGCCGTGTATCCATCGTTTCCGGGGGCTTTCCCTGTTGGGAGTCTTTTGATAGCTTCTTCGATTTCCTCTCCTGTTATGGGGGCTTCTAATGTGAGTGCAATATCCGTTGGGAGGGTGGGCAAGGGTGCTCGCTCTAGATATTCATTTATAGCTTCCGTGTGCAAGGGGGCGCGTGCTGAGTATAATTTTTTGTAAAAGTCGGCAAAAGCTTCAGGGACACTGGGAGAAGTTGGTTCGTCAGAGTTCTCTTCGGTTTGAATCGTGGGCACCCACCTCTCTTGGCGTTGGCCTCGTAGTCTTGCGGCAAGCAGGGCGCCCGCTTTGTCCCCATGTTCATAGTGCTTCTGCTTCAGATGCTGTAGCTTACGCGCTATGCTTCCCGCCTCTAGTTGTCTTAATTCCTCTCTTGTCGTTGGCCTCTTTAATCTTTCGTGGTCTATCCTGATCAGCCGTTTGTGCCATGTGGTCCAGTTGCAGCGGGGACTCGTTGTTGAAGATCACTTTTATCACAGATCTGAGGCCCAGGCTAGGCCCTACTTCGCGCCTTCCAACATGTCGGAGACCGATATGCGCTAAATGTGTGTATGTCGAAGATCTGCATCACAAATGTTTCTATTGCCTTCATCTGAAACACGATGAGGACAAATGTGAGATTTGTCATTGAAGCAAAAGGACCGGTACAGCAGGTTGGCAGCATGGTTCAAGTTTGGGTAGGCCTCTGACACTGCCAGGCCTCATCCAGAACCAGCTTGTCCCAGGACCAAACTCCCTCGGAGAATAGGTCAAGGCCCTTTAAAGACACCGGTCCATGGGGGTCCAAAAGAAGGCTTGGCTCCATATTATGGATCCCACTGGGTTTGTCACGGGTCCCAGTTTGAGAAGGGCACAATCGCTGTCGGCCACAACGAGCCTAGCCAGCCAGTGAGGGGCGCTGCCTCCAAGAGGAAGTCTTTAACCCCTCTGAAGTTATGTCTACCATCTTCAGATAAGCCAGCAAATACAAGCTCCTTGGGTTGGCTCATCAACCCCCCCTCCCCCATCGACCACATCAACGGCCAGGTTGACAACTTTGTCGATGACCGACTGCTTCGTTTTCAAAGATATCGAAGACCGCAACATCTTCAACCGTCACAACCCAGTTGACCGCTTCAGCATCCACCTCACAGACCACTCTGTCGATGACCATCACAACTTCGTCGCAAGGGAGTCTGGCAATGAAGGTGGTCGCTATCCCATGAGTGACCCCACAGCGTACAGCTGCGGCAGCAACATCTGCTGGCACTTCAGTGATGGGACTGTTACTATTGCCGCCTCCCTCTAGCCCCCTCGCCCCGAGACCCCACTCCCGAAGAAGTCTGGGAAGGACAAGGAGCAAATGACGCCCTCAGAACCACTGGAAGCAGGGGCCAAAGGAGGTGTCAAGGGAGCCGGTGCACATCTACACGAGCTCTGACAAGCATAACTTGCCCGAAGACTACTAGTCTGATTGCAAGGGGGTGAGACAAGTGTACATAGAGGATCTCCACGGGATGAATCCGGATCACCGTCTAGCACAAGAAGGTGCGTCGGCCCGGAGCCGCTGACGATTGTTCCTACTCCACCTGCACCCAGAGACATGTTGGATATACTTACGATACTCCACAAGCTGGTATCTGAAATAGAGCAAGACTGCCCGCTACACCTGCTCCGGCCCGCAGTCCCTCAAGGCCTCAGAGGAGCCTGTAAGACCTGACTGGCCCGAGGCATCCACCCACCCTGCTGCTGCCCGTGCTTCAGGCCTTGACACATCCATACAGCAGCCTCCACCATCAAGGCCGCTAATGTCCTGGCCATCTGATCCCGCTACGATAGGGAGCTGTGGTATAATCTGGGACCTATTTTGAACTTCCTGCCGGAGGACAAGAAGGTCGAGGCCCTGGCCTGGCCCGAGCCCTGTTCCTGAGGTGGCGTTGGACCATGTCATCACGGCGAGCTTGGACATCACGGATACTGGGTTCTGGGGCAACTGGGTGTCCTTTCAATGACGGGGATGGCTGAAGACCACCAACTTTAGAGGAGGTGGGGGGGGATGTCCAGTCCAAGAGGGTGGACAAGCCCTTTGATGGGGCAACCTTTTTGGCAAGACTTTGGATGAGTCTCTGCAGATGATCGAGACGGACACGGATGGCGTGCTCGCTGGGAACATTGCAACAGAGGAGGTTGTTGCCCTTTCGATCCTTGAGAGGGAAGTCCGGGAGGTCCTCAAAGGGGTTTAACACGCCACCTATCGTCAACCCTCCCATTCCACGACCCAGGTGACCTACAGAGCCGCTTGCAGGCCTACGGAAGCAGCAGTCTTCATCGCCCGCAGGCGGATGCAAAATCCCAAGCAGGCCTGAACCTCCATGAACCCGGGCCCCCACTTGCGCACCCCAGTGGGACTCCAGTTGTGTCAGCGAGTGGAAGACAATGGCCACAAACAAATCAGTGCTGGAAGTTCTCCATCAGGGGCACTCCTTGGAGTTCCAATACAGGTGTCCTCTTGTCAGCAGCGTCACATGGCACAGCTGCTACAGGAGTTAAGTCATGTTAAGAAAGGGGGCGATGGGACCCGTCCTCCACCGCCTACAGAGCTCCAGAGTGTACGCCAGATAGATTCTGGTGCGAAAGAAGTCAGGCGGGTGGAGGCCAATCCTACACTCAAGATGCCTCAACAAATTCTTGGAAGCCCCAGAAGTTCAGGATGGTGACGTTGCAGCATGTGCTCAGTCAACTGGAGGGAGGGGACTTCCTGGCAATGAAGTACTTGACTCCGATGGCGGCGCACCTTCGTCTGTAGGGCATCCACTTAAACCCTTATCTGGATGATTGGCTTACCCGCTCCCGCGCACTGGCGTACCGGCATACGGCAGAACATTTGTCTGCTAACAGATCTCGGCTTTTCCATCAATTAGCCTCCATGGAGCCATCGGCCATCGCAGAAGTTTCTCACACATGTCTCAACATGGTTTGCTTGTCTGGTGACCCCCTCGGAGGGTGACGGCCATTTTTGGCCATTCTGGGAAAGGTGCATCTCCGGTCGTCGGCGCAATCGACAACAGTGCAAGCATCATATCAATGTTGGTCATGATGTCCTCCTGAATCCCTCTCGTCCCTCCTGGCAGGCTGCAGATGGGTCTCTAGGAGTTTCTGGATGCACTCTGGCTACAGATCTTGGGCTCTTGGACAGACAAGATCGTCCTAAACGAGGAGTTCCGGCAAGCTCTACGATGGTGGGGACTGCACCCTCATTTCTCTCAAGGAGCTCTTGTTCCAGGCCTTTCAGGTGCAGCTTTGTGGGCATCCTGATCTACTTTCCTCCAACCCCCTCTCCCCCCACTTGGAATAATCCCTGAGGGATATTGTGCTGTCTATCTTTGAGGGACTTGCTGAACTGCATCCAAGCTGGGTGTGAAGTGTTGCACTGCTTGGTGGTTTACACCTTTTTTCACTTACTATATAAATCCAGCCCTTTGCCCACAGTGTATAAATCCAGTGCTTTGCACACTGCTTTCCTCAAACTAAATCTAGAGGGGCTGCTTCAGAGCTCTTTTTCTTTACTGTGGAAGGTTTAAACACAGGAGGTTGTGGGTAAGGAACACCCAATTTGACTCCTACATTTCCAGACTGTATCTCCTTGGCATTCCCTCCCACCATCTGTCATGGAGAAGGAATAATCTTGGGGTTCCAGCACTCTTGCACCTACTGCATTCTTCCTGACAGACCGGGGGCCCCTTAACCAGAAGGCAGATCTTGACATCCACCCAAAGGTATGGACCCTGGAGCAACACTGTAGGGCTCTGCGCTCTTGCCATCTTCCAACACCTTCCCAGGGGGCTTGGGCATATATGTGCCCACTCTAGCTTCCATAGTCACTACTCCAGATGCAACTTCAAGGGGCCAGATCTACTGCACGGCATCCTGACAGGCTGCAGGTCTGCACACTGGCTCCTCCACCTGGCTCTCTTCATTGGGCATCTGCAAGGCTGCTGTTTTCCAGGGGCAATCGTATGTGGGCAGTAGACCTCATGGGCCACTAGCGGTGAAGGTAGTCTGCATGTCTTCGCACCAGTCTCTTCTGCTGTCTCCTCCACCCCTCCAAGACCCAGCTCTTCTCTGATCAGCAAGCGTTTTCTGGGCACCCAGACTCCTTCGATGGCACTGCATTCTTTGATAATTCTCAGGGTGTTGGAATTGGATCTTCAAGGTACAGAGCAGAGCTCATGGAGGCAGCTGCTGCTCCACTACACTGCTAGGCACACTCCTTGGCCATTTGTCTTCCAAGCAGAAAATGAATAGGCCATATTTTACGCACCCTTGCTATTGATGAAAAATAATGTAGTTGTACTAGTACAGCTTTCCGGAGTCTTGTCAACCATCTTTCTTCGAAGAGGTTCAAGGATCACAGCGTATTGTGACATGTGACTGAGATGTCTGCTTAAACCAGGAACATTTTTGCATTTGTATAGTGATTCTTCACTGCACCTTGGGAGGATGAGTGACTGAGGGCCACCTGCTCTGAGTCATACCTGTGACCTTACATTGCATGCATGTCTGCAGTGGATGCCTTAGTCCTTTCAGCTATCTTACTGGCTATCCTTCCATAAATGTCAGCAATGATGGCCACCCTACCATACATTATTCTGAGCCATGAATTTCCTGTCGGAGGCATCTTTAAAGTGATCAAACGTTATGAGGCAGACTGAAAATGGTATTATTCAGGGTGGAAAAAGTGTACATGCATGTTGACCTCTCCAACAATGCTCTGATTGACCACACTTGCTTTTTGTTTTTTTACCCTTTATGCAGGTTTGCAGCAGTGTCTTGTTACTCTGGTGTTCAAATCAACTTGCTGTTCCACTAGCAGAAACATGCCTTACTACGCTGTGCAGAATGGCAGGAACCCTGGTGTCTATCACAGTTGGTAAATATTACTAGGAATATTTCTTTAATGGTCCTGCCATGTTTCCAAGTTCTAAGTTTCATGATTGTAGTGCTTTGTTTGGCTCACTTCTGTGTACTTCTAACTGAAGGTACTATAATTTTGATTACATGTTTCAGTTTATTTTTTGGTGGGGAGTTGCATAATCCTTAATTACACAATTCTACGGCGTACCGTTCAAACTACCAGTTTTATTTTTCGATTTTTATTTTTATTTTATTTTTTATTTTTTTTCCTTCTTTAATATCAACCATGCAAATAGAAGGAATAAGTCCTCCAAACATATTATTCCCATTCTAAACATCTTGTTTTTCAATTTAGCAGAGTCGCATACCAGATTAAAATCTCGTGCCTTTTCCAGTAACTAAGCATTTCCCCCACAAAGGATTCCTGGCTAGGATTGGGGGATACAGACCCACCGGTCTTTGGTTCATGTTTATTTAGCTTCTGTATCAGCTTGTCTGTTTTGTTCATGGAATTTAGACCCCACACGTTCAAAGACCTCACCTTAGTCCTTCCAGCCCAATTATATGCTGTTCCTCCCTGTCCCTGCCCAGTTTAAGGCTGCACTAATACCATTCCTTGTGTACACTTCTACATGTCTTTTTAAGAACATGCCATAAATTCCTGCAACACATCCTCAACGCCTCCAATCCCTGTGAGAAACTAGAGGTTATCCTACATACCTACTCCCTTTTGATCCTCTTCTCAGGTGGCCAGGGAAAGGCCATTGGGGTGGAGATGTGAGGGAGGATCACCTGGGTGGAGGGTCCTTGGATTGGGGGAAAGGATATCCGCAGGTGAGACATATCATCCCCATTTTCCTTGTGAAAACCAACCTCCCCCTATAGGCTATTGCAAGCCATTCCACGTGCCATTCTAGTAATGGGATGAGGAAGAGGCCTGTGACTGTTGTACAAGCCAGGCCTGTCCAGAGTACTCCAGTAATTGTGGTCAGACAATTGAGATTGAGCACTCGCACCTGCAACCTGGCAAATGGATGCAGGTGTCTAAAAGGTGGAGTCGACCAGGAGAACAGAGACCAGCATGAGTGAAGCTGGGCTGAGCGTTGAGTCTGAGGGGAGAATCCTGTGCAGAATGAGGCGGCCAGCCCGCGTTGGGTCATGCTGGAAAGCCATGACGCCAACAAGTATCCCAAAGGAGCGCTGGAGCGGAGGCCCAGGCTGTGCCGCGAGTGCCATAGTGGGTGGGAACCCCACTGGTCGGATGCCCAAAGCGGGAACTGCAGGCACAGAAGAAACCAGATGGCTACAAGCTACTGGCAGCATCTGCAGGAAGCAAGCACAGCTGCCGGCAACCCACAGAGCGGAGCGAAGTGAGCGGGGTTCGCAATCCGAAGGAAACATGCCTACGGGGCAGCAGAAGGGAAAGCAGCCGCCCAGAGGAGATGCCGGGGTCTGGTGAGTGCACAGGAGGGAACACTCGAACGGGAGCGCTCCTGGGGGCTTTTGGGGAGAAAACGTGAATGCTAAATGAACGCAAGATGCAAAATATAGTGGACTTGAAGCAACGGGTTGTGACAAATAATGCGAAAAAGCTGAACTGTGAGCAACAGAATGAAAGCTCTGAACTATTGAATACCTAACTAGATGAAAGCTTTTGGCAAATCGATTAACAGATGACCAGTTTGTGAAGTACACGTACATTATATTAGCAAACAACAAATCTTAAGAGATTCAGAGAAAAGCAAAGATTGTATATTGCTGAAGAGTGAATGCAATGTGGGGAAGGAAAGGGCACCACAAAGTGAACTGTATGAAAGAGCACATTGTGGCAAAGTTCAGGGACTGGCAAAGAGGAAAACTCATTGTGGTAGAGTTAAAAGGCTGGCAAGGAGAAACCCAAGTGAATGTGAACCAGAACACTGGTGCAGGTACAGAAGAACCTGTGTGGGCATGAAATCTTAGGGTTACCGGTTGAGTGACCTATAATGGGTGGACTGTGTGGTCCGACAACTGTGCCTAGACCGGGCTTACCTTATTTGTGAAAACCAAAGAAACATACAGAGCGGCAATCCAAGTGTATGAAAGAGATTGCTGAAGTGAAGCAGAAGAAAGTAATATTGAATATTGAGAGACTGAGACGAAGTACAAGTTGGCAAGCTGAACAAACCGGGGGTGGGGGGAGTGGGGGTGGGGAAGCAAAAACCTGAGACCTTATGAACTTGGTGGTTGTCTTGATGAAGGGATCCTTGAGACCCCTTTTTTAGGGAACCGATTTCTTCTTTGGGAAGGGAACCCCGAGACTTTGTGGAACTGTCGTTAGCTTGGGGAGGGGGAGCTGTGAAGTAAGCCAAGAGCTGGAAGAAGTTCAGAACTTTATTTGGAACAGTGTTTAGTTTGTTGCTGACATCCCTACACATTGTTTAGCTTTAGTTGTGAGGGCAAGTCTAGGTTTTGGACACAGACAAGACTTTTTAAAGTTGAATTGACTGACGCTATGCTTGTGGTTTTTTGTATTTTTTTTTTTTTGCGAAACACCACCCTTGCATAGGGCAAGTTAGGCCTTCAACCGTCCTTGCATTTAAGTAAATGAGAGATTTTCGTTTGAACTTTGTATCTGTCTGGGTGTTGCTTCACGATTCCTTCCCATCACCAAAACCTGCTTTGATACTGAGCACAGTGTATTGCTGACATGACCTTTCTGCTCTATTCACCTCGTAGCCTCTCCACCGGCCCAGAAATAAAATCGTACCGCTTCCAGTCTGTGAACACCACACGTGCAGTATTAACAGCAGAGTCCTTCCTATAGATCGAAAAAGTAAAAGTGAACATATACCCAGGTTTTGTGATTATTTATTTTCCATAACAGTACAAACATTCATATCAATTACAAAGTATTTGTGCATTATTGATAACTCCCTCCAATCCTCCCGCCCCCCCCCCCCCCCCCCAATTAGACCATGACCAAGACAGTTATGCTGTGGACCGTAAGCGTTGAGGATTAGCGCGGGCTAATGGCTGTGTGACCCAATCTTCCTTTGTGCAGAACAAGGTCACCGTGAGGGCTACCCACTGTAAACGGTTGTCAAGTTGTCCATTTTGTGTTGTCGTTGTCTACAGCCGAAACAGGGGCTTGGGAGCTGGCACATCTACGAATGTCCTCCCACCATGTTGTGACACTGGGGGCTATGGGGCATTTCCAGGCCATGGCGATTCGTCTTTTTGCCAGAATGTACATTAGGTCCTTGAGTCTATTTAGGGGCTTGTTCTTTTTGCCTTTTGGGTATGAGCCCAGGATGCAAGCTTTGGGTGACTGCACGTCCAATGTTATGTCAGCTTCTGCTACCTTTTTGTTTTGATTTGTGTCCAGAAAGCCTGTATTGCCTGGCAACACCAGAACATGTGGGTCATTCCAATGGAGAGTTCATGATACTTGGGGCACGTCACGGCGCCCGTACTACTGAATCTCGAGATGTCTGGGGTGAGGTAAGCTCTATGAATATTGTAGAATTGTATGAGCTGGAATTGCTTATTTGGATATCTTGTTCAGAGTGCACTGTGTGCCAGGTGTTACATGGTTCCTTGTGTTACGTGGTTCCTTGTGTTTTGGTGGACTCATCTTGCATAGACCTATGCATTGATGGTGATTCACCATCTTCCTTCATTAAGGTTTACTCCTCTTAAGGTGGTTCCTTGGTAGTTGTCCCTGCATATTGGAATTTTAACCGAATAAGCTGGTTCTGTGACTGGCTTAATCGCCCTTCTTCGTGCCAGCATTACCTGTGCAATGTCTTGAAATATCTGAATTGCAAGGTCTTTTTAAAGATTGAGGTTTTTTTTTTTCTGGGCACTGCTAGTTTCAGTCAAGATCATTTTAATTGGCTTGTAAGTCATGAAATTTCACTAGGATCTCTTAGTCAGCCTGGTTTGCGTCTGTGAATTTACACACTATGTAGTCTGTCCATCTTGTCTTGTGGGTCTTTTATGACCAAAACGGGGAGTTGTCAATAACAAAGTTTTCCTTGGATGTTTTATCCCCTCAACACCTCCCACCTGCATTCGTTAATTCGCTTGCTACTACTGGATCAGTATCCTCCTTACTTCTTGCCACGCGGGTCCCGGCATGCATCGTTCTGTTATTGCCCACTGGTCGCAAGTCTGCTCTGCTGCCAGGGGTGAGATGGAGTTTATCTCTGAGGATTTAATTTGCCCACTCTGTTCCCCTTGCCTAAGCAACCCCACCCCCACCCCAGGCTGGGGTCATAATTGGAACAGTGAAGGAATCCAGTAGAGGGAGGGAGGGAGTGTTGGAGGAGACTGCAGAGAGCCGTGTCTCCATGCCTTCTATACCACGCCCCGCCTTTGTATAACTTGGACACTTTTTTGCAACCACAGCTACCCATCTGTAATGGTCATTTTGGTTTTCTTTTGCTGGCCGGTGCAGTTGTGCGGAGTCTTCAGCAAATAAGAACTGCTGCTCCCAACATTCAATACTTCGCTCTGTTCCCTGTATTCTTCGTTGGGGTAACCTTTAGCTTCATGACTCAATTTCGAACTACTCTTCTGCAGCTTCTAGTATTTGTATTGGTTTGCCTCTACTACCTGGTGTCTCACTTTAGACGTATGTACACATTGGGGTACGAGGTGCTCTGGGAGCAGCTTTTCTCCCTCTTGTGCTTGTTCCGTTAAGTAAACTTTCATGAATACTTCAGGGACATCTTTCCTACTGGAACGGGACCACAGACATTGTACACAGCAAAAAATAGCCTTAACATCTTTTGCAATCTTCCATACATGGATGGCACATTGGACTGCCATGCTCTATGGCTTTGTCCGCCAGCCCTTTCATCTGTGCTTTGCGAGACTTGACCGTTTTAGTACATTCTTTGCAAACCCTTGGTTTTTGTTCCTGCTGGTTAATTATTCTTAAACTGGATGCCTGGTATTCTGATATGCTTTATGCTGCATAAATCTGTGTAGGCACTGAGTGCTCGTTTCCTGCTGCAGACTTGCAATGCTGTTTGGTGTCTTGAGTGTACACTTTCTCCAGCCTTGGATCTTTAATGGAGTCACATGCTGTGAATATTCCCCGTCATCAGGCTGGGAATCCCTGGTTACTTTAATTTAGTAATTTTCCTATGGAATAACTGACACCTTGAGTGTCCCATAAACGTCATAGGTGCTTTTGGTCCCCACCACTAGGACGTCCAGTATATAGCTCTGCCCCAGCAGCTTCCCCTCAGATTTCAACCGCCGTTCTAGCTGGTGGGATTCCTATGGCTTCTCTTCACTGAGAAATTAACTTTACACACAACATATTTTTCCACTACATTCAATCCGGAGCAACCTTCTATGGTGAGGGCTACGAACATGGAGACCGTTAGAATTCCTTGTTCAGGCCCTGTGGGACGTGCGGCTTATGAAGGTGGTATATATATATATATATATTTTATATTTTTTTGGAAACCCTCAAGGACAGGAAGCATCCGATTTGTTAGCTAAATGAAGGGGCACACCTGGTGTCCGAGGCAGGCTCATCAAGGAGTGGGAGAGCTACCACCCTCTCTGATAAGCGTTCGCCATCAAGCCACAGGTCCAGGTCGGAAGAACGACCTATGAAAAAATAAACAGGTGAGCCTAAATCATCGACGAGCCATGATAAGACTGCCTCACAACCCCGGTCTCCTACTATAAAGAAACCGGTTTGCAGGGAAGGCTCCCAGTCCAGTACTAAACAGTCGAAAAACCTGTCAACGAAGACAACCTAAACTACATCGTCAAAACATATGGACAAGGGCTCACGCCCGTCAACTAAGTCGCCCTCTAATTTGTTGAGCATCTTCTCAGACGAAAGAGAAGCATAAGACTAAATCGTCCACGAAGACCTCACCCCACCTTCCCACTCGTCGTCACTCTCGTACTTCTCTTAGAAAAGGCCCTAGATCCTCCTCTGAACAAGACTCATCCACGAGGCATCCTCTGACGACAGTAGTCGACGGTACATAATCCAAAATCAGAACATCACTCGTCAATGAAAAAACAATCTCCAGGGAGTGAGTAGTAGTGCATATCTCCCCCCCCCCCCTGTCAACGAGTTCTACCACGGCTCAACCCACAGTGTTTATCCCAAACAATCCATCCTACAGCTACAGGACAGCTACAAGAGGTACACCTACTATCCTGCAGTAAACTAAATACTGAACTCCGAACGGAGGAACCAACAGAGCCCAGGTAACACCCTCTAGGTATGTCACCCATAAAAAAAACACCAAAATCATGCCTGATGAAATCCTACAACATGAGAACATCTAACTTTAAACCTCCTAGGGAGGAGTGTCCAGGAGTCACATCTTGCCTTAAATTTCTGGTCTAGTCTTCCTTTTACTGCAGGTTCAGTGAAAGGATTTTTCATGGTTTGTAACCCCTAGCCAGACATGATCTAGGATGGGTATTGCAAATACAGCCTTTCGGCACTTACCCAAAAGGAAAATAATCTCTTTTCCTCTGCTGGAAATCTATGCTTAGTACTAACCATCGGGCCAACGACAGTTAAAGTGGCTAACGCCCTGCCGATAGTGGTTCGCTATGACCGCAAAATGTGGCAATGGTTGGCTCCCATATTGGAGCATTTGCCAGAAAAACAGCTAAAGGAGGCCATGACACTTGTACTTGAGGGCGAGGAGGCCTCAAACGACATTGCACTGGATCTTGCAGAGACGTAATTCAAGCAAATTGGTAATGGGATTGTCCTGAGAAGACAAGGATGGTTATGCTGCACCGACTTTAGACAGGAGGTGCAACATCATTGATATGCCATTCGAGGGAGAGAACGGTTTTGGCAACAAAATCGAGAAGCACTTAAGGCAATGAAGGCATACTCTATACTTGCTGCTCGATCATCAACTGCCTTAAAAAGGCAGGTCTTTGCGTCGTTTTCGGGGAGCCGCCGGTCAAACCAGGTTGTCTTCCACAAGGGACACCAAGAACTACAGAAGATCCGGCTACTAATCCCAGGGATATAGAAGGAACTACCAGTTGTTTGGGAGAATTCTCTGTAAGGCTAATTTCCCAAACCTAGTGAGTCCCCCAGCAGCTTTGCTGGATTTTTGGGGTTTATTTTTTTCTCTTCTGCTAAGAGTGGGATTCTTTTGCTCCCACTCTTAGACAGGATTTGAGGTGTTCCTTTAACTTTCCATGTGTTTTATGGGCTATGGGGTCTTTTACTCCATAGGGTCTCATGTGTTTTTTGATGTGGGTTATACAGCACCCTCCATGCCGTAACCCAGGGGTGTCGTAGCGACCCCCCAACATAGACTCCATGCCCTGGGACTGACTACTGTCTCCCAGGGCATGTAAAGTCACCATTGGTTTTACTAGCCCCAAATTATGAACAGAAACCAGTACAAACCATCATATTGTGGACGTACTGGTCGGGGCAATTCGATTGCCCCGGGGTCTGTTGTTCGAGGGGGCACGTCTCCGTCCCCCCTGATCGAGTTTTGGCTGGTGGCAGTGGATACTACTTTTTAT
The DNA here is from genome assembly GCF_040938575.1 of Ambystoma mexicanum. Classification (NCBI taxonomy): domain Eukaryota; kingdom Metazoa; phylum Chordata; class Amphibia; order Caudata; family Ambystomatidae; genus Ambystoma; species Ambystoma mexicanum. The sequence goes on along the minus strand of NC_090927.1, from coordinate 509,390,034 downwards.
ATTCGACCGCGAATATATCTCTATGGGATTTTCCCATTGTTCGAGGCTACTAACTTTAATTATTTAATTCTCATAGCCTCGAACATACCGCCGGTTTATTTAATATTAATTCACCGGTTGGTATCTTTTGCCAGAACTCTATTCTAAAATGGCATTTGTTCTTCTGTGATTCCAACCCAAGTCGAGCCCTTTGTTCCACTTTTTGGCGGGCTTCTCCACAGAAGCCTCCAAAAGTGGTGCCACTCTGTCTGGGTACCACAGGGGGTGTGGGAGGGGGTTTAGGCACCCTGGACTGAGTTACCTTGGTAACTCAAGTCGCACTCTTGTGTGATTAGCCCAAGTGGTGAGCCGACCGGTTCACCACTTAGCATGTTTGACAGCTAGGCTGAGTGAATGGGGGTGTGCTGCATAAAAGCGGGGCTTTGGGGACTGGAACTTCAGAAGTTGCCACAGGACCTGAGAATCCAAGGATGGTGAAGCTGAGCCGACCTGCAACGACGACGCCACCGGTGGAGCCCTGCTGAACCGTCTCACCACTTTTCCCGACGACAGAGGAGATCTCCAGTCCGGAGAGTCTTCTTCCTTTGACTGGTGGGGATAACCAGTTTTGCCTTCTTTTCACTTTCTTGGAGCATCTTGTGGCCGTCTTGCCCGTGCCAAGCACCCTGGCAACCGGTATACCACGGTTTACCACTACTGTGAAGAGAAGGGTAGTGCCTTTTAACCGGAGAACTCCGCGGCTGGTTTCTTCCCTGGCAGTGCAACGACCTTCATCGTTCCTCCACGGCGAGACTTCTTCTTACTCTGGACGAAACACCGACTTGCACCTGCAGCCAGGAACAACTGCCCCCGCTGGAGCTTCCTTCACACTTAAGGTACTGTGTCCCGCCTGGCTTCCCTTGCGACAGCCTCGACTTTCTAACCTGGGCTGGCCTGGGGCAACCTAGCTAACTTTTCCTGACTTTAATTTCATCCTTTTTGTGCGAACTATCTACAAGACTCTTTGGGCATAACTCCACTGTGTGAACCTGGACCCCTTCTGCTTGCTCTCTCCAAGAGTGGGACTTGCAATTGACTTCCTTGCTCACCAGTATAACTCTGCCTATCCTGCCTTACTCTGGTTCTTTGTAAAAGTATTGAAACTTGCGTGCTTCTTTAACTTTGCCTTTTTCCCTCCCTTTCTTTACAACTTATTAGATTGTCATCTTATGTTAAGCGTTCACCAGTCTGAAAATAAGTGGTGTTTCTCACAAAGACTTGTCTAATAAGTGAATAGGGTTGTGTGTATATATATTTCTGAGGCTTGAGGAATCTGCTTAGATCCCATGCTGTGCATAGGCCGACATCTAGTGGAAGCTGCGGAGTATTACAGTTTGTTTTTCGAAAGTCGAAAATGGGTGTCGACACAGGGCGTGCCAGTAATACTATCCCTAGTGTGACGTCCACTGTACCCATGATCCCTCACGCGTCTAGGATCCCCAGATTGTTTTTTTCCGCCATTCTGGTCGGAAGCACTTCATCGGAGTTCCCTGGCTTTGCCATATTTTCACTCAAAACTAATTCTAATTTGCCCCGTTTTGAACAACCTTTCGTCGATCAACATCTCGACGCCGAACCGGGGAAGAGATCAACGTCGAATACCCGACGGATTGGGCCTTGAGGCTTCCGCCTCGGCTCGGGCCTGGGCCGCTGGCCTCGGCCCTACAAGTAGGGAGAGTGGGGGGTGCTACACTTCCACACTCGGGTGTATATATATATCATATAGACACCTTCTTACCTACACACACTTGCCCGCTGCCCACAGGCGCGTATGGAGGGTACGCCCTTTCAGTTTTGCCCCAAGTGTAATAAGAAATACCCTTGGGTAGATAAGCACGCTACGTGCAACCTTTGCCTGCCCAGAGACCACCCCGAGGCGGGTTGCAGGGCCTGTAGTAGGTTTAAGCCCAAAACTCTTAAGGACCGCTCCACCAAGCGTTGGGCCCACCACGCCAAGCTAGCAGCTATGGAGGCGGAGGGTACCTTCAGCGACGGCAGCGACGCCGGACTTTCGGACGGCGAGGGCACAAAGGCGTCGAAAGACAGCCGAACGCACGTCCCCGGCCTCGGAAGGTCGTCCGTCCCGGCGACTATGGGGAAATCCCCCGGCGACAAAAGCGTTACACATACACACGCTAAACACAAAAAATCCACCCGAGATTCGACGTCGTCGAAACCTCAGAAAGAGGCACAGAAGGAGCGGTCCGAAAGGACGTCCTCTGGGCGGTCCCGGTCGAGGTCGCCGCACGACGTCAGGCAAGCCTCCACACTTGCACATAGTGCCTCGACCATTAACATCACGGAAGATCAATCGTCCGGAGACGAACATGACTTCCGTCACCAGCCTGCACCCCAGGTAAAGGGTACATCACTTGGGAGTAAGGAGGGCCCAGTTTCGAAGGCTAGTTCGAAAGACAGGGATTCCACCTCCGATCCTCGACGCCAGGCGTCGAAAGATAAGGGAAATGGTAAACCCACTTCCACCCACGGGGAAGGGGGTAAGCAGCAAAGGAAACAACCCTTGCAATCCTCCACAACAAGAGAACTGACTTCCCCCTCCAAGTCTTCTCAGGGCCAGTCCATAGGAAGTTCCACCAAGGTCACCCCAAGCTCCAAACTCTGGTCATGCGAGGACATTGACAGAGTAATGTCAAGGATGTCTTCCTTAGCAAATTTCTTCGAAAGACACCCTGACCAACTCCTAGCTTTAAACCCTCAGGAATCTTCTCCCTCAGGTTCAAGGGACCCTATCCCTTCAAATAAAAGGCCCCGGGTCGAGACACCAGTAAAGGCTTCAGAACCCTTCGAGGTCCAACCCTATTCTTGCCTTTTCCCTACAGACCAAGGGAACTCTTCCCTTATAGAGGGTCAGGAAATTGACACGCCAGAAGATCTCGCAGGGTCAGATTATTACGGGGAGGACGAAGACGAGGATGAGCCAGAAAATAGCCCAGATATTTTCCGAATGGACTCACCAGTCGAAAGGGAAGCCCCAGGGTCTGATTCCCCAATAGATAATCAGCCCCTCCTGAATGAACTGCTCTTTCGGGCAGCTAACCACTTCCACATAGACACACAAGGTGTCCAGGAAGAGAGGGACTTTGCGGAGGAACTAATAGGGGAAAGGAAGCCAGTAGCCCAGACCATTCCCATCCTGAAATCTATTCAACGCAGAATAGCACCATCCCTTATCAACCCAAACCTGACAAGACCTGTAAACCCGAGGGTAGAGAAGCTGTTTAAAGCAGCCCAGTCGGACCCTCTATATATTAGAGGTCAACTTAAGCCAGACTCTCTAGTCGTAACCAACACCCGCAAGAGAGCTGGTACCCCATTATCTTCCTCTGAGGCTCCCCCCGACAAGGAAAGTAAGAAACTCTATGGTTTTGGCAGAAAGTAGCTTCCACGGCAGCCTACCAAACCAGAATCGCGAATTCCACCACACTGTTGGCTAGCTACAACTGCCATCAGTGGGAAGAAGTGGCAGCAATAATAGATTCCGCTCCCGAACCCCTTAAGAGCCAGCTAACTCGCATTGGTGCAGAGGGAAGAAACGTCTCAGGCTGCATTTTAAAAACGACTCTGGACGCCGCAGACAATGCGGGTAGACTTATAGCAGAGGGGACTGTCATCAAAAGACATGCTTGGTTGAGGCAGTCTGGATTCAAAGCAGAAACACAAGCTGCACTCTTAGACAAACCAGTGGAAAGTGATCCCCTGTTTGGGAAGGCAGTCGAGGACGCTCTAAAAAACGCTAAGGAAGAATTCGACACCCTCAAATCCCTTGGCCAGTTAACTACCAAGCCACCTAACCAAAGAGGGAACGGCAATTTTAGCTATTCCCACACCCAGGGTACCCAGTGGAACACCAACTCACAACAGTCTACCCAGGGGTATGGTAGGGCTGGTAGAAGAGGACGTGGTAGAGGCAGAGGCAGCCCCAGTAGAGGAGGCGGCACGCCTCCACCAAAGCAGTGACGCTCAGTTCAGGGTCCCTTCCCATGCAACCCCAGTAGGGGGACGAATATCCAGCTTCACCCAGGCATGGGAAGGGATAACATCCGACAGATGGGTGCTGTCAACGGTATCCAATGGGTACTGTATAGAACTACTGCAACGTCCCCTAAACCATCCTCCACGACAAAAAGTCCACTCCTTAGAACATCAGAAGATCCTCCTCGAGGAGATCTACAATCTGCTCCTAAAGGACGCGATAGAAATCGTCCCAAGACACCAGGTAAACAAGGGTATTTATTCAACTTACTTCCTTGTTCCAAAGAAAGATTTAACAATGCGCCCAGTATTGGACTTGCGGCCTGCCAACAAGTATGTCAAGCCCCAAAGGTTTCGTATGACTACACTACAAGAGGTAATCCCCCTCCTAAAAAAGGGATTACATGGCAACTTTGGATATGAAAGATGCCTATTTTCATATTTCCATGCTCCCAGCGCACAGAAAGTACCTACGCTTCAAGGTGGACAGTCAACACTATCAGTTCAAAGTGCTGCCCTTCGGGATAGCTTCGGCACCAAGGGTATTCACCAAGGTACTGGCGGTGGCGGCGGCACACCTACGCAGGAAAGCTATCCCAGTATACCCTTATCTGGACGACTGGCTCATACGGGGGAAACCCCAGTAACTTGCAGGACAAACATTCAAAGGACTATCGACCTCCTTCACGAATTAGGCTTCTCAATCAACGAGAAGAAATCAAGCCTAGTGCCAAGCACCTCCAAACAGTTCCTAGGAGCTATCCTGGATACTCAGAGGTTTAACGTTTCCCTCAAAGGAAAGAATTCGGAACATACTACTGCAAATTCCGCAATATCAGGCCGGTCGCCAAATAACGGTACGCAAGGCAATGCGTTTGCTGGGCATGTTGGCTTCATGCATTTACCTGGTCCCCCACGCGCGCCTGCGCATGCGTCCCATGCAGGAATGGTTGGCGAAACAGTGGTCTCAGGCAAGCGGTCAGTGGGACGATCTAGTGGTCGTTTCGCCAACATTGGTACAAAGCCTTCACTGGTGGACAAGAGTAAATCTTGCTCAGGGGAAACCTTTTCACGATCCCGAGGTACAGGCAATAGTCACTACCGATGCATGCCTCACTGGGTGGGGAGCTCACCTTCTCCACCACACAGCCCAAGGTCTCTGGTCTCCCTCAGTAGCCAGGAACCACATCAACCTGCTAGAACTTCTGGCAGTATTCAAAGCACTTCTAGCATTCGAGCCCTACCTGCTCAACCTGTCAGTGCAAATCCGGACGGACAGCACAACAGCCATGTTCTACCTGAACAAGCAAGGAGGGACTCGTTCACCAAATCTGTCCAAGCTTGCCCAGAAAATCTGGAGATGGGCACTCAGACGGAACATTTTCCTGTCATCACAACATGTTCCAGGGGAGCTCAATTCCCTAGCGGATGCTTTAAGCAGAGACTCCCTTCCAGAGGAACACGAATGGGTTCTACACAAAGAGGTCGTAGAAGACATCATCTCTCAGTGGGGTTGCCCCACTATAGACTTATTCGCCACAAGCGAAAACAGACAATGCCCAGGATTTGCATCCAGGTTCCCCCAACCAGACTCCCAGGGGAACGCCCTGTGGATGAACTGGTCAGGGATGTTTGCGTACGCTTTTCCACCAACTCCTCTCATCAGGAAGGTGGTCAACAAAATGAACAGAGAGTCAATGACGCTCGTCCTAATTACTCCCATGTGGGCAAGACAACCTTGGTTCCCACACTTACGCAGGATGGCGGTGTGCGAACCCATCAGACTTCCAACCTGGTACAACCTTCTGTCCCAGCACCAGGGTCACAGTGCATCCTCAACCCAACTCAATGAACCTGGCAGCATGGCTCCTGAGGTCATAGAGTTTGGACATCTCAATCTACCACAAAGATGTATGGACATCCTAAAAGAAGCTAGGAAACCAAACACAAGGCACTGCTACTTTGACAAATGGAGAAGATTTGTTATTTGGTGCCAGAATAAACAAATCAACCCAATTGAATGCACTCCTTCCACTATTGTTACATACATGCTCCACCTGCTAGATGCAGGTCTAGTTTTTAACTCACTAAAGGTGCACCTGGCAGCTCTATCAGCCTACACCACCTCCCATAACAAGGTATCGTGGTGGAAAATACCAGTGGTTAAAGCTTTCATGGAAGGAGTAAAGAGACTTCATCCTCCAATTTCCAACCCACCACCAGGATGGGACCTGAACGTGGTGCTATCTAAACTCATGGGGCCGCCCTTCGAGCCCATGCATAAAAGTAGTCTCAAACATCTGACTTATAAAACTGCCTTCTTAGTAGCCATTACTTTTATAAGAAGGGTCAGTGAAATCCAAGCTCTGTCAGTGCAGGATCCCTTCTTTACTGTCCACAAGGACAAACTGGTTTTACGCACACACCCTAGGTTCTCACCTAAGTTTATCTCTAAATTCCACGTAAACCAGTCCATCGAGCTTCCGGCTTTCTTCCAAAACCCACAAAGCTCAGCTGAGGTGAAACTACACACACTAGATGTGCGTAGGGCGGTCCTCTACTATGTAAACAAGACCAGACCGTTACGAAAAACAGATCAGCTGTTTGTCTCCGTAGCTACAGGCAGAGAGGGGGATCGCGTCTCTAAAGGTGCCATCTCTAAGTGGATTGTTAACTGTATCCAGCTGTGTTACTCACTCGCTGAAAAAACTCTGCCTTTCACGCCTAGGGCCCACTCTACAAGAGGTATTGGGGCCACTCTGGCTTTCATTGCAAATGTACCCCTTGACACCATTTGCAAAGCAGCTACTTGGAGCTCTATTCACACTTTTACTCAGCACTACTGCATTGACACTCATTCCAAGACAGATACACAAGTGGGACAAGCGGTTCTAAGACATTTATTTGCTCATGACCCTTCTCACACCCCACCTCCTTCTTCAGGTACTGCTCGCTAATCTATGCACAGCATGTGATCTAAGCAGATTCCTCAAGCCTCAGAAGAGATTCATTACTCACCGTAATCGTATTTCTGATGCTTGTATCTGCTTAGATTCACATGCGACCCACCCTTCCTCCCCTCTGAGAGAAGGTGCATGGTTGCTTGTAGTCTTACCTTTCTACCTATCTGCTTGGATTATCTGTACTCGCGCTACTCCTCATGCTACCTCATGTCAGGAAAAACACAATCTGGGGATCCTAGACGCGTGAGGGATCATGGGTACAGTGGACGTCACACTAGGGATAGTATTACTGGCACGCCCTGTGTCGACGCCCATTTTCGACTTTCGAAAAACAAACTGTAATACTCCGCAGCTTCCACTAGATGTCGGCCTATGCACAGCATGTGAATCTAAGCAGATACAAGCATCAGAAATACGATTACGGTGAGTAATGTATCATATATATATATATATATATATATATATTTCTGAGGCTTGTGGAATCTGCTTAGATCACATGCTGTGCATAGGCCGACATCTAGTGGAAGCTGCGGAGTATTACAGTTTGTTTTTCGAAGTCGAAAAATGGGCGTCGACACAGGGCGTGCCAGTAATACTATCCCTAGTGTGACGTCCCCTGTACCCATGATCCCTCACGCGTCTAGGATCCCCAGATTGTTTTTTTCCGCCATTCTGGTCGGAAGCACTTCATCGGAGTTCCCTGGCTTGGCCATAGTTTCACTCTAAACTAATTCTAATTTGCCCCGTTTGGCCAACCTTTCGTCGATCAACATCTCGACGCCGAACCGGGGAGGAGATCAACGTCGAATACCCGACGGATTGGGCCTTGAGGCTTCTGCCTCGGCTCGGGCCTGGGCCGCTGGCCTCGGCCCTACAAGTAGGGAGAGTGGGGGTGGTACACTTCCACACTCGACACCTTATTACCTACACACACTTGCCCGCTGCCCACAGGCGCGTATGGAGGGTACGCCCTTTCAGTTTTGCCCCAAGTGTAATAAGAAATACCCTTGGGTAGATAAGCACGCTACGTGCAACCTTTGCCTACCCAGAGACCACCCCGAGACGGGTTGCAGGGCCTGTAGCAGGTTTAAGGCAAAAACTCTTAAGGACCGCTCCACCAAGCGTTGGGCCCACCACGCCAAGCTAGCAGCTATGGAGGCGGAGGGTACCTTCAGCGACGGCAGCGACGCCGAACTTTCGGACGGCGAGGGCACCAAGGCGTCGAAGGACAGCCGAACGCACGTCCCCGGCCTCGGAAGGTCGTCCGTCCCGGCGACTATGGGGAAGTCCCCCGGCGACAAAAGCGTTACACATACACACGCTAAACACAAAAAATCCACCCGAGATTCGACGTCGTCGAAACCTCGGAAAGAGGCACAGAAGGAGCGGTCCGAAAGGACGTCCTCTGGGCGGTCCCGGTCGAGGTCGCCGCACGACGTCAGGCAAGCCTCCACACTTGCACAGAGTGCCTCGACCATTAATATCCCGGAAGATCAATCGTCCGAAGACGAACACGACTTCCACCCCCAGCCTGCACCCCAGGAAAAGGGTACATCACTTGGGAGTAAAGAGGGGCCAGTTTCGAAGGCTAGTTCGAAAGACAGGGATTCCACCTCCGATCCTCGACGCCAGGCGTCGAAAGATAAGGGAAAGGGGAAACACACTTCCACCCACGGGGAAGGGGGTAAACAGCAAAGGAAACAACCCTTGCAGTCCTCCACCACAAAAGAACTGACCAAGTCTTCTCAGGGCCAATCCATAGAAAGTCCCAGCAAGGTCACCCCAAGCTCAAAACTCTGGTCATGCGAGGACATTGACAGAGTAATGTCAAGGATGTCTTCCTTGGCGAATTTTTTCGAAAGACACCCTGAACAACTCCTAGCTTTAAACCCTCAGGAAGATTCTCCCTCAGGGTCTAGGGACCCTATCCCCTCAAATAAAAGACCCCGGGTCGAGACACCATTTAGGCCTTTAGACCCCATCGAGGTCCAACCCTATTCTTACCTCTTCCCTACAGACCAAGGAAACTCTTCCCTTATAGAAGGTCAGGAAATTGACACGCCAGAAGATCCTGCAGGATCAGATTATTACGGCGAAGACGAAGACGAGGATGAGCCAGAAAATAGCCCAGATATTTTCAGAATGGACTCACCAGTCGAAAGGGAAGCCCCAGTGTCTGACTCCCCAATAGATAATCAGCCCCTCCTGAATGAACTGCTCTTTCGGGCAGCTAACCACTTCCACATAGACACACAAGGTGTCCAGGAAGAAAGGGACTTTGCGGAAGAACTAATAGGGGAAAGGAAGCCAGTAGCCCAGACCATTCCCATCCTAAAATCTGTTCAACGCAGAATAGCACCATCCCTTGTCAACCCAAACCTGACAAGACCTGTAAATCCGAGAGTGGAGAAGCTGTTTAAAGCAGCCCAGTCGGACCCCCTATATATTAGAGGTCAACTTAAGCCAGACTCTCTAGTAGTAACCAACACCCGCAAAAGAGCTGGTACACCATTATCTTCCTCTGAGGCTCCCCCCGACAAAGAAAGTAAAAAACTTTATGGTTTTGGCAGGAAAGTAGCTTCCACGGCAGCCTACCAAGCCAGAATCGCGAATTCCACCACACTGTTGGCTAGCTACAACTGTCACCAGTGGGAAGAAGTGGCAGCACTAATAGACTCTGCTCCCGAACCCCTTAAAAGCCAGCTAGCTCGCATTTGTGCGGAAGGAAGAAACGTGTCAGGCTGCACGGTAAAAGCAACTCTGGACGCCGCTGACAATGCGGGTAGACTTATAGCAGAGGGGACTGTCATCAAAAGGCATGCTTGGTTGAGACAGTCGGGATTCAAAGCAGAAACACAAGCTGCGCTCTTAGACAAACCAGTGGAAAGTGATCTCCTGTTTGGGAAGGCAGTCGAGGACGCTCTAAAAAACGCTAAGGAAGAATTCGACACCCTCAAATCCCTTGGCCAGTTAACTACCAAACCACCTAACCAAAGAGGGAATGGCAATTTTCGTCGCCCCCGCGGCCAAAATTCCAATAGAGGAAATAGCTACTCCCACACCCAGGGTACACAGTGGAACACCAGCTCACAACAGTCTACCCAGGCGTATGGTAGGGGTAGTAAAAGAGGACGGGGTAGAGGCAGAGGCAGCCCCAGTAAAGGAGGAGGCACGCCTCCACCAAAGCAGTGACGCTCAGTTCAGGGTCCCTTCCCATGCAACCCCAGTAGGGGGACGAATATCAAGTTTCACCCAGGCATGGGAAGGGATAACATCCGACAGATGGGTGCTGTCAACAGTATCCAATGGGTACTGCATAGAACTACTGCAACGTCCCCTAAACCATCCTCCAAGACAAAAAGTCCACTCTTTACAATATCAGAAGATCCTCCTCGAGGAGATCGCCATTCTGCTAGAAAAGGACGCGATAGAACTCGTCCCGGGACACCAGGTAAACAAGGGTATCTATTCAACTTACTTCCTTGTGCCAAAGAAAGATTTAACAATGCGTCCAGTTTTAGACTTACGGCCTGCCAACAAGTATGTCAAGCCCCAAAAATTCCGTATGACCACACTACAAGAGGTAATCCCACTCCTAAAAAAAGGGGATTACATGGCAACCTTGGATATGAAAGATGCCTATTTTCATATTTCCATGCTCCCGGCGCACAGAAAATACTTGCGCTTCAAGGTGGACAGTCGCCACTACCAATTCAAGGTACTGCCCTTCGGGATAGCTTCTGCACCAAGGGTTTTCACCAAGGTACTGGCGGTGGCAGCTGCACACCTACGCAGGGAGGCAATCCCAGTGTACCCTTATCTGGACGACTGGCTCATAACGGGGGAAACCCCAGGAATCTGCAGGTCAAACATTCAGAGGACCATCGACCTCCTCCACGAATTAGGCTTCTCCATCAACGAGAAAAAGTCAAGTCTGGTGCCAAGCACCTCAAAACAGTTTCTAGGAGCTATCCTAGATACTCAGAAAGGATTGACCTTCCCTTCGGAAGAAAGAATTCGGAACATACTTCTGCAAATTCCGCATTATCAGTCAGGTCAACAGATAACAGTACGCAAAGCTATGCGGTTACTCGGCATGATGGCGTCATGCATTTACCTGGTCCCCCACGCGCGTCTGCGCATGCGTCCCATGCAGGAATGGTTGGCGAAACAGTGGTCTCAGGCAAGTGGTCAGTGGGACGATCTAGTGGTCGTTTCGCCAACACTCGTACAGAACCTACACTGGTGGACAAGAGAGAATCTCGCAAAGGGGAAACCCTTTTACGATCCCGAAGTACAGGCAGTGGTGACTACAGATGCATGCCTGACGGGGTGGGGAGCTCACCATCTCCACCACACAGCTCATGGTCTCTGGTCTCACTCAGTAGCCAAGAACCACATCAATCTGCTAGAGCTTCTGGCAGTATTCCGAGCGCTGCAGGCGTTCGAGCCCCATCTACTAAACTTGTCGGTGCAGATCAGGACGGACAGCACGACAGCCATGTTCTATCTGAACAAGCAAGGAGGGACTCGTTCGCCAAATCTGTCCAAGCTTGCCCAGAAAATATGGATATGGGCACTCAGACGGAACATCTTCCTGTCATCGCAACATGTTCCAGGGGAGCTCAATTCCCTAGCGGATGCTCTAAGCAGAGACTCCCTCCCAGAAGAACACGAGTGGGTCCTTCACAAAGACGTAGTAGAAAATCTCTTCTCTCAGTGGGGTTTCCCCACTATAGACCTATTCGCCACAAGCGAAAACAAACAATGCCCAGGATTTGCATCCAGGTTCCCACAACCGGACTCCCAGGGGAATGCCCTGTGGATAAACTGGTCAGGGATGTTTGCGTACGCTTTCCCACCAACTCCCCTCATCAGGAAGGTGGTGTACAAGATGAACAAGGAATCGATGACGCTCATCCTAGTTGCTCCCATGTGGGCGAGACAACCATGGTTTCCACACCTACGCAGGATGGCGGTATGCGAGCCCATCAGACTCCCAGCCTGGTACAACCTTCTGTCCCAGCAACAAGGTCAAACAGTGCATCAGGAACCCAACTCTATGAACCTAGCAGCATGGCTCCTGAAGTCATAGAGTTTGGACATCTCAAATTACCACAGAGGTGTATGGACATTCTAAAAGAGTCTAGGAAACCAAATACAAGGCACTGTTACTTTGACAAGTGGAAAAGATTCGTTATCTGGTGCCAGAGTAAACAAATCAACCCGGTTGATTGCACTCCTTCCAACGTTGTAACATACATGCTCCACCTGCTGGATGCAGGGTTGGTTTTTAACTCTCTGAAAGTACACCTGGCAGCCCTCTCAGCCTACACCACATCCCATAACAAGGTTTCGTGGTGGAAAGTACCAGTGGTTAAAGCCTTCATGGAAGGAGTAAAGAGACTTCACCCTCCTATCTCGAACCCACCGCCAGGATGGGATCTCAATGTGGTGCTATCTAAGCTCATGGGGCCCCCCTTCGAACCCATGCATAAAAGTAGTCTCAAACACCTGACTTATAAAACGGCCTTCTTAGTAGCCATTACCTCCATAAGAAGGGTCAGTGAAATTCAGGCTCTGTCAGTGCAAGATCCTTTCTTTACTATCCACAAGGACAAACTGGTTTTACGCACACACCCTAGATTCTCACCAAAATTCATATCCAAGTTCCATGTAAACCAGTCCATCGAGCTTCCGGCTTTCTTCCAAAACCCACAAAGCTCGGCTGAGGTGAAACTACACACCCTAGATGTGCGTAGGGCGGTCTTATACTATGTAAATAAAACCAGACCGCTAAGGAAAACAGATCAACTGTTTGTCTCCGTAGCTACAGGCAGAGAGGGGGATCGCGTCTCTAAGGGCGCTATCTCAAAGTGGATTATCAACTGTATACAGCTGTGTTACTCTCTTTCTGAAAAAACTCTGCCTTTTACGCCAAGGGCCCACTCTACCAGAGGCATTGGGGCCACTCTGGCTTTCATTGCAAATGTTCCCCTTGACACCATTTGCAAAGCAGCTACTTGGAGCTCTATTCACACTTTTACTCAGCATTACTGCATTGACACTCATTCCAAGGCAGATACACAAGTGGGACAAGCGGTTCTAAGACACCTGTTTGCTCATGACCCTTCTCACATCCCACCTCCTTCTTCTGGTACTGCTCGCTAATCTATGCACAGCATGTGATCTAAGCAGATTCCACAAGCCTCAGAAGGGATACATTACTCACCGTAATCGTATTTCTGATGCTTGTATCTGCTTAGATTCACATGCGACCCACCCTTCCTCCCCTCCGAGAGAAGGCGCATGGTTGCTTGTAGTCTTACCTTTCTGTCTATCTGCTTGGACTATCTGTACTCACGCTACTCCTCATGCTACCTCATGTCAGGAAAAACACAATCTGGGGATCCTAGACGCGTGAGGGATCATGGGTACAGGGGACGTCACACTAGGGATAGTATTACTGGCACGCCCTGTGTCGACGCCCATTTTTCGACTTCGAAAAACAAACTGTAATACTCCGCAGCTTCCACTAGATGTCGGCCTATGCACAGCATGTGAATCTAAGCAGATACAAGCATCAGAAATACGATTACGGTGAGTAATGTATCCCATATATATGTGACTGTGTGCGGAATTTACTTACCTCGTTTTTGCTAGTGTAAATCACAAGTGTGTTTTTAAATAAATAATTATATACTTTTACACCAAAGCTCTGGTCAGTGTTTGTACTACTGTGTCTCTGTACCTATTGTCTATACTCTGCATACTGCTTAACTCTTCATGAGGGAAGTCTGACTGCTCAGCCACAGCTACCAAGTTAATCTGTGTGGTACAGACTGCTACCAAGTGGGTTTACTGCCAAACACCTGTAGTCTTAAATCTTTTGCAGTGGTCCCTAAGGGAACTGCACAGGTTTCTGCCTAACGCCAGTCCTCCCAACACAGCAGGGATTCAGGCCAAGCACAACGCAAATGCGGCTCGGCCAACTTGCAAAGAGGTAGACAGAAAAAAGCCCAGCAATGACTGCCTCAAAGGCACACCAGTGGGAGTTCATGTGGCGCTTGATTTCGACAGGCAGTGAGCAATTACAAAGGACAGATGGGTGCTAAATGCCATTCAACAAGGCCATCTGTTGGGATTCAAACGAACACAGAAATCCTTACCTCCCGTAACAGTGTCACATCCGCACCTTCAAATTCTCCAACAAGATTTGTGTCAAATGTCTTTAAAAAAAAAAGGTCAATAGAAAGAGTTCCATGTTCAAGGGGGCAGGAGTATACTCCAGATACTTTGTAGTAAAAAGCCAGATGGGAAGTGGCACCCGATCTTGGACTTAAGAAAATTCAACATAAACATCAATAAATCGTCACACTACAAAACTTCATCAAGGCCGTACAGCCTCACGAACATCTAGCAGTTTTAGACCTGAAAGATGCCTACTTTCGCATCCCAATACATCTGAGACACCGACAGTATCTCAGATTCAATGTCGGCAAAGTCCTTACCAGGTCCGAGTCCTTCAAGTCGGCCTCAAATCAGCCCCCAGGACTTTCACCAATGGCCAAGATCTTCTCAGCGTGGGGCCAGCCTCCTCTGGACCTCTTCGCCACAAGGTGCAACAAACGATGCAAAGAATTCGCAAGCAGGTTACCACACCCGAGCTCACAGGGGGACGCATTCTTTTTAAATTTTTTATTTGTTTATGGTTATAAAAACCTTTACAAATTTTATCACAATCATACAACATAACAAATCGACATTAAACGGAAAAAAACAAGAATTCCATTTTAACAATTCATACACAGGGATGTCGGAGACCAAATCGCAGATGTCCATTACATCTGTTTACAACCCCCTTTCTTCTTATTGCACCTAACGACTTTGTGTCTCAGCCTCCCAGTTTGTCATTCGTTTTGTACTGCCATTCTGACAAATCCCGCCCCCTGCCCCCTCCATTGGCCTTAAGCAAGGAAATTCAAGGCCTTCAATATTTCAACCACTGCCGCTGTTAACTGTACTTCTTGGCCTGAAATCATTCTGTTCCGAATATGATCTGATAGAATACCATCCTCTCTATGGACTAGACTTCGAAAATTGGCTAACCTCAAAGGCCATGTTCCTTCGCATTCCATTAACATGTGACGAAGCGACTGGTTTGATGGCGTGGCACAGATGTTAACACAGCTTACTTGTTCGCGTATATTCACTACTCCCCTGCTCCCCCCCCCCCCAGTGGGAAGAAGATTTAGGCTTACCCTTAAAAAAATTACTCATTATCCTTTGGTCGGGGTATTTTACCAAATACCGGGGCAGATGGCCTTGCTTTTTTTCCTGCTGCCAAGAATGCATTGGATGGAGTCTAGCTTCGTACCTTAGCTATAGTCTCTATCCAATCCAAGTTTTCCAGATCACGCTTTACCTTCAGGGGATTGGTTATCAGTTTCTCTATCAATATTGTCTTTGCTAGAATGGTTTTTACCTTTTTTTTTCTTCTAGCCCTGCCAGTATATGGGATGGAATGGCATCTTTGCAAATTCATTCCCTCCACTCAGCTGATCAGGAAGACAATCCAGATGATCCACAGATACCATTGCAAAATAATCCTGGTGGCACCATACTGGCGGAGACAAACCTGGTTCTCGGATCTCCTTCAGCTATCGGCGGGCAACCCAATACATCTGGGATCTTGCACCGACCGCTCAAAGAACTGCAATTCTGCATCACACCACAGGCTCCCTCAAGCTGACCGCATGGCTCCTGTTCCGGTGGAATGCAGCCACCTAGACATCATGCTGGAATGCCAGAGCTTAATGGTGGCTGCTAGGGCACCTTCCACTAACAACTGTGCGAAAAGTGAACTGCACAAGATGCAGAAAGAGAAGGAAGGGGGATCACCACGGAAGTAACCCAACCACATTAGACCCCCACCAAGTAAATGAGCTGGAAGATGGCTCTCTCGAAGTCCCAGTATTGAGACGAAGGGGTTATGGCGGCAACAAAGGCGGAAGGGGGATCCCACCCATGCGCCACGGAAATGGGGACAAGTGATACTGGCGAATCAGACATTGGGGTGAGTTGCAGACCTATCTGCAAAAGTCACCCTGGAAGAAAGACTGGAGGGTGTGTAAGCAAATCAAGCTTCAGCAGGAGTGCTGGAATCCCATATAGAGATATGCTTTTGGAACAATGAATGAATGGAGGGAGTAGGACCTAGGGCTCAAAGTGGATGATATAGAGGGATGCAACAACCTCTGTTTTTTGGACTAGAAGAAAGAGAGGGAATACGTCTCGAAATAATGGGGATGGTCCATGGGGCCAAAGAAGACGAACAAGTGGCTATAAACTGGGTCCACAGGGCAGGAGGGGATGTGAGGCGGCCCTGATCAGTCCTCGCAAAACTGCACTATTACCGAGACGAGGTCGATATCTTGAACAAAGCAAGAAGAATGGGGGTAATTGACTATGAGAACTCTTATCTCGCAGCACAAACCCACCTGAGACGCAATACATGTGGTCCCCCTAACATGGGTGATACCCCTTTGCACTCCTATTTGAATTGGGGGGGGGGGGGAGAGATACCAGTTGCTGCACGAGGAAGCTATCACGAAGGCCACAGAGGATTTATTAGGACACACTGGAGACCAACTAAGGGATGGAGGAGGGGTTGAGCCGTGAGCCCAGAGGCCCAAAGATGGATCACAGAAGGCGTAAAACACAGGGGGCCTGGAAACTTCAGAAGCTCAACACTCTGCCTCCCAGACAGAGCCGACTTGAAGGGATGTGCCTCACCTGGACATCAATGGTTCAGACTAGGGGGGGGGCCCCAACGAGCTCTGGAAGCAAGGCTATAGTCAATGGTCTAAAGTTGTGTTTCTGGAGGAAGTGTGGAGGCGAAACGGGGGAGAAGGGGTCAATACATATAGTTGAGAAGACAGTTGTTGGCTGTTGCCATGTTAATGTTCAAATTGTTCAATGGGAGGAAGAACTGAGCACACCATAGGCCTGGTACTGGGGGCAGGGTGGAATTGATAGAAGGGGCTCGCACCAGACGGGCGATAAGGGGTCGGGCAAGGCTACAAAAATGCGCGATTGGGGAAAGTTTAAAAATGGGGTGAAAGAGCGAATAGGACAGAGACCACCGCCTTGGTAGTTTGGTCATAAAGCCCGTACATGACAATAAGCGGCCGTACTGGGAAAGGAGAGGAGCGGGGGGACACAGGGGGGAAATCCACAACATGAGCAGAACTCATATCGATAGAGGGGAGGGGGAATGGATGGGTAAGGTGGTAGAGGGGAGGGGGAAATGCAGTACCTCACAACCAAACAAGGGGAAAGATCAAAAACTTGGGTTGGCGCACAGAGAAAGCGAGACAGGGGAGATGGTTAACCGGAAATTGGCAACATTAAATATAAAGGAATTGAACTCGCCAAACAAAAGATCACTTGCGTCAAACATGCTTGGCGAAGCCAACATAGCGGTGTTATTCCTACAAGAAACACTATAGGCAGAGGGAAGAACGTCCCCTCAAGGGACTAGCGGTGGGACAGACCTTCTGAGCCTCACACAAGACTAGCAAAAAAGAGGGGGTGAGCATTGTCCTATCAAAAACCATGCAACTAAGGGAAGTCCATGTTATGAGGGGCTTTGGAGGTAGGTTGGTGGCAGTGAAAGGGCGGGTCGAGGGGCGCTTAATCGCCTTAGCTTCCATATATGCACCTAATGTGCATCAGCTGGCATTCCTGCAACTTGAGGAGTGGCGGAGGGCACGCTAATGGTGGGAGGGGATTTCAACCCGATAGCAGGACCCGGCAGTGGACTGGTGGTCGGTAAGGGGGAAACCAGACCAAAGCAAAAGAGAAGGAACCTGAAGCATTCGCCCAACTGCTGAAAGACCACTTCTGGGTGGATGTATGGAGGTCTAGGTTCCCCCACACCTTCTCACCCCCACACCACACAGGATGAACCTCCTACTGCTTCCTAATGAACAGGAATCCATGGTGTGGAAATGGTCCGAAATGTCGCCCTCTCAATTACGACGGCTGAAAATGGCGAGTTTATTATTTTTTTTAAGATCCCCTTACAACATGTATACATGTGGGTGGGATGTAATATAATGGTAATATTGGGGGGGGGGGTGGCAGGGGCTCTCCCCCCGCATATATATGTGGTGTGAAGTTTTAAAAAAAAAATGTTTTATAAAGTCGGAATTTTCGGCCTTCGTAATTTTGGGGGTCGCAATTATCACATGGATCCAAAACCATGACATGGTCGGACCACAAGATGGTTACAGCCGACTGGTGGTTGGAATGGGGGAGGAAGGGACGCCCGTGTTGGTGTAACGATAGCCTCCTTAAGGACCCAGTATTCAGGGACTTCCTCCAGACAGAAATTACCCAATACTTTGGTAAATGACACAGAAGACAAACTCAAAGACTGTTTGGGAGGCGGCCAAGGCGACAGTGATGGGCCTACTCATAGCAGAAGGGGCCCGAAAATAGAGTGAAAGGGCACTGATCGAGAGGAAGATACGGGAACAACTGAAGGACATGAGGACGAGGTTGCAAGACCGGGAGAAGACAGAGGGTTTACTGTGCACAATGCGGGACAAGAGGGAAGAATTGCACTTGCTCCTGATAGGGGAAGTGGCAAAAGGGAAGACCATTCTGGTGGTGCCCCTCCTGGATGACTTCTGGTCTGAGGGGTTGGCGCTGCTGAAGAACCCTGCATCGGTCCCTGCGAAAAGATACCGGCTTGAAAAGAAATACCGGGTTCCGGAGTCTGCACCCAAGTGTTTGCGGTCACAGCCATCACCGGACTCGGTCTCGGCTGCTGCGTGGAAGAGTTGTCCAACCCATTGTCCTCTGCTACCGTTGCCCCCGGACAGCGAGGGGAAGAAGTTGTATGCTTTGGGTAGAAAGGTCATCTACTTGGCAACAACGGTCAAGGCGGCCAACGCTTTAGCTATCCTGGCCAAGTGCGACTGGGAGCTATGGTACAAGATGGCTCCGATCCTGGATTTCTTCCCCAAGGAAAAAATTGGTCGAGGCAATGGAGATCCTTCAGGAAGGCGAGGTGGCGTTGGACCAGGCAATTACCGTGGGCATGGACATTGCGGACACAGGGTTCCGCCAGATGGGAAACAGGGTTTGCCTCCATCGTCGCGGCTGGCTGAAGGCCACCAACTTTAGGCAAGGGGTCCAGACGAGGGGCCTAGACATGCGGTTCGACTGAGACAATCTCTTCGGTAAGGCTGTCGCTGAATCTCTTGAGGCCATCAAGACCAACAGACTACCTTTGCCCTGGGCACGCTTCAACAGCTCTGTCCTTCGGTTCCTCAGGAGGGTTGTCGGGCAGATCCCCTGAGGGTTTCGGCAGCGGATCGTTCTTAGCGCCAGCCCTCCTGTTTCACGACCCAGGAAGTCTACAGGGGTCGCTCCAAGGCCTTCAGAGGTGGCTGTCGTCAAGGCTCCCAAGGCGGCGCGCCGGCCTCCAAGCAGGACTGAACTGGCCAGGATGTCGGGCCCCCAACCCTTGCACCCTGGTGGGAGGCCAGCTGGCGAACTTCATCAGTGTGTGGGAAAACATCTCCACTGACCGTTGAGTGCTGGACGCTCTTGCACACAGACACACCCTGGCATTTGAACGGAGGTGTGCCTGTATACCACCAGTGGCCCGGCAGAAAATCCACGTCCCTCAGCTGCTGCTGGAGGTGCGGGCCATGCTAAAAAAGGGTGCAATAGAGCTTGACCCAAAGAGGCTCCGGGGCTCCGCATACTCGTTACTTTCCCGTCAAAAAGAAGACTGGTGGATGGAGGCTCAGCACGTACTAGGACAGCTAGAAGAGGGGGACTTTGTCATCGCTGGACTTGGAAGATGCTTACTTTCACATCCCCATACACAAGGGTCACCGTAATTTTCTGGTTTCATGGGTCAGGGGCAACATTACCAGTTCAAGGCCCTTCCCTTCGGATTGAAGTCAGTGCCAAGGGTTTTCAACAAGTGCCTGCTGCTGGCGCAGCTGTGTCTGAGGGAGCCACATATACCCTTACCTGGCTCATCAGGGCAAACTCAAAGGATATCGCCATCGAACACACGACGAGGACCGTCCCAACTGCTGACGGATCTGGGTTTCTCAGTGAACTATGCAAACTTGCAAAGTCCTGCTTGACTCCATCGCAGGATGCGCTGTTTCTGGGATCTCGACTCAAGTGTTGTGCCTCGCGTCTCCGGAGGAAAGGATAGCGGGCATTTTGGGCATGGTGCAACGGGTGTTGGCACTGAAGGTCGCCACGGTGAGATCCATCAAGTCTCTGCTCGGCATGATGTCGTCATGCATTTACCTCATCCGTCTATGCAGGCTGCGGATGCCTCCTCTACAGGAGTACCTTGGCGGCGGTTGGATACAAGTGTCGGGAAGCTTCCATGACAAGAACTTCCGTCGAGCGATATGGTGGTGGGTAGTCTGCTCACATTTGTCCAGAGGCGCAGATTTCCAGACCCCACCGCACCAGGAGACTGTCACAACGGATGCTTCTCTGGAAGGTTGGGGTGCTCACACTGGAAGTCTTCACGCAAGATGCCTCTGGCTACCGGAGGAGAAGACGTCGCACATCAACATGCTGGAACTGCGGCAGTGTTTTGGGCCCTCCAGTGCTTCCTGCCGTCCCTCAAGGGTAAGGTGGTGCGAGTCTTCACAGACAATACTACCACAAGGTTTTACATCAGGAAGTAGGGGGGCACCATATCCCCGGCATTCTCCAAAGAGGCGCAGGATCTATGGCACTGGGCTGTAGCCCAGGGGATGTTCCTCATCCCATTTTATCTGGCAGGAGTGAAGAACACTGTCGCGACTCTGAGCAGGAAGCTGCGCTCTTGCCACGAGTGGGAGCTTCGGCAGGACCAAGTGGATCACCCGTTCCGCAGATGGTGCAATCCCCAGATCGATCTGTTTACGACTGTGATGAAAACCAAGTGCCGGAGGTTCGCCAGCAGGTTTCCCGAGTCGGGGAGAATAGGGGACGCATTCTCTTTCTGCTGGGACGGCCTGTTTCTATTTGCGTTGCCTCCGTTGCGGTTGCTTCTTTGACTAGTCAATCAACTCAGACGGTCCCGGTGCAGGATGATCCTCATCGCACTGGCGTGGCCCAGACAGATATGGTACCCAGATCTTCTGGACATGTCAGCGTCTCCTCTAGTCAAGCTTCAGTGGTTGCAGATCGTCTCGCCAGGGAAGGACGTGCGATTCTACACGACGACCCAGGATCGCTGAACCTGAAGGCCTGGCACCTGCAGCAGTAGAGTTTGGGGTCTACGATCTCACAGCGGATTGGAAGGAGGTGCTTGCCAAGGCCAGAGCTTTATCTAATCTCAAATGATATGGGCACAAGTGGAAGAGGTTTCGCCGTTTGGTGCCGTAAGCAGAAGATTGACCCTCTACGTGTCACTGCTCCGCAGGTGCTTCCGTATTTGCGATCGTTGGCCAAGGCAGGACTGGTCCTTGCTTAAATCAAAGTTCATCTGGCAGCTATTTCCTGCTACACCAGATCTCCAGGACTATCATCTTTATGGTTGTATCGATTGGTCATGGAGTTCGTCAAAGGACTATTTTGTTTGTTCCTGCCAGTGAAGGCTCTGGCCCCGGCATGGGAGCTCAATGTGGTGCTTACTAGGTTCATGCGTCCTCCCTTCAAGCGTATGCTTTCAGCGCCACTGAAATTTTGTCGTGGAAAACAGTTTTTAAAAAATGTTCTTTTTGTTTATGGTACAAAACATATCATAGAGCCTTTACAATTCTTAATCGTACAAAGCAGTAAATATATTTTTAAAAAAAGGAAAGGGTAAACAATCACATCTTTCCACATAACCTTCAATAAAAGCAATGTCCCTGTTTCGTGAGATGCCGGCCTGGGACCATACTATTTTTCAAATTTCACTTAATACTGTGGGATAGTGACCCCATATGTTCCCTTTTTAAAAATTTTCATATTGGGGCAACCCTAAGATGCCCTGTTTTCCTAAGGAAATGGCTTAAATTCAGGTTCACCACACATAATTACCCATCCAGTAATCGCTTCCCTTCAGCTCTAGATAAGTAGGTTCAGCTTTTTCATGATTTTTTTTTTTTTACCACCGTTGCAGTTGGCTGTACTTCTTGTCCTGAGATCATTCTCTCCCAGAAATGCTCTGATAGAATTCCCTCCTCCCAATCAGTCAATCTTCTTAACTTAGCCAGCCTCAAGGCCCAAGTCCCTTCACACTCCATTAAAATGTGGCTGAGTGACTGTAGTCTTGGGTTGGCACAGATTTTACATAATTTGACTGCGTTCTCCTCCTGTTTTCGTATGGCCAGGATTTCAACAGTGGGAATAAAATTCAATCTTTCCTGCATAAAGCTGGACCTTATTCTTGAGTCAGGATACTTTTCTAAGTAGCGGGGAAGAGAACTTACACTTTTTCGCTGTCAAATGCATTGCATGGAGTGGCGCGTTTTACCTTGAGGGGGTTGGTGATCAGGGTCTGTAGATCTAAAACTGTCCTATCCAGGATAGAATCCTTCCAAATTCTGCTTTCTATTTTAGCCCAGTTTAGATTCCAGAGTGATGCTTTGGCTTCTAAACCGTACAGGATGACCGGTACTATTTTGGCTATATAGTACTTTATCATCGGCAGTATGGTAAATTTGCAGTACTTCACCTTGATCTTTTTCATGTGGGGTATCAAGTCCTGAGCTTTAGAGAGGATATCGGGCTCTAGATTGGTCGGGCTAGCATCGATCTTAGAACCAAGCTATAGCAGTTTGTCTACTCGCAGTATTTGTCCATTCAGGGACCAGCTATCAAACCTAATTTTCTTCCTTGGATGTTTAAAGACTAAGATTTTCGATTTTAATGGGTTTATAACCAGGCCATTTTTCGCAGCGTATTCTCCCAGTTTGCTGAAGAGTCTTTGGAGGCCTATGGCTCTTCTATCCAACAGTACGATATCGTCCGCATAAACCAGCCAAAAGATCTTCTTTCCATTAAGGATTGGCCTGGCCAATGCAGCCGGCTCGAGTTTTTGTCCCATGTCTGACAGGAAGAGGTTGAAGAATGAAGGTGCTCCCTAACACCCCTGCCTTACTCCTCTCTACTTCCACTGAGTCTGACATGTCCCTTTTCGTCTAGACCAACCCTCAAAGTTGTGATCCCTCAAGTTGTATCTCTATGCAACTCCCATCAGCATGGCCAGCAAGGCCTCTGGGGTGCCCTTTAGTCTAAAGTTTGACCACAGCTTGCCTCTATTAATCTGATCAAAGGCTTTTATATAGGTCGATCCAAGCCCCATATAATGGCAATTCCCCCTTCCCTGTGGTGGGCTCACTAACCAGGCTCAGGATCACCCCCTTTAGTGCTGTAGACAACCCCCGCCTGAACCCTGTTTGAAATCGAGACAGCACCCCCACATGATCCACCCAGTGTGTAAGCTCCTTGACTACCAGTCTCATAAAGATCTTACTTTCTATATCTAAAAGGGCGATTGGATGATGGTTAACAGGATCAGTCCTGTTGCCCACCTTGAATGGACTGACCAAGGCTGTTTTCCATGACGGAGGGAACTGTTTAGATGTCAGGATTTCCTCAGAGATGCCTCTGGAACCCTGCCCAGAATTCTGGTTCGTTCTAAGAACCTGGTACGTCAAGCCACTAGGTCCGGCAGCTTTGGACATTGAGGAGCCCCTGATTATCTCCCAAGATTTCCTCCTCGGCCAAAGTCCAAGCCCATTCAATGTCCAGTGGCTCGATCTTCTGTTCCTCTTTGGGCTTCTTAAAGATTCTTGAGAGATGTTCCAACCATTTGCTTTCCGTGACCAAATTGCACAGAGAGCGGTTTGACTGAGAGTCCAATTGGCCAATGACCGACCAAAAACCTCCAGTGTTCGTCTCCGTTAGAAGCTTTAACATCTGTTCCCCGTCATTTTGGAGCTGAGCCAGTCTATGGTTTTTGGACAAGTGCCTATAGTTATTCCTAATGCCGTTTGCTTCCTTTTTATACAGCTCTGGGCCCAATTTCAGCTTTCTCAGGCTGCGTAGCTCTCTTCTTATTGCTTTTTTTTTTTTTTCTTTTTTAGACCTTAACTCTTCATCGAACCTGTGTTGCTTAACTCCAATAGATGGCATTTTTGGTGCCACGGTTGACCAGCTAAAGTTAATATAATTATTTGGCCGGCAGTACTCTACTATAGTGGAGTTTGGGACTCTTAGTTCTCTATGAAATGTATTTTTCCCCCAACCCCGTATTTTACTAGCCTAACTCTTCCTTTAACCCCCTCCAGTTCCTGTCTGTACAACATCTGAGGAAGTCCTGGTAGGTCTGGGAAGGTGAAATCTAACCTGGATTGATCGCCCGGCCTCCATGTCATAGGGATCCCTTTTCCCCCCTTCGAGCTCCCGTTTAGGTCACACAAGCTCATGAAAGCCAGCCATTGCTGCCCTATCCTTGAGACTTTTTTTTTTTTTCCTCTCACTGCTCTCGCCTTCCCACTTGGCTGCTGGACACATACGGAGTTAAAATCCCCTGCCACTATTATATTGGCCTTTCCCATTTCTGCCTTAACTATTGTCATTAAGGCACCTAAAATAGCCAGAAATGCTTCAAGTGAGGAAGAGGCGGGGTTCCAGTACACATCTATCACCACTACCATTGGGTTTGGTATTTCTAAGTTAAGATGGATCGCACTGGCCAGGATGCCTACTTCGTTCTTCAATATCAGGTGGTCGCCTTCACTGAGCTGTTTTTGAATGCTAGTAAGAGCCCGCCTGCTTGACTGGCTGGCAACCAGTGAGTGGTGAAGCCCTCTATCTCTATCTCTATTGCGTTGACCAGCCAGGTTTCTTGAACAACCAAAATATCCATCTTACCCAGAAGGTAGTCTCTCACTAAAAATGCTGGAACCCTGCATATTACAACTCGCCACATGGAGGCCTGTTTGACTAAAGTGGTCTCGAACCCAAGCCTATACATGTTAGGACTTGGGCTAGGATTTCAGGATGGGCGGCTACCACCTGTTCTTCTCTTAAGGACTCTCCTTATCCGCCAAACCTTCGTTTCTTCGTCCCAAAGGACCTCTTTATTGATTCTGTGGACTTGCACTTATGGGCTCCTGCTGCTGATTGGCTCCATCCGGGATTGTTTCAGTGGGTTCTTTGTCCACTTACAGTCCTTGTACTTCTAATGCCCTGGAGGCTATTAGGATTGCTTCATATGCCTTTATCAAACTCAGCCCCAGCTCCACCTTGAATGAGTTTTTACGTTCTGGAAATCTGACATATTCTATGTCCAAATGCCATTAAATACAGGCTCTTGATTTTCTTGAACACAATCGTGCTTCTACTGAGGGACTTGTATTGATTATTCTTTCGTGTGGATTTTAGCCAGAGTCTTGGCGCTTCAAAGCCTGTTGTGGCTTCCTCCCATTGCATGATCTTACTATTGCGCAACTGTGCGTTCGCCCTTTGCATTTGCGCGATCTCCTTCGATTTTTGCTGACCCATTCCATGTCCCCTGGATTGTCTGGAACTTGCCTTCTCCCTTTTCAGATGTCGCCACATTGGAAATGATTGATTTCACTGTCAACCACTGAACTTGCTGCTTTCTTGGATGCTGCTGAGAAGATCAGCGCTAATTTCAATTTGACTCCTTTTGCGTCCATGTCCGCACTCTTAACCACGGTGCATCTCTTGAAAGATTGGGGCTGGCTTCACGTTTTTCTCTTTAAGGTCCCCCTCAATTGACCAAGCAACTTGAGCCCCCCCCCCTTCATGCTGAGGGGGAATGCCCCTCTCCCTTGGTTTTAAGTTACCAGTAGTATTGTTGGAGTCTTGACCTGGATTGAGTTCTCTGGATGTATTCTGATGTTTCTCGGAGACCTGGGTTTGTCTCGGCCTGGGGGGGGGGAGGGCTTGTTGGCGTGCAAGCCAGACTCCATCGTGGACTTCGATGTTACATGGTTATGGTTGTCTCCCTTTAGGGTATCTACGAGCCCATCGGCAGCTGGCAATGTGATGTTACTCACAAAGTTGTGTATTCCTGCATTTTTTTTCATTTTTTTTTCCTTGTTCTTTTGAGCTATTCCGGGCAATCTTCTGCCCCTTTTTACCACCTTCTTTTCTTTTCAATCTTCTCCGTCTCCTATAGTTTTGGATACTTACAGCAGTCCAATCGGGGTCTCCGGTGGCCACATTTTCCCCGAAATTGGATTTCACTGATTACCCTCCTGTTTTCGCTTGACTCCTCCACTTGATCTTCAGCCACCTGGGCCAATCTCATGAATTCTTCCAAGGTGGATGATAGTGGGGTGTCATCGTAAATTCTTGAGCTTTCTGCTGGTTCAACCATCCCTTTCTCTTGTGGTCCGAGACGGGAGTGCATAGTTTGCAGTAGTTCTCGAATTTGGGATCTTGACGTTGCTTCTTCCTTTCTATTCGCTAGAGAAAGTCTCTCCAATGGAGGAAATGTCAAGACCCTGCTTAGCTACTTCGAGTCTGATGTAATTTACTGTGGGGATTATAGATCTTGAGGAGTCGCATTTAGCCGTTAGTTCAAGGAGGATTCCGGCTTGACTCTGGACCTCCCCCTTACACAGTTCAAACCCTGACACTAAAGAGTTCTTCACAAAATGTAGTGCCTTTAAGGTAGACTCGTCCGACTGGTAATCTTTCTGGCTCTCCTTCTCCCTTTCTGGTGCTGGGCTCGCCTTCTTGAATTCCCTTCTTGCACTAGAGGGCCCTCCTTGGGCCTCTATCTCCTCCTCGGTTTCTGAGAACACTCGTCCTCTACACGGGATCACTTGAGCTTGACTTGAGCTTGCAGCCTGGGGGCCCTCAACCTCTGATCTAGATATTGGAGTCCCCCAGCTGTCCTCTTATCTCTGCGGCATCATTCAGACTCTTGTCTCTTTTTTTCCAAAATGTTCTTTAATCTTCATTTGGATATTTTTTGTTGTGACCGTGTATTCAAGGCCACGCCTCCATTGATTAACAATTTCCACATGGCCAGTTTGGGCTTCTTTTTCATTAGCCTCCTGGATCGGGGAACCGTGCACCTGGGCTGCTATTAACCTTGACGAGGTAGTTTGTGCAGATCTTGAAACTTCCATGCACGGGGTCTCCAGTGCCGTTGAGTTTACCACTGGCGCTATATAGGAGCAGGTACGCCGTCCTTTCATCGCGGGATGTTTTTTCTCTGGGTTTTTTGCTGCAAATTTGTTTTTGAAAAAACCATCACGTTTTTTAGGGGGGGTTAGTAAATTATATTTCTGAGGCTTGTGGAATCTGCTTAGATCACATGCTGTGCATAGGCTGACATCTAGTGGAAGCTGAGTATTACAGTTTGTTTTTCGAAACTCGAAAAAGGGGCATCGAACTAGGGCGTGCCAGTAATACTATCCCTAGTGTGATGTCCCATGTACCCATGATCCCTCACGCGTGTAGGATCCTCAGATTGTTTTTTTCTGTCATTCCAGTGTGACGCATATTGCAGAGTTCCCTTGGCATTAGCCAATTATACAAAATTGTTAAAAATTCCCCGTTCTTTCAACCCTATGCCAAAGATTGATGCCGGTGAAGATCGAGGAAGCTAGACAGACTTTAGGCCTCGGAAGGCCTCTGGCCTCGGCCCTTTACAATTAGGGAGAGTGGGATTGGTCATATAGGCTACCGCACATTATTTCCTACATGTACCCGCCCGCTGCCAAATGATACATATGGAGAGTACTAGAAGTGTAACGGGAAGTTCCCCTGGGTAGATGAGCACAACACGTGCAATTTGTGTCTCCCACGAGACCATCCCGAAGCTAAGTGTCGAGATTGTAAGCTCTTCAAGCCGAAGACATTTAAAGACCGCTCCACTAAACGCTGGGCCCACTACGCCAGGCAACGAGAGGCCATGGACGCCGAACGGACCTTTAGCGATTGCAGCAATGCCGACGCGTATAGACGGCGAGGTCAGAAGGATGACTTCAGACACCCACGCACAAGCCCCCGACCGCAGACTGGCCAGCGGCCCAGTTATAGGGACTACACCCGGCGGCAGAGGCGCAACCCACACCACTCCCTCCAAACGCACAAGCCCCAGCCGTGACTCGACACGTGTGTC
Source organism: Ambystoma mexicanum (assembly GCF_040938575.1). NCBI lineage: Eukaryota > Metazoa > Chordata > Amphibia > Caudata > Ambystomatidae > Ambystoma > Ambystoma mexicanum. The sequence continues at coordinate 509,361,900 of NC_090927.1, read as the reverse complement.
GAGTGATCGGCAAAAGAAGGCACCGAGAGATCGGTCCAAAGATTGTGTCCTCTGGGCGTTCACGTTCTCGGTCGCCACATGACAAAGACCAACTGTCCACGGTTGACAAAGGTGCCGCACTCCCAATAGTTGTAGAGGCTCGATCGTCGAAGACTCAGACCTCCATGCCCCCAAGTCAAAGCGTGTAGTGTGGACTACAGAGATTCGGCACCCTTCTTCTACCACCTTCGAATCTCGACGCGACGCGCCAAAGACAACCTACGAACCTCGACGCGATACGTCGAAACCCTCGGAAACCCCTAAAATTTCAGGAAAACATTCCTCTAGTCACGGGAACGGGGATAAACCACACAAGATACCCCCAGAACACCATAAGAACAAATGGAAGGCCCCTGAGGTGATAGAAGGGTCCAAGATCCATGACACTGCTCCTAGAGTAAAATTGTCCCTCCCACTCCGCATGATGGACATTGAGGAGGAACCAAAACAGGAGAGATTTATTCCCAGTTCCAAGGAATGGAACTCAGAAGAGATTGATAGGGTAATGAGAAGGATGTCTTTTTATTTATTTTATTTTTTTACTTTTATGAAAAAGACCCAAATTATTTCCATAGCTATACTAACACACCAGCTACTTCTCCCCCCTTCGGGATCCAAGGACTCTCAACCCCCCTTCTAAAAGACTCTGCTCTGAGGCTCCGGCGCAAGGCTTGGTTTCAAACCCCTTGCTAGCTGAATCTTAACATCCAGAGTCATATGGAGAGCAGACAGAAACACATATGCTGGAAGAACCAGACAGAGGTTTCTTATTATGGGGATGAGGACCAGCAAGAGGAAGATGAGGCAGAGACCTACAATCTTGACTGCCCTATTCCTAAGGATCCCCCGGTGCATGACTCGCCGATTGACAGTCAGCCACTCGTAAATGAGGTACTGGCTAAAGCAGCAGCTCATTTTCAGCCAGACACACAGGTTGTCCAAGAAGATGTGGATTTCACAGACGAAATCCTAGGGTACAAGAGAGCCATTACCCAAGCCATTCCAATATTAAAATCTATCCAGCGTAGAATTGACCCCTCACTGGTAACACCAAATCTTACTCGGGCAGTCAACCGACGAGTGGAAAAATTATTCCGGGCCGCACCCTCCGATCCCATGTACATAAGTGGCCAATTAAAACCTGACTCCCTGGTAGTAACAACCACCAGAAAGAGGGCAGGTACACCACTAGCTTCTTCAGAAACACCTCCCGACAAAGGGAGCAAAAGAATATATGCTCTAGGTAAGAAAGTTGCCTCCACAGCAGCCTATCAGCCACGCATTGCTAACAGTACCACTCTTTAAGCAAGCTATAACTGCCACCAGTGGGAACAAGTAGCTGCACTGGTAGCCTCGGCACCTGAACCACTAAAAGATCAGTTGGCCCAGATTGCATCCGACGGAAGGTCTGTATCTGGATGCATCCTTAAGTCAAATTGTGATGCAGCAGATCATGCGGGTAGATTAATAGCCGAAGGCACAGTAATAAAGCGCCACGCTTGGCTAAGGCAGTTGGGATTCACACCCGAGACTCAAGCCACCTTCATAGACATGCCAGTAGAGCACAACGTTCTATTCGGCAAGGCAGTAGAGGAAGCCCTAAAGACAGCTAAAGACGAGTACGAGACATTTAAGTCTCTCGGCCAACTCACAAATAAACCCTCAGGTCAGAGGGGAAACAATAATTTTTAGTATTAGACTTGTGCCTTGCGCCCTGCAAACAAGTATGTCAAACCACAAAAATTCCGCATGACTACATTGCAAGAGGTAATCCCACTTCTAAAAAAGGATTACATGGCAACATTGGATATCTAAGATGCCGATTTACATATTTCAATGTTCCCAGCACACAGAAGATTCTTGCGCTTCAAGATAGACAACCAGCACTACCAATTCAAGGTGCTACCCTTCGGTATAGCCTCGGCTCCAAGGGTATTCACCAAGGTACTGGCGGTGGTGGCGGCGCACCTCCGCAGGGAAGCAATCCCAGTGTACCCTTACCTGGACGACTGGCTCATTACAGGGGGGTCCCCCATGATTTGCAGACTAAACATCCAAAGAACTATCAACCTCCTCTTCCAATTAGGCTTCTCGATCAACGAGAAAAAAATAAAGCCTGGTGCCAAGCACCTCCAAAGCAGTTCCTAGGAGCTATCCTAAACACCCAAGATGGGTTGGCCTTTCCATCAGAGGAAAGAATTCGAAATTCCTCAATATCTGTCCGGTCGCCACATAAGGGTGCGCGATGCGTTTGCTAGGCATGATGGCATCTTGCATTTACCTGGTTCCCCACGCGTGGCTGCTGTTAGGCAGAATCCTGTGCAGTGCCCTTGGGGACCACTACACACAATTAAGACAAGAAGTGGTAATACAAGTTTTACCTTTTGGTACAAGCCTGTACTACTATGTTAAAGTGGTAGCAGTAGCGGAGCAGCCAGGCTTCTCTCAAGAGTATATGAGCAGTAGCAGAGATTACACAAAGGGACCACAATTACTGTGACTCAAGCAAACACTGACTCAAGGTTTCAGGTAAAAAATAGAAGTACATTTATTTTTAAACCGTTTGTTATAAACCCAACACTTCTATTAATTCAAAACCACACGTAAAATACTCTACAACCAATTCACTTTGTACGGTATAACTTCAAGGTAAGTACCCTATTTTTTAACGGACCAGTGTTGTGAAACAAAAGAAGTTTCCGGGAATACATATGCGATCACTTTTGACAGTTCGGTCTTACTAAAGAAACGCGTATCCGCAGCAAGAAATGTTACCGGGGCAAAAACACACTTAGCACCTGAGATACCCAGAGAGAGTTTGGAGAAAAAATCATAGGCAATACTTTCGTCAAGGCAGACCGAATCAGAGAACACTCGTGGACAGAAATTCAAGAGTCAATAGGCCGGAGCCAGTGTCGAGTGGAACCGGGTTCCTGTTGTCGATCACAAAGTCGGACAGTTCACGATTCAACGTAGCCAGGAGTACTTAGATATTGTCAATGGAGGAAGCAAAAGTTATAAAAAGGAGGGAAGATCAGGACAAGCCTTGTAGGAGGAGAGAAAGGGATTCACCCGATTTCCCCAAGCAGAACACAGTACCTTATTCATTGAAGAAGCTGGTGCCACGGCAGTTGTTCCTGGTAGTTTCCTGCAGACCCACAGTTCCTGCAGCTTCGGCAAGAAGGACGACATCTGGAGGGGTCTGCACCACACAGGGATGAAGCCAGCAGCAGTGACGGTGAATAAGGTGCGCTCCTTAAAAACAGGAGAGGCTCTTCAGATGGCTATCCGGACCACTACAGCAGTGTGCAGCGATTTCGACCACGAAGATGAGCTGGTTATCCCCACCAGGCTCAAGGGAAGAAGACTCCAGACTGGATCTTCTCTTGACTTTGAAGGGTAGATAGCTCAGGACTGCAGCAGTGCTTTACCGGGACTCGGTAGTTGCAGCAGCCGTCTTATTCTCCGCTTCTCTTCAGTTTCTTGCAGTTCCAGTGGCAACTCGGACTTCCAGCCCAAGAGTCCTGCCTTTTATGTGAAAATCCCCCATTCACACAGCCTGGCTGTCAATCACGCAGCAGGGGGGCCCGGACAACCACCTTAGCCAATCATGTCAAAGTGCGACTTGGGTTTCCAAGGATACCCTGTGCAGGGGGTGACTACACCCCTCCCTCACATACAGCCCATCTAGATACCCAGGCGCCAAGAGGAGAGCTTCTTGGAAGAAGCCCGCCAAAAGACGGTGAACAAAGGAGGCAAACCTGGTTTGCCGTGCAAAGTAAAACACAAGAAGGACTTTAATAAAAAGAAATGGCGAATAAACCCGACCGGAGCCAAAAGAGAGTATTTGGTCAAGCAGGTGTATGTTCAAGGCTACTATGATAGACTGGAACAGTACCATGTTTATATAGTATAATCGTGGTAGAAAACTTAGGGTAGATACCACTGCCACCAGCCCAGTCTGAAAGTTAAAAGAGCAAAAGAAAGCTCAGAGGCACAGACAAAGGGTAGGAGTTAACCCTTTCCAGTAATCCATGTAAGATGGGGTGTACTGGGTATGTAGTTTTAAATGACTACGTAAAGTAAATGGCAACTTTACCTGTTTTCTGGGGGACCGTAGTCGGCCCCAGAAAATGGAATCGGTGGGAAGACTCGAAGACAACCCTGTGTTACTGCATGGAAGGTGCTGTGTAACACACATGAAAAGTGGGGTTCATGGAGTGGTGTCCTCCAGAGCCCACTATTATACAAACAATAAAAATACACATTGCAAAACACATGTAAGAGTGGGGAAAAAGGCTCACACTCTTACCAAGTGGAAAAATAAACTCCAGAAATCCAGCAAAGCTGCTGGGGGACTCACTAGGTGAGGGAAAATAGCCATAGAATGAGAATTCTCGCTAACACTGTGTTCTTCCCGACTCCTTCGTCGCCGGCTGAGGGGACTTTGCACTTGCTGGATGTGGCTAGAGCGCTGAAGTTCTATGTGGACCGCACAAAGAGTTTCCGGAAGACGTCGCAACTTTTTGTGAACTTTGGCCCTGTGAACCATGGGAAGGCCCTCTCCAAGGCTTCCATTTCCAGGTGGCTCCCCTGCTGCATCACCCGTTGTCACCAGTTGGCAAACCGACCGTTGCCTGGCTGTCCGAGAGCCCATTCGACCAGAGCGATCGCTGCAACTACGGCGTTCCTGTCTGGTGTGATTCTGCTTGACATCTGCAGGGCTGCTACGTGGATGTCGACTCACACCTTCACGAGATTCTACTGCATCGACAGGGATTCTAGGGAGGAGTCCAGAGTCGGCCAAGCAGTGCTGCGCAACCTGTTTGCTTGAAGGTGAGCCTGGTGAAGAGGTAAGAGATGGCTATGTTGAGCCTTGCCACCTCATGTGGTTGTGCATGTGTGTACTGCTGTGTATTCTTTATTCATGAGCATGTGAATCCATACCAGACCCCATGCTGGAGAAGGAACAAGTTACTTAACTGTAACTGTTGTTATCCAGCATGGATTCCCATGCAAACACTCCCACCTACCCCTCTGCGGCTCTTCTCTTGCTCCTACTGCCACTTTACTTTCTACCAAACTGAAGATGGTTGTCGGAGGCGGTGCTTAGGTAGAGAGCAGTGATTCTGGGGGCATTATGACCCAGAGACCAGTGATTGGTTGCTAGGAGAAAGACAGTTCAGAAATGAAACTACTTTTTTCTTTACCGAGGATTCCTATCCTGACGTTGAATATTCATGAGCATGTGAATCCATGCCAGACCCATGCTGGAGAACAGTCACAGGTAAGTAACTTGTTCCTTTGTCATTGTACACTTTTCTCCCCTTCCCCAACCCTGTTAACTGCAGATTTAATCTTATATGACAAGTTGGAAAAAGTGTCGACAAACCCTACAGCAGTTCTTTTTGATGGTAGCCTCTTGGTCCAGAGCTTCACGGTTATTGTAGGCTTGTTTGGACGAGCCCTTCACTAATTTGGCCGGGTATTCTCTCACTAACAGTCTGTCTATTATTCTGTTAGCAGGCTATTTCTCTTTACCCTTAAAAATTGCCCAAACGGCAGATTGTACATTATATGGTTGGCATGATGACTCGAGAAATTAAGTAAAACATTCTTATCCGTACTTTTACTGAACTGCTTCACTTTGAGAGTCCCTAGATGATGAAACACTGTGATGGCCAAGCAATGTTTCCTGTTCCCCCAAGTTCTTTAGTGAACTTCAGAAATGTGTTTTGTAAATTAATGCAATTGACAGTTTACTGCTTCCTCCTTCGTTCCATCTCAAACTATGAATACATCATTGATGTACCTTGGCCATTTAAGTAGATGTTTTTAAGGGTTATTGTCCCCATAAATGACAGATTTTTTGAAAGAACGTATACATTTGCCAACTTTGGTGACATGGCTGCACCCATGGCGGTCCTTTCAATTTGTTGTTAAGACACCCCTTGAAACTGGAAAAATGTCTTGATGTGTGCAAACTCAGTGCACCACATAATGAATCTGTTGCTCACTGGATGACCATCAGTCCTGTTGTGTAAAACTTCCCCAATCACCTAAAGGATGGCCCTCTGTGGTATCATGGTGTCTAACAATTGTATATCCAGATTTAGCAACGTATTGGTGCTGGGTGTAAACACAATTCCTTCAATTTTGTTAATGGCATCCGAGGGTCTCGTAGTAAAAAGCCGATTTGGATAGAGTTTCTAAGATCGAGCTGACCCTTGACACAATTGGTCTACCAGGAGGACTCCCCAAACATTTATGTATTTTAGGTAAAATATAAAAGACTGTGGGTCATACCCTGTTATCTAATCCAATATTCAGATTCTTGTTTGCTAATCATTTTTGCATCTAAAGCACTATGTACTTTTTCTTTGATCTTGATTAATTCTGGGGTTGGATCACTGACATTGGATAACTCATATAACCTGGCACATGCTTGAATATAGTCTATGCGGTACATCAATACAATGGCACTTCATTTGTCTGCCTGTCGCACTACAACTTCTTGACTTTTGGCTCGTTTAGTCATTAATTTGTGTTGCTCATTACTGCACTTAGAATGGTGTTGTCTTTACATTCGCTCTAGTTTTCACACTTCTTCCAACACCTGTTTCTCAAACACGAGAGATTCTGCTGAAAAACTATGTACGGGGGAATTAAAGGTGGACTTGTTTCAGAGACTGCTATGATCGGTATTCTCGAATTCCAATTGATTGGAAAAGAATTCATTCAAATGAACCTTTCTCATAAAGGTATGGAACTCTGTCCTGAACTCAAATGGATCGTGTTTCTTGGTGATGAAGAAATTCAGGCCTTTGTTCAAAGTAGCCTCTTCACAATCACTCAAAACATAGACTACCATTGATTCTGTGACCTGCTGCGAGTACAGATTTGGTCGTTCCAATCTCCCCGGTTCGGGCCCTGACCTAAAGTTCTGTTCTGTCTTGGTCTGTTGTCCCTCTTTGGCCTCTACCTCTATTCGTGCTTTGTTGTACATTTGCCCTATTAGTGGTAGTATTCCCATCACTTGGAAATCGTTGCTGAATTTGTGGCCCTCTGTTGCATACGGGAACGCTTTTTCATGATTAAAGTTGACAAGGTCACTTGTTGAAGTGATATTGTATTGAGTGATCATTCGTTTTGTGATTCTACGGGTGTGTTAGTTTTATTTTTGTGTTCTATAATAAATTGAAACAATTTTGAAATCTACATTTTAGGAGCACTATGTCCATTTTTTCAGGACTTTTGGTATTGAGAGAGACAGGGTTAGATCACCTTCTATAAGATAGTTGTGTTTGGAGTATAGAGTATCTATCTCCCTCTTATACGTAGATTTAGGTCTACCCCAGACCGCAGAGATGGGTTGACACTAGGTAGGAGTCAATGTATGCGGTTGTGGATTTACCTGTCTTGGGTAGATGGCAAGCTAATGGTACCCCAGATCAAAAGTGCGGGCGTCCGGCAAGAGTTCCAGGCCTACCCCCACTAACCTAAATTCAATGTCACAGGGACCCCGCACAGCACAGCAGGCCCAGGGTGGCCCAGGACGAGAGGGGGCTTGGTCCAAGGTTACGGGCAGGGCGGGGTACCAGGCTGCTGACGCTGGCCGCCTGAGACTGAGCATACCAACCAGGCACAGCCAATCTGAGGCGTCTGCACTCACCTTGGGGAGCCAGCCGCGCGTCCGGATGTTTCGGGCATTACTGTAGACTCGCCGGGTCCACCCGGACGATTTAACAAGGGCCAAGAGTAACGCAGAAGGGTCCCAATCCCTCACAGTCCGTCTCTAGCAGCAGGGGGCTGGGCATACAACCTGGTCAGCAGGCCCCGGGGACGCACCCCAGGGCTCAAGGAAGCCTGCGCAGCAGATGGAGCGGGCGGCCGTGTATCGGCACCCAGGACTGGCCCCCGGCATATCCAGGAAGTCCGCACTCTGCAGTGAGGGAGGAGGGATAGAAGGGCTCCGTAGATGGACACGCCCCGCTGGTCGCAGCGCATATTCTGCCGGATTTCACGGCCTGCCAAGGCACATCAGTTCACAGCTTGCATCGTCGCTCACAGGCGTCGGAGAAGCATGCAGCAAATCTTTGCACTCCGGGCCCAGTTAAACTCCAGAGATGACCCGGAATACAGCTGGGGGTGTCAGCAACACAGCTCCAGTAATATGATAGCAAAATGTTTTACGAAGCAGGGATGTTTTTATCCAGGTCAGCCGCAGACTCGGGAGCTCTAACCAAGAGCGGCTATCTTGGCCCCGGTGCAACTCCAACTCCCCCGCCACCCCCGCTTCGGGCAATGTTCATAATGCTCCCTTGGCCATAACCTGGGGCATGGGGGAAAAGTGAACTCTGGACATAACTGTGGTTTGGAAATGTGGGGCATGACATAGTCCTGTTGGGGGAGATTGTCCATTTGTCACATAAGCGACTTGGTGCCCATGCTACGAACAGTGGCCATTGAGCATGGACTCTAATGAAGGATATCCTGCCTGTCTGATTAAACGGGATGTACATATTCTAATTTTAAACATAATTAACTAGTGTTGCAGGTAAGTAATTTGACCTTCATACTGCTTTGTCTCAGTGGCTTTTTTTTTTTGTTGTATTTTTGGAAACTGAATTGTTCTTGTACCGTTTGTGTTTTAGGGAAGACTGCTCGGAACAAGTGAACCAATATTCTAATGCAAGATACAAAAAATTTTACTCTTCACAAGAAGCGTGGGATTTTGTGAGTGAGGCAGAGTCTTCCTCAGCAGGTGATTTTGTTTTTTTAAACCTTTTAGTAGATTGAGCATGTGGCACACTTTCACACATGTATCCAAAATAGATTAAGTGAGTAATAAATGGTTATATGTTAAATGTGTTATGTCAATAGTTAGTACCGCTGTTCACGAAAATAGGAAATCCTCTTGGAAGGTATGCATAAATTTGATATAAAATTTTTTATTCTTGTGAAATACAGTTTGAAGAGGCAGGCTGTGAAGTGCAAGGTGGGAGTGACTATTGTGAAGGGGGGAGTAGTGTTGGGGGGGTAGTCTAGAAGAAATGCTGAGGCAAGATTGACACAGGAGCAGTGTAGTGCTGCCACAAGTTTGTGAGGCATCATTGAGGCAGGCCGGTATGTGGGTGAGAGGGTATCGGATTGGCTTTGATAAGGGCGCAGGCAGAGACTTGGGCACTGCATGGAGACAGGTTAAAGGATATTTATACTGCACACTTTCACAGCTGTCGTGGTGCCCTGGCGGTACAGCGGATCTGAAAGAAAGGGATGGGGTAGGTTAGGGCACATTAGTAGGACAAAGTTTGGAGAAAAAGCAAGGAAGCTGTGATGTGCTGTTGGCAGCTTCAGTTTGGTTAACACCGTTGGCTGAGCTTTTGGTTGTAGTATCTGGCCGGAATCCGTCGTGTGCTGTTGTGTAAGGCTCTGTGTGATGAGTTGTAGTTGTGATGGAAGTGCGTGTAGGTTGCTGTGGTTTGAGGTATGGTTTTGTTTAGTTAGGGTTTGAGAGGTGGATGAAAAGGGGTGAGGTTTTAGTAGGGTTGGTTATTAGCATTGTTGTCTGGAGAAAGGCACTAATTTTGTCTGTCAAGCTTTAGACAGATGTCTTCCTTAAAGTGATCTAGGTTCAGCATGACAGGGCTGTCTCATCTCTGTCTATATGTTGCGCTAGTTAGTCTCTACAACTCATCTTTGTTATCACTCGGGCCAGCCCCTACATCCCAGTCTGTCTGATGCAAACTGGTCTGCGTGGCTCTATCTCGCGGTGACCTATGCCCATACTCATAGCGCCATCTGTGTGCGACGCAGTACAGTTTAGTCATTACCAGCATGCCTGGAATGACGCAAGTGAATCACCATACCTATGTCTGACTATTTTGTGTGTTATGTTGGTTGTTTGATATTCAGTGCATCTCCTGGGGAAACTGTTAGAGATTAGTGTTTCTGATGTTTGTTAATCTGCTTAGAATCACATGATTAGTGTATGTCAGTCTAGTGCATTCCGTCTTGTACTTACTAGCTTGGGTGTGGGTTTGATGGTGTGGCGCTAGTGGTCTCATTTTGGCTGGTGGGTTGGCTTATATGGGGGGTTGGTTTGAGGATGGTCGTCTTGTGAGTGTGGGTGGTAGTTGGATAGTATTGATGCACAATTGCGTCAGGTTGGGGTTTACACATGGTTGATGTTGTCATGGCTGTCGAGGGATGCTTGGTAGTGGGTAAAGTTGATAGTTGTGCCTGTTTGTCTCATCCTTGTTAGCTGTTCTGTCCTGACATGGAGGGCAAAAGGAGAATCAGGACTTGGGGCCAACCCTATATTTGTATATTCCCCGACCTTAGAAACCATCTCCAGATTGTTTCTCCAGCATGGGGTCTGGCATGGATTCACATGCTCATATTCCCAGTCGTCAGGCCGGGAATCCTCGGTAAAAGAAAAAAGTTTCACTTTCACTTAGTCTTTCTCCGCTAAACCAATGACTGTACTCTTGGTCATGCTGCCCCCAACCAATGACTGCCCTCTCCGTAAGCCCCTTCTCTGGCAGCAATCTTTGGATTTTTACCACACGTTGACGTTTTGGGAGTCCTCGTGTTTTGCTCTGAGCTTTTTATGTTTTTGTGCTTTTTTCGGCTAAGTTTTATTTTTGTCAAACAGAACCAGTGTGCTCTTTCACTCCTTGGTGAATTTCAATTCCCCTCAAGGGCAAGAATCGTTTCATTGAAGATTCCTGAAGGCCATCGGCCTACTCTGGACCATGTTGGATGAGAAAAGGGAGGTAAGCTCCCTCTTCAAAATCTGCTCCAACTGCGGAACGTGTTTGTAGAGGACAAATGCCTGCAGTGCCTCCGTCGCCATCCGGGTCACAGGGAAGCGGATTGTGAAATCTGCCTTGGGTTCTCCAAGCAAACCGTCAAGGATCATCACAGTAGGCTGGCGGCGTGGCTCAACGCCAAGGCCTCTGCCCAGAGTGGCAAGCAGGGACATGCCTCACCCAGGTCGGCCGGTCTGAGGAGCAGGCTTCTAAGTCCTTTGAGGGCGCTCCATCCATGGGGACCCGAGACAAGGCCAGTTTGAGTCAGGGTCTCCGCGCAGGTGAGTCCGGCCATCGTTTCAGCTCCTCAAAGAGGAAATCGGCAAAGCTGTGGGAAAAGCCAGAGAAGACGAAGAGGCAGGAAACGGTGACCGACCTGGCCCAGGGGGAAGTCATCTTAGACCAGTGGTATGGAAACTGGGGCACGCCCCTCTGGTGGGCCGCAGAGTCATGGCCAGGGGGAACGCGCATCCACAGCCTGAAAAGAGAAATGGCTCAAGGCCCTCCCCTTCAGACTGAAGCCAGCGCCCATGGTGTTTTTCAAAGGGCGTGGCACCAGTGGTGTCCCATACAGGGAGTACTAGTGTACCCGTACCTCGACGACTGGCTCATCTGGCCCAAGTTAGGGGAACTGGGCGTCGAACACAGAGGACGTCGGCTGCGGGCAGATCTGGGGTTCTCTGTCAACTATCCAGTCCTGCTTGATACCATCGCAGAACGCGCTGTTCCTGGGGGCTAGACTCAACATGGTGTCCTGCTTGGCTGCACCCTCGGAGGACCGTATAGTGATAGTGGCCCTGTTGGGCAATGTGCAACGCCTGTTGGCACTGAAGAGCACTGCGGTGCAGACCATCATGTCGTTGCTCTGCATGATGCCATTGTGGATCTACAGGCCTCCAGATAAGGAGCGTACTAGGCCTTTTTACGCATGAAAATCTTGCAAATACGACAGCTTTATTATTTTCCTGTGTACATTTACACACAGGTTTAGAGCAGAGGGCAGTGCAAAGGTCAGGTTACTTGACACAAACCAGAAGGCTACTTTTGATTTTTATCTACATGGATGTAATTGCAAGCCACCTCTGAAACAGAATGTATTTCTCTGAAGCCGGCTATGTTTTTGCGATTTCAACATTTTAAATATATACAGGAGAGATCAAATGGCCAGACCTTAGAGAAATAATAAAAGGTGTATTCTGTCACAATGCAGAAAGCTGCCGTACGGTAAGGATTTCCATACAGTTTGTGCATGCGCCGCTGGATGTCACATACATTTTACTCCCACTTCAAAATCTTATCTGGGGCACTGCATCTACCTGAACCAGATCTGCAGGTTGCCGATGCGACACCATCCGGAGTTCCTGGACGCTTTCTGGATCCAGGTGTCTGGAAGCTTCGCAAACAAAATTGTTCTCGATGAGTTCAGTCGAGCGGTAAGGTGGTGAGGTGTATGTTCCAACATGGGTGGGTGTTAGGCAGAATCCCGTGCAGTGCCCTTAGGGACCACACTACACACGATTAAGACCACAGGTGGTAATACAAGTTTTACCTTTGGTACACGCCTGTACTACTAAATTAGTGGTAGCAGTAACATAGCAGCCAGGCTTATCTCAAGAGTATATGAGCAGTAGCAGAGATTACACAAATGGACCACAATTACTGTGACTCAAGCAAACACTGACTCAAGGTTTCAGGTAAAAAATATAAGCACATTTATTTTTAAACCATCAGTTATAAACACAACACTTCTATTAACCTTTAAACAAAACCACACCTTAAATATACTACAACTAGCCAATTCACTTTGTACAGTATGTCTCAAGGTAAGTACCCTGTGTTTGAATGAACCAGTGTTATGAACAAAACACGATACCGCGGATACGGTTGCGATCACTTTTTGACAGTTCGGTCTACTAAATAAAAGCATATCCGTGACATGAAATGCTACCTGGGCAAAAACACACTTAGCACCTGAGATACCCAGAGGGAGTTGGAGGCAAAAATCACAGGCAATATTTAGGTTGGGCAGACAGCATCGAGAAACACTCAGAAACCTGAGTTCAAAAGTCAAAGGGCCGGAGCCAGGTTTAAGTGACAACGGAGACCTGTTGCCGAAGATCACACCGTTGGACAGTTCACGATTCAGCATAGCCCAAAAGTACTTTGATATTGTCAATGTTCGGAAGCAAAAGTTATAAGAAGGAGGGAAGACGAGGCCGAGCCTCGAGGATGAAGAAAAGGGATTCACCCAGTTTCCTCGAGCAGACACAGTACCTTATTCCAATGGTGCAGCTGGTGCCCTGGCAGTTGTTCCTGTTGGTTTCCCGCAGACCCACGATTCCTGGAGCTTCGTTGTGAAGGAGGACGTCTGAAGGGGTCTGCACCACACAGGGATGAAGCCGGCAGCAGCGACAAGAAATGAAAGGTGCGCTCCTTAAAACAGGAGAGGCTCGGCAGGTGGCTATCCGGACCACTACAGCAGTGTGCAGCGATTTCGACCACGACAGAGACCTCTGTCTGAAGAAGATGAGCTGGTTATCCCCACCAGGCTCAAGGGAAGAAGACTCCGGACTGGATCTTCTTAGTCGTCGAAGGGTAGATAGCTCAGGACTGCAGCAGGGCTTCACCGGGACGGGGTAGTTGCAGCAGCTGTCGTTCTCTCCGCTTCTCTTCGGTTCCTTGTTGTTCCAGAGGTGACTCTGACGTCTAGCCCAAGAGACCTGCCTTTTATGCGTAAAACCCCCCATTCACACAGCCTGGCTGTCAATCATGAAGCAGGGGGGTTGTCCAGCCGGGACAACCACCTCAGCCAATCATGGCAAAGTGTGACTTGGGTTTCCTAGGATAACCTGTGCAGCGGGTGACTACACCCCCTTCTCCAGCATGGGTCTGGCATGGATTCACATGCTCGTGAATATTCCCTGTCGTCAGGCTGGGAATCCTCTGTAAAGAAAAAAATCAGTATCAGTTTCGTGTCTGATCTGTCTTTCGTAGTAGTAACCAATCACTGATCTCTGCGTCATACTGACCACAGCCAATGACTGCCCTCTACCTAAGCCCTGCCTCTGCCAGCCATCTTCAGATTTTTATCGCACGTTCAAGTGTTGGGATCCTCGTGCTATTGCTCTCGAGCGTTAGTGCTTTTTTTCACGTGTTTTCTCAGAACAATTGCTCTTTTTTCGGTCAAAAGAGCCTCAAGCTCCACCGTTTCTTCATCCGATTAACTGGGACCCATGTCTGATTCGTCTACGCCCCTCAAGGGTGAAGATTTCGTCGCGCCACGCTTTTGGAGGACTCCAGAAGTTTCTCAGGCCCATCTCGGACATGGCCCAGGAGAAGGGAAGCTCGACGCCCGGAAAGCTGTTCAGGGTCTGCCCTGGATGCCAGCTTCAGAATGTCTTTAAGGAGGACGAACACTCCCTTTGCCTGTACTGCCTACATGAGGACAAGACGCACGTGGAGAAGGACTGTGCGTTTTGCGGCAATATGTCGGAGCGGACCATGAAGGACCGCCATCAACGTCTCGCCAACTGGCTGGAAGGAAAGAGCCCGTCAGGTGAGAAGAAGTCCGAGCGGTCTTCTAAGACCTTTGAGGGCGCCCCGGCGACGGGGGTCCAACAGAAGGCCAAGCACCGCGAGTCCGCTGGCACCGGGAGCGCCGAACGGTCGGGCTCTATGGGCGCCAGGCAGGGCGCATCCTCCCCGGCGCCATCAACCACGAGCCAACGCTCTGGCCTGGGTAAGAGGATGGCTCGGGTAAGAGGAAGGACGAGCACCCGGCGAAGCTCCTGGAGAGACCCCGGTCGAGCTCGAAGGCCCCATCGGAGGGGGAGCGAGACGGTGACCCTCCCCCCAAGGAGAAGGCGGCGAGCACACCTAAGGTGGTGAAAGCCTTAATCCACCCGGCTAAGGCCTCTATCGAGACAGTCGCGGCGGCCCTGGCTCAGCCTGTGGAGGCTACACCAGTGGTGGCGACCTCGGGGCCCAGAGTCTCCCTGCCACCGCGGAGGGAGTCCTCTTTCATGCCCATCAACAGGACCCCCGTGAAACCTCCGACGGAGAAGAAAAAGGGGGGGCAGGAGGTCGTTGTGGATTTGGCCTCAACCTCTGAGGAGGAGCTGATCGAAGTCTTAAGCCACGGCGTTGGCGTGGAAGACCAGCCCGTCGGGAGGGACCCCGAGGTAGGAGACAACGAGAATGTCGAGGGTGCCGACGGGGCTCCTGACCGCCCGTCGGACTCCCCTCAACCAGTGCCGCAAGACAACTCGGCGGCCATTTTGTTGGCTATACAGTCCTTATGCTCGGAGATGAGGACAAGACTGCCGTTACCACCAACGAAGGAACCGCTCCCGACGGGGGAACCGGAGCCAGACCCTTTTGGGAGCCCTCCCCCTAAGAGAAGGATTCATCCTCCACCTCCTTTTCAGCCATCGCGCCCTGTTCAGCCCTCCTCCCCGTCCACCACACGTGGGGATGATACGGGGACTGACACGGCCGCGACGGGTACAGACGACGAGGTTTACGACGAGGATCTCCCGTCACCTCCCACCCAGGCTTCCCCACCCGACAAGATTGGATCGTTTCACTCCATGATCGCCAGGGCATCCGAGCTTTTCCAGCTCTGCCCGGAAGATAAGGAAGGTTTCCTTTATCAACGGCCAAGAGGAAGACGGTCCTCGCTGTACCTCTACTAGACGATATTTGGGATGAGGGCCTCGCCCTCCTCAAGAACCCATCCACAACGCCGGCTAGAAGGAATCGGTACGAGAAGAAGTACCGGGTCCCGGACGCGGCCCCCTTGTGCCTTTGGGCACAGCCGACCCCGGACTCGGGCGGTTTTCTGCGGCGGCCAGGAAGAAAGCTGGGGGGGCGCGGCCGCTACGTCGACCTCCCCGCCGGACGGCGAGGGAAAGAAATTAGACACGATGGGATGCAGAGTCATCTCGTCGCCAGCGACGACGATTAAGGCGGCCAACTCCTTGGCTATCGTAGCCCGATACAACAGGGAGTTGTGGTACAAACTGGCCCCCCTACTGGACTTCCTACCAGACGACAAGAGGGCGGAAGCCCTAGAGATCCTGCAGGAAGGAGAGGTGGCGTCTGACCACGCCATTACGATTGCGACGGACATCGCTGACACTGGATTTCGCCAATTGGGCAACGGCGTGTGCCTTAGGCGGCGTGGATGGCTCAAGGCTACTGACTTCCGTCAGGACGTGCAGACCAGTGTCTTGGACATGCCGTTCGACGGAAACAACCTGTTTGGGAAAACAGTGGGCGATTCCCTTCAAGCCATCAAGGCGGACACGGAGACGGCCCGGGCTCTTGGGGTTCTCCAGCAGCGGCGGCCGCCCTTTCGGAGCGGCGGGGGCAAACAGGGTGCCTCCAAAGGTTCCAGCGGTGGATTTTCCACTTACCGTCAAGCGGCCCGTTCGTCGTCACAGGAAGCTTACAGGGGACGAGGCAAGTCAGGCGGACCCCGCCGTCGTCGCCAAGGAGGACAAGGCGGCAAAGCCTCTCGTCGAAGCAGGACTGAACCGGCCGTGGGGTCGGGCCCCCACCGAAGCACCCCGGTGGGAGGCCAGCTGGCGAGCTTCGTCAGCGTGTGGGAGTCCATCTCCACCGACCGTTGGGTGCTGGACGCCCTAGCTCAGGGTCACGCGCTCGAGTTTCTAAAGAAGTGCCTGCGCGTCCCCCCTGTGGCCAGGAAAGAACATCACGTCCCTCAACTTCTCTTGGAGGTAAAGGTGATGCTCAAGAAGGGCGCCATCGAGCTCGTCCCAAAGAGACTTCGGGGCTCTGGAGTTTACTCAAGATACTTCTTCGTGAAGAAGACGGGAGGATGGCGTCCCATCCTGGACCTACGACGACTGAACAAATTCATCAAGGCACAGAAGTTCCGGATGGTCACCCTCCAACACGTCCTGGGTCAACTGGAGGAGGGCGATTTCCTGTCGTTGGATTTGGAGGATGCCTACTTCCATATTCCCATCCTAAAGGGACACCGAAAGTTTCTCAGGTTCGTGGTCCAAGGGCGTCACTACCAGTTCAAAGCCCTTCCCTTCGGATTGAGGTCGGCACCCAGGGTGTTCACCAAGTGCCTCGCACCGGTGGCGGCGCGGCTGCGCCTGGAGGGGATCCACGTCTACCCCTACCTGGACGACTGGCTCATCCGAGCAAAGACTAAGGAGCTCGCCATGGAGCACACGGCAAGGACCGTCCAACTACTCACGGACCTGGGATTCTCCATAAACTACACCAAGTCCCACCTGGTGCCCGCGCAAGTTGCACTGTTTCTGGGAGCGAAGCTCGACAGTGTCGCTTCTGGCCTCTCCGTCGGAGGAAAGGACGAGGGCCATCTTGGGCAAGGTGCAGCGGGCTGCGGACGCGGCCAGGGTGAGGTCCATCAAGTCCCTCCTCGGAATGATGTTATCTTGCATTTATCTCATCCGCCTGTGCAGGCTCTGGATGCGCCCGTTGCAGGAGTTCCTGGACGGGCGTTGGATCCAGACGACGGGCAGCTTCGAGGAGAGGATCACACTCGAGAGTTTCCGACGAGCGATCCGGTGGTGGGGCACCCGCGCGCATCTGACGGCGGGCATGGACTTCCAGACCCCCGGCCACCAGGAGACAGTGACCACGGATGCCTCCCTGGAAGGGTGGGGAGCGCACACCGAAAATCTGCACGCGAGAGGCCTTTGGCTTCCGACGGGGGAGTCCCTCCATATCAACGTCCTGGAGCTCCGTGCAGTGTTTTGGGCCCTCAGGTCCTTTCTTCCGTCCCTCAAGGGCAAGGTGGTGAGGATCTTCACCGACAACACCACCACCATGGTCTACATCAGGAAGCAGGGCGGGACCAGATCCCCAGCCCTGTCCAAGGAGGCGCAGGATCTGTGGCATTGGGCCGTTGCCCAAGGGATGTTTCTGGTGCCGTTTCATCTGGCAGGGATAAAAAACACCATCGCCGACTCGCTCAGCAGAGAGCTGCGCTCGTGCCACGAGTGGGAATTACGACAGGATCTAGTGGACCGCCTCTTCCGACGGTGGGGCACACCCCAGATCGATCTGTTCGCGACGGCAACGAACTCCAAGTGCCGGAGGTTCGCCAGCAGGTTTCCCCAGCCGAGGAGCATGGGCGATGCTTTCTCGTTCCCCTGGGAGGGCCTGTTTCTATACACGTTCCCTCCATTGCCATTGCTGATCCGGCTCATCAACCAACTCAAGAGCTCATGGTGCAGGATGATCCTCGTCGCACCTGCGTGGCCGAGGCAGATATGGTTCCCGGACCTCCTGGACTTGTCAGCGTCCCCGTCAATCAAGCTGCCAGTGGACGCGGATCTTCTCTCCAGGGAAGGAGGCGCCATCCTCCATCACGACCCGAAGTCGCTGAACTTGCAGGCCTGGCTCCTGCAGCGTTCGAGTTTGGAGGATACGACATACCGGCCGACTGCAGAGAGGTTCTTGCAAAGGCCAGGGCGTCCTCGACTCTTAAATGCTATGGACACAAATGGAAGAGGTTCTCTGTCTGGTGCCACGCACAGAAGATTAACCCTCTACGGATTACGGCTCCCCAGGTACTGCCGTACCTTCTGACGCTGGCCAAGGCTGGACTGGCGCACGCGTCCATCAAGATTCATCTTGCTGCGATCTCCCGATACACCAGAACCACGGGGCGGACGTCTTTGTGGTCTCATCGTCTGGTGAAAGAATTCATGAAGGGACTGTTCAGATCGTTCCCGCCGGTGAAGGCTCCGGCCCCGGCGTGGGAGCTCAACGTGGTGCTGACCAAGCTCATGGGACCTCCGTTCGAGCCTCTGCACTCGGCTCCGTTGAAGTTCTTGTCGTGGAAAACAGCGTTTCTTGTGGCCATCACCTCCGCACGAAGAATGGGAGAGATCCAGGCCCTTTCCTGCAAGCCCCCGTACTTGACTTTTCACGACACAAGGGTAGTGCTTAGACGCACCCCTCCATGCCCAAGGTGCCATCAGACTTCCACCTCAACGAACCCTTGGTGTTGCCTGTTTTCTTCCCGTCGCCTTCGTCGCCGGCCGAAAGGACTTTGCACTCGCTGGATGTGGCTAGAGCGCTGAAGTTCTACGTGGACCGCACAAAGAGTTTTCGGAAGAGTCACAACTTTTTGTGAACTTTGGACCTGTCAATCAGGGGAAGGCTCTCTCAAAGGCCTCCATTTCCAGATGGCTCTCCGGCTGTATCATGTACTGTCATCGGTTGGCAAACCGATCGCTGCCTGGCCGTCCGAGAGCCCATTCCACCAGAGCGATCGCAGCTACCACGGTGTTCCTATCTGGTGTGCCCTTGCTGGACATCTGCAGGGCTGCTACGTGGATGTCGACGCACACCTTCACGAAATTCTACTGCGTCGATCGGGATTCCAGGGAGGAGTCCAGGGTCGGCCAAGCAGTGCTGCGCAACCTGTTCGCCTAAGGTGAGCCTGGTGAGGAGGTAAGAATTGCTTAATGTTGAGTTTGATGTAATGCTTAATGTTGAGCCTTTGCCACCTCCCATGGTTGTGCATGTGTGTACTGCTAGGTATTCTTTATTCATGAGCATGTGAATCCATGCCAGACCCCATGCTGGAGAAGGAGCAAGTTACTTACCTGTGACTTTTCTCCAGCATGGGTCTGGCATGGATTCACATGCGAACCCTCCCACCTACCCCTCTGCGGCTCTTCACTTGGTCATACTGCCACGTCACGTGCTACCAAATTTGAAGATGGCTGCCAGAGGCGGGGCTTAGGTAGAGGGCAGTCATTGGCTGTGGTCAGTATGACGCAGAGATCAGCGATTGGTTACTACTACGAAAGACAGATCAGAAACGAAACTGATACTGATTTTTCTTTACCGAGGATTCCCAGCCTGACGACTGGGAATATTCATGAGCATGTGAATCCATGCCAGACCCATGCTGGAGAACAACAGTTACAGGTAAGTAACTTGTTCCTTCCCCACATTCGGTCTACCTAGACACCCAGGCACCAAGAGGAGGGCTTCTCTGCAGAAGCCCGCCAAAAGACGGTGAACAAAGAAGGCGAACCTAGTTTGCCGCACAAAGTAAAACACAAGAAGGACTTTAACAAAATGAAATGGCTAATAAACCCAACCGGAGCCAAAAGAAAGACTATTTGGTCAAGCGGGTTTATGCTTAAGGCTGTTAAAATAGCCAAAAGTATTAACACGTTTATCTAATATAATCGCGGTAGAAAAGTTAGGTAGATGCCACTTCCACCAGCCAAGTCTAAATGTTAAGAGCGAAAAAATGCTCAGCGAGGTACAGACAGAAAAGGGGTACAGATTAGCCCTTTCCAGTACTCCATGTAAGATGGGTGGAACTGGGTCTGTGATAAAAGTGACTATGTAAAGTAAATGGCAACTTTACCTTTCTCTGGCGGACAGTAGACAGCCCCAGCGAAATGGAGTCAGAGGGCAGTCTAAAAGACAACCCTGGGTTACTACACTGTGGGTTCTGTGTAACCCATACAAGAACAGGGGCACCTGGAGTGGTGTGCTCCAGTGCCCAAGATCACACAATGAGTAAAACCACATAGGCCAAAACAAATCTAAGAGTGAAAAAGGATGTACTCTTACCAGGTGGAAAAATAAACTCCAGAAATCCAGCAAAGCTGCTGGGGGACTCATTAGGTGAGGGAAATTAGCCTTAGAAGGAGAATGCTCCCTAACAGTGGGGCACAGATTTTCAGAGCCCCCCCCAATACCAGGAGACGGACGCTACCCTGGAGGGCTGGGGAGCCCACACCAGACGTCTACACGCCAGAGGCCTGTGGCAGTCGGAGGAGAGTATCTCCACATCCATATACTGTAGCTGCAGGCAGTGTTTTGGGCTCTCAAGTTGTTCTTGCCGTCTCTCAAGGGCAAAGTGGTGAGGGTCTTCACGATGTTCTACATCCGGAGGCAGGGGGGGGGGGCACCAAATACCAAACGCTTTCTAAAGGCGCAGGATTAGTGGTACTGAGTTGTCGCCTAAGATGTTACTCAAACCCTTTCACCTGGCGGGATTCAAGAACACAATTGCCGACTCCCTCAGCAGGGAACTGCGCTTCTGCCATGAGTGGGAGCTTCAACATGACCAAGTGGACTGCATCTTTCCGAAAGTGGGGCACACCCTCGATCGATCTGTTCGTGATGGCGGCGAACTCCAAATGCCTGAAGTTCACTAGCTGGTTCCAGTAGCCGATGAGCATGGCGGGGGGGTGGTGAGTGTTCTCCTTCCCGTGGGAAGTTCTGTTCCTATACGCGTTCCCACTTTTGCCTCTCCTGCTGAGTTATCGATCAACTCAAACGGTGCCGATGCAGGATGATCCTCGTCGCCCTGGCGTGGCTGAGTCAGATTTCGTCCCCGGACCGTCTCAGCCTGTCCACATCACCTCCGGTCAAGCTCGCAGTGGTCGCGGACCTTCTCACCGGGGAAGGAGGCGCAAAGACTTGGCTTCTGCAGCCTTGAGTTCAGAGGGTACCAGTTACCAGCAAACCTTAGGGAGGTCCCTGCCAGAGTGTCATCACCTCTTAAGTGCTACGGGCACAAGTGGAAGTGTTTTGCTACGTGGTGCCTGCCGCATAGGATCCACCATCTGAAGGTCACAGCCCCGTAGATTCTTCCGTACTTGTTGTCCTTGGCCAAGGCAGGGCTGGCACACGCCTATCGAGGTGCATCTAGCGGCTATATCCCGCTACACCAGGTCTCAGGACG
The DNA here is from genome assembly GCF_040938575.1 of Ambystoma mexicanum. Taxonomy (NCBI): domain Eukaryota; kingdom Metazoa; phylum Chordata; class Amphibia; order Caudata; family Ambystomatidae; genus Ambystoma; species Ambystoma mexicanum. The sequence goes on along the minus strand of NC_090927.1, from coordinate 509,340,321 downwards.
GTCTTCTCTTTTGTCCCACCGTCTCGTCAAGGAGTTCCTCGGGCTGTTTCGGTTGCTCCTGCCGGTGATCGCTCCTGCCCCAGCGTGGGAACTCAACGTGGTGCTGACGAGGCTCATGGGGGAGCCCTCTTCGAGCCTATGCATCAGGCTTTTCCCAAGTTTTTATGAAAATCTGCTTTCCTCGTGGCCATCACCTCTGCCAGGGGTAATGAGTAAGATCCAGGCCCTGTCCTGACTTTTCACGATTCAAGGTTGATTCTGCGGAGCACCCTTCCTTCATGCCAAAGGTTCTGTCGGAATTCCACCTCAACGAGCCTTTGGTTTTGCCTTTTCTTTCTGAAACCTTCGTCTCTGGCTGAGAGAACTTTGCACTCGCTGGACATTGCTCATGCTCTGAAGTTCTACATGGCACGCACAAAGTTTTCGGAAGACGTCTCAACTGTTTGTGAACTTTGGTGGTCCGGTGAACCATGGGAAGGCATTGTCCAAGGCTTCCATCTCCAAATGGCTCTCCGGCTGCATCACACATCAGTTGGCGAACCGACCGCTGACTGGCTGTCCGAGAGCCCATTCCAACAGAGCGATCGCCGTGATGATGGCGTTCCTGTCTAGTGTGTCCCTGCTGGACATCTGCAGGGCTGCTAAATCGAGGTCCACGCACACCTTCACAAGATTCTACTGTCGACGGCGATTAGGGTCGGCCAAGCAGTGCTACGCAACATGTTCGTTTGAAGGTGATCCTGTACCGGAGATGAGAGGAATTGCTTCAGTTGAGCCTTGCCACCTCCCGTGGTTGTTGAATGTTGTACTTCTATTTATTTCTTCATGAGCATGTGAATCCATGCCAGACCGCATGCTGGAGACGGAACAAGTAACCTTGAACTATTGTACTCCAACATGGGTCTGGCATGGATTCACATGCAAACCCTCCCACCTAACCCTCTGCAGCTCTTCTCTTGGTCCTATTGCCACTTTACGTGCTACAAAATCTGAAGATGGCTGCCAGAGGAGGGGCTTAGGGAGAGGGCAGTCATTGGCTGGGGGCAGTATGACCCAGAGTACAGTGATTGATTTAGAGGAGAAAGACAGTTTGAAAAGTGAAACTGGTTTTTCTTTCACCATGATTTCCCTGCTTGACTATATGAATATGAGCATGTGAATCCATGCCAGACCCATGCTGGAGAACACAAGTTACAGGTATGTAACTTGTTCCTTACTTTGCGTTTTGGTAGTCCTCAATATCGTCATTGAACATCGTGTTTTATTGTACTTGTCATTTACATAAAGCCTTTTACCATTATAGTTTCAATGTGCTGTTAGTGGGAACACCCTCGAAAAAGTGAAGTCCAGTGTGCTGGAGGTCATGGGGCATTGGGATGCGTATGTGCATTTGGCTAAGAAAGGCTTAGCAGCGCTGGCCAGGCTATTGTAGAGAAGCAACCCATGCGGTCAGGCATGTGGATGGGTGCTGGGAAGAGTCTGGATGACGAAGGTGCTAGAGACTCGATATGTGTTCAGCATGCACGAATTTGCTATACGTCTGTGCTCTATTCTGCTATGGGGGGGTCTCGTGGCGTAGTATGGTGTAAGTAGGCAGAATTATGTGGACAGAATGACTTAATTTTGCCATAGTCCTTGCTGTATGCTGATGAGTGTTGATAGCCATACTTGCGGCCAGAAGTGTTATATGTACCTTGTTGAATCTGATAGCGCTTTGATTGGGTGCCTGACTAGGTACTTGTATTCTTCTGTAGGTTCTCGCAGCTGTGATAAAACGGTTAGCAACAGCGACAGTCTATGCTCAAAACTGTTTGCCACTGGCGGCCCACAGGTTGTACTTCCAGATTCATCTCGGTGGATAGGTTGGTGAATCTACCCAGATTTCGAAGGTTTAATCATTTTGGTGAGATACCTTTACCTGCACAACCACCCCAACCCCCATTCCTTAGAGAGTGATGCCTAGGCTGGTTCTTCGTTTCCCCCTGTAGTGTTGCACGGGGGACCTCCACCTGGTCTGCTGGTTCGGGACATGGCCATGGAGGCCTTTCCTCCCATGGCAAGATCCCTGCAGTGCATCCCAATCGTTCTGATTGTTATGGTCGGGGTGCTATCACACCACTGTGCTTCTACCATTACTGTTGCAATCTGCCTGTGTTTCCATCTGCCAGGTGCCGGCTGGGCTTCAGCTAGTGGTGTTTAAGGGGAAACTGGGTCATGATAGGTGTATTCTGGTGTTAGTTGTCCGGGTGCCGCGATCAGTTTACGCTGTCGGGTGCTTGGAGGTTGGTGTCGCTGTGAACGCAGCAGGCACCACCTGGGATGACTTTGTATGCTCATAGTGCGGATTTCAAATATATTATTTGGGGTGGGGTCAGGATAATGTAGTGAATAGCCAGGTTTTGAGTTTTCTGCTATCTATATGGCAGCTGGAGCACAGAGCACCCCAGCCAATGTTCTCTATATTGGTATTGTGGTCGAGCAACCAAGGCTTAGCTCTCAGGAGGTGATGCAGGCTGGTTCTGAAGTACAGTGTAGTCCCCAAGCACCCACAAAAGAAATCTCCACACATTGTTAGTGAAAACAGTCTTTATATAAATAAGACTTATGTACACATACAATAACACGTTGTGCTCTGACAATTCTACAAATGGTAAATATATACAGTGTCAATGTGGTACCACAATTACTATTGATGCCATTAAAGTGCATCAACTGTACTATGTTCAAATGTCATACAAATCAGTTAATAAAGTGAACCAACAATAGACATAGGAGGAAAGCAGGTTGGTTAAACGAATAGGCAGAATACTGGGCCCCTACCACTAGGCACAGTTCTGCATGAGGAACGCCCCCACCTGGGCAACCTGTAAATGGAGTTCTCCAGCATGGTGCCTGGCATGGATTCATATGCTCATGAATATTCCCCGTCAGGCTGGGAATCCTCGGTAAAGAAACAATCAGTTTCAGTTTAGTTTCTGAAATGTCTGGTCTCGGGTCATAGTGCCACCAGCCAATGACTGCCCTCTACCTAAGCCCCTCCTCTGGCAGCCATCTTCAGATTTTTACTGCACGTTCAAGTGTTGCGAGTCCTCGTGCTATAGCTTTCAAGCTTTTACTGCGTTTTTGCGATTTGTGCTGAGTTTTGCTCTATTTTTTTTGGTCAATCGATCCTCGAGCTCCATCAATCCACCTTCCGATTAACGGGGACCCGTTTTCGGATTCTTGAGCGCCCCCTCAAGGGCGAATTTCGTCTTGGAGGATTCCAGAAGCTTCAAGGCCTACGCCGTGTGGAAATGGCGGATGTGAAGGACTCGGCGCCTCTCCAAGGTTTCCCCTGGCTGCAACCTACGGAATGTCTTTTCGGACGACAGACATTGCCTGTGCCTTTACTGCCTGCACGTGGAGGATGACTGTGCGTCTTGTCAGGAGATGGTACCCCGCACGCTGAACGACGGACGTAGGCATCTTAACGAGTGGTTGCAGGCCAAGGCCCCTGCCCTGGGTGAGTCTAGGCAGCATGCCTCCCCTGCCCAGAAGAGAAAGTTGAGCAGTCTTCTAAGATCGTTTGAGGGCACCCCCTCCTGCTGGGGACCAACATGAGGCTAAGCACAGCGAGTCCACTGCCACCGGGAGCGCTGTTGCGACAGGCTCCGTTTTGTCCAGCGCGAGTACAGCGCCTTCGACCACGAGCCAATGCTCAAGTTCTTCAAAGAGGAAGTCAGACTATCAGGACACGCTCTTGGAGAAAACCCAGACAGGCCCTACAGACAATGCCAAGGGGAACAGGGCTCAGACCCTCCCCCCTAAGATGAAGGCCCCAGGCTCGACCAAGGCCATGAAGGCCCAGGTACATCTGACAAAGGCCCAACCTTCCATCGAAGGAGTGGTGGCGTCCTTCGCGAAGGCCGCCGAGGCGGATCTGCAGGGCACGACCCAGAAGGCAAGAGTATCGCTGCGGCCAGGAGGGAGTCCTCTTTTCAGCCCATTGAAAAGACACTGGAGAAGATGATGCGTATCATTTCACCGAAGCAGTCTCCCTTGGTCGCAGAGAAGGGGGGGGGCACGATAACCCTCCAGGGCATGGATATCGCCTCAGTGTTGGGGAGAATTCTCAAATGGTTGATTTCCCTTACCTACTGAGTCCCTCAGCAGCTTTGCTGGATTTCTAGGATTTTTTTTTCACCTGGTAAGAGTGTGAGCCTTTTTTTCCCCACTCTTACATGTGTTTTGCTATGTGTGTTTCTACTTTTTGTGTGATCTTGGGCACTGAAGCCTCACCTACTCCAGGGCACCATATTTTTCATGTGTTACACAGCACCTTCAGTACAGTGACGCATGGTGGTTTTTCCCACTGACTCCATTTTCTGGGGCTGACTACAGTCCCCCAGAAAAGGGTAAAGTTGCCATTAACTTTACCTTAGTCACTATAAACCACAGAACCAGTACACCCCATCTTCCATGGAGTATTGGAAAGGGTTAATTTTGATCCCTTTTTGTCTGTGCCTCTTGGGGCATTGTTTCGCTCCCTTTACATTAAGACTTGGCTGGTGGCAGTGGTATCTACCCTAACTTTCCTACCGTGATTATCTTACATAAACTTGGCAATGTTTTAGGCTATTATATTAGCCTCAAACATAAACCTGCTTGACCAAATACATTTTATTTTGACTCCGGCCGGGTTTATTCACCATTTCTTTTTGTTAGTCTTTCTTGTGTTTTACTCTGGCGCCAAACCAGGTTTGATCCCTTTGTTCATTGCTTTTTCGCGGGCTTCCACACAGAAGCCCTGCTTTAGGCGCCTGAGTGTCTGGGTAGGCAGGATGTGAGGGAGGGGTTTTAGGACCCCTGCCATGGCTTCCCTTTGTAGCCCAAGTTGCACTCTTGTCTGATTGGCTAAGGGGACTGGCCTCGCCAGGCCAGCCACCCTGCTGTGTGATTGACAGCCAGGCTGTATGAATGGGGGAAAACTGCATAACAAGTAGGTTTCTGGGACTGGAAGAGGAGAGTCGCCACTGGAACGAAAGAACCAACGGGGAACTGGAAGAAGAGGACCCCTACAACGACTGAACCGCCCGGCGAAGCCCTGCTGCAGGTCTGAATCTCCAGAATCCGATGACAGAAGATCCTCCAGGAAACTTCTTCCCTTGAGCTGGTGGACCAACCAGTTTACCCAAACTGCAAGACAGGACCCCTCCTCTGGTCGAATTCGCTGTACAGCGCTACAGTGGGCCGAATAGCCAGAAAGGTCGGACCCTGCTTGGGTTTTAAGGAGCGCACCTTTTATTTGTTGCTTTGCTCTGCTGCTGGTTTCTTCCCTGGGTAGTGCAGGACCCCTCCAGCCTTCCTACTTCTCATCAGTCCGACAGTCGCTTCAGGAACCGTGAGCCTGCAGGAACTACCAGGAACTTCTGCATCAGCTACAGCTCCCTCTCAGTTTTAAAGTACTGTGCAAATCCGGTTGTGCGTTTCGTTCAGCCGCGGTGAAAGTGTTAGAAATCTTCTCCAATCCGAGGGCTTGTTCTCCTCTTCTTTGAACTAACTTTTCTACCAACCAACCTCGTCCAGAAACCGTGCCACGAACTGTACTGTGAACTACCCTGAACTGTATTATCTTGAGCAAAAGACCTTTTGAACCATTGACTTTGGCCCTAAGACTTTTCTATCTGATTTTATCATTGTGTTCTCTTGTTCGATTGCCCCGAGTACGTACTTGTTGGTGTGATTCAATTTCTGTTAACATCTGTCTTTCCCTCCCTTTTTAAGTTCTGGAGTGCCATTTTGCTCCCACTTCATTTTGTGAGCTTAACTCGTCTGGAATTTAAGGGAAGTGGTGTGGTGTATTAAGAGTGATTTTTAGACTGCTTATAATAGCGTAATGTTCTCCAGCATGTGGTCTGGCATGGATTCACATGCTCATGAATATTCCCCATCAGGCTGGGAATCGTCGGTAAAGAAAAAATCAGTATCAATTTTGTTTCTGATCTCTCTTTCTTAGTAGTAACCAATCACTGGTCTCTGGGTCATACTGCCCCAGCCAATGACTGCCCTCTCCCTAAGCCCCGCCCCTGGCAGCCATCCTCAGATTTTTACTGCACGTTCAAGTGTTGGGAGTCCTCGGGCTATAGCTCTTGAGCTTTTACTGCGTTTTGTGCTTTTTCAAAGAGATTTCTCATTTTTCAGTTAAATCGAGCCTCAAGCTCCGTTTCTACTTCCGATCAACGGGACCCGTTTCAGAATTTTCTACGCCCCTCAAGGGTGAAGTTTTTGTCAAGCTACGCTTCTTGGAGGATTACAGAAGTTTCTGAGGCCTACCTTGTGGACAAGGCCCAGGAGAAAGGAAGCTTGACGCCCGGCAAGCTGTTCAGGAACTGCCCTGGATGCAAGCTACAGAACCTGTTCAAGGAGGACAAGCACACGAAGACAAAACGCACGTGGAGAAAGACTGCGTTTCGCATGAACATGTCAGAATGGACCATGAGGTATCGTCGGACCCGTCTCGCCAACTGGCTGGAAGGCAAGAGCCCAGCAGGTGAGAAGAAGTCCGAGCGAGCTAAGTCCTGTGAGGGCGCCCCGGCGACGGGGGCCCAACAGAAGGCTAAGCACCGTGAGTCCGCGGGCACCGGGATCGCCGGGTTGGGCTCCTCGGCTGCCAGGCAGGGCACACCTTCGCCGATGCCACGAGCCAACGCTCTGGCCCGGGGAGGAGAAAATCTGAGAACCAGGCTAAGCTTCTCAAGAGGCCCCGGTCGTTCTCGGAGGAACCAGCCGAGGGGGAGCGAGGCAGTAACCCTCCCCCTAAGGTGAAAGCTTCAAGCGTGCCCAAGGTGGTGAAGGCCTTGATTCACCCAGCCAAGGCCTCTACTGAGGGAGTCGCTGCGGCCCTGGCAAAACCTATGGAGGCTACCCCAGTGTTGGCGACCTCGGGGGCCCAGAGTTTCCCTGCCTCCCTGGAGGGAATCCTCTTTTAAGCCCATCGAGGACCCCCGTGAAGACCCCGGTGGAAAAAGAGCAGGGGGGGCCGGTGGCCATTACGGACACTGACAAAGCCTCCGAGGAGCTGTTAGAAGTCGAAGAGGGACTTGACATTGGAAGGGGGATCCCGACGAGGGGGACGACTAGAGCGAGGGTGGCGACGACGAGGCTCCCGTGGAGGAGGAGCAACCGTCGCTCCCGTCGAGTCCCGAGCCACAGGATAACTCGGCGGCCATCTTGACGGCAATCCAGGCCTTATGCACGGAGATAAGGAACAGATTGCCTCTCTCCCCGACGGACGACCCGACTGAGCCGGGCCCGTCGGGAAGCCCTCCTAGGCAAGAGGAGGAGGATTCATCCAACCCCGCCTTGTCAGCCCTCGCGGCCATCTCAGCCTTGGTCTCCTTCCACGATCCCGAGGGATGACACAGGAACAGATATGGCCACGACGTGGACGGGTGACGACGGTGGTGACGATGGGACGGATCTCCCGTCACCGATTTCTCGGGCTTCCCCGCCCGATGAAATTGGCTCGTTTGACGCCATGATTGCCAGGTCGTCCGATGCTTTTCCAGCTCTGCCCCGAAGAGAAGGCAGGCTTCCTCTACCAGCGGCGCAAGGCCAAGAGGAAGACGGTCCTCGCGGTTCCATTGCTGGATGACATTTGGGACAAGGGACTTGCTCACCTTAAGAACCCGCCCACGACGCCTGCCAAGAGGGACCGTTCAGAGAAGAAGTACCAGGTCCCCGACGCCGCTCCGTTGTGCCTTAGGGCGCAACCGACCCCGGATTCGGTCGTCTCGGCAGCGGCCAAGAAGAACGTTGGGGGGGCATTGGCTTCGACTTCTACTTCCACGCCGGACGGCGAGGGAAACGAACTGGATGCAATGGGACGACGAGTCTTGTCGCCGGTGACTACTATTAAGGTGGCCAACGCCCTGGTGATGGTGGCCCGCTACGACAGGGAATTGTGGTACAAGATGGCCCCCCTGTTGGACTTCCTACCGGACGGCAAGAGGGCGGAGGCCCTGGCGATCTTGCAGGAAGGTGAGGTGGCGTCGGACCACGCCATAACAGTGGCCACGGGCATTGCCGACGCCGGTTTCTGCCAGTTGGGCAACAGTGTTTGCCTTAGATGGTGGGGGTGATTCAAAGCGACGGATTTCCACCAAGACGTGCAAGCCAAGGTTTTGGACATGCCCTTCGACGGGAACAATCTGTTTGAGAATACAGTGGATGAGTCCCTCCAAGCCATCAAGACCGACACGGAGATGGCTCGGGCCCTAGGAGTACTTCAGCAACGACTGCCGTCCTTTCGGAACTCCGGAGGCAAGCAAGGTGCCTCCAAGGGATTCGGCGGTGGCTCCTCTACGTACCGCCAGGCGGCCCGATCCTCGTCGCAAGAAGCCTACAGGAGACGAGGCAAGTCTGGGGGATCTTGACGTCGTTGCCAGGGAGGCCAAGGCGGCAAGGCAGCCTCCAAGCAGGACTGAATTGGCCATTTCGTCTAGCCCCCACCGAAGCACCCCAGTGGGAGGCCGGCTGGCGAAGTTCATCAGCGTGTGGGAGTCCATCTCCACCGACCATTGGGTGCTGGATGCCGTGGCCCAGAGGCACGCACTTGTATTTTTAAAGAAGTGACCCCCATTCCACCCGTGGCCAGGAAGGAAAACCCATGTCCCTAAACTACTGTTGGAGGTAAGGGCAATGCTCAAGAAAGGTGCCATCAAGCTCGTCCCAAAGAGGCTCTGGGGCTCCGGAGTTTACTCAAGATACTTCCTCGTAAAAAAGAAGACAGGAGGATGGCGCCCCAACCTGGACCTGCGGTGACTAAACCAGTACATCGAGGCACAGAAGTTCTGGATGGTTACCCTCCAGCACGTGCTGGGACAGCTGGAGGAAGGCGACTTCCTGTCGTCGTTGGATTTGGAGGATGCGTACTTCCACATCCCCATTCTAAAAGGACACCGAAAGTTCCTCAGGTTCGTACAAGGACGGCACTACCAGTTCAAAGCCCTCCCGTTCGGACTGAAGTCGGCGGCCAGGGTATTCACCAAGTGCCTACCACCGGTGGCGGCGCAGCTGCGCCTGCAGGGGATCCACGTCTACCCCTACCTGGACGATTGGCACATCCGAGCAAGGACAAGGGAGCTTGCCGTACAACACACAGCGAGGACCATCCAGCTGCTCACAGACCTGGGGTTCTCCAACTTCCCCAAATCCCACCTGGTCCCGTCGCAGGTTGCACTGTTTCTGGGAGCCAAGCTCGATACAGTGGCGCGGCTGGCCTCGCCGTCGGAGGAAAGGACAAAGGCCATCCTGGGCAAGGTGCAGCGTCTACTGGCCACGGACGTGCCCAGGGTGAGGTCCATCAAGTCCCTCCTCGGGATGATGTCCTCATGTATTTATCTCGTGCGCCTGTGCAGGCTTCGGATGCGTCCTCTACAGGAGTTTCTCGATAACCGCTGGATCCAAGCGGTGGGCAGCTTCGAGGACAGGATCCCTCAATGAGACTTTCCGACAAGCGATCCGGTGGTGGGGCAGACTTTTAGACCCCGACTCACCAGGTGACTGTGACTACGGATGCCTCCCTGGAGGGGTGGGGAGCGCACACCGGAGATCTTCATGCGAGAGGCCTTTGGCTCCCGGAGGAGAAGCCGCTCCACATCAACATCCTGGAGCTCCGTGCAGTGTTCTGGGCCCTCTGGTCCTTTCTGCCGTCCCTCAAGGGCAAGGTGGTGAGGATCTTCACCGACACCACCACCACGATGTTTACATCCGAAAGCAGGGAGGAACCAGATCCCCAGCTCTGTCCAAGGAAGCCCACGACCTGTGGCATTGGGCCGTCGCCCCAGGGGATGTTTCTGGTACCCTTTCATCTGGCAGAACACCATCGCCGACTCAATCAGCGGGGAGCTGCGCTCATGCCACGAGTGGGAACTGCCTCAGGATCAAGTGGATTGACTCTTCCCGCAATGGGGCAAACCCCAGATCGACCTGTTCGCGACGGTGACGAACTCCAAGTGCCAGAGGTTCGCCAGCAGGTTTCCCTAGCCGAGGAGCTGGGCGATCATTTTCTCGTTCCCCTGGGACAGCCTTTTCCTATATGCGTTCCCTCCGTTGCCGTTGCTGCTCCGACTCATCAACCAGCTCAAGAGGTCCCAGTGCAGGATGATCCTCGTCGCACTGGCGTGGCCGAGACAGATCTGGTTCCCGGACCTTCTGGACCTGTCACCGTCCCCACCAGTCAAGTTGCTGACAGACGCGGATCTTCTCTCCAGAGAAGGAGGCGCCATCCTTCATCACGACCCGGAGTCTCTGAACTTGCAGACTTGGCTCCTGCAGCACTAGAGTTTGGAGGGTACGATATCCTGGCTGACTGCAGAGGTTCTTGCAAAAGCTAGGGCGTCCTCAACTCTCAAGTGCTACGGACACAAGTGGAAGAGGTTCTGTCTGGTGCCGTGCACAGAATATTAACCCGCTACGGATTACGGCCCCTCAAGTGCTGCCGTACCTACTGTCCCTGGCCAAGGCTGGACTAGCTCATGCCTCCATCAAGATACACCTGGCTGCGATCTCCCGATACACCAGAACTACAGGACGGGCGTCTTTGTGGTCTCAACATCTGGTGAAGGAATTTATGAAGGGACTGTTCCGATCGTTCCTGCCGGGGAAGGCCCCTGCCCCGGCGTGGGAGCTCCACGTGGTGCTGACCAGGCTCATGAGGGGGCCATTCGAGCCTCTGCATTCGGCGCCGTTGAAGTTCCTGTCGTGGGAAACAGCATTTCTTGTGGCCATCACCTCCGCACGAGTGGGAGGGATCCAGGCCCTATTCTGCAAGCCTCCATACTTGACTTTTCACGACACGAGGGTGGTGCTGAGGACGCACCCCTCCTTTATGCCCAAGGTGCCGTCAGACTTCCACCTCAACAAGCCCTTGGTGTTGCCAGTTTTCTTCCCGTCGCCGGCCGAGAGAACTTTGCACTCGCTGGATGTAGCTAGAGCGCTGAAGTTGTATGTGGACCACACAGTTTTCGGAAGACGTCACAGCTGTTTGTAAACTTTGGACCTGTGAACCAATGGAAGGCTCTCTCGAAGGCTTCCATTTCCAGATGGCCCTCTGGCTGCATCATGCACTGTCACCGGTTGGCAAACTGACCGCTGCCCGGCCGTCCGAGAGCCCATTCGACCAGAGCGATCGCTGCTTCCATGGCGTTCCTGTCTGGTGTGCCCCTGCTGGATATCTGCAGGGCTGCTACGTGGAGGTCGACACACACCTTCACGAGATTCTACTGCGTCGATCGGGAATCCAGGGAGGAGTCCAGGGCCGGCCAAGCAGTGCTGCGCAACCTGTTTGCCTGAAGGTGGGCCTGATGAGGTAAGAGTTGCTTAATGTTGAGTTGTGTAATGCTTAATGTTGAGCCTTTGCCACCTCCTGTGGTTGTGTGTACTGCTATGTATTCTTGTATTCATGAGCATGTGAATCCATGCCAGACCCCATGCTGGAGAAGGAACAAGTTACTTAACTGTTGTTCTCCAGCATGGGTCTGGCATGGATTCACATGCGAACCCTCCCTCCTTCCCCTCTGCGGCTCTTCACTTGGTCATACTGCCACTTTACGTGCTACCAAATCTGAGGATGGCTGCCAGGGGCGGGGCTTAGGGGGAGGGCAGTCATTGGCTGGGGGCAGTATGACCCAGAGACCAGTGATTGGTTACTACTAAGAAAGACAGATCAGAAACGAAACTGATACTGATTTTTTTTCTTTACTGAGGATTCCCAGCCTGACGGGGAATATTCATGAGCATGTGAATCCATGCCAGACCCATGCTGGATAACAGTTACAGGTAAGTAGCTTGTTCCTTATACAACTGAAGAGAGAAATAAATGTATGTTTTTACTTGAAAACCTTGAGTCAGTGTTTACCTGAATCCTAGTAATTGCTGTCCTTTGTGTTGATACTGATCACTTACTCTTGAGATAAGTCTGGCTGCTCTGCTACTGCTACCACTTTAACTGTGTAGTACAGGCTTGTACCAAAGGTGAAATTGTACTGTCACTTGTAATCTTAATATTGTGTGGTTTTCCCAAAGGGTACTGTATATAATTCTGCCCAACACTCAGGAGGAACTTACCAGCCCCAAACCTTCCAGGAGGAACGATGCGCCGAGAGCAGGCCCTACGGGAAGGATCCCGACTAGGGCGAAGACGACGAGACTGATGAGCAGCAGGGCGATGAGGGCTTGGGAGGACCATTCTAAGCCACAAATGCTCCTGCCTCGGCAGCCACTTTGGCAACAATCTGGAGATATCTCGGACATTCTCACTGCTCTGCATACCCTATGCTCGGAGATCTGGACGAGAATGCCTCTTGCACCTGCGCCCCACCCAGGACCATCGGAGGGACCACCACACAAGAGGAGAGTTCACCCTCTGCCTCCTTTCTAGCGGCGGATTGGGGAAGCTCCTTTCTCCGCCGGCCAGATCTTCACCCGACGAGAAAGGCTCGTTTCACGCCATGATCTCTAGGACCTCAGAGTTGTTCCAGCTTGCCCCTGAGGCAAAGAGGGGTTCCTTTACCAGCGCCGCGAGGGGAAGAGGAACGCCGTACTTTCGATCCTGCTCTTGGATGACATTTGGGACGAGGGGTTGTCCCTCATGAAGAACCTTTCCTCTGCCCCGGCGAAGAGGGACCGTTATGAGAAGAAATACAGGGTGCTGAACTCAGCGGCCAAGTGCTTACAGTCCCAGCCGTCTCCGAACTCGGTGGTTTCTGCGGCAGCTGTTGGGGAGAATTCTCATTGTATGGCTAATTTCCCTTACCTGTAGAGTCCCCCAGCAGCTTTGCTGGATTTGAAGGGTTTTTCTTTTTACCTGCCAAGAGTGAGACACTTTTTCCCACTCTTAGGCATTTTTGCTATGTGTGTTCTAGGCTATTTTTGTGTTTAATGCCTATGGGATCTTTCTCAACCCCATAGGAACCCTTTTTATTCACATGTGTTACACAGCACCCTCCGTGCAGGGACACGGGGGTGTCGTAGCGACCCCCAAACATAGACTCCATACCCTGGGACTGACTACTGTCGCCCCGGGCATGTAAAATCCCCATTGACTTTACTAGTCAAATCCTATGAACTAAACCAGTACAACCCATCTTACTATGGAGGTACTGGAAGCGGTTAATAGTGTTCCCCCTATGTTAATTTTCGAGAGGTTACCCTAAAGTCCCCCTTTAGTTTCTGGCTGGTGGCAGTGGTTACTACCATAAATATTCGACTGCAAATATTTCCCTATGGGATTTTCCCATTGTTCGAGGCTACCACATTTTCTGACAGTCTCTAACATACCGCCGGTGCATTTTAATATTAACTTGCTCCGGTAGGTTTCATTTGCCAGAACTTTAATATAACTTCTTTCACGTGTCTTTCTCTAAACTCCTAACCCAGGTCGGGGATCCTTTGTTCGTCCTTTTGGAAGGCTTCTGCCAAGAAGCCCTCCTTTCGGCGCCACTGAGTCTGGCATGGGTCCATTGTGTGGGAGGGGGAGTAGGACCCCTGGACAGGGATGCCTCGGCAACCCATGTCGCACTCTATCCTGATAGGCTGGAGGGTCTCCCGCCAAGATGACCACTCCACTGCGTGAGTGACAGCTAGGCTGTATGAATGGGGATCTTTTTGCATAAAAGCAGGGTCCTGAGGACTGGAAGAGCAAGACGTCGCCACTGGAACTAAGAAGCTGAAGAGTCGAGAAGCCAAAGACCTCTGCAACGACTGAACCACCGGTGAAGCCCTGCTGCAGCGTCTCAATACTATTCTCCACACACATCTGCAAGAGCCTTCTTCCTGTGAGCTTGTGGGGCCACCCAGTTTGCAAATCGCCTTCCCGGACCTGCCTTGGTTGAATCTCCCGTACCCTGTACTCGAAGGCCGGATAGCCAGGCACCAGTCCACCCGGACCGTGATTTAAAGGAGCGTACCTTTTTATTTGTCGGCCAGCACCACGGCTGGTTTCATCCCTGGGTAGTGCAGTAACTCGAACCTTCCTCCATGACGAGAACATCTCTTCCTCTGCTGGATGACCCAAACAGCAGGAACTACCGCCACCGCAGGAGCCACTTCATTTTAAGGTACATTGTTCCGCCAGGCCGCCCTTCCTTCGCAGTAGCACTAACAGTGTTTTAAATCCTCTACCTACCTGTTGGGTTGGCCGCCCCTCTCTCTTAACATTGTCTTTCGCCCTCTGCATCCACTTTTTCAAAATGATTAACCAAAGAATTGACTGCAGCTACAAGAACATTTTGCTCCTGGGCCCTTGCCCTATACAACTGACTCTGGCACAGGCCTACTGACTCTGGTCACATTTGTTAGACCTGCTTTCTTTAGATTGATTCTCACTGAGAACTGTGTTGGTGCACCTATTTCTTACAACCACCCCTTCCTTCCCTTTTCTAATCATTGTGAAAGGCCATTTTGCTCAGTTTTCATTTTAGGTATTGCCTATACTGATGCACTGTCTTGGTGAACTGGATCACAACTGATGGGAAGTGTTGCTAGGGTATGTAAGAACCTATTTCTAGATAACTTGTGCTTTCCCTCCCTTGTAAGGAATTGTTAGAAGATCCCTTGTGTGTAGTTGTCACTGCCGTTTTGCTCAGTTTTCACTCTGGTTCACTTGGTCTACAAGTTATATAGGGAGTGTATATTTTTCCTTTGACTTAATTTAACTTGCTTGATGACTGTGATGCATGTGTTTTATTACAAGTGTATCAAATAAATATATTTCTGATGTTTGTTAATCTGCTTAGAATCACATGCTGTGCATAGGTCCGACATCCAGTGGTCACTGCGGAGTATTGCATTTTGTTTTTCGTAGTCGAAAAGGGGACGTCGACAAGGCGTGTCTGTAACACTATCCCTATAGTGACGTGCGTTGTACCCACAATCCCTCACGCGTCGAGGTCCCTCTCATTGTTTTTTTCCGCCCAGTTTCTGGTCGCCTTTCGCGGAGCTCCTAGAGAGACATTGCTAATACTTGCCACGGACCTCGGTCCTTTGTTATACTTATTATATTGTTAACGATCCCTCCCCTCGACGTAGCTGTGAAGCTTTTCTCCACCGAACAGGTTTTCGACGGAGGGGAAAAGGCGGAGGAGATCCTTCGGCGCTGCCGAACACGTGGCCTGGCCTCGACGGCCAACATACAGTAGGGAGAGTGGGGGTTCGAACTTTTATCTTCTCTTTGAGAATGTCTTTCTTCCCCCCTTTCTTTCCCTTGGGGTTGTTATCGCCAGCTATTATTGCCTCAGCTATGGAGAGGACACCTTTTAAGTTTTGCCCACGCTGTAGGGGCAAATACACTTGGAAAGATAAAC
Source organism: Ambystoma mexicanum (assembly GCF_040938575.1). NCBI lineage: Eukaryota > Metazoa > Chordata > Amphibia > Caudata > Ambystomatidae > Ambystoma > Ambystoma mexicanum. Next base: position 509,324,977 of record NC_090927.1, on the reverse strand, counting down.
ACAAGCTCTGTAATCGTTGCTTGCCCCTCGATCATAAAGAGGACAGCTGTGCGGCCTGCAAGCTCTTGAAACCAAGAACTCTCAAAGAACGAAAGGTTAAGAGGTGGGCGGACTACGCTATGTCGAAGTCAGTTTCCTCACCCGCCGCCGCTGTTACAGAAAGTGACGAGGAGGGTGATAACTTGACGTCCGTCACGGAAGTCATGAACCCCCAGAAGGAGCGCTCGCGCTCCTCGACGTCCGTCCCCGGCCCCGACGGGCTCGGCTCACGCCCTGCTTATGGGGATGAACACCCCGGCGACAAGGACGCACATAGACCCCATAAAACAAAACACACAACCCACGGCTCTTCTTCGTCGAGGACGAAGGATCCATCAGCGCCGAAGGGGACGCATGGCACTCCGGCATCTACCTCAGACCGTAAAGGTCTCAAGCCCCACCCGCAAATGCAGCCGCGACCAGCGATTGGGCTTTCATCAAACACGGGCGCTACCTCAAAATCATCCGACGTAACGCTCCATAGAGCGGCCGTCGAGGAACAACGCGCAACGCAGGCAACGTCGACACCAGAGCCCTCGACTGACAAACTCGTTGTCGAGAGCCTAGCGAGAATTGTCTCCGAAGACAAATGTACGCGGACGACGAAACAAACGTCGAATACCGTGCCGAAAAAGCACAAAAGTAGCCAGGAATAGCCCCTTTCATCTAAGGGCACTTCTGAACTACCGGAGGGCTTTTCAGAGGGAGACGGAAACCTCTCGACGTTGTGGGAGCGTTCGAAGCGGTTTGAAGGTGAACACACTGATTTCCCCCCTCTAGACTATTCAGGGGTACCCCATGAGACCCTTGAAAGACTCCATTCTTGTATGGAGAAAATGGAAAGGTTTCTGGGAAGCTAAGACCCACCCACTCACAAAAGACAAAGAGAATGGCCCCAGGATGACCCTAGAGTCAAGATTCCTAGGCTGGTTCCCCCTTCCACAGATGTATATGACCTCACTGAGGAGGAGCAATACCTTCAGGAAGATGAGGAGTGTTTGGGTGGAGAGGAAGAACTTGAGGAAGAGGGGTTCGAAGAAGATCCTTACACTACTGCAGGAGCTTTTGAAGAAGATACAGCTACCTCGCAGCCCTGGCAATCCCCGTCAGTGCAGCCTTGGCAATCCCCATCAGTGCACTCAGACCCTGATGCCTTTCACCCTTCTCCTCTCAAGGATTCACATATTGGGAACTCCTCTCCCATAGATGACCAACCTTCACTCAATGCACTATTGCGCAAGGCAGCAGCGCATTTTGAGATAGACACAGGGGGAAACTCTTCCTGACATAGACTTTGTAGAAAAAGTTATTAAAGAAAAAGCCCCTGCTAGCCAGTCTATTCCGCTCCTGGCTTCTATTAAGAGAAGAATTTCTCCTTCCCTTTCCAATCCAGCTTTAGTAAGAGGGGTCAACCCTAGAATAGAAAAGCTCTTCAGCCCTTCATCCTCTGACCCTTTGTACATCAGAGGACATTCTATTCCGGACTCCCTTGTAGTTACTAATACAAGAAAAAGAGCAGGGGTACCACTATCCACTAGTGAAGCACCACCTGACTAAGAAGGCAAAAAGCTCTACGCACTTGGGAAAAGAATCACGACCTCCGCCGCCTTCTCAACTAGAATTGCAAATAACAATTCCCTACTAGCTAGCTACGCAGATGCACAGTGGAGCAAGCTGCGCAGCGAAGCAGAGGACGCACCTGAACCCCTGCGTTCACGTCTGTTAGCTGTAATATCAGAGGGAACGCTTGTAAACCAGGGCATCGTAAAGAACTCCCTAGATGCCGCTGAGACGGCTGGCCGCTCCCTGGTTCAGGGAATACTTCTCAAACGCCATGTCTGGCTACGCAATTCAGGTTTTAAGCCCGAAACCCAAGCCTCCCTCATAAATAAGCCCATAGAACAGACACATCTGTTTGGGAAGGCAGTTGATGAGGCCCTAGAACATGCGAAGAAAGAGTTTGATACCATCAAGACTCTTGACCAAATTTCTAGGCCCCCTAACAGACGCGGCTATGGCAATAGACGCTCCTTTCGTGGCCAACGACAGCAGCAGAACCAACAACAATTTTACTCTGCTACCAACTGGCCCTCTAACCAGGGTAACACCCAGTTCAGTCAAAGAGGCCAACGGCATGGCAGAGGAAGAGGTCGGGGCTCCAGCCCCAGAGGTTCCACGCCCAATACCAGCAAATGACCCGAAGATTCGGGTCCCCTCCCATGCATCACCGGTCGGGGGCCGGCTAACATCGTTCCTATCAGCAAGGGAGGGAATATCGTCAGACCGCTGGGTATTATCCACCATAGCCCACGGATACTGCATAGAATTCAACGGTTACCCGAAGTACAGACCCCCACGGAACCAACGCATATCACCGGAACACCTCACCATTCTTCTTCAAGAAGTAGAAGAACTACTGAAAAAAGAAGCGATAGAAGCTGTCCCCCTATCTCAGGTAACAGAAGGTATTTATTCAGTGTACTTCCTTGTACCCAAAAAGGACTTAACCATGCGCCCTGTATTAGATCTGCGCCCAGCGAACAACTTTGTCAAACCCCAAAAGTTTCGTATGGTGACCTTGCAGGAAGTAATCCCACTGTTATCACAAGGGGATTACATGACAACGCTAGACATGAAAGATGCATACTTTCATATTTTAATGTTGCCAGCACACAGAAAATACCTCAGGTTCAAGATGGGGAACAAACACTACCAATTCAGAGTACTACCCTTCGGGATAGCTTCTGCACCGAGAGTATTCACGAAAGTACTGGCAGTAGCAGCGGCCCACCTGCGAAGGCTATCCATCCCAGTATACCCTTACCTCGACGACTGGCTCATAACCGGGGATTCTTACAAGACATGCTTCTCCAATACCCAAAAGACCGTAGACCTTTTGTACCAACTGGGCTTCATCAACGAAAAGAAGTCCAGCTTAGAACCCAGCCAAGTCAAACAATTTTTAGGGGCTCTAATTCAAACAAAGGACGGCCTCGTCTTCCCCTCCAACGAGAGGGTCCAAAACATGCTGTTTCAGATCCCCCATTATGTAGCAGGTCGAGAGGTGACGGTACGCCAAGCTATGCGCTTGCTTGGGATGATGGCGTCATGTATTTATTTGGTACAACACGCGCGGCTGCGCATGCGCCCAATGCAGGAGTGGCTCAACAGCCAGTGGTGTCAGGCCAGCGGACAATGGGACGATCTAGTGGTGGTCTCGCAGGCCTTAGTTCTCTCGCTGAGGTGGTGGACAAAAGAAAACCTGTTATTAGGGAAGACTTTTGCCACACCCGCAGTGGAAGCCACTCTAACCACAGACGCATCCCTCACAGGATGGGGGGCTCACCTATCCCATCAGACTGCTCACGGAGCGTGGACTCCGAGCTTAGCATCCAAGCATATAAACCTGCTAGAACTTCTAGCGGTGTTCAAAGCACTGAAAGCCTTTCAGGAACACCTACAAGGAAAGACAGTGATGGTCCTCACAGACAGCACCACAGCCATGTACTACCTCAACAGGCAAGGGGGCACTCACTCTCCAGGACTGTCCAAACTGTCCCAGAATATATGGAAGTGGGCTCTCAAACACAACATGTTCCTACTATCACAACATGTACCAGGGGAACTCCATCTGCTAGCAGACAAACTCAGCAGAGACTTCCCCCTGCCCGAAGAGTACGAATGGCAATTGCATGAAAACATCGTCTTAGACGTCTTCACGCAATGGGGATTTCCGGAAATAGACCTGTTCGCAACTATGGAAAACTCACAATGCCAAAGTTACGCCTCCAGGTACCCCCAGAACCAGTCCAAGGGGAACGGTCTGTCGATTCAATGGTCAGGGAAATTTGTTTACGCCTTTCCCCCGACTCCCCTTCTCAACAAGGTGGTGCACAAGATGCACCAGGAGCAGGTTACCATGATACTAGTGGCCCCAATGTGGGCCCGGCAGCCATGGTTCGCTCACTTGATGGAGATGTCCCTATCTCCCCCAGTGAAACTTCCCTGCCCGTACAACATGCTGTCACAGAACAAGGGCAGGACACTGCACCCATGCCCTCAGACCATGAACTTAGCAGCCTGGCTCCTGAGATCGTAGAATTTGGCCATTTACAACTCCCGCAGAGATGTATGGACATCCTCAGGGATGCCAGAAAACCGAATACTCGCCACTGCTATGCTAGCAAATGGAAAAGATTTGTCATCTGGTGTAGAATTAAGAGCATCAACCCAATTGACTGCTCTCCTACTAACATTGTCCTATACTTGACCCATTTACTGGATTCAGGTCTAGTGTTCAATTCCATTAAAGTCCACCTAGCGGCACTTTCTGCATACACCACTTCCCAACTTAAAGTGTCATGGTGGAAGATACCAGTTATCAAAGCCTTCATGGAGGGGGTAAAAAGAATACACCCTCCAATAGCTAACCCAGCTCCCGGATGGGACCTAAATGTGGTACTTTCTAGACTCATGGGCCCTCCTTTCGCGCCCATGCACAAGGCAACTCTTAAAGACCTCACTCTTAAGACTGCTTTCCTAATAGCTATCACCTCCATTAGGATAGTAAGTGAACTACAGGCTCTTTCTGTACTAGACCCCTTCGTAACAGTTCACAAAGATAAAGTGGTTCTACGCACACACCCAAGGTTTGCACCAAAATTCATATCGAAATTTCATGTAAACCAGTCTATAGAACTACCAACGTTCTTTCAAAACCCTTCCAGCTTGGGAGAAAAAAGTCTGCATACACTGGATGTACGCAGAGCTGTCATGTTCTACATGGAAAGAACCAGACCACTGAGAAAAACTAATCAGTTCTTTGTCTCTGTGGCAGCAGGAAGAGAAGGAGATGCAGTTTCAAAGTCCACTATATCTAGATGGATTGTTCCATGCATCACTCTCTGTTACACTCTTGCTAAGAGAGAACTACCCTTCAAGCCAAGAGCACATTCCACTCGAGGCACTGGGGCTTCCATAGCATTCATTGCAAATGTTCCCCTTGAGTCCATCTGCAAAGCGGCTACCTGGAGTTCTGTGCACACCTTTACAAAACACTACTGTCTAGATACACACTCTAGATCTGACTCCCAGGTGGGACAGGCAGTATTAAGACATCTTTTCTCTACTGTTCCTTCTCATAACCCACCGCCAACTCCGGGTACTGCTCGCTAGTCTATGCACAGCATGTGATTCTAAGCAGATTAACAAACATCAGAAGACAATGCATTACTTACCGTAAAAGCATTTCTGATGGTTGTATCTGCTTAGATTCACATGCGCCCACCCTTCCTCCCCGCTCGGGTGGAAGGAACATGGACATCCTTTTCTATATTTCTCTCTTTTCTGTACTCACTCATGTCTAGAAGGCTCCCTCAGGGCAGAAAAATACAAACAGAGGGACCTCGACGCGTGAGGGATTGTGGGTACAACGCACGTCACAATAGGGATAGTATTACAGACACGCATTGTCGACGTCCCCTTTTCGACTACGAAAAACAAAATGCAATACTCCACAGTGACCACTGGATGTCGGACCTATGCACAGCATGTGAATCTAAGCAGATACAACCATCAGAAATGCTTTTACGGTAAGTAATGCATTGTCATACTTTTTAATACAAAGCTTTGTTCAGTGTTTCCTTGTGCCATAGTGCTGTAGGCCTATTGTGTAAACCCTGAATACTGATCATCTCCCTCTTGAGATAAGTCTGACTGCTCAGCCACAGGTACCAACTAAATCTTTGTGGTACAGACTGATACCAAAAGGGATTTATTGCTCTCACCTGTAGTCCTAATCTTGTGTAGTGCTCCCTAAGGGAACTGCACAGGATTCTGCCTAACAGCGGCCAAGAAGAAATCTTCGGGCTCCTCAGCGGCTCCAACCCCCCCCTCCCCAACAGCGAGGGGAAGAAGTTGGATGCCATGGGGCTAAGAGTCAAAACGTCGGCAGCCACGACCAACAAGGCCGCAAACGCCCTCGCCATCATGGCGCGTTACGACAGGGAACTTTGGTCCAAGGTCGGCCCCCTCCTAGACTTCCTTCCTGATGACAAAAGGGCAGAGGCGTAGGAGATCCAGATCCTACAGGGAGGTGAGGTGGCATCGGACCATGCCATTACAGTGGCCACAGACATTGCCGCCACGGGTTCTGCCAAATGGGCAACGGCGTTTGCCTTTGGCGGGGCTGGCTGAGGGCCACTCATTTCCGCGAGGATGTTCCGTCGAATGTGTTGGACATGCCCTTTGTCGGGGACAATTTGTTAGGTAAGACTGTGGACGAGTCTCTTCAGGCCATCAAGGCGGACAGATGGCTCTTGCCTTGGGCATGCTTCAGCAATGGCAGCTTTCCTTTCAGACATCCGGAGGAAAATCCCAAGGTTCCACCAAAGGATTCAGGGGGGGAGGTGCCTCGTCCTACCGTCAACCCTCCTGCTCGTCAGCCCAGGCAACCTATAGGGGCCGTGCCAAATCTGGAGGTGGACGTTGTCATCGCCAAGGCAGCTCTTCAATGTCAAAACAGGATTAAACCGGCAGTTGAGTCCGGGCCCCCACCCGTGCACTCCGGTGGGGTGGGAGTAAGGCTGGCGAACTTCATCAGCGTGTGGAAGACCTTCTCCACTGACTGTTGGGTGCTGGACTATCTTGCCCGTGGACACACCCTAGAGTTCCAAGTACCGCCAGTGGCCAGGCAGGAAAACCACGTCTCCCAGCTTCTGCTGGAGGGGCAGTCCATGTTAAAAAAAAAAAATGCGATAGAGCTCGTCCCAAAGAGGCTCTGAGTGTACTCCCGTTACTTCCTAGTCAAAAAGAAGACCGGCGGTTGGAGTTTCATCCTAGACCTCCACAAAGTAGGGATGGACAATTTCCATCCTTGGATGAGCTTGCTCACTTCCCTTGTTGGGTTCCAATTTACTCTCAAAATTATTTCAGACACTTTGTTCAGTGGTTATGTTCCAAATGATCAATCCCTCCGTCCATCATCAGGGCTGTTAACACTACTATTTGTAAATCGGTGACATATCCACCATTGTAATCCATTACCAATTATTCACCATGAAGTGAAATCCGTGAAAGAATTTGTAAAGAAAATTACACATACCAGGTTATGATTATGATCCGCAGTGGGGTTCAAACAATGCAAAAATACAAAAAACGCAAATTCATTGTAGACCATTTTAAGACACCATTTTCTTATATTTATTCAAAATATGCACTTAAAGCTCTCGACCTGTTTGGCTTTTGTATCCCCCAGAGTGTATGTTCATCTATGTTGAAAGTATTTCTATGCAGCACGTGTTCTGTAAGTTAAATGTTTGTATTTATTACTACCATAAGTTTGAATTACAGCCATCCTGTAACCCTGCGCATTATTCTACTCCCCTCACTGTTACCTCTTAATTGCTTCGCTGGCTTCCCAAAGGAGCTGCCGCCGTCTGTGGTAGCGTTTATGAGCGCTACTCAGTTACGCGCATGCGCGTGATATTCTATTCTGTACTGCTAATCACTCTTGCGCATGCACGCGTGATTCTGCCACCTACTCTCGATCTTCTTATTCCAAGGACGGATTGTGATGGGTACATTTGTGCACTCTGTCACTCTTGCCTTGCTTTAATCTCCCAATGGAATAAATAAACAACTATTGATGATACTACGTGCATATCTTTACTGCTACCTATGATTACCTTTGTGAAAGTCATCCTTTAGCAAGGGTAACAAGTTGGTAATTGGTCCTCAAATGGATTTTTCCCTGGTAATTGTAAACACAGTAATTTGGAGAAGGGGCGTTGCAATATTGACAGAAATACAGGCAATGGTTATAGAGATTTTCCCAGGTGTGGACTAAGGAAAGACATGGTATATGGGATCCAAACGCATGCGTGGGGGGCCCCCAATAGTATAGTGGACGAAGCGCGCGCATGCGCAGTTGACCGACATGGATATTAGTAAAGATATGCACGTAGTATCAATAGTTGCTTTAATCTCCCAATGGAATAAATAAACAAGGCAAGAGTGACAGAGTGCACAAATGTACCCGTCACAATCCTTCCTTGGAATAAGATCGAGAGTAGGTGGCAGAATCACATGCGCGAGAGTGATTAGCAGTACAGAATAGGACATAGCGCGCATGCACGTAAATGAGTAGCGGTCATAAACGCTACCACAGACGGCGGCAGCTCCTTTGGGAAGCCAGCGCGTCAAGACAGCGAAGCAATTAAGAGGTAAGAGTGAGGGGAGTAGAATAATGCGCAGGGTTACAGGAGGGCTGTAATTCAAACTTATGGTAGTAATGAATACAAATATTTAACTTACAGAACATGTGCTGCATAGAAATACTTTGAACAGAGATGAGCATACACTCTGGGGAATAAAAACCCAAACAGGTAGAGAGCTTTAAGTGCATATTTTGAATAAATATAAGAAAATAGTGTCTTAAAATGGTCTACAATTAATTACTTTTTTTTTTGTATTTTTGCATTGTTTGAACCCCACTGCGGATCATAACCTGGTATGTGTAATTTTCTTTACAAATTCTTTCACGGATTTCACTTCATGGTGAATAATTGGGAATGGATTACAATGCTGGATATGTCACTGATTTACAAATAGTAGTGTTAATAGCCCTGATGATGGACGGAGGTCCGAAATGCATTGGCAATAATATTGTGACACTGACTGGTCAGGAATAAATAAGAATACTTGAAAAAACTGTATAAAGAACTGTGGATTGATAATTTGGAACATAACCACTGTACAAAGTGTCTGACATCATTTTGAGAGTAAATTGGAACCCAACAAGGGAAGTGAGAGCGAGCTCATCCAAGGATGGAAATTGTCCATCGCTACTTTGTGGATATTGCTTAAACCTGGTGCCTAGGCTAAAGGGTGAGCCCCCATAAATAATTGTGAAAGAATTAGCGAAACTTTGAAATTCAGCAGTGCCCACCCTACCTCCTAATTTTATATTTCATCCTAGACCACCTCTGTCTGAACAAGTACGTAAAGTCTGAAAAGTTTGCCAGCATTGGATCTTTCATGGGTTCACATGCTGTGAGTATTCCCTGTCGTCCGGCTGGGAAACCTCGGTCACTTTAACCTAGCGTTTTCCTATGGAAAACGTTGACACTGTAGTGTCCGATCGTCCTTTTTTGTGTGCTTTAGTCCCCACCAATAGGACGTAGGGTATAAATAGCCCCGCCCCTGCTGCTTCCCTTCAGATTTCAACCGTCTCCAAACTGTTGGGATCACCTAGTTTCTTTGCACGTGCGTTTGATACTAGAGTATTGAGATGGCTTCTGGGGCTCCAAGTCTCTTTTCCGGCCCTGTGCGATTTGTGGTTTGAAGGTGTATGAAGGTGACAGCCAGATGGATTGCCTCTGCTGCCTTTACCTCCATCGCTCGGCAGACAATTGCAAGATTTGTCGGGGGTTCTTGCAGAAGACAATTAAGGACCGCAATCGGCAGCTGGTCTGTTGGCTCAATGAGGGGACATACCCAGCCTCGGAGGAGGGGTCGGTCCGGAGCCTCTCCTCGGAGTGGCCTGTGCAGTCTGCGGAACATCGCCGGGTGGCGTTGGTCGAGCCTCCGGCTAAGAGAAAGCATCCTGCTGTGCCAGCGTCAAAGGTGTGGAAGAGCAGTAGATCTTCGAGTAAGCAGCCGTCGAAGGGTAAATCTTCATCTAAGCATGGTCGGTCGGACCATTCCCGGGGTCTCTGGTAGTAGGCCCTAAAAGTCGATGGCGCAGGAGAAGGGCTTGTCATAGCCGATGGAATAGTCATCGAAGCACTTGTCTTCCGGGGACCATCACAGGTCGTCCTCCAGCAGGGAGTCCTCTAAACACCGGTCCAGCGCTGCCAAGCCAGCCGTGTCCGGTGAAGTCTGCCATCCCCGTGTCTTGTGGAGGAGTACAGGACAAGGACCATTAAGAACCTGAGAACTTACCTGGAGTACTGGCGGTCCATCATTGTTACAAAGTCTACGCCACAGGTAGCAATACCGACGACTACCTCGTCGACAGTGGAAAAGTTTTCGATGGTTGCTATCCAATCTACAGTTTTGTCGTTGATTGCGTCGTCTGCTTCGGCGACGACCGTGTTTGACAAGGGACTGATGCTGTTCTCGTCCGCGAGAATGGAAACTGAAGGATTGTCGACAAGTGGGGCATGGCAGTCTTTCGCCTTCGACTTGCTTCCATTCTGCATCGAGATATGGGGCTTTTTCAGTGTCTTCGGAGGTGGACGTCCAGGAGCCTGTGCTGGGCATGTCGGCTTTGGGACTACAAAGTGTTGGGCCTTCGACGTCTGGTGCAGTAGGAGCCGGTCCAGCTAGTTATCCACTGGTTAACCCTCAGTCTATGTTGCTCCAAGTTCTGTCCACGCTGCAGTCGTCGTTGGGCCAGCTGGATGCGAGATTGCCTCCTCTGCATGTGCCCCTGGTGGGGCCGGTGTTGGAGGTTCCTGGTGTGCCTGTGCAAAGATCTCCTGCGGCAGGGTTGCCCGTACTGTTGCCGGTGAGAGAAGACCATCCACAGTCGTAGCCTGAGAAGGGTGAATTGCCAGAGTCTGAGACCAACAGTGTTCCGCGGGACACTTTGTCTACTGGTTCGTCTTCGCCGACAAGGGATGATGCGTGGGATACGGACGGGGAGGTGGAACAGCCGCGCAGTCTGGCACAGCCTCCCCAATCCCCCCCCCGACCCCTCCCCCCTGATGAGATTGGGGCGTTCCACGCCATGATGGCTAAGGCATGTGTGGATTTTGGGTTGACACCAGAGGAAGAGCGGAAGGATTGCTTCCTGTTTGATCATATGGGCAAGAGAAGGAAGGCTGTCTTCTCTGTGGCTATTCTTGACCATGTGTGGCAGGAGGGCCTGCGCACGATGCGCCATCCGTTTTCAGAGCCGGCTGTCAAAGGTCGGCTTGAGGTTCAAGGCCCCACAATCTACCCTGAAGTTCTTGGTGTCTCAGCCCAATCCTGAGTCAGTGGTATCGGCGGCGGCCAGCCGTAAAGCCCGAAGTCAGCATAAATGTGGTACTCCTCTGGGCAAGGAGGCAGGATGCCTTCATGAAGGTTTTGACTGTTGGGGCGAAGATGGTGAAAGCAGTGAATTCTTTAGCGATCATGGCACGCTATGATCACAAGATGTGGCATAGGCTGGCGCCTATTTTGGAACATCTGCCAGAGCAGCACTGCAAGGACGCCATACTGTTGGTGCAGGAAGGTGAAGAGGCTTCCAATCACAGTATAAATATTGCCCTAGACCTGGCAGTCCGGCTTTAAGCAAATTAACAATGGGGTAGTGCTTCTTCGCCAGGCCTGGCTAAAGTGCACTGACTTTCACCTGGCAGTGCATTATAAAGTTCTTGACATGCCCTGTGAGGGGGAGCATTTGTTTGGGGACAAAATCAATGAAGCCCGCAAAGGGATGAAGGAGGACACAGACTGCTAAGTCTTTAGGGTCTTTGCAGAGTGGGCGCTCGTTTCGCTCCTTTCACCCGTTCCGGGGTGCTTCGGGTACTGCCTGGTTTGCTTCCACCAGGGACCGGCGTTACGGTAGATCAAGTTATTCCTGCCAGGGGTATCGGCGGTTGCTGCAGTCTGCGCAGAAGAGTCAGGACTTTCAGGCTCGTCGGAAAAGGAGTTTGCAGCCCTCGTCTCTAAAGGGAGGCAAGCTAAACCACAACAATGAATGCCTTCACGACAATCTACTGGGGGGGCAGGGTGGCTATGCAGGTGGACGAATGGAGAAAAATAACATCGGATCGTTGGGTGTTGGATACGGTGCGTCTAGGCCACTCTGTTAAAGTGTCCCCCGCTTTCCATTCCACCAGTGTATGGCTTGCAACCGCATCTTCAAATTCTGCGGCCGGAGGAGTTTCTTCTGCTGGAGAAAGGGGCTATAGAACCGGTGCTGGTGAGAGAGGCCAAGGGGTTTATTCCCGCTACTTTGTGATGAAGAAGCCCAACGGCATGTGGCAGCCTATTCTGGATCTTCAGGCATTGCAGAGTCTTGCTCAATGCCCGAAGTTCAAGATGCTCACTCTTCAGGTCATCCGGTCGGTCCAGACAGACGAATTTCTGGCATCTTTGGATATGCAGGACGCATACTTTGAAATTCCCGTGCGTCAACAGCACTGGCAGTTCTTGTGGTTTGTCGTAGGAGAGGACCATTACCAGTTTTGGGTACTCCTTTTCGGGTTTAAGTCGTCCCCAGAGGGCCAAAGTGTTTGGCACCAGTGGCAGTGTTTCACAGACGTACTCGTACCTGGACGACTGGCTGGTAAGAGGTTCGCCGCCAGGGGAGGAGCAGGAATGTCTCCCATGCAGCTGTTGCAACGACTGGGAATCGCCATCGACTTCAAGAAATCATTTCGGAAGCCTTCCATGGAATTGGTGTTTCTGGGGACAGAGTTTCTGACTCGACTGGGGCTGGTGTGCACTCTGGCAAGCGGGTCCTGAAGCTTCGGCAAAGGGCAGCCGAGTGGACGGAAGACCAAGGGTGTCAGACCGGACCTACATGTCGCTGCTGGGGACCATGGTGTCATGTATTCCGCTGCTGCCAAACTGTCATCTCTTCATGAGACCGGTGCAAGAGTTTCTTGAGGTCCGGTGGGCAGAGTCGCGGATCTTTGTCCGACAAGGTGGTGATCAACGGCACTCTGGTGGAAGGTCTTCGCTGGTGGACGTGCTTTGAAAATCTGGTTCGGGGCATGCTGTTGCGGAGTTCCAATTTACGGTTGTGGCAGATGTGCCCCCCATCCCGTCTCAGAGGCATCTCAGTGAGTCGCAGGTTCAAGGCGGGAGGAATCTCGGTTCCACATCAATGTGCTTGAGTTGAGAGCAGTTCATGGGGCCCTCAAGTCATTTATGCCGTGCAGACGCGGTTCGGTGGTATGGGTGTTGACGGATAATACCACCACAATGTTTTTTTTATCTCGGGGAAACAAGGGGGCACTCATTCCAGGGTCCTGTTGAAGGAAGCGCAGGACCTTTTGGCATTGGGCTCTTCTTCATGAAATCGACGTTGTGGCTTATCTGCCAGGAGTGTTGAATGTGCAGGCAGACGCGCTCAGCAGGGACGTCTGACAGCTGCACGAGTGGCAGCTGAAGGAGCAGCAGATTTCCATGATCTTACGGAAGTGGGGCCGTCCCCCGTTGGATCTTTTTGCGACTGTGGCAAACAAACAGTGCCGGGAGTTCATCAGCAGGTGGGCTCACCCCGAGTCTCTGGGGGATGCGTTCCCATGCAACGGGACGGTTCGCGTATCCATTTCCCCCTGTTTCCACTCATCCAGCTGACCTTCAAGTGAATTCAGATATACCAATGCCGTGTGATTCTGGTGGCTCCGCTCTGGCCCAGGCAGTCGTGGTCCTCCGATCTCCTTCACATGTCGATGGTGGTGCCAATTTGGTTGGGGGCGGTGCCAGATCTTCTGTCTCAGGACGGGGGCACTGTGTGGCACCATGACCCGGGGTCGCTCAGCCTGACGGCTTGGCTCCTGACTGAGTTTGGCCAGTTGGGGCTTTCCCACGACTGTCGAATTTTGGAGGCGGCAAGGGCACCATCCACGAATGTCTCATATGCATGTAAATGGAAGCAATTTTGTGTGTGGTGTAAGGCCCATCCGGGGGTTGACCCTTTGAACATTTCCCCAGAGCAAGTTCTCCCGTACCTGTTGCAGTTGGCAGAAGGGGGCCTGGTATTGTCCTCAAAGTACATTTGGCGGCAATATCTATATTTACTCGGAGGCGTCATGTGGCTCCTCTGTTTAGTGATAGGCTAGTAAAGCATTTCTTGAAGGGGTTGGTTCGGACTTTTCCTCCGGTGAAGAAGTTTGTGCCGGTATGGAGCCTTAATGTGGTATTGTCGGGACAGTTGAGACCGCCTTTTAAGCCGATGTCGACGACGCCTTTGAAGTTAGTCATGGAAGGTGGATTTTCTGGTGCCAATCACTTCGGCCAGGAGGATATCGGAGTTTCAGGCATTGGCCGTCGACCCTCCATACTTGAGATTCCTGAAGGACAAGGTTATTTTGGCCACTAACCCACAATTTATCCCCAAAGTGCCAACGGCATTTCACAAACTCGCTTCTATTTTGCCCTAGTTTTTTGCATTCGTATCCATGCCTGCAGAACGGGCTCTGGATGTTAAGAGGGTGTTTAAAGTTTAATTTGAATCGAAAATCAAAACTGTTTGTGGCTTATGGCCTGTCCAACAAAGGACAGGCTATCTCCAAACAAGGACTTACTTGTTGGGTGTCTATCTTTTTATGCCACGCTAAAGCTAGGAAGCTTCTGGGAAGGACTCCTAAGGCACACTCAACAAGGTCCACAGCTTTGTCGGCAGCATTATGGTTGGGAATTCCGCTGGTGGACATTTGCCGGGCGGCCCCTTGGCCGTTGCCGCATACCTTTACCCGGCATTACTGTCTGGGGCAGCAGCATGGTGACGATGTGCAGGTGGGACGTGCAGTCCTGCAACACCTGTTTCAATAAAGTAAGCCCCGCAGCTTCAGGGTGTTTTGAACTTTGTCACTTGATGGGTGTATTGTCTCATTTATGTGATTCTGTTTCTGCATTGGTTTGCCTTTACCCTCCACGATGCATGTTGGTACTGCTATGTTATCTATTCACAGCATGTGAATCCATGAAAGATGCCAACGCTGGAGAAATGGAGTTACAGGTAAGAAGCAACCCCCTTCCGGATGATGACTCTTGAGCACCAGCTGGGACTGCTAGAAGAGGGGGATTTTCTATTGTCGCTCGACTTGGAAGATGTCTATTCACATTCCCATCCACAAGGGCCACCACAAGTTCCTGTGCTTCGTGGTTCAAGGGCAACATTACCAATTCAAGGCCTTTCCCTTCGGATTGAAGTTGTCGCCAAGAGTCTTCACCAAGTGCCTGGTGCCGGTGGTGGCGCAGCTGCGCCTACGAGGGATCCACGTGTACCCTTACCTTTAGACTGGCTCATCCGAGGGAGATTGCTGTCGCACACATGACGAAGGCCGTCCAGCTGCTGACGGAGCTGGGGTTCTCGGTGAACTATGCAAAATCTTGCTTGGTGCCATCGCAAGACCCACTGTTTCTGGGGTCTAGACTCAACACGGTTTCATGCCTGGCGTGTCCGTTGGAGGAGAGGATATCGGCCATCCTGGGCAAGGTACAACGGCTTTTAACCCTGAAAATCGCAAGGGCGAGGTCCATCAAGTCTCTGCATGATGTCGCCCTGCATATACCTAATTCAGCTTTGCAGTGGCCGCATCCGCAGCCTTGCAGGAGTTCCTTTACGCCCGTTGGATTAAGGTATTGGGAAGCTTTGAGGACAAGATCTCTCGCGATGAGTTTCCATCGAGCAATGGTGGTGGGGAGCCTGCACGCATTTGTCGGTGGGTGCAACCTTCCAGACACCACCTCATCAGGAGACGGTCATGACAGACACCTCCCTGGAAGGTTGGGGTTCGCACGCTGGAAGTCTCATGCAAAAGTGGAAGAGAACCCCTAATTTACAGGGGCGCCCCTTTAAATACAGGGGACCCATAATCACCATAAACCAGAGTAAAATGCACCCTTCTAGTCAATTACAAGCCAGGAGTCTGTCTTGCAGGTGATAACACTTTATCAAGATCATGAGGATTTGGGAAATGGCGGAGGACTCTGCCATTCCAGGCCAGCATTCTGTCGTCCTTCGCTGACTACCAAGTCCTGAATACTGGTGCTGTGCCTGGGGTTTAAATACTCTTCACTTGGTCACTGGATACAAGCAGAGCTCCTCCAAACTTGTCTTTCTTGCCATACAAGGGATTCTGCAGTGTCTCCAGTGTTGCATGGCCAGGTTCCCTACTTTACATAATGCTGTATTGGCAGGAATACTGTGTCCCTCTTGTTTAGCATAATATACTATTTTATAAACATTGATACATAAACACATCTCCCCGCCATTCTCTCAACATTAACTCCATACAATTATAGATTATCTGGTTCAGTATTTCTCATTAAAAAAACACTTGTTTTGCTAATACTTTGTCTTGCTGCATCTCCATTGGCCTGTGATTGACAAGAACAGTTGCTCATCCACTTCATTCTTTCTACAAGCCTTAGCCTCAGTGACACAACACCACACACAAGCTTTGCGATCTATTTTTGGCGCAAGCACATTCCTTTTTGGCAGAGAGCCTGCTCTTTACTGTGCTTTAAGGTTTGATTTTCTTTTTTGAACAACTTTATTACAGTTACAGCGTTTACTGTGCATTACATTTGTTGTTGTGATTCTTTTAAAGTTAATATGCATACAGTTTGATCAGTACCCCCTCCTAGAAGTCCCACCCATGCCGTCTCTTTCGTCTTTGATGATCTGATGTGTTGGAGGCTTACACCCGAGAATCGGGAATGATAGTCCAGTACTAGGGCCCAGCAGTCAGTGAAGCGGTGGATAGACCCCTCCCTGGCCGCTGTGACCTTCTCCGCCACCAAGATCTCCCAAACCTTTATCCACCAGACGGGCCAAAAGAGGACCCTCCTGCGCTTTCCATTTCCGCGCCACTGATCTTGGCTGCTAGCAGTAGGTGTGTAAGCAGTTTGGCAGATCGTCCTGTGTTGGGATAGCAGTTCTGGCTCGCCACCCCCGAGAAGCATCACCTCCGAGTCCATTGGTAGTTTGCGCTGGGGGATGTCCTCAACAATCCGCAGGACCTCCCTCCAGAAGGACTGCACTGTCGGGCATCCCCACCACATGTGGAAAAAGGATCCCCACTCGCCGCATCGTCTCCAGCAGCTCGGGTCTATATCAGCATTGCAGTGGTTCAGGCGGACTGTGGAGTAGTACCAGCGGTGAAGGAGCTTTAGAGAGCATTCCTTGTTTGTAACGCATCTGGATGTCAAGTTGATCCTAGACCATATCTCCACCCATGTCTGGTCTTCTATAGGGTGTCCCAGGTCCACCTCCCATCCGTTCTAACTTTTAGCATGTCTTCCTGGAGGAGGCAATATATTTTAGTGATCCGACCCCAGCCTATGCCTTCCCCCATCGCCTGTTCAAGTGGTTGGAGGTCCCGGGTAGCTCCCAGACTGTGGGCTGTGAGATCCAGTGGCAAAGCTGGACATAGGCGAAACTCTTTCCGTCAGCTGAAGGCGATCTTTGCATTCCTCGAAACTGAGAGGGTTGTTGCTCTCGTAGAGTTGGGAGAGAGATCGGAGGCCCCCTGCGGTCCATCGGCTGAAGCGAGCTGCCTCCATTCCTGGCCTGAAGTCAGGGTTCCAAATGACCGGGGAAAGCAGACTCTGGCCCCTGGGCATCTTCCTCCTCCGCCAGGCCCACACCCATGCCTCGAGGGTCGCCTTGGTGGACGATAACATCTGTGGTCCTTGGCTCCGGTGGTGCCCTGGTATATGTAGTAGGGAGTATAGTTGTGGCCGGCATCTAGTTTGCTCGATGCATGACCATTTTGGGGGGTTTCCAGGCCCGCCCAGGCGCAGCACTTGCTAGTTGGGCAGCCAGGAAGTATTTCATCAGGTTGGGCAGCCCAAAGCCGCCCCATTTCGCTGCCCCCGTCATGACCCTCATGGGTATTCTGGCTCTGCGTCCCCTCCACACATTTTGCCAGCTTCCTCTGTAATTGTTCCAAGGCCTGTTTTGGTGGGTGGGGGGGGGGGGCAGGAGAGCAGAGCACAGGTACAGCAGTCTAGGGAGGAGGTTCATTTTCCATGCTGTGACCCGTCCCAGCAGGGAGATTTCTTGACTGTCCCATTTTGGAGGTCCTTCTCCGGTTCCTTGAATAATGGGGGGGGGAAATTGGCAGCGTACAGCTCTTTCGGGTCCGCTGTGAGGCGTATTCCCAGGTAGGCCGTTGAGGAGGTGCTCCATGTTAGCAGGCAGAGTGTCCGGAGGGTGGCTATAAGGGGAGCGCCCAGGTTGATGCCCAATGCCTCTGATTTGGGGTAATTCACCCAGAATCCAGCCACTCTTTCGAACGCCTCCAGCTCAGTTAGGATGGCAGGCAAGGAATATTGACAGTTGGTGATGGAGAACATCACGTAGTCGGCGTACAGAGATCTTAAATTGTTTGCTGTTTATTTCTAGCCCGGTGATGTGCTCGTTGGCTTGTGTCCTTTGGGCAAATGGTTCCATGACCAGAACAAAGATCAGCGGGGAGAGCGGACAGCCTTGTCTCGTCCCGCACGAGAGCTGAATCGGGGACAAGGTCTTCTGATTCAGCTGCAGCAATGTTTTCGGGGCTTTGTAGTTTGCGAACACCATTTTCTGGAAAATCGGGCCAAACCGGAATGCCTCCAGTGTGAGGCGCATGAAGTTCCAGTCCACCCTGTCAAAAGCTTTGGTGGCGTCCAGGGTTAAGACTGCCAGGCCCTGTCGTTCTTGTGTCGGACTTCGATGAGATTAAGCGCTCGACTGATGTTGTCCCCGGTGCTTCTCCCTCTGATAAACCCTGCCTGGTCTTGATCTATGATGGATGGAAGGATTTGCACCAACCTGTTTGCCAGGACCTTTGAGTATGCATTAGCGTCTACATTGAGCAGGGATATCAGCCTATATAATGAACACTCCTTTGGGTCCTTGCCGGGTTTCAGTAGCATGATTGTGGTAGACTCTTGCATAGAGGGTGCTGTAGTGCTTGTGTCCCGAAAAGAATTAAAGAGCTGTCATTGGGCGCAGCAGCAGGGGGCGAAAGAGTTTGTAAAATTTTGGAGAAAAGCCGTCTGGGCCCAGGCCCCTGGGTTTGAGTTTCAAATATTTCTTCCACCTTCTCTGTCGAAATTGGGGCTTCCAGGGCGGATCTGTCTGTTTCTGAGAGATTTGGTAGCTGGGCGCCTGCTATAAATTGTTCCTGGAGGGGCTGCGGGTGAAGGTCAGGGTGTCGGCCAGATGGGCTTTCTCTACTTGTAGTTTCGCCCCTTTACCGTACAAGGTTTTACCTTTCGGGTCTTTTAGTGCAGTAATGTGGTTCCGTCTGCGAGTTTTTAGTCTGCTCACCAGCTATTGCCATGCACGTAGTAGCTCTGCTTGGTCTGGAGCAGGGTCTGGGCTGTGTCCTTGGCATAGTGAGCTTCCAGTTTCATGCGAGCTAGCCTCACCATTTTGGCTGCTTTGGGTGACCTTCTTTTTTAGTGTTGCATCTGCCTCTGCCATTTCCTTCTCTAGCTTGTTTGTTTATGGTTTGCCTCCTCATATATGCGGCAGCCTGAGCTATCAGTTCCCCCCTGATTACGGCCTTCATAGCTTTCAATCTTGTTGCTGTAGAGGTGAGGTCGGGGGGGGGGGGGTTTCCTGTAAGTAATTGCTGATCGCCGTGGCTATGGCATCGCGCACCGCCATATCGTGCAGCATTGGTTCATATAGAGACCATCTGCATCTTTCTGGGGGGGTTTGGGTCGAAGATCCTTGCGGTGAGAATTGGGGCATGGTCCGACAGCACCCTCTCGCCGATTTCAACATCATCCGTGAATTGCAGTAGCTGCGGGATAGCTAGGATCAGGTCTATCGGGATGAGGAGTGGTGGTGTCTACCACGCCCAGTGTTTTGAACAGGCCCAAAGCTAACCTGAAGTCCCTGGTGGAGGGGACGCCTGTCCTGTCCAGTGAGGGGTTGGGTACCCCATTGAAGTCTCCACCTAGGACCACCTGTCCCTCTAGGAAGGGGAAAAGAGTGGATCCCATGGTTGTGTAGCTGGCCTCTTGACCGTCGTTTGGTGCATAGACCGCGATCAGCGTGTGGAGCTTGCCAAAGAGATCCCCCTTAATCGCTACAAATCTGCCGTCTGTGCTACGCAGAGTCTGCTTCTCCTTAAAGGGGGGTGCCTTTCGCTAGCAGGATCGCTGTGCCCACTTTCTTGCTGGGGCCCGAGGCCAGGTATTGTGTTGGGAATGCCCGGCACCGCAGTCTAGCGAAGTCCTCTGCTAAGAGGTGGGTCTCCTGGAGGAACCCCACCGAGGCCTGAAGGTCCTGTAGGCGTTGAAGGATGGATTTACGCTTCATGGGAGAGTTCAGGCCCCCGACATTCAATGAGACGTAGCGTAGCTCAGTGTGCTCTGGCGGGGAGGTCTGCAGGATGCCATTTAGTAATCAAGTTTAAATCCTATGCGCGGGGGAGTCGACCCGGGGGACCGGTGTCAGCATGACTCAGCTGTAACCGAGTTTTAACTTTGTCCAAATCGGGGGCCAACAGGGGCCCGGTAACCAGGGGGGGGGCTGAGGAAAGTCCCAGCCCAACAAGAAGAAAGGAAAAAACAAAAGTTAACCAAGCTGGCCCTGAGGAGCCTCGGGCCGGATTGACTGTCCATCCACTCGGCGGGAGCATTGCATGGGCCGCCCGGGTGCCAAGAGTGCAGGTACCGGCATGGAGTGCTGGCGGTCTATTAGTAATGTGTGCGGTGGGAGGTTTACCCCCTTTTTGGACTTTCGTCCAGCGGCTGTGCTGGGGCTTCGGAGTTGAGTTGCGTGGGTTCTCCGGCGTGGAGGTAATGGGTGTCGAGGGCTCAACCCATGATACTGCATGCTTCCTCCAGGGCGTGAATTACCCTTGTTTGGCCCTCCAGTGAGAACTGAAGCGAGGCGTGGTAAAACCAGCGATATTTGATTTTCCAATCCTGCAGGAGGGCTGTTAGAGGCCGCAGGGCTCTCCGCCGCTGGACTGTGGAGGCGGCTAGGTCTTGGGAAAGCTGTATGGCGGCTCCCTGATATGAGGTCGCCTTGTGAGCGGCTTGCTGTCTAATTTCCTGTTTCGTCGAGAAAAAGTGTGCTCTGGTGATCACTTTGGGGCTGGCTGCCGGCGGGGTGTTCCTGCGGCCTCGCAGTCTGTGAGTGCGATCCAGCAAAGTAGTGACTTATCGCAGTCTGGGAGGAGAGTTTGGAAAAGATCCCCGATGTAGGCAGGGATGGCTTGGTCCGGGATCGAGGCGGGGACTCCTTTGATAGAGATGTTTCTGCGGGCTCTGTTTTCTAGGTTCTCCTGTTTGCGATGCATATTTTCGGAGTTGTCCTCCAGAGTTTGGATTTTCTGTTGCAGTTCTGCCATCTGCGCCGTGTGTTCCAGGACCTGGTCTTCCGTGTCACCGACCCTATGCTCCACCTCCTCAACGTGGTTGTCCAGGCGGTCTATCTTGGTCGTAATCTCTGCCATGCAGTTGCAGAATTCAGTTTAGATGTTGGCTAGGAGGCCCTGGATATCTTCTTTTGTGGCCCACTGTCCTTGGGCCCCTGTGGGTGAGGAAGGTCAGGTCGAGGGGGTGGGGGTCCGGCTTTTTGGGTTTCTCAAGTGTAGGTTGGCTATGTCCGCTGATTTCGGGCCCTTCTGCTTAGACATCTTGGTATGTGGGTTGCTGTCTGCTCGGGGCGTGTTGTCCGCGGGCTGTTGGTGGAGGGGGGGCAATGTCAGGTGTGACACCCTCTTCGCCTCAGCTGGGTGCGTGGATCTCCATAGGGTGTCCTGGTGGGAGGCCTCACCTTGTCAATGCCGATTTGCAGGTCACCGCTGATGGAGCGCACACTCTCTCCTGGGGCTAACTGCTGTGTGGGGTCAGGCTCCCCTCTACCAGGTGGGCGGTCGGGCCCAGGCAGGCTGGAGCAGCGGGTTAGAGTTGGGGTAACACCACTGCAAGCTTCTGCTGGCGTCCGCCATTGGAGAGGGGCGCCCGAGGGGACTGAGAGCTTATTAGCCCCAAGAGTTAGTCCACCGACGGTTTCCCTCGGTTCAACAATCCTCTTTGGAACTTCTATAAACCGATGTTTGCTGAAGTTTACTGCCGTGATTGGGATGCTTCCTACTGCCTTGATGATTTCGTTTGGACTGCTGGTTGCCTGATCACCATATTTCAATGCTTTTAGCGTAGTGGGGCTGTTAAGGTGGGGCCTTAAATGTTATCTGTAGTGTCCAAGGTCCACGTGCGTCCGGTGTGTGGTCGGGACCCCTCCGCCAGGTAGCTGAGCGCGATGAGGAAGGCTGGCGCCATGCCACTGCATCCCTCAGATGGTGTGTACAGGGGGGAGACCCCCAAGGCGTCCCGCCGGGTCCCTGGGGATGGAGGTGGAGAAGGCTCTGTGAAGTGACTTCAATTCAGTACTCCAACTAAGTCAGTGCCTAGTCTGGGATGCTCAAGGGAAGCCTTTATGTATATATTTTTATGACAAGTTCATGAATCTGGATGATAAACACTTGTATAACGCCCCTCTCTGAATCCCCCTGACCTCACTGAGCCAAGAAGTAGGTTTGTTTTTGCAAATTAAAAGATTTATTTTACAATTTAAACAATATATATATATATAACACTTGATAGCACACTTATGAAGATAATGTTGATCAACAATGGATAATATTACACTAGCACACTTTTAATTACTTAAGAGTTGGTATAGAGAGGATAAAGTAGCTGAGAATGCTTTTAGGGATTCAAGGAAATGCAATGATGGAAAAGAATGCAGCACAGAAATAACGGAGATGGTTTCAACAAGAGATAATATAATCACTTTTCCCCTTGTGGCAATTCACTCCCCCCCCCCCCCCCCCATGCATTATAAGGAGAGCACACAATTTTCAGGAATACAATCGAATGCAATACCAATTCAGTTCCCCCCTAGCAAGCTTAGAGCAACCAGTATGCTTTTAAAACATGCAGAAATACTTTTAATGTGATTTACAATTAAGTGAAAATATGCTAAAAATGATTTTGATTCCCTATAGGAGATTCAGGGTAGGTGATAGCTACTTAAGATTAGTTCAGGTCAACACTAGCAATGATGCATGAGGGATTATCAGGTTGAAAACGAATTTCAGCAATGCAAGCAAGAGGCAGCTATTTTTTAACGTGGTGAGATTGAGCTAGTTTTCAATTTGCGGCACTTTTTCCGAGTGCATAAAGCGTGATTACGGTAAAACTATAAGGAGTAGGCTTGTTAGAAAGCTGAGGATCTTAGCTTTAATGTGAAAGTGAAATCTCGTTCCTAGCACACGCGGTTCAAAAGATACGGGCGAATTTGTGGAGGTAGATTTCAGAAATGAAATAATGATTCAGAATGGCAATTGACACTTTCACAGGTTTGAAATCACAGAATGGACCCACGATTTCTATGCAGTTCTAAATAGGTTGAAATGGTTTGAATTAGATTATTTTTAAACTAAGAGATTGGTTTTGCACAGTTCTGGCTGAGTACTGTTACGCTCACCTGGCTCCCACAGCGGCGTCGATCGGACCCGGACAGCTGCGACCTCCAACGTGAAGCGTAGTGCAGAGAAGACAGACTGGACTGGACCGCCTAATCTCGTCTGCTTGACCCGTAGAAGTATTTTCCTGCAAGTCGAGAAAGGGATTTAGCCACCCGTGGATTTTAATAATGGCACCCCGCTGTTCTCCCCACTAATCACCACTGATATTCACTTTCAGTAAGCTCACCTTATGTTTGTAAATGATGAGCTCTCCATCCTGCGTGAAATGCAGGGGCGTGTAGATACCAGTTACTTCACTGGTTTGAAGGCGTTGGAAGAGTTCTGGATGAATATTGACTCTGAGGTTCCAGGCGAGAACCCGTAAGTATAAAGTTCAATATGTCTGATGTTCACTCTTGTACATTCCTTTCTTTTGTTGCAGCTGGGTCCAAGGGAAGATTGTCTTGTGGCAGCTGGTGTTCAGGTAAGAGTCTGTATTACCCAACACTGTCCGGCAAAAGATGCGTGCGTTTAAATTGCTGGTTTCTCTCTCCTTACAGGTGTGGCGTAAGAAGTTGCGGTTTGTTACAGAATAATGCCTCCGGTTGTTAATCAGGTAAGTCTATGGTGGAGAGGTTGTATTTGTTGGCTCTCTCGGCTCACCTTATCTTTCTTTTGTCCCCTAGATGGTGGAATTCGGCGGAGAAAATGATGGAGGCTGCGCCGGATCGAAAAATGCTGTGAGGACTGGTGAGTATGGCGCGGCGCTGCAGCAGGCGATGCGACGCGTGTAGAATGTCTTTTTCAGTTCGAAGATGATCCGGAATTCAGGTAAGGATTGAAATAACATCTGTTTTTCTAACCTTTCCTTCTTCTTTCCTCTATTACTAGGAGCGCTGGATTCGAGACGGGCGTGGCTGAAGAATGGATGCTGACTGCAGGCACGGTGAGCGTCCCGCTGCTGGATGCAGAATAACGCGAAGCATGTGCTGCTGTTCGGGCGTGGTTTAAATAGCCTCCAAAGTAGTTCCAGGTATGAAGTCCCTAGAACCACACCTGAGTAAAAAATAGTCCCTGTAGTTAAATAGTCCCATCCAGGCCTCACGTTGGCTTAGATTCATTCGCAGCATGGTCTGCATGAGGTGAGTAAAGTCTGAGCCTGGCGCCTAAGGCGCCAGGACTGAACCCAGACAGCCCCCAGCCGGGGCTGCTGGGGTTTTATTAAATATCTGGATGCCTGCTCCCGGGGCTGATGGGCTTGATCCGGATGCCCGGGGGTAGGCATCATGACAGCACTCACACTATAAATTTGAAATGGGCCGTCAGGTCTGGTCAGGTTTGGGCTTCACTCGCCACGGACGCTCTCTGGTACTGGTTCTGCTCACAGCGATCTGGTCTGGGTCTGCTATCGGCACTGCACAGCGGTCTGGTCTGGGTCTCTTGATACAGCTCTGCTTTCTGGGTGTTTCTGGCACAGGGTTCTAGGCCAGAATCAAACAGCTCGCCCGGCTGTTGAATAGTTTGCAAAAGATTTTGAGGCCTGCTGAAAAGGATTCAGCTTGTGGATTGGCCCCTCTGCTTCTAGTTCTGGAGTCTGAATTCTAAGTTCTGGTTCTGGAGTCTTCTGGATTTGAAGTCTGGAGTCTCCCAGCAAAGCGCTTCGCAAGAAATCAGTTTGAAGTGAATGCCCCTTCCTGGGTTTCAGTGGTCCATTTTATGTCTTTTGAAAGTGGGTGGGAAGGCTGACTTTCTATGTTCAACCCTCTGAAGATCCTGATAAGTTAGCAGATTTTCTGTGCTCTCACTGGAGAACAGAGTTGTGAGTCATCCAGTGTCATTTTTATGGCATACAGAAAGAACACTCCCCTTGTCACTTTGCACACACACCTATTTTTTTATCCAAATGCGTATTTATCTATGTACAATTTTTCTAATATTATTTGTCCAGTTAACATATTTTCTGTAGCACCAAACCATCCGATCCCTGTCTTTGTAAGATGTTGTGTCCACTTCTGACATAATTCCGCCCTTTTCATCCAGAACACAACCTCTAAACTTTTCCAGAATTTACACAAATGTGTGCAAGGAATATGGGCATCAGAAGAAGTCAGATTTTTAACATACAGACACTTGGAGTAACACCCTATTTTCCACTACTGATCCCCAGAACATACCACAGAGTCCTAACACCTCTTAAAATGTGCACAGAAAAATCACAGGAATAATATTTACATAATTTTGACACTTCCGTACTATGAATTATCCATCTTTTTAAAGTTATGCTCTGGCCCAGATGGGTGTGGTTTAGGTTCCAAAGCACATGGAGTGGGGCGGGGGGGGAAATTTCTGTCTGTCCCCGCCTCCAAGCTCAGCTGGCTCACAGAGGCAGCGCCCCTCCCATTTCCTTCCAAGAGGAAGCCATTTACGACCCCCTGATTTAACATTTGCCTGAGCCAAGGAAAGTTCATTGTTCTGTTTCCTGCAGTCCCAGGTAATCCTCCCCTAATTCAATCAAAGAGGTGTGATCTCCTTTTGGTGGGAACAGCAGAAGGCAGCCAGGCCTGTGAATGCAGTTGCTGGGCAAGTTTCAACTCCTGTCGGGGGTAGTTGCCGGGCAGAATTCAATCTCTTTAAGCCAGGCTTCAGCCAAATTTCACTTTTGTTCCAGTTTTTCTTCATTCAAATCAAACTTAAAATTTTGACACATGCAGCTAGAATGCTGATTCTAAGTTCAAAACTATGACATTTAACAGTTGCAACCTATGTGACGCTCCAAAGTAAATTGCTCATTTATTTTAAACATTTCGATTTTAGTGGCTTTAAGTCCATTTTCACTTAAGCTTCTGACATCATTATTTTAGGCTCCTCATCTTTCCAGATTAATATGCACACAAGACTTCATTCTACCAGACTTCTGCTGGTGTTCAGTACGATTTTTGAATAGCTTGCAATGTTTGAAATGGGCATTTTAAGCTTGCATTTCAGAGAGATAAATGTGATTTCTCCAGCATGGGGTCTGGCATGGATTTGCATGCTCATGAATATTCCCAGTCGTCAGGCTGGGAATCCTCGGTAAAGAAAAAAATCAGTATCAGTTTCGTGTCTGATCTGTCTTTCGTAGTAGTAACCAATCACTGATCTCTGCGTCATACTGACCACAGCCAATGACTGCCCTCTACCTAAGCCCCGCCTCTGGCAGCCATCTTCAGATTTTTACCGCACGTTCAAGTGTTGGGATCCTCTGGCTTTTGCTCTCGAGCTTTAGTGCTTTTTTCGCTCTTTTTCTTAGGAAAATGTTCTCTTTCGGTCAAAAGAGCCTCAAGCTCCACCATTCCTTTACCCGATCACCGGGGACCCGTGTTGGATTCTTCTACGCCCCTCAAGGGTGAAGATTTCGTCGAGCCACGCTTTTGGAGGACTCCAGAAGTTTCTCAGGCCCATCTAGATCATGGCCCAGGAGAAGGGAAGCTCGCCGCCCGGAAAGCTGTTCAGGGTCTGCCCTAGATGCCAGCTTCAGAATGTCTTTAAGGAGGACGAACACTCCCTTTGCCTCTACTGCCTGCATGAGGACAAGACGCACGTGGAGAAGGGCTGTGCGTTTTGCGGCAATATGTCAGAGTGGACCAGGAAGGACCGCCATCTGCGTCTCGTCAACTGCCTGGAAGGGAAGAGCCCGTCGGGCGAGAAGAAGAAGTCCGAGCGGTCTTCTAAGACCTTTGAGGGTGCCCCGGCGACAGGGGTCCAACAGAAGGCCAAGCACTGCGAGTCCGCTGGCACCGGGAGCGCCGAACGGTCGGGCTCTACGGGCGCCAGGCAGGGCGCATCCTCCCCGGCGTCATCAACCACGAGCCAACGCTCTGGCTTGGGTAAGAGGAAGGCCGAGCACCCGGCGAAGGTCCTGGAGAGACCCCGGTCGAGCTCAAGGGCCCTATCGGAGGGGGAGCGAGGCGGTGACACCCCCCCCCAAGGAAAAGCCAAGGCCTCTATCGACAGTTGCGGCGGCCCTGGCTCAGCCTGTGGAGGCTACACCAGTGGTGGCGACCTCGGGGCCCATAGTCTCCCTGCCACCGCGGAGGGAGTCCTCCTTCATGCCCATCGACAGGATCCCCGTGAAACCTCCGGAGAAGAAAAAGGGGGGGGGGCAGGAGGTCGTCGTGGATTCGGCCTCAACCTCTGAGGAGGAGCTGATCGAAGTCTTAAGCCACGGCGTTGGCGTGGAAGAAGAGCAGCCCGTCGGGAGGGACCCCAACGTAGGAGACGACGAATGTCGAGGGTGCCGACAGGGCTCCTGACCGCCCGTCGGAATCCCCTCAACCAGTGCCGCAAGACAACTCGGCGGCCATTTTGTTGGCTATACAGTCCTTATGCTCGGAGATGAGGACGAGATTGCCGTTATTAACGGAGGAACCGCTCCCGACGGGGGTACCCGGAGCCAGGCCCTTCTGGCAGCCCTCCTCCTAAGAGAAGGATTCATCCTCCACCTCCTTTTCAACCATCGTGCCCTGCTCAGCCCTCCTCCCCGCCCACGACCCGTGGGGATGATACGGGGACTGACACGGCTGGTACAGACGACGAGGTTTGCGACGAGGATCTCCCGTCGTCACCTCCTCCCCGGGCTTCCCCGCCCGACGAGATTGGATCGTTTCATGCCATGATCGCCAGGGCATCCGAGCTTTTCCAGCTCTGCCCGGAAGAGAAGGAAGGTTTCCTTTATCAACGGCGCGAGACCAAGAGGAAGACGGTCCTCGCGGTACCGCTACTGGATGATATCTGGGATGAGGGCCTCACCCTCCTCAAGAACCCATCCACAACGCCTGCGAGAAGGGATCGGTACGAGAAGAAGTACCGGGTCCCGGACGTGGCCCCCTTGTGCCTTCGGGCACAGCCGACCCCGGACTCGGTCGTCTCCACGGCGGCCAGGAAGAAAGCGGGGGGGAGGGGGTCCTCGGACTCTACGTCAACCTCCCCGCCGGACAGCGAGGGGAAGAAATTGGACACAATGGGACACAGAGTCAGCTCATCGGCAGCAACGACGATTAAGGCTGCCAACGCCTTGGCTATCGTAGCCCGCTACGACAGGGAGTTGTGGTACAAAATCGCCATCCTGCTGGACTTCTTACCAGACGACAAGAGGGCAGAGGCCCTAGAGATCTTGCAGGAAGGAGAAGTGGCGTCGGTCCACGCCATTACGATAGCGACGGACATCGCTGACACTGGATTTCGCCAGTTGGGCAACGTCGTGTGCCTTAGACGGTGTGGATGGCTCAAGGCGACTGACTTCCGTCAGGACGTGCAGACCAGAGTCTTAGACATGCCGTTCGACGGGAGCAACCTGTTTGGGAAAACAGTGGACGATTCCCTACAAGCCATCAAGACGGACACGAGACGGCCCGGGCTCTTGGTGTTTTCCAGCAATGACGGCCGCCCTTTCGGAGCGGCAGAGGCAAGCAGGGTGCCTCCAAAGGTTCCGGTGGCAGATTTTCCACCTACCGTCAAGCGGCCCGTTCGTCGTCACAGTAAGCCTACAGGGGACGAGGCAAGTCGGGCGGACCCCGCCGTCGTCGCCAAGGAGGACAAGGCGGCAAAGCCTCGTCGAAGCAGGACTGAACCGGCCGTGGGGTCGGGCCCCCACCGAAGCACCCCGGTCGGAGGCCGGCTGGCGAGCTTCGTCAGCGTGTAGGAGTCCATCTCCACCGACCGTTGGGTGCTGGACGCCCTGGCCCAGGGTCACATGCTCTAGTTTCTAAAGAAGTGCCCGCGCATCCCCCCCGTGGCCAGGAAGGAACATCACGTCCCTCAGCTTCTCTTGGAGGTAAAGGCGATGCTCAAGAAAGGCGCCATTGAGCTCGTCCCAAAGAGGCTTCAGGGCTCCGGAGTTTACTCAAGATAATTCCTTGTGAAGAAGACGGGAGGATGGCGTCCCATCCTGGACCTACGACGACTGAACAAATTCATCAAGGCACAGAAGTTCCGGATGGTCACCCTCCAGCACGTCCTGGGTGAACTGGAGGAGGGCGATTTCCTGTCGTCGTTGGATTTGGAGGATGCCTACTTCCATATCCCCATCCTAAAGGGACACCCAAAGTTTCTCAGATTCGTGGTCCAAGGGCGTCACTACCAGTTCAGAGCCCTTCCCTTCGGATTGAGGTCGGCACCCAGGGTGTTCACCAAGTGCCTCGCACCGGTGGCGGCGCGGCTGCGCCTGGAGGGGATCCACGTCTACCCCTACCTGGACGACTAGCTCATCCGAGCAAAGACAAAGGAGCTCGCCGCGGAGCACACGGCGAGGACCGTCCAACTACTCACGGACCTGGGATTCTCCATAAACTACGCCAAGTCCCACCTGGTGCCGGCGCAAGACTCACTGTTTCTAGGAGCGAAGCTTGACACAGTGGCGCTTCTGGCCTCTCCGTCGGAGTAAAGGACGAGGGCCATCTTGGGCAAGGTGCAGCGGATGCTGGTTGCGGCCAGGGTGAGCTCCATCAAGTCGCTCCTCGGAATGATGTCTTCTTGCATTTATCTCATCCGCCTGTGCAGGCTTCGGATGCGCCTGTTACAGGAGTTCCTGGACGCTCGCTGGATCCAGACGATGGGCAGCTTCGAGGACAGGATCACACTCGACGAGAGCTTCCGACGAGCGATCCGGTGGTGGGGTACCCGCGCGCATCTGACGGCGGGCATGGACTTCCAGACCCCCGGGCCACCAGAAGACAGTGACCACGGATGCCTCCCTGGAAGGGTGGGGAGCACACACCGAAAATCTGCACGCGAGGGGCCTTTGGTTGCTGACGGAGAAGTCCCTCCATATCAACGTCCTGGAACTCTGTGCAGTGTTTTGGGCCCTCAGGTCCTTTCTTCCGTCCCTCAAGGGCAAGGTGGTGAGGATCTTCACCGACAACACCACCACCATGTTCTACATCAGGAAGTAGGGCGGTACCAGATCCCCAGCCCTGTCCAAGGAGGCGCAGGATCTGTGGCATTGGGCCGTCGCCCAAGGGATGTTTCTGGTGCCGTTTCATCTGGCAGGGATAAAAAACACCATCGCCGACTCGCTCAGCAGAGAGCTGCGCTCGTGCCACGAGTGGGAACTATGACAGGATCTAGTGGACCGCTTCTTCCGACGGTGGGGCACACCCCAGATCGATCTGTTCGCGACGAACTCCAAGTGCCGGAGGTTCGCCAGCAGGTTTCCCCAGCCGAGGAGCATGGGCGATGCTTTCTCGTTCCCCTGGGAGGGCCTGTTCCTATACGCGTTCCCTCCATTGCCATTGCTGATCCGGCTCATCAACCAGCTCAAGAGGTCCCGGTGCAGGATGATCCTCGTCGCACCTGCGTGGCCGAGGCGGATATGGTTCCCGGACCTTCTGGATTTGTCAGCGTCCCCGGCAATCAAGCTGCCAGTGGACGCGGATCTGCTCTCCAGGGAAGGAGGCGCCATCCTCCATCACGACCCGAAGTCGCTGAACTTGCAGGCCTGGCTCCTGCAGCGTTAGAGTTTGGAGGATACGACATACCGGCCGACTTCAGAGAGGTTCTTGCAAAGGCCAGGGCGTCCTCGACTCTTAAATGCTACGGACACAAATGGAAGAGGTTCTCTGTCTGGTGCCACGCACAAAAGATTAACCCTCTGCGGATTACGGCTCCCCAACTACTGCCGTACCTACTGACGCTGGCCAAAGCTGGACTGGCGCACGCGTCCGTCAAGATTCATCTTGCTTCGATCTCCCGATACACCAGAACTACGTGGCGGACGTCCTTGTGGTCTCATCGTCTGGTGAAAGAGTTCATGAAGGGACTGTTAAGATCGTTCCCGCCGGTAAATGCTCCGGCCCCGGCGTGGGAGCTCAACGTGGTGCTGACCAAGCTCATGGGACCTCCGTTCGAGCCTCTGCACTCGGCCCCGTTGAAGTTCTTGTCATGGAAAACCGCGTTTCTTGTGGCCATCACCTCCGCACGACGGGTGGGAGAGATCCAGGCCCTTTCCTGCAAGGCCCCGTATTTGACTTTTCACGACAGAAGGGTAGTGCTCAGGACGCACCCCTCCTTCATGCCCAAGGCGCCGTCGGACTTCCACCTCAACGAACCCTTGGTGTTGCCTGTTTTCTTCCCATCGCCTTCGTCGCCGGCTGAGAGGACTCTGCACTCGCTGGATGTGGCTAGAGCGCTGAAGTTCTACGTGGACCGCACAAAGGGTTTTCGGAAGACGTCACAACTCTTTGTGAACTTTGGACCTGTCAATCGGGGGAAGGCTCTCTCAAAGGCCTCCATTTCCAGATGGCTCTCCGGCTGTATCATGTACTGTCATCGGTTGGCAAACCGACCCCAGCCTGGCCGTCCGAGAGCCCATTCCACAAGAGCGATCGCAGCTACCACGGCGTTCCTATCTGGTGTTCCCTTGCTGGACATCTGCAGGGCTGCTACGTGGAGGTCGACACACACCTTCACGAAATTCTACTGCGTGGATCGGGATTCCAGGGAGAGGAGTCCAGGGTCGGCCAAGCAGTGCTGCGCAACCTGTTCGCCTAAGGTGAGCCTGGTGAGGAGGTAAGATTTGCTTAATGTTGAGTTTGATGTAATGCTTAATGTTGAGCCTTTGCCACCTCCCGTGGTTGTGCATGTGTGTACCGCTATGTATTCTCTATTCATGAGCATGTGAATCCATGCCAGACCCCATGCTGACGAAGGAACAAGTTACTTGCCTGTAACTGTTGTTCTCCAGCATGGGTCTGGCATGGATTCACATGCGACCCTCCCGCCTACCCCTCTGCGGCTCTTCACTTGGTCATACTGCCACTTCACGTGCTACCAAATCTGAAGATGGCTGCCAGAGGCGGTGCTTAGGTAGAGGGCAGTCATTGGCTGTGGTCAGTATGACTCAAAGATCAGTGATTGGTTACTACTACGAAGGACAGATCAGAAACAAAACTGATACTGGTTTTTTCTTTACCGAGGATTCCCAGCCTGACGACGGGGAATATTCATGAGCATGTGAATCCATGCCAGACCCATGCTGGAGAACAACAGTTACAGGTAAGTAACTTGTTCCTTTCGACTTCAGCTTCTGAGCGCGTTCCATCAGTGAGAGGCCCCCAAATATACTGTTTATCTACTTCACTCGAGAGTTTTCTGTGCAGGGGAAGTGTTTCAGATGGCGGAATCTAAGCTAGAGAAAGCAGAGCCACCGACTTTGGTGGGGGTGGTGAGGTGGAATAGTCAGTAGGAGAGCTGAGGTTTCTGGGGGGCTGGTAGTGGATGATTTTGTTCTGAAGGAACTCAGGGTTTTGTATTATGGAGAGCTCAGTGTGTGGTGCACATGACTTTAAAAGTTGCTCTTATGCTAACTGGGAGCCAGTGCACACTTTGATTGTGATGGTGCAGTTTTTGGGCCGAGAGTGCAAGGAACAGTCTGGCTACTGCGTTTGGATACGTTGAAGTTTCCTGAGCTTGCGTGTAGGGACGCGGAGTTTGTGTAGTCCTGGCTGGAGATAATGGTCAGTATTGCGGAGACTCTGAGGGTAGAAGAGGTAGGGAAAGATTTGTTTTAGGATGCAAAGGTGGAAGTGTAGGTTTCAGATATGGAGTTGATGCGTTTATGTATCCATGGTGCATCCAAGATTTCTGACTGTGGTGGAGGCGGCAGGTGGAGCTCCAAAGCAGCTGCCCATGTTAAAGGTTTGGGGGGGATCAAAGCAGTTTTGCTACACATTTGAAGCTTTGATTTGCCTGGGTTGAGGATTAGGTGGTTGTTAGTCATCCAGTGGTTGATATCCGAGAGACAAGAGGTGAGGTTGGGAGGATTGCATCTTGGGGATTTTGAAAATCATCTGCATATAGTCTGTTGTAGCAGGTTGTGTGTGTGTGTGGATTGAGAACTGTCAACGGGCTAAGGTAGAGGTTGAAGAGGGGTGAAAGGGAGGCTCTTGAAGCACCACTACCCCTTTTATGAATGGGCGAGGGGCGGAGGAGAAGGGGATAGAACGATTTGTGAGCGATTGGAAATTGAAAAGGGACTATTTCAGGGCGGAGTCTTTGATGCCTAGGCAGAGAGCCTGTTCCTCAGTATGTTGTGGTCGATGGTATCAAAGGCTGCCCATAGATCCAGGAGGATGAGTGCGCACACCGGTCAGTGGGCAGTTCTTTTTAGTTCGTCCCAGATGGAGACCAGAGAAGATTCTGTTCCACTGAGGGGTCGGAACCCCGATTGGTCTGGGTCGAGGAGACTATTGGCTTCTGCGAAAAGGCCAAGTTGTTTCTCCAGCATGGGGTCTGGCATGGATGCGCATGCTCGAAATATTCCCTGTCGTGGGGCTGGGAATCCTCGGTAAAAGAAAGTTTCACTTTAGATTGAAAACTATTTCTCCTCTAAACCAATCACTGTACTCGGGGGTCATACTGCCCCATCCAGTGACTCTACTCTTCCTAAACTCCTCCCCTGGAGGCCATCTTCAAATTTCACTGCACGCTTCTTGCTCCGAGTTTCTTTTGAGTTTTCTGCAACATTTGACTTTATATATTTTTTTCTCATGATCCCTATTTCTCCTCTAAACCAATCACTGTACTCGGGGTCATACTGCCCCATCCAGTGACTCTACTCTTCCTAAACTCCACCCCTGGAGGCCATCTTCAAATTTCACTGCACGCTTCTTGCTCCGAGTTTCTTTTGAGTTTTCTGCAACATTTGACTTTATATATTTATTTTTTTCTCATCCGACCGGAGGTTGATTACCAGCAGCAGGGACCGCGGTCGGCGAAGAGCTCACATCGCGGATCTTACTTCAATGTTTCAAAGGCCCGGTCGTGGGCCTACTTTGCGCCTTTCCACCATGCCTGAGGAGAGATGCCTCTTCAAACTCTGCGCGAAGTGTGGACTGAGAATGTGTATGTCGAAGATCGACACTGTACATTTTTGTGTTGCGTGCATCTGGACCATGATGAATAGGGATGCGAGGTCTGTCGTAGGTTTTTGAAGAAAACTAAGAAGGATCTCTACAGCAGGCTAGCAGCCTGGCTCAAGTCGGGCAAGGCCTCTGACTCTGCTTCTGGTCATGGTTCTACCTCAGCTAGGAACGCCTGGTCCCACGATCGTACTCCGTCAGAGTGTTTGAGATCCTTTGAGGATGCCTGCACTTGAGGGTCCAAAAGAAGGCCAGGCTCCACGACGATAATTCCGTTTGCTGCGGGTCCCAGCTCTGGGAGCACACGGTCACCGTCACTGACTACTTCCTTCCCTCTAAGAGAAAGTCCTTGAATGAGCGATCCAAGGGTGGCCCATCGCTGCCCCCTTCGGCTATGCCATTGTCCAGGTCGACTCTTCAATTGGCTCCCCAGCCTTACAGAACAAGTTTGTCGATTATCATGACCCTGTCGACAAAGGCTCCTGCTACTTCCCTGTTGACGACCACCACTTTTTCCTCGGGGGGGGGGGGGGGTCGGCGGGGGGCTGGCTGCAAAGGTGGTGTCCACTGTCACGACGGTGACCACTCAAGTTTCCCTAACACCACAGCGTGAAGCAGCTGCGGCAGCGCCTCCTAAGACCTCGGTGATGGGAACATCTCCCCTCACCATAAGTCTCTGGAGAAGAAAAAGGTTGGAACCCCCCCCACCCCCACTACTGACCACAAGCTGCTCCAGGGAAGCCAGTACAGATCTAGACAAGGTCCGAAGAGGGATGATAATCTGCCTGAGGACTATTATTCGGACCACAAAGGGGGTCATGGGCCCATGTCTTGCGCTGAGTCCCCACGTTGTGAGCCCTGTACTTCCCCCTCGCCAGAGGAGGCTTGTAAAACGAGCAGACGCTGCTCACTCCTTTCACGCCTCAACCAAGGGACAGGTCATTGGACATTCTGACGATTCTCACACGCTAGTTTAAGAAATCCATCAAAGGTTCCCCTCCAGCCCGGGCACTGCCCAATCTCAGAGCCCCACCAAGGCCCCTGGCCGGGTGCCCACCCTGACTCATGCGTAAGTCAAAAGACCCAGCGGACCCGATGCTTCAATCAACACCACCACCTCTGCATCAGGATTTGACTTAGACTCGGGAACCGGCACCACAAACTGAAACGGGCACAGTTGCGGCTACTAAGGCGACGATGCCAATGACTTTGTACCAGTTGACAGGGACCTGTTGGGCGGGTATGAGCCACACTGGATGAGGTCGGATCCCTTCAATCCATGATGTCAGGGCCTCTGACCACTTTCATCTGGTGTCTGAGGAGGTTAACGAGGAAGGATTCTTTATCAAAGACTTGAGTCCAGACGGAAGACCATGTCTGTTCCCTTGCTAGATGATATCTGGCTAGATGGCTTGGCCCTAATGAGGAATCGCTCGTTCCAAGCGGGATAGACTCAAGAATACAGGCTCCCGGACTCAGGCCCCCATGTGCTTAAAGTCCCAACCTTCTCCCGACACTGGTCTCTGCTGTAGCCTGGAAGCGCTCAGCGAACCAGTCTTCGTCCATGGTGCAGCCAGACCAAGAAGGAAAGAAGCTGGACGCGATGGGAAAGAGGATCCTCTATATACTGCAGCCTCCACCATTTTGGCTGCTTATTCCCCAGCCATTCTGTCCCGCTATGTTTTGGGCCCTAGTGTAAGGGTGTCCCAAAGCTCATACCAGAATAAATACTAGGGAAATGAGGCCAAAGGCGAGCTTGTAAAGATAACTTCAATCTTACAATTGAGGATGGTAGCAAAGGACTCTGCGGCCTGAATGTTATTCTCCTGTCCCTTCCTCCAAAGTGGTTTCAAGCAAGAGTTTATCTAGGTCCAGCTTGTCACTTTTACAAACAACTTTCGCAGGACTTATTCGATAGGCCCGAAATAATTCTACTGCTGCCCATAAGGGGAGTCGGATTAGGACTTCAGCGCAATCCGTCCTTCTTCCATAATGGGGATACTTCAAGGCCTTCTTTTTTTTGTTGTCACCGGTTTTGTCAGGGCTTGTTCGTTTATTATTTATTAGGGCATGCTATTCTACTTTTTGCTAGCTATGCAAAAACACATTGCCGCTCATGCTGTTCTCCATTTTGCTAACAATGCAAAAATACATTGCAGCTCTACAGACTTGACAACCTTGAGACCTACGCCCAAGGAAAACTCCTAAAGCATTGCTATCCCATGTACAAACATCTCATCCATTCTATCGACATTCCACTCATCTTGCTCACGTTATCTGTATCTGTGGTTTCCTCCCCAATTCAGATTTGTCCCATTCTGCACTTTGCCACACAACACATGCAAGTCCTATTAAGACACATGTTTTACCCACTCCCCATTGCCCTGTGATTATCCCCATGGACCTTTGACGACAGGGGACACATGGTGAGTCAGTTCGGCCATAGTGTGGAAAACCGCATGCTAAGCACCTGTTGTCTGTTTACGATCACAGGTCGCATACCTTCTGGGGAGTTTGTATCCTCACTAAGCCTTTTGCAAGGCTTGGGCATCCAGTCTCCTGTGACTTTGAGCATATCCATTCTTTCTGGATACTCGGCAGTTGCAGCCTATTACCTCAACTGCAACTACAGCTGTGACTCATGTTTTATCTATGTCTGACATTACAAATCTATCCAACTAATAGTTCATTGCGCCTATATATCCTACTGTAGACCAGAACTACCTTCAGTGCTCATCTAATGTGTATGATTATGCTTGCATAAGAGAGCCCTCCTAGAGCCCTTCCTCCCCCATAGTCTGTTATAGTGCCTTGAAGATGTCTCGCCTAACTAAAGCACTTGAGGTTCGGGAGGACCCTGGTTCTTTCCCAATAAGAGTCTGCTCTTCCTACCGGAGGACGAGTAAGTTGAGACCCTAGCCTTGTTCCATGAGGGGGGAGGTGGCCTCGGACCATGCCATTACAATGGCAGTGGGCATTGCAGACACAGGCTTCTGGCAAATGGGCAACAGAGTGTCTCGTCTTCAGCATGCTGTCTGGCATGGATTGGCATGGATTCACATGCTCATGCATGCTCCCAGTCAGGCTGGGAATCCTCTGTAAAAGAAAAGTTTCACTTACTGTTAAGACGGATTTCTGAACTCTAACCTGGTGGGCAGAGGTTCAGAAGGCCAGCCTAGTTTCTTGGAACAGGGTAACCACTGGACAAGCCAGACCAATCAAGGTAGCTATGGAAGGCGGTCAAGACTAAGTCTCGGGAGGTGTGAGGGTGACAGAGCAAGGACACTTGCCAATTACTCCCAGATTGTTGTATTTATCAAAAATATAAACACATTTATTACAAGGCCTTTGTAACTCAACACACAGTAAAAGAATCACAGCAATCCTACTAAACCAACACAACACAATCAATACAAGATATATACAAGACCATTGCGGTTTAAAGGGTTAGTCACGAAATATGTTCACAACCTAGAGGGGAAGGAAAATGGGCAGTGCAGATGGTTTTAAGTCCCCTTCAACATCAAACGCACACCTAACTAAGAGGCAGTCCTAACCCTAAGAAGAGAGGAACCTTATGCTCAATAGTACATGTAGTGCAGGTGCACACGGTTGTTCCAATGGGCAAAAAGGGGTCTCTTCAGGCGTCGCTAGCAGCTCGGGAAGGTGGGTGACGCGATGCAGAATAGATTACCACTATTCAAGGAGGGCTTCCACTTGAAGGCAGAGGTGTTTCCAAGGTTCAGGAATAGGTCGCTAGTTCGCACTAGCAGTGGAAAGGAGAGGGACTCCTAGGGGCCACTCGTTCGTAAAAGCAGGTGGAGGCGCTAGGGGCCACCGGTTAGGTTTACTCACCGGCCCCAGGCGCACTCTGGACCAAACTTCGCCAGTTGAGTCCACTGCAGCTGCAGGTTCAAATGTGACAAAAAGGATGTCTCTGTGGCTTTCAGGTAAGGTGATACAGCGATGATTCCCAAACGGGACAGTGGCAATTTCTCTGCTCCTGATGGATGGATCAGGCCAGTTTCACTGCAGCAGGATTCAGGGGCAAGAGGGTCACACATGCAACGATAGTTGCCGCGGCTGGGCAACACGGTAACCGCGTTTACTCCGGTCCTGGCGCACTCGTCTCACTTCAGACCTGGGAATGCCAAGTGTTTGAAATGAAATTCGATGTGAGGGTGCTGGGGACACAGAGCTAGCAGTATACCAAGTTTCGAGGACCTCCTTGAAACGGCGGCGAAGACAGAGGAAAGGTCTTGCGTAAGCTGGTCAGACCACTGGTTGGCCCAGGGACGCTTCTGAGAAGTCATACTTGCAGGTTTTGTTGAAGGTGCCAAGAAAAGTTTGTCCCACTATTCTAATGGGTCGAAGCGTCTTAGCAGACCTTCTAGGACGACCAGATGCAGAGGGGTCCCATGGGACGACAGCAGGCTCGGGGTGCCAAACCTTCGAGCGGTTCACCAGCGATTCTTCGACTCAGCTTCTTAGTTTCAGGATACTTGTATCCTATCCTTCGTTCAGTGAGAACTCCAGAGATCGATATGGCATGGGTGTTTTCAGCCTCCTATTATCCAAAGGTTCCTTCGTGCCAAAACTGAGAGGACCCAATTGGGAGATCTGCTCACGTTCAGGCATACCATATGTGGACCAATCAACGACCACGGTGGTCCCAGGCATTCACAGCACTCCAGATTCTCTGGCACCCAGCATGTGTATTGGAGACACACCCCAGCCCACATCCTGGAGGCACACAAGGCATGCAGAAGGCCGCAGAAGCTTGGCGTTTCGCAGGAAACTGCATGACCAAATGAGGACTGACCCGGGTCGACTCGACCTTGGGAAGGCAAAGGGGCAAGATGGCCAAAGGACAGGACAAAACCTTGTGGCATGGCCATTTTGGAGCCAGGCCACTTATTTGTGCCAAACGCAGTTAACGCGGTTTAAATGGCAGGAAAAGATTAAAATTACATGAAAAGATAAGCTGCCACCAGCCCCGTCCATGACAAATCTGCACATCTCAGAAAAGTCCTACGAGAGTATCCAGGGTCTTTGGAAATGACTGAGACCCAAGTGCACTGTACTGTAAGGTACATTGTGCACTTGTTACATGTTGCAGAAAAGTTGCAACATTGGAAAAGGACTAAAGGAAACAAAGTTTCCCAGTACTGACTGTCTTAAGGGCATGTCAGTTTCCCCATAAGAAGTGAGCGAAAGCCCAGAGGAGTGCAGCTGAAGGCTGTGCTCTGGCAAAGTCAGCCTTAGGTGTTTAAACAGCAGCAAAAAGTTTCGGGGTGTACAACTGGAGGGAAAATTACATATAAAATGAAATCTTTCGTAACACTTGCAAACTTTCTTTCTCCTATAAACCCCCAGCCAATGACTGCCCTCTCACTAAGCCCCTCCTCTGGCAGCCATCTACAATTTGTATTTTTTTTTTATACAAACTTTATTTGTATTTCTACTCAAGAACTCCATCAATGAACATAGATATGAGAGATGGTATACATCACATTCATCTTCTACCACCCCTCCAATTCTCCTCCCCATCTTATAACGGCTCATAAGTCACGGTTATAACAGCCCAACTCCCTTCCCCTCCCCCCCTACCCCTCTTTCCGCCAATTTAATCTGGTTGCTGTTGGTTGAGCAGGAACACCAAAACTTGACACGTTGAGTTCACTACTGGTAAGTCTGCCCTTTCAGGGCCTGCTTATTCACACAATGGAGATTTCACAAAGCAGCTTGGGCTTGAAAAACGTATGTGCTCTGTCCCCCATAAATTTGTGGAGAGGCATCCACACGTTCAGGTATTTCGAGTAAGAACCATATGCCAACGCCCATACCTTCTCTATCGCCATTATTTCACATAGCCTCACCCACCACCGGTCCCTGTTTGGTTTTCCATGAATATGCTAAGTTAATTCTGGCTGCACTTAGCATATGGGTGATCAGAGTAGCTCTGTTGCTGGTGCTGGCATAGCATCCCTCCACGGCTTCACCCAGCAAAACCACCGCCGAGTCCAAGGGTAGTTGTACCCCCACCACTACCTTGATGTGGCTCAAGATTTCCTTCCAGTGTGTTTCTGCCACTGGGCAGGCCCACTAGATATGGATCAAATCCCCAACCTGCCCACAGCCCCTCCAACATGTTGAGGGATAGCTTGGTTTGATGGAGTGCATCCGCTGTGACGTCATGTACCACCTCAAACAGATTTGGTATGCCGTCTCTTGGATGGCAACACATTTGGAACTTTAAGCGGCCGATGACATACTTGACTCCATGTTTCCCCCGGTACTGATTTCGCCACATCGATCTCCCATTTCCGCATGTATGGTAAAGTTTCCTTCGGATCTGCCCCACACAACAGTCGATATAGTCTTGACACTCTTTTCTCTGGCGCCCTTTCTTTTACTGTGAGTTCCAATCCCCTTGTGTCCCGAGTTGCCCCCTCCCTTACAGTCGTGTTTGTAATCCAGTGTCTAACCTGAGTGTAGCAGAAGCGCTCGCTATCGGGCAATTTGGAATCTCTCTACACTCTTGGAATGGCACTGGTGACCCCTCAGTATAAAAGTCCCGTAGCCTCAGGGATGGCCCTCCCCTCAAGTGTTTCCAGAAATGGGGTTTCTCCAGCATGGGGTCTGGCATGCATTCACATGCTCATGAATATTCCCAGTCAGGCTGGGAATCCTCGGTAAAGAAAAATCAGTATCGGTTTCGTTTCTGATCTGTCTTTCGTAGTAGTAACCAATCACTGATTTCTGCGTCATACTGACCACAGCCAATGACTGCCCGCTACCTAAGCCCCGCCTCTGCCAGCCATCTTCAGATTTTTACCGCACGTTCAAGTGTTGGGAGTCCTCGTGCTTAGCTCTCGAGCTTTTACTGCGTGTTTCGCGCTTTTTCAGGTGAATTTTCACATTTTTTCGGTTAATCGAACCTCAAGCTCCACCGTTTCTACTTCCGTTAACAGCTACACGTTACTGGATTTTCCTAAGCCCCTTAAGGGTGAAGATTTTGTCGAATCAACTTCTTGGAGGATTCCAGAAGATTCGCGGCCTACTTCGAGATGGCCCAGGACGCGAGTTCGTCACCCGGACCCAAGCTGTTTCGCAGCTGCCCTGGATGTGGGCTGCAGAATGTTTTTAAGGAAGACGAACATTTGCGATGCCTCTGTCTTCATGGGGACAAGACTCATGTAGAGAAGGACTGCCAGTTCTGCAAGAACTTGTCGGAGCAGACCATGAGGGACCGTCGATCCCGTCTCGCCAGCTGGTTGGAGAAGGGCTCGACGGGTGAGAAGAAGAAAGGGTCCGAGCGGGCTTCTAAGTCCTGTGCGGGCGCCCCGGCGACGGGGGCCCAACACCAGGCCAAGCGCCGCGAGTCCGCTGGCTCCGGGAGCGCCGAAAGGTCGGGCTCTAGGGTCGCCAGGCAGGGTGCGCCTTCCCCGGCACGGTTGACCACGAGCCAGCGCTCCGGTTCGGGGAAGAGGAAGTCCGAGACCGCGGGTAAGCTTCGGGAGAAGCCCTGTTCGATCTCGGAAGAAGGGGAGCGAGGCGTCGTCCCTCCCCCTAAGGAGAAGGCCCGGGACGCACCTAAGGTGGTGAAGGCCCCTACCCAGCAGGCAAAGGCCTCTATCGAGGCGATCGCGGCGACTCTGGCCAAGCCGGCAGAGACCCCGCCAGCGGAGACTGCCTCCGGGACTAAAGTTTCCCTGCCGCCAAGGAGGGAATCCTCTTTTCAGCCCATCGTCATGGCCACCATGATGGAAGAAGCGAGGGGGGGCACGGTAGCCTCCTCGAGCTCGGAGTCCGCCTCGGAGGAGGAACTGATCGAGGCCGTGAGGAACCTCGAAGTCCAATTCGAGAAGGTTCGATCCCGTAAGGAAGATCCTCGGGAGATAACCGAGGAAGACGACAATGGTGAGGAAGAGCAGCCTTCCCTTCCGGCGCAGCCGGAACCTAGGCCTCAGGATGGCTTGGGTGCCATTTTGTCTGCAATCCAGTCCTTATGCTCTGAGATGCGGACGAGATTCCCACAGGCCAGGCCGGAGGACCCGCAACCTGGCCCGTCGGGAAGTCCTCAGAACAAACGACGGAGGACCCAACCCTCTCCTCCACTCGCCCCCGTAAGGCCTACAGTTTCCTCCTCATCCTCCCACGAGTCGGGAGATGACGGTGCGATGGGCTCGACGACGGGTTCTGATGGCGACGACGGAACGGGTCTCCCGTCGCACAGGCCTCGCCGCCCGACGAGATTGGCTCATTAAACGCCATGATCGCCAGGGCGTCCGAATTGTTCCAGTTCTGCCCGGAGGAGCAGAAAAAGGAAGGTTTCCTCTATCAGCGCCGGGAGGCCAAGAGGAAGACTGTCATTGCGGTGCCTCTAATCGATGACATCTGGGAGGAGGGCCTGTCGGTTCTCAAGAACCCCTCCACGGCACCAGCCAAACGGGACCGGTACGAGAAGAAGTACCGGGTCCCCGAAACGGCTCCCCTGTGCCTCAGGGCCCAGCCAACGCCAGACTCGGTCGTCTCGGCGGCGGCGAAGAAGAAAGCGGCGGGGTCAGGAGCCTCGGCGTCGAATTCCCTGCCGGACGGCGAGGGAAAGAAGTTGGACGCCATGGGGCGGCGGGTCATTTCGTCAGCGGCGACGACGATCAAAGCGCCAACGCCCTGGCGATCGTGGCCCGTTACGACAGGGAGCTCTGGTTTAAACTGGCCCCCATATTGGACTTCCTACCGGACAAGAGGTCCGAGGCCCTGGAAATACTTCAAGAAGGCGAGGTGGCGTCGGACTACGCCATAACGGTGGCAACCGATATTGCCGATACCGGGTTCTGCCAGCTGGGCAACAGTGTTTGCCTACGACGACGGGGTTGGCTCCGGGCGACCGACTTCCGTCAGGACGTCCAGACCAGGGTGTTGGACATGCCGTTCGACCGCAGCAACTTGTTCGGGAAGGCGGTGGACGAATCCCTCCAAGCCATAAAGACGGACACAGAGATGGCCCGCGCCCTAGGAGCCCTTCAGCAACGACGGCCCTTTCGGAGCTCCGGAGGCAGACAGGGTGCCTCCAAGGGATCCAGCGGTGGCTCGTCGTCCTACCGGCAGGCGGCACGCTCCTCGTCTCAGGAGGCCTATAGGGGTCGCGGCAAGCAGGGAGCGCCTCGTCGGCAAGGTGGCCAGGGCGGCAAGGCCACCACCTCCAAGCAGGACTGAACCGGCCGTGGTCTCGGGCCCCCACCGAAGCACCCCGGTGGGAGGCCGGCTGACGAATTTCGTCGGCGTGTGGAAGTCCATCTCCACCGACCGTTGGGTGCTGGATACCCTGGCAAGAGGACGCTCTATCGAATTCCTGAAGAAGTGCCCTCACGTTCCACCTGTGGCCAGAAAGGAAAATCACGTCCCGCAACTGCTGTTGGAAGTACGGGCGATGCTCAGGAAAGGCGCCATCGAGCTTGTCCCGAAGAGGCTCTGGGGCTCCGGGGTGTACTCGAGGTACTTCCTCATCAGGAAGAAGACGGGCGGCTGGCGCCCCATCCTGGACCTTCGTCGTTTGAACAAATACAACAGGTCACAAAAGTTCAGGATGGTCACCCTCCAGCACGTACTGGGACAGCTGGAGGAAGGCGACTTTCTATAGTCGTTGGACCTGGAGGATGCATACTTCCACGTTCCCATCCTCAAGTCACCGAAAGTTCCTCAGGTTCGTCGTCCAGGGACGCCACTACCAATTCAGAGCACTGCCGTTCGGATTGAAGTCGGCCCCCAGGGTCTTTACCAAGTGCCTAGCACCTGTGGCGGCGCGGCTGCGCCTGCATGGGATTCACGTCTACCCCTA
The DNA here is from genome assembly GCF_040938575.1 of Ambystoma mexicanum. Classification (NCBI taxonomy): domain Eukaryota; kingdom Metazoa; phylum Chordata; class Amphibia; order Caudata; family Ambystomatidae; genus Ambystoma; species Ambystoma mexicanum. The sequence goes on along the minus strand of NC_090927.1, from coordinate 509,281,046 downwards.
CCTGGACGACTTGCTCATCCGCTCAAGGACGAGGGAACTTGCCGTCGAACACACTGCGCGGACCGTCCAGCTAGTCACAGACCTGGGATTCGCCATAAACTACCCAAAGTCCCACCTGGTGCCGTCGCAGGTGGCCCTGTTTCTGGGAGCGAAGCTCGATACAGTGAGGCGCCTGGCGGCACCGTCGGAAGAACAGACGAAGACCATTCTAGGCAAAGTGCAGCGCCTGCTAGCCACGGACGTGGCCCGGGTGAGGTCCATCAAGTCCCTCCTGGGGATGATGTCCTCTTGCATCTACCTGGCGCGCCTCTGCAGACTACGGATGCGCCCTCTTCAAGAATTTCTCGACGCCCGTTGGATGCAGGCGACGGGCACCTTCGAAGACAGGGTCCCCCTCAACGAAGTGTTCCGGCGGGCGATTCAGTGGTGGGGCGTTCGAGCGCACCTCACGGCGGGCAAGGATTTACAGACGCCGTCGTACCAGGAGACGGTGACGACGGACGCCTCCCTGGAAGGTTGGTGCACCCACACCGGAGACCTCCACGCAAGAGGCCTCTGGCTCCCGGAGGAGAGGCTCCTGCACATCAACGTCCTGGAACTCCGAGCCGTGTTCTGGGCTCTCAGATCGTTCCTCCCGTCGCTCAAGGGCAAGGTGGTGCGGATCTTCACGGACAACACCACGACAATGTTTTACATACGGAAGCAGGGAGGCACCAGATCCCCAGCCCTATCCAAGCAGGCACAGGATCTGTGGCACTGGGCGGTCGCCCACGGGATGTTCCTGGTTCCCTTCCACCTGGCAGGAGAAAGAAACACCATCGCCGACTCGCTCAGCAGGGAGCTGCGCGCGTGTCACGAGTGGGAACAGCGCCAGGATCAGGTTGATCAACTCTTCGGACGATGGGGCAAACCCCAAATCGACCTGTTCGCAACAGCGACGAACTCGGAAGTGCAAGAGGTTCGCCAGCAGGTTTCCCCAGCCGAGAAGCATGGGCGATGCGTTCTCGTTCCCCTGGGACGGCCTATACCTGTATGCGTTCCCTCCGTTGCCGTTGCTGCTTCGACTCATCAACCAGCTCAAGAGGTCCCGGTGCAGGATGATCCTCGTCGCACTGGCGTGGCCGAGGCAGATCTGGTTCCCGGACCTTCTGGACTTGTCAACGTCCCCTCCCATTAAGCTGTCGGCGGACGCGGACCTTCTCTCCAGAGAAGGAGGCGCCATCTTCCACCATGACCCGGCGTCGCTGAACCTGCAGGCTTGGCTCCTGCAGCGGTAGAGTTTGGAGGCTACGATATACCGGCCGATTGCAGAGAGGTTCTTGCAAAGGCCAGGGCGTCCTCGACTCTCAAATGCTACGGTCATAAGTGGAAGAGGTTCTCTATCTGGTGCCGAGCACAGAAGATCAACCCCCTACGGCCCCTCAAGTGCTGCCGTACCTGCTATCGCTGGCAAAGGCTGGGCTAGCCCATGCCTCCATTAAGATTCATCTGGCGGCGATCTCCAAATATACCAGAACCACAGGACGGACATCCCTGTGGTCCCATCGACTGGTAAAAGAGCTTATGAAAGGACTGTTGGTTGTTCCCGCCGGTGAAGGCTCCGGATCCGGCGTGGGAACTTAACGTGGTGCTGACCAGGCTCATGGGGCCCCATTCGAGCCGATGCACTCCGCACCAATGAAGTTTGTGTCGTGGAAGACTGCATTCCTGGTGGCCATTACCTCCGCACGACGAGTGGGAGAGATCCAGGCCCTATCCTGCAAAGCACCGTACTTGACTTCCCATCCCTCGAGGGTTGTGCTTAGGACGCACCCCTCCTTTATGCCCAAGGTGCCGTTGGACTTCCATCTTAACGAGCCCCTGGTGTTATGTGTTTTCTTCCCATCGCCTTCGTCGCCGGCCGAGAGGACTTTGCACTCGCTGGATGTGGCTAGAGCACTGAAGTTCTACGTGGACCGCACGAAGAGTTTCCGGAGGACATCACAGCTGTTCGTGAACTTTGGACCTGTGAATCAAGGGAAGGCTCTCTCGAAGTCTTCTATTTCCAGATGGCTCTCCGGCTGCATCATGCACTGCCACCGGTTGGCTAACCGACCGCTGCCAGGCCGTCCGAGAGCCCATTCGACCAGAGCGATCGCTGCTACTACGGCGTTCTTATCTGGTGTGCCCCTGCTGGACATCTGCAGGGCGGCTACGTGGAGGTCGACGCACACCTTCACGAGATTCTACTGCGTCGATCGGGATTCCAGGGTCGGCCAAGCAGTGCTGCGCAACCTGTTCGCTTAAGGTGAGCCTGGTGAGGAGGTAAGAGATGCTTAATGTTGAGTTTTTTGTATTGCTTAATGTTGAGCCTTTTGCCACCCCCGTGGTTGTGCATGTGTACTGCTATTTATTCTTATATTCATGAGTATGTCAATCCATACCAGACCCCATGCTGGAGAAGGAACAAGTTACTTACCTGTAACTGTTGTTCTCCAGCATGGGTCTGGCATGGATTCACATGCGAACCCTCCCGCCTACCCCTCTGCGGCTCTTCACTTGGTCATACTGCCACTTCACGTGCTACCAAATCTGAAGATGGCTGCCAGAGGCGGGGCTTAGGTAGAGGGCAGTCATTGGCTATGGTCAGTATGACGCAGAGATCAGTGATTGGTTACTACTACGAAAGACAGATCAGAAACGAAACTGATACTGATTTTTCTTTACCGAGGATTCCCAGCCTGACTGGGAATATTCATGAGCATGTGAATCCATGCCAGACCCATGCTGGAGAACAACAGTTACAGGTAAGTAACTTGTTCCTTATCTAATGTAATCGCGGTAGAAAAGTTAGGGTAGATACCACTGCCACCAGCCAAGTCTAAATGTTAAGAGTGAAACAATGCTCAGGGAGGTAAAGGCAGAAAAGGGGTACAGATTAGCCCTTTCCAGTACTTCATGTAAAATGGGGTGTACTGGGTCTGTGGTAAAAGTGACTATAAAGTAAATGGCAACTTTACCTTTCTCTGGGGGACAGTAGTCTGCCCCAGCGAAATGGAGTCAGAGGGCAGTCTAAAAGACAACCCTGGGTTACTACACTGAGGGTGCTGTGTAACCCATACAAGAACAGGGGCACCTGGAGTAGTGTGCTCCAGTGCCCAAGATCACACAATGAGTAAAAACATAGGCCAAAACACATGTAAGAGTGAAAAAGGATATACACTTAACAGGTGGAAAAATAAACTCGAGAAATCCAGCAAAGCTGCTGGGGGTCTCACTAGGTGAGGGAAATTAGCCCTAGAAGGAGAATTCTCCCTAACGGCCTCCAGAGGACCTCAATAACTTTGTGAAGCACCAAGCCCAAGGTAGGGCTGATTCTCCCTCGCACCCCGCAAGGGAGACTCCTTACCAGGGACTCACCCGTGCGGGAGGGACCGGTCAGGTCCTTCTACCAGCATGTGCAGAGGCTGCTGCAGCTACAGGCCTCCGGGCCGAGGGATCCTCGGATCCTCTTGGTGACAGTGTTGAGGGACCGGAAGGTTCTTTTACCGGGTCTTCACCCGAGGGGCTCCACCCTTGTACAGCACCATGGCTGAGGGGCTACGCCCTAATACTGGCAATACATCCGAGGGGGGGTGCCTAAATGCAGCTCTATTGACCCCTGGGTTGAGAGTGCCGCACCTGTCATGGCCGCAGGCCCCAGAACACACAAACCTGCACCATCTAGTGATGGGGGCAATGGGTCACTTGACTCACTTATGTTCCTTTGGGACCAATAAACACAGGGGCCCTGGCTGGACTCAGTCCTGGCGCCTGGCTCATATAGAGATGTGTGCAGGAACACTTTATTTCAGTGCAGGTGTGCTTTTATTTTTACAAGAACTTTCCAGGAGCTGAAAGCCTTTATTCCAGAGAACATCCTTGTGTGCTGACTCATCGGGTGTGGCAGGTAGGCTGAACCTGGTGGCCGTGGCTTCAGAAGCTCCGCTATAAGCTGCTCCATCCTTAAGGCCGGTGCTTCGCGTTACTTTGCACTTGTGTGCAACGTGACGCTCACCGCCGCTTGGACCAGTTTACTTGCCTTTGAAACCAGGCTTCTGATGCATGTTAATCTGCTTAGAATCACATGCTGTGCATAGTCCGACATCCAGTGGTCACTGTGGAGTATTGCATTTTGTTTTTCTTAGTCGAAAAGGGGACGTCGACAAGGCGTCTAACACTATCCCTATAGTGACGTGCGGTGTACCCACAATCCCTCACGCGTCGAGGTCCCTCAGATTGTTTTTTTCCGCCCAGATACTGTTTGCCTTTACGCAGAGTTCCTCGAGAGAAATTGCAAAAACATTTACTTGACCCTTTGGTCGTTATTTCAGATTATACATTACATTAGATCCCTCCTTCGACGTCGTAGCTGCAAAGCTGTTTCACCGCCGAATACGAACTTCGACGGCGGTGACTTAGACGGAGGAGATCCTTCGGCGCTGCCGAACACGTGGCCTGGCCTCGCCGGCCTAAGACAGTAGGGAGAGTGGGGTCGTGGGACATTTCTTGTTCTTTCTGAGAATGCCTTTCTCTTTCCCCTCACTTTCCTTCGGGGTCGTTATGACTTTTAACTGTTTCCTCCACTATGGAGAGGACCCCTTTAGATTTTGCCCACGCTGCAAGGGCAAATTCACTTGGAAAGACAAGCACAAACAGTGTAACTTTTGCTTACCCCTCGACCACAAAGAGGACGGCTGTGCGGCCTGTAAGCTTCTTAAGCCAAAGACTTTAAAGGACCACAGGGTCAAGAGGTGGGCACCCTACGCCATGTCTAGGTCTGATTCCAATCCGCCTCCGCCGAGTGCGACGAGGATAGTGATAACCCGACTTACCGTAAAAGCATTTCTGATGGTTGTATCTGCTTGGATTCACATGCGCCCACCCTTCCTCCCCGCTCGGATGGAAGGAACATAGACCTCCTTATCTTTCTCTCTTTTCTGTACTCGCGTCTAATAGGCTTCCTCAGGGCAGAAAAAATAAAAACGGAGGGACCTCGACGCGTGAGGGATTGTGGGTACACTGCACATCACTATAGGGATAGTGTTACAGACCCGCCTTTTCGACTACGAAAAACAAAATGCAATACTCTGCAGTGACCACTGGATGTCGGACTATGCACAGCATGTGAATCCAAGCAGATACAACCATCAGAAATGCTTTTACAGTAAGTAATGCGTTGTCGCATACTCACCACCAAGAAACTGGTGCTTCATCTGCAAACTCATCTCCTGACATCCAGTGATCTTGATCCCCGACGCCACAGCGCCACAGCACCACGCTCTGCATCCACGAACTCTGACCCTGTGAAGAAGAAAAAAGACAAGGTTAGAACATCCGTCCTAGGGCCGCGCCGCATTTGAACCCCACGCACCCCATAGTTAACAACTTACCAGCTAATGTACCGCTGCAGCTTTGTTCCTTGTTCCCTCCGGCTGCCGCCTCGAGCTCCGCAGCTTCTGCCAGGCCGACAACCTCACCTGCAAGGGAAGAAAGCAAAAGAGCGAACATCGAAAGTGGAACGGACAGCAATACAAGACAACCAACTTTACATACAACCAGACGAGGAAAGAAAAACGCAAACTGGAACACTTAACTGAAGTATAGTGGCTTAGTCGCAGCAGGACTCGACTACCACGTGCAAGGGACCAGTGAAGGAACTTAGTCCAGATCATACAAGCGCCCCCGCCAGAAGCAGCAGGACCGAGTGCTTGCCAAAACTAATCAACAGGAGCAGTCCTGAGCAGCATCACCTATTGCCACTAGTCTCCACATAAGCGCAGTGGGAGGAGTCAGACCCGAGTGACCTCACCCCTGGGAACGCTGCAACCGTGCCCCAACGCCTCTGCAGAGACCAGGTGAGCGTAACGCACCTACCGGGCCTAGGCCCGAGGATCAGGGTAGACCTTGTGATCCACACGCAAGAGTCTTGGACGAGGCCGGGCCCTGCGGGCTGAACAACACAAGGCAGGTAGCTCGTCAAAATAGCCGCTGCGCCAGATGGAGTCACCCGTCCAACACCATTTCAGGAATTTGGCGACTAACGAGTGCCATGGTGGGACTCGCCTCAACCAGGTACATGACCTACAGCCTAGCCCTCTTTTGCACAGGGCAGCTTTCCTTTGCGTCCATATGGTTGGGGTATGCAGCGGCTCCAGCAGCTCCCCGCTACCCCGTCAGCACCCCCTGCCACTGCGTCGGTCAGTGAAGAGGTGTTCTTCAAGAGGTTCCTCGGCCTCAAGAAGTCACCTCAGATGGGAGGGTATCCTCAAAGACGCCATCAGGGAAGTCCTTCCCGCAATGCTAGCTATACCACAGATGCATCAGTCGTCGCCCCAGGCCCCGGCGCAGGCGTCTCCACCGGCTCCTAGGGGGGCTCCGTACCAGCCTCTGCCGCCTCCTCAGCCTCCGGCTGCGGTCCCTGTACCCCAGCCTGCGGCACCAATTACTCCTCCACTGGATCAGAGTTCAATATGTCCGATGTTCACTCTTGTTCCATTACCTCGTTAGGTTGCAGCTGGGTCCAAAAGAATATTGCCTGGAGGCAGCTGATGGTGTTCAGGTAAGAGTCTGTATTACCAAACACTGGCCGGTAAAAGTTGCATGAGTTTAACTTGCTGTTTTTTCTCCCTTTTTAGGTGCGGCATAGGAAGATGCGGCGAATTAAAGAATAATACCTCTGGTGGTAAAGCAGGTAAGCCTATGGTGGCAAAGAGATTGTCTTTGTCGGTTTTCTCGGCACACCTTGTTGTTCCATTTGTTTCCCCCCAAGGTGCTGGATTTCGACGAAGAAAATGATGGAGGCAGCGCCGAGTCGAAAGATGCAGTGGACTGGTGAGTATAACGCGGCGCTGCTGCTGGCGAATCGACGCGTGCTGAAATAATGTCCTTTCCAGGCTCGGAGATGTGCTGGGTCCGGTATCAGGTAAGGAATCAAATAATGTCCATGATCTAACCTCTTCTTTCTTTTCCTTTTGTCTAGGAGCTCCGGATTCGAGGCGGGCGTGGCAGAAGACTGGATGCTGACTTGCAGACACGGTGAGCGTCACCCTGCTGGATGCAGAATAACGCGAAGCATGGGCTGCTGTTCGGACGTGGTTTAAATAGCCTGCAAAGTAGTCCCAGGTAAGAAGTTCCCCAGAACCACACCCAAGTGAAAAATAGTCCCTGTAATAAAATAGTCCCATCCAGGCCTCACGTTGGCTTGGACTCATTTGCAGCATGGTCTGCATAAGGTAAGTAAAGTTTGAGCCTGGCGCCTATGGCGCTAGGACTGTTTTCTATGATGAGCCTGGCGCCTAAGGCGCCAGGACTGAATCCAAACAGCCCCCAGCCGGGGGTGTTGGGGTTTTAATGAGTATCTGGATGCCTGCTCCTGGGGCCGATGGACACGATGACAGTGCCATCCTCAGCCAGGGCCTTCCACAAATGTCTTGCTGGGCTGGTGTATCTGGGTCTACCCCAACCCGAGGTCGAGCAGCCGGCAGAGGAGGTTCTGGCGGAAGTCCTCACACAACGCCCCTCTGTTAAATAGGGTATTCCTCTACTGACTGATGTCTCCCTGGCCAAGAAGGGCTGACTCAAACCCCACTCAGCCCAGCCGGTCAATCGACGCCTGGACGCCAAGTACAGGCCGATGGAGGGGGGTTACACTCTTGCCATCCTCAGCCACACTCATCGTTGATCGCTGCAGCATCACTATACTCCAAGCCTCAGTCGCTGCCTCTGCGGCTCCGCTAGGCAAGGAGAAGATCTTGGAGGCGTATGGCAAGAAACTATTCCAACGCGTCCTTGCATCTTCGTCAGTCCCACGCAGATACCATGCTAGCTGCTGCCAACCAAAAGATTATGGCGGGAAATTGCGGACTTCCTTCCAGAACTCCCCACCCAGAGCCAATCACGCTTTAAGGCGGGGCTTGCCGAGGCCAAGCTTGTGGCGCATGATCTCATGGAATCAACCGTGGCCCATATTGACACCTCTGGCGTGCCATCTGTATCGCCACAGACATGAAAAGGACAACCTGGCTCGGGGCAACAAAGTTCAACCCGGATGTCCAGGAACGTATTTTAGATCTACCATTCGATTGGGGGGGGGAGGGGGAACCTTTTTCAATCCTCCACGGATGAGGTTCTGGACAAAAAGAAAAACGGCTCACAAACGTTGTGTTGCAGCACAGTGCTGTTTAACTGGAAAATGAAATGGTCTTGTTAATATTTCTTTGCATTTAAGTTATTCATGCACAATAAAAGCTACAGCTTTACTTCTGATAAGGCAGTTATAACAGTAGTTTCTTCCCGTGGTACTACTTGCATTACTGGTCCAAACATATCCATGGATTTGTGCGGGTGAAAACAGGGCCCCAATGGTCGGTTTCCTATTTATTGTTGGGGGCAGTTGTACTCACTATTTTTATTTTTTGGGAGTGTTTGCCTTTCTTCAGGGAGTAAAAGTGGCCGATACACCCCTTATCTGTAGGGTTGAGGCCACCGACACTGCCTAAGGATAAAATGCACATTTCTATTCTTGCCAGCACTGGTGTGGTTGGGTCAAATGATTTGCCCAGGAATCACATACTTTGGTTAAGCAGTGAAGCCAGGATGTGCCAGCAATTTAAGCAACTTACCTGCCACACACACTTCCAAGCTCTAATTGGTACACATTTGTTTTTTGGTTTCACAAACCTCAATGGTCTTGTTTTTCAAAGTATACCCAAAGCAACCTCTTGAGTATTTGCACCACCCTGAACAGAAGACTACAAATCTCAGAATGAAAAACCATATTTGACCTCATGGATGAACTCCGCTTTAAAAAAAATAGCTTTGAGTCACTTTCTGTGCAAATGTGGTGTTTAAGGCATCTAGCTTCTTTACACATTGTGAGTTGGCTTTAACGTTAAATCAGTATGAACTTGCGGGTCTCCCGTTCACTCTTGCTTCTAAGCACTATTGTGATGCAAGTGCTAACATCCCTGATCACAAATCAAATATTGCAAGTCGTAGTTGCTGACAAGTTTACAGCTGTAATCGCTGTGCTTTTATCTATACAGCGAGCCAACAGGAAAGAATACATGATTTTAGCTTTCTGCAGGCTTTGTTATTGGTGCAGAGCTGCGTGCTAGCAAAGGGCTCTGAGCCTAATATTTCGCCACCAAATGGGATAAAATGGCCCTGAAATATTAACGCAGCCTGGTGGCAGAAAGCATTCTAAATATTATTTCAATTGTGATTGAAAGAATATTTAGAAGGCTTTCAGCCAGCACTGGCTGTGGTTTTAATGCGGGGCTGAGTGCACCCGAACAGGTGGTAGAAAATGTATTCCCAGCGCAGCCACTTTCTAACAACCCAGCAGCAGTAACACATCCTGCTTGCAGAAGGCCTGTGATTAGTCTTCCACTAACGATTAAAGCGCTACCTGTGGCACCAAAAACTAAAAAATATATTTTTTTAGAATAAAAAGTTGAGCTAGGCTCCTTACCTCTCCAGCCTCTTATCGAAGTCACATTGGGAAGGTCCACTCTGCCTAATCTTCCTCTACAGACAAATTCCAATTCCTACAAAATGGGCAAAAAGCAACTGATTACCCACAGCAATGCACAGGCTCATTGTTGGGGGGGCTCGAGAGGGCCCCTCAGCACCCGCTATGGAATGGAAATAATATTTCTCACACCCGTACAGGCGGGAGGAATATTATTGCCAGTGCAGCCCCTTGCTACCACCCAGCCCCGCAATCGGGGACAGCATCGGGGCCTTTTGACACGTACAAAGAGGCCACAAGCCTCTGGAGGCCCAGTAACTATCCCCATGTTTCCAGTCCGCAAAGCACAACACAAAGTCTCAATTTTCGTTCTAGGGCTTTTCATTTTTAATAAGCACTTTGCAGTGCTTGCATTAAAGTTATGGCTAGTTAGTGTAAAACTTTCTGCTTCCTCTGGCTGCCTGCCTCGTGATAAATTTGGCAGCTAACCTCCATGCACCACTGTTTTTCACTCTCAGCAGGCAGGCTCGGACTGGCCTATAGGGCAATAGGCCCATGGACGAACTAAAAACACAAAATGCTGGTGTGGGCCAGTTGTGTTCAAAGCAGGCCAATGACTTGGCCAATTTGGCTAGTATGATGATTTAATTCACTCTGTGGCTAGTCGTTTTGACCAGTATTGCTGAATGCATAGGGTGACCAGACGTCCCGGTTTTCCCGGGACAGTCTGGGGAAATCACCCTTTGTCCTGGGTTTGCATGGTTGGGTGGCTACGGCCCTGGTTTTGCTATCCCGGCGCCAGTTGGCAGCGGAATTAAATACTGCCTTTAAATGCTCCATCTGCTTTTTTGGGATGTAAATATCTATTGAAATACAATTCAATGTGTCCAGGTTAAATAAATATTGGGGCATTTGCATAGCTGTGGTAGCTCGCTCTTTCCCCTGTGCGGTAGCCGTTTGGGGGCCAGTAAATTGGCTTTATCAGCAGGGGCTCCTCTTCCCCTCTCTGCCCACAGCCCCTCCTCCCGCCACATTTAGGGGCTTCAGTGGCCGGAGCCAGCTATCCTGGCACTCCCCATGCCAGGAGCACCTGCCTGGGTGAATCTCCGGTGAGGAGGCGTGAAGTGCCGGCTAACGACCCTGCCACAGTGTGGTCAGGGGTTGTGGGGGGGGTTGGGGGGGGGGGGTCGATGGCTCTGTTTTTGTGTTGTCCCAGGCTTGACAGGGGAGAGGCAGGCCTTCCCCAGCTCTGCAAAAGCAACTTAAAAACAGTGTTACAATTAAGGCATAGACTACAAAAAGAAAATATAACTGGATGATAGTCCAAAATTCCCACATATACAAAAGACGGGGCCTCGGGGCGAGAATAAGGGATTAAGTACCGTTCACTGCTCTGCTAGCCTGGAATCTTGAACACAATCCCACCAGACGTCCTGGTTTTGCCGGGACTGTCCCAGTATTTGGTGCCCTGTCCCTCTTTCTCAAGATCATGGTCCTATTGGAAACTGCAGAGGTCCCGTTTTTTTGTAGTAGGTCTTCATAGCTGACAGGCAGGAATGCACAATCTCGCAAAGAAATGCAGCATTTTACAAATTAAGATGGTGTTAGTTTGTGATAAATTATTATAATGTGTTTCTTTGAACAGTAACACTTAAACCCCCTTCTCCTCCAAACGCTACTGAAGTTTGGTGCCTTGACAGCCGCTTTCAAGAGTTAGTCCTGCTTTTATTTGTTGCTTGCTGTGTCAGGTTTTTTACTTTTTAAATCTGGTAACCCTCTTCAGATTACATATTTCAAATGCACAATTTGCATTACAATTTATCAAACTTCCCCTTGGTTATTCAAAATGTGTTCCAAAAGGAATAAATGGCCATTTGCAACTGTGGGCCACTTTTTTCATTGCTGCACAAGGTTATGATCCAGTCCGACCCTGTCAGCAGGCGGTCACCGGGGGCCACACATTTTCAGCCGGTCTTGTTCGCTGCTTGTGAGTAGGCTGTTATTACTACGGTGCCTGGGTGTTAGAAAGTGGCTGGCAATATTTCTCCCTCCCCAACCAGCGGGTGAAATATTATTGGCATCCACTTGCTAACACCCAGCGCTCGTAGTAATAACACTGCCTGCTTGCAGAAGGCCGTAAATATTCTTTCATTCTCGGGATTAAAACTGCGCTTTAATCCCGAGAATTAAAGAATATTTGAAAGCTTTGTGTGCATGCTGTGATTACTCAAACATTCGCTTGCAAAAGGGCTCGCCCACCCCAGCATTCCACCTTACCTAGGAAGAAGCCCAAGGTGAATGCGGAAGTGGGGCTCGGAGATCCTTATGCTGTTGACGTCTATCCACGTGATGACGCCGCACCCGGGCTGGGCTCATAAAATGGATACAATGTATTTAGCCCAGCCCGGGCCCTTATACTTTGCATGCATACTGTGCAGAGGCACAGTTTAAAGGCACACATTTTATTTAGGCACACACTTAATTTAATTATCTGTGTGGAAATCATATTGCAATTGGTGCGACAAAATTGCTTATTAAACAGCAAACCAGTAGTATTGTATCGCAAACTGCGATGTGATACCGTTTATTTCATGCCTTGGTACGTACAGAGGGTTCCGAGGCTTCCAGGAACATAGATACAGGCAGCCGGACTGCTTGCTGTCTCGGAGCCGTCGCAAGCAACAAAAAGGGCGGGGGCAGTAAGGTCTTTTTCCAGTCCCCCTCATCCGTGACAGTCTCCGAGGGAAAGAAGGCATGACGCGCCCATTCGGGTCCACGTGTCTCCGGTGGGGGGCAGGCTTGCTCTCGATGCACATTTCTGGTGCCAGAATTTCCCGGACCCATGGATCCTCTGTGTCCACAGGGTACCGCCTCTGTGTCCACGGGGTACCGCCTCGCTATCCAAGCCAAGCCTTTCCTCCCCAGGTTGGGACAGCAACTCTTTTGGCGGAGATCCGGTCGCTCGTAGAGAGCCAGGCAGTGGAGGAAGTCCCAGCCTCCCAGCAAGGCTTTGGCTTTTACTCCAGGATTTCCGCCATTCAGAAGAACCAGGCGGGCCTGAGAGTTGTGCTGGACCTTTCCACCCTCAACCTCTCCTTAGCCCTGCAAAAATTCAAGATGGTTACACCAGCTTTTATATCGGAGACATTGGACAAGGGAGACTGGATGTGCTCCCTGGACCTGAAGGACGCGTACCTTCACGTCCCGATTTGGCAGCCCCATCGTTCTTTCCTTCGGTTAAGGATCATGGGCTACCATTTTCAGTACAAGGTACTTCCGTTTGGCCTCCACTCAGCCCCCAGGGTCTTCACCAGGCTCATGAATGCGGTGGCGGCCATCCTCAGAGCGCAGGGCCTCCACATCTACCCATACCTTGGCGACTGGCTCGTCTGGCTTAAACTCCGAAAGCGGTTCACCAGTCTTCCAATGCCTTTATGAACAATGCATGATCTGGGCTTTTCGCTCAATCTCTAGAAGTTGCAGCTGCAACCCACGCAGACTGACATTTTTGGGCCTCATCTGGGAAACGTTTTCCCAGAAGGTGTTTCCTTCGGAGGACAAAATCTCGGCTATCAAGAGGGCACCACCCACTTCCTCAGCAGAGAGTTGACGTCGGCATGGTGGTACCAACATCTCCTGGGTCTAATGGAAGCGGTCCTATTAGCCGTCCCACACACAAGACCAGGATGAGGAGGATTGGCTGTACTTCATGGCCTCATGGGACCAGGAGCCGGGCTCTCCATCTGAGATGATCAATGCCCCCCCCCTCCCCACCACCACCCTCCATCTCTCCACCGGACCTTACTTGGTGGTCCAGAGACTGCAACCTACGGATGGGCAAGCCCTTTCAAATGCCCACTCTGCAGGCCACCGTCATCTCAGATTCCTCTCTTGAGAGCTGGGGAGCCACCCTGGATGATCTGTCCACGGCACCTGGACTCATCTGGAACAGGAATACCACATCAATTGGCTAGAGCTGAACATCATCTAACTGGTGCTCAAGGCATTCCTACCACTTCTCAGGGACAAGGTTGTCCTCATCCAGACCGACAACTCGACCAGCATGTACTACGTCAACAAGCAGGGAGGCACCAAATCCCCACCTCTGTGCAGACTGGCGATCAACATGTTGGAGTGGGCCCTGGAAAACGACATGTACTTCACGGCAGTCCACCTCCTGGGGAATCCAGCCTGGAAGTGGACAGGCTCAGCAGGCTGGGAGCGGACAATTAAGAGTGGCAACTAAACCACCTTGTTATTCAGTCCAAACTGAAGTTGAATGCGGTCTTGTACCCAAAAGCCAGAGTTCAACACAATTCTCACCAGTGTGTTCTCTTAGAAAGGGTACAGCTTGTGGTGGTAGGCTTGAAACTATTTAAAATGCATTTATAAATATATTACATTTTATTTAAGTGGTCTCCTCTTCCAGAACCAAGGCTAACCAAGTTTCGATGATCAAGAGTGGCGTGGAATGGAGATGGGAGACAAAGGGACTTGATCCCAATGTTCTATAGAGGACCGGCCCGCTGTTGCTTACCTACCGTTCTGGTAGGTAAAAAAAAAATTGTGGATCGTCTGTGGTCACTTGGGCCTCGATCTACTGCCATTTGTTACAGTGAGAGGTTCCCAGTAGTTGCAGGTTCGAGAATTCTTCTGGTTGAATGGAAATGCAAGATGCAACCCTTTTCGGAGATGAAATGCAGAATACAACGATACTGGGCATTCCAGTGGCACTTCTGAAGGGCTGGAATGTAGAGGCATTGACTAGTTGGTCACACTAGTGCAAGGGTTTAAGCACTGCTCAGGGTCTATGCAACTCGGGTAGAGGAGCAGGGCTTCCGAGGCCTGATAAAGGAAGGGGTTCTGGGCCACTTAAGAAGCCGCCCTGTGATCTTTAGTGGGCTGCATTTCTCAGAGCGATTCTTGGCTCCATCGTAGATCTGAAGAATAGCTGCAGAGGTCCTTTTATCCAATATTCACGCTGGAAGTACACGCTTACCAATGGTAAGGATCTGAACCATTCTAACAGCCAGTAGTTTTCTAATCGGATACACTGGCGAATGCAAAACTAATTCTCCAGCATGGGGAGCATGGATTAACATGCTCATGAATATTCTGTCGTCAGACTGGGAATCCTCGGTAAAGGAAAAATCAGTTTCACTTCTGAACTGTCTCCTAACAACCAATCACTGGTCTCTGGATCATACTGCCCCCAGCCAATGACTGCCCGCTACCTAAGCCCCTCCTCTGGCAGCCATCTTCAGATTTTTACTGCACGTTCAAGTGTTGGGAGTCCTCGTGATTGGCTCTAGGGCCAGGCAGAGAAAGCAAAGGGGAAGCGGGGCGCTGACCCTGCCCCCAAGGTGAAGGCATCAAGCTCAACCAAGGTCGTACAGTGTCATGATCTCTGCTTCCAAAAGGCCAGGACTTACCCAACTCCCTTGGAAGCAGACCCATAACCCAGGTTCCGAGTGCCAGCCAGTCCCAATTGGGACCTTTTGGACCCTGTCCTGGCGCCAGTGGCACCAGGCTCATAAATATGCCCAGTCCCAGCGCTGCAAGCGCCGGGCTCATAATGCTTGGGTGGACTTACCTGCAGCAGACCATGCTGCTTACTTACCTGCCAGTTGAACCCCTGATCCTCTTCTGTTTGGGACTACTTTTCCTGTTGGGTGGGGCAGGAGCCACTCCCTAGGTTCAGAACACTGGAACTCTTCTGGAAAGCAGGAACTCTTTTCTTACCTAGGCGTGGCTGTGGAAGGAGACACCTAAGCACTACAGGAGGCTATTTAAACCACACCCGATGGATGAATCTTGCTTTGCGTTATTCTGCATCCTCTGCAGCAGAATAACGTGTCTTCTGCATCTGATCCTGGGCCTAAAGGAAAAAGGCTTACCATCCTGAATCCAGTCTTCAGCAACATCTATAAAGACAAGAAAGAACAGGTTAGCACTACGGTCTTCAGTGACAGCGCATCTCTTACCTGGTCCATCGGCTGTCATCAACGCCTCGCGCAGCATTCCTGCATCTGAAAGACAAAGGCTTACCAACTCTTCGCACGCTCCGGAGGCCTTCGGCGCTGCATACCGCATCTGTAAGACAAAAGAAGGTGCGTTTAAAGACATTGGGTAACGTTCAATACTCAGGTGCCATTACTCCATCCACGCCGAACTCAGTGGGCATTCCGGCATCCTTCAGCAGCTCCGAACTAGTACCTGCAAAATAAAAGGATAGTTAGTGCGCATCATGAAGCAAGCAACAAGCGCTTACTTACGCGCTTCCAGGCGCTTCTATTCCGCATGCGGGTCCATCCTCAACTCACTTCAGCCAGTCAACCGCCATCGCCGGAACCCTGCAAAATAAGACAGCATTACAAAAGACTTTTAAAGACATTTGAAATATTCGGAACTCACCGTTCGTGAAGTAAACGACGGACAGCAGTCCTCTGAAGTCAAGAGGCCTGCGCTACCTATCCAGTGAAGAAACTGGTTACAGCACCCTGCCCCGAGGCAGATGGAGAGCTCGGCGTTCACTTACCTAAGGTGAGAGCGTTAACCTTTGGGGTTCTACAGGAGAGGAGAAAAGGAAAGAGATAGGGACACCCCAATAACCCCAGTTCATTAATCCCATATTTTCTATCTGCAGACATCTTACTCTTCGAGTCAGGCATACAGTGCACAGAGGTCCAGCCCAAAGAGCCAACCGGGTGGTGCACATCACTTTTGAAGATACGGTAGTCGCCCAGTCAAGACCGGCGCCTCTGCGAGAATCAGGTGAGCGTTACATACAGGCCCAGATTAACCCAGCAAAGCCTTCCATTGAAGGAGTGGTGGTGTCCCTTGGGAAGGCCGCGGGTATGTAGAGTGCGGCCCACAAGGCAAGAGTTTTCCTGCCCGCAGGAGGGTATCATCGTTTCAGCCTGTAGAGAAGACACTGGAGAAGGCTATGCCCATCTTTACGAAACAGTCTCCCCTTGTCGAAAAGGGGCGAGGGCACGGTAGTCCTGCAGGGCATGGACGTCTCCTGCGGGCGAGCGTTCTACTCTTCGTCGAAGCCAAGGCCTACGGGAAGGACCCCGACAAGGGAGACGTCGAGAGTGGCGACGAGACCGAGGAGGAGCTGGCCATGGAGGAGTTGGAAGAACCCTACACCGCTGCCTCAGTCGTTCCCACTTCTGCCACCTCAGCAACCGCCTCAACCCCCAGCGGACATTTTGGTGGACATTCTCCACACACTCCACACCTCTTGTTCGGAGATTCGGACGAGGATGACCCTTCCGCCGGCAGAGGATCCCGCGGCACCAGGGCCATCAGGCACGCCCCCTACCAAGAGGAGAGTACTCCCTCTTCACCTGTTGCCCCCCCCCCTCCTCCCTTCACCTCCACCATGGGAGATACGGACACAGCGATGACTGGCACGGATCATGACGGCGGGTAAGGCGACCTCCGGTCTTCGCCGCCCAGAGCCTCGCCGCCCGGCGAGAAAGGCTTGTTCCATGCCATGATCTCTAGGGCCTCAGACCTATTTCAGCTGACCCCAGAAGAAAAGGAGAGGGTTTCATGTACCAACACCACGAGGCAAAGAGGAAGTCTGTGCTGTCGATCATTGGATGACATTTGGGACGAGGGGCTGTCCCTTATGAAGAACCCATCCTCGGCCCCAGTGAAGAGGGACCGGTACAAAAAGTACAGGGTGCTGGACTCTGCACCCAAGTGTTTGACATCCCAGCCTTCCCGGGATTCGGTTGTCGCGGCGGCGAGGAAGAAATCTTCTGGCTCTGCTGCGTCAACTACCTCCTCCCACCCTGGACAGCGAGGGGAAGAAGTTGGACGCCATGGGACGACAAGTCATCGCATCGACTGCGACTACCATGAAGGCGGCCAACGCCCTTGCCATCGTGGTACGCTACGACAGGTAGTTCTGGATTAAAATTGCTCCCCTCCTGGACTTCCTTCCCGATGGTTTAAAATTGCTCCCCTCCTGGACTTCCTTCCCGATGACAAGAGAGCGGAAGCGTTGGAGATCCTGCAGGAGGGCGAGGTGGCATCGGACCATGCCATTAGTGGCCACAGACATTGCCGACACGGGATTCCGCCAGATGGGCAACAGTTTGCCTTCGCTGGCGAGGATGGTTGAAGGCCACCAACATTCGCCAGGCAGTGCAGTCAAGGGTGTTGGACATTTCCTTCGGGGATAATTTGTTTGGAAAGACGTGGATGAGTCCCATCAGGCCATCAATGCAGATACCGAGACGGCTCGTGCCTTGGGCACGCTTAAAAAGCGACGGCTGTTTTTTGGACTTCAGGAGACGAATCCCAAGGCTCCTTCAAGGGCTTCGGCAGAAGCTCCTCGTCCTACCGGCAACCGTCCCGCTCTTCGGCCCAGGAGGCCTACAGGGGCTGCCACAAGTATGGAGGTCTCAGTCGTCGCCAAGGTCCCCAAGGCGGCACCTCCACGGTGAAGCAAGATTGAACTGGCCATGACATCTGGGCCCCACCAGCGCACTCCGGTGGGAGGCCGACTGGCGAACTTCGTCAGCATGTGGAAGTCCATCTCCACCGACCGTTGGGTGCTAGATGCTCTGGCCCATGGACACACCCTGGAATTTCAACAGAAGTGTCCTCTCATACCACCAGGGGCCAGGCAGGAAACCCACGTCCCTCAGCTTCTGCTGGAGGTGTGGGCCATGCTGAAGAAGGGCGCGATAGAGCTCGTTCCAAAGAGGCTCCGGGGCTCCCGAGTGTACTCTCAGTACTTCCTCGTGAAGAAGACTGGCCTTTGGAGACCCATCCTAGACCTCCACCGTCTGAACAAGTACATCAGATCCCATAAGTGTCGGATGGTCTCCCTTCAGCACCTGCTAGGACAGCTGAAGTGGATTACCTATCGTCGCTGGACTTCATGGATGCCTACTTTCACATCCCCATTCACAAGGGACACCGCAAGTTGCTGCGCTTCGTGGTTCAAGGGCAACATTACCAGTTCAAGGCCCTTACCTTCGGATTGAAGTCGGCGCCAAGGGTTTTCACCAAGTGCCTGGCGCCAGTGGCAGCGCGGCTGCGTCTACGAGGGATCCCAGTTTACCCCTACCTGGATGACTGGCCAGCCGAGCGAAATCAAGGGAGATCGCCGTTGCACACACAGCGAAAACTGCCCAGCTGCTGACAGAGCTGGGGTTCTCGGTGAACTATGCAAAATCCTGCTTGGTGCCATCGTAAGATGCACTGTTTCTGGGGTCTCGACTCAACATGGTGTCATGCCTAGCGTCTCCATCAGAGGAGAGGATAGCGGCCATCCTGGGCAAGGCACAACAGCTGTTGACCCTGAAGATCGCAAGGGTGAGGTCCATCAAGTCCCTTCTTGGCGTATTGTCGTCCTGCATATACCTCATTCGGCTGTGCAGGCTGCGGATGTGGCCACTGCAAGAGGTCACTTGTTGGATTCAGGTATCGGGAAGTTTCTAGGACCAGATCTCTCTCTCGGCAAGGGTTTCCATCGAGCGATATGATGGTGGGGAGTCCGCATCTGTCAGCGCACGCAGACTTCCAGACCCCACCTCATCAGGAAACGGTTGTTAGGGAGAATTCTCATAAATGGTTGATTTCCCTTACCTAAAGAGTCCCCCAGCAGCTTTGCTGGATTTCTAGGATTTTTTTTTCACCTGGCAAGAGTATGAGCCTTTTTTCCCCACTCTTACATGTTTTGCAATGTGTATTTCTGTGTGATCTTGGGCACTGGAGCCTCACCTACTCCATGTACACCCGTTTTGGTGTGTTACACAGCACCTTCAGTGCAGTGACGGGGTTGTTTTTGAGACTGTTAGGGAGAATTCTCATTTATGGCTAACTTCTCTCACCTAGTGAGTCCCCCAGCAGCTTTGCTGGCCTTCTGATACTCTTACCTATGTTTTGCCATGTGTATTTCTCTGTTTTTATGATTGTGGACTCTGAAGTACACCACTTCAGTAGCCCCCTTCTTTCTGCGTCACAGCACCTTCAGTGCCGTGGTACAGGGTTGTCTTTTGAGACTTCCCCCAACTCCATTTCTGAGGCTGACTACAGTCCCCCAGAAAAGGGTAAAGTTGCCATTAACTTTACTTAGTCAATCTACCACAGATCCAGTACACCCCATCTTCCATGGAGTACTGGAAAGGGTTAATTCGTATCCCTTTTTATCTGTACCTCCTAGAGCATTGTTACGCTCTTAACATTTAGACTTGGCTGGTGGCAGTGGTATCTACCCTAACTTTTCTACCACGATTATATTAGATAAACGTGGTATTGTTCTTGGCTATTATATTATCCTCGAACATAAACCCGCTAGACCAAATTGTCTTTTGGCTCCGGTTGGGTTTATTCGCCATGTCTTTTTTGTTAAAGTCCTTCTTGTGTTTTACTTTGCGCGGCAAACTAGGTTTGCCTTCTTTGTTCACCGGCTTTTGGCGGGCTTCTACTCAGGAGCACTCCACCAGGCGCCTCGTTGTCTAGGTGGGCTGAATGTGAGGGAGGGGTGTAGTCACCCTCTGCACAGGGTATCCTAGGAAACCCAAGTCGCACTTTGTCATGATTGGCTGAGGTGGTTGTCCGGGCTGGACAACCCCCCCGCTGGGGGATTGAAAGCCAGGCTGTGTGAATGGGGGGTTTTGCGCATAAAAGGCAGGTCTCTTGGGGTAGAAGTCAGTCGCCACTGGAACTACAAGGAACCGAAGAGAAGCGGATAGAACGATGGCTGCTGCAACTATCCCATCCCGGTGAAGCCCTGCTGCAGTCCTGAGCCATCTTCCCTTCAACGACTTAAGATCCAGTGCAGAGTCTTCTTCCCTTGAGCCTGGTGGGGATAACCCGCTCATCTTCCACAGCCAGAGGATCCTCTACCTTGGTCGAAATTGTTGCACATAGCTGTAGTGGTCCGGATAGCCATTTGAAGAGCCTCTTTTTTAAGGAGCGCACCTTTTATTCGTTGTCGCTGCTGCCGACTTCATCCCTGTGTGGTGCAGACCCCCTTCAGACGTCCTCCTTCACAACGAAGCTCCTGGAATCGTTGGTCTGCGGGAAACCAACAGGAACAACTGCCATGGCACCAGCTGCACCATTGGAATAAGGTACTGTGTTCTGCTTGAGGAAACTGGGTGAACCCCTTGTCTTCATTTCCAAGGCTTGCCCTTGTCTTCCCTCCTTATAACGTTTGCTTCCGAACATTGACCGTATCGAAGTACCCTTGGCTACGTTGAATCGTGAACTATCTGTGTGATCTTCGGCAACAGGCCCCCGTTGTCACTTGACCCTGGCTCTGGCCCTTTGACTTTTGACTCTTGTCTGAGTTTCTCAATTCTGTCTGCCTAACCAAAATATTGCCTATGATTTTTGCCTCCAACTCCCTCTGGGTATCTCAACTGCCAAGTGTTTTTGCCCCGGTAGCATTTCATGTCACGGATACGCGTTTATTTAGTAGACCGAACTGTCAAAGTGATAGCAATCGGATTCAGAGGCAGAGGCAGATGGCATACGCACATACATCGGGGCAATGAGAACAAATTCGGTACACATATACATGGATACAGGGACTTGTATACAAAAGTTAGGCAGCGGAGGTCAATTGATAACTTATGAGTCACCAACATTTTAGACGGCTATTGGAGAGGACAGGGAGGACTCGTCCGTCGAAGTGTCATTTAAGCTATTCAGATAGCTGTTGAAGGCAGACCAAATATTATGGGGACAGGAACGGATCGGGAGCATGCCCAGGAATTCCTCCTCGCAGTTTCGAGACCACATGAGCAGATTCAGCCATTTTTGATATGTAGGGGGGTCAAGCTCTTCAACTCAGCAAGACACATTTCTTGGCCACCACACAGCTCACATTTAGGAACTTAACCACATCTCTAGGCTCCCCAGGGCCCCACACCCCAAACAGGACCCCCATCGGGTCGAGGTCGACAACAGAGTCAATAATTGCGGACAATGTCTCTATGATCTTACACCAGAATGTGGCCAGCTCTGGACAGGTCCAAAACGTGTAGGTGGTCAGCACCCTCAGTGTCGCAGCGAGGACAGAGCCGTGGATCAGAGCGTGCAAACCTCGAAATTCTACCTGGAGTATAATGCAGCCTGTTGAGCAATTTATATTGTATGGTGCGGTAACGGAAATTCAGGGACACCCCACTGGTATGAGAGCACATCTTTTCCCACAGTTGGTCGGTGAGTTCCACCTCCAGCTCAGAGGCCCAGTCCTACCGAGCCCTGGATGGTTGGGCACGGGCGGCAGTCAGTAACAGTTTATATAACGAGGAGACCACCCCACGGGCACCACCCGAATTAGCAAAATAGGCAACTCCAGGGTAGTCCTGGGGTTCAACAGGAAAGTCAGGCCACGCGTTGCGGAAGGCAGCGCGGAGCCTGTAGAATTGCAGCAGCTCCATAACGGAACCAGAATGCCCCTGCTTCCACGTCTGCGGTGTTATGAACTGCCCTTCTGGATAGAAATCAGTGAGGGCGCGGCATCCCAGTGTCGCGCCAAGGCGATGTCATGCATGGGTTCCAGCCCGGGAATGTTCCAGGCGGGGAGCCGCTTGTAATATGGGTGTTCAGCACAGGTTTCAAACAGCTGGCCCCAGGCCTGTACCGTGGTCCGGACCGGATCAATGGGTGAATCCGGTTCGTACTTCCTATTCAGAATCAGAGACATTACGTTAGTGCCAGCCACTGCCAGAACCTCCAACTTGACGTGTGGGCGGGATGGGGGCCCTGGGTACCAGTATGATGCGAACTGTGCTTGTGATGCCGTCCAGTATCTTAGCAGGTCCGGGGCTGTGAAGCCCCCTCTGTCATAGGGCAGACACATGTCCGACCACTTCTTACGCACCGCGCCAGAATGCCAGAGGAATTGTGCAACTAATTTATGCAGGTTCGCAAAGTATCTCCTACCTGGCCAGAAGGGGACATTACAAAAAATGTATAGTAACTTGGGGAGCAGGATCATCTTCACCAGTGAGTGTTTACCGGCTAGTGACAGTGGAAGGACGCGCCAGTGCGCAATTTTGGCCTCAGCTTGCTCCACCACAGCCCGGTAGTTGTCTGCTAGCAGTGTATCCCTGGTCCGAGATTCCTGGACCCCCAAATATCCAATCCCCTGCGGGGACCAACGTAACGGGTACTCAGTAACCGGTTGTGTCGTGGAGCCAGTAAGGGGGGAAAATTTCAGATTTGGTGTAGTTTATAGTGAACCTGGAGTATGTACCTAATACGGGTGATATCGCGTAAAATTGGGTCTAGGTGAACAGCTGGGTCTCTCACAAAGTAACACATCGTCCGCCTATAGCGAGACAATTTCAGAGGCGTCTTTCAACCTAATCCCTTGGCATGCGTGCCGCTCTATAATATAGTCGGCCATTGGCTCTATTGCCGGAGCGAATAAGATCGGAGAGAATGGGCAGCCCTGTCGGGTGCCACTAGAAAGGGGGAACAGAGCGGACGTCTGGGAGGTAACCCGTACCCTAGCCGCCGGGGAAGTGTACAGCAATTTAATGTAGGCTATCATGTCTTGAGACTCGCTATGTTCAAGGGGCTGAGAGTACAGATCAGTATAGAAGTCCGTAAAAACTTCCAGGATCTGTTGATCGGTCAATCGTTCCAATCCCAGTCTGTCCTTAATGCCAGCAATCTGTTTTTGACCCCACTCGCCACTGCAGCCAGTGTCCTGCCAGGCCTGTCCCCTGCTCCGTATTTGCGAGCCAACTGTGGGCGACTGAAATATTGAACTTCCCTGGTGGCTTGTTCATTAAAGAATTGGAGCTCCTCACTAATTCAAGAGAGGGTGGCTGGGTCAACAGAGGTAGGATGCGCCCTCTCTAGGTCACGTAATTTGGCATCAGAGCGGGTAAGAGCTGCTCTTATGGCTTGGAGTACTCCCGCCTCCCTCGATATGGACATTCCCCTGATGAAGACTTTGAAGGCCTCCCAACGGACCCCCAGGGGAGTGGACTGGGACAAGTTAAACTCAAAGTAGGACTGTATGTCAGCAAGAATATCCGCCTTAAAGACTGTCCCGCAGGGCCAGAGACTTGAAGCGCCATGTGTTGATTGTGGGAGCAGGGACTCCCAGGTCTACAGACAGCTGGATAGGTGAATGATCCAATAGGGTGCGTGCCAAAATCCGAGTCTCAGCCACCCTTCCCAGGAGCATACTAGACAAGAGGAACATATCAATTCTTGAGGAGCTGTCGTGCACAGAGGAATAGTGAGTATATTCACTCATCAGCGGATGCATTGCCCGCCATGCATCTCGAATGTCTAGCGTCGCACTATGCGCTAGGAGTCTACGCGCCGCGCTAGAAAGCAATCTGGGGGCAGTGCCTGTTCTGTCCAGTGTGGTGTCCAATATGAAATTCATGTCCCCACCCCAAATGATCGACACTCCCACATAGCCCAATAATATAGTTACCACCCGGTCGATAAATTCAGGAGAGTCCACATTAGGGCCATACGTATTAACCAGCAAGTATTCCCTGTTGGCTATTGAGCACTGTAGGATGACATATCTTCCTTCTGAGTCTACATAGTTCTTGTGGAGTACAAACTTGAGTGACCTATGAGCCATTGTCAGAACCCCTCTGGCCCGGGTTGAGTAGGAGGTGAAATATCTATTGGGGCCCCACGATGGTGCCATGCACCTAGCCAAGTGGCCCTCAGATTGCGTCTCCGGCAAGAGCAACATTTTACAGCCATGCCTGTTGGCGTGGCCTATAATTTTCCGGGCTTTGGTATAGTTGCTCAGACCCCGGACATTCCAGGACATCACTATTGTTGACATTTCAAGAAACTAGGGTACATCCCATACCCTTTGTCGGAGTCTAGCCAGTGATTTAGTGAAGCCCCCACAAGGATGCCTCAATGTCGCGCTTTCTGCCAATCTACCCCTGTCATTTACAATACAGTCCCAGAGAACCCCAACATTACCACCCTCCACCCTCACTGCCCACCCCAACCAACCCAGCCAGCGCTGGTGCCAGCGAACAAACCGATGTTCCCTAAACAAGGGAAGTCGGAGGGCACTACCCAACGGGGATATGCCCATGTCCCGGCCCAACAGGGGCCAACCAGCATTAATAACAAGCCAAACATGAACATTGCAAACGCAGTGGGGTGTGCTGTTGCCGTGCGGACGGCTTCTTAAGCATCATATAGGACGGCATGCGCCGTTAGGTCAAGTTCTGCGGTAACAGATCTCAAGTCGTGTCCCAAATTCCACAGTTCACAGATGAGATCAGATAGCGGTGAAGGAGCAGCAAGTGGTCTCAATCAAATCCATGCACTGTACGAAGAACGAGGAGTAATGTCTAAGGGACCAAGGTTGGCCATTCACAGGGTTTAAGTTGCTGGGGTTGCAGTACAATATTGCCATTAACACATTTCAGATGAAAGGAGCTAATTACTAAGTAGGACAGGGCGCTTTAGGGGAGTGATCACATGGCATCAGCGGGATCATCCCTTGGATTGTGCAGTGGTATTTCTGACTCAATGAATTTCACCGCCTCATCGGGAACCGTGAAGAAGTAGATTTCCGTTGTGGGTCAGTTTTAGTCGAGCCGGGAATAGGATGGC
This sequence comes from Ambystoma mexicanum, assembly GCF_040938575.1. Taxonomy (NCBI): domain Eukaryota; kingdom Metazoa; phylum Chordata; class Amphibia; order Caudata; family Ambystomatidae; genus Ambystoma; species Ambystoma mexicanum. The sequence goes on along the minus strand of NC_090927.1, from coordinate 509,255,953 downwards.
GTATGGGACATTGCGTTCCCTGAAGTTTTTTAACGGCAAGGAATTGGCACCTCTCCTGCTGAACCGAAACAGAAAAGTCGGGAAAAATCCTGATGGTATTAGCTTCCAGGCGCAAGTCTCCCTTCTCCCGTGCCAGGCGTAGGATAAGGTCCCTGTCCCGGTAATTTAGGATCCTGGCGATGATGGGTCTCGGGATGTAGCCCGCCTTGGGATGAGGGGATAAAGCCCGATGGGCGCGCTCGACTGTAAAATACGGTGACAGAGCTGGATTGTCCAGTAGATCTTTAAGAAGGCTCTCGAAAGCATCCTCCATGCGCCCTTTGAATGCGTTCTCGGGAACGCCGATAATGCGTAGATTATTTCTGCGGGAACAGGATTCCAAGTCATCACTTAGATTGTACTGCCTTCATGTCTCGTGACGGGGTCGCAACAGTGGACTGCATTGTGTGTGTATCTCATCCTCATTCGTTGAAATCCTGCTTTCGGCCTCTGTTATTCTAGTCCCGGCTTGATATACACGTGTCTTGAGCGAGGCGACGTTGGCATTTGTCGTCCAGTTTCTCGTGGAAGGAGCCAAAGTTCTTGGCCATCGACTCCATGAGAGTGGTGAGGTCAGGTCCCGATGTTCCAGCATGTGCTTCCTTCCCAGGTTCTTCGGCAAGGATGGCGATGAGCAAGCATCAGACCTTGAGACGGCCCTTGAAAATGTATCCATGGCTCCCCCGTTGGCGTTCCCCTTCTGTTTATTCGGCATGCTGGATGGTGGTAGATGCCAATGTGATCTGCGAGCGGCACCCGTGGGGAAACAAGTGATGTGGGCCACAAGGGTCAAATCAGTCCACGGAAGAAAGGAAGCCTGTCGGGCCCCGCTGATATAGAGGCAGATGACACTGATATCTGTGGATGAGGTGTACAGTAGTCCCAGACGCCGGCTTGTGGTAGCGACCCTCATTTAGGGGGGCCGAGGTGCTCGTAGAGCAGGCCCGTTGACTGAGCGGCCCCCAGCGGGAGCGGGTTCCAGGTGGTAACCAGGCGAGGCCAGAGGAGGGTAGGGGGGCGAGTCCACACCCGTACTTGAAGAGCTGGATGGGCAGGATGAGGGAGCCTGCGTCTAGGCTATGCAGCTTTTCAGGCGGCACTGGCCACACTGGCCTTCAGGGCAGCCGAACCTCACAGTGGCAGGGGCTCCGCAAATGGTCCCCGGCCACCAAAACGTTGCGATATTTTGCCAGGTGCAGCCTGACGCATGGGGGCAACCAACCAGCCGCAATAAATGTATGTAGGGCGTCGATGGGTGCAGATGTAGGCGGATGAGTGCCGATGCTGCACGGAGCTCAAGGGCTAAGCAGCCATCTTGGGCTGCTCCACAGCGCCACCTCAGTTGTAGTATATTTGACGTGTGGTTTGTGTTAAAGTTTAATAGAAGTGTTGTGTTTATAATGAATGGTTTAAAAATAAATGTACTTATATTTTTCTACCTGAAACCTTGAGTCAGTGTTTGCTTGAGTCACAGTAATTGTGGTCCCTTTGTGTAATCCCTGCTACTGCTCATATACCCTTGAGATAAGCCTGGCTGCTCTGCCACTGCTACCACTCTGACATAGTAGTACAGGCTTGTACCAAAGGTAAAACTTGGATTGCCACCTGTAGTCTTAATTGTGTAGTGGTTCCTAAAGGTACTGCACAGGATTCTGCCTAACAGACTTCCGACTGACTCCATTTTTCTGGGGCTGACTACTGTCCCCCAGAAACAGGTAAAGTTGCCATTAACTTTATATAGTCACTTTAAACCACAGACCCAGTACACCCCATCTTACATGGAGTATTGGAAAGGGTTAACTCTTACCCCTTTTTGTCTGTGCCTCTTGGAGCCTTGTTTCGCTCCCTTAACATTAAGACTTGGCTGGTGGCAGTGGTATCTACCCTACCTTTTCTATCGCGGTTATCTTACATAACGTGGTAACGTTTTAGGCTATTATATTAGCCTAGAACATAAAATTTTCTTGACCATATAGGTTTTATTTTGGTTCTGGCTGGGTTCAGTCCTCATTTCTTTTTGTGACGTCTTTCTCGTGTTTTTCTCTGCGCGCCAAACCGGGGAGAACTCCTGTTCGCTGTCTTTTCACGGGCTTCTGCACAGAAGCCCTCCTTAAGGCGCCTGATAGTCTCGGTAGGCAGGATGAGAGGGAGTGATCTTCGGACCCCTGCCATGGGTTCCCTTGGTAACCCAAGTCGCACTCTGGTCTGATTGGCTAAGGGTACTGGCTTTGCCAGGCCAGCCAGCCTGATGTGTGATTGACAGCCAGGCTGTATGAATGGGGGAAAACTGCTCTTCCAGTCCGAGACTGGCTTTTTATGCAGAGTCGCCACTGGAACGAAATAACCAATGAGGAACTGGAAGAGGACCGCCCGGTGAAGCCCTGCTGCAGGTCTGAATCGCCAAATCCGACGACAGAAGATCCTCAAGGAAACTTCTTCCCTTGAGCTGGTAGGACCAACTAGTTCGCCCAAACTACAAGCCAGGACCCCTCTGGTTGAATTCGCTGTACAGAGCTAGAGTGGGCCGGATAGCCAGGAAGGTCGGACCCTGCTTGGGTTTTAAGGAGCGCACCTTTTATTCGTTGTTTGGCACTGCTGCTGGTTTCTTCCCTGGGTAGTGCAGGACCCTCCAGTCTTCCTAGTTCTGATCACTCCGACAGTCGCTTCAGGAACCGTGAGCCTGCAGGAACTACCAGGAACGTCTGCCTCTGCTACAGCCCCTTCTCCATTTTAAGGTACTGTGCAAATCCGTTTGTGCGTTTCGCTCAGCTGTGGTGAAAGTGTTTGAAATCTTTCTCCAATCCGAGGGCTTGTCCTTTTCTTATCTTTGAACTAACTTTTCTACCAATCAACCTCGTCCGGAATCTGTGCCACAAACTTTACCGCAAACTACCCTGAACTGTGTGATCTTGAGCAAAATACTTTTGACGCATTGACTTTGGCCCTAAGCCTTTTCTAGCTGATCTCCTCACTGTAGTCTCTGTTGTTCAATTGCTCAGAATACACACCTGTTGGTTTTGCCTAATTTCTAATAACTTTGTCTACCCTCACTTTTAAATTGCTGGTTTGCCATTTTGCTCCCACTTCATTTTGTGAGCTTAGCTTGTCTGGAATTTAAGGGAAGTGGTGTGGTATATTTGATTGTGATTTTGACCTTGCTTAGAATAGTGAAATGTTATACAACTGTTGAGTAAATAAATATATATTCTTTTACTTAGAAAACTTGAGTCAGTGTTTGCCTGAATCATAGTAATTGCTGTCCTTTGTGTAACTATTTGTACTGTTCACTTACTCTTGAGATAATTCTAGCTGCTCCGCTACTGCTACCACTATAATTGTGTAGTACCGGTTTGTACCAAAGGTGAAATTGTACTGTCACTTGTAGTCTTAATTGTGTGTAGTGTCCCTGGAAGGTTGGGGTGCGCACACCGGATGTCTACACGCAATAGGCCTGTGGCTACCTGAAAAGGTTGTTGCATATCAATGTACTGCAGCTGCGGGTAGTGTTTTGGGCCCGCAAGTCTTCCGTCCTTCAAGAGCAAGGTGATGCGGGTCTTCACGGACAACACCACCACAATGTTCTACATCCGGAAGCAGGGGGACACCAGATCCCCAGCGCTCTACAGAGAGGCGCAGGACCTATGGCATTGGGCCGTTGCCCAGGGGGATGTTCCTCCAGTTTTATCTGGCAGGAGTGATGAACACCATCGCCGACTCCCTCAGCAGGGACCTGCGCTCTTGCCACGAGTAGTAGCTTCGGCAGGACCAAGTGGATCTTCTGTTCTGTCGCTGGGGCAATCCCCAGATCGATCTGTTTGGGATGGCGACGAACACCAAGTGGCAGAGGTTTGCCAGTAGGTTTCCCCAGCCGGGCAGCGTGGGGAACGCTTTATCATTCCCCTGGGACGGCCTGTTTCTGTATACGTTCCCTCCGTTGCTGTTGCTACTGCGACTCATCAAACAACTCGGACAGTCCTGGTGCAGGATGATCCTCGTCGCACCGGCGTGGCAGAGACCGATCTGGTACCCGACCATCTGGACTTGTCTGTGTCCCCTCAGTCAAGCTTCCAGCGGCCACAGATGATCTCGCCAGAGAAGGAGGCGTGATACTGCACCACGACCCAGGGTCGCTGAACTTGCAGGCCTGGCGTCTGCAGCGCTAGAGTTTGGAGGATACGATATCCCGGCGGACTGCAAGGAGGTGCTTGCCAATGCTATGGACAAAAGAGAAAGAGGTTCGCCGTCTGGTGCCGTGCACTGAAGATCGACCCTCTACGGATTACGGCTCCGCTGGTGCTACTGTATTTGCTGTTGCTGGCCAAAGCAGTGCTGGCTCATGCCTCCAAGGTTCATCTGGCGGCTATCTCCCGCAACACCAGGACTCCGGGCCGGTCGTTGTTATGGTCACACCGCCTGGTCAAGAAGTTCATCAAAGGACTTTTCTGTTCGTTCCTGCTGGTGAAGGCTCCAGCCCTGGTGTGGGAGCTAAATGTGGTGTCGACTAGGCTCATGGGTATGGGTCCACCGTTCGAGCCTATGCATTCTGCGCCACTGAAATTTGGTCGTGCAAAACAGCGTCTCTTGTCGCCATCACCTCCGCACGAGAGGGAGAGATCCAGGCCCTTGTAAATGACCTTACTTGACATTCCATGAGACAAGGGTGGTGCTACGGACGCACTCCTCCTTCATGCCCATGGTGCTGTCAAGACTTAACTAAACAAGCCCTTGGTGGTACCTGCAGTCTTCCCGACGCCTTCCTCACCGCCTGAGAGGACTTTGCACTTGTTGGATGTGGCCAGAATGCTGAAGTTCTACGTGGACCGCACAAAGGGTTTTCGGAAGACGCCGCAACTTTTTGTGAACTTTAACCCTGTGAACCATGCGACAGCCCTCTCCAAGGCTTCCATTTCCAGGTGGTTCTCTGACTGTATCACCCATTGTTACCGGTTGGCAAACCGACCGTTGCCTGGCTGTCCGAGAGCCCATTCGACCAGAGCGATTGTTGCAGCGACAGAGTTCCTGTCTGGTGTGCTCTGCTGGACATCTGCAGGGCTGCTATGTGGAAGGAGGTCGACACACACCTTCACAAAGTACTATTATGTTGACAGGGCAAAGCAATGCTGCACAACCTGTTTTCTTGAAGGTGAGCCTGGTGAGGAGGTAAGAGATGCTTAATGTTGAGCCTTGCCACCTCCCGTGGTTGTGCATGTGTGTACTGCTATGCGTTTATTCATGAGCATGTGAATCCATGCCAGACCCCATGCTGGAGAAGGAACAAGTTACTTTCCTGTAACTGTTCTCCAGCATGGGTCTGGCATGGATTTGCATGCAAACCCTCCCGTCTACCACTCTGCGGCTCTTGTATTGGTCCTACTGCCACTTTACGTGCTACCACATCTGAAGATGGCTGCCAGAGGAGGGGCTTAGGTAGAGGGCAGTCAATGTCTGAGGCAGTAGGACCCATAGACCAGTGATTGGTTGTTAGGAGAAGGACAGTTCAGAAACGAAACAAACTTTTTTTTATTTACCAAGGATTCCCAGCCTGACGACGGAATATTCATGAGCATGTGAATTCATGCTTGAGAACAGTCACAGGTAAATAACTTGTTTCACGGCTGCCCCAGAAGCAGGCTTTCTGGCACCAAGGTTCTCCAGCATGGGATCTGGCATGGATTCACATGCTCATGAATATTCCCCGTCAGGCCGGGAATCCTCGGTATAGAAAAAATCAGTATCCGTTTCGTTTCTGATCTGTCTTTCTCAGTAGTAACCAATCACTGGTCTCTGGGTCATACTGCCCCCAGCCAATGACTGCCCTCTCCCTAAGCCCCGCCCCTGGCAGCCATCCTCAGATTTTTACCGCACGTTCAAGTGTTGGGAGTCCTCGTGCTGTAGCTCTCGAGCTTTTGCTGCGTTTTCGCGCTTTTTCAGGAGATTTTCTTTTTTTCGGTTAACTAGAGCCTCAAGCTCCACCGTTTCTACTTCTGATCAACGGGGATCCGTTTCGGAGTTTCTACGCCCCTCAAGGGTGAAGATTTTGTCGAGTTACGCTTTTGGAGGATTCCAGAAGTTCCGAGGCCTACCCCGGACATGGCCCAGGATAAAGGGAGCTCGACGCCCAGGAAGCTATTCAGGACCTGCCCTGGATGCCAGCTTCAGAACGTTTTCAAGGAGGACGAGCATTCGTTATGCCTCTACTGTCTCCATGAGGACAAGACGCACAAGGAAAAGGACTGCGCGTTTTGTGGGAACATGTCGGAGCGGACCATGAAGGATCGCCACCTCCGTCTCGCCAACTGGCTGGAAGTTAAGAGCCTGCCAGGCGAGAATAAGTCTGAGTGGTCTTCTAAGTCCTGTGAGGGTGCTCCGGCGACGGGGCCCAACATAAGGCTAAGCACCGAGAGTCTGCGGGCACCGGGAGCGCCAAACGGTCGGGCTCCTTGGCTGCCAGGCAGGGCGCACCCTCCCCGGCGCCATCGACCACGAGCCAACGCTCTGGCTCGGGTAAGAGGAAGTCCGAGAACCCGGCGAAGCTTCTGGAGAGGCCCCGGTCTATCTCGAAGATTACGGCAGAGGGGGAGCGAGGCTCGGACCCTCCCTCCCCCCCCCCCCCCACCTTAAGGTGAAGGCACCAGGCATATAGAAGGTGACGTTGGCCTTAATTCACCCTGCTAAGACCTCGATTGAGGATGGCGCCGAGGCCCTGGCTCAGCCTGTGGAGGTGCCCTCAGGTACCAGTCTCCCTGCCACCGCGGAGGGAGTCGTCTTTCAGGCCCATCGAGAAGACCCCCACGAAGCCCTCATTGGAAAGGGGGTGGGGAGGGGGGGTGGTGGCCGTCGTGGATACGGACACAACCTCTGAAGAGGAGCTCATCCAAGTCGTGGAGGAGGCCCAGCCCATCGGGAGGGATCCCGACTAGGGCGACGGTGACGCAGACGAGGCTCCTCAAGAGCCCTCGCTCCTGTTTCCGGCGCCGCAGGACTCCTCGGTGGCCATTTTGTCAGCCATCCAGTCCTTATGATCGGAGATGAGGACTAGGTTGCCCCTTCCCCTGACGGGGGTGCCTGAGCCAGACCCGACGGAGGAACCGGAGCCAGGACCTTCGGGGAGCCCGCCGCTTAAGAGGAGGACGCAGCATCCTAGGCCTCCTCTCCCGCCTCTGCAGCCTTCTCTGCCTTCCCCCCGGTCCACTACCCACGGGGATGATACAGGCATGGACACGACGGGTACGGATGACGACGGTGGCGACGACGGGACGTTGCCCCCTGCCCGGGCGTCCCCGCCCGACGAGATTGGATCCTTCCATGCAATGATCTCCAGGGCATCCAAGCTCGTCCAGCTCTGCCTCGAGGAAAAGAATGAGGGGTTCCTTTACCAGCGGTGCGAGGCTAAATGGAAGACGGTCCTCGCCGTACCGCTTCTTGATGACATCTGGGATGAGGGGCTCGCCCTCCTCAATAACCCTGCCACGGCTCCTGCGAAGAGGGACCGGTACGAGAAGTACCAGGTCCCCGATGCTGCCCCCTTGTGCCTTAGGGCGCAACCTACCCCGGACTCGGTCGTTTCGGTGGTGGCCAAGAAGAAAGCGGGGGGGGGGAGGGCGCATCGGCCTCGACTTCAACCTCCCCTCCGGACGGCGAGGGTAGGAAGCTGGATGCAATGGGACGACGGGTCAGCTCATCTGCAGCGACGACCATCAAGGCGGCCAACGCCCTGGCCATCGTAGCCCGCTACGACAGGGAGTTGTGGTTCGATCGCCCCTCTGTTGGACTTCCTTCCGGATGCCAAGAGGGCTGAGGCCCTGGAAATCTTGCAGGAAGGTGAGATTGCCTCGGACCACGCCATTACGGTGGCTACGGACATTGCCAACACCGGTTTCCGTCAGTTGGGCAACGGCGTTTGCCTGAGACGACGAGGATGGCTCAAGGCGACGGATTTCCGCCAGGACGTTCAGACCAAGGTTTTGGACATGCCCTTCGATGGGAACAACCTTTTTGGCAAGGCGGTTGATGAATCCCTTCAGGCGATCAAGACGGACACGGAGAAGGCCCGTGCACTGGGTGTGCTCCAACAGCGACAGCCGTCCTTTCGGAGCTCCGGAGGCAGACAGGGTGCCTCCAAGGGAGCCGGCAGCAGCTCCTCTACTTACCGTCAGGCGGCAAGGTCTTCGTCGCAGGAGGCCTACAGGGGATGCGGTAAGTCAGGTGGATCCCGCCATCGCCAAGGTGGTCAAGGAGGCAAAGCAGCCTCCAAGCAAGATTGAACCGTCCGTTGGGTCGGGCCCCCGCCGAAGCACCCCGGTGGGAGGCCGGCTGACGAAGTTCGTCGGCGTGTGGGAGTCCATCTCCACTGACCGTTGGGTGCTGGATGCCCTGGCCCTGGGGCACGCCCTCGAGTTCCAGAAGAGGTGCCCCCGCATTCCTCCCGTGGCCAGGAAGGAAAATCACGTCCCTCAACTGCTGTTGGAAGTACGGACGATGCTCAGGAAAGGTGCCATCGAGCTCGTCCCGAAGAGGCTTCGGGGCTCCGGAGTTTACTCAAGATACTTCCTCGTGAAGAAGACAGGAGGATGGCGTCCCATCCTGGACCTGCGATGACTAAACATACATCAAGGCACAGAAGTTCCGTATGGTCGCCCTCCAGCACGTGCTGGGACAGCTGGAGGAGGGCGATTCCCTGTCGTCGTTGGACTTGGAGGATGCTTACTTTCACATCCCTATTCTAAAGAGGCACCGTAAGTTCCTCAGGTTCGTGGTCAAAGGGCGGCACTACCAGTTCAAGGCCCTCCTGTTCGGATTAAAATCGGCGCCAGGGTGATCACCAAGTGCCTAGCGCCGGTGGCGGCGCGGCTGCGCCTGCAGGGGATCCACGTCTACCCCTACCTGGACGACTGGCTCATACGGGCAAGGACAAGGGAGCTCGCCGTGGAACACACTGCCAAGTCCGTCCAGCTGCTCACGGACCTGGGGTTCTCCATCTTTCCAAAATCCCACCTGGTCCCGTTGCAGGTCGCCCTGTTTCTGGGAGCACAGCTCGACACAGTGGCGCGGCGGGCCTCACCGTCGGAGGAAAGGATAAGGACCATCCTAGGAAAGGTGCAACGTCTACTGGCTACGGACGTGGCCAGAGTGAGGTCTATCATGTCCCTCCTCGGAATGATGTCCTCATGCATTTATCTGGTGCACCACTGCAGACTTCGGATGCGGCCCTTGCAAGAATTCCTCGACGCCCACTGGATCCAGACGACGGGCAGCTTCGAGGGCATGATACCGCTCGACGAAGTGTTCCGTCAGGCGATACAATGGTGGGGTTTCCGCGCTCATCTGACAGCGGGAACAGGCTTCCTAGCCCCGGCCCACCAGGTGACGGTGAGGACGGATGCCTGCCTGGAAGGTTGGGGAGCGCACACCGGGGGTCTCCACGCGAGAGGCCTTTGGTGCTCGGAGGAGAAGACTCTCCACATCAACATCTTGGAGTTCTGCTCAGTGTTCTGGGCCCTCAGGTCCTTTCTTCCGTCCCTCAAGGGCAAGGTGGTGAGGATCTTCACTGACAACACCACCACCACGACGATGTTTTACATTCGGAAGCAGGGCGGAACCAGATCCCCTGCCCTGTCCAAGGAAGCCCAGGATCTGTGGTATTGGGCCGACGCCCAAGGGATGTTTCTGGTACCCTTTCATCTGGCAGGGATAAAAAACACCATCGCCGACTCACTCGACAGGGAGCTGCGCTCGTGCCACGAGTGGGAACTGCGCCAGCATCAAGTGGACCGACTCTTCCGACGATGGGGCGAACCCCAGATCGATCTCTTTGCGACAGCGGCGAACTCCAAGTGCCGGAGGTTCGCCAGCAGGTTTCCCCAACCGAGGAGCATGGGCGATGCTTTCTCGTTCCCCTTTATGCATTGTTGCTGTTGCTACTCCGGCTCGTCAACCAGCTCAAGAGGTCCCGGTGCAGGATGATCCTCGTCGCACCGGCGTGGCCGAGACAGATCTGGTTCCCGGACCTTCTGGACTAGTCAGCGTCCACACCAGTCAAGCTGCCGACGGACGCGGATCTTCTCCAGAGAAGGAGGCGCCATTCTTCATCACGAACCAGAGTCGCTGAACTTGAAGGCCTGTTGGAGGATACAACATCCCGGCCGACTGCAGAGAGGTTCTTGCAAAGGCCAGGGCATCCTCAACTCTTAAGTGCTACGGACACAAATGGAAGAGGTTCTCTGTCTGGTGCCGTGCACAGAAGATTAACCCTCTGCGGATTACGGCCCCTCAAGTATTGCCGTACCTACTGTCTTTGGCCAAGGCTGGCATATCTCACGCTTCCATCAAGGTACATCTGGCTGCCGTCTCACGTTACACCAGAACTACAGGACGGGCGTCCTTGTGGTCTCATCGTCTGGTGAAGGAATTTATTCAAGGACTGTTCCGATCATTCCCGCCGGTGAAAGCCCCTGCCCCGGCGTGGGAGCTCAACATGGTGCAAAGTAGGCTCATGGGGGGGCCCCATTCGAGCCTATGCATTCAGTGCCGTTGAAGTTTGTCGTGGAAGACAGCATTCCTCGTGGCCATCACCTCTGCACGACGAGTGGGAGAGATCCAGGTCCTGTCTTGCAAGCCTCCATACTTGACTTTTCACGACACGATGGTGGTGCTGAGGACGCACCCCTCTTTCATGCCCAAGGTGCCGTCGGACTTCCACCTCAACGAGCCCTTGGTGTTGCCAGTTTTCTTGCCGTCGCCGGCTGAGAGGACTCTGCACTCTGAAGTTCTACGTGGACCGCACGAAGTGTTTTCGGAAGACACCACAGCTGTTTGTGAACTTTGGGGACTGTGAATCAAGGGAAGGCTCTCTCGAAGACTTCAATTTCCATATGGCTCTCCGGCTGCATCATGCACTGTCACCGGTTGGCAAACCGACCGTTGCCAGGCCGTCCGAGGGCCCATTCGACCAGAGCGATCGCTGCTACTACAGCGTTCCTGTCTGGTGTGCCCCTGCTCGACATCTGCAGGGCTGCTACGTGGAGGTTGACGCACACCTTCACGAGATTCTACTGCGTCGACCGGGATTCCAGGGAGGAGTCCAGAGTCGGCCAGGCTGTGCTGCGCAACCTGTTCGCCTAAGGTGAGCCTGGTGAGGAGGTAAGAGTTGCTTAATGGTGTTGTATTGCTTGATATTGAGCCTTGTGCCACCTCCCGTGGTTGTGCATGTGTATACTGCTATGTATTCTTATTCATGAGCATGTGAATCCATGCCAGACCCCATGCTGGAGAAGGAACAAGTTACTTACCTGTAACTGTTGTTCTCTAGCATGGGTCTGGCATGGATTCACATGCGAACCCTCCCGCCTACCCCTCTGCGGCTCTTCACTTTGTCATACTGCCACTTCACGTGCTACCAAATCTGAGGATGGCTGCCAGTGGCGGGGCTTAGGGAGAGGGCAGTCATTGGCTGGGGGCAGTATGACCCAGAGACCAGTGATTGGTTACTACTGAGAAAGGCAGATCAGAAACAAAACTGATACTGATTTTCTTCTATACCGAGGCTTCCCGGCCTGACGGGGAATATTCATGAGCATGTGAATCCATGCCAGACCCATGCTGGAGAACAACAGTTACAGGTAAGTAACTTGTTCCATGTGGACTGGGCCTGGACGGTCCCATCCCTCTTCACCACACACAAAGGCTCACTAGTCTGCGGAAGCCACAACTTTCCTGGGAAAGTGCATGACCTTAGAAGGACTTTCCTGACCCGAGAAGGCAGGGAGACCAAACTACAATATGGCCAAAGAAAAAGCAGAAATCTGGTGGCACTGTTATGCAGAATTGTATGCAGTGCCCTTTGGGAACATTACACACAATTAGAACTATAAGTGACAGTACAATTTCACCTTTGGTACAAGCCTGTATTACACAGTTATAGTGGTAGCAGTAGCGGAGCAGCCAGACTTGTCTCAAGAGTAAGTGAGCAGTACAAATAGTTACACCAAGGACAACAATTAATATGGTTCAGGCAAACACTGACACAAGGGTTCTAAGTAAAAGAATATAGATTTATTTACTCAATTGTCTAACATTTCACTATTCTAAGCAAGATCAAAATCACAATCATAAATACACCACACCCCTTAAATTCCAGCCAAGATAAGCTCACAAAATGAAGTGGGAGCAAAATGGCACTCAAGCAATTTAAAAGGGAGGGAAAGACAAAGTTATTAGAAATTAGGCAAAACCAACAGGTAAGTATTCTGAGCAATTGAACGAGATACTACAGTGAGATCAGCTAGAAGAGGCTTGGGGCCAAAGTCAATGGATCAAGTCTTTTGCTCAAGATCTCACAGTTCAGGGTAGTTCGCGGTAAGGTTCGTGGCACAGATTCCAGACGAGGTTGGTAGAAAAGTTAGTTCGAAGAGAAGGACAAGCCCTCGGATTGGAGAAAGATTTCAAACACTTTCACCGTGGCTGAGCGAAACGCACAACCGGATTTGCACAGTACCTTAAAACTGAGAGGGGGCTGTAGATGAGGCAGATGTTCCTGCAGGCTCACGGTCCTGAAGCGACTGTCGGACTGATCAGAAGTAGGAAGACTGGAGGGTCCTGCACTACCCAGGGAAGAAACCAGCAGCAGCGGCAAGCAACTAATAAAAGGTGCGCTCCTTAAAATCCAAGCAGGGTCCGACCTTCCTGGCTATCCGGCCCACTGTAGCTCTGTACAGCGAATTCGACCAGAAGGGTCCTGGCTTGTAGTTTGGGTGAACTGGTTGGTCCCACCAGCTCAAGGGAAGAAGTTTCCTGGAGGATCTTTTGTCGGATTTGTGGATTCGGATCTGCAGCAGGGCCTCACCGGGCGGTTCAGTCGTCATAGGGGTCCTCTTCTTCCAGTTCCTCGTTAATTCTTTAGTTCCAGTGGCGACTCTGCTCTTCCAGTCCCAAAGACCTGCTTTTTATGCAGTTTTCCCCCATTCATACAGCCTGACTGTCAATCACACAGCAGGGTGGCTGGCCTGGCAAGGGCAGTCCCTTTAGCCAATCAGACAAGAGTGCGACTTGGGTTACCAAGGGAACCCATGGCAGGGGTCTGAAGATTCCTCCCTCGCATCCTGCCTACCTAGACTATCAGGCGCCTTAAGGCGGGCTTCTGTGCATAAGCCCGCAAAAAGACAGCGAACAAAGGAGTCCTCCCCGGTTTGGCGTGCAGAGAAAGACTTTAACAAAAAGAAATGGTGACTAAACCCAGCCGTAATCCAAATAAAACCTATATGGTCAAAGTTTTATGTTCGAGGCTAATATAGCCTAAAACATTACCACGTTATGCAAGATAACCGCGATAGAAAAGTTAAAGTAGATACCACTGCCACCAGCCAAGTCTTAATGTTAACGGAGCGAAACAAGGCGCCAGAGGCACAGACAAAAAAGGTTAAGAGTTAACCCTATCCAATACTCCGTGTAAGATGGGGTGTACTGGGTCTGTGGTTTAAAGTGACTATATAAAGTTAATTGCAACTTCAGCTGTTTCTCGGGGACAGTATCCAGCCCCAGAAAAATGGAGTCAGTGGGAAGTCTCAAAGACAACCCTCTGTCACTGCACTGAAGGTACTGTGTAACACACACAAAAACGGGTGCACATGGTGTAGGTGAGGCTCCAGTGCCCAAGATCACACAGTAGAAATACACATAGCAAAACACATGCAAGAGTGGGAAAAAGGCTCACACTCTTACCAGGTGAAACAATTAAATCCTAGAAGTCCAGCAAAGCTGCTGGGGGACTCTTTAGGTAAGGGAAATCAACCATTTATGAGAATTCTCCCTAAAAGGCACGGCCCAATTTCAGGGCACTAGCCACATTTAGTAGCCATGTGCGTAAAAACGAATGCGCACAACCTATTGAATGAACACCTTGTTGAAATGTAACTGCTGTCATCAGCTTGTCTTTTGGCACTTAAACAAGGAATCAAAATTTCTTTGTAAAAAGCTAGGGTGATGCAAAAGTATCCCCACTGCACTGCATGGTAAAATGTTGTGTGCAATGTTAAAAGTACAAGAATTCAGAAAGGGAAACCAATGTTTTCTGATAACCATAGTCAGAAGGACTGATCTGTTCCCCCATAAACTGTTAGTAAAAGGCAAGACTTAGTGAAGCTGATGGCTTCACTTCCCTTCTAATATGTAGGACATGAAAAAAGGTTACATAGAATAATAGAGGCCGATTTGCAAAAAGAAAATCTTTCCCAATGCTGAGTTAAGTAAAATTATTTAGTAAAATAATTGTGATGCTGTTCTAATACATACATGGTATTCAGTGTTGCCATCTTGATTTTGCACATTGTCTATTTAAATTCAACATGGATGTGCATTTTTTGTATAGTAGGGCTTTCTACATACATGTATCTTTAAGTTGGACTACATTTTCTTTTTGTAATTTTATGAAATACACGTTTGCTCTTGCCCATCCTTTAAGCGGTGGTCTGTGGGTAGAACATTATCATTCCAATGTGATTTGAGAGGATCAGTTAAAATCCTGCAGGGATGTGTGGATTACTGTTTAATAGTACTTTTGTCAGGGTGCAACTGTATTCAAAGTTTGTAATCTCACTCTGATTTATTTATCTTTATTTCAAGGGACAAGCTATGGGTATGAGGGGTCCTATTATGAACCCTCATCCTCCTCTTCATCAGAAGAAGAGTATTATACACCACCAGTGAAGTACAGAAAATCTGCTGGTAAGGAAACAATTTTGGTTTTCATTGTCTTGCTAGTCACCAATTCGGAGGAGCTTGAACAGGTTGGACGTTGATTCCTGCCCTGCACTACGGTTCTTTAGATCTCGTGAAGTAGGAATAACAAAGTGGCTAAAATGCTTGCTTTAGTACCTATCCAGTTCAGTGCTCTCCTGCGCTGCGAATGGTCTACACTACAAAAACTGATACCCTAATCTACAGGATGTTCTGAGGCTTAGATGTAAACTAAAATATCCTCGTGTAGTCCTTCAACTTGATGGATGTAGAATACAATGGTGCTTAATTTCTTGATCAAGATGACTGCTGCAAACTCTACCTTTTTGCCTTAATATTTTGTATTTTTGTTGTATTGTGCTGTTGGGTGGATGGCATGAAGAGTGGAATGCAGAGTGTTGATGGAGTGAATTTTTGCTGAGTGCAGGAGTTCCAGGAATGTAATTTGAGCTGAGGGGTGGGGTGGATCACACACCGCATATTATTCTCCAGCATGGGGTCTGGCATGGATTCCCATGCTCATGAATATTCTCAGTCATCAGGCTGGGAATCATCGGTAAAAACAAACCGTTTCACTTTTGTTTACAAACTTGTCAATCTCCTATAAGCCAATCACTGAGCTCTGTGTCATACTGCCCCCAGCCAATGACTTCCCTCTCCCTAAGCCCTTCCTCTGGCTGCCATCTTCAGATTTTTACCACACGTCCAAGTGTTGGTAGACCTTGTGTTTCGCTCTTAGAGCTTTCTGCTTTTTTTTCGTGCTTTTTTTTGGGTAGGAAAATCCTATTTTTTTGTTCGGTCAAGCCTGTGTGCTCTATCGCCGCCTTCATCCGACTAACTGGGACCCGTTTTTCGTCATTTTTCTTCGCCCCTCAAGGGCGATATCTTTGAGTGTTTTCTTAAAAGTTTCCAGAAGGCAATCAGTCTTGCACCGCACGTCGGACCATGTTGGAGGAGGACGGAGCCTCCCTCTTCAAGCTCTGCACCAGCTGCGGTTTGCAGAATTGTTTCAGAGGATAAGCATTCCCAGTGCCTTTTTATTGTCTTGATCCGATGCACATGGAAGAGAATTGCGAGATATGTCATGGCTTTAACAATCACACTATGAAGGATCGCCACATCGACTGACGGTGTGGATCAAAGCCAAGGCCTCAGCCCCCTGTGGTTCACTGGGGCATGCCTCAGAAGCCCACTCTGGCTGGATCCGATC
Organism: Ambystoma mexicanum; assembly: GCF_040938575.1. Classification (NCBI taxonomy): domain Eukaryota; kingdom Metazoa; phylum Chordata; class Amphibia; order Caudata; family Ambystomatidae; genus Ambystoma; species Ambystoma mexicanum. Next base: position 509,239,974 of record NC_090927.1, on the reverse strand, counting down.
TCCTTTCAAGGGCGCTCCGTCCGTGGGGGCCCAAGACCAGGCCAAGCACTGCTATTCCAGTTCCGTGCAAGCGGGTCCAGCGACGGTCAAGGTGAGCTCCTCATCTTCAGCTGCCTCAATCTCCAGCCATCGCTTCAGTTCTTCGTCGAAGAGAAAGTCCGCTTTCCCGGGCAAGCTGCGGAAGCCAAATAAGGCCTGCCTTTGAAGGCCCAGGCCATACAGGCTAAATTGTCCTCCTCAGGCTCGCAGGGCTCGTTTCAAGGCCTTCAGAAATGGCCGCCGTGGTCGCTGGGGCTCCCAATGGGGCTTGCCAGCTGCCAAGCGGGACTGAACTGGCCAAGACGTTGGGCCCGACCCGTGCACACCGGTGGGAGGCTGGCTGGCAAACTTTATCAGCGTGTGGGAAAACCTCTCGACCGAAAGATGGGTGCTGGACGCTCTTGCCCACAGACACACTTTGGAGTTCCAGTGGCAGTGTCCACAAATACCACCGGTAGCCCGGCAGGAACAATGCATCCCTCAGCTGCTGCTGGAAGTTCGGGCCATGTTTAAAAAAAAAAAGGGGCGATAGAGCTAGTTCCGACCTGACTCCGGGGTCTCCAGAGTTTTCTCCAGATAGGTTTTAGTAAAAAAGACCAGGGGCTGGAGGCCCATTCTCGATCTACGACTCAACTACACAAAGTTCCAAAAATTCAGGATGGTCACGTTCCAACACATGCTCGGCCAACTGGAGGAGGGAGATTTCCTGTCGTCAAAGGATCTAGAGGACGCTTACTTTCACGTCCCCATTCACAAACAACCTTGCAAATTCCTGCGCTTCGTCATTCAGGGGAAACGCTACCAGTTCAAGGCTCTCCCCTTCGGGCTAAAGTCGGTGCCCAGAGTCTATACGAAGTGCCTGGCTCCAGTGGTGGCCCATCTGCGCCTACAGGAAATAAATGTGTACCCATACCTCGATGACTGGCTTGTCCGGGCCAAGCCAAGTGACATCGCCGCCGATCAGAGAGGACCGTCTGGCTGCTTACGGATTTGGGGTTCTCGGTGAACTATGCAAAGCCCTGCTTGATTTTATCTCAAGGCACGCTGTTTCTGGGGGCCAGGTTGTGATACTGGAAATTCATTGGAGGGACAGGGCCTCCCTGTCCTTTTTCTGTAGTCCTTTTTCGTGTATGTTCTGTTATTTTCTGCCCAGGAGTCCATGTGGGACTCCTGGCAGTGCAGCTCTTCCTCTTTTTGGTTTCGTGAGCAGGCCCTTGGGATAACCTTATGGCACCCATGAGTGGGGGTACAACCCTGTGCACCTAGTGTAGGTTTTTGGGCACCTGTGTGTGGCCTACAGAGCAGAGTATGGGCTGGTGGCAGCTCCATGCTGTATTTGACAGGTGCTCTTAAGTATCATCCATTTTGGGATACCCGGGCCGTGCCATTGGAATCAGTTGATTCCGGATAGGTGACGAGATGGCCCCTGTGGCCTCTTGCTTTCTATTGCCTGTTACCTTAATTTTCCCAAAGCCCTCGGTTGTCCTGACTCTCTTCCCCCCTGACTGGCTGTTGGCTGGAAGTTCCATATATGGTATTGTGGGGGAAGGCCAGGACAGACTGGCTGGAGCCTTCCCAGTGACTATGTTGTGGTTGCACCCTCTGGGGGGGACCTGGTTGAATGTAGTGTGTGACCAATATGCACTTCTTTTTATGGGTGTCTGGTTTCTGGTATGTGACAAAAAGACTAAGACAGCCCCGCCTGAAACTGATATGAATGCAGTGTGGAGTGTTGAATGGCTGGGAACTTGTCCCAGTACACATTCCTTGTGAGTGTCTGGAGGGAGGAGAAAGGCCGGAATGCACTGTGAGCCTGATTGGCTGCCTGCTTGCATGAATGCCCCTTTGAAGGATTGGTTGTCTGAGTGTGACCCAGCAGAGTGAATGAGAGACCAAACCGTATATCTGGAGGCCTCTCACTGCTAGAAATCGTTCGGAAGCTGAAGTTGATACTTGATGCTTAACCTTGAAGCCTTATGGAAGAATTATTGCTGTTGCTGTCCTTCGCCAATCTGGAAGCTGCTGTACCTTAAAGGAACTGATCCAAGAGAGGACCTGGCCAGGAGACCTCTTCCCGAGCTACAAGGGACCATTGTGCACCAGCTGAACTTCGCTGAAACTCCCTTGAAGTCGGTCCTCGAAAGGCTGCCGTCCAGAGACTGGGACCGCCATGGAATTACGAAGCAAAGTGCTGGGACATTGAAGTCATCACCGCAGACGACCAATTTCGCCGACCGGAGCCTCAGCGCTCCTTTGCCTAAGAACACTTTGAAAGAAGGGCTCTGTCGCTCATCACTGACGACCGTTTTGTCCCGCCGGAGAAAATCAAGGCCATCGACGTGCTGAGGAGAATCCCCTGATGGGTTTCCCGCCACCCGAAGACCAGAGATGCTGACGACTCAACGCCTTTGCTGGGCCAAAATTCTTGAGTAACTCTTTGCAGCAACTATCGTCTAGGTGTACCGCACGCCTCATCTTCGCCGGACGTCCACGACTGATCGTCGACTAGCACCGCCAGGACCGAAGCTGCTGCATCGAAGCCTTTGTTCATTTCTTCGAGGGATCTCGACCATCTGTGGCTGCTGCCTTAAAGGGAGCTGCTCAAGAAGGATCCGTCGACGACCTATGTCTATTGTTGGTTCACTTTATTAACTGATTTGTATAACATTTGAACTGAGTACGGTTGATGCATTTTAAAGGAATCGAGAGTAATTGTGGTACCACATTGAGACTTTATATAAATAAGGCTTTGATTACACATACAATAACATTTTGTGCTCCGACAAATCTAAAATGATACATATATACAGAATGTTTTCACTAACCTAGTGTGTGGACATTCCTTTGTGGGTGCTTGGGGACTAAACTGTACTTAAAAACCAGCCTGCATCATCTCCTGAGAGCTTAAGCCTTGATTGCTCTCCCATAGCTACCAAATAGAGAATCGTAGCTGCGGTGCCCTGTGCTTTCTCTCTGCCATATAGAGAGCAGGAGTACAGACTCGCGCTCCAGTCTTTACACAGGCTCAACACGGTATCCTGTCTGGCGGCCACCTTGGGAGAGGAGGTAGTGGCCATTTTGGGCACAGTGCAACGGCTGTTACAACTGAAGATTGCCATGGTGAGGACCATGAAGTAGCTGCTCGGCATGATTTTGTGCATCTACCTGATCACGCTCTGCAGGTTGAGGATGCGACCACTCCAGGAATTGCTGGACGCCCGTTGGATACAGGTGTCTGGAAGCTTCAAAGATAGGGTTGTGATCGACGAGGAGTTGTGTCGAGCGATAATGTGGTGGGGTGTGCGCGCCAACATCGACTGAGGTATGGATTTTCAGAGCCCCCCTGTACCAGGAGACTGTCACGACAGACGTTTCTCTTGAGGGCTGGGAACTTACACCAGACGTCTGCACGCCAGAGACCTGTGGCTACCAGAGGAGAAGGAGCTCCACATCAACGTTCTGGAGCTACGGGCAGTGTTTTGGGCCCTCAAGTAATTTATTCCGTCCCTCAAGGGCGAGGTGGTGAGGGTCTTCACGGACAATAGCACCACAATGTTTTACATCCCAAAGCAGGGGGCACCAAGTCCCCAGCGCTGGCACTGGGCTATCGCTCAAGGGATATATTGGGTTCTCAAGAATGGGGTCTGGCATGGATTCACATGCTCATGAATATTCCCCGTCGTCGGGCTAGGAATCCTCCGTAAAGAGAAAATCGGTTTAATTTCTGAACTGCCTTTCTCCTAACAACCAATCACTGAGCTCTGGGTCATACTGCCACTACCCAATGACTGCCCTCTATCTAAGCCCCTCCTCTGGCAGCCATCTTCAGTTTTTTACTGCACGCTCAAGTGTTGGGAGTCCTTGTGTTTAGCTCTCGAATTTTGACTGTGTTTTGTGCTTTTTCGGAAGAGTATTACTCTTATTTATTCGGTCAATCAAGCCTCAATCTCAACCGATTCTACTTCCGATCAACAGGGACCCGTTTCTGAATTTTTCTATGCCCCTCAAGGGCGATTTTTTTTCGGTCATTCGAGCCTTGTGCTCCATCGATCAACTTTCCGATTAACAGGGACACGTTTTTCTGATTCAGCGCCCCTCAAGTTTCTTTGTGGAGGCTTCCAGAAGATTCTCAGGCCTACGCCGTGTGGATCATGTCGGAGGAAATATTCAGCTCCCCTGTTCAGGAATTGTTCCAACTGTGGAATGTCTTTTCGGACAAGCATCCGGAGTGCCTCTACTGGCTGTACCCGGTGCACAAAGAGGATTGTGCATTTTGCCAGGAGATAGCCCCTCGCATGAAAGATTGGCATAGGCGGTTGAACAAGTGGCTACAGGCCAAGGCCCCTGCTCTGGGTGGGTCCCAGCCGCTTGCCTCTCCTAGCTTCAAGAAGTCAGATGGGGCTTCGAAGATGTTGGAGGGCACCCCTCCAGCGGGTCGCTGTTAGGAAAGATTTCCATTTGTGTACATTTTCCCTCAATTTGTGTACCCCCCCAACTTTTTGCTGATGTTAAACACCGTAGTCTGATTTTAGCAGAGGAGCCCAGCCTTCTGCTGCACTCTTTTTATGAGGAAACTGACATGCCCTTAAGATGGTCAGTACTGGGAGACTTTGTTTCCCTTAGTCCTTTCCAATGTTGCATCTTTTCTGCAACATGTAACAAGTGTACAATGTACCTTCCAGTGCAGTGCACTTGGGTTTATTAGTCATTTCCTTTTTTAATTTTTTTTATTTTTTTTATTTTTTTTTTTGTAGCAGTTGTGCAGATGTGCCTTGGACAGGGCTGGTGACAGCTTGTGTATTTTTAATCCCTTCCTGCCAGGTAAACCACGATTACCTCGTTTGGCACAAACAGGTGGCCTGGCTCCAAAATGGCCATGCCACGAGGTTCTTTGTCCTATCCTTTGGCCTTCTTGCCCCTTTGCCTTCCCCAGGTTGAGCCGAACCGGGTCGGTCCTTATTTGGGCATGCATTCCCCGAATGCTTGGCATTTCGCGGGCTTCTGCATCCTTTGTGTGTGTGCTTCCAGGATGTGGGCTGGGATGTCTGTTCCCAATACACATCCTGGGTGCCAGAGAGTCTGGAGTGCTGTGAATGCCTGGGACCATCGTGGTCCGTGATAGGTCCATGTATGGTATGCCTGTATGTGAGATCTCCCAATGGGTCCTCTTTGGGTTGGCGCGATTAAAATAAGAGAAGGCCCCAAACGCCCATAACATGTCGATCTCTGGGGTTTTCACTGAACGAAGTATAGGATCCATGTATCCTGAAACTAAGAAGCTGAGTCGAGGAACTGCTGGTGACCTGCTGGAAAGTTTGCCACCCTGAACCCGCTGTCGTCCCGTGGCACCCCTCTGCATCTGGTCATCGTAGAAGGTCTGCGAAGACGCTTCGACCCATTGGAATAGTGGGACCAACTATTCTCTGCATTTATCAAATCCTGCAAGTAAGCTCTCTCAGAAGTGTCCTTGGGCTGACCATCTTACGCAGACTTTGCCCTGATACCACTGCCGTTTCGAGGAGGCCCTCGAAACTTGTTATGTCGCTAGCTTTGTGTTCTTGACACTCGCACTGAATTCCGTACACTTGGCGTTCCCAGGTCTGGATTAAAGTGCGTGTGCCAGAACCAGAGTATACACGGTTACCGTGTTGCCCAGCTGTGGTGATGAAGTTTGCAGGTGTGCTGCATTTCAGCCCTGTTTGCCCCTGAAGCCTGCTGTAGTGAAACTTGCCTGATCCATCCACCAGGCGCGGAGAAATCCCCACTGTCACGTTTGGGGATTCAACGCTGTATCTTTGCTGCTGAAAGCCACAGAGCCGCCAAATTGCCACACTTGAACCTGCAACCGAAGTGGACTGCCGACGCTTGGTCCGGAGTGTGCCGGGGGTCAGTGAGTAATCACAACCCTAACTGGTGGCCCCTACCGCCTCTATCCATTTTTATGCACGAGGGGCCCCGGAGGGCCCCTCTCCTTTCCACTACTAGTGCAACCTAGCAAACTATTCCCAACTCTTGGCATTGACTCTGCCCTCAAGTGGAGGCCCTCCTAGAATAGTGGGAACCTATTCTTCATCACCTCACCCACCTTCTTGAGTTCTTACAGACCCTTGAAGAGACCGCGTTTTGCCCATCTGTATTCACGCGTTTGCCAGCATTGCATGTACATTTGAGCAACAAGCTCCACTCTTCTTAGGGATTGGACTGCCTCTTAGTTAGGAGTGTGTTGGATGCAGAAGGGAACTAAACAATACTTGCACTGCCTGCTTCCTTCCCCTTATAGGTTGTGGACCCATTTATGCATTAACCCTTTAGACCCCATTGGTCTTGGATATATGTATTTAGCTAGGATTGTGTTGGCTTAATAGTATTACTGTGATTTGATTATTTGATTTGTGTTGAAACTCAAAGGCCTTGAAATAAATGTATTTTTAATATATATATATATATATATATATATATATATATATATATTTCTGATGTTTGTTAATCTGCTTAGAATCACATGCTGTGCATAGGTCCGACATCCAGTGGTCACTGCGGAGTATTGCATCTTGTTTTTCGTAGTCGAAAAGGGGACGTCGACCAGGCGTGTCTGAAACACTATCCCTATAGTGACGTGCGTTGTACCCACAATCCCTCACGCGTCGAGGTCCCTCAGATTTTTTTTTTTCCGCCCAGCTTCTGGTCGCCTTCACGCGGAGCTCCTCGAGAGACATTGCAACCCTCGACCTTTGGTCGTTCTTCTACGAAGATTAATACAGCACTCCCTCGACGCAGTGTAGCTGTTCTCCGCCGAGCAATATCGTCGACGGAGGGTCGAGCGGAGGAAATCTTCGGCGCTGCCGAACACGTGGCCTGGCCTCGCTGGCCACATACAGTAGGGAGAGTGGGGTCGTGGGACATCTCTGGGTCTTTCTGAGAATGCCTTTCCCTTTCCCCTTACTTTCCCTGGGGGTGTTTATCGCGATTTATTGCCTCTGCTATGGAGAGGACACCATTTAGGTTTTGCCCACTTTGTAAAGGCAAATTCACTTGGAAGGACAAGCACTCACGGTGTAACCGCTGCTTGCCCCTCGATCACAAAGAGGAAGGGTGCGCGGCTTGTCGGCTTCTGAAGCCTAAAACTCTAAAAGACCCTAGGGTTAAAAGGTGGGCGGCCTACGCGATGTCGAAGGCCGAAGGTTCACCCGCCGCTGCTACCACCGACAGTGACGAGGAACGCGATGACACGACCTCCGCCACCGAAGTCGAAACCCCCTCTAAGGAGCGCTTACGCGCTTCGTCGTCTGTCCCCGGCCCCGACGGGCTCGGCTCACGCCCTGCTTATGGGGATGAACACCCCGGCGACACTGACGCACACAAAGATTCACATAAAGATAAGCACACAACCCATTGCTCTTCTTCGTCTAAGTCGAAGAGAGCTTCGGCGCCCAAGGAGACGCAGGTTCCACCGGCGGCCTCCTCGAACCGTTCGGGTTCGAAGCCCCTCTCGCAACCGCAGCCGCGACCTGCGACTGGGCTTTCGGCAAACAAGGGCGCCACCACCAAACCATCGGCCGGTGCGCATCAACAGAAGGCGCAGACCGCCGTACAGCGCTCGATACCCATAGCGTCGAAAACTCAAGCTTCCGCCGACAAGAATGTCGCCGATAGCTTAGCCAGGATCGTTGTAGCCGACGCCCAAAAGCGTACGCCGAAGATTTCGTCGAGCGTTACGCATAGACCAAAGGATACGCCGAAAACACCCGAAGGAAAGCAGGGACTACCCCCTTCAGTCAGGGAGTCTCCCGACACACCTGAGGGTTTTGAGGAGGGCGACGGGACACTTTCCTCGACGCTTTGGGAGAGGTCGAGCCATTTCGAGGTAGACAACTCGAGTTTTCCCCCGCTAGACCGCTCTGGGGTACCCCATGAAACTATGGAGAGACTCCACCTCTGTATGGAGAGGATGGAAAAGTTTATGAGTACCCAAGCCCCTCTAACTCTCAGAAGGAATAGAGAAGGGCCTCAAGACGACCCCAGAGCCAAAAAACCGAGGCTGGTCGATCCCCTGCTGGACACAGCCTCAGACTTCCAAGATGTATATGACCTCACTGGGGAGGAACAATACTTCGAGGAAGAAGATGATTTCATGGACAACGAAGGACGGAACCAGGAGGAATGTCTAGAAGACAGAACAGACATTATAGAAGAAGGCTTCGGGATTAGCCCAGGAGAAGGACCTTCGCACCCCTGGCAATCACCATCAGTGTGTTCCGACACTGATGCCCTAAATCTAACTCCTCCGGATAATTCTCCAGTTAGGAACACGTCTCCAATTGACGATCAGCCTACTTTCAATGCACTGTTGCGCAGAGCAGCAGCGCATTTCGAACTGGACACGGGAGAACTCTCTCCAGAATTAGACTTTGTAGAAAGAGTCATTAAAGAAAAACCCCCGGTCAGCCAGACCATTCCACTCCTCGCCTCAGTTAAAAGGAGGATCACCCTGTCGCTGTCCACTCCCGCATTGATCAGAGGGGTCAATCCACGGATTGAGAAACTTTTCGCTCCTTCACCCTCAGACCCGCTCTACATTAGGGGACATTCCATACCGGACTCCCTAGTTGTATCTAATACTAGAAAGAGGGCAGGGGTACCACTTTCCACCAGTGAGGCACCCCCTGACAAGGAGGGCAAGAGGCTATATGCCCTTGCAAAAAGAGTTACTTCCTCGGCTGCCTTCTCAGCAAGAATTGCCAACAACAATTCCTTGCTTGCGAGCTACGCAGATGCGCAGTGGGCCAAACTGCGCAAAGACGCAGAGGAAGCACCGGAGCCTTTACGTACACGCCTACTGTCCACTATTGGCGAAGGAACACAAGTGAACCAGAGCATTGTAAAAAACTCTCTGGACGCGGCAGAAACAGCAGGACGTTCCCTGGTACAAGGAATACTCCTAAAGCGCCATGTATGGCTGCGCAACTCAGGCTTTAAACCGGAGACACAGGCGTCTTTAATAAATAAACCTGTCGAGGACGCCAACCTCTTCGGAAAAGCGGTAGATGAAGCCCTAGAGATGGCCAAAAAAGAGTTCGACACTATCAAGACTCTTGACCAGATCTCTAAGCCCACTACCAGACGCGGCTATGGCAACAAGCGCTTTTTTCGTGGCCAACGGCAACAACAACAAGGTCACCATCAGCAATACCCTGCCACCAATTACCAAGCCAATAGTGGGCAGTACAGCCAAAGAGGCCAACGCCGGGGCAAAGGGAGAGGTCGGGGATCCACCCCCAGAGGCTCCCAAGCCCCCAACAACTCCACGTGACGCGAAGATTCGCGTCCCCTCCCATGCAACACCGGTCGGGGGCCGGATAACATCCTATCTTCCTGCATGGGAGGAGATAACGTCAGACCGTTGGGTACTTTCCACCGTAGCCCACGGATACTGTATCGAATTCAACAGTTCCCCATCCTACAGATCCCCGAGGGGACGGCGGTTGACGCCGGAACATCTTGCCATCCTTCTTCAAGAAGTACAACAACTGCTGGAAAAAGGAGCCATAGAGGTCGTGCCTCTATCTCAGGTAACGGAAGGTATTTATTCAGTGTACTTCCTTGTACCCAAAAAGGATCTAACCATGCGCCCTGTATTAGATCTGCGCCCAGCGAACAAGTTTATCAAACCCCAAATGTTTCGTATGGTGACCTTACAGGAGGTGATCCCGCTGCTTTCACAGGGAGATTACATGACAACATTGGACATGAAAGATGCATACTTTCATATTTCAATGTTGCCAGCGCACAGAAAATACCTAAGGTTCATGATAGAGGGCAAACACTACCAGTTCAAGGTGCTACCCTTCGGTATAGCTTCAGCACCAAGGGTATTCACAAAGGTACTGGCAGTGGCTGCGGCCCACCTGCGCAGGTTGTCCATCCCAGTTTACCCTTACCTCGACGACTGGCTCATAACAGGGGACTCCTACGAAACATGTTTCTCCAATACCCAAAAGACGGTAGACCTTTTGTTCCAACTGGGCTTCTCCATCAACGAAAAGAAGTCCAGTCTAGACCCCAGTCAAATCAAACAATTTCTAGGGGCTCTAATTCAAACAAGGGACGGCCTCGTCTTCCCCTCCAAAGAGAGGGTCCAAAACATGCTGTTTCAGATCCCCCAATATGTGACCGGCCGAGAGGTGACGGTACGCAAAGCAATGCGCTTGCTAGGAATGATGGCGTCGTGTATTTATTTGGTACCTCACGCGCGCCTGCGCCCAATGCAAGAGTGGCTCAACAGCCAGTGGTGTCAGGCCAGCGGACAATGGGACGATCTAGTGGTGGTCTCGCAGGCCTTGGTTCTCTCGCTACAGTGGTGGACAAAGGGGAACATGGAAAAAGGAAAACCCTTTGCCACACCCGCGGCGGAAGCCACTCTAACCACAGACGCATCCCTCACAGGATGGGGTGCTCACCTATCCCATCAGACTGCTCACGGAGTGTGGACTCCGAGCGTAGCATCCAAACACATCAATCTACTGGAGCTACTAGCGGTATTCAAGGCGCTAAAAGCCTTCCAAGAACACCTACAAGGCAAGACAGTAATGGTCCTTACGGACAGCACTACAGCCATGTACTACATCAACAAGCAGGGGGGCACCCACTCTCCAGGCTTGTCCAAACTGGCCCAGAATACATGGAAGTGGGCTCTCAAACAGGACATGTTCCTACTATCACTACATGTACCCGGGAACTCAATCTGCTGGCAGACAGACTCAGCAGAGATTTCCCCCTGCCCGAAGAGTACGAATGGCGTCTGCACGAAGACATCGTCTTCGACGTCTTCACACAATGGGGATTCCCAGAAATAGACCTGTTCGCAACCCTGGAGAACTCTCAATGCCTAAGTTACGCCTCCAGGTACCCCCAGAACCAATCCAAGGGGAACGGTCTATCGATACAATGGTCAGGGAAATTTGTTTACGCTTTTCCCCCGACTCCCCTTCTCAACAAGGTGGTGCACAAGATGCACCAGGAACAAGTGACCATGATACTGGTGGCCCCAATGTGGGCCCGACAGCCATGGTTCGCTCACTTGATGGAGATGTCTCTATCTCCCCCAGTAAAACTCCCCTGCCCGTACAACATGCTATCTCAGAACAAGGGCAGGACTCTGCACCCATGCCCCCAGAACATGAATTTAGCAGCTTGGCTCCTGAGGTCATAGAGTTCGGACATCTACAACTCCTGCAAAGATGCATGGACATCCTCAGGGAAGCCAGAAAACCGAAGACTCGCCACTGCTATTCTAGCAAGTGGAAGAGATTTGTCATCTGGTGCAGGAGTAAAAGCATCAACCCTATTGACTGCTCTCCCACACATGTGGTACTATACCTGACCCATCTCTTGGATTCAGGCCTAGTGTTTAACTCCATTAAAGTCCACCTAGCGGCACTTTCTGCATACACCACCTCCCAACTCAAAGTGTCGTGGTGGAGGATCCCAGTTATAAAGGCTATCAGGAGAGTAAGTGAACTTCAGGCTCTTTCTATTCTAGACCCCTTTGTTACAGTTCACAAAGATAAAGTGGTTCTACGCACTCACCCTAGGTTTGCTCCGAAATTTATTTCTAAATTCCACGTAAACCAGTCTATAGAACTACCAACGTTCTTTCAAAATCCTTCCAATTTGGGAGAAAGGACTCTGCACACACTTGATGTACGCAGGGCGGTCATGTTCTACATGGAAAGAACCAGACCATTGAGGAAGATCAGTTCTTCGTCTCGGTGGCAGCAGGAAGAGAAGGAGATGCGGTTGCAAAATCCACTATTTCTAGATGGATTGTTCAATGCATCACTCTCTGCTATACTCTTGCTAAGAGAGAACTGCCCTTTAGGCCAAGAGCACACTCTACTCGAGGCACGGGGGCATCCATAGCATTCATTGCAAATGTTCCCCTTGAGTCCATCTGCAAAGCGGCTACCTGGAGTTCTGTGCACACCTTTACAAAACACTACTGTCTAGATACACACTCTAGATCTGACTCCCAGGTGGGACAGGCAGTATTACGACACCTTTTCTCTACTGTTCCTTCTCATAACCCACCGCCAACTCCGGGTACTGCTCGCTAGTCTATGCACAGCATGTGATTCTAAGCAGATTAACAAACATCAGAAGAGAATGCATTACTTACCGTAAAAGCATTTCTGATGGTTGTATCTGCTTAGATTCACATGCGCCCACCCTTCCTCCCCGCTCGGATGGAAGGAACATAGACTTCCTTTATATATCTCTCTCTCTTTCTGTACTCACTCACGTCTAGAAGGCTCCCTCAGGGCAGAAAAAATACAAACAGAGGGACCTCGACGCGTGAGGGATTGTGGGTACAACGCACGTCACTATAGGGATAGTGTTTCAGACACGCCTGGTCGACGTCCCCTTTTCGACTACGAAAAACAAGATGCAATACTCCGCAGTGACCACTGGATGTCGGACCTATGCACAGCATGTGAATCTAAGCAGATACAACCATCAGAAATGCTTTTACGGTAAGTAATGCATTCTCATATATATATATATATTTCTGAGGCTTGTGGAATCTGCTTAGATCACATGCTGTGCATAGGCCGACATCTAGTGGAAGCTGCAGAGTATTACAGTTTGTTTTTCGAAACTCGAAAAAGGGCGTCGACACAGGGCGTGCCAGTAATACTATCCCTAGTGTGACGTCCACTGTACCCATGATCCCTCACGCGTCTAGGATCCCCAGATTGTTTTTTTCCGCCATTCTGGTCGGAAGCACTTCATCGGAGTTCCCTGGCTTTGCCATATTTACACTAAAACTAATTCTAATTTGCCCCATTTTCTCACCCCTACGTCGACCAGCATCTCGACGCCGAACAGGGGAGGAGATCAACGTCGAAACCCGACGGATTGGGCCTTGAGGCTTCCGCCTCGGCTCGGGCCTGGGCCGCTGGCCTCGGCCCTACAGTAGGGAGAGTGGGGGGTGGTACACTTCCACACTCGGTTAGAAACACCTTCTTACCTACACACACTTGCCCGCTGCCCACAGGTGCGTATGGAGGGTACGCCCTTTCAGTTTTGCCCCAAGTGTAATAAAAAATACCCTTGGGTAGATAAGCACGCTACGTGCAACCTTTGCCTGCCCAGAGACCACCCCGAGGCGGGTTGCAGGGCCTGTAGCAGGTTTAAGACAAAAACTCTTAAGGACCGCTCCACCAAGCGTTGGGCCCACCACGCCAAGCTAGCAGCTATGGAGGCGGAGGGTACCTTCAGCGACGGCAGCGACGCCGGACTTTCGGACGGCGAGGGCACCAAGGCGTCGAAAGACAGCCTAACGCACGTCCCCGGCCTCGGAAGGTCGTCCGTCCCGGCGACTATGGGGAAGTCCCCCGGCGACAAGAGCGTTACACATACACACAATAAACACAAAAAACCCACCCGAGATTCGACGTCGTCGAAACCTCGGAAAGAGGCACAAAAGGAGCGGTCCGAAAGGACGTCCTCTGGGCGGTCCCGGTCGAGGTCGCCGCACGACGTCAGGCAAGCCTCCACACTTGCACAGAGTGCCTCGCCCATTAACATCACGGAAGATCACTCGTCCGGAGACGAACACGGCTTCCATCCTCAGCCCACACCCCAGGAAAAGGGTACATCTCTTGGGAGTGAGGAGGGCCCAGTTTCGAAGCCTAGTTCGAAAGACAGGGATTCCACATCCGATCCTCGACGCCAGGCGTCGAAAAATAGGGGAAAGGGTAAACACACTTCCACCCACGGGGAAGGGGGTAAGCAACAAAGGAAACAACCCTTGCAATCCCCCACAACAATAGAACTGACTTCCCCGTCCAAGTCTTCTCAGGGACAGTCCTTAGAGAGTTCCAGCAGGGTCACCCCAAGCTCTAAACTCTGGTCATGCGAGGACATTGACAGAGTAATGTCAAGGATGTCCTCCTTAGCAAATTTCTTCGAAAGACACCCTGACCAACTAATAGCTTTAAACCCTCAGGAATCTTCTCCCTCAGGTTCAAGGGACCCTATCCCCTCAAATAAAAGGCCCCGGGTCGAGACACCAGTAAAGGCTTCAGAACCCTTCGAGGTCCAACCCTATTCTTGCCTTTTCCCTACAGGCCAAGGAGACTCTTCCCTTATAGAGGGCCAGGATTTTGAGACACCAGAAGATCTCGCAGTGTCAGACTATTACGGGGAGGACGAAGACGAGGATGAGCCAGAAAATAGCCCAGATATTTTCAGAATGGACTCACCAGTCGAAAGGGAAGCCCCAGTGTCTGATTCCCCAAATATATAATCAGCCCCTCCTAAATGAACTGCTCTCTCGGGCAGCTAACCACTTCCACATAGACACACAAGGTGTCCAAGAAGAGAGGGACTTCGCGGAGGAACTAATAGGGGAAAGGAAGACAGTAGCCCAGACCATTCCCATCCTGAAATCTATTCAACGCAGAATAGCACCATCCCTTGTCAACCCAAACTTGACAAGACCTGTAAACCCGAGAGTAGAGAAGCTGTTTAAAGCAGCCCAGTCGGACCCTCTATATATTAGAGGCCAACTTAAGCCAGACTCTCTAGTCGTAACTAACACTCGCAAGAGAGCTGGAACCCCATTATCTTCCTCGGAGGCTCCCCCCGACAAAGAAAGTAAGAAACTCTATGGTTTTGGTAGAAAAGTAGCTTCCACGGCAGCCTACCAAACCAGAATCGCGAATTCCACCACACTGTTGGCCAGCTACAACTGCCATCAGTGGGAAGAAGTGGCAGCACTAATAGATTCCGCTCCCGAACCCCTTAAAGGCCAGCTAGCTCGCATTTGTGCAGAGGGAAGAAACGTCTCAGGCTGCATTTTAAAAGCAACTTTAGACGCCGCAGACAATGCGGGTAGAATTATAGCAGAGGGGACTGTCATCAAAAGACATGCTTGGTTGAGGCAGTCGGGATTCAGAGCAGAAACACAAGCTGCACTCTTAGACAAACCAGTGGAAAGTGATCTCCTGTTTGGAAAGGCAGTCGAGGACGCACTAAAAAACGCTAAGGAGGAATTCGACACCCTCAAATCCCTTGGCCAGTTAACAACCAAACCACCTAACCAAAGAGGGAACGGCAATTTTCGTCGCCCCCGCGGCCAAAATTCCAATAGAGGTAATAGCTATTCCCACACCCAGGGTACACAGTGGAACACCAACTCACAACAGTCTACCCAGGGGTATGGTAGGGCTAGTAGAAGAGGACGTGGCAGAGGCAGCCCCAGTAAAGGAGGCGGCACGCCTCCACCAAAGCAGTGACGCTCATTTCAGGGTCCCTTCCCATGCAACCCCAGTAGGGGGACGAATATCCAGCTTCACCCAGGCATGGGAAGGGATAACATCCGACAGATGGGTGCTGTCGACAGTATCCAAGGGGTACTGTATAGAATTACTGCAACGTCCCCGAAACCACCCTCCAAGACAAAAGGTCCACTCTTTGGAACATCAAAAGATCCTCCTCGAGGAAGTCTACAATCTGCTCCTAAAGGACGCGATAGAACTCGTCCCAGGACACCAGGTAAACAAGGGTATCTATTCAACTTACCTCCTTGTGCC
The DNA here is from genome assembly GCF_040938575.1 of Ambystoma mexicanum. Taxonomy (NCBI): domain Eukaryota; kingdom Metazoa; phylum Chordata; class Amphibia; order Caudata; family Ambystomatidae; genus Ambystoma; species Ambystoma mexicanum. The sequence continues at coordinate 509,224,339 of NC_090927.1, read as the reverse complement.
AAAGAAAGATTTAACAATGCGCCCAGTATTGGGCTTACGGCCTGCCAACAAGTATGTCAAGCCCCAAAAATTCCGTATGACCACGCTACAAGAGGTAATCCCACTCCTAAAAAAGGGGGATTACATGGCAACCTTGGATATGAAAGATACCTATTTTCATATTTCCATGCTCCCGGCGCACAGAAAATACTTGCGCTTCAAGGTGGACAGTCGCCACTACCAATTCAAGGTACTGCCCTTCGGGATAGCTTCAGCACCAAGGGTATTCACCAAGGTACTGGCGGTGGCAGCTGCACACCTACGCAGGGAGGCAATCCCAGTGTACCCTTATCTAGACGACTGGCTCATAACGGGGGAAACCCCAGGAATCTGCAGATCAAACATTCAGAGGACTATCGACCTCCTCCACGAATTAGGCTTCTCTATCAACGAGAAGAAGTCAAGTCTGGTGCCAAGCACCTCAAAACAGTTTCTAGGAGCGATCCTAGATACTCAGAGAGAATTGACCTTCCCTTCGGAAGAAAGAATTCGGAATATACTTCTGCAAATTCCGCATTATCAGTCAGGTCAACAGATAACAGTACGCAAAGCTATGCGGTTACTGGGCATGATGGCATCATGCATTTACCTGGTCCCCCACGCGCGTCTGCGCATGCGTCCCATGCAGGAATGGTTGGCGAAACAGTGGTCTCAGGCAAGTGGTCTGTGGGACGATCTAGTGGTCGTTTCGCCAACACTCGTACAGAGCCTACACTGGTGGACAAGAGAGAATATCGCAAGGGGGAAACCCTTTTACGATCCCGAAGTACAGGCAGTGGTTACTACAGACGCATGCCTGACTGGTTGGGGAGCTCACCATCTCCACCACACAGCGCAGGGTCTCTGGTCTCACTCAGTAGCCAAGAACCACATCAATCTGCTAGAGCTTCTGGCAGTATTCCGAGCGCTGCAGGCGTTCGAGCCCCATCTACTGAACTTGGCGGTGCAAATCAGGACGGACAGCACGACAGCCATGTTCTATCTGAACAAGCAAGGAGGGACTCGTTCGCCAAATCTGTCCAAGCTTGCCCAGAAAATATGGATATGGGCACTCAGACGGAACATCTTCCTGTCATCGCAACATGTTCCAGGGGAGCTCAATTCCCTAGCGGATGCTCTAAGCAGAGACCCCCTCCCAGAAGAACACGAATGGGTCCTTCACAGAGACGTAGTAGAACATCTCTTCTCTCAGTGGGGTTTCCCCACTATAGACCTATTCGCCACAAGCGAAAACAAACAATGCCCAGGATTTGCATCCAGGTTCCCCCAAACGGACTCCCAGGGGAATGCCCTGTGGATGAACTGGTCAGGGAGGTTTGCGTACGCTTTTCCACCAACTCCTCATCAGGAAGGTGGTGTGCAAGATGAACAAGGAATCAATGACGCTCATCCTAGTTGCTCCCATGTGGGCGAGACAACCATGGTTTCCACACCTACGCAGGATGGCGGTGTGCAACCCCATCAGACTCCCAGCCTGGTACAACCTTCTGTCCCAGCAACAAGGTCAAACACTGCATCAGAAACCCAACTCTATGAACCTAGCAGCATGGCTCCTGAAGTCATAGAGTTTGGACATCTCAAATTACCACAGAGGTGTATGGACATTCTAAAAGAGTCCAGGAAACCAAATGGAAGACACTGTTACTTTGACAAGTGGAAAAGATTCGTTATCTGGTGCCAGAATAAACAAATCAACCCGGTTGATTGCACTCCTTCCAACGTTGTAACATACATGCTCCACCTGCTGGATGCAGGGTTGGTTTTTAACTCTCTGAAAGTACACCTGGCAGCCCTCTCGGCTTACACCACATCCCATAACAGGGTCTCGTGGTGGAAAGTACCAGTGGTTAAAGCCTTCATGGAAGGAGTAAAGAGACTTCACCCTCCTATTTCGAACCCACCGCCAGGATGGGACCTCAACGTGGTGCTAGCTAAGCTCATGGGGGCCCCCCTTCGAACCCATGCATAAAAGTAGTCTCAAACACCTGACTTATAAAACGGCCTTCTTAGTAGCCATTACCTCCATAAGAAGGGTCAGTGAAATTCAGGCTCTGTCAGTGCAAGATCCTTTCTTTACTATCCACAAGGACAAACTGGTTTTACGCACACACCCTAGGTTCTCACCTAAATTCATATCCAAATTCCATGTAAACCAGTCCATCGAGCTTCCGGCTTTCTTCCAAAACCCACAAAGCTCGGCTGAGGTGAAACTACACACCCTAGATGTGCGTAGGGCGGTCTTATACTATGTAAATAAAACCAGACCGCTAAGGAAAACAGATCAACTGTTTGTCTCCGTAGCTACAGGCAGAGAGGGGGATCGCTTCTCTAAGGGCGCTATCTAAGTGGATTATCAACTGTATACAGCTGTGTTACTCTCTTTCTGAAAAGACTCTGCCGTTTACACCAAGGGCCCACTCTACTAGAGGCATTGGGGCCACTCTGGCTTTCATTGCAAATGTTCCCATCGACACCATTTGCAAAGCAGCTACTTGGAGCTCTATTCACACTTTTACTCAGCATTACTGCATTGACACTCATTCCAAGACAGATACACAAGTGGGACAAGCGGTTCTAAGACACCTGTTTGCTCATGACCCTTCTCACATCCCACCTCCTTCTTCTGGTACTGCTCGCTAATCTATGCACAGCATGTGATCTAAGCAGATTCCACAAGCCTCAGAAGGGATACATTACTCTCCGTAATCGTATTTCTGATGCTTGTATCTGCTTAGATTCACATGCGACCCACCCTTCCTCCCCTCCGAGAGAAGGCGCATGGTTGCTTGTAGTCTTACCTTTCTGTCTATCTGCTTGGACTATCTGTACTCGCGCTACTCCTCATGCTACCTCATGTCAGGAAAAACACAATCTGGGGATCCTAGACGCGTGAGGGATCATGGGTACAGTGGACGTCACACTAGGGATAGTATTACTGGCACGCCCTGTGTCGACGCCCTTTTTCGACTTTCGAAAAACAAACTGTAATACTCCGCAGCTTCCACTAGATGTCGGCCTATGCACAGCATGTGAATCTAAGCAGATACAAGCATCAGAAATACGATTACGGAGAGTAATGTATCCCATATATATATATATATATATATATATATATATATATATATATATATATATATATATATATATATATATATATATACACACACCTGACTGGGAGTGATTTGCAAGTGTCCTTTACTCTGTGTGCTCATTGAGGTCTTTCAGTCACCCTCACCGCTCCTGAGACCTAGTCTTGACCACCGCCAAGATACCTTGATTGGTCTGGCTTGTCCAGAAAGTTAGTGTTCCAAGAAGCTAGGCTGGCCTTCTGAACCTCTGCCCACCAGGTCAGAGTTCAGAAATCCGTCTCAACCGGCCTCAACACAAGGCTAAGAACCGCAATTCCACTGCAACCGGGAGCGCCGTTGCGACGGGCCCCTTGGCGGCCAGGGCGCGATCAACATCTAAAGCCTCCGTCATCAGTCAACGCTCAGGATCATGGGCCAAGAGGAAGTCGGATCATCTGGGCAAACTCAAGGAGAAGCCCAAGTCTGTCCTGCCAGAGAAGACCAAGGGGACCGGGGCGCAGACCCTCCCGCCTAAGAAGGCCAAGCAGGACAAGACTCCTGCCCTGACCGTGAAGGCCCAGGTAAACCTGCTGAAGGCTTGGCCTTCCATCGAGGGGTTGTGGCGTCTCTTTCGAAGGCTGCCGAGATGGCTTTGCAGGACGCAACCCCAAAATCGAGGGTGTCCTTCCTCCCAGGAGGGAGGCTGCGTTCCGGCCCATATAGAAAACCCTGGATAAGATGCCCGTCATCTCCCTGACACATTATCCTCTGGAGACGAGCAAGGGTACGGATAACTCCATTGAAAAAGGAAGAGCAGCAGCAAAGAGACGAGGGCCTGGGCTCCCAGCCGGTTCCCCAGCGGCCTAGTCCGCCTACACCTCAGATGCCATCCATCGGTGCTCCATACGCTGGTATCTGAGATACAGACAAGGATGCCTATCGCGCCGGCAGCCCCACCCGGCACAACGGCTGGCACCCTGGCAACGGAGGAACCTCCGTCCAAGAAGAGTTCACCCTCCACCTCCTTGCCACCATTCGCCCTCCCCTCACACCCCACCCCTCTACTCCCAAGGGATGAGACTGAACCGGACACAGCGACAATGGGCACGGAAGACGGTGGGTTAGGGGACCTCCCATTCCGCCCCCCCCTGATCTTCCCCCACTGGACGAGACCGGCTTGTTCCACTCGGATCTCCAGAGCATCAGAACTTTTCCAACTCCCTCAGAGGAAATTAAGGGGGGCTTCTTATATCAGCGTTGCGAGCCGAACAGAAAGACCATCCTCTCATCCGCTCCTGGATGACATTTGGGACAAGGGTTTGTCTCTTATGAAGAACCCTTCCACGACTCCGGGGAAGAGGGATCGCCTTGAGAAGTAGTACAGGGTGCCTATGCACCCAGGTGCTTGCAGGCCCAACCATCTCCGGACTCTGTGGTGTCAGCAGCGGCCAAGAAGTCGTCCTTTCGCGCTTCTTCCTCAGCGGCCTCCACCCCTCCGGACAGCGAGGGCAAGAAGTTAGATGCCATGGGACGACAGGGTCATCTATTCTGCGGCGACAACCATCAAGGCTGCCAACACATTCGCCATGCAGAACGCTACGGCCGAGAGTTGTGGTTAAAGATCGCCCCCATCCTGGACTTCATCCCTGACTAGAGGTCGAAAGCGCTGGAAATTCTGCAGGAAGGCAAAGTGGCATCGGACCACGCCATCATGGTGGCCACGGACATTGCTGATGTGGGGTGCTGCCAAATGGGCAACAGCATTTGCCTTTGTCGTTGTGCCTTGCTCAAGGCCGCCAACTTTCGTCAGGACGTTGAGTCGAAGGTACTGGACATGCCCTTCGACAGGGACCATTTGTTCGGGAAGGCTGTGGATGAGTCTCTCCAAGCCATAAAGACAGACACTGAGATGGCGCATGCTTTGGGCACTTTAACAACGGAGGCAGTCCTTTTTATTCCTCAGGCAGCAAGTCCCAAGGATCCTCCAAGGGGTTTGGCGAGGGGCTCCTCTTCTTACTGCCAACCCTCCCGCTGTTTGGCCCAGGAGACCAACGGGCCGCGCCGCTCCAAGGCCTTTGGAGGACGTTGTTGCCAGGGGTCCCCAAGGTGGCCCTTTGATGTCCAAGCAGGATTGAACCGACCATGGCATCTGGCCCCCACACGAGCACCCTGGCGTGAGGCCAGCTGGCAAACTTCGTAAGCATGTGGTAGACCATCTCCACCAACCGTTGGGTGCTGGACACCCTCCTCGCCCACGGACACACCCTGGAATTTCAACTGAAGTGTCCCCATACCACTGTTGGCCCGGCAGGAAAACCACATCCCTCAGCTCCTGCTGGAGGTGTGGGCCATGTTAAGGAAAGGAGCGATGAAGCTCGTGCCAAAGAGGCTCCGGGGCTTCGGAGTGTACTCTATGTACTTCCTCGCGAGAAAGAAGACCGGCGGCCCGTCCTCGACCTGTGTCGACTAAACAAATACATCAAGTCACAAAAATTCCGGATGGTCACTCTTCAGCACGTGCTCGGACAGCTGGAAGAGGGGGACTTCTGTAGTCACTGGAGTAGGAGGATGCCTACTTCCACATCCCCAGTCACAAGGGGCACGGCAAGTTCCTGCGTTTCGTGGTTCAAGGGAAGCACTACCAATTAAAGGCCCTTCCCTTTGGATTGGAGTCAACGCCAAGGGTCTTCACCAAGTGCTGGGCGCCACTGGCGGCTCAGCTGCGACTGCGGGTGATCCATGTCTACCCTTATCTGGACGACTGGCTCATCTGCGCCAGTTCAAAGGACATCACCGTCGACCACACGGCTAGGACCGTTCGCCTACTGATGGATCTGGGGTTCTTGGTGAACGATGAGTCCTGTTGGACGTCATCTCAGGATGCGCTGTTTCTGGGATCCCGACTCAACAGTGTTGTGCCTGGCGTCACTGTTGGAGGAGAGGATAGTGGCCATCTTGGGCAAGGTACAACGGCTTTTGGCCCTGAAGTTCGCCACGGGGAGATCCATCAAGTCTCAGCTTGGCATGATGTAGTCCTGCATCTACCCCATCCGACTATGCAGGCTATGGATGCGTCCACTACAGGAGTTCCTCGACGCCCGTGGATTCAAGTGTCGGGAAGCTTCCAGGTCAGGATCACACTCGACGAGAGCTTCCGTCGAGCAATACGGTGGTGGGGAGTTCGCGCCCCTATGTCCAGAGGGGTGGATTTCCAGACCCCACTGCACCAGGAGACTGTCACGACGGACGCCTCCCTGGAATGATGGGGAGCTCTCACCAGAAGTTTTTTAATCAACTTTATTTTTCTCAGGAGCATAAATTACAGACATACATAAGGGAGCAGCAAATGATGGCGTCATCACTGTCTTCCCCTTTGTCCGTCCCCATCTGTGTTCCATCTGCTCATGAGTTTTAACTGTTACAGCTCTCCCCCCTCCCCGCCAATATAACTTCAACGTTTGCATGAAGCAAAGCGACTCTTTTCGTCACAACTGCGAGCCGCACGAGCCGGGCAGTCCTCTCGGCTTGAGGCTCGCCTTGCTAAATGATGGAAACCCTGCGGAGTAACTTGGGTTTGTAGTACACATGTTCCCTGTCGTCCATGAACTCATGTAGTGGCAGCCAGGTATTCAGATACTTCGAGTAGGAGCCATATGCCATTGCAGTCACCTTCTCCATGGCCATCCCTCCCATAGTCTAACCCACCACTGGCCCCTGTTTGTTCTTCCACGCCTGCGCCAAGGTGATTCTGGCTGCGCTCAGCTTATGAGTGAGGAGGCTAGCCCTATTTCCAGTGTTCGCATAGCTCCCTTCCACAGCTTCGCCCAGTAAAACTACTCGGGGTCAAAAGGCAGTTGTGTCCCGTTATCTCCTTAATATGGCTCAAGATCTACTTCCAGTAAGTCTCTGCCACTGGGCAGGACCACATGTGAATTAGGTCCCCGGGTTGTCCAGTCCCTCCAACATGACATGGGGTAGTCTGGGTTAATGGAATGTATATGTTGTGGCATCATGTACCACCTCAGACAAAGTTTGTACGCCACCTTATTCGATTGAAGCGCATTTGGCGCTTTTGGCGGCTCGTGCCATATGCGACTCCATGTCTCCCCCGAGATTGGTTTCCCCACATCTTGTTCCCATTTCTGCATGTACGGTAGAGTTTCTTCCGGGTCTGCCACACCCATCAGTTGGTACAGTTTTGACACCCATTTTTCCAGCTTTCCCTTTTACAGTGAGTTCCAGCCCTATTGGGTCCCGGGTTGCTCCCTCCCGAACCCTTGTGTTAGTAATCCAATGTCTTAAGTTGGATGTTGTGGAAGCGTTCCCTCTCCGATGTGAAATGTGTCCTTAAAGTTAGGGGTGACCCCTCAGCGTAGAGTTCCCCCCAGTGCCAGGGCCTGCTCCCTTCCTCCCGAATGTGCCCAGAAGTCAGGGCGCATCCCTGGTGTGAAGTTTGGATTATGAGCCACCGGTTAAGAGGGCCTCCCCCTATTTTCACATTTTCCCCCCGTAATGCTTTGTCCCAATACCATAGGGTGGCTTTGGTTGTTTCTAGTAATGTGCCTCCCTTGCCTCTATGCCACGCTGTGAGAAATCCCAGATTTTCCAGGAGTCTTAGTTGCCTCCCTTTCAAGGTCCGCCCAACGATCTGGTTTTCCCTGGGTGTCCATTGCAACATGGGTGCCACCTGTGCTGGTAACTACCTGCGAAGTTCTGGTACTCCCAGCGCGCCCACCCCTCCGCCCTCAGAGTTTGTGGTCTGAATACGACTTTCCTGGGGACCCTTGGTTTCTTCCCTCTCCAGTTAAAGGACATAACTTCTTTCTGTAAATGGTTAATGGCCGGGCCTGGGATGCGTATCAGGAGGGCTCCAGTCACGTACAGGAACCCAGGGAGCAGGGTCATCTTGATTGCTGTTATGCGTGCGAGCCATGATGGCTCCTGCATGTCCCATTGTTTGATCTTCGATCAATGTTCAACAGATCCGGCATATTCACCCATATAGTCTCTCGTAGGTGTGCGTTAGGTGTACTCCCATATATTTTACAGATTTCTGTTCCCATTTCAAAGGTTACCGGCTTTCCCATTCAGACATCTGCTCTGGAGCTTTAGTGATATTAAGTGCCTTGGATTTGGGGTAATTGATGTGAAACCCCGAAACCCTTGCAAACCTATCCAGTAGCTCTATGGCTTTTGGGAGTGAGTTTATCGTATCCTCCAGGAACATGAGGACATCGTCCGCATAGAGGGCCACCTTCTGGGACCTGCTGGCGCCCACTTGCACCCCTCGGATTCCCGGTTCATAGCGGGCCCTCTGCGCCAGAGGCTCCATGGCAAAAATCAGTGACAACGGACACTCATGCCCTTCCGGATGGGGATACTGTCTGTGAGCTGCCCATTGATCATTATCCGTGTCGATGGATTCCCTAAGTTAGCCAGCACCATACAAGTATAAATTGGCCCACACCCACATTTTTCAAGGGTCAGCTATAGGAATCCCCAATGTAAGCTATCAAAGGCTCTAGAGGCGTCCAATGCTAGCACCGAGAACCGCTGACTCGTCCTTCGTCCCTATTCTATAGTGTCTATGGCTCTGCAAATGTTGTCCTAGGTGTGCCGCCTTTTCACAAATCCTGCCTGGTCTGGGTGAATTATCCTTGGGAGGACATTTGCCAGCCTTCGGGCCAGGACTGTAGTTCATTTTTGCATCCCTATTCAGTAACGAAATAGGGCGATAGACACCCCTCGGAATGTGCTAGCTATCTGGTTTTAGCAGCTATATTGTGGTAGCTAGGCCCATGTCCCCCGATGGACGGCTCGTGTCCCGAATGTGATTAAATAATTTTGTCAGGGGGCCTACTAGAATGGGCCTAAATGGTTTATAATACGCATTACTTAGCCCATCCAGGCCTGGAGATTTGCCCCTTCAATGCCCCTATGACCTCCCCTAGTTCTTCCTCAGATATGGGCGCCTCCAGCATTTGTCGGTCTGATTCACTAATTTGCAGCAGGGTCACCTGGCCCAGGAACGCTACCTGCGCTTCTCTCTAAATCTAACCCCATTCAAGTTGTCAGTGTAGTATGAATACATCACTTCTATCTTTCTCTCCTCTCACTAGGTCCCCTCCCTGGCATTTAAGTTGGGTAATGCGGTTCCGGGTTTTCTGTCTCAATTTAGCCGTAAGGAATTGGTTGGTCTTATCCCGATTTATGTAATAAGACCGTTTAGTTTGTAGGAGTTGTGTGGCTTTGTCTGCCAAGTGCGTCTCTAGGGCCGCCCTGACTTAAGTTCCCGACACATTTTTTGTTTTGTTAGCCCTTGTCTTTTTATACCCTGCCTCGGCTTTTGTTACTTTGGCTTCCAGTTCCTGCCTAACCCTCTTTTCTTTTAACATAGTTTGCTGTGCGTGTGAAAAATTCGCCCTGTACCACTGCTTTTGCTAGCGTCTTAGATAGTGACCCATTCTACCCCCTGTGTGACATTTTCCCGAACATAATTCTCCAAGGCCCTTTCTATATCTGCTCTAAGAGCTAGGTCCTTCAGAATCTCCTCATTTAAAGCCATGGCTTACGGGTCTGCTGTCAAGGAGTAAGGGGTTCCAACTTTAGGGAGACGGGAGCATGGTCTGATGGGCATTGCACCCCGATTTCTAATCCTGTGATTTGTGGGACCATAGTGTCTGAGATGAGCATATCGATCCAGGAGTGGCCCCTGTGCACTACTGAAAAATGGGTGTATGCTTTTTCCAGTGGGCGAAAGAATCGCCATGTTTCTATTAGGTGTAATTCCCTGATAAAGCTTGCCAGGGCCTGTCTGAACACGTAGTCGTTGGGGGTAGCTGGGAGAGTTTTATTCATTGCAGCATCCATTACTCCGTTAAAGTCACCCCCTATCGGGATCTGCTAGACCCAACAGGAAACGATCCTGTCTCTCATTGGGGGACACAGATCGTCACCAAGGTGACCTGCTGACCCATCTGTTTTCATCCCAGCACTAAACGGCCCTCCGTGTCCCTTTTTTTTATGAATGGATTCTCGAAACTGATCCCCTTAGCCAGTAAGATGGCAACTCCCGATTTTTGTCCCACTAGAGGCTGAATATTGCATGGGAAAGGCCCTATGTCGAAGCCTATGCACAGCCATAAACTTAATCGCCCCTATCAAACTTAGCAAGGCCAAACCACGTGCACATCAAAACTCTTGGTTTACACCTCAGTTAAAAGTGCTCCGCAAAGCTAAACGCTGCGCTGAAAATCACTGGAAAAGTCACCCTTCTGATGAGCACAAGGACGGCTTTATCCTGGCGTTCCTCACTACAAAGATGCTATTATCACTGCAAAAAAGGAGTCTCAATATCCGTATCATGCAAGCAGACTCGAACACGAAAGAACTTGAATCTCCAGCCACCCCCTCTGTATCAAAGACAGCAAATGGTGTGCCAACATCCAGTCCGCTGTAATGAATAAAATCTCCACTTTACAATCCAAAATTAAAGACAAACAAGACAGCCTGAATCAGGACATACGTCCACCAACCCTGTTTAGGGCCGCTCCTTTAACTTCTCCCAATATCAAACCATTTGCCTTCTCTCCACTTACCATTGCTGAGGTGGAAGACATTATAATTTTTTTTTTTTAATCAAACATTTTATTGTTTTTGAAAACATAAAAACATACAGCCTCACGCAGCGAGGTAACGCTTATTACCTTTTCCCGCCCAACAACTTCACACCATGGGTCCAACGCAATGGAGTCTATAAACACATCTTGTTGCGTTTGTCGCGCTAGTATCTCGTAATTCTAGTTTCCTGTGCATGTCTTTGGGTGCTGGCTCGGTCTACTGATGTTGATTACCTCTGTGTGTGTCTTCCCACTTTTTCCATATTTTCTGGGCTTTCTCAGGACATCCCCTAGCAGTGTAGACTTTTTTTTGTTTTCCCCCAATTGCATTGCAGATGTCCACGTCCGTGGTCCATTGCGTGTAGCTCGGTGTCGTCTCAGAACCCCAGAGTTGTGCTATGTTTCTTTTGATTAGTGCAGTAGTGGTAGATGAACAGTTTTTCGTAACGTGATAGCTCGACTTCTTCTATCCCCAACAGTAGATGTTTTGTGCTTCTGTGAATCGTCTTGCCCATGACCCTTGAGTTCATTGCATTACTGCTGACAGTATTGTTGAATTACGGTACATTCCCATAGTATGTGATAATAAAAGCCCTCCTCCCTTTTGCATCTCAGACAGGATGAGTCCGTGGTTTTGCCCCAGTTAAATAATGCTACCCTTGGGTAATATATTCTGTGCAATATCTTCAGTTGGATTAGTCTGAGCCTAGAAGAGATAGCTGATTCTCTGGGGAACATCAAAGCAGTTACCCATTCCTCTGGGAGTATGGCACCCACGTCCCTTTCCCATTTGGTTTTCAGACCCGACAGTTCCCCAGTAGCAAAGGAGGTTATGGCATTGTACATGGTGGATGTAACTTTGTGCTTGATCATTTCCGGGAATAGGTTGCGTTCTAGCGGGGTATAGTCCGGCATGTCAACCATTTCGGGGAGATGGGCCTGTAGCGCATGTTTAAGTTGGGTGTAGTGATACTGCTCATTTGGTGGGAGTGCGAAGACAGTGGTTAAATCTGTGAATGATATTTTGTTTTCTTTCACTACGTCCCCATTTTTGGTAATGCCTAATTGGGCCCAAGAGTGCCATTTCGGTAGTTTATTCACTTCCCGGAGGTGTTTATTGTTCCACAGTGGTTGTACTGGAGTTAGCTTTTTGTCCCAGCCTAAGTATTTGTGTGTATCTGTCCATATGCGAGTTATGTGCCATCATGGACGGGGTAGCAGACCGGACTTTTTTGCAGTAGAGGTGTTTCATAATGGGACTTTCTTGTTGGTTGGGGTCTTGCGTTCTGTTATGAGGTAGTGTGGTGTCCCCATGGAGTCTACCGTTCACTATTGCCATCTGGCTGGCCCAGTAGTCCAGGTTTGCAGGCAGGGGGAGTCCAATTCCGCCTTCCCATATGGACCTTTGTAGTGTAGTGCGTTCCAAACGAGGGTGACCACCATTCCATAGCAATTTCCTTAGTGTCTGGTCTATTTTGTGGAATTCACTGGGCGCTATAGGTAGTGGTGTGTTTTGTAATATGTAGAGAAAGCGGGGGAGCGCCAGCATCTTAAAAAGTGCAGCTCTACCTAGTAGTGTTAGTGGTAAGGACATCCAGTGACGGACATCTTCCTTGAAGCTAGTCGTTATTGGGTGTAGGTTCTTGGGCACATAGTCTGTTAGATTATTCGTAACCTGTATGCCTAAATATTTGAATTGTTCCTTCTCCACTCGGTAGGGACACTCGTCTGGCACTGCGTTATCCATTTGCTTCAATGGGAATAGTATGGGCTCTGTCCAATTGACAGAGACCGCTAAACGCGCCGTATCTAATTAGTAATCGCGTCACTGTGGGGCAGGATTCGTGTGGGTCCTTAAGGTATATTAGCAGGTCATCCGCAGAAAAGGATACCTTGTCCTCCCAGTCGTTCGACCACCTGAAGCCACTCCATGATTCTGTGGATCTTAATAGAATTGCTAAGGGTTCAATTGCTAAAGATCAAGGCTGATAGGCAAAAGCACGAGACAAGGCTGCCCCCTAATTGAAAAGGGTTTGAAACATGTCTATTCACCTTTGTTACTGCTTCAGGGAGGTTATATAGCAGTTTGACCCAGTGTTAGGCAGAAACCTGTGCAGTTCCCTCTGGGACCACTGCAAAATATTTAGGACTACAGGTGTTTGGTAGTAAACCCACTTGGTAGCAGTCTGTACCACACAGATTCATTTGGTAGCTGTGGCGGAGCAGTCAGACTTCCCTCAAGAAGAGTTATGCAGTATACAGAGTATTCACAATAGGTCAAAAGAACACAATAGAGCAAGTAAGCACTGACCAGGGCTTGGTGTAAAAGATATAATTAATTTAAAACCACATCTAGAAAAACACACAGGCACTAATAGTAAGCAATTCAAAAACACGGTCACTAAAAGATATACACTCCCTTAGAGGAATATTAGACAAGTCTTAAGTAAAGCCCCACTTATTTTCAGACAGCGGTGAGCGCTTCACGCAGATGGCACTCTAATAATTCGTTTAAAAAGGGAGAGAAAAACAGAGAATAAATTGAAACGGATCCCAACACTTTTTCACGAACACAAGAGAGGAAGCAAAGTAACACCATGAGTTTAGAGTCAGTAGGCCGGATCCGCTTTAAGAGGATCAAAACGAAATGTGTCCAAGGTCACATGGTTGCAGTGCACAAAAGTCTTGTAACGGTTCAAAAAGGAGTTGGACCAAGGAAAGGGACCAGTTAGAGGGTCAAGGCGGCCAGCCCAGTCCAGAAGGTTAAGGGGTTATTACCTTGTAGCAATCTTTAGAAAGGGAGGCCTGGCGGACACTGTACCTTAAAGTGGTGAGAATGCTCCAGCGGGGGCAGTTGTTCCTGGCAGCGAATGCAAGTCGGTGCTTCGTCCGGGGGAAGAGAGGATCTCGTCGGGGAGGAAGACGGGAGTCCGTTGCACTGCCAGGGAAGAAACCAGCCGCGGAGTTTCTCTGGTAAAAGGAGCGGTCCTTTAATTGACGGTCCATTGGTAAGTGGCTATCCGGTTGCTGGGGTGCTTGGCATGGGCAATTCGACCACAAGCTGGTCTGGGGTGCGAAGAGAAGAAGGTAAATGGTTGTGCCCACAAGTCGGGGGAAGAAGCCTCTCCAGCCGGGAGATCTTCTCTGTCGTCGGGAAGTGGTGAGCCGGTTCCGCAGGGCTCCACTGGTGGTGTGGTCGTGGTAGGTCGGCTCAGCTTCTTCCTCGTCGGATTCTCAGGTCCTGTGGCGACTTCTGAAGTTCCAGTCCCGAAAGCCCTGCTTTTATGCAGCATACCCCCATTCACTCAGCCTAGCTGTCAATCAAACATGCTAAGTGGTGAGCCGGCCGGCTCACCACTTGGGCCAATCACACAAGAGTGCGACTTGAGTTACCAAGGTAACTCAGTCCAGGGTGCCTAAACCCCCTGTGGTACCCAGACTGTGTGACACCACTTTTGGAGGCTTCTGTGGAGAAGCCCGCCAAAAAGTGGAACAAAGGCCTCGACTTGGGTTGGAGTCACAGAAGAGAACACAAACGCCATTTTAGAATCGAGTCCTGGCAAAAAATACCAACCGGCGAATTAATATTAAATAAACGGGCGGTATGTTCGAGGCTATGAGAATTAAATAAAGTTGGTAGCCTCGAACAATGGGAAAATCCCATAGATATATTCGCGGTCGAATATAAAAGGTAGTATCCACTGCCACCAGTCAAAACTCGATCAGGGGGGACGGAGACGTGCCCCCTCGACTAACAGACCCCGGGGCAATCGAATTTCCCCGACCAGTACCAGTACGTCCACAATATGATGGTTTGTACCGGTTTCTGTTAATAATTTGGGACTAGTGAAGCCAATGGTGACTTTACATGCCCTGGGAGACGGTCGTCAGTCCCAGGGTATGGAGTCTATGGTGGGGTGTCACTATGACACCCCTGTGTCACTGCACGGAGGGTGCTGTGTAACACACATAGTAAAAACACATGAGACCCTATGGAGTAAAGGACCCCATAGCCCATAAAACACATTAACATTCAAAGGAACACCATAAATCATGTCCAAGAGTGGGAGAAAGTCTCACTCTTGGCAGGAGAAAAAAAACAAACTCCAGAAATCCAACAAAGCTGCTGGGGGACTCACTAGGTTAGGAAATTCAGCCTAAAGAGAGAATTCTCCCTAACACCCAGCTCATAAAGTACGGTCCTATGCTCATGCGCTGCATAATTACACAGATTGCTTCCTAGTAGACAGAGTCGAAGGCTTTTTCAAAATCTATGGCGAGCAGGGACATGGGATCCTGTATTTTGGGTAGTTTTTCTAACGCTGTATGCAATCTGTATATGTTCTGCCTAGTGGACCTCTGTGGCATGAATCCACACTGGTCCGGATGTATCAGTGTGTGTATGACTTGTTGCATCAGGTTGGCTAATACCTACATCCAGGTATATTTGGATGTTAATGCGTAACACTGTTTGCTCTAAGGTTGCGACCAATGTGAATATAATTCCAGCTAATATATTGGGCCGCATACATTTCAGAGAAATTCGCTATGCCATCAAGATTTAAATCTAAAGAACTTGCACAAAATTTTTGTTACGAAATGGGATACTTTGAAATGGTCCGAAACTGACATCAGATGGGCAATTGATAAACTATCTCAATCAAATGCCCCTGGCCCTGATGGTATACCTTTGTGTATGTATAAAGCTGATCCGATTGTATGGGCAGCGATATTGAAAATTACATTTGATGTGATACTCAAAACTGGCAATATACCAGAGGAATGGAGCACGTCTATAATTGTACCAAAATACAAGAAAGGAAATGCTTCTGAACCACAAAATTATAGACCTATATCGCTTATTGATACATGTGCAAAGATTTTTGCAAGCCTCCTTTTGCATGACTTGGAAAAGTTCATTACCGCAAATGATATTCTAGCAAAATCAAAGATAGGCTTTAGGAAGTCAATGGGCACTACGCTGAATGCCACAATGTCCCATATTAATGGCACAATAAAAAAAAAGGGGCTTCTCCAGCATGGGGTCTGGCATGGATTCACATGCTCATGAATATTCCCCGTCAGGCTGGGAATCCTTGGTAAAGAAAAAACCAGTATCAGTTTCGTTCGTGATCTGTCTTTCGTAGTAGTAACCAATCACTGATCTCTGCGTCATACTGACCACAGCCAATGACTGCCCTCTACCTAAGCCCCGCCTCTGGCAGCGATCTTCAGATTTTTACCGCATGTTCAAGTGTTGGGATCCTCGTGCTATTGCTCTCGAGCGTTAGTGCTATTTTTTCACGTTTTTTCTCAAAAAATGATCTTTTTTCGGTCAAAAGAGCCTCAAGCTCCACCGTTTCTTCATCCGATCAACGGGGACCCGTGTCGGATTTGTCTACGCCCCTCAAGGGTGAAGATTTCGTCAAGCCACACTTTAGGAGGACTCCAGAAGTTTCTCAGGTCCATCTCGGACATGGCCCAGGAGAAGGGAAGCTCGATGCCCGGAAAGCTGTTCCGGGTCTGCCCTGGATGCCAGCTTCAGAATGTCTTCAAGGAGGACGAACACTCCCTTTTGCCTTTACTGCCTACATGAGGACAAGACGCACGTGGAGAAGGACTGTGCGTTTTGCGGCAATATGTCGGAGCGGACCATGAAGGACCGCCAACAACGTCTCTCCAACTGGCTGGAAGGAAAGAGCCCGTCAGGCGAGAAGAAGAAGTCCGAGCGGTCTTCTAAGACATTTGAGGGCGCCCCGGCGACGGGGGTCCAACAGAAGGCCAAGCACCGCGAGTCCGCTGGCACCGGGAGCGCTGAACGGTCGGGCTCTACGGGCGCCAGGCAGGGCGCGTCCTCCCCGGTGCCATCAACCACGAGCCAACGCTCTGGCTCGGGTAAGAGGAAGGCCGAGCACCCGGCGAAGCTCCTGGAGAGACCCCGGTCGTGCTCAAAGGCCCCATTGGAGGGGGAGCGAGGTGGTGACCCTCCCCCCAAGGAGAAGGCTGTGAGCGCACCTAAGGTGGTGAAAGACTTGATCCATCCGGCCAAGGCCTCTATCGAGACAGTTGCGGCGGCCCTGGCTCAGCCTGTGGAGGCTACACCAGTGGTGGCGACCCCAGGGCCCAGAATCTCCCTGCCACCGCGGAGGGAGTCCTCTTTCATGGCCATCGACAGGACCCCCGTGAAACCTCGGACGGAGAAGAAAAAGGGGGGGGGCAGGAGGTCGTCGTGGACTCGGCCTCAACCTCTGAGGAGGAGCTGATCGAAGTCTTAGGCCACGGCTCTGGCGTGGAAGAAGGCCATCCTGTCGGGAGGGACCCCGACGTGGAAGACGAGGGCGTCGAGGATACCGACGGGGCTCCTCATCGCCCGTCGGATCTCCCACAACCAGTGCCGCAAGACAACTCGGCGGCCATTTTGTTGGCTATACAGTCCTTATGCTCGGAGATGAGGACGAGACTGCCGTTACCACCAACGGAGGAACCGCTCCCGACGGGGGACCCGGAGCCAGGCCCTTCGGGGAGCCCTCCCCCTAAGAGAAGGATTCATCCTCCACCTCCTTTTCAGCCATCGCGCCCTGTTCAGCCCTCCTCCCCGTCCACGACACGTGGGGATGATACGGGGACTGACACGGCCGCGACGGGTACAGACGACGAGGTTTACGACGAGGATCTCCCGTCACCTCCCACCCGGGCTTCCCCGCCCGACGAGATTGGATCGTTTCACTCCATGATCGCCAGGGCATCCAAGCTTTTCCAGCTCTGCCCGGAAGAGAAGGAAGGTTTCCTTTATCAACGGCGCGAGACCAAGAGCAAGACGGTCCTCGCTGTACCTCTACTAGACGACATTTGGGATGAGGGCCTCGCCCTCCTCAAGAACCCATCCACGACGCCGGCTAGAAGGGATCGGTACGAGAAGAAGTACCGGGTCCCGGAAGCGGCCCCCTTGTGCCTTCGGGCACAGACGACCCCGGACTCGGTCGTCTCTGCGGCGGCCAGGAAGAAAGCGGGGGGGGGGGGGGGCGCGGCCTCTACGTCAACCTCCCCGCCGGACGGCGAGGGAAAGAAATTAGACCCGATGGGACGCAGAGTCATCTCGTCGGCAGCGACGACGATTAAGGCTGTCAACGCCTTGGCTATTGTAGCCCGCTACGACAGGGAGTTGTGGTACAAACTGGCCCCCCTACTGGACTTCCTACCAGACGACAAGAGGGCGGAAGCCCTAGAGATCTTGCAGGAAGGAGAGGTGGCGTCGGACCACGCCATTACGATTGCGACGGACATCGCTGACACTGGATTTTGCCAGTTGGGCAACGGCGTGTGCCTTAGGCGGCGTGGATGGCTCAAGGCTACTGACTTCCGTCAGGACGTGCAGACCAGAGTCTTGGACATGCCGTTCGACGGAAACAACCTGTTTGCGAAAACAGTGGATGATTCCCTTCAAGCCATCAAGGCGGACACTGAGACGGCCCGGGCTCTTGGGGTTCTCCAGCAACGGCGGCCGCCCTTTCGGAGCGGCGGAGGCAAACAGGGTGCCTCCAAAGGTTCCAGCGGCGGATTTTCCACCTACCGTCAAGCGGCCCGTTCGTCGTCACAGGAAGCTTACAGGGGACGAGGCAAATCAGGCGGACCCCGCCGTCGTCGCCAAGGAGGACAAGGCGGCAAAGCCTCGTCGAAGCAGGACTGATCCGGCCGTGGGGTCGGGGCCCCAACTGAAGCACCCCGGTGGGAGGCCGGCTGGCAAGCTTCGTCAGCGTGTGGGAGTCCATCTCCACCGACCGTTGGGTGCTGGACGCCCTAGCTCAGGGTCACGCTCTCGAGTTTCTAAAGAGGTGCCCGCGCGTCCACCCTGTGGCCAGGAAAGAACTTCACGTCCCTCAACTTCTCTTGGAGATAAAGGCGATGCTCAAGAAGGGCGCCATCGAGCTCGTCCCAAAGAGGCTTCGGAGCTCCGGAGTTTACTCAAGATACTTCCTCGTGAAGAAGACGGGAGGATGGCGTCCCATCCTGGACCTACGACGACTGAACAAATTCATCAAGGCACAGAAGTTCCGGATAGTCACCCTCCAGCACGTCCTGGGTCAGCTGGAGGAGGGCGATTTCCTGTCGTCGTTGGATTTGGAGGATGCCTACTTCCATATTCCCATCCTAAAGGGACACCGAAAGTTTCCCAGGTTCGTGGTCCAAGGGTGTCACTATCAGTTCAGAGCCCTTCCCTTCGGACTACGGTCGGCACCCAAGGTGTTCACCAAGTGCCTCGCACCGGTGGTGGCGCAGCTGCGCCGAGGGGGGAATCTACGTCTACCCCTACCTGGACGACTGGCTCATCAGAGCAAAGACGAAGGAGCTCGACGTGGAGCACACGGCAAGGACCGTCCAATTGCTCACGGACCTGGGATTCTCCATAAACTACGCCAAGTCCCACCTGGTGCCCGCGCAAGACGCACTGATTCTGGGAGCGAAGCTCGACAGTGTCGCTTCTGACACCTCCGTTGGAGGAAAGGACGAGGGCCATCCTGGGCAAGGTGCAGCGGATGCTGGTTGCGGACGCGACCAGGGTGAGGTCCATCAAGTCCCTCCTCGGAATGATGTCTTCTTGCATTTATCTCATCCGCCTGTGCAGGCTCCGGATGCGCCCGTTGCAGGAGTTCCTGGACGCGCGCTGGATCCAGACGACGGGCCTCTTCGAGGAGAGGATCTCACTGGACGAGAGTTTCCGACGAGTGATCCGGTGGTGGGGCACCCGCGCGCATCTGACGGCGGGCATGGACTTCCAGACCCCTGTCCACCAGGAGACAGTGACCATGCATGCCTCCCTGGAAGGATGGGGAGCGCACACCGAAAATCTGCACGCGAGAGGCCTTTGGCTTCCGACGGAGAAGTCCCTCCATATCAACGTCCTGGAGCTCTGTGCAGTGTTTTGGGCCCTCAGGTCCTTTCTTCCGTCCCTCAAGGGCAAGGTGGTGAGGATCTTCACCGACAACACCGCCACCATGTTCTACATCAGGAAGCAGGGCGGTACCAGATCCCCAGCCCTGTCCAAGGAGGCGCAGGATCTGTGGCATTGGGCCATCGCCCAAGGGATGTTTCTGGTGCCGTTTCATCTGGCAGGGATAAAAAACACCATCGCCGACTCGCTCAGCAGAGAGCTGCGCTCGTGCCACGAGTGGGAACTACGACAGGATCTAGTGGACCGCCTCTTCCGACGGTGGGGCACACCCCAGATCGATCTGTTCGCGACGGCAACGAACTCCAAGTACCGGAGGTTCACCAGCAGGTTTCCCCAGCCGAGGAGCATGGGCGATGCTTTCTCGTTCCCCTGGGAGGGCCTGTTTCTATACGCGTTCCCTCCATTGCCATTACTGATCCGGCTCATCAACCAGCTCAAGAGGTCACGGTGCAGGATGATCCTCGTCGCACCTGTGTGGCCGAGGCAGATATGGTTCCCGGACCTTCTGGACTTGTCAGCGTCCCCATCAATCAAGCTGCCAGTGGACGCGGATCTTCTCTCCAGGGAAGGAGGCACCATCCTCCATCACGACCCGAAGTCGCTGAACTTGCAGGCCTGGCTCCTGCAGTGTTAGAGTTTGGAGGATACGACATACCGGCCGACTGCAGAGAGGTTCTTGCAAATGCCAGGGCATCCTCAACTCTTAAATGCTACGGACACAAATGGAAGAGGTTCTCTGTCTGGTGCCACGCACAGAAGATTAACCCTCTATGGATTACGGCTCCCGAGGTACTGCCGTACCTTCTGACGCTGGCCAAGGCTGGACTGGCGCACGCGTCCATCAAGATTCATCTTGCTGCGATCTCCCGATACACCAGAACCACGGGGCGGATGTCTTTGTGGTCTCATCGTCTGGTGAAAGAATTCATGAAGGGACTGTTCAGATCATTCCCGCCGGTCAAGGCTCCGGCCCCGGCGTGGGAGCTCAACGTGGTGCTGACCAAGCTCATGGGACCTCCGTTCGAGCCTCTGCACTCGGCTCCGTTGAAGTTCTTGTCGTGGGAAACAGCGTTTCTTGTGGCCATCACCTCCGCACGAAGAGTGGGAGAGATCCAGGCCCTTTCCTGCAAGCCCCCGTACTTGACTTTTTACGACACGAGGGTAGTGCTCAGGACGAACCCCTCCTTCATGCCCAAGGTGCCGTCGGACTTCCACCTCAACGAACCCTTGGTGTTGCCTGTTTTCTTCCCGTCGCCTTCGTCGCCGGCCGAAAGGACTTTGCACTCGCTGGATGTGGCTAGAGCGCTGAAGTTTTACGTGGACCGCACTAAGTGTTTTCGGAAGACGTCACAACTTTTTGTGAACTTTGGACCTGTCAATCAGGGGAAGGCTCTCTCAAAGGCCTCCATTTGCAGATGGCTCTCCGGCTGTATCATGTACTGTCATCGGTTGGCAAACCGACCGCTGCCTGGGCGTCCGAGAGCCCATTCCACCGGAGCGATCGCAGCTACCACGGCGTTCCTATCTGGTGTGCCCTTGCTGGACATCTGCAGGGCTGCTACGTGGAAGTCGACGCACACCTTCACGAAATTCTACTGCGTCGACCGGGATTCCAGGGAGGAGTCCAGGGTCGGCCAAGCAGTGCTGCGCAACCTGTTCGCCTAAGGTGAGCCTGATGAGGAGGTAAGAATTGCTTAATGTTGAGTTTGATGTAATGCTTAATGTTGAGCCTTTGCCACCTCCTGTGGTTGTGAATGTGTGTACTGCTATGTATTCTTTATTCATGAGCATGTGAATCCATGCCAGACCCCATGCTGGAGAAGGAACAAGTTACTTACCTGTAACTGTTGTTCTCCAGCATGGGTCTGGCATGGATTCACATGCGAACCCTCCCGCCTACCCCTCTGCGGCTCTTGACTTGGTCATACTGCCACTTCATGTGCTACCAAATCTGAAGATGGCTGCCAGAGGCGGGGCTTAGGTAGAGGGCAGTCATTGGCTGTGGTCAGTATGACGCAGAGATCAGTGATTGGTTACTACTACGAAAGACAGATCAGACACGAAACTGATACTGATTTTTTCTTTACCGAGGATTCCCAGCCTGACGACGGGGAATATTCATGAGCATGTGAATCCATGCCAGACCGATGCTGGAGAACAACAGTTACAGGTAAGTAACTTGTTCCTTATCCGATCTACATAGCAAGCATCAATCTATCTTGTGCATTCGATTGTGTTACAAGGAATATATTATGGTCCAAACTACTACAACTAGGTTTTCCATCTGAACTAATATATTGGTTAATAATGCTGCATACTAATACTGGATATAAAGTAAAACTATCCAGTGATGGTGCTGTCACGGAGGCCATTAGAACTCAGATCGGTTTAAAACAAGGCTGTAATTTGGCAGCTATGCTTTTTAATATTTACAACTGCGATCTAGACAGGATTTGGAAGGAGTTGGGGATGTATCCTGTTAGGCTAGGAGCAATAAAATTACATTGGTTGGCATTTGCCGATCTACTTATAATGGACACTACTCCAACTGGCCTTCAAGCGAAATTACTTGCTTTCAAGATATATGCCTTGGATTTAAATCTTGTACCAAATGTAAATAAAACAAATATTTTGATATTACATGCTGGCAGGAAATTAAAATCATTTAGGTGGCAAATGGGTAATCTTGCAATACAAACACAATCTGAACTTTGCTATCTTGGCTACCAACTAAGCAGTAATTCTTCACTTAAGATCTGGAAAGAAAGATTGAACAATAAAGTACGTTCACTAAAAAGTCAAATGAAGATCTACAAAAGATAGTAAATTCTCCTTAAGCCCTATGCGCGATTTCTTAATAATGAAGGTCCAACCGGTTTTGATTTACAGTCTTAATGTGTGTCCTTTTGATCTATCAGAGTATCTACTAGATATTATTCAAGGACGAATACTTAAAGATGTATTAAATTTTGCAATGTCTAATCATGCAGTTTGGAATAGACATGAGCTAAGCTTGATTTCTTTATCATGCAGGGTGGCATGGTGTCTTATCAAATTATGCGAAAATATTAAACCTGCCCAGAAACTGTTTATATCAAGATTTGCAATATGCAATGGAAACTAATTCAGTAGCAACGATTAAGAGCTTTCAAACTCGAATGAATGTGATATTAGACTTAAAGTCACTTCTGACGATTTGTGTCTTCGTCCTGCCTTTGTTAAGAAAAAACTATTTGAGGAGGACTGGATTCAAACAATCAAGCAAATTAAGTGCTACTCTACATTCTCCGAATATGTTAAATTTCTGCGGAAAATAATCCCATGTAACTCCTCTGTTAAGCAATTTACTTGTTCGATCATTAGGAGGCTGTACATACGTTTTAAATTAAATCAATTCCATACAAAAGAACGGTGTCGGCATTGGGCAGGAAAAGCATGGTACATGCAAACAATGCAATGTAGATTTCCGGCATGTAAGCAATCTTATGAACATTTAGTATTGGAGTGCGGTTATTTTAAAGATCCACGTACGTTTTATTTGGCTAAATTTGTTAATACTGAGTTTAGACTGCACTACATCTCTATGGAAAAGACTTATGAACGGTGTACATTTCCCATTAATTTTAGCATTGGGCAATTTCTTAAAAATCATAAATGGAACTCATGCGATTTGAACTCAAAGAAAAATAAACTAACAAAGATGTATGATAATCTTTTAAACTCTTTGATGTAATACATACTAAATAGAATATATTTTGAAGGGAAAGAGAAAAAAAAAAAATTAATTGTACGAATATGTCTTGTAAATGGATAATGAAATGACAGAATTTTACGTTTTTTTTCTTCTCTAAATGTGTTTTATGACTTGCATATGTAATACGTGTTTAATAGGTGAGAAATACAATTCAAAACATTTTGTAAAGGTTTTTTTAACCCAAAACAAATAATAAAAATAACATACCGTCGCCAGTATTTTCGCCTCGCAGCTTATCAGAGAGAGAGGTCTATAGGAACTGCACTTATCGGGTGGTTTATCTGCCTTGGACAGAGCTATTATCGTGGCTTTCCTGAAGTCTTGGGGGAGATGGCCCTGTGAGTGTGAGTGCTGTAATAGGCGTAGCAGGGTTGGGGAGATTACATTTGCGCCTATTTTCTTCCATATTTCGATGGGGAAGCCGTTCGGGCCTGGGGTCTTGCCCGATTGGAGTTCCGACATGGCTTGGGTTAGCCCTTCCTCAGTGATTTCTTGTTCTAATAAGTTAGACTGTTGTGCGTTTAGGGTGGGGCGGGTAATTTCCTCCAGGATGTCTGTCGCGTGGTGGTGCTTTGTATAGCTCAGCATAGTATTTTGCGAAGCCTTCCGCTATATCTAGGTCTGTTACTAGTGGTTCTGGTTCTTCTGTAGTCCATTTCCTAATTTGAGTGAGGCCCAGGTCTCTACGTTCTAGCTATGCCAGTATTTTCCTGGCTTTGTCCCGGTTTCTTATATCTTTGCCCTCATCGCTGTATGTGCCTTTTTCGTATTGTCTAAAGCTATGTGTTGCAGTTGTGTCTGTGCTAATTGAAGTGCGCAGTGTTTTTCCGGTTGGTCCTGGGTTAGGTGATCAGCCTCTGCTTTTTGTACTTTTGCTTCGGCTTCACGTATTGCTTTAAGGTGTTGTTTCTTGTGGGCTGTGGTCCAGGCTATAATTTCACCTCTGAGCACTGTCTTGAACGCTTCCCATAGCGACACCGGGCTATCTACAGAGTCGGTATTTATCTCAAAGTATGTTTCAGTAGTCTTTTGGATGTGTTCTACTAGTTCTGGGAAACCTAGGTAGTAGCCGTGCAATCGCCAGCTGGGTGGGGGGGGGGGGGGTCGATCTGTCTGTTTTAATTGTTATTGGTTGTGCCTCACATGCTTCATGCATGTTATTTAGTGGTAGGAAAAAATTGTCTAGCCTAGACAGTGAGGCGTGTGCTCCGGAGTGGGATGAGTATTCCATTGTGTCAGGGTGTAGCATCCTCCACACATCTTGTAGCCCCAGTGCATTAGTGAATGTAGCGAGTTTGGTGCGTACATCCGGGTTCCTGGATCTTACATGTGTTCTATCAAGGTCTACATTCATTACTTCGTTGAAGTCTCCTCCAATTAGTGTGAGATCTGCAGGATTGTTCGCGAATAGAGGCGTGATGTCATTGGTCAGGGGGGTTAATAAGTTAGGTGGTGCATAAACAGCTATCATGGTTACAGTGTGTGCCCAGAGCGTCCCTGTCGTGTGTACAAATCTCCCTCCTGTGTCGTGTGTAATGGACACAGGCGCAAAGGAGTCTTTTGTGCACCAGGATTAGTACCCCTCGTGATCCCATGGTAAATCCGGCATGCAATGCTAGCTTGTAGTTAGTGCGTCTGAATAGTGTACAATTTGTAACAACTAGATGTGTCTCTGTAAGGAATGCTACGTCTGGGGAGTGCCGGTCCAATGATTGCATTACCAGTCGCCTTTTGATGCTGTTGCCGAGCCAGTTTACATTCCACGTCATCACTCAGATGGTTCTATTTTTATTCACATTGGTAACCCCTGCCATCTGAGTTGTATATAGGTGATGTCAGTGTGAGTCGGACACCTGAGGGTGTTGTGCAGTTTCGCGCCATAGTTGAGGGCTTGCCGTGACTATGTAAAGAGTGATTTCCCATTGAGACGTGCTTGTACATTCTTGTGTGATTTACTAGCAATAAGAGTATTACAGTGTGTGTGTGTTAGAGACGGTGTGATTCTTAACCTTATAACTTGTATCCCCCCACCCCATACTCCACCCAACTTGAAGCATCTGTCGCCCCATATAAAAAATTAAACACTCTGCCAAAGCTAAATAGTTGACTCATTAATTAGTAACAATTATCCAACTTCCCTCCCTCTGCTCGTTCTCGATCTTAGCTTCCCGGTCTTCACTAGAAAGTCTTCTGGAGGGGGGGGAGGGGGTTCCTTTGGGGGGAGCCTTCCTTGGAGCTCCTTCCTCAGCACCATATGTCCGGGTTTTACATGTTAGGTTGCTTTAATGTGCTAACATTAAAGCATCTGGTATCCATTGACTCGGCGGGGGGTTGTTGGGGGATAGTGGGGGGGGTGGCCGATCCGTGGGCGGCCGTCAGTGTTCCATCTGATCATCCACCGGGTCCATGGCGTCCACGCCAGGGGCATTTTCCCAGGGGGGGGGCCCTCTTCGGCCCGAGTCAGGGCCTCCTTTCGCATCTTTGTGCTCTCAGACCAGTCGCATTCGATATTTGTTTCTGCCCACCTCCATGCTTCCTGTGGAGGGCCATTTGTCTCTTGAGTGGCTCAAATGACTGCCTTGCTCGCTGTACCTCCCTGGTGTAGTCGGGATAGAATGCAATCCGAGATCCATTATGGGTGATAGTTCCTTTTGTGCGGGACATTTAGAGGAGTGCATCTCTGTCCCGATAATTAAGCAATTTAGCAATCACCGTCTGGGGGGTGTGCCCGGGGTGGTTTGCCCAATGGCATTCTGTGTGCCCTTTCCACTGAAAAAAAGTTTGAGAAGGAGTGGGGCGCAAATATGTCCACTAGCCACTGTTCCAGAAACAATTCCATACTTTGGCCTTCCTCTCCCTCTGCAATCTGAGAATGCGTACGTTGTTGCAGCGTGATCTACCCTCGCCTTCATCCACCTGGTTTTCTAGTATTTTGAGGCGATCTAGAGCCTGTGATAGTTGCTGATTAATGCCTCTGATGGTGTCCGCTGTTCCGCCTCCACTGTACGGGCGGTGAGCTTCTGGAGATAATGTCGTAGGACGGAAACGTCTGCAGCAATGCTGTCCATCTTGATCTCCATGGAGGAGCGTGAGCTGGCTATCGCGGCCATTACATCTCGCAGTGACGGGTTTTCTTCGTCCCCTGGAGGGGTTGAGTGCAGCGTGTGATTTGCCGATGTGGAGGTGTTGGCGACCGCAAATTGGTCCATGTTGCTCTGCGTAGCTGTGTTCCGTTGTTGCTTGTCCTTGCTCATCGTGTTGGTAACTTGGGTGCCTAGATTCTTGCCGATTGTTGTCTAATAGGCCGGGTTAGGTTCACACCAGTCTGTGTGGCCGTGCTACACCACCCACAGCAGTGGCGAGTCTCTAGGTTCGGCTCTTGCCTGTGTGCGCAGTGCCAGTGTGCACAGGGTTTCCTCTCCCCCCACCAGCGAATTTCGTTCGGTGCCCCGCGGAGGCGCAGGCCTTGCTGTCTTTCGTGTTGCTTCGTGTCGGGGCCCTGCGGAGCACTATTGTGGATGAAATTTGGTGGTGGTTTGGTAACGTGCCTGTGCCGCGGTTCTGATTTCTGGAAGCCGATTTGAGGGCTGGTCTTGCACCACTGCGACATATGCCTGTCTGTGTGCCGCTGCTGCGGGCGAGGGGTTGTCCTCGGCACGGGGCGAGTATTTGGTGGAATCTGTGGCCCAGGTTAGTGACAAATCAAGGCTGTCGGGGGTTTTGGCTCCACTTCCTTCCCTTCTGAGACAGGCCCGTCTAGGTATATAGGGCTTCACCCATCCAATTTATAAGGCAGTCTGTCGAGGTGGATGTGAGGGGACTTACTTGTTTGCGCCCCGAGCCGTGGACGCAGCCTCGCTCTCCTTCACCACCTGGGTCAGACTCCGCCTCAGGCAGTCAGTTGTTTCACTGCATAGGGCCGCTGCACCAGGCGACTAGGCAGTTCTTCCACGGCTGTAGGCCTCCGCAGGTCACCGTAGGAGCCGCCTCATCCGCCACTCGCTCGACCACCTATAAGCTGGTGTACGCTGTCTCTCCGGGTGTCGCGCTGGTGCGGTCGAGGTGCCCCGAGGCCCGAGCCGCCTCGCACTACGCGCCGCCAGGCAGGGCGCATATCGTGTGGTGTCACCTCTGGAGGTTGGTGTACCGATCTCCGGATTCTCTATATGGCCCCACAGGAGTTGGTTGGAGGCCGCCCACGGTCCCGGGTCGAGTCGATGTCAGGCTGCATCTGCCATTGTGGACTCGTACCTACGGGGCCACGGTGCTCTGCGTCTCGTCGGATTTCTCTGCACTCCGACCAGGAGTCTGCTTCAAATTTGGTCGGCCGCTGCTCGGCACCCCCTCTCCCTCCCCCCCCCCCCCCCCCCCCCGGGCTCAGTCGTATTTTGGGGGTGTTAAACCCAAAGAATCAGGATATTTTAACAGGATACTTTGACGCCTGGAGGAGTTCAGGCAGCTCACCTCTGCATCGCTTGTGCGCTGGCCATGCCCCCGGAAGACAAGAAAATCAAACCGTCTAACTGTCAAGGCGATCCTTGCCCTGCTCCTATCATTAAGGATTCTGCCCATGACCTGGCCCCATTCATCACGGCCTTCATTAACTCATCTTTTAAAACGGGTACTGTCCCTGATAACCTCTAAGACGCTTGGGTGATCCCACTGCTTAAATAAAAACATCCTTAGACCCAAGCATACCCACTAATTTCAGACCCATAACCACTGTCCGGTTCTTGCTCAAGATTTTAGATTGTGCCGCATACCTGCAGATCCAAGACTACTTGGAATTCAATAACCTCCTGGGTTTACGGCAATCAGGATTCCGTCCTAGACATGGGACCGAGGATTGACTTGAGAACTCAAATTGAGGTCTTGAAAGATGATGGGGAAACTAGCCATGCTACTACTCCTAGACCTCTCTGCGGCCTTTGATCTGATCAATCACCAAATCCTATGCCATCGCCTTCATTCTGCTGCTCGCTTCTCTGACTCAGCAACGGCATGGATCAAATCCTTTCTGAGCAACAGATCCATGAGGGTCTTTTCACCCTCTGCAGCTGCTGACCCCGCTCAGATTTACTGCAGAGTCCCTCAAGGATCCAGCGTGTCACCAACACTCAACGTTTTCACAAAACCTCTTTGATGTACTTGACTATCTGGGTGTCTCCTACACTAACTATGCCGACGACACCCAGATACTCATTCCCATCACTGGTGATTATATGGCTGATACCAAGGCCTTGAACAAAGTCTAGCTGGTCATCCGGGCCGGGATGGACCAGCACGAATTATGTCTTAACGACAACAAGACGGTGCTCCTCATCTTGGGCTCCTCGCAACGCTTTTACAAACTAGATCCATCCTACCAGTCATTCACCATAGATGGAAATATCAAGGTCTTGTAACGCTCACCTGATTCCCACGGAGGCGCTGGTCCCGGCTGAACTGTTAGTCTCTTCAATTGAGAAGCGTAGAGCTCGGATGACTCTCGGGACTGTGCTTCCTCTTATTGACCGTCTGGCTTGCAGGGTAAGGTTTCTGCAGGCGGAAGAAAAAAGGGTTAATGACCGTTTGGCTGGACTTCCTCCTCATTAATCGCCAACTCTCCGAAAGTCCAATGTCCTGGTGAGCTCTCATCTTAGGCGTATAAATGCTGGGCTCTCCATCCTGCGACTTATGCAGGGCTGCGTGGGTTCCAGTTACGTCACTGGAGCTCCTCAGTCTTTTGTGGCCTTAGAAGTGGCACAGGTGCTGAGATGCCAAAAGGTGATGCCCCCGTTACTGCACAAGCGGATGCCAGTAGGTATAAAGAGTTTATAGTCTTGAAGAGATGGGCACCTTTAATGAAGTCTTTGCATTGTCTTTTTCAGGTGCCTGGATGCTGAGGGCGTTGTTCGTCCGTTGCCGTTGCACGTGCGAAGTACGTGAGTATAATCTGTGACCTTATTATAGCACCTCTAACAATGTTCTTTTCTTATTTGCAGGTGTTGGGACCTTGCGGGCGTTTTCCCAGTCGCGCATGCACGTGGGGAAACGCGCAAGTGTTAGGCTTTCTTGCAGTCTTTAATGGCACTTCAATAATGTCTTTTCTTGTTTTCAGGTGCCGGGCTGCTGCGGTTGAAGAGATCGTAATACGCGTACAACAGCAGGTAAGAAAAGTAAATGCGGCCGCCTTCACCCGATTCCTACTTAACAATGTTCTTTGTCTTTACAGGTGCCGTTAGGCTGCTGAAGAGAAGGCCGCGAAGAATCCTTGAAAGCACAGATGGATCAGGTAAGCGAGCGCGGCTGCGAACGTGTTGCAACTTGCTAACCTTATGTTTCTTTTGCTTGCAGGTTCTGCCGGTGTCTGGATTCCTGGATGGTAAGTATAGTTCTCGTGTCTTTCTTCCACAGATTGCCGAGCTGAAGCTGGAGATGACACTGGAATGCTGGAGCTGACTTGGTGAGCGTCCTGCTGCAGATGCAGAATAACGCGAAGCACGTTTTCCCAATCTGGTGTGGTTTAAATAGTGTTGGAGTGATTGGGAGTCTTCTTCCTCAGCCTCGCCCAGGTTAAAGAGTTCCTGTGTTCCAGAGCTAAGGAGTGGCACCAGCTCCACCCAGGTAAGAAAGTAGTCCCAGTTCAGGGAATAGTTCCTTCCAGCAAAAGGCTGGGGACTTCATCCTGCCAGCATTGGCAAAGGTGAGTATGCAGCACGGTCTGCTACAGGTAGGTCCACCCAAGCACCTTTGCAAGAATTATGAGCCCGGCGCCCCTGGCGCCGGGACTGAGGTTCCTTATGAGCCTGGCGCCAGGACATGGTCCAAAGGACCCCAATAGGGGTTTGCTGGAGCCAGGGACGAGGGTCGTGAGCCTGCTTCCGGGGATGCTGGGCTTGACTTGGCTTCTCGGGAGCAGTGCTCATGACGGGTCTCTAATGACACAAAAACTTTAGATTTCTATCTTGACGCCACTCTCACTATCACGACAAACAAATGCAGTTAGATCAGCCTCTGCTTACACCTGTAGACTTATTGCAGCATGCAGACCTTTTCTGACTACCCCTAACGGCATCACCCTAGCCAGAGCACTCATGTCAAAAATTGACTATTGTAGTGCCCTGTACCTGGGGACTAGCCAAGGGAACTTGAATCAACTGCAAATCACCCAGAACAAGGCTATTGGAGCAGCGCTGAACATTCCCAGAAACCACCACATTTCTGCAGCCAGAACTAACCTACACTGGTTACCTGTCGAGCAGAGAATTTCACTGAAAACACTGGCCCTCACTCACAAATGCCAATCGAACAAGGCCCCCCCTACCTCTGCAACCGGCTCTCCCTCCACCCGACCTCAAAGAACCACCCAGTCCCACTGCCTTTACGATTCCTAGGTTCAAACTTAAAAATGCCGGGGGCCTGAGCTTCCCTGTCCTAGCATCTAAGCTTTGGAACACCCTCCCTGCTACCATCAGATCCGAGGACTCCTTCAACACCTTCAAGTTGAAAACAAAATCATGGCTCCTTGCTCAGAACTGAGACATTCTGTTATGGCCCATGCACCATAGTTCGCCTGCTCGTTCCTCCGACTCCTTGTTAATTTTATGGCATAGTCGTCTAGCTGAACTTTAATACTATGACCTCGTCTATTCTCCCTATCATACTCTGATCCCCATGTTATCATCCCTGTTCGTATATCTCTTCACTTCAAATACTGCTGTAAATATTTGTTTACAACTTGTATTTAACTATATATGTAAATAATTTCAAGTTATGCGTAAACACATGTATGTAAACTAAGATTACGTTTTTGCGCCCTGATGCCTCTGGGCCTAATGCTGCGCGTTACAAATAAATAAAATACAAATCCTCCGAAAGTAAGCGTTTCCTGCATCCATACCACTGAGGCCTGCATTTCCAATAGCCTGTTCATGATTGATTTCCTTGTAATTGGGGAGTTGAGCCCTTGGACATTTGGTGTAACAAAAGTTAGGTCAGTCATTATTTAGTTGTAACAACGTGCCCATCCTAGTGCCATACAGCTGATCCGCTCCCCCAGGTGTCCCATATGTACCTCATGTGGCTTTCACCCCAATGACATGTTTTTCTGCCCCTCCAAACTCCCCAACTTACTCCCCATTGAACTTCAACTAAAGCACTCCCAATGGCGATGCCACAAGGAATCACCAGGTTTGCTATCTCCTGGGAAATTTTAGGGTCTGCTCCCCACCCCCCTCAGTTTATGCCTTTAAAGCTGCTGCATGCCTGCCTCATGCCCCAACGGGCTACACAATAGGGCTGAGGGGCCCTTTCAGATCTAATATTCTGATTTTCCCCGGCTGAACCCATCTTTTACCTTTAACACTACCGTTTATATGGGGTCTGCAGCCTTAAGTTCCTTGTTGAGACCCCTCGGATGGGGGCGCAATGGTTTGCACTGTTCAGATCTGTCTTCTTTCCCTGCTTCCACGTGGGGTCCTCTTTCTCCAGCATGGGGGTCTGGCATGGATTCAAATGCTCATGAATATACCCCGTCGTCAGGCTGGGAATCCTCGGTAAAGAAAAAAATCATTTTCGTTTCTGAACTGTCTTTCTACCAATAACCAATCACTGATCTCTGGGTCATACTGCCCCCAGCCAATGACTGTCCTCTACCTAAGCCCCTCCTCTGGCAGCCATCTTCAGATTTTTACCGCACGTTCAAGTGTTGGGAGTCGTCGTGCTATAGCTCTCAAGCTTTTACTGTGTTTAGCAATTTTTTTTTTCCGAAGAGTTTACTCTTATTTATTTGGTCAATCAAGCCTCAAGCTCCACCGATTCTACTTCCGATCAACGGGGACCCGTTTTGGAATTTTTCCACACCCTCAAGGGTGCATTTTCGTCGAGTTTTTGCTTCTTGGAGGATTCTGGAAGATCTTTGAGGCCTACCCCGCGTGGACATGGCCCAGGACAAAGGAAACACGACACCTGGATCCAAGCTGTTCAGGAGCTGCCCTGGATGCAGATTACAGAATGTCTTCAAGGAAGATGAGCACTTTCGGTGCCTTTACTACCTTCACAATGACAAATTGCACGTGGAGAAGGACTTTGCGTTTTGTAAGAATCTGTCCGAACGGACAATGAAGGATCGTCGTACTCGACTCACCAACTGGCTGGAGGGGAAGAGCCCTCCAGCAGGTGAAAAGAAATCTGAGCGTTCTTCTAAGACCTTTGAGGGTGCTCCGACGGGGGGGCCCAACAATAGGCAAATCGCAGCGAGTCCACGGGCACCGGGAGCGCCGATGGTTCGGTCTCCTTGGCTCCCAGACAGGGCGCGATGTCCCTGACGCCATCAACCATGAGCCAATGCTCTGGCTCAGTGAAGAGGAAGTCTGAGAACCCGGGTAAGCTTTGCGAGAAGCCCCGGTCGATCCGACGGTGGCAGCCGAGGGGGAGCGAGGCGGCCCCCCCCCTTAGGTGAAGGCCTCGGGCGCACCCCGAAGTCGCGAATGCCCTGATTCACCCTGCTAAGGCCTCGATCGAAGGAGTCGTGGCAGCCCTGGCGAAGCCTGAGGAGACTATCCCAGTGGATATGACTTCCGGGCCTAGAGTTTCCCTGCCACCCCAGAGGAAATCTTCTTTTCAGTCTATCGATAAGACCCCCGTGAAACCCTGGGTGGAGAAAGGGGGGGGGCACGCTAGCCATAACGGACACAGATACCACCCCCTGAAGATGAGCTGGCTGGCGTCGCAATGGTCCTGGACAAGAAGTTCGAGGAAGTCCGTTCCTACGGGAGGGATCCCGACGAGGCAGACGTGGAAAGCGACTGGAGCCGCGGACCGTGGAGGAGACGGAGGACCCTACTCTCTAGCCGTCGCAACCTATGCCACAGGACAACTTGGGAGCAATGTTGATGGCTATCCAGGCCCTGTGTACGGAGATAAGGACAAGGTTGCCTTTACCCCCAGCGGACGATCCAGCGGCGCCTGGACCGTCGGGAATCCCACCGAACAAGCACAGGCAAATCCATCCTCCCCCCTCCTTTCCAGCCTTCACCTCCTTCATCTCCTTCTCCTCCACCGAGGGATGAGACGGGGACGGACGATGGGACGGATCTCCCATCACCTCCTGTGTTAGGGAGAATTCTCATTCTATGGCTAATTTCCCTTACCTATAGAGTCCCCCAGCAGCTTTGCTGGATTTGAAGGGTTTTTGTTTCTTTTCTCCTAAAAGCGAGACTTTTTTTTTCCCCACTCTTAGGCATTTTTTGCTATGTGTGTACTAGGCTATTTTTGTGTCGAATGTCTATGGGGATTTTCTCAACCCCATAGGAACTATCTTTATTCTCCTGTGTTACACAGCACCCTCCGTGCACTGACACGGGTGTCGTCTTAACCCCCAAACATAGACTCATACCCTGGGACTGACTGTCTCCCAGGGCATGTAAAGTCCCCATTGACTTTATTAGTCAGTTTTTGTGAACTAAACTAGTACAACCCATCTTACTATGGAGGTACTGGGAAGGGTTAATAGTTTTTCCCTTATGTTCATTTTCGAGAGGGTACTGTACAGTCCCCCTCTCAAAGTTTCTGGCTGGTGGCAGTGGTTACTACTGTAAATATTCGACCGCATATATTTCCTTATGGGATTTTCCCATTGTTCAAGGCTGCCACATTTTCTGACATCCTCTAACATACCGCTGGTTTATTTTTATATTAACTTTACTCCGGTAGGTTTTATTTGCCAGAACTTTAATATAAATTCTTTCTCTAAACTCCTAACCCAGGTCAGGGATCCTTTGTTCGTCCATATGGCGGGCTTCTGCCAAGAAGCCCTCCTTTCGGAGCCACTGAGTCTGGGGTGGGTCCATTGCGTGGGAGGGGCAGTAGGACCCCTGGACAGGGTTGCCTCAGCAGCCCATGTCGCACTCTATCCTGATAGGCTGGAGGGTCTCCCGCCAAGGATGACCACTCCACTGTGTGAGTGACAGCTAGGCTGTATGCATGGGGCTCTATTTGCATAAAAGCAGGGTCCTGAAGACTGGAAAGACGTCGCCACTGGAACTAAGAATCCGAAAAGGAGAGAAGCCAAAGACATCTGCAACGACTGAACCACCGGTGAAGCCCTGCTGCAGCGTCTCGCCACTTTTCTCCACATGACGAGAGAAGATCTTCATCTTCAAGAGCCTTCTTCCCTTGAGCTGGTGGGGCCAACCAGTTTACCAATTGCCTTCCTTGACCTGCCTTGGTCGAATCGCCAGTACTCTGTACTCGGAGGCTGGATAGCCAGGCACCAGTCCACCTGGACCGCAATTTAAAGGAGCGTACCTTTTATTCGTCGGGCAGCACCGCGGCTGGTTTCATCCCTGGGTAGTACAGTAACTCGAACCTTCCTCTACGACGAGAGTCTCTCTTCCTCTGCTGGATCCCCTGAACTGCAGGAACTACCAAGAGCCACTTCTTCAACTTAAAGGTACATTGTTCCACCACGCCGCCCTTTCTTCGCGGTAGCACTAAAGGTGTTTTAAATCCTCTACCTACCAGTTGGGTTGGCCGCCCGCCTCTTAACATTGTCTTTCACCTTCTGCATCCACATTTTTGAAATCCGTTAACCAAAGACTTGACTGCAGCTACAAGAACATTTTGCTCCTGGGCCCTTGCCCTGTACCACTGACTCTGGCACAGGCCTACTGA
Source organism: Ambystoma mexicanum (assembly GCF_040938575.1). NCBI lineage: Eukaryota > Metazoa > Chordata > Amphibia > Caudata > Ambystomatidae > Ambystoma > Ambystoma mexicanum. Next base: position 509,189,254 of record NC_090927.1, on the reverse strand, counting down.
CTCTGGCTACATTTGTTAGGACTGCGTTCTTTAGATTGATTCTCAACTAGAACTGTGTTGGTGCACCTACTTCTTATAACTACCCTTTTCTTCCCTTTTTTAAAACCTTGTGAAATGCCATTTTGCTCAATTTTCATTTAAGTATTTTCTATACTGATGCATGGTCTTGCTTAATCTTGTTCACAAACGTAGGGGAAGTGTTGCTAGGGTGTGTAAGAAACTATTCCTATATAACTTGTGCTTTCCCTCCCTTGTGAGAAATTGCTAGAGTATCCCTTGTGTGTGGTTTTCACTGTGCCATTTTGCTCAGTTTTCACTCTGGTTCACTTGGTCTACAATTTAACTAGGGAGTGTGTATATTTTTCCTTGACTTAATTTTAACTTGCTTGATGACTGATAAATGTGTTTTACTAGATGTGTATAAAATACATTTCTGAGGCTTGTGGAATCTGCTTAGATCACATGCTGTGCATAGGCCAACATCTAGTGGAAGCTGCGGAGTATTAGTTTGTTTTTTGAAACTCGAAAATGGGCGTTGAGACAGGGCGTGCCAGTAATACTATCCCCAGTGTGACGTCCACGGTACCCATGATGCCTCACGCATCTAGGACCTTCAGATTGTTTTTTTGCGCCATACTAGGCGGAAGCATTCCGCGGAGTTCCCTGGCTTTTAGCCATAATTTTGCAAATAGTATAATATTTCCCCGTTTCTGCCATCCCCACATCGAGTCACCGAATATCGAAGCTTGACGCCTGCCTGGAGAAGAAAACAACCGTTGAGAGCAGCACGATGGACTTTGGGCCTCGGAAGGCCTCTGCCCTACAAGTAGGGAGAGTGGGGGGGTGGTACATACTCTACACTCACACATTTATATATTCCTACACACACTAGCCCGCTGCCACAGGGTGTGTATGGAGGGTACCCATTTCCAATTTTGCCCCAAGTGCAACCGCAAGTACCCTTGGGTTGACACACGCCAGCTGTAACCTCTGCTTGCCGAGGGACCACCCCGTGGTGAACTGCAGAGCGTGTAGCTGGTTCAAGGCTAAGACTCTAAATGACCGTTCGACCAAAGGTTGGGCCCACCCCGCCAGGCAACGAGAGGCCATGGAAGCGGAGGGCACCTCCAGTGATGGCAGCGACGCCGTACTATCGGATGGCGAGGGCACCGTGGTGTCGAAAGACAGCCAAACGCAAGTCCCTGACCTCCGAAGGTTGTCCGGCAGAGCGGCTATGGGGAGCACACCCGGCGACGCGAGCGATACGCACACCATTTCCACTAAACACTCAAGTCCAACTGAGACTTGACACGCGTGTCGAGTTCTCGGAAAGGGGCACGCACAGAACAGTCCACCGAATCGGTGTCCTCTGGGCGTTCTCGGTCAAGATCGCCGCATGACACCAGGCAACCATCCACTGTTGCCAAGAGTGCCTCACTCACCAAAGTAATGGAGGTACGATCGTCAGAAGACGAGGCCGACCTCCATCCCCAGGCCGCACTCCAGGAGTCGGTGTTAGCAGACCGCTCGACAGCGGTTCCCGTTTCCCAACGTCCTCAATCTAAGGAAAGGGACACAACCCTGAATCTCAACGCCATGTCGAAAACCCCAGAGAAAGTGAAAACACCAGGTAAGCACTCTTCTACTCATGGGGAGGGAGGAAAACAGCAGAAGAAACCTTCTCAGCCGCTTTCTACGCCTCTGGTACATAAAGACAGTGCTAGGTCTTCTGATAAGCTGATAAACCATGCCCATAGGTCCAGTCAGGTCATAGCAGGGAAACACTCCCAGGAAAAGGTAATCCTCAGCTCCAAAGAATGGTCCAGTGAGGATATAGACAGGGTTATGTCTAGAATGTCATCCCTAGCGGACTTCTATGCCAAGAACCCAGATCACTTCCTCTCCTATACCCCTGACGGGGCTACTACTCCCTCAGGGTCTAGCTACCCGCTACACCCTGGTAAGAAACCTCGAGCTGAGGCACCAATGTAAGGCCGGTCTTCTGACCCTTTCTACGTACCGCCATACACTCGGTATAGTCAGGATCCACTGCAAGATGAAGATCCAAAATTGGTAACATTGGAGGACCAAACTGGGGTGGACTACTTTCTCCAGCATGGGGTCTGGCATGGATTTGCATGCTCATGAATATTCCCCGTCGTCAGGCTGCGAATCCTCGGTAAAGAAAAATCGGTATCAGTTTCGTTTCTGATCTGTCTTTCGTAGTAGTAACCAATCACTGATCTCTGCGTCATACTGACCACAGCCAATGACTGCCATCTCCCTAAGCCCTGCCTCTGGCAGCCATCTTCAGATTTTGACCGCACGTTCAAGTGTTGGGATCCTATTGCCCTTGATCTTTAGTGCGTTTTCGCGCTTTTTCATAGGAAAATTCTTTTTTCGGTCAAAAGAGCCTCAAGCTCCACCGTTTCTTTATCCGATCAACGGGGACCCGTGTCGGATTCTTCTACGCCCCTCAAGGGTGAAGATTTCGTCGAGCCACGCTTTTGGAGGACTTCAGAAGTTTCTCAGGCCCATCTCGGACATGGCCCAGGAGAAAAGAAGCTCGACGCCCCGGAAAGCTGTTCAGGGTCTGCCCTGGATGCCAGCTTCAGAATGTCTTTAAGGAGGACGAACACTCCCTTTGCCTCTACTGCCTGCATGAGGACAAGACGCACGTGGAGAAGGACTGTGCGTTTTGCGGCAATATGTCAGAGCGGACCATGAAGGACCGCCATCTGCGTCTCGCCAACTGGCTGGAAGGGAAGAGACCAGGCGACAAAAAGAAGTCTGAGCGGTCTTCTAAGACCTTTGAGGGTGCCCCAGCGATGGGGGCCCAACAGAAGGCCAAGCACTGCGAGTCCGCTGGCACCGGGAGCGCCGAACGGTCAGGCTCTACGGTTGCCAGGCAGGGCGCATCCTCCCCGGCGCCATCAACCACGAGCCAACGCTCTGGCTCGGGTAAGAAGGCGGCTGAGCACCCGGTGAAGCTCCTGGAGAGACCCCCGGTCGAGCTCGAAGGCCCCATCGGAGGGGGAGCGAGGCGGTGAACCCCCCCCCCCCCCCCAAGAGAAGGCGGTGAGCGCACCTAAGCTGGTGAAAGCCTTGATCCACCCTGCCAAGGCCTCTATCGAGACAGTTGCGGCGGCCCTGGCTCATCCTGTGGAGGCTACACCAGTGGAGGCGACCTCGGGGCCCAGAGTCTCCCTGCCACCGCGGAGGGAGTCCTCTTTCAAGCCAACGACAGGACCCCCGTGAAATCTCTGATGGAGAAGAAAAAGGGGGGGGCAGGAGGTCGTCGTGGATTCGGCCTCAACCTCTGAAAAGGAGCTGATCGAAGTCTTAAGCCACGGCATTGGCGTGGAAGAAGACCAGCCCGTCGGGAGGGACCCCGACGTAGGAGACGACGAACGTCGAGGGTGCCGACGAGGCTCCTGACTGCCCGTCGGAATCCCCTCAACCAGTGCCGCAAGCCAACTCAGCGGCCATTTTGTTGGCTATACAGTCCTTATGCTCGGAGATAAGGACGAGATTGCCGTTACCACCAACGGAGGAACCGCTCCCGACGGGGGACCCGGAGCCAGGCCCTTCTGGGAGCCGCCCTCCTAAGAGAAGGATGATTCATCCTCCACCTCCTTTTCAACCATCGCGCCCTGCTCAGCCCTCCTCCCCGTCCACGACCCGTGGGGATGATATGGGGACGGACACGGCCGCGATGGGTACAGACGACTAGGTTTACGACGAGGATCTTCCGTCGTCCACTCCTCCCCGGGCTTCCCCGCCCGACGAGATTGGATCGTTTCATGCCGTGATCGCCAGGGCATCCAAGCTTTTCCAGCTCTGCCCGGAAGAGAAGGAAGGTTTCCTTTATCGACGGTGCGAGACCAAGAGGAAGACACTGTACCTCTACTGGACGATATCTGGGATGAGGGTCTCGCCCTCCTCAAGAACCCATCCACAACGCCTGCGAGAAGGGATCAGTACGAGAAGAAGTACCAGGTCCCGGACGCGGCCCCCTTATGCCTTCGGGCACAACCGACCCCGGACTCAGTCGTCTCCGCGGCGGCCAGGAAGAAAGCGGGGGGCTGGCTTCGCCCTCTACGTCAACCTCACGCCCACCCCCCCCCCCGGACGGCGAGGGAAAGAAATTGGACACGATGGGACGCAGAGTCATCTCATCGGCAGCGACGACGATTAAGGCTGCCAACGCCTTGGCTATCGTAGCCCGCTATGACAGGGAGTTGTGGTACAAGATCGCCCCCCCCTGCTGGACTTCCTACCGGACGACAAAAGGGCGGAAGCCCTAGAGATCTTGCAGGAAGGAGAAGTGGCGTCGGACCACGCCATTACGTTAGCGACGGACATCGCTGACACTGGGTTTCGCCAGTTGGGCAACGGCGCGTGCCTTAGACGGCGTGGATGGCTCAAGGCAACGGACTTCCGGCAGGACGTGCAGACCAGAGTTTTGGACATGCCTTTCGACGGGAGCATCCTGTTTGGGAAAACAGTGGACGATTCCCTACAAGCCATCAAGACGGACACGGAGACGGCCCGGGCTCTTGGTGTTCTCCAGCAACGGCTGCCCTTTCGGAGCGCCGGAGGCAAGCAGGGTGCCTCCAAAGGTTCCGGCGGCGGCGGATATTCCACCTACCGTCAAGCGGCCCGTTCGTCGTCACAGGAAGCCTACAGGGGACGAGGCAAGTCGGGCGGACCCCGCCGTCATCGCCAGGGAGGACAAGGCGGCAAAGCCTCGTCTAAGCAGGACTGAACCGGCCATGGGGTCTGGCCCCCACCGAAGCATCCCGGTGGGAGGCCAGCTGGCGAACTTAGTCAGCGAGTGGGAGTCCATCTCCACCGACCGTTGGGTGCTGGACGCCCTGGCCCAGGGTCACGCGCTCGAGTTTCTAAAGAAAGGCCCGCGCGTCCCCCCCGTGGCCAGGAAGGAACATCATGTCCCTCAGCTTCTCTTGGAGGTAAAAGCGATGCTCAAGAAAGGCGCCATCGAGCTCGTCCCAAAGAGGCTTTGGGGCTCTGTAGTTTACTCAAGATACTTCCTCGTGAAGAAGACGGGAGGATGGCGTCCCATCCTGGACCTACGACGACTGAAGAAATTCATCAAGGCACAGAAGTTCCGGATGGTCACCCTCCAGCACGTCCTGGGTCAGCTGGAGGAGGGCCATTTCCTGTAGTCGTTGGATTTGGAGGATGCTCACTTCATATCTCCATCCTAAAGGGACACCGAAAGTTTCTCAGGTTCGTGGTCCAAGGGCGTCACTACCAGTTCAGAGCCCTTCCCTTCGGATTGAGGTCGGCACCGAGGGTGTTCACCAAGTGCCTCACACCGGTGGCGGCGCGGCTGCGCCTGGAGGGGATCCACGTCTACCCCTACCTGGACGACTGGCTCATCAGAGCAAAGACGAAGGAGCTCGACGTGGAGCACACGGCAAGGACCGTCCAATTGCTCACGGACCTGGGATTCTCCATAAACTACGCCAAGTCCCACCTGGTGCCCGCGCAAGACGCACTGATTCTGGGAGCGAAGCTCGACAGTGTCGCTTCTGACCTCTCCGTTGGAGGAAAGGACGAGGGCCATCCTGGGCAAGGTGCAGCGGATGCTGGTTGCGGACGCGACCAGGGTGAGGTCCATCAAGTCCCTCCTCGGAATGATGTCTTCTTGCATTTATCTCATCCGCCTGTGCAGGCTCCGGATGCGCCCGTTGCAGGAGTTCCTGGACACTCGCTGGATCCAGACGACGGGCAGCTTCGAGGACAGGATCACACTCGACGAGAGCTTCTGACGAGCGATCCGGTGGTGGGGCACCCGCGCGCATCTGACGGCGGGCATGGACTTCCAGACCCCGGGCCACCAGAACACAGTGACCACGGATGCCTCCCTGGAAGGGTGGGGAGCGCACACCGAAAATCTGCACGCGAGAGGCCTTTGGCTTCCGACTGAGAAGTCCCTCCATATCAACGTCCTGGAGCTCCGTGCAGTATTTTGGGCCCTCGGGTCCTTTCTTCCGTCCCTCAACGGCAAGGTGGTGAGGATCTTCACCGACAACACCACCACCATGTTCTACATCAGGAAGCAGGGCGGCAGCAGGTCCCCAGCCCTGTCCAAGGAGGCGCAGGATCTGTGGCATTGGGCCGTCGCCCAAGGGATGTTTCTCGTGCCGTTTCATCTGGCAGGAATAAAAAGCACCATCGCTGGCTCGTGCCACGAGTGGGAACTACGACAGGATCTAGTGGACCGCCTCTTCCGACGGTGGGGCACACCCCAGATCGATCTGTTTGCGACGGCGACGAACTGCAAGTGCTGGAGGTTTGCCAGCAGGTTTCCCCAGCCGAGGAGCATGGGCGATGCTTTCTCGTTCCCCTGGGAGGGCCTATTTCTATACGCGTTCCCCCCCATTGCCATTGCTGATCCGGCTCATCAACCAGCTCAAGAGGTCACGGTGCAGGATGATTCTCGTCGCACCTGCGTGGCTGAGGCAGATATGGTTCCTGGACCTTCTGGACTTGTCGGCGTCCCCGGCATTCAAGCTGCCAGTGGACGCGGATCTTCTCTCCAGGGAAGGAGGCGCCATCCTCCATCACGACCCGAATTCGCTGAACTTGCAGGCCTGGCTCCTGCATTGTTAGAGTTTGGAGGATACGACATACCGGCCGACTGCAGAGAGGTTCTTGCAAATGCCAGGGCATCCTCAACTCTTAAATGCTACGGACACAAATGGAAGAGATTCTCTGTCTGGTGCCACGCACAGAAGATTAACCCTCTACGGATTATGGCTCCTCAAGTACTGCCGTACCTACTGACGCTGGCCAAGGCTGGACTGGCGCACGCTTCCATCAAGATTCATCTTGCTGCGATCTCCCGATACACCAGAACCACGGGACGGACGTCTTTGTGGTCTCATTGTCTGGTGAAAGAATTCATGAAGGGACTGTTCAGATCGTTCTCGCCGGTGAAGGCTCCGGCCCTGGTGTGGGAGCTCAACGTGGTGCTGACCAAGCTCATGGGACCTCCGTCCGAGCCTCTGCACTCGGCTCCGTTGAAGTTCTTGTCGTGGAAAACGACGTTTCTTGTGGCCATCACCTCCGCACGACGGGTGGGAGATGCACAGGCACTTTCCTGCAAGGCCCCGTACTTGACTTTTCACGACACGAGGTTAGTGCTCAGGACGCACCCCTCCTTCATGCCCAAGGTGCCGTCGGACTTCCACCTCAAGGAACCCTTGGTGTTGCCTGTTTTCTTCCCGTCGCCGGCTGAAAGGACTTTGCGCTCGCTGGATGTGGCTAGAGCGCTGAAGTTCTACGTGGACCGCACGAAGAGTTTAAGGAAGACGTCACAACTTTTTGTGAACTTTGGACCTGTCAATCAGGGGAAGGCTCTCTCAAAGGCTTCCATTTCCAGATGGCTCTCCGGCTGTAACATGTACTGTCATCGGTTGGCAAACCGACTGCTGCCCGGCCGTCTAAGAGCCCATTCCAGCAGAGCGATCGCAGCTACCACGCCGTTCCTATCTGGTGTGCCCCTGCTGGACATCTGCAGGGCTGCTACGTGGAGGTCGACGCACACCTTCACAAAATTCTACTTCGTCGGCCGGGATTCCAGGGAGGAGTCCAGGGTCGGCCAAGCAGTGCTGTGCAACCTGCTCGCCTAAGGTGAGCCTGGTGAGAAGGTAAGAGATGCTTAATGTTGAGTTGTTGTATTGCTTAATGTTGAGCCTGTTGCCACCTCCCGTGGTTGGGCATGTGTGTACTGCTATGTATTCTTTTATTCATGAGCATGTGAATCCATGCCAGACCCCATGCTGGAGAAGGAACAAGTTACTTACCTGTAACTGTTGTTCTCCAGCATGGGTCTGGCATGGATTCACATGCGAACCCTCCCGCCTACCCCTCTGTGGCTCTTCACTTGGTCATACTGCCACTTCACGTGCTACCAAATCTGAAGATGGCTGCCAGAGGCGGGGCTTAGGGAGATGACAGTCATTGGCTGTGGTCAGTATGACGCAGAGATCAGTGATTGGTTACTACTACGAATGACAGATCAGAAACGAAACTGATACTGATTTTTTTTCTTTACTGAGGATTCCCAGCCTGACGGGGAATATTCATGAGCATGTGAATCCATGCCAGACCCATGCTGGAGAACAACAGTTACAGGTAAGTAACTTGTTCCATGGGGATGACGAGGACCAAGAGGAAGATGACCCAGAAGTCTACAGAGTAGACTCCCCGGTAGGCAAAGAACCTCAGGTTACCGACTCTACAGTCGACAACCAACCTCTCCTAAATGAGGTTTTGTCTAGAGCGGCTGAACGCTTCCGCATAGACACCCAGGGAGCACAGGAGGAGAGGGACTTTGCCGAGGAACTAGTAGGGGAAAAGCGAGCCATTGCTCAGGCCATCCCTGTTCTCAAATCTATACAAAGGAGAATTGTTCCTTCCCTTATCAATCCTAACTTCACCAGGGCGGTAAACCCCCAAATCGAAAAACTGTTCACGGCAGCCCAATCAGACACGCTATACATAAAGGGGCAACTGAAACCAGACTCATGACTAATACCTGGAAGAGAGCAAGAAGATCTATGGGTTGGGAAGGAAGGTAGCCTCCACTTCCGCCTACCAGGCAAGGATTTCCAACTCCACCACTCTGCTGGCTAGTTACAACTGCCGCCAGTGGGAGCAAGTTGCTGCACTTATAGACTCTGCACCGTAACCTTTAAAGGGCCAGTTGGCACAGGTTGCGTCGGAGGTGAGAGTAGTGTCCGGTTGCATCCTTAAGGCAACCTTTGATGCCGCGGATAACGCCGGCAGGCTAATGGAGAGCACTGTCATTAAGAGGCATGCTTGGTTAAGACAGTCAGGGTTTAAACCGGAGACACAAGCATCCTTAATCGACATGACAGTGGAGCCTAATCTACTGTTTGGCAAGACGGTAGAGGACACATTGAAAAATGCCAAAGATGAGTATGAGACTCTGAAATCTCTGGGACAGTTGACGAACAAGCCCCCTAATCAGAGAGGGAATGGCAATTTTCGTCGCCCACACGCCCAAAATTCACAAAGAGGCTCCAACTATTTTCAGGGGCAGGGTACATCATTGGGTAACAACCAGCAGTCTACCTAAAGTTATAACCGGGGAAACAAGAGGGGCCGTGGTAAGCGAAGAGGCAGCCCTAGCAGAGGTGGCACGCCTCCCGCAAAACAATGACGCCGAGATCAGGGTCCCTTCCCACGCATCTCCAGTAGGGGGGATGCATTACCAACTTAACCCAAGCTTGGGAAGGGATCACATCAGACAGATGGGTGCTGTCCATAGTGTCTGCAGGATACTGCATAGAACTGCTCGAGCGTCCCCGAAACCACCCCCACGACAAACTACATTCTTTGGACCACCATAACATCCTCCTCGAGGAGATCGTCAATCTTCTAGAAAAGGACGCGATAGAACACACCTATGCAGGGAGGCAATCCCAGTGTACCCTTACCTGGACGACTACCTGGACGACTGGCTCATCACGGGGGAGACCCCAGCAATTTGCAGTTCAAACTTTCAGAATTGGATTTCTCCATAAACGAGAAAAAATCAAGCCTGGTGCCAAGCACCTCCAAACATTTCCTGGGAGCTGTACTAAACACTCAAGAGGGGTTGTCCTTGACATCAGAGGAAAGAATTCTGAATATACTACTGCAGATTCCTCAATATCAGCCCGGTCGCCAGATAATGGTGCGCAAAGCGATGCGTTTACTAGGCATTATGGCATCATGTATTTACCTGGTCCCCTACGCGCGTCTGCGCATGCATCCCATGCAAGAATAGTTGACCTCAGACAAGTGGCCAGTGGGACGATCTAGTGGTTGTTTTGCCAACACTGGTACAAAGTTTTCACTGGTGGACAAGAGAGAACCTGTCAAAGGGGAAACCCTTTTACGATCCAGAAGTACAGGCCGTAGTCACTACAGATGCATCCCTGTCAGGGTGGGGAGCACACCTCCTTCACCACACAGCTCAGGGTCTCTGGTCTCACACAGTGGCCAAGAATCATATCCATCTGCTAGAGCTTCTGGCAGTATTCAGAGCGCTTCGAGCGTTTGAGTCCCACCTATTAAACCTGTCAGTGCAGATCTCAACAGCACAACAGCGATGTTCTTCCTAAACAAGCAGGGAGGGACTTATTCGCCAAATCTGTCCAAGCTTGCCTAAACAATTTGGATATGGGCACTCAGACGGAACATTTACCTGTCATCTCAACATGTTCCAAGGGATCTCCATTCTCTAGCAGACGCCTTGAGCAGAGATCCTCTCCCAAGAGAACACGAGTGGTCTCTACACAGAGAAGTCGTAGAAGACATCTTCTCACAGTGGGGTTTCCCCACTATAGACCTATTTGCCACATGCGAATACAGACAATGCCCAGACTTCGCATCCAGGTTTCCCCAGCTAGGCTCCAAGGGGGAACGCCCTGAGGATGAACTGGTCAGGGATGTTTGCTTACGCTTTTCCACCAACTCCTCTGAGGAAGGTAGTCAACAAGATGCACAGGGAATCAATGACTCTATCCTAGTTCCTCCGATGTGGGCGAAACAACTGTGGTTCCCACACCTGCGCAGGCTAGCAACGTGCAAACCAATCAGACTCCCGTGCTGGTACAACCTACTATCCCAGCACCAAGGTCAAACAGTGCATCCTCAACCCAGCTCAATGAACTTAGCAGCATGGCTCCTGAAGTCATAGTTTGGACACCTCAATTTAGCACAGTGGTGCATGGACATCCTAAAGGAATCTAGGAAGCCCAACACTAGGCACTGTTATTTTGACAAATGGAAAAGATTTGTTATCTGGTGCCAGAATAAGCAAATCAACCCAGTTGATTGCACTCCTTCCACTATTGTCATCTACATGCTCCACCTGCTAGACGCAGGGTTGGTATTTAATTCACTAAAGGTACACCTGGCAGCTCTGTCAGCATACACCACCTCCCATAACAAGGCATCGTGGTGGAAAGTACAAGTGGTTAAAGCCTTCATGGAAGGGGTAAAGAGACTCCACCCTCCAATTTCTAACCCACCGCCAGGATGGGACCTTAATGTGGTGCTGGCTAAACTCATGGGCACCCCATTCGAGCCCATGCATAAAAGCAGTCTCAAACACCTGACATATAAAACTGCCTTCTTAGTAGCCAGTACATCGATGAGAAGGGTCAGTGAAATTCAGGCTCTCAGTGCAGGATCCTTTCTTTACTGTTCATAAAGATAAACTGGTTTTACGAACACACCCTAGGTTTTCACCCAAGTTTATTTCTAAATTCCACGTTAACCAGTCCTTTGAGCTTCTGGCTTTCTTCCAAGAACCCCAAAGCTCTGCTGAGTTGAAACTACACATCCTAGATGTGCGTAGGGTGGTCCTATACTATGTAGACAAGACCAGGCCGCTAAGGAAAACAGACCAACTGTTTGTCTCCATAGCTACAGGCAGAGAGGGAGATCGCGTCTCTAAAGGTGCCATCTCTAAATGGATTATAAATTGTATCCAGCTGTGTTACTCCCTTTCTGAAAAAACTCTGCCTTTCACGCCAAGAGCCCACTCTACAAGAGGCATTGGGGCCACTCTGGCTTTCATTGAAATTTACCCCTTGACACCATTTGCAAAGCAGCTACTTGGAGCTCTATTCACACTTTTACTCAGCACTACTGCATTGACTCATTCCAAGACACATACTCAAGTGGGACAAGCGGTTCTTGGACATTTATTTTCTCATGACCCTTCTCATATCCCACCTCCTTACACTGCTCGCTAATCTATGCACAGCATGTGATCTAAGCAGATTCCACAAACCTCAGAAGGGATACATTACTCACCGTAATCATATTTCTGATGTTTGTTAATCTGCTTAGAATCACATGCTGTGCATAGGTCCGACATCCAGTGGTCACTGCGGAGTATTGCATTTTGTTTTTCGTAGTCGAAAAGGGGACGTCGACAAGGCGTGTCTGAAACACTATCCCTATAGTGACGTGCGTTGTACCCACAATCCCTCACGCGTCGAGGTCCCTCAGATTGTTTTTTTCCGCCCAGCTTCTGGTCGCCTTCACGCGGAGCTCCTCGAGAGACATTGCAACTCCTCGACCTTTGGTCGTTTTTTCTCTAATATTAATAATCCCTCCCTCGACGCAGTTGTAAGCTGTTCTCCGCCGAAAAGAATCTTCGACGGAGGGTCGAGCGGAAGAAATCCTTCGGCGCTGCCGAACACGTGGCCTGGCCTCGCAGGCCATATACAGTAGGGAGAGTGGGGTCGTGGGACATCTCTGGGTCTTTTCTGAGAATGCCTTTCCCTTTCCCCTTCCTTTCCCTGGGGGTGTTTATCGCGATTTATTGCCTCGGCTATGGAGAGGACACCGTTTAGGTTTTGCCCACTTTGTAAAGGCAAATTCACTTGGAAGGACAAGCACTCACGGTGTAACCGCTGCTTGCCCCTCGATCACAGGGAGGAAGGGTGCGCGGCTTGTCGGCTTCTTAAGCCTAAAACTCTAAAAGACCGAAGGGTTAAAAGGTGGGCGGCCTACGCGATGTCGAAGGCCGAAGGTTCACCCGCCGCTGCTACCACCGACAGTGACGAGGAACGCGATAACACGACCTCCGCTACGGAAGTCGAAACCCCCTCTAAGGAGCGCTTACGCGCTTCGTCGTCTGTCCCCGGCCCCGACGGGCTCGGCTCACGCCCTGCTTATGGGGATGAACACCCCGGCGACACAGACGCACACAAAGATCCACATAAAAACACAACCCACGGCTCTTCTTCGACGAAGTCGAAAAGACCTTCGGCGCCCAAGGAGACGCAGGTTCCACCGGCGGCCTCCTCGGACCGTTCGGGTTCGAAGCCCCTCTCGCAACCGCAGCCGCGACCTGCGACTGGGCTTTCGGCAAACAAGGGCGCTGCCACCAAACCATCGGCCGGTGCGCATCAACAGAAAGCGCAGACCGCCGTAGAGCGTTCGATACCCATAGCGTCGAAAACTCAAGCTTCCGCCGACAAACGAGTCGCCGACAAGCGAGTCGCCGATAGCTTAGCAAGGATCGCTGTAGCCGACGCCCAAAAGCGTACGCCGAAGATTACGTCGAGCGTTACGCATAAGTTAAAGGATACGCCGAAAAAGCCCGAAGGGAAGCAGGGACTACCCCCTTCAGTCGGGGAGTCTCCCGACACACCTGAAGGTTTTTCGGAGGGCGACGGGACACTTTCCTCGACGCTTTGGGAGAGGTCGAGCCATTTCGAGTTAGATAACCCTATGTTTCCCCCGCCAGACCGCTCTGGGGTACCCCATGAAACAATGGAAAGACTCCACCTCTGTATGGAGAGGATGGAAAGGTTCATGAGCACCCAGGCCTCTCAAACTCACAAGAGGACCAGAGAAGGGCCTCAGGAGGACCCCACGGCCAAAAATCCGAGGCTAGTCGACCCCCAGCAGGACACAGCCTCAGACTTCCAAGATGTATATGACCTCACTGGGGAGGAACAATACTTCGGGGAAGAAGATGATTTCATGGACAATGAAGAACAGAACCAGGAGGAATGTCTGGAAGACAGAACAGACATTATAGAAGAAGGCTTCGGGGTTAACCCAGAAGAGAGACCTTCACACCCCTGGCAATCACCATCAGTGTATTCCGACACTGATGTCCTAAACCTAACTCCTCCGGACAATTCTCCAGTTAGGAACACGTCTCCAATTGACGATCAGCCCACGTTCAATGCACTGTTGCGCAGAGCAGCAGCGCATTTCGAACTCGACACCGGGGAACTCTCTCCAGAATTGGACTTTGTAGAAAGAGTGATTAAAGAAAAACCCCCGGTCAGCCAGACCATTCCACTCCTCGCTTCAGTGAAGAGAAGGATCATACCTTCGCTGTCCACTCCCGCAATGATCAGAGGGGTCAATCCTTCACCCTCAGACCCCCTCTACATTAGGGGACATTCCATTCCGGATTCCCTAGTGGTATCTAATACTAGAAAGAGGGCAGGGGTACCACTTTCCACCAGTGAGGCACCCCCTGACAAGGAGGGCAAGAGGCTATATGCCCTTGCAAAAAGAGTTACTTCCTCGGCTGCCTTCTCAGCAAGAATTGCCAACAACAATTCCTTGCTTGCAAGCTACGCAGACGCGCAGTGGGCCAAACTGCGAAAAGACGCAGAGGAAGCACCGGAGCCTTTACGTACGCGCCTACTGTCAACTATTGGCGAAGGAACCCAAGTGAACCAGAGCATTGTTAAAAACTCTCTGGACGCGGCAGAAACAGCAGGACGTTCCTTGGTACAAGGAATACTCCTAAAGCGCCATGTATGGCTGCGCAACTCAGGCTTTAAACCAGAGACACAGGCGTCTTTGATAAATAAACCTGTCGAGGACGCTAACCTCTTCGGAAAAGCGGTAGATGAAGCCCTAGAGATGGCTAAAAAAGAGTTCGACACTATCAAGACTCTTGGCCAAATCTCTAAGCCCACTACCAGGCGCGGCTATGGCAACAAACGCTTTTTTCGTGGCCAACGCCAACACCAACAACAAAATCAACATCAGCAATACCCTGCCACCAATTACCAAACCAATAGTGGGCAGTACAGCCAAAGAGGCCAACGCCGGGGCAAAGGGAGAGGTCGGGGATCCACCCCCAGAGGCTCCCAAGCCCCCAACAACTCCAAGTGACGCGAAGATTCGCGTCCCCTCCCATGCAACACCGGTCGGGGGCCGGATAACATCCTTTCTTCCTGCATGGGAGGAGATAACTTCAGACCGTTGGGTACTTTCCACCGTAGCCCACGGATACTGTATCGAATTCAACAGTTCCCCATCCTACAAACCCCCCGAGGGGACGTCGCATGACACCGGAACATCTTGCCATCCTTCTCCAAGAAGTACTACAACTGCTGGAAAAAGGAGCCATAGAGGTCGTGCCTCTATCTCAGGTAACAGAAGGTATTTATTCAGTGTACTTCCTTGTACCCAAAAAGGATCTAACCATGCGCCCTGTATTAGATCTGCGCCCAGCGAACAAGTTTATCAAACCCCAAAAGTTTCGTATGGTAACCTTACAGGAAGTAATCCCACTGCTTTCTCAGGGAGATTACATGACAACATTGGACATGAAAGATGCATACTTTCATATTTCAATGTTGCCAGCGCACAGAAAATACCTCAGGTTCATGATAGAGGGCAAACACTACCAGTTCAAAGTGCTACCCTTCGGCATAGCATCAGCACCAAGGGTATTCACGAAGGTGCTGGCAGTGGCAGCGGCCCACCTGCGCAGGTTGTCCATCCCAGTTTACCCTTACCTCGACGACTGGCTCATAACAGGGGATTCCTACGAAACATGCTTCTCCAATACCCAAAAGACAGTAGACCTTTTGTTTCAGTTGGGCTTCTCCATCAACGAAAAGAAGTCCAGTTTAGACCCCAGTCAAATCAAGCAATTCCTAGGGGCTCTAATTCAAACAAAGGACGGCCTCGTCTTCCCCTCCAGAGAGAGGGTCCAAAACATGCTGTTTCAGATCCCTCAATATGTAACCGGTCGAGAGGTGACGGTACGCAAAGCAATGCGCTTGCTAGGAATGATGGCGTCGTGTATTTATTTGGTACATCACGCGCGCCTGCGCATGCGCCCAATGCAAGAGTGGCTCAACAGCCAGTGGTGTCAGGCCAGCGGACTATGGGAGGATCTAGTTGTGGTCTCGCAGGCCTTAGTTCTCTCGCTACGGTGGTGGACAAAGGAAAACATGGAAAAAGGGAAACCCTTTGCCACACCCGCGGCGGAAGCCACTCTAACCACAGACGCATCCCTCACAGGATGGGGGGCGCACCTATCCCATCAGACTGCTCACGGAGTGTGGACTCCGAACGTAGCATCCAAACACATAAATCTACTGGAGCTACTAGCTGTGTTCAAGGCGCTAAGAGCCTTCCAGGAACACCTACAAGGCAAAACAGTAATGGTCCTTACAGACAGCACCACAGCCATGTACTACATCAACAAGCAAGGGGGCACCCACTCTCCAGGCCTGTCTAAGCTGGCCCAGAATATATGGAAGTGGGCTCTCAAACAGGACATGTTCCTACTATCACTACATGTACCCGGGGAACTCAATCTGCTAGCAGACAGTCTCAGCAGAGATTTCCCCCTGCCCAAAGAGTACGAATGGCGCCTGCACGAAGACATCGTCTTCGACGTCTTCACACAATGGGGATTCCCAGAAATAGACCTGTTCGCAACCCTGGAAAACTCACAATGCCTAAGTTACGCCTCCAGGTACCCCCAGAACCAATCCAAGGGGAACGGTCTGTCGATGCAATGGTCAGGGAAATTTGTTTACGCTTTTCCCCCGACTCCCCTTCTCAACAAAGTGGTGCACAAGATGCACCAGGAACAAGTGACCATGATACTAGTGGCCCCAATGTGGGCACGACAACCATGGTTCGCTCACTTGATGGAGATGTCTCTATCCCCCCCAGTAAAACTCCCCTGCCCGTACAACATGCTGTCTCAGGACAAAGGCAGGACTCTGCATCCATGCCCCCAGAACATGAACTTAGCAGCTTGGCTCCTGAGATCATAGAGTTCGGACATCTACAACTCCCGCAAAGATGCATGGACATCCTCAGGGAAGCCCGGAAACCGAACACTCGCCACTGCTATTCTAGCAAGTGGAAAAGATTTGTCATCTGGTGCAGGAGTAAAAGCATCAACCCTATTGACTGCTCTCCCACACATGTGGTCCTATACCTGACCCACCTATTGGATTCAGGTCTAGTGTTTAACTCCATTAAAGTCCACCTAGCTGCACTTTCTGCATACACCACTTCCCAACTCAGTGTCGTGGTGGAGGATCCCTGTTATAAAGGCCTTCATGGAGGGAGTAAAGAGAATACACCCCCCGATAGCTGACCCAGCTCCCGGATGGGACCTTAATGTGGTACTTACCAGACTCATGGGCTCTCCATTCGAACCCATGCACAAAACATCTCTTAAACACCTCACGCTTAAGACTGCTTTTTTAATAGCTATCACCTCCATCAGGAGAGTAAGTGAACTTCAGGCTCTTTCTATTCTAGACCCCTTCGTTACAGTTCACAAAGATAAAGTGGTTCTACGCACTCACCCTAGGTTTGCTCCGAAATTTATTTCTAAATTCCACGTAAACCAATCTATAGAACTACCAACGTTCTTTCAAAATCCTTCCAATTTGGGAGAAAGGACTCTGCACACACTAGATGTACGCAGAGCGGTCATGTTCTACATGGAAAGAACCAGACCACTGAGGAAGACTAATCAGTTCTTCGTCTCGGTGGCAGCAGGAAGAGAAGGAGATGCAGTTTCAAAATCCACTATTTCTAGATGGATTGTTCAATGCATCACTCTCTGCTATACTCTTGCTAAGAGAGAACTGCCCTTTAGGCCAAGAGCACACTCTACTCGAGGCACGGGGGCATCCATAGCATTCATTGCAAATGTTCCCCTTGAGTCCATCTGCAAAGCGGCTACCTGGAGTTCTGTGCACACCTTTACAAAACACTACTGTCTAGATACACACTCTAGATCTGACTCCCAGGTGGGACAGGCAGTATTACGACACCTTTTCTCTACTGTTCCTTCTCATAACCCACCGCCAACTCCGGGTACTGCTCGCTAGTCTATGCACAGCATGTGATTCTAAGCAGATTAACAAACATCAGAAGACAATGCATTACTTACCGTAAAAGCATTTCTGATGATTGTATCTGCTTAGATTCACATGCGCCCGCCCTTCCTCCCCGCTCGGATGGAAGGAACATAGACTTCCTTTATATATCTCTCTCTTTTCTGTACTCACTCACGTCTAGAAGGCTCCCTCAGGGCAGAAAAAATACAAACAGAGGGACCTCGACGCGTGAGGGATTGTGGGTACAACGCACGTCACTATAGGGATAGTGTTTCAGACACGCCTTGTCGACGTCCCCTTTTCGACTACGAAAAACAAAATGCAATACTCCGCAGTGACCACTGGATGTCGGACCTATGCACAGCTTGTGAATCTAAGCAGATACAATCATCAGAAATGCTTTTACGGTAAGTAATGCATTCTCTTCTGATGCTTGTATCGGCTTAGATTCACATGCGACCCACCCTTCCTCTGAGAGAAGGCGCATGGATGCTTGTAGTCTTATCTTTCAATCTATCTGCTTGGATAATCTGTACTCGCACTACTCCTCATGCTACCTCATGTCAGAAAAAATACAATTTGAGGGTCCTAGACGCATGAGGGATCATGGGTACAGTGGACGTCATACTAGGGATAGTATTACTGGCACGCCCTGTGTTGACGTCCATTTTCGAGTTTCGAAAAACAAACTAATACTCCGCAGCTTCCACTAGATGTCGGCCTATGCACAGCATGTGAATCTAAGCAGATACAAGCATCAGAAATAAGATTACGATGAGTAATGTATCCCATATATATACTTTTCAAATACAAAGCTTTGGTCAGTGTTTCCTTGTGCCATAGTACTGTAGGCCTATTGTGTATACCCTGAATACTGCTCATCTCCCTCTTGATCAGTCTGACTGCTCAGTCACAGCTACCAACTAAATCTTTGTGGTACAGACTGTTACCAAAGGGGATATATTGCTCTCACCTGTAGTCGTAATCTTCTGTAGTGCTCCCTAAGGGAACTGCACAGGATTCTGCATAACATCCTGCCCGGGTCCCCCCCTCCCCCAACCGCACCCCCCCCCCCCAAACAAAATTGGCTCCTTTCACGCCATGATCGCCAGGGCTTCGGAGCTCTTCGAACTTTGTCCCGAAGAACAGAATGAGGGTTTCCTCTACCAGCGACGGGAGGCCAAGTGGAAGACAGTCCTCTCTGTACTGTTACTAGATGACTTCTCCAGCATGGGTTCTTCACATGCTCATGAATATTCCCCGTTGTCAGGCTGGGAATCCTCGGTAAAGAAAAAATCAGTTTGTTTCGTTTTTGAACTGTCTTTCTTAGTAGTAACCAATCACTGGTCTGGGTCATACTGCCCCCAGCCAATGACTGCCCTCTCCTAGCAGCCATCCTCAGATTTTTACCGCACGTTCAAGTGTTGGGAGTCCTCGCGCTATAGCGCTCAAGCTTTTACGGGGTTTGGCGATTTTCTTTTTTAGTTTTTTTTTTAATTTTTTTTTTCCCCAAAGAGTTTAATCTCAATTTTTCGGTCAATCGAGCCTCAAGCACCACCGTTTCTACTTCCGATCAATGGTTTTCATCGAGTGACGCTTCTTGGAGGATTCCAGAAGACCTTGAGGCCTACCCCATGGACATGGCCCAGGACAAAGGAAGCTCGACGCCCGGATCCAAGCTGTTCAGGAACTGCCCTGGATGTGGATTGCACAATGTCTTCAAGGAGGACCAGCATTCTAGATGCCTATACTGCCTGCACAAAGAGAAAACGCACACGGAGAAGGACTGTGCGTTTTGCAAGAACATGTCGGAAAGGACCATGAAGGATCAGCATATCCGCCTCACCAACTGGCTGGAAGGCAAGAGCCCAGCAGTAGGTGAGAAGAGGTCCGAGCGGTCTCCTAAGTTCTTTGAGGTCGCTGCGGCGACGGGGGCCCAACAAAAGGCTAAGCACCGCGAGTCCGCAGGTACCGGGAGTGCCGAACGGTCGGGCTCCTTGGCTGACAGGCAGGGCACGCTTTCACTGACGCCATCAACCATGAGCCAACGCTCTGGCTCGTGGAAGAGGAAATCTGAGAACCCAGGTAAGCTTCTGGAGAAGCCCCGGTTGATCTCGATGGAATAAGCCGAGGGGGAGCGAGGCGGTAACCCTCCCCCCAAGGTGAAGGCCTCAAGCGAGCCTAAGGTCGTGAAGGCCTTGATTCACCCGGCTAAGGCCTATATCGAGGGAGTTGTGGCGGCCCCGGCGAAGCCTGTGGAGGCTACCCCAGTGTAGGTGACCTCGGGGGCACAGATTCCCTGCCACTGCGGAGGGAATCCTCTTTCCAGCCCATCGATAAGATCACCGTGAGATCCCCGGTGGAAAAAGGGGGGGGGGGGGGTGTGGCCATCACGGACACGGATTCAGCCTCTGAGGAGGAGCTACTGGAGTCGTGAAGATACTCAACAAGAAGTTCGAGGAGGTCCGGTCCCACGGGAGACATCCCGATGAGGTGGACGAAGAGAGCGACGGTGGTGCCGACAAGGTTCGCATGGAGGCGGAGGATTCCACACCCCAACTGTCGCAGCTGGTACCCGAGCCTCAGGACAACTCGGGAGCCATCTTGATGGCGATCCAGGCCTTATGTACAGAGAAGGACGAGGTTGCCCTTGCCCCCAACGGACAATCCAGCGGAACCCTGCCAGTCGGGGAGCCCTCCAAACAAGGGGAGGAGAGTTCATCCACCCCCGCCCTTCCAGCCTTCGCGGCCCTCGCAGCCTTAATCTCCTTCCCTTGATCCTAGGGATGACACAGGAACAGAGACTGCCACGATGGGGACAGATGACGGTGGTGACGACGGGATGGGCCTTCCATCATCACCTCCCCGCACGACGAAATTGGCTCCTTTCACGCCATGATTGCCAGGGCATCCGAGCTCTGCCCCGAAGAAAAGAAGGAAGGTTTCCTCTATCAACGGCGTGAGGTCAAAAAGAAGACTGTCCTCTCGGTCCTGTTACTTGACATCTGGGACGAGGGGCTGTTGCTCCTGAAGAACCCGTCCACGACTCCTGCCAAGAGACCGGTATGAGAAGAAGTAGCGGATCCCGGATTTTGCCGCTCTGTGCCTTAGGGCGCAGCCGACTTCGGTTGTCTCGGCGGTTGGCCAAGAAGGAGGCTACAGCTTCGACCTGCCCCCCCCCCACCCCAGACAGCGAGGGGAAGAAACTGGACGCCATGGTGTGATGGGTCATCTCGTCGGCGGCGACTACGATTAAGGCGGCCAACGCCCTAGCGATTGTGGCCCGCTACGACAGGGAGCTTTGGTATAATATAGCTCCTCTGCTGGACTTCCTCCCGGACAAGAGGGCGGAGGCCCTGGATATCTTGCAGGAAGGCGAGGTGGCGTCGGACCACGGTGGCCACGGACATTGCTGACTCCAGTTTCCGCTAGTTGGGCAACAGTGTTTGTATTCGGCGTGGTTGGCTCAAGACGACTGATTTCCGCCAGAATGTGCAAACCAGAGTGTTGGACATGCCCTTCGACGGGAACAACCTATTTGGCAAGACAGTGGACTAGTCGCTGCAGGCCATCAAGGCCGACACGGAGACGGCCCGGGCATTGGGGGTTTTGCAGCAGTGACGGCCGCCATTTTGGAACTCTGGAGGCAAGCAAGGTTCCTCCAAAGGATTTGGCGGCGGCTCCTCGACGTACCGCCAAGCGACCCGCTCCTCTTCGCAGGAGGCCTACAGAGGACACGTCAAGTCAGGAGGATTGCGTCGTCACCAAGGCGGCAAGGCCGCTGCCAAGCAAGACTGAACCGGCTGTAGCGTCGGGCCCCCACCTGAGCATCGCGGTGGGAGGCCGGCTGGTGAAGTTAGTCAGCGTGTGGGAGTCCATCTCCACTGACCGATGGGTGCTGGATGCCCTGGTCTGCAGGTACACTCGTTTCTAAAGAAGTGCCCCCGCATTCCACCTGTGGCCAGGAAGGAAAACCACGTCCCTCAACTGCTGCTGGAAGTAAGGGCGATAATGAAGAAAGGAGCCATCGAGCTCGTCCCAAAGAAGCTCCGGGGCTCCGAGTGTACTCACCGTACTTCCTCGTAAGAAAGAAGACTGGCGGTTGGTGACCCATCCTGAACCTTCATCGTTTAAACAAGTACATCGAGGCCCAGAAGTTCCGGGTGGTCACCCTCCAGCACGTGCTAGGGCAGCTGAAGGAGGGCGACTTCCTATCGTTGCTGGACTTGGAGGATGCCTACTTCCACATCCCCATTCTAAAAGGACATCGGAAGTTTCTCAGATTTGTAGTCCAAGGACGGCACTACCAATTCAAGGCCCTTCCCTTCGGATTGAAGTCGGCGCCCAGGGTATGCACCAGTGACAGCGCGGCTGCGCCTGCAGGGGATCCACGTCTACCCCTACCTGGACGATTGGGTAATCCGAGCAAAGACAAGAGAACTCTCCGTCGGGCACACAGCTGTTAGGGAGAATTCTCTGGTTAGGCTGAATTTCCCTACCTAGTGAGTCCCCCAGCAGCTTTGCTGGATTTCTGGGGTTTAATTTTTTTCTCCTGCCAAGAGTGAGACTCTTTTACCCTCACTCTTGGACATGTTGAAGTGTGTTTTCTTGGTTAAACCTTGTGTTGAATGGGCTATGGGGTCTTTTACTCCATAGGGCCTCATGTATTTTTGTGATGTGGGTCACACAGCACCCTCTGTGCCGTGACCCAGGGGTGTCCTAGGGACTCCCCAACATAGACTCCATACCCTGGGACTGACTACTGTCTCCCAGGGCATGTAAAGTCACCAAAGACTTTGCTAGTCTTGAATCCTGAACAGAACCAGTACAAACCATCATATTGTGGACGTACTGGCTGGGGCAATTCGATTGCCCCAGGGTCTGTTAGTCGAGGGGGCACGTCTCCGTCCCCCCTGATCGAGTTTTGGCTGGTGGCAGTGGAAACTACTTTTTATATTCGACCGCGAATATTTCCCTATGGGATTTCCCATTGTTTTAGGCTAACACATTTAATTATTTATTTACGGTAGCCTTAAACATACCGCCGGTTTATATATTTATTTTTATAACTCCGGTTGGGACTTTTTGCCAAAACTTGATTCTAAAATGGCGTTGGTGTTCGCCTCTGTAACTCTGACCCAAAGTGGAGCCCTTTGTTCCACTTTTGGCGGGCTTCTCCACAGAAGCCCTCCAAAGTGGTGCCACTCTGTCTGGGGTACTTAGGAGGGGTGGAGGGGGATTTAGGCACCCTGGACTGAGTTACCTTGGTAACTCAAGTCGCACTCCGTCCTGATTGGCCCAAGTGGTGAGCCGCCCGGCTCACCACTTAGCATGTTTGAGTGACAGCTAGGCTGGGTGAATGGGGGTTTGCTGCATAAAAGCAGGGCTTTGGGGACTGGGACTTCAGAAGTCGCCACAGGACCAAGAATCCGACGAGGGAAGAGCTGAGCCGACCTGCTTCGACGACACCACCCGGTGGAGCCCTGCTGAACCGTCTCACCACTTTTTCCCGACGACCGAGGAGAACTCTTAACGGAGTGGCTCCTTCCCTTGACTGGTGGGGACAACCAGTTTTCGCCTTCTTTCCGTCCTTTTGAGGTATCTCGTGGCCGCCTTGCCTGTGCCAAGCACCCCGGCATCCGGAATACCACACTTTACCCCCATACCGCGAAAGTCGGTACCAACCCTTTAACCGGAGGACTCCGCGGCTGGTTTCTTCCCGGGCAGTGCTACGACCTTTCTCTTCTGCTCTTCAGCGAGATATTCTTCTCCCCTGACCGACGTCGAGCCTTGCTGTCGCTGCCTGGAACAACTGCCCCCGCTGGAGGATCCTTTCCGCTTAAGGTACTGTGTTCCGCCTGGCTTCCCTTGCTACCGACTGTACGGGGTAGATTTAGTCCCCGGCTTTCGAACCTGGGAGTGCCTGGGACACTTTGGCTAAACTTTCTGAGCCACTCTAAACTCTTTTTGACTCTTTGCAAGACTTTGAATCTCTAACTAACAGTGTGATCTTGGGCACATTTTCGCTCCGGCTACTCTAAGAGTGGGCCCTGCCTAGTGACTTTTGCTCACCTGTGACTTTATTCTTCTTTAAGCCTATTGCAAGTGTTCTGGACCTTAGAGTGGTGTGTCTAACCTATTTCTGCTTTTTCTCTCCCTTTCTTGGAAACTACTAGAGTGTCATCTAACGTTAAGCACTCACCTCTGTTTTAATTAAGTGGTGTTAACCTAGAGTTGTCTAGATAGGAGAAAGGATTGAATTTACTTTCAGTATAACTGTGTTGAAGTGCTTTTACTATATTTTTACTAGAGTGTTTTTAACTTATGTGTATTTTAAATAAATAACTACATACTTTTGAAACCAAGCTCTGGTCAGTGTTTGCTTGTGCTATTGTGTTTTGGTGCATATTGTGTATACTTTACATACTGCCTAACTCTTCTTGAGAGAAGTCTGACTGCTCAGCCACAGCTACCAGGTAAATCTGGGTGGTACAGACTGCTACCAAAGGGGTTTACTGCTCTACCTGTAGTCTTAAATCTTTTGCAGTGTTCCCCAAGGGAACTGCACAGGTTTCTGCCTAACACTGGTGTACAGCGGTGGGATTTGTATTGAGTATACATTTTATTGTGCTTTAGATACCTTAGTGCAACTAACCACAAAGCTTAGCACTGAAAAAGTAAAAACCTCTAACATGTCAGTTATAGAAAGCTATAGTCAAGAGTCCCTTGCAGCCAAAACTGCTGATTGTTTAAGAGTGCTCTGTAAACATAAGGATCTCCTGACTAAGGGCAAGAAAATGGAGCTGATTGAAAGATTGTTAGCTAACCAAAGTCTGGGTGATGGTTCAGAGGAGCCTACCACTCCAGCAACTGTAGATGACAGTATTGAAGTTAACATGGAGCAAAATGTTGATGTTTCTGAGGAAGAGTCAGAAGAGGAGGGTGAGGCTGTTGTAACTGTCCCCCCTAGGCCTCTGCCTGCTCTACCTGCTGTGCCTACTGGACCTTTACCAGGTCCCACATTTAGTCCTCAGTACTTTGAACTGGAGAAAATGAAGCTAGAATTGGAGTATAAGAAACTTAATGCTCAAACTGACAAAGAACTAAGGCTAAGGGAAATGGAGCTCAAGTATGACTTAGAAATGAAGAAATTATCTGTTGAGAATGTTTCTCTCTCTGGCTCCTCTAGAAGTTCCAGTCCTAAAAGACCCCGGATGCCTAAAGAATTGGTTGGTATGTATGAGCCTAAGTTGGATGTGTTGGATTGGTTGTCTCTGTTTGAATATAATCATGGGCTCCAGAACATCACAGGAAATGACTTACTCACCTGGTTGTTCTCTAGGCTTCCCCCTGTTGCAACTGATGTGGTAATGGAGATGGGGGAGGAGGATAGGAAGGACTATGAATGTGTGAAACTAGCTTTGATAGCTAGGTTTGGGAAGACCCCTTCCCAGTATCTTAAGAGGTTTAGGAGCCTCAAAAAGCATGATGGTACCCCTTGGGCTACCTGGGTGAGTGAATGTTTGAAAAACTTAGAGGGATGGATTAAGGGTTACAAGGTGAACACTTATGAAGGTATGAAGAATTTGTTTATGTTGGAGACTATTTATGATGCCTGCTCTCCTGAGCTCAGACAACACTTGGCTGATTCCAGGGAATTAGATTCCCGGAAACTAGCTAAGGCTGCTGACTTGTGGGTTGCCAACAGGGCCACTCACAAGGATTCTGGGGTAACTCAGAAGAAGGATGGGGAGAAACAGCCTAAAAAAGACTCCAAAGAGAATTCTAATAATTCCTATCCCAAAGAGGGCCCCAAACCACAAAATAACCAGGGTAAGCCCCATGGGAAACCTAGTCAGGCTACTGTACCTTCTGGCCACAAGCCAGAAGGAGGTCAGAACAAGCCACCCTTCCAGAGAGCATTTGGACAATGCTATGTCTGTCAGGGTACTGACCATATCAAAGGAGATCCCAAGTGCAAGGGTAAACCTGCAGGGATCAGCACAGTCTCCTTAGCCTTCACTCCTGAGGATGAAGTACAGATGGCTAGTGCCCACTTTGAACTCTTTGCTGAAGAACCCTTGGGTCTTCAAGCAACTGTAAACTTAGAGCCTATGGGTCTGGTTAGTCCCCAGAATAGGGTTGTGTATAACTCCCTCCCTGTTAACTCTAAGGTGTATTATGTGGACAGTGTTCTTGTCAATGGCCAGGATACTCCTGCCAGGAGAGACACTGGGGCCAGCAGAACAGTAGTGGATGAAAGCTTCTTTCAACCTGAGGATGTGGCCAAAGCACCCAAAGGTCCCACTAAAATGTCTGGAGGCCCTGTCCAAATGGTTCCTATTCTACCAGCCCTCATTCAGTGTAACAACATGACAGTGAGGATCCCTGTCAGTGTTCAGACTGAGGTACCTGGGAAGGTCCTGTTGGGGAATGACCTAAGAACTCTAGGAGTAGTGTCACATACCCCCAGGCCTCCCAGTATGGAGAAGCAGAACTTAACCAAATTGGCTAGACAGGCTACCTTGAAGGACCCTTCTAAGCCTATGGGACCCTCTACTGAGAACCCCACTACAAGCCCTGGTGTTAGTAAGTTGACCTCTAACCCAGGCACATTTCAGGATAGTATGCTAGGAACATGGGCGCCCCAACCAAGCTCCATCAATGTTCCCCTAGTCTCAGAGTCTCTGACTCCCCCTGCTTCTGAGGAAGAGGTGGATAGACCAACTAGGCCCCTATCTGGACCTGAGAGAACTGGTAATTCTCAGTGCTGGTGGAAAACCAGAAAAGAAAAGTCTAAGGCCAAAAACCTTCAGACTGTTGGACCTTCTACTGAAGACCCCAACTCAAATCCTAATATTAGGGGGGAAACTCCTAAAATAGGTAAGGGTAGATCTAAGAGGAAGGGGAAGCAGGTACATTGCCTAACCCCAACCCCTCCAACCAAGAGGCCTAAGACCCAACCTGCTCCCACAAGAGAGGTGGTGAGGAACCTTGGAGGCCCCTCTAGATCTAAGGGAATCCTTTATAAGGACCCCTTGAAAAAGCCTAACATAGGTTCAGAAGTTGTACCAACTTCTGAGGGACTGGTCAACCAGATCCCCTATAACAAAAAGACTGATGTTCCTCAAAGGGTCTGTAGGTCCGTTAGCTTGCAAAAGAAAACCTTTGAGTTCTCCATTGAACATAGGTCAAGGTGTCACCATCAAAATGCTGATGGACTCTCTAGGATGTATATCATCGACTAGAGGTATGAGGTTCATCCAGGAGTGGATTAAATCCTCCTGTCCCTTAGTCTGGGGGGGGCGAGTGTTAGGGAGAATTCTCTGGTTAGGCTGAATTTCCCTACCTAGTGAGTCCCCCAGCAGCTTTGCTGGATTTCTGGGGTTTAATTTTTTTCTCCTGCCAAGAGTGAGACTCTTTTACCCTCACTCTTGGACATGTTGAAGTGTGTTTTCTTGGTTAAACCTTGTGTTGAATGGGCTATGGGGTCTTTTACTCCATAGGGCCTCATGTATTTTTGTGATGTGGGTCACACAGCACCCTCTGTGCCGTGACCCAGGGGTGTCCTAGGGACTCCCCAACATAGACTCCATACCCTGGGACTGACTACTGTCTCCCAGGGCATGTAAAGTCACCAAAGACTTTGCTAGTCTTGAATCCTGAACAGAACCAGTACAAACCATCATATTGTGGACGTACTGGCTGGGGCAATTCGATTGCCCCAGGGTCTGTTAGTCGAGGGGGCACGTCTCCGTCCCCCCTGATCGAGTTTTGGCTGGTGGCAGTGGAAACTACTTTTTATATTCGACCGCGAATATTTCCCTATGGGATTTCCCATTGTTTTAGGCTAACACATTTAATTATTTATTTACGGTAGCCTTAAACATACCGCCGGTTTATATATTTATTTTTATAACTCCGGTTGGGACTTTTTGCCAAAACTTGATTCTAAAATGGCGTTGGTGTTCGCCTCTGTAACTCTGACCCAAAGTGGAGCCCTTTGTTCCACTTTTGGCGGGCTTCTCCACAGAAGCCCTCCAAAGTGGTGCCACTCTGTCTGGGGTACTTAGGAGGGGTGGAGGGGGATTTAGGCACCCTGGACTGAGTTACCTTGGTAACTCAAGTCGCACTCCGTCCTGATTGGCCCAAGTGGTGAGCCGCCCGGCTCACCACTTAGCATGTTTGAGTGACAGCTAGGCTGGGTGAATGGGGGTTTGCTGCATAAAAGCAGGGCTTTGGGGACTGGGACTTCAGAAGTCGCCACAGGACCAAGAATCCGACGAGGGAAGAGCTGAGCCGACCTGCTTCGACGACACCACCCGGTGGAGCCCTGCTGAACCGTCTCACCACTTTTTCCCGACGACCGAGGAGAACTCTTAACGGAGTGGCTCCTTCCCTTGACTGGTGGGGACAACCAGTTTTCGCCTTCTTTCCGTCCTTTTGAGGTATCTCGTGGCCGCCTTGCCTGTGCCAAGCACCCCGGCATCCGGAATACCACACTTTACCCCCATACCGCGAAAGTCGGTACCAACCCTTTAACCGGAGGACTCCGCGGCTGGTTTCTTCCCGGGCAGTGCTACGACCTTTCTCTTCTGCTCTTCAGCGAGATATTCTTCTCCCCTGACCGACGTCGAGCCTTGCTGTCGCTGCCTGGAACAACTGCCCCCGCTGGAGGATCCTTTCCGCTTAAGGTACTGTGTTCCGCCTGGCTTCCCTTGCTACCGACTGTACGGGGTAGATTTAGTCCCCGGCTTTCGAACCTGGGAGTGCCTGGGACACTTTGGCTAAACTTTCTGAGCCACTCTAAACTCTTTTTGACTCTTTGCAAGACTTTGAATCTCTAACTAACAGTGTGATCTTGGGCACATTTTCGCTCCGGCTACTCTAAGAGTGGGCCCTGCCTAGTGACTTTTGCTCACCTGTGACTTTATTCTTCTTTAAGCCTATTGCAAGTGTTCTGGACCTTAGAGTGGTGTGTCTAACCTATTTCTGCTTTTTCTCTCCCTTTCTTGGAAACTACTAGAGTGTCATCTAACGTTAAGCACTCACCTCTGTTTTAATTAAGTGGTGTTAACCTAGAGTTGTCTAGATAGGAGAAAGGATTGAATTTACTTTCAGTATAACTGTGTTGAAGTGCTTTTACTATATTTTTACTAGAGTGTTTTTAACTTATGTGTATTTTAAATAAATAACTACATACTTTTGAAACCAAGCTCTGGTCAGTGTTTGCTTGTGCTATTGTGTTTTGGTGCATATTGTGTATACTTTACATACTGCCTAACTCTTCTTGAGAGAAGTCTGACTGCTCAGCCACAGCTACCAGGTAAATCTGGGTGGTACAGACTGCTACCAAAGGGGTTTACTGCTCTACCTGTAGTCTTAAATCTTTTGCAGTGTTCCCCAAGGGAACTGCACAGGTTTCTGCCTAACAACAGCGAAGACCGTCAACTGCTCACGGACCTGGGTTTCTCTATCAATTTCACCAAATCCCACCTGGTTCCGTCGCATGTCGCACTGTTTCTGGGATCCAAGCTCGACACAGTAGCGGGACTGGCCTCCCCGTCGGAGGAAAGGACGAAGGCCATCATGGGCAAGGTGCAGCGGCTGTTGGCCATGTATGTGGCCAGGGTGAGGTCCATCAAGTCCCTCCTTGGCATGATGTCCTTGTGCATCTACCTAGTGCACCTGTGCAGACTGCGGATTCGGCCACTCTTAAGAGTTCCTCGACGCCCAGTGGATGCAAGCGACGGGCAGCTTCGAAGACAGGATCCCGCTCAACAAGACCTTCCGCCAAGTGTTCCGGGGGTGGGGGGCCCGCGCGCATCTGGCAGCCGGTGCGGCCTTCCAGACCCCCAGCACATCAGGAGACTGAGAACGGATGCCTCCCTGGAGGGGTGGGGAGCGCACACCGGAGATCCTCACGCGAGAGGCCTGTGGCTTCCGGAGGAGAGGCCGCTCCACATCAACATACTGGAGCTCCGAGCAGTGTTCTGGGCCCTCCCTCCCGTCCTTCAAGGGCAAGGTGCTGAGGATCTTCACCGACAACACCACCACGATGTTCTACATCCGGAAGCTGGGAGGAACCAGATCCCCAGCCCTGTCCAAGAAAGCCCAGGATCTGTGGCACTGGGCCGTTGCCCAGGGGATGTTTCTGGTACCTTTTCATCTAGCAGGGATAAAAAAACATCGCAGACTCACTCAGCAGGGAGCTGCGCTTGTGCCATGAGTGGGAACTACGCCAGGATCAACTCTTCCGGAGATGAGGCAAACCCCAAATCGACTTGTTTGCGACGGCGACGAACTCCAAGTGCCAGAGGTTCACCAGCAGGTTCCCCCAGCCGAGGAGCACAGGCGATGCTTTCTCGTTCCCCTGGGACGGCCTGTTCCTGTATGCGTGCCCTCCGTTGCCGTTGCTGCTCAAGCTCATCAACCAACTCAAGAGGTCCCTGTGCAGGATGATCCTCGTCGCACCGACGTAGCCATAGACAGATATTGTTCCCGGACCTTCCAGTCAAACTGTCGACGGACACAGATCTTCTCTCCAGAGAAGGAGGCGCCATTCTTAATCACGACCCGGAGTCGCTGAACTTGCAGGCCTGGCTCCTGCAGCATTAGAGTTTGGAGGGTACGATATCCCGGCTGACTGCAAAGAGGTTCTTGCAAAGGCCATGGCGTTCTCAACTCTCAAGTGCTATGGACACAAGTGGAGGAGGTTCTCTGTCTGGTGCCGTGCACAGAAGATTAACCCTCTATGGATTACAGCCCCTCAAGTGCTACCGTACTTATTATCGCTGGCCAAAGCTGGACTAGCTCATGCTTCCATCAAGATACATCTGGCAGCGATTTCCTTATGCATCAGAACTGCAGGACGGTCGTCCCTGTGGTCTCATCGCCTGGTGAAGGAGTTTATGAAAGGACTATTCCAATCGTTCCCGTTGGTGAAGGCTCTAGCCCCGGCGTGGGAGCTCAACATGGTGCTGACCAGGCTCATGGGCCCGCCATTCGAGCCCTTGCATTTGGCTCCGTAGTTCCTGGCGTGGAAGACTGCGTTCCTTGTGGCCATCACCTCTGCACGACGCGTGGGAGAGATTCAGGCCCTTTCCTGCAAGCCTCCATACTTGACTTTCCACGAGACGAGGGTGGTGCTGAGGACACACCCCTCCTTCATGCCCAAGGTGCCGTCGGACTTCCATCTCAATGAGCCCTTGGTGTTACCAGTCTGTTTCCCGTCGCCTTCTTCGCCGGCCGAAAGGACTTTGCACTCGCTGGATGTAGCTAGAGCGCTAAAGTTCTATGTGGACCGAACGAAGAGTTTTCGGAAGACATCGCAGCTGTTTGTGAACTTTGGACCTGTGAACCAAGGGAAGGCTCTCTCGAATGCTTCCATTTCCAGATGGCTCTCCGGCTGCATCATGCACTGTCATCGGTTGGCAAATCGACTGTTGCCCGGCCGTCTGAGAGCCCATTCGACCAGAGCGATCGCTGCTACCACAGCGTTCTTGTCTGGTGTGCCCCTGCTGGACATCTTCAGGGCTGCTACATGGAGGTCGACGCACACCTTCACGATTCTGTTGCGTCGACCGGGATTCCAGGGAGGAGTCCAGAGTCGGCCAGGCATTGCTGCTTAACCTGTTCGCTTAAGGTGAGCCTGGTGAGGAGGTAAGAGATGCCTAATGTTGAGCCTTGCCACCTCCCGTGGTTGTGCATGTGTACTGCTATGTATTCTTATATTCATGAGCTTGTGAATCTATGCCAGACCCCATGCTGGGGAAGGAATAAGTTACTTACCTGTAACTGTTGTTCTCCAGCATGGGTCTGGCATGGATTCACATGCGAACCCTCCCTCCTTCCCCTCTGCGGCCCTTCACTTGGTCATACTGCCACATTACGTGCTACTCAATCTTAGTATGGCTGCCAGGGGCGGGGCTTAGGGAGAGGGCAGTCATTGGCTGGGGGCAGTATGACCCAGAGACCAGTGATTGGTTACTAATAAGAAAGACAGATCAGAACCGAAACTGATCCTGATTTTTTTTCTTTACCGAGGATTCCCAGCCTGACGACGGGGAATATTCATGAGCATGTGAATCCATGCTGGAGAACAGTTACAGGTAAATAACTTGTTCCTTCACACAGATGTACTGGCTTGAATTGTTGCTAGCCAACAGTGTATTCCACTGAGCTCATCTGCCTTGTGTGTGACTGGCCAAATGCTGCCCTGCAACCCATCCATCTCCACAAAGCTGCTCTTGAGCCTTTCACCCTGCCCTGTGGAAGTTAGTTCATTGTTGCCATATGTGCCCCTATATTCTCACTTTGATGTAGCAGAAGCGTGAGCCTTATCCACTGATCGCCCTAGAGGGCCCCCAATATAACCTATCCACAAGTCCTCATATTTTGCTAAGACCAACACATGTCACTTCACTCATTCATGCCTGATGGCACCAGGACAAATACATCTCGACCACAGAGGTGTTTCAACAAATGTGTATGATTATTCTCCATGTTTGGTACTGCTGCCCAAATTCAGCGTTTCATTGACATTGCAAGCCGCTCTGTTGCGGCGTCTATTGCAACACCGCTTATAGAACTGCCGGATGCCCACACCAAAATGGCGTCCGCGGCGCCAACGCGCATGCATGGCGTCCCTGACGACCACCATTATTAGTGATCAGATGGGAGCGACCCATCTCGGCGACGGGCTGCTCGATTACACACTCCTCGCGGCTGACAAGTAAGTGTATTTAGAAAACGTGATATCTCGCCACCAATGCCTACACTATTATGGCATCACGTGTGGACATTGAATTTCCCCCAGAAATCATTTAGCCGCCTCGAGCGCAAGTATACCTTCTTAACAATAATCCTCCAACTTATTTGTGCTCCAACTAAGATTTTAACACTGGACTGTAGGTGTCTTAGTCTGACCATTTTACCTTTACATTACCCCCTATGTATTCACTACATTTTGGCCCTAAACTAGTATATATTGGGTTTTCCAATCTGCCCCGACTTCTTTTTTTGCAGATGCCTGTAAGGGGTTACATCCCGCCACCACTCCTTTGCGGTCTGGCCGTTAGACTCTCTCCATACCTGACCAAACTCATGAGTCCTGCCCTTCGGACCACTTAGGTTAGTTGATTTGCTATTTAATCGCTTGATTTGAATTACTCTCCGTTACACTCACTAATTAGTTTATTCTAATTACTCTTAAGACACACAAGAGAATGTATCACGAATACAGTATGAAAGCTAAACACATCCTGCCCTGAAGATGGATTAGTTTAATCCGAAAACGCGTTGGCATCAAACATCACCTAGGAGTGTTTTCCTATGTTTATATTTTAAATTTCAAGTTATTACCAATTATGTAATTGTGATATAACTTTGTATATTTCTTTGACCTCTTTTGGTTTACCCGAGCATTTTTACAGCTCAAATTGTACCACTGCTGTTTTGAAACACTGTCTTGTGACAACTCTTATAGTTTACACACCGCACTGTGGGGGTTAACAGTGCAATTTTAAGTGAATTGGATATATAAACACTTGTGTTTTACCTGTTCTACCTGTCTCGAGTCAGTTTGGTTTTTCCTCTCTACACTCCAGCAGGCAGACAAAAATGTTGAAATATGGTTATACTCTAATAGCTATGAAATTGTGAACATTTTGTGAGCACATATGTACAGTGCTTGCTACAAAACTACAACTTTACTCCTCACTATCGGGGATGACGGTCTCCATGGAGGAACGGATCTACCCTTTTAATTGGGACATTTTACCTCGGATACTATCCCGTTAGGAGTGCAGCAATTGGGTTTCTGGTCGGCAACATCCAGGGTGTGTTTTGTGTCTTTATCCTCTATTCACGCACCAGGAGAGTAAGACCATTGCACCCCTTACGCCCACAAAGGCCTCAAAATGAAACGTGTTTATATGTAGTTACAATTTACAGGCATGCCCACATTCTACGGGTTGTACACGATTTGCATTATTCATTGTGCCAGAGAATGTTATGTAGTTTGGAAAGTCAGGATTTACCAACACCCGCAGAATCGACCTGACCTTCACATCAGCAGATGAGCGTGGCTGACCCACGTGCAGCAGAGCTCTATGTTCTGACTTTACATAAAGCCTTTATACTTCTCCCAACCATTCCCCCAGTCTCATTCCCTTCTGGATGTGTCCATTTACTATGCCAGGACAAGTTAGCGTGTCCTTGATTCAGAGCAAATTTGAAACAACTATTCACTCATTTCAAATTTTATTTTATTCATTTGCTGATGTTGAAGTCACATATGTACTAAATATTGTACACTTTGGGTTGCTGCACAGTGTGGGAGAAACCCCTGTACTGTCCGCTGTTGCTGGGGAGTTTGGAGCGAAAGGCTCCAACAACACAGGCCAGTATTACTCGTCATCATGTATATGAACAATGGGCCACCAGTCGGTACCACCTGCCGAAGAGAAACATACAAGCTGTAACTTTATATGAACGTAAGTATACAAACCTTAGTTGAACATGCAAACTTGTATTATATGGCATAGTAGCCAGAACAAATGTTACTTCATGGATCAATGAACATGGGCTTTAAATTGTAGACACATCACATAAGTGAAAACCCATGCAATCCATAGCGTTTGGGGGACATAGAAATATTGTTTCTTGGTTCTACACGAAAGACACATATGATCACTATGATTTGAACAGATCACGAGAGAACTATTGAATTGCCAGACTACATTCATTTGGCAGTGATAGATCAAAGTTACGACAATATAGGAGACATCATATCCTAAGTTAAATCCCATCTAGAGCACACTTACTCGTTACTTGGATTGCGAGGGCGAACTGGTGCTCGAAGTTCGTGCATAAGCACCATCGTAATCCTCCACACAGACCTTGTGAGGCCGGCTTCCCTGAAGTCATGCGGCTCATTAACACATAGCAGTGCTGTCGTCTTCCGATATGTAGGCCAAGCATCCAGAGTTTTCTCGGCAGCAGCAGTTCTCCACCTCTGTTGGCATGACCTTGCACTGATTGCATGTACACCAGGTGGAGACGTCGTCCATGCGACTAGGCTCAGGCTCTTGATCGGGTGATTCGTCTTCCCAACTGTCGTCCGAAGCCCCATCGTTGCTGCATCTTTCTCTTTCCACTAATTCCGTCTCGGAATACTGTGGCTCGTACTGGTAGGGCATTATTGATGCCATCATACGACAAAATTAATGATAGAAAAGCTGGCACTAGTATCTGTTCACATGGGCTACGAGCAAGGAGGATAGCTGGAAAGAGCAGAAACAAGTCTGTTTATTTGAAAAAACAACTCTGATGTCTGATGAGAAGCTGTCTGTTTATACTTCATGAGGAAAGAGGCGTCCTGTCATTTCCATGGAGACACGCCATTGTCAGAGAACGTTGACACGGGACGTGCATTCGCATTGTGAAATGGGCTGTACGCGTCGAGTGATGTCAGCTTCAGGGGCGGCGACTATGATTTAGTACCAAAAGGGCACTTGCACTTAAGGCGATGCGGCAATGGATGAGTACCACAAAATGGCCACACCCTGCTGCCTGATTTCGCATATGTAAAAGTGAGGAAAACCACGGTAAGGTGCATAGGAAAAGCTTTTACAATCGATCAACGTATGCTTAAATACACATGCCCGAACACTTGGGGCAATAATATTTTTGAGCGCACTACTCCTTTAATAGACAATATATGGACTGGGCTTGTAGTACATCTTCATTTACAGGTTGCCCAGGTTGGGGGGGATCCTCATACCGACTATGCCTAGGTAAACTGGGCAAGTTTTCTGCCAATTGTCGAACCAACTTGTTTTCCTCCTGAGTCTATGGTTGATATTGTTTTGCTGTGTTTATTCGTATTCTATTTGAACGGACTACAGTTGATGCATTTTAATGGAATCTGAGTAATCGTGGTACCACCTAGAACTGTATATATTTACCATTTTAGAATTGTCGGAGCACAGAGTGTGTTAACGTGATTGTGTATATAACCCTGAAACTTATTTATATAAAGACTGTTTTAACTAACGTAGTGTGTGGACATTCCTTTGTGGGTGCTTGGGGAAACACTGTAGTTACGAACCAGCCCGGAACCACCTCCTGATAAGCTAGGCCTTGATTGCTTGTCCATTGCTACCAACAATAGAGAATCTTGGCTGGGGTCTTCTGTCCCTCTCCTCTGCCATATAGAGAGCAGGAATACAGACACCCCCCTCCAATCTTTACAGTGATCTCTCAGCGGACTGCACGGAGTTGCTCTCCAAGGCCAGAGCATCGTCTACCTTAAATGCTATGGATCTAAATGGAAGAGGTACGCCGTACACAGATGATCGATCCTCTGAGTCACAGCTCCGCAGGTGCTGCCGTATCGGTTGTCGTTGGCCAAGGATGGACAGGCTCATGCCTCCATCAAAGTTCATCTGGCGGTTATCTCCCGCTACACCAGGACTCCGGGACGGTCGTTATGGTCACACCGCCTGGTCAAGAAGTTCATCAAAGGACTGTTCCATTCGTTCCTGCTGGTGAAGGCTCCAGCCCTGGTTGGGGAGCTAAATGTGGTGCTGACTGGGCTCATGGGTCCTGCGTTCGAGCCTATATGCATTCGGCGCTGCTGACATTTTTGTCGTGGAAAACAGATTTTCTTGTGGCCATCACCAAAGAGTTTTCCACCAGAGCCATCGCTGCAACTGTCGTTTGTCTGGTGTGCCCCTGCTGGACATCAGGTTGATGCACAGCTTCACGAGATTTTACTGCGTCAAAAGGGATTCCAGAGAGGAAGGGAGGAGTCTAGAGTCGGCCAAGCAGTGTTGCGCAACGTGTTCGCTTGAAGCTGAGCCTGGTGAGGAGGTAAGAGATGCTTATGTTGAGCCTTGCCACCTCCCGCGGTTGTGCATGTGTGTACTGCTATGTATTTATTCATGAGCATGTGAATCCATACCAGACCCATGCTGGAGAAGGAATAAGTTACTTACCTGTAACTGTTGTTCTCCAGCATGGGTCTGACATGGATTCACAAGCGAACCCTCCCGTCTACCCCTCTGCTGCTCTTCTCTTGGTCCTACTGCCACTTTACGTGCTACCAAATCTGAAGATGGCTGCCAGAGGAGGGGCTTAGGTAGAGGGCAGTCCTTGGCTGGGGGCAGTATGACCCAGAGCACAGTGATTGTTTTAAACGAGAGACTGTGAATGTTTTTCTTCTACCGAGGATTCCCGGCCTGACGGGGAATATTCATGAACATGTGAATCAAAGTTTCATGTAAACCAGTCCATAGAACTACCCACCTTTTTCCAGAACCCTACTAACGTGGCGGGAAAAAGCCCCCACACACTTTATGTAAGGAGAGCGGTTATCTACGATCTTAGTTTCAGTGGCAGTTGGTAGAGAAGGTTTTGTAAAGACCGGAGGGGGGTGGTCTGTACTTCCTCTCTCTGTTAGAGGAGAGGCACAGAGGACCCATGACAAGATTCTCTATTGTGGTAGCAATGGACAAGCAATCCAGGCCTAGCTTCTCGGGAGGTGATGCAGGCTGGTTCTTAAGTACGTATCGGTTAAAAGTCTTTATATAATTAATATTAAAAGGCCATGTACACTATCACAAAAACTCCCTTTGTACTCCGAAAATCAACAATGGTAAATATATACAGTTCTAAAGTGGTACCACTAACGTTATCTGATCTCATTAAAATGCATATGGTCAGATCAAATAATGAGGAAACCAGCATTAGAGAGAGGAAGGAAAGCAGGATGGTTGAACAATTGGCAGAATACTGGTCACTGCCGTTAAACACAGCTCTGTGTGGAGATCCCCCAACCTGGGCAACCTGTAGAAGAAAGTTACAAGCCCAGTCCATATATTGTTCACAGACTTCCCAACAGTTCTGCAACCCCAAAGTACCTGGCCTTGTAGCGTTCGTTGTCGGGGAATCAATGGCTCTTCGAGTGTCCTCCCTTTCAGGCGGGAGTCACGGGTCGTCGAACGTCTGACGGAGAACAGGTCGAGCTACGACGGTGAAGTGGCCGCTTCGTTCCTAGCGGTGCTAGTTGACGGGGAAGCGTAAACATCCTGCAAGGAAGAGGCATGCGGGACACCGGTGTCGATAGTTCTGGACCGCAAAGAGTTTGAAGAACTGTCCCAGCAAGGGTGTCGAGGCGTCGGCGTCTGGTCTTTGGGTGACGGGAAACCCACCGGTGGATGGTCCTCGGCGCGTCAACGGTCAAGCCTTCTCCAGCAGGATAAAGCGGCGACGATGCAGACGAGAGCGTCCTTGGATCAAATGAGGTTCTTAGGCAAACGGGAGCATGGCGGCTTGGAGTTCCGCAGCAGTCCCTGTATCGGGTCGGCAGCCTGTCAAAGGGCTGTCTACCAGGGAGCTTTGGCAAAGATTGGCTGGTGCACGATGGTAGCTTGGGAAGAGGGCGCCTTACCAGGTCCTCTCTGGGTCAGTCCCTGGAGGCACAGCAGCTTTCAGATTGCGAAGGAGAGCAACAGCAATTCTTCTCGTCCAGCAGGGCTTCAGAATCCAGCTTCAGTTACTCCAGTTACTCGTCGTAGTGGACTTCAGCTTCTGAACACGATTCCTAGCATTGAGAGGTCCCCAGATATACTGTGATCTCCCATTCATTCCGCTGGGTCACACTCAAGCATCCAATCACAAGTAAGGGCATTCATGCAGGCAGGGAGCCAATCAGGCACACAGTGCATTCAGGCCATTCACTTCTCTCCAGACACTCACAACAAGTTGTGTATTGGGACAAGTACCGAGCCATTCAACACTCCATACTGCATTCATACCGGTTTCGGGCAGAGCTGTCTCAGTCATTGTGTCAAACACAAGATACTAGACACCCACAACATAGAATGCGTATTCGTCACACACTCCATTCACCCAGGTCCCACCCACAGGCGTACCCACAACATATGGTCGTTGAGAAGGCTCCAACCAGTCTGGTCAGCACTTCCCCACACTGCCATATATGGAACTTCCACCCAACAGCCAGTTAGGGGGCAGGGACAGAGGCAGGGCTTCCCGGGACTTCGGGAAGATCAGGGTAATAGGTGATAGAAGGCAAGAGGCTATGGGGGCCATTTTTGTCTCCATCAGGAATCTACCGATTCCAATGACGGGGCCTGGGCATCCCAAAATGGAGGACGCTCAGGGCACCAGTCATTTCAGCACGGAGCTGCCACCAGCTCGAACCCTGCTCTGTGGGTCACACAAAGGTGCCAAAAAACATACACTAGGGGCACAGGGTTGCACCCCTACCCATGGGTGCCATTTATTTTTAAATTTGTTTATTGCCATTTATCATAACATAAACCCACATCTTATGTCAAGAGTGTCAGCTGAAAGAAGCAAAGGAAAGAAAGATTTTTTTTTTTTTTCAAACATTAACATACTAACATAACTGTCTCCTTGTCTGATCTTCATTGTTCAAATACTGAGTTCTCAGCGTGGCGTGGGGATGGGGGGGTTCTTAGGTTCAACAACTTTAAGTGTTCAAGGCTTCCCTAACGGTATTCTGTGTTCTGGCAAAACTGGGTGGTCCAAATTAATAATACTCATGGGGGTTTGTCATCTGAAGGATAGATTATGGTTCTGGTTATCTCCTTCCATGGTTCGAGGGTGGCGCTTGATTCGTCAGTTGACCTGATGACGCTATCCTCCCATGCCCTTGTTTCCGCCTTAACCCACCTTATTAGTTCGTTGTGCCAGGCATATTATCTGGGCCCCGCTGGTTTTTTCCAAGACATAGCGATATGTCTCTTGGCCACCATGCACAGTATGTCCATTAGCTTCACCCAGTGTTTAAGTTTAGCCGGTCTGGGGTACGTTCCTAAGAGGAATTCCTCGGGTGACCATCTGTAACTGGAGGTGCCTGCTTTCTCATATGTCTGTTTGACTTTTGCCCATAAGGATTGTACTGTGTTGCAGAACATATGTATGAGGTCTGCCTTGTCAGCTTTGCACCATGGGCAGTTGGGGCTTGCGTGTTCGTTGAATGCCAATAGCCTGTATGGGGTAAGGTACGTCCGGTGTAGGACAGTTAGTTGTATAAAGCGAAATCTGTGATTTCTGGACACTGCTTTAGGAAATGATAGTGCCCTGTTCCATTCCCCTTCTGACAACTCTCGACCTGTGTCTGTTTCCCACTTGTTTTTCAGTGCTTCTCCCTTTGGGTTGGGGGTTATCACTGAGATGGCTGTATATTTGGGAGACCAATTTCTGTCCCTCGCCTAAGCTGTATAGTAGAGTCGTGAGGGGATCCGGCTCAGGTTCTTCTGGCCAAGTATCCCACTTATGGCGTGCTATTTGGCTTATCTTTCGATTCCACAAATAATGACTAGTGGTTATCCCGTCATTGCTTTGTAGTGAACTGAACTCTCTGAAGGAGCCCTCTTCATATCGGTCTCCCCATGTGTAAACCCCCTTATTCTCCCAGGCCCTGAGGTGTGGCAGGTCTGAGTCTGTTTTACACAGATCCCAGATCATAGGTATTTCTGGGGAGTACAGGTGTGTTGGATGCTTGAGTGACTTCACTCTTTGCCAAATTTGTCTCCCCAAGTTGGCTATAAAGGGTATGTTTCTTAGTAGGTGAAGTGGTGCCCAGATGAGTTCTTGTAGTTGCAGTGGAGCAATCAAGGATTGTAGCAGGGGAGTCTCGGATGTGGTCTCATCGGCTAACCATTTGGACACGAAACTGAGTTGGGCAGCTAAATAGTATTTTTCGAAATTCGGGAGTTGAATTCCACCTTGGGCATATGGTAGGACCAGTGTGGAGTGTGCTATTTTATGTCTGCCCTGTCCCAGATAAATTCGCGGATTGATTCCAAAAGATGGAAAAACGGCTTCTTTATGTGGTTTTGTACATTTTGGAATTTATACATGAGTCTAGGGAGGACAATCATTTTAGTTATCGAGGCTCTCCCCATTGCCAACAGTGGAAGTTTCGCCCGGAAGGTCATTAATCTACGCAATCTGGGTAATACTGCATTTGTGTTGTGTTCATGCATCAATTGTGGGGTGCGCATGACCTGAATTTTAAGTAGCGAAAAACGTGGTGGTCTGCCACTGTATTCCTAGCATTGGAAGCTCCTGTACATTTTTGCCTTTAAGGCCTGCTAGCGGAAATAGACAGGACTGCTTTGTTGAATTGTATGCCCGAGACTTAAGAGAAGTTGTCAAGAACTTCTAGCATGGTGGGGACATTGAGGTGCGGGTTCCTGATATATATATATATATATATATATATATTAGAATTGTCATCCGCATAAAGCGAGATGGTGATCTATCTCTCCTAGCCTTATTCCAGCGTCAAAGAATTGTTTTTGGAAATGAATGGCAATTGGTTCGAGGCCCAATATATAAAGCATGGGAGATAATGGGCAGCCTTGCCGTGCGCCTCTTCAAATGTCCCAAACTTCTGATGTATGTCTCCCTGTCTTTACACATGCTTTTGGCTTGGTGTAGAATATTCAGATCCACCTAATAAATCTCGGGCCAAATCCGAATTCTCTCAAAACCGTGAGTAGCCACTCCCAAAATATTGAATCGAACGCCTTAATGGCATCGAGGGACAATAGGGCGTAGGGTTCGATGTCTGTGTCTGTGTCTGTTTGTTTGATGTGTTGGAGTCTACGTAAGTTCATGGTCGTGTTCCGGCCCGGGACAAACCCGCATTGATCTACGTGTACAATATCACCTATCAGTCTGGACAGCCTCTGCGCTAGGATTGTGGTTAGCAGTTTGATATCATAATTGAGCATGGCCAGCGGGCGATAGGAGTTGCAGTGCTCTGCTGGTTTGTTTGGTTTGAGGACTGGAATCACTAGGGTTTCCCTCATGCTATCGGGCAGGACTCCTCGTTCGTACTTTTCTTGGAAAACCTTGTGTAATAGTGGTATCAGAGAGGGGCCATAGGCTTTGTAAAATTCCGGGGGCAGCCTGTCACTCCCGGGGGCCTTGCTCGTGGTTTATGACTTAATTGCTTCTGCAATATCTTCTATTGTAATGTCTGCCTCTAGGGTTTCAGTTTGTGCTTGGGAGAGCCTGGGCAGCCCTATCTCTTCCAGTGTGTCTATCTGTTCTGCAGGTATCTTGGTTTGGTGGGAGTATAAATGTGTGTAATAATTTCTAAAGGTATCATTTATATCTTGTTGGGTCTGAAGTGTGTTGCCCTGCGCGTCTTCTATTATGGTTATAGTGTGTCAGGGATGTTCCCTCTTGCAGAGCCAGGCTAGCAGCCTGCTGGGGCTATCTGCCTCTATATGTACCCTGTTCGTTCAAGTAGCATAATCACTTAGCAAGTCTATTCCAGGTATTTGAGCAATCTTCTCGGAGTGTTCTGAGCCTGTCTTCATGTTGCTGTGGGGCTGGGGGGGGTCAGTACTAAGCCTCGCAATCATTGCTTCCGCTTGTGCTAGTTCATCACGTAGTAATCTTCTGATACCTCCTGCTTTTGACATGACCACTCCTCTGGTTACTATTTTCAATGCTTCGCACACTGTGCTCACATGGTCTACACTTCCCTTATTCAGTTCAATGTATTCATTGATCGAGTCTTGAAGTTCCTCTCTAAAAGCTTGATCTTTCAGGGCCTCTGTAGGCATTTGCCACATAGGGATGGGGGGTCTGGAGCCGGTGGTGTCCCATTCTATTATTAAGGGGGAGTGGTCTGAGATCGTT
Organism: Ambystoma mexicanum; assembly: GCF_040938575.1. Lineage (NCBI taxonomy): Eukaryota > Metazoa > Chordata > Amphibia > Caudata > Ambystomatidae > Ambystoma > Ambystoma mexicanum. The sequence continues at coordinate 509,146,841 of NC_090927.1, read as the reverse complement.
CTCCCCAGATACTTTGCCTCTTCTATCTGGGGTAGGTGTTCTCTGCCTACAAGGATGTAATCTATCCTTGTATGGAGGTCGTATGGGGATGAGTAGTACGAGTAGTTTCGGGTCTGGGGGTGAAGCTCCCTCCATATGTCGGCCAGATCCAATCTGTCGAGCATTGTGTTGAGCCAAGAGTTGTTGGTGGTGGTAATGACCTGTCTAGTGTTGGATCAAGGACGCAATTAAAGTCTCCACCCCATATAAACAAGCCATTTCTATGTTGTGTGATCTTGGTGTACAGCGAGGCCAGGTAAGTCGGGATATTGTTGTTAGGTAGGTAAAAGTTTATTATGCATAGCTCTTGTTGCTCAATGTGACCCCACAATATCAGGTTTCTGCCCTCTGGGTCACTTTCAAATTTAGACAATCGAAAAGGTAGATGTGGGTGAATCCAGGTGTATACCCCTCGAGCGTATTTGGAATAAACAGTTCCATACCCCTGCCTGCCCCAGTGTTCCTGGAGTTTGGCCATGGATTCTTTAGTGCAATGCGTTTCTTGTAAAAGCGCTATTCTAAATTTTTTCCTGTGCAGGTATGACTTAATTCTGTTTCTTCGGAGAGAAGTACCAAGACCCCTCGCATTTCATGTCATTATTTGTACCTTCCCTGCCATGTCACTTCAAGGGGTGGGGAAGGTCACAGGTTTCGTTATCCCGCAGGGATGTTATCCAAAGTATGCCCTCTTCCGCCCACACCCTCGCTTTCATTTTAATGAGATCTGGAGACTTTCCAACTATTGTAATTTCGTTTCGGAAGAGTGAATGAACCAAAATGTGTAACTGCAAACTGCCCCCAGCAGTTGCTTCCAACTTGCAGCGCTCGGGGGCTCCCGAGCCTTCTGGACCACTCCAGGCCTTACGGTACGGGTAGTGTGTAGGCATTCTACCTGAACTGTCCTTGTGGGGGTTGGGTCAGCGATGTATTTGATTGTGGTTCTGTGTTCCTGCCCGATATTGCTGTTTATTTGGTGCAGTTGCTTGCCTTATCTCATTAATCGTCAGTTATTTGCTTCTTTGTGGTCCCTCACCATCCTCGGCTAGGTTATTATGCTCGAGCCACATGTTTGCAGTATCAGGGAACTCTAGGAAGATCGCTTTTCCATTATACAAAACTTTGAGTCGAGAGGGGTAAAGCAACATGTATTTGAGGTAAAGTTGCCGTAGCCGAGCTTTCACTGGTATAAAGGAATTCCTGGCTCGCTGGACCATGGGGTATAATCAGAGTTTTGTCTTCTAATCTCTCCGCCTTCCCTAGAATATCGTAGTATCACCTCTGTCACGGAAATTTAGAATTTTCGCTATTATCGGGCGTGGATGGGAGCCTGGCGGGGGGTGCTTTTGGAGAGATCTGTGGGCGCGTTTCACCAAACATCCTTGCGAGAGGTTACCCGCCCCTATTTCTTGTAGCAGCATTGTCTCTACAAAGTCCGTTGGATCCGGGCCCTCCATGTCTTCAGGGACACCTAAAATCCTAATATTGCGCCGAGCGCGCCCTTCCGCATCCTCAGATCTCGCCTCTAAGATCGCCACTTTCGACTCCAGGGTCAGGACCTTTGCTTTCAGGTCTGAGGTATTTGTGACATTGTCCTGTAGGGTAGCTTTGTTTGCATTTTCCCTTTCTGTTAGATTGCGAGCATCTTGGCGCATGAGCTGCATGTCCACCCTCATTTCTTCTATTTTGATTTCAATAGAGGTGCATAGTGCAGCAATGGCCAGGAGGACTTGTGTGTTCCCGGGGGTCTATTTCTGGTTGTGGTGGCACTGTGTTGACTTTGGCCTCTTGCAGCAGTAGCTGTTTGGGCCTAACCGTCGAAGAGTCCATTGTCGTTGTTTTTGACTTGGATTTAGGTGGGGACATCTCAATCCTCCGATTTGGTATGCTGTTCTTGTGGCTCCGCGGATGCCTCGTATTGAGTGGGGCACTCCGTCAGATGGGTTATTATGCTTAGTTAGGTCCCAGTCTCCGAGCCTCCTCTTACGCCAATCTAGGTGTGTGCCAGGACGAGAGCCGGCCTTTGCAGGTGCCGATGAGTCGAGCAGGGGATCGACTGTTTATCCCGTGTGTGGAATGTTCCAGTGGTGTCACGACAGCGGAGTGGTGGCAACTGTAGTGGTCTTGCCTGGTGTAGGTAAAGGCCAGTTCGGTCTCCTCACACATGAAGCTTCAATTGCCACACACCCGTTGTCGGTGTGTAAGAGGGGGAAAGTGCACCGGCTGGTGAACAATTGGTGGTGTTGAATCTACTGTATAGTGCCCCAGCCCGTTTCAATCCATAAGGTCAAGGGTCTAAGGTGCAGACCCCCAGCGATCTAGGGTGAATCACGGTGGTGATGGTACAGTGGGGGGCAGGGGGCCCCTCAACAGTGACCCTTCAGCGTTTGAGTGCAGATGGTGTCTAGAAGATTCTGCCAACAGCTGCAGATGGCTAGTACAGTATCTAATGTTCAGGGTAGTTCAGGATCCTTAGCGGGTTGGTTTCCCCCACGTACCACTAGTACGTGGCAAGTTCAATGCCCTAGCTAATGCACATGGTTAAATCGCACAGTCAGCGGCTCCTTTTCTCCACAGGGGAAGTTATGGATACCGGGGCGGCATGAGGGGGGGCCCGCAGTGGTGCCAACTTAAGTAATCAGGGGGTCCAAAAACAATTTGGGATGGCCGCGTTGGCAGCTCTGTCACAATGTGGACAGAGAAGCGACCGCACTGCGTACCTGTTTGCAGTCTCCAAAGTGCATCGTGCGAGTCCAGTGTTCCAGCTCCCGCTCTGCAATCTGCTGCAGAGGAGGCGGACAATGTCGCCCTTTTAGTGGGTCAGTGACTTCTGCACTAGCTCCAGTTCACCTCGCGCCTCCGCTACGGGAGTCGCAGACTGCTCTCACTCGGTCTCCTAGCGAGCCGAAGTTGAATTCCCCAACGGTGGCGTATAGCAGCAGTCAGCTATTGTCTTTGCGCCTAGGGCAGAGCGGATGCACGTTCGAGCCGTTCAGGGGACTGTGGGCGAAGAGGCGACCCTGTCTCTCTGTTCCGCTCGGCGTGGACGTAGGATTTCTTGGCTTCAGAAGACTCTTCCTTCCTCCGGCTGCGCTCTGCATGTACTCAGCGCCATTTTGGGAGGTGCTGGGGTGTCGTCGGGAAAGCTGTTATGACGGTTCCCAAAGTCCGATTTACCTCTGGAGACTTTCTAAATGACCGAGAGTCCATGTTTTGGATACTGCGTTTGGTTCCGATAATGATGCAATCTTTCTTCTGCAGTAGGATCTAATGTAGGATCTCGGGCAGGAGCTCAACTGAGCTGCTCCCTCACGCCATGTTCACTGGCCACGCCCCTCCCCATGGGTGCCATAAGGGTATTGCAGGGGTCTGTTCACCAAACCAAAAGAGCTGCACCGCCAGGAGTCCCACATGAACTCCTGTGCGGAAAACACGACCGAACACATGATGAAAAGCAGTAAAGGACCATGATACGGAGGTCCTGTCCCTCCGATGCATTTCCAGCATCACAGGTGGCCCTGTCTCTAAATATGCTATCTCAAAGTGGATCGTGAACTGCATCTCACTGTCTCTCCTGCCAAGAGAGATCTACCCTTCACGCCTAGAGCACACTCTACACGTGGCACAGGTGCTACAATAGCATTCATTGCAAATGTTGCTCTTGAATTCATTTGCAAAGCAGCAACCTGGAGTTCTGTAAACACCTTTACACAACAACACTACTGCCTAGATACACACTCTAGGTCCGATTCTCAGGTAGAGCAGGCGGTGCTAAGACATGTTTTTGCTACTGTTCCTTCAAATATCCCACCACCATCTCTGTGTACTGCTCGCTAGTCTATGCACAGCATGTGATTCTAAGCAGATTCACAAGCATCAGAAGACATGCGTTATTCACTGTAATAGCATTTCTGATGCTTGTTAATCTGCTTAGAATCACATGCTGTGCATATAGTCTGACATCCAGTGATAACCGCTGTTAGGGAGAATTCTCATTTCATGGCTAATTTCCCTTACCTAGTGAGTCCCTCAGCAGCTTTGCTGGATTTCTGGAGTTATTTCTTTCCACTTGGTAAGAGTGTGAGCTTTTCACCACTCTTACTTGTGTTTTGCTATGTGTTTTGACCTGTTTTTATGATTGTGGGCTCTGAGTACACCACTTCAGTAGCCCCCTTCTTTGTGTGTCGCACTGCACCATCTGTGCAGTGGCACAGGGTTGTCGTTCAGACTCCCCCTGACTCCATTTGAGGCGACTACCGTCCCCCAGAAAAGGGTAAAGTTACCATTAACTTTACTTAGTCAAATTTAACACAGATCCAGTACACACCATCTTACATGGAGTGCTGGAAGGATTAACTCTAAACTTTTTATCTGTACCTCCTAGAGCATTGTTTTGCTGTTTTAACATTTAGACATGGCTGGTGGCAGTGGTATCTACCCTAAATTTCTACTGCGGTTATTTTATATAACCGTGATAACATTGTAGGCTATTGTGTTAGCCTCAGACTTAAACCCGCTTCACCAAGTCCTTTTTCGTTTGGCTCTGGTGCGGTTTATTCACCATTTCTCCAGCATGGGGTCTGGCATGGATTCACATGCTCATGGATTCACATGCTCATGAATATTCCCCGTCGTCAGGCTGGGAATCCTCGGTAAAGAAAAAACCAGTATCAGTTTCGTTTCTGATTTGACTTTCGTAGTAATAACCAATCACTGGTCTCTGCGTCATACTGACCACAGCCAATGACTGCCCTCTACCTAAGCACCGCCTCTGGCAGCCATCTTCAGATTTTTACCGCACGTTCATGTGTTGGGATCCTCGTGCTATTGCTCTCGAGCGTTAGTGCTATTTTTCGCGCTTTTTTCACAAAAACTTCGATTCTTTCGGTCAAAAGAGCCTCAAGCTCCACCGATCCTACATCCGATCAACGGGGACCCGTGTCGGATTCGTCTGCGCCCCTCAAGGGTGAAGATTTCGTCGAGCTACACTTCGGAGGACTCCAGAAGCTTCTCAGGCCCGGTCTCGGAGATGGCCCAGGAGAAGGGAAGCTCGACGCCCGGAAAGCTGTTCAGGGTCTGCCCTGGATGCCAGCTGCAGAACGTCTTTGAGGACGAACACTCTTTCTGCCTTTACTGCCTTCATGAGGACAAGACGCACGTGGAGAAGGACTGTGCGTTTTGCGGCAACATGTCGGAACGGACCATGAAGGACCGCCATCAACGTCTCGCCAACTGGCTGGAGGGTAAGAGCCCGTCTGGCGAGAAGAAGAAGAAATCTGAGCGGTCTTCTAAGACCTTTGAGGGCGCCCCGGCGACGGGGGCCCAACATAAGGCCAAGCACCGCGAGTCCGCTGGCACCGGGAGCGCCGAACGGTCGGGCTCTACGGGCGCCAGGCAGGGCGCACCCTCCCCGGCACCATCAACCACGAGCCAACGCTCTGGGTCGGGTAAGAGGAAGGCCGAGCACCCGGCGAAGCTCCTGGAGAGGCCCCGGTCGAGCTCTAAGGCAGAGGAGGAGCGTGGCAGTGCCCCCTCCCTCAAGGATAAGGCGGTGAGCGCACCTAAGGTGGTGAAGGCCTTGATCCATCCGACCAAGCCCTCTATCGAAACGGTCGCGGCGGCCCTGGCTCAGCCTGTGGAGGCTGCACCAGTGGTGGCGACCTCAGGGCCCAGAATCTCCCTGCCTCCTCGGAGGGAGTCTTCTTTTGTGCCCATGGATAGGACCCCCGTGAAACCCTCCGTGGGGAAGAAGGGGGGGCAGGGCGTCGTCGTAGATTCGGCCTCAACCTCAGAAGAGGAGCTGATCGAGGTCTTAAGCCACGGCCTAGGCGTGGAAGAAGGCCAGCCCGTCGGAATGGACCCCGACGCAGGTGACGACGACATCGTCGAGGATACCGACGGGGCCCCTGCTCGCCCGTCGGATTCCCCTCTGCCAGCGCCGCAAGACAACTCGGCAGCCATTTTGTTGGCCATACAGTCCTTATGCTCCGAGATAAGGACGAGGCTACCGTTACCGACGGAGGAACCTCTCCCGTCGGGGGATCCAGAACCGGGACCTTCTGGTGTTCCCCCTACCAAGAAAAGAAGGATCCATCCACCACCTCCTTTTCAACCGTCGCGCCCCGTCCAGCCCTCCTCCCCGTCCACCCGAGGGGATGATACGGGGACTGACACGGCAGCGACGGGTACGGACGACGAGGCATACGACGAGGATATTCCGTCGTCGCCTCCCACCAGGGCTTCTCCGCCCGACGAGATCGGATCTTTCCACTCCATGATCTCCAGGGCTTCCGAGCTTTTCCAACTCTGCCCTGAGGAGAAGAAAAAGGAAGGCTTCCTTTATCAGCGGCGCGAGGCCAAGAGGAAGACGGTCCTCGCAGTGCCTCTGTTGGACGACATTTGGGATGAGGGCCTTTCCCTCCTCAAGAACCCTTCCACGACGCCAGCTAGAAGAGACCGGTACGAGAAAAAGTACCGGGTCCCGGACACGGCCCCCCTATGCCTCCGGGCGCAGCCTACCCCGGATTCCGTCGTCTCCGCGGCAGCCAGGAAGAAAGCGGGGGGGGGGGTGCGGCCTCCACATCGACTTCCCCGCCGGACGGCGAGGGAAAGAAATTGGATGCTATGGGACGTAGAGTCATCTCGTCGGCAGCGACGACGATTAAAGCGGCCAACGCCTTGGCTATCGTGGCTCGCTACGACAGGAAGCTGTGGTACAAGATAGCTCCCCTGCTGGATTTTCTGCCGGACGACAAGAGGGCGGAGGCCCTGGAGATCCTGCAGGAAGGTGAGGTGGCCTCGGACCACGCCATCACCGTGGCGACGGACATCGCCGACACTGGGTTCCGCCAGCTGGGCAACGGCGTTTGCCTTCGACGTCGTGGATGGCTCAAAGCTACGGACTTCCGGCAGGACGTCCAGACCAGAGTCCTGGACATGCCCTTCGACGGGAACAACCTGTTTGGGAAGACAGTGGACGATTCCCTTCAGGCCATCAAGGCGGATACTGAGACGGCCCGGGCCCTTGGAGTTCTGCAGCAACGACGGACGCCCTTTCGGAGCGGCGGAGGCAAGGGCGCCTCCAAAGGTTCCGGCGGCGGTTTCGCTTCCTACCGTCAAGCGGCCCGCTCGTCGTCGCAAGAGGCCTACAGAGGACGAGGCAAGTCTAGCGGACCCCGCCGTTGTCGCCAAGGAGGTCAAGGCGGCAAGGCCGCGTCCAAGCAGGATTGAACCGGCCGTGGGGTCGGGCCCCCACCGAAGCACCCCGGTGGGAGGCCGGCTGGCGGGCTTCGTCAGCGTGTGGGAGTCCATCTCCACCGACCGTTGGGTGCTGGACGCCCTGGCCCGGGGCCACGCGCTCGAGTTTCAAAGAAGGTGCCCGCGCGTCCCCCCCGTGGCCAGGAAAGAACTTCACGTCCCTCAACTTCTCCTGGAGGTAAAGGCGATGCTCAGAAAGGGCGCCATCGAGCTCGTCCCAAAGAGGCTTCGGGGCTCCGGAGTCTACTCGAGATACTTCCTCGTGAAGAAGAAGACGGGAGGATGGCGCCCCATCCTAGACCTGCGACGTCTGAACAAGTTCATCAAGGCGCAGAAGTTCCGGATGGTCACCCTCCAGCACGTCCTGGGGCAGCTGGAGGAAGGAGACTTCCTATCGTCGTTGGATTTGGAGGATGCCTACTTCCACATTCCCATCCTAAAGGGGCACCGAAAATTCCTCAGGTTCGTGGTCCAGGGGCGTCATTACCAGTTCAAAGCCCTTCCCTTCGGACTACGGTCGGCACCCAGGGTATTCACCAAGTGCCTCGCACCGGTGGCGGCGCAGCTGCGCCGCGAGGGGATTCACGTCTTCCCCTACCTGGACGACTGGCTCATCCGCGCCAAGACGAGGGAGCTCGCCGTGGTCCACACGGCAAGGACCGTCCAACTCCTCACGGACCTGGGATTCTCCGTGAATTACGCCAAATCCCACCTGGTGCCCGCGCAAGTCGCACTGTTTCTGGGAGCGAGGCTCGACACAGTGTCCCTTCTGGCCTCCCCGTCGGAGGAGAGGACCAGGACCATCTTGGGCAAGGTGCAACGGATGTTGGTGGCCGACGCGGCCAAAGTGAGGTCCATCAAGTCCCTCCTCGGGATGATGTCTTCCTGCATCTACCTCATTCCCATGTGCAGGCTCCGGATGCGCCCGTTGCAAGAATTCCTGGATGCGCGCTGGATCCAGACGACGGGCAGCTTCGAGGAAAGGATCAAGCTCGACGAGAGTTTCCGACGAGCGATACGGTGGTGGGGCACCCGCGCGCATCTGACGGCGGGCATGGACTTCCAGACCCCAGCCCACCAGGAGACTGTGACCACGGATGCCTCCCTGGAAGGGTGGGGAGCGCACACCGAAAATCTGCACGCAAGGGGACTCTGGCTCCCGACGGAGAAGTCCCTGCATATCAACGTCCTGGAGCTCCGTGCAGTGTTTTGGGCCCTCAGGTCCTTCCTTCCGTCCCTCAAGGGCAAGGTGGTGAGGATCTTCACCGACAACACCACCACCATGTTTTACATCAGGAAACAGGGCGGAACCAGGTCCCCAGCGCTGTCCAAGGAGGCGCAGGACCTGTGGCATTGGGCCGTCGCCCAAGGGATTTTTCTGGTGCCGTTTCATCTGGCAGGGATAAAAAACACCATCGCCGACTCACTCAGCAGGGAGCTGCGCTCGTGCCACGAGTGGGAACTACGGCAGGATCTGGTGGATCGCCTCTTCCGACGGTGGGGCACACCCCAGATCGACCTGTTTGCGACGGCGACGAACACCAAGTGCCGGAGGTTCGCCAGCAGGTTTCCCCAGACGAGGAGCATGGGCGATGCTTTCTCGTTCCCCTGGGAGGGCCTGTTCCTCTACGCGTTCCCTCCCTTGCCTCTGCTAATCCGGCTCGTCAACCAGCTCAAGAGGTCACGGTGCAGGATGATCCTCGTCGCACCTGCGTGGCCGAGGCAGATATGGTTCCCGGACTTGCTGGACTTGTCAGCGTCCCCGCCGATCAAGCTGCCGGCGGACGCGGATCTACTCTACAGGGAAGGAGGCGCCATCCTCCACCACGACCCGAAGTCGCTGAACTTGCAGGCCTGGCTCCTGCAGCGCTAGAGTTTGGAGGATACGACATACCGGCCGATTGCAGAGAGGTTCTTGCAAAGGCCAGGGCGTCCTCGACTCTTAAATGCTACGGACACAAATGGAAGAGGTTCTCTGTCTGGTGCCACGCACAGATTAACCCTCTACGGATTACGGCTCCCCAAGTACTGCCGTACCTGCTGACGCTGGCCAAAGCTGGTCTGGCACACGCGTCCATCAAGATTCATCTTGCTGCGATCTCCCGATACACCAGAACCACGGGGCGGACGTCCTTGTGGTCTCATCGTCTGGTGAAAGAGTTCATGAAGGGACTGTTCAGATCGTTCCCGCCGGTGAAGGCTCCGGCCCCGGCGTGGGAGCTCAACGTGGTGCTGACCAAGCTCATGGGACCTCCGTTCGAGCCTCTGCACTCGGCCCCGTTGAAGTTTCTATCGTGGAAAACAGCTTTTCTTGTGGCCATCACCTCCGCACGACGAGTGGGAGAGATCCAGGCCCTTTCCTGCAAGGCCCCGTACTTGACTTTCCACGACACGAGGGTAGTGCTCAGGACGCACCCCTCCTTCATGCCCAAGGTACCGTCGGACTTCCATCTCAACGAACCCTTGGTGTTGCCTGTGTTCTTCCCGTCGCCTTCGTCGCCGGCTGAGAGGACTTTGCACTCGCTGGATGTGGCTAGAGCGCTGAAGTTCTACGTGGACCGCACGAAGTGTTTTCGGAAGACGTCACAACTCTTTGTGAACTTTGGACCTGTCAATCAGGGGAAGGCTCTCTCGAAGGCTTCCATTTCCAGATGGCTCTCCGGCTGTATCATGTACTGTCATCGGTTGGCAAACCGACCGCTGCCTGGCTGTCCGAGAGCCCATTCCACCAGAGCGATCGCAGCTACCACGGCGTTCCTTTCTGGTGTGCCCCTGCTGGACATATGCAGGGCTGCTACGTGGAGGTCGACGCACACCTTCACGAAATTCTACTGCGTCGACCGGGATTCCAGGGAGGAGTCCAGGGTCGGCCAAGCAGTGCTGCGCAACCTGTTCGCCTGAGGTGAGCCTGGTGAGGAGGTAAGATGCTTAATGTTGAGTTTGATGTAATGCTTAATGTTGAGCCTTTGCCACCTCCCGTGGTTGTGCATGTGTGTACTGCTATGTATTCTTTATTCATGAGCATGTGAATCCATGCCAGACCCCATGCTGGAGAAGGAACAAGTTACTTACCTGTAACTGTTGTTCTCCAGCATGGGTCTGGCATGGATTCACATGCGAACCCTCCCGCCTACCCCTCTGCGGCTCTTCACTTGGTCATACTGCCACTTTCTCCAGCATGGGGTCTGGCATGGATTCACATGCTCATGAATATTCCCCGTCGTCAGGCTGGGAATCCTCGGTAAAGAAAAAACCAGTATCAGTTTCGTTTCTGATCTGTCTTTCGTAGTAATAACCAATCACTGGTCTCTGCGTCATACTGACCACAGCCAATGACTGCCCTCTACCTAAGCACCGCCTCTGGCAGCCATCTTCAGATTTTTACCGCACGTTCATGTGTTGGGATCCTCGTGCTATTGCTCTCGAGCGTTAGTGCTATTTTTTCGCGCTTTTTCACAAAAACTTCGATTCTTTCGGTCAAAAGAGCCTCAAGCTCCACCGATCCTACATCCGATCAACGGGGACCCGTGTCGGATTCATCTGTGCCCCTCAAGGGTGAAGATTTCGTCGAGCTACACTTCGGAGGACTCCAGAAGCTTCTCAGGCCCGGTCTCGGAGATGGCCCAGGAGAAGGGAAGCTCGACGCCCGGAAAGCTGTTCAGGGCCTGCCCTGGATGCCAGCTGCAGAACGTCTTCAAGGAGGACGAACACTCTTTCTGCCTTTACTGCCTTCATGGGGACAAGACGCACGTGGAGAAGGACTGTGCGTTTTGCGGCAACATGTCGGAACGGACCATGAAGGACCGCCATCAACGTCTCGCCAGCTGGCTGGAGGGTAAGAGCCCGTCTGGCGAGAAGAAGAAGAAATCTGAGCGGTCTTCTAAGACCTTTGAGGGCGCCCCGGCGACGGGGGCCCAACATAAGGCCAAGCACCGCGAGTCCGCTGGCACCGGGAGCGCCGAACGGTCGGGCTCTACGGGCGCCAGGCAGGGCGCACCCTCCCCGGCACCATCAACCACGAGCCAACGCTCTGGGTCGGGTAAGAGGAAGGCCGAGCACCCGGCGAAGCTCCTGGAGAGACCCCGGTCGAGCTCTAAGGCAGAGGAGGAGCGTGGCAGTGCCCCCTCCCTCAAGGATAAGGCGGTGAGCGCACCTAAGGTGGTGAAGGCCTTGATCCATTCGACCAAGCCCTCTATCGAAACGGTCGCGGCGGCCCTGGCCCAGCCTGTGGAGGCTGCACCAGTGGTGGCGGCCTCGGGGCCCAGAATCTCCCTGCCTCCTCGGAGGGAGTCTTCTTTCGTGCCCATCGATAGGACCCCCGTGAAACCCTCCGTGGGGAAGAAGGGGGGGCAGGGCGTCGTCGTAGATTCGGCCTCAACCTCAGAAGAGGAACTGATCGAGGTCTTAAGCCACGGCCTAGGCGTGGAACAAGACCAGCCCGTCGGAATGGGCCCCGACGCAGGTGACGACGACGACATCGTCGAGGATACCGACGGGGCCCCTGCTCGCCCGTCGGATTCCCCTCTGCCAGCGCCGCAAGACAACTCAGCGGCCATTTTGTTGGCTATACAGTCCTTATGCTCCGAGATAAGGACGAGACTACCGTTACCGACGGAGGAACCTCTCCCGTCGGGGGATCCAGAACCGGGACCTTCTGGTGTTCCCCCTACCAAGAAAAGAAGGATCCATCCACCGCCTCCTTTTCAACCGTCGCGCCCCGTCCAGCCCTCCTCCCCGTCCACCCGAGGGGATGATACGGGGACTGACACGGCAGCGACGGGTACGGACGACGAGGCATACGACGAGGATTTTCCGTCGTCGCCTCCCACCAGGGCTTCTCCGCCCGACGAGATTGGATCGTTCCACTCAATGATCGCCAGGGCATCCGAGCTTTTCCAACTCTGCCCTGAGGAGAAGAAAAAGGAAGGCTTCCTTTACCAACGGCGCGAGGCCAAGAGGAAGACGGTCCTCGCAGTGCCTCTGTTGGACGACATTTGGGATGAGGGCCTTTCCCTCCTCAAGAACCCTTCCACGACGCCAGCGAAAAGAGACCGGTACGAGAAAAAGTACCGGGTCCCGGACTCGGCCCCCCTATGCCTCCGGGCGCAGCCTACCCCGGACTCCGTCGTCTCCGCGGCAGCCAGGAAGAAAGCGGGGGCGGGTGCGGCCTCCACGTCGACTTCCCCGCCGGACGGCGAGGGAAAGAAATTGGATGCCATGGGACGCAGAGTCATCTCGTCGGCGGCGACGACGATTAAAGCGGCCAACGCCTTGGCTATCGTGGCCCGCTACGACAGGGAACTCTGGTACAAGATAGCTCCCCTGCTGGATTTTCTGCCGGACGACAAGAGGGCGGAGGCCCTTGAGATCCTGCAGGAAGGTGAGGTGGCCTCGGACCACGCCATCACCGTGGCGACGGACATCGCCGACACTGGGTTCCGCCAGATGGGCAACGGCGTTTGCCTTCGACGTCGCGGATGGCTCAAGGCTACGGACTTTCGGCAGGACGTCCAGACCAGGGTCCTGGACATGCCCTTCGACGGGAACAACCTGTTTGGGAAGACAGTGGACGATTCCCTTCAGGCCATCAAGGCGGATACTGAGACGGCCCGGGCCCTTGGAGTACTGCAGCAACGGCGGACGCCCTTTCGGAGCGGCGGAGGCAAGGGCGCCTCCAAAGGTTCCGGCGGCGGTTTCGCTTCCTACCGTCAAGCGGCCCGCTCGTCGTCGCAAGAGGCCTACAGAGGACGAGGCAAGTCTGGCGGACCCCGCCGTCGTCGCCAAGGAGGCCAAGGCGGCAAGGCCGCGTCCAAGCAGGATTGAACCGGCCGTGGGGTCGGGCCCCCACCGAAGCACCCCGGTGGGAGGCCGGCTGGCGGGCTTCGTCAGCGTGTGGGAGTCCATCTCCACCGACCGTTGGGTGCTGGACGCCCTGGCCCGGGGCCACGCGCTCGAGTTTCAAAGAAGGTGCCCGCGCGTCCCCCCCGTGGCCAGGAAAGAACTTCACGTCCCTCAACTTCTCCTGGAGGTAAAGGCGATGCTCAGAAAGGGCGCCATCGAACTCGTCCCAAAGAGGCTTCGGGGCTCCGGAGTCTACTCGCGTTACTTCCTCGTGAAGAAGAAGACGGGAGGATGGCGCCCCATCCTGGACCTGCGACGCCTGAACAAGTTCATCAAGGCGCAGAAGTTCCGGATGGTCACCCTCCAGCACGTCCTGGGTCAGCTGGAGGAAGGAGACTTCCTATCGTCGTTGGATTTGGAGGATGCCTACTTCCACATTCCCATCCTAAAGGGGCACCGAAAATTCCTCAGATTCGTGGTCCAAGGGCGTCATTACCAGTTCAAAGCCCTTCCCTTCGGACTACGGTCGGCACCCAGGGTTTTCACCAAGTGCCTCGCACCGGTGGCGGCGCAGCTGCGCCGCGAGGGGATTCACGTCTACCCCTACCTGGACGACTGGCTCATCCGCGCCAAGACGAGGGAGCTCGCCGTGGTCCACACGGCAAGGACCGTCCAACTCCTCACGGACCTGGGATTCTCCGTGAACTACGCCAAATCCCACCTGGTGCCCGCGCAAGTCGCACTGTTTCTGGGAGCGAGGCTCGACACAGTGTCCCTTCTGGCCTCCCCGTCGGAGGAGAGGACCAGGACCATCTTGGGCAAGGTGCAACGGATGTTGGTGGCCGACGCGGCCAAGGTGAGGTCCATCAAGTCCCTCCTCGGGATGATGTCTTCCTGCATCTACCTCATTCCCATGTGCAGGCTCCGGATGCGCCCGTTGCAAGAGTTCCTGGATGCGCGCTGGATCCAGACGACGGGCAGCTTCGAGGAAAGGATCAAGCTCGACGAGAGTTTCCGACGAGCGATACGGTGGTGGGGCACCCGCGCGCATCTGACGGCGGGCATGGACTTCCAGACCCCAGCCCACCAGGTGACTGTGACCACGGATGCCTCCCTAGAAGGGTGGGGAGCGCACACCGAAAATCTGCACGCAAGGGGACTCTGGCTCCCGACGGAGAAGTCCCTGCATATCAACGTCCTGGAGCTCCGTGCAGTGTTTTGGGCCCTCAGGTCCTTCCTTCCGTCCCTCAAGGGCAAGGTGGTGAGGATCTTCACCGACAACACCACCACCATGTTTTACATCAGGAAACAGGGCGGAACCAGGTCCCCAGCGCTGTCCAAGGAGGCGCAGGACCGGTGGCATTGGGCCGTCGCCCAAGGGATTCTTCTGGTGCCGTTTCATCTGGCAGGGATAAAAAACACCATCGCCGACTCACTCAGCAGGGAGCTGCGCTCGTGCCACGAGTGGGAACTACGGCAGGATCTGGTGGATCGCCTCTTCCGACGGTGGGGCACACCCCAGATCGACCTGTTCGCGACGGCGACGAACACCAAGTGCCGGAGGTTCGCCAGCAGGTTTCCCCAGACGAGGAGCATGGGCGATGCTTTCTCGTTCCCCTGGGAGGGCCTGTTCCTCTACGCGTTCCCTCCCTTGCCTCTGCTAATCCGGCTCGTCAACCAGCTCAAGAGGTCACGGTGCAGGATGATCCTCGTCGCACCTGCGTGGCCGAGGCAGATATGGTTCCCGGACCTTCTGGACTTGTCGGCGTCCCCGCCAATCAAGCTGCCGGCGGACGCGGATCTACTCTCCAGGGAAGGAGGCGCCATCCTCCACCACGACCCGAAGTCGCTGAACTTGCAGGCCTGGCTCCTGCAGCGCTAGAGTTTGGAGGATACGACATACCGGCCGATTGCAGAGAGGTTCTTGCAAAGGCCAGGGCGTCCTCGACTCTTAAATGCTACGGACACAAATGGAAGAGGTTCTCTGTCTGGTGCCACGCACAGAAGATTAACCCTCTACGGATTACGGCTCCCCAAGTGCTGCCGTACCTGCTGACGCTGGCCAAAGCTGGTCTGGCACACGCGTCCATCAAGATTCATCTTGCTGCGATCTCCCGTTACACCAGAACCACGGGCCGGACGTCCTTGTGGTCTCATCGTCTGGTGAAAGAGTTCATGAAGGGACTGTTCAGATCGTTCCCGCCGGTGAAGGCTCCGGCCCCGGCGTGGGAGCTCAACGTGGTGCTGACCAAACTCATGGGACCTCCGTTCGAGCCTCTGCACTCGGCCCCGTTGAAGTTTCTATCGTGGAAAACAGCTTTTCTCGTGGCCATCACCTCCGCACGACGAGTGGGAGAGATCCAGGCCCTTTCCTGCAAGGCCCCGTACTTGACTTTCCACGACACGAGGGTAGTGCTCAGGACGCACCCCTCCTTCATGCCCAAGGTACCGTCGGACTTTCATCTCAACGAACCCTTGGTGTTACCTGTGTTCTTCCCGTCGCCTTCGTCGCCGGCTGAGAGGACTTTGCACTCGCTGGATGTAGCTAGAGCGCTGAAGTTCTACGTGGACCGCACGAAAGGTTTTCGGAAGACGTCACAACTCTTTGTGAACTTTGGACCTGTCAATCAGGGGAAGGCTCTCTCGAAGGCTTCCATCTCCAGATGGCTCTCCGGCTGTATCATGTACTGTCACCGGTTGGCAAACCGACCGCTGCCTGGCCGTCCGAGAGCCCATTCCACCAGAGCGATCGCAGCTACCACGGCGTTCCTATCTGGTGTGCCCCTGCTGGACATATGCAGGGCTGCTACGTGGAGGTCGACGCACACCTTCACGAAATTCTACTGCGTCGACCGGGATTCCAGGGAGGAGTCCAGGGTCGGCCAAGCAGTGCTGCGCAACCTGTTCGCCTGAGGTGAGCCTGGTGAGGAGGTAAGATGCTTAATGTTGAGTTGATGTGATGCTTAATGTTGAGCCTTTGCCACCTCCCGTGGTTGTGCATGTGTGTACTGCTATGTATTCTTTATTCATGAGCATGTGAATCCATGCCAGACCCCATGCTGGAGAAGGAACACGTTACTTACCTGTAACTGTTGTTCTCCAGCATGGGTCTGGCATGGATTCACATGCGAACCCTCCCGCCTACCCCTCTGCGGCTCTTCACTTGGTCATACTGCCACTTCACGTGCTTCCAAATCTGAAGATGGCTGCCAGAGGCGGTGCTTAGGTAGAGGGCAGTCATTGGCTGTGGTCAGTATGACGCAGAGACCAGTGATTGGTTATTACTACGAAAGACAGATCAGAAACGAAACTGATACTGGTTTTTTCTTTACCGAGGATTCCCAGCCTGACGACGGGGAATATTCATGAGCATGTGAATCCATGCCAGACCCATGCTGGAGAACAACAGTTACAGGTAAGTAACTTGTTCCATCCCTCCTGATGGGGACGACAAGCGTTTTGATGGTTGGGCGAAGAAAGTGTTTTCTTCAGGGGGTATGGCTCTTCAGGTGGCCAACTCTGTATGTGCCTTGTCACGTTTCACACACTCTCTTTGGAACTGTTTTTCCTTAGCGGCTGACAATATTCCCAAAGGGGACGAACGGGGTGGTTTTCTTGCTATGGTCCAGGATGGCAAGGACGCCATGTGTGAGGCCGTTCAGCCGGGTTTGGACATGGCAGATTGCGTCAGCCGGTCCATGGCGGCGAGCACCGTAATACACAGGTTTGCATGGTTGTGGAAGTCGGGGTTTGCTCCTGATGTGCAGGCCCGGCTCCTCAGCATGCCCTTTGACGGTGAACATCTTTTTGGCAGCAAGGCTGAGGAGCACCCTTTGGTAAAGCGAGAGGAGCTGCCAGTCAAAGGGGCCACGGTAGGAGTGCCAGAGGTGGAAAGCAGGGTACTCGAGGTGCCAAGGCCGCTCAGGCAGTTGCCTCTTTGCCCTCAGGCAACGCCGCAGCTGCTTAAGCTCAGTCATGAGGCCATGTCCCATGGTTCGCCGGTTGAGGGAAGGCTGGCGCAGCATCTTGTCGAATGGCGTGCCATTACTTCAGATGTGTGGGTTCTGGAGATCATAGCCCACGGCTACTGTCTTCCTTTCCGGCAGAGGCCTCACAACAATCCACCAGGGAATCTGTTTGAAGTGTCCGGATCCGCTCCTTGCGCAGGAAATTCAATCCCTGCTGGAGAAAGGTGCCATAGAGCTGTTACCTGTAGCGGAGAGGAACAAGGGATGGTATTCCCCTTATTTGATTTCGAAGAAAGACTGGGGATTGAGACCCATCATGGACTTGCGTGATTTGAACAAACTCGTCAGGAAGGACAAGTTCAAGATGGTTACTCTCTCAAGTCCTCAGGCCCTTCAACTTCAGGACTGGTTGGTGTCTCTCGACCTCAAGGACGCTTATTTTCATGTGCCGATCCATCCCGAGCACAAGAAGTACCTGAGGTTCGCGGTTGGCGACTCGCACTTTCAGTTTCGGGTCCTACCGTTCAGATTGACATCCGCCCTGAGGGTCTTCAAGCTCATGGTAGTGGTGGCAGCGCATCTCAGGAAAGGGGATTCACGTCTACCCCTACCTGGACGATTGGTTGATCAGGGCACGCTCTCCTGAGCAAGTCTTGGATCATCTGTCCCTCACCTGCCACTCCCTCCACAAGCTGGGCTTCTCCCTCAACTTAAAGAAGTCCCACTTGACGTCAACTCAGAGGCACTAGTACATCGGAGCAGTGCTCGACACGTCCCCGGGGCAGTGTTTTTCTCCCCAGGTGAGGGCTCGTCACATTCAGCAGATGGGGCACAAGTTTCAGCATGCCCAGAGTCTCCCAGTGTTCGAGTTCTTGAGATTGCGCGGCCTCATGGCATCCTGCATTCTTCTGGTGCCAGAGGCCAGGTTTCGAATTAGATCTTTGCAATGGGCACTCAAGCTCCAGTGGTCTCAGTCCTCCGGCAGCATGTCGGACCCTGTTCAGGTGCCGTCCACGGTCGCCCATGACCTTCTGTGGTGGGCCGTCGAAGGCAATCTGATGAAGGGGGCTCCGTTTTGGCTACCCTGGCCGCAGGTGACTATCATGACGGACGCATCCCTCACGGGATGGAGAGCTCATGCCAGCGAGTTGAGTCAGTGGTCGTCCAGACTCAATATCAATCTGTTGGAGCTGAGGGACGTCGGGCTTGCCCTGAAGGCTTTTCTGCCAACTGTGCGAGGAAAGAATGTCCTGATCCTGACGGACAACACAGTGGCCATGCACTACCTCAACAAAAAGGGGGCGGGGGGGGCAGGGGTCACTTCCTCTGTGCTGGGAGGCGATGCAGCTCTGGTTCTGGGCAATCCAGCAGGAAGTTTCAATCTCGGCAGTTCATCTGGCCGGAGACAAACGAGACGGCGGATGCTCTGAGCAGGCAGAGCGCGATCTCTCACGAGTGGGAGTTGGCTCAGGAGATTCTCCTGGAGATCTTCGCTCTTTGGGTGACCCCTCAAGTGGATCGCTTCGCCTCCAGTGTCAACCGGAAGTGCGAAAGGTTCTGCTTGCGGGAATTTCCTCCAAGAGGAGCCTTAGGAGACGCATTCATGGTGGAGTGGTCATTCCCACTGCTGTACGCGTTTCCTCCAGTCCCCTTCAACCCACAAGTGCTGCGGAGGTTACGAAGGTTCGGTTCCCGATGATCCTCATTGCTCCGGCATGGGCCCGGAGGACGTGGTACCCGGACCTTCTCGACTTGTCCATCTGCCCTCCATGTCGTCTTCCCTACCGAGACGATCTGCTCTCACGGGAGGGGGGGGGTCAGGTTCTCCATCCAGAGGTCAGATCCCTCAACCTTCACGCTTGGTTTCTGAAAGGTTGAGGTATAAGGATTGGGACCTCCCTGAAGACGTGATGGAAGGGTTGCTTTCGGCCAGAAGGCCCGCCATAAAGTCCCTGTACCGTTGCCGTTGGAGAAAGTTCTGCAACTGGTGCAGGGTTAAGAATGTGGATCCTTTTCATGTGACATTCCTATGGTTCTGTCTTTTTTGCTTTCCTTGGCCCACAAGGGCCTGCAAGTGGGTACCATCAAAGGTTACCTGGCGGCGCTGTCTATATTTAAGCGCTCGTCTGAGGAGTGTTCTTAATTTAAAATCACTTTAATTTCTCAGTTTTTGAAAGGGCTCACTAATGTGTTCCCTCATCACCTTTCCAGGTGCCCGGTTGGGATCTGAACCTTATTCTCAAGTTTCTGATGGGTGCTCCCTTTGAGCCTTTGCATTCTTGTTCTTTGATACTGTTGACCCTTAAAACTGTGTTTTTAGTTGCGGTCACGTCCGCTCGCAGAGTGAGTGAGTTACAGGCACTTTCAGTTAAGCCACTCTTCACTGTGTTTCACAAGGACGGGTTGTCCTTAGAGTTCGTCCGTCCTTTCTTCTGAAGGTGGTGTCGGAATTTAATTTAGGCCAGAAGGTTATTCTTCCAGCATTTGATCCTCCTACGCATCCTGGTAAGGAAGAGGAGAGGCTCCATAGGCTGGATCCTAGGAGAGCTTTAAGCTTTTATATTTCACACATGTCCCGGGTCAGAGTGGACGATCAACTCTTCATTGGTTACGCTGGAATGCGTTTGGGACAAGCTGGATTATTCTGGCAATTTCTGAATGTTACCGCTTGGCGGGTAAGGACCAGTCGGTCGGCTTGGGCCCATTCTACCAGGGGTATGGCTGCCTCTACTGCCCTACAGAGGGGTGTTCCTATTCGTAACATCTGTGATACAGCCACCTGGGCTTCGGTCCATACTTTTGTACGTCACTACTCCCTCGATTCCATCCGTGGGCAGGATCTGGCCTTTGGCAAAGCGGTCCTTTGCTCAGCAATTTGATTGGGCATTCTAAATTTCTGTATTCTAAATTCTTTTCCCACCTCCTTGCATTGGTACTGCTTTGGGAGTCTGTCATAGATATGGAATACGTCGGAGGACCCAATCCCCTCGAAGAACAAGTTACACTCTTACCTGGTAACGTTCTTTCGATGGGATGGTCCGACGTATTCCATATCGCTCCCTGTCTTCCCCGCTACAGAATTTCTTATGCGATTGCAGCATACGTTTCCGCATGGCTGTGTGGTCAGACTGGCAGAAGACTGGTGCCACACGTTCTGGGAAAAAACTACAACACAGGCTAGTGGCGTTGTGCGTCCTACTTATAACATCCAGTGACGTCGGCCATCTGAGGTCCTCGAGGGCGGCGTATCGACGCAGGACACAGACGCCGAAAGATTTTCCAAAGCAGCACAGCTGTGGTGATTACTGTCAGATATGGAATACGTCGTCGGACCATCCCATCAAAAGAACGTTACCAGGTAAGAGAGTAACTTGTCCTTCTGATGATTGTATCTGCTTAGATTCACATGCGCCCTCCCTTCCTCACTACTCGGGCTGGAAGGAACATAGATGTCTTACTACTTTCTCTCTTTATGTGCTCACTATAGCCTTGGGCTCCCTCATGGCAGAAAAAATACAATCGGAGGGACCTCAGCGCGTGAGCGATTTTGGGTGCACTACACGTCACGATGGGGATAGTGTTACAGACACACCTATGCCGACGTCCCCTTTCGGTCCCCGAAAGACGAGATGCAATACTCCGTGGTTACCACTGGATGTCGGACTATATGCACAGCATGTGAATCTAAGCAGATACAATCAGAAATGCTATTACGGTAAGTAATGCATGTCTTCCGATGATTGTTTCCTCCCCTCGTGGAGTAGAAGGAACATGGACCTATACACCTTCTCACGCTGACTAAAAGGCTCCCTCGCGGCAGAAAAAACACAACCAGAGGGACCTCAACACAGGGATTTTGGGTACACTACACTTCACGGATATTGTTGGTCACGCCCATGTTGACGTCCCCTTTCAATCTTCAAAAGAAAGATGCAATCCCCAGTGATTTCCAATAGATGTCAGACAATATGCACAGCATGTAAATCTAAGCAGAAACAATCAGAAATGCGATTACCTTGAGTAATGCAGGTCTTCTCCAGCATGATTCTGGCATGGATTTACATGCGAACCCTCACGCCGTCGCCTCTGCGTCTCTTCTTGGTCATACTGCCATTTTACATGCTTACCAAATCTGAAGATGGCTGCCAGAGGGGGCATTAATTGGCTGAGGGCAGTATGACCCAGAGCTCAGTGATTGGTTTAAAGGAGAAAGACAGTTTGTAAGTGAAAGTGTAACTGTATTTTGAGGATTCCTGGCCTGACTGGGAATATTCATGAGCATGTGAATCCATGCCAGACCCATGCTGGAGAACAATAATTACAGGGAATTGCCCTTCCGTTTGATGTTACTATATTTGGAGTATGGATCCATAACTTGTATTATAATTCATGCAAAATTTTGCCATTGCATTCATCTCGTCTGTCATAGTTTGGTTGTTTGCACACTAATGCCTTGCTCTCCAAAAGTAATCTCCTGTTGATTGGATGAGGTTGTGCACAATGGAGAATCTGTTTCTGCTTATGAAGTATTCTTTTTTTATCCTGCAGACATATTGGTTTTGTTTACTTTTTCTGTTCAGGCAATTGCTGCAGTCCTATAAGGAAAAGGTGCACTAGGTTTGTGAACGCTTATGACGGAGTACAGAAATGACAGCTGTCATTAACATGTAACTGAATTTTGTAGGGGTGCATGAGAGGAGATAGTGTCAGCCATGCTTGTATGCGCATAAGGCTGCATGATTACATTTAAAATGTTAAAGAAACCTATACTGGTTAGCCCCCAATGTTACTGGAGTTTCCACAAATTTAACTGAAGTGGTGTGTCGAAAGATAATTGTACTAAATATGCAGATGTTTTAGTATCCACATATTGGTCAAACACCCACTTAATTATTCCAACATGTATTTGTAGTGTCTAATAAGGTTTTGTTCTTCTGCTTTGAAAATGTTTAGTTGTGTACACAGATGGCTGCTGTGCCAGCAATGGCAGATCCGGTGCTCATGCTGGCATTGGGGTCTACTGGGGAAAGAACCACCCTCTGTAAGTGAAAACACATTCATTTTTTTTAATGAAATTATCCATGCAAATAGCTGTTCTTTATTGCATTCCTCCTAGCCTTTTCACAACTCTTTAAAATGAGCCTCCTCTTCGTGTTTTAGTAATTATCTAGAATGTCATGTTTTACAGAGTTGACTTTGCATGTCCCACTTTGCCAGAGGTCATTGTTTGACTCTCTGGCAAGATGAACGCATCGGTGCTCGGTCATCAGAAGGACATTAGAGATGGACTTTGCCACATCTGGAGTATTTGTGGAGAGTCTTCATAGAGCCAGCAGAGATGCAGGATTCTGGTGTTGGACTGTAACGAAGTTCCTATAAAACAAAGATGTCTCTTCCCCCAACACACACTGGGCCCAGTTCTGTCCACTTTGCTCATGTGGCAACTTGCATCCATCTTTAGGGGCCAGCCGAGAAGCTAGTTCAATGCATGGAAAGGTTTGCCTGTTTACTTCTCCAGAGATTAATTATGGGTGGTATTCGGTGGGAGCACTGAAGAGTTGCAAATCCGGGCAGATCGGGCAAGTGGATAAGCTGTAACAGTCAGATGGGGAGACGGATGAGGGTGGATGGCACTTGCATGTGTACAAGGGTCTAGCTGTGGCAGCAACATTTAAATGGTGAACTGGATAAGGATCCTGACTGATTAGAACATTAGTCCTCTGCTCTCTTGTTGTAGCGGTTTGGGGTGCTTAAAGGAACTGTGTTGCCATTACCCCACCCACCTACCTGATGTAAGGTTCGAAGTGCTGTAGCAAAGTAAATTTTATTGTTGCAAATGCGGGCGGACCTAGCTCAAACGGAGCGCTGTTCAGAGTGTGGGTAGCCAGTGTTTGCGCTGCCATCTTTAAGCAGTAACCTGTTTTCAGAGATTTGTGAAATTCTCCAATTATGGGGGCATGCCGAGCCGACACCGGGATCGAGTTCCATACTCCTGTGATAAGACTTGCTGCAGGGTGGTGGACTGCTTTTAGAGGTGCCAAGTGAGCAACTGAGAGCACTGTCAGAAGAGCATTTCACCCATCGATGTGCAAGACCACAAGGACCTGCACTATGGTACAGAAATCCAGCAGCAGGATGAAGGGTTTGATTTTTCAGAGTGTAGATATTCTCCGCCAGGCTATTGGTAACTTTTTAGCTATGTGTTTCAGGAAGGACAGGCCACTTAAGGATTTTACTTTGTCTGAGTTGGCGATGAAATCCTCCTAGGCATATATAATTGAGCTATTGTTGGACAGGTTATTTTTTTTAGCTGGCATTTTCCAATCGGGACAAATACAGTCTTTGTGTTTAAGGTAGGCAGTCGACATCCACAGCGGTATGATGGCTAGGTAATAGCATGGATGAATGTATTGTCCGTGTATTGGTGGATGGCTTTATTGGTATCTTGGAGAAGAGGGCCCAAAGGCTCCTTGTAAAGGATTGAGAGGATCTAGCCTTGGGAGACTCTGCAGGAGACCTGGAGTCGGTTAAAACACAAGTTAATTTGAAAAGCCTAGTGTCTGCCTGAGGGGTAGGAGGGGAAACCAATACCGGACAGGGCCAGAGAATAACATCGTGTCAGCAAGGAGGGAAAGGAGGATGCAGTGGTCTACTTGTGACGAATGCAGCCGAGAGGTAAAGGAGGACGAGGTACAACGAGAAGGCTAACTGGTTCCGCGATTACTGCAGAGGGAGAAAATAAAACCTGTAAGGGGGGGAGGGCAGTACCTCCTGGGATGTAGGATGTGGGGCGAAGCCAGAAATCCAGATACGGAAGCAAGGACCCAGGTAAGGAGATGATGGAAGCCAGGAATCCAGATAGAGAAGTGAAAGAGCAGGTCCAGAAAAAATGGGAAACCCAGAAGGACAAAATATATAAAGGGTACTGAGGACAGAATTCACAAGGACTAGCAAGGCTGGGGAGTGTCAAAACTGGAAACTAGCTCATCTCTGAGCATTGCGACGCTAAGAGCACCAGAATAGCAGTACTTTTCACAGGTGTGAGCCTCCCGAGTGCCTTCAACGCGGTACATCTTAGAATGACATTGACATCCGTAACATTGATCCTCCTTGGTAAGGTTGGGGTGGACTTGACAGTCCATCTTTGTGAAGGAGTCTGACCGTATAGAGCGAAAAGCCCCAACCTTCCAACATTTCCATAGTGACCAGTTTGCCCTCTTGACTCGGTGAGCACTCGAATGTTGGCTGACACATGGAGCAGAGGCAAACTGAGGTCACAGGGAAATTAAGGCCACTTGTTGGAGGGGAGTTGTTACCGTTAAAGTGCCCCCTAGGTGCAAGAAGAAATTGTCCGAGGAAGTAGTGAGTCTGAACTCCCCTCCCTGTCCCACTGTGTAGGAATGGCTGAGCAGAGAGTGATTCTCCAGCATTGGATCTTTCATAGATTCACATGCTGTGATTATTCCCCGTCAGGCTGGGAATCCTCGGTAACATAGAGCAGTTTACACTAAACAGAACATTTCAGTCACTTTTATTGCTCGTTCGTAGTCCTTTTTGAGTCATATTGGCTGTGAGCAGTAAGAACACTTCCATTAGCCCCTCCCCTGTCTATCTTCAGATTATTTACCGCACATTAGTGTAGCCTATCTAATCCTTTATCTACAGATGGGAGCAAGCTATGACCATCAAATAATCTGTCCTAGTGGAGTCTCGTCAAAGTAACCGAGCCTATACAAATAAAATTGCTAATCCTTGCCTCTAAATTCAAATAGTGTTGGGGTAGTGTTTATGGAAAAGAAAGAAATGTTCACAAAATGATATATTGGGAGGACCTGGCCGTTGTCCTCCCTTGCCCACGCTGTCAGCATGGGGCAAGGCAGTTCACTAGAGTATAGCACAATCTCTGGCTTCTTCAGGATGAGGATACAGTTCTAGCGTCTGGCCTTCTGCGCCCAAGTCTCTTTACGTCTCAAAGTCTCTTGATCCAGAGGGTCTGATGTACCAAAACAAACAGTCATTTTGCTCTTACAAGTACTCAATTGGGGTGATTCACTCTTCACCCTGGATCCCCCTTTTCCGGGCTCAGATCCCCATTTCACTGTTCAGAAAATATTCTTTCTGGGATTTCTCATGGTTCACCCCAGATCCCCCTCAGCTGGGCTCCGATCCTTCCTCTTACACAATTCGTCTCCCTCAGCCTGGTTTGGACCAATTTCAGTTAGCTTGACCTGTTGCAGGACCACCTCGATTTCACAATTACTTTTACATTTGCCACCTCTCAGTTGGATGCCTAACGCCGACCTTCGAATGAGGATCCACGTGGCACTGGTATCTGTCTCGGCTTCAAAAGTTGTCACTCATCTGCTGTTTTAATTATATTTGCTTCCCTCGTCACATACGCTTCACTCTGTTCTCTTCAGAGTTCTTCATACAATGTTCCCACTTGCAACCTTGGTTCTAGCACAGACTGGTCTGGTATCAGTTTCCCCGACTCATTGGCTGTGGTGACTTTAATGGCACTGCTTTGTCGTAGGAGCCAAGGACAGTACCACAGCAGCAAACGCTTCTCCTTGCCTTGGCTATCGACGTGGGAGATCCCCGGGTACCTCCGACACACAATGCAGGTTTCTTCAGCTTTAATCCCAGGTCTTATGTTTCTTATTCTCGAAGGCTCACAAAAGTAACGGTCATTTTCTGTAAAGGTCGAGGGCATGTCCCTCCTTGCAACCCTCTCTGGTCTTGCTGTTTTTATCCTCGTATTAAACTGCCATCTTGGACCTGCTGCTTCCTTATGTGCTTTGTCTTGCTTAAAGTGTGTTTTCATGCTCCGCCGTTTATCCGTGTTGGGAAGTGTGATGGAAGTCCGGTGTGTGTGTAATGATCAATACTTGCCTGTCTCTGCCAGACCATTGTGTTGGGACATGTCCGGTATACGGCTCTGTTCGTCTGTTTTCTCTCAGTGAGCTGTCCGTGAAAAAGTGTGTCAGCAAGGGTCCCGGGGAGGGGGGGGCGGGGTTAGTTACTTAGTATCCTGGGGAAAAGGATCCACCCCCTCCCACCCCCCAGTCAATGACTGCCCTCTAACTAAGCCCCTCCTCTGGCAGCCATCTTCAGATTTTTACGGCACGTTCAAGTGTTCGGAGTCCTCGTGCTAGAGCTCTTGAGCTGTTACTGCGTTTTGTGATTTTTCGAAGTGTTTTGCTCTATTTTTTTCGGTCAATTGAGTCTCAAGCTCCATCGATCCACCTTCCGATTAACAGGGACCTGTTTTCAAATTATTCAGCCCCCTTCAAGGGAAAGTTTCATCACGTTTCTTCATGGAGGATTCCAGAAGCTTCTTTAAGGCCTATGCCACGTGGACATGGTGGATGAGAAGGACTCTGCGCCTCTCCAAGGTTTTCCCCAGCTGCAACCTTGGAATGTTTTTTTATGACGATGGACATTCCCTGTGCCTTTACTGCCTGCACTCGGACCCGACACGCGTGTAGAATGACTGTGCATCTTGTCAGGAGATGGCACCCCGCACGCTGAGCGATCGGTGGAGTCTCAATGACTGGCTGCAGGCCAAGGCACCTGCTCTGGGTGAGTCCCGGCATCATGCCTCCCCTGCCCAGAAGAAGAAAGTTGAGTGGTCTTCTAAGACCTTTGAGGGCGCCACCTCCCGCGGGGGCCCAACACAAGGTTAAGCACCACGAATCCACTGCCACTGGGAGCGCCGTTGCGACAGGCTCCGTGGCAGCCAGGGCGAGTACAGCACCTCCAGTGCCTTCGACTACGAGCCAACGTGCAGGATCTTCAAAGAGGAAGTCTGAGCATCGGGGCAAGCTCTTGGAGAAGACCCAGACAGGCCCTACGGAGAAGGCCTTGGGTTGGGGGATTGGGGCTCAGACCCTCCCCCTAAGGTGAAGGCCTCAGGTTCAACCAAGGCCGTGAAGACCCAGGTACATCTAACGAAGGCCCAACCTTCGATCGAGGGAGTGGTGGCGTCTATCAGGAAGGCCGCCGAGGCGGATCCACAGGGCACAACCACAAAGGCAACAGTATCCCTGCGTGCCAGGAGAGGGTCCTCTTTTCAGCCCATCGAAAAGACACCGTACAAGATGCCTATCATTTCACTGAAAGTCTCCATTGGTCGCAGAGGGGGGGGGTGCCCGGTAGCCCTCCAGGGCACGGATATCTCCTCAGAGGAGGAGCGCTTATCAACCTCCAGACCTTCCAGGAGGAGCGATTCATCTAGGGCAGGCCCTATGGGACGGATCCCAACGAGGACAATGCTTGGTGACGACTAGGAGACAGACGAGGAGCAATAGGGCGTTGAGGGCTTGGAGGACCATCCTAAGCCGCAAACGCCCTCTCCTCCATCGCTGCAGCCAACTCAGCAACCACCTTGGGGGTATCTCGGTCAACATTCTCACTGCTCTGCATACCGTATGCTCAGATCCGGACGAGGATGCCTCTTGCGTCAGTGGCCCCACCCGCAGCACCGGGTCCATTGGAGGAGCCTTCATCCAAGAAGCGGAGAGTTCCCCCCCCTCCTCCTTTCCCCACTTCACATCCCTCGCCCAGATCTTCACAACCTGACGAGATGGGCTCGTTCGACACCATGATCTCAAGGTCCTCGGAGCTGTTTCAGCTAGTCCTGGAGAAGAAAAGGGTTTCCTTTACCAGCGCTGCGAGGCGAAGAGGAAGACCGTACTTTCGATCCCGTTCTTGGATGACATTTGGGACGAGGGATTGTCCCTCATGAAGAACCCTTCCTCGGCCCCGGCAAAGAATGACCGTTATGAGAAGAAATACAGGGTGCCGGACTCTGCGCCTAAGTGCTTACAGTCCCAGCCGTCTCCAGACTCTCTGGTTTCAGCGGCGGCCAAGAAGAAATCTTAGGGCTCTTTGTTGGCGGCTAGTACCTTAGGCACGCTCCAGCAATGACGGCCGTCTTTTTGGACTTCAGGAGGAAAATCCCAAGGTTCTTCCGTCAACCCTCCCGCTCGTCAGCCCAGGAGACCTACAGGGGCCATGCCCAATCTGAAGGTGGACGTTGTCATTGCCAAGGCCCCCAAGGTGGTGCTTTGACGTCAAAACAGGACTGAACCGGTGTAGAGTCGGGCCCCCACCTGTGCAGCCGATGGGAGACTGGCATGGCGAAATTTGTCAGCGTGTGGAAGACCATCTCCACCGACAGTTGAGTGCTGGACGCTCTTGCTCAAGGACACACCGTAGGGTTCCAACAGAAGTGTCACCATATACCACCAGTGGCCAAACAGGAAAACCACGTCCCTCCGCTTCTGCTGGAGGTACAGGACATGCTAAAAAAGGGTGCGACAGAGCTTGTCCCAAAGAGGCTCCGGGGCTCGAGTGTAATTTCATTACTTCCTTGTCAAAAAGACCGGCGGCTGGAGGCCCATTCTGGACCTCCGCCGTCTGAACAAATCGTGTCCAAAGTTTCGGGTGGTGACTCTTCTCCAGCATTGGGTCTGGCATGGATTCACATGCTCATGAATATTCCCCGTCATCAGGCTGGGGATCCTCTGTAAAGAAAAAATCAGTTTGAGTTTCGTTTCTGAACTGTCTTTCTCCTAATAACCAGTCACTGGTCTCTGGGTCATACTGCCCCCAGCCAATGACTGCCCTCTACCTAAGCCCCTCCTCTGGCAGCATTCCTCAGATTTTTATTGCATGTTCAAGTGTTGGGAGTCGGGCCCCCACCTGAGCACCCCGGTGGGAGGCCGGCTGGCAAATTTAGTTAGTGTGTGGGAGTCCATCTCCACCGACTGATGGGTGCTAGATGCCCTGGCCCGCAGACGCACTCGAGTTTCTAAAAAAGTGCCTCCGCATTCCACCCATGGCCACGAAGGAAAACCACGTCCCTCCACTGCTGCTGGAAGTAAGGGCAATGCTGAAGAAAGGAGCCATCAAGCTAGTCCCAAAGAGGCTCCGGGGCGTACTCGCGATACTTCTTCGTAAGAAAGAAGACCGGCGGTTGGGGACCCATCCTGGACCTTTGTCGTTTTAAAAGTACATAAAGGCCCAGAAGTTCGGGATGGTCAGCCAGCAGCACGTGCTGGGGCAGCTGGAGGAAGGTGACTTCCTATCGTCGCTGGACTTTGAGGATGCCTACTTCCACATCCCCATTCTAAAAGGACATCAAAAGTTTCTCAGATTCGTAGTCCAAGGGCGGCACTACCAGTTCAAGGCCCTTCCTTTAGGATTGGAGACGGCGCCCAGGGTATTCACCAAGAGCCTAGCACCAGTGGCGGCGCAGCTGCGCCTGCCGGGGATCCACGTCTACCCCTACCTGGACGATTGGCTCATCCGAGCAAAGACAAGAGAACTCGCCGTCGGGCACACAGCGAAGACCATCCAACTGCTCGCGAATCTGGGATTGTCCCTCAACTTTTTGAAATCCCACTTGGTTCCGTCGTATGTCGCACTGTTTAGGGGAGCAAAGCTGGACACAGTGGCGCGATCGGCCTCTCCGTCGAAGGGAAGGACGAAGGCCATCCTGGGCAAGGTGATGCGGCTGTTGACCATGGACGTGGCCAGGGTGTGGTCCATCAAGTCCCTTCTCGGCATGATGTCCTCCTGCATCTACGTAGTGCGCCTGTGCAGGCTGCGGATGCGTCCACTGCAAGAGTTCTTCGACGCCCGTTGGATGCAAGCGGCGGGCAGCTTCGAAGACAGTATCTCGCTCAACGAGACCTTCCGCCAAGTGATCCGGTGGTGGGGCACCCGTGTGCCTCTGGCGGTGCATACGGACTTCCAGACCCCGGCACATCAGGAGACGGTGACGACGGATGCCTCCCTGGAGGGATGGGGAGCACACACCGGAGATCTCGACGCAATAGGCCTTTGGCTCCAGGAGTAGAAGTCACTAAATATCAACGTCCTGTAGCTCCGAGCGGTGTTCTGGGCCCTCAGGTCGTTCCTTCCGTCCCTCAAGGGCGAGGTGGTGAGGATCTTCACCGACAGCACCACGATGTTCAACATCCGGAAGCAGGGGGGGCACCGGATCCCCAGCCCTAGCCAAGAAGGCCCAGGATCTGTGGCACTGGGCCGTCGCCCAGGGGATGTTTCTGGTACCCTTCCACCTGGCAGGAATAAAGAACACCATCACCGACTCGCTCAGCAGGGAGCTGTGCTCGTGCCACGAGTGGGAACTGCGGCAGGATCAAGTGGATCTGCTATTCCAACGAAGGGGCAATCCCCAGATTGACCTATTCGCGATGGTGACGAACACCAAGTGCAGGAGGTTCGCCAGCAGGTTTCCCCAGCCGGGGAGCATGGGCGATGTCTTCTCATTCCCATGGGACGGCCTGTTCCTGTATGCGTTCCCGCCGTTGCTGCTGCGACTCATCAACCAACTCAAGCAGTCCGGTGCAGAAGGAGGCGCCATCCTCCATCACAACCCGGGGTCTCTGAACTTGCAGGCCTGGCTCCTGCAGCACTAGAGTTTGGAGGGTACGATATCCCGGCAGACTGCAAGGAGGTGCTTGCAAAGGCCAGGACGTCCTCAACTCTCGTGCTATGGACACAAATGGAAGAGGCTTTGTCTGGTGCCGGGCACAGAAGCCCCTCCAGTGCTGCCGTACTTATTATCGCTGGCCCATCCCTCCATCAAGATCCATCTGGCGGCTAGATCCTGCTATACCAGAACTCCGGGGCGCTCATCCCTGTGGTCCCATTGCCTGGTGAAGGAGTTCATGAAGGGACTGTTCCGATTGGTCCCGCTGGTGAAGGCTCCAGCCCCGGCGTGGGAGCTCAACGTGGTGCTGACCAGGCTCGTGGGGCCGTCATTCGAGCCTCTGCATTCGGCACTGTTGAAGTTCCTGTCGTGGAAAACAGCGTTTCTTGTGGCCATCACCTCTGCACGACCAATGGGAGGGATCCAGGCCCTCTCCTGCAAGCCTCCAAACCTGACTTTCCACGAGACGAGGGTGGTGCCGAGGACGCACCCCTCCTTCATGCCCAAGGTGCTGTCGGCCGAGAGGACTGTGCACTTGTTGGATGTAGCTAGAGCGCTGAAGTTCTGCGTGGAACGCACAAAGTTTTCAGAAGACATCACAGCTGTTTGTGAACTTTGGACCTGTGAACCAAGGGAAGGCCCTCTCGAAGGCTTCAATTTCCAGATGGCTCTCCGCCTGCATCATGCATCGTCACCGGTTGGCAAACCGACTGATGCCTGGCCGTCCGAGAGCCCATTCGACCAGAGCGATCGCTGCTACCACGGCGTTCCTATCTGGTGTGCCCCTGCTGGACATCTGCAGAGCTGCTACGTGGAAGTCGGCGCACACCTTCACAAGCTTCTACTGCGTCGACCGGGATTCCAGGGAGGAGTCCAGAGCCGGCTAGGCAGTGCTGCGCAACCTGTTCGCCTGAAGGTGGGCCTGGTGAGGAGGTAAGAGATGCTTAATGTTGAGTTGATAAAATGCTTAATGTTGAGCTTTGCCACCTCCCGTGGTTGTGCATGTGTGTACTTCTATGTATTCTTGTATTCATGAGCATGTTAATCCATGCCAGACCTCATGCTGGAGAAGGAACAAGTTACTTACCTATAACTATTCTCCAGCATGGGTCTGGCATGGATTCACATGCAAACCCTCCTACCTACCCCTCTGCGGCTCTTCACTTGGTCCTACTGCCACTTTACGTGCTACCAAATCTGAGGATGGCTGCCAGAGGGGCTTAGGTAGAGGGCAGTCATTGGCTGGGGGCAGTATGACCCAGAGACCAGTGATTGGTTTTTAGGAGCAAGACAGTTCAGAAACGAAAATGATTTTTCCTTTACCGAGGATTCCCAGCCTGATGACGGGGAATATTCATGAGCATGTGAATCCATGCCAGACCCATGCGTGAGAACAGTTACAGGTAAGTAACTTGTTCCTTAATGGTGTTTCGGGGTCTGCTTCTGGTAGATGGGAGATGGAGCAGACTCTATCCCTCGATGTTGTCGGGGACATCCTTGCAGGCCAGGTGATGTAGGGAAATTATCTTAGGCCCCCGTGGATGAGACGCTTTGAGGGTGCTTCAACCGTGGGGGCCCGAGATAAGGCCAAGCACTGTCCAGTTTCACCGGGGTCACTGCACAAGTGGGTCCCGCGATGGGCAGGGCACATTTGGCATCACCATCTGCCAGCCAGCGATCGAGCACCAAGAGGAACTCACTCAACCCGACTAAGCTGAAGGAGAGGCCCGAGAAGCCATGGTCGGAGGAGAAAACGGACGATCTGCCCAAGAAGGCCCAATCAATGCAGGAGAAGTCTTCGACTATCTAGCTGGTGGCGGCTGCTCTGCTTAGCCCGTAACGCTAGCCCCCAAAGCGCAGAAGGTGTCCCTACCTCCAAGGCGAGTAACTGCGAAGTCTGCTTGCACGCCGCAGAAGCGGATGCCGTCTGAGCCCTGCTCTGACCTCTCAGGGTGGAAGGGGGGGGGTGTGGGGAGCAAGGAGACCCCAGTCCAAACCTTGGCCGTGACCCAGGCCATTAAAGTTTAATCCACTGACGACGAGGACCTGGAGTCCTAACACGCGGTCCACGAGGATGTGGAGGACAGCGACGACTGCGCGGGGCCTAGTGTTCTGATCACATCAGCTCAGCCGAGAGATGCATCTCTGGACATCCTGGCAAGTCTCCACACTTTGGTGTCGGAGATATAGAAGTCTGTCACAGGTCCTGGTTCATATGGCCACTAATCAGCCTCCAGCAAAGAGGAAGAGTCATCCGATGTCCCCTTTTCAGCCTCCACATCTGCGAGGGGCGCCCTCTCTCTGCCCTCCCCTCCGGAACGACGATAGTCACAGCAGCCGAGGGAGTCGTCGCCGGACGAGGTAGGATTTTTCCATTACATGGCTGCAAAAGCCACCAACCTTTACAGCTTACACCCAAAGACACCAAGAAGGAGGGTTTCCTTTACGAAGCCAAGACAAAGACCATGGGAGGAGGGCCTGGCCCTCTTGTAGAACCCTTGCACAGCTCCGGCCAAACGGAATCGGCTGGAGAAGAAATACCGGGTGCCTGAATCTTAACCCAAGTGCCTAAGGGCGCAACCATCGCCAGACTTGGTGGTTTCGGTGGCTACCAGGAAACGGTTAGCAAACATGGCCTTTGTCCCTCCGGACAGCCAGGGGAAGAAGATGGATGCCATGGGAAGGCAGGTTATTTACACCGCAGCGTCCACATCAGTGCCAATGCACTGGCGATCCTAGCCAGGTACGACAGGGAGCCTGTGGTACAAGCTGGGACCTATTCTGGAGTGTGCCCTCCCCCACCCACCCCATGCTTCCCAGACAGGAGGATGGAGGCGATCGGGGGATGATGCTTGTTGATGTTATCATGGTGGCGCTGGTCATTGCCGACACAGGGTTCCGGCTTATGGGGAGCCGTGTCTGCCTTTGTCGTCAAGGCTGGCTGAAGGCACAAAAATCCGCCAGGAGGTCCAGGCGAGGGTACTGGACCGGCTGTTCGATGGAGAAAACCTTAATGGGAAGGCCGTCAAGTCCCTGGAGGCCATCATGGCGGATAAAGACAGCCCGTTCCCTGGGCATGCTCCAGCAACGCCGATCTGCCTTTCGGTCCTCCAGAGGGAAGTCGAGCAGGTAATCGAAAGGGTTTTCCTTGTACTGTCAGTCTTCCAGGTCCATGACCCAGGAAGCCTACATTGGAGGAGGCCAGCGCCACCGTCGCCCGCTAGGCAGGATGCCAGTGCCAAAGTAGGCCTGAACGGGCCAGGACGTCGGGCCCCCACCTGTGCTCCCCGTAGGTAGGCCGGCTGACTGGATTCATCAGCGAGTGGGAAAAGATCACCACAGACAGATGGGTGCTGGCCACTCTTGCCCATGGTCATACCCTGAAGTTGCAGCACAGGTGTCCACCGATCCCTGCAGTGGCACGACAGGGGCAGCACATTCCTCAGCTCATGGAGGTACAGGCCATGCTAGGAAAGATGATATGATATGGCATTTCTCCAGCATGGGGTCTGGCATGGATTCACATGCTCATGAATATTTCCCGTCGTCAGGCTGGGAATCCTCGGTAAAGAAAAAACCAGTATCGGTTTCGTTTCTGATTTGACTTTCGTAGTAATAACCAATCACTGGTCTCTGCGTCATACTGACCACAGCCAATGACTGCCCTCTACCTAAGCACCGCCTCTGGCAGCCATCTTCAGATTTTTACCGCACGTTCATGTGTTGGGATCCTCGTGCTATTGCTCTCGAGCGTTAGTGCTTTTTTTTTCGCGCTTTTTCACAAAAAAACTTCGATTCTTTCGGTCAAAAGAGCCTCAAGCTCCACCGATCCTACATCCGATCAACGGGGACCCGTGTCGGATTCATCTGTGCCCCTCAAGGGTGAAGATTTCGTCGAGCTACACTTCGGTGGACTCCAGAAGCTTCTCAGGCCCGGTCTCGGAGATGGCCCAGGAGAAGGGAAGCTCGACGCCCGGAAAGCTGTTCAGGGTCTGCCCTGGATGCCAGCTGCAGAACGTCTTCAAGGAGGACGAACACTCTTTCTGCCTTTACTGCCTTCATGAGGACAAGACGCACGTGGAGAAGGACTGTGCGTTTTGCGGCAACATGTCGGAACGGACCATGAAGGACCGCCATCAACATCTCGCCAACTGGCTGGAGGGTAAGAGCCCGTCTGGCGAGAAGAAGAAAAAATCCGAGTGGTCTTCTAAGACCTTTGAGGGCGCCCCGGCGACGGGGGCCCAACATAAGGCCAAGCACGGCGAGTCCGCTGGCACCGGGAGCGCCGAACGGTCGGGCTCTACGGGCGCCAGGCAGGGCGCACCCTCCCCGGCACCATCAACCACGAGCCAACGCTCTGGGTCGGGTAAGAGGAAGGCCGAGCACCCGGCGAAGCTCCTGGAGAGGCCCCGGTCGAGCTCGAAGGCCCCATCGGAGGGGGAGCGAGGCGGTATCCCCCCCCCCTCAAGGATAAGGCGGTGAGCGCACCTAAGGTGGTGAAGGCCTTAATCCATCCGGCCAAGCCCTCTATCGAAACTGTCGCGGCGGCCCTGGCTCAGCCTGTGCAGGCTACACCAGTGGTGGCGACCTCGGGGCTCAGTCTCCCTGCCACCTCGGAGGGAGTCCTCTTTTGTGCCCATCGATAGGACCCCCGTGAAATCCCCCGAGGGGAAGAGAAAGGGGGGGCAGTGCGTCGTCGTAGATTCGGCTTCAACCTTAGAAGAGGAGCTGATCGAGGTCTTAAGCCACGGCCTAGGCGTGGAAGAAGGCCAGCCCGTCGGAATGGACCCCGACGCAGGTGACGACGACGACATCGTCGAGGATACCGACGGGGCCCCTGCTCGCCCGTCGGATTCCCTTCTGCCAGCGCCGCAAGACCGGTACGAGAAAAAGTACCGGGTCCCGGACACGGCCCCCCTATGACTCCGGGCGCAGCCTACCCCAGAATCCGTCGTCTCCGCGGCAGCCAGGAAGAAAGCGGGGGGGATGCGGCCTCCACATCGACTTCCCCGCCGGACGGCGAGGGAAAGAAATTGGATGCTATGGGACGTAGAGTCATCTCGTCGGCAGCGACGACGATTAAAGCGGCCAACGCCTTGGCTATCGTGGCCCGCTACGACAGGGAGCTCTGGTACAAGATAGCTCCCCTGCTGGATTTTCTGCCGGACGACAAGAGGGCGGAGGCCCTTGAGATCCTGCAGGAAGGTGAGGTGGCGTCGGACCACGCCATCACCGTGGCAACGGACATCGCCGACACTGGGTTCCGCCAGCTGGGCAACGGCGTTTGCCTTCGACGTCGTGGATGGCTCAAAGCTACGGACTTTCGGCAGGACGTCCAGACCAGAGTCCTGGACATGCCCTTCGACGGGAACAACCTGTTTGGGAAGACAGTGGACGATTCCCTTCAGGCCATCAAGGCGGATACTGAGACGGCCCGGGCCCTTGGAGTTCTGCAGCAAAGACGGACGCCCTTTCGGAGCGGCGGAGGCAAGGGCGCCTCCAAAGGTTCCGGCGGCGGTTTCGCTTCCTACCGTCAAGCGGCCCGCTCGTCGTCGCAAGAGGCCTACAGAGGACGAGGCAAGTCTAGCGGACCCCGCCGTCGTCGCCAAGGAGGTCAAGGCGGCAAGGCCGCGTCCAAGCAGGATTGAACCGGCCGTGGGGTCGGGCCCCCACCGAAGCACCCCGGTGGGAGGCCGGCTGGCGGGCTTCGTCAGCGTGTGGGAGTCCATCTCCACCGACCGTTGGGTGCTGGACGCCCTGGCCCGGGGCCACGCGCTCGAGTTTCAAAGAAGGTGCCCGCGCGTCCCCCCCGTGGCCAGGAAAGAACTTCACGTCCCTCAACTTCTCCTGGAGGTAAAGGCGATGCTCAGAAAGGGCGCCATCGAGCTCGTCCCAAAGAGGCTTCGGGGCTCCGGAGTCTACTCGAGATACTTCCTCGTGAAGAAGAAGACGGGAGGATGGCGCCCCATCCTAGACCTGCGACGTCTGAACAAGTTCATCAAGGCGCAGAAGTTCCGGATGGTCACCCTCCAGCACGTCCTGGGGCAGCTGGAGGAAGGAGACTTCCTATCGTCGTTGGATTTGGAGGATGCCTACTTCCACATTCCCATCCTAAAGGGGCACTGAAAATTCCTCAGGTTCGTGGTCCAGGGGCGTCATTACCAGTTCAAAGCCCTTCCCTTCGGACTACGGTCGGCACCCAGGGTATTCACCAAGTGCCTCGCACCGGTGGCGGCGCAGCTGCGCCGCGAGGGGATTCACGTCTTCCCCTACCTGGACGACTGGCTCATCCGCGCCAAGACGAGGGAGCTCGCCGTGGTCCACACGGCAAGGACCGTCCAACTCCTCACGGACCTGGGATTCTCCGTGAATTACGCCAAATCCCACCTGGTGCCCGCCCAAGTCGCACTGTTTCTGGGAGCGAGGCTCGACACAGTGTCCCTTCTGGCCTCCCCGTCGGAGGAGAGGACCAGGACCATCTTGGGCAAGGTGCAACGGATGTTGGTGGCCGACGCGGCCAAAGTGAGGTCCATCAAGTCCCTCCTCGGGATGATGACTTCCTGCATCTACCTCATTCCCATGTGCAGGCTCCGGATGCGCCCGTTGCAAGAATTCCTGGATGCGCGCTGGATCCAGACGACGGGCAGCTTCGAGGAAATGATCAAGCTCGACGAGAGTTTCCGACGAGCGATACGGTGGTGGGGCACCCGCGCGCATCTGACGGCGGGCATGGACTTCCAGACCCCAGCCCACCAGGAGACTGTGACCACGGATGCCTCCCTGGAAGGGTGGGGAGCGCACACCGAAAATCTGCACGCAAGGGGACTCTGGCTCCCGACGGAGAAGTCCCTGCATATCAACGTCCTGGAGCTCCGTGCAGTGTTTTGGGCCCTCAGGTCCTTCCTTCCGTCCCTCAAGGGCAAGGTGGTGAGGATCTTCACCGACAACACCACCACCATGTTTTACATCAGGAAACAGGGCGGAACCAGGTCCCCAGCGCTGTCCAAGGAGGCGCAGGACCTGTGGCATTGGGCCGTCGCCCAAGGGATTTTTCTGGTGCCGTTTCATCTGGCAGGGATAAAAAACACCATCGCCGACTCACTCAGCAGGGAGCTGCGCTCGTGCCACGAGTGGGAACTACGGCAGGATCTGGTGGATCGCCTCTTCCGACGGTGGGGCACACCCCAGATCGACCTGTTTGCGACGGCGACGAACACCAAGTGCCGGAGGTTCGCCAGCAGGTTTCCCCAGACGAGGAGCATGGGCGATGCTTTCTCGTTCCCCTGGGAGGGCCTGTTCCTCTACGCGTTCCCTCCCTTGCCTCTGCTAATCCGGCTCGTCAACCAGCTCAAGAGGTCACGGTGCAGGATGATCCTCGTCGCACCTGCGTGGCCGAGGCAGATATGGTTCCCGGACTTGCTGGACTTGTCAGCGTCCCCGCCGATCAAGCTGCCGGCGGACGCGGATCTACTCTACAGGGAAGGAGGCGCCATCCTCCACTACGACCCGAAGTCGCTGAACTTGCAGGCCTGGCTCCTGCAGCGCTAGAGTTTGGAGGATACGACATACCGGCCGATTGCAGAGAGGTTCTTGCAAAGGCCAGGGCGTCCTCGACTCTTAAATGCTACGGACACAAATGGAAGAGGTTCTCTGTCTGGTGCCACGCACAGAAGATTAACCCTCTACGGATTACGGCTCCCCAACTACTGCCGTACCTGCTGACGCTGGCCAAAGCTGGTCTGGCACACGCGTCCATCAAGATTCATCTTGCTGCGATCTCCCGATACACCAGAACCACGGGGCGGACGTCCTTGTGGTCTCGTCTGGTAAAAGAGTTCATGAAGGGACTGTTCAGATCGTTCCCGCCGGTGAAGGCTCCGGCCCCGGCGTGGGAGCTCAACGTGGTGCTGACCAAGCTCATGGGACCTCCGTTCGAGCCTCTGCACTCGGCCCCGTTGAAGTTCCTGTCGTGGAAAACAGCGTTTCTTGTGGCCATCACCTCCGCACGACGGGTGGGAGAGATCCAGGCCCTTTCCTGCAAGGCCCCGTACTTGACTTTTCACGACACGAGGGTAGTGCTCAGGACGCACCCCTCCTTCATGCCCAAGGGGCCGTCGGACTTCCACCTCAACGAACCCTTGGTGTTGCCTGTTTTCTTCCCGTCGCCTTTGTCGCCGGCTGAGAGGACTTTGCACTCGCTGGATGTGGCTAGAGCGCTGAAGTTCTACGTGGACCGCACAAAGTGTTTTCGGAAGACGTCACAACTCTTTGTGAACTTTGGACCTGTCAATCAGGGGAAGGCTCTCTCGAAGGCTTCCATTTCCAGATGGCTCTCCGGCTGTATCATGTACTGTCATCGGTTGGCAAACCGACCGCTGCCTGGCCGTCCGAGAGCCCATTCCACCAGAGCGATCGCAGCTACCACGGCGTTCCTATCTGGTGTGCCCCTGCTGGACATCTGCAGGGCTGCTACGTGGAGGTCGACGCACACCTTCACGAAATTCTACTGCGTCGATCGGGATTCCAGGGAGGAGTCCAGGGTCAGCCAAGCAGTGCTGCGCAACCTGTTCGCCTAAGGTGAGCCTGGTGAGGAGGTAAGATTTGCTTAATGTTGAGTTTAATGTAATGCTTAATGTTGAGCCTTTGCCACCTCCCGTGGTTGTGCATGTGTGTACTGCTATGTATTCTTTATTCATGAGCATGTGAATCCATGCCAGACCCCATGCTGGAGAAGGAACAAGTTACTTACCTGTAACTTGTTCTTCTCCAGCATGGGTCTGGCATGGATTCACATGCGAACCCTCCCGCCTACCCCTCTGCGGCTCTTCACTTGGTCATACTGCCACTTCACGTGCTTCCAAGAGGCGGGGCTTAGGTAGAGGGCAGTCATTGGCTGTGGTAAGTATGACGCAGAGATCAGTGATTGGTTACTACTACGAAAGACAGATCAGAAACGAAACTGATACTGGTTTTTTCTTTACCGAGGATTCCCAGCCTGACGGGGAATATTCATGAGCATGTGAATCCGTGCCAGACCCATGCTGGAGAACAACAGTTATAGGTAAGTAACTTGTTCCTTCTGCCTAACAACAAGGGGAAGAAGTTGGATTCCATGAGTAGAAAGGTCATCTACTCAGCGGTGACGACGGTCGAGGCTGCCAACGTCTTGGCGATCGTGGATAGATATGACCGGGAGTTTTAGTAAAAGATGGCTTGCTCCTGGAGTTTCTCCTCGATGACAAGCGGGTTGAGGCATTGGCCATCCTCCAGTAAGGCGAGGTGGTGTCGTACAATGCCATCCGTGGCCCTGGTCATCGTGGACACTGGGTTCCGCCAGATGGGAAACAGTTTGCCTTCACTGTCGTGGCTGGCTCAAGGTCACCAACTTTAGACCGGAGGTTCAGACAAGGGTTCTGGACATGCCGTTTGGAGACACTGTTTGGGAAGGCCATTGATGAATCCTTCCAGACCAAGACAGACTGAGGCCCGGGCACTCTGCAGCAATTGCGGCCATCCTTTCGTTCTTCAGGAGGGAGGTCTGGCAGGTTTTCGAAGGTATTTGACGGGGGCTCATCCTCTTAATGCCAACTCCCGTTCCACGATCCAGGAAGCCAACAGGGGTTGTTCCAAGGCTTTCGGGGTGGCCGGCAAGGACCGCAGGGCGGAGCCTCGACCTCCAAGCAAAATTGAACCGGCCGTGACATTGGGCCTCAACCCATGAACCCCGGTGGGAGGCCGGATGGCAAACTTAATCAGTGTGTGGGAGCCCATCTCCACTGACAAATAGGTGCCGGACGCTTTAGCCCACGGACACACCGTAGAATTTCAATGAAAGTGTCCGCAAATTCGACCGGTGGCCCTGCAGGAACAACACATCCCTCAGCTGCTGCTGGAGGTCTGGGCCAATGTAAGAAAAGGGGCAATAGAGCTGGTCCCTCTGCGACTCGTTTATTCAAGGTTCTGTCTCGCAAGAAAAAAGACTGGAGTCTGGAGGCCCATTCTTGACCTACGACGACTCAACAAGTACATAAAGTCCCAGAAGTTCACGATGGCCATTCTGCAACACGTGCTTGGCCAACTGGAGCAGGGAGTTTTTTGTTGCTGTTGGACCTCCACGTCCCCATAAACGTAAAGCATCGCAAGTTCCTGCGCTTTGTCGTCCAGGGGAAGCATTAACAGTTAGAGGCACTTCCTTTCAGACTGAAGTCGGTGCCCAGAGTCTTCACCTAATACCTGGCTCTGGTGGCGCCCCATCTGAAACTACAGGGGATCCACGTGTACCCTTTTCTGGATGACTGGCTCATTCGGGCCAAGTCCAAGGACACTGCCGTCGATTGCACAGCGAGGACGTCCGGCTGCTGACAAACCTGGGGTTCTCAGTTAATTATGC
Source organism: Ambystoma mexicanum (assembly GCF_040938575.1). Lineage (NCBI taxonomy): Eukaryota > Metazoa > Chordata > Amphibia > Caudata > Ambystomatidae > Ambystoma > Ambystoma mexicanum. Next base: position 509,105,887 of record NC_090927.1, on the reverse strand, counting down.
AAAGTCCTGCTTGACTCCATCGCAGGACGCTCTGTTCCTGGGATCCAGGCTCCACACAGTGGCTTTCCTAGCCTCTCCATTGGAGGAGAGGATATTGGCCATCTTGGGCAAGGTTAAACGGCAGTTGGCACTGAAGATCGCCATGGTGCGGACCATCTAGTTGCTGCTCAGCATGTTGTGCATCTACCTGAATTGGCTCTGCAGACTACGGTGGCGTCCACTCAGGAGTTCCTCGACACCCGTTGGGTCCTGGTGTCCAGAACCTTCCAAGACAGGATCGCACTCTAGGAAGAGTTCCAACATCGCTAGAGGCACAGACTTTCAGAGCCCCCATACCAGGAGACGGTCACAATGGACGCTTCTCTGGAGGCTGGGGAACCCTCACCGGACATCTTCACACCAGAGGCCTGTGGTGGCTGGAAGAGAAGACGCTACATATCAACGTTCTGGAACTAAGGCTGTGTTTTGGGCCCTTAGGTCATTTCTGCAGTACCTCAAGGGCAAAGTGGTGAGGTTCTTCTCGGACAATACCACCACAATGGTTTACATCCGGAAACGGGGTCACCAGATCGCCAGCGTTCCAAGGAGGCACAGGACTGGTGGCACTGGGCCGTAGCCCAGGGGATGTTCCACTTGATCCTGCCGAAGCTTCGGCAGGATCAAGTGGACAGCCGATTCCTCATGTAAGGCAGTCAGATCGATCTGTTTGCAACGGCGACAAGCACCAAGTGCCGGAGGTTCGATAGCAGGTACCCCAATCCGGTGGGCATGGGCGACGCATTCTCCTTCCCTTGGGACCGCCTGTTTCTGTACACGTTCCTGTCGTTGCCTCTGTTACTGAGTCATCAGTCAACTCAGACAGTAACGGGGCAGGATGATCTTTGTCGCACCAGCATGGCCGAGGCAGATCTGGTACCCGGACCTTCTCAGCTTGTCGACATGCCCGCCAGTCAAGTTGCCAGTGGTTGCGGATCTACTCGTCCGGGAAGGAGTCGCAATTCTGCACCACGAACCGGGATCGCTGTACCTGAAGGCTTGGCTCCTGCAGCATTAGAGTTCGTTGGTTACGAGCTTCCAGCGGACTGCAGGGAGGTACTTGCCAAGTCCAGGGCCTCGTCGACTATGAAGTGCTACAGACACAAATGGAAGCGGTTTGCGACCTAGTGCCGGTTGCAGAAGTTCAACCATCGGAGGGTCACAGCTCCTCGGGTTCTTCTGTATTTACTATCTTTGGCTAAGTCGGGGCTGGCACACGCCTTCATCATGGTGCATCTGGCGGCTATCTCCTGCTACACCAGATCTCCAGTACAACATGCCTTGTGGTGGCACTGTCTAGTCAAGGAATTCGTCAAGGGACTGTTCCGCTTGTTCCTGCCAGTGAAGGCTCTGGTGTGGGAACTCGATGTGGTGCTCACTAGGCACATGGGGGCTCCATTCGAACCTATGCATACAGCTCCGCTAAAGTGTCTATCGTGGAAAACTGCTTTCTGCGTGGCCATCACCTCTGCAAGAAGAGTAGGTGAGATCCAGGCCCTGTCCTGCAAGCCACCTTATTTGACATTCCACGAGACTAGGGTGGTGCTGTGGACACACCCCTCCTTCATGCCCAAGGTTCCATCGGACTTTCACCTCAACAAAACCTTGATGTTACCAGTGTTTTTCTGACACCTTCATCGCCGGATGAAAGGGCCTTGCACTCGCTGGATGTGGCTCAACCACTGAAGTTTTGTGGCCCGCACAGAGAGTTTCCGGAAAACTTCTCAGCTTTTTGTGAAATTTGGCCCTGTGAACCATGGAAAGGCCCTGTCCAAGGCTTCCATTTCCAGGTGACTCTCCAGCTGCATCACCCATTGTCACCGGTTAGCAAACCAACCGTTGCCTGGCCGTCCGAGAGCCCCTTCTACCAGAGCGATTGCTGCTACGATGGCATTCTTTTCTGGTGTTCTCCTGCTGGACATCTGCAGGGCTGCTACGTGGAGGTTGGCTCACACCTTCACGAGATTCTACTGCGTCGACAGGGATTCCAGGGAGGAATCCAGAGTCGGCCAAGCAGTGTGGTCGAAAGACACCAGGGCCAGTTACTGAAGATCACACGGTTAGACAGTTCATGATTCAACGCAGCCAAAAGTACTTCGATATTGGTAGTGTTTGGAAGCAAAAGTTACAAGGAGGGAAGACGAGGGCAAATCTTGAATGAAGAAAAGGGATTCACCCAGTTTCCTCAACAGAACACAGTACCTTGCTCCAATGGTGCAGCTGGGGCCCTGGCAGTTGTTCCTGTTGGTTTCCCGCAGACCCACGATTCCTGGAGCTTGGTCGAGAAGGAAGGACGTCTGAAGGGGGTCTGCACCACACAGGGATGAGGCCGGCAGCAACGACACAGAATAAAAGGTGCGCTCCTTAAAAACAGGAGAGGCTCTTTATGTGGCTATCCGGACCACTACAGCAGTGTGCAGCGATTTCGACCATGGAAGAGGATCCTCTGGCTGAAGATAAGCTGGTTATCCCCACCAAGCTCAAGGGAAGAAGACTCCGAACTGGATCTTCTGAGTCGTTGAAGGACAGATAGCTCAGGACTGCCGCAGGGCTTCACTGGGACGGGATAGTTGCAGCAGCCGTCGTTCTCTTCGGTTCCTTGTCGTTCCAGTGGTGACTTTGACTTCTAGCCCAAGAGACCTGCCTTTTATGCGAAAAACCCCCATTCACGCAGCCTGGCTGTCATTCACCCAGCAGGGGGGGTTGTCCAGCCCGGACAACTACCCTGGCCAATCATGACAAAGTGCGACTTGGGTTTCCTAGGATACCCTGTGCAGTGGCTGATTAGACCCCTCCCTCACTTCCATCCCACCTAGACACCCAGGCGCCTTGAGGAGGGCTTCTTGAGCAGAAGCCTGCCAAAAGACAGTGAACAAAGAAGGCGAACCTGGTCTGCTGTGCAAAGTAAAACACAAGAAGGACTTTAACAAAAAGAAATGGCGAATAAACCCAACCAGAGCCAAAAGAAAGACAACTTGGTCAAGCGGGTTTATGTTCGAGGCTAATATAATAGCCATGAACAGTACCACGTTTATCTAATATAATCGCCGTAGAAAAGTTATGGTAGATACGACTGCCACCAGCCAAGTCTAAATGTTAAGAGCGAAACCATGCTCTAGGAGCTACAAATAAAAAGGGATACGAGTTCACCCTTTCCAGTACTCCATGGAAGATGCGGTGTACTGGATCTGTGGTAGATTAAGTAAAGTTAATGGTAACGTTCTCCAGCATGGGGTCTGGCATGGTTCTCCAGCATGGGGTCTGGCATGGATTCACATGCTCATGAATATTCCCCGTCGTCAGGCTGGGAATCCTCGGTAAAGAAAAAACCAGTATCAGTTTCGTTTCTGATCGGTCTTTCGTAGTAATAACCAATCGCTGATCTCTGCGTCATACTGACCACAGCCAATGACTGCCCTCTACCTAAGCCCCGCCTCTGGCAGCCATCTTCAGATTTTTACCACACGTTCATGTGTTGGGATCCTCGTGCTATTGCTCTCGAGCGTTAGTGCTATTTTTTTCACCTTTTTTCTCAAAAACTTCGTTTTTTCGGTCAAAAGAGCCTCAAGCTCCACCGACTCTCCATCCGATCAACGGGGACCCGTGTCGGTTTCGTCTGCGCCCCTCAAGGGTGAAGATTTCGTCGAGCTACGCTTTTGGAGGACTCCAGAAGTTTCTCAGGCCCGGTCATGGCCCAGGAGAAGGGAAGCTCGACGCCCGGAAAGCTGTTCAGGGTCTGCCCTGGATGCCAGCTGCAGAACGTCTTCAAGGAGGACGAACACTCTTTTTGTCTTTACTGCCTACATGAGGACAAGACGCTCGTGGAGAAGGACTGTGCGTTTTGCGGCAACATGTCGGAGCGGACCATGAAGGACCGCCATCAACGTCTCGCCAACTGGCTAGAAGGGAAGAGCCCGTCCGGCGAGAAGAAGAGTAAGAAATCCGAGTGGTCTTCTAAGACCTTTGAGGACGCCCCGGCGACGGGGGTCCAACATAAGGCCAAGCACCACGAGTCCGCTGGCACCGGGAGTGCCGAACGGTCGGGCTCTACGGGCGCCAGGCAGGGCGCACCCTCTCCGGCACCATCAACCACGAGCCAACGCTCTGGGTCGGGTAAGAGGAAGGCCGAGCACCCGGCAAAGCTCCTGGAGAGGCCCCGGTCGAGCTCTAAGGCAGAGGAGGAGCGTGGCAGTGCCCCCTCCCTCAAGGATAAGGCGGTGATCGCACCTAAGGTGGTGAAGGCCTTAATCCATCCGGCCAAGCCCTCTGTCGAAACTGTCGCGGCGGCCCTGGCTCAGCCTGTGGAGGCTACACCAGTGGTGGCGACCTCGGGGCTCAGAGTCTCCCTGCCACCTCGGAGGGAGTCCTCTTTTGTGCCCATCGATAGGACCCCCGTGAAATCCCCCGTGGGGAAGAAAAAGGGGGGGCAGGGCGTCGTCGTAGATTCGGCCTCAACCTCGGAGGAGGAGCTGGTCGAGGTCTTAAGCCACGGCCTCGGCGTGGAAGAAGACCGGCCCGTCGGGATGGATCCCGACGCAGGTGACGACATCGTCGAGGGTACCGACGGGGCCCCTGATCGCCCGTCGGATTCCCCTCTGCCAGCGCCGCAAGACAACTCGGCGGCCATTTTGTTGGCTATACAGTCCTTATGCTCAGAGATAAGGACGAGACTACCGTTGCCGACGGAACCTCTCCCGTCGGGGGACCCAGAACCGGGACCTTCTGGTGTTCCCCCTACCAAGAAAAGAAGGATCCACCCTCCACCTCCTTTTCAGCCGTCGCGCCCCTTCCAGCCCTCCTCCCCGTCCACCCGAGGGGATGATACGGGGACTGACACGGCAGCGACGGGTACGGACGACGAGGTATACGACGAGGATGTACCGTCGTCGCCTCCCACCAGGGCTTCTCCGCCCGACGAGATTGGATCGTTCCACTCCATGATCACCAGGGCATCCGAGCTTTTCCAACTCTGCCCAACGAGGCCAAGAGGAAGACGGTCCTCGCAGTGTCTCTATTGGATGACATTTGGGATGAGGGCCTCACCCTCCTCAAGAACCCTTCCACGACGCCAGCTAGAAGAGACCGGTACGAGAAGAAGTACCGGGTCCGGACACGGGCCCCCCTGTGCCTCTGGGCGCAGCCTACCCCGGACTCCGTCGTCTCCGCGGCGGCCAGGAAGAAAGCGGGGGGGGGGGGGTGCGGCCTCCACATCGACTTCCCCACCGGACGGCGAGGGAAAGAAATTGGACGCTATGGGACGCAGAGTCATCTCGTCTGCAGCGATGACTATTAAAGCGGCCAACGCCTTGGCTATCGTGGCCCGCTACGACAGGGAGCTCTGGTACAAACTGGCTCCCCTGCTGGACTTCTTGCCGGACGACAAGAGGGCAGAGGCCCTGGAGATCCTGCAGGAAGGTGAGGTGGCTTCGGACCACGCCATTACCGTTGCGACGGACATCGCCGACGCTGGGTTCCGCCAGTTGGGCAACGGCGTTTGCCTTAGGCGGCGTGGATGGCTCAAGGCTGCAGACTTCCGTCAAGACGTCCAGACCAGAGTCCTGGACATGCCCTTCGATGGGAACAACCTGTTTGGGAAAACGGTGGACGATTCCCTTCAGGCCATTAAAGCGGACACCGAGACGGCCCGGGCCCTTGGAGTTCTGCAACAACGACGGGCGCCCTTTCGGAGCAGCGGAGGCAAGGGCGCCTCCAAAGGTTCCGGCGGCGGTTTCTCCACCTACCGTCAAGCGGCCCGCTTGTCGTCTCAGGAGGCCTACAGAGGACGAGGCAAGTCTGGCGGACCCCGCCGTCGTCGCCAAGGAGGTCAAGACGGCAAAGCCTCATCGAAGCAGGATTGAACTGGCCGTGGGGTCGGGCCCCCACCGAGGCACCCCGGTGGGAGGCTGGCTGGCGAGCTTTGTCAGCGTGTGGGAGTCCATCTCCACCGACCATTGGGTGCTGGACGCCTTGGCCCGGGGCCACGCGCTCGAGTTTCAAAGAAGGTGTCCGCGCGTCCCCCCCCGTGGCCAGGAAAGAACTTCACGTCCCTCAACTTCTCCTGGAGGTAAATGCGATGCTCAGGAAGGGCGCCATCGAACTCGTCCCAAAGAGGCTTCGGGGCTCCGGAGTTTACTCGAGATACTTCCTCGTGAAGAAGACTGGGGGATGGCGCCCCATCCTGGACCTGCGACGTCTGAACAAGTTCATCAAGGCGCAGAAGTTCCGGATGGTCACCCTCCAGCACGTCCTGGGTCAGCTGGAGGAAGGAGACTTCCTGTCATCGTTGGATTTGAAGGATGCCTACTTCCATATTCCCATCCTAAAGGGGCACCGAAAATTCCTCAGGTTTGTGGTCCAAGGGCGTCATTACCAGTTCAAAGCCCTCCCCTTCGGACTATGGTCCGCACCCAGGGTGTTCACCAAGTGTCTAGCACCAGTGGCGGTGCAGCTGCGCCGCGAGGGGATCCACGTCTACCCCTACCTGGACGACTGGCTCATCCGAGCCAAGACGAGGGAGCTCGCCGTGGTTCACACGGCAAGGACCGTCCAACTTCTCACGGACCTGGGATTCTCCGTGAACTACGCCAAATCCCACCTGGTACCCGCGCAAGACGGTCTGTTTCTGGGAGCGAGGCTCAACACAGTGTCCCTTCTGGCCTCCCCGTCGGAGGAGAGGACCAGGACCATCCTGGGCAAGGTGCAGCGGATGTTGGTGGCCGACGCGGCCAAGGTGAGGTCCATCAAGTCCCTCCTCGGAATGATGTCTTCCTGCATCTACTTCATTCCCATGTGCAGGCTCCGGATGCGCCCGTTGCAGGAGTTCCTGGACGCGCGCTGGATCCAAACGACGGGCAGCTTCGAGGAAAGGATCACACTCAACGAGAGTTTCCGACGAGCGATCCGGTGGTGGGGCACCCGCGCGCATCTGATGGCGGGCTTGGACTTCCAGACCCCAGCCCACCAGGAGACAGTGACCACGGATGCCTCCCTGGAAGGGTGGGGAGCGCACACCGAAAATCTGCACGCAAGAGGCCTTTGGCTCCCGACGGAGAAATCCCTACATATCAACTTCCTGGAGCTCCGTGCAGTGTTTTGGGCCCTCAGGTCCTTCCTTCCGTCCCTCTAGGGCAAGGTGGTGAGGATCTTCACCGACAACACCACCACCATGTTTTACATCAGGAAACAGGGCGGAACCAGGTCCCCAGCACTGTCCAAGGAGGCGCAGGACCTGTGGCATTGGGCCGTCGCCCAAAGGATGTTTCTGGTGCCGTTTCATCTGGCAGGGATAAAAAACACCATCGCCGACTCACTCAGCAGGGAGCTGCGCTCGTGCCACGAGTGGGAGCTACGGCAGGATCTAGTGGATCGCCTCTTCCGACGGTGGGGCACACCCCAGATCGACCTGTTCGCGACGGCGACGAACTCCAAGTGCCTGAGGTTCGCCATCAGGTTTCCCCAGGCGAGGAGCATGGGCGATGCTTTCTCGTTCCCCTGGGAGGGCCTGTTCCTCTACGCGTGCCCTCCTTTGCCACTGCTAATCCGGCTCGTCAACCAGCTCAAGAGGTCACGGTGCAGGATGATCCTCGTCGCACCTGCGTGGCCGAGGCAGATATGGTTCCCGGACCTTCTGGACTTGTCAGCGTCCCCGCCAATCAAGCTGCCGGTGGACGCGGATCTACTCTCCAGGGAAGGAGGTGCCATCCTCCACCACGACACGAAATCGCTGAACTTGCAGGCCTGGCTCCTGCAGCGCTAGAGTTTGGAGGATACGACATACCGGCCGACTGCAGAGAGGTTCTGGCAAAGGCCAGGGCGTCCTCGACTCTTAAATGCTACGGACACAAATGGAAGAGGTTCTCTGTCTGGTGCCACGCACAGAAGATTAACCCTCTACGGATTACGGCTCCCCAAGTACTGCCGTACCTGCTGACGCTGGCCAAAGCTGGACTGGCACACGCGTCCATCAAGATTCATCTTGCTGCGATCTCCCGATACACCAGAACCACGGGGCGGACGTCCTTGTGGTCTCATCGTCTGGTGAAAGAGTTCATGAAGGGACTGTTCAGATCGTTCCCGCCGGTGAAGGCTCCGGCCCCGGCATGGGAGCTCAACGTGGTGCTGACCAAGCTCATGGGACCTCCGTTCGAGCCTCTGCACTCGGCTCCGTTGAAATTTCTGTCGTGGAAAACAGCGTTTCTTGTGGCCATTGCCTCCGCAATACGAGTGGGAGAGATCCAGGCCCTTTCCTGCAAGGCCCCGTACTTGACTTTTCACGACACAAGGGTAGTGCTCAGGACGCACCCCTCCTTCATGCCCAAGGTACCGTCGGACTTCCATCTCAACGAACCCTTGGTGTTGCCTGTGTTCTTCCCGTCGCCTTCGTCGCCGGCTGAGAGGACTTTGCACTCACTGGATGTGGCTAGAGCGCTGAAGTTCTACGTAGACCGCACGAAGTGTTTTCGGAAGACGTCACAACTCTTTGTGAACTTTGGACCTGTCAATCAGGGGAAGGCTCTCTCGAAGGCTTCCATTTCCAGATGGCTCTCCGGCTGTATCATGTACTGTCACCAGTTGGCAAACCGACCGCTGCCTGGCCGTCGGAGCCCATTCCACCAGAGCGATCGCAGCTACCACGGCGTTCCTATCTGGTGTGCCCCTGCTGGACATATGCAGGGCTGCTACGTGGAGGTCGACGCACACCTTCACGAAATTCTACTGCGTCGACCGGGATTCCAGGGAGGAGTCCAGGGTCGGCCAAGCAGTGCTGCGCAACCTGTTCGCCTGAGGTGAGCCTGGTGAGGAGGTAAGATGCTTAATGTTGAGTTTGATGTAATGCTTAATGTTGAGCCTTTGCCACCTCCCGTGGTTGTGCATGTGTGTACTGCTATGTATTCTTTATTCATGAGCATGTGAATCCATGCCAGACCCCATGCTGGAGAAGGAACAAGTTACTTACCTGTAACTGTTGTTCTCCAGCATGGGTCTGGCATGGATTCACATGCGAACCCTCCCGCCTACCCCTCTGCAGCTCTTCACTTGGTCATACTGCCACTTCACGTGCTTCCAAATCTGAAGATGGCTGCCAGAGGTGGGGCTTAGGTAGAGGGCAGTCATTGGCTGTGGTCAGTATGACGCAGAGACCAGTGATTGGTTATTACTACGAAAGTCAGATCAGAAACGAAACTGATACTGGTTTTTTCTTTACCGAGGATTCCCAGCCTGACGACGGGGAATATTCATGAGCATGTGAATCCATGCCAGACCCATGCTGGAGAACAACAGTTACAGGTAAGTAACTTGTTCCATTCACATGCTCATGAATATTCCCCGTCAGGCTGGGAATCCTCGGTAAAGAAAAATCAGTATCAGTTTCGTTTCTGATCTGTCTTTCGTAGTAGTAACCAATCACTGATCTCTGCGTCATACTGACCACAGCCAATGACTGCCCTCTACCTAAGCCCCGCCTCTGCCAGCCATCTTCAGATTTTTACCGCACGTTCAAGTGTTGGAATTCCTTGTGCTTAACTCTCGAGCTTTTACTGCGTGTTTCGCGCTTTTTCAGGTGAATTTTCACATTTTTTCGGTTAATCGAGCCTCAAGCTCCACCGTTTCTACTCCCGTTAACGGCTACCCGTTACGGGATTTTCCTACGCCCCTCAAGGGTGAAGATTTCGTCGAATCAACTTCTTGGAGGATTCCAGAAGATTCGCGACCTACTTCGAGATGGCCCAGGACGCGAGTTTGTCACCCGGACCCAAGCTGTTTCGCAGCTGCCCTGCATGCGGGCTGCAGAATGTGTTTAAGGAAGACGAACATTTGCGATGCTTCTACTGTTTTCATGGGGACAAGACTCATGTAGAGAAGGACTGCCAGTTCTGCAAGAACTTGTCGGAGCGGACCATGAGGGACCGTCGATCCCGTCTCGCCAGCTGGTTGGAGAAGGGCTCAACGGGTGAGAAGAAGAAAGGGTCCGAGCGGGCTTCTAAGTCCTGTGCGGGCGCCCCAGCGACGGGGGCCAAACACCAGGCCAAGCGCCGCGAGTCCGCTGGCTCCGGGACCGCCGAAAGGTTGGGCTCTTCGGTCGCCAGGCAGGGGCGCACCTTCCCCGGCACCGTCAACCATGAGCCAGCGCTCCGGTTCGGGGAAGAGTAAGTCCGAGACCCCGGGTAAGCTTTGGGAGGAGCCCCATCCGATCTCAGAAGAGGGGGAGCGAGGCGTCGCCCCTCCCCCTAAGGAGAAGGCCCGGGGCGCACCTAAGGTGATGAAGGCCCCTACCGAGCAGGCAAAGGCCTCTATCGAGGCGATCGCGACGACTCTGGCCAAGCCGGCAGAGACCCCACCAGCGGAGACTGCCTCCGGGACTAGAGTTTCCCTGCCGCCAAGGAGGGAATCCTCTTTTCAGCCCATCGTCATGGCCACCATGATGGAAGAAGCGAGGGGGGGCACGGTAGCCTCCTCGAGTTCGGAGTCCTCCTCGGAGGAGGAACTGACCGAGGCCGTGAGGAATCTCGAAGTCCAATTCGAGAAGGTTCGATCCCGTAAGGAAGATCCTCGGGAGATAACCAAGGAAGACGGCGATGGTGAGGAAGAGCAGCCTTCCCTTCTGGCGCAGCCGGAACCTAGGCCTCAGGATAGCTCGGCGGCCATTTTGTCTGCGATCCAGTCCTTATGCTCTGAGATACGGACGAGATTCCCACGGCCCAGGCCGGAGGACCCGCAACCTGGCCCGTCGGGAAGTCCTCAGAACAAACGACGGAGGACCCAACCCTCTCCTCCACTCGCCCCCGTAAGGCCTACAGTTTCCTCCTCATCCTCCCACGAGTCGGGAGATGACGGTACGATGGGCTCGACGATGGGTTCTGAGGGCGACAGTGACGACGACGGATTGGGTCTCCCGTCGCACGGGCCTTGCCGCCCGACGAGATTGGCTCGTTCCACGCCATGATCACCAGGGCGTCCGAATTGTTCCAGCTCTGCCCGGAGGAGCAGAAAAAGGAAGGTTTCCTCTATCGGCGCCTGGAGGCCAAGAGGAAGACTTGTCATTGCGGTGCCTCTAATTGATGACATCTGGGAGGAGGGCCTGTCGGTTCTCAAGAACCCCTCCACGGCACCAGCCAAACGGGACCGGTATGAGAAGTAGTACCGGGTCCCCAAAACCGCTCCCCTGTGCCTCAGGGCCCAGCCAACGCCAGACTCGGTCATCTCGGTGGCGAAGAAGAAAGCGGCGGGGTCAGGAGCCTCGACGTCGAATTCCCCACCGGACGGCGAGGGACAGAAGTTGGACCCATGGGGCGGTGGGTCATTTCATCAGCGACGACGATCAAAGCGGCAAACGCCCTGGCGATCGTGGCCCGTTACGACAGGGAGCTCTGGTTTAAGCTGGCCCCCATATTGGACTTCCTACCGGACGACAAGAGGTCCAAGGCCCTGGAAATACTTCAGGAAGGCGAGGTGGCGTCGGACCACGCCATAACGGTGGCAACCGATATTGCCGATACCGGGTTCCGCCAGCTTGGCAACGGTGTTTGCCTACGACGACGGGGTTGGCTCCGGGCGACCGACTTCCGTCAGGACGTCCAGACCAGGGTGTTGGACATGCCGTTCGACGGCAGCAACTTGTTCGGGAAGGCGGTGGACAAATCCCTCCAAGCCATAAAGACGGACACTGAGACGGCCCGAGCCCTTCAGCAACGACGGCCCTTTCGGAGCTCCGGAGGCAGACAGGGTGCCTCCAAGGGATCCAGCGGTGGCTCGTCGTCCTACCGCCAGGCGGCACACTCCTCGTCTCAGGAGGCATACAGGGGTCGCGGCAAGCAGGGTGCGCCTCGCCGCCGTCCGCAAGGTGGCCAGGGCGGCAAGGCCACCACCTCCAAGCAGGACTGAACCGGCCGTGGTCTCGGGCCCCCACCGAAGCACCCCGGTGGGAGGCCGGCTGACAAAGTTCGTCGGCGTGTGGAAGTCCATCTCCACCGACAGTTGGGTGCTGGATACCCTGGCAAGAGGACACACTATCGAATTCCTGAAGAAGTGCCCTCACCTTCCACCTGTGGCCAGGAAGGAAAGTCACGTCCCGCAACTGCTGTTGGAAGTACGGGCGATGCTCAGGAAAGGCGCCATCGAGCTTGTCCCGAAGAGACTCCGGGGTGTACTCAAGGTACTTCCTCGTCAGGAAGAAGACTGGCGGCTGGCGCCCCATCCTGGACCTTCGTCGTTTGAACAAATACATCAGGTCACAAAAGTTCTGGATGGTCACCCTCCAGCACGTACTGAGACAGCTGGAGGAAGGCGACTTTTTATCGTCGTTGGACCTGGAGGATGCATACTTCCACGTTCCCATCCTCAAAAGTCACCGAAAGTTCCTCAGGTTCGTCGTCCAGGGACGCCACTACCAATTCAGAGCACTGCCGTTCGGATTGAAGTCGGCCCCCAGGGTCTTTACCAAGTGCCTAGCACCTGTGGCGGCGCGGCTGCGCCTGCAGGGGATTCACGTCTACCCCTACCTGGACCACTGGCTCATCCGCTCAAGGACGAGGGAATTCGCCGTCAAACACACTGCGAGGACCGTCCAGCTACTCACAGACCTGGGATTCGCCATAAATTACCCAAAGTCCAACCTGGTGCCGTCGCAGGTGGCCCTGTTTCTGGGAGCGAAGTTCGATACAGTGAGGCGCCTGGTGGCACCGTCGGAAGAACGGACGAAGACCATTCTAGGCAAAGTGCAGCGCCTGCTAGCCACGGACGTGGCCAGAGTGAGGTCCATCAAGTCCCTCCTGGGGATGATGTCCTCTTGCATCTACCTGGTGCGCCTCTGCAGACTACGGATGCATCCTCTTCAAGAATTTCTCGACGCCCGTTGGATGCAGGCGACGGGCACCTTCGAAGACAGGGTCCCCGTCAACGAGGTGTTCCGGCGGGCGATTCAGTGGTGGGGTGTTGGAGCGCACCTCACGGCGGGCAAGGACTTACAGACGCCGGCGTACCAGGAGACGGTGACGACGGACGCCTCCCTGGAAGGTTGGAGCGCCCACACCGGAGATCTCCATGCGAGAGGCCTCTGGCTCCCGGAGGAGAGGCTCCTGCACATCAATGTCCTGGAACTCCGTGCCGTGTTCTGGGCTCTCAAATCGTTCCTCCCGTCGCTCAAGGGCAAGGTGGTGCGGATCTTCACGGACAACGCCACGACAATGTTTTACATACGGAAGCAGGGAGGCACCAGATCCCCAGCCCTATCCAAGGAGGCACAGGATCTGTGGCACTGGGCGGTCAACCAGGGGATGTTCCTGGTTCCCTTCCACCTGGCAGGAGAAAGAAACACCATCGCCGACTCGCTCAGCAGGGAGCTGCGCGCATGTCACGAGTGGGAACTGCGCCAGGATCAGGTGGATCAACTCTTCGGACGATGGGGCAAACCCCAAATCGACCTGTTCGCAACAGCAACGAACTCGAAGTGCAAGAGGTTCGCCAGCAGGTTTCCCCAGCCGAGAAGCATGGGCGATGCGTTCTCGTTCCCCTGGGACGGCCTATACCTGTATGCGTTCCCTCCGTTGCCGTTGCTGCTTCGACTCATCAACCAGCTCAAGAGGTCCCGGTGCAGGATGATCCTCGTTGCACCGGCGTGGCCGAGGCAGATCTGGTTCCCAGACCTTCTGGACTTGTCAACGTCCCCTCCCATCAAGCTGTCGGCGGATGCGGACCTTCTCTCCAGAGAAGGATGCGCCATCTTCTACCACGACCCGGACCACGACCCGGCGTCGCTGAACCTGCAGGCTTGGCTCCTGCAGCGGTAGAGTTTGGAGCCTATGATATACCAGCCGTTTGCAGAGAGGTTCTTGCAAAGGCCAGGGCGTCCTCGACTCTCAAATGCTACGGTCATAAGTGGAAGAGGTTCTCAATCTGGTGCCGAGCACAGAAGATCAACCCCCTACGGATTAAGGCCCCTCAAGTGCTGCCGAACCTGCTAATGCTGGCAAAGGCTGGGCTAGCCCATGCCTCCATTAAGATTCATCTGGCGGCGATCACCAGATATACCAGAACCACAGGACGGACGTCCCTGTGGTCCCATCGACTGGTAAAAGAGCTTATGAAAGGACTGTTCCGGTCGTTCCCGCCGGTGAAGGCCCCGGCGTGAGAACTTAACGTGGTGCTGACCAGGCTCATGGGGCCCCCATTCGAGCCGATGCACTCCGCACCGATGAAGTTTGTGTCGTGGAAGACTGCATTCCTGGTGGCCATTACCTCCGCATGACGAGTGGGAGAGATCCAGGCCCTGTCCTGCAAAGCACCGTACTTGACTTTCCATGCCTCGAGGGTGGTGCTTAGGACGCACCCCTCCTTTATGCCCAAGGTGCCGTCGGACTTCCATCTTAACGAGCCCTTGGTGTTGCCTGTTTTCTTCCCGTCTCCTTCGTCGCCGGCCGAGAGGACTTTGCACTCGCTGGATGTGGCTAGAGCGCTGAAGTTCTGCGTGGACCGCACGAAGAGTTTTCGGAGGACATCAAAGCTATTTGTGAACTTTGGACCTGTGACTCAAGGGAAGGCTCTCTCGAAGTCTTCTATTTCCAGATGGCTCTCCGGCTGCATCATGCACTGCCACCGGTTGGCTAACCGACCGCTGCCAGGCCGTCCGAGAGCCCATTCGACCAGAGCGATCGCTTCTACTACGGCGGTCTTATCTGGTGTGCCCCTGCTGGACATCTGCAGGGCTGCTACATGGAGGTCGACGCACCCCTTCACGAGATTCTACTGCGTCGATTGGGATTCCAGGGAGGAGTCCAGGGTCGGCCAAGCAGTACTGCGCAACCTGTTCGCTTAAGGTGAGCCTGGTGAGGAGGTAAGAGATGCTTAATGTTGAGTTTTTTGTATTGCTTAATGTTGAGCCTTTTGCCACCCCCCCCCCCTGTGGTTGTGCATGTGTGTACTGCTATTTATTCTTATATTCATGAGCATGTGAATCCATGCCAGACCCCATGCTGGAGAAGGAACAAGTTACTTACCTGTAACTGTTGTTCTCCAGCATGGGTCTGGCATGGATTCACATGCGAACCCTCCCGCCTACCCCTCTGCGGCTCTTCACTTGGTCATACTGCCACTTCACGTGCTACCAAATCTGAAGATGGCTGCCAGAGGCGGGGCTTAGGTAGAGGGCAGTCATTGGCTGTGGTCAGTATGACGCAGAGATCAGTGATTGGTTACTACTACGGAAGACAGATCAGAAACGAAACTGATACTGATTTTTCTTTACCGAGGATTCCCAGCCTGACGGGGAATACTCATGAGCATGTGAATCCATGCCAGACCCATGCTGGAGAACAAAAGTTACAGGTAAGTAACTTGTTCCTTACCCTTTTCTGGGGGACAGTAGTCGCCTCAGAAAATGGAGTCGAGGGAAGTCTCAAAGACAACCCTGTGCCACGGCACTGAAGGCGCTGTGACGCACACAAAGAAGGGGGCTAATGAAATGGTGTACTTGAGTCCACACTTACAAAAACAGATGACAACACATAGCAAAACACAGGTAAGAGTGGGGGAAAAGCTCACTCTTACCAAGTGGAAAAAAAATAAACTCCAGAAGTCCCGCTGGTGGACACACTAGGTGAGGGGAAATTAGCCATAAATGAGAATTCTCCCTAACAGCGTCCATGGGGGGCACGTTTACCAGGACGACTGGCTCATCCGGGCCAGCTCGCAAGAGTTAGCCATCATACACACAGATGACCGTCCAGCTGCTGGCGGATCTGGGATTCTCCATCAATTATCCAGCTTGACTCCATCGCATAACGTGCTGTTCAAAGGAGCCAGACTCAACATGGTCTCCTACCTAGTGTCGTCCTCAGAGGAGAGGGTAGCGGCCATTCAGCGGACAGTTCAACGCCTATTGTCAATGAAGACAGCCACGTGCAAACCATCAAGTCACTGCTCTGCATGATGTCATCTTGCATCTGCCTTATCCAGCACTGCAGGTTACGGATGCAACCTCTTCACGAGTTCCTGGACGCCTGCTGGATACAGCTGTCAGGAAGCTTCGCAGACAAGATCCTGCTTCACGAGAAGTTCCGTCGGGCGATAAGGTGGTTGGGCGTTTGCTCCAACATTGCCCGGGAACAGGGTTTCAGAAAACCGTTTTTCACTTACTGTATTTCTCCTCCAAACCAATCACTGCACTCTGGGTCATACTGCCCGCAGCCAATGACTGTCCTCTCCCTAAGCCACTCCCGTGGCAGCCATCTTCAGATTTTTACCGCACGTTGAAGTGTTGGGAGTCCTCTAGTTTTGCTCCAGTTTTGCTCCGTGAGCTATTTTGTGGTTTTTGTGCTTTTTCTACAGAAGTTGTTCTACTTTTGTCAAAGAGCCTGTGTGTGCGCTTCTCTATCTGCTGACAAAGGACAATCCGTTGTTTGAATTTCAACACCCAATCAAGGGCAAGGATCGTTGAATTTTCATTGTAGTTTCCAGAAGGCCTTCTGGCCTATTCTGCACCTCAAACCATGACAGAGTAGGAAGGACGTTTTTTCAAGTTCTGCACCAGATGAAGACTGCTGAAAGTGTGTGTCGAGGACAAACACCTTCAATGCCTCTACTGCCTTCCCCCGGATCACAAAGGAGATGGCAAGATCTGCATCGGCAACAGAACGATGAATGATAGCCACATCACCTGTTTACTTTGTCGAAGTGCCAAGGCCTCGACCCTGTGCCTCAAGCAGGGTCATGCTTCACCCAGAAACGGCTGGTGTGAAGAGCGGGCTTCTAAGTCCTTTGCAGGGTCCAAAAACAAGGCCAAGCACTCAGTCCGTTTCTGTCGGGGTTGCCGCGCAAGTGGGTCCCTCAATGGACGGGGCGCAATCAACATCCATCTGCCTCCATCACCAGCATTCGATCGAGCTCCTCTTAAAAGAGGAAGTCGTCCAACTCAGCTAGGCTGCGGGAGAAGCCAGAGAAGAAAAGACAGCCGACCTGCCTAAGAAGACCCAGGCAGCGCAGTAGAAATCGTTGTTGACGATCGAGATGGTAGCGGCAGCTCTCACGAAAGCCGAAGCTGACCACGTGAATGTAGCCCCTACTGCGCCTAGGGTGTCCCTGCCCCCGAGGTGGGACACTTCAACTGGGTCGATGGCGTAATCTGCTGCCTCACCCGAGAAGAGGATGCCATCGCTAAGCCTGGCTGAGACCCCTCAGGGTTCAAAAGAGTGGGTGGCAATGCAGTTGCACGCCAGCCAAGGCTGTACCCAAAGACATGGATGATTCGTCTTGGGACGATGAGGACCGGGAGTCCCTGCACATGGTCCACGAGGATGTGGAGGGCGACGGCGCAGGGCTTAGTGTGCACACCACATCTGATCAGCTGAGGGATGTATCCCTGGACATCCTTTCACCCCTACACACGCTGGTGTCTGAAATCCAGAAGATTTTACAGGCTCCAGATAAGCCTCTGGCTAAAAAGAGGAAGCGCCATCTGTCGCCCCTGCATCAACCTCCACCCCTGCATCAAACTCCACACCCGTGCCAGGTGCCCTACAACCCAATGGACACCGGGGACAGACACGGCCACGGGGGATGACATCATTACAGCGGTTGGATCGCCGTAACAGAGGGCGTCCCCACAGGTTGAGATGGGGGTAGTTTCATGCCATTGTCGCCAGAGCTTCTGCTGTGCTTTTCCAACTGACTGAAGAGATCAAGAAGGAGGGCTTCTTATACCAGAGTCGCGAGGCCAATAGGTAGACCATCATGGCAGCACCCCTCTTTAATGACGTGTGGGAGGAAGGCCTGTCCCTCCTGTAGAATCCTTGCCAGGGCAAAGCAGGCTAGTCTGGAGAAAAAGAACCAGGTGCCGGAGTCGGCACCCAAGTGCCTACTGTCACAACATCGCTGGACACGGTCTCGGCAGCTTCGAGGAAGAGGTCATCTAACCCCTCATCGTCCTTGGTTGCTCCGGACAGCGAGCAGAAGAAGTTGGACGCCACGGGGAGAAAGGTAATCTATTTTGCAGCGTCAACTATCAAGGCAGCCAACGCATTGGCTATCCTGGCCAGATATGTCGGGGAACTGTGATACAAGCTGGTCCTGTTTCTGGAGTAGCTACCCCACAAGCTGGTGCAGGCGATGGCACTCCTTGAGCAAGGTGAAGGTTGCTCTGACCATGCCATCACGGTGGTCCTGGACATCGCAGACACAGGTTTCCGGCAGATGGGAGGGTGGAGGGGGGGGGCAGGTGTCTGCTTCTGTCGTCTGAGGCCTCCAATTACCGCCAGGAGGTCCAGATGAGGGCACTGGACATGCCCTTTGGGGATAACCTCTTCATAAAGGCCATCGACAAGTCCTTGCAGGCCATCAAGACTGACATGGATATGGTCCCTGCCCTGGGTACACTCCAACAGCACCGCTCCTCCTTTCATGCCGACAGTGGAATGTTTTAGGAGAGATTCCCATTCATGTGTAATTTTCCCTCCAGTTGTGTACCCCCAACTTTTTGCTGATGTTTAACACCATAGTCTGACTTTACCAGAGGAGCCCAGCCTTCTGGTGCACTCCTGGGCTTTTCGCTCACTTCTTATGGGGAAACTGACATGCCCTTAAGACAGTCAGTACTGGGCAACTTTGTTTCCCTTAGTCCTTTCCAATGCTGCAACCTTTCTGCAACATTTAACAAGTGTACCTTACAGTACACTTGGATCTATTAGTCATTTCCAAAGGCCCTAGATACTCTTAAAGAATTTTTTAGAAGTGCAGATGTGCCTTGGACAGTGCTGGTGGCAGCTTATCATTTCGTATATTTTTAACCCTTTCCTGCCAGGTAAACCGTGATTACTGCGTTTGGGACGAATAGGTGGCCTGGCTCCAAAATGGCCATGCCACAAGGTTCTTTGTCCTGTCCTTAGGCCATCTAGCCCCTTCACCTTCCCCCAGGTCGAGCCGACCCGGGTCAGTCCTTATTTGGTCATAAGTTCTCCCATGAAACTCCAAGCTTTTACGGGCTTCTGCATGCCTTGTGTGTTAGGGAGAATTCTCATTCTATGGCTAATTTCCCTTACCTAGTGAATCCCTCAGCAGCTTTGCTGGATCTCTGGAGTTTTTTCTTTCCACTTGGTAAGAGTGTGAAATTTTCACCACTCTTACTTGTGTTTTGCTATGTGTCTTTTACCTGTTTTTAAGTTTGTGAGCTCTGAAGTACACCACTTCAGTAGCCCCCTCTGTGTGTCACACAGCACCTTCAGTGCAGTGACACAGGGTTGTCGTTCAGACTGCCCACCGACTCCATTTCTGAGGGGACTACTGTCCCCCAGAAAAGGGTAAAGTTACCATTAACTTTACTTAGTCAAATGTAACCACAGATCCAGTACACACCATCATACATGGAGTGGTGGAAGGGTTAACTCTTAACTCTTTGTATCTGTACCGCCTACAGCATTGTTTCGCTGTTTTAACATTTAGACATGGCTGGTGGCAGTGGTATCTACCCTAAATTTCTACCGCGGTTATCTTCTATAACCGTGGTAATATTGTAGGTTATTGTGTTAGCTTCAAACTTAAACCTGCTTGACCAAATACTTTCATTTGGCTCCGGTGCGGTTTATTCGCCATTTCTCTGTTAAAATCCTTCTTGTGTTTTACTTTGCACGGCAAACTAGGTTTGCCTTTTTTGTTCAAGGTCTTTTGGTGGGCTTCTACCTAGAAGCCCTCCTCAAGGAGCCTGGGTGTCTAGGTGGGCTGAATGTGAGGGAGGGGTGTAGTCATCCCCTGCACAGGGTATCCTAGGAAACCCAAGTCGCACTTTGTCATGATTTGCCATGGTGGTTGTCCAGGCTGGACAAACCCCCCCTGCTGGGTGATTGGCAGCCAAGCTGTGTGAATGGGGGTTTTTCGCATAAAAGGCAGGTCACTTGGGCTGGAAGTCAGTGTCGCAACTGGAACTACAAGAAACCGACGAGAAGTGGAGAAGAGGTTGACTGCTGCAACTACCCCATACCAGTGAAGCCCTGCTGCAGTCCTGATTTATCTACCCTTCAACGACTAAGAGGAGATCCAGTCCGAAGTCTTCTTCCCTTGAGCCTGGTGGGGATAACCAGCTCCTTCAGCCAGAGGTCGGCTTTGTGGTCGAAATCGCTGCACACTGCTGTAGTGGTCCGGATAGCCACCTGAAGACCCTCTCCTGTTTTTAAGGAGCGCACCTTTTATTCATTGTCGCTGCTGCCGACCTCATCCCTGTGTGGTGCGGACACCCTCATCGTCCTTCGTGCTGAAGCTGCAGGAAGCGTGGGTCTGCGGGAAACCAACAGGAACAACTGCCTTGGCACCAGATTCTTCTTTGAGAAAGGTACTGTCCTGTTTGAGGAATTTTAAGTGAAATCCCTATTTCTCTACTTTAAGGCTTATCCTTACTTTTCCCTCCTTATAACTTTTGCTTCCGAACATTGACAATATCAAAGTACTCTTGCAACATTGAATCTTGAACTGTCCGACTGTGATCCTCGACAACAGGCACCATGTGTCATTTGACTTTGGCTCCGGCCCTTTGACTCTTGAATTCCCGTCTGTGTTCTCTTCGATTCTGTCTGCCTAACTAACATATTGCCTGTGATTTTTGCCCCCAACTCTCTCTGGGTATCTCGGGTGCTAAGTGTGTTTTTGCCCCGGTAGCATTTCTTGCCGCGGATACGCGTTTATTTAGTAGACCGAACTGTCAAAAAGTGATCGCAATTGTATTCACGGTAACCTGTTCAGTTTCATAACACCAGTCCATTCAAACACAGGGTACTTTCCTTGAGTAATACTGTACAAAGTGAATTGGTTAGTTGTAGTATATTTTGCGTGTGGTTTTTGATTAATAGAAGTGTCGTGTTGATAACAAATGGTTTAAAAATAAATTTACTTATATTTTTTTTCCTGAAACCTTGAGTCAGTGTTTGCTTGAGTCACAGTAATTGTGGTGCCTTTTTGTAATCACTGCTACTGCTCAGAGATGAATCTGGCTGCTCCGCTACTGCTACCACTTTAACATAGTAGTACAGGCTTGTACCAAAGGTAAAACTTGTATTGCCACCTGTAGTCTTAATTGTGTAGTGGTCCCTAAGGGCACTGCACTGTATTCTGCCTAACAGCAAGGTACAACGGCTGTTGACCATGGAAGTTGCCAGGGTGAGGTCCATCAAGTCCCTGCTCGGCATGATGTCATCATGCATCTACCTCGTGCGGCTGTGCAGGTTGCAGATGCGGCCACTGCAGGAGTTCCTCGACGCTCGTTTGATACAAGTGGTGGGAAGCTTTGAAAACAAGATCGCCCTCAACAAGATTTTCCGTCAAGCGATCCGGTGGTGGGGCACCCGCACGCATCTCGCGGCAGGCATGGACTTCCAGACCCCAGTGCATCAGGAAACGGTGACGGACGCCTCCCTGGAGTGATGGGGCGCGCACACCGGAGATCTCCACGCAAGAGGCCTTTGGCTCCCGGAGGAGAGGTTGCCGCACTTCAACGTCCTGGAGCTCCGGCATGGGGCCGGGGCCTCTGGTCCTTCCTCCCATCCCTCAAGCGCAAGGTGGTACGGGGCTTCACCGACACCACCACGATGTTCTACATCCGGAAGCAGGGGGCACCAGACCCCCAGCTCTCTCCAAGGAAGCGCAGGATCTGTGGCACTGGGCCGTCGCCCAAGGGATGTTCCTGGTACTTTCACCTGGCAGGAGTAAAGAACACTGTTGCCGACTCACTCAGCAGGGAGCTGCACTCTTGCCACGAGTGGGAGCTTGGACAAGATCAAGTAGATCTCCTATCCCGACGATGGGGCAATCCCCAGATCGATCTGTTCGCAACGGCGACGAACACCAAGTGCCGGAGGTTCACCAGCAGGTTTCCCCAGCCTGGGAACTTGTGGGATGCATGCTCCTTCCCCTGGGACAGCCTGTTCTTTATGCGTTCCCACCGTTGCTGGTGCTTCTGCGACTCCTCAGTCAACTCAGACGGTCCCCGGTGCAGGATGATCCTTGTCTCACTGGCGTGGCCGAGACAGATCTGGTTCCCGGACCTTCTGGACATGTCAGCGTCCCCTCCAGTCAAGCTGCCGACAGATGCAGATCTTCTCGCCAGGGAAGGGGGCGTGATCCTGCATCATGACCCAGGATTGCTGAACCTGCAGGCCTGGCTCCTGCAGCACTAGAGTTCGGGGGCAACGATATCACGGCGGACTGCAAGGAGGTACTTGCCAAGGCTAGGACTTCCTCGACTCTTAAGTGCAATGGACATAAATGGAAGAGATTCTCTGTCTGGTGCCGTGCACATAAGATCAACCCTCTGCGGATTACGCCCCCTCAAGTGCTGCCGTACTTGCTGTCGCTGGCCAAGGTGGGACTGGCACATGCCTCCATCAAAATTCATCTGGCGGCTATCTCCCGATACACCAGAACTCGGGCGGTCGTCTCTGTGGTCTCACCGCCTGGTGAAGGAGTTCATGAAAGGACTGTTCTGCTCGTTCCCGCCGGTGAAGGCTCCGGCCCCGGCGAGGGAGTTCAATGTTGTGCTGACCAGGCTCATGGGCCTGCCATTCGAGCCTTCGCATTCGGTGCCGCTGAAATTCCTACTGTGGAAGACTGCATGTCTTGTGCTCATCACCTGCGCACGACAAGTGGGAGAGATCCAGGTAAGCCTCTGTACCCGACATTCCACGAGACGAGGGTAGTGCTGAGGATGTACCTCTCCTTCATGCCCAAGGTGCTGTCGGACTTCCATCTCAACAAGCCCTTGGTGTTGCCAGTTTTTCTTTCCGTTGCCAGCTGAGAGGACTTTGCTCTCGCTGGATGTGGCTAGAATGCTGAAGTTCTACGTGGACTGCACCAAGAGTTTTTGGAAGACATCACAGCTATTTGTGAACTTTGGCCTTGTGAACCAAGGGAAGGCCCTCTCCAAGGCTTCCATTTCCAGATGGCTCTCCGGCTGTATCACGCACTGTCACCAGTTGGCAAACCGACCGTTGCCCGGCCGTCCGAGCCCATTCGACCAGAGCGATCGCTGCTACTACGGCGTTCCTGTCCAGTAGCCTATCTTTCCAAGATCTTCAACCACTCAAATCAATTATTCAATACTTGAGAAGGAACTATTGGCAATAAAACTATCATTTGAGGAATGGAGACATCAACTTCTAGGATCCCAACACCCTATTGAAGTTCGAACTGACCACCAAAACCTGAAGGTTCTTCAATACGCACAGACCACCAATAGTCATTGGGCCCATTGTTTATCCCCTTATAGGATCTGCTTCACGTTACTTCTTGGACGGCAGAATCTCTGAGCTGATGCTTTGTCCCGCAAGGATCAACCCTCAGCTAGATTTCACACTGATCTTTCCCAGAGCCATTTTCATTCACGTGATTACTGACTTTCTTCAAAGGATCAAACAAACGGCTTTAGATCACCCGGACCATTGCCAGGAGCTGTGTCTGACTCATAAACTCACTAAGAGTCAAGGGTCCTACTTTCATGAGTCAAGAGTATTAATACCCTCGGAAAACTCGAGGGAGGTGCTTCATATGTGCCACGACTCTTGTGCTGCAGGACATTGTGGTATTACCAACACTTTGGATCTCATACAGAGCCATTTTTGGTGGCCATCTTTACCTTCTGACATCCAAGATTATGTATCGTCTTGTACGGTTTGTCTACAATCCCAAGATTTCTCGCCATTTTCTGCTTGGTCTACCTAAACGCATGCCTGTTCCCACCAAACCTTGGCAGGTGTTTTCTACTGATTTCATTGTGTATCTTCCCCATTCGGACCGGCACACAACCATAATGGTCACCATTGAACTATTTCACCAAAAAGGGTAATTTCTCTTCCCTACCTGGTGCCCGCCAGCTTCAGATGTCCAGAATTTTTATTTCGGATATCTTGTCTCGTCAGGGTTTGCTGGACACCATTGTATCTGACAGAGGTCCTCAATATACATCCAATTTCTGGCAGAAACTGTGCTATTCACATTCAACAGGCTCTAAGCTCGGGATTTCACCAACAGACTAACGGCCAAATGTAACGTTTGAACCAGACATTGGAGGGGTATTTACGATGTTTTGTCACTGTGGCTCAAGATGATTGGGTGGAATTGTTACATCTTGCAGAGTTTGCCTACAACAATGCCACAGACTCTGCCTTGCACTACAGCCCGTTCTACTGTTCGGATGGATTCCATCCTTCTTTTCTTCCTACAGTGGTTCCTTCATCAACTCTATTTCCTGGAGTAGACGCCCTTGTAGCAGATATCCATAAGGGGCAAAGGGTGGACCGTTGGGCATTGCCGGACACTCAGGAGCTAGTTAAATGCTATGCTGACCGTAAGCGCAGGCCCGCACCAGTTCTTGCTGTAGGGGACTGTTTGGTTGTCCTCCAAGTACTTACCTCGCCACCTAGTTCATTCCAAGTTATCTCCTCTAAGTTTTTTTGGTCCCTTTTGTATTCTCCAATTGGTTGGTGAAGTGGCTGTGCTTTTTCAGCTACCTTTGTTCTGGCCCCGGATTTATCATGTTTTCCATTTGTCCCAGATTTAGGTGGATGTTACAGATCGATTTTTGACCAGTACCTCGCCTCACCCTCCTACTGTATGTACACCCTCTGGCACTGAATTTGAGGTGTCTGGTATATGCGATTCACGTTATTTCAGAGGCAGATTGCAGTTTATGGTTGATTGGAAAGGTTATTCTCCAGCTGACCGTTCCTGGGAACCTGCAGCCGGGGTTCATGCACCTCGTTTTATCAGTCGACTCTGCTTCACCCAGGTAATCCCGGTTGTCTGCCTCTGAGAGGGGGGCATACTGTCACATCTCACTACATTCGCTGGTCATGGTGGCGCCATGGTAGTCTTCAGTATGCTGGTGCCCTTATTTATCGTTATTGTGGTTCATTCACTCATTCCAAGATTGAGGCTGTGGAGTGCCGGGCTGGGTTTGCTAGGATTCCTGTTCCAGCATACGGTGTTGCTCCGCCTCCCTAACAGTCTGTTTATAAATAACTGAAGCAGAATGTCCAGTGCATTGCTACTGTTTACAGACGCTCCTCCGTCTTTTCCTTCCGCGGTCACGTCCGCCTCCAAATCTCACATTATCCTTTCTTCCGCCACAGCCCGCAGTCTCCAGTCTCCACTCGTGTTATTCCTTGATCCTTTTCACGGGGAATTGAGAATCAAGTCCTATCCTAGGAAAGGGCACGCCCCTCTTCGGAAATGTCAGAACACTCTGACAAGATTCTAACGGTCTGCCAATAACAGACCAAGCTATCCGTTCCTTCAGAGGAACCAGTCCAATATACAAGCTGTTCTTCTGTTGCTCTTAGAACACTAAAGTTCCCATTTCAGAGAAACGTAAGTCAGTCGAAATAGAAGAGGTCCAGAGTCCGCTTCCGAAGGTCCAGGATCCGGTGTTGTCGGCTCTCCCAAATCCAGTACAGGGTTTCCCGCCCCAGAGGGTTTTCCTGGGGCTTTTGTCTCACTCAGTTTCCTGTTTCAGTCAGGAGGAGAGCGGTAAGGTTCACAGGGGGGTTTTCCTGACATCCAGGGATTGCCTACTTTTCAGGTTAGTGGTTGTTCTGCATAACTTTGTGCATAGTTGTGATTGAACCGGCCAGGACGTCAGGCCCCCACCCATGCACCCCGGTGGCAGTCCGGCTGATGGGTTTCGTTAGCTAGTGGGAAAAGATCTCCACTGACAGTTGGGTGCTGGAGGTTCTCGCCCATGGACATACCCTAGAGTTTCAGCAAAAGTGTGCGCAAATCCCTCCGGTGACCAGTCAGGAGCAGCACATCCCTCTGCTCCTACAGGAGGTACGGCCATGCTACGAAACGGGACGATGGAGTTAGTTCCGAGATGACTCTGGGGCTCTAGAGTATACTCCAGATACTTATTAGTCAAAAAGAAGACCAGGGGCTGGAGGCCCATCCTAGACCTGCAGCTGCTCAACAAGTACCTAAAGTCCCAAATATTCAGAATGGTCGCGTTGCAGCATGTGCTTGGCCAACTGGAGGAAGGAGACTTCTTGACGTCAATACTTCCACATTGAAAATTCCTAAGGAAGGCACTACCAGTTCAGTGCCCTCCCTTTTGGCCTAAAGTCGGCTCCCAGGGTGTTCACAAAGTGCCTGGCACCAGTGGCGGCCCATCTATGTCTGTGACCATCGTAGAACGCTCTGTTCCTAGGAGCCAGACTCAACAGTCTCCTGCCTAGTGTCGCCCTCTGAGGAGAGGATAGTGGCCGTGCTGGGCAAGGTACAGCTGTCACTGAAGACCACCATAGTGCGGACCATCAAGTCTCTGCTCAGCATGAGGTCGTTGTGCATCTACCTTATCAGACTATGCAGGTTGCTGATGTGGCCTCTTCAGGAGTTCCTGGATACAAATGTCCAGAAGCTTCGCGGACAAGATCCCGCTCAACGAGTTCCATCGGGCAGTGAGGTGGTGGGGCATACACTCCAACATCGCCCATGGCACAGGGATTTAAACCCACCCCATACCAGGAGATGATTATCACCATGGATGCTTCCCTGGAGGGCTGGGGAGCCCACACTGGACGTCTGCAAACCCGAGGCATTTGGCTGCTGGAGGAGAAGGATCTCCACATCAATATCTTGGAGATGCGTGCAGTGTTCTGGGCCCTCAAGTAATTCCTTCCGTTGCTGAAAAGCAAGGTGCTGAGGATCTTAACAGACAACACCACCATGATGTTCTACATCAGGAAGCAGAGGGACACCCATTCTCCAGCGTTCTCCAAAGAGGCGTGGAACTTGTGGCACTGGGCCATCGGACAGGGCGGGAGTCAAGAACACCATTGCAGACTCACTCAGAAGGGAGTTGTGCTCCTCCCACAAAACTTCGGCAGAACCAGGTGGACTACATTTTTTAATCAAGTGGGGAAGGCCCCAGATCGATCTGTTTGCGACGGTGGCGAAATCCAAATGCAAGAAATTTGCTAGCAGCTTTTACCAGCCGAGGATCATGGAGGGGGGGGATGCATTCTCCTTTCCGTGGGATGGCTTGTTTCTGTACGCTTTCCCCCATTGCCTCTCCTGAGGCATCAGTCAACTGAAACAGTGCCAATGCAGGATGATACTCTTTGCCCCAGCGAGGCTGAGGCACATTTGGTGCCCGGACCTTCACAGCCTGTCGGCGTCCCCTCCGGTAAAGCTGCCAGTGGTCGTGGATCTGCTCACCAATGGTGAAATCCTGCATCACGAGCCAGGATCGCTGAATCTGAGGGCTTGGCTCATGCAGCCCTAGAGTTTGAAGGATACGAGTTGCCAGTGGACTGCAGGGAGGTCCTTGCCAAGCCCAGAACATAGTTGACTCTTGAGTGCTACGGTCACAAGTGGAAGCGTTTTGGTACGTGGTACCAGTCGCAGAACTTCACCCCTCTGAGGGTCACAGCCACGCAGATTCTTGCATACCTGCTATCCTTAGTCAAAGCGGACTGACGCATGCCTCTATCAAAGTACATGTGGCGTCGATCTCCTGCTACACCAGGTCTCCACGAAGATCTTCACTTTGGTCTCACCGACTCGCCAAGGAGTTCCTCAAAGGACTATTTCGATCTTTCCCGCCGGTGAAGTCTCCTGCCAGGACGTGGGACCTCAAGGTGGTGCTGAAGAGGCTCATGGGAGTTGGGGGGGGCAGGGCCCTTCGAGCCTATGCATCGAGCACCTCTCGTGGAAAACTGCGTTCCTTGTGGCCATCAGCTCTGCCACGAGAGTGGATGAGATCTAGGCCCTATCGTGCAAACAGCCATATCTGACGTGTTAGAAGTCGAGGGTGATGCTGTGGATTCGCCCCCTTTCATGCTGAAGGTTCCGTCTGAATTCCACCTCAACGAGCCTTTGGTGTTCACTGTGTTTTCCCGAAGCCTTAGTCGCCGGCTGAGAGGGCCTTGCACTTGCTGGATGTTACTTGTGCCCTAAAGTTCTACGTGACACTCAAGTAGTTTTCGGAAGATTTCTCACCTGTTTGTAAACTTTGGTCTTGTGAAACATGGGAAGGCCTTGCCTAAGGCTTCCATCTCAAGGTGGCTCTACGCTGCATCACACAGTATCACAGTTTGGTGAACCGACCGATGCCTGGCCGTTTGAAGGCCCCACTCCACCAGAGCGATCGCTGGAACGATGGCGTTCCTGTATCGTGTTGACACGGATTCCTGGGAGGAGTCCAGAGTAGGCCAAGTAGTGCTACACAACTTGTTCGCTTGAGGTGAGCCTGTTCAGAGTTGATTGCTTCTGTTGAGCCTGGCCACCTCCTGTGGTTGTGTAATGTTGTACTGCTGTGTACTCGTTATTCATGAGCATGTGAATCCATACCAGATCCCATGCTGGAGAAGGAAAAAGTTACTTGCCTGTAACTATGCTTCTCCAGCATGGGCCTGTCATGGATTTGCATGCGAAACCTCCCTCTGACCCCTCTGCCGCTCTTCCTAGTCATACTGCCACTTTACGTGCTTACCAAATCTGAAGATGGCTGCAATAGGAGGGGCTTGGGGAGAGAACGGTCATTGGCTGGGGGCAGTTTGACCCAGAGGACAGTGATTGGTTTAGAGGAGAAATACAATTTGTAAGTGAAAGTGAAACTGTTTATTCTTTTTTTAGAGGATTCCCGGGCTGACGACTGGGAATATTCATGAGCATGTGAATCCATGCCAGACCCATGCTGGAGAACAATGGTTACAGGTAAGTAACTTGTTCCTTCTCTAATGACTACCTGTAGGTGCTATGTAAAAAAGCAGTCTATGCTGCTAAATAGTGGATTACACTGAGATAGTTTTGATCCATAAACTGCTGTTTTCTACACTGTCCATGGGAGGTACCATCTCTGCAAGTTCTGTTATGGACCATTCAGTCTGTAAATGTGACGGCCTCACTAAACTGTCTCCAAGCTAGCAACACTGGTGGAGAGCCAACCAAGGATCATCTGTATACTTGTTCATATTTGGTAGAAGTTAGAGCTTTTACAAATACTGCTTCTTTGTCACATTTGAAGGCTGACTCTTAACGCTGCAGTATGGAGCGTTCTCGGTCCACAGCATTCTCACATAGTAACTCTGCAAGTTATACAATACTTTACAGAATGTGCAAATGCCATTTTGTCCTTGGCGAATTGTGGTTTCCCAGGAGTTCACCCTTTATTTGCCAATAGTGAGGCTTGTTGAATATGATGTATAACTATAATTCAGTATGACTGATTCTAAAATAGGACATTTCTGTTTTTAACCCTTCCGAAAGGAATGTAGCTGAGCGACTTCCAGGAAGGCAAACAAACCAAAGAGCGGAAATTCAGGCAAGTATTTATTTCAGATTGTGTGATTTTGCAGTTTGATGTTCTGAAATGGTTTAACTCTTACTTAATGCAAGAACTTGAATATTTGAGCTTTTAGACAATAATTTGCTATGTAGCTTTTTAAAAATGTGTATGGGTTTACAAAAGAGAACCTTTCATGTTCTGAAAGAGAAAAAAGGATAATGGAAATATAAATACTTGCAATTTGAACAGTACATACAGATTATTAGCATATAGCGTAAATAAATACAAACTTTTGCTTTTTTTTAAAATAAAAATCATTGTCTCAGTTGCCAAAGCCAAACCAACTCTAGGGGTTTTCCTTTTGTTTCTGTATCGGTTCTTTCCAAGGGATTCCAATTTTTGTTTATTTGTTCTTTTCCTCTTCGGTTTGGCTTGAATTTTGACATAATCCAGAAATTAAGCTTATTCCGCCATCGTAGAGTCCTTTTCTGTTTCTCTGTTAGCTGCTTGTTTTTCCAATTTAGTCAGCATTGTTTGTAGAAATATACCTAGTGCTCTCGTGGTTTTCTGGTTTGAATTGTCATACAGGGTTTCCCACCACAAGTCAGAATCTAGCCCACATGTCGGAGTTGGTACTGGATGCAAAATTAGGTCTCTTGCTGATCTTAGCTCAGGACAGAACATTGCTAGATGTTGTAAAGATTCTTCTTCCTGCTCACAGAGCCGGCACCTGTTAGATACTGTGCCATATTTTTTTCAGATTTATTTTTGTTCTTAAAATATTCAATCTGAATCGTAAGATTAGATCTTGGTGAGTAGGCTTCGCACTCTTTTTCAGATGGCCTGGTAAAACATTTGGTGCAGAGCTGAGACTTTTAGAGAGGGTGTGAAATTTAGAGATGGCACGGGCACTTTCCGTTTTTGGCCCAATCGGCGCACAATAGTGCAGTCTTCACTCTCTTGGGATTGTTGCATAGTGTCTTCTGATATATGCAAATTCTGTAGTAGCTCCCTTCATTTTTTTCCAACTGGTCAGAGGCCAGAATGGGTCTTTTTCGTTTTCTTCCTTTAAGATTTCATATTGTGGTGGGCAGTCTTTAATTAATGTCTTTCTGAATGATAACAGAGCTTTCCATATGACTGAGGCCTGCATGGAATAAAGACCCAATTCATTGGAACACATTGTGGTAACCTCAGTAGTTTAATCCAGAATCTGGCTTCAACCTTTTCCCAGCTTTCTGACGATATTCTAAGAGCGGTGTCTCCAGCGTAAGCTATTGATGGAATTACCTTTGCATTGTAGAAATCTACTGTTGGTTGGATCGAGAACTTGCCAAATCTTCGTTTCAGGATGAGTGCTTGTGCCATTAATTGACTCATTTTGAGTTGTAAGTGTTCTGTCCACGGTTGGTAATTCCAATCGGCGCATATTATAGCTCCCAAGTATTTTGTACTTGAGGTTATCGGAATCGGTTTATTGCTGACGCACCATATGAAAGACTTTTTCTCTCTTGCTCTCGATGTTTTGATTATTAAGATTTCTGATTTGTCCGGATTTATTTCTTGTTTATCCAAAATGATCAAATCATCTGCATACAATAAGTGGCCTACTGCTGAGGTGCCTATTTTTGGAGAACATCCTCTCGGTATGACAATCCGATCCCTTATTTCCAAGATGTAGAAGTTATAAAGGATAGCTGCCATGGGGCACCCTTGCTTTAGGCCTCTTTTTGTTGGAATTGCTGCAGTTAAATTACCCTTTTGATTTAACTGTACTTGTATAGAAGTGTCGGTATGCAGAGCTTTGATTGCGGCCACTAGGTCTTTCGGGCATCCTTTCTGCTCCAACATATTCCACAGAATTTGTCTGTCCACTCTATCAAAGGCGGCAGCCATGTCTATGCACGCCAGGTAGAGCTTCTGTTTTTCACAAATGATTTTAGTCTTTAATAAGTTAAGTATAAGCAGATTTAAGCCGCAATCAACTTTTTCGACAAACCCGGCTTTGCCGCAGGTCATAGTTTCCTGAGTGTTCCATTCTTTTAGTCTCTTCAGGAGGATGCCAGCGAACATTTTACCTATTACATCCAACAAAGATATTGGATGATGGTTCTCCGGCCTGGATCTATCTCCCTTTTTATGAATGGGGATTATTATAGCTTTTGTCCAAGTTTCCGGTAGTTGTTTGTTGTTGATGATTCGCTTGAACAAAGCGTAGCACATGTCAGCCCACACTTCTGGGGCTTGTTCTAGTATGGCGTTTGAGAGACCGTCGGGGCCCAGGTGCCCAAGAACTGCTGGCTTTAATGTGATAATTTTAGACTTCTCAAATGATATACTCCATGTGGTCTTATCTGAATTTCTTTGAGACTGATCTTCTTCATGCGTATCATAGCTGTAAATTTCTTAAATGCTGGATCCATTTTCCTTCATGGATGGGATTGATCTGTTCAATTCCTTGTGGCAAACTTGTCTGATTCATTGGGGCCCACATAAATTTGGCATTTTTGTTGCGGGCTGCTAACATCATTTCTTCCGAATCTCTCTGAAACATTTGGGCTCTGAGATATGGCCGAGTAGGCTTTTTTTAGTGTTCAACTGCACACTGAGTGTTCTGTTTCTTTAGTGTTCTTAGTTTCGCTGCCAGCTATGATTTTTTTTCTTTTTTTTTTTTTTTTCTCTGCTAGTTCAGAGTTATAGTTATGTTGATGAGCAGTTTTTGGCTTTATGCTATGTCCTTGCTTTACTCTGAAGATAGTCAGACATGCTTCATATTCTACACCAGTGTTCTTTGCTGATTTCCAGCAATCTATTGCTTTTTTAAGAGTCTGTGTCATTTTTGGTGCTAATCGCAGTCTGTTGAGGCCATTCTCCAGCATTGGATCTTTCATGGATTCACATGTTTAGAATATTCCCCGTCAGGCTGGGAATCCCGGTACATTATATAGACCCTTTCCTGTAGGAAAACTTTTTCGACGCTTATGCGTCCTATCCACCTCATTTTGTATCATGCGTGCCCGCGCCTTCAGGACGCCATGATATAAATACAGGACCCGCCCCCGCGCTCCCTCAGATTTCAACCGTCTTTCAAAGTAGTGGGATCCTCGTGGTTACTGCTAGTCGAAATTAGGTTGTATTTTCGCTTCGGCAACGTTACATTCTGGAAAAAATATGTCCGGAAAAGCTTTATTTCGCCCTTGTGCGACATGTGGACTCAAAAAAGTCTATGAAGGTGATGCCCACATGGATTGTATCTACTGTCTCCACCCGCACCACACGGCGGATACATGCGAGATATGCCAGGGTTTCTCCCAAAAAACCCTTAAAGACCGGAAAAGAAGGTTGGTCGACTGGCTTAACGACGGAGCGGGTGCCTATCCGGCATCAGAAGTTGGCTCCACGGCCTCCAGGAGCAAGTCGGAACCTCCCTCGAAGAAGGTGCGGCCTGTCGAAAAACGTCCTGCGGACAAGCATACGGGGAAGCATGCTGGGTCTTCCTCATCACACAAAGTCCTCCTCCTCCTCATCCTCTAAGACGGAGAGGCAAGCGACATCAAAATCCTCCTCAGGGGACCGTCCTAGGTCTTCCGTGAGTCGAGACTCTTCAGCCGGGAAGTCGGCAACGAAATCCGCTACAAAGTCTAAAGGCTCGGTGCCGGCTACTTGCTCGTCGACCCCGGTGTCGTTGACGATGCCTATTACTATTCAGGCAGCAGCGGTGGGGATTCCTTCGTCGACGGTGACTCAATCTATGGCCTGGCAGCCAGAGGTTTGTGACCCGGCCCCCCCTGAGGTCCTACTGCAGCCAGACACGGCCTTGTCGGTGTCGTCGGCGGAAGGAGAATGTGGCATGGTTATGCAGCCGTCGGACTTGGGTTTACAGCCTTCCAATACGACGAGTGCGAGTGGGGGTGTGGTCCCTCTATCCTCGACGTTGCTGACCCCCCAGACGGTTTTGTCTCTGGATGTGCTTAATACAATTCAGAAGCTCCTGCAGCGTCTGGATACGCAGATCCCTCAGCCTGGCACTTCATCGTCGCTATTTTCTGCACCTTCCTTCGACGAACAAGCTCAAGCAGCTCGCTCGACGACCAAAAGCCCGTCGACCTCCCAGGTGGTGAAGGTTCGTCCTCGAGCGCAGGAGGAGGGTGAGCTATCTGAGTCCGATTCTATACGAGGTGACTCAGGGTCGGACATTTCCCTGTCACCGTCGAGAGACCCAACATGGAATTTGGATGTAGAGGTAGAGTCTACGAGGAGCCAGGCACAACCATCTCCTCCGGATGATGTGGGAGCCTTCCATGCAATGATGGGAAAAGCGTGTTCCGAGTTCGGCTTAATTCCTGAGGAGCAAAAGAAAGACTGTTTTCTTTTTGATCACATGGGTCAAAGGAGGAAATCGGTATTTGCCATCCCAATCCTGGACCACGTGTGGCAAGTAGGCATCAAGACGATGCGTCATCCGTTCTCGGAGCCGGCTATTAAGGGGCGTACTGAGAAAAAGTTTAAAGCTCCGGAGTCCACTCCAAAATGTCTAACATCACAGCCTCTGTCAGACTCTGTGGTATCGGCGGCAGCGGCTAGGAAGGCCAGAGTACAGCAAAAATGTTCAACCCCACCAGAAAGCGAGGCCAGGAGGCAGGACGCCTTTGGAAAAAAGGTGCTCTCAGTCGGCGCCACGACGGTAAGAGCAGCCAACTCCTTGGCGATTGTATCACGATACGATAGGGAGATGTGGCATAAACTAGCCCCTATCCTAGAACATCTGCCGGAAGAACATCGAAAAGCAGCCATGTTGCTAGTACGAGATGGTGAGGAGGCCTCGAACCACGCAATTAATATTGCGGTTGACCTAGCAGAGTCTGGTTTCAAACAAATCAATCATGGCGTAGTACTACGTCGACAAGCGTGGCTCAAATGTACTACTTTCAGACCTGAAGTCCAATACAAAGTCCTAGACATGCCATGTGAAGGAGAACATCTGTTTGGAGACAAGGTAGATGAAGCCTTGAAGGGGATGAAAGAAGACACGGATACCGCTAGGTCTCTCGGCGCCCTCCAGACAGGTAGAAGTTTTCGCTCTTTTCGCCCCTTCAGGGGTGCTTCTGGAAACTCCCGCTTTGGAGCCTCTAGGGACCGTGGATTTAACAGGCCCTCATACTCCTCACAAGGTTACAGACGTGCATCCCAGTCGGCACGTAGAGGCAGAGATTATCAAGCCTCCAGACGACGCAGCTCGGGTCCCTCGTCGACGAAGGACAAGCAAACCAGCAACCAATGACGGCCTTCGGAACGTCCTGGGGGGTCGAGTCTCATCATATCGACCAATGGAAATGCATCACCACAGATCGATGGGTTCTGGACACGATTCGCATGGGTCATGCGCTACAATTCAAAAACAAGCCTCCAAGTCTTCCGCCAGTGTTTTCGGCCCAGCCCCACCTTCGAGTTCTACGACAAGAGGTGGCGCTTATGCTGCAAAAAGGAGCGGTAGAACGGGTTCCTGTGGCACAGGAAGGACAAGGGGTTTATTCCCGGTTCTTCGTTGTCAAGAAGCCAAATGGAAAATGGAGGCCCATTCTCGACCTGAGGGTACTCAACAAATGGCTAAAGAGCTTAAAATTCAAAATGCTAAAGCTCCAGGAGGTTATCAGGTCAGTGCAACCCATGGATTATCTGTCGTCGCTAGACCTTCAAGACGCATATTTTCATATCCCAATACGTCCACGACACAGGAGATATTTAAGGTTCGTCGTCGGGCGAAAGCATTTTCAGTTCAAGGTCCTCCCGTTCGGTCTCAAGTCCTCCCCCAGGACGTTCACCAAGTGTTTGGCCCCTATAGCGGCCCATTTAGGAAAGGACGGTCACCATGTCTATCCCTATCTAGACGACTGGCTGGTCAGAGGTTCGTCCATGGAACAAACACGAAACAGTCTGGGGGCCACGATGTCCCTCTTACAGGAACTGGGCTTTGCGATAAACTTCAGCAAGTCCTCCGTAGAGCCTTCGAGGACCTTGGTCTTTCTAGGAGCGGAGTTTCATACGCACACAAGCCTTGTAAGACCATCCAGCGAAAGAATACAGAAGCTACAAAGCAAGGCGTCGGAATGGAGATGCGGTACCAGGGTGTCGGTGCGCAAATACATGTCCCTGCTAGGGACCATGTCATCCTGCATTCCGTTGATAAACAACTGCCGTCTGTTTATGAGGCCTTGCCAGGAATTTCTAGCGGACCGTTGGGCGCAGAGCCAAGGTCGCTGGTCCGACAGACTGGTCATCGACGAACAACTGGTACAAGCACTCTGTTGGTGGAGAGTTTCTACTCATCTAACGAAAGGAATGCCTCTGGTGGAACCGGAGTTCCAGAAGACGGTGGTGACGGATGCATCGCTGAGCGGATGGGGAGCTCATCTGGATACGTTACAGGTACAAGGCCGGTGGTCGTTACAAGAGTCCTCCCGGCATATCAACCTGCTAGAACTGAGAGCAGTGCGGTGGGCTCTAAAATCTTTTCTTCCTCAATTGAGGGACTCTGTGGTGCGTGTCATGACGGACAACACGACTACAATGTTTTACCTAAGGAAACAAGGAGGAACACGTTCCAGGTCCCTGTCGACGGAGGCACAGAAAATCTGGCATTGGGCCCTGCAACACAACATGCAAATCTTGGCGTTCCACCTGCAAGGTGTGAGAAATGTGGAGGCCGATGCCCTCAGCAGGGAAATGAACGAAGTTCACGAATGGGTGCTGAACGACCAGCAACTACAACACGTATTCAAGAAGTGGGGACATCCTTCCATCGATCTGTTCGCGACGAAGGACAACAGGAAATGCCTGCAGTATGCAAGCAGATGGCCTCAGCAGGGCTCACTGGGGGATGCGTTCTCCTTCCCATGGACGAACAAATTCCTGTACGCATTCCCTCCATTTCCTCTTATCCGGAGGACGTTGCAATGGATCCTCAAGTACCCATGTCGGGTGATTCTGGTGGCCCCGTATTGGGCCAGACAGGTGTGGTTTTCAGACCTGCTGCACCTAGCGGCGGCGGAGCCAATGAGGTTCAGGAAGATCCCCAACCTTCTGTCTCGACAGGAGGGTATCGTTTGGCATCACGACCCGGACAGCCTCAAGTTGACGGCCTGGCTCCTGACTTCGCCGAATTTGGTCAGCTAACGATTCCGGAGGAGTGTCGTATTCTGCAAGCGGCAAGAGCACCTTCCACAAACACTTCATACTCTTACAAATGGAGGAGTTTCTGTCAGTGGTGTGTGGATCAACCAGGTTTGGTTCCGCAGTCGATTACGCCGGAACAGCTCCTTCCATACTTGCTGTTCTTAGCTCAAAAGGGCCTATCGGTGTCGTCGATAAAAGTACACCTGGCCGCCATCTCCAGGTTTACACGTCAACGACATTCCGCACCATTATTCAGCGACCGCCTGATTAAGCACTTCCTTAAAGGTTTGTTTCGGAGTTTCCCTCCCGAGAAGAAATTTCCTCCGGCGTGGAGCCTCAATCTGGTGTTAGCGTCTCTTATGAAACCTCCTTTTGAACCAATGTCATCATCGTCTCTAAAGTTTTTGTCGTGGAAATTGGCCTTCCTGGTGGCCATCACTTCAGCCCGACGTATTTCAGAAATCCAAGCTCTAATGGTAGACCCACCATACTTAAGATTTTTCAAGAACAAGGTGGTCCTTGCCACTAACCCACAGTTCATACCGAAAGCTCCTTCAGTGTTCCATAAACATTCCTCTATTGTCTTACCTACGTTTTTTCCAGAGCCATGCTCTGGAGCGGAGCGCACGTTACACACATTAGACGTGAAAAGGGCTCTCAAGTTTTATCTTCATCGCACGCAACCTTTCAGGAAAACGAGGCAATTGTTCGTGGCCTATGGTTTGGGTGCTAAAGGCAAAGCCATTTCAAAGCAAGGACTGTCAAGATGGGTATCGTCTACCATTTCGTACTGCCATTCCAGGGCTGGGAAGCCTCTTCTGCGACGCCAAGAGTTCATTCAACTAGAGCGGCGGCATCGTCGACGGCGCAGTGGTCTGGAGTCCCTCTGGGGGACATCTGCATGGCGGCTACCTGGGCGGCTACACACACTTTTACCCGCCATTACTGCCTGTCACAACAACATGCCGAAGATACTCGGATGGGACAGGCGGTGCTTCGACACCTATTCCAATAAGGTAAGCCCCGGTTGAGGGGTTAGATCTTGTTGCAATTATGATTGAATATTGTTCGTTTTCTATGTTAACAATTGCTGATGTGTACACGACCATAGGGAAAGGGCATTGTGAGGAAAGTATGTGGGTTTGCATGCACGCCTCCTCTTTTCGGGATGGTACTGCTATGTAATCTATTCTAAACATGTGAATCCATGAAAGATCCAATGCTGGAGAAGGGAATAGTTTCTTACCTGTAACTCCATTTCTCCAGCATTGGTATCTTTCATGGATTCACATGCGCCCGCCTGCCTCCCCTGGGCATGCAAACTGGTTCCCCCACTACTTTGGGGGCCGAAATCTGAGGGAGCGCGGGGGCGGGTACTGTATTTATATCATGGCGTCCTGAAGGCGCAGGCACGCATGATACAAAACGAGGTGGATAAGGACGCATAAGCGTCGAAAAAGTTTTCCTACGGGAAAGGGTCTATATAATGTACCGGGGATTCCCAGCCTGACGACGGGGAATATTCTAAACATGTGAATCCATGAAAGATACCAATGCTGGAGAAATGGAGTTACAGATAAGAAACTATTCCCTTGTTCACTTCAACCTTGTATTGCCAGTTTTTTTGATGGACCAGACCTCTTTCATGTAATTTGATCAGAAGTGAGCATGTAAGGACAAGTATTTTGTGGTCGTTTTTGTTGTTGGAATTATATTCAAAGAAGAGATGGTTTTGAAAGTTTCTCGATCCACAAAGAAGTAATCCAAAGCTGCACTTTGGTTGTATGAGGTCCATGTCACTGCTCCTTGTAGGTCGCCAGTCACATTTCCATTTACCTGCAAAAGATCCCGGCTGTTTGTCTCCAATAACCAATTTTGCATGCGCGTTCACCTCTGCTGTTTGTAACCTCTTTGTACGGCTTGAGTTTTCTTCTTCGTACAGTCTATATTAAGATCGCTGCATATGATTATTGCGGGATTTTTTAATGCAGCTCTGAGCTCGTCGATGTGTTGAAACAGTTCTCACAAATTTATCACTATCCTTAGCTTTAGGATTCCAATAAAGGTTAATTATAATTTGAAATTGCTTCTCGGATTGATGGAAACCTCTGCTATGCTCTTGAATTATGGTTATTTGTATGAGTGGTGAAGGGGTCATAACACGGAGTATGTTGCCTTAATAATTTTTTATCCGTCAGTAGTCCTGCGGAGGATCTACCTTTTGGTCCTTTGTATCCTTTATTCAGGCGGCAGGTGGACCCACCCATGATCGGGGGCTCTAAGAGCCAGCATTCTTGAATGCATATGGCTACCTTCAATAGTTCTGCATTTGGGTGTTCCAGCAGGTGTCGGTGCCTTCATCTATTGCATGACGCTATTCGTAGATTGTTTGTGGCGTCTGGGCAGTAGGTCTAATGGGTGTTTTTTGTGGCTAATGTTCCGGCTAGCCAATTCCACATTTTTTTTTGTGTCCATTTTTGTCACAAGTACAACTTCGCGGTGAGTCCACCACCTTACTTCCAGCACTTCCTTTTATTCTCATTCTGAGTGTGGTCGGGCCTCGCAGAATGGTTGGGGAAAACCTTATTGGTTTTGTGTTATGGTCGTCTGCTAGATGGAGGGCTCTTGGTGGGGTGTGGCTCGGTGGATGTTGGGAGTTCTGAGTCTGGTTTGATCCCTGTTCGCAATTTATGGATTCGTCTGATTTGATACCGAAACCAATGGATCTGAGTGCATCGGCAGCTATCCAGATTAGATTTGTGACTGCCTTTGAAAACGGGTGGTTGCAGATTTGGTCTGTTTAATCATCTTTAGGGAAGGCCACTATCTTAATGTCGTTTGGCTTTATAACACGTAATTGTGGTACGTTATGAAGTAATTTCATGAGGTTGAATCTACTTAGAATTAGACCATCCTTAGCTTTCAGTACTTGCTCTATTATAAGTTTGTGGCCATCCTGCCTCTCCTCTTTTTCTTTGGTCTTGAGAGAGCATATTGGTTTAGGGTCGATCTCTTGATCCTGTCTCGTCTCTTTCCTTGGAATTTCTCGTCGTTGATGGTCTCTTTTTATGATGCTCTTGGTTTGAGTGGTCCAGCATAGCTTTAAGTAGTTGTCTAGTTTCATTCGAATTTTTAAGTTCCAGTAAATCTCTTTTTTCCTGTAAAGTGCAGAATGAGGGAGATAGTAACTGACTCTGGTTTGGTTCCTCACGCTCACCGTCCGGTTGCTGAATCTCCTCTAGGCCTTCCTGACTGTTAAGATCTATATAGCTGTCACAGTCATGAACAGAGAGTTGCAGTAGGGCGTCTTGGTCCTCACTAGTGTTGGTTTCATCTTCGTCAGTATCTACAACTATTGATTCTATGACAAATTCTCGGTCTTTCGGTTTTTGTCGGCCTTCTTTTTGTGTGATGACTTGAGTAATTTGCTCAACCTTGTTAAACGCATCTTCAAGAGGTTTCAATCTGCGAATGAAGTGACGGGTTCCTTCACATGAAGTGTGTTTTGGCAGTGTTTAATGTTTTGACTTCTTCATTGGTTTAGAAGCCATTTCCTGTTTTTTTGTGGATCTCACGATAATTTGTTTAGGTCTGACTCCCATTTCCTTTTCTCTTGATTCAGTTGGGCTCTCTGTGGCAAATAAAGGAAATAGATCTTTATTTTGTTTAGTTTTGGGTTGGTTTTCGACATGACCTGTCAAATTTATTTTCAGAGTCTGAATGGCCGGTTGTGTATCGGAACCCATTGTGGCGGCGTTCACAGGTCTTTCATTGCGATTTATATTTTGTTGTCGATGCCAGAGCCACTTTTTTTTGTTTTAGTAGCAGTGTCTATTTTATCCGTTGCTTCACACTTTGTCCAAGCAGCCCAGGAGATTTTCTGTGGAAGTGCTTTTTTCAGCAGTTTGACCTTGATGCTTATTTACGTCCGGTTTCAGGAGAGTTATTGTCACTGAAACAATGAAGGAAGGCCTTCTTGTCCTCTCGTGTCTGCCATTAGGTCGATTAGAGTTTTAAAAATGACGTGTTCCGTTTCTTTCTCTCCGACTCTTTCCTTTAATAGCATCAATGTAGGATTCTACATATATTAGTTTGGATTGAATTAGAGCCAGCAGAGTAGATTGATTTTTGTAATTTTCATGAAGTGCTTCATATAATTTGAGAAACAACGCCATAGTTATTGTCATCATAGATCTAACTGCGGCCTGCATGTTGGCACAGGCTTCTGAGTTAGCTTGAAGAATAGCTGATGCAATATTGTCATAGGCAATTTCTGCCTGACTCTGGTTTGTGGAAGCTTTTATTGGAAGGAACTTGTTTTCCTCATCTAAGCTTTCCATTGTAGATCGATCAATGTCTCCTTTCTTTTCGATTTTTCTGCCTGTTTCTGAAGATCGTTTTTTGATGTGGATAGAGACGGAAGTTCATGGTAGGTCTGTTTCTTTTGAATTGGCTGAGCATTCGTGTTTGTTTTTTGTGTTTTAATTTCTTTTTTAATTTTTTCTTGTGCCAACTTTGTGATGGTTAAGTTTGTCCACTTCTCCAATACATCGTTTGGATCTGTTTGGGTGAGGAGTGGAAGTTTTTTTTGGACGGTTAAACTCTGCCATAGCCTCATCTTCTGTGATTGAACTGCTTGGCATTTGTCCTTTGCACAGATCTTGCCTATTCAAAGATGCTAGTTGGGTGGAGACAGTTCCGGCCTCAGTTGGCTCTTTCTCTAGACAAGGATTGCTGCATGCAGTGTGGTTTTCTGAGGGTGGACTTCTCAGCTCCCTGTTCTTAAGCGTAGTCTGTTTTGATGCACCTGCAACTGGTTCACCAATACCAGTTGCTTGTAGTAATGCCTGGTCAGTAACTTCAAGTTCAACTCTGCAGACTTCAGGTGTCATTGGGCTGTGCTCTCCGGTCGAGTCTAGGACTGCTTTCGGTGGAGGACATAGGTCTTTCTTATTAAAATGCCATCTAATTGATTATATATCCGAGAGAGTTTGCTCTTACTTTACTCTTGAGTAGGATTTTGGAGGTGTATTTTATTTGCTCTGGGGCCACCCTTTTCGCAGCTAATGGACTTGTTGGTATAGTGTTTTTTTAACATAATTGGTTTCTTTGCAAGTTTCGAGCCACCATTTGTATTATGTCCATTCTGCCACGAGTGCTGTGCGAAGGTCGGGGGATCTGGGACCTTTTGAGGAGGGGCAGGGCTTTGAACTTTGTTGGAATTGTGGTAGTTCTGAGAGTGATCAGGGTCACTCAAAAGTTCCCCCATAGCGTCTATGTATGAAGGGGAATTTAGACTTCCACGCGACTCAATTTCCTTTGTTCTGCAGAGTTTGAGGGAACGTGAAGAATGCCTCTTCACGCGGAATGCGAGAGGCATACTCTCCTTAATTCCTAAGATCGGCTCCCATACTGGAGTTTGGCCCTCCCCCTTCACCTCTAATCACAGCAGGAGCTGCAAGGTCGTTGCGCAGAAGGGCAAGGGTTGGTTGAGTACACACAGCGCCTCTTGCCACGCCCCTGCCCTCGCTCTTTTGCGGTCAGCTGGCGTCAGTGGTCGGAGGGGAGATTCGAAGCTCCCTAAGGAGCGTGCTCACAACTGGCGAGGAATGGGAAGTCAAGGAGGGGTGCGCATCACTCGCCATGGAGCGAGTGGAGCTGTTTGTCTGTGCGACGGAGCCTGTCCGAACGCACACTGCCCCTCCAGCCACGACCCCACCCTCGCCTTGCTGCGGGCGGCTGGAGGCAGAGGCGGCGATCAATGTTGCCGGTCGACTCTCCACGAGTAACGTGGCCACCGCCGGTAAGGAGGGGAGCATCGGGGGGGGGGCGGCACTTCATGCGCCATGGGGCCAGGGAGGCATTTTGTATGGCACATACCTTGAATAATGGATGCCGCAGATTCCTGATTGGAAAAAGACAGCACCCTCGCTCTCCCTATTGGGCCTATGGCAGGTGCATGGGGGCCCATTACATGCTGGCTCGCAAAAGTCAGGCATTCCGGATATTGATTTTGGCAGGAGATGTAGCGCCAGAAGGCATAGGACAGCGCTCCTCATCCACCTCCTGCAAGGCGCTTTGATTACAGGCGCCTGACATTTTAGTGTGGCTCCGTGTATGGGGAGCTTGTTTCTTTGAATGGGTTGATCAAAGTTTGTCTAAGTCCATGGCACCTTCTGCGCCCACTCTGTGCCCAGAGTGTAGCTTATGTTCAGGCACCACCTCCAACAATAGTGGTAGTTCTCCAGCATGGGGTCTGGCATGGATTCACATGCTCATGAATATTCCCCGTCGTCAGGCTGGGAATCCTCGGTAAAGAAAAAACCAGTATCAGTTTGTTTCGTTTCTGATCTGTCTTTCGTAGTAATAACCAATCACTGGTCTCTGCGTCATACTGACCACAGCCAATGACTGCCCTCTACCTAAGCACCGCCTCTGGCAGCCATCTTCAGATTTTTACCGCACGTTCATGTGTTGGGATCCTCGTGCTATTGCTCTCGAGCGTTAGTGCTATTTTTTCGCGCTTTTTCACAAAAACTTCGATTCTTTCGGTCAAAAGAGCCTCAAGCTCCACCGATCCTACATCCGATCAACGGGGACCCGTGTCGGATTCATCTGTGCCCCTCAAGGGTGAAGATTTCGTCGAGCTACACTTCGGAGGACTCCAGAAGCTTCTCAGGCCCGGTCTCGGAGATGGCCCAGGAGAAGGGAAGCTCGACGCCCGGAAAGCTGTTCAGGGCCTGCCCTGGATGCCAGCTGCAGAACGTCTTCAAGGAGGACGAACACTCTTTCTGCCTTTACTGCCTTCATGGGGACAAGACGCACGTGGAGAAGGACTGTGCGTTTTGCGGCAACATGTCGGAACGGACCATGAAGGACCGCCATCAACGTCTCGCCAGCTGGCTGGAGGGTAAGAGCCCGTCTGGCGAGAAGAAGAAGAAATCTGAGCGGTCTTCTAAGACCTTTGAGGGCGCCCCGGCGACGGGGGCCCAACATAAGGCCAAGCACCGCGAGTCCGCTGGCACCGGGAGCGCCGAACGGTCGGGCTCTACGGGCGCCAGGCAGGGCGCACCCTCCCCGGCACCATCAACCACGAGCCAACGCTCTGGGTCGGGTAAGAGGAAGGCCGAGCACCCGGCGAAGCTCCTGGAGAGACCCCGGTCGAGCTCTAAGGCAGAGGAGGAGCGTGGCAGTGCCCCCTCCCTCAAGGATAAGGCGGTGAGCGCACCTAAGGTGGT
This sequence comes from Ambystoma mexicanum, assembly GCF_040938575.1. NCBI lineage: Eukaryota > Metazoa > Chordata > Amphibia > Caudata > Ambystomatidae > Ambystoma > Ambystoma mexicanum. The sequence goes on along the minus strand of NC_090927.1, from coordinate 509,062,192 downwards.
GAAGGCCTTGATCCATTCGACCAAGCCCTCTATCGAAACGGTCGCGGCGGCCCTGGCCCAGCCTGTGGAGGCTGCACCAGTGGTGGCGGCCTCGGGGCCCAGAATCTCCCTGCCTCCTCGGAGGGAGTCTTCTTTCGTGCCCATCGATAGGACCCCGGTGAAACCCTCCGTGGGGAAGAAGGGGGGGCAGGGCGTCGTCGTAGATTCGGCCTCAACCTCAGAAGAGGAACTGATCGAGGTCTTAAGCCACGGCCTAGGCGTGGAACAAGACCAGCCCGTCGGAATGGGCCCCGACGCAGGTGACGACGACGACATCGTCGAGGATACCGACGGGGCCCCTGCTCGCCCGTCGGATTCCCCTCTGCCAGCGCCGCAAGACAACTCAGCGGCCATTTTGTTGGCTATACAGTCCTTATGCTCCGAGATAAGGACGAGACTACCGTTACCGACGGAGGAACCTCTCCCGTCGGGGGATCCAGAACCGGGACCTTCTGGTGTTCCCCCTACCAAGAAAAGAAGGATCCATCCACCGCCTCCTTTTCAACCGTCGCGCCCCGTCCAGCCCTCCTCCCCGTCCACCCGAGGGGATGATACGGGGACTGACACGGCAGCGACGGGTACGGACGACGAGGCATACGACGAGGATTTTCCGTCGTCGCCTCCCACCAGGGCTTCTCCGCCCGACGAGATTGGATCGTTCCACTCAATGATCGCCAGGGCATCCGAGCTTTTCCAACTCTGCCCTGAGGAGAAGAAAAAGGAAGGCTTCCTTTACCAACGGCGCGAGGCCAAGAGGAAGACGGTCCTCGCAGTGCCTCTGTTGGACGACATTTGGGATGAGGGCCTTTCCCTCCTCAAGAACCCTTCCACGACGCCAGCGAAAAGAGACCGGTACGAGAAAAAGTACCGGGTCCCGGACTCGGCCCCCCTATGCCTCCGGGCGCAGCCTACCCCGGACTCCGTCGTCTCCGCGGCAGCCAGGAAGAAAGCGGGGGGGGGTGCGGCCTCCACGTCGACTTCCCCGCCGGACGGCGAGGGAAAGAAATTGGATGCCATGGGACGCAGAGTCATCTCGTCGGCGGCGACGACGATTAAAGCGGCCAACGCCTTGGCTATCGTGGCCCGCTACGACAGGGAACTCTGGTACAAGATAGCTCCCCTGCTGGATTTTCTGCCGGACGACAAGAGGGCGGAGGCCCTTGAGATCCTGCAGGAAGGTGAGGTGGCCTCGGACCACGCCATCACCGTGGCGACGGACATCGCCGACACTGGGTTCCGCCAGATGGGCAACGGCGTTTGCCTTCGACGTCGCGGATGGCTCAAGGCTACGGACTTTCGGCAGGACGTCCAGACCAGGGTCCTGGACATGCCCTTCGACGGGAACAACCTGTTTGGGAAGACAGTGGACGATTCCCTTCAGGCCATCAAGGCGGATACTGAGACGGCCCGGGCCCTTGGAGTACTGCAGCAACGGCGGACGCCCTTTCGGAGCGGCGGAGGCAAGGGCGCCTCCAAAGGTTCCGGCGGCGGTTTCGCTTCCTACCGTCAAGCGGCCCGCTCGTCGTCGCAAGAGGCCTACAGAGGACGAGGCAAGTCTGGCGGACCCCGCCGTCGTCGCCAAGGAGGCCAAGGCGGCAAGGCCGCGTCCAAGCAGGATTGAACCGGCCGTGGGGTCGGGCCCCCACCGAAGCACCCCGGTGGGAGGCCGGCTGGCGGGCTTCGTCAGCGTGTGGGAGTCCATCTCCACCGACCGTTGGGTGCTGGACGCCCTGGCCCGGGGCCACGCGCTCGAGTTTCAAAGAAGGTGCCCGCGCGTCCCCTCCGTGGCCAGGAAAGAACTTCACGTCCCTCAACTTCTCCTGGAGGTAAAGGCGATGCTCAGAAAGGGCGCCATCGAACTCGTCCCAAAGAGGCTTCGGGGCTCCGGAGTCTACTCGCGTTACTTCCTCGTGAAGAAGAAGACGGGAGGATGGCGCCCCATCCTGGACCTGCGACGCCTGAACAAGTTCATCAAGGCGCAGAAGTTCCGGATGGTCACCCTCCAGCACGTCCTGGGTCAGCTGGAGGAAGGAGACTTCCTATCGTCGTTGGATTTGGAGGATGCCTACTTCCACATTCCCATCCTAAAGGGGCACCGAAAATTCCTCAGATTCGTGGTCCAAGGGCGTCATTACCAGTTCAAAGCCCTTCCCTTCGGACTACGGTCGGCTCCCAGGGTTTTCACCAAGTGCCTCGCACCGGTGGCGGCGCAGCTGCGCCGCGAGGGGATTCACGTCTACCCCTACCTGGACGACTGGCTCATCCGCGCCAAGACGAGGGAGCTCGCCGTGGTCCACACGGCAAGGACCGTCCAACTCCTCACGGACCTGGGATTCTCCGTGAACTACGCCAAATCCCACCTGGTGCCCGCGCAAGTCGCACTGTTTCTGGGAGCGGGGCTCGACACAGTGTCCCTTCTGGCCTCCCCGTCGGAGGAGAGGACCAGGACCATCTTGGGCAAGGTGCAACGGATGTTGGTGGCCGACGCGGCCAAGGTGAGGTCCATCAAGTCCCTCCTCGGGATGATGTCTTCCTGCATCTACCTCATTCCCATGTGCAGGCTCCGGATGCGCCCGTTGCAAGAGTTCCTGGATGCGCGCTGGATCCAGACGACGGGCAGCTTCGAGGAAAGGATCAAGCTCGACGAGAGTTTCCGACGAGCGATACGGTGGTGGGGCACCCGCGCGCATCTGACGGCGGGCATGGACTTCCAGACCCCAGCCCACCAGGTGACTGTGACCACGGATGCCTCCCTAGAAGGGTGGGGAGCGCACACCGAAAATCTGCACGCAAGGGGACTCTGGCTCCCGACGGAGAAGTCCCTGCATATCAACGTCCTGGAGCTCCGTGCAGTGTTTTGGGCCCTCAGGTCCTTCCTTCCGTCCCTCAAGGGCAAGGTGGTGAGGATCTTCACCGACAACACCACCACCATGTTTTACATCAGGAAACAGGGCGGAACCAGGTCCCCAGCGCTGTCCAAGGAGGCGCAGGACCTGTGGCATTGGGCCGTCGCCCAAGGGATTCTTCTGGTGCCGTTTCATCTGGCAGGGATAAAAAACACCATCGCCGACTCACTCAGCAGGGAGCTGCGCTCGTGCCACGAGTGGGAACTACGGCAGGATCTGGTGGATCGCCTCTTCCGACGGTGGGGCACACCCCAGATCGACCTGTTCGCGACGGCGACGAACACCAAGTGCCGGAGGTTCGCCAGCAGGTTTCCCCAGACGAGGAGCATGGGCGATGCTTTCTCGTTCCCCTGAGAGGGCCTGTTCCTCTACGCGTTCCCTCCCTTGCCTCTGCTAATCCGGCTCGTCAACCAGCTCAAGAGGTCACGGTGCAGGATGATCCTCGTCGCACCTGCGTGGCCGAGGCAGATATGGTTCCCGGACCTTCTGGACTTGTCGGCGTCCCCGCCAATCAAGCTGCCGGCGGACGCGGATCTACTCTCCAGGGAAGGAGGCGCCATCCTCCACCACGACCCGAAGTCGCTGAACTTGCAGGCCTGGCTCCTGCAGCGCTAGAGTTTGGAGGATACGACATACCGGCCGATTGCAGAGAGGTTCTTGCAAAGGCCAGGGCGTCCTTGACTCTTAAATGCTACGGACACAAATGGAAGAGGTTCTCTGTCTGGTGCCACGCACAGAAGATTAACCCTCTACGGATTACGGCTCCCCAAGTGCTGCCGTACCTGCTGACGCTGGCCAAAGCTGGTCTGGCACACGCGTCCATCAAGATTCATCTTGCTGCGATCTCCCGTTACACCAGAACCACGGGCCGGACGTCCTTGTGGTCTCATCGTCTGGTGAAAGAGTTCATGAAGGGACTGTTCAGATCGTTCCCGCCGGTGAAGGCTCCGGCCCCGGCGTGGGAGCTCAACGTGGTGCTGACCAAACTCATGGGACCTCCGTTCGAGCCTCTGCACTCGGCCCCGTTGAAGTTTCTATCGTGGAAAACAGCTTTTCTCGTGGCCATCACCTCCGCACGACGAGTGGGAGAGATCCAGGCCCTTTCCTGCAAGGCCCCGTACTTGACTTTCCACGACACGAGGGTAGTGCTCAGGACGCACCCCTCCTTCATGCCCAAGGTACCGTCGGACTTTCATCTCAACGAACCCTTGGTGTTACCTGTGTTCTTCCCGTCGCCTTCGTCGCCGGCTGAGAGGACTTTGCACTCGCTGGATGTAGCTAGAGCGCTGAAGTTCTACGTGGACCGCACAAAAGGTTTTCGGAAGACGTCACAACTCTTTGTGAACTTTGGACCTGTCAATCAGGGGAAGGCTCTCTCGAAGGCTTCCATCTCCAGATGGCTCTCCGGCTGTATCATGTACTGTCACCGGTTGGCAAACCGACCGCTGCCTGGCCGTCCGAGAGCCCATTCCACCAGAGCGATCGCAGCTACCACGGCGTTCCTATCTGGTGTGCCCCTGCTGGACATATGCAGGGCTGCTACGTGGAGGTCGACGCACACCTTCACGAAATTCTACTGCGTCGACCGGGATTCCAGGGAGGAGTCCAGGGTCGGCCAAGCAGTGCTGCGCAACCTGTTCGCCTGAGGTGAGCCTGGTGAGGAGGTAAGATGCTTAATGTTGAGTTGATGTGATGCTTAATGTTGAGCCTTTGCCACCTCCCGTGGTTGTGCATGTGTGTACTGCTATGTATTCTTTATTCATGAGCATGTGAATCCATGCCAGACCCCATGCTGGAGAAGGAACAAGTTACTTACCTGTAACTGTTGTTCTCCAGCATGGGTCTGGCATGGATTCACATGCGAACCCTCCCGCCTACCCCTCTGCGGCTCTTCACTTGGTCATACTGCCACTTCACGTGCTTCCAAATCTGAAGATGGCTGCCAGAGGCGGTGCTTAGGTAGAGGGCAGTCATTGGCTGTGGTCAGTATGACGCAGAGACCAGTGATTGGTTATTACTACGAAAGACAGATCAGAAACGAAACTGATACTGGTTTTTTCTTTACCGAGGATTCCCAGCCTGACGACGGGGAATATTCATGAGCATGTGAATCCATGCCAGACCCATGCTGGAGAACAACAGTTACAGGTAAGTAACTTGTTCCTTACTCGGGGTCCAACAGGGTAGCTTCCAGGTCACACGCACCAAACACTGCTAACACTCCACTCTTCAGATTTTTACTGCACATTTAAGTGTTGGGACTCCTCACGTTTTGCTCTTCGTTTCTGTGTTTTTCCGTGCTTTTTCGGTAGGAAATCTGCTTTTTGTTCAATCGAGCCCATGTGCCCCATTGCTTATCCATCCGATCAACGTGGACCTGTTTTTCGGTTTCATTCTTCGCCCCTCAAGGGCTAAAACCGTTGATGGTTCTTCTTGAAAGTTTCCAGAAGTCCATCGGGCCTACACCGTGCCGGATCATGTCTGAGGAGAAGGACGCTTCCCCCTTCAAGCTCTGCACCAGCTGCGGTTTGTGGAATGTTTCCAGAGTACAGGCATTCCTAGTGCCTATTCTGTCTACACCCAACGCATGAGGAGGAGGATTGTGACCTTTGCTGTGGGTCCTCCAAGCGCACGATGAAGGACCGGCATGCCCGCCTGGTGACGTGGCTCAAAGCCAAGTCCACTACACCAGGCGGTCCGCAAGGGCAGGCCTCATCTGGATCCGGCCATCCTGAGCGGGCTTCTGAGTTCTTTGAGGGCGCTCAATCCGTGGGGGCCCCAAGACAATGGCAAGCACTGCGAGTCCGCTTCCGTTGGGGTTGCTGCGCAAGCGGATCCCGTGACGGCCAGGGCATGTTCATCGTCTCTATCTGCCTTGATCTCCAGCCCACCGCTCCAGCTCTTCGTCTGGGCGAAAGTCATCAACCCCGGCGAAGCTGCGGGAGAATTCGGATAAGTCCAGGCAGGATAAGGCATGCGTCCCCCTGGCGCAGGCCCCAGTGATCCAGGCCAAATCGTCCTCTGCAATCGAGATGCTTGCGTCTGCCCTCACGGCAAAGGGTGCCCCAGTGGCAGCCAGAGTGGCACCCCTCCCTGGCGGGAGGCTTCAGCCAGGTCGACATAGAAGTCTCCGGAGAAGAGGATGCCGGACCTCAGCCCGAAGCCGACCCCCCCCCCCCCCCCTCAGGACACGAAAAAGGGGGACAGGGGGGGGGTCTAAGAGCTACAGGGCACAGATATTTTGTTGTCGGAGGAGGAAGATGTTGTTTCTGTCCACACCATCCCAGAGGAAATTGGTTACGAACGATGAGAACATCGGTGTCGCCTATTGGGGGCGACAACAGGGCAGGGGATGACGACACAGGCGCTGGGCCCGGCTTCCCTGCCCCCCAAGCACACCCTACAGGGATCTGTTGCAGGATATTCTCTCGACCCTCCACACTGGTGTCAGAGATTCAGTAGAGGATGCCGGCGGTGCCGCCAGTGGCTCCTCCGGTGGGGTTCCCGCCAGGGCTGTCTCTGCCAAAGAGGAGATCCTACAGCTCCATTCCAGCTGTCACTACCCCCACACCCCCAGGGGGGATGTACACCGCTCCAACTGACACCTCTGCGGGCATCTCCGCCGGATGAAGTGGGATCCTTCCATTCCAGCTCACCCCGGAGGAGAAGAAAAAGGAAGGCTTCCTGTACCAATGCCGAGAGGCGAAGAGGACCATTTTGTTGATACCACTCCTGGGTGACGTCTGGGATGAGGGTCTGGCACTCATGAAGAACCCCTCCTCGGTCCAGGCGAAGAGGGACCATCTAGAGAAGAGGTTTCTGATGCTTGTTAATCTGCTTAGAATCACATGCTGTGCATAGCAGAGTATTGCACCTTGTCTTTCGAGAATCTAAAGGGGACGTCGACATGGGTGTGCCCGTCGCACTATCCCTAACGTGACATGTAGTATACCCAAAAACCCTCACGCCCCGAGGTCCCTTGGATTGATTTTTTTTCCGCCCAGCTCTGGTCGCCTTAATGCAGAGCTCTTCATAAAACATTGCGTTATTATTTCTCGACCTTCGGTCGTTTATTTTCATTGTCACTCCTTTTGACGGTTGATTCATGTGCCACTGCTAACGGAATTTCAACGGCTGTTGATCCAGTCAGCGCTGCCGACCACGTGGCCAGGATTCTGGCCAGCCTGTACAGTAGTGGGAGTGGGGTCGGGGTGGTCCTTCAATTCAAGAATGCATTTTGTTTTCCATTCTTTGTTCTTTTGGGTTTGTCGTCGCTATCATAATCCCAGGACTACATTTAGATTTTGTCGTTCCTGTAAGGCAAAATTTCTGTGGAAAGACTAGCACCGTCGGTGCAATAAGTGTCTTCTCCATCACATCGAGGCGTCCTGTGCTGCCTGTAAACTCCTATATCCCAAGACTATTAAGGAGTGCCGTTTAATGCGGTGGGCGGCGGCCTACGGTATGTCGCAGGCCAAAAGTAATTTCCCTCTTCCGCTGAGTGACGAAGAGGTTAGCGATGATCAAGGCTCCACTTTGGAGGCCATTGACTATATGGCGGAGAGTTCTCGATCCGCAGCGTCCGTCCCCAGCCTCAATGGGCACGACGAGAGTCCTGCTATGGGGACAATACATCCCGGCGACAGGGATGCACCCGATTCCCACACAAAGCACACAACCCCTGCTTCTGCTTCAGCGATCCAGTCAAAGCGCTCTAAAGCACGAACTTGCAAGACGGATACTTCGGCGGTGCCCGCTGATCTTTATGATCGACAACCCTCCCTGCAACAGCGGCATGCGTCTGGGCAGTCAAAAAGTAAGGGCGCTAGTACCAAAACACCACGCAGCCGTCGAGACGCATCAGAAGAAAGGGCTGACACCGCTTAAGGCCCTGGTGGTGCCGAAATCTACTGCGCAGCCACCTGCTCAACCGCGACACCACCTTGTAACCCTGAGCATCAAAGATAGTATCGTGCTGATTGCCTCGGTGGTGAAACATAAAGAAGTCTAAAACGTTGAAACAGAAAGAACAGCCAAAAGACTTGTCTAAAGACGCGTTGCAACGCCCAGAGCCTCGAAAGGATTACTCTTGGAGCCCCTTATCTTTATCTAAGACTTTAGGGGAAACATCTCGATGCTCTAGAGAGGAAAGTCGTCAGGAAGACCCCTTTCTTCCCCTAGACTCTTCTGGTTCATCTTCATGGACCAGAGAGGGGTTTGAGGGTTCATGAACAGACTGGAGAAGTTTGTAGAATTCTCAAAGGCTTGCTTTAAAGAGGCCTTGTGAGGAGTTCCCTTATACGCCTATGGCTACGTTTCAGAGGACCTTTGATGCTCCTCATGAAGAAAAGGTTTTTGACCTTACTGATGAGTTTCCTGTGGAAACATACGTACAGTATCTTTTTGAGGACCCTAATGATCCTGCTGGTCCCATGGATGGTTGAGAAGACAACCCTCTGGTTGATAAGTCAACCTTGGGCGTCCCCTACTCCTACCACGGACCCTGACACCTTGTGTATGGACTCCCCGCCTACCAAACCAGTTCGTCAGGCCTCGCCTGTGGATGATCAAATGGCGTTCAACGCTATCTTGAAGAAAGCAGCAGAACATTTTCAAATTGCCACACAGGAGGCTGTGCCGGATTCGTATTGTGTTGAAGACCTACTGAAGGAAAAGGCTCCGGATAGTCGGGCCATTCCATTACTGAACTCTATTAAGAGTCTGGCTCCTTCATTATTAACACCAGCTCAGACCAGGGCGGTTGATCCCAGGGTGGAGAAGCTGTTTCGCCCCTTCTCCTACCGACCTCCTTTACATTAGGAGGCATGCCACTTCGGATACCCTGGCAGTTACGACAACGAGGAAGAGGGCTCTCTACAGGTGAAACGCCGCCTGATAAAGAATACAAAAAGTTGTACACATTGGGAAAGAGCGTTGCGACTGCTGCAGCATTCTCCACTCGCATAGCCAACAACACCACACTGTTGGCTAGCTATGCGGGCGTCCAATGGAACCTGCTACAAGAGGGCCTTCAAAAGGTCCCTGAACAGGCAGGCTCATCTGCTTGCGATCGTATCTGAGGGCAAGCATGTGAACCGCAATATTGTTAAAAATACTTTGAACGCTGCTGAAACAGCGGGCAGCACTTTGGCCCAGCGGGCAGCACTTTGGCCCTACTAAAATGGCACACCTGGTTGAGGAACTCCGGGTTTAAGCATGAAACCCAGGCATCCTTAAACGAGCCGATTGAGGGAACCAACTTCTTCGGCAAGGCCGTGGATGAGGCACTTGAGACAGCAAAGAAGGAGCAGAAGACTCTTAAGTCCTTGAACCAGATTACCCAAAGACCCTTCCAACAGATGGGGGTTGGCTCTCGTTCTTTTCGTGGGCAATCTCGCTACCCTCACAACCAGTATGATTCAGGAAACAACTGGTCCTCAGGACAAGGATCAACCACCACCATGGATCCACCTAGAGGACGACGACATGGAAAATTGTAGGGGCCGGAATTCCACCCCCAGAGGCTCCCTGGCCTCAGGTCAGAAATGACCCTCAGATCCGGGTCCCCTTCCATGCATCCCAGTCGGGGGGACGCCTAACATCATTCCTTCATCTATGGGAGGGGATAACAAACCAGCGGGTACTCAAGACCGTCGCCCACAGGTACTGCATAGTTTTGCCGACAACCTGAATTCAGGCCGCCAAGACGCCTGATGCCAGAACACCTACGCATCCTGCTGCAAGAGGTCGAGATCCTGCAGGAAAAAGGCACCATAGAAGTCGTCCCTCTTCTACAGGTAAACGCGGGTATTTATTCAGTGTACTTCCTTGTACCCAAAAAGGATCTCACCATGCGCCCTGTGCTATACTTAAGCCCAGCTAACAAATTTGTAAAACCTCAAACGTTGCGTATGGTCACGTTGCAGGAAGTAATCCCTCTCCTGAAACAGGGCAACATTGGCTATGAAAGAGGCTTACTTTCATATTTCAATGTTGCCGGCGTACAGAAAATACTGAAGGTTCATCATGGAGGACAAGCACTATCAGTTCAAAGTACTCCCCTTCGGCATTGCCTCAGCGCCAAGGGTGTTCATGAAGGTACTGGCAGTGGCAGCAGTGCACCTGAGCAGAGAATCCATTCGGGTTTACCCTTACCTTGACAACTGGCTCATAACAGGTGATTCCTACGGAACATGCCTGTCTAACACGAAAGACCATAGACCTCTTATTCAGGGTGGGATTCTCCATCGAGAAGAAATCCAGTCTAGACCCCAGTCAAGTAAAACATTTTCTAGGGGCCCTAATTCGGACAAAGAGGGCCTTGTCAACGAGAGGGTTCAGAACATGCTGTTTGAGATCCCTCAGTATATAGCCAGTTGGGAAGTGATGGTACGCAAAGCCATGCGACTGTTAGGAATGATGGCGTCCTGCATTTATTTAGTTCCACACGCGCGTCTGCGTCCCATGCAAGAGTGGCTCAACAGCCAGTGGTGTCAGGCCAGCAGACAATGGGAAGATCTGGTGATTTGTCTTGCCAGCCCTTGTTCTCTCTGCAGTGGTGGTCGAGGGAAAACCTCTTGAAAGGAAAGGCCTTCACCACCCCTGCAGTGGAAGCCACTCACGACGGACGCATCTCTCACGGGGTCTGACCTGCTTCAGCAGACGGCGTGTGGTCCCCAGACGTAGCATCCAACAACATAAATCTGTTGGACCCGTTAGCCGTATTCAAAGCACTGAAAGCCTTTCAGACACAGCTACAGGGGAAGACAGCCCTGATCCTCACAGACAGCACCACGGCCATGTACTACCTCAACAAACAAGGGGGCGCACACACTTCAGGGCTATCCAAGCTGTCCCAGTACATTTGTAAATGGGCTCTCAAACACAAGATGTTTCTGTTCTCCCAACACGTTGCAGGGGAGCTCAATCTTCTGGGAAACGTGCTCAGCAGAGACTTCCCACTGCCCATAGAGTACGAATGGAGACTACATGAAGACATCATCTCCAACATTTTCGCACAATGGGGCTTCAGAGATCGACTTGTTCGTAACTCTGGAGTACGCTCAAAGCCAAGATTATACCTCCAGGTACCCGCAGAACCGAACCAATGGGAACTGTCTCTGGATAACATGGTCAGAGAAATTTGTTTACGCCCCCCCCCCCTCCCGTACTCAACAAGATTGTGCACAAGATGCACCAGAAGTCAGTCACCATGATATTGGTGGCCCCCATGTGAGCCCGCCAACACTGGTTCTCCCATCAGATGGAGATGTCCCTATCTCCTCCAATGAAACTGCCTTGCCCATACAACATGTTATCTCAGGACAAGGGGGAAACACTTCACCATTCCCGCAAACCCTGAATTTAGCGGTCTGGCTCCCGAGGCCATAGAGTTCAGACACCTACAACTTCCTCGGAGATGCATGGACATACTTAAGGAGGCAAGGAAACCTAACACGCGATACTGCTACTCCAGTAGATGGAAGTGGTTTGTTATCTGGTGTAATTCCAAGGGAATCAATCCCATTGACTGCTCTCCAACACGCATTGTATTGTACCTGACTCACTAGACTTGGGCTTGGTTTTTAATTTCCTGAAAGTTCACTTAGCTGCTCTCTCAGCCTACACTAAGTCACACCAGAAGGTGTTGTGGTGGAAAATACCAGTTATTAAGGCTTTCATTGAAGTGGTTAAAAGGATTCATCACCCCCATTGCCAACCCGGCTCCCGGATGGGACCTAAATGTGGCATTAACTATACTTATGGGATCTCTTTTTGAGTCTATGCACACGGCGAGTCTCAAGGATCTTACATATAAGACCGCCTTCCTAGTGACTATCACTTCTGTAAGAGTTAGTGAACTACAGGCCCTTTCAGTTCTGGGCCTGTTCATTACAGTTTAGAGATAAGGTGGTTCTGCGCACTCCCCCTCGATTTGCGCCTAAATTTATTTCTGATGCTTGTTAATCTGCTTAGAATCACATGCTGTGCATGTGGTCCGACATCCAATGGTAACCGCGGAGTATTGCATCTTTTTTTTCGGGGACCGAAAGGGGACGTCAGCATAGGCGTGTCTGAAACACTATCCCTATCGTGACATGTGTAGTACCCAAAATCCCTCACGTGCCGAGGTCCCTCAGATTGTTTTTTTCCGCCCAGATAACTGGTCTCCCTATAGCGGAGCTCTTCATGAGACATTGTTTATCTTACCGAATTGTCGGTTTAATCCCCGTTAAGTCACTTCGCCCATCAAGAACATCTTCGAAGACTACGGGGGAAGATCTACGGCTGTGGGTTCCGGCGCCTAAGATCCGGCGTTCGGACTTCCACGTGGTCGGGCCTTCTGGACGGCCTACGCAGTAGGGAGTGTGGGCTCAGGGTTTGCCGTACTGTTATGTCTTTCCTCTTTTCCACTGCTTTCCTTTTTGGTCTGGTCACCCTTCCCTTCTGCTATGGAAAGGACTCCATTTAGATTCTGCCCTGTGTGTAGGGTCAGGTATCCGTGGAAAGACGAGCACACGTCGTGTAACGCTTGTCTCCACCTAGAGCACGACGAAAAGCGGTGTTCGGCGTGTAAACTCCTTAAACCTAAAACCCGCCGGTTGAAGCGGTGGGCCGCGCACAGAATGTCACGCGTGGAGCCTCCCTCCCCTGCCGCGACACCAGCCGAAAGTGACAGGGGTACATCGGATGACCAAACATCCAACGCGGATGTTATAGACCTTGACGCGGACTATTCTAGGGCCGCCACGCCCGTCCCCGACCCTTCCAGGCTTGACTCCGGTCTTGCTACAGGGACCACACCCGGTGACAGGGGCGTACAATCACACCGCACAAAGCACACAACCCAAGCGCCCTCCTCGATGACTTTGTCGAAGAAGGCGAAAGCGCCAACGGGTCCGCCGGAAACTTCGGCGGCACACACGGATCGGTCTGATCCGAAGCCTTCCGCGCATCCGCAGTAGCGCATGACGACTGGGCATAACAAACATAACAAGGGCGCTACTCCCCAAACTACACGCGCCGAAGTTTCAGAACAAGAAACTTCAACGGATTCCAAGGTTTCCAAGGCCCGTACGAGAAGCCATCCGCTGGCCCTTCTGGAGCTGCGGAAAACATTTTCACTGCCGACACATCAGAGGGGTTGTCTCCCGAAGATTCGGTGACTATCCGTAAGAGCATCAGTAGGATTGCTACGGCGGTGGGCCTAGTACAGGTTCCGCCCACAGTTATGGGCCAATCCGCCGAAAAGGTTTTCCACAGATTTGGAAGACTATCCCGAAGACTCTTGCGAAGAAAGCCAGGTACCCCTCTCAAGCACCCTGAGGAGATCCTCTCAACGCCTTAGGGCGGAGAACACGGTTCCTACTCGGCCAGGTCCATTTGGGTCATCCAAGTGGACCACCGAGCAATTCGAGGGGTGTATGGATCGGCTGCAGCAGTTTTTCAGGGCTTCTGATCAACCTCTGCCGAAAAAAGCTCGGGTAGACTCTAACCCTCAATAACAAGATGTCCAACACCTAGATGTCCAACACCTAGATGTCCAACACCAAGTTGACTATCAAGATGTCCAGATGGACACGTATAGAGACATCTATACAGAAGAAGTCTTCTTTTCTGGACAACTATGGGGAAGATCAAGGAGCAACGGATAACTGGGAGGGCACCCAGCAGGATGATCACAACTCTATCGTCTGCCTCGACTCTTCCCCATCCACCCCAAATTCGACAAGCTTCCCCGGTGGATGATCAAATGGCTTTCAACAACACGTTGGAAAAAGCAGCGGAATTCTTTAAAATTGCCACGCTTGAAGCCTTGCCCGAACAAGATTTCGTGGAGGACATTATTAATGAAAAGCCTCCGGCAAGCCAGTCTATCCCTCTCTTGAGCTCTGTAAAGAGACGGCTGGCCCCTTCCTTACTCACACCTGCTCACACTAGGGCTGTGAACCCAAGGGTCAAAACTTTTCCGACCCTCCCCCACTGACCCGCTTTATATCAAAGGACACGCAATCTCAGACTCGCTGGTGGTGACCAACACTCGCAAGAGAGCAGGGGTTCCCCTTGCCACGGGAGAGTCAACCCCGGACAAGGAGTCCAAAAGGTTGTATGCCTTAGGCAAACGGGTTACGTCGGCGGCGGCGGCCTATACCGTCCGGATTGCCAATAACACGACGTTACTGGCAAACTATGTCGACGCCCAATGGAACCTACTCCAGGAAGGCCTTCAAGAGGTTCCGGAACCAACCAGAGCCAAGCTTCTCGCCATTGTCTCTGAGGGCAAACTTGCCAATCAGAATGTGGTAAAGAATACCCTGGACACCATAGAGACAGCAGGCAGGGCTCTTGCACAGGGTACTCTCCTAAAGAGACATGCGTGGCTGCGCACGTCGGGCTTCAGGCCTAAGACCCAGGCATCCATTATCAACAAACCCATCGAAGAGGCCAACCTCTTCGGGAAGGCGGTAGATGATGCGTTGGAGACAGCCAAGAAGTCGCTGCACCGAATTTCCCAGAAACCCTCTTCAGAGGGGCAGTAATTCTCGGCGGTCCTTTCTAGGACAAGCCCGCGGCGCTCAAAAAATTTCACCACGGGCAATTTCAACTCAAGTCAACCTGCTGCAAGCCCCACTTACTACCCCCCAGAGGGGGTCAGAAGCACGGAAAGAATAGAGGCAGAGGCTCCAATACCAGAGGAGCGTCAACTTCGGGTCAGAAATGACCACCAAGTCCAGATCCCCTCCCATGTCTCCCCGGTCGGGGCGCGATTAACATCTTTCCTCAAGGCATGGGAGGTGATAACTTCAGACGAGTGGGTCTTAACGACGGTCGCCCATGGTTACTGCGTGGAATTCGCCCGACCTCCACAGTTCAGACCGCCAAAACATCGACGCCTTTCACAGGAACATCTGCAGATCCTGATCCAAGAGGTGGAAGCGCTGCTGGGAAAGGACGCCATAGAAGCCGTCCAGATTCTCGAGTGCATCTATTCAGTGTACTTCCTTGTCTTCAAAAAGGATCTCACCATGCGTCCTGTTCTAGACCTGCACCCAGCGAACAAGTTCATAAAGCCCCAGACGTTTTGCATGGTAACACTGCAAGAGGTGATCCCATTGCTAAAACAGGGGGACTTCTTGACAACATTGGATATGAAAGATGCATACTTTCATATTTCAATGCTGCCAGCGCACAGAAAATTCCTAAGGTTCGTGATTCAGGACAAACACTACCAGTTCAAGGTACTCCCCTTCAACATAGCCTCGGCGCCAAGGGTGTTTACCAAGGTCCTGGCAGTGGCAGCGGCACACCTGCGCAGACTTTCAGTTCCAGTTTACCCTTACCTCGACGATTGGCTCATCACGGGGGACTCGTTCGACGTTTGTTTTTCGAACACCCAAAAGACAGTAGACCTACTGTTCAGCCTGGGATTTTCTATCAACAAAATGAAATCCAGCTTAGTCCCCAGCCAAGTAAAACAGTTCCTGGGGGCTCTAATTCGTACAGAAGACGGTCTAGTCTTTCCTTCCAGCAAGAGGGTTCAGAACATGCTCTCAGGTTCCTCAATATGTAGCCAGTCGAGAGGTGACGGTACGCAAAGCTATGCGTTTGCTAGGGATGATGGCGTCATGCATGTACTTGGTTCCCCACGCGCGGCTGCGCATGCGTCCCATGCAAGAGTAGCTCAACAGCCAGTGGTGTCAGGCCAGCGGACAATGGGAAGATGTTAGTTGTCTCGCAGCCCTCGTTCTCTCTCTGCAGTGGTGGTCGAGGGAGAACCTCTTGAAGGGGAAAACCTTCACCACCCCTGCAGTGGAAGCCACTCTCACGACACTCATCTCTCACGGGGTGGGGGGCTCATCTGCTTCAACAGACAGTGCACAGAGTGTGGTCCCCCTCGGGTAGCGTCCAACCATATAAACCTACTGGAGCTACTAGCAGTGTTCAAAGCATTGAAAGCCTTTCAGGAGCAAATGCAAGGGAAGACAGTGCTGGTCCTAACTGACAGCACAACAGCAATGTATTACCTGAACAAACGGGGGCACTCACGCTCCAGGGCTATCCAAGCTGTCCCAAAACATCTGGATATGGGCTCTCAAACACAAGATGTTTCTGATATTCCAACATGTTCCAGGGGAACTCATTCTTCTGGCAGACGTACTCAGCAGAGATTTTCCTCTGCCAGATGAGTATGAATAGCGACTGCACGAAGACCTTGTATCCAGCGTCTTCGCAGAATGGGGTTTTCCAGAGATCGACCTGTTCGCTACTCAGGAGAACGCCCAATGCCAAGATTACACCTCCAGGTAGCCCCAGAACCGATCCAAGGGGAACGGTCTCTGGATAACTTGGTCGGGGAAATTTGTCCATGCTTCAATCCCCCCCCCCCCCTGACTCCCCTTCTGAACAAGATAGTACACAAGATGCACCAGGAACCAGTCACCATGATTCTGGTGGCTCCCGTGTGGGCCCACCAACCTTGGTTCGTGCACCTGATGGAAATGTCCCTCTCCCCACCAGTCAAGCTGCCCTGCCTGTACAACATGTTGTCTCAGGACAGGGGGGAGACTCTGCACCCATGCCCACAAACTCTGAACTTAACAGCCTGGCTCCTGAGGTCATAGAGTTTGGACATCTGCTACTCCCTCAAAGATGCATGGACATATTGAGGGAGGCAAGAAAGCCTAACACACGTTACTGCTATGCCAGCAAATGGAAACGTTTTGTCATCTGGTGCAGTTCCAAAGGCGTCAATCCCACCGATTGCTCGCCTTCACACATTGGCCCTCATTACGACCCTGGCGGAAAGTGACTGACCGGACCGCCACAGCGTATATAGCGTTTCCGCCATTGCACGAAGGAGCAAAGTGCGGCCCATTCCGACCCATCGGGCACGAGCACCACGGCATGGCGGAAGTGCAAAGTCCGCGATGGCGGAAATGACCCCAAAACTGCCCACACCGCCGCCGTACGGCGCCCTAGGTGCAATACCGCCACCCATCACAGCGGACACCGCAGTGTGCGCCTACCGGAAAGTACGGTGACCGTAAATATACGGAAACGGAAGCAAAAACATGGACCCGGAACGGGAAACATCCCGCCGTACACCTATAAAACCACACAAGCACTAAAAACACTACCCCGAGACACACCCCAACCCGTCATCCACCCTAGCGAAACCAAGAAAAATGGGAAAAGTAGCGAAGAAAGCGTGCGACCGCAAGCGGCAGGTCCACTTCTCCCGTGAGGAACTCACCGTGCTAACAGAGACCCTCCAGGAGAATGCTGCCGTCGTCTTCTCCACGCAAATGACCAGGACGGCACTTGCGAACAAGAAGGCCATATGGGCTCTGGTGGCACAGCGGGTAAGTGCGGTGGGGACCGCACCCCGCAACCCACAGCAATGCAGAAAGCGATGGGACGACCTGCGGATACGCGTCCGCAGCATACTCTCAGCCAACCGCAACATTGCCACAGCCACCGGGGGAGGTCCTGAATCACCCATCAAGTTGACCCCCTGGGAAGAAATCTGTGCCTCCACCATCGGAATGGAGAGCATAGAGGGAGTCGGAGGGATGGAGAAAGGAGTGCAGACATCCGAAGATTCAGGTAGGTGGGCCAGATAAAACAATGCTAAAACCACAATGTCCAATCATGTGAAGTACCATGTGTCCACATAGTGCAACAGAAACACATGTCCAGGTAAACGTCCACACACATCGCCCTGATAGCGCACTTTAAAACTCACAATAAATACATAAATAATTAAAAACACCTAAAACAACCACTACACGTGCAGCAGGCACACCCTAACTGCAGGCTGCCAAACAACTGCACCCTCACTCCACACACAAATGAAAGCACCTCCAAGGCCCCGACCCAAATCACACTCAGGTACCACCCCAATGCATGTGATACAATGCCATTCCAATACCCTCAGACCCATTAATAACCCTCGCCCTCCTTTACTCCACCACAGGGTCCGATCCAAACGACGAGCATCAGGACACCCCTACCAGCACACCTGCAAAGAGGGCCAAGACCAACGGCCAAAGACCCTCCACCTCAGCTGCACGCATCAAGACACGGCAGCAGCACAAATCAGGTGGCAGCACAGATTAGGGTACATCAACAGGCACCCCAGCAGCCAGCATGCCCACAATACCACCACCACCACAGGTCCCCCCAACGGATGCCACAGAACGCACTGCCTCTGGTGGCAGCAGCACCATAGGTGACACCCCATTGATGGCAGCATGCTCCGACACAGAAGACGGGGATGTCGAAGTCAGATCCATCCATGACCTGTCCCAATCCCCCTGTCTGTCCCATCCCGTACAACATGAGGATACCACGCAGGGGCACCCACAAGACGACGACTGGCCATCCCCCACAAGGCCTGTGGCAAGGCAACATGAGGACAACAGCCCCTCTGTCACACCCCCGCAAATGGCCATGGCCCAGCAGAGGCAACAGTCCCTCGACCAGTTAATCGTGCAACAGCAGCAACTGGCCACGCTCCTCAAGGACCATGCCGATGAATGTGGGGGCACTAAGGCAGACATAGATTCATCAACTGAGACACTTAGGGCAGAAATTGAGAGAAGTACAGAGACACTAAGGGCACAAATGGAGAGTAGCACCGAGAGCCTGAGAGTCCAAATGGAGAGAAGCACCGAGAGCCTGAGGGGGGAACTGCATGCGACGTCCAAAGACGTATGTGCCGAACTTGCCGCAGTGCGCCGTGTGCTCACTGAGCTCTCACAAACCCTTAGGGACATGCATGGACGTGAGCAGGCAGAGACATCATCCGTTGCAAGTTCCGTCCAGGGCAGCCCCCAACGTAGATCTGGGAGGAACCTGCGCTCCACAGGCAGGGGTGCCCCTGATACCCGCAGAGGGGGCTTGCAATAGCGACAGCCCACTGACAATGAGCATCTTTGGACACTGGTGTTCGGGGGGGAGGTAGGAGGGTGGAGGGGGTGTGTTGGGCTCACTTGGGTGGCGGGTCGATAGGGTGTTCAACATGATATCACATATGCCATAAACAGTGCACGATCAACCAATGAGATGTGTGGACAATGATCTTTGTGTACTAGGCCATCATAGGCGTACAGTCCATAGTGTGCATGTACCAGACACACACAGTGCCACGAGTCCCGTGTCCATGTATCAGCCACCAGGCGTGAGTGCTAGAAGCATGCATCAATGAGATGCTGACGAATGTCACGGCCCTCCGGTGCCTCGCAGACTCCATGAGGTGCTGCCACATCCCCACCCTCATCATGACCATCATCAGGTGCTAGCAGTTCTGCGTCAGGGGGCATGGGCACATTTCTACGTACACACATGTTGTGGAGCATGACACATGCCATGACCATCTTTGCAACCTTCTCATGGCGGTACAGGAGTGCCCCGCCAGACCTGCTGAGGCAGCGGAAACGAGTCTTCAGTAGGCCGAATGCCTGTTCAATGACTACACGGGTACGTGAGTGGGCATGGTTGTAGTCCTCCTCATGCTGGTCCCGTGGGTTCCGGACTGGTGTGAGGAGCCATCTCTTCAGTGGATACCCAGCATCACCTGTATGTGGACGATAAACGTATGATGTGGAATGCCATTGCTACGTACGCACACCCCCCCCCCCCCCTTCCTGCCAGGTCATTGCCGCATCACATACCCCACATCATCATGCATGAAATGAGACTCACCGAGTAGCCAGGATCTGTTCCCTGCGTGTCGCTCCATGTAGCGTGGTATAGTGGAGTTCCTCAAGACCATAGAATCATGGGTTGATCCAGGGAATCTGGCACAACAATGTGTAATGATCCTGTTGGAGTCACACACCATTTGTACATTCAGGGAATGGAATTGTTTTCGGTTGCGGTACTGGGCCTCCATGGCATGTGGGACGACCAATTCCACATGGGTGCAGTCGATGGCACCAATGCAACCCGGTATGCCGGCAAGTGCATGGAATCCCACTTTTGTGTTGGTAATTTCCTGCTCCGAGCGTGGTAGAGAGATGTAGTCGTCTGCGTGCTGCAGGAGGGCATCGAGCACTTGCAATAGTGTCCGTGAGAATAGTGGCTGAGAAATGCCATGCAACTGTCCGACTGTGCTGGTAGGTGCCTGTGGCCAGGAAGTGTAGTACAGACACCACCTTCAGTAGGGGTGGGATGGCGGTTGGGCTATCTATCATGCTGACAAGGTCAGCGTGTGTCATGTCCACAATGGCGGCTATGGTGTCCCGGTCCAAACGGTAGAGGGTGTGGATCTGCTCATCAGTGAGGTTGAACGGATGTGCTCGGAGGCGTGGGATTGCGGGCTGCCTGCGTGGTGGTAGTGGCTGTGCTGGCGGCCCTTGCTGGCCCTGCCTTGGCCTCCTCCTCCTCCTGCGTCTCCTCCGTGCGGCCGGTTGTAGTTGGTGTTCGTCTTCTTCTTGGATTTGGAGTACTTGCAGTGCTATCAGGTCCCCCAGGGCCAACATCGCGAGTCCTGCCGGTAGCATTTCGGTGTGGTTGTGGGAGGAGACCGGGTGTGCAATTCATGTGTTTTCAGGCTGTATGGCCTCCACCTGTGGTGATTCATTCCACCTGTGCAAGCAGCTCTCCCCTTTGGGCGAGCACGTCCCGCACACAACGCTGCAAATCGAGGAATGGCATCTTGCAAATGCAATCATGTATTTGTACCCGATGGCCGTGTAACATTTGTTGATATGTACAATCGGCTATGGTCCCATTGTTTCACATACAATCTTTGCAGCCGCGAACAGACTTGTGATGGGTCAGTGGAACGTAGTACTCGAGTAACGGTGGGCCCTCATGCATCACTGTACCGAGTTGCAACGACGGGCGGGGCGTCCCATTAGTGGGTGAAGGCAGTTGCCATTTTCACACACAGCCGCACTAGATGGATTAATTTGTGATTTCAAACGGCCACAGATGCCTTTACGACGTGATGTTGCAAATGAGGAATTCGAAGGGCGGCGCTTTCGGTTTTCAGCTAGCGGCGAGGAGATGCCCACAGGTCTGACTGCAAATATAACGTTCTATTGTTCAATGTCCTTGAGACAGGGGCCATGGCGAGGAAGCAATGATTGATATGAATAGTTTGGGATGCGCAATAGCGACGTGGGCGATGAGGCCGGACGTTCCCAAATACATGTTACTTCACAACACTTGAATTACGGGCTGGGGCACTGTGGATTTTGCAGGCTGCATGACGCACAGACTCAATGGAAATTTCTAATGTTATGTGAGTAAATATTCAGGCGTTTTTATACCTGGATGAGGGAATGATGAATGGATGCATGGGCAGGTGATTTGATACAGGGTTTGTCATGTACAGGGCTTGTTGGAATCTATCCGCCTCCCCTGCGCTATGTGATGCAGGGCTGCCATAGTGGGACCATCGTCTATCTGGCCTTGTTGAGCCCTCCCTGTCTCGACGCGCCTTCAGACACTTGTGTCCATGCACGTTAACATTCCCATCTGATGGAATCTGTTTTGACTGACGCATGCACAGGTACACTCGTTTGTGATGGTGTTTACACCTCGAGATAGATGGTTATGAGTCGCAAGTGGTTTTGGGGTGGTGATGATCCTTTGGAGTGGGCTAGCATGCATATGGCTGTGGATTTAGTGTGATCATTGAAGTGAGTTGTTCGAATGTAGTTCTGATGGCCATTCTGTTATTTTTCTTTTCTTTTGGTTGACAGGTATCTCCTCCACTTTTGCCACTGCCATCTGTATGCCACTCCTGCAGATGGCTTTTACTCCAGACACCTGCTGCTTCGTGTTAATCAGTGGAGCAGCATTACGATCTTATGGGACGATCGCCAATGGGCCACATGCCCTTACGCAGTACTAGTGGCTCGGAGCAACATTTCGGCCTTTCAGCTGGACTAGTGCCTCCCCATTGGGACGGCCCTGCGGTTCTGTGCGCTTCCATGTTGCCTTTTCGTACGTGAATGTGGCTCTGTGTACCATGATGGAACAGGGCGTCTCACAAGTAGTAGCTGGTCATTCCTTGCGGATGCAGCCCACAATGGTGATATGTGTTTTGGAGTTCATGGACTAATGGCTGTATGGGCTTGGTGATTTTGTTGTGCATTAAATTTCTATTCTGATATGGGCCGTGTAGCGTTCTTCTTTGCGAGTGATGTGGCATATTCCTATTTGGGGAGCGATGTATTGTGAGGAGATCTGCATTGGGTTCCAGCTTCGGAGTTTAGTTGCGTGGTACTGTGCTGGGCGCGTTTGCCTACGGAGCCCAGTGAGGTCAGGGATGGGGGCTGCCAATATGACTGTTTGAATGTTGTCATGCTCAGGGGCGGGGTATTGGGTTTTGTGTAACAGATGCCGGTCAGCCAGGTGGACTGGTGGAATGTTGTGCTTTTCGGAATATTGCTGGTCACAGGTGCCTGTGTTTGCGTGCGTTTCGGGGGGGGGGGGGGGGGACTGTGGTCATGTCCATTGGAATGGCTTCTGTATTCGTGCCATCTGTGCCCTGCAGCTCCCATTGGCCCCTCTTGTGAATCTTTTGTTCGTTGGCATGCATGGGTGACTTGTACATTTCACTGGTTGCATTGTGACTTCATTGCACCTACGGGGAGTTGTACTTTGTGGGCAGGGAGCGGTGTACAGGCACTCAGTGGGGCCGTTTACGGTTGATTCGCGATGCCGTACTTCTCACCATGGCGGAATGGTACTTTCCGCCATGCTTGATGGCGTTAGGTACATGTCCGCTAGGGTCGGAATTCGCGTACCCTTGCGCCATGGTGGTATTTACGGTTTGGCATGGCGCGCGCGTACTTGGTGCAGTTAGCGTTGGTGTTCACTACGGTGTCGCTAATGGATTCGTACTTTGCGGTGACGGGTCATAGTCGCACCGAGCGCTATTCGATGGCGGTATTGCATTTCCGCCATCGTTTTCCGATTTCCGCCAGGGTCGTAATGAGGCCCATTGTGTTATATCTAACCCATCTGTTGGACTCTGGGTTAGTCTTCAATTCCTTTAAAGGTGCACCTAGCAGCGTTGTCCGTCTACACCACGTCACAACAGAAGGTGTTGTGGTGGAAAATACCGGTGATTAAAGCATTTATGGAAGGGGTTAAAAGAATGTATCCTCCCCATCACTCACCCAGCCCCTGGGTGGGATCTAAATGTGGATTTAACTAGGCTCATGGGACCCCCTTTTGAGCCTATGCATATAGCTAGTCTGAAAGACCTGACTTACAAGACAGCCTTTCTAGTAGCAATCACTTCTATCAGAAGAGTTGGCGAACTACAAGCCCTCTCGGTTTTGGACCCCTTTGTTACATTCCACAAAGATAAGGTAGTTCTGCGCACACATCCCAGATTTGCGCCGAAATTTATTTCGAAGTTCCATGTGAACCAGTCAATCGAACTACCCACGTTCTTCCAGAGACCTACTAACATGTCCGAAAGAAGCCTTCACACACTAGATGTGCGCAGGGCAGTCATGTTCTACATGGATAGAACTAAACCACTAAGGAAAACTAAACAATTCTTTGTTTCAGTGGCAGCTGGTAGAGAAGGGGGATCCTGTCTCTAAATCAGCAATATCAAGGTGGAGTGTCAAATGCATCACACTATGTTACACTCTTGCAAAGAGTGAACTACCCATCAAGCCAAGAGCACATTCTGCTCAAAGCACTCGGGCATCCATAGCATTCATTGCAAATGTTCCCCTAGAGTCCATTTGCAAAGCGGCAACCTGGAGTTCTGTACACACCTTTACAAAACACTATTGCCTAGACACTCATTCTAGGTCTGATTCTCAGGTGGGACAAGCAGTACTAAGACATATTTTCTGTACTGTTCCTTCTCACAACCCACCTCCAACTCCGGGTACTGCTCGCTAGTCTATGCACAGCATGTGATTCTAAGCAGATTAACAAGCATCAGAAGACATGCATTACTTACCGTAAAAGCATTTCTGATGATTGTATCTGCTTAGATTCACATGCGCCCTCCATGCCTCCACGCTCGGGGTGGAAGGAACATAGACTTCTTACTACTTTCTCTCTTCATGTACTCGCTCACTATAGCCTTGGGCTCCCTCATGGCAGAAAAAATACAATCGGATGGACCTCGGCGCGTGAGGGTTTTTGGGTACTACACACGTCACGATAGGGATAGTGTTTCAGACACGCCTATGCCGGCGTCCCCGAAAGACAAGATGCAATACTCCGTGGTTACCACTGGATGTCGGACCATATGCACAGCATGTGAATCTAAGCAGATACAATCATCAGAAATGCTTTTACGGTAAGTAATGCATGTCATATTAGCGGTCACTCCATACCTGATTCCCTGGTAGTAACCACCATGAGGAAAAGGGCGGGGGTTCGCTATCTACTAGCGAAGCACCCCCAGACAAGGAGGGGAAGAAGCTTTATGCCTTGGGAAAAGGATTACATCCTCGCCAGCTTTCTCCACACAGATTGTCAACAATACTTTGTTGGCAAGCTACGCTGATGCCCAATGGGGATTGTTGTGCGAAGGCCTACAAGAAGCCCCTGAGCCCTTGTGAACACGCTTGTTACCCATTGTGACAGAAGGTACTCGGGTAAACCAAAGTATCATCAAGAACACTTTAGATGCTGCGGAAACGGCTGGCCGGTCACTAGTCCAGGGTGTACTTCTTAAGCATCATGTTTGGCTCAAACTCCGGGTTCAAGCCAGAAACCCAGGCGTCCCTCATCAACAAACCCCTTGAAGACTCAAACTTGTTTGGTAAGGCAGTTGATGACGCACTGGAGACAGCTAAGAAGGATTTTGAAACTCTAAAGACTCTGGACCAAATCACAAGACCCCCTAATAAGCGGGGTTACAGCAACAGGTGCACTTTTCGTGGCCAACGAAAAAATCAACATTACTCAGCAGGCAACTGGTCCTCCCCTCAGGGAACCAGTGGACAATATGCTCAGAGGACAACGTCGTGGCAAGGGAAGACGTCGGGATCCTACTCCCAGAGGCTCCCTGGCTACCAACACCAAATGACCCGAAAGTTTGGGTCCCCTCCCATGCATCGCCGGTCAGGGGCCGGTTAACATCATTCCTACAAGCATGGGAGGGAATTACCACAGACCGCTGGGTACTGTCAACGACAGGCCACTTTTACTGCATCGAATTCAGTCGGTCCCCTACATTCAGACCCCCAAGCGGAAGACACTTATCACCGAAACACCTCTCCATCCTTCTTCACGAAGTCGAACTGCTGCTGGAAAAAGGAGCAATAGAGGTCGTACCTCTATCACAGGTAAAGGAGGGTATTTATTCAGTGTACTTCCTTGTACCCAAAAAGGATCTAACCATGCGCCCTGTACTAGATCTGCGCCCAGCCAACAAATACGTAAAACCTCAAAAATTTCGTATGGTGACTTTGCAGGAGGTAATCCCCGTGCTCACACTGGGGGAATTACATGGCAACACTGGACATGAAAGATGCATACTTTCATATTTCAATGTTGCCAGCGCACAGGAAATACCTCAGGTTCATGATAGAAGGCAAACCCTATCAGTTCAAAGTGCTACCCTTCGGCATAGCTTCAGCGCCAAGGGTATTCACGAAGGTAGTGGCAGCAGCACACCTGCGCAGATTGTCCATTCCAGTCTACCCTTACCTCGATGACTGGCTCATAACCGGGGATTATTACGAAACCTGCTTCTCAAACACCCAAAAGACTGTAGACCTTTTGTTCCACCTGGGCTTCTCCAACGAGAAGTCCAGCCTAGACCCCAGCCAGGTCAAGCAATTCCTAGGGGCTCTAATTCGAACAAAGGACGGCCTCGTCTTCCCCTCCAACAAGAGGGTCCAAAACATGCTGTTTCAGATCCCTCAATATCTAGCTGGTCGGGAGGTGACGGTACGCAAGGCCATGCGATTGCTAGGAATGATGGCGTCATGTATTTATTTGGTACCTCACGTGCGCCTGCGCATGCACCCAATGCAAGAGTGGCTCAACAGCCAGTGGTGGTGTCAGGCCAGCGGATAATGGGACGACCTAGTGGTGGTCTCGCAGGCCTTGGTTCTCTCGCTGCGATGGTGGTCGAAGGAAAACCTAGTGTTGGGGAAACCGTTCGCAACCCCCGCAGTGGAAGCCACTCTAACCACAGACGCATCCCTCACAGGATGGGGGGCCCCACCTATCCCATCAGACTGCTCACGGAGTTTGGACTCCGAGTGTGGCGTCCAAGCACATAAACTTGCTGGAACTGCTGGCGGTCTTCAAAGCACCAAAGGCTTTCCGGACAAACCTACAAGGGAAAAGAGTGCTGATCCTGAGAGAGCACCACGGCCATGTACTACCTGAAGAACCAAGGGGGCACTCACTCTCCAGGACTGTCCAAGCTGTCCCAGAACATCTGGAGGTGGGCTCTCAAACACATGTTCCTGTTATCTCAACATGTACCAGGGGAACTCCATCTTCTGGCAGACGAACTCAGCAGAGACTTCCCTCTGCCCGCAGAGTACGAATGGCAACTAAACGAAGATCTCGTCACCAAAGTTTTCGCAGAATGGGGTTTCCCAAAGATTGACCTGTTCGCAACTCTGGAGAACACCCAATGTCAAGATTACGCCTCCAGGTACCCCCAGAACCACTCCAAGGGTAACGGTCTCTGGATAACATGGTCAGGGACATGTGTCTACGCTCCCCCCTGCCCATAACCCCTATTCCCCCCCCCCCACCCCCCCGGACTCCCCTTCTCAACAAGATAGTGCACAAGATGCACCAGGAACCAGTTACCATGATACTGGTGGCCCCCATGTGGTCCCGACAACCCTGGTTCGCTCGGGGGCCAAACGCTACACCCATGACCTCAGACACTGAACTTGGCAGCCTGGCTTCTGAGGTCATAGAGTTTGGACATTTGCAGCTCCCTCAGAGATGCATGGACATTTTCAGAGAAGCAAGGAAACCGAACACTCGTTACTGCTACTCTAGCAAGTGGAAACGGTTAGTCATTTGGTGTAAGTCAAAGAGCGTCAACCCCATTGACTGTTCTCCCACTCGGATTGTTCTATACCTGACTCTCACTTGTTGGACTCGGGTTTAGTCTTTAATTCTATTAAAGTTCACCTGGCTGCACTCTCTGCCTACACTATGTCTCAACATAAGGTGTCATGGTGGAAAGTTCCAGTTATTAAAGCCTTCATGGAGGGAGTGAAAAGAATTCACCCTCCTATATCTAACCCAACTCCCGGATGGGACCTGAATGTTGTACTAACAAGGCTAATTGGCTCCCCCTTCGAACCCATGCATAAAGCAACTCTTAAGGATCTCACTCTTAAGACTGCTTTCTTGATAGCTATCGCCTCCATTAGGAGGGTGAGTGAACTGCAAGCGCTCTCTATACTAGATCCCTTTGTAACATTTCACAAAGACAAGGTGGTTCTACGCACACACCCTAGGTTTGCACCGAAGTTCATTTCAAAATTCCATGTCAACCAGTCTATAGAACTACCAACGTTCTTTCAAAACCCATCAAACCTGGGAGAAAAGAGCCTGCACACACTTGATGTGCGCAGAGCGGTCATGTTGTATATGGAAAGAACTAGACCACTGAGCAAACTAATCGGTTCTTTTTCTCAGTGGCGGCAGGAAGAGAAGATAATGCAGTTTCCAAATCCACTATAATCTAGATGGATTGTCCAATGCATCTCTCTTTCTCTCTTGCTAAGAGAGAACTGCCCTTCAAGCATAGAGCACACTACTCGAGGCACTGGGGCATCCATAGTATTCATTGCAAATGTTCCCTTTGAGTCCTTTACAAGGTGGCAACCTGGAGTTCTGTACACACCTTTACAAAACGCTATTGTCTAGATGCCCATTCTATATCTGATTCCCAGGTGGGACAAGTAGTACTAAGACGTCTTTTCTCTACTGTTCCTTCTCACAACCCACCTCCAACTCCGGGTACTGCTCGCTAGTCTATGCACAGCATGTGATTCTAAGCAGATTGACAAACATCAGAAGACATGCATTACTTACCGTAAAAGCATTTCTGATGGCTGTATCTGCTTAGATTCACATACGCCCACCCTTCCTTCCCGCTCGGATCAAAGGAACATGGACATCTTACTTTCTCTTTTCTGTACTCGCTCACGTTAGTCATAAGGCTCCCTCATGGCAGAAAAAATACAGAGGGACCTCGACATGTGAGGGATATTGGGTACACTACACGTCACTATAGGGATAGTATGACTGACACGCCTATGCCGACGTCCCCTTTTCGACTTTCGAAAAACAAGATGCAATACTCTGCAGTGACCACTGGATGTTGGACTATGCACAGCATGTGAATCTAAGCAGATACAATCATCAGAAATGCTTTTACGGTAAGTAATGCATGTCATATAAACGTGGTAGTGTTCCAGGCTATCATAGTAGCTCCCGAACATAAACACGCTTGAACAAATACTTTTTCTTTTGGCTATGGTCGGGTTTATTCGCCATTTCTTTTTGTTAAAGTCCTTCTTGTACTTTACTTTGCGCTGCAAACCAGGTTTGCCTCCTTTGTTCACCGTCTTTTGGCAGGCTTCTTCCAAGAAGCCCTCCTCTTGACGGCTGGGTGTCTAGGTGGGCTGTATGTAAGGGAGGGGTGTAGTCACCCCCTGCGCAGGGTATCCTTGGAAACCCAAGTTGCACTTTGACATGATTGGCTAAGGTGGTTGTCTGGGCCGAACAACCCCCCCCCCCTGCTGTGATTGACAGCCAGGCTATCTACCCTTCAACAAGAGAAGATCCAGTCTGGAGTCTTCATCCCTTGAGCTTGGTGGTATCAACCAGCTCATCTTTCACAGCCAGAGGATCCTCTTTGTGGTCGAAATCGCTGCACACTGCTGTAGTGGTCCAGATAGCCATCTGTAGAGCCTCTCCTGTTTTAAAGGCGCGCACCTTTTATTCTCCGTCAATGCTGCTGGCCTCATCCCTGGGTAGTGCAGATCACTCAGACATCGTCCTTCTTGTCGCCATGACTGAAGCTCCAGGAACCGTGAGTCTGCAGGAAACTACCAGGAACTGCCGCCGTAGCACCAGTTTCTTCAAAGAATAAGGTACTGTCTTGCTTCGAGGAACTAGGGTGAACCCTTTTCTCCTCATCCAAGGCTGGCCCTTGTCTCTTATAACTTTTGCTTCCTCTCACAATATCCAAGTACTCCTGGCAATCTTCAATCGTGAACTATCTGTGTGATCCTCGACAACAGGAACCCGGTTCCACTTAACACTGGCGCAGTCCTTTTGACTTTTATCTTCTTGTCAGAAAGTGTTCTCTGATTCTGTCTGCCTTGACAAAAGTATTGCCTATGATTTTTGCCTCAAACTCTTTTGTTAACTCAGGTGCTAAGTGTGTTTTAACTCTGGTAACATTTCTTCCCGCGGATACGCATATCTTTATTAAGACCAAACTGTCATTACTGTCAAAAAGTGATCGCATATGGATTCCCAGTAACACCTTTTTTGTTTCATAACACTGTCAAATCATAAGATACTTAACTTGAATTGTTCTGCACAAAGAGAATTGGTTGTGTAGTGTATTTTACATCTGGTTTTAATAGAAGTGAAGTGTGTTGCAAACAGATCGTCTAGAAATAAATGTACTTTTACTTTTCAACCAAAAACCTTGAGTCTGAGTTTGCTTGAGTCACAGTAATTGTGGTCCTTTGTGTAATTTCTACTACTGCTCATTTGCTGTTGAGAAAAGTCTGGCTGCTCAGCTACTGCTACCACTTTAACAGTTTAGTACAGGCTTGTACCAAAGGTGAACTTGTAATACCACTTGTAGTCTTAATTCTGTGTAGTGGTCCCTAAGGGCACTGCACAGGATTCTGCCTAACGCCACTAGCCAGCAAGAATTTAGACAGTTACAGATATCAAGTGGCCCTCATGGGGATTAGGGAAATCTGCGATGGGGCAGTGGGGGAGCATTTCATTTCAATTGACAATAAAAGCCTCTGAACCTTCTTTAAGAGTCTGTGTATCCTTTAGGCTGTCAGTGATAATTGGGTTCTCCAGCATGGGGTCTGGCATGGATTCGCATGATCGTGAATATTCCCTGTCAGGCTGGGAATCCTCGGTAAAGGGAATAATCAGTTTAATTTCTGAACTGTCTTTCTCCTAACAGCCCATCACAGAGCTCTGGGTCATACTGCCCCAGCCAATGACTGCCCTCTACCTAAGCCCCTCCTCTGGCAACCATCTTCAGATTTTTACCACATGTTCAAGTGTTGGAAGTCCTTGTGCTTAGCACTTGAGCTTTTACTGCGTTCTTTCGCTTTTTTGGAAGAGTTTACTCTATTTTTCGGTCAATCGAGCCTTGTGGTCCATCGATCAACTTTCCGATTAACGGGAATACGGTTTTTGGATTCTTCAGTGCCCCTCAAGGGCGTATTTCATCAGGTTTCTTTGTAGAGGATTCCAGAAGATTATTCAGGCCTACGTCGCGTGCACCTTGTCGGAGAAGGATTCCACCCCCCCGTTCAAGCTTTACTCCGACTGCGGCTTACGGAATGTCTTTTCTCGGACGACAAACATTCCCAGTGCCTTTACTGCCTGTGCCCTGTGCACAAGGAGGAAGATTGTGTGTTTTGCCATGAGTTTTCGACACGCATGTTGAAGGATCGGCGTAAGCGGCTGAACAAGTGGCTGCCGGCCAAGGCCTCTGCACTGTGTGGGTCCCAGGGGCATGCCTCTTCCTTATCCGGGAATGCTGAGTGGGCTTCTAAGACCTTTGAGGGCGCCCCTCTCACGGGGGGCCCATCACAAGGCTAAGAGCTGCAAGTCCACTGCCATCCAGAGCGCTGTTGCGGAGAGCTCCTCGGCGGCCAGGGCGCATCTGAATTCTCCAGTGACTTCAGTCTCTAGTCAGCACTCGGGATTGTCATCCAAGAGGAAGTTCGACTATCCGGGCAAACTCAAGGTGGCCCCGGAGACAGCCAAGGAGAAATCCAAGACTGACTTGCCGGAGAAGGCCAAGGGGATCGGGGCTCTGCCCCCCCCATCCCTCCTATGGAGAAGACCAAGGAGCCGGTCCTGACCGTGAAGGCCCAGGTACACCCGACAAAGGCCCTGCATTCCATCGAGATGGAGGTGGCGTCCCTCTCGAAGGCTGCAGAGGCAGACACGCAGGGCACACCCGCAAAGACAAGTGTTCCACCCTGCCAGGAGGGAGTCTTCTTTCTAGCCCATAGAGAAGAGCGCGGAGAAGATGCCAGTCATCTCACTGAGACACCGGCCAAGAAGAGGAAGAGGCACCCACTGCCTACTTGCCACCCCTTTCACCCAAGGGATGAGACGGACCCTGACAGGGCGAGGACGGGCATGGACGACGACAGTGGGATGGGGCACATCCCGTGACCGCCTCCCAGATCCTCCCCACCGGACGAGATAGTCCCGTTTCACGCGATGATCTCCAGAGCTCTTCCAGCTCACTCCAGAAAAGGAGGGCTTATTGTACCAGTGCTGCAAGGCGAAGAGAAAGACATCCTTTCGGTCCCACTCTTGGATGACATTTGGGACGAAGGCCTGTCTCTCATGAAGAACCCTTCTACAGCCCTGGCGAAAAGGATCTCCTTGAGGAGGTTCAGGAAGTGCCGGACTCTGCGACCAAGTGGTTGCGGGCCCAACTGTCACTCGACTCTGGTCTCGGCAGCGGCCAAGAAGTCATTGGGTGCTTCTTCCTCAGCAACGTCAACCCCTTCAGACAGCGAGGGGAAGAAGTTAGATGCCATGGGACGACGTGTTATCTACTCTGCGGGGACGACCATCAAGGCTGCCAACGCCCTCGCTATCTTAGCGTGCTACAACCGGGATCTGTGGTTCAAGATCACTCCCATCCTGGACTTGCTCCCCAACGACCAGAGGTCGGAGGCATTGGAAATTCTGCAAGAAGGCGCTGTGGCGTCAGACCATGCCATCACGGTGGCCACGGTCATTGCCGACGCAGGGTTCCGCCAGATGGGCAACAGTGTTTGCCTTCGTTGTCGTAGCTGGCTCAAGGCCATCTACTTACGACATGACATCCAGGGGAGGGTTTTGGACATGCTCTTTGACAATCTGTTCGGGAAGTCTGTAGATGAGTTTCTACAGGCCATCAAGGCGGACACAGAGACGGCACGTGCCCTGGGCACGCTACAGCAGCGATGGCCGTCCTTTCGATCCTCAGGAGGCAAGTCTTCCTGTTCTGCCAACGGTTACGGCAGGCGTTCCTCTTCGTACCGCCAACCCTCCCGATCCTCAGCCCAAGAGACTAATAAGGGGGCGTTTCAAGGCTTTCAGAGGAGGACGTTGTCACTTCTAGGGACCCCAAGATTGTCCCATCGACATCCAAGCAGGAATGAACCGGCTGTGACGTCTGGCCCCCACCAGTGCACCCCGGTGGGAGGCTGGCTGCTGAACTTAGTGTGTGGAAGACCATCTCCACCGACGGTTGGGTGCTGGACTCTCTCGCCGACTGACACTGTTAGGGAGAATTCTCTGTTTAGGCTGAATTTCTTAACCTAGTGAGTCCCCCAGCAGCTTTGCTGGATTTTTGGGGATTTTTTGGATTATTTTTTTCTCCTGCCAAGAGTGAAACTCTCTTACCCTCACTCTTGGGCATGATTTGAGTGTGTTTCTTTGAATCTAGATGTGTTTAATGGGCTATGGGGTCTTTTACTCCATAGGGCTTCATGTGTTTTTGTGATGTGTTACACAGCACCCTCAGTGCAGTGACACAGGGGTGTCATAGTGACCCCCCAGTATAGACTCCATACCCTGGGACTGACTACTGTCTCGCAGGGCATGTAAAGTCACCATTGACTTTACTAGTCTTAAATTCTGAACAGAACCAGTACAAACCATCATATTGTGGACGTACTGGCTGGGGCAATTCAATTGCCCCAGGGTCTGTTAGTCGAGGGGGCACGTCTCTGTCCCCCCTGATCGAGTTTTGGCTGGTGGCAGTGGATACTACTTTTTATATTAAACCGTGAATATTTTCCTATGGGATTTCCCATTGTTTTAGGCTACTACCTTTATTTAATTATTTATGGTAGCCTCGAACATACCGCCGGTTTATTTAATTAATAATTCTCCGGTTGGTATTCTTTGCCAAAACTTGATTCTAAAATGGCGTTTGTGATCTCTTCTGTGACTCCAACCCAAGTCGAGCCCTTTGTTCCACTTTTTGGCGGGCTTCTCCACAGAAGCCCTCCAAAGTGGTGCCACTCTGTCTGGGGTACTTAGGGGTGGAGGGGAATTTAGGCACCCTGGACTGAGTTGCCTAGGCAACTCAAGTCGCACTCCATCCTGATTGGCCCAAGTGGTGAGCCGGCCCGCTCACCACTTAGCAGGTTTGAGTGACAGCTAGGCTGAGTGAATGGGGGTTTTCTGCATAAAAGCAGGGCTTTGGGGACTGGAACTTCAGAAGTCGCCACAGGACCTAAGAATCCGACGAGGGAGAAGCTGAGCCGACCTGCCTCGACACCACCACCGGTGGAGCCCTGCTGGACCGCCTCACCACTTTTCCCAACGACAGAGGAGATCTCCCGCCGGAGAGTCTTCTTCCTTTGACTGGTGGGGATAACCAGTTTCACCGTCTTTTCGCCTTCCCGATGTACCTCATGGCCGCCTTGCCTGTGCCAAGCACCCCGGCAACCGGGATACCATGTTTTGCCTCGACCGCGAAACAGTTACCACCTTTAACCGGAAAACTCTGCGGCTGGTTTCTTCTCTGGTAGTGCAACGACCTTCATCTTTCCTCCAAGTCGAGATCTTCTCTTCCCCTGGACGACGACGCAACTTGCACCCACTACCCGGAACAACTGCCACCGCTGGAGGAGCCTTACCACTTAAGGTACTGTGTCCCGCCTGGCTTCCCTTGCTACCGACTGTACGGGGTAGATTTAGTCCCCGGCTTTCGAACCTGGGTTAGCCTGGGACACCCTGGCTAAACTTTCCTAAGCCTCTCTAAACTCTTTTTGAACTCTCTGCAAGACTTTCTAAGCCTAGAGGAACTGTGTGATCTTGGGTGCATTTGTGCTCTGCTCTCTCTAAGAGTGGGCCCAGCCTATGGACTTTGGCTCACAAGTGAGTTTTGCTCTTCTGCCTTGCTAACAATGTTCGTGAACCTTAGTGGTGTACCTTTCCATATTCTGTCTTTTTCCCTCCCTTTCTCACAAACTTATTGGAGTGCCATCTAGTTAAGCGCTCACCTCTGTATGAAAATAAGTGGTGTTTTACTGTGACTTATCTCATAAGGAAAAAGGGGTGTACATATTACAATAGTAACTGTTTAGAATATTTTATAATAAGAGTGCTGGAGTGTTTCAAACAGTGTGTTTTTAAACAATTATATACTTTGATACCAAAGCTCTGGTCAGTGTTTGCTTGTATTATTGTATCTGAGTGCCTATTGTGTATACTTTGCATACTGTCTAACTCTTCTTGAGGGAAGTCTGACTGCTCAGCCACAGCTACCAGGTAAATCTGGGTGGTATGGACTGCTACCAAGTGGGTTTACTGCCAACACCTGTAGTCTTAAATCTTTTGCAGTGTTCCCTAAGGGAACTGCACAGGTTTCTGCCTAACCGACACCTGGAGTTTCAACGGAAATGTCCCCAAATACCACCTGTGGCCCGTCAGAAAACCATGTCCCTCAGCTGCTGCTGGAGTTTCGGGCCATGGTCAAAAAAGGGGCTCTAGAGCTCGTCCCAAAGCGGTTCCATGGCTCCATAGTGTACTCAAGGTACTTCCTCGTCAAAGACAACCGGGGGCTGGAGGCCCATTCTCGACCTCCGACGACTAAAGAAATACAGACGTTTCGAATGGTCACTCTCAGCACATGCTTAGACAGCTAGAAGAGGGTGATTTTCTGTCGTCGTTGGACCTGGAGGATGCGTACTCCCACATCACAATTCACAAGGGATACCACAAGTTTCTGCGCTTCGTCATTCAGGGGAAGCATTACCAATTCAAGGCACTTCCCTTTGGATTGTAGTCAGCACCAAGGGTCGTCACCAAGTGCCTGGTGGTGGTATATATATCTGCGACTGCAAGGGATCCACGTCTACCCTTACTTGGACAACTGGCTCATCGGGCCAGCTCAAGGAGCATCGCCGTCGACCACAAAACAGATCTAGGGTTCCCAGCTCAAGTGTCGTGCTTGGCATCACGTCGGCCTGCATTTACCTCATCTGATTCTGCAGGATACGGATGCGGCCACTGCAGGAGTTCCTCGACGCCCATTCCAGGACAAGATGGCTCTCGACGAGGGGGTTTCGTCAGGCGATAAAATGGTGGGCCGTGTGTTCTCATCTGACCGGAGTTGTGGATTTCCAGACCCCACCACACCAGGAGACCAACGATGGACACCTCCCTAGAGGGATGGGGGGGTCTCACATCGGAAGTCTTCACGCCAGAGGCCTGTGGCTGCCGGAGGAGACGTTGCACAATAATGTGCTGGAGCTACGGGCAGGGTTTTGGGCCCTCAAATCGTTCCTGCCGTCCCTCAAGGGCAAGGTGGTGTGGGTCTTTACCCCCAATATATATTACTCCCGGTTTACAGGCCCTTCCTACTGCAGTTGGGGCATGAGGTGCCCTTAGCTGGTCATCTTGGTACCAAGAAGACTAAGCGGAGGCTCTCTGCACATTTCTACTGGCCTAGGATGGGAGTAGAAGTGAAGTCCCACGGCAAGACTGGAGGCAATGTCATTGCCCCACTGCAGCCGTTGTCAGTGGTTGGCACACCATTTGGGAGGGTGGGCATCAACATCATTGGTCCCCCTTGACCCTCCTACTTCAGGTGGACATCGCTTCATCCTGGTCTTGGTAGATAATGCCAACAGGTACCCTAAGGCTATACCCCTTCGGACTGTTACTGCCAAGGTAGTTGCCAGTGCTCTCCTGGGCATTTTCACCAGAGTTGGATTTCTTAAGAAGGTTGTCTCTGACAGAGGATCTAACTTCATGTTGAGTTAGATGAAAACAATGTGGAAAGAGTGGGTTAACGTACAAGTTCGCCACCTCTTACCACCCCCAGACCAATGGTCTGTTTGAAAGATTTAATAAAACGCTCAAGGGCATGCTAGGTGCTTTGGAAGAGCCCCTAAGGAGGAAATGGATCTCCTCCTGCCATGCCTGCTGTTCGCTTACAGCGAGGTATCTCGAGGGTGTTGGTTTCAGCCCCTTTGAGTTACTCTTTGGCCATCTAGCGAGGGGGGGCCCTTGCCTAGATATTGAAGGTTTGGAAGCCATCTCTCTAGGTCCTTCCTAGCAAGTGGGGGACTATGTGTTGGGCCTTAGACTGAGGATGACGCAGATGATTGGTCAGGCGACCGCAAAAAAAAAATCTTAAGGCCAGCCAGATGTTGAACAAATACTGGCATGACCTTAAAGCATCACAAGTGTAATCACAAGTGGATTGGACTCCAGAACGGGAGATCCTTGTGATGGAGCCTACAATGCCTAGATCCTTGACAGATTAGTGGACTGGACCCTTCAGGATAATCTCCGATATGGGCCAAGCCAATTATCTGGTTGACATGGTAGTCCCTGGGGTAGCCCCTCGGGTATTCCACGTCAACAGGCTCAAGCCTTTCCATAGGCGAGCAGAAGTCTCATGTCTTTTGCTGGCTTCAGAGCAAGAAGAGGATGAGTGAGCCCCTTCCTGATTTTGCTGCATGGCAAACCTCAGGATGGCTCAGTGGAGGGAGTGCATCTCTCTCCAGATCTGACTCACGAGCAGCAGAGGGCCCGCAAGGCTTTGCTCCAGCTGTATGCACCACTGTCCTCACTAACACCTCTTACCGAGCTACGAGGGACCATCGTGCACCTGCTGACTTTCGCCGAAGCACTCTGGAAGTCGGTCCTCGAAAGGCTGCCGACTGGAGACTGGGACCACCGCAGAATCATGAAGCGAAGCGCCCGGACATTGAAGTCCATCACTGTTGCCGACCAGAGCCCCAGTGCTCCTTTGCTTAAGAATACTGAAAAAGACTCATTTGCTCATCCTCGTGAACTGCTTTCATCCTGCCGGAGAAAGGCAAGACCGTCGACGTCCGAGGAGAATCCACGGGTGGGTTTCCCAACATCCAAAGACCGCAAAGACGCCAACGACTCAACGCCCTTACTGGGTCAAAGTTCTTCATTGACTCCTTGCGGCAACAGCCACTCGTCGTTGTTGGGCAGAATCCTGTGCCGTGCCCTTAGGGACCACTACACACAATTAAGACTACAAGTGGCAATACAAGTTCACCTTTGGTACAAGCCTGTACTACACTGTTAAAGTGGTAGCAGTAGCGGAGCAGCCAGACTTATCTCAAGAGTAAATGAGCAGTAGTAGAGATTACACAAAGGACCACAATTACTGTGACTGAAGCAAACACTGACTCAAGGTTTCAGGTAAAAAATAGAGGTACATTTATTTTAAACAATCTGTTCACACAACCAATTCCACTTTTTCCTGCAAATTCAAGGTAAGTACATTAGGTTTTGACAGACCGGTGTTGCGATACTAACGCGTACCCGCAAATAGAAATGCTCACGAAGTCAAAACACCCTTTGTACTTTAAAATTTCAAACAAGGGAAAAGTCGATAAAATCCCAGGCAATACTTTTGTCAAGGGAATCGGAGGACTAGTTCAAAGATAGATTAAATTCAATAGGCCTGTGCCATTGTCAATGGAGCAGATGCTCAGTTGCCGAGGATCACACGTTGGACAGTTCGAGATGCCAAGAGCACTTGAATATTGTCAGATGGAAGGAAAAGTTATAAGAGGGAAGGAAGAATGAACAAATCTTCGAGAAGGAAAAGGGTTCACCCCGATTCCGGATGGTTAGACGGAGAGAACGACCACATGTGCATAGTACCTTCCGTTGGAGAAAAGCTGGTGCCACGGCAGCTGTTCCTGGTAGCTCCTGCAGACTCACGGTTCCTGCGACTTCAGTCGTGAGGACAAGGACGTCTGGAGCGATCTGCACTACCCAGGGATGAGGCCAGCAGCGGCGAAAAAGACAAATATGAATAAAAGGTGCGCTCCTTTAAATCAGGAGAGGGCTCTTCTGATGGCTATCCGGACCACTACAGCGCAGCACAGCAGTGATTTCGACCCAGGAGAGGATTCTCTGACTGAAGAAAGGGTGAACTGGTTGATCCCACCAGGCTCAAGGGAAGAAGACTCCAGACTGGATCTTCTCTTGTCGTTGAAGGGTAGATGGCTCAGGACTGCAGGCTCAGGACTGCAGCAGGGCTTCACCGGGATTGGGGGTTGCAGCTGCCGTCTTCGTCTCCGCTTCTCTTCAGTTCTTTGCAGTTCCAGTGGCAACTCTGCCGTCTAGCTCAAGAGTCCTGCCTTTTATGCCAAAATCCCCCATTCACACAGCCTGGCTGTCAATCACTCAGCAGTGGGGTTGTCCAGCCCAGACAACCACCTCAGCCAATCAACACAAAGTGCGACTTGGGTCTCCACAGAGACCCTGTGCAGGGGTGACTACACCCATCCATCACATTCAGCCCACCTAGACACCCAGACGCCAAAGGAGGGCTTCTGGTCAGAAGCCCGCCAAAGGTCGGCGAACAAAGGAGGCAAACCTGGTTTGCTGCGCAAAGAAAGACCCACGAAGGATGTTAACAGAAAGAAATGGCGATTTAAAACAACCGGAGCCGAAATAAAAAGTATTTGGGCAAGCAGGTTTAAAGTTCGAGGCTACTAAAATAGCCTAAAACGTTAGCACGTTATGTAATCTAATCGCGGTAGGAAAATGAGGGTAGATACCACTGCCACCAGCCAAGTCTAATGTTAAGGGAGCGAAACAATGCTCCAAGAGGCACAGGTAAAAATGACTAAGAATTAACCATCTCCAATACTCCATATAAGATGGGTGTACTAGATCCGTGGTAAAGTGACTATGTAAAGTTAATGGCAACTTAACCCTTTTCTAGGGGACAGTAGTCTGCCTCAGAAAACGTAGTCGGTGGGAGGTTTGAGACAACCCTGTGTCACTGCACTTAAGGTACTGTGTAACACACAAAGAGTGGGGCTACTGAAGTGGTGTACTCCAGAGTCCACAATCAAAAAAACAGTTGAAATACACAAGGCAAAACAATGGTAAGAGTGGGGGGAAAGCTCACACTCTTACCAGTTGCAAAAAATAAACTCCAGAAATCCAGCAAAGCTGCTGAGGGACTCACT
Source organism: Ambystoma mexicanum (assembly GCF_040938575.1). Lineage (NCBI taxonomy): Eukaryota > Metazoa > Chordata > Amphibia > Caudata > Ambystomatidae > Ambystoma > Ambystoma mexicanum. The sequence goes on along the minus strand of NC_090927.1, from coordinate 509,023,050 downwards.
AGGTAAGGGAAATTGGCCATAGAATGAGAATTCTCCCCAACAGTCGTCAAGGTGCACCGCATGCCTCCGCTTGCAGGACGTTTTCAACCGATCAACGAGCACCGCAAGAACCGAAGCTGCTGCTGCTGCAACAGTGTTCAGTCTTTTTCCTTGTGGGATCTCGACCATCCGTGGCTCCTGCCTTAAAGGGAGCCGCTCAAGAAGGCTCAGTCGACGACCAGATGTCGAACTCTGCTATTCCAGGTATATTGCGGTGTAGAGCTGTTATTGAAGGAAATAAGACTCATATATACAATATATGGACTGGACTTGTAGTTTATCTTTATTTACAGGTTGCCCAGGTGGGGGTATCCCTCATACAGAACTGTACCTAGTGGTAGGGGCCCAGTATTCTGCCTATTTTTACCAACCTGCTTTCCTCTCATGTCTATATTGTTGTTTCACTTTATTAACTGATTTGTATGACATTTTAACTGAGTACAGTTGATGCATTTTAATGGAATCAAGAGTCATTGTGGTTCCACATTGAGACTGCATATATTTACCATTTTTAGAATTGTCGGAGCACAAAGTGTTGTTGTATGTGTACATAATCAAAGCCTTTTTTATATAAAGACTGTGTTTTCACTAACCTTGTGTGTGGACATTCCTTTGTGGGTGCTTGGGGATTACACTGTACTTAAGAACCAGCCTGCATCACCTGAGAGCTAAGGCTTGGTTGCTCGACCATGATACCAATATAGAGAACCCCTTGACTGTGGTGCTCTGTGCTTCCACTCTGTCATACAGAGAGCAGGAGTACAACCGTTGGCCCCCATAAGCCCCCCCCTCTCCTTCTGTGGTGCTTTACACACACCAACAACGCCGGGTGCCCAGACTTTCAGATCCACCCCCTCCCCCCGTACCAGGACATGGTCATGACGGGCACTTCTGTGGATGGACTGGGAGCCCACATCGGAGGTCTTCATGCCAGAGGCCTCTGGCAGCTGGAAGAGAAGACGCATATCAACATACTGGAACTACAGGCTGTGTTTTGGGCCCTCAGATCGTTTCTGCCCTCCCTCAAGGGCAAGGTGGTGAGGGCCTTCACAGACCATACCACCACAATGTTTTACATCCGGAGGCAGGGGGCACTAGATCCCCAGCGCTCCAAGGAGGCACAGGACTTGTGGCACTGGGCCGTCGCAAGGGGATGTTCCTCATTCCGTTCCACCTGGCAGGAGTAAAGCATACTGTTGCTGACTCTCTCAGCAGGGAGCATGTTCCTCAAATGGAGCAGTCCCCAGATCAATATATTTGCGACAGTGTCGAACACCAAGTGCCGGAGGCTCGCCAGCAGGGTCCCTCTGCCGGGGAGCATGGGGGACGCATTCTCCTTCCCATGGGAAGGCCTGTTTCTGTATGCGTTCCCTCCGTTGCCACTATTACTTATCAGTCAACTCAAAGTACCGGTGCACGATGATCCTCGTACCAGCTTTGCGGCAGATCTGGTACCCGGACCTTCTCAGCACACATTCCCTCCAGTCAAGCTGCCAGTTGTTGCAGATCTCCTCACCAGGGAAGGAGGTGCAATTCACCACGATCCAGGATCGCTGAACCTGAAGGCCTGGCACCTGCAGCATTAGAGGTCGGTGGTTACGAGCTTCCGACGGACTGTAGGGAGGTAATCGCCAAGGCCAGGGCGTCGTCGACTTTGAAATGCTACAGACACAAATGGAAGCGCTTTGCGGCCTGGTGCTGGTCCCAGAAGATCATCCCTCTGAGGGTCACGGACCCTCCAGTACTTCCGGATTTACTATCTTTGGCTTAAACGGGGCTGGCGCACAACTCCATCAAGGTGCATCTGACGGCTATCTCCCGCTACACCAGGTCTCAGGACTATCTTCCTTGTGGTTGCACCATCTAGTCAAGGAATTCATCAAGAGACTGTTCTGCTTATTCCTGCCAGTGAAAGCGGCCCCGGTGTGGGAACTCAACGTGGTGCTGACTAGCCTCATGGGGGCTCCATTCGAACCTATGCATTCAGCTCTGCTAAAGTTTCTATTCTGGAAGACCGCTTTCCGCGTGGCCATTACCTCTGCAAGACGAGTAGGTGAGATCCAGGCCTTGTCCTGCAAGCCACCTTATTTGACTTTCCACGAGACTAGGGTGCTGTTGCGGACGCACCCCTCCTTCATGCACAAGGTTCCGTCCGACGTTCACCTCAACAAGCCCTTGATGTTACCTGTGTTTTTTCCAACGCCTTCGTCGCTGGCTGAGAGGACTTTACACTCGCTGAATGTGGCTCGAGCGCTGAAATTTCATGTGGACCGCACAAAGTGTTTCTGGGAAACTTATCAGCTTTTTGTGAGCTTTGGTCCTGTGAACCATGGGAAGGCCCTGTCCAAGGCTTCCATTTCCAGGTGGCTATCTGGCTATATCACTCACTGTCACCGATTGGCAAACCGACTGTTGCCTGGCCGTCCAAGAGCCTATTCTACCAGAGCGATCGCTGCTACGACAGCGTTCCTGTCTGGTGTGCCCCTGCTGGACATCTGCAGGGCTGCTACGTGCCGGTCAACGCACACCGTCACATGATTCTACTGCGTCGACAGGGATTCCAGGGTGGAGTCCAGAGTCGGCCAAGCAGTGCTGCGCAACCTGTTGCTTGGAGGTTTCTGGTGAGGAGGTAAGAGATTGCTTCTATTGAGCCTTGCCACCTCCTGTGGTTGTGCATGTTTGTATTACTATGTATTCTTTATTCATGAGAATGTGAATCCATGCCAGACCACATGCTGCAGAAGGAACAAATTACTTACCTGTAACCATTGTTCTCCGGCATGGGTCTCGCATGGATTCACATGCAAATCCTCCCGCATACCCCGCTGCGGCTCTTCTCTTGATCTTACTGCCACTTTATGTGCGACCAAATCTGAAGATGGCCACTTGGGGAGGGGCTTAGATATAGGGCAGTCATTGGCTAGGGGCAGTATGACCAAGATCTCAGTGATTGGTGTATAGGAAAAAGGCGGTTCAGAAATGAAACTGTTTTTGCTTTTACCGAGGATTCCCAGCCTGATGGGGGAATATTCATGAGCATGGGAATCCATGCCAGACCCAGGCTGGAGAACAGTTCTCCAGTTCTCCACAGTCACGACGGACACCTCCCTGGAAGGATGGGGAGAACACTCTGGAAGTCTTCATGCAAGAGGCCTGTGGCAACCGGAGGGGAAGTCGTTGCACATCAATGTTGTGGCCCTAAAGTCCTTCCATCCCTCAAGGGCAAAGTGGTAAGTGTCTTCACAGACAACACCACCACGATGTTATACATCCGGAAGTAGGAAACCAGATCCCCGGTGTTCTCCAAAGAGGCACAGGACCTTTGGTACTGGGCCGTAGCCCAGAAATGTTCCTCGTCCGGTTTCATCTAGCAGGAGTGAAGACCACCATCGCTGACTCTCTCAGCAGGGAGCTGCGCTTTTGTCACGAGTGGGAACTTTGGCAGGACCAAGTGGATCGCCTCTTCTGCAGGTGGGGCAATCCCCAGATAGATCTGTTTGCGAGGAACACCAAGTGCTGGAGGTTCGCCAGCAGGTTTCCCCAGCAAGGGAGCATGGGGGACGAATTCTTTCCCCTGGGACAGCCTGTTTCTGGATGCGTTCCCTCTGGTGTGGTTGCTTCTTCGACTAGTTAATCAATTCAGACGGTCCCGGTGCAGGATGATCCTCGTCGCACCGGCATGGCTGAGACGGATATGGTACCCGGACCTTCTGGACATGTCAGCGTCCCCTCCAGTCAAGCTTCCGGCGGACTCAGATCTTCTCGCCAGGAAGGCGGCACGATTTTGCACCACGGCCCAGGATCACTGAACCTCGAGGCCTGGCTCCTGCAGCACCCGAGTTTGGGGGCTACGATCTCCCAGCGGATGTAAGGAGGTTCTCGCCAAGGCCAGAGCTTCATCTCCATCTCATCTCCAATGCTGTGGGCACAAGTGGAAGAGGTTCTCCGTTTGGTGCCGTACTCAGATCGACCCTCTACGAGTCACTGCTCCGCAGGTGCTTCCGTATTTTTTGTCGGCCAAGGCAGGACTGGCCCATGCTGCCATCAAAGTTCATCTAGCAGCTATTTCCCGCTACACCAGATCTCCTGGACGATCATCCTGATGGTCACATCGTTTGGTCAAAGGACTATTTTGCTTGTTCCCGCTGGTGAAGGCTCTGGCCCCGGGGTGGGAGCTCAATGTGGTGCTTAGTAGGCTCATGGGTCCACCGTTGGAGCCTATGCATTTGGCATTTCTTGTGGCCATCACCTCTGCATGACGAGTGGGAGAGTTCCAGGCCCTCTCTTGTAAACCACCTTCTCCAGCATGGGGTCTGGCATGGATTCACATGCTCATGAATATTCCCCGTCGTCAGGCTGGGAATCCTCGGTAAAGAAAAAAAAACAGTATCAGTTTCCTTTCTGATCTGTCTTTCGTAGTAGTAACCAATCACTGGTCTCTGTGTCATACTGACCACAGCCAATGACTGCCCGCTACCTAAGCCCCGCCTCTGGCAGCCATCTTCAGATTTTTACCGCACGTTCAAGTGTTGGGATCCTCGTGCTATTGCTCTCGAGCGTTAGTGCTATTTTTTCACGTTTTTTCGGTCAAAAAGAGCCTCAAGCTCCACCGACTCTTCATCCGATCAACGGGGACCCGTGTCGGATTCGTCTACGCCCCTCAAGGGTGAAGATTTCGTCGAGCTACGCTTTTGGAGGACTCCAGAAGGTTCTCAGGCCCATCTCGGACATGGCCCAGGATAAGGGAAGCTCGACGCCCGGAAAGCTGTTCAGGGTCTGCCCTGGATGCCAGCTGCAGAATGTCTTTAAGGAGGACGAACACTCCTTTTGTCTTTACTGCCTACATGAGGACAAGACGCACGTGGAGAAGGACTGTGCGTTTTGCGGCAACATGTCGGAGCGGACCATGAAGGACCGCCATCAACGTCTCGCCAACTGGCTGGAAGGGAAGAGCCCGTCAGGCGAGAAGAAGAGGAAGAAATCTGAGCGGTCTTCTAAGACCTTTGAGGAAGCCCCGGTGACGGGGGTCCAACACAAGGCCAAGCACCGCGAGTCCGCTGGCACCGGGAGCGCCGAATGGTCGGGCTCTACGGGCGCCAGGCAGGGCTCATCCTCCCCGGCACCATCAACCACGAGCCAACGCTCTGGTAAGAGGAAGGCCGAGCACCCGGCGAAGCTCCTGGAGAGGCCCCGGTCGAGCTCGAAGGCCCCATCGGAGGGGGAGCGAGGCAGTGTTCTCCCCCCCGCCCCCCCCCCCACAAGGAGAAGGCTGTGAGCGCACCTAGGGTGGTGAAAGCCTTAATCCATCCGGCCAAGGCCTCTATCGAGACAGTCGCGGCGGCCCTGGCTCAGCCTGTGGAGGCTACACCAGTGGTGGCGACCTCGGGGCTCAGTCTCCCTGCCACCGTAGAGGGAGTCCTCTTTTATGCCCATCGACGGGACCCCCGTGAAACTCCCGGCGGAGAAGAAAAAGGGGGGGCAGGAGGTCGTCGTGGATTCGGCCTCAACCTCTGAGGAAGAGCTGATCAAGGTCTTAAGCCACAGCGTTGGCGTGGAAGAAGACCAGCCCGTCGGGAGGGATCCCGACGCAGGAGACGACGATATCGTCGAGGGTGCCGACAGGGCCCCTGACCGCCCGTCGGACTCCCCTCTACCAGCGCAGCAAGACAACTCGGCGGCCATTTTGTTGGCTATACAGTCCTTATGCTCGGAGATGAGGACGAGATTGCCGTTACCACCAGCGGAGGAACCACTCCCGTCGGGGGACCCGGAGCCAGGCCCTTCTGGGAGCCCCCCCCCTAAGAAAAGAAGGATTCACCCTCCACCTCCTTTTCAGCCGTCGCGCCCCGTTCAGCCCTCCTCCCCGTCCACGACTCGTGGGGATGATACGGGGACTGACACGGCCGCGACGGGTACAGACGACAAGGTTTACGACGAGGATCTGCCGTCGCCACCTCCCACCCGGGCTTCCCCGCCCGACGAGATCGGATCGTTTCACGCCATGATCGCCAGGGCATCCAAGCTCTTCCAGCTCTGCCCGGAGGAGAAGGAAGGTTTCCTTTATCAACGGCGCGAGACCAAGAGGAAGACAGTCCTCGCCGTGCCTCTACTGGACGATATTTGGGATGAGGGCCTCGCCCTCCTCAAGAACCCATCCACGACGCCGGCTAGAAGGGATCGGTACGAGAAGTAGTACCGAGTCCCGGACGCGGCCCCCTTGTGCCTCCGGGCACAGCCGACCCCGGACTCCGTCGTCTCCGCGGCGGCCAGGAAGAAAGCGGGGGTGGGGTGCGGCCTCCACGTCGACTTCCCCGCCGGACGGCGAGGGAAAGAAATTGGATACGATGGGGCGCAGGGTCATCTCGTCTGCAGCGACGACAATTAAGGCGGCCAACGCCTTGGCTATCGTAGCCCGCTACGACAGGGAGCTGTGGTACAAACTGGCCCCCCTGCTGGACTTCCTACCGGACGACAAGAGGGGCAGACCAGAGTCCTGGACATGCCGTTCGATGGAAACAACCTGTTTGGGAAAACAGTGGACGATTCCCTTCAAGCCATCAAAGCGGAGACGGCCCAGGCCCTCGGGGTTCTCCAGCAGCGGCGGCCGCCCTTTCGGAGCGGCGGAGGCAAGGGTGCCTCCAAAGGTTCCGGCGGCGGGTTTGGGACCCCGCCGTCGTCGCCAAGGAGGTCAAGGCGGCAAAGCCTCGTCGAAGCAGGACTGAACCGGCCGTGGGGTCGGGCCCCCACCGAAGCACTCCGGTGGGAGGCCGGCTGGCGAGCTTCGTCAGCGTGTGGGAGTCCATCTCCACCGACCGTTGGGTGCTGGAAGCCCTAGCCCGGGGCCACGCGCTAGAGTTTCAAAGAAGGTGCCCGTGCGTCCCCCCTGTGGCCAGGAAAGAACTTCACATCCCTCAACTTCTCTTAGAGGTAAAGGCGATGCTCAGGAAGGGCGCCATCGAACTCGTCCCAAAGAGGCTTCGGGGCTCCGGAGTTTACTCAAGATACTTCCTCGTGAAGAAGACGGGAGGATGGCGCCCCATCCTGGACCTACGACGACTGAACAAATTCATCAAGGCACAGAAGTTCCGGATGGTCACCCTCCAACATGTCCTGGGTCAGCTGGAGGAGGGCGATTTCCTGTCGTCGTTGGATTTGGAGGATGCCTACTTCCATATTCCCATCCTAAAGGGACACCGAAAGTTTCCCAGGTTCGTGGTCCAAGGGTGTCACTATCAGTTCAGAGCCCTTCCCTTCGGACTACGGTCGGCACCCAGGGTCTTCACTAAGAGCCTCGCACCGGTGGCGGCGCAGCTGCGCCGAGAGGGGATCCACGTCTACCCCTACCTGGACGACTGGCTCATCCGAGCCAAGACGAGGGAGCTCGCCGTGGAGCACACGACAAGGACCGTCCAACTTCTCACGGACCTGGGATTCTCCGTAAACTACGCCAAGTCCCACCTGGTGCCCGCGCAAGACGCACTGTTTCTGGGAGCGAAGCTCGACAGTGTCCCTTCTGGCCTCCCCGTCGGAGGAAAGGACGAGGGCCATTCTGGGCAAGGTACAGCGGATGTTGGTTGCGGACGCGGCCAAGGTGAGGTCCATCAAGTCCCTCCTCGGAATGATGTCTTCTTGCATGTACCTCATCCCCCTGTGCAGGCTCCGGATGCGCCCGTTGCAGGAATTCCTGGACGCGCGCTGGATTCAGACGACGGGCAGCTTCGAGGAGAGGATCACTCTCGACGAGTGTTTCCGACGAGCGATCCGGTGGTGGGGCACCCGCGCGCATCTGACGGCGGGCATGGACTTCCAGACCCCGGGCCACCAGGAGACAGTGACCACGGATGCCTCCCTGGAAGGGTGGGGAGCGCACACCGAAAATCTGCACGCGAGAGGCCTTTGGCTCCCGACGGAGAAGTCCCTCCATATCAACGTCCTGGAGCTCCGTGCAGTGTTTTGGGCCCTCAGGTCCTTCCTTTCGTCCCTCAAGGGCAAGGTGGTGAGGATTTTCACCAACAACACCACCATGTTTTACATCAGGAAACAAGGCGGAACCAGGTCCCCAGCCCTGTCCAAGGAGGCGCAGAACCCGTGGCATTGGGCCGTCGCCCAAAGGATGTTTCTGGTGCCGTTTCATCTGGCAGGGATAAAAAAAACACCATTGCCGACTCACTCAGCAGGGAGCTGCGCTCGTGCCACGAGTGGGAACTACGACAGGATCTAGTGGACCGCCTCTTCCGACGGTGGGGCACACCCCAGATCGATCTGTTCGCGACGGCGACGAACTCCAAGTGCCGGAGGTTCGCCAGCAGGTTTCCCCAGCCGAGGAGCATGGACGATGCTTTCTCGTTCCCCTGGGAGGGCCTGTTCCTATACGCGTTCCCTCCATTGCCATTGCTGATCCGGCTCATCAACCATCTCAAGAGGTCACGGTGCAGGATGATCCTCGTCGCACCTGCGTGGCCGAGGCAGATATGGTGCCCGGACCTTCTGGACTTGTCAGCGTCCCCGTCAATCAAGCTGCCAGTGGACGCGGATCTGCTCTCCAGGGAAGGAGGCGCCATCCTCCACCACGACCCGAAGTCGCTGAACTTGCAGGCCTGGCTCCTGCAGCGGTAGAGTTTGAAGGATACGACATACCGGCCGACTGCAGAGAGGTTCTTGCAAAGGCCAGGGCGTCCTTGACTCTTAAATGCTACGGACACAAATGGAAGAGGTTCTCTGTCTGGTGCCACGCACAGAAGATTAACCCTCTACGGATTACGGCTCCCCAAGTACTGCCGTACCTACTGACGCTGGCCAAAGCTGGACTGGCGCACGCGTCCATCAAGATTCATCTTGCTGCGATCTCCCGATACACCAGAACCATGGGGCGGACGTCCCTGTGGTCTCATCGCCTGGTGAGAGTTCATGAAGGGACTGTTCAGATCGTTCCCGCCGGTGAAGGCTCCGGCCCCGGCGTGGGAGCTCAACGTGGTGCTGACCAAGCTCATGGGACCTCCGTTCGAGCCTCTACACTCGGCCCCGTTGAAGTTCTTGTCGTGGAAAACAGCATTTCTTGTGGCCATCACCTCCGCACGACGGGTGGGAGAGATCCAGGCCCTTTCCTGCAAGGCCCCGTACTTGACTTTTCACGACACAAGGGTAGTGCTCAGGACGCACCCCTCCTTCATGCCCAAGGTGCCGTCGGACTTCCACCTCAACGAACCCTTGGTGTTGCCTGTTTTCTTCCCGTCGCCTTCGTCGCCGGCTGAGAGGACTTTGCACTCGCTGGATGTGGCTAGAGCGCTGAAGTTCTACGTGGACTGCACAAAGTGTTTTCGGAAGACGTCACAACTTTTTGTGAACTTTGGACCTATCAATCAGGGGAAGGCTCTCTCGAAGGCTTCCATTTCCAGATGGCTCTCCGGGTGTATCATGTACTGTCATCGGTTGGCAAACCGACCGCTGCCTGGCCGTCCGAGAGCCCATTCCATCAGAGTGATCGCAGCTACCACAGCGTTCCTATCTGGTGTGCCCCTGCTGGACATCTACAGGGCTGCTACGTGGAGGTCGACGCACACCTTCACGAAATTCTACTGCGTCGATCGGGATTCCAGGGAGGAGTCCAGGGTCGGCCAAGCAGTGCTGCGCAACCTGTTCGCCTAAGGTGAGCCTGGTGAGGAGGTAAGATTTGCTTAATGTTGAGTTTGATGTAATGCTTAATGTTGAGCCTTTGCCACCTCCCGTGGTTGTGCATGTGGGTACTGCTATGCATTCTTTATTCATGAGCATGTGAATCCATGCCAGACCCCATGCTGGAGAAGGAACAAGTTACTTACCTGTAACTGTTGTACTCCAGCATGGGTCTGGCATGGATTCACATGCGAACCCTCCCGCCTACCCCTCTGCGGCTCTTCACTTGGTCATACTGCCACTTCACGTGCTCCCAAATCTGAAGATGGCTGCCAGAGGCGGGGCTTAGGTAGAGGGCAGTCATTGGCTGTGGTCAGTATGACGCAGAGACCAGGGATTGGTTACTACTACGAAAGACAGATCAGAAACGAAACTGATACTGGTTTTTCTTTACCGAGGATTCCCAGCCTGACGACGGGGAATATTCATGAGCATGTGAATCCATGCCAGACCCATGCTGGAGAACAACAGTTACAGGTAAGTAACTTGTTCCTCATTCCCCGTCAGACTGGGAATCCTCAGTAAAGAAAAAAATCAGTATCAGTTTGTTTCGTTTCTGATCTGTCTCTCTGAGTAGTAACCAATCACTGATCTCTGGGTCATACTGCCCCAGCCAATGACTGCCCTCTCCCTAAGCCCCGCCCCAGGCAGCCATCCTCAGATTTTTACTGCACGCTTAAGTGTTGGGAGTCCTCGTGTTTAGCTCTCGAGTTTTTTACTGTTTTTTCACGTTTTTTCAGGAGAATTTCTCATTTTTTCAGTTTAATCGAGCCTCAAGCTCCACTGTTTCTACTTCCGATAACAGGGATCCGTTTTGGAATTCTACGCCCCTCAAGGGTGAAGTTTTCGTCGAGTTTACACTTCTTGGAGGATTCCGGAAGATATGCGGCCTTCCGGAAGACATGGCCCAGGACAAGGGGAGCTCGACACCCGGATCCCAGCTGTTCAGGTACTGCCCTGGATGCGGATTATATAACGTTTTCAAGGAGGACGAGCATACGCAATGTCTCTACTGCCTCCATGGGGACAAGACGCACGTGGAGAAGGACTGTGCATTCTGCAAGAACCTTTCGGAACGGACCAAACAAGATCGTCGTTCCCGCCTCGCCACCTGGCTGGAGAAGGACACAGCAAGTGAGAAGGCGAAGAAGAAGTCTAAGCGGGCTTCTAAGTCCTTTGAGGGCGCCCCGGCGACGGGGGCCCAACAGAAGGCCAAGCACTGCGAGTCCGCACGCTCCGGGAGCACCGAAAGGTCGGGCTCTTCGGTTGCCAAGCAGGGCGCTACTTCCCTGGCACGTTCGACCACAAGCCAGCGCTCTGGGCCGGGGAAGAAGTCTGAGAACCCGGGTAGGCCGCTGGAGCGGACCCGGTCGATCTCGAAGGGGGAGCAAGGCGTTGCGCCCCCCCCCCAAGGCGAAGGCCCAGGACGCACCTAAGCTGGTGAGGGCCTTGGTCCGCCCGTTTAAGGCCTCTACCGAAGTGGTCTCTGCGACCCCGGCGGAGCCGGCTGAGACTACGCCAATGGAAACGGCCTCTGGGCCCAGAGTATCCCTGCCACCGCGGAGGGATTCCTCTTTCCAGCCCATCGCTAAGACCCCCGTGAAGCCCCCGGCTGAAAAAGAGGGGGGGGGATGGTGGCCGTTACAGACTCGGAATCAGCCTCTGAGGAGGAACTGGTGGAGACGAGAGGTTCGAAAAGGTTCGATCCCAGGGGACGGTCCCTACTGACGTGATAGCTGAGAGCGACGAGGACGACGAACAGGGCCCACGGGAACGGCCATCCCATCCGTCGCAGCCATTGCCTGAGCCCCAGGATAGCTCGGCGGCCATTTTGTTGGCAATCCAATCCTTATGTACTGAGATAAGGACGAGATTACCACACACCCCGACGGAGGAGCCAGAACCAGGCCCGTCGGCAAGCCCTCCGAACAAGCGGAGGAGAGTCCACCCTGCTCAGCCCTTCGTGCTTACGAGACCGGCGGACCCCTCATACCCCTCGCCGGGAGAGGATACGGGGACGGACGACGGCGGCGATGACACAGCAGACATCCCGTCGTCGCTTCCCCAGCCGACGAGGTTGGCTCTTTCCATGCCATGATAACCAGGGCATCCGAGCTCTTCCAACTCTGCCCTGAAGAACAGAAAAAGGAGGGGTTTCTGTACCAGCGACAAGAGGCTAAGAGGAAGACGGTCCTCGTGTTGCCTTTACTCGATGACATCGGGGACGATGGGCTTGCTGTCCTCAAGAACCCTGTCACGACACCAGCCAAGAGGGACAGGTACGAGAAGTACCGAGTCCCTGATGCCGCCCCCCCCCCCCCCCCCTTGTGCCTCAGGGCCCAGCCCATGCCGGACTCGGTCGTCTCAGCAGCGGCTAAGAAGAAGGCAGCGGGCGTGGCGGCTTCAACTTCCTCCTCCCCGCCGGACAGCGAGGGTAAGAAGTTGGACTCTATGGGACGACGAGTCATCTCGTCGGCGGTGACGACGAAGGCGGCCAATGCCTTAGCGATAGTGGGCCGCTACGACAGGGAGCTCTGGTTCAAGGTAGCTCCCCTGCTAGATTTCCTGCCGGATGACAAAAGGGCAGAGGCACTAGAAATTCTGCAGGAGGGCGAGGTGGCGTCGGATCACGCCATTACGATGGCAACCGACATTGCCGATACCGGATTTCACCAACTGGGCAACGGAGTTTGCCTCTGACGACGAGGATGGCTCAAGGCGACAGACTTTCGCCAGGACGTCCAGACCAGAGTGTTGGACATGCCGTTCGACTGCAACAACCTCTTTGGTAAGGCACTGGATGAGTCTCTACAGGCCATCAAGACCGGCCCGGGCCCTTGGGGTGCTTCAGCAGCGACGGCCCTTTCAGAGCTCTGAAGGCAGACAGGGTGCCTCCAAAGGATCCAGCGGTGGCTCCTCCACCTACCGCCAGGCAGCCCGCTCCTCTTCCCAGGAGGCCTACAGAGGTCGCGGAAAACAAGGGGGTTCCTGCCCTTGTCGGCAAGGCCGCCTCCAAGCAAGAATGACCTGGCCGTGTTGTCAGGCCCCCACTGAAGCACCCCGGTGGGAGGCCGGCTGACGAAGTTCGTCGGCGTGTGGGAGTCCATCTCCACCGACCGTTGGGTGTTGGACACCCTGGCCAACGGGCACTCGCTGGAATTCCAAATGAAGTGCCCTCGCATTCCTCCCGTGGCCAGGAAGGAAAATCACATCCCTCAACTGCGTTTGAAGGTAAGGGCGATGCTCAAGAAAGGTGCCATCGAGCTCGTCCCCAGAAGGCTCCGGGGCTCGAGTGTACTCAAGGTACTCCCTCGTCAGGAAGAAGACAGGCGGTTGGCACCCCATCCTGGAACTGCGCTGCTTAAACAAGTACATCAAGGCACAGCAATTCAGGATGGTCACCCTCCAGCACGTGCTGGGACAGCTGGAGGGAGGCGACTTCCTATCGTCGCTGGACCTGGAGGATGCTTACTCCCACATCCCCATTCTAAGTAGGCACAGGAAGTTCCTCAGGTTCGTGGTTCAAGGACGCCACTACCAATTCAGAGCCCTACCGTTCGGATTAAAGTCGGCACCCAGGGTTTTCACCAAGTGCCTGGCACCAGTGGCGGCGCGGCTGCGCCTACAGGGATCCACGTCTACCCCTACCTGGACGACTGGCTAATCCGGGCAAGGTCAAGGGAACTCGCCGTTGATCATACAGCAAGGACCGTCCGGTTGCTCACAGAGCTGGGGTTCTCCATCAACTACCCCAAATCCCACCTGGTTCCGTCGCAAGTAGCACTGTTTTTGGGGGCGAAGCTCGATACAGTGGAGCAATTGGCCTCCCCTTCAGAAGAGAGGACCAATACCATCTTGGGCAAGGTACGGCGACTGTTAGCCACGTACGTGGCCAGGGTCAGGTCCATCAAGTCCCTTCTCGGGATGATGTCCTCATGCATCTACCTTGTACCCCTTTGCAGACTTCGGATGCGTCCGCTGCAGGAGTTCCTCGACGCCTGCTGGTTTCAGGCAGGGGATGCTTCGAGGACAGGATCCCCCTCGACGAGGAGTTCCGTTGGGCGATCCTATGGTGGGGCACCCGGGCTCATCTCACGACAGGCATGGACTTTCAAACCCCGGCATTTCAGGAGATGGTGACTACGGACGCCTCTCTGGAGGGTTGGGGTGCCCACACCGGGGATTTCCATGCAAGAGGCCTTTGGCTCCCGGAGGAGAGGGGTCTCTTCACATCAACATCTTGGAGCTCCGTGCAGTGTTCTGGGCGCTCAAGTCGTTCCTCCCGTCCCTCAAGGACAAAGTGGTGAGGATCTTCACCGACAACACCACCACGATGTTCTACATACGGAAGCAGGGGGGCACCAGATCCCCAGCCCTATCCAAGGAGGCCCAGGATCTGTGGCACTGGGCTGTCGCCCAGGGGATGTTTCTGGTTCCCTTCCACCTGGCAGGAATAAAAAACACCATTGCCGACTCACTCAGCAGGGAGCTACGCTCGTGCCACGAGTGGGAACTGCGCCAGGATCAAGTGGATCGACTCTTTCGACGATGGGGCAAACCCCAGATCGACATGTTCGCGAAGAACTCCAAGTACCAGAGGTTCCCCAGCAGGTTCCCCCAGCCGAGGAGCATGGGCGAAGCTTCCTCGTTCCCTTGGGACGGCCTGTTTTTATACGCTTTCCCTCCATTGCCGTTGCTGCTCCACCTCATCAACCAGCTCAAGAAGTCCAGGTGCAGGATGATCCTCGTCGCACTGGCGTGGCCGAGGCAGATCTGGTTCCCGGACCTTCTGGACTTGTCAACGTCCCCGCCAGTCAGGCTGCCGGCAGACACGGATCTTCTCTCCAGAGAAGGAGGCGCCATTCTACACCACGACCCACAGTCACTGAACTTGCAGGCCTGGCTCCTGCAGCACTAGAGTTTGGAGGGTACGATATCCTGGCTGATTGCAGAGAGGTTCTTGCAAAGGCCAGGGCGTCCTCAACTCTCAAGTGTTATGGTCATAAATGGAAGAGGTTCTCTGTCTGGTGCCGTGCACAGAAGATTAACCCTCTGCAGATTATGGCCCCTCAAGTGCTGCCGTACTTACTGTCGCTGGCCAAAGCTGGACTGGCTCACGCCTCCATAAAAATATATCTGGCTGCCATCTCCTGATATACCATGACTACGGGACGGGCGTCCTTGTGGTCTCATCGCCTGGTAAAGGAATTTATGAAAGGACTATTTCGATCATTCCCGCCGGTGAAGGCCCCTGCCCCGGCGTGGGAACTTAATGTGGTGCTGACCAGGCTCATGGGGGGGCCCCATTCGAGCCTATGCATTCGGCGCCTTTGAAGTTCCTTTCATGGAAGACAGCGTTCCTCGTGGCTATCACCTCTGCACGACAGTGGGAGAGATTCAGGCCCTATCTTGCAAGCCTCCATAACGGACTTCATGACACAAGGGTGATTCTGAGGACGCACCCCTCCTTCATGCCCAAGGTGCCGTCGGACTTCCACCTCAACGAGCCCTTGGTGTTACCAGTTTTCCTTCTGTCGCCTTCGACGCCGGCCGAGAGGACTCGCTGGATGTAGCTAGAGCCCTGAAGTTCTACGTGGACCGCACAAAGAGTTTTCGGCAGACGTCACAACTGTTTGTGAACTTTGGGTCTGTGAATCAAGGGAAGGCTCTCTCGAAGACTTCCATTTCCAGATGGCTCTCCGGCTGCATTATGCATTGTAACCGGTTGGCAAACCGAACGCTGCCCGGCTGTCCGAGAGCCCATTCGACCAGAGCGATCGCTGCTACCACGGCGTTCCTGTTTGGTGTGCCCCTGCTGGACATCTGCAGGGCTGCTATGTGGAGGTCGACGCACACATTCACAAGATTCTACTGCGTCGATCGGGACTCCAGGGAGGAGTCCAGGGTTGGCCAAGCAGTGCTGCGCAACCTGTTCGCCTAAGGTGAGCCTGGTGAGGAGGTATGAGATGCTTAATGTTGAGTTGTTTTGCTTAATGTTGAGCCTGTTGCCTCCTCCCGTGGTTGTGCATGTGTATACTGCTATGTATTCTTTTATTCATGAGCATGTGAATCCATGCAAGACCCCATGCTGGAGAAGGAACAAGTTACTTACCTGTAACTGTTGTTCTCCAGCATGGGTCTGGCATGGATTCACATGCAAACCCTCCCACCTACCCCTCTGCGGCTCTTCACTTGGACATACTGCCTCTTGGCGTGCTACCAAATCTGAGGATAGCTGCCAGGAGCGGGGCTTAGGGAGAGGGCAGTCATTGGCTGGGGGCAGTATGACCCAGAGATCAGTGATTGGTTACTACTAAGAAAGACAGATCAGAAACGAAACTTATACTTATTTTTTTCTTTGCCGAGGATTCCCAGCCTGACTGGGAATGAGCATGTGAATCCATGCCAGACCCATGCTGGAGAAGAACAGTTACAGGTAAGTAACTTGTTCCTTACTTTACATTCCACGAGACGAGGGTGGTGCTTCGGACGCACCCCTCCTTCATGCCCAAGGTGCGTCGGACTTTCATCTAAACGAGCCCTTGGTGTTACCTGTAATCTTCCTGATGCCTTCGTCGCCGGCTGAGAGGATTTTGCACTCGCTGGATGTGGCTAGAGTTCTACGTGGACCGCTCAGTTTTCGGAAGACGTCACAACTGTTATTGAACTTTGGCCCTGTGAACCATGGGAAGGCCCTCTCCAATACCCCATTGTCACCGGTTGGCAAACTAACCATTGCCAGCCAGAGCGATCGCTGCAACTACAGCGTTCCTGTCTGGTGTGCCCCTGCTGGACATCTGCAGGGCTGCTACTTGGAGGTCGACGCACACCTTCACGAGATTCTACTGCGTCGACCGGAATTCCAGGGAGGAGTCCAGAGTCGGCCAAGCAGTGCTGCGCAAACTGTTTGCTTGAAGGTGAGCCTGGTGCGGAGGTGTAAGATGCTTAATTTTGAGCCTTGCTACCTTCTGTGGTTGTGCATGTGTGTGCTGCTATGTTTCTGAGGTTTGTCAATCTGCTTAGAATCACATGCTGTGCATAGTCCGACATCCAGTGGTAACCGCAGAGTATTGCATCTTGTCTTTTGAGAATCGAAAGAGGACGTCGACATGGGCGTGCCTGTAACACTATCCCTACGGGACGTGTAGTGTACCCAAGAGCCATTACGCGTCTAGGTCCCTCAGATTGTGGCTTTTTTTTTGCCCAGATAACTGGTCGCCCCTATGCGGAGTTCGTAAAGAACACTGCAAATGTCCTACGACCTTCGGTCGAGTTATTCTATAAATACATTTAATATTACCCCTTCCGTCCCTTGTCTTGGCGGCTGTTACCAGTTTTGCCGAAGACCTGCGAATTTCGATGGAGGGTGATCCTGTCGACATCGCCGACCACCTGGCCGGGCCTTCTGCCGGCCTATACACTAGGGAGAGTGTGGTTGGGTGGACATTTCTTTTCGAAACTGAAAATGCCTTTCCCTGTCGGTCTTAGTCACTCTGTGTAACCTCAGCTATGGCGAGGACTCCATTTAGATTTTGCCCTATTTGTAAGAACTAATTCCCATGGAAGAATAAGTACGGACTCTGTAACCGGTGCTTGCCGCTCGATCATAAAGAGGAAGAGTGTGCAGCCTGTAAGCTACTCCGCCCCAAGACCTTGAAAGAGCCTAGAGTAAAACGGTGGGTGTCCTACGATATGTCCAAGGTTGGTACTTCTCCCACTGCTGCTACCACTGAATGTGACGATGGCGAGAGTGACTATCAGGCCTCCGAACTGGAGGTTGTTGACCTTTCAACAAAACGCTCGCGTTCCGCATAGTCTGTCCCCGGCCCCGACAAGCACGGTGTAAGCTCTGCTATGGGGAAGTCGCACCCCGGCGACAAAGACCGACATGTGCATGACACTAAGCACACAACCCCTAGCCTTTCTTCGACTACGTCGAAAAGACTTCAGCGCCAACGGGTGCACTGGTAACTCCGGTGATAGCCGCCGATCTACATCCGCAGCCCTCCCTGCAGCCACATGCGTGCCTGAATGGGCAATCCAAAACGAAGGGCGCTACTCCCAAAAAACACACTTCCGTCGACACGCATCGTAGGAAAGCGTACTGAGATTAGAAACAGGGGGCTCAAGACAAGGCACCGCCAAATGTTACAGCACTGCCAGTAAAGGTGGCCAATAAGACCAGGGCCCCGATTCCGCCGAAGCAGACTCCCGTACAATCGTCAGATGTACCTATGCGCCTCCCGACTGCTGAGGACGTCGAAGTCAGTCTGGAAAGAATTGTGGCTGCCGATTCACATGGACGGCAGGCTAGGGACTCTGCGAAAGTCTCTGAAAGACCCAAAGATCCACCGAGATGTAAGGAAAGTGTTCAGAAGCCGAAAGAAGGGCAGAAGGATACCCCTCCTTCGGTTCTGCCAGAAGACTACTCAGAGGGAGAAGGACTGACGCTAAGGCACAGAGCTCTACGTTTTTCGACAGTGCCAGGGACCCTTTTTCGACAGCAGACTACAAGAAAGACACTTTTCCACCCCTAGACCGTTCTAAATCGTCAGTCTGGACTAGGGAAACGTTCGAGGACTGCATGGAAATGCTAGACAAATTTGTTTCACGTGCAGAACAACCTATACCAAGAAGGCCAAGGGAGGAAAGCCCTGCTAACCCCAGAGCCAAATTCCCAAGGCTTTTTGACCCCTCTTTAGAAGAAGACCTATATAATTATGACCTTACTGAGGGGAACATTCCACCAGTTAAGGTACAGGATAATCCGTTTTATAATGGAAGAGGACCATGAGCCCATTGAGGGTTGGCGGGAGGAACCTGATGTGGGTGACCCTCAACCATGGCAATCACCAGAGCCACAAGACCCAGATAGTCTGGCTTTGGACTCTACTCAGAACACCCCTACAAGGAATCCCTCTCCTCTCCTCTCCTCTTGACTACTAACATTAAATGTAATGTTACGTAAAGCAGCCGATCATATTAAAATTGCCATGGAAGAGACAGTACCTGAAGCCGACTTTGTTGAGGATATATTCAAAGAGAAGCCACCAGCCAGCCAAGCCATCCCCCTACTCAATTCGATTAAAAGACTCATTGCTCCATCTTTGTCTACACCTGCTCTTACGAGAGGTGTAAACCCAAGGATTGAAAAACTCTTCTGCCCTTCTCCGTCAGACCCTCTGTACATTAGAACGTCATTCTACCCCAGATTCTTTGATAGTAACTACCACAAGGAAAAGAGCAAGGGTCCCTTCAGGCGAGGCTCCCCCTGACAAGGAAGGGGAAAGACTTCATGCCCTGGGTAAAAGAGTTGCCACAGCAGCAGCGTACTCCGCGCATATCGCCAATAACACTAGTCTATTGGCCAGTTACGCAGATGTGCATTGGGCTTTATTACAAGAAGGCCTACAAGAAGTTCCAGAACCTCTACGGACCCTCCTTCTTACCACCGTCTCTGAAGTTAGGCAAGTTAACCAAAGTATTTTCAGGAACACTTTGCATTCTGCCGAAACAGCCAGCCGAGCCCTTGCTCAAGGCATTCTCTTCAAGACATGCGTGGCTCCGATACTCTGGGTTTAAACCTGAGACACAAGCGTCTCTTATAAACAAACCTGTGGAGGAATCCAACTTGTTTGGCAAGGCGGTCGATGAGGCCTTAGATACCGCGAGAAAAGAACATGAAACCCTAAAGAGTTTGGACCAAATTACTCAGACCTTCCACAAGGCGAGGATTTGGAAACGCTCCACTCATCACCAATAGCCTTCAGAAATATAAATGCACCCCCCCCCCCCCTGGTTCTCCTACCTCAGGCTCAAATGACTCGAAGATTCGGGTTCCCTCCCATGCCTCTCTGGGGCCAGTTGACATCATTCCTGAAAGCATGGGATGGTATAACCACGGACCAGTGGGTGCTAAAAACCATAGACCATGAGTACTGTGTAGAGTTCAACCAATCCCCAAAATACAGACCTCCACTTCAACTAAGACGAACACCAGAACATCTTCGCATACTTCTTCAAGAAGTCGAGATACTGTAACAAAAAGCCATAGAGATCGTACCTCTAGCACAGATAAACAAAGGTATTTATTCAGTGTACTTCCTTGTACCCCAAAAAGGATCTGACCATGCAACCTGTTCTAGATCTGCGCCCACCAAACAAGTTTGTAAAACTACGAACAATTTTGCATGGTCACCCTGCAGGAAGTAATTCCTCTGCTCTCAAAGGGGGTTACATGACAACTCTGGATATGAAAATGGCATACTTTCATATTTCGATGTTGCCAGCGCACCGAAAGTACCTCAGGTTCATGATTAAAAAAAAGAATTTAGCAGTTAAAGGTACTACCCTTCGGCATACCATCTGCACCAAGGGGATTTACAAAGGTACTAGCAGTAGTGGCAGCACACATACGCAGGCAATCCATTCTCGACGACTGGCTCGTAACAGGGGACTCTTACGTAACGTGTCAAACGCCCAAAAGACAATAGATTTTATTCAGTCTGGGATTCTCGATCAACGAGAAAAAATCCAGCTTGGAGCCCAGTCAAGTCAAACAATTCCTAGGGGCTCTAATTCAAACAAAGGACGGCCTCGTAGACAGCAAGCGGAGTTTGGTCGCCAGCCATAGCGTCCAACCACATAAACCTGCTGGCAGTGTTCAAAGCACTGAAAGCGTTCAAAACACAACTACAGGGAAAGACTATCCTAATCCTCAGACAGCACCACGGCCATGTACTATCGGAACAAACAGGGAGGCACTCATTCTCCACGTGTGTCCAAACTGTCTCAGAACATTTGGAAGTGGGCTCTCAAACACATGATGTTCCTGTTATCACAACATGTTCAGGGGAACTCAATCAACAACTCAGCAGAGACTTTCCGTTGCCCAGGGAGTACGAACGGCGATTACAGACATCACCAACATTTTGGACCCTGGAAAACACCCAATTCCAAGATTACTCCTCCAGGTACCCCCAGAACTGATCCAAGGGGCACAGACTCTGGATAACATGGTCAGGGTAATTGGTCTACGCTATTTCCCCCTCATCTCCAACCCCCCCCCCCCCCAGCCCCCTGACTCACCGCCACAAGATTGTGCACAAGATGCACCAGGAACCAGTCACATTATTGGTGGCCCCCATGTGAGCCCGCCAACCCTGGTTCACTCATCTGATGGAGATGTCCCCATCTCCTCCAGTCAAACTGCCTTGCCCGTACAACGTGCTTGCGCAAGACAGGGTAGACGTTTCATCCATGCCCGCAGACACTGAACTTGGCGGCCTGGCTCCTGAGGTCATAGAATTCGGACACCTTCAGCTCCCTCAAAGATGTATGGACATCCTCAGGGAGGCAAGGAAACCTACTACATATTGCTAGTCTAGTAAATGGAATTGGTTTGTCATGGTGTAACTCAAAGAGCATCAACCCAATTGTCTGCTCTCCCACTCATTGTCCTATACCTAACTCACTTGATTCAGGCCTAGTCTTCAACTCAATAAAGGTGCACCTAGCGGCACTTTCAGCATATATAACATCACAACAGAAGGTGTCATGGTCGAAGATTCCAGTGATTAAGGCCTTCATGGAAGGAGTAAAAAGAATTCACCCTCCCATTTCTAACCCGGCTCACGGATAAGACATAAATGTGGTGTTAACTAGGCTTATGGGGGCTCCTTTTGAGCCCATGCTCAAAGCAAATCTTAAGAACCTCACCCTCAAGACTGCTTTTCTAATAGCAATCGCCTCCATTAGAAGAGTAAGTGAACTGCAGGCACTCTTCTAGATAGTTTTGTAACAGTTCACAAAGACAAGGTGGTTTTGCGCACTCAACCTAGAATTGCGCCTACATTTATTTCCAAGTTCCATGTGAACCAGTCAATAGAGCTACCAACTTTCTTTCAAAATCCCTCAACCCCAGGGGAAAGAACCCTGCACACACTGGATGTACGCAGAGCTGTCATGTTCTATATGGAAAAAACTCATCCACTAAGAAAGACTAATCCGTTTTTCGTGTCTGTGGCCACAGGAAAAGGAGATGCAGTCTCCAAATCCACTATTTCTAAATTGATTGTCAATTGCATTGCGCTCTGCTACTATCTTAATAAGGGAGAACTGCCCTTCAAGCCTAGAGCACATTCTACTCGAGGCACTGGGGCATCCATAACATTCATTGCAAATGTTCCCCTTGAGTCCATTTGCAAAGCGGCAACCTGGAGTTCTGTAAACACCTGTACAAAACACTATTGCCTAGACACTCATTCTAGGTCTGATTCTCAGGTGGGACAGGCAGTAACAAGACATCTTTTCACTACTGTCCCTTCTCACAACCCACCTCCAACTCCGGGTACTGCTCGCTAGTCTATGCACAGCATGTGATTCTAAGCAGATTGACAAACATCAGAAGACATGCATTACTTACCATAAAAGCATTTCTGATATTATCTGCTTAGATTCACATGCGCCCACCCTTCCTCCCCGCTCGGATGGAAGGAACATGGACGTCTTACTACTTTCTCTTTTCTGTACTCACTCACGATAGTCATAAGGATCCCTCTTGGCAGAAAAAATACAATTCCAGGGACCTCGATGCTTGAGGGATCTTGGGTACACTACACGTCATGTAGGGATAGTGTTACAGGCAAGCCCAATGTCGACGTCCGCTTTCGATGAGATGCAATACTCCGCGGTTACCACTGGATGTCGGACTATGCACAGCATGTGAATCTAAGCAGATACAATCGTCAAATGCTTTTACGGTAAATAATGCATGTCATTCTTTATTCATGAGTATGTGAATCCATGCCAGACCCCATGCTGGAGAAGGGACACGTTACTTACCTGTAACTGTTCTCCAGCATGGGTCTGGCATGGATTCACATGCGAACCCTCCCGCCTACCCCTCTGCCGCTCTTCTCTTGGTGCTACTGCCACTCTACGGGCTACCCATTCTGAAGATGGCTGCCAGAGGAGGGGGTTGGGTAGAGGGCAGTCATTGGCTGGGGCCAGTATGACCCAGAGACCAGTGATTGGTTGTTAAGAGAAAGACCGTTCAGAAGTGAAACTGATTTCTTTCCTTACCGAGGATTCCCAGCCTGACGATGGGGCATATTCATGAGCATGATAATCCATGCCAGACCCATGCTGGAGGACAACAGTTAAAGTTAAGTAACATGTTCCTTACCTAAAAAAAAAAAGGATTTTTTCAGTTCCTTGACTTCAGTATGAGGGCTATGAAACCTCCGATACCCCTCCAGGTGGTCTCCAATTGGATACCCCAGTATTCAGAAGAATACCAATATAACTGAATGCTTCCTGTAAGAAGAGACCAGGGTTAGGCAACTGAGTGACACCTTACAGACTGCTAGTGGGGTAGACACCTCCCCAGAACTAGATTTTGGGAAACTAGACCTGGCGGATCAAGCAGATGCATCCTACAGGATCCTAATGACCTGAGTGGTGGATTTCCTGCGATGGAGTAAAGCATCTCCTGCATTTGAACAGGGCGACCTGGCTGATCTATTTGACAAGGGTCCTCAAAATGGCCCTATTTTACCATTCCATGTGGCACTGCAAAAAGGGTTGCAGCAAACTGGGAGGTTCCAGAGTCCAGCCCTGCAGTGAACAAAAATTTGAACAAAAAGTACAGGCCATCCAATAGCGATCATGGCTACCTGTCAATTCATCGTACTCCGGAAACCCTAGTAGTACAGTTAGCTACATCTGCCTCCAAGCAAGCAGCGTACCAACCATACCCACCCAATAGGGATGACAAACTCTTTGACTCTTGGGAATAGAACGTTGTTTCCGCTAGCAGCATGGCTTTAAAGTCTGCTAATGCTGCATGCGCCCTGGCAAAGTTAAAATTCACCCTGTGGGACTGCATAGCCATACCGGTTGATCACATCCCTGAGGGTGAGGAAAGAGACGGCTTCATTAACCTGATAAGGGATGGCAAAGAGGCCATGTGTGAGTGTCTGCAATCATGTATGGACACTGCTGACAGCATCAGCCGGGCCATGGCTGCAAGCACTGTAATTTGCAGCTGTGCGTGGTTAAGGAAATCTGTATTTTCACCGTACATAGTCTAGACTCTAACATGCCTTTTGAAGGGTCTCATCTTTTTGGCAGCAAGGCTGATGAAGGCCTTGAGAAGCTGCAGATCTCAAAGGCAGCAGCCACATCTTTGGGTACTGCTATTAGGCACCCTCAGCCTTTTCCCGCTAGTGGACAGTCTTGGAGGAGTAGATCCTTTTGCTACTACTCCTCAGTTGGAAGAGGGAGAGGAATGGCTGGTCAAAGTGGCCAAAGAAGATTCCCTTGTGGTGGACGAGGGAGAGGTGCAAAGTCTGCTCAAGCAGCGGCATCTTTACCAACTGCCACTGCTTCAGCCGCCTCAAAACCTCAGAGTTCTTGAGTCACAACACCCCTGTGGGAGGCATACTAGCTCAACATCTGAAAGAATGGCGAGACATTACTTCGGATGCTTGGGCATTAGAAGCCGTAGGTTTGAGGCCCAATGTTACTGCCTCCCCTTCTTTCAGAAACCTCACAACCATCTCCCGGGGAGGCATTCTTTGAAGGTTCCAGATCCGTTACTTGTGAAGGAAATGTTGTCCCTGCTAGAGAAAGGTGCTATAGAGCCAGTACCTGTAATGGAGAGGAACAAAGGATGGTATGCTCCATATTACCTAATGCCCCAAAAAGGATTTAGGACCGAGACCCATCTTGGACTCGCGATACTTGTTCAAGTTCCTCAGGAAGGACCAGTTCAAGATGATCAAACTTTCTCTGACCCTTCAGGCCCTCCAGCTCCAGGATTGGATGGTATCATTGGACCTTCAGGGTGCTTACTTTCATGTGCCAATTCATCACAAGCACCGGAAGTACCTAAGGTCCACCATTGGTGGTTCTTATCAGTTTCAAGGTCTGCCATTTGGCTGACGTCCGCCCAAGGGTTTTCACCAAGTTAATGGCAGTAAGTTTCAGGAGAGGGGGAATTCACCTCTACCCCTACATGGACGATTGGCTGATCAGGGCACGTTCACCCGAACAGACCCAAGAACATCTGTCACCTGCCACTGCCTCCACAAATTGGGCTTCTCCCTCAATTACAAGAATTCCCACATGATCTCATCTCAGACTCCAGTTCATTGGCGCAGTCCTGGATGCATCCCAGGGAAAGGCCTCGCCACACGAGGTGAGGGCTCAACACATTTGGCAGATGGTCCCCAAGTTTCAGAGTGCCCAGCATCTTCCGGTCTTTGACCTTTTGAGGATGTTCGGCCTCATGGCATTGTGCATTTTTCTGGTGCCAGGGGCTCCCCTGAGAATGAGATGTCTACAATGGGCTCTCGGAACACATTGGTCCCTATTCTCAGGAAGGTCAGACCTCCTTCAAATTCCGAGCAGTGTCTCATAGGACATTCTGTGGTGGGCCTGTGGGAACAACATTCTGAAAGGAGAACCTTTTTGGCAACCATGGCTGGAGATGATAGTAGTGACGGACGGCTCATTCACTGAGGGCAATCGAACTAGCGCTTAAGGCCTTAGTGCCCTCTGTACAGGGAAAGAATGTCCTGATAATGACTGACAATACAGTGCCCATGTACTACCTCAACAAAAGGGGAGGCATAGTGTCACTGCAACTGTGCAGAGAAGCAGTGCAGCTCTGGTACTGGGCAATTCAAGGAGTCTCTCTAGCGGCATTTCACCTAGCCGGAGAGAACACAGCGGCGGACGCTCTGAGCAGGCAGACTTGTCTCCGAGTGGGAACTAGCTCAAGAAGTCCTTCAAGAGATCTTCACCCTTTGGTGAACCCCACAAGTGGATATGTTGGCAACCGGAAGTGCAAAATGTTTTGCTCTAGGGGACGTGTTCGGCGTGCACTGGAGTTTCTCCATTCCCCGTCATTCCTCGCGTCATCAGGAAGTTGAGAAAGTTTGCGAAATAAATTAACCTAATTTACCCGGATTGGGCAAGGAGGATGTTGTAATCGGACCTTCTGAACATGTCAATCGGCCCTCCAATATGTCTTCCACAAAGAGAGGACCTTCTCTTGTGAGGGGGCGGGGGGTCGGTTCTCCATTGAAATGTCAAGACACTCTGCCTTCACGCATGGTTTCTGAGAGGCTGAGGTCCAAGGATTGGGACCTCCCGAAACACGTAATGGAGAATTTGCTTTTGGCCAGAAGGCCAGCAACAAACTCCTGTAACACTTGCCATTGGAGCAAGTTCTGCAGCTGGTGTAGGGAAAAGGACATGGAACCTTTTCAATGATGTACTCCTATGGTGTAATCTTTTTTACTACATTTGACAAATCTGGGGCTCCTGATTGGAACAAATGTTGGGAAGGAGCCTAGTACTTTTCTTCATTCCCAAGCGATTTAGAATTAGGCAAGACTTCTGTTTTCTAAGCACTATAGCACTTTTGATGCAAATATAATCACATACAGGCATGGTCAGCCACTAAATGAAACTAGTATTAAATAGAAGGTGCAAATATCAATGGCAAGATTTGCACCATAGACAACCTGGAAGAAATCTCTACCACCTTTATGAATTCGCGAGGCACAGCTACAGAGAAGTTTGCACCAATTAAAAATAAAATACAACCTCTTGTGGCACGCGATCCTTGCTTCAATGAGGACCTGAAGGAACTTAAATTTTAAAAAAACTAAACTCTTTCATGCCTGGCGTCAATGTAGAGCTACCACTAGCCTCAACCTATAAGAAAGCAGCAGCACAATATAAATTGGCTATATATTCTGCTAAAAAAGATTATTTTAACACAAGAATAATGAATGCTAAGTCTGATAGCAGAGAACTCTTTAAAATCTTAAAGGAGCAATCTCAGACACCTGGTCTTATGCCGGCCACCATTCTTAAAGATGAGTCATGGTGCACGGAAATTCAATACACCCTGTCCAATAAGCTTGAAAAGATTGAGGTGATTGAGGAAAAAAAACTTGATATACCGAAACAGGTTTTGGAGGCTAATTTTACATTCCTCTGCTAACAAGGCTGCTGACCAACCCTCTTTTAGCTTTCAGACAATTTCAGAACTAGAATTGGCTAAAGTCATAAGTCATTTAAAAAGCACCAGTTGTGTAAAGGTGATCCATGTTCTTCTATCGTCCTAAAAGAATGTTCTCCCATTCTTATTCCTGCACTGATGAAATTCGTCAACTCTTCTTTCATTCTTAATAAGATTCCAGATAACATCAAAAATGCATGGATTATTCCACTACTTAAGGGCAATCTTTGCCCTCAGACTGCATCAAACTACAGACCCATCACCAATACAACCTTCCTATTGAAGATCTTAGTGGCATATAACCAGATTTCCATCTTTCTGGAACAGAATCATATCGATCATTATCAGTTGGGTTTCTGCATGAACCATGGAACCGAGGCTGCTTTGCTGGCTCTTAAGTCCCACCTACTTCATAGGATTGATGGGGGTCCTATATCGCTTCTCCTGATTCCTGACCTGTCAGCAGCATTTGACCTGGTGGATACTTCCATCTTGTCCACCAGGTTAAAAAAGAATGCTAATTTCTCCCAAACAGCCGTTGACTGGATCACCTCCTTTTTGGAGGGGAGGCAAGTCAGAGTGGTTAGTGATAGTGCTGAAGCAAAACCTACCACACTTCTGTACGGTGTTCGACAGGGATCTTTATGATCCCCTTCTTCGAGATGTTGGAAAAGGAAGGCATCATATTCGCAAATTACGCAGACGACCTGCAGTGTGTTATCCCCATCTCATGATCTCATATGGAGGACGAAATACTCAACAATTAAATAACAAAAAATCTAGCATTGGATGGTGGCGAATGGTTTAGCCATCAACAGCTCTAAAACCGAGCTCCTATTAATCAGGTCGGAGACTAAGCTCAAGAAATTGGGACCCATCTATAAGAATTTTACCATAGACAACTGTAAAATGTATGTTATGAGCAAAGTTAAAACCCTAGGCATATACTTGGATAAAAACCTGAACATGAAAGCCCAGGTTAACAACTTAATCTCCTTGGCATCTTATTTTATTAAATTGTTTCGCTGTCTCAGACTGTTTGTATCTGAAAATAATTCAGAAACTCTGGCGAGGGCCAACATTGGCTCCAAAATAGATTGTTGTAGCCTTTCGGTAGGCTGCCACTATCAGACTTTCGTCTACAGGTCTTACAGAATGCAGCTGTTAGAGTTGTTAAATGTCTTGCAAGAAGAGACCATGTGTCGGAAGCTCACAGAAGTCTGCACTGGCTTCCTGGTCAGGCCAGGGTCTCCTTCAGGTTACTACTCATTACACATAAATGTGTACACAGAACTATGCCCATTTACCTGAAAGAAACCTTCATCCCCAAGAAAAACATTAGAACCCTCAGATCTAATGAGTCGAATATTGTTAATGTTCCCCGCTTTAAGACCAAGAAGTCTAGGGATGCCACTTTTGTTTCTGCTGCGCCCCAGGCATGAAACTCCCTTTCTCCTTTGAGGTTTACTGCATCTACAGAGGTTTTTAAGCAAGGGTTGAAAACAGCTCTCTTCTCTTAGACTCCGATCTCTCCTTTAGTTGATATGGCCCTCACTTGACATCATGATTATGACTTTTCTGCTACCTTTTTGTTTTCTTGTCAGTCTGTTTTCATGTTCAGCCCCCAAGTGTACCTGGCGCGCTATATGAATTCAAAAACATAAACAACCATTTGTTGGAAACGCGTGTAAATGTTGTTCTGTGTAGTCCACAGGGGGTGACGGAGTGTTTGTTTCCCTCCCACCCCCCAACTTTCATGGCACACTATTTTGTCCCCATTCATTTGAATTGGGGACCTTTTCTTCAGAGGTCATCCCCCCCCCCCCTGCCCCCCCAACATTTTCAGCAAGTTTCTCCACTGGTGTAGTCTTAACATCTCAAAGCAGGCTCTCTGCCAGAAGGAATGCTGCCTGTGCTAAAAGTAGACTACAAGCATTGCGTGGGTCCTGGCTGGCTACAGCAGAGCACACAAAGTGGCTGAGCAGCTGTTTCTGTCAAACAAAAACCCATGCAGACTAAAAGATTCAATGCACGACATACAGAGTACTAGGAAAACAAGTTTTTTTGGGATAGTTACTGGGCCAGATAAAATATAAGAATATTGAGTGAAGTGTTGAAAGTATGGCGGGAAGGTGTGTTTTTGTATAAATGTTTATCATAGAAAATGATGCTAAACAAGAGCTACAATGTATTCCTGCAGAGGCAGCAGTATGTTAAGTAGCTTGTAACCTGGCCATGCAACACTGGAGACTGCAGCATCCCTTTTAAGGAAGAGCAACAGTTTTGGATGAGCTCTGCCGGGAACCACTGACCAAGTTGAAAAGTATGTTTTTTTTAGTATTAGTACGCAGGAGCCAGCCACGGAAGACAGAATGCTGGTCGGTGGTTTGGGGGGGGGACCCTATCCAGTTATTTTGGAGTGCTACAGGCTAGCTGGGAAAGATCCCCCAGAAGGTTTAAGGGCTCATTCCACTAGGGGCATGGCAACATAGGGGATATCCGATAAAGGACATCTACGAGGCAGTTACCTGGTCCACCCACCACACACTCACAAAACATTACTGTTTGGACACTTCTAACAATTAAGGAAGATTTGGGAAGGCAGTACTATGCTCCATCCTGGACGAACAATAAATCTCAATTCTTACTCCCTCCTCCAAAAGAACCTAATACTGCTCTGGAAATCTATCATAGATGAGGACACAATCCATTAGAATAAAAAGTTACTTATTTCTGGTAACATTCTTTTGACTGGATGTTCCTCCCACTTATTCCCTATCGCCCCCCTCCCAACCTACCCCACTGTAGAATTTCCGAGGTTTGGACCTTGTGCTCTTTTAAGGTCTGATAATTTAAAGGCACTTGTCAAGGCCGTTAATTTTGCATATGGTGGTGAAAAAACAGAACTGAAGCCAATGGGCGCTGGACGTGATATATGTACTCGCCGATGAAGACATCAGAGATGGAAGCCCTCGAGGGACATTGAGTCGACAGTCTCGACGAACAGCGTCCTCTGCCGAGAGATTTTTTTTTTCCAAAGTTGATAAAGCTGGAAATAGAGATCCTAGATGAGGAGTACGTGGGAAGAACATTGAGTCGAAGGAATGTTACCAGTGGTAAGTAACTCGTTTTTCTCCTCTAAACCAATCAGTCTTCTGGGTCATATTACCCCCATCCAATGACAATCCTCTTGCTAAGCTCCAACCCTGGTGGCTACCTTCAGATTTTTACTGAACGCTTCAGTGTTGGAAGTCCTCATGTCGCTCTCCGAGCTATTATTGTGCATTTTTGACTCTTCCATCGAAAATAAACTACATTTGATAGATTTGACTGATCGTTTGGTGTACCAAAGGACAGCTACCGGCAGCAGAGACCTGCTGCCGGCAAAGATCTTGATCCACCATGGATCGTCTATCGAAGTTTCGAGAAGGCCCGGCCTTGGACCTACTTCACGCCTTTCATCCATATCCGAGGAGAAGGGCAGGAGCCTATTCAAAACTGAGTGAAATGTGGATTAAGGAACGTATTCGTAGAAGATCAACATTATTAATGCTTATATTGCCTGCATCCGGACCACGATGAGGCATGCCATGGTTTCTCGGAAAAATACAAAAAACAGACTGCTGCAGCAGGCTAGCAGCATGGCTCAAATCGAGTAAGGCCCCTCACTCAGCCTCCGGACAGGGTAATGCCTCACCCAGTAACGGTCAGTCTGAGGGGTGAAATCTCTCTGGGAGGAGGTCGATATCCTTTGAGGACACCTCGCCCTCGGGGGTTCAAGGGAAGGCCAAGCTCTGCGACGCCAGTTCCGCTGGGTTTGCAGCTGATGCATGTCCCAAGTCATGCAGAGCGCGATCACATCAGTCTCCACGGTGCGCCTGCCAACGAAGAGGGCCTCTTCTAAGAGAAAGTCCCTAAACCCGTCCAAACTCAATTCATCAACAGACAAACTGATGAGGGAGAAGTCGGGGGACGACCCTTCAAAACTAAGATCGATTGGATGAGGGCCCTGTCGACGAACGCATTGGCAACGAAGTTCACCATGACCGCTTTGAAGGAGAGCAGGTCTGTGAAGGTGGTGCCTAAGAGGGCCACCCCATGTGTCATTAGCCCCGAGGTGTGATACAGCTGCGGAGGCATCTACGAAGACAGCAGGCACTCTGAGGATGGGAAATGGCCCTGCGACTGCATCAGCCCAGAAGCCTCCTGAGGAGGAGGAGGAAGACAAGGCCATCCCGATGGAAACTGTGGGATGTTGACCCCCATACTGCTCCAGAAAAACCACTGCAGATTTACTCAAGCAGACGGCAACAATGATTTGCCTGATGACTACTATACAGACCACAAAGGTGGAGAATCTGAAGGTGGTGAGCTTACGTCCCCTGCGCACAAAAGGAGCTGTCAGTCTGGACCCTACACCACTGGCTCCTTTCACCCGTCAGCCGAGGGACGTGTCGCTGGACATACTGAAGGAACTACACACACTGGTCACGGAGATCAAGCATAGGATGCCCCCTACACTGGGGCCGGTGCCACCACAGGACCTTCAGGAGCCTCTGAGATTGAGCCCTCGTCAGAATAGAAAGGGGGAAGCTGGTCCTCGGCGTCACCCGACACCTTTGCCATGTCGCGACGGACTCCACCCGGAGCGCCGGACATGGATGACTTTGTGCCAGCTGATGGGGAAACCAAACGTGGACGAGCCCCACAGGGCATCCCTACCGGACCAGGTTTGAGTCTTTTATTCCATGATGTCCAGGGCCTCTGAACTGTTTCAGTTAGTACCTGAGTAAACTAGGATTCCTGTTCCAGCAGTGCAAATCTTGATGAAGACCATGTCCGTGTTCCGTTCCTTGATATATGACAGGTGGGCCTGGCGCTAATGAAGAATCAGAGTACAGCCCCGCCCAAGTGTAACAGACTGAAGAAAAAGTACAGGACACAAGATCCAGCCCCCCAGGTGCTTAAGATCTCAACCTTACCCCTACTCGGTGGTCTCAGCCGCAGCCAGGAAGTGTTGAGTGAACCTGTCGGCATCCAAGGTGCCTCTGGACCAGGAGGGGAAGAAGCTGGATGCTATAGGCAAGGGAATCTATATAGCCTCCACCATAAAGGCTGCTAATGCCCTAGCCATTTTTCCCGATATGACGAGGCACTATGGTACAAGCTGGGACCTATTCTAGACTTTATGCCTGAGGACAAGAAGGTCGAGGCACTGGAACTGTTTCAGGAGGGGAAAGTGGCTTTGGACTACGCCTTTAGTGGTGGTGGATAGCGTGCACAGGGAATTCTGCCAGATGGAGAACAGGTTTTTTTATTTTGTCGACAGGGGTGGTTGAAGACCACAAACTTCTGCCAGGACGTTCAGGGCAAAGGTGTTGGATTAGCGGTTTGTCGGCGAAAACCTCTTCGGCAAGGCAGTTGTTTGCAAGCCATAAAGACTGACAGACAACATGATCCCTGGGAACCCTGCAACGTTGTCAGCTGTCCTTTTGTTTGTTCAGAGGAAAGCCCAGCAGATCCTCTAAGGGATATACTACCCCGTACCAACATCCTTCCAGCTCCTCTCAAAAAACAAGGTGTCGCTGTCAGGCTTACAGCAGTGTAGGACAGCGGCGGCGCCACCAACAGGGCAGGACCCCTACCCGCAAGCAGGCCTGAACCGGCCGTCGACTCGGGCCCCCACTTATGCACACCAGTGGGAGACTGGCTGGCAAAGTTCATCAGTGCGTGGAAGACCACCACCGACAGATGGGTGCTTGATGCTCTAGAACAGGGGCACACCTTGGATTTCCAACGCAGGTGTCCTCGTATCCCACTGGTGCATCGACAGGAACAACGCAGACAACCGCTTCTGCAAGAGGTGAGTGCCATGTTACAGAAAGGGGCTATAGAACCCGTTCCCCCAGCACTTCCAGGGCTCCTGAGTATATTCCAGATACTTTCTGGTTCAAAAGAAAACAAGGGGTTGGAGGACAATCCTGGACCTGTGTAGTCTCAACAAGCACTTAAAGTCCCAGAAGGTCCGGATGATCATGTTACAACTCGTGCTCGGCCAGCTGGAGGAAGGGCATTTATTGATGTTAAGTGGAAGCGCTTCTGTGTGGTGCTGGGCTCTGAGGATTATCCCATGTGTGTCACAGCCCCACAGATTCTATCATACTTGCTTTCCTTGGCCAAGGCTGGACTGGTTCACACCTCTATCAAGTTGCATTTCGCCGCCATATCCTGTTGCACAAGGTCTCCGGGTAGGCCTTCTCTGTGGTCGCGCAGACTCGTCAAGGAGTTCCTCAAAGGGCTCTTCAGGACCCACCTGTTGAAGGCTCCTGCCCCGGTTTGGGAGCTCAATGTAGTCTTGACTCAGCTCATGGGAGCGCACTATGCTTCAAGCCCTGCTTAAGTTTCTCTCGTGGAAGACTGCCTTCCTTGTGGCTATGGCCTCGGCCAGGAGGGTCTGGGAGATCCAGGCCCCGTCTTAAAGCACAAAAGGACAAACAATATCTCTAAAACATACTTGTACCTGTGATACTAAGAATGTCATATATGGTATCAAATGCCCATGTGGGTTATAGTACATTGGACTAACAACCAGGAAAGCAAAAATTTGTTGGGGCGAACATAAATCAAATATTCGTAATCGCACAATAAAATCTCCAGTAGCCCAACACTTTGATGCAAAACACTCTATAGCAAAAATTCAGTTTGTCATCTTGGAACATGTGAAATTACCAAAAAGAGGAGGCAATATCACCAAATTATTACAACAAAGAGAAATATTCTGGATCGAGAAGCTCGACACAATGAATCCCAGAGGGATGAATCTAGATTGGGACCTTAATTGCAATCTGTAGACATTTGGAGTGGATAGAGATGGACTTGATTATGTGATCAATAGAAATACAATGAATTCTACATATAAAGATATTTGAGTCGGGAACTAGGG
The DNA here is from genome assembly GCF_040938575.1 of Ambystoma mexicanum. Classification (NCBI taxonomy): domain Eukaryota; kingdom Metazoa; phylum Chordata; class Amphibia; order Caudata; family Ambystomatidae; genus Ambystoma; species Ambystoma mexicanum. The sequence goes on along the minus strand of NC_090927.1, from coordinate 508,989,358 downwards.
ATTGAGTATTTAGAAAACATGCTTGAGATTGCTGTAAAAACAAACTGACCCATATGTCTCGAATAAGAATCGCAAATGTAAGAATTTTTTTTTCCGAATGATTGCAGTGTTACCTTATGGATAAGCACTGTAGAACTACATACTTGACTGATGATACATCCAATCAAATAAGGTTAATAATGGCTATGGATTGAATAATGGTTACCAGCCTGATAAATCAAAGTGTGAAATTATCTGATTGTGCACTATTAGTCATCCATGTATTATGATAAATTTGAATTATTCTATGGTGAACCAGTTGTAACCATATTTTGCGCATTTGTATCATAATTTCTGATGTTTGTTAATCTGCTTAGAATCACATGCTGTGCATAGGTCCGACATCCAGTGGTCACTGCGGAGTATTGCATTTTGTTTTTCGTAGTCGAAAAGGGGACGTCGACAAGGCGTGTCTGTAAAACTATCCCTATAGTGACGTGCGTTGTACCCACAATCCCTCGCGCGTCGAGGTCCCTCAGATTGTTTTTTTCCGCCCAGTTCATGGTCGCCTTTCGCGGAGCTCCTAGAGAGACATTGCTAATACTTGCCACGGACCTCGGTCCTTTGTTATACTTAATATATTATTAACGATCCCTCCCCTCGACGTTAACTGTTAAGCTGTTTCTCCGCCGAACAGATTTTCGCCGGAGAGGAAGAGCGGAGGAGATCCTTCGGCGCTGCCGAACACGTGGCCTGCCCTCGACGGCCAACATACAGTAGGGAGAGTGGGGGTTCGAACTTTTATCTTCTCTTTGAGAATGTCTTTCTTTCTCCCCTTTCTTTCCCTTGGGGTTGTTATCGCCAGCTATTATTGCCTCAGCTATGGAGAGGACCCCTTTTAAGTTCTGCCCACACTGCAGGGGCAAGTATACTTGGAAGGATAAGCACAAGCTCTGTAATCGTTGCTTGCCCCTCGATCACAAAGAGGACAGCTGCGCAGCCTGCAAGCTCTTAAAACCTAGAACCCTTAAAGAACGAAGGGTTAAGAGGTGGGCGGACTACGCGATGTCGAAGTCAGTTTCCTCACCCGCTGCCGCTGTTACTGAAAGTGACGAGGAAGGCGATAACTCGACGTCCGTTGCGGAAGTCATGAACCCCCAGAAGGAGCGTTCCCGCTCCTCGACGTCCGTCCCCGGCCCCGACGGGCTCGGCTCACGCCCTGCTTATGGGGATGAACACCCCGGCGACAAGGACGCACATAAACCCCATAAGGCTAAACATACAACCCACGGCTCTTCTTCGTCGAGAACGAAGAATCCATCAGCGCCGAAGGGGACGCAGGGCACTCCGGCGTCTACCGCAGACCGTAAAGGTCTCAAGCCCCACCCGCAAACGCAGCCGCGACCAGCGATTGGGCTTTCATCTAACACGGGCGCTACCCCAAAAACATCCGACGTAACGCTCCATAGAGCGGCCGTCGAGGTACAACGCGCAACGCACACCACGTCGACACCAGAGCCCTCGACTGACAAACTCGTTGTCGAGAGCCTAGCGAGAATTGTCTCCGAAGACAAACGTGCGCGGACGATGAAACAAACGTCGAATACCGCGGCGAAAAAGCACAAAGGTAGCCAAGAACTGCCCCTTTCATCGAAGGACGCTTCTGAACTACCGGAGGGCTTTTCAGAAGGAGACGGAAACCTCTAGTCGACGTTGTGGGAGCGTTCGAAGCGGTTCGAAGGTGAAAACACAGATTTCCCCCCTCTAGACTATTCAGGGGTACCCCATGAGACCCTTGAAAGACTCCATTCTTGCATGGAGAAGATGGAAAGGTTCCTAGGAAACCAAGACCCTCCCACTCACAAAAGACAAAGAGAATGGCCCCAGGATGACCCTAGAGTCAAGATTCCTAGGCTGGTTCCCCCTTCCACAGATGTATATGACCTCACTGAGGAGGAGCAATACCTTCAGGAAGATGAGGAGTGTTTGGGTGGAGAGGAAGAACTTGAGGAAGAGGGGTTCGAAGAAGATCCTTACACTAATTTCGAAGAGGATACAGCTACCTCGCAGCCCTGGCAATCCCCGTCAGTGCAGCCTTGGCAATCCCCATCAGTGCACTCAGACCCTGATGCCTTTCACCCTTCTCCTCTCAAGGATTCACATATTGGGAACTCCTCTCCCATAGATGACCAACCTTCCCTCAATGCACTATTGCGCAAGGCAGCAGCGCATTTTGAGATTGACACAGGGGAAACTCTTCCAGACATAGACTTTGTAGAAAGAGTTATTAAAGAAAAAGCCCCCGTTAGCCAGTCTATTCCACTCCTGGCTTCTATTAAGGGAAGAATTTCTCCTTCCCTTTCTAATCCAGCTTTAGTAAGAGGGGTCAACCCTAGAATAGAAAAGCTCTTCAGCCCTTCATCCTCTGACCCTTGATACATCAGAGGACACTCTATTCCGGACTCCGTTGTAGTTACCAACACAAGAAAAAGAGCAGGGGTACCACTATCCACTAGTGAAGCACCACCTGACAAAGAAGGCAAGAAGCTTTACGCACTCGGGAAGAGAATCACGACCTCCGCCGCCTTCTCTACTAGAATTGCTAATAACTCCCTATTAGCCAGCTACGCAGATGCACAGTGGAGCAAGCTGCGCAGCGAGGCAGAGGACGCACCTGAACCACTGCGGTCACGTCTGCTAACTGTAATATCTGAGGGAACACTTGTAAACCAGGGCATCGTTAAAAACTCCCTAGATGCTGCTGAGACTGCTGGCCGCTCCCTGGTTCAGGGAATACTTCTCAAACGACACGTTTGGCTACGCAATTCAGGTTTTAAACCCGAAACCCAAGCCTCCCTCATAAATAAACCCATAGAACAGACGCATCTGTTTGGGAAGGCAGTGGATGAGGCACTAGAACATGCTAAGAAAGAGTTTCATACCATCAAGACTCTTGATCAAATATCTAGACCCCCTAACAGGCGAGGCTATGGTAATAGACGCTCCTTTCGTGGCCAAAGACAGCAGCAAAACCAACAACAATCTTACTCTGCTACCAACTGGCCCTCTAACCAGGGTAACACCCAGTTCAGTCAAAGAGGCCAACGGCGTGGCAGAGGAAGAGGTCGTGGCTCCAGCCCCAGAGGTTCCACGCCCAATACCAGCAAATGACCCGAAGATCCGGGTCCCCTCCCATGCATCACCGGTCGGGGGCCGGCTAACATCGTTCCTATCAGCATGGGAGGGAATAACGTCAGACCGATGGGTATTATCAACCATAACCCACGGATACTGCATAGAATTCAACGGTTACCCGAAGTACAAACCCCCACGAAACCAACGCAGATCACCGGAGCACCTCACAATTCTTTTACAAGAAGTAGAGGAACTACTGAAAAAAGAAGCAATAGAAGCCGTCCCCCTATCTCAGGTAACAGAAGGTATTTATTCAGTGTACTTCCTTGTACCCAAAAAGGACTTAACCATGCGCCCTGTATTAGATCTGCGCCCAGCGAACAACTTTGTCAAACCACAGAAGTTTCGTATGGTGACCTTGCAGGAAGTAATCCCACTGTTATCACAAGGGGATTACATGACAACGCTAGACATGAAAGATGCATACTTTCATATTTTAATGTTGCCAGCACACAGAAAATACCTCAGGTTCAAGATAGAGAACAAACACTACCAATTCAGAGTACTACCCTTTGGGATAGCTTCTGCTCCAAGAGTATTCACAAAAGTACTGGCAGTAGCAGCGGCCCACCTGCGAAGGCTATCCATTCCAATATACCCTTACCTCGACGACTGGCTCATAACCGGGGATTCTTACGAAACATGCTTCTCCAATACCCAAAAGACCGTAGACCTTTTGTACCAACTGGGCTTCTCCATCAACGAAAAGAAGTCCAGCTTAGAACCCAGCCAAACCAAACAATTTTTAGGGGCTCTAATTCAGACAAAGGACGGCCTCGTCTTCCCCTCCAACGAGAGGGTCCAAAACATGCTGTTTCAGATCCCCCACTATGTAACAGGTCGGGAGGTGACAGTACGCAAAGCTATGCGCTTGCTAGGGATGATGGCGTCATGTATTTATTTGGTACCTCACGCGCGTCTGCGCCCAATGCAGGAGTGGCTCAACAGCCAGTGGTGTCAGGCCAGCGGACAATGGGACGATCTAGTGGTGGTCTCGCAGGCCTTAGTTCTTTCGCTGAGGTGGTGGACAAAAGAAAACCTGCTAATAGGGAAGACTTTTGCCACACCCGCGGTAGAAGCCACTCTAACCACAGACGCATCCCTCACAGGATGGGGGGCTCACCTATCCCATCAGACTGCTCACGGAGCGTGGACTCCGAGCTTGGCATCCAAACATATAAACCTGCTGGAACTTCTAGCAGTGTTCAAGGCACTGAAAGCCTTTCAGAAACACCTGCAGGGAAAGACAGTGATGGTCCTCACAGACAGCACCACAGCCATGTACTACCTCAACAAGCAAGGGGGCACTCACTCTCCAGGACTGTCCAAACTGTCCCAGAATATATGGAAGTGGGCTCTCAGACACATGTTTCTACTATCGCAACATGTACCAGGGGAACTCAATCTGCTAGCAGACAAGCTCAGCAGAGACTTCCCACTGCCCGAAGAGTACGAATGGCAATTGCATGAAAACATAGTCTTAGACGTCTTCACGCAATGGGGATTTCCGGAAATAGACCTGTTCGCAACTATGGAAAACTCACAATGCCAAAGTTACGCCTCCAGGTACCCCCAGAACCAGTCCAAGGGGAACGGTCTGTCGATTCAATGGTCAGGGAAATTTGCTTACGCCTTTCCCCCGACTCCCCTTCTCAACAAAGTGGTGCACAAGATGCACCAGAAGCAGGTTACCATGATACTAGTGGCCCCAATGTGGGCCCGGCAACCTTGGTTCGCTCACTTGGAGATGTCCCTATCTCCCCCAGTGAAACTTCCCTGCCCATACAACATGCAGTCACAAGACAAGGGCAAGACACTGCACCCATGCCCTCAGGCCATGAACTTAGCAGCCTGGCTCCTGAGATCGTAGAATTTGGCCATTTACAACTCCCTCAGAGATGTATGGACATCCTCAGGGAAGCCAGAAAACCGAATACTCGCCACTGCTATGCTAGCAAATGGAAAAGATTTGTCATCTGGTGTACAAATAAAGCATCAACCCAATTGACTGCTCTCCTACTGACATTGTCCTATACTTGACCCATTTACTGGATTCAGGTCTAGTGTTCAATTCTATTAAAGTCCACCTAGCGGCACTTTCTGCATACACCACTTCCCAACTTAAAGTGTCGTGGTGGAAGATGCCAGTTATCAAAGCCTTCATGGAAGGGGTAAAAAGAATACACCCTCCAATAGCTAACCCAGCTCCCGGATGGGACTTAAATGTGGTACTTTCTAGACTCATGGGCCCCCCTTTCGAACCCATGCACAAAGCAACTCTCAAGGACCTCACTCTTAAGACTGCTTTCCTAATAGCTATCACCTCCATTAGGAGAGTAAGTGAACTACAGGCTCTTTCTGTACTGGACCCCTTCGTAACAGTTCACAAAGATAAAGTGATTCTACGCACACACCCAAGGTTTGCACCAAAATTCATCTCAAAATTTCATGTAAACCAGTCTATAGAACTACCAACGTTCTTTCAAAACCCTTCCAGCTTGGGAGAAAAAAGTCTGCATACACTAGATGTACGCAGAGCAGTCATGTTCTACATGGAAAGAACCAGGCCACTGAGAAAAACTAATCAGTTCTTTGTCTCTGTGGCAGCAGGAAGAGAAGGAGATGCAGTTTCAAAGTCCACTATATCTAGATGGATTGTTCAATGCATCACTCTCTGTTACACTCTTGCTAAGAGAGAACTACCCTTCAAGCCAAGAGCACATTCCACTCGAGGCACTGGGGCTTCCATAGCATTCATTGCAAATGTTCCCCTTGAGTCCATCTGCAAAGCGGCTACCTGGAGTTCTGTGCACACCTTTACAAAACACTACTGTCTAGATACACACTCTAGATCTGACTCCCAGGTGGGACAGGCAGTACTAAGACATCTTTTCTCTACTGTTCCTTCTCATAACCCACCGCCAACTCCGGGTACTGCTCGCTAGTCTATGCACAGCATGTGATTCTAAGCAGATTAACAAACATCAGAAGACAATGCATTACTTACCGTAAAAGCATTTCTGATGGTTGTATCTGCTTAGATTCACATGCGCCCACCCTTCCTCCCTGCTCGGATGGAAGGAACGTAGACATCCTTTTATATATTTCTCTCTTTTCTGTACTCACTCACGTCTAGAAGGCTCCCTCAGGGCAGAAAAATACAAACAGAGGGACCTCGACGCGTGAGGGATTGTGGGTACAACGCACGTCACTATAGGGATAGTGTTACAAACACGCCTTGTCGACGTCCCCTTTTCGACTACGAAAAACAAAATGCAATACTCCGCAGTGACCACTGGATGTCGGACCTATGCACAGCATGTGAATCTAAGCAGATACAACCATCAGAAATGCTTTTACGGTAAGTAATGCATTGTCATATACAAGCATTCCCGTTTACCCTTTGTCGACATACCCACTGATAGACAGACGTTTATATCGGGTTAAAGTATCGCATGGGTTCCCCCAACATGGCGCCCATATCGGCACACAACCGCAGAGTTTCAACAAAACAAACGAGCTCTCGAGGTTGCCTAGCGACGTGCGCCGCAGTTCCGCGTCTATGAACATCACAGCGAGCAGCAGCTCGCGTAACGTAGATGTACGAATTACAGCTTCGAAAAGGTAAGAATTGCTTTTCGCGTATCCTCGCGATCCTAGCAGACCGATTAGATCTATAGCGAAGTAAGAAGCCTATCAAATCCTGATAACTATAGACGAATCTAATCCCTGTTATTGTAGGCTATCGGAGAAGGCTCGAGCAAATGCGAAAGCCATTACGGGTTGATCGGCAACCCCCAAGAACCCTAAAACCACGGCAGCACGGGAGCAGTGACTTCTGCCGCGCACACCCACCAGGTAGGAAATTTCGAAAGCTAGATATACGGCCAATAGAATTTATTAGCCAGCATATGTTAACTAAGATTTAGCGTAGTCTAAAAAATCGCCTGATTTATTTTCAGGATCACTCCAAAACTGATGCGATTATTTAGATGACAGAGGCAGTTACTGTTCGACTCTACAACTTGTCAAATGGTGAGTTATATTTTTCCTGTAACCCATGGACTGCATAAGTATTTCTCGTAAATAAGGTGATGTGCAGGGGGACCCAGCGCTCAATATAGTGCCTGTTCCCTCTGCACAACACCGTTCAAAATAATTAACCTCACCCGTTGGTGATAACACGATTTGCCCTTATTTCACAGCATCTTTACTGAAAACTTACCCCTATGGGCAACAAGCTTTTCGAGAGGGAGATGCGAATTCCAAGGTTAGTTAATTCGAATTGAGCCATTTTATAATGCTCTTCAATAAGTATATTATAAATCAAGTAATGTAGATAAATTTATTTGTTTTACAGAAAATATCAAATCAATCCAATACTCTTAAAACCTGAAGAAGGGCACAAATTGCCCAAAACGCGTAGGTTTCCCAATGTGATTTCATATCTTTAAACTATCAAGATTATTGGATCACATGAGAAACAGTTGGAAACATATATCAAAAATATATGAAAGAGATCTGTATTGTGAAAAAACATATGAGGAAAGGTGTTAATATTTTGTTTATGATGCAAGTTTTGATTTCTTTCTTACGAAATAATGTTTCAGTTATAAAAATAAATGCTTTTTGTATAAAAGATGTTGAACATGAATTAACTTGTACCAATTGAATAGTTGACTTTATGAAAGTATTTCTAGAATTTAGTTGAATTCTCAGCAAAATTTGTTTTGCCCTATGCTGTGCCCCAGTTTGTCCAACGAGGTTATTGTTGTACCATTTATTTTCACATTTGTTGAGTAGAGGTAGCACTCTACTAATTGGGAGCACCTTGAATACAAACCCAAGAACTATCTAAGTGATAAGATTACCACAAGAAACTGTCTGACGTAGAGTGCACCTCTACATAGCTAGGTTCTGTCTTAAAGCAGCCTAACTTGTCTTCCCCACTTGAAGGGTGATACTGCGTACACACCCCACCTTTATGCCAAAGGTACCGTCGGAATTGCACATCAACGAACCTTTGGTGTTACCTGTCTTCATTCCCAAATTCTGTCATCGCCATAGGAACCCTGTACACCTTTTGTTTCCTATCTCTCACCCCAACAACTTATTATAGGGCATCTTGTGTGTATAAAGTAACCCCCGTTTGCCCTACATCAACGTGGTGAATTAGAATAGAGTGGTGAGCAAATGAAATATAGAATCATATGAATGATCAACCGCTCCTGTTAAACCTATGAGGTATACATTATTGTTGGGAGGATTAAATATGCCTGATCCTTTTGTCTTGATTATATGTTTTTGTTTACAGTAATATGTACTGTTTTTCCCGTTCTCCTTTCTCTGTGTACATTGGCATTATGAAAGGTTTGGTGTGTAAACACCAGCTGGAGTGTAAATGAATAGCACAGATTTTTTTGTGTTTTACATATACAGGCTTTAGTGAGCCCTTTTTTACTCTAGGCACAAGATGCTTGAATAATAAAATGAATTTTTCTACGAACTTTACGTGTGGTATCAGTAATCTTAAAATTGTATGAGATTACCTTGGATTTAACCTTGTGCTTCAGGAATGTAAGGTAGGGGTAGTTGACCTGTTATCCTTTGTTTATTCCTAATAGCCTCCCACTGATAGTGTCATCCCCCCTCCCCCCGCGTTAACAAAAACAGGAGTACCCATTTTTGAAATCCCATACAACACAAGTACAGAGGCTTCAATTCATCGGGGCAGTCCTAGACACTCGGGCAGTGAATGATTTTCCACCCATGGGGAGATTTGTCAGAATCTGTTACAGAACCAGGCCACCTTACCAGCGGCTTCCTTCCTCCACCTCTTGGGGCTCATGGCCTTCTGGGTTTGTTCTAGTGCCAGAGGCCAGGCTGCGAATGAGAACATTACAATGGTTACTACAAAGTCAGTGTTCCCAGTACCTTGTAACCCTGAAGAATGATGTCCTCAGAGTGTACAGGACTGTGGTCAATGACCTGTCTTGGTGTGCCAGCGGCAGCAATTTGCTGACGGGGGAACCTTTCTGACCCCTCTGGCCGCAGGCTCGAGTATTCAGATGCGTAATGAGGCGCTCACTGCAAAGACTTGCAGGTGAATGGCCTTTGATCAGCAATGGAAGCAAGGTGGCACATCAACAGGCTAGAGTTGCAGGCCATCAGGTTACCCCTAAACCATCTCTGAAGGGGAAGCATGTCCTGATGCTGACGGACAGTACAGTGGCCATACACTACCTGAACCCTCAGGGTTGCGTGCGCTCCCTTCACCTCTGCAGAGAGGCGATGCAGCTTTGGTTCTGCCCATTAGAGAACCAGATCTCAGTCTCAGCTGTTATTCTGGCAGGGGCAGAATAGTTTGACAGATGCTCTGAGCAGGCTGAACATGGTCTCACATGAGTCCTAGAGGAGGTTTTCCTTCTCTGGGGTACTCAGACAGTGGATCTGTTTGTCACAGAGTCCAACAGGCAGTGCAGACAGTTTTGCTTGAGGGCATTCCCAGCAAAGTGCAATGGGGGGGATGCATTTCTGGTGGATTGGGCCTACCCTCTTGACTACGCCTTCTCTCCTATCCCCGTGAATCCTTTGGTTCTCAGATGGTTGGGGTTGTATCGAGCAAGCAGCCATGATCTTGATCTCCCCAGACTGGGCAAGTTGGACATGGTTCTCGAACCTTCTGGATCTGACCATTTGCCCACATCTCGTGCTGACTCACTGCCCGGATCTCCTAAACCAGTCGGAAGGTTGGTTGCTCCACCCGAACCCAGAATCCCTCAACCTTACATGCGTGGCTCTTGAGAGGATGAGCTATGATAACTGGGACCTCTCTGAGGAGGTGCTTGAGGTATTGTTGGCTGGACGCAGTTAATCTACAATATATCTACGCGTGCAGGTGAACATTTGAGTCGTGGTGCAGGCTACGCAAGATTGACATGATCTCTTGCCCCACCACTACAGTCATAGAGTTCCTTCTGCCACTGTAGGCCTTCAGGTTACCACTGTCAAAGGATACATGGTGGCTTTGAGTTCAAGAGGTCTCCAGATCAAGGGTCTTTTTTCACAATCCCGGTTATGGCCCAATTCCTGAAGGGCCATGTGAAGTTTCCGCCTGTTCCTTTTGTTGTCCAAGATTGAGATTTTAACCTGTTTCTTACCTTTTTGATGGCGGCTCCCTCAGACCCTTTGCCCTCTTGCTCTTTATGGCTGCTTACGTTGAAATCCGCCTTTTTAGTTGCCATCACTTCGGCCAGGCGGGTCAGCGAGTTGCAGGCCTTTTGCGGCAAACCTCCATTTCTGTGCTCTTTCAGCGAAAAGGTTTTGCAACTGGTATTCCTACCAAAGGTGGTGTCAGAATTCCATCTTTCCAATGTGATGGATCTGCCTGTGTTCTATCCATCAAGATCCAAGGAGGAGTGCTTCCACCGGTTGGACCCAAAAAGGGCCTTACATTTCTATATGGCAAGGATGCCGGAATATAGGAAAACAGACCAGTTGTTTGTAGCCTACTCGTTGTACAGAAAAGGTCTGGTTGTGACCAAGCAGACTCGCGATGGATCATATTATGCATCACAGAACGTTACCATTTGCAGGCAGAGTTGCCTCGTGGCATCAGAGGCAACTCCGGCAGAGGTGTCTCCGCATCTACAGCCCTGCAAGGGTAGTTCCAATTAGAGACATCTTCTGGGCGGCAACCTGGTTCTCACTCTTACTTTAACGAGGCACTATAGCCTAGACGTCGCCCATGGGGCGGACAGTCGCTTTTGTAAGGCAGTGCTACAAAATCTTTTGCTGTAAACTTTCTGCCCACCTCCATTGTTCCCCTGCTTTGGGAGTCTTATCTGATGAGCAATCTGCAGGGAAAAAACAATCCATTGAAGGAGAAAAAACGTACTGTAATGTTCTTTCTATGAATTATTCTCCCACAGATTCCTCATCACCACTCTCATCCATCCCTTCTCAGAAATGGTTCGCAATCTTTGTATGCCTTTTCTCGGGAGAGGGGAGACTTTGTGACGGTCCTAGAGTTGGTTGCTTTCTGTCTTGCAAGCAGTATGTTCACACCCTTTAAAAAAAAAGAATTATCTTTATTTAATAAGGGTTTCTTACGTATCCCTATGATATCCTTGATTTCTAACCTTATTGGTTATGTGGCCTTCCTCTCTTGCTATTTTTCCTCTGTAGCGGCTTAGCTCGGGGTGTTAGGTGGTGTGAAGCATGGGGGCATAGTGACACTGTATCACACCTGGCGGCACGTCCAGAGCCGAGGACCGAGCACAGTCACAATTGATCAATGGCAGCATCGAGGCCCATCATGCCCCCTGTCAAGTTTTTATGAGCAGCTGAACTGGAAGAGGAAATCTGATGAGGAATTTGCTGGAGAAGAATCCATAGAGCGAAGAATCCATTGAAAGAACGTTATGGTAAGTAAAGTATTGATGCGTTACACCATAATCCTGCCTTCTCAACTCCCTTCCTTGGAGCTTGGCCATGACTGCTCATCCATATGTGAATAGTTGAGACGAGGGATGCATGCAGACCCTCTTTCCGACGCAGTGTTTTTGGACTCAAAATCTGGCCCTGGATAATTTCCTGACTTTGACCTTTTAATTTAGTACTTATTGGCGTGACATGCTAAGAACCGTATGGGCAGCATTATTTTGGTATGGCAAATGATTGCTCGTATTCTGCTCATCCGTTCTTTTTGCAAAGATGGTGAATTGGGGTGGCTTAGTGAGTGCTTATGGTTGCTTAAGACTTCATTTGTTTAAAACATTGTTTTGCTCTTGGTTGAAATTTTGTGGTAATTGTAAGAATTTCTTGCAGGCGGCATGCAAGGCAGTAGCACAAGCAAAGAGTCAGAATATCAACAAACTTGATATATGCACTGACAGCAAATTCACTATTAATGGTAAGTTTACTATGGATGCGGTTTTCAACTGTAAATCTTCCAGAAATGTGGTAAACGGGCATTTCTGTTTTGCAACAATTCACATTTTAATTTCAAATTGATGACATTTGATTATGCTTTTATATACTTAGGTCGTAAGTTCCAGATTTATTTTTGGTCATCCATCATTTATTGATCAGAAATCTGTGCCAACATTGCTGCGTGTTACCCCACCTTGTTTATGCTAGTAAGATGGTCTTTACCTATAAGGCTATAGCTGACTGTATGCTCCAGCACTAAATAACCAAGAACACAAGCAGAACCCATGTGAGCCTTGTGCCTTTATCTTTAAACCTCTCAGCCTTAACTTTATTGCCTGCTTCCTGAAGTGAAACTCGGCTTGACCAGTTTCCTGTATTTTTCTTTTCTGCAAGGAATGTTCTCCTTTACTCATTTGATGCAGACATTTTTCTTCACTGTATGTTTTAAAGGACTGCTTGTTTTCTGAAGGGGACTGGTCAGAACGAGCACTGGGTCTCACTGCTGAGGTTTCAGCACTCAATAGATAAACATTGATACTTTAGTTTCCCTGCTTGGGTTTGAGACCAGCAGGATCAGAAAATGTGACCATGACTGGTTTGAGATGGCTTTGGTTTATCTCGAGACTACCATTCACAAGGGCAACACAATTCTCCAGCATGGGGTCTGGCATGGATTCACATGCTCATGAATATTCTGTGTCGTCAAGCTGGGAATCCTCGGTAAAGAAAAAATCAGTATCAGTTTCATTTCTGAACTCTTTCTTAGTAGTAACAAATCACTGGTCTCTGGGTCATACTCGCCCCAGCCAATGTCTGCCCTCTTCCTAAGCCCCTCCTCTGGCAGCCATATTCAGATTTTTACTGCATGTTCAAGTGTTGGGAGTCCTCGAGTTTTGCTCCATGAGCTATTCTATGGTTTTTGCACTTTTTCGAGAAAAAGAAATCCTATTTTTGTCAGAGCCTGAGTGCTCTTTCTTTACATCGACTGACAAGCAGGGGTCTGTTGGTGAATATGGGTGCCCCTCAAGGGCAAAGATCGTCGAAAGTTCCAGAAGACCATCAGGCCTACTCCGAACCTTGTCGGAAGAGGGAAGCTCCCTTTTCAAGCTCTGTTCCAACTGTGGAATGTTTTTGTTGAGGACAAACTCCTTCAGTGCCTCTGTCTCCACCCGGACTACCGAGAAGGAGATTGCGGGATCTGCCTCGGATTCAGCAAGAGAACCATGAAGGATCATCACAGTAGACTGGCGGCGTGGCTCAGCGCCAAGGTCTCTACAATGTTCCCCAAACAGGGGCATGCCCCAACCAGGATCGGCCGGTCCGAGCAGGCTTCTATGCCTTTGAGGGCGCACCTTCCGTGGGAGCTCAAGACCAGGCTAAGCACTGCAAGTCCGTCTCCATTGGGATTGCGGCTCAAGCAGGTCCTGCAGTGGGTAGGGCATGTTTGTGGTCACCATCTGCCTCCAGCTCCAGCCATCGATCCAGCTCCTCCTCAAAGAGGAAATCGGCCAACCTGGCTAAGCTCCGGAGAAGCCCGAGAAGCCTAAGGTGCAAGAAAAGGCAACCGACCTGCCGGGAAAAAAAAGGCCCAGGCGGTGAAGGAAAAATAGTTGTAGAGTATCGAGATGGTAGCGGCCGCTCCAAGGCCAAAGAGGCTCACCCGTCAAGTTAGGCCCAGGCTGCGCCCAGTGTGTCCCGGCCCTTGAGGCGTGAGGCCTTCGCCGGGCACGTGGAGGGGACACCGGAAAAGAGGATGCCACAGCTAAGCCCAATCATCGGTCAAGGATTCCATATACACGATCCATGAGGGCGTGGGGGGGGGGGCGACGACTGAAACAGCGCAAATGCTGGCGGCGGAGGGCCTAGTAAGCCAACCGAACTTGCTCCAAGAGATTTATCGTTGAACATAGTCTTGACCCTGCACACTTTGGTGTTGGAAATTCAGAAGAGGATGCCCCTGACCCTGGTGGCCTTCGATTGGCCTCCGGTGAAAAAGCAGAAGTGCCATCCAGCGCCTCATCAACCTCTGCACCCCGCTCCTTCTCACCTCACCCCCCCACACCTCTGAATGAGGTGGGGTCATTATGGTTGCCAGAGTGTCCAAACTCTTCCAGCTGACACCCGAAGAGACCAAAAAGGAAGGTTTCCTCTACCATAGGCGCAAGACAAAGAAAAAGACCATGGCGGTATCCCTCCTGGGTGACATTTGGGAGCAGGGCCTGGGTCTCGTGAAGAACCCAGCCAAGCTGGATAGACTGGAGAAAATATTTCGGGTGCCGGAGTCCGCACCCATGTGCCTACGGTCGCAACGGTCACTGGATTCGGTGGTATCTGCATCGGCGAAGGAGAGACCTAACCCCTCGTCTTCACGCTCCGTCCCTCCGGACAGCAAAGGAAAGAAGTTGGACTCCATGGGGAGAAGGATCTACTTCAGTGTCGACAGTCAAGGCGGCCAACGCGCTGGCGATTGTCGCCAGGTACGACAGAACTTTGGCACAAACTGTCCCTCATTCTGGACTTCCTACCGGACGAAAAATGGGTAGAGGCGATCTCACTCCTCCAGGAAGGGGAGGTGGCGTTGGACCATGCCATTACGGTGGCCCTGGACATCGTAGACCCAGGTTTCAGACAGATGGGCGTCTATCTCTGGCATCGAGGCTGGCTGAAGACCACCAACTTTACGCCAGGAGGTCCAGACGAGAGTACTTGACATGCCCTTCGATGGTGACAACCTCTTCGGTAAGACCGTCAACAAGTCTTTGAAGGCCATCAAGACTGACACGGATGTTGCTTGTGCCCTGGGCACTCTTCAGCAACACCACCCGTCCTTTTGCGCCTCTGGCAGAAAATCCAGCAGATAGTCTTAAGGGTTTCGGTGGAGGTCCCTTGTCGTACCGTCAACCCTCCGGGTCCATGACCCAGGAGGCCTAGAGAGGGTGTTCCAAGGCTTTCGGTGGGGTGGCAAGCACGATTGACCCGGCTGAGACATTAGGCCCCACCCATGCACCCCGGTGGGTGGCCGGTTGGCGAGTGGAAGAGGATATCCACTGACATATGGGTGCTGGATGCTCTTGCCCACGGACATAGTGTGCAGTTTCAGCAAAAATGTGAGCTTCCCTACGGTGGCCTGGAGGAACAGCACATGCCTTAGCTCCTGGAGGAGGTATGGGCCATGCTACAAAAGGGTGACGATTAAGCTCGTTCCAAGACGACTCCGGTTCTCTGCAGTTTACTCCGGATACTTCCTTGGTAAAGAAAAAGGCCCAATCTAGACCTGCAGCTTCTCGACAAATACCTCGAGTCCAAAAAATCCAGGGTGGCCACGTTACAGTATGTGCTCGGCAAACTGGAGGAAGGGGACTTCTTCACTTTGCTGGATCTGGAGGATGCATACTTCCACTTCCCCATCCACAGAAAGCATCAGCGTTTCCTGTGCCTCGTGGTGCAAGGAAAACCCTACCAATTCAAGGCCCTTCCCTTCGGCCTGAAGTTGGCACCCAGGGTGTTTATGAAGTACCTGGCACAAGTGGTGGTCCATCTACAGGGTGTACTCATGCACCTGCACCTCCAATGACTGGCTCATCCGGGCCGCGTCAAGGAAGTGGCCGTCGGACACACGGAAAAGACTGTCGTGCTGCTGACGGATCTGGAATTCTCAGTGAATTATCCAAAGTCCTGCTTGATTCCATCACAGAACACAATGTTCCTGGGAGCCAGGCTAAACACGTTCTCGTGCCTGGCATCGCCCTCAGAGGAGAGGGTAGCGGCCATTCTGGGGAAGGTTCAACGGCTGTTGTCGATGACCGCCACTGTACGGACCATCAAATCGCTGCTCGGCATGATGTCTTCGTGCATCTACCTACAGATGCAACCTCTTTAGGAGTTCCTGGACGCTTGCTGGATACAGGTGTCGAAGATTCACAGACAAGATCACACTCTACGAGGAGTTCCGTCAAGTGATCAGGTGGTGGGGCGTCCATTAATGTCACCCAGGGCCGAAGAATTCTGAACCCCCATCCCCATCCACCCCCATACTAAGACTGTCACCACGGACGCTTCCTTGGAGGGCCCACACCTGACCTCTATATGCCAGATGCCTGTGGCTGCCATAAGAGAAGGATCTCCACATCTCCACAAGGATCTGATGGTTTTAACCATCACGACGGCTCAACGAATCCACCTTCGGATCCAATTAGACTTAGAAAAAGAAGAGAGGAAATTCCTGAGCAACACTGCACTGGACAACGCCAAAGAAAAATTGAAAGAAATAAACAAAATCATGGATCAATTTATGTCAGATACATTGGAGAAAAAACACAAACTAGCTAAAGATATGAATGAGTTCAAACTGGAAAAGGTGTACCCATATCTGGCTCCTGAATTCAAAGAAAACAAGGAAAAGGAGAGAGCGCAAAGTAATGCAGGCTCAGCAAGACAAAGAAGATGGGTTCAGTTCTCTGACACTTCTAGCTCGGGGTCAGGTTCAGGAGATTCTAATCAGCAAACCAGACCTTACCCCCAACAGGGACCTCCATATTTCCAACATCAGCCGCCTTTTTTAGGCAGAGGGGGTCCCGGCAACATGTTCTGGGGCCCCCCACCTATGCAAATGTACCCACAGTGGCAGCCGCCACAAGGACGCCGCCGCAACAGACGACGCTAGCTAACAGTGACACCTTGCCAATCTTTAACCTCTCTGACTACAATCTTTCAAACGAAGAAACAGCCGTCCTTCGTAGAGGTCTTTCATATGTACCTACCAATCCCACCAATTGGTTCACATTGGAAAATGAGCTCCAAAGTTTCTTTCGTAAAATCCGTCTGAAAATCTTTTTCCAAGACTCCGAGCCTCCCAACATGGAAGAAAGCACAGGCTTGAAACCTAAATCCACTTTCTGCCCAAGTGGCAATGAGACCAAACCAGCCCTCATTAGCTTTGAGAAATGCGTTATACAGGAGATCAAAAAACTCCAGAAGAAACAAAAACCACTCCGTCACAACCTCTCGAATGGAGAACAGCAAGCCCTCAGGCAACTATCATCGAACAACATTGTCATCAAGAAAGCTGATAAAGGCGGCGGTATAGTAATACAAAGTTTGAGTCAATACAAAGGGATGGTCGCTATACTTCTTGAAGATGAAAACAACTACAGAAAACTAAGTCGAGATCCAACTCAGGCTATCCAATGAGAAATCTCCACCAGTACCAGTTACGCCCGAGAACAAAACTGGATTACACAGGATGAAGAAACATTCCTTAACACCTCCGAGGGAAGAACCCCAGCATTTTATGCACTTCCTAAAATCCACAAAGACGCCATCAACCCACCTGGCAGGCCCATCGTTTCAGGGTGTGGTTCCATCCTGGAACCCCTCTGCAAATTCATAGACTTCTTTCACAAGCCCTTGTGCCAACTCACACCAACATACTTAAAAGAAACTGTCTACAATTAACATCTTTGAAGATTTTCCGTTTGACAACAGTCACGACACCCTTGTCACATTGGATATTAAAGCCCTTTATACAAGCATTCCTCAGACAGCAGCCCTGGAGTGTATAAGACACCACCTCACTCATATGGAGCAAAGCAGAGTCCCTGTCAATTTCATTCTGGAACTTTTGGAAATTGCCTTGACAAAAAACTTCTTCCCCTTTGAAGAAACATTCTACTTGCAGATCAGTGGCACCGCCATGGGAGCGGCATTCACTCCAAGTCTTGCCATCCTCTTTATGGCAGAATATGAAGCTTCCTTCGTGCTCAATCAACAGAACCCATTCTTTGATAAAATCCTCAATTGGTCTGGAGGGATACCATACCAGACCTCACCACATTCCTTACATGGCTGAACACTCAAGTAGCAGAAATTCAATTCACCCTGAACTACAGCCGCACAACTATTAATTTCCTGGACTTAATCTCCACAGATGACAACAGGCTTCAATGCACATTATACCGGAAAGAAACCGACCGCAACACATTGCTTCATTTCAATAGCAACCACCCACAAAGTCTGAGAACCAATTTACCATTCGGACAATTTCTCAGAGTCCGCAGGAATTGTTCAGCAACGCAACAGTATCGCTAGCATGCATCACACCTTGAATGTAAACTCGTGGCACGAGGTTACCCCAAAAAACTGGTCAAAAACACCCTCAAAAGAGTACTATGCATCCCCAGGGAAACCTTGCTTCAACCCAAGGATCATGACACACCAGAAGACCGTATCACCTGTGTGACTACCTTTTGGACCAGACACAAATAAGATCAAAAAAATCATTAAACAATTCTGGCCACTGGTACACCAAAACCTTCCAGACGAACCAATACCTAGGATGGCACTGAAAAAGTCTAAAAACCTTAGCGAGTGGCTCACACATGCTCGTCTGCCTAAGAAATCTACCAGAACAGGATTGTGGGACCTCAGAACACCAACAGGCCACCACCCCTGTGGCAATTGCACAGCCTGTAAATACACAAGCAAAATCAAATCCTTCAAAATTGAAGGTAAGGACTGGATGCTCAGGCAATTTACCAACTGCAAAACTCCAAACGTGGTATACGCCATTGAATGCCCATGCGGTCTGCGGTATGTAGGCCAAACGACAAGACCAGTACATAAACGCATCGGGGAACATCGCTCCAAAATAAGATGCCGCTCAATTTCAGCACCACTGGTCTCCCACTATGTGGAATTCAAACACACCCAGGAACAGTTGAAATGGTGGGTCCTTGATAAAATCCAGTACACCTCAAACATCAGAAATGCCCTCAATTATAAAGAGGCGTGGTGGATGTTTAAATTGCACACAATTGAACATGGGCTGAATGAAGCCTCTGCGTCAGAAAACTACCACTAGAACTGTTCCCCCCCCCTGCGTGTTTTTTCTCCCTCTTCATCTGGGAGAGTCCCCACTCGATCTTGCCCATTGAGCACCTCCCATACAGATACACGCTCGATCCCACATTGTGGCACAGCCCAGCCCTCCCCGTTCAAGTTATCCCAATTGTCCTCAGTACATTGTATAGTACTGTGACACTGGCGCGCGCGCAAGATCCTTTACTATCAGGCTCCTATATACACACAGCCTGGTAAACATGTACAGTACCTTTGATGCTTATACTACACGTCCAGACCTTCTGCCCGCGCTGTCTTCTCCGCGACATAGTGCTCCACAGCATTGTTTGTGGTCCCTGGGCGCATGCGCGAGGAGACCAGCGGCTCCACACCAGGGACACTACATACACTGTCCCTCAGCCACGACACTAACTCCCCACGCATGCGCAGCCTTAGTCCTGCTCCTCTTTTTGGCGCGCACACTGCTCCTTAGCACAGGCGCACATTTGTGTATTCACTGCCCAGCGTACCTGCATACTGAACGCACCTCCGCGGCAGGCAGCAGCACCCGTGTTATCTGCATCCACGGATTCCATGCAGGTAAGCTGCATACCCTAGGGGTCCTCTACTGGTTAGCCCTAACATAATACCGGCGCTTAACTTTTGCTTGCCGGCAGCCTGCTCACAGTAGCTTCTCGATTTCTCCCTAGATGCACTATGTAATGAAGGCATTACTGGCTCCATGACTGTTCTTCCAGGCACACGGACCCTTCCACACTCCAGTCCCACGCCTACTCTCCTCCAACTGAGCTGGTAACCATATGTATGCTAGACTTTGGACACTACTAGATATCTATGCCTAGTGCATTTGCACTCTAGTGGAATTTCAGTAGCATCCGTGTACATTTCTCTTCCCTTTGCCCACACCCACGGCACGCAACTGCCACAGCCCTGCCTTTTGGACACTACAGGGTACAAACAGCTATTATCCTAAACGCCATAACAAGGGACTGCATATACCCCGAGACTGGATCCCATTCTACACGGTCCAGATCAAGCTTGGTCCTCCACTCCCCAGCCCGGACATATCCTAGGTCAGTTGTTTTAATCCCTTTTTTTAGACCAGAATATACCTTTGCTTGTGTATTCCATTGTTCTTTTTAACTATTGCCTAGACTGTACTTGCCGCGGATGCATTCTCCCGTGCTTGTCCTTCATCTAAATTCCATCCCCTTTTTTACACATTATTGTAGGCCTCCACCATCCTTTTGGCCCAGAAGAAGGCTGATAAATCTAAGGCCGAAACGTCACTGCAGCAGGCTCCTGCCTGCCTCCAGTTAAACATCAGGGATTTTTCATTTCCCGACGTTGACCAAGGATTGGCCACTACTCCGCTAATGTGCAAGACTTCACTACAAAACACCAGAACTTGGCTAGTCTAACCAAATTGCATGAAGCCAGACTCTGCACTTCTCCAGCATTGGATCTTTCATAGATTCAGATGCTTGAATATTCCCCGTCGTCAGACAGGGAATCCTCGGTGATAAATTTAATAATAATTTTTTTTTTTTTAAATATACACACACTGCTACCAAGCAGTGCATGTACATAGCACATTATGGCCTATGATCCATTCCATTGTGTAGTCCCTCCACCTCACTTTGGTCCTTTATGGTCCCAGCCAATGAGGTGGCAGGGCTTAAGCTCCGCCGCCGGCAGCCATCTTCAGATTTTTCACCGCAGTCTAACAGACACAGGGAATCCTCAAGCTCTCTGAGCTTTTTCAAATTCTTTCTACTTTTGTGTGGAATATATTTGGAAAATATATTCCATCTTGTTCCCCTTCTTAGGGGCTTTGTTTCCAATTAACCTTGGAGACAAAACTTGTTGTTTTCCTCTCAAAATCGTCGACTGAACTTCTCTTCAGAAATGGAGGCACCTCAGGCTGTCAGGAAGCCTTCCCTGTTCAGGGACTGCACGAGGTGTAAGAAAAAATTGGGTTTACTACAAAGACCCCCACGAGCATTGCATTTATTGTCTGTACCCACATGACTTTAAAAAATGCGAGATTTGTAGAACTTTTTCCACCAAGACCCTTCATGACAGGCATAGAAGACTCCTTTCATACCTGGAATCCAGGGATCAATCTTCGGACGAAGAGTCTGTCAGAACAGCTCCTGTCCAATCCAGCACTCCATCTGAGAGACAAACTTCAAAGAGAAGGGCCTCTTCAATGGAAAGGAGTTCCTCTCCCAAGTCCAAAAAGAGGAAGCTGGAATTGATACCCTTTCTGCCTCCAGTTGACTTATCAAGCCAGAAAGTCTGCCTCCAGAGGTAAGGAGGAGTTTGCAAAAAACGGGGGGGGGGGGGGGGGGGCAGTCGGCGGGTAAACCGCCCACGAATGAAGGGAAAGGTAAAGGCCTGTCATCGGCCATACCGTCGACGAAACCAGCATCGACGACGATGACGCTTAAGACATCGTCGACAATTAGATCATCGTCATCGGACATGTCGACCGCGAAGCAATCGTCGACGAGCAAGAAACACCACTCGTCCACGAAGCATTCATCCATGACGCAGTCGTCCACGGAACACACTCCACATTCGTCGACGGGAAAATCTCAGTCGTCGACGAAGTCCTCGTCGACGGGAAAATCTCAGTCGTCGACGAAGATAGCATCGTCCATAACACCTTCAGAGGCACCACAAATTTCGGCAGTTACGGAGGAATTACTGCCTTCCACATTTGAAACTCCTGTCATTGAAAGCAATATCATTGAGAAGAATACTGAGACTGAACCACTGGTACAGCAATTTTCACCTTTGGGGTACATGGCAGAACTTCCGGATGTAATTCTTCAGGAAGAATTCTCTGATGCGGAAGTGGTGGAAGAGTCCACCGGTCCCTTACCGAAACAATACAGCCCGCCTTGGCACCCGTCCACGGGAGAATC
Source organism: Ambystoma mexicanum (assembly GCF_040938575.1). Taxonomy (NCBI): domain Eukaryota; kingdom Metazoa; phylum Chordata; class Amphibia; order Caudata; family Ambystomatidae; genus Ambystoma; species Ambystoma mexicanum. Next base: position 508,967,459 of record NC_090927.1, on the reverse strand, counting down.
CGAATATCCTCATGACCCGATACTCATGTTATCCGTGCAGAGGATTGTAGAAGAATTTTACAAACGGCAAAGGGAGAAGCAAATCCCGATTAATCCCATAGAATCAGGAATTATTCCTAGAGTCATCTCCGATTCCAGGCACATCTGGTTGTTCTCCTCACAGGAGTAGACAGCAAAAACGGATGAGATCACCTGCTCCAAGACCGAGGAGCAGCACCCACAGTGCTTCACCTACAAGAGTCCCGTCACCACAGTCATCGCACAGACCGCGATCTCCGGATGTGGATCCTACTATGGTACCGTCCACCATCTCGGTATCAGACTGGCAGGAGGAACCTTTTGGAGAATTCTCGGAACCAGAAGAAGGAGAAATAACACAGGAGCCAGACGCACCCAGTGAGTGGGATGACTACGTAGTCGAGAAGCCCAGGAGGAGAGACTCGCCGGGCAAGGCCTCACCGCTGGATGATCTCGTCTCTTTCCACACCATTATAGGTAAAGCCGCAGAATTGTTTAAAATTCAGGTTTCTTCGGAGGAAAGGCAATCAGTGCTCTATGAGCACAGGGACAAACCAAGGAGGACAGTGACCACAATTCCTCTCCTCGATACCATCTGGGATTCCGGATCCAAGATCCTATCCATGCCCTTATCGACTCCGGCGTTGGTGTCCAGGCCAGAAAAGAAATATAAAGCTCCGGATTCGGCACCGCTTTGTTTGAGGGGTCATACGAAACCAGACTCGGTTATTACAGTGGCGGCCAGAAAAAAACTCGCCAACCCCTCCTCACCGTTGTCGGCACCACCGGATAAGGACGGACGTAAACTGGAAGCCATGGGCAGGAAAGTATCTTCTGCATCGCTTACAATCAGAGCGGGCAATGCGCTGGCCAAGACCGCAAGGTTCGATCGCGAGCTTTGGCTCCGCATGTCTAATTTGGCGAAGCAATTGCCACCGGAGCTCCAGGAGGAGGCAAAATCGATAATCGCGGATGGTGAAGCAACATCGGATCACATGATCGACGCAGCGGTTGATGTGGCTTCAGGCAGATGGCGCACGGCACAGTGCTCAGAAGGCAGGCCTGGATGAAGGCTACTAACTTTAGACCTGAAGTCCAGGCGCAGATATTAGACATGCCGTTTGATGGCCAAGATCTCTTTGGAAAAAAGATAGACGACCATTTGAAGGCAATCAAGACAGACACGGACACAGCCAGAGCCATCAGTTCTTTAAAGGACAAAAGTAAGGACCATCGGTCTTTTCGTCCCTTTAGAGGTTAATCTTCCAAGTTCAGAGGATACGTTCGTTCCTCGTATGGTCAAAAAGCACAAGGCGGCACGTACCAAGACAATAAATATCAGTCATCCAACAGATACGCCCATAGAGGCAGACGTGGCTCCGCCCAAGGGAAGTCACAAGGCAAGCAAAACTGACAACCAATTTTCTCCCCCCCTTCACCACACCCCGGTGGGGGGAAGGGTGAGCCAGTTATTCCAGCGCTGGCAGTCAATTACATCGGACAAATGGGTGTTGCAGGTGATCCGAAAGGGTCACACCGTAGAATTTCTGGACCAACCTCCTTCCTTGCCTCCAACATCTCGCAGAGTGCATATGCTAAGACAGGTCATGTCCGAAGTGCAAAAACTGCTCCAGAAGGCAGCAGTAGAACCAGTACCTTATTCTCAGAGGGGAAAAGGTTTCTACTACCGATTCTTCCTCGTCAGAAAGAAAAACGGTCAATGGAGACCCATCTTGGACCTGAGGGCACTCAACAAATTCATCAAGCGCATAACATTCAAGATGGTAGCTTTACAAGGGGTGCTACCTTGGTTAAACAAGCACGACTTCTTGGCCACTTTAGACTTGGAGGACGCATACTTCCATATTCCGATCCATCCAGCGCACAGGCAGTTCCTCAGGTTCACGGTGGGAGAGCTCCACTTTCAGTTTCAAGTGCTCCCGTTCGGGCTAAAATCGGCTCCGAGAGTTTTCACAAAATGCTTGGCGCCGGTAGCGGCAAGTCTCAGGAGGGCAGGAACGGACGTTTTTCCATACCTGGACGATTGGCTGATAAAGGCAAGTTCCGCTGCAAAGGCTCGCTCGGCAGTGTCGAGGACTGTCAACCTCCTAAAAGAGTTAGGTTTCTCCATAAACCAGACGAAGTCCTGCCTCGTTCCCAGCAAGGTAGCTCTCTTCCTGGGAGCCGAACTCGATACCAGCATTCCCAGAGTGAGGCCTTCCACAGAAAGAATAGCAGCGATTCTACGCTCAACTTCGAACTTCCTACAGAAAGAGACAACATCCGTACGCTCTTACAAATCCCTATTGGGCATGATGTCATCATGCATATTCCTCATACCGAACTGCAGGCTTCGCATGAGACCGGTTCAGGAAGCTCTGGACCACCAATGGAAACAAGCGTTCGGATGCTGGGAAGACATTGTCCAGATTCCATCGACGTTGCACAAGGCCCTTCGATGGTGGAATGTTCCGAGGAATCTTCTGCAGGGAATGCCGTTTCAAGCACCGACATCGACCCTCCTGCTGCGGACGGACGCTTCCTTATCAGGCTGGGGCGCTCATCTTGCGGACCTCCAAACCAAGGGATTTTGGTCGGCACAAGAGTCCCAGCTCCACATCAACGTGTTAGAGCTCAGGGCCGTAAGGTTGGCGCTGAAAGCTTTCCTACCGATTATAGCTGGTCAAGTTCTTACAGTCCAGACAGACAACACGACCTCCATGCACTATACAAACAAGCAGGGAGGCACGCGGTCTCGGATCCTGTCGCAAGAAGCCCAACAGCTATGGGCATGGGCCTTGCGCTACGGGATACAGATCAGGGCAGAGCATCTTCCAGGAGTGGACAATGTCCTAGCGGACAGACTAAGCAGAGAATACACAGTGTCACACGAGTGGGAGCTGCACGAAAAAGAAACCCAACGGATCTTTGCCTTATGGGGCCATCCGCAGATCGACCTTTTTGCCACCAGGAACAACAAAAAATGCAAGAGATTTGCTTCAAAATACCCGGAGCACCAATCACTGGGAGACGCGTTCTCAGTGGATTGGTCGGGGAAGTTCCTCTACGCCTTCCCACCCATTCCCCTCATGTCGAGGGTACTTCGCAGGGTAAAAGAACAGGATTGTTCTTTGATTCTTATTGCACCGGATTGGGCACGGCAAGTCTGGTACCCGACGCTGAGGCATCTATCCTGCCAACCCCCGATTCGTCTCAAGTCACATTAATATCTACTGACACAACAGAACCGCAAGGTCCTCCACCACCACCCGAGGAGCCTGTCTCTCAAAGCATGGTTCCTGAGCAGCGCAAACTGATGCACCTAAAGTTACCATCAGAATGCTGGGATATCATCAGGGCCGCTAGAGCCCCGTCCACGCAACTCACCTACACCAGGAAATGGACCAGGTTTTCCAAATGGTGCGAGACCTCTGCGATCGATCCCCTCACGGCCTCGGTTGATCAGATTCTGCCCTACTTGTTGCACCTGGCTAAGTCAGGGCTCACTGTCCTCTATCAAGGTCCATCTGTCAGCCATAGCGGCCTACACAGTAACCGCGGAGACGCAAGCCTTACTTTCCTTACCAGCGGTTAAGATCTTCCTGAAAGGACTGATGCGTACTTATCCGCCTACACCAGTACCAGTTCCGGACTGGAGCCTCAACACCGCCTTAACAGCCCTCATGCAACCTCCCTTCGAACCCATACACAGATGCGATATGAAATTCTTGTCCTGGAAGACCTCTTTCCTGATAGCCATCACATCAGCCAGAAGGATCAGTGAGTTGCAAGCTTTGTCTTCTGAACCTCCGTTTACTTTGTTCCAGAAGGACCGCGTCATCTTAAGGCCTCACCCGAAGTTCCTCCCCAAGGTACTTTCGGAGATGTCGTTCACTGAGCGCATTGTTTTACCAACCTTCTTCCAGAATCACGCTTCTGAAGCGGAAAGGACATTACATTCTCTAGACGTTGCTAGAGTGTTGAAGTTTTACTTGCAAAGAACCAAGGAGTTCCGCTCCTCAAACCGGCTATTCATTTCTTTCTCTGGCCGTACCAAGGGTCAGCATATATCTAAAAGTCTGGCACGCTGGGTATCGTCCTGCATCACCCACTGCCATCAGTTGAAAGGCGACCCTTTAACTAGACCGCCATCTGCGCACTCCACCAGAGGAAGGGCGGCGTCAACAGCATTCCACGCAGGGGTGGCCTTGAAGGACATATGCAGAGCCGCCACGTGGAGCACTCTGCATACTTTCGCGAAACACTACTGCCTGACTGAAGATACCAACAAAGAAGCTGCAGTTGGACAGGCAGTGCTCCGCCATCTCTTTGTATAAGGTAGGACCAGCCTCCTTTCCCGAAGTATGTAACCGTTGTGTTGCTGCATGGTAAAGGTTTGATCAGAAATATGTTTTCTGTATTTATGCATATATGTATATAATGGTGGCATGTTTAACTGCTTGGTATTCTATTCAAGCATCTGAATCTATGAAAGATCCAATGCTGGAGCAGTCTTAGTTACTTACCTGTAACTGTATTTCTCCAGCATTGGTATCTTTCATAGATTCACATGCGCCCGCCCGCCTTCCCTGAGAGGCTGCTCCTATGCTCGGCACCCATCATACTGTAATCTCTACGGTTCAAAATCTGAAGATGGCTGCCGGGGGCGGAGCTTAAGCCCTGCCACCTCATTGGCTGAGACCATAAAGGACCAAACTGAGGTGGAGGGACTACACAATGTAATGGATCATAGGCCATAATGGGCTATGTACATGCACTGCTTGGTAGCAGTGTGTATATTTAAAAAAATATATATTATTAAATTTATCACCGAGGATTCCCAGTCTGACGACGGGGAATATTCAAGCATCTGAATCTATGAAAGATACCAATGCTGGAGAAATATAGTTACAGGTAAGTAACTAAGACTTTCTAAATAATGCCGCATTTGTGATGTGTGTTTTTTCTTTTCCTGACCACAATGTCGTGTACATAATGGCGCCCACAGAACACAATGTACTTAACTTTCTGTGAGCATTTTCTGTTTGGGTTTATTGAAATACATTCTGATGCCATACACACTGATTGCATTAGAGAACACTTTAGCTCTGTCAGCAGATTACAGTAGCAATACAAATGCATAGATTTACGCTGAAAAAATTTACGGTTCATGTATTAAGAACCAACCCTCTTCTGCAGACCGGTTCATGTATAGGAAATATCCTAACTAAAATACAAATGTTGGTTGCAGTCCTAAATAGAGAATCTTTGCTTTGCTTTAAAAATGGACAATCCTAGTATTTAACATTGTCTACCCTTTCGTTGATTTATACACCATGGTAAAATGTAGCATAATGATTTCGCTTTGCCTGAAGATGTGTATATGATTTTCTTTTAGACCACATGTAAATAAACACATGTTCCCTGACTAAAAAGGGCGCACAAAGAATTGTAATGATTTAATCTGCTTTGCTATTTTCTAGATAAATGCGAGTTCATGTTCAAGTTCTTGCAGGTTTGGAATAGGGTGATCACTTCTAAACACCACTACAGTACCCTCTAAATATAACATTCTATACTCTAAGAATTGTTTAAATTTGAACGGCGGGAACCACCCCCCTTGTTATACAGGCGTCCATTAATGTTGCCCAGGGCCGAAGAATTCTGAACCCCCTATCCCCCCCAAACCCCCATCCCCATCCACCCACATACTAAGACTGTCACCACGGACGCTTCCTTGGAGGGCCTACACCTGACCTCTATACGCCAGATGCCTGTGGCTGCCATAAGAGAAGGATCTCCACATCAATATCCTGGATCTGTGGGCAGTGTTCCGGGCCCTCAAGTCATTCTCCGTCTGTCCCTGAAGGGCAGAGTGGTCAGGATCTTAATGGACACCACCACCACAATGTTCAGCATCAAGAAGTAGGGGGGCACCCTATCCCCAGCGCTTTCCAGGGAGGTGCAGGGCTTGTGGCACTGGGCCGTCGACCAGATGTTCCTCCATCCTCTTTCACCTGGCAGGAGTCAAAAAAACCATTTCATCTTCCTCAAGTGGGGCAGACCCCAGATAGATATGTTTGCGACGTCAGCAAACTCCAAATGCCAGGATTTAGCTAGCAGGTTCCATCAGTCGATGAGCATGGGGGACGCATTCACCTTCCACTGGGAAGGCCTGTTCCTGTACGTGTTCCCTCTCCTCTTGCGAGTGATCAACTCAAACAGTGCCGACTCAGGATGAGACGCTTTGACCCGGTGTGGCCTTGACAGAATTGGTACCCAGACCACCTTAGCCAGTCAATATCTCCAGTCAAGCTGCCAGTGGTCGCAGATCTGCTGACCATGGGAGGAGACGCAGTCATACACCACGACCCAGGATTGCTGATCCGGAGGGCTTGGCTCCTGCAGCCCTAAAGTTCGGAGGATACAAGTTGCCGGCGGATTGCGGGGGGGGTCCTTGCCAAAGCCAGAGCGCCATCGACTTTGTGCTACAGATACAAATGGCATGTTCGCTACGTGGTGCCTGTCGCAGAAGATCAACCCTTTTGAGTCACGGCCCCACAGATTCTGTACTTGTTGTCCTTGGCCAAGGCAAGGCTGGCGCACGCCTCTATCAAGGTGCATCTGGCGGCTATCTCCTGCTACACCAGGTCTCCAGGACGATCTTCTCTTTGAGGGTCTCCTTGACTAGACGGTGTGACCAAAGGACTGTTTCGATCTTTCCCGCCGGTGAAGGCTTGTTAAGCTCACCTGGTTTCTGCGGAGGCGTTGGGGCATGTTAGGCAGAATTTTATATGCAGTGCCCTTTGGGAGTACGACACACAATTAAGATTACAAGTGACAGTACAAATTCCCCTTTGGTACAAGCCTGTACTACACTGTTAAAGTGGTAGCAGTAGCAGAGCAGCCAGACTTATCTCAAGAGTTAAGTGAGCAGTACAAGATAGTTACAAAAAGGACAGCAATTACTATGATTCAGGCAAACACTGACTCAAGGTTCTCAAGTAAAAACATACATTTATTTCACTCTTCAGTTGTATAACATTACACTATTATAAGCAAGTCAAAAATCAAACTCTTAATAGACCACTCCACTTCCCTTAAATTCCAGACAAGTTAAGCTCACAAAATGAAGTGGGAGCAAAATGGCACTCCAGCGATTTTAAAAGGGAGGGAAAGACAAACGTTATTAGAAAAACCAACAGGTAAGTACTTGGGGCAGTTGAACAAGAGGAACTTCAGTGAGATCAGATGGAAAAGGCTTGGAGCCAAAGTCAATGGGTCAAGTCTTTTGCTCAAGATCACACAGTTCATGGTAGTTTGCGGTAAAGTTTGTGGCGTGGTTTCCGGACGAGGTTGGTTGATACAAAAGTTACTTCAAAGAGAAGAGAAGGACAAGCCCTCGGATTGAAGAAAGATTTCAAACACTTTCACCGTGGTTGAACGAAACAGACAACCGGATTTGCACAGTACCTTAAAACAGAGAGGGAGCTGTAGCTGAGGCAGATGTTCCTGGTAGTTCCTGCAGACTCACGTATCCTGAAGGGACTGTCGGACTGACACGAAGTAGGAAGACTGGAGGGTCCTGCACTACTCGGGGAAGAAACCAGCAACAGAGTAACAAATAAAAGGTGTGCTCCTTAAAACCCAAGCAGGGTCAGTCCCCTTAGCCAATCAAGCAGTAGTGCGACTTGGGTTACCAAGGGAACCAATGGCAGGGGTCCGAAGACCCCTCCCTCACATCCTGCCTGCCTAGACTTTCAGGTGCCTTAAGGAAGGCTTCTGTGCAGAAGCATGCAAAAAGACAGTGAACAAAGGAATCCTCACCGGTTTGGCGCGCAGAGAAAAACGTTAACAAAAAGAAATGGCGAATAAACCCAGCCGAAGCCAAAATAAAATGTATTTGGTCAAGCGGGTTTATGTTGGAGGCTAATATAATCGCCTAAAACAACACCATGTTTTATATAAGATAATAGTGGTAGAAATGTTAGGGTAGTTATCACTGCCACCAGCAGTCTTAAATGTAAAGGGAGCGAAACAATGCTCCAAGAGGCAAGAGTTAATGGCAATTTCCTCCTTTTTTTGGGGGGGACAGTAGTCGGCCCTAAAAATTTGAGTCGGTGGGAAGTCTCAGACAACCCTGTGTCCCTGCACTGAAAGTGCTATGTAACACACATGAAAATATGAGGCCATGGAGTAGGTGAGACTCCAGTGCTCAAGATCACACAAAGTGAACACACACACAGCAAAACACATGTAAGAGTGGGAAAAAAGGCTCACACACTTACCAGGTGGAAATAATAAATCCTAGAAATCCAGCAAAGCTGCTGAGGGACTCCTTAGCTAAGGGAAATTAGCCATTTATGAGAATTCTCCCTAACCGGGCACGGTTGCAGCCCTCCCTGAACTGGAGTCGCTCCCTCGGTAGAAAAGCTGTGAGCAGTGGTAAGTGTTGATACTGCTCCGGCGTGGAGATAAGTGTGCCAATCTGTGATTGTTGTACCTCTCAAACCCTTCTCCCCAAAGTACGGTTTCTGTGAGCATACGCCGGCTCATAAAGCTCACCTGTGAATTATGGAAGGTAAGCTCTCTGTCCTGCTACTTCTGGCGGGGCCAGTTGAATGGGATCTAGTCCCTTCACTGATCCCTGATGAGGATTAGTCCAGTCCTGCTGCGACTATGCTTCTCCTTATGATTGGTAAGTGTCTCTTGAGCTCTTGTGATTCTGTTTAATGTCTTTATATGTTGCTCCTTATGCCTGCAATAATGTCTGTTTCCTTCCCTTAGATGGAAATGCGGCCTCAATGCAGCTATGAGACTCGTTCGACAGCAGGTAAATGATGCTTTAAGGAAAAGCGCGAAGTATGGCGAAGCGCGACCTTAAACGGACTGTTTTTCGATGTCTAACCTTGTCTTCTGTTTTTCCTTGCAGGCGCTGCTGTTGACGATGGAGCGTGTCGTGCTGCGGTGCCAAGATGAAGAATTTGGCTTTCGGAAAGTGCAAAGATGAATGCTCGGTTCGCCGAAGAGATGTACAGGTAAGAACAGCTTCCCCAGTTGGTAAGTATGCTGGCAGGAAAAAGGATCTACAAAGGTAAGCAGGTCTGACCTCAGGCGACTGTTAGAATTCTCATTCTATGGCTAATTTCCCTTACCTATAGTCCACCAGCAGCTTTGCTGGATTTGAAGGCTGTTTCTTTTCTCCTGCTAAGAGTGATACCCTTTTTCCCACTCTTAAGGCATTTTTGCTATGTGTGTTCTAGGCTATTTTTGTGTTAAATGCCTATGGGATTTTCTCAACCCCATAGGAACCATCTTTATTCACATGTGTTTCACAGCACCCTCAGTGCAGTGACACAGGTGTGTCGTAGCGATCTCCAAACATAGACTCCAAACCCTGGGATTGACTGTCTTCCAGGGCATGTAAAGTCCCAATTGACTTTACTAGTCAAATCCTATGAACTAAAGCAGTACAACCCATCTTACTATGAAGGTACTGGAGAGGGTTAATAGTTTTTCCCTTGTGTTCATTTTCGAGAGGGTACCATACATTCCCCATCTGTTTCTGGCTGGTGGCAGTGGATACTACCATAAATATTCGACCGCGAATATTTCCCTATGGGATTTTCCCATTGTTCGAGGCTACCACTTTTTCCGACAGCCTCTAACATACCGCCGGTGCATTTTAATATTAACTTGACTCCGGTAGGTTTTATTTGCCAGAACTTTAATATAACTTCTTTCTCTTGTCTTTCTCTAAACTCCTAACCCAGGTCGGGGATCCTTTGTTCATCCTTTTGGTGGGCTTCTACCGAGAAGCCCTCCTTTCAGCGCCACTGAGTCTGGGGTGGGTCCATTGTGTGGGAGGGGGGAGTAGGACCCCTGGACAGGGTTGCCTCACCAACCCATGTTGCACTCTATCCTGATAGGCTCGAGTATCTCCCGCCAAGATGACCACTCCACTGTGTGAGTGACAGCTAGGCTGTATGAATGGGGATCTTTTTGCATAAAAGCAGGGTCCTGAGGACTGGAAGAGCAAGACGTCGCCACTGGAACTAAGAAGCCGAAGAGGAGAGAAGCCAAAGACCTCTGCAACGGCTGAATCATCGGCGAAGCCCTGCTGCAGCGTCTCGCCACTTTTCTCAACACGACGAGAGAAGATCTTCATCTGGAAGAGCCTTCTTCCCTTGAGCTGGTGGGGCCAACCAGTTTGCCAATCGCCTTCCCGGACCTGCCTTGGTAGAATCACCAGTACCCAGTACTCAGAGGCCAGATAGCCAGGCACCAGTCCACCCGGACCTCAATTTAAAGGAGCATACCTTTTATTCATCGGGCAGCACCGCGGCTGGTTTCATCCCTGGGTAGTGCAATAACTCTAACCTTCCTCCACGACAAAAGCCTCTCTTCTGCTGGATCACCCGAACTGCAGGAACTACCAGGAACAACCGCCACTTCTTCAATTTCAAGGTACATTGTTCTGCCAGGCCGCCCTTTCTTCGCGGTAGCACTAAAGGTGTTTTAAATCCTTTATCTAACTGTTGGGTAGGCCGCCCCTCTCCCTTAACATTGTCTTTCAACTTCTGCATCAACCTTTTCCAAATTCGTTAACCAAAGACTTGACTGCAGCTACAAGAACATTTTCCTCCTGGGCCCTTTCCCTGTACCACTGACTCTGGCACAGGCCTACTGACTCTGGCTACATTTGTTAGAACTGCCTTCTTTAGATTCTCAGCTAGGACTGTGTTGATGCACCTTCTTCTTATAACTGCCCTTTTCTTCCCCTTTCTAAACCTTGTGAAATGCTGTTTTGCTCAGTTTTCATTTAAGTATTGCCTATACTGATGCACAGTTTTGCTTAAACTGGATCACAAACTTATGGGAAGTGTTGCTAGGGTGTGTAAGAATTTATTTCTATATAACTTGTGCTTTCCCTCCCTTGTGAGGAATTGATAGACTATCCCTTGTGTGTGGTTTTCACTGTGCCACTTTTCTCAGTTTTCACTTGGTCTACAATTTAACTTGGGAGTGTATATTTTTCCTTTGACTTAATTTAACTTGCTTGATGACTGTGATACATGTTTTTTAATTGGAAGTGTAACAAAATAAATCTAGATCTTTTTAATACAAAGCTTTGGTCAGTGTTTCCTTGTGCCATAGTACTGTAGGCCTATTGTGTAAACCCTGAATACTGCTCTTCTCCCTCTTGAGATGAATCTGACTGCTCAGCCACATCTACCAACTAAATCTTTGTCGTACAGACAGATACCAAAGGGGATTTATTGCTCTCACCTGTAGTCTTAATCTTCTGTAGTGCTCCCCAAGGGAACTGCACAGGCTTCTGCCTAACAGCGACGGTGAGTGTTACGCTGCTGGTAAGTGCAGAATAACGCAAAGCGTCAGTCTTGAGGAACAGGGCAGCTTATATAGCTGTGAATCTATTAGCAGCCACACCCAAGAATACACTTGAGGCTGCTTAATGGATGGAATGTTCGAGGTTGATGCATATGAAGGGCTTAAGCTTTTTGGTGTAAAATGGATGTTCATGTCCACCCAGGTCTCCTGTGCATGCGACCCCCCTGTATGCCGATGCCCCTGACTTCATGACCATGACGGTGCTCCTGCCCGGCATGGGAACTCAATGTAGTGCTGACAAGGCCCATGGAGGGGTGGGGCCCCCTTCATGCCTATGCCTCAGACCTCTCGTTCCTCTCATGGAAGACAGCGTTCCTAGTGACCATTACCTCTGCCAGGATGGTTGGTGAGATTCCGGCCCTATCCTGCAAACACCATTATCTTGGCTTCACGACAGAAAGCCTTATGCCAAAGGTTCCGTCGGAATTCCTCCTAAACAAGCCTTTGGTGTTGCCTGTGTTTGTTCCGAAAACTTCGTCGCTAGTTTAAAGGACTTTGCACTTGCTGGATGTGGCTTGTGCTCTGAAGTTCGGCATGGTACACAGTTTCCGGAAGACGTCTCAACTTTTTTTCGTGTACTTGGTCCTGCCTTGTCCAAAGCTTCCATCTCGGGGTTGGTATCCGGCTATATCACACACTGTCACTGCTTTGCAAACCCACCGCTGCCTGGCTGCCCGAGAGCCCATTCCAGCAGAGCGATTGCTGCAACAACAGCGTTCCTGTCTGGTGTGCACATGCTGGACACTTCTAGGGCTGTTACGTGGAGGTTCACGCACACTTCTACTGCGTCAACAGCCAACAGTGCTGTGCAACCTGTTAGCTTTAAGGTAAGCATGTTCCGGAGGTGAGTTATTGTTCCTGTTGAGCCTTGCCCCCTCCTGTCGTTGTGTAATGTTGTACTGCTATGTATTATTTATTCATGAGCATGGGGAATCTATGCCAGAGCCGGAACAAGTTACTTGTCTGTAACTACTGTTCTCCAGCATGGGTCTGGCATGGATTCACAAGCGAACCCTTCTGGCCCTCCCTCTTCTTTGTCAAATTGCCACTGTACGTGCTACCAAATCTGAAGATGGTTGCCAGAGAAACGTTACGGTACGTGGGCCAGACAACTAGACCTGTTCACATTAGAATTTGTGAACATAGGTCAAGGATTAAGTGCAAAATTCTTACTGCACCACTGGTAAATCACTACATAGAATTCTAGCATACTGCAAATGGCATGACATGGTAGGTCCTTGACATAGTCACTGAATGCTCCATTCTGATGCTTGTTAATCTGCTTAGAATCACATGCTGTGCATATGTAACGCTCACCTGGTTCCCACGGAGGCGCGGGCGTGGTCTGGACGGCAGTGGCCTCTTCGAAGGAGATGTTCAGCACCCTGAATATGGAGTGGGCTGGGTTCCCAAATCCGGCTTGTCTGGCTCGGATGAATACCCTTCTGTGAGCGAAAAGGAAGGGTTAATACTCTGCGGGTTTTGTGTTGATCTCCCGTTCCCCTTCTCACCCTCCTTGCAACCCTTCTGTAATTCCCTGTGGAGACTCACCTTAGGGATTGAAAAGGCGAGCTCTCCATCCTGCTTCTGTTGCAGGGGCGCGTTGGGATCCAGTTACGTCACTAGATAGTAAGTTTGAGTTCACTTGTCTGTTCCGGTAAGTACCGTAAATGTTTATGGCAAGCTTGAGTCTAAACTGTTCCTCTTCTTTTTTGCAGGTAATGGAAGACTCCGGGCTGAGGGCGGTTTCCGTCGAAAACCTGTTTTCTGGTGAGTTTTGGTGTAGGCCCACTACTGTCTTTTCCTGTCTCTTTTTCCTTAGAGGCCGGAGTTCGAGAATGCCGAAGAAATGGAGCCGGTACGAAGCAGAAGCTGAGTCCGATCTGTAAACTGGTAAGTTTAAAATAGTTCTTTTGCTATGGTTCTTGCATTCACTAATGTGATGTTTGCTTTTTCCCCATAGGGGCCAGGGTGCTGAAATGCCCAAGGAATGGCATCGACCCGAAGGTAAGAAGAATTAGCTTGGCGGGTAAGTGCTTCTTGGTTATTTTCCCCTTCTCACCTTGCTTTCTTCTTTTCGTCTCCCCGTAGTTGCTGGAATGCTGCAGGAGATCCGGATGGGCATCGCAGAGCCGAAGGCGCCACGTGCAGGTAAGAGAAGTGCGCCGAGATGGATGCGACGCGGTGAGTTTTTAAAATGTCTTTTTGCAGGAATGATGGCGCGCTGAATCCGGAATGCAGCTTTAACAGGTAAGGTTTGTTTTCACCTGTTTCTTCTTCCCTTTTCTATCCTTAGGTGTTTCCAGGAAGCTGGCAGGCGTAGTCGAGGACTGGAGCAGGAGCAGGCACGGTGAGCGTCCAGCTGCTATGAGCAGAACGCGAAGCGTGTGTTGCTCTCTGGGCGTGGCTTAAATAGCCTTTCAAGTAGTCCCAGGTATGTATCCTTCCACTGAAGGTATGTATCCTGCCACCAGCCACACCCGTGTGGTTAAGTAGTTCCTTTTTCATCTGGAAGTTGTAGGATGATCTGCCAGGTAAGGAAATTGCAGCATGGTCTGCCAGGTAAGTTTGCACCAAAGACTATTCCTTCATATCTTGTATGAGCCTGGTGCCGATGGTGCCAGGACAGTTATCCCTTATGAGCCTGACGCCAACGGCGCCAGGACTGAGTCCAAAGAGCCCCTATCTGGGGTGGCTGGGACTTCCCTAGTATACATGTTGGCTGCCTCTGAGGGTGCCGGGCCCTGTCTGGCTCCTTGGAGGTAGGCATCATGACAGCATATGGTCTGACATCCAGTGGTAACCGCAGAGTATTGCACCTTGTCTTTTGAGGACCGAAAGGGGACGTCGGCATAGGCGTGTCGGTAACCCTATCGTGACGTGTAGTGTACCAAATATCCCTCACGCGCCGAGGTCCCTCGGATTGTTTTTTTCCGACCAGATAACTGGTCGCCCTCTAGCAGAGCTCTTGCATAAGAGACATTGTTTATCCTAAACAGACTTGTCTGTTATTTCCCCTTAAGGCATTTCGATGGCAAGAACTTCGCCGAAGACTACGGGGGACTTGTCTACGGCAGTGGATTTCGGCGCCTAAGATCCGGCGGCTGAAGCATTCACGTGGCCGGGCCCTCTGGCAGGCCTTTACAGTAGGGAGAGTGGGGTCAGGGTGGCCATATTTCCTGTCTTTCCTCTTCCCCCCCCTCTTTACCCTATAGGTCTGGTCCTCTTTCCCTTTTGCTATGGAAAGGACTCCTTTTAGGTTCTGCCCTGAGTGTAGGGTCAGATACCCGTGGAAGGACGAGCACAGGACGTGCAACTCCCGTCTCCCCTTGGATCACGACGAGAAGCGGTGTGCGGCTTGTAAACTCCTTTGGCCTAAAACCCTTAAAGACCGCCGTGCAAAGCGGTGGGCCGCGTACGGTATGTCGCAGGCGGAACCCGAACCGCAACACCTGCCGAAAGTGACAGGGGCACCTCCGATGACCAAACATCCGTTGCGGATGTGATAGACCTCAAGGCTAGGTCCGCCACGCCCGTCCCTGACCCTTCAAGGCCTGACTCTGGTCTCGCCAGGACAATTGGAAAGAAGCACACCAAGTGGGGACGGACCCATGGACGCTCCCCCCAACAAGATCAGGACACTGATGTTCTGTGCCTGGATTCTCCTCTGTCCACCCCGGCTCGCCAGGTCTCACCTGGAGACTACCAAATGGCCTTCAATGCCATGTTAAGGAAGGCAGCAGATGACTTTCAAATCACCACTCAAGAGGCAGTGCCTGAGCAGGACTTTGTAGAAGATATTCTTAAGGAAAACCTCCCTCTAGCCAGGCCATTCCCCACCTTAATTCTATTAAGAGAAGATTGGCCCCCTCCCTAATGTTGCCAGTTCAAACCCGGGCAGTGAACCCAAGAGTAGAAAAGTTATTTTGGCCAGCTCCTTCAGACCCTCAATACATTAAAGGGCATGCCACCCCCAATTCCCTGGTGGCGACTACCACCTGAAAACGGGCAGGGGTACCCCTTGCTACGGGGGAGGCGCCTCCAGATCGAGAATCCAAGAGGTTATATTCATTAGGTAAGCGGGTTACCTTGGCTGCCGCATATACCACGCGCATAGCGAATAACAGTACCCTGCTGGCGAGTTATACTGACGCTCAATGGGACCTGGTACAGGAAGGTCTCCAGGAGGTCCCAGAGCCCATCAGGCCCAAGCTTCTCACTATTGTGGCCGAAGGCAGGCAAGTGAACCAGAATGTGATCAAGAACACTCTGGACACGACTGAAACAGCAGGCAGGTCTCTGGCACAGGGAACCTTACTTAAAAGACACGCTTGCCTTCGTACCTCTGGGTTTAAGCCTGAGACACAGGCTGGTCTCATCAATAAACCCATTGAAGAAACTAACCTCTTTGGAAAGGCGGTCGATGAGGCCCTAGAAACAGCCAAAAAAGAGCATGAGACTCCTAAGACCCTGCAACAAATTACTCAGACGGCCCCCCCCACCCCCCAGAGAGGAGGTAATGCTCGTCGGTCCTTTCAAGGGCAGTCCCGTGCAAGTCAGAACTACTATGGCACAGAAAACTTTAATGCTGGACAAACAGGAAGCCCCACCTACTACCCACCAAGGGGTCAGCGACACTGCAAACCCAGAGGTAGAATACCCAATCCTAGAGGAGCCGCAGCATCTGGTCGGAAATGACCATCAGATCCAGGTCCACTCACATGTCACACTGGTCGGGGGTCGCTTAACATCTTTTCTCACGGCATGGGAGGGGATAACTTCAGACCAATGGGTCATGAAGACGGTCGCCCATGAGTACTGTGGAATAAGCCCAACCTCCACAATTCAGACCAATGCGCTCACAGCGCCTATCACCGGACCATCTGGAGATCCTGAATCAAGAGGTGGAAGCGCTGCTGGGAAAGGATGCCATAGAAGCTGTCCCTATTCTTCAGATAAACTAGGGTATTTATTCAGTGTACGTACTTGTACCCAAAAGGACCTCACCATGCGCCCTGTTCTAGACCTGCGCCCAGTGAAAAAGTTTCTAAATCCTCAAAAGTGCTACATGGTAACGCTACAGGAGGTGATCCCACGGTTGAAACAGGGACTACATGGCAACATTGGACATGAAAGATGCATACTTTCATATTTCAATGTTGCCAGCACATAGGAATTATCTAAAGGTTTATGGTAGAGGACAGGCATTACCAATTCAAAGTGCTCCCCTTCGGCATCGCCTCGGCGGCAAGGGTGTTTACCAGGGTACTGGCAGCAGCGCACCTGTGCAGACAATCAGTCCCAGTTTACCCTTAACTCGACGACTTGCTCATAAGAGGACTCGTATGACACATGTTTTTTGAACACCCAAAGGTCTGTAGACCTTTGGTTTAGTCTGGGATTCTCCATCAAGAAAAAATCCAGTCTAGTCCCCAGCCAAGTAAAACAATTTCTGGGGGCTTGAATCCAGACGAAAGACGGCCTCGTTTTCCCCTCAAATGAGAAGGTTCAGAACATGCTTTTTCAGATCCCTCAATATGTAGCCAGTCGGTAGTGCGCAAAGCCATGTGTTGCTAGGGATGATGGCGTCATGCATATACTTGGTTCCCTGTGCGCGGCTGCACATGCGTCCCATGCAAGAGTGATTCAACAGCCAGTGGTGGTAGGCCAGCGGACAATGGGAAGATCTGGTAGTTCTCTCGCCAGCCCTCGTTTTCTCTGCAGTGGTGGTCAAGGGAAAACCTTTTGAAGGGGAAAACCTCCACCACCCCTGCAGTGAAAGCCACTCTCACGGCAGACACATCTCTCATGGGGTGGGGGCTCATCTGCTTCAGCAGACAGCGCACGGAGTGTGGTCCCCACAAGTAGCATCCAACCATGTAAACTTACTGGAGCTATTAGCAGTGTTCAAGGCATTAAAGGCTTTTCAGATGCAACTACAAGGGAAGACAGTGCTGATTCTAAGAGACAGCGCTACAGCCATGTATTACCTGAACAAACCAGGGGGCACTCACTCTCCAGGGCTATCCAAGCTGTCCCAAAACATTTGGATATGGGTGCTCAAACATAAGATGTTTCTGTTGCCCCAACATGTTCCAGGAGAACTCATCTTCTGGCAGACATGCTCATCAGAGATTTCCCTCTGCCCATAGAATACAAATGGCGTCTGAACAAAGACATTGTGTCCAACGTCTTCGTAGAATGGGGCTTCCCAGAGATCGATCTGTTTGTAACTTAGGAGAACGCCCAATGCCAAGACTACGCCTCCAGGTACCCCCAGAACCGCTCCAAGGGGAATGGTCTCTGGATAACATGGTCAGGGAAATTTGTCTACACTTCACCGCCCCCAAACCCCCCCCCCAACCCCTCATTCCCCCTGACTCCCCTTCTCAACAAGATAGTGCACGAGATGTACCAGGAACCAGTGACCATGATATTGGTGGCCCCCATGTGGGCCCACCAACCCTGGTTCGCTCATCTGATGGAAATGTCCCTCTCCCCACCAGTAAAACTACCCTGCCCGTACAACATGTTTTCTCAGGACAGGGGGGAGACCATACGCCCATGCCCACAAACTCTGAATTTAGCAGCCTGGCTCCTGAGGGTAATAGTTTGGACATCTACAGCTCCCACAGAGGTGCATAGACATACTCGGCGAAGCTAGGAAACCTAACACCCGTTATTGCTATCCTAGCAAATGGAAATGTTTTGTTATCTGGTGTAATGCCAAGGGCGTCAATCCCATCGATTGCTCACCCACACGCATCGTACTTTACCTAACCCATTTGTTGGACACAGGGTTGGTCTTCAATTCACTGAAGGTTCTTCTGGCTGCTCTTTCAGCCTACACCACGTGACAACAAAAGGTGTTGTAGTGGACGATACCAGTGATTAAAGTCTTTATGGAAGGGGTTAAAAGAATGTAACCCCCATTTCTCACCAAGTTCCTGGATGGGATCTAAATGTGGTTTTAACCAGGCTCATGGGGTCCCCTTTTGAGCCAATGCATAAAGCAAGTCTAAAAGACCTTACTTATAAGACTCCCTTCCTAGTGGCTATCGCTTCTCTCAGAAGGGTTGGTGAACTACAGGCCCTTTCCGTTCTAGACCCTTTTGTTACAGTCCACAGGGATAAGGTAGTTCTGCGCACGCATCCCAGATTTGCACCTAAATTCATCTCGAAGTTCCATGTGAACCAATCGATTGAACTTCCTACATTCTTCCAGAATTCCACTAGCATTGCCGAAAGAAGCCTGCACACACTAGATGTGCACAGGGCAGTCCTGTTCTACCTGGAAATAACGAAACCAAGCAGCTGGTAGAGAAGGGGGTTCTGTCTCTAAATCAGCTATCTCAAGGTGGATTGTTGAATGCATCACACTATGCTACGCTCTTGCTAAGAGGGAACTGCCCTTCAAGCCTAGAGCACTCTACTCGGGACACTGGGGCTTCCATAGCATTCATTGCAAATGTTCCCCTAGAGTCCATTTGCAAAGCGGTAACCTGGAGTTCTGTACACACCTTTACAAAACACTATTGCCTAGACACTCATTCTAGGTTTGATTCTCAGGTGGGACAAGCAGTACGAAGACATCTTTTCTCTACTGTTCCTTCTCACAACCCACCTCCAACTTTGTGTACTGCTCGCTAGTCTATGCACAGCATGTGATTCTAAGCAGATTAACGAGCAGCAGAAGACCTGCATTACTTACTGTAATAGCTTTTCTGTATATCCACCTGGCTTTTTTTTGTAGTAGAGTGCGTAAGATATGACATGCATTACTTAGCGTAATAGAATTTCTGATGATTGTATCTGCTTAGATTCACATGCGCCCTCCCAACCTCCCCGCTCGGGGTGGATGGAACATAGACGTCTTACTCGTTCTCTACTTCATGTACTCACAATAACCTCGGGCTCCCTCATGGCCGAAAAAATACAATGAGGGTTCTCAGCGCGTGAGGGATTTTGGGTACACTACACGTCACAATAGGGATAGTGTTACAGGCACTCCTATGCCGACGTCCCCTTTCGGTCCCGAAAGACCAGATGCAATACTCCACTGTTACCACTGGATGTCGGACCATATGCACAGCATGTGAATCTAAGCAGATACAATCAGAAATGCTATTACGATAAGTAATGCATGTCATATCTTACACAGTCTACTACAAAAAGAAGCCAGGTGGATATACAGATTGGACTCCTCTCACAGGGGCCTCAATGAGGAATTTGTACTGCCGGTCTGACTGTCCAACCAGAGTACATGAGATCCAGAAGATTACGTTACTAGGCTCTTATTGATCTTTCTGTTTGGGCCATCAATCGATGGGATCCCATGCACTCACAGTTCTATATTCACATCAGTCCCTGAAATAGAGTACTCTCTACCATACAGAGGCTGGTTGATCTGCCCGGGTCCAGGAACTGCCGTGGAGGGGCCCTAGAGGAAGGTGGAGGCAACGACTTGGAGCTGACAACCCCACAAGCAGGGGCAGCCCGAGTGGTTTTGTTTAAGTGAGTGGGGCAATGGGTGATTGGTATGGGCTGCTGCATAGAAAGGAGGCAATGGGCAAGTAACAGGCGAAGTGTTAAGGAGCTCTTGAAGAGTGCGGCCCTATGGACGATTGACCACGGATTACAAGTGGAGTTTCCTCAGTGTGAGCGGACACGGAAAAGCAGCAGCAGACTGTCCCAGGAGACCCCTGCAAATTGAGATACCAGAGAATAGGCCGGGAGTAGGGGGGGTGGCAGCCAATGACTGCCCTCTCTAAGCCCCTCCTTTGGCAGCCATCTTCAGATTTTTACCGCACGTTCAAGTGTTGGGAGTCCTCGTGCTATAGCTCTTGAGCTCTTACTACGTTTTGCCATTTTTCTAAGAGTTTTGCTCTATTTTTCGGTCAATCGAGCCTCAAAAGCCCGTTTGCAGATTCTTCAGCACCACTGAAGGGCGAATTTCGTTGTTTCTTCTTGGAGGATTCCAGAAGCTTCTTCAAGGCCTATGCCTTGTGGACATGGCGGATGAGGACTCGCATTCCCTGTGCCTTTACTTGCCTGCACGAGGAGGATGACTGTGCGTCTTGTCAGATGGTACCCTGCATGCTGAACGACCAACGTAGGCGTCTCAATGAGTGGCTGCAGGCCAAAGCCCCTGCTCTTGGCGAATCCCGGCAGCATGCCTCCCCTGCCCAGAAGAAGAAAGTTGAGCGGTCTTCTAAGACCTTTGAGGGTGCCCCTCCCGCGGGGGCCCAACATAAGGCTAAGCACTGCAAGTCCACTGCCACTGGGAGTGCCGTTGCAACAGGCTTCGCGGTGGCCAGAGCGAGTACAGTGTCTCCAGCGCCTTCGACCACGAGCCAATGCTTAAGTTCTTCAAAGAAGAGGAAGTCGGACCATCCGGCGAAGCTCTTGGAGAAGACCCAGACAGGCCCTACAGAGAAGGCCAAGGTGGAGCGGGGCTCACACCCTCCCCCAAAGGTGAAGGCCTCGGGCTCCACCAGGGCCGTGAAGGCCCAGGTATATCTGATGAAGGGCCAACCTTACATCGAAGGAGTGGTGGTATCCATCGCAAAGGCCGCCGAGGCGGATCTGCAGGCCACAACCTCGAAGGCAAGGACACCGGAGAAGATGCTTATCATGTCACTGAAGCAGTCTGTTAGGGAGAATTCCCATAAATGGCTGATTTCCCTTGCCTAAAGAGTCCCACAGCAGCTTTGCTGGATTTCTCGGGTTTATTTTTTTCCACCTGGTGAGCCTTTTTCCCACTCTTACATGTGTTTTGCTGTGTGTTTTCACTTTGTGAGATCCTGAGCACTGGAGCCTCACCTACTAGATGTGCACAACTTTTGTGTGTTACACTGCACCTTCAGTGCAGTGACGCAGTGTTGTCTTTGCGACTTCCCACTGACTTCATTTTTCTGGGGCCGACTACTGCCCCCAGAAACAGGTAAAGTTGCCATTAACTTTATATAGTCACTTCAAACCACAGACCAGTACACCCCATCTTACATGGAGTTTTGGAAAGGGTTAACTCATCCCTTTTTGGTCTGTACCTCCTTGGAGCCTTGTTTCGCTTCCTTAATATTAAGACTTGGCTGGTGGCAGTGGTAACTACCCTAACTTTTCTACCGCGATTATATTATATAAATGTGGTATTGGTTCAGGCTATATTAGCCTGGAACATAAACCCGCTTGACCGAATACATTTTATTTTGGTTCCGGCTGGATTTATTTGCCATTTCTTTTTGTTAGTCTTTTTCGTGTATTTCTCTGCGTGCTAAACCGGGGAAGACTCCTTTGTTCGCTGTCTTTTCGCGGGCTTCTGAACAGAAGCTCTCCTTAAGGCGCCCTGATAGGCTAGGTAGGCAGGATGTGAGGGAGGGATCTTTGGACCCCTGCCATGGGTTCCCTTGGTAACCCAAGTCGCACTCTTGTCTGATTGGCTAAGGGGACTGGCCTTGCCAGGCCAGCCACCCTGCTCTGATTGACAGCCAGGCTGTATGAATGGGGGGGAAAACTGCATAAGAGACGTCTCTGGGACTGGAAACAGTCGCCACTGGAACGAAAGAACCAACTAGGAACTGGAAGAGGACCCCTACCTCGACTGAACCGCCCGGTGAAGCCCTGCTGCAGGTCCGAATCGCCAGAATCCGACGACAGGGAAGATCCTCCAGGAAACTTCTTCCCTTGAGCTGGTGGGACCAACCAGTTCGCCCAAACTACAAGCCAGAACCCCTCCTCTGGTCGAATTTGCTGTACAGAGCTACAGTGAGCCGGATAGCCAGGAAGGTCGGACCCTGCTTGGGTTTTAAGGAGCGCACCTTTTATTTGTTGTTTTGCTCTGCTGCTGGTTTCTTCCCTGGGTGGCGCAGGACCCTCCAGTCTTCCTACTTCGTGTCAGTCCGACAGTTGCTTCAGGAACCGTGATCCTGCAGGTACGTCCGCCTCAGCTCCCTCTCCGTTTTAAGGTAGTATGCAAATCCGGTTGTCCGTTTCGGTCAGCCACAGTGAAAGTGTTTGAAATCTTTCTCCAATCCGAGGGCTTATCCTACTCTTCTCTTTGAACCAACTTTTCTACCAACCAACCTTCGGAAGACGGACTGGACCGGGCCCACAAATCTGGCTTGTCTGGCTCGCAGAAGTATCCTTTTGTAGGAGAAAATAGGGGATTAACTGTCTGCGGGGTAATGCAATCGGCCTCCCACTTTCCCCTGTCACCCTCCTCGAAACCCTTCTGTGATTCCTCGTAGCGTCTCACCTTAGGGTCTGGAAGAACGAGCTCTCCATCCTGCTTCTGATGCAGGGGCGCGTTGGTATCCAGTTACTTCACTGGATTTTCGGATTGGTGAGAACCAAACTTGCTTGGCTTCCAGGTAAGTTTTTTGATAAGAGGTTCCCCTTGTGTCCATGCATTAATGTACTAATGCTAGTGTCTTTTTCCCCATAGGGGCCGGGGTACGGAATGCCGGGGAACAGGCACCGACCCGAGATGAGAGGTGAAATCCTTGTAGAAATCAGGTAAGTCTTTAATGAGCGTTTTTTGGTAATGTCTTTTCATTCGCTCATTAACGCTGATGTCTTTTTCCCCTTAGGGGCCGGGGTCCGGAAATGCCGGGATGCGGCTCGGACCCGAAATGAAGAGGGAATGAATCAACAGGTAAGTCTTAACATGGAGATTTAGCTTTCTTTATTCCCTTCTCTCTCTCACCTTTTGTTCTGGTCTTTTTCTCCCTAGGCGCTGGGGCGTGACTGCGAATCCGGATGACCGCTGCTGAACATGGAGGCGCCCCGTAAAGGTGAGTGGAATGCAGCGCTGCTGCGATCGACGCGATGAGCTTTTAAATAAGTCTTACTTTTCAGGATTGTCGGCGAGATGTCTCCGGGATGCGGATTTAGCAGGTAAGGACTTTTCCTTCTTCTGTTCTTTTCTTCTCTTCCTTTGCAGGTGATCCAGGATGCTGGCAGGCGTGGCAGAAGTCAGGATGCAGGAGCAGACACGGTGAGCGTCCAGCTGCTAGATGCAGAACAACGCGAAGCACGTGTGGCTGTTCGGGTTGGGTTTAAATAGCCTTGGAAGAAGTTCCAGGTGTGTATCCTTCCCCGACCACGCCCGGATGGTAAATTAGTCCCACAGGTAAAGTAGTTCCTTTCAGGCCTCAAGGAGGCCGGGATCCTGCAGCATGGTCTGCATCAGGTAAGTGCACCCAAGCACTTACATAATGAGCCTGGCGCCTATGGACCCAAGACTGATGTCTTTTATGAGCCTGGCGCCATAGGCGCCGGTACACTGTCCAAAGGGCCCCTATATGGGGTTGCTGGGTCCTTCCTTGGGGACTGGATGTCCGCTTTCGGGGACGCAGGGCTAGCACCGGCTCCCCGGGAGCAGGCATCATGACACGGCCCCACCCGTGGCACCGGGACCATCGGAGCAACCCCCACCCAAGAAGTGGAGCGTTCACCCTCTGCCTCCTTTACACCCTTTGCCTCCCTCTCCCCCACCGAGGGATGAGACGGATCCGGACACCGCCGGCCAGATCTTCACCACCCCACGAGATAGGCTCGTTCCCCACCATGATCTCGAGGGCCTCGATCTCCTCCCTGAGAAGGAAGTGGTTCCTGTACCAGCGCCACGAGACGAAGGAAGATCGTACTTTAGATCCCGCTCTTGGATGATATTTGGGATGAGGGGTTGTCCCTCATGAAGAACCCTTCCTCGGCCCCGGGGAAGAGGGACTGTTATGAGAAGAAATACAGAGTGCCAGACTCTGTGCCCAAGTGCTTACGGTCCCAGTCGTCTCTGGACTCTAGTTTCAGCGGCGGTCAATAAGATATCTTCAGGCTCCTCCTCATCAGCGGCCTCCCCCCCCGGACAGCGAGGGGGAGGAAGTTGGATGCCATGGGGCGAAGAGTCATCACGTCGGCAGTGACTACCATGAAGGCCGCAAACGCCCTCGCCAATATGGCGCAATACGACAGGGAACTTTGGTTCAAGATCGCCCCCTTCCTGGACTTCATTCCCCTCAACAAGAGGGCAGAGGCGTTGGAGATTCTACAGGAAGGGGAGGTGGCATCGGGCCACGCCATTACAGTGGCCACGGACTTCACTGACACGGGGTTCAGCCAAATGGGACACAGTGTTTGCCTTGGGCGGGGCTGGCTGAGGGCCACTAATTTCAACCATGATGTTCATTCAAAGGTGTTGGAAATGTCCTTTGGGGACAATTTGTTCAGGAAGACTGTGGACGAGTCTCGTCAGGCCATCAAGCCAGACACTGAGACGGCTCGTGCCTTGTGCAGGCTTTAGCAACGGGGGCCGTCCTTTTGGACTACTGGGAGAAAATCCCAAGGTTCCTCCAAAGGATTCAGGGGAGGTGCCTCGTCCTACTTCAACCCCCCTGCTCGTCGGCCCAGGAGACCTACAGGGGGCGTGCCAAATCTGGAGGTGTATGTCGTTGTCAAGGCGGCACTTCAACATCAAAACAGGATTGGACTGGCCGTGGAGTTAGGCCGCCACCCGTGCACCCCGGTGGGAGGCCGGCTGGCGAACTTCGTCAGCGTGTGGAAGACCATCTCCACCGACTGTTGGGTCCTGCACGCTCTCACCCACGAACACACCCTACAGTTCCAACCAAAGTGTCCCCACATACTGCCAGTGGCCCGGCAGGAAAACCATATCTCCCCCC
Source organism: Ambystoma mexicanum (assembly GCF_040938575.1). Taxonomy (NCBI): domain Eukaryota; kingdom Metazoa; phylum Chordata; class Amphibia; order Caudata; family Ambystomatidae; genus Ambystoma; species Ambystoma mexicanum. Next base: position 508,942,350 of record NC_090927.1, on the reverse strand, counting down.
CCCCCCCCCAGCTTCTGCTGGAGGTGCGCGCCATGTTAAAGGGTGCGATGGAGCTTGTCCCAAAGAGGTTCGGTAGTGTACTCTAGTTACTTTCTCTTCAAAAAAAGACCGGTGGTGGGAGGCCCTGTAAAGACTGGAGGGGGGTTTCTGTACTCCTGCTCTCTATATGGTAGAGGAGGGGCACAGAGGACCCCAGCCAAGATTCTCTATTGTTGGTAGCAAAGGACGAGCAATCAAGGCCTAGCTTCTCAGGAGGTGTTGCGGGCTGGTTCTTAAGTACAGTTTAGTCCCCAAGCATCCACAAAAGAATGTCCGCACACTGTGTTAGTTAACAGTCTTTATATAATTCAGGTTCAAGGTTATATACACAATTACAATAACTCACTTTGTACATTTAATCTACAATGGCAAATATACACAGTTCTAAGTGGTACCACAATTATCAGATTTCATTAAAGTGCATCAACTGTACTCTGGTCAAATGTGTCACAAATCCATTAATAAAGGTAACCAACACTAGACATGGGACGAAAGCAGTTGGGTAGAACAATTGGCAGAATACTTCCCCCTACCGTTAGAAGTGTTTCTAACATTCCAATGTGCTTGGAATAGCAGAGTTCCTTGAGGAGGCGTTGATGGATCCTTCTTGAGTGACTCCCTTCAAAGCAGGAGCCACGGATCAGCGACGGCCTCGAAGAAGGTGAACTTGGCATCAATGATCATCGATGGAAAGTTCAGTGGCGTCGAGGCAGCAGCTTTGATCCTGTCGGTGCTCGTCAAAGATGTCCTGCAAGGATGAGGCGTGCGGGGCACCTCTATGTCAATAGTTTAGGACTGCAAAGAGTTTGTGAAGAACTGTGGCCCAGCAAGGGCGTAGAGTCATCCAGTGTCTCTATGGTCTTTGGGTGGCAGGAAACCCACTGGCGGATGCTCCTCGGCGCGTCGACTGCCTGGCCTTCTCCGGTGGGATAAGGTGGTCGGCAAGCCGGACGAGCACATCCGTGAATCAAATGTCTTAGGCAAAGAAGCGTTGTGGCTCCAGTCGTCGACCGCACAGCGTCAAGCAGTCCCCGCTTCTGGGCGACCAACTTCGATGGGCCTCCAGCGGTTATATCAAACCTGCGAACCCTGGTCGATGACGAGGGACGACTCTCTGGTGCTTCTTAGTTTCACGTCGGCGGTCCCCGTCTCCAGCCGAGTCTTTCGTAGGCTTACTTCCAGGGCGCTTCAGCGAAGGTTGGCGGTGCACGATGGTCCCTCGTAGCTCGGGAAGAGGGCGCCTAACCAGGTCCTCACTGGATCAGTTCTTAAAGACACAGCATCTTTCAGATTGACGAAGTAGAGCAACAGCAGGGCTTCAAGGTTAAGCTTCAGTTTCAATGTCCGTTTCAACTCCAGCTTCTGAACGAATTCTAGCAGTGAGAGGCCCCCAGTTATACTGTTTATCTCCCATTCACTCTGCTGGGTCATACTCTGGCAACCAATCACTCAGAAGGGCATTCAGTCAGTCGGCCAATCGGGCGCACGGTTGGTTCAGGCCATTCTTCTCCATCCAGGTACTCAACACAGAATGTGGATTCTGACAAGTACCACGCTATTCAACACTACACGCTGTATTGGTGCCAGTTTCGGGTAGGGCTGTCTCAGTCATTGTGTCAAACACCAGATAATAGACATCCACAACATATAATGCGTATTCGTCGCACACTCCATTCAGCCACTTCCCACCCACAGGTGTACCCACAACATATGGTCGTTGGGAAAGCTCCAGCCAGTCTGGTCGGCACTCCCCAATCCCTCGCCCCCCCACTACCATATATGGAGCTTCCAGTCAGGGGGAAGGGACAGATTCAGGGCTTCCCGGGACTTCGGGAAAACCCAGGTAACGGGCGATGGAAGGCAAGAGGCCACGAGTGTGGGCATCCCAAAATGGTGGACGCTCAAGGCACCTGTCAAATTCAGCTTGGAGCTGCCACCAGCCCATACCCTGTTCTGTGCGCCCCACACAGGTGCCCAAAAACATACACTAGGGGCACAGGGTTGTACCCCCACCCATGGGTGCCATAGGGGTATCCCATGGGTCTGTACACCAAACCAAAAAAGAGATGCACCGCCAGGAGTCGCACATGAACTCCTGCACGGAAAACCCGACAGAACACACGATAAAAAGCAGTAAAGGCTGTCCCTCTAATGCATTTCCAGCATCACAGGCCCATCCTAGACCTAGAAAAGTTCCGGATGTTGACTCTTCAGCATGTGCTAGGATGGCTGAAAGAGGGGGATCTTCTATTGTCGCTGGACTTGGAAGATGTCCATTTTCACATCCCCATTTACAAGGGCCACCACAAGTTCCTGCCCTTAGTAGTTCAAGGGCAACATTACCAATTCAAGGCCCTTCCCTTCGGGTTGAAGTCAGCGCCAAGAGTCTTCAAGTACCTGGTGGCGGCGCCGCTTTACCTACGAGGGATCCACGTTTACCCTTACCTGGACGACTGGCTCATCCAGGCTAGTTCAAAGGACATCGCTGTCGAACACGTCGTGAGGAACGTCCAACTCCTGACTGATCTGGGTTTCTCAGTGAACTATGCAAAGTCCTGCTTGATTCCATCGCATGACGTATGGTTTCTAGGGTCCAGACTCGAGTGTCGTGCCTGGCATATCCGTTGGAGGAGAGGATAGCTCCCATCTTGGGCAAGGTACAACGGCTGTTGGCCATGAAGATCACAAGGGTAAGGTCCATCAAGTCCCTGATAGGCAGGATATCGTTGTGCATATACCTCATTTGGCTGTGCAGGCTTTGGATGTGTCCACTGCAAGAGTTCCTCGACGCCCGTTGGATACAAGTGTTGGGAAGCTTCGAGGACAAGATCACTCTACGAGAGTTTCCGTCGAGTGATACGGTGGTGGAAAGCGGTGCACATCTGTCCGCAGGTGCGGATTTCCAGACCCCACTGCATCAGGAGGCGGTCACGACGGACGCCTACCTGGAAGGATGGGGAGCGCACAACGGAGGTCTTCCTGCAAGAGGCATGTGGCTACCAAAGGAAAAGTTTGCACAAATGTTGGAGCTGCGGGCAGTGCTTTGGGCCCTCGAGTCCTTCCTTCCGTCCCTCAAGGGCAAGGTGGTACAGTTCTTCACGGACAACACCACAACGATGTTCTACATCAGGAAGCAGGGGGAACCAGATCCCCAGCGCTCTCCAAAGAGGACCTATGGCACTGGGCCGTAGCCCATCCCGCTTCATCTGGCAGGAGTGCAGAACACTGTTGCCGACTCGAGTGGGGGCTTCGGCAGGACCAAGTGGATCACCTGTTCCGCAGATGGGGCAATCCCCAGATCAATCTGTTTGTGACGAACACCAAGTGCCGAAGGTTCGCCAGCAGGTTTCCCTAGTCGGGGAGCATGGGGGACGCATTCTTTTTCCCCTGGGACGGCTTGTTTCTGTATGCGTTTCCCTCTGTTGCTGTTGCTTCTTCGACTAGTCAGTAAACTCAGACAGTCCTGGTGCAGGATGATCCTCGTTGCGGCGTGGCCGAGACGGATATGGTACCCGGACCTTCTGGACATGTCAGCGTCTCCTCCAGTCAAGCTTCTGGCGGTCGCAGAACTTCTCGCCAGGGAAGGAGGCACGATTGTGCACCACAATCCAGGATCGCTGAACCTAAAGGCCTGGCTCCTGGAGCACTAGAGTTTGGGGGCTACGATCTCCCAGCGGATTGCAAGGAGGTGCTTGCCAAGGCCAGAGCTTCATCTACTCTCAAATGCTACGGGCACAAGTGGAAGAGGTTTGCTGTTTGGTGCTGTACTCCGAAGATCGACCCTCTACGTTTCAGTGCTCCACCGGTGCTTCTGTATTTGCTGTTGTTGGCCAAGGCAGGACTGGCCCATGCTTACATCAAAGTTCCTCTGGCGGCTATTACCCGCTACACCAGATCTCCAGGATGATCATCCTTATGGTTGCATCGATTGGTCAAGGAGTTCGTCAAAGGACTATTTTGCTCGTTCCCGTCGGTGAAGGCTCAGGCGCTGGAGCTCAATGTGGTGCTTACTAGGCTCATGGGTCCTCTGTTCTAGCCTATGCATTCGGCGCACTGACATTTTTGTCGTGGAAAACCACTTTTCTTGTGGCCATCACCTCTGCACGACGAGTGGGAGAGATCCAGGCCCTCTCTTGTAAACTACCTTATTTGACGTTCCACGAGACGAGGGTAGTGCTACCTATGCACCCCTCCTTCATGCCAAAATCACCAGGGGCACAGACTTTAGGAGCGCCCGAACCAGGAGACTGTCATGACGGACACCTCTCTGGAAGGATGGGGAGCGGACACCAGACGTCTTCATGCCAGAGGCCAAGACACTGCATATCAACGTACTGGAAATACGGCCTGTGTTTTGGGCCCTAAAGTCATTTCTGCCTTCCCTCAAGGGCAAGGTGGTGAGGGTCTTCAGACGATGACACCACAATGTTTTCCATCTGGAAACGGGGGCACCAGATACCCAGTGCTCCCCAACGAGGCACAGACCTTGTGGCACTGGGTTGCGCCCATGGGATGTTCTTCATTTCGTTCCACCTGGCAAGAGTAAAGAATATTAGCCGACTCTCTCAGCAGGGAGCTGCACTCTTGCCATGAGTGGGATCTTAGGCAGGATCAAGTGGATAGCCTGTTTCTCAAATGGGGCAGTCCGCAGATCCATCTGTTGGTGACGAACACCAAGCGCCGGAGGTTCGCCAGCAGGTTCCCCCCAGCTGGGGAGCATGGGGGACGCCTCTTTCTGTATGCGTCATCTCCATTGCCACTATTACTTCGAGTCATCAGTCAACTCATATGGCACCTGTGCAGGTAGATCCTCATCGCACCAGCGTGGCCGAGGCAGATCTGGTACATGGACCTTCTCAGCATGTCAACATCCCCTCCAGTCAAGCTGCCAGTGGTCGCGGATCTCGTCACCAGAGAATTAGGTGCAATTCTGCTGATCCTGAAGGCCTGTCTCCTGCAGCATTACAGTAAGGTGGTTACGAGCTTCCAGCTGACTGCAGGGAGGTACTTGCCACGGCGGCGTCGACTTTGAAGTGCTACGGACACAAATGGAAGCGCTTTGCGAGCTGGTGCAGGTCGCAGAATATAAACCTTCTGAGGGTCACGGCCCCTCGGGTACTTCCGTATTTACTATCTTTGGCTAAATCGGGCTGGCGCACACCTCCATCAGGGTGCATCTGGCAGCTATCTCCCGCTACGCCAGATCTCCAGGACGATCTTCCTTGTGGTTGCATCGTCTAGTCAAGGAATTAATCAAGGGACTGTTCCACTCGTTGCAGCCGGTGAAGGCTCCGGCCCCGGCGTGGGAACTCAACGTGGTGCCGACTAGTCTCATGGGGGCTCCATTCGAACCTATGCATTCAGCTCCGCTAAAGTATTTATCGTGGCCATCACCTCTGTAAGAGGAGTAGGTGAGACCCAGGCCCTCTCCTGCAAGACACCTTATTTGACTGTCCACGAGACTAGGGTGGTGCTGCGGGTGCACCCCTCCTTCATGCCCAAGGTTCTGTCTGACTTTAACCCCGAGCCCCTGGTGTTATCTGTGTTTGTTTTTTCTGACTCCTTCGTCGCTGGCTGAAAGGACTTTGCACTTGGTGGATGTGGCTCAAGCACTGAAGTTTTATGTGGCCCGCACAGTGACTCATGGGAAGGCCCTATCCAAGGCTTCCATTTCCAGGTGGCTCTCCGGCTGCATCACCCATTGACACAGCTTGGCAAAGTGACCGTTGCCTGGCCGTCCAAGAGACCATTCTACGAGAGCGATTGCTGCTACAACGGCGTTCCTGTCTGGTGTGCCCTTGCTGGACATCTGCAGGGTGGCTATGTGGAGGTGGACGCACACCTTCATGAAATTTTACTGCGTCAGGGATTCCAGGGAGGAGTCCAAAGTCGGCCAAGCAGTGCTGCGCAACCGGTTCGCTTGAAGGTGGGCCTGGTGAGGAGGTAAGACCCATGCTGGAGAACAGTTACAGGTAAGTAACTTGTTCCTTTTCCAGCATGGGGTCCTAAGTGGTTTAACATGCAAACCCTCCCTCCCCGGCTCTTCTAGGTTTATACTGCCACTTTACATGCGCTACCAAATCTGAAGATGGCCACCATGGATGGAGTTTAGGAGGATGAGTGTCATTGGCTGGGGGCAATAGGACCGAAAGGGCACTGCTAGGCTATAGAGAAGACTAGCAGTTTTAAGTTTAAAGCTAAACTGTTCTTTTTACTGAGGATTCCCAGCCTACAGGTAAGTAACTTGTTTCTTAGTTATCCTTGGACTATTTTGAAAGGAGGTACTTGTCAGATCATAAGTATTATGTACTCCTGGCTTATAGGACATTAAACCTATTAAATGGAAGGCATTTTTGCTATTATGTGTGCAAATATTGCTCGTCTGTCTTGTCTCTGACAAAACTAACATTTCTTTCAATACACAGGTATTACAAAATGGGTACCCACTTGGAAGAATAATGACTGGACATTAAGCACAGGCGGAACTGTGAAAAACAAACAAGACTTTGAAAAGCTTGACAAGTTGTCTCGTGGAATGGATATTACATGGGTGAGTTGATGCTGCTTGTATGTGAGCATTTTCAAAATGCATGAAATTCTGATCTCTTTTGTGTATGTTAGGAAAGATTCCTCTTTACTGCACTTTTCCTTCCAATTCTATGGACCCTCAAACATTTCGCTTCTCTTTTTGTATCTGACCTGTTCTTTTTACAGTGCAGTGAAGCCTTGAGCTTTACTACACTGGCTTTTGCTCATCTGTTATGGGGATACTGACATGTCCTTCAGGCTGTTGGTACAAGGGAAGCATTGTTTCCCTTAGTCTAGTTAGTTGTAACTTTTTATCATTATACAATGCATCTTAAAATGCAGTTCAATGGGGTAAACATTTTGTTTTCCCCTAGAATAACTCAGAGGATTGTTGGTTACTCTAGGTGTGCTCAATGGACAAGCCGGTGGCAGCAGTGAATTTTTACATTTTTATTTTTTGGTGCTACTAACTGTGGCTAGTGGTCAAACATAGCTGTGCCATACAATGTTTCACTTGTCCTTTGGCGATCTGGTCTTTTAGCCTTCTTACTGGCATTTCCTTACGTGGATTCCAGTGCCCAGGAAAGCAGAGGCTTTTGGTGGGCTACTGGAGGGATATGTGTTTGCTGCCTGGAGGTGGGCTCGGACTGTTTGGTCTCAATGCACAAACTGGTGCAAGTGTGTCTGAGTGGTATGCATGAGTTTTGCTGCAGTGGTCCTTATTGGACCTGTGTGTGCGTGTGGCTGTAAAGCACCGGAGGGGGTCAGAGTAGGGGCACAGAGCACCCAGCCAAGATTCTCTATGCAGTAGCTATGGTCGAGCAATCAAGGCTTAATCTCTCAGGAGGTGATGTGGGCTGGTTCTTAAGTACTGTGTAGTCCCCAAGCACCCACAAAGGAATGTATACACTGTGTGTGAAAACACATTCCTTATATAAATCCGGTTCAAGGTTATATACACAATCACAAGAACACACTTTGTACTCTGGCAATACTATAATGGCAAATATATACAGGTCTATGTGGTACCACTCTTAACTATCGATTCCTTTAAAATGTGTCCGGTTTAGCAACCCCAATAACATATGAATCAGATTGTAAGATGAATCAAAGATAGACCACAGAAAGAAGACAAGGTAAATAGAGCAATGGCAGAACAGTCCCCCGTCTACCAAGAGACAGTGCTGTGCGAGGATCCCCCCACTTGGGCAACCTGGGAAAAAAAGCATATCTGACAAGCCCAGTCCAAATTATGTTTAATATAATCTTGAATCCTTCTAAAAGTTTCCACAACCCCAAAGTACCTTGTTTCTTCGATGAGTCTACTGACCCTTCTTGAGTGCACTCCTTTAAGGCAGGAGCCACGGGTGTGCGGCAGCAGCTTCGGTTCTTGCGGTGCTCGTTGACGATCGATCGAAAAACGTCCTGCAAGGTGAGGAGTGCGATGCACCTCGATGAGTGTTCGTTGCCGCAGAGTCAATGAAGAACTTTGGCCCAGCAAGGGCGTTGGGTCTCTGGCGTCAGCGAACAGGACGTAACCACGGCTGGCTGTAGTGCCTTCGTCAGCGTCTGAGGTCTTCGGGTGGCAGGAAACCCACCGGCGGATTCTCCTCAGGCGTTGGCGGCCTTGACTTTCTCCGGCAGAACGAAATCGGTAAATCTGTCGCCGATGAGCAAGGGAGTCCTTGTTTCAATGTTCTTAGGCAAGGGAGCACTGCGGCTCCGGTCGGCGATGACCATAATATGAAATGCATATTTGTCACACTCCATTCACCCAGGTCCCACCCCACGGGCGTACCCACAACATAGTCATTCTGAAGGCTCCAGCCAGTCTGGCCTGGATGTCCCCACAATACCATATATGGAGCTTTAACCCAACAGCCAGTCGGGTGGGAAGGGACGGAGTCGTGGCTTCCCGGGACTTCGGGAAAACACAGTAACAGGAGATGGAAAGCAAGAAGCCATGGGGGCTTCTTTTTTCCTATCAGGAATCAACTGATTCCAATGGCAGGGCCTGGATAGCCCAAAATGGAGGATACTGAGAACATCTGTCAAATTCAGCATGGAGCTGCCACCAGCCCATACCCTGCTCTGTGGCGCCACACAGGTGTCCAAAACATACACTAGGGGTAAAGGGTTGTACCCCCACCCATGGGTGCCGTAAGGGTATCCCAAGGGTCTGTTCACCACGACCAAAAAGAGGAAGAGCTGCACCGCCAGGAGTCCCCCATGAACTCCTGCTCGGAAAAGACTGAACATAAATGATTAAGCAATAAAGGACAAGTATATGGAGGCCCTGTCCCTCCAATGCATTTCCAGCATCACAGGGGCAGATCTGGCTAGTGGGCTACTGTGCTACAGAGGTTGCGGTTCTGAGTTGAGACCTGGAACTTGAGGATCCTCTGCGTGTCCTATAAGGCTGAACTCTGCAAGATTTCATGGTCCTAGCATCAAGGGGACCTGAGATAGGAGGGAAAGTATGACCGCGGCAAGGGTATCCTTTGCGTCACTGCATCAGCGGCCGTCGTCTGAGACCTTTTACCTGTGTCCATTCATGTACTGAGGGGGGCCCTGAATCGAGTTCTGCTGCATTCAACTGGGAGATCTTGCACCAACATTAGACACCGTCTGGAGAGCTGGTCGAACCTGCAACCCTTGGGAATGAAGAGCTAATTCTGACGGCAGGAAAAGCAACTTTGGACCGTCTTCAAAGGTCCATCATTGAGTTTAGAAAACAAATTAAATTATACTTGCGACTACCACTAGATGACGGCCTATGCATAGCATGTGGTATAAGTGGATACACAAGCCTCAGAGATAATATATTTCCGGAGCTTGTGGATCTGCTTAGATCACATGCTCTGCATAGTTGGACATCTATTGGTAGTCGCAGAGTATTAGAAGATTAGTTTTCGAAACTCAAATGGATGTCGAAACGGCGAGTTAGTAATACTATCCCTAGTGTGAGGTGTACTGTACCCATGGTCCTTCATGCGTCAAGATCCCTTAGATCGTTTTTTTCCACAATCTTAGTCTGTCGCAAAGTTGCAGAGTTCTTTGCCAGGCTGATGCCTTTAATAAGTTTAAGGTTTAGTAGTAGACTCTTTCCTTATTCTTTACTTCCGCAGCATGGCCAACAGACTGCTTGATGGCTTTCAACGGACCACCTAATCGTTGACTACTTCACTGATCAACGACCAGACGCTGCCTACACAGGCCTCTTCGGACTTCGGCCCTTACAGTAGGGAGAGAGTGGGGAGGTTTTCTTGATACTGACTGCATATTATGCCACCCCCTTTCCCTTTTTCTCGCCAATCTGCCCTTGTAATGAATAATCTGCAAAACTCCCTTTTTAAATTTTGCTCTACCTGCCACTGAAAATTGTGTAACGTGCAAATCTTGCACATTTTTTTGACCTAAAACTCTGAAGGATCGACTCACCAAATGCTGGCCCGCTCACACAATACAGGCTGAAGCCTCCATCGACCTACAGAAGAATCCAGCGTGGGCAGTATCGGGGGTCCTTACTGACGCCAAAGGTGAGCAGGGTTCGTCAGAATCCGATTTGTGCAGCCCCTAACTCCAATAAGCAGCCCAGCGGCTCTGTGATGGAGAAGACACCCGGCGGACAGAGCACACACATGCCCAAGAACACTAAACAAATACCCCACGACCGACTTCCGACATTACCGTCGAGCGTCGAAGCCCACGCGGTGTCCACGGAAAAAGCCTCAGGGCCCTGTCCTCTGGGCCTCGCATACTCTTTTGCCTCATGACCAACCCCAAGGTCGGTTTGGACACTGCACACAAAAAGGCCCTCCGTTCGTGTGCCGAAAAACAGGCGGCAAAAGGCGCATTACATATCAGTGCTACCCTGCTTAAAGCAAGGTCACCTAAAAAGTTAAACACCTTGGTCCTCCAAGAGCACACTGGCTGTAAATATCCCCCCCACATAGACACTCTCAGGGGGCTATGCACCACAAACCCAGGCTCCTTCCCAGGCCACCCCCTTCATGTGATTACTCTTGAACAGTTTAGTACAATTTTAAAGTGTCAAATTTTGTGCACGTAAAGGACAAACACCCAGATCAACTAACATCCATTATAAATGCCACACAGCCAGGTGCCTCAGCACACCAGCCCCTGCCAACAAACCTCGTCTTGAGCCACAGCCTCTGCTCTAGGCACCCCAGTCTCGACCTTGAGACACTTGTGTATAGGCGCGTTATAAATGACATCAAATCTACCAAGACCCCTCCTAGGACATGTACCTTGACGATCCCTCAGGGTCACAAAACCTGTTGTGTAAAGGGGACCTTCTGAACAATTCTATGACTATATCTACGTAATCCAGTTGTTAGACCACCAGGACAAGGTAGCAGATACTCCTGTTGATAACCAAATACATTACAATGAACTGCTACTAAAGGCTGCACAGCACTGTAACATACGACACTTAAGAGGGGCACAAGTCGACAAAAGACTTTGTGGAAGACCTTCTGGGAGACCACAGGTCTGCCACCCAGTTTATTCCGCTCCTGAAGTCTGTACAAAGACGCATCCAGCCCTCCCTACTTGCACAAGGGCGGTTAACCCCAGAATAGAAAAATTCTTCAGGCCGGAGCCCACTGACCCTCTGTATATTAGGGGTCAGCTTAAACCTGCAGGCAAGAGGTCGCTGACCGATCGCTTCGAGTATGCTTGTGGTGTCTCGGTGTGGAGCACAAGACCTCGGCCTGTTTGCAATGTCAATCGATGACTGGAAAAGCTCTGAAGGAGCGTAAGGGGAAATTGGCGGTAGGTAGATTCCCTAAGAAATCCCCATCGACTACCTCGTCGAAGAAACCTTCTGATGATGCGAGAGGTGACTCTCCTCGAAGAAGGCAAAAAGTTCCAGGTCAAGGAGTGGCTGCCACCACTCCTCGTTGTCTAGGAAGTCGAAGAGGCACCATAAGTCACCTACTTGGACGTTCTTGTCCGACTCATCTTGTGAGAGGGTTATATCTTGTCCCACTAAGGCCTCCATGCCTGCCGAATGGGAAGCATTCAGGCAAGAAATGCTCAAAACATTTGAAAAACAACCCTTGACAAGCTGTGCTCATACTGCGCCTTCTGAAGCATCTAAGGAAAGGGCTTGCGCCAAATCATGTGCCCCGACAACCCCATCGAGAACAGTCTAGTCTTAGACACGATGAGAAATCATCAAAGGATCCTTCGAGTCAGAAGTCGAAAGACAAGTCGGTCATAAACGCTAGCGGGCCGTTCAACACCAATGACCCCATCGAAAAACTCCAGTGCCATCGAAGTCGAAAAGGTCTTAATCGAAGACATCTCCTTGAGCGTCGGGCTAAGAAACTTTGAAACCTTCAACGCCTTTACCGGAGAAAACTTTCGCTCCTTTACCAAGGAAGGATTACTTTAAATCTCTTACCTCTATTTATGAGGACAATGAGCCATCTGATAATGCGCCATTTGGTTTACAGTATGGCACACCAAATGTCCCTCATAGTTTTATATCGGAGGAATCCAGGATGAAGGACCTATATGAACATTTGCAAACAGCCAGTGGGGTGCACACTTCACCAGAATTAGAATTCTATAAGCTTGAGTCCGAGGAACATGCAGATGTCTCATATAGACAGTTGATGTCTTGGGTAGTAGATTACCTGGGGATGGAGCAGAGCTGCCCTCCCTTTCGAGCACGATGATCTTACAGACATCCTAGATAAGTCATCAAAAGCATCTGATTTTACGTTTCTACATTGCTCTTCAGAAAAGGTTAAGTGCACCAGAGTCACGTCCAGCAGTGAATAAGAATTCCACAAGAAAATGCTGCCCATCAAGTAGTGACCCGAACTACTTATCAAACACCGTACCCCAGAATGTCTGGGAGTGCAGGCAGCGACCGCTACCTCAAATCAAAAAGCGTATCCAACCATCCCACCGGATAGGGATGACAAAAGGGTAGATGCCTAGGCAATGAAAGTATTTTTTGTGGGCAGCATGGCTCTTAAATCAGCCAACTCCACATGTGCCTTGGCAAAGTTTTCATACACTCAATGGGACTGCATTTCTATGGCGGCTGAGCATATTCCCGAAGGGGAGGAAAGACTGTTTCTTGGGCATTGTTGGGGACAGCAATTAATCCATGTGCGAGTCGCCTCATTCGGGTCTGGATTCTGCTAACAGCATCTGCTGAGCTATGGCAGCAAGCACCGTAATTTGCAGATTTGCATGGCTAAGGAAATCCGGATTTGAACCAGACGTACAGTCTAGACTCCTTAACTTGCATCTTTTTGGCCTCAAGGCTGACAAATGCCTTGAGAAACTGCAGACTTCAAAGGCGGCGGCCAAATCTTTGGGTGGCACTATTAGGCAGCCTCAGCCTTTTCTCCCTAGTGCAGTCTTGGAGGGGTAGATTCTTTTGCAACTACTCAGTCGGAAGAGCAAGAGGACTGGCTAGTCAGAGAGGCCAAAGAAGATTCCCTTGTGGTGGACGAGGGAGAGGTGCAAAGTCTGCTCAAGCAGCGGCATCTTTACCAACAGCCACTGCTTCAGCCGCCTCAAATTCTGGGTTCTTGAGTCACAACACCCCTGTGGGAGGCAGATTATCAACATCTGGAGGAATGGCGAGACATTAATTCGGATGCTTAGGCATTAGAAACCGTAGCCCAAGGTTACTGCCTCCCCTTCAGAGACCTCAGAACCATCCACCACGTAGCCATTCTTTGAAGGTTCCAGATCCGTTACTTATGCAGGAAATTTTGACCCTGCTAGAGAAAGGTGCTATAGAGCCGGTACCTGTAACGGAGAGGAACAGAGGATGGTATTCTCCATATTTCCTAATCCCCAAAAAGGACAGAGGACTGAGACCCATCTTGGACTTGAGGTACTTGAACAAGTTCCTCAGGAAGGAAAACTTCAAGATGGTCACACTTGCAGATCCTTCAGGAGCTCCAACTAAGGATTGGATGGTGTCTTTGGAGTTTCAGGATGTTTATTTTCATATGCCAGTCCATCTCAATCACAGAGTACCTGAGGTACGTTGTTAACGGTTCTCATCAGTTTTGAGTTCTGCCATTCGGGCTAACCTCCTCCCCGAGTGTTTACACCAAACTGGTGGCAGCGAGTCTCTGGAGAGGGGTTATTCACGTCTATCCCTACCTTGACAATAGGCTGATCGGGGCGCATTTTCCCAAACAAGTCCTGGATCATCTGAACGTCACCTGCCACTCTTCACAGACTGGGATTCTCCCGCAATGACTCCATATGACACCATCTTAAAAGCTCCAGTTAATCAGGGTTCTACTGGATATATCCTTGGGAAAGAGCTCGCCACCCGGGGTGTTGGCTCAAGACATTCTGCAGATGGTCCCCAAGTTTGAGTACACAGCGCCTCCCGACCTTTGACTTTTGAGGTTGTTCGGCCTCATGGCATCCTGCATTGTTCTGGTGCCAGAGGCTTGCCTGAGAATGAGAGCCATTCAATGGGCTCTCAGGACACAGCGGTCTCAATTATAAGGCAACATGTCGGGCCTACTTCAGGTTCCAAGTAGGGTCGCACAGGATCTCCTGTGGTGGGCCTGCGAGGACAACATTCTGATAGAACCTTTTTGGAACCCATGGCCGGAGATAACAATAGTGACGGACGCCTCACACAAGGGGTGGGGAGACCATAACGATCTGACAGTCCGCGTTCGTTGGTCTCCATCGGAGTCCAAACTACACATCAATCTTTTGGAGCTGAGAGCAATCAGAGAGGCGTTAATCTTTTCTGCCCTCTGTTCCGGGAAAACATTTCCTGATCATGACGGATAACACAGTGGCCATGTACTACCTCAACAAGACAGGTGGTGTTGGGAAGGAGCTAGTACCTTTCTGCACCCCCAAGTTGTTTAAAATTTCGCAAGATTTCTTTTGACTGCTTCTAGGCACTTCAAGGGACCAGGGGGGAGGAGGGGCACTGGGAAAGCTCTCTCATACAAATATCATATACACAGGCATGGACATGTACTAAAAGAAGGCAGTTATTATTTAAATATAAGGTGCAAATAACTATTAGCTGAATACATTTGTAAATGTCAAATCCTATGCATACTGTACGAGTAAAAATACTCCAAACCCCCCCTCCCCCGCCAACCCCCTTTCACGAAAAGAATGCAGCTTGTGCTGAAAATTGACTACGGGCATTGCGGTTGTCAGTCAAAAGCCAATGCATGCTACAATGGGATTTTACATGCAGAATTATGAAAACAAGGTTTAAAAGAAATTACAGGACCACATTTTAACATGAGTAGAATGAGTGAAGTATGGAGAGAATGACTGGAAAATGTTATATATAAATGTTCATGGGTAGCAAAATGAAGGAAAGCATGAGCTACAATGTATTCTCGCATAAGCTGGCAATATGTAAAATAGCCTGTCCTGACAGAAATCGCTGACAATGAGGAAAGGAAGACTGGAGCATCCTTTGTATGGAAGCAGGATGGTTTGGGATGGAGCTATGGACCGTATCCAGTGATGGAACTGCAGCAAGCCATGAGTATAAAAGCTCATGCCTGGCACCAGTTTGGCAGGAGAAAGGAACGGAAGAGGGACAGAAGGCCGTTCAGGGAGCAGAGTTCTTCTCCCCAGCCTCATTTCTGTAAAGAATAAACTTGTTATCCTTACAAGATAGACTCTTGGCCTTACTTCCCTAGATGGGTGCATTTACTCTGGTGTGAACGTGATTAGGGGTACCCTTATAATTGGGGATTCCCCTGTGAGTTGGGCTAACCTTAGTGTTGTAGGGTCACTACCACCATGCAGAGAGGCACTGCAGTACTGGTTTTGGGCAATACAAGAAGGAATCTGTCAGCAGTTCACCAGGCCGGAGAGAAGAACACTGCGGCAGCCACTCTGAGCAGGCAGAGTACCGTCTCCCACGAGTGGGATCTAGCTCAGGAAGTCCTTCAAGAGATCTACACCCTTTGAGGAAGCCTTCAAGAGGATATGTTGGCGACCAGTGTCAACCGGAAGTGCGAACTGTACTGCTCCAGGGAATTTCCCCCAAGAGGAGCTCTATTTTCATGCTTTCATGGTGTACTGGGAGTTTCCACTTCTTCTATGCGTTTCCGCTAGTCCCCGTCAGTCTACACGTCATCGATCAGGAGGATGAGGATGTTGAGGAAATCCATGATCCTAATTGCCCTATATTGTGCCAGGAGGACATGATGGTACCCGGACCTTCTGAACACGTCCATCTGATCTCCAATACGTCTTCCACAAAGAGGACCTTCTCTCGCGAGAGGAGGGTTGGGTTCTCCATCCAGAGGTCAATACACTCAGCCTTCATGCATGGTTTCTGAGAGGCTGAGGTATTCGGATTGGGACTTCCCGGATGACATAATGGAGATTTCGAATGGATTGTGTCCTCCCACATATTCCTCATCTTAGATATTCGTATCTTCAGCTTTGCGGCTTCAGAAAAATGTTTTCCACACCAGGGGGGTGCTGTGCTCGATGTCGTGGCGTCAATGTCCCTCGAGGGCTGCCGTAGATTGTCGACACCATCCGCAGTATAAATGGCTCGAGCCACGCCCGTTGGCTTCAGTTCTGTTTTTCTGAAAGTTTTTGCTTTGTGTGTACGAAAACGTCGCTTCAGTCTTTCGAAAGGTGGTCTTCATCTAACCCTTCTACCCCTAAAACTGGCTTTAAAAAGTGCCAGAATTGCGGGAAGAAAATGTCTATTACTGACCCCCATCGAGTTTGTCTCTTGTGCCTCGGTCCGTACCTTCGAGTTGACGAGTGCGGTTCCTTTCAGACTATGACGAATAAAGCTCTCAAGGAACGAAGAGGTAAATTGGCGGTGAGGGAGAAATCTTCAAATGCCTCTTTGAAGAAAAATAAGGACTCCGCTGAGTCCAGGGAAAAATCCTGACTTAGGTCGAAGACATCTAGGTCGAGGAGTCGGTCAAGAAAATCTTCTTCGCAGAAGATGCGTCGGCGAGCTCACTCTTCCTCTTCTGATACTGGGGTTATCGCCTGTCCATCAAAACATGATTCCCCTAGAAAATGGGAGGCTTTTAGAGCCTCGATGATGCAAATCTTCCAGAACACAGCCCAGACACCTCGAAAGCGCATGAAGACCATGTCCAGGCTCATTCTATAGATGACAGCTGAAAGTCAGACTAGATGCTCTAAATTCGGCGAAACATCTTTGAGAGTGTTGAGAGAAACCTCTCCGACACCTCCATAAGAAGAGCAGGACAGGCCTATCGGTGCATAAACCGAAGGCCACACCAGATAAAATGGCGTCGGGTGACAGTCATCGAAGTCTATGTCGAAGGTCTCCTTGACGCATCTGTCAAACTTGCTCGACGCCAGTGTCAAAGGTAGCGTCGACAGCTTCCTCGATGGCGCTTACAGCGAAGGCTCCTTTTGACCTTATCGAAGCCAGCGTCGACCATATTGATGCCTTGGTCGAGGTCAACAGTGATTCCGGCACAAATATCGACGCCTTTGACGAAACCAAGGACAATGCCTTCACAAACTACAGGTAAAATGTTTCACCCTGTGCCAAGAAAATACTTTTTCAAGTCTATGGCCTCTATTTATGAGGCGCAATCCTCTGAAGAGGTTTCCCTTTTGGGGTAAAATATGGTACAAGGGATGTTCCTGAAGAATTAATTGACCCTCAGTCCAAAATGTCTGACCTCTGACTGTCTACAAACAGCTAGTGGTCTAGACACGTCACCTGAATTGGAATTCGACAAACCTGACCCTGCTGTACATGCAGATTCGGCATATAGAAATATAATGAATAGGGTAGTGGAGTTCATGGGGTGGAACAGAAATTCACCCACTTAAGAACAGGATGACATGACGGACATTCTCAGCCAAGGTCCTCTGTTCTTCCTTTTCACACACCACTTCAGAGGAAGGTTATAGCCGCATGGGAAACCCCAGAATCTGGACCAGCGGTGAACAAAAATGTTGCTAGGAAATGGACCATATTCTGACCCTGAGTATCTAACTAAGCATCCTACACCTGAGAGCTTAGTAGTCCAGACAGCTACATTCAATAGACAATCTGTTTCTGATGCTTGTTAATCTGCTTAGAATCACATGCTGTGCATATAGTCTGACATCCAGTGGTAACCGCAGAGTATTGCATCTTGTCTTTCGGCGACCGAAACGGGGCTTCGGCATAGGCGTGTCTAACGCTATCCCTATCGTGACGTGTAGTGTACCCAAAATCCCTCACGCGCCAACGTCCCTCAGATTGTTTTTTTCCGCCCAGATAACTGGTCGCCCTATAGCGGAGCTCCTACAGAAGAGATTGTTGATCTTATACCGACTTGTCGGTTATTCCCTGTTAAGTCACTTCGGTCACTAGTACATCTTCGACGAAGACTGCGGGGGATTACTCTATGGCTGTGGATTTCGACGCCTAAGATCCGGCGGCCGGATTTTCCACGTGGTCGGGCCCTCTGGCCGACCTGTACAGTAGGAAGAGTGGGGTCGGGGTGGCCATATTGTCGGTATGTCTTTCCTCCTTTCCCCTCTTTACCCGTTTGGTCTGGTAATCTTTCCCTTTTGCTATGGAAAGGACTCATTTTAGAATCTGCCCTAAGTGTAGGGTCCGATATAAGCGGTGTGCGGCCTGCAAACTCCTTCGGCCGAAGACCCTCAAAGAGGGCTGTGTAAAGCAGTGGGCTGGGTACGGTATGTCGTGGATGGAACCCTCTTCCTCCACCGCCACACCTGCTGAGTGACTGGGGCACCTCGGATGACCAAACATGGTCACTGACCCTTTAAGGCCTGACTCTGATCTTGCTTCAAGGACAACACCCGGCGACAGGGGCGTACAAACGCATCACACTAAAGACAAACCCCTACACCGTTTTCGACGTCTTCGTCAAAAAAGGTGAAAGCGCCAACAGGGCCGCCGAAAATTTCGACGGTTTCCTCGGATCGCTCAGATCCAAAGCCTTCCCGCGCATCCGCAGCAGCGTCTTGCGACTGGGCAATCAAAATTAAGTAAGGGCGCTACTCCAAAAACCTCACACGTTGAAGCGTGGAAATCCGACACTGCGACGGTCCCGAAGGCCGCGGTAGGCCCAAAAACGACGACTAGGCCTCTACCTGAGAAACCAACCACTAGGCTCTCTAGCGCCGCGGAAGGTAATACACCTACCGATAGACCATCGGAGCAACTATCTCACACCGATTATCGAAGACGGCATCGAAAGAATTGCGGCGGTGGGTCTTACCCCGGTTCCGCCTAAAGTCATGAGACAAGCCGCGGAAAAATCTTCAGATGCGGTTTGGGATCCCGATTCTTACGATGCGTATGAAGATAGTCAAGAGCCTCTTTCCGACACCCTATGAGGCTCTTTTCGGTGCTGTAGGGCAGAGAAAAACGTTTTTTCCAACCATAGGTCCGACTGGGTCCTCTAAATGGACTAGAGAGAAATTTGAAGGGTGTATGGATCGGATGGAGATCAGTTTTTCTGATCATCCATCCCGGAAAAGGTCTCAGGTAGAGCCTAACCTCCATTTTTCTTCTAATTTTCAAGATCATTATTCTGTCACCATCCAGCAGGAAGACATTGTCCTTAGGGACATTTATAATGTAGAGGAAGAAGCTTCATTTCTGCAGAATTATGAGGAACAGCAGGGTACCACAGACAACTGGGAAAAAACCCAGCAGGAAGGAACAGACCAATGAACACATCAAGATCAGGAAACTGATGTTTTGTGCCTAGATTCTCCTCCGTCCACTCCGGCTCGCCAGGCCTCACCTGTAGATGACCAAATGGCCTTCAACTCCATGTTGGAAAAAAGCAGCTGAACACTTTCAAATCTCCACTCAAGAGGCTTTGCCTGAGCAGAATTTTGTAGAGGATATCCTTGAGGAGAAGCCTCCATCTAGCCAAGCCATCCCCCTCCTTAATTCCATCAAGAGAATGTTGGCCCCCTCATTGGTATCACCAGCTCAGACTCGGGCAGTGAACCCAAGAGTGGAAAAACTATTTCGCCCTTCTTCTGACCCTCTATACATTAGAGTGCAGGCCATCCCAGATTCGTTGGTAGTGACTACCACCCGAAAAAGGGCAGGGGTACCCCTTGCCACGGGGGAAGCACCTCCGGACAAGGAAAAACTGTATGCTCTAGGCAAACGAGTCACTTCGGCTGCCGCATACACTACGCGGTTTGCTAATAATACCACTTTCTCCAGCATGGGGTCTGGCATGGATTCACATGCTCATGAATATTCCCCGTCAGGCTGGGAATCCTCGGAAAAGACAAAATCAGTTTAGTTTCTGAACTGTCTTTCTACTAATAACCAATCACTGGTCAAGTGTTGGGAGTCCTCGTGCTGTAGCTTTCAAGCTTTTTACTGCGTTTTGCATTTTTTCGAAGAGTTACTCTTATTTTTTCGGTCAATCGAGCCTCAAGCTCTACCGACTCTACTTCCGATCAACGGGGACCAGTTTTCAGAATTTTCTATGCCCCTCAAGGGCATCTTTTCGTCGTGTTTTCCACTTCTCAGAGGATTCCAGAAGATCTTGAGGCCTACCCCATGTGGACATGGACCAGGACAAAGGAAGCATGCCGCCTATTGGATCCAAGCTGTTCAGGAGCTGCCCTGGATGCAGACTTCAGAACGTCTTGGCGGATGAGCACTCTCGGTGCCTCTACTGCCTTCACAACGACAAATCGCACGTGGAGAAGGACTGTGCGTTTTGTAAGAATGTCCAAACGGACAATGAAGGATCGTCATATTTGACTCACCAACTGGCTGGAGGGGAAGTGCCCAGCAGCGGGTGAGAAGAAATCCGAGCGGTCTTCTAAGACCTTGGAGGGCGCTCCAGTGACGGGGGCCCAACAAAACGCCAAGCACTGTGGGCATTGGGATCACTGATCGGTCAAGCTCCTCGGCTGCCAGGCAGGGCGCATTATCACTGACTCTCTGGCTCGGTTAAGAGTAAGTTGGAGAACCCGGGTAAGCTTCGGGAGAAGCCCCGGTCGATCCCGACGGAGACAGCCGAGGGGGAGAAAGGCGGTAACCCTCCCAAGGTCGTGAAGGCCCTCCACTCCCTCGATTGAGAGAGTCGTGGCTGCCCTGGCGAATCCTACCAAGGCTTCCCCAGTTGAGACGACTTCAGGGGCTAGGGTTTCCCTGCCACCCCGGAGGAAATCATCTTTTCTGCCTATTGAGAAGACTCCCAGTGAAACCCCAGCAGGAGAGGGGGGGGGGGGCACGGTAGCCATAACGGACACGGATACCACCTCCTGAGAATGAGATGGCAAGCGTCCAAAGGATCCTGGACAGGAAGTTTGAGGAATCCAGGGCCCACGGGAAGGATCCCGACGAGGCCGACTAGGAGAGCAGCGGGGGGGCGACGAGGAAGATAGGGCTGCGGAGGACCCCACACCCCAACCGTCGGTCCCGTTGCAGCCGGTGCCCGTACCACAGGACAATTCAGGAGCTATCTTGATGGCTATACAGGACCTGTGCACAGAGATGAGGACAAGGGTGCCCTTACCCCCCACCGAGGACCCAGCGGGGCCTGGTCCGTCGGGGAACCCGCCCAACAAGTGGAGACGAGTCATCCTCCTGTCACGACCCTCGCCCAAAACCCCCTTTGGCTAACCCATTGGCCAGGTGGAGTCAGGACTCGGGCCTCTAGAGCCTGGCATCCTCTTCAAAAGCCCTCGTGGGGCCAGTCTTGGCGCCTATGGTGCCTGGCTCATACACCATGAAAAACAATGTGCTTGGGAACTACTTTATTGTATTGTCAGCCAACATGGAGGCATCCACATAGCTTGGTTCCTAAGAACCAAGCTATGCGGTCTAGTGTTTTGGGTGTGGTAGCCTAGGGATTACTATACCTGGACTATTTTGTTGGGGCTACTGAAAACCACACCCGAGCAAGACAACACGCTTTGCGTTACTTTGCAGCTTGCAACGTGACGCTCAGTGTCCAGCTATTCCCTCGAACCTCGGAGAAGCAGAACCTGCAAGGAGACAAAAGGAACATCATTAGCAGCAGCATTTTACCCACAGTCTTCATCTTTAAACACTCGCAGCTACTGAGAACAGCTTCCTCGAATCTGCACACCTCCCAGACAGAACAACCTGAAAGAGGAAGATGGAGGCAACATTAAAGAAAGCAGTAGAGACATTTACAAATTACGAGCTGCTCAAAAGGCTTACCTGGCTGGTCTCCTCTCAGCTGGCACCACTCCGGACATTCCATTTGCGCTAAAAAACACCGCAACCTACAAGGAAGGAATACACAGGTTAGCAAAAGCAAGACTTTGCAGCGCTGCGCATAGCGCTTACCGCATGATAGCGCTCTTAATGCGCCCTCATTTACCAGCGGGGCTCAACCAAGCCAGTTTGCTGCGCTGAAGCTCCGCATACCTAAGGGAGAAAAAAAGAGACCTTTTTAAGCAAAGGCATGCAGGATAGCAACAAAACTAAAGGACAGCAATAAGACCTACCTGAACAATATCAAACAGGCCGGCGTCCGTGAAGTAACTGGACCGCACTCGCCCATGAAAGACTACGCGCCCCTGCAAAGAAGGCAGGACGGAGAGCACGCCTAATTCTGCCACAAAGTGAGAGGGCGCCAGAGGGACTGAAATCATATGGGGGTGGAGGGAGGATACTTACCCCAGTCGGTCAGTCTTGAACATAGTCCTCCTGTATTTACAGGTGTACATCTACATCAGGGCAAAGCTGAGAAACATACCAGCGAGTAACCTGGCTGGATGGCGTCCCTGTGGATACCAGGTGAGCGTAACACCTCCCCCCCCCTACCAGCCTTCACCCCCTATCCCCTCCTCCGAGGGATGAGACGGGGGACGGTGGTGACGACAGAATGGACCTCCCTTCACCACCTCCCAGCCCAAACAACCCTCCCCCACCGCCCGCCGACGAGATTGGCTCCTTCCACGACATGATCGCCAGGCCATCTGAGCTTTTCCAGCTCTGGCCCGAAGAACAGAAGGAAGGTTTCCTCTACCAATGGCGGGAGGCTAAGAGGAAGACTGCCCTCCCAGTCCCGTTACTGGATGACCTCTGGGATGAGGGGCTGGCACTCCAGAAGAAACCCGTCCACGGCTCCTGCTAAGAGACCGGTACGAGAAGAAGTACCGGGTCCCGGACTCCGCCCCATGTGCCTTAAGGCACAGCCGTCCCCGGACTCAGTGGTCTCCGCGGCGGCCAAGAAGAAAGAAGCGGGGGCGACGGCTTCGACTTCAACATCCCCGCCGGACGGCGAGGGGAAGAAGCTGGACGCCATGGGACGGCGTGTCATCTCGGCGGCGGTGACGACGATTAAAGCAGCCAAACCCCTCGTGATCGTGGCACGCTACGACAGGGAGCTGTGGTTCAAAATCGCTCCCTTGCTGTAATTCCTCCCAGACAAGAGGGCTGAAGCCCTGGAAGTCCTACTGGAAGGCAAAGTGGTGTCAGACCACGCCATTACGGTGGCCACAGACATCGCAGACACCGGCTTTCGTCAGATGGGCAACAGCGTTTGCCTTCGAACGGTGTGGTTGGCTCAAAGCCACCGATTTCCGCCAGGACGTGCAGACCAGGGTTCTGGACATGCCCTTCGACTGTAACAACCTTTTCGGCAAGACAGTGGACGAGTCAATACAGGCCATCAAGGCGGACACCGAGACAGCTCGGGCCTTGGGTGTTCGACAGCCGTCCTTTCGGAACTCTGGAGGCAATCAAGGTGCCTCCAAAGGATTTGGCGGCAGTTCCTCATACCGCCAAGCGGCCCGCTCCTCGTCGCAGGAGGCCTACAGAGGCCGTGGCAAGAAAGGAGGATCCCGTCATCACCAAGGAGGCCAAGGCGGCAAGACAGCGACGAAACTGGATTGAACCGGCCGTGGCGTCGGGCCCCCACCTGAGCACCCCGGTGAGAGGCCGGCTGGCGAAAATCGTCAGCTTGAGGGAGTCAATCTCCACCGACGTTGGGTGCTGGATGCCCTGGCCCGTGGGCACACTCTGGAATTTCAAAAGGGGTGTCCCCGCATTCCACCCGTGGCCAGGAAGGAAAACCACGTCCCTCAACTGCTGCTGGAGGTACGGGCGATGCTAAGAAAGGGAGCCATCAAGCTCGTCCCAAAGAAGCTCCGGGGCTCCACAGTGTACTCGTGGTACTTCCTCCTCCGGAAGAAGACCGGCGGTTGGCGACCCATCCTGAACCTTCGTCATCTGAACAAGTATCAAGTCCCAGAAGTTCCGGATGGTCACCATTCAGCACGTGCTGGGACTGCTGGAGGAAGGCGACTGGGAAGGCGACTGCCTATCGTCGCTGGACTTGGAGGATGCCTACTTCCACATCTCCATTCTAAAAGGACACTGGAAATTCCTGCGATTTATGGTCCAAGGGCGACCCTATCAGTTCAAGGCCCTTCCCTTCAGATTGAAGTCGGCACCCAGGGTATTCACCAAGTGCCTGGCACCAGTGTCAGCGCGGCTGCGCCTGCAGGGGATCCAAGTCTACCCCTACCTCTACGATTGGCTCATCCAAGCAAAGTCAAGAGAACTCGCAGTCGATCACATCGAAGACCGTCCAACTGCTCATGGTTCTGGGATTCTCGATCAACTTCGCGAAATCCCACTTGGTACCGTCGCAAGTCGCCCTGTTCCTGGGAGCCAGGCTCCTCACAGTGGCTCAATTGGCTTCGCTGTAAAGGACGAAGGCCGTCCTGAGCAAGGTACAACATCTGTTGACCATGGACGTGGCCAGGGTGAAGTCCATCAAGTCCCTACTCGGCATGATGTCCTTGTGCATCTACCTTGTGCGCCTATGCAGACTGGTGATGCGACCACTGCAGGAGTTCCTCGATGCCCGTTGGATGCAAACAGCGGCCAGCTTCGAAGACGGGATCTCACTCAACAAGACTTGCCGCCAGGCGATCCGGTGGTGGCGCACCTGCGCGCATCTGGTGGTGGGCATGGACTTCCAGACCCCGGCACATCAGGAAACCGTGACGACGGACGCCTCCTTGGAGGGATGGGGAGTGAACACCGGAGTTCTCCATGCAGGAGGCATTTGGCTCCCGGAGGAGAGGTCACTACACATCAATGTCCTGGAGCTCTAAGCCGTGTTCTGGGCCCTCGGGTCGTTCCTTCCGTCCCTCAAGGGCAAGGTGGCAAGGGTCTTCACAGACAACACCACCACGATGTTCTACATCCGGAAGCAGGGGGTCACCAGATCTCCAGCCCTATTCAAGGAAGCGCAGGATCAGTGGCACTGGGCCGTCGCCCAAGGGATGTTTCTGGTACCCTTCCATCTGGCAGGAATTAAGAACACCATTGCCGACTCACGGAGCAGGGATCTGCGTTCGTGCCACGAGTGGGAGCTGCGGCAGGATCAAGTAGATCTTATTCCGACGATGGGGCAATCCCCAGATCGACCTATTCGCGACGGTGATAAACGCCAAGTGCCGGAGGTCCGCCAGCAGGTTTCCACAGCCGGGGCGCATGGGCGATGTCTTCTCATTCCCCTGGGACGGCCCATGAAGTAACTGACTCATCAGTCAACTCAGATGGTCCCGGTGCCAGATGATCCTCGTCGCACCTGCGTGGCCGATGTAGATTTGGTTCCCGGACCTTCTGGACATGTCTGCATCTCAACCCCCATTACCCATGCTGGAGAACAAGTGGTACAGGTAAGCAACTTGTTACTTATTGGCAAGCTATGCTGACGCTCGATGGAACCTGCTCCAGGAAGGCCTCCAAGAGTTTCCTGAGCCCACCAAATCCAAGCTTGGCTGTAACAGCAGGCAGGTCTCTGGCCCAAGGGACCCTACTTAAAAGACATGCTTGCCTGCGTACTTCAGGTTTTAAACCGGAAACACAAGCCTCCCTCATCAGTAAGCCCATTGAGGAATCTAACCTTCGGGAAAGCGGTGGATGAGGCCTTGGAAAAAGCTAAGAGCGAGCATGAGACTCTCTGCAACAGATCACACAGAAACCTTCCCCCCAGAGAGTTAATAGCTCTCGGCAGTCCTTTGTAGGGGAAGCCAGTGCTGGTCAAAGGAACAATGGCACTGGGAACTTCAACACAGGACAAACTTCGGGGAGCCCTACATACTACCCTTCAAGGGGTCCGAAACGCTGCAGAGGCCCCAATCCCAGAGGAGCCACAGCCTCTGGTCATAAATGACCACCAGATCCCCTCCCCGGTTGGCAGGCGATTATCATCTTTCCTCACGGCATTGGAGGTGATAACTTCAGACCAGTGGCTCATAAAGACGGTCGCCCAGGGGTACTGCATGGAATTCGCCCGACCTCCACAATTCACACCGCCGCGCTCACAGCGCCTTTCACCGGACCATCTGGAGATCCTGAATCAAGAGGTGGAGGCACTGCTGGGAAAGGACGCCATAGAAGCCGTCCCTATTCTTCAGGTAAACAAGGGTATTTATTCGGTGTACTTCCTTGTACCCAAAAAGGACCTCCCCATCCGCTCTGTTCTAGACCTCTGCCCAGCGAACAAGTTCATAAAACCCCAGAAGTTTTGCATGGTAACACTACAGGAGGTGATACCATTGCTGAATCAGGGGGACTCCATGGCAATATTGGACATGAAAGGTGCATACTTTCATATTTCAATGTTGCCAGCGCACAGAAAATATCTAAGGTTCAGGATAGAGGACAGGCATTACCAATTCAAGGTACTCCCCTTCGGCATCGCCTCTGCGACAAGGGTGTTTACCAAGGTCCTGGCAGTGGCTGCAGCACACCTGCGCAGACTATCTGTCCCAGTTTACCCTTACCTGGACGACTGGCTCATCACGGGGGACTCATTCGACGCATGTTTTTCGGACACCCAAAAACCAGAAGATCTTCTCTTCAATCTGGGTTTCTCAATCAACGAAAAGAAATCCAGTCTAGTCCCCAGTCAAACCAATTCCTGGGAGCTCTAATTCGGACGGAAGACAGTCTCGTCTTCCCCTCTAATGAGAGGGTTCAGAACATGCTTGTTCAGATCCCTCAATATGTGGCCAGTCGGGAGATGACGGTGCGCAAAGCCATGCGCTTGCTAGGAATTATGGCGTTGTGCACATACTTGGTTCCCCACGCGCGGCTGCGCATGCGTCCCATGCAAGAGTGGCTCAACAGTCAGTGGTGTCAGGCCAGGGGACAATGGGAAGATCTGGTAGCTGTCTCACCAGCCCTCGTTCTCTCTGCAGTGGTGGTCAAGAGGAAACCTCTTGAAGGGGGAAGACCTTCACCACCCCTGCACTGGAAGCCACTCTCACTACAGACGCATCTCTCACGAGGTGGGGGGGCTCACCTGCTTCAGCAGACGGTGTCCGGTTTGTGGTCCCCTCAAGTAGCGTCCAACCATATAAACTTACTGGAGCTATTAGCGGTGTTCAAGGCTTTGAAGGCCTTTCAGGTGCAACTACAAGGGAAGACAGTGCTGATTCTAACGGACAACACTTCAGTCATGTATTACCTGAACTAACAGGGGTCACTCACTCTCCAGGGCTATCCAAGCTGTCCCAGAACATTTGGATATGGGCTCTCAAACACAAGATGTTTCTGTTGTCCCAGCATGTTCCAGGGAAACTCAATCTTCTGGCAGACGTGCTCAGCAGAGATTTCCCTCTGCCCGAAGAATACGAATGGCGGCTACACGAAGACATTGTGTCCAACGTCTTCGCAGAATGGGGTTTCCCTGAGATTGACCTGTCCGCTACTCAGGAGAATGCCCAATGCCAAGACTACGCCTCCAGGTACCCCCTGAACCGATCCAAGCGGAACGGTATCTGGATAACATGGTCAGTGAAATTTGTCTACGGTCCCCAAACCCATCCACCCCCCTCCCCCCCCCCCCCGATGACTCCCCTTCTCAACACGATGGTGCACAAGATGCACCAGGAACCAGGCCCCCATGTGGGCCCGCTAACCCTGGTTCACTCACCTGATGGAAATGCCCCTCTCCCCACCAGTGAAAATACTCTGCCCGTACAACATGTCTCAGGACAGGGGGGGGAAGACCCTACACCCATGCCCACAAACTCTGAACTTAGCAGCTTGGCTCCTGAGGGCATAGAGTTTGGACACCTACAGCTCCCTCAGAGGTGCATGGACATACTCGCGGATGCTAGGAAACCGAACATGCGTTATTGCTATGCCAGCAAATTGAAAAGTTTTGTCATCTGGTGCAATTCCAAGGGCGTCAATCCCATCGATTGCTCACCTACACACATTGTGCTGTACCTAACCCATCTGTTGGACACTGGGTTAGTCTTTAATTCCTTAAAGGTCACATCACAACAAAGTGTTGTGGTGGAAGATACCGGTGATTAAGGCCTTGATGGAAGGAGTTAAGAGGGTGAATCCTCCCATTTCTCACCCGGCTCCTGTATGGGACCTAAATGTGGTTTTGACCAGGCTTATGGGAGCTCCCTTTGAGCCTATGCATAAAGCAAGCCTGAAAGACCTGACCTATAAAACGGCCTTCCTAGTGGCTATCACTTCTATTAGAAGGGTTAGCAAACTACAGGCACTTTCCGTTCTAGACCCCTTTGTTACAGTCCACAGGGATAAGGTAGTTCTGCGCACTCACCCCAGATTTGCGCCTAAATTCATCTCGAAGTTCCATGTGAACCAATCGATTGAACTACCTACCTTTTTTCAGAATCCCACTAGCATGGCCGAAAGAAGCCTACACACACTAGATGTGCGCAGGGCAGTCATGTTCTACCTGGAAGGAACTAAACCACTGAGGAAAACAAACCAATTTTTCATTTCAGTGGCAGCTGGTAGAGAAGGGTATCCTGTCTCTAAATCTGCTATCTCAACACGGATTGTCAAATGCATCACACTATGTTTCTCTCTTGTAAAGAGAGAACTGCCCTTCAAGCCTAGAGCTCATTCTACTCGGGAATCCATAGCATTCATTGCAAATGTTCCCCTTGAGTCCATTTGCAAAGCGGAAAACTGGAGTTCTGTACACACCTTTACAAATCTATTGCCTAGACATTCATTCTAGGTCTTGATTCTCAGGTGAGACAAGCAGTACTAATACATCTTTTCTCTACATTGCTTCTGAATGCGAGCCCCATTTTACAGGGCGCACCCCTAAAATACAGGGGACCCATAATCACCATAAACCAGAGTAAATGCACCCGTCTAGGGAATCAAGTCTTGAGGCTGTCTTGTAGGTGATGACAAGACTTTTATCTTTACAGATCATGAGGATTGGGGAAATGGCAGAGGGCTCTGCCATTTCAGGCCAGCATTCTGTCGTCATCGCTGGCTCCCAATTCCTGAAGATTCCTCCTGGGCTGGCAGCTTAAATACTTTTCAGTTAGTCACTGGATACCCGCAGAGCTCCTCAAAACTTATCCCTCTTGCCATACAAGGGATGTTGCAGACGCGACAGTGTTGCATGGTCATGTTCCCTAATTAACATTAATGCTGTATTAGCATGAATACTTTCACTCTTGTTTAGCATAATTTACTATGTTATAAACATTCATACATAAAGACATCTTGCCGCCATTCTCTCAACATTAACTCTGTAAAATTATATTTGATGTGGTCCAATAACTTCTACTATGTTGTGCTGAATCCTGTTTTCCCATCGTATTCTGTCGTGCCTTGAATAGTCTCCATTGGCCTGTGATTGACAGGACCATTTGGTCAGCCACGTTCTCTGTTCTTGACTTTACTGTGTGCTTTCACATTGGATTTTTAAAACTACACAGAATAACATTTACACATGTTTTTCAACTCATTTATTTGTACATTATATTTTAAATATTACCAACCTATATTTAGTGACTGGCCATGCCTGTGTTTGATTATTTTGCATGAAAGAAGCTTTTCCAGTGCTATAGTGCTTAGAAGTCTTGACTAATTGTAAAACGCTTGGTGGGTGCTGCAAGGCGCAAGCCAAAGGCGCTCGCTCCTCCCCAACACTTTTCACAACCCACCTCCGGGTACTGCTCGCTAGTCTATGCACAGCATGTGATTGTAAGCATATTAACCAGCATCAGAAGACATGCATTCCTTACCGTAATAGCATTTCTGATGATTGAATCTGCTTAGATTCACATGCCCCCTTCCTGCCTCCACGCTCGGGTTGGAAGGTACATAGACGTCTTACTATCTCTTTATGTACTCACTCACTATAGCCTTGGGCTCCCTCATGGCAGAAAAAATACAATCGGAGGGACCTTGGTGCGTGAGCGATTTTGGGGTACACTACACATCGCGATAGTGTTACAGACACGCGTATGCCGACGTCCCCTTTCGGTCCCCGAGAGACGAGATGCAATACTCCACGGTTACCACTGGATGTCGGACTATATGCACAGCATGTGAATCTAAGCAGATACAATCATCAGAAATGCTATTACGGTAAGTAATGCATGTCATTCATCTAACATGTTGTACAGCATGTTAAGTCTGAAAGACCGAATAGAAGTAAAATGTCTGTACAAATATTGTGAATCTGGGTGTAGGCAGACTGAGCAATGGGGTTTTCGTTGACCTTTTTACTAATCTGAAGCATGCCTGATGCTGTAGTAAAGTGTGATGTTAATGTTTGCCGTGCCTTTCAGCACTGTGTAAAACGTTGCTAACAATTTGCACATTTTTGTTTGTCTTAATAGAAACATGTTCCTGCACATGCCGGATATGTGGGAAATGAAGCGGCTGATGAACTAGCACGAATAGGATCTACCAAATCAAAGAAGAAATGCTAAGCTCTGTGCCAATCTGAACAGATCATGTGTAATGCAGTTTGTTCAGTCGAATAAAACTACAATCGGCCGGTTTAAAATAAGCTTGTCTACCGTTTTAGCCTTCAGATTATTTTAGAAATGCACACATTACAATTTAGATTAGGTTCACACCAAAGAAAAAATCTTGTGTTTTGTAATTCAAGCTTTGATGTTTGTATTATAGGCTTGTAAATATGTGGTTGTTTTATGTTTTTAAGAGTTGATGTAACTGACTGCTTTCCTATGCAGTTATAGCAAGTTTTGTTAAGGCCATTAAAATAAAATACTTTTTATAAACCTACAAAAAAGATTTCTCTTTCTATAGCATATAAAGCATGCATCTAAAATGCCATAATTGAAGAAATACATTTGTAAATAGTTGTGAAGAGTTAAACCATTAAATTCTGCATTAGAGAAACTACTTTGTGCCCAGCATACGCAGTGCATTGTCATGTACCTAAATGATATTGTGGATTTGTTAGGCGTGCCCCAGACAGCCTTGTGTACTATAGAGGGATTTGAATTGAATCTGTGCTGCAACCGGGAGCCAGTGAAGAAACTTTTAGGGCAGGAGAGATGGGGTCCCTGGGCTTGAGGCCAAGGATAAGTCTTGCTGCCCTATTCTGGATTAGCTGAAAGGGTCGTAGTGAGGAAGAGGGTAGATTAAGGAGTAGGCTATTGCAGTAGTCCAGTCTAGAGAACCAGAGCTCAGGGAACATTGAGCTTCTGGGGGGAAAATGAGAAAAGAGAGAAGTTGTACTTCTTGGCAATGTCCTGGATCTGAGGGAAGGAGATAGAGGAGTCGAAGAGGACTCCACAGTTTCAGGCATCAGATGAAGGAGAAGGGTGAGATCCCATAGAAGATGGCCAGACTGAGGGGAAGAAAGAAGTGTTAAAGAGCCAGTGGGAGAGTTTGGCACCCTCAGACACCACAGGTGGAGAAGGAGGAAAGTGAGTAGAAGGTACCCAGAATAATGTGGGACAGGCGGTGTAAAGACTGGAGGGGGTTGTCTGTACTCCTGCTCTCTATATGGTGGAGAGACACGGAGGACCCCAGCCAAGATTCTCTATTTGGTAAAACTTGGGTGAGCAATCGAGGCCTAGCGCGCAGGAGGGGATGCTGGCTGGTTCTTAAGTACAGTTTAGTCCCCAAGCACCGACAAAAGAATGTCCACACACTGTATTAGTGAAAACAGTCTTTATATAATTTAAGGTTCACGGTTATATACCCAACCACAATAACTCGCTTTTTGCTCCGTTAATCTACAATGGCAAATATACACAGTTCTACGTGGTACCACAATTACTATGAGATTTCATTAAAGTGCATCAACTGTAAGTTGCTCAAATGTCACACAAAACAATAAAGGGAACCAACAATAGACATGGGAGGAAAGCACTTGGCTCGAACAATCGGCAGAATACTGGCCCCTACCACCAGGCACAGTTCTATATGAGGATCCCCCCACATGTGATACTGGACTGAATTCAGAAAATGAATTTTGTAATTTAAACCTTTTCCCCTTTATTTTCATTTCACAACTTTCATTTTTTCATTCGCTATATATTTTTTCTTCATCCTCTATAATTTAACATTAATCATCTTCTTTTCTTATCTCTTCTATTCCCTTGTTATTAGAAATGGAACACCTCCATTTTGTAATGTAATTCTTCTAATAGGACCCAAGAAGTAATTCATCTTTATAGTTAAGATACTTTGCCTGCAATTATCCCAGTGAATTATATAATTATAAAATCTAGAAATGAAAAATAAAATTTGAATGTAAATTTAAAAACCTTCAAAAATAAATTCATTTTTGCGCATAAAATGTCAAAACCGTATAGTAAACTTATTAAATATCTAAAAATTCAAAATGAAAATTGAGTGATAACTCGTAAACCTTCAAATACTCACATATTGGGCATAAAATGCTGCCATTCACACATCAGAAAATCACAATAAAACAAAAAATTAGAAACCTAGAAAACAAGTTGGCTTCCGGCAAACAAAATGGCCGGCACGTGAGTATGCGATGCCATCGCGCACGTGGGAACGTGGGCATGATGACGTCATACGCGGAAAACGTATTTACACGTGCGCAATACACACAAAAAGCGCGCCAAAACAAGGAGCCAGGGAGAGATAACCGGATCTCTTCTGAGCAGAAGGTAAGAACTTTTAAACCTTGGGGAAATAAAGAGGATAAAGTACCTTGGCTGCTTCCTAAAGGAAATCTGACTAGATCTAACCTTTAACAAAAAATATGTGCTTTCTTGTTCTAATAGGGAAACTACATGAGGGAATCTTAGAGTTGTGCCCAAAGAGAGTGCATGGATACAAAGCTGAATGATAGAAATTTGGCGAAACGGGCCCAAAGTATACACAATTGGCGAGTCACTTTTATAGAATTCTCTACTTGTAATGTTATGATGTTGACATAAGAAAAATGAAAGCCATTATGAAGGCTATAAAATACCAACATGATGAAAAGAATTTTAGAAGACTTTAATAGGATGTCTAAAAAAATATTATTGAAATAACATTTTCAGTTACACAATTATTTTCCCTTTTACAATCTTTTTTCTTTTTAAGTGTCTAAAACAAATGTTTTGTTTTCTTTCACAAAACAGCTATAAAACTCTCCTGATGATCCCTTGTGACTAAAACAGGGGTGAAACATGTGTAGAGAGAAAGACTTCATGTATGGAATAAAAAGACAAACTCTTGATAAGAAATCTGACAAGTGTGAAGAACATTTATTTGGCACTTGGAACTAAGAATCACAAGACTAAATGGTATCTCGCAAGTGGAAATGTATACAATTGAAAAACAGCTCTCAGATTAGCGAAGGACAGCCGCAGCAGTTCTTCCAGTGCGCTTCAAAGTTAAGCATCAGTTTCAACTTCAGCTTCTGAACTATTTCTAGCAGTGAGAGGCCCCCAGATATGTTGATCTCCCATTCACTCTGCTGGGTCACTCGGGCAACCAATCACTCAGAATGGCAGCCAACCAGGCGCACAGTGCATACAGGCCATTCTTCTCCATCCAGACATTCGCAACACAGAATGTGGATTCGGACAAGCCCTCTGCCATTCAGCACTACACACTGTATTCATACCAGTTTCGGCAAGGGCTGTGTCAGTCATTGTGTTAAACACCAGATACTAGACACCCATAACACAGAATGTGTATTAGTCACACACTCCATTGACCCACGTCCCACCCCACGGGCATACCCACAACATAGTCATTGGGAAGGCTCCAGCCAGTCTGGCCTGGACTCCCCACCCCCCCCCCCCTTTGCCCCCTCCACCCAACAGCCAGTCAGGTAATAGAGACAGAGTCAGTGCTTCCCGGGAAAAGTAAGGTAACGGGCAATAGAAAGCAAGAGGCCACTGGGGCCATCTTGTTTCCTATCAGGAATCCCCTGATTCCAATGACGGGGCCTGGGCATCCCAAAATGGAGGCTGCTCAGGGCACTTGTCAATTCAGCACGGAGCTGCCACCAGCCAGTACCCTGCTCTGTGGGCCACACACAGGTGCCCAAAAACATACACTAGGAGTACAGGGTCATACTCCCACCCATGGGTGCCATAAGGGTATCCAGGGGTCTGTTCAAACCAAATACAAGAAGCGCTGCACCGCCAGGAGTCCCACATGAACTCCTGCGCGGAAAACAAGACAGAACATACATAAGGCAATAAAGGACAAGGATTCAGAGGCCCTGTCCCTCTGATGCATTGCCAGCATCAGACTATCATGAGTGGTCACCCAGTCCAGTGCCTACTCCGATACCCCGGGTATCATGGACCGTTTGAGGATGGAGTGGTTGATCGTGTCAAAGGCAGAGGAGAGATCAAGTAAACTAAGGACAACTGGAGAGAGATGTACTATGGGGCCTGAAATAAGAGGGTGACGTCCACTCCTTCGACGGATTGGTCTTCTGGTCTGGAAAGTAAAGGAATGCCCTCCTTCTTGGCCCAGTGAACATAAAAAAAGTTAACTGCCCCAATGGTTTACCCTTGGAACATTACACAGATTCTATAATTTTGTTTTCTCTCCACTATAAAAAAAATTTGATCTGGTTTCTTCTTTACCCTTTTCTTATTTTTTCCTGCCTTTTGGAGGAGGTTTCTTTGGGCTTTCTATAGGCATTTCACTGGGATGGACACAGAGGATACTCACATAAGATGATTCTGCCTTCATTCCCTTATCTTGTCCACCCTGAATGGAATCCTTTTAACAATGGTGTGGTGGGGAGATCAATTCTAGTTATGAGGAAACACAACGCGTGATGACCATGCTCCACACAAGAGACAAGAGAAACATATTGTTTGACCCCAGGGCATAGATGGGGGAATAATAGATGGTATATCTTCAGATATTCCCTGTTTTCGGGGTCGATAACTGATGGGGAAACACAAAATCCTGCCATGTCGTCTGTCAAGGCAGGTGGTGACCTTGATAGAATATCTTCCTAAGGCGGGATGGAAAGATCATCCAATGAGGAAGTCTGAACATTTTTAGACTGGGAGACTTAACCATTCTATTTCTAAAGTTACTCTAGGTAACGGGCTGGCATGAAACTTGTGATTTCCTTTGCCTGGAATTTCTACAAAGCAAGCTTGATTAGTTCACATGTTGCATCATTCACTAGGTATCAACTGGAACAACCATATAGTTTCAAGTGTATTACAATTTCCTGTTCTGGCAGAGAGAAATTTCTGATAGTATGGAGACCTCTGGAGTTTTGATCTCTTCCTGTATAAAGCTTCACCACAAGTTGTTTTTTCAGATCCTCGCTATCTCCCGGCCTATTGTTAGACCTGGACAGAGATTCCCATGGGGTTTCATGCACCAAATGTCCAACCAGTTCAAGTCTCTTATCTAGTATTAGTTGATGTGACAAATTCAAAAGAGTGATCTTTCTAAACGTCAGTTAGTACCCTTAGCATTCCCGTTTGTCTCTCTTCACTTATGGCCATATGATATACTGCTGAGCCGGATTGAACTTCCACCATGAGTTCTAGGGAAATTATGATTTTGTCTCTACTGGGTACTTGATAAGACCGGGGAAAGAAGAGGTTAGAAGTGTTACCTTCCACATGTTTTCAAGCTGGAAGAATGGCTTGGTTGGGTGGCAGTTGAAAAACATGGTGTGAATATTCCCCATCGTCAGACTGGGAATCCTTGGTTAACATAGAGCCGTTTAAATTTAAACTAAAACTTTCAGTCACTGTTATGCTCTATTACAGTAATTTGTGTCATTCTGCCCTCAGCCAATAGGAACAGCTCATTTAACTCCTCCTCTGCCAGCCAGCATCAGATTCTTTACTGCACGTTCGTGTTGGGAGTCCTCAAATTTGCTCGCTACAGATTATTTTATTAAAAAATAGACTAATTCCAACCAAAAAAATCACCTTTTTCGATGACTCTTAGACATCTCCGCAGTTGGCGCCTACCTCCTGGCTGAATCCACAAGGAAGAGCCTGTTCAAGACTTGGGCCCACTGGTGGCTGAAGAATATCTACATTGAAGACCACCACGACGACTGTCTCCGTCTTCATCCCCAGCATGTGATACAGGACTACGAGATCTGGCAGTGCTTTTGTTGCGTGATCGTCACCGGCGTCTCGTTGCGTGGCTGGAGGATGCCGGCAGGGCCTCTGACTCTTCTCTCTACGGCAGGACAGTTCGGCCCAGCAAACCACCTCCAGTAAGAGGTCTAGGTTGCATGAAGACCATGCCAGTGGCAGCAAGAGGCACATGGAGATGGACGACGAGTCAGTCGTCTCACAAAGGCCAGTCCTCACTCGCGGTCAGTGCCCAAGCGAGTTAGAAGGAAAAGAACAGCCAAGAAATGTTTTTCCCTGCCCAACAGAGGCAACCCCATCAAGTAAGTCCTCTTCTAAGTCCTGTGGTCACTCTTCGTCTTTGGTCAAATCTATCCGATCGATGTCCTCCTCGAAGTCTGCGCCGACTAAGTCTTTGTCGACGCCCAAGTCTTACTCCAGCATGTCCACGCCGAAAAACTCTCTACAGTCTAAGAGTGCCCCGCTGGCAAAACCTTTGACTACAACGACAAGCAAGCTATCCCATCGATGAAGACATGGACGAACACTACGTTGACATTGGTTCCCCCTGTCGACGAACCAGTCTGACAGTGTCTTTCGCATGGTCATGACCTTCGCGCCATCGACCACTTCAGCCACCACAACCAACAGTCTCTGCTCTGGCAGCGCTCCCTCGACCATCATACCAAGAGTTATATTATAGTGGAACCAAGTCTCTCTTCATCTGAAGACTTAGAAGAAAGGGATGTGGAACCGGACATGTCGCCTTCTTCACCTCCTAGGGTACAGCCTAGGTCACCACATGGGAAGGCGAGTCTGATACGGCTATTAGTAATGCCACCCTTGCACCCAACCCCTACTCTGGTGGCTACATTACAGCAAAGACTTCCAGCACCAACCCCAGTACCACCACAGCAGCTGCCCGCGGATGTCACTGGACCATCC
Source organism: Ambystoma mexicanum (assembly GCF_040938575.1). Taxonomy (NCBI): domain Eukaryota; kingdom Metazoa; phylum Chordata; class Amphibia; order Caudata; family Ambystomatidae; genus Ambystoma; species Ambystoma mexicanum. The sequence continues at coordinate 508,905,501 of NC_090927.1, read as the reverse complement.
AGGGAGGATGATGTTCCACGACCCACTAAAAGGGTTTAATGCCAGGCAAGACCCTGACAACTGACAGACTGGGATGGACACTGACCCAGATCACTTGGATGATGTGGCATCAACACAAACGTCACACACTGAGTTTGAGGATTTCATCACAGCGGATGAAGCCCCTATTGGGACTCAACACCGGATGAAGTGGGTGCTTTCCATGCATTCATGGGCAGGGCTGCGAAAATGTTCAGCTTCACCCCGGAGAAACAACGCAAGGACAGTCTCTTGTACCAATGAAGGGAGCAACGGAGGAGATTGGTCATGGTCCTTCCGCTTTTAGCGATGTCTGGGAGAATGGCACATCTTTTCACAGCTCTGGGGAAGGACTGTTTTGACAAAAAATACAGGACCCCACAAAGTGCCTCCGCACACAGCCAACACCGGATTCTGTTGTCGCCGCTGCAGCCAGGAAAAGGTCAGCCAACCTGTCATCTTCCTATTCTGTTCCCTCAGACAAGGAAGGTAAACGCCTGGATACCTTCAGCAAGAAGATCATAACCACTGCAGCCAATGCCATCAGGGCTTCTAATGCAATGGCCATTCTCGCCAGATATTACTGCGAGTTACGGTACAAACTGGGACCCATTCTATTCTAGAGTTTCTGCCTGAGGACAAAAAGCAAGAGGCAATGCATATTTTCCATGAAGGCGAGTTAGCATCAGTCTATGCAATTACAGTATCGGTTGACATTGCCGACACTGGATCTCGCCAACTTGGTAATGGGGCTGTCCTTCGTAGACAAGACTGGCTTAAGGCCACATCATTTTGGCCAGATCTCTAATATAAAGTCGTCAACATGCCATTCAATGACAGACCCATTCAGAAATAAGTTTGTCAAAGCCTTACTCTCCATCAAAACGGACACAGACTGCTCGCTCCCTGTGCACGCTGCAACATTGCCAGTCCCTTAGCTCTGGAAAAGGACACTTCAGTAGGACTTCACGGGACACCCTTTCCACGTATCATTTGTCTTCGTACAAGACACCATACTCCTCAGGGGAGCAATGCAGGGAGATGTTGCAGTCCTGTAGAGGCACTCAGTACCACTGTGGCTCCTCCCAATCCAGCAAGCAACAATGACCAGTCCAGGGCCCAGTCCTTCCGCTTCAGCACCCCGGTAGAGGCCAGCTGTCGTGATTCATCATGGAATGGAGAACAATCACATCCAACAAATGGGTGCTATCCCTTCTCCACCAAGGCCACTTGCTGAAGTTTATAAACATACCACTGGACATTCCACCTACACATAAGCCAGAGAAGTTGCGTTACCTCCTGCTACAAGAAGTACAGGCCTTGCTAGTGAAGGGGCGGTGGAGAAGGTGCCAAAGGACAAACTGGCCACAGGAGACTTCTCCTGCTACTTCTTTCAGAAAGAAAGGTACTGCACCACAAGTCAGGGTTTGGAGACCGATTAGATCTAAGGATGCTCTACAAATTCCTAAAGGTACAAACGTTCCGTATGGTGACGCTGCAGCAGGTCCAGTCCCAGCTGCAACCAGGAGACTTCTTGGCATCCCTCAATCTCAAGGACTTATTTTCACATCCCCATTTGCCGCTCACACCGGCGCTACCTGCGCTTAGTATTGGCAGGAGTACACTACCAATTGAGGGCCTTACCCATCTGACTTCGTTGAGCTCCACAGGTGTTTACCAAGTGCCTTGCGCCATTGGTGGCTCCCCTGTGACAGAGGGGCATTCACGTATCCCTGTGCTTGGACAATTGGTTGGTCAGGGCCTCCTCCTACCCCCAGGCCAAAGACCGCACAGATTCCACCATCTGCAACAACTCGGATTCTCCGTCAATTTCCCGAAATCATGCCTAGTGCCATCAAGACAGGCTCTCTACCTGGGAGCGAAGCTCAACACTCAGGCACTGCAACACCCTCGGACGAGAGGGTGGTGGGGCTCCTTGCAAAGGTGCATTGCCTCAGCAGTGCCCAGGTAACCCATGTTCGTGAGTACAAGTCACTACTGGGGAGGATGTCATTCTGCACTCCTCGGATCACTCACTGCAGGCGGCCGGTGCAGGAATACCTGGACACTCAAATGTATTCAGGTCTTGGGGTCCTGGGACGATCATATCACTGACGCAGGATTTCAGACAGAGCCTTAGCTGGTGGTCATCGAGGGAGCATCTAGTGAAGGGAGCACCTTTTAGGCTACCAGACCACCAGGCTACCGTCGCAACGGATGCCTCACTGGAAGGTTGTGGTGTCCACTGTCGAGACCAACACACGAGGGGCCTCTTGTCCACAGTAGAGAAGTGGCTACACGTCAACCTGCTGGAGCTGCAGGGCATTTTCTGGGCCCCAAAATCTTTTCTCCCCCTACTAGCATGGAAGATGTTGCAAGTATACAACAATACAACTTGGATGTTTTATGTCTGCAAGCAAGGGGGGGGGACCAGGTCCCTGCAGCTGTCCAAGGAAGCCCAGGCCTTCTGGCACTGGGCCTTTAACACCAAATGTTTGATTCCCCTCCATCTACCAGGGATTCAGAATTCCCTAGCAGACTCCCTCAGCAGGGAGTTGCGCCCGTGTCACGAGTGGGAGCTGCACGAGGATCAACTTCACCTGTTCCAGACTTGTGGCACGCCGTAGATCGGCCTCTTTGCCACCTATGACCTGTGCGCGAGTTTCGGCAACCACTTTCCTCACCCGAAGAGCTTGGGGGACACCTTTGCATTTCCATGGGTGGGGAAGTTCCTTTATGCATTCCCTCCGACCCCGCTGGTGCCGCAGGTCATCCACACATTCAGACTATATCAGTGCAAACTGATATTGGTGTCCCCTGCGTGGCTGAGACAGTTTTGGTACTCCAAACTCATTGCCCTCTCGTCAACTGCTCCTCTCAAGTTGAATCCACACTAGGCTCTCCTGTCCAGGAACCAAGGGGCAGTAATGCACCACGACTTGGCCTCACTCACCCGGTCTAGGCCCATGAAGGCTTCCTTGCCGAAATGTCATGGGACAATCCACCCTGAGGGTAAGATGCCCCCGTCCCGCTCCATCATTTGATCTACATCCAAACGTAGACCAACGACTAGGCCACTCCCCAATCTGTCAACCCTGAACACTCAGTGCGCCTTAAAAATATAAAGGACGTACTAGTGACTATTCTTGAACTCTATCATTACAGGTTGAACCTGTATGTTATTGTACTGTCTGTTGTTTGCCTTCGGATATATCGAACGCAAAGAAATGTTTTGTTTGTCAAGGCTAACCACAACTGCTTTCACTGCCCTGTAATTGATTCACACGTGTGTATATATTTTTATTTCATTGTTCAGTTTTGTCTTGCATGTATATGCTTTTTTCTATAACCTATACAATATGAATACAAGTGAAATGCAGAACTTGTTGGTTCCCCGCAAAATAACTCTACACAGAGGAATATTAAAGTGTGAAACTGAGTCTGCACTTGTAAACACTGGCTTTAAAATAATAGAAAGCTGTGTGTACTCAACCAGTCTTTTCACTCCCCTAACTTAAATGAAAGTAAGCTAAATATACAGTTTTTCGTATACTAAGCATGTAAAATGGTTAAACCTTTACAAAAAATCTGTATGTAAAGAGTTAAAATTTATGTGGCAGGATGCCACCCCCCCTTGTTTCCATACCTCACTCATTCTGATGGCCTGGCTCATGTGTTCTTAAAATGTGGATCATTGTCCCTGCCACAAAACTGCCAAGAGGTTCTGACTCTGGCTTGAGCTCCATCCACTTTGGAGTGTTAAAAGAGCAAGTGGAAATGTTTCCAGGTGTGGGGCAGGAGCCAGCAGTTGCGGTCTCATGCCATCCGGCCCCAAGACATTTTGCCTCATTTGTTATCTTTGGCTCGGGCAGACTTGACGCACTCTTCAATCAAGGTGCACTTAGCTGCAATTTCCAATAACAACCGTTCTGCAGGCATGCCATCCCTGTTGTCCCACCGGCTACTGACGGAGTTACTGCATGGGCAGTTCAGGTCTTTTCCACTCATCCGCCACCCAGCTCCAGCATGGGAACTGAATGTGCTGCTATCAAGGCTCACAAAGCCTCCCTTTGAGCCTCTCCACTGGGCATCCATCAAGCATTTTACCTGGAAGACCGCCTTCTTGTTGGCCATAACATCGGCCAGGCGGGTAGGTGAAATCCAGGCATTTTCTTGCAAGCCACCTTTTGACATTTCACAAGGAGATTATACTTTGTACGAACCCAACATGTATGCCTACGGTACCGTCTTCCTTCCATCTGAATCAGCCAGTGGTTTTACCAGTGGTTTTCGGCACACTGACCTCTCCAGCTGAGCGGGCATTGCATACACTGGATGTGGTATGTGCCCTGAAGTACTATGTGGCCCAGACTAAGTCACTCCATTTCTCCAGCATGGGGTCTGGCATGGATTCACATGCTCATGAATATTCCCCGTCATCAGGCTGGGAATCCTCGGTAAAGAAAAAATCAGTATCAGTTATGTTCCTGATCTCTTTCGTAGTAGTAACCAATCACTGATCTCTGCGTCATACTGACCACAGCCAATGACTGCCCTCTACCTAAGCCCCGCCTCTGGCAGCCATCTTCAGATTTTTACCGCACGTTCAAATGTTGGGATCCTCGTGCTATTGCTCTCGAGCGTTAGTGCTATTTTGTCACGTTTTTTCTCCGAAAGATTTCTCTTTTTCGGTCAAAAGAGCCTCAAGCTCCACCGTTTCTTCATCCGATCAACGGGGACCCGTGTCGGATTAGTCTACGCCCCTCAAGGGTGAAGATTTCATCGAGCCACGCTTTTGGAGGACTCCAGAAGTTTCTCAGGCCCATCTCAGACATGGCCCAGGAGAAGGGAAGCTCGACGCCCGGAAAGCTGTTCAGGGTCTGCCCTGGATGCCAGCTTCAGAATGTCTTTAAGGAAGACGAACACTCCCTTTGCCTCTACTGCCTGCATGAGGACAAGACGCACGTGGAGAAGGACTGTGCGTTTTGCGGCAATATGTCGGAGCGGACCATGAAGGACCGCCATCAGCGTCTCGCCAACTGGCTGGAAGGAAAGAGCCCGTCAGGCGAGAAGGAGAAGTAGTCCAAGCGGTCTTCTAAGACCTTTGAGGGCGCCCCGGCGACGGGAGTCCAACAGAAGGCCAAGCACCGCGAGTCCGCTGGCACCGGGAGCGCCGAACGGTCGGGCTCTACGGGCGCCAGGCAGGGCGCATCCTCCCCGGCGCCATCAACCACGAGCCAACGCTCTGGCTCGGGTAAGAGGAAGGCCGAGCACCCGGCGAAGCTCCTGGAGAGACCCCGATCGTGCACTAAGGCCCCATCGGAGGGGGAGCGAGGTGGTGACCCTCCCCCCCAAGGAGAAGGCGGTGAGCGCACCTAAGGTGGCGAAAGCCTTGATCCATCCGGCCAAGGCCTCTATCGAGACTGTCGCGGCGGCCCTGGCTCAGCCTGTGGAGGCTACACCAGTGGTGGCGACCCCGGGGCCCAGAATCTCCCTGCCACCGTGGAGGGAGTCCTCTTTCATGCCCATCGACGGGACCCCCGTGAAACCTCCGACGGAGAAGAAAAAGGGGGGGCAGGAGGTCATCGTGGACTCTGCCTCAACCTCTGAGGAGCTGATCGAAGTCCTAGGCCACGGCTCTGGCGTGGAAGAAGGCCATCCTGTCGGGGGGGGGGGGGCGGGGGACACCCCGATGTGGAAGACGAGGGCGTCTAGGATGCCGACGGGGCTCCTGATCGCCCGTCGGATCTCCCTCAACCAGTGCCGCAAGACAACTCGGCGGCCATTTTGTTGGCTATACAGCCTTTATGCTCGGAGATAAGGACGAGACTGCCGTTACCACCAACCGACCCTTCTGGGAGCCCTCCCCCTAAGAGAAGGATTCATCCTCCACCTCCTTTTCAGCCATCGCGCACTGTTCAGCCCTCCTCCCCGTCCACGACTCGTGGGGATGATACAGGGACTGACACGGCCGCGACGGGTACAGACGACGTTTACGACGAGGATCTCACGTCACCTCCCACCCGGGCTTCCCCGCCCGACGAGATTGGATCGTTTCACTCCATGATCGCCAGGGCATCCGAGCTTTTCCAGCTCTGCCCGGAAGAGAAGAAGGAAGGCTTCCTTTATCAACAGCGCGAGACCAAGAGGAAGACGGTCCTCGCTGTAACTCTACTAGACGATATTTGGGATGAGGGCCTCGCCCTCCTCAAGAACCCATCCACGACGCCGGCAAGAAGGGATCGGTACATCTCCGCGGCGGCCAGGAAGAAAGCGGGGGGCGTGGCCTCTACGTCAACCTCCCCGCCGGATGGCGAGGGAAAGAAATTAGACACGATGGGATGCAGAGTCATCTCGTCGGCAGCGACTACGATTAAGGCGGCAAACGCCTTGGCTAGCGTAGCCCGCTACGACAGGGAGTTGTGGTACAAACTGGCCCCCCTGCTGGACTTCCTACCAAACAAGAGGGCGGAATCCCTAGAGATCTTGCAGGAAGGAGAGGTGGCGTCGGACCACGCCATTACAATTGCGACGGACATCGCTGACACCGGATTTCGCCAGTTGGTCAACGGCGTGTGCCTTAGGCGGCGTGGATGGCTCAAGGCTACTGACTTCCGTCAGGCCATGCAGACCAGAGTCGTGATGCCGTTCGACGGAAACAACCTGTTTGGGAAAACAGTGGACGATTCCCTTCAAGCCATCAAGGCAGACACGGAAACGGCCCGGGCTCTTGGGGTTCTCCAGCAACGGCGGCCGCCCTTTCGAAGCAGCAGAGGCAAACGGGGTGCCTCCAAAGGTTCCAGTGGTGGATTTTCCACCTACCGTCAAGAGGCCCGTTCGTCGTCACAGGAAGCTTACAGGGGACCAGGCAAGTCAGGCGGACCCCGCCGTCGTCGCCAAGGAGGGCAAGGCGGCAAAGCCTCGTCGAAGCAGGACTGAACTGGCCGTGGGGTCGGGCCTCCACCGAAGCACCCCGGTGGGAGGCCGGCTGGCGAGCTTCGTCAGTGTGTGGGAGTCCATCTCCACCGACCGTTGGGTGCTGGACGCCCTAGCTCAGGGTCACGCACTCGAGTTTCTAAGGAGGTGCCCGCGCGTCCCCCCTGTGGCCAGGAAAGAACATCACATCCCTCAACTTCTTTTGGAGGTAAAGGCGATGCTCAAGAAGGTCCCCATCGAGCTCGTCCCAAAGAGGCTTCGGGGCTTCGGAGTTTACTCAAGATACTTCCTCGTGAAGAAGACGGGAGGATGGCGTCCCATCCTGGACCTACGACGACTGAACAAATTCATCAAGGCACAGAAGTTCCGGATGGTCACCCTCCAACACGTCCTGGGTCAACTGGAGGAGGGCGATTTGCTGTAGTCGTTGGATTTGGAGGATGCCTACTTCCATATTCCCATCCTAAAGGGACACCGAAAGTTTCTCAGGTTCGTGGTCCAAGGGCGTCACTACCAGTTCAGAGCCCTCCCCTTCGGATTGAGGCCGGCACCCAGGGTGTTCACCAAGTGCCTCGCACCGGTGGCGGCGCAGCTGCGCCGAGAGGGGATCCACGTCTACCCCTACCTGGACGACTGGCTCATCCGAGCAAAGACGAAGGAGCTCGCCGTGGAGCACACGGCAAGGACCGTCCAACTGCTCACGGACCTGGGATTCTCCATAAACTACGCCAAGTCCCACCTGGTGCCCGCTCAAGACGCACTGTTTCTGGGAGCGAAGCGCGACACTGTGTCGCTTCTGGCCTCGCCGTCGGAGGAAAGGACAAGGGCCATCTTGGGCAAGGTGCAGCGGATGCTGGTCGCGGCCAGGGTGAGGTCCATCAAGTCTCTCCTCGGAATGATGTCTTCTTGCATTTATCTCATCCGCCTGTGCAGGCTCCGGATGCGCCCGTTGCAGGAGTTCCTGGACGCGCGCTGGATCCAGACGACGGGCAGCTTCGAGGAGAGGATCACACTCGACGAGAGTTTCCGATGAGCGATCCGGTGGTTGGGCACCTGCGCGTATCTGACGGCGGGCATGGACTTCCAGACCCCCAGCCACCAGGAGACAGTGACCACGGATGCCTCCCTGGAAGGGTGGGGAGCGCACACCTAAAATCTGCACACGAGAGGCCTTTGGCTTCCGACTGAGAAGTCCCTCCATATCAACGTCTTGGAGCTCCGTGCAGTGTTTTGGGCCCTCAGGTCCTTTCTTCCGTCCCTCAAGGGCAAGGTGGTGAGGATTTTCACCGACAACACCACCACCATGTTCTACATCAGGAAGCAGGGCGGTACCAGATCCCCAGCCCTGTCCAAGGAGGCGCAGGATCTGTGGCATTGGGCTGTCGCCCAAGGGATGTTTCTGGTGCCGTTTCATCTGGCAGGGATAAAAAAAACACCATCGCTGACGCTCTCAGCAGAGAGCTGCGCTCGTGCCACGAGTGGGAGCTACGACAGGATCTAGTGGGACCGCCTCTTCCGACGGTGGGGCACACCCCAGATCGATCTGTTCGTGACGGCGACGAACTCCAAGTGCCGGAGGTTCGCCAGCAGGTTTCCCCAGCCGAAGAGCATGGGCAATGCTTTCTCGTTCCCCTGGGAGGGCCTGTTTCTATACGCGTTCCCTCCATTGCCATTGCTGATCCGGCTCATCAACCAGCTCAAGAGGTCACGGTGCAGGATGATCCTCGTCGCACCTGCGTGGCCGAGGCAGATATGGTTCCCGGACCTTCTGGACTTGTCAGCGTCCCCGTCAATCAGGTTGCCAGTGGACGCGGATCTTCTCTCCAGGGAAGGAGGCGCCATCCTCCATCACGACCTGAAGTCGCTGAACTTGCAGGCCTGGCTCCTGCAGCGTTAGTTTGGAGGATACGACATACCGGCCGACTGCAGAGAGGTTCTTGCAAAGACCAGGGCGTCCTCAACTCTTAAATGCTATGGACACACATGGAAGAGGTTCTCTGTCTGGTGCCACGCACAGAAGATTAACCCTCTACGGATTAAGGCTCCCCAGGTACTGCCGTACCTTCTGACGCTGGCCAAGGCTGGACTGGCGCACGCGTCCATCAAGATTCATCTTGCTGCGATCTCCCGATACACCAGAACCACGGGGCGGACGTCTTTGTGGTCTCATCGTCTGGTGAAAGAATTCATGAAGGGACTGTTCAGATCGTTCCCGCCGGTGAAGGCTCCGGCCCCGGCGTGGGAGCTCAACGTGGTGCTGACCAAGCTCATGGGACCTCCGTTCGAGCCTCTGCACTCGGCTCCGTTGAAGTTCTTGTCGTGGAAAACAGCGTTTCTTGTGGCCATCACCTCCGCACGAAGAGTGGGAGAGATCCAGGCGCTTTCCTCAAGCCCCCGTACTTGACTTTTCACGACACGAGGGTAGTGCTCAGGACGCACCCCTTCTTCATGCCCAAGGTGCCGTCGGACTTCCACCTCAACGAACCCTTGGTGTTGCCTGTTTTCTTCCCGTCGCCTTCGTCGCCGGCCGAAAGGACTTTGCACTCGCTGGATGTGGCTAGAGCGCTGAAGTTCTACGTGGACCGCACAAAGTGTTTTCGGAAGACGTCACAACTTTTTGTGAACTTTGGACCTGTCAATTGGGGGAAGGCTCTCTCAAAGGCCTCCATTTCCAGATGGCTCTCCGGCTGTATCATGTACTGTCATCGGTTGGCAAACCGACCGCTGCCTGGCCGTCCGAGAGCCCATTCCACCAGAGCGATCGCAGCTACCACGGCGTTCCTATCTGGTGTGCCCTTGCTGGACATCTGCAGGGCTGCTACGTGGAGGTCGACGCACACCTTCACGAAATTCTACTGCGTCGATCGGGATTCCAGGGAGGAGTCCAGGGTCGGCCAAGCAGTGCTGCGCAATAGGTTCGCCTAAGGTGAGCCTGGTGAGGAGGTAAGAATTGCTTAATGTTGAGTTTGATGTAATGCTTAATGTTGAGCCTTTGCCACCTCCCGTGGTTGTGCATGTGTGTACTGCTATGTGTTCTTTATTCATGAGTATGTGAATCCATGCCAGACCCCATGCTGGAGAAGGAACAAGTTACTTACCTGTAACTGTTGTTCTCCAGCATGGGTCTGGCATGGATTCACATGCGAACCCTCCCGCCTACCCCTCTGCGGCTCTTCACTTGGTCATACTGCCACTTCACGTGCTACCAAATCTGAAGATGGCTGCAGAGGCGGGGCTTAGGTAGAGGGCAGTCATTGGCTGTGGTCAGTATGACGCAGAGATCAGTGATTGGTTACTACTACGAAAGACAGATCAGAAACGAAACTGATACTGATTTTTTCTTTACCGAGGATTCCCAGCCTGACGACGGGGAATGTTCATGAGCATGTGATTCCATGCCAGACCCATGCTGGAGAACAACAGTTACAGGTAAGTAACTTGTTCCTTCACACACCAACTGTTGGTCTTTTGGACCAGGGACGGCTTTGTCGAAGTCTTCCATTTCCAGGTGGATTGTGGCCTGCATTTCCTTCTGCCATCAACAGGCTGGCAGGTCCCTCTCGGGCAGGCCTCAGGCTCAATCCACCAGACTAGACCGGAGGGTGGGGTGTATTGTACCTTATCTTTTACATAGATTAAAGCACAAGTATGTGATCATACCAAAGTCTTTAGCACATTAAAACAAATTGTATTAATTGCACACGGTTTTCTTATAATTTAAAACAACAAACACATGGATTTCATTCAAATGAGTGCTTTTCACAAGGCACACAATGCAAAACTATAAACATTTAGCTCAGTTATTCTCGAAAGCCCATTGTAGGGCACCAAATAGAGAGGGGTTAGTATGTGACGAAAGGATATATGCTAATTACTGATGTGAACAAATCATTGTTGTCATATCACAGTAGTTTCCTTTCACAGGAAACCTTAATGGTGGGAGACAGATATTGTAGTCTCAATTTTGACTAGACCGATTTTTGTGTCTAAAGGATGTCTACATATGTTTCGGCTGGAGTCGCATTTCAACACCATCCCTGGTGTCTCGCTCTTTAATGATGGCCCTCTTCAGGACAGGTGATTGTAGTTAATGCAACAGTAGTTTGTTCCTTGAAAAATTAAAATCTTGCAATCACTGATCAGTAGCTCTCGGTTGGCCTGGAGTTTGTTATAAATACTTTGTCAAAGGGAGATATGTTCTTAGCTTTTTATTTTTTATTGTGCATTAGCCATAGATTTTTTGACTTTTTACACATATTCCATTAAGTACAAAATATTAAAAACCATACATCTAAATAAAATTCAGAATCCAGAATAAAAAAAGATGATAGTTATAATTTTCACCCGTTTCCTTTCGCAATGACCATCTAACTTTAGATCTCTCAACAGTCTTACTATTTCTGCAGTTAGACAAATTGCATGCCCAGATGAAGCTCTGGACCAGAATTTCTCTGTGTCTAACCAACTAATGTCATGGACAAATCTTCTCAGCTTCACGACTCTCAACTCCCTTGTGCCTGTGCATTTAGATATCAGATGTTTCAATGTTTGGGATTCATTGGCATCACAATTCAAACATCTATCATCTAATGAGGCTATGTCTCTGGCTGATTGAATTTCCATGGTCGGGAGGAAATTGAGCTGAACCTTAAGAATATGTCCCTAGAACTTGAATCTGGGTATTTTCTCAAATATGGGGGCAAAATCGTCCTTTTTTTCCCCCATGATAGATAATGATTGTGACAATTTTGTCATCCTCATGCTTTCTCCTGTATTCACCCAATCCCACATTTTCAACCGCTCTTTCACTTTCATCGGTTTTTGAACCAACATGTCTAATGTACATTCCGAGTTATCCAACAAGTCTAGACATTTCAGCTTCAGTTTTTCATGGAACTTGTTCGTATTGCATTGGAGTAGAGCAGACCATTCCTGATAAGGGATTCCTTAACAGGAACCAAAAGGGACCTATACAAGGAGATCCATTTCCACTCGAGCCACGATCTCAGGGAAGAGACCCAACTCATACCTCAGGGCTACAATGGGTACACAATTTGGCAGGGATAATGATTTTTTCCAGAGTTTTGACTCCATCGCATCCCAGTTGACCTCCATTGCGAGGAGATTTGTATCCATGCTAAATAGAATTGTTGGGAACACATTTCCTAAATAGTTTTACCATAGGCAATATAGAGCATTTCCAATATTTCATTTTTATCCTTCATCTGGGCCCCCAATTTAATAGTTTTTAGATGGAGTGTTTCTGATAGATGGATTTTTGTCGGGTATGATTTAATTATGCATCCTAGGTAAGTGAGCTCAGACACAATTTCTATTGTTCGACGGTCCATTTCCCATGAATAGTTCTCTCTTTTTTTGAGATGTTTAAAAATAAGGATCCTAGATTTGTCTGGATTATTCTTCAGATCGTTCTTTTGGGCATACTTTTCCAGAGCAGTGAGCAATCTCTGCAGGCCAACCTGGGAATGATCCAGTTGCACCACGTCATCGGCATAAGCCAACCAGTTGAATTTAGTTAAGCCGAGGCGCAGTGATACTAGACCAGTGACCTTTAGAGCCATTTCCAGATTAGCCAAGAAGAGGATGAACAGAAACTGCGCCATCACCAACCCTGACGCACCCCTCTTTTTTTACCCATATTGGTTCTGTTAGATAGCCCGTCTTAGAGTCTAACTCTCATCCTGGTGTTTTGATGCAAGTCAATCAGGATTGAGAGTAGGTTCGATGGGACTCCCCATGTATACAATTTCTTCCATAGAAGACCCCTATTAACCATATCAAACGCTTGCGTGAGATCAATCCAGGCCCCAAATTGGGGGCGACCATTTTTCTTTACCAGATCACCCATCAGGCAGCTCAAGACCAGACCATTGAGGGGCGTGGATAGTCCCTTTCTGAATCCAGTTTGTTGTTTCGGGATTATATTCATTGATTTCGCCCAATCTTCTATCTCTTAAGATCAAGCCAACAAAGATTTTACTATCAGCATCCAATAATGAGATTGGTCTATAGTCACTGCTAGGACTCTATCTCCTTTTGTAAAAATTGGGATGGTAATCAAATTTTTCCACGAGTCTGGAAGGCATTTAAATTTGATTATTTGATCAAACAGTAATTTAAGTATATAAGCCCATGTTGATGGATTTGTTTTTAGGGTCCAATTACTCGGGCCGTTCGGACCCGCCGCTCTAGAAGTAGAAGAGCGCTTAATTAATAGCTCTATGTCTGCCTCAGTATACATAAGAGACCATTGAGCACTTTCCCAATCCACCTCAGCCAATGGACCCACTAAACAATAAACCTGGGAGAAATGTTCCACCCAAGTCTGTTCTTGGACTAGAACATCTTGGTGCCCATCTGCAGTTCGTTTGTCTCCCAAAATTGCCCAGAAATTTCTCGAATTTCTCTGGCATAGAGACTTTAACATGAGTTCCCCATCCTGCTGATACATAGATGACTTCATCGCTCTCTTCCAATTTCTTTGGCGGTTATTAATGAGGGCGAGCGCTATCTTAAATTACTCTGTCAAGATTAGCTCTTCTTAAATCTGCTTTTTGCATTCTTATATTCCTCTTCTGTTCCATGATAGGAATGCTTATGGGACAATTTACGTGTTTGGGTATTCTGTTTCTGAGGATCCAAATCCAACAGTAGCAAATGAAAATTAGATGGATTACAGGATTCATAGATTTGATCCTTAGGAACATTAGCCACCCAATTTTGTAATTTAATTGTCAAGCTTTCCCCTCCCCTATGGAATTTTCTAATGCAATTGCCCGCCGTATTCACCGACAGTTTACATGTGTACGTGGAAACAGTTGAGGACAGATTGACATTAATTAATAATTTAAGCATTGCATGGTCATCCACATTCCCCTCTTCTATAAATAACCTCATGCAATTTTTCAAGATTTCCCCAGAAGCAAAAAGATAGTCAATCGTAGAGGATGCTACTCCCCTATGCCATGATGGATTACTCGGGATATCTCCCCTGATATTTCCATTCAACATCCACAGGTCCCATCCCTTCATAAAATTAGTCAATTTTAGACCATTTTGTGTTTGCTGACATAAAGTCCCTGTTACTTGATCTTTGGTCGTCAAACATTGGGAGTTTAATTCTCCTGCTATTAAGACTTCATCTGTAGAGTAGAGGGAGAGAAATTCCACCAACAAATCCGACAATTGTGATAGAAAATCCAGGAGAACCCCTCCCACCCCCCCCCGCGAATTCCAATACAAATTTACCAAAATCCAACTATGTCCAATATTAGTTGCTTTAAACTCCATTCTCACTATCGGGATACCTTGAATCCTTGAACCTCATTCGATAGTAGTCTGGATTCATACAGGGGACTATTTTTGCAAGCAATCAATAGTCCCCCTCCCCCCCCCGAAGGTCTCCCTCCTTCCGACCCCACTGCCAATTGTTGGAACATGGTGAATTCATCTATTCCAATTAGGGATATCAACCACGTTTCCTGAAGTAGGATAAAGTCAAAATTTCCAAAGATATAGGATTTTCTTGGCTCCAAGCAAAAAGAATGACAGCCTCTTGAGTTCCATGACGGTTTAAATTGTTTTTTTACTAGAGGTTCTGCTGTTGTATACCCATCCTAAGGAGTACTTGTTTGACTATCTCTGGCACCATTTCCCAGGCGGCCGTTGAAGCAAGGCCCACACTATGAGCCTTGTTTTGAGGCAGATTATGAAGCCGATTTCCTGTCACCTGAGAATGTATATTCATTGGCATGGGGCATGTTGTAGATATCCTAAAACCCCGTTCTCCCCAAGCTTCTGTTTCCCCCAGAACCGATTCTAGACCCAAATTTGATTACAATAATATTTCCACAGTATTTGTGTCTGGAAAGAAAGGGAATTTTTACGATCTACGCCGCGGACATGTAGAGAGCGGCAAGACTATAAGACACAGAGAAAATGTGCTATTGGTGAAAATGGCACGAAAACGAGTGTGCTGAATAAATAGAGACCACTACCTGTGCCTTTGGAAAGATGCAGCTATCAGCGCCAGACTACCAAGTCCGGTTCTACAAAGAAAGGGTAGGCCAAGACCCAGCCTTCATCAAGGGAAGGAAATACTAAAGACGGCAACAAAATGCTGTCTTCAAAAGGAAAGAACATATCTGCCTTTGACAAAGTATTCATAACAAACTCCAGTCCAACCGAGAGATACTGACCAGTGATTGCAAGATTTGAATTTTTTGGAGAACACACTACTGTTGCATTAACTACAAAACAATCACCTGTCCTGAAGAGGGCTATAAAAGAGCGAGATACCAGGGATGGTGTCGAAATGCGACTCTAGCCGAAACTTATGTAGACATCCTTTAGACACATCTGTCTAGTCAAAATTGAGACTACAATATCTGTCTCCCACCATTAAGGTTTCCTGTGAAAGGAAACTACTGTGATATGACAACAATATGTTCACATCAGTAATTAGGCAATATCCTTTTGTCACGTACTAACCCCACTCTATTTGGTGTCCTACAATGGGCTTTCGAAAATGACTGAGCTAAATGTTTATAGTTTTCATTCTGTGCCTTGTGGAAAGCACTCATGTAAATGAAATCCATGTGTTTTTGTTGTTTTTTATTCTAAGAAAACTGTGTGCAATGAATAAAATGTGTTTTAATGTACTAAAGACTTCGCATTATCACATACTTGTGCTTTAATCTATGTAAAAGATAAGGTACAATACACCCCACCCTCCAGTCTAGTCGGTGGACTAAGAGGCAATTAGGCTGTTGTTTTCCTTTGTACTTACTTATACTGTCCCTTTTGCAGCCTTATTCCCCTTTACCAAAAAATTGGGCACTACCCACTATATCTCCTCACTCCACCAGAGCAGTGGCTGCTACCACTACCTTCCTCTCCGGGGTCCCACTGCCTGACATTTGCTGTGCAGCTATCTGGAGATTGGTGCATACATTCACCAAGTTCAACTGTCGACCGATTCAGCAGAGCAATCTAGAGTTGGCCAGTTGGTTCTGAGGAACCTTTTTGTGTGAGGTTAGTAAGTCTCTAGTGATAAGTTGCCCTGGGAGCTTGCCTCTGTCCATATGTATTGTTTATTAATACTGCTTTGTAATCTATTTTAGTTTCTTTATTTATACCACGCACCAAACCCTTAGGTAACTGAGCTCTTAAGCTTATACAAAAGTTAGACAGTATTAGACAACAACGTAAAGAAAAACAGCAGAGATGTGCAGGTCGACCATGGTTACATGAGGGTCGAGATGAGCGAAACCGTTACAATGTCAAGCAGTTAGTGTTACAACAGGTATAGAAGAGAATAAGCTGGCACGGTGTAGACTGGGTAAGGTACCCGATCACTCCTGTTCTCCAGCATGGGGTCTGGCATGGATTCACATGCTCATGAATATTCCCTGTCGTCAGGCTGGGAATCCTCGGTAAAGAAAAAAACTGTTTAAATTTCGTTTCTGAACTTTCTCCCAACAATCAATCACTGGTCTCTGGGTCATACTGCCCTCTACCTAAGCCCCTCCTGTAGCAGCCATCTTCAGATTTTTACCACACGTTCGAGTGGGGGGAGTCCTCCTGATGAGCTCTCGGGCGGCGTGTGCTCTGGGCATGCTTCAGCAGCGACGGCCGTCCTTTCGGATCTCCGAAGGAAAGTCCCAGGGCTCCTCCAAAGGTTTCGGTGGTTTATCTTCATCCTACCGCCAACCGTCCCGCTCTTTGACCCAGGAGGCCTACAGGGGCTGCCGCAAATCCGGAGGAGGTTGCTGTAGTCTCCAAGGTACCCAAGGCGGCGCCCCGATGGCGAAGCAGGACTGAACCGGTCGTGACGTCGGGCCCCCACCCGCACACCCCGGTGGGAGGCCGGCTGGCGAACTACGTCCATGTGTGGAAGACCATCTCCCCCTACCGTTGGGTGCTGGACGCTCTGGCCCACGGATACACTCTGGAATTCCAACGACCGTGTCCTCGCGTACCACCCGTGGCCAGGCAGGAAAATCACGTCCCTCAGCTACTGCTGGAGGTGCGTGCCATGCTGAAGGGCGCGATAGAGCTCGTCCCAAAGAGGCTCTGGGGCTCCGGGTGTACTCTCGGTACCTCCTTGTCACGAAGAAGACGGGCCGTTGGAAACCCATCCTGGACCTCTGCTGCTTGAACAAGTACATCAGATCCCAGAAGTTTCGGGTGGTCACCCTTCAGCACGCGCTAGGACAGCTGGAAGAAGGGGATTTCCTGTCGTCGTTGGACTTGGAGGATGCTTACTTTTACATCCCCATTCACAAGGGACACCGCATATTCCTGTGGTTAAAGGGCAACACTATCAGTTCAAGGCCCTTCCCTTCAGATTAAAGTCGGCGTCAAGGGTTTTCACTAAATGCCTGGTGCCCATGGCGGCGCGGCTGCGTCTACGAGGGATCCACGTTTACCCCTACCTGGACTGGCTCATCCGAGCAAAATTGAGGGAGATTGCCGTCGCACACACGGCGGAAACCGTCCAGCTTCTAAGGGAGCTGGGGTTCTCAGTGAACTATGCAAAGTCTTGGTTGGTGCCATCTCAAGACGCACTGTTTCTGGGAGCTTGACTCAACACAGTATCGTGTCTGGCGTATCAGTCAGAGGAGAGGATAGCGGCCATCCTGGGCAAGGTACAACGGCTGTTGACCCTGAAGATGGCAAGGGTGAGGTTCATTAACTCCCTTCTCGGCATGGTGTTATGCTTATACCTCGTTCGACTGTGCAGGCTGTGGATGCGGCTGCTACAAGATTACCTAGATGCCGGTTGGATCCAGGTATCGGGAAGCTTCGAGGACAAGATCTCTCTCCATGAGAATTTCCGTTTAACGATACGGTGGTGGGGTGCCCGCGCGCATCTGTCGGCGGGCGCAGCATTCCAGACCCCACCTCATCAACGCCATCAGGAGACGGTCACAACAGGCGCCTCCCTGGAAGGATGGGGCGCACACACCAGAGGTCTCCACGCAAGAGGCCTGTGGCTGGAGAAGTCGTTGCATATCAACTTTCTGGAGCTACGCACAGTGTTTTGAGCCCTCAAGTCTTTCCTTCCGTCCCTCAAGGGCAAGGTGGTACAGGTCTTCAAGGACAACACCACCATAATGTTCTACATCCGGAAGCAGGGGGGGGGGGGCACCTGATCCCCAGCGCTCTCCATAGAGGCGCAGGACTTCTGGCACTGGGCCGTTGCCCAGGGCATTTTCCTTGTCCCGTTTCATCTGGCAGGAGTGAAGAACATCATCGCCGACTCCCTCAATAGGGAGCTGCACCCGTGCCAGGAGTGGGAGCTTCGGCAGGATCAAGTGGATCTTCTGTTCCGATGATGGGCAATCCCCCACATTGATCTGTTTGCGATGGCTACGAACACCAAGTGCCGGAGGTTCGCCAGCAGGTTTCCCCAGCCGGGGGGGATGCATTCTCCTTCCCCCTGGGACGGCCTATTCCTCTGTGTCCGCCCATCCCCAGTGCCCCCTGAACACCCCCCACCTCTGTTACCGTTGCTTTTGCGATTCATCACTCACCTCGGACGTTGCCGGTGTAGGATGATCTGAACTTGTCGGCGTGCCCTCCAATCAAGTTTCCGGCGGTCCAAATCTTCTCGCCAGAGAAGGAGGCGCGATCCTGCATCATGACCCAGGGTCGCTGAACTTGCAGGCCTCGCTCCTGCAGCGCTAGAGTTTGGAGGATGCAAGATCCCAGAGGACTGCAAGGCGGTACTTGACAAGGCCAGGGCTTCGTCTACACTGAAATGTTATGGACATAAATGGAAGAGGTTCACCGTCTGGTGCCGTGCACAGATGGTGGACCCTCTGTGGATTACGGGCCCTCGGGTGCTGCCATATTTGCTGTTGCTGGCCAAAGCAGGACTGGCGCATGCTTCCATCAAGATTCATCTGGCGGCGATCTCCCGCTACACCAGAACTCTGGGGCGGTCGTTGCTGTGGTCGCACCACCTGATCAAGGAGTTCATGACAAGACTTTTCTGTTCATTCCCGCCAGTGAAGGCTGCGGCGTGGGAGCTCAGTTCTACGTGGACCGCATGAAGAGTTTTCGAAAGACGTCCCAGCTGTTTCTGAACTTTAGCCATGTGAACCAAGGGAAGGCCCTGCCCAAGGCTTCCATTTCCGGGTGGCTCTTCGGCTGCATCACCCATTGTCAACGGTTGGCTGACCGTTGCCTGGCCGTCCGAGAGCCCACTCGACCAGAGCGATTGCTGCAACTACGACGTTCCTGTCTGGTGGGCCCCTGCTGGACATCTGCAGAGCTGCTACCTGGAGGTTGACAGACCTTCACGAGATTCTGTGTCGACCGGGATTCCAGGGAGGAGTCCAGAGTCAGCCAAGCAGTGCTTTGCAACCTGTTCGCTTGAAGGTGAGCCTGGTGAGGAGGTAAGATGCTTGATGTTGAGATATTGTAATGCTTAATGTTGAGCCTTGCCACCTCCTGTGGTTGTGCATGTGTTGTACTGCTATGTATTCTTTATTCATGAGCATGTGAATCCATACCAGACCCCATGTTGGAGAAGTAACAAGTTACTTACCTATAACTGTTCTCCAGCATGGGTCTGGCATGGATTCACATGCGAACCCTCCCGCCTACCCCTCTGCGGCTCTTCTCTTGGTCCTACTGCCACTTTACGTACTACCAAATCTGAAGGTGGCTGCCAGAAGAGGGGCCTAGGTAGAGGACAGTCATTGGCTGGGGGCAGTATGACTCAGAGACAAGTGATTGGTTATTAGAAGAAAGACAGTTCAGAAACTAAACTGATTTTATTTCTTTGCCGAAGATTCCCAGCCTGACAACTGGGAATATTCATGAGCATGTGAATCCATGCCAGACCCATGCTGGAGAACAGGTACAGGTAAGTAACTTGTTCCTTTCTCATCTAAGAGCCAACTCTTTACTTTGGCTCTAAAGGTCCAGAATGAAGATTCCGACCTGAGCCTAAGGGGTAGGGCATTCCACTGTTTGGCAGCTAACACCAGGAAGCTTGCTCCCCCTGCTCTTTTTAGTAGAAATCTAGTCACGGTCAGGCAGTGTGAGTACATGGCTCTAGTTGGTTAATGTTTGTTGACTTTATCTGCCAGGTATTTGAGGGGCACTTGTGGGTGATGGTGAGCGTGCGAAGGGCAATTCTGTCCCGTACCGGAAGCCAATGGGCATCCTGCCTGTAACTAGTGATGTGAGTAGATCACAGTATACTTAATGCAGCTCTTAAGGCATTGTTTTGAAGGACCTGGAGTTTGTTGAGTTGCCTAAGTAGAGAGTGTTACAGTAGTCAATCTTGGTTAACACTATTGCCCTGGCTAAGGTGATGCAGCTACTAGGCGAAAGGAATGACTTGCAAGCATTAATTAGTTTTAGTGTAGGCCGTGGAGGAGGCAGTGGCATTCACTTGACTCCTGGGGGAGAGTGTAGAGTCTAGGTAAACCCCCAAAGTTTTGATTTCTTTGACCACTTTGATCGAGTTTCCATTGATGTTGATGGCGGCATAGCAGGGGTCTAATTTGTTCAGATGGGTTTGGGAGCAGACTACCAAGAGCTCGGTTTTTTCGCCGTTGAGGCAGAGACAGTGATCTGCCATCTATGCCTGGATTTCCGAGTAAATCTCGTTAGTCCTTTTACAATCATCTTCGTAGCACCCCGAGCGTGTGATGAGAACCTGGGTGTCATCAGCGTAATTCGTGAAAAAGGAGCTTAGTAAAGATGTTGTAGAGCGTTGGTGAGACGCACAAGCCTTGCGGCACGCGCAGTGGATGGGAATTGGGTCTGCTGAGGCAGAAGGAGCAAAGACCCTCATGGTGCGACTGGACAGGGATGATTGTATCCAGGTAGAGGCGTTGCTGTAGAAGGTGGCTGCTGTAGACCTGTGATCGGGAGGATTTGATGATCGACAGATCAAATGCTTCTGATAAGTCTAACAGCAGGTGCATGGCAAGCTTACCATTGTCCTTGGCCTCATCCATTTGTATTTTAGGGTCCAGGAGGGTTGTTTCCGTTCCATGTCTTGTCCTAAAGTGTGATTGTCTGAGGCCGAATAGATTGTAATCCTCCAGGCGTTTCTGGATTTGAAGGTAGGCTACTCTGTCTAGGATCTTTAGGATATAGGGAATGGTGGTGATGGGCCTGTAATTAGTTAGCATATTGGTATCTAGGTTGTTTTTTTATTTAAGAGGGGCATAACCAAGCCTCCTTAAGGTTGTTTGGTACCGTACTAGTCTCGAAGGAGGAGTTGATTAGTGCCGAGATGAATGGTGCCACATCTTCGGCCCCTTCCTGAATGATTGCCACTGGGCACAGATCTCCTTGGCATCTGGATGGTGTGAGGCTTTTGATGATCTTTTCCACTTCATTGGCCGAGATGGGTGGCAGTTAGGTGCTGACAGTGTGCTGATATGCGGAGGGGAGGTGGGGCTAGCCTACTTGGCCAAGCTGTTCGTTCTTTGCTCAATTTTAGATTGGAGCATAGCAATTTTGTCTGCAAGTGCTTTCTGTATATTAGCGCACAAGGCTGCGTCTTTCACACAAGTTTCTGATGGTGGTGCTGGGGACTCAAGTTCCCTGAGAATACTGAAGAGCTCTTTAGTCTTAGATTTGGCATTGAGAATGCGGTTATGATAAGTTTCCTTTTTTGCGTTGAGGATAGCAGATTTGTAAGATGCAGTGGCTGAGGTGAATAGTGCTTTGTTAGTGGGGTTAGCCGATTTTCTCAACGTGGATTCTGCCGCTCTTTTGGCATTCCGGAGGATTTTTAATTCAGGCGTAAACCATTTGTTAAGGTGGGCAATAGTTTTAGCTTTGCCAATTTCATGGGGAGATGCTGTTCACAGCAGCCTCCAGTGTTATTGTATAGGTCAACTAGCTTGTTTGAGTCCAAGTTCTTGAAGTTGGCTGGGTCTAGGATGTTCTGGATCAGGACGTAGGCTTTGGAGCGTTAAGTTTCGATTGTTTCTGGCGAAGACGTGTGGGGCAATGTGGGGACTTGGTGTGGTCGGTGCATTCTCCTGGATGGAGAAGGAAATTAAATGGTCAGACCATGCGGTGGGAGTGTTTTGGAGGATGGTGATAGAGCAGTTGAGGTCTGCCACCCAATCCAGTGTTCTTCCTTTATTGTGCATCAGGGTCGTCACACACTGGTTAAAGCTGAGCTGGGAGATGGCATTTTCTAGGGATGAGGCATCGAGGTCGTTGGGATGAGGGACCTAAGTTAAAGTCACCAAGAAGGATTATTTGTGATCCTAGTTTAGTGTTATTGGTCATTCTGTATTAATCTATTCACAGCATGTTAATCTAGGAAAGATCCAATACTGGAGAAGGAATAAGTTACTTACCTGTAACTCCGGTTCTCCGGCATTGCACCTTGAAACACATTGTGTATAGGCATAATATAAATACCCAATAAATAAATAAAAATTGGTATCTCATATTCACATGCGACCCTCCTACCTTCACCACATGGGTAATCTTTTGGCTCTTACTGCCACTCACGTGCACTTGCCAAATCTGAAGATGGCCGACGGGAGGTTTAAGGGAGATGTTTCTATTGGCTGTGGGCAGTATGATCCCAAGAATGACTGTAATAGAGCACAAAAGTGGCTGAAAGTGTGTTTAAACTTAACTGGATCTGTTACTGAGGATTCTCAGCCTGATGACTGGGGACTATTCACAGCATGTAGATCTATAAAAGATACCAATGCTGGAGAACTGGAGTTGCCAATAAGTAATTTATTCCTTCTATAGGTTATTCTCCTTATTCAGGTATATCAACATTCACCTTAAAGGGCCACTGGTTACAAGAGACTTCTCTTATGCCTCCGGTTTCTTTGATGAAAAAGGAATCGAAGTTCATTTCCTCCATTTTAAGGGGGCATTCAAAACAGGTTTTGAAGGGGAGGTACAAGTGGCACGCATAGGAGGAATAGGCTCAAACCAACCCTTTTCTGACTTAGCTTCTGTTTGATCAGAATCTGCCATATATATAGTGGATCCATAGTTTGTATCAGCTGACTGCGATCCCTTTCCTGACGCCATATGTGAGGGGTCAGTAATCCGAGATGGACAACTGTTTGATTCATCAAAACATGCCATTTTATTCTCCAAAAGAAATATAGTAAAATGCCTCACTATCGATACCCTGCTGAGGATCTCCCTGCCTAACCAAAGCTAAGAGAAAACACGAACACAGGATATCTGGCCCTCGAACTAAGCAACAAATACACACAGACAATATATGGCAGTACAACATAACCAACAACATTCACAGTTTCTTAATAACTTTCTAATGTCTTGTGTAAATTCCCTTCCCCAGTATTCCAGGCCAATTCTGCTTATGTTTAACCATAGAAAGAAATGAGGAAATCTTTGTAGGTAAGATGTTCTCTAATCAGTTCTTGATGTTTCAAAGTCAAATTAAAGGATTGGTAAGCAAAGTTCCAATGATAGCAAATCTTTTCTCCTTAGTGACATATCCACTTCCACCAAATAGCACCAATGGTGATGCCAGGCACAATGCGTTGTCACTTCAAGAAGACTTGCTGCAGTTCAAAAGAAATGCAATATCTACATCTGTTAGTGAGACGGTGGTATATTCGTCAGGATGACTAATCGGTGCTGCTGCTTCCACTTTAACAACTTCACTTCTACTTGATTCACCATGAGAACGGTCACCTTTGTCTCACAGTACTTACTTTTAGACTACTACCATATTGCATCTACTGACACCACCAGAACGTCACTACTTTGGACTACTGCCACAACTGTAGTGATTTCAACGTTTAGACAGGCTTTGACAAGACTCACTTTAAAGTACTTCAATACCTTCAAGTAGGCAAGGCACTCTTCCTCTGAACATCTTTCTTCAAAAGTGGCAGCTTCTTTGCCTCTTGTCTGTCTGCCCCAATAACAACCTGGATTTTCCTTTGACTGACTTCTGTCCGTCTTCCGCAGTCTCTGACCGTAGAGGCTGTATCCACTTCAAAATAGTTTTTACAAGCAGCCAGTTTCCCTTCCCCAACTTTATCTTCACCTTTCTGCCAGCTATCAGCCCAAGTGATTACCCAGAACTCTTGGTGCCACTCTTCTAGCTTCAGGTAATTCTTGCACACATGTATCGTATGCCAGTTGAACTGTTATTCGATTCACAGTAACAGTTGGATTGCTTTTAATTCTTGAGTCTGGTTTCACTCTTAATATGTGGAGACTCTTGGCTTGGGCAATGCATGCTCTTCTTCAATAGTAAATGCACTTTAACATCTTATATATGAAAGGTATGCCGCTTTAAAATAAAGAATGAAGTTCGGTCTATCTTTAGGAATCACAATTGCGCACACGTGACCACTTCTTACTCTAGTTTGTTTTCAAAGGTTTAAAGATTTGTATTTCCATGTAAAAGTAAAGGAGAGGGTTCAGTCTTCCTTTGGGAATAACAATTAGGCACATACAACCGCTCCTTGATGTAGTTTTCACAAGTTAAGGTTTCAACAATTCTTTTATCAAGGTTAGGTATTCGGTAATGGGCGTCGCAACATTCACTCTTAACTAGTTACAGGCGACCCCTCTTGCAGATATACAGTCTTTTAAGGTTAACAATCGGATTAAGCAGTGTTTGCTCTTCACATGAGTAATATATTGATTAATACTCCAACAAACAGCTTCAGCTGGCTGTAAACCATACGCAAGTATATATGGAACTGGATACTGTTGCTGGCAATGCTTGTGCATGGTATTAGAAAGCCAGGCTTCACTCACAAACTTTAACACTTGCTCTGTGAGTCAGACCTCTTCCATGACTTCTGCCACAACTTCTTCTACTTCTGGCTTCTTAGGGATCCACACCCTCCCTGAAGGTGTCTCCGGTCGCACGTTTCTGGAGCCACTCTCGCTCCTGAGACCCACGGCTTGACAACTGCTCTTTGCATTCGATGCACGGCAACTACAGCAATTGGGCTCACGTGGGGAAAGACAGGTCTCCTGCGCATCTTCCGTTGTTGGAACAGGACCCTCTCGGAACAAGCAGATGCAATCTGCTGTATCCATGTTCCGGCATCCCTCTTGTTCTCCCACTTCTGCTTGGTTTGCCAGCCTTGTGCCTTCTTCTTTCTGCTACAAGTGCTACAGCGCGCAATCCAGTCACCGTTCCAGCTCCTTCCAATTGCCTGCTCCTGAGGGGGCCTTTTATGCCTCCCAGGTTCCTTCAGGTGTGGGCTGTTAGGCTTAATTGTCTGACTACTGCTAGCTTTCTTCCTCGTCCCAGTTATTTCTTTTAAGTATTGAATTGATTTATTTCCCTTATTACAAGATGGACTTTTAGAATTTGTGGTTACAGAGGAACACATTTGACTTAAGGCACTTTCGCCAGATCCTTTTACATTATTCCTTTGGGAGTAAGGAGGGTTTTCATCCTGAAATGCCTTAGAGGATCTTTCTATTGACAATCCTTGCTCAGATTTCACAGAACTTATACCCAGAGTCATAGATCTTATATGTGGGTCAGAGATATGTCAATATGCCATCACCTGTTTTTATAGCCCAGAAAGGCACTTCCTTTCTGAGGGATCGCCTCACCACCCTGGGCATTGTCTCCTCCCAGGTGATCCTCCTGCAGTACACCACACCCAAGGTCAGGATCAGGAAGTGTATGCATTTTCCCTGGCCACCGGGGAGGAGATATAAGGCAGGGTTTCAGTGAGAGATCCGTTTGATTCTTCATAATTTCCTTTCCTCAGACTCAAACGGGATTCTGTTCCACAGTTTCAAAAGAATAATTAAATCATATCTTGTAGCAAAGTTACAATGCAGTTCTTTTGATTTCCACTTAGCGACAAAAAATTCTAATACTTCAGGTTTGTTCAACAAGGTTTCTTTCTCTTCCACTTGTAATGTTAAGAAAAACAACCTGGACTTCGTATAAACTGTCTTTGCCAGGATGTTTCTGCAACCACATATTTGTTTAGAAACAATTATACACTTCTACAGGAGTTTATACAACACTTGCTTCAGCAATGAAAGGTTGTCAGGTTGATTAGACAATATTTCACCAAAACCGATCAATGGTTCTACCACTGCTTCTTTATGATTTGTTACCACCGCTTCATAGCACTTAATCAACGTTCCCCTGGTTTACTTCAATGCCAGGCCTACTACTTCAATTGCACTTGGTTTTCAATGTCCGGCCTACTACTGCTTTTTTATGACTTGTCAGCATTGCTTCACAGTACTTCATCAGCGTTCACCTGGTTTACTTCAATGCCAGGCCTACTACTTCAATTACACCTGGTTTACTTCCATGCCAGGCCTACTACTTCTTCAATTCTCCATTCTGATATACACTTCTGGCAGAATAGTATAACATTTTACCACAACCTCTCTGACCTGGTATACCTTCCTGTCAGATGGGAAAATCACAAACTGCAAGGGCATCTCTGATTAAGATCAGCTTACAATAATTTAGCAATGTCTCTTGCTTCGCAACACCACTTTTTAAATATTTCTTCAGGAAAGATGAGATTCACATTGGTGCTTTTTATGACACTTTTGTGATCTCCAAAATCTCTGCAAGTTGTGCTCCACTCATTCTGAATATCCTTTGCCATAAGGATAGCCTTCTTGCCACTCTTGTTTCACCACTTCATTAACCAAATACTGACACTAATATAGTTTCACTCTGACTCTTCTTTGTCTTTGGCAATGTGAGTTTACATCAGCTTCTTTTATACACTCCTTCAAATATGGGCAATAAGCTTTACAAACTGTTGGGCTCTCATTTGCCCCTTCTTTACTTTGACAATGTGTTAGTTTTAATTTGCCTTGTTTTAACTTTTCTTTGGCTTGGGCAATGGTAGTTTGTATTGGGTTCTGCAATTATTACCCTGTTTTGTTGCTGGCTTTCAAATTGACCCAAATGCTTATAATCAGTGTTTGTTTTTACAAAATAATGCTTTCTCTGCTTTCTGTCAGTTCGGTATTACGAAAGAAGGCAATTCTGTTTTTTCCCTCTACACGTTTCTGGTGTTAACGTTCTGAGCAAGCGAGCGGTTACAGAGCACTCTTCCACCTACAACTACTGCTCTGCTCCTTCTGCTTACTAATGGCCTGCACCTAGGTGGGCCTTTTAAGCCTCCCAGTCTCCCTCAGGTGTGGGTCATTTCTATTAACAAGCTTTGCTTTGAAGTCTTGTTCCGCTTTAGCCCTCTTCTTCCTCCCAGTACTTTGGGGATTATGGGACTTGGAGTCCATAATGCAAACATCACTTCATTAGAATTTTAACCTCATGCTCATTTCTGTTCCCAATTATATTCCCTACTGGAATATCATAAGGATTAATCATAAGATTGTCTTTACAGAGAAATAAAGATCCTCAGTTTAAATAGATATTATTTACAGACTCATCATCACTATTCCTTTGAGAGTTAGGGGACCTTCCAGCTCTATTAATCTATGTGGTTTTAAGAGGAGTTTAATTTTCCCTAATGCATATGTGATCCTGAAGGCATTCACCCACATTAAGATATTCAACTTTGGAAGTTAAAAGTTCTGACAACAAGCTGTTGAATACTTTGGCATTGTTGAGATTTCTTCCCTGTAGGAAGTCAAATGCTGTGTCTGACCCAGCGGAGTCCTGTCATTCCCTTGGGGGCCCTTCTCCTCCCAGGGGATCCTCCTGGCTAATACCACCCCAGGGTTAGGATCAGTAAGTGTCTGCCTTTCCTCGCCATCTGGGAGATTTTAGGTAGAGTATTTGTGAGGACTCTGCAGGATTCATCACATACCCCATAGCCTAATGGCCTATTGCCACAATTTTACACCCCTCCCCCCCCCTTTAGGGAAAATGAGACCACTTTTCCCAAAACCCTATATGCAAAACTTCAATCCCTGGTCTAAAATGTAAAAACTACCAAGCTACCTTTTCCCATGTTAATTATCCACCTTATAGAACTGACTCATTCAGAACTATTAAAAGTGATTTTTCAAGTAACCTGTATCAATTGACATCAATGGACTCTGTTTCCTACAATCACCCAAGTACTGGAACGAGGAAGAAAGAAAAATCAATGCAGAGCAGAGGGACCCACTAACTCAATGAGCGTTCTAGTTGTTTTTGGATTGCACCTGTGCGCGGGACATTTAAAGCTCGAAAGCAAACTCTTAATGGCTGCTGCTGTTCCAGAGAAGTCATCGTATCTCTCTTCGAGGGTTTGGAGCTTGGAAGTACAAACCGGTGTGGCAGAACCGAGCGGCTCACCAGAGAGGAAGCAGAGATACTGTCATGGTTAAAGGTACTGAGCGATGTGTGCCGACATCAAGAACCATTGCTACTCCTACTCCTTCACGTGTTAATTTGTGCAACAAGCGGCAAAGTAAATGTGTGCCATTCGCAGGCAATGGAGTCTTCAGCGTTCACGATCCGGAGGACACTCTTCCGCGGTAGTTGGAAGCCATCATGGAAACAGTGGCGTCCGTTACTAGGGGGAAGGTCCCGGCGTCTTGGATTCAGACGGAAGGTTCACGTGATCAAGCCTTAATTAGTCCCGCCCCTGCAGTTGCACTCTGCTTCTGAATAATGTTGTTTCTTGCTGTTTCGAAGTTTATGCTGCCGAACCTTGCTCTGTTTCCTGAACTTACCTTTTGCCTGCTCTTTGTCGGTTTTGGTAATAGTTTTGCTTCCACTGGTTTTTCACACTTACCTGCTACACTATCCGGATCACTCTCGGCTTGCTCCTTGGTACCGTCTTGACCCGTCTTTGGACATTAGGTGCCCATGTGCCGGCGGAGTAGGTTTTGGGACTACCATCTTTGCCACAAAGTTTCTTCATTTCGGGCATTCCTGGACTCATGGATTCAACGTGGTAAGCCTGATTCTCCTCTTGTTACCCTTTCTTTCATGTCCTATTAGTGCACTGTAAAACATTTACGTCTCTTATTTACAGACCATCTGATACCAGTCTGTGCATTCCTAGACCTGACTTCTTGTTTACCTGCCTTAGTAGCACAGGTCAGTTGGGTCTTTAACTAACAAATGACACTTAAGGCAAAAGTCAAACACTAATCATTTACGTGTTTCCTTGCAGCCATTGGTGTCTCGTGGGAACCCAATATTTCAATTAATTGATCCCTCTGTATGTTACTTATTACATCCAGAGGGGTACATTAGTGGGAAGAATTCCTCTTCAACACTACGGGGTCAAGCCATTGAAGGAGAATTATGACATATTCAGAAGCCTCACAAAATGGACCCCAACGAGACATTGGCTAGTATTCTCCAGTTGGTGGCAAACCTTCGTTCTGACATGGCCACGGCACACGCTGCCACACAACAGCAAATTAACGCATTAAAGGCCAGTGTGCAACCTCCTTCCATGCCTGGTCCACTGCCTACAGTTGCTTCCGTTTCTGGTACTGAGCCATCGAGATCATACACTGGTCCTGTGTATGTTACATCGCAGTTTCCTTTGGCCCCACAAGAGGTATTGTGGGGATCCAAAAAATGTCAGGACATTTATGAATCGGTGTCAGTTGCATTTCCTATGCCGACCCGGGTCCTTTCCGGACCAGTTGCATTTCCTATGCCGACCCGGGTCCTTTCCGGATTCTACTACTAAGGCCGCTTTTGTATTTTCCCACTTAGGGGGGAGGGGGGACTGCGGCTGATTAGGCCAACCCTGAGGCGTTGCTAGGGGGGGGGTTAAGGGGGCTATAGCCCCTGATCTTTTGGTTGTAGCCCCGGATAGAATCTCAGGAGCTACAGCCAAAAGACTAGCTAGCCCCCAGTCCCAACAGTTTCGACATCAGCATAGCCCCGGGTCTTTTCCAGACCTAGCAACTCCCCTGGGCCAACCCTTTGTTATAGGAGGGTAGTCATCTTTTGTATAACTGCAATGCCTTACTTGATGCTATGATCAAGGTATTTGATGCACGCTATAAGTCACAAACCATGGAATTGGAGTTGAGTCTTCAACAAGGGGACCGAATGCTCCTGTCCAATTTAGCCAGGTTCAATCAGTTAGCCGCTGAGACA
Source organism: Ambystoma mexicanum (assembly GCF_040938575.1). Taxonomy (NCBI): domain Eukaryota; kingdom Metazoa; phylum Chordata; class Amphibia; order Caudata; family Ambystomatidae; genus Ambystoma; species Ambystoma mexicanum. The sequence continues at coordinate 508,875,497 of NC_090927.1, read as the reverse complement.
AGGTGGCTGGATTATAAGAAAACCTAGTTGTTTTACAAAGGCTTTTCTGACTCCCTTAAATACACCCTTGCTATGGTTCCAGTGGTCCCTGTTATATTTCTGGAATTACTGGATTTGGTGCTACAAATAGATGCCCGAAAGATGAGAAAAGGGTCCTCCCTCCTGCTGTCCCCTTGGCATCTACCCCGGCTACGGGAACACCCGAACCCTTGTAGATAGGGGCTGTCACACATGGTCCTTTATCCCCTGATGAAAGAGAACTTCGGAAGTGAAACAATCTGTTTCTACTGCGGCTCCTCCGAACATTTTTTGAAGTCATGCACAAAAAAAACCTACAAAGAAGCAGGGAATCGTGAAAGCTCTGCAATAAAGGGAGTCCAATTGCCGGGCTATTTCCCAACAGTGGACTCTCAAACTGTGATACCATTCACCATCAAGGTTGGTTTTCTACACATAGTGCCACAGGGAACTATATTGATAGGGAATACACTAATGATCTGGGGTTGCCCATTGTTAAAGAAAACCCTGTGATCGTGAATGCCGTGGACGGCACCACCTTGTTGTCGGGTTTGGTAACAGAACAGACTGCAGATTTGTTTATGGAAATCGTGCAGGGACACACCGAACTAATTTCCTTCGATCTCATTAGAGCTCCTCAGTTTAAGCCTATACTCTGAATACCATGGCTTAGGGTGCACAATCCTGTGATCGATTGGCACACAGGAAGCATTGAATTCTTGTCTGAGTATTGTGACAAACTGTTGGGGTTCTAACGCACAGATCAAGAGCCCTTGTCATCCTTTACTGGCTCCTACTATTGGGGCAGTTGTCAACGGAATACTACCTAAGGAGTACCTTGAGTTCCAAGACGTTGACGAGGGTGGTGCTGCGGTCTTGCCCCCGCACAGGCCATATGATTGCCCCATTGATCTTGTTCCGGGAGCTAAGATCCCGTCAGGGAGGATCTATTCTTTAACGTAAAAGGAGGACATCGTTCTTAAGGATTAAATAGATAAGGCCCTAAAATCTATGCTCATTTGTCCATCTCGTTCTCCTGCAGCTTCTCCCGTTTTTTGTCCCCAAGAAGGAGGGAGCCCTCCGCCCTTGTATTGACTATAGAGCCCTCAATGCTATAACTGTTCGTTACAATTATCCCATCCCACTGATCTCGGATTTACTGGATCAGTTGGGCTCTTCAGTGTTATTCACTAAACTGTATCTCAGAGGCGCATATAAGCTGGTCCGAATACGTATCGGTGACGAATGGAAAACAGATTTCAAAACTAAGTATGGGCTATATGAGTATTGTGTGATGCCCTTCGGACTCTGCAATGCTCCCGCAACTATTCAGTATTTCATCAATGATGTCTTTCATGACATGATGGATCAATTTTTTATTTATTTAGATGACATTTTGATTTACTCTACATCCTATGAGGTTCATGTGCTTCATATAACCAAGGTCCTACAAAGGCTACGAGACCATCTCTTTGCCAAATTAGAGAAGTGCACCTTTCATGCCACTGAGGTGGAATTTCTTGGCTACGAAATCACTAGCAAAGGAATCCAGATGAGCAAATCTAAGGTTAATAGTGTTCTGGAATGGCCAGTACCTACGTCCTTGAAATCCCTTCAATCATTCCTGGGAGTCGCAAACTTTTACAGAATTATGAGGGACTTCTCTGCTGTGGTTGCTCCTTGGCAGCTCTTACGAACAGTAAAAAAACGTTTCAGATGGGAGGAGGAGGCCAACCAAGCGTTCCTCACCCTTAAAACCGCCTTCACCACAGCACCTGTCCTTCAACACCCCGATCCTTCTCTTCCTTTCGTTGTGGAGGCGGACGCCTCAGCCATTGCTCTTGGAGCTATCCTTTCGCAGGAATGTCCAGATGCTAGTTGTTAACATCCCGTTGCCTATCATTCAAGAAAGCTAACCTCCTATGAACGGAACTACACAATCACGGAGAGGGAACTCTTATCGGTGCGAGGCGCTTTCCTGGCCTGGCGGCATCCTTTCTTGGTTACTGCTCTTCCTGTCCAGATGAATACTGACCACAAGAATTTGATGGCTTTGCAGTCGGTTAAGTGTACCACTGCTTGTCTGTCATACGCCGCCGCCGAGACTGGCGGATACTTCCGCGTTGCCGCTTGCAGTATGGGTTTAGAGGTTGGTAGTCCTTCCTCTATTTTCACAGCTCTAGCTGCCGTTTCAGTTTTGTCCGCGCGGAGCCCGCCGGGAGCATTTATTCCTCCTCCTCCCGGCAGACACTGCGTTGCAACCCCACTGGATTGTTTTCCCAGCTTCCGGGTTTACGCTTGCTGCTGACTCTCTGCACTGAACGTCGGTGCTTTCTTGCCTGCTTCTGTCTTCGTCCCCTGAACAAAGTTTTCCTTCTTTGCCTCCTCTTACCTGCCTCCTTCGGTCCTTCGGCCCGGCTCGCGTCTCCTTCCTCCGAGACTCCGAGCCTGGGTCTCTTTCTGCTTCTCCCCTCTCCTCTTCGTCTCCTGGTCCCTTCTCCCACCGGAGTTCCGGTCTGTTCCATTTTTTTTTCCTCCACCTACCTGTGACCTGCGCGTCTTGTGTTTTGCCTGGTAGCCCTGGATTGCAGCCACACCTACCTGCTTCATGTTTGCTGCGGATCCTCCTCGCTGTTTTGGTCCGTGCCTCTGCCTGCTACAGTCTTCCTCCCCGTCTGCAGCACAACTTTGGATGTTCCTACTTGGAGTCGGGAAGAGTGCATTGCGGTGCCAGACAAGGGTTTCTTCTGCCGCCTGGCTTTTTCCCTTGTTTTTCGACTTGTTCCCGGAAAGGGAGCCACAGGCTTGCTGTTCCATCAGCATTCACTGTGGCTTCCCTCCGTGACAGGCATTTCTCATCAAGAAAGGAGAAAGACTACCTCGCCAGACGAAACCTGTCCTCTGAAAGCTTCGACTCAAGCAGCTCAGGTGAGGAGAGTGTGGAAACAAGGGGTGAGGTTGGAGTTGAAGGGCCACAGAAAGGACATCGTCATGCAAGATGGCACAAATTATTTTCCATGTTTCATTTCATCATCACCTACAGACATGGTTCCCTGTACACCAATGCCGATGCTCTGTCACGTATGCATGGCATCTCATCCGTTAAAAGAACAGACGATCCGCTCCTTGTCTCATCAGGTTGTCTGTAGCTGTATGTTATAGCCATCTCTACGTACTGATATCCAAGAGTGGGTGAAGTCCAATCAACCGGAGATTCAGGAACTCAAGCTAGACATTATACGTTCTATGCCATATGCGCATGGTCTATTGTATATACCTGTCACGATGCCCGCTCCCGGGGAGCCGGCTCAGGCCTTGCGTCCCCGAAAGCGGACATCAAGTCCCCGGGGAAGGTCCCAGCAACCCCTTATAGGGGCCCTTTGGACAGCGTCCTGGCGCCTATGGCGCCAGGCTCATAGAAAACGTCAGTCCTGGCCCCATAGGCGCCAGGCTCATTATGAAAGTGTTTGGGTGCACTTACCTGGTGCAGACCATGCTGCAGAACCCCGGCCTCCTTGAGGCCTGAAAGGAACTACTTTACCTGTGGGACTCATTTACCACCCGGGCGTGGTCGGGGAAGGATACATACCTGATTGGAGGAAGGACACATTCTAGGAACTTCTTCCAAGGCTATTTAAACCACACCCGATCAGCCACACGTGCTTCGCGTTGTTCTGCATCTAGCAGCTGGACGCTCACCGTGTCTGCTCCTGCATCTTGACTTCTGCCACACCTGCCAGCATCCTGAATCACCTGCAAAGGAAGGGAACAAGAGAACAGAAGAAGGAAAAGGCCTCACCTGCTAAATCTGCATCCCAGAGACATTTCGCCGACAATCCTGAAAAGGAAGACATTTATTTTTAAAAGCACATCGCATCGATCGCTGCAGCGCCGCATTCTATTCACCTTTACAGGGCGCCTCCATGTTCAGCAGCGACCATCCGGATTCGCAGTCGCGCCCCCGTGCCTAGGGAGAAAAAGACAAGAACAAAGGTGAGAGAAAGAAGGGAAAAGGGAAGCTAAAACTCCATGTCAAGACTTACCTGTTGGGTCATTCCCTTTTCATTTCTGGTCCGCGCCGCATCCGGGCATTTTCGGACCCCGGCCCCTAAGGGGAAAAAGACAGCGTTAATGAGTGAATGAAAAGACATTACCAAAACACTCATTAAAGACTTACCTGATTTCCACAAGGATTTCACCGCTCACCTCGGTGCCTGTTCCCCGGCATTCCGTACCCCGGCCCCTATGGGGAAAAAGACACTAGCATTAGAACATTATGCATGGACACAAGGGGAACCACTTATAGAAAAACTTACCTGGAAGCCAAGCAAGTTTGGTTCTCACCCATCCGAAAATCCAGTGACATAACTGGATACCAACGCGCCCCTGCATCAGAAGCAGGATGGAGAGCTTGTCCTTCCAGACCCTAAGGTGAGACGCTACGGGGAAGCACAGAAGGGTTTTGAGGAGGGTGAGAGGGGTAAGTGGGAGGCCGATTGCATTACCCCGCAGACAGTTAACCCCCTATTCTCACCTACAGAAGGATACTTCTGCGAGTCAGACAAGCCAGATCTGGGGCCCAGTCCAGTCCATCTTCTGAACCCTGCGCATCACCTTAGACGAGGTCACAGCAGCGCAAACCAGGCCAGCGCCCCCGTGGGAGTCAGGTGAGCGTTACAATACCAGACTGTTATGCGTGGTAAGGCAATGCAATGGTGCCATGATTCCATGGTCGCGGCAAAACCTTGGATCTCCTTCATTGTTGGTGCTGATGGCCAACCATGCAAAAGGACGTCGCCGAATAAATCGAGTCCTGCTCCGTCTGCGCTCAGTGCAAGAGTTCATATACTAAACCCGTTGGATTGCTTCGCTCTCTGCCTATACCCAACCACCCTTGGTATATGATTTCCATGGATTTTGTGGTTGTTACCCCCGGTCGCTTGTCACAATACAATTTGAGTGGTTATGGATTGTCTGACCAAGATGGCTTTGTGCCCTGTCAAGGGCTTCCTTCAGCACCTGTTCTGGCGGATTTGTTCTTGAACGTTTTCCAGTTCTTCAGTCTTCCCTCTATTATCACAGACAGGGGATCTCAATTTACTTTGCACTTCTGGTGGTCTCTCACGGCCTTGTTCGGTATTGAGGATAGGTATTCCAGCTCCTACCATCCCCCAGACTGATGGACAGACATAGCGTTTGAATTCCGCCATGGAGCAATACCTCAGGTGTCTAACTCCTCAATACCAAGAATCGTGGCTCTCTGTTCTGAGTATGGCAGATTTCGCTTATAACAATTCCCTCCAATCTGCCACCCGTTCCTCCCCGTTCTTTGCCCTTTATGGCCGCCATCCGAGGTCCTTGCCTTTTGTCTCTTGTCTTACCTGCTAACAACCCAGCGGCCAAATCATGCGTTCACCATTTCGTTGAAGTCCAGAAGGGTATTAAACGACATTGGGAGCATGCACAGGAATGTGCCAAATTCTATGCTGACATTCATTGATCCCCAGCTCCTGACTACTCGGTGGGCATCAAAGTGTGGTTGTCCACTCAGAACTTACGCATTTCTGGGCGTAAGGCGCTTTTACCACGCTTTCTCTGTCCTTGGTGATTTTGGCCCTGATCAACCCAGTTGCGGTGCGCCTGGATCTCCCTGCCAAATGGAGAGTGCACCCGGTCTTTCACGTCTCCCTTCTCAAGCCTTTTCACCCATCCACCAGGCTTTCCTTGCAACCGCCTCCCGTTTGGGTGCAGGGGGAAGATGAGTATGAGTTCAACAAGATCCTTGACATGAAGGTCTCCAGGGGAGTCCGCGGGTATATTATGTGAACTGGAAAGTTTATGGTCCAGAGGACTGGACATGGGAACCTGTCCGTAACATCCACGCACCCTGGTTGGTTGCTGAGTATTGGGCCTCTCGGAGGGGGGGGGGGCGTCTATCTTTGAGGGAGGGAACTGTCATGGTTTAAGGTACTGAATGCTGTGTGCCGACATCAAGAACCATTGCTACTCCTCCTTCATGTGTTAATTTGTGCAACAAGCGGCAAAGTAAACGTGTGCCATTCACAGGCAATCAAGCTCTTCAGCGTTCACGATTCCGGGGGACGCTCTTCCGTGTTAGTTGGAAGCTACCATGGAAACAGTGGTGTCCGTTACTAGGGGGAAGGTCCCGGCGTCTTGGATTCAGGCGAAAGGTTCATACCTTAATTAATCCTGCGCCTGCAGTTGAACTCTGCTTCTGAATAACATTTCTTGCTGTTTCGAAGTTTATGCTGCCAAACCTTGCTCTGCTTCCTGAACTTGCCTTTTGCCTGCTCCTTGTCTGTTTTGGGAATAGTTTTGCTTCCACTGGTTTTTCAGACCTACCTGCTAGACTATCTGGACCGCTCTCTGCTTGCTCCTTGCTACCGTCTTGACCTGCCTACACTTCGACCCGGATTGCTTCCCTGGACCGCTCTCTGCTTGCTCCTTCGTCCGTCTTGACCCGCCTACACTTCGACCCGTATTGTCCACGGACTTCAACCTGCTCTTTCTTTTCTCCATGGAACGCTGCATTAGACTGCCTTCTGGTGTGGTGCTCAACACATGGACTAGAGACTTCTGTGGGCGTGTTGAAGTATTAGGTGTCCTCGTTTCGTCAGCATAGGGTCTTTGGACATTAGGCGTCCGCGTGCCGGCAGAGTAGGTTTTGGGACTACAATCATTGCCCCAAACTTTCTTCTTTTCGGACATTCATGGACTCATGGATTCAACATGGTAAGCATGATTCTCCTCTTGTTACCTTTTCTTTCTTGTTGTCCTTTTAGTGCACTGTAAACCATTTACGTCTGTTTTATTTACAGACCATCTGATACCAGTCTGTGCATTCCTAGACATGACTTCAGTTGGGTCTTTGACTTTTGCCTTGAGTGTCATTTGTTAAATTTAAACACTAATCATTTACGTGTTTTCCTTGCAGCCATTGGTGTCTCGTGGGAATCAAATCTTTCAATTAATTGATCCCTCTGTATTTTACTTATTACATCCAGAGGGGTACATTAGTGGGAAGAATTCTTCTACACTCCGTGGTCAAGCCATTGAAGGAGAATTCTGACAAAAGCTGCGAGGATGGGATGCACCGCAGACATGCCAGGAGCCAGTGGAAAACACCTGGGCATACGGCAACCAAAGATGGCATCGTTTCACCTAATGGGATCTGGATGGAAGCAGGCGTGTGGATGCAAAGCCGAGAGAGACCGGAACAACGCGAGAGCAGTCCAGAGTGGGAAGTAGGTGGCAAACCTTTGCCGCATAAGCGCGAATGGGGCCAAGAAGGACCAGCAAAGCCAGTGATCCAGCCCAGGCATAGTGGGGACCCTTGGGTGTTTTGGCAACCACGCTAAGCACAAACTATAACTATGAAGCCACAGAAACAAAGACAATAAAAAGACTGATTAAAAGCCAAGAGGGCATATTGGAAATAATGGCCACAGCCATAAATGAATGTAATTATGTAGATATGGGGAGAACCCAAATCAAATGATGAATCAAGGAGATATGATATACCAAGAGGTGTATGCGCAACTGTGGAAATAAAAGAGGAACCATGTGTGAACATAAGTAGTCCTGGCACAGGAGTATACCAGGCAATTGCAAATCTAAAGAACAAGTGTGTGTGAAATGTGATGAATCTAGTAGTCATCACTGATTCCCTGGAGGTGACCTCCTCCTTTGTGGCTAGGGAACGGCAGCTGCTACTGGATCCTGGCCCTGGGGGCCACAGTATGAGGGAGGATCACATAGGGGGAAACAGCTACTGAGGGGGAGGTAGCGACTCCATCAGATGAGATGTGGTTTTCCCCTGAGGAAGACCCTATAATACCGGAGTTCTTAATGGCTTGTTGTCACCTAACTGTTTCCCTTTATAGTAAACGTTAGAAAATCTTTCCTCTCACTCTAATCAAGTCCCAATTTATTTATTTGTCACTGGTATAGCGCACCAAGCCCGGAGGCATCTAGGTGCTTTTCTTGAAAAGTTGGTTGCAATTGTTGTTTACAGTGATGAAACGGTTACAAACGTTACAAAGAATGCATAGGTTTTCTGTTACAGGCATTGCTTACTTAGGTCACATACATTTCTTAAATATTGGCTTGATTACATGGCTTGTAGGGGATACATTAGTTACAGCATGCATTAGGCTGAAGTCTATATACATGTTTATGCATGAAGATTATTCGTAAGAGCATCAGAACTTGGGTTGTTCTGTTGCCTATTCCATCTTCTGTTGCAGAGATTGCCAACATGGGTAGCATACAATGATCTTGGTTGGGAGCGGGGCTGTTAGAAGACGGTGGAGGTCGGTGGTGGATGATGGACGGTAGGTAGAACAGATGCAGGTAGGAGAGAATTCCTAGGCGTTTTGGGCAAAGAGCCAGGATTTTAGACTTTTGCAGAAGGACCAGAGCCCACCTCGGTACACTTCTCACCCTCGTGATGTCCCTAAGTACTAGCCCCCCCACCCCCCTTCTGCCTTCCTGTTTTGTCGCTTAGTACCCCCATCCCCTCGGGTTCCCCCTAATGTCGCTATATGCCCCATCCCCTCCAGGTCCACTGTGTATCACTGTGTACCCCCAAACCCCTTTGGCCCCCGTGTTTTCACTGTGCCCCCCACCCCCTCTTTTGTCACTGTGTACCCCCACCCACTGGTTCAGGTGATGTCACTGTGTACCCCTCTGGTCCCCCGTATTATTGATGTATACCCAGCACCCTCTAGTCTCTGTGATGTCTGTGTGCCCCCAGCCCCTTTGGTACCCCATGTTATAATTGTGTACCCTTCTGGTCCCCCATGCTGTCACTGTATGCCCAGCCCCCTCTAGTCCCTGTGATGTTGCTATGTGCCCCTTTGGTCCCCCATGCTATCAATGTATACCCTGACCCTCTGGCTCCCTGTGTTGCCAAAGTGTACCCCTCTGGTCCCCTATGCTGTCGCTGTATGCCCACCCCTCTAGTCTCTGTGATGTCACTGTGTGCCCCATGTGTCACTCTGTACCCCCTGCCCTCTTGTTCCCTGTGATGTTGCTGTGTGACCCTATGGCCCCCATCCTGTCGCAGTAAACCCAGCCCCCTCTAGTCCCTGTGATGTCCCTGTGTGCCCCTACCCCCTCCAGTCCCACATGCTGTTGCTGCGTACCCCCGCACCTCTGGTTCCCATCTCATCACTGCGCCCCTGGTTCACCGTGATTCTGTGTGCCCAGCCCCTTGGCTCACTGAGATGTTGCTACACACCCCAAGTTCCCATCTGGTCCCTTAAAATATCGCAGTGTACCCCTTGCCCCTCTCATGTCCCACGTTTTCACTGTGTGCCCCTAGCCCCCCCATAGTCCCCTTGATGTCGCTGTATACCCCCAACCCCTCTGGTCCTGTGATGTCTCTGTACCCTGCATGCTTGCCGTTTGCCCTAGCACCGGTCCCCTGCGATGTTGCTGTGCACCCCAGCCCCTCTGGTCCTCGTGTACTGTTCCCAGGCATGGCGTCCTGTCTGTGCTTTAGCACTCACAATGTCTGGGTGTCTCTAGATGAGTGCAGTAGCTAGTCCTCACATTCGTGCAGTTCATGGCACGCGGGAGTGTCTGTGTTCTCCCTCGTTCCCTCCCTTGTCATCGAGCGCTTTCGAAGCTTAGGCGCTGTGTGGATGAACCATCGTATAACTATGCTTACTCTCTACACCATCACACAATTAGAGTGCAGCTATCCCCCTCGATTAATTCGGCCTAGCTGCTCACATACGAACACTACCCCATGAACACCTCATCACTCTAATAAAATGCAGCTATAGCCCATGACAAACTAGGCTAGCTGCACACATGAGTGTCCTACTGGCCTAACGCAGCCAGAACCCAGTCTGGGTGTCCACCCAACAGGCTGCACACATTCAACCGATTTCATCACCACCACACCTAATGCTAGGATGCAGCTACCATCAGGCTAATTACGGTATCCAGTTAAAATGTCAAACATTTTTTCAAATGCCATTATGTTGAAAAAAATAATGCCAGAAAAAAAACATTAAAATGTTTTTTTTATTTGTATGTTTTTTTGGTTTAACTAGTAAAAAATAAAGTGTAAATTAAAAAAAAACAGGGGATTGGTGAGGGGAACCCGATTTAAAAAAAAATACAAAGAAAAATTCAATCACTTTTTTTCGGCATTTTTAAAAAATAAAAAATGTCATTCGAAAAAATGTCATTCGACATATTCACTATAAACCGGCTATTACATCAGCTGCACACATCTGGTGCACCCACGCACCCTACAACACTTGCTCTCTCAACTGACCTGGACTGCGGTCCCCGAGGGTGTTCAAACTATCAGTGCTTTGAGGTCATACCAGTGATATATAGAGCGCTATATAAATGCCAAATAACATAACAATACCACTAGCAAGGAGTTCCATGGTTTAGCTGCAATCACGGGGTAACTGCAGCCTCTCACTTTTTACCTTTTTTAATCTAAGGATTTTAAGGTGGCATAAGTAGGCATTATCGAGTTGGTCTGATGGACTGAATTTTGGAAATGTCTGGCAAGGTAGATCGGGGCGTTGTTAGAGAGGCATTTGTGGGTTAATGATAAAGTTTTGAATTTTATGCTATCTCGGACCAGCAGCCAGTGGAGGTTACGTCTGTCTAATGAAGATATGTGCTTTTTTCAGGATGTTGAGGGCGGCTCTGATAGCATTGTTAGGAATTATTTGTAACTTATTAATATTTCGGATGTTGGGTCCCGCAAAGAGGGAGTTGCAGTAGTCGATTTGTGATAGCATGAGTGCCCTGGCCAGGGTGATGCAGTTATCTGTGGTTAAGAAAGGTCTGCTGGCAATTATCAGTTTGGAGGTGTAGACTGGTTATGACTCGCTCTCACAACTCATATATAACCTCGTCTGTTCTTAATGTACCTTTATGTGAGCTTTTTTAACACCATCCAAGAAATCCAGTAATATCTATGGACTTTGTGAGAAACCAGGAGGTGTCTCACCCGCTAGTCCCCGCGGATCTTTCATTCAGGTGGCCAGGGCACAGCCATCGCCTTTGGATCCAGACCTTGGAGGTGGACTAGTGCCAGTGCAATAGGATCACCTGGGTATTTATCCCATCCTACCTGGTAGGATACGTGAGAACCTTGTCCCCCCCACCCCTCTTCCCTTCACAAACACTTTCACACAGACAGTCTGCTCTGGGAGAAAACAGACTCACACCCGAGCAGTGTACCTGATATGTCCTAATACTATGGGCAGGCGAGATTAGGCAATTACTGACAATCGCTCACACCTGACTTCCATTAGGCTTCCCCACACAGATAAAAGGCAGAGCACGAGAGCGCACTCTGTGAGTGAGGCAAAGCACACGAAGGAACAGTACTTTGCAGCTGAACGAGGGAAGAAAGACGGCAAACCAAGAAGGGTACTGTAAGGAAGGCATGGTATGGTATCAACAGTAAAACAGACACAGGTGCCCACAGTTCAAGGGTGTTTATTGAACTTCAAGAAGGGTATGATAAACGCCTATCTAATCCTAAATCTACAGATGGGAGCCAGCTATGACCATCAAATAATAACAGAGTCTTAGTGGTGTCTTGTCAAATTAAAAGGGCCTACACTAAAACAAAAACTATTGCCAATCCTTATCACTAAATCAAATAGTGAGGGGAATAATGTTATACAAAAGAAAAGTGTTCAAGAAATGATATGTCAGGATGTTCAGGCCGTTGGACTCCCTTCCCCACGTTTTTAGCACTGGACAAGGTAGTTCACTCAAGTGCAGCTCAGTCTCTGGCTTCTTTAATAATAATAATAATTTAGCATTTATATAGCACTACGAACCCTCAGGCATCTGAGCGATGCTTACCGCACACCCATGGTGAGTGGCGATCTTTAATGACCTTGTAAGGATGAAAGGCTGAGTTTGGCCCTGCCGAGATTCGTACCTGCATCAGCAGGCTCTGCACAGATGTCAAAGCGAGCGCTCCACTCGCTGTGCTATCGGACCGGCTAGCACTAAGATACAGTTTGATCATTAGCATCAGGACCTTATGTACGTAAGTCTCTTAACTTCTGAAAGTGTCCTCATTCACAGAGCCTGATGCAACCAAACAAAAAAACAACTGTTCTTTTCCTCTTGGGACTTTCACACGTATTCACTTTGGGTGATTCACTATTCACCCAGAATACCCTCATTCGGGATCTCTTGAGTACAATGTTCGTTCCCTTCGGATCCCCTTCATTCGGGCTCAGATCCCTTTTCCACAATGTTCACCGGATATTCTTTTTGGGTGACTCTCGGTTCACCCCAGATCCCCCTCAGCCAGGCTCAGATCCCTTTTCCACAATGAGTCTCCCTCATTGCTCGGAGCAATTCCAATTTACATCAAGTATGCAAGACTTTTGAATGTGCACAGAGTTTTGCTTGATCTCTTGCGGGACCATTTCGATTTATTTTACAATTCCTTCTCTTTAACCTTTATCCCCTTTCGGTTGGATACCTAACACTTTCGAAAGAAACACCCATGCGGTGTTGGACCACTCTGTTTACGGTATTCAAATCTTTAGCTTCAAAGTTCAGTTACTCATCTGCTTCTTTAATTATATTTGCAACGCTTTCCACATACAATTCATGCACTGTTCTTTTCAAATTTCCTTTATACAGTGTTGCCGCTTGCAACCTTGATTTCCACACAGCCCAGGCTGGTATCGTTCTCCCCAACTCACCGGCTGTGCGGATTTCACTGGTTTTACTTTGTTGTAGGAGCTATGGACAGTACCACGCTGGCAAATAATTCTCCCTGCCTTGAATATCGACACGGGAGTGCCCCGGGTATCTCCGGCACACAATGCAGGATTCTTCAGCTTTAATTCCAGGCCTTACATTTCCTATTACTGAAGGCTCATGAAACTTACTGTCTTTCGGTGAAAAGGTCAAGGGCACCCCTAACCCCTCCCCCCCTTGCAATCCTCTTTGGTCTCGCCGTCTTTCGCCTTGTATTAACCTGCCATCTTGGAACTGCTGCTTCCTCATGTGCTTTGCCTCGCTCAGAGTGTGCTTTCGTGCTCCGCTTTTTATTTGTGTGGGGAAGTGTGACGGAAGTGAGGTGTGTGTAATGATCAGTAATTGCCTGACCCTGCCCGACCATTGTATTGGGACCTGTCAGGTATACGGCTCGGCTGTTAGTCTGTTTTCCCTCACAATTAGTTCTCAGTGAGAATCTGTGTCGGATAAGGGGAAAGGGGTGAGTCCCTAAGTATCCTACCAGGTAGGGTGGGGTAAAGGTGTTACAGGAAAGGGGGTACCGCGTCTCACCATCTGGTGTCCCACTTCCGCTCCCCGTAGACTCCTCATCCAGGTCATCCTCCAGCACTGGTCCACCCCCAGGTGCTGGATCCAAAAGCGATGGCCGTGTCCTGGCCACCTGGATGACAGATCTCCGGGGACTAGCTGGTGAGACAGCTTCAGGTTTCTCACAGTACGCAAGGAGGGAGATACCCTTGACCTTTTCAGCGAGAACCCGTTAATTTCCAGAATCCTTCACCTTAGAAAGCATAAGGCCCGGAAACCAAACTGCAGAATCCTGTATTGTGTGTCAGATACCTGGGGCCCTCCGGCACGGTTGACCGTGTCGGGGAGGATCCACAGCTGCTGTGGTACCATCCTTGGCTCCAAGATCAAAGTATACCCGAGAGTTCAACACAGCCAGTGAGTTGGGGAGACCAATACAAGACCGGTCTGTGTTGAAGTCAAGGGTGCAAGCGGCAACATTGTATAAAGAGCGCAAGAACGAAGTTTGAAATGCGTGTGATGAAAGATACAAGGAAAGCTTAATTGCTGATGAATGTTTGAACATTTACGGGAGAAAGATACAATACCCGTGACAGAGTGGACCAGCGCCCCATCAGTGCTCAAGTGAAGGTCTATGTTAAGGTATCCAGCCAAGAAGTGGCATGAACGAAAGTGAGCACATTGTGTGAAGTGAATCAAAGTGGTCCTGCAATGGTTTAAGCAAAACCCATCGCACATTCGAAAGTCTTCGATTTTTAATATCAAGAGGAAAACATTGAAAGTGAGATGGCATGGTCCGAGCCTGAATGAGGGAGACCAAATGCAAATATTGTGCTAAAGGGATCCGACCCTGACTAGGGAGATCTATGGTCCGAGCCCAAACGAGGGAGACCAGTTGTGAACATTGTGTTAAAAAGAGGTCCAAGCGGAGAGAGACCCATGATGAATACTGGAAACAAGCACTTGTACATGTGAAAATCTTGATAAGAAAGGAACTTTGGTGCTTATTTGTTAGAAATGGCCCTCTGCAGTAAGAGACTGTTATTGAAAAGGAGGCTTTGGCAAAAGGCCCGGATACCTATGCTTTGAACTGTATCCTCGTGGCAGAGAAGCCAGAGTGTGTACGAAGCTTGAACGTGCCGCCTTAACCCATGCTAAAAATGTGGAGAAGGGAAGCCAACTGCTCAACTATCCTATGATTTCTTTAACGCTTTTCTTTTTGCATACACTATTGTCCCACACCATTTTGTATTTAGAAGTAAGGGTAGGCAATAGGTTTCTTAGTATAGGCCCTTTTATTTTGACTCGATTAGGAATGCATTATTATTAGATGGCCGTAGCTTATTCCCATCCTTAAATTTAGGTTTAGACAGGCGTTCAACCAACCCATTGAAGTTCAATGAACCCCCTTGAACTGTGATCACTTGTGTCTATTTTCACTGTTTGATACCATGCATTCCTTACAACTTCAACTCCCATAAATCCTCAGGTACTGAGATAAGGCAGAGGAGGAAATTCAAAGCCTAACATGCAGATTAGTTTTGCTGGACCTGAAGTGTGCCGGACATTTAAATATGGCATCTGATCTAACAGATGGAGCCATGCGGGAGAAACAAGTGCAGGAAAAAGCACTTAGAGAGAAGATAAGCATGTTCCGACAGCGATTTGTGAATGCGTGACATACGTACCGGTGGGGCAGGAAGGGAGGAGAGGCGCAGCATGCCCCCTCAAAAGACCATGGAAGCAATGGGAGCCACAGAGAAGCTCCTGGAGGTATGTTCGTACAGAGAAGCAGCGCTCTCCGGTCCAAGCCATGGAAGAAAGCCAGCGAGTGACCGGGGAGCAGCAGGAAACGCTTGGGAAATGTACATACAGTGGAAGAAGCTGTACCAGTGAGGGAGCTTCATCGCAAAGGCACGCCAACAGTTAGATGCTGGGAACAACCGATGATTCAGCCCGAGATGGTTGAGGACCCTGGGGCGTACCGACACGCATGCAACCGAGTGATTGAACTATATGAGATTGTTAATATGGACAATACTCAAGTGGTTTGAATGCAGGCAAAACTCAGTACCAATCTGATACCCAATGAGAAGAATATTTGAACACAGACAAGACAAAGTACAGCAACACACCCCAAGCAAGTACAGACATAGGAGATGCCAATGTGGGGTAAAGCTGAAGCAAAGGTTACCATAAGCAAATATACTGAGCACCTCCTGCTACTGTGATATAGTGAAAGGAACAGTAAAACAAATAAGTCCTGGAGGCAAGTACACCAGGCAGCTGACATTGTGGGAAGATACCCGACAGGGGTGTATACCATGGGATCTGAAAAACCCATAGGCTTCCTGGCAGGGGAGTGTACAAGGAAATCCACAAATTCTAATATTGTAAGGAGATACCTGGTAGAGGAGTATACCAGATGTTCTGGGAACCCCAGGAAAGAAGTCTTGGCAGACAAGAAGACCAGGGACCTGAAGTTGTATAAAGTGTGCTTTTTGGAACACATGAAGTCACTTACTTTCTCAATTAGATTATAAACCTGATGCTTAGCTACCAGTTTATTAACTCAGATAAATGTTACAGAATAAAAGAAAGGATTACATCACTGTTAGCCTTTGTTTGCACCACTTCATCTTTTACCAAGAACTTCACTGTACAGCTTTCAAAACCCTAGTTTGGCAAAGAGACACTTGCCACGGGAACAGACTTGATAACAAGATGCATCCACCTTCTTTCAATCCAGCAGAAGCAAAAGTGACTTTCTTTT
Source organism: Ambystoma mexicanum (assembly GCF_040938575.1). Taxonomy (NCBI): domain Eukaryota; kingdom Metazoa; phylum Chordata; class Amphibia; order Caudata; family Ambystomatidae; genus Ambystoma; species Ambystoma mexicanum. The sequence continues at coordinate 508,859,404 of NC_090927.1, read as the reverse complement.
TCCAGCCTTGGCTGATATTTCCCACTCTAATGTACAAAATTACAACTCATTACTTTTCCAGAGAGGTCGACTGCGAAAACGATTCCACAACTACTCGGCCGTTGTAGGCTGCAGAATTCCACGGACACGTAAACACCCTCTGTTTCGCATGGGAGCCGAGAAAACGTGCTCTTTGCGGAATGCAAAACCAACCTCGTCTAACACAAAAACAAGCAGTTTTTCTCTTGCTTCAGCAAATGCAAACACTGTTCAGAAGTGAGCTTGCGCTTGGAGTGAAATGTTCACTTGTGCACCCAGAATGCATTTCAATAGACTCCATCTTTGAGTCAAAGATATTACATTATTTAACTGCATCATATTTCACCCTTGGACATTTGACTTCCATAGAGTAGTGGCACTTCTTTTTTTTTTTTAAATTAAATCTACGTGACATCATAGCTAAGCTAGAAATACATTACAAACCACAACAAAACAAAATCAAGATGCAAAATAATAAAAATGCAAGTGTATGGGAGGCATACAATTTGTAATACCTTTATTAAATTTTTCTGGGTTTGGAAAAACTCCTACTTAGCCCTATAGCTATGAGTAGTTTCTACTATCAAATAATTAAGAAAACACAGTCCTAGTCAGTCTTTGTCAAATGAAAATTGGCCTATACTAACAAAGCCTAATGCCTGCCCGATCTCTTATACAAAAAGTGTGTAAAGGGGAATATGTATGCAAAGGAAAATCAGTATTAGAATATAAAGAATCAATGAGGCTGAGTCAGCTCTCCTCCCCACGTTGGACAGCACGAGTAAGGCGGTATGTGTACACAGGATGACACTCTGGCTTAGGTACTCAAAACAAAGGCAGGTCAAAACGTGGATCGAGGCCTGCCTGGCCTTACAGGTTAGTCTCTAATGCCAGCTTTCGCAGTTCAACAAAACTCTACGTAGATCTCCCTCTGTCGGGCTCAGACCTTTCAATCACAGTACTTGCAGGGGTTCCCTTCCCCGAGATTAGTTCACCTTCTTTAGGGGTTCCCTTAACTTATTTGGTTCCCCTCTGTCGGGCTCAGACCTTTTCCTGATGTCAAAGACTTTCAAATGTGCAAGGCTTTTACTATAGACCTGCGCAGGACCACTTCGACTTTATCTTCAGCTCACACTTTCGTGTTATTCGCCCCAGTGTCACTTGGGTCTGGGTTGTTCAATAGCATAAGCACAAAAATTCAACATTCACCTTTTACTTCCCCTTTTCCCAGGGGTTAGACTTGATTATTACACCTTTTAGAGTTCATTCACTTTGTGTCTTTATAACAAAACATTTCAACTTTTGCGGAGACTTTCGTGTGTGCTACTTCCTTTCGCTGGACCACTCTGCTACTCTGTATCACAGTCTTCACAGTTGTCGATAATTTAAAGTTCCCCAAAGGTCTGCCTTCCTTCGCGTTTCCTCCACACGCATGCAGCCTTCAAATGTGAGATATACTGTTGCAACTTCAATCTTCCCTTAACACACACTGGTCTTTCATGTCGCTTGCCAACTCACTGGCTGTGTGCATTCCTTTCTTGTCTTTATGGTTTTAATTCATGAGTCAAGGGTAGTACCACAGGCTTGGCCTCGCCTCCCTGATTCTGTGGTTCACCCGGGAGGGTCGCTGGCGCATTTGAAACACAATGCAGTCTTGTCTGGGATTTGGCCTTCTCCACGTATCTTTCACGGTTCTTTGGAGGCAATGACCCACTGCAGGGAACTCCTGGGTTCGTCTACCCTTTGCTCTCGTCCCTCTGTCAGACGTTCTGCTCCAGTAGGTTCACCTTTGTCCTGAAGTTCTGCTCTTTCTCGTGTTCTGCCTTGCTCAGAGTGTGTCTCTATGTTCTGCCTTTTATCCGTGTGGGGAGAGATAATAGGTATCAGATGTAGGTGATTAAAGTCAAGTGCCTGACTCGATTAGCGGGACATGTCCAATGAGATGCGTAAGGGTTAGCCTCTTTACCCGCAGTCGCCCTCTTCCTCGGCCCAGTGTTTGTGTAGAAAAGGGGGGAGTTGGGACAATGGAGAATACTTTAAAATAGGATGGGTCATGGGTACGGTAAAGGGGGAATACCATGTCTCACCATCAGTTGCCTCACACCAACTCCCCGAAGACCCCTCACCCAGGTGATCCTCCCTCACTGGTCCACCCCAGGGTCTGGATCCAAAGGTGATGGCCCTGCCCTGGCAACCTGAGAGAGAGATTTCCCCGGGGACTAGTAGGTGAGACACCTTTTGGATTCCCATACCTTTCCCTGATGCGATGTAGCAGCATCTATTTCAGAGGGGAAACCAGGAAAGGAAATCGATGTTCCCCTGTTACCTTTTTGGTGTTCTACAGGGAAACAGTAGGGTTGCACGTCTAAGAACCATTGCATGACTCGACGATTAGAATCCTTCCATTGACCTATCCATACCAAAGGCGAATGGTCAATGATGAGTGTGAATTTTCTACCTAGAAGGTAGTACCTAAAGTGGACAATTGCCCATTTGATGGCAAGGACTACCAGTTCCAACACAGAGTAGTTCTTCTCACGGGGGAAGAGTTTATGACTAATCAATAGGATGGGGTGTTTTAATCCATTGTGTATTTGCCATAATACTGCTCCTAACCCTGTGAGGGAGGCATCTGTCTGTAATACGAATTCCTTTGAGAGGTCTACTACTTTTAATATTTGATTTTGGCGTAAGGATCGTTTCAGGTTATTGTAACAAGCATCGTTCTCATCAGTTCATCACATTTTTCTGTGGTTCTGCATTTCTTAGTGTGTCTGTCTGTCTGGCTGCTCTGTCTGAAAAATGTGGGATAAACCTACAATAATATCCAATCAGTCCTAGGAATGCCCTGAGGTCTCTCTTGGTCTTGGGTGTGGGAGCATCTATGACGGCATTTGCTTTTTCTTGCTGGGGCTGGACACTGGCATACCCTACAAAGAAGCCAATGTATTTCACTGCTGACTGAGCTAGCTTACATTTTGATGTATTGGCAGTTAAGCTGGCCCCTCGGATGGTTCTCATAATAATAGAAAGATGGAAAAGATGGTTTTCCCGAGTTTTACTATAAATTACTAGGTCGTCGATATAGGGCCCACAGAAATCGGAATAAGGCTGTAATATCCTGTCCATGAGTCGGAAAGTTGCTGGGCCCCCATGCAATCCAAAAGGGAGGACTTTGAATTGGATTAGTCCTAGTGGCGTTGAGAAAGCTGTCTTTTCCTTATCAGGTCCATGCCAGGGGCCTGCCAATATCCCTTGGTTAAATCTAGGGTTGACAAAAATGTGGCATTTCCAATTGTATCTACCTGGCATAGGATAGGCATTGAAGGCGGAGATGGCGTTGACCTGCCTAAAGTTTATGCAAAACCTCCAGAGGTGATCGGGTTGAGTCACCAACACAAGGACCATGGACTCGAAGAGGACTCTGAGGTTTGCCTTTAAAACATTTTTAACCTCATCAATCACTACCTAATTTCGTGCTTCTTGGAGTCTGTATGGCTTCAAATGGACCACTTTCCCTTCTGGAGTTCTGATATAGTTGTAAGTACATGCACCCTCCCTGGTTTCTCACAAAATACATTGGGGGATGCAGTAATATGGTCATTTAAATCCTCTTGTTTATGTTTAGATAGTTCCTGGGAAATTAGTTCAGAGTTGTCTATCTTTTCGGGTACCAAACAAGACAATATAGAGGAGGTAGAGGTGGGTCTTTTGTCTTTTATCGGTTGAGCTATTTTATAGGTACATGTTCCTGTCTGCTCTATAACCTCATAGGGCTGAGCCACTTTGAAATAAGTTGAATTTTTATTGCCATTTCCGAATTATACATATCAATCGGCAAAGAAAAGAAACTCAAAAGGAAAAAATTAACAATCCCCTCCTCCCCTGACTTGCCAGGCTTTCCTTCACTTGCATAATTGCCCCACCGACTGAGGAACGTCCCGTGCTCCACATTATGTCCAATATTCTCAAATTCGGAGGGCACCATTGTATCATATAGTCAACTTTAAGATACTAGATTATCATTACCCAATCTGTCCGAAATCTGCTGGCTTCCCCTTGTATTCTAGAAGTAACACACTCCATTGCCAGTATACCCCACAATTTGTGCAGCCATTCTATGTTGGTGGGTGGGGATTTCCGTTTTCATTTTATTGCTATTAACAATATCATAAAAGCTTTGTTTTGGTTTCAGAGTGAACGGTTTCTCTGGGTCCAACATCCCCCACATCCATTCCCGGGGCGTACAAATTGCAGAACTATCCATAATCAGTTGTATCTTATTTCATCCCGAAAAATCTTCAATCTTGGATAGTCCCACCAAATATGTCTCCATTCTCCGCTTCCTGCGCATCACCTCCAGCTTCCCTGGTCTGGATGGATCTCGTCAACCTCTGTATATTTGCCCAGAGGTTTCCCCGTTATGACTCCAGAATTTCCTCCGGGTTCTTCCCATTTTAAATGTAAGACTACTTACACTCCAAGTGTAACTCTACTAAAATTGAGTAAAGTTTGCATACCAATTGCTTATCCTCCTTATGCGTGGTGATGAAATGCTCAAAGGGCATCAAAGCCCCCTGAGATGCCTTTGCGATATCAGGTTGTTTCAGCCAGTGACGTAATTGATAGTATTCCATTCTGTGCGTTTTACAATCTTTAATGGTTCTTACCTTCCGTTCTTATATCATATCACCCACTTTTCTTCATTTTCTCCCTCCATTTCTTGAAAGAGCTCTGTTCCATTCCTGGTGTAAACTGTGGGTTTCTAAACAGCGGGGAGGAATAGAAATGGACCCGCAGAGAGGTGCTTTTGCCTCAATAGACGGTCCCATGTATCACATGTCACTGAAAGTACTCTGCTCATATTGCCACTCAGGGCCTGTCCTGTTTATTTAGCTACAGCAATCCCTCCAAAGGGGTCCCTGCTACTGCCCTATCCATCTTTGCACAAACTTTAGGTAATTCACCAGTCATTCCCTTAACACCCATAGTTGGGCAGCCTCATCATATTTAGAGATGTTAGGGAGTCCCATTCCTCCCCTCTGTCTAGGTGCCATCCGTGTTTCCAAGGCTATCCTCTGACGTTTATTCTGCCACACGAAACGTGATATTATCCTTTTTATGTTCACAAATTATCACAGAAGTGCCTGGAAATAATACAAAAGTGTGGGTAGCGTGACCGTTTTTACTGTAGCAATCCTACCCATCCATGATATACGAATGGGGGTCCATATGTTTACGTTCACTTTTATCTTTTTTATTAATGTTGGGTTATTTTCCTCGTATACGTTCGAAATTGAATTGGTGATCTGTACCCCCAAGTATCTCAGCCATCTGAAAAGTGAAACCAGCGACAAATCCACCCTCTGAGTCTCCATCAGCCCAATGCCCAATACCTCTGATTTGGACATATTTATTCTCAACCCTGCTACCTTTTCCATTTTCGATAGTTCCATACGCAATTCCGGGATCGAGATCTCTGGGACAGTCAAGGTCATCATCATGTCGTCAGCAAAGGCCTTTATTTTATATTCTTCCACCCCAAACCGTATAACTCTTGTCTTCTGATTCTGTCTAATTGTAGCCAACATGAGTTCTAGGTAAACATTGTAAATAAGCGGGGACAACAGACACCCCTGTCGCATCCCTCTTGTAATCTGGATATTTTATGATGGGTGAGAATAAACAACCAAATCTTTTTGGTATCATGTACACGGTTAAAGTGGGGCTATCCAGCTTGGGGGGAGGGAGTGTTTATGTTGTGATATTTCAAAATGCAAAGAAAAACCACTATCCAGTAAAACCAATATTGCAGGAAACTGTTGAATGGCGGCTTTCTCCTTTAGGTGTACTAGCTTCCTAGTATTATCCCGTTTGCCTCCCTTGAAGAGGGGTGACCCTAGCTGCCAAACTTCCTGTATACATGTTTGCATCCAAATTCAATAGAGCAATTGGCCGATACCACCCACACACTGTTGGGTCTTTGTTAGGCTTTTCGAAACCCACCACTTCACCTCGCTCATAGTGTGGGTCACTGTTCTATTCTTCCCTATAGAGTTGAAAAGGCGCGCAAGTTTGGGACTCCATTGCCTACGGTATTGCTGATAAACTCGCTGGGAAACCATCAGGTCCTGGAGCTTTGTTTTTGGCAATTTTTTAATTATTGCCTCCACTTCCTTCACTGTTATTTCTTCCTTTAAGCAATCCTGCTCCCGAAAGCAATTTGCTGGAGCGGAAGACCCCTAAAATATTGGTCGGCTGCCGGTCGTTCTGGTTCATCTGACCTATGAAGAGCCCCATACAATTTTACAAATGTGCTCATTATTGATTCCGGAGCTGTCACAATTGTGCCATCTAGTTGCTTGATACCCTCGATAGCACATTTCGCATTCGCCATTCTAATCTGTCTGGCCAACAGCCTATCCGCTTTCTTGGCAATTATGTAATATTGCTACCTTCTATTCAACAGTGCCCTCTATGCGTTTTGCGTGCTCAGTAATTCCAGCTGGGCCCTAACCTCTTTCATTTTTCTATGCAACTCTTTATTCTTTCCCTCTGCTGGGTCTTGCTGGGATTCTCATTTGTGCTTCTAATTCAGTTTACAATGCCACCCTAATCTTTCTTTTTTGCGCTTGGGTTGCTATTATCTCCCCCTAATGACCGCCTTGAATACCTCCCACAGCACTTCTTCAGTCATTTCTGCACTTTCATTATTTAAATAATAATTAATTTTGCTACCCACCAGTTCTGCCAACACTGCGTCAGACAATACTTCCCGGGGACATGTCCATGCCCAAACCCCCCTACGACATCCCACACCTTCACTTCCACAATCACTGGGGCGTGATCTGAAGTCGATATCACCCCTAAATTAACTTTCACCACCTCCTCCAGCAGGGTGGCCCTCATCCATATGTAATCTATCCTTGAGAATGTTTGGTATATGTGGGAGAAACATGTGAACCCACTCTCTTCACCCCTCTTAGAACGCCATGCATCATTGAGGGTTAGAAGCTTAAAATTCTCCCTCAGAAACTTGGGGTACTACCGCTGTGACGATTACTCATGCTCCTATCCAGATTGGGTCCCAATCTAAGTTAAAATCTCCAGTCGGCACTACCTCCCGCAATGCACATTTTTCTAGCATCATCAAAGTTGCTCTCAAAAATACTGCTTGACCCGTATTGGGTGCGTAAATCCTTCCCACGGTCACCTTAGTGTGTCCTAAAAGGATCAATAGGAAGAGATATCTACCACAGACTTCTCAACTTTAGCTTGAATAGTGTCCTGTAAGCCTAGGAACACCCTGCTGTCATCCCTGTAGCATTAACTTGATAGAGATGTGCAAATTGTCTGAAGTGGGGTATTGATCTATCTGTCTTCTTTATATGGTTCTCCTGTATCATTATGTCAGCCTTGAAACATCTAATTTGCACCCCACTTTCCTGTGTTTAACTGGGGAATTCATCCCCCTTACATAATGTGAATAAATTGTTAAAGACCTCTTTTGGCACCAATATACTGTCATTAATTAGCATCTTTTCTTGATGGTGAATCGCACAAAATTCGTAAATATCAGCAGTCAGTCCTCCCATCCCCCTCACCAACACCCCCCTCCCCATCTCCCTACCCGCCTCTCATAACAAACTGAACACATTCCCTACTGTAAGGAAGGCATGGTATCAAACAGTAAGACAGACACAAGTGATCACAGTTCAAGGGTGTTTATTGAACTTCTCCAGCATGGGGTCTGGCATGGATTCACATGCTCATGAATATTCCCCGTCATCAGGCTGGGAATCCTCGGTAAAGAAAAAACCAGTATCAGTTTCGTTTCTGATCTGTCTTTCGTAGTAATAACCAATCACTGGTCTCTGCGTCATACTGACCACAGCCAATGACTGCCCTCTACCTAAGCACCGCCTCTGGCAGCCATCTTCAGATTTTTACCGCACGTTCATGTGTTGGGATCCTCGTGCTATTGCTCTCGAGCGTTAGTGCTATTTTTCGCGCTTTTTCACAAAAAACTTCGATTCTTTCGGTCAAAAGAGCCTCAAGCTCCACCGATCCTACATCCGATCAACGGGGACCCGTGTCGGATTCGTCTGTGCCCCTCAAGGGTGAAGATTTCGTCGAGCTACACTTCGGAGGACTCCAGAAGCTTCTCAGGCCCGGTCTCGGAGATGGCCCAAGAGAAGGGAAGCTCGACGCCCGGAAAGCTGTTCAGGGTCTGCCCTGGATGCCAGCTGCAGAACGTCTTTAAGGAGGACGAACACTCTTTCTGCCTTTACTGCCTTCATGAGGACAAGACGCACGTGGAGAAAGACTGTGCGTTTTGCGGCAACATGTCGGAACGGACCATGAAGGACCGCCATCAACGTCTCGCCAACTGGCTGGAGGGTAAGAGCCCGTCTGGCGAGAAGAAGAAGAAATCCGAGCGGTCTTCTAAGACCTTTGAGGGCGCCCCGGCGACGGGGGCCCAACATAAGGCCAAGCACCGCGAGTCCGCTGGCACCGGGAGCGCCGAACGGTCGGGCTCTACGGGCGCCAGGCAGGGCGCACCCTCCCCGGCACCATCAACCACGAGCCAACGCTCTGGGTCGGGTAAGAGGAAGGCCGAGCACCCGGCGAAGCTCCTGGAGAGGCCCCGGTCGAGCTCTAAGGCAGAGGAGGAGCGTGGCAGTGCCCCCTCCCTCAAGGATAAGGCGGTGAGCGCACCTAAGGTGGTGAAGGCCTTGATCCATCCGACCAAGCCCTCTATCGAAACGGTCGCGGCGGCCCTGGCTCAGCCTGTGGAGGCTGCACCAGTGGTGGCGACCTCAGGGCCCAGAATCTCCCTGCCTCCTCGGAGGGAGTCTTCTTTTGTGCCCATCGATAGGACCCCCGTGAAACCCTCCGTGGGGAAGAAGAAGGGGGGGCAGGGCGTCGTCGTAGATTCGGCCTCAACCTCAGAAGAGGAGCTGATCGAGGTCTTAAGCCACGGCCTAGGCGTGGAAGAAGGCCAGCCCGTCGGAATGGACCCCGACGCAGGTGACGACGACGACATCGTCGAGGATACCGACGGGGCCCCTGCTCGCCCGTCGGATTCCCCTCTGCCAGTGCCGCAAGACAACTCGGCGGCCATTTTGTTGGCCATACAGTCCTTATGCTCCGAGATAAGGACGAGGCTACCGTTACCTGCGACGTCTGAACAAGTTCATCAAGGCGCAGAAGTTCCGGATGGTCACCCTCCAGCACGTCCTGGGTCAGCTGGAGGAAGGAGACTTCCTATCGTCGTTGGATTTGGAGGATGCCTACTTCCACATTCCCATCCTAAAGGGGCACCGAAAATTCCTCAGGTTCGTGGTCCAGGGGCGTCATTACCAGTTCAAAGCCCTTCCCTTCGGACTACGGTCGGCACCCAGGGTATTCACCAAGTGCCTCGCACCGGTGGCGGCGCAGCTGCGCCGCGAGGGGATCCACGTCTACCCCTCCCTGGACGACTGGCTCATCCGCGCCAAGACGAGGGAGCTCGCCGTGGTTCACACGGCAAGGACCGTCCAACTCCTCACGGACCTGGGATTCTCTGTGAACTAGACGGAGGAACCTCTCCCGTCGGGGGATCCAGAACCGGGACCTTCTGGTGTTCCCCCTACCAAGAAAAGAAGGATCCATCCACCACCTCCTTTTCAACCGTCGCGCCCCGTCCAGCCCTCCTCCCCGTCCACCCGAGGGGATGATACGGGGACTGACACGGCAGCGACGGGTACGGACGACGAGGCATACGACGAGGATATTCCGTCGTCGCCTCCCACCAGGGCTTCTCCGCCCGACGAGATCGGATCTTTCCACTCCATGATCTCCAGGGCTTCCGAGCTTTTCCAACTCTGCCCTGAGGAGAAGAAAAAGGAAGGCTTCCTTTATCAGCGGCGCGAGGCCAAGAGGAAGACGGTCCTCGCAGTGCCTCTGTTGGACGACATTTGGGATGAGGGCCTTTCCCTCCTCAAGAACCCTTCCACGACGCCAGCTAGAAGAGACCGGTACGAGAAAAAGTACCGGGTCCCGGACACGGCCCCCCTATGCCTCCGGGCGCAGCCTACCCCGGATTCCGTCGTCTCCGCGGCAGCCAGGAAGAAAGCGGGGGGGGGGGTGCGGCCTCCACATCGACTTCCCCGCCGGACGGCGAGGGAAAGAAATTGGATGCTATGGGACGTAGAGTCATCTCGTCGGCAGCGACGACGATTAAAGCGGCCAACGCCTTGGCTATCGTGGCTCGCTACGACAGGGAGCTCTGGTACAAGATAGCTCCCCTGCTGGATTTTCTGCCGGACGACAAGAGGGCGGAGGCCCTGGAGATCCTGCAGGAAGGTGAGGTGGCCTCGGACCACGCCATCACCGTGGCGACGGACATCGCCGACACTGGGTTCCGCCAGCTGGGCAACGGCGTTTGCCTTCGACGTCGTGGATGGCTCAAAGCTACGGACTTCCGGCAGGACGTCCAGACCAGAGTCCTGGACATGCCCTTCGACGGGAACAACCTGTTTGGGAAGACAGTGGACGATTCCCTTCAGGCCATCAAGGCGGATACTGAGACGGCCCGGGCCCTTGGAGTTCTGCAGCAACGACGGACGCCCTTTCGGAGCGGCGGAGGCAAGGGCGCCTCCAAAGGTTCCGGCGGCGGTTTCTCTTCCTACCGTCAAGCGGCCCGCTCGTCGTCGCAAGAGGCCTACAGAGGACGAGGCAAGTCTAGCGGACCCCGTCGTCGCCAAGGAGGTCAAGGCGGCAAGGCCGCGTCCAAGCAGGATTGAACCGGCCGTGGGGTCGGGCCCCCACCGAAGCACCCCGGTGGGAGGCCGGCTGGCGGGCTTCGTCAGCGTGTGGGAGTCCATCTCCACCGACCGTTGGGTGCTGGACGCCCTGGCCCGGGGCCACGCGCTCGAGTTTCAAAGAAGGTGCCCGCGCGCCCCCCCCGTGGCCAGGAAAGAACTTCACGTCCCTCAACTTCTCCTGGAGGTAAAGGCGATGCTCAGAAAGGGCGCCATCGAACTCGTCCCAAAGAGGCTTCGGGGCTCCGGAGTCTACTCGAGATACTTCCTCGTGAAGAAGAAGACGGGAGGATGGCGTCCCATCCTAGACGCCAAATCCCACCTGGTGCCCGCGCAAGTCGCACTGTTTCTGGGAGCGAGGCTCAACACAGTGTCCCTTCTGGCCTCCCCGTCGGAGGAGAGGACCAGGGCCATCTTGGGCAAGGTGCAACGGATGTTGGTGGCCGACGCGGCCAAAGTGAGGTCCATCAAGTCCCTCCTCGGGATGATGTCTTCCTGCATCTACCTCATTCCCATGTGCAGGCTCCGGATGCGCCCGTTGCAAGAATTCCTGGATGCGCGCTGGATCCAGACGACGGGCAGCTTCGAGGAAAGGATCAAGCTCGACGAGAGTTTCCGACGAGCGATACGGTGGTGGGGCACCCGCGCGCATCTGACGGCGGGCATGGACTTCCAGACCCCAGCCCACCAGGAGACTGTGACCACGGATGCCTCCCTGGAAGGGTGGGGAGCGCACACCGAAAATCTGCACGCAAGGGGACTCTGGCTCCCGACGGAGAAGTCCCTGCATATCAACGTCCTGGAGCTCCGTGCAGTGTTTTGGGCCCTCAGGTCCTTCCTTCCGTCCCTCAAGGGCAAGGTGGTGAGGATCTTCACCGACAACACCACCACCATGTTTTACATCAGGAAACAGGGCGGAACCAGGTCCCCAGCGCTGTCCAAGGAGGCGCAGGACCTGTGGCATTGGGCCGTCGCCCAAGGGATTTTTCTGGTGCCGTTTCATCTGGCAGGGATAAAAAACACCATCGCCGACTCACTCAGCAGGGAGCTGCGCTCGTGCCACGAGTGGGAACTACGGCAGGATCTGGTGGATCGCCTCTTCCGACGGTGGGGCACACCCCAGATCGACCTGTTCGCGACGACGACGAACACCAAGTGCCGGAGGTTCGCCAGCAGGTTTCCCCAGACGAGGAGCATGGGCGATGCTTTCTCGTTCCCCTGGGAGGGCCTGTTCCTCTACGCGTTCCCTCCCTTGCCTCTGCTAATCCGGCTAGTCAACCTGCTCAAGAGGTCACGGTGCAGGATGATCCTCGTCGCACCCTCGTGGCCGAGGCAGATATGGTTCCCGGACCTTCTGGACTTGTCAGCGTCCCCGCCGATCAAGCTGCCGGCGGACGCGGATCTACTCTCCAGGGAAGGAGGCGCCATCCTCCACCACGACCCGAAGTCGCTGAACTTGCAGGCCTGGCTCCTGCAGCGCTAGAGTTTGGAGGATACGACATACCGGCCGATTGCAGAGAGGTTCTTGCAAAGGCCAGGGCGTCCTCGACTCTTAAATGCTACGGACACAAATGGAAGAGGTTCTCTGTCTGGTGCCACGCACAGAAGATTAACCCTCTACGGATTACGGCTCCCCAAGTACTGCCGTACCTGCTGACGCTGGCCAGAGCTGGTCTGGCACACGCGTCCATCAAGATTCATCTTGCTGCGATCTCCCGATACACCAGAACCACGGGGCGGACGTCCTTGTGGTCTCATCATCTGGTGAAAGAGTTCATGAAGGGACTGTTCAGATCGTTCCCGCCGGTGAAGGCTCCGGCCCCGGCGTGGGAGCTCAACGTGGTGCTGACCAAGCTCATGGGACCTCCGTTCGAGCCTCTGCACTCGGCCCCGTTGAAGTTTCTATCGTGGAAAACAGCTTTTCTTGTGGCCATCACCTCCGCACGATGAGTCGGAGAGATCCAGGCCCTTTCCTGCAAGGCCCCGTACTTGACTTTCCACGACACGAGGGTAGTGCTCAGGACGCACCCCTCCTTCATGCCCAAGGTACCGTCGGACTTCCATCTCAACGAACCCTTGGTGTTACCTGTGTTCTTCCCGTCGCCTTCGTCGCCGGCTGAGAGGACTTTGCACTCGCTGGATGTAGCTAGAGCGCTGAAGTTCTACGTGGACCGCACGAAGGGTTTTCGGAAGACGTCACAACTCTTTGTGAACTTTGGACCTGTCAATCAGGGGAAGGCTCTCTCGAAGGCTTTCATCTCCAGATGGCTCTCCGGCTGTATCATGTGCTGTCACCGGTTGGCAAACCGACCGCTGCCTGGCCGTCCGAGAGCCCATTCCACCAGAGCGATCGCAGCTACCACGGCGTTCCTATCTGGTGTGCCCCTGCTGGACATATGCAGGGCTGCTACGTGGAGGTCGACGCACACCTTCACGAAATTCTACTGCGTTGACCGGGATTCCAGGGAGGAGTCCAGGGTCGGCCAAGCAGTGCTGCGCAACCTGTTCGCCTGAGGTGAGCCTGGTGAGGAGGTAAGATGCTTAATGTTGAGTTGATGTGATGCTTAATGTTGAGCCTTTGCCACCTCCCGTGGTTGTGCATGTGTGTACTGCTATGTATTCTTTATTCATGAGCATGTGAATCCATGCCAGACCCCATGCTGGAGAAGGAACAAGTTACTTACCTGTAACTGTTGTTCTCCAGCATGGGTCTGGCATGGATTCACATGCGAACCCTCCCGCCTACCCCTCTGCGGCTCTTCACTTGGTCATACTGCCACTTCACGTGCTTCCAAATCTGAAGATGGCTGCCAGAGGCGGTGCTTAGGTAGAGGGCAGTCATTGGCTGTGGTCAGTATGACGCAGAGACCAGTGATTGGTTATTACTACGAAAGACCGATCAGAAACGAAACTGATACTGGTTTTTTCTTTACCGAGGATTCCCAGCCTGACGACGGGGAATATTCATGAGCATGTGAATCCATGCCAGACCCATGCTGGAGAACAACAGTTACAGGTAAGTAACTTGTTCCTTCACTTGGGTTTGGAAAACGCCTATCTAATCCTAAATCTAAAGATGGGAGAAAGCTACGACCATCAAATACTAATAATGCAGTCCTAGTGGTGTCTTGTCAAAATAAAATGGCCTATACTAATAAACCTATTGCCAATCCTCACCTCTAAATACAAATAGTGTGGGAAAAAATGTTATGCAAAAGAAGTGTTCAAGAAATATGTCAGAATATCTGGGCTGTTGGCTCCCCTTCCCCATGTTTTCAGCACTGTACAAGGTGGCACACTCGAGCTTACCACACTCTCCGGCTTCTCTAGCATGAGGATACAGTTCAAAACATCAGCATTAGGGCCTTCGGTGCCCAAGTCTCTTTGCCTTTCAAAGTCCCTTCTTTTAGAGGTGTTGATGCGACAAACAAAGCTCCTTTCCTCTTAGGATTTCACATGTACTCAATTTCTCACCTCTGTCCCCTCCGCCATGCTCATACCCCTTTTGACACAATGTTCTATGGATTTTCACATATCCAATTTCTCAGGAGCTTCACCCTGGGTCCCCCTCTGCCGGGCTCGGACTCATTTATCTACTTTAACACAAAACTTTGTTTACTGTATCCACATTGAAGACTTTCGACTGTGCACAGGATTTTGCTTGACCCATCGTAGGACCACTTCGATTCACAGATCTTTATAAATCTTTACTTACACTTTTGCCACTTCTCAGCTGGATACCTTACAGAGACTTTCGATTGAGCACCCAAGCAGCACCGGACCACTCCGTCAAAGGTATTGTATCATGGTTTCAAAGTTCAATCACTCATCAGCATTTCTACTTTACTTGCGTCTTTTATCACACTCATTTCGACTGTTCGTTCCAGCGCCTGCAATACAATGTTGCCGCTTGCAACCTTGGCTTCCACACAGCCCAGTGTTGTATAGGTCTCCTCAACTCACTGGTGCTGCTTTGTTCTTGGAGCCAAAGACAGTACCACGGCAGCCAGAACTTCTTCCCACCTTGATTATTGATGCAGGCGGGCCCCCGGGTACCTCCGACACAATGCAGGATTCTTCAGCATGGTTTCCTGATCTTATGCTTTCTATTCTTGAGGTTTCATGAAAGTAGTGGTTCCTTGTTGAAAAGGTCAAGGGAACTTTCCTCCTTGCGACCCCCTTCTGTTTTACCACATTTCTTCTCTCGTTAAACTGCCATCTCGGAACTGCTGTTTCCTTGTGTGCTTTGCCTCGCTCAGAGTGTGTATTCATGCTCTGCCTTTTATTCCTTTGGGGAAGCTTAATGGAAGTCAGGTGTGTGTGATGGTCAGTAATTGCCTGAACTTGCTTGACCATTGTGTTGGGACACGTCAGGTATACTGCTCGGGTGTTAGTCTGTTTTCGCCCATAGCGGGCTGTCTGTGTGAAAGTGTTAAGGGGCAGGGGATAGAGTTCCCACATATCCTACCTAATAGGATGGGGTAAAGGTGTTATAGGGAAGGGGATACTGCGCCTCGCCATCCGGTGTCCGACTTCCTGAAGACCCTTCACCCAGCTAATCCTCCCACACTGGGCCACCCCAAGGAACTGGATCCAAAAGTGATGGCTGTGTCCTGGCCACCTGGATAACCGATCCCTGGGGACTAGTGGGTGAGACATCTTCTGGTTTCTCACATGCCCTTCCCCTATGTGATGTAGCCGCATCTGTTTCACAGGGAAACCGAGAAAGGAAATCGACGTTCCCCTGGTCTTTACCTTTTCGGTGCTCCACAGAGAAACAGTAGGGTTGCAGGTCTAGGAACCATCGCATGACTCAAGGGTTAGAGTGCTTTCGCTGGTTTATCCACACTAATGGAGAATGATATGTGACAAGTGTGAACTTCCTTCCTAGAAGGTAGTATCTTAGATGGGTAATGGCCCATTTGATGGCAAGGGCCTCTTATTCTAACAGTCGTTTTTTCCATGTGGGAAGTGTTAGGCAGAATCCTGTGCAGTGCCCTTAGGGACCCCTACACACAATTAAGACTACAAGTGGTAATACAAGTTCACCTTTGGTACAAGCCTGTACTACTATGTTAAAGTGGTAGCAGTAGCGGAGCAGCCAGGCTTATCTCAAGAGTATATGAGCAGTAGCAGAGATTACACAAAGGGACCACAATTGCTGTGACTCAAGCAAACATTGACTCAAGGTTTCAGGTAAAAAATATAAGTACATTTATTTTTAAACCATCTGTTATAAAACACAACACTTCTATAAATTCAAAACCACACATAAAATACACTACAGACAACCAATTCAATTGGTACAGTATATCTCAAGGTAAGTACCCTATGTTTTAACGGACCGGTGTTGTGAAACAAAGGACGTTACCGGGAATACATATGCGGTCACTTTTTGACAGTAATGACAGTTCGGTTTTACTAAAGATACGCGTATCCGCGGCAAGAAATGTTACTGGGGCAAAAACACACTTAGCACCTGAGTTAACCAGAGAGCGTTGTGGGCAAAAATCATAGGCAACACTTTTGTCAGGCCAATGTCAAGTGGAACCGGGTTCCTGTTGTCGAGGATCACACAGTCGGACAGTTCAAGATTCAACGTTGCCAGGTGTACTTGGATGTTGTCAACAGAGGAAGCAAAAGTTATAAGAAGATGGGAAGACAAGGGAAAGCCTTGGATGAAGAGAAAAGGGATTCACCCTATCTCCTCGAAGCAGAACACAGTACCTTATTCAAGGAAGAAGCTGGTGCCACGGCAGTTGTTCCTGGTAGTTTCCTGCAGACCCACGGTTCCTGGCGCTTCGGTCGTGGTGACGACGAGGAGGAGGATGTCTGGAGGGGTCTGCACTACACAGGGATGAAGCCAGCAGCAGCGAATGTGAATAAAAGGTGCGCTCCTTAAAAACAGGAGAGGCTCTTCAGATGGCTATCCGGACCACTACAGCAGTGTGCAGCGATTTCGACCAAGAGGATCCTCTGGCTGTGGAAGATGAGCTGGTTGACCCCACCAAGCTCAAGGGAAGAAGACTCCGGACTGGATCTTCTCTGGTCTGGATCTTCTCTGGTCGTCGAAGGGTAGATAGCTCAGGGCTTCACCGGGACAGGGTAGTTGCAGCAGTCGTCGTCTTCTCCGCTTCTCTTCGGTTCCTTGTAGTTCCAGTGGCGACTCTTACTTCCAGCCCAAGAGTCCTACCTTTTATGCGAAAATCCCTCATTCACACAGCCTGGCTGTCAATCATGCAGCAGGGGGGTTGTCCAGCCCGGACAACCACCTCAGCCAATCATGGTAAAGTGCGACTTGGGTTTCCTAGGATACCCTGTGCAGGGGGTGACTACACCCCTCCCTCACATTCAGCCCACCTAGACACCCAGGCGTCTAGAGGAGGGCTTCTTGGCAGAAGCCCGCCAAAAGACAGTGAACAAAGAAGGCAAACCTGGTTTGCCGCGCAAAGTAAAACGCAAGAAGGACTTTAACAAAAAGAAATGGTGAATAAACCCGACCTGAGCCAAAAGAAAGAATATTTGGTCAAGCGGCTTTATGTTAGAGGCTAATATAACAGCCGAAAACAGTACCACGTTTATATAGTATAGAAAAGTTAGGGTAGATAGCACTGCCACCAGCCAAGTCTAAATGTTAAGAGAGCAAAACAAGGCTCTAGGAGGGACAGATAAAGGGCTAAGAGGTAAACCTTTCCAATACTCCATGTAAAATGGGGTGTACTAGATCTGTGGTTAAATTACTATGTAAAGTTAATGGCAACTTTACCCTTTTCTGGGGGACAGTAGTCAGCCCCAGAAATGGAGTTGGTGGGAAGTCTAAAAGACAACCCTGTGTCACTGCACTGAAGGTGCTGTGTAACACACAAATGAGTGGGGCTACTGAAGTGGTGTACTCCAGAGTCCACAATCGCAAAAACAGATGAAATACACATGGCAAAACTTGGGTAAGAGTGGGGGAAAAGCTCACACTCTTACCAAGTGAAAATAAAACCTCAGAAATCCAGCAGAGCTGCTGGCGGACTCACTAGATAAGGGAAATTAGACATTGAATGAGAATTCACCCTAACAGGAAGAGTGTGACTAGTGAATAGGATAGGGTGTGCAAATCCATCACAAATTTACCATAAAACTGCTCCTAACCCTGTAAGAGAGGCGTCCGTTTGTAACACAAACTCATTTGAAAAATCTACTACCTTTTTAGGATCGGGTTCTGGCACAGGGTTTGTTTTAAGCTATTGTAACCTACATCGTCTTCCTCAGTCCAATGAATCTTCTGGAGTTCGGTGTTCTTTAATTTGTCTCTCAACCTAGCTGTTCTGTATGAGAAATTAGGAATAAACCTATGGTAATAACCGATTAACCATAGGAAAGCCCTGAGGTCTCTCTTGGTTTTAGGCGTGGGGGTATCTAGGTCGGCTTTTGCTTTTTCTTGTTGGAGCTGGACACTGCCATCCCCCACAAAAAAAGCCAAGGTATTGTATGGCTGATTGAGCTGCATTACATTTGGATGCATTGGCAGCTAAACCGGCCTCTCTGAGAGCTCTCATGATAGTAAAGAGATGGAAAATATGGTATTCCCAAGTTTTACTATACATGACTGTCATTAATGTAAGCCCCACAGACATCGGAGCAGTGCTGTAATAACCTGTCCATGAGCCGTTGGAAAGTGGCGGGGGCCCCGTGATAGCCAAAAGGGAAGACTTTAAACTGGAATTGTCCCAGTGGCATTGAGAAAGCTGTCTTTTCCTTATCAGGCCCATGTACTGGGACCTGCCAGTACCCCTTGGTTAAGTCTAGGGTTGATGGGAAGGAGGCATTTCCGAGCTTATCAATGAATTTGTCAATGCGTGGCATGGGATAAGCATCGAAGTCAGAGATGGCATTGACCTGTCGGAAGTTGATGCAAAACTTCCAGGAGTGATCAGGTTTTCTGACCAATACAATAAGGGAGGACCATGGGCTTGAAGAGGGTTTGATAATATTTGCCATTAGCATTTTGTTCACTTCCTCAACCACTATGTGTCTACGGGCGTCCGGGAGTCTATATGGTTTCAAAAGGACCACTTCTCGATTTAGAGTTCTGATATAATAAGTGACTTATTCTCCCTGGTTTCTCACAGAATACATCAGGGAATGTCCACGTTTTCATGTTGACTAGCTAGCTCTTGGGGGGAGAGGGGGATTAATTCAAAATTATATATTTCCTCTGGTACTAAACAAGACAGTATTATGGCAGTGGCTGCAGAAGGATTTTCCTTCCACTCTTTATTTACGTGGTAGAGATGGGTCTTTAGTTTCCTGTCAGGTTGTGCTATTTTATAGGTGCAGGTCCCTGTTCGCTTTAACACTGCATATGGCCCATGCCACTTTGAGACAAGTTTATTTTCAGAGTAGGTAAGAGGACTAATGCCTTTTGGCCTATTGAAAAAGATCTTAAGTTTACCTTTTTTTGTCGTAGGTGGACTTTTGTTGGGCTTGGGATTTTTCCATGTGTGTATAGACTAGATTCCAAACAAGTTTCATATGCTCTTCCAATCAGGTAGCTGTTTGTGAGAGCGGAATAGGTGCCTCTTCTCTCTCTCTTCCTAGGTCTCCCGGAGCATGTCTGGGACATCTCTTGGCTCCCTACCTTAAAGTAGTTCTAAAAGGAGAGAATCCGGTGTACGCCTGAGGGGTCTTTCTTACTGCAAATAGGGCCCAGGGAATCATGCGATCCCAGTCCTTCCCATCCTTGTGTACGAATCATACGATCCCAGTCCTTCCCATCCTTGTGTACCAATTTTCTTAGAATCACCTTAAGTGTTTTGTTAAATCTTTCTACCAATCTGTCCATTTGGGGGTGGTAAAGTTAGGTTCTTACAGTGGTAACATGGAGCAATTCCTTGACTTCACCCATGAGTTTGCTCATAAAATTGGATCCCTGATCCATTAGAATTTCCTTGGGAAAACTAACCCTGGAAAAATATGGTAATAGATGTTTTAAAATCTGTTGGGTTGTGTTTTTCCACATGGAAAATGCCTCTGGGTATCAGGTAGCGTAATCAACTATTTCAGGGACATATTTGTTACCCAGTCTAGAGGTTTCCAATGGTCCAATGATATTCATCCCAAATTCGGGAGAAAGGGACTTCTATTATTGGTAAAGGGTTCAGGGGGCAGGCAGGGGAATATGTGTACTGTTTTTTTGACATATTTCACATGTCTATATGAAGTTCTTTATATCAGCATGGATACCTTGCCAGTATTATGCTCCAGGGTCTTAGATTGTCCCAAGTGTCCCTCTGTCAAATGAGTGTGCAATCTCTAGCACTATCTTACAATGGGTTTTGGGGATTACTGAGTTTTACTTAGACCTTCTGTGGAGGTCGCCTTTCTGTACAGTACTCCCTGCTTTAGGAAAAGAAAGGACTTTCCTTCTCTAATCCTTCCCTTTCAGGAATTACCTGCAAGAAAGCCTCTGCGAGTGCTGGATCATTTTGCTGGGCGAAGACTAGGTCGGGAAGGATGGTAGGTTTTTCTTCCCCTTTTGCCTCAGTAGTAGATGGCTCACCAGCTTCCCCAAATCCTAGGGTACCTCTGTTTCTTCTGGTTCACCCTCTATATAACCTGGAAATGGAGCCCTTTCAAGAATTCCCTGTGCAATTTTTCTCCATGATGTACTTGAAATGGAATTTTGCCATGGTTCTGTAGGAGAACCTTTGTCTCCCCGGAAGTTGGGATCTATAACAGCCGCTAGGACATCCAAACCGAACTGCCAGGCCAGATTTTGGAGCCAATCTTATAAAACACCCAGGAGGGGGTATTTAGACTAAGTCTGTGGGAATCATTCCTCTTTTCCCTATATGGATAGTAGCCCCTCTGCTGCTACAGAATTCAAAGCCTATGGATTCTTTTGTGGCAATAGAGGGACCTGAGGCTCTATGACTAAGCTTCTGGAATTTTAGGGTTCCACAATTTGTCTCAATTGAGTCGCATCCCACTCCTGTAAGGAAGGCATGTTATTAAACAGCAAGCCAGACACAAGTGATCCCAGTTCAAGGGTGTTTATTGAACTTCAATTGGGTTTGAAAAATACCTATCTAAATCTAAAGATGGGAGCAGGCTACGACCATCAAATAATAACGTAGTCCTTGTGGTGTCTTGTCAAAATAAAAGGGCCTATACTATTAAACCTATTGCCAATCCTTACCTCTAAATACAAATAGTGTGGGAAACAATGGTATGCAAAAGAAAAGTGTTCAAGAAATGATATGTCAGAATATCTGAGATGTTGGCTCCCCTTCCCCGTGTTTTCAGCGTGGGACAAGGCAGCACACTTGAGCTTAGCACACACTCTGGCTTCTCTAGCACGAGGATGCAGTTCAAAACATCAGCATCAGGGCCTTTTTTGCCCAAGTCGCTTTGCCTTTAAAAGTCTCTTCTCTCAGAGTGCCTGATGTGAAAAACAAAGTTTTTCCTCTTAGGATTTCCCATGTACTCAATTTCTCAGGTGATTCACTATTCAACTCGGGTCTCCCTCTGCCGGCTCAGATCCACTTTGACACAATGTTCTCAGGATTTTCATGTATCCAATTTCTCGGGTGCTTCACTGTTCACCCTGGGTCCCCCTCCGCCGTGCTCATACCCACTTTGACACAATGTTCTATGGATTTTTACATATCCAATTTCTCGGGAGCCTCACTTTTCGCCCTGGGACTCTCTCTGCCGGGCTCAGACCAATTTATCTATTTTAACACAAACTTTCTTTACTGTATCCATTTCGAAGACTTTTGACTGTGCGTGGGATTTTGCTTGACCCGTTGCAGGACCACTTCGATTCACAGATCTTTATCAATCTTTACTTACAATTTTGCCACTTCTCAGCTGGATACCTTACAGAGACTGTTGATTGAGTACCCAAGCGGCGCCAGACCACTCCGTCAAAGGTATTGTATCTTGGTTTCAAAGTTCAGTCACTCATCAGCATTTCAACTTTACTTGCATCTTTTATCACACGCATTTTAACAGTGTTTGTTCCAGCGCTCTCCATAAAATGTTGCTGGCTTGCAACCTTGCCTTCAACACAGATCGGTTTTGTATTGGTCTTCCCAACTCACTGGCTTTGTTGAGTTCACTGACACTGCTTTGTTCTTGGAGCGAAGGGCAGTACTACGGCACCTGGTGCTTCTTCCCACCTTGATTATTGATGCGGGAGGGCCCCCGGGTACCTCCGACACCCAATGCAGGATTCTTCTGCCTGGTTTCCTGTGCTTACGCTTTCTATTCTCGAGGTTTCATGAAAGTTATGGTTCCTTGTCAAAAAGGTCAAGGGAACTTCCCTCCTTGCGACACCCTTCTGTTTTGCTGTTTTTCTTCTCTCATTAAACTGCCATCTTGGAGCTGATGTTTCCTTGTGTGATTTGCCTCGCTCAGTGTGTGTTTGTGCTCCACCTTTTATCCATGTGGGGAAGCTTAATGGAAGTCGGGTGTGTGTGATGGTCAGTAATTGCTTTCCCATTGTGTTGGAAAACATCAGGTATACTGCACTCAGGTGTTAGTCTGTTTTCTCCCCATAGCGGGCTGTCCATGTTGGAAAAGAGGTTCGGGGGGAAGGTGTTATAGGAAACGGGATACCGTGTCTCGCCATCCGGTGTCCCACTCCCCGAAGACCCCTTACCCAGGTGATCCTCCCACACTGGTCTACCCCCAGGAACTGGATCCAAAAGCGATGGCCGTGTCCTGGCCACCTGGAAGACAGATCCCCAGGGACTAGTGGGTGAGACACCTTCTGGTTTCTCACAATACCCACAACATCCCCCCCCCCTACCCTTGCCTTCCCTCGCACCCTCTCCGAACCAAAGATCCTACGAAAAACCCCCAGATACCTTCCTGGGGCTCTGGTCCTGATACAACCCCGGGATCATCCCTATAGAGGGTGAACTACACCCCCCTTAAGTGATTCCCTTATGCCGTCCCCTCCACCCTTCCCCGCTCACATTGCGTCGGCTCCCTCTTCACTGATTTTTCTTTCTTGTCATTATAGATGCTTAGACGATATGTGAGGACAAACTGATCTGTGCTCAAATCTCCCCCGCCGGTGCTGATCTACCTGTTCTACCGGGGGGTCCTCTTAATATTTTAGCCTTGCCCCCTCTTCTGATACAAGCCTCTGACCAGTCCCATGGATGAATCCTATCTGAAGGGGCAGAATCTTGTGTTTGCCCACTGGGTCGTTCTTTCTCGTTTAAGTACATGATGGATAATCCCTCCTCGCACGTCGTGACCCTATGCTGTCTGCCTTCCCAAGTCAATAGCAGTCCAAACGGAAATGTAATTTATAGAGGATTTGCTTAGCAATCAATTCCTTTTTCGCCAGTCATGGCCCTCCTTTTTTGCAAGGTAAGTAATGCCAAATCTTGGAATATGTGTATCTGGGTACCATTAATTGTTAAAGTGGGCTGTGACCATGCCGCCCTGAGAATGTCCTCTTTTATTGCATAAGACGAGCGGGACACTAGCACATCCCTTGGCCTAGTACCTGGCCCAGAGGGCCCACCCTGTGTACCCGATCGATCTTGAAATCCTCAGTACCATTTCCGTGAGCAAGCTCCCAAAGCACTGTTGCATCGTTGTCTTCAAATCTGTAGGTTTTATGTCCTCCTTAAGGCCTTTCACCCGCATGTTTGATCTCTGGGATCGGTTTTTCCAAATCTTCCATCTGTACTTCCAAATTGTGGGGTGACCCTTGCTCATTGTTCTAGGAGCTCACTATTCTGACCCACTTCTTTTGCCATTTCGATTAGGCTCCATTCCCTGAGATCAACCCTGGCGCCAATTTCATTAACCTCCTCCCTCACTTCTGTTAATGAACGCTGTACGTCTTCCTTCATCTTTTCAAGTTGAACTTGAAAGGTGTTCACCATCCTCTTTCATTCCTTTAAGGCATTCCTGGAGATCTTCCTTATTCTTATTCGGGGCCATTTTGATCAGCTCTGATTCTTTTACTCCTGCAGCTTGCTGTACAGCTTCATCCCCCATAGAGGATTTGCCGGTACAAAGCTGCCAACAGCGCTACAGCTGTCCCCCCTGTGTGCTGCTGGGTGGTGTTTTGGATTTTGAGGTGGCAGTTTTCCCTTTAGCCTCTGGCATCTGGATGTGCACTTTCAGCCAACTGGGGGATTTACCTTTAAACCATGGTAACAATTTTGTTGTTAGTACAATTCACTGATACACAGTCACCAAAATAGTTCTTGGCCACTTCCCCCTCTTTTTTAGCATAAGTTGCTCTCTCCTGTCTCGCCTCCCTTTCCAACTTTTATTGTTCCCTTAATGGAAAAATATTCAGAAAGTTGCCCGAACACAGACCCGTATTCACCTTTAAACTCTCTTCCTCTGGCTTCCGACCATGTCACAGCTTTGTGATCCCAGCCTCCTTTGCTTGCCCTTGTTCACAGGCAAAGTCGCTTCACAAGCCCAGTAGATAAACACATTCATAATGCCTCATCAGTGTTCTTCAGTCGTGGGAACAGCTCCTTATATTTCCCCTCCTTGCTCACTTGTCTTGATTAGTTCTGCGCCTCTATTAAATCTATCCCGTGCAAGCAGCTTGCTTCAGTTAATTAGATTAGGTCTCCTCCGCACTTGTTGTTGTTGGCCCCCACGGGTCCCCTTTTCAATCACATGGAGCCCCACGGCTTGATGTAGTTGGCCACAGGTCTGCCACCCCTCCCAGGGAGCCCCACACCTTCTCAATACTTGGCGGCACCGCCACAAGTTATTCCAATTGTGATCCAGCGCTCGAAGCGCCAGCCTTATTCCTCCTTGCTGCCTTTGCCAATTGTCAGCACACGGTGGGCGGTGCTCGTTTGCTGTCCCCCTCTGCCTCCCACTCCTGTCCGGTGCCAGACTGTGTCCACTGCTCATCCTCCTTCAGCTCCTCCAGCAGTGCCTGCACCGATGGGGGGGGCCCATATTGTCCCTTATAGCTTGATGCACGAGCTGTCCCTGCGGGTCAGGTACTTTTCTAAACAGCATCACACCCCCACTCCGTATGCTATCACTCGCAGTGTCGAGGGGCCTTTCAGTTATTCACCCTCAATCCATCCCCTCCCAATCTATTACGGAGCTTGCTGCTGGGCTTTTCATCATCATTCTAGTTAGCCAGCGGGCCTGCTTATCATCGGCCTGCCGGAGCTTGGGGAAACCCCCTCACACCACGGTGGCCATCTTGGAATCTGTACATTTTTGTTGGGCCTGAGCTTTCTCCCTAGGAGTGAGGACTAGACACCGGACAAGTTTCATGTGCTCTCGCAATTGGGTAGCTGTCTCTGAGAGTGAATTTGGCGCCTCTTCTCTTTCTTCCCAGGTCTCCCAGAGCATGTCTAAGACACCTCTTGGTTCTCTACTTAAGAGTAACTCAAAAGGGGAAAGCCGGTGGATGCCTGAGGGGTCTTTCTTACTGCAAATAGGGCCCACAGGATCATATGATCCCAGTCCTTCCCATCCTTGTCTACTAACGTTTTCAGAATCATTTTGGTGGTCTTATTAAATCTCTCTACCAATCCGTCCATTTGGGGGTGGTAAACTGAGGATCTTAAAGGTGGTAATGTGTAGTAATTCCTTAACTTCACCCATGAGCTTACTCATCAAATTGGATCCCTGATCAGTTAGAATTTCCTTGGGGAAACCAACCCTAGGAAAAAATGGCAACAGGTGTTTTAACATTTTCTGGGTTGTATTGTTCCGCATGCGGAAGGTTTCTGGGTACCAGGTAGCATAATCCATGATTACGAGAACATATTTATTGCCCAGTTTCGAAGTTTCCAATGGTCCAATGATATCCATCCCGATTCTAGAGAAAGGGCCTCCTATTATTGGTAATGGGGATGGGGGGGGTGTGTGAGCTGTTTTTTTTGGCATATCTTGCATGTCTGAATGAAGTTCTTAATGTCAGCATGGATACCCGGCCAATAGAATGTCCTACTGATGTGAGTGTTAGATTGTCCCCCTGTCAAGAGAGTGTGTAATCTCTAGCACGATCTTGCAATGGGTTTTGGGTGTTACTATTTGAGTCTTAGTTAGGCCTTCCCTGGAGGTTTCCCTTCTATATAGTAATCCCTGTTTCAGGAAGAAAAAGGGGCTCCCCTTTTCTTATCCTTCTCCCTCAGGAATCACTTGTAAGAAAGCCTCAGTAAGTACTGGATGTGTTCCCTGGGCGAAGGCTATGTTGGGAAGGATGGTAGGTTCCTCTTCCCTTTTTGCTTCGGTGGTACGTATCTCATTGGCCTCTCCAAAGTTACCTCTGTTTTCTCTGGTTCAATGTCTTCCTCAAAACAGGGAGATAGAGCTTTCTCAAGAATTCTCTGTGAAATAGGATGGGTCATGGTACAGAAAAGGGGGGAATACTGTGTCTTGACATCAGTTGCATCAGCCCCTTTCCCAGAAGACCCCTCACCCAGGTGATCTTCCAGCACTGGTCCACCCGAGGGTCTGGATCCAAAGGAGATGGCAGTGCCCTGGCCACCTGAAAGAGGGATCCCTTGGGGACTAGTAGATGAGACACCCTTTGGTTTCTCACACAAGCCAGAGCAGAACGTAGAGTTTCACCAATATTTGGGATCCATGAAAATAGCCAATCCCCCCATTTCCAGAATGATAAACAATATTACAAAACATAGTATTGATGACGTTGGTGCATGCCCACATAGTCTTTGTTCAAACACAGTTTGGTTAATGTCTTTATTCATTTTCAATTGTTGACACTTGTCAACTTCCCATCCAGAAGCAAATATCTCCATTGGCAATATCATAGGTATGTTTTTTTGACATATTCTCCATTTGTCGTTGGTTTCCTGGTGGAATTGAAAATATTTATAAACTGGGCCTTCTGGAGCTGGTATTTTGGCGTTGCCATCAAGTGACTTATGAATAACATTCTCCCTTCTCGTCACTTTCACATTGATCATTTACACAAATGTGGCATTTTAAATTGGCCTCTCCATTATTTGATCTAATCCTTCCAAATGGAGGCCATTGATATCTGCACGTAGACCAGCCAGGCACATCAAGTACAAAATCTGTAAAACAAACCAGAAAAGGGCCCATCAGTGTTGATCATTATTAAGTAGCATTTTTCAGCAGGAACCTAGTTCTATTTTTTTCTTGCCATGCTCCATGACCAGAACCACTTGGTCTCTGCCTGATGCTGTAACATCTGCGGGCTCAGGTGGGCCACTAGGCTTTTCTACCCACACTTTTGCACCCAGTACCATGTGGTCTGATGAACCAAAAGCAGCAAACTCCCCCCCCCCCCTCTGTCATTAACACTATACAGGGCTCTCCCTTTTTGTTCATGGACAGTTTAACAGGTAATCGGGCTATTCTATCTCCTACATGGATAGGCAAAGTCTGATCTCCACTATTCATTAAAATTACTTTTATTTCTCCTGAATCAGCATCTATCCCTGCTTCCAGCACTTGGATGCCCTTCAAGGTTAATCCAGATCTAGGGGCAATCCATCCCATAGGCCCGATTCATAGAATAGAATGGTGCAGAAAAACGGGTGCTTGAGTGCAAAACGTGTGCAAGTTTGTAGATTCATAGAACACATTGCGTGTGGCTAACCGGCGACTTGCGTTGAATCTGCGCGGGTCCAACATGTCACTGCGACACCACGAAAGCCTTGCGCGAGATGCCCAGCGAAGGTGCATACTGTCTTGCGCAGTCACCTAAAAAGGGGGCGGAACACGTGGAATGGGGAACAACAAGTGTAAATGTGGGTGTAATGTGGGAAGTACCACAGTAAAATACTTGCAACTGCCACATGCGCGATAACGACACCTATTCATGGAATTGAACAGGGCTCTCTGGCGTGCGAAAAAAGATACGCTAATCCAGAAACACGTCTGCCAAGCGAAAGTGTCACCGTGCACTAAAAACAATGCATAAAAAGTGCATGGATAAGCCAACGTGCTTATACAGCTATGATTGTACCAGTTTTTTTATTTTATTACCCAGGATCAGCCTTTTTGGGATGCCTGATGACCCAGGATCAGCCTTTCTGGGATGCCTGATGACCAGGTGTATGGCAGTTATAGGTTTCCACCTCATATCATATTAAACCTGGTCACGGAGTGGGAAGATGACCTCACATCAGCCACCCTGTGTGCCCAAGCACTGAGCCCCTTGGAAAAGGTGCTCAATGTACTGCATTTTTTGGCCACTGGGTCATTTCAGCAGACAACTGCCGTAGTCTGGGGTATTTCACAGGCCACGCAGTCGTGCTGCCTACACCAGGTGTTGACAATCATGACTGCACATCCCTCAGTCTGCAGGTACATATACATACCCAGAACACCCGCAGAAAAGCAGGCCGTGGTCTAGGACTTTTACGGTGTGGCGCACTTCCCTAAAGTGCTTGGTGCCATCGATTGCACCCATGTGGCCCTACATCCACCTAGGGCCACAGAGCACATCTATCGCAATTGCAAGCACTGGCATTCCATCAACGTGCAGGTTGTATGTGATGCCAAGGGAATCATTACCTCTGTATATGCCAACTATCCAGAGTCCACCCATGATAGTTTCATATACAGAATGTCACCCCTACACCGGGCCCTGGAAGCTGGGAGGCATGGAAACGCATGGCTCATTGGTGAGTACTAATGGCCCTGCAAATGCATGCATGTCTCACACAGACAAAACCATACCACTGATAACCCATCTAACCTCTACAGGGTTCCGTGCCTACCCTCTGAGCACCTACATGATAATGCCAATACGGAACCCCACCACACCAGCCCATATTGCAACTAGGGGCATAGTGGAGCACACATTCAGTGTGCTAAAGTCATGCTTCCACTACCTTGATCACTAAGGTGGTGAGCTACTATATGCACCACCAGTGGTGTGCAGGATCATTGTGGCAGCATGTGTCCTGTACAATGCTGCAACATGGCGTGGCGTACTGGTGGACATGGTGGTGCCTCCACATCCCCAACCACATGCACGGCGGCTGTGCATGGGAGGAGAAAGGGCATGTGGCAGGCTGCCTGTACCCAGCTTGTGGCACAATTTTACACCTAAAATCCAACCCCTGTGGCGTACACACAGCCCTGGCACATTCCAGGTGACAATCGATGACAACAAAGGGACAATCATCTGTCCAAACCTTACCACCCTGAGAACCTGTCCTTGGAAGTGCCACATTGTCTGCATCCCTTAGAACTTACAACAACTCAATCTGGTGTGCACAAAAGTAGCAAATGGAAGATGTAGCATGTCACTAACACCATGGCAAAGTACACCTCTAAATGCTGGTATGTCACCTAAACCATCCCACACGCCATGTCACCTGGTTGCCACACCTTGCCATGGCATGCAATGTCAAAAGTGTAAATCAAAGGCCATCACTCAACTCCACTGTCACAAAGTGCTCAACAATCAATGGAACCAGTTCATAAACAAGTCACTTTCACACATCAAACAATCAATGTACACAGGGACACCAATTGGGCAGTACAACATACCAGATACACAGGCCAGAATGGTGAATATATCTGACAGTGACCAATCATAATTGCACAAGTGCCTCAACATGTTGTAACTTGCACATGCCACCCTTCCATCATTTTGGTTGGCCCTGATGTCTAAAGTTGGTAGGGCAGCACGTACAGACCGAAGGCCAACACTAATACAGATAGGCAAGTCAATATGTGAAAATGGAACATGATCAAAGGATGAAGCCCAATGTACAAACAAAAAGGGATGGCAACCATGCACTGGACATACCATCATGAATCCCACTAGAGGTATATAGACAGGCCGGACCTGAGACTGTCCACAGATGGAAAGGAAGCCCAATGTGTCTGTGTAAGTTACTGTCACACGCTGCCCTCCTTGCAAGCCCATGGAAAGGGGAAGCAGGAGTGGCATATGTGTCTGGACCCAAGGCACAAACACAAGACAAGCCGCTATGGGTCAAGCTGGAACCAACAGTGGATGCCCTTGGATGCCACACAAAGCAACACACTGTCACATAAATGCACAATAGACAAAAAAAGAAAAAGGCCAGGGTGGCTGGGGGGAGGAGGGGGCCCACCCAGGATGGTGGAGGGGCAGGGTGCACGTCAACACCCACATGTGCGGGTGTTGAGAAGAAAAAAAACAAAACCCCTCCATGGGTTCATGGGCTGCAAAGCTATGATGGATTGGGAGAGCTGTCGCTGTTGTCACCACCCTCTGGTGTAGCATTAGAAGGTGGTAGTGTTAAGGGAGGATCACCACACATAGCCCTGGCCTGTTCCTCCATGGCATCAGCCATGCGGGACTGATATTCTCCCATCTGCAACATGCTGGCTCGGGGATCCCCATGCAACACCTCATGGGATGCACAGAGTTTCTCTGTGATGGTATGAGTCAACTGTTGCATCTGCTGCTTGGACCATCTACTGCGGGCTTCCTCAAGTGCAGTCAGTGTAATTCTGAGGGACCTATACTCTTCCCTCAGGGTGTTCCTGTGTGCATGAACTTCTGCATCCAGGGATGCCTGGAGAGCCCCGAGTTCTGTCTGTAGGTTCCTGTTGCTGGCCTCCATGTGAAGCCTGTGTGAGCGGCATGTGGACCGCATTGCCTGCAGCTGGAGCCCCACCTGTCTTTTTGGGGGCATCATGCAATTGGCCACCCTTTCCATGCCCTGAGCCAACATCTCCATAGGAAGCCCCCCTGTTGCCATGCAACACCATACATGTACTGCTTCCACACTGTATTGCCAGCTGACACACGGCCACTGTATTGGCGGACCCCACACCTGTCAGGCCCAAGGGAACCTGGCCCTTAATATGATGTGCCTGTCTGTGGCTGCAGGACTGCATCCCTCCCTTGATAAGCTGTCCCAGGAGCCAATACTGTGGAGTGTGACCCTGCATCCGTAACCACCACAGACTGATGTACCAACACTGACTGACCCTGTGAGGGGTCTTCACCCCCGCAGATGTTTGGGACACAACAGCGCCCACAATTGATCCACTCATCTGCGACAGTGTTGAGGAAGCCATATCTGGTTCACCACCAGATCCAAAGGAATCATCAGAGTTGGAGTCATACTGAGTCAGGGCCAGGATGGACTGTAGCACCAGTGGATCTTTATTGGCTACCACACCACGTCCTCCACTGGTGGTTGGTAGCGGCTCAGTATCCTGTACCACCTCCCCTCCTCCTCTGCAACAAGTGCCTCATCACCTGCACATGGACAGAAAAGGAAACTAAGACCCATGTTAATTGCATAGCCCACTCACACAGCTACCACAATGTTCACATGCAACAAATTAACCTGCCATGTCACACATGGCACAAAAAACCACGCACGTACACAGTATAAATGCAAGGGAAGGGAACCATGAATGTAGCCATGGATGTGTGATCAAGGGCTCAACAACACATATAGTGCATGGTGCATAGCACCTGCTTCACACACAAGCACCTGATGTGCAATACACAGATGCCGCATAGCCATGCATGAACTGCCAAACACCATGAGATGGAACCTGATGACTACAGTCCCAGAGCCATGTACAATAGTTGTGACATTGCATTACATTGTACTCACAAAACCAAAATACACAAGTGTCACAATGCGCAACTGTGCTATGGTGTCCGAATAGAGTATTTAAATAAAATAAATTGAAATCAAGCACTCAAATAACATCACAAAATGGAAGTGACTGAACATAGATGGCCAGTGCACTAGTGGCTAATAAAAAACAATAGATCGTAAATGAGCCCCAAGGAACAATTCTGCATATTGCTTCATGGAATACCCGAGGCTATCACCATTTATACCCTGGGGAGGACAATTTCCTGGATTTGTATGAAATTGTATGTCTCCAAGAAAGATACCGCCAGAAAAGGCGAAATGGGGCATCCGTATGCAGGGCTACTATTCATGGTTAAATTATCAAGTGAACTTTCTGGTGGTAGAGCACCTAACCCCTAATCCCCTTGTACAAATCTTGACAATGACATTGTGCACGGCAAGAAAGGAAGCCATGATACTTTTAATCAACGTCTATTGGAGCAAAAATACACTATTAAATAAAGACTGTATTGATATCATCATGGAGACAATTGATTAAAAAATGATAGAAGATCCGAACAAGTTTATCATTCTCTGTGGCGACCTCAACATCAAATTAATAAAGAAAGATGATAAACACCTGGGTGAAAAGGAACTAAACTGGAAGAAAGCAATGCAAATTCGCTCAATGAGGATGTTAAATGGGTCAATTACAGGGGAACCGGGGGAAGGGGGGGGTGATGACACCTGGTTTTCTGATAAGAACAGTGCTTGTTTGGACTACTTTTTTGTTGCTGGTAAGACATGGAGACACATTAAATCATTTGACATTAAAAAACAAGCAAACAGTGACCATGCCCTCCCAAGCATAGAAATGATATGTGGTGGGGAGAAATTCAATCGGACCAAAATAACTCTGACTGAGGTATGCTGGGGACGTAATAAATTAAGAATAAAGCAAGAAAGCATTGCCGGCATGACAGTTCAATAAAAGCATCACCTGAATGAAAACCCAGAGGACGTCGATTATGAATGGCTGTTGATGGACTTTAGATTAAAACAAAACTCAATGAAGGCAGCAAGGATAAACAGGAACCATGCTTATAACAAAGTGTTAATCGAAAAAAGGAAAGAATATCGATCCCAGCTATCTCGACTATAAAAGGGGATATGCAGGGCAAAAATGAAGCAATTAGGAAGTTCAAACAAGCGTACAAAAACTGGCTGAAGTCGACAAGAGCCCTTAGAATTCAGCAAGACGCAGAAAGAATGCTAGCAGCAATTTGCGTCTGTAATCCACGTTATTTATGGGATATTATTAACAATAGAAATGAATTCCAAGCGGCAGTTACAACTAATCAGGTATCAGAAGATTGATGGATCACCCATTACTCTACTCTCTTTGCTAAGAACAAGAGTATGGAGAAACAACAACACCTATCGCATGTCGGCAATGGTTAATGAAATTCGATCGTACTGAAATACTTGAGATGATTAATAAACTCAGTTCATCAAGGTCAGAGGAAAATCAAGACAAATGGTCAGACTTTATTTATGCATTGTTTAGACAAGTCATGAAAACTAAAGTAATTCCATCATCATGGAAAGATGCCATTGTGGTGCCTATCTTTAAAAAAGTGGACCATAGTGATCCTAAAAGTTATAAGCCCATAGCCTTATTGGATTCGATCGGCACATTATTTGCCTCCATACTGCTACGTGACTTGAAAACCGGTGCAAACAATGTTGATCCTTTGACAAGCATCAATCTGCCTTCGTCAGCGGTGTTGGTACATCTTTAAACCTGCTTATTCTCAATCTGTTGAAACTAAAAGCGATTGAGACGAAGAGAAAAGTGTATCTCGGTTTTATCGATCTCGAACGAGCATTCAATGGCATTATCCGAGAATTACTTTGGGCAAAATTAAAGAGATGGGGATGCCCGAATGATCTACTGGAGGCAATACAAGCTTTGTATTCCGATACAACAATGCAAATCCAGCTCTGTAATGATAGCTCCCTATCCAAGAGGATAAGTACGTTTCAGGGTATCAAACAGGGATGCACTCTTGCAACTTTCCTGTTTGTGCTTTATTTGGCAGATCTGATAGATTCTCAAAAAATAATCAGGGCCTTTCCTCCAAAGATCGAGGATGGAGAAATTCTGTGGATTATATACGCGGACGATTTGGTCTTTGTAGACCTAATAGCTATTGAACTCCAATGACGGTTAAATGCATTCAAAGTTTACTTGGATACTAATGAGATGAAGATAAATGTTGAGAAATCAAAGGTTATTGATTATGCAACCTGTATATTTTGAAAAAAAAAGACAAAAACCTTTACTTGGAAGATTGAAAATAACCCACTGGAAACAGTTTTTTATTCAAAACGTTGTTTGTAGTTTGTTTAACAAACCTTTACAACTTTCATTTTCATTTCATGTTCCACATATCATTTTACATACAATTTCCAACAGTAAAAATATATAAAAAAACTAAAACAACAAAAAATGTCCCATATAGAGTTCCCTCCATTTACGTGAAATATCTACATTTAATAGCGGCTACCTTTTAGCAACAACATAATCACAACAAATAGGTTTTGCATTTTGACAGCAACATATTCGCAGCATAAAGTTCTGCTTGTACCATGATTTTTCGAGTTGCCAGTCAGTTGTTTGAGCTGTTAGATTAAAGCCTCTAATGTAACTCGTTTGCTGTTCATTTTTATATCGCTTACATGTAGTTGCCCCCACAAACAACAAGCCCTAAAAAGGCAAGTACCCGCTAGATTAAAAAATAAACTCAGACAGCATTTACGGAAGAAATACAACTTGTTTCTGTTTTTGTGTATTTTTTTCTAATTCAATATTTAGGATAGACAAAAATCTCGTAAGCCGTAAAATGGCTTTAGTGGAATTACCCCACATACATGCGAGCCAAAGCCATTCTCTTATAGCAGCCAAGGTTCCCACTAATTCGATTCCAAATATTTCTTTGCGTTCTATTTCGAAATATACACAATCAATAATCAAGTGCTTTAGGGACTCCTGCATACAGTGGATACCATTTCACATCTTGGAATATGCATCAATAAGAACATCAATGAATCTGGCCAATACTCGTTAATTGGGGGAAAACTCCTAAAGTTAACGAACCAGGGAAAATGTCTTTAACGTTGTTATGGTACCTTCTCCTCGTCTTCCCTTACAATCTTCTTTAAACAAAAGGTATCATCAGTTATAACATATGGGGCAGATGTGGTTTTGAACCTATCTTGGAAAACCTGGATGCTATGTGAAGCCTTTTTTTGGCGAAAAGTCCTAAGATTACCAAATGCAGTATCTGCAGCTGTAATAAGATATGAGCTCACACTACAGTCAGTTGTGTCAATTGTCTTGTGGAAATTGCTCTCCCTTTTTCGGAAGTGTGTCATAGAGAACTCACATGAACCCTTTGTGATACTAAAAGGGACCAATTCAATCAAAAATGAAAACCTGTCAAGATGAAAAAAGCAGTGTAAAGAACAACTAGTCAATTTAAATATTGATCTGGAAACTCTGAAAAGCAATCTCAACAAGGCGAAAAGGCTTGTATTGGAGAGGGATTGGATGGAAACAATAGAGCTGAAAAATCAGCGTAGCCTGTCTATCAATATTATCTGGGAACGGCGAAAGATGAACGTACTGCCAGCATACCTGATGAAATTTCCATTGCCCTACTACAGAGACCTACTCCTTCGCTGCAGACTAAATATCCTGGCATCTAAAGAACTGCTCCTGTCCAGCAAGAAGATTACGGTACAGGAGGCAATATGCCGCTTTGTAAAGAGACAGACCGGATCGAAACAACAAGGCATTTGCTGTTAAACTGTCCTCTATTAAATGAGCAAAGAGCCAAGGCAATGCCATCATTTTTGACTGATTTAGATCGATTTGGTGAGAACCAATTATGGGAGAGACTTTTAACAGCTACAAAAATTGGACTAACAATAGACGCCCTGAAGTTTCTGGAGGAACTATTGAGAGTGGAAACACCACCATGATCTAAAAATGTGGAAGAGTTTTGCAGCTGTATTGATGAATTCAATGAGTTGGAAATGAATGCTAAATAGATGTATGTATGTTAAAGGTTGAAAGATAAACAACCAATAAAACATTAAAATAAAATAAAAAATAGTGAAGACAAGCACACTGATACCATGATGCAAGGTCAAACTGACATCACGCCAGTGAGTAGGCATGTTGAAGAGGATACCTGGGTTTCGAAGTGAGAGGGGGCAGTGCAGAACATGTGAACGGCCTCTATTTCAAACATGAATACGTCACCAGTAATGCAAATGTTGTGGCCTGTTGGCAGTGGAAGGGCAAATACACACATCAGGTGTGAAGAGGCGGTAGTGGGTTGTAGGGATACAGTGTACACACATCAACTGCAGGGGATTGCCTGGATGCAGTGCATATGTGAAAACGTAGGCTCAGAGGACTGTGTCGGAGATCAGATTGTAACCAGGTCACTAGTGCATCATCTCAGTCGTCATGGACTCCAGCAGGGGAGAGTAAGTAGACCACATGAGGTAGCATCAGATGTGCCTACATACCTGGAGAAGGTTCACCTCCAGTTTCATTAAGCCAGAGGGATGACCCAGCTAAAGACAGACATCAACCACCAACTCATTGCAATGAGGAGCTACAACCAAGAGTGATTGTGAAATGGATGAGTGAAGACCATGACAGGTAAGCAAATCTTTAAGATGGAGTTGAAGTAATATCGGCCCCAGGACACCTAAGGACGTGTGGACAATGCACAGGGTTCAGGAAAGAACAGTAGTAGCCACTGGGAAACAGTGGCATCATCACAGTCCGAGGGAGACACAATTCCTGGCCCCGACCCAAAAGGACAGTTCCCACAGTCCTGGTCTGGATGAGAAGCAGAGGCAAGAGAGTTCAACCACCAAAATCTAGCAAGAGTCTGGTCTTACCTATGATGGGCTACTGCAACAGTCCTCTGTAGACAGTGAGCTGCAGGGGTAATGAGAGGAAAAGAAGAATACCTCTGAGGAGGTGCATCTGGCAGGGTGACCTCACAGAGATGTCACAGATGTGATTACAGAAGGAGAGTGTGGAGTGGAAGGTCAACACAGGCTACCCGCCGTCACAGGTTGGAGCAGGAAGAGTGCCACGAGAGGCTGCACAGAGAGTGACATGGAAGGGATGGTAATGTGTGGTGAGGACGAGTGTCACGTAAATGCAGGCAGAACTGTCGGACAATCACAACAATCCATCCAAGCAACATACACATGTCATGGACGCATAGCCACTCACCAGACATGTCCTCATAATTTGGCAGGTCTCCCACGCTTAGGATCTACTCCACATCAATCATATCACTGACTTGCTCTTCATGTTGAGTGAGCTCATTGTCCTCTTCTGGTGGCCCACCTCCAGTCACCAGAGTAGAGGCATAGGCACTACCCAGCTTCTCTTTGGCTCGGCGTCTGAGGTCATTCCAACGCTTCAATGCCTCAGAAGCTGTGCGCCTCTCATTGCCCAAGGCAGTGATTAGATCAGTGACGTGCTGCCAGTGGGCCATACGTATGTTTGCTCCCTGCCCACACCAGCATGTCACGTTTGTGTTACTGCACGTAGTCCATGAGGATCTTGAGCTCCTCATCACTGAAGCTCCTCTTCCTCGACGTGTGGGTATCCTGTGCCGTGCCTGGGTTGGAGCCTGTCCCGCTGCTGCACGCTTTGCCTTCTTGCGAGACGGTGCAGACCCTGAGTGGCTGGGACCACTTGGGTCAGTAGTGGATGGAGCACTGGTGGACTGGGCCATGGCATCACCCACTGATGTCTGAACAGGAGGTTGCCTTGCAGGTATCGGTACCTGTGTGCAGATGGCCGTCACTGCCCCAACACCTCCCTTCCGCTTCGAGACAGGGACTACTGCACCTGGGTCCCTCTGGACCACAACAAGGCTGGCTGTGTGACCCCTGTTGCTACACCTGCCCCTGCAGCTCCCTGACCCTGGCTGGTAGGGACAGCAGATGAAACTGCTGCTCTGGTAGCCCTGGTGCCCACCACTTTCCCAACACGTCTCTTCCCCTTCGTGACAGGGACTACTGGACCTGTGCCAGGACCACAACAGGGCTGGCTTTGTGAGCCTGGGCGGCGGGTGCTACAGCTGCCCCTGCAGCTTCCTGAGCCAGGCTGGTAGGGACAGCAGATGACACTGCTGCTCTGGGAGCCTGGGTGCTGGGGACATCAGCATCAGCTGCATCTCCCTGACCCTGCTGGGTGGAGGGGGCACAGCTCATCCTGCATGTCCCTGGCCACCCTTCCCACTTGTTGCCCTTCCACTCATGGCACTGATGAAATTGTGCAATGGGAGGCGCAAATATCAATTGTCCTTGGCAATTTCAGTGATGCATCACTGAAAAAAATAAGCGGGCCACGAAATGCACAGGCACCCCAAAACCATAAATTACGTGTAGGCGACCCCTCGTTACCCACGTGAAAAGTAAAAACAACGCAGTACACTGTGGCACCCAGCAACACACAAAAATGGCGTACGCGAAGGACAGGTAGGGTAATATGACCTTGAAAATGGAGTTACGTGATACTCGGGGGAACCCACAGTCTGCAAAATGCGTACGTGACTCACCGTCAGCCTCAAAAACAAAAATCTAAACATGTGTGCAGAGGCAAATCCCCCACCAGAAGAAAGCTTGCACACTCGCTGTAGGGTACAGATTGCGTGGAAATGCTAGAATCGCTGAAGTCCACACGTCCATCCGCTATCGCTAGCACAAGCGTGTGATGTTCTCCTAGGCACTGATATATCCCGATACTGTACGCTAACACCCATTGCATGTCATGTAACTTACGCGCGTGGGCCTTGCCTCTAAATCGATGCTACCGTGCTGTTTCCGCACGTGCAGAGTCTCTCTGTTTCCAGCTGGCCACGCGAGTAACATGGAAGATCCACGCTCCTGCCTACCAGCCAATTTACCTGCCTCCAATTGCCCCGAGCTGCCTCCTACGAGCCCTCTGCTGCTTCTTGCCCACTGTGTGTGCCTGCTGCCCACTTGCCATGCAATTTTGGTGCCTGCTGTACAAGCCATTGCCAGAGCTCCTGTCGTTGAACCTGTGACTACATCTGCTGATTCAGAAGACTCCCGACGTGCCAGACCACCGCTTCAGAGCACAGCACCAGGATCACCTTGCCCACCCACACATGCGTCAGGGGTTGCCATGTCTGAAGCAACATCATCCGAGGCAAGTGGCAACCCCCCAGCAGCGACGCAGAGGGCTGTCAGCTTCTCAGCCAGGGAAGTTGACATCCTGGTGGAGCAAGTCCTGCTGCATTATGATGCCCTGTTCCCCGAACCATCGCAAGTCGGCAAAGAAGGATGGAAAAAGATCTGGGCGGACATCGTGGGTGCCATCAACGCGGAGGGGGTGGCACCCTGCAACTACAACCATGTCCACAAGCGCTGGGAGGACTTCAAAGCCAGGACCTGGTGCCTCGTCAAGACTGGCATGGACCAAGAGGGGTGCCGGGGCCGGTTGACCACCCACAAAATGCGGGTCCTGGAGCAGTTCTACCCAGCGCTGTACGCCCAGTTCAGGGAACTCCATCTTGAGTCAACTGGTAAGTGTCCATGTGTACTTGTCCACCATAGTGCATGTGCATATTGATGTATGGTTGGAGTGTGCATCTTGGCCTTATGTCCTGTATGTCTCTTGTACAGATGTTTGTGTGCATGTCCCATACAGTGCTGCATGTGTGTCCATTCCTGCATGAGTGTCCATTCCAGCATGTGTGACATCAACAGCATCTCAGTTGCAATGTGTGATGCGCTGCAGCATCTAACAATGTGTGCATGGTTGCATACATGTGTCTGGACGTCACCATGTGAGAGGTGTGACACGTGTGCCTTTGGCAACATCATGGACATGCATGGTGTGCATGTGTCCGGGAAGTGAGTCTGCGACTGGCCAACAATCCTGGATGGATGTTAGTGGCGCATTTGAATGTGTGCTTGACTCTTGCTGGCAATTTAGCTTGCGTGTACTCTGATGTGATAGTTATGTGACCTGCTTCATTAATGTCAGATGATGTGTGTTGATGCAATGTGTATGTCCCATGATGCATCTGAGGAACATGCACAATATTGAGGTGCTGACAGCGACTTGTCCATGGATGTGATTTTTGTGAAGGACACACATGATTGTGCATGTGTGTTAATTGCACAAACCAGTGTGTTGTGGAGGGTGATGATGGTTATGACCTTTGCCAGTGCAACTCATGTACATTTGTTTTGTGCAAAACAGACATATGTTCAGTTCCCTGATGTTTGTGTTCTATGTCTCCCTATCCACAGCGACGATGGAGGAAGAGAGCAGGGAAGGCACTGTGGAGCAAGGCAGCAGGGATGCCTCCACCAGGCACAGACGCAAAGCCCAGTCGTCCTCCCATGTACTGTCATCTTACGGGAGCGAGGAGGCTGGTGCCGCGTCAGGGTCAACGGCCGCAGCTGCTAGAGGTAGGTCCAAGAGGGCGAAGGTGGTGGAGGACTCCTCAGCAGTGGGAGGGACAGATGAGCC
This sequence comes from Ambystoma mexicanum, assembly GCF_040938575.1. Taxonomy (NCBI): domain Eukaryota; kingdom Metazoa; phylum Chordata; class Amphibia; order Caudata; family Ambystomatidae; genus Ambystoma; species Ambystoma mexicanum. The sequence goes on along the minus strand of NC_090927.1, from coordinate 508,819,418 downwards.
TGCACAGGGGCAAGACACTGCGGAAGACCGTGGGGTGGCATCCAGGTTGGTGGGGGAGGAGGAGGCGGCCACATCAGCCCAGTCCATGGGGCCCAGCGGGGGTGATGACATAGGTGTGACTGAGGCAGTCCAGACTCGGGGGCCGGAGGCAGCGCAGGTCGCCGTGGAGGTCCCGGTGCTTATTCCTGCCACTGGGCCTGTGACTACATCAGTATGCACCTGCGGGCATGCCTCAGGCCGGACCCATCCGCACGTGGCGAATGTATCCACGCAAACGGATACACCAATACCTGCGGATGAAGCCATTCGGGACCGGGTGGAACCGTTGCTAGCCGGTATCACGAGGCGTACAGGCAACATCCGTGATGAGGTGCAGGCTTCCAATTTGGGGCTTGCACGTCATCAAGATGAGGTCTGTCATCTCTTGAACTGGCTAGCACAGTTCCTGGTCTCGCAATGGGTCTGTGGGCTGGCCACTTATGTGACCCCGTCCTCGTCTTCCTTCTCTGTGCGCCAGTCATCCTCCCTGCCATCTTCCGGCCCAGATACCACCAGGGCCCCCTGTGTATCTGTCCCAACCCCCGGCGGCCAGTCTGGTGGAGATCACATCCCTGCCAGAGTCGGGAGTCGAGGTGGAATCAGCAGATGTGGTCACCAGCAACAGGAGCTATGGCAATGGATGAAGCGCAGGCACCAAGGAGAAGGGCACGTACATGACAGCCCAGTTGGTTTTTATCATCCCGGAGGCTGTCCGTGGGACGCAAGCACCAGGCATTTTGGCAGCAGCAGGCTCAGAGTAGGAGGCAGGTGAAGCAGTGGGGCAGGTACCGACCATCAAGCAGGAGGCAAACGTGGACCTTACAACAAGGATGTCTTCCGTGTTGGAGTGTTTGGGCCAAATATCAGAGCAGAGTGGCAGCAGGCACGGGAGGCTTGACTCAGCATGGCCAGGGAGGAGAATACACTGCGTTGGGCAGAGAGGCGGGCAGAAGTCCTCGTGGAGACTTGCAGGGAGTTTGAGAGGAGCGTGTCTGAGTCCATGCAAGCCCTCGAGGGAAGAGCCAGGACCCGTCTAGGGGAGGTCGACGCAGTGTTCGATGATGCTCTGGCCGAGACTTTGAGGGGACATGGTGAATCGAAGGACTAGCCCGCTGCCTTTGTATATAGTTCTTTAGGTGTAGGGTTCTTTTTTTTGGAGCTCCTGGACTTTGCTCCACATTTTGTACATAGTTCTTTTTTCTTTAAACTCTTTTTATTACATTTTTATAAGATGAACAACAAGTAGTAAAAGAAACATTCCCTCCAAACCCCCTTCCTACCCCTAACCCCTCCCCCCCCAGCAACAAGCAATGTCTCCCGAATCCCCGTCCTCCCGAGCAAACACCCCAATCTCAGTGTAGGTCCAATAGTCTCAAGCGCTGCGGGCACCACATTACCCTAAAATCGACCCTAAGAAAGTCCATAATTTCTCCCCATTCTGCTGCAAAGTTCTGCACTTTATTGTCCATGGCGAACGTAGCCCATTCCAGTGCCGCTATTTCCCAAATCTTCCGATACCAATCCTGAAACTGAGGCACCTCCGGGCCCCTCCATCTCTGTGCTATCAGCAACATAGCCGCCAAGACCAATATAGTTTTAGCCTTTTCCCTGCCTCTCGGTTCCCCCTTCCCCGGTGCCTTTCGGATGCCTAACAGAATGTGCGCTGGTGTTCTTTCGTCTACCTCCCCGAAGGCCTGCTCCTGCCCCTTTCGTATTGCTTCCCAGAACGGCTCAATCAAGGGGCATTTCCACCATATGTGTTCCGCTGAACCTGTCATCCCACAGCCCCTCCAGCAATTCTCCGATTTTGTTGGGAATATCTTGTGAAGCCGGGCTGGGGTGTAGTGCCACCCGAAAAGTATTTTATACCAGATTTCCTGTAAGTGGGACGCTTTGGCCAGTTTGGGAATCCTCCATAATTTCTCCCATTCCTCCCTAGCAATCTCTCGCCCTATGATTCGTTCCCAGTCCCTCATATAGGTTCAGCTCGTGTCTACTTTGTCTTTATCTAAAATTCCCTCTTGCAGTCATAGAAGGACAGCAATTCCCCTCCCCGAAACATATCTGCCAACTTTTTACAGCCTCCTTCACGCCATTTGACAAATGCTCCCCTTTCTAACCCTGGGGTGAAATCTTTATTCTCGAAGATGGGCATGAAGGGAGAAGGAAAAGTGGTGATCCCCTCAGGTCCTGCGAACCTGTCCCAAGTGTCGGCCATAAGTTTGGTAATGGCACTCTCATATAGATGTCGGGGTCTATGCGACTTGGGGAGCCACAATACTTCCGCTAAGTTACGATGTGCCACCGCTCTGTCCATTCTCACCCATATCTTGTTGTGCGCAGCCTCCTCTCCCCTCAACCACTCCCTGATGACACAGAGTTGGGTTGCTTCGTAATAGCGCTTGAAATTCGGCAGGGCCAAGCCTCCCTCTCCCCTAGCCACCCTTAGAAGCCTAATTCCCACCCTAGCTCTTTTCCCCTCCCATATGAAACCCTTTCATATGGGAGGGGAAGTTAATGCTTCCAATTCTTTAAAGAAGCTTGCCGGGATCGGCTGTGGGATTGTCTGGAATAAATATAAAAGCTTCGGGAGAGTGACCATCTTTACCGCGGCTATCCGCCCCATCCATGACACCCTGAGGCCACGCCATGTTTGAAAGTCTTTCTGAATTGCCTTGAGAAGAGGAGGGAGATTAGCCCCATACCAGCTGGCAAGAGACGCCGTGATTTTCACCCCCAAATAGCGAACCCCCCCCCGGGGCTCCACTGGAAAGGGGTGCTCCCCTGCAGCCTGTCTCGTTCCGTCGCTCCCAAGGTTAAATCCAACACCTCTGACTTGTTGGCGTTAATCTTTAGGCCCGAGGCTTCCCCAAACGCTTCCAAAAGGGCAATACTAGCTCAAAGTGAATTTCTTGGCGCTGTCAGCATAAGCAGCATGTCGTCAGCAAAAGCTGCGACTTTGTGCTGCTCGCCTCCAAAGGGGATGCCCTGGATTTCCGCCGCTTCCCTTATCGCTTGCAGGAGCGGTTCCAAATAGATTGCGTATAAGATTGGGGAAAGCGGACCGCCCTGTTTAGTTCCCCTCTGTATGCGTACCTGTCTCGAGGCCGTGCCATTTACCATTATTCGAATGGAAGGAGCCTGATAATTAGCCCGGACCATCGACAGGAATTCCCCCCGAAGCCCATCTTCTCCATGACCCGAAACAGGAAGGCCCATTCCATGCAGTCAAAAGCTTTCTCCGTCTAGTGCTACTAGGACTGCGGGAATGCATGTCTTCTGTACTTTTTCGACTACGTGGGCCACTCTCCTAATATTGTCTGCGGTTTGCCTGCCTCTAATAAACCCTGCCTGATCTGGATGGATCAGGTACGGGAGGATGGAATCAAGTATATTCGCCAAGATCTTGGTGTAAATCTTTGCGTCGATATTAATTAAAGCTATAGGGCGATACGAAGCCCTCTCCTCTGGGTTTTTATGCGGTTTAAGGATGAGGGTAACCTTGGCTTCCTCCATGGACGGAGCAATTCGACCTGTCTGCCGAAACGAATTGTATAGCGATGTTAAATGCGGAGTTAACTGAGGAATAAACAATTTATAGAAAGCGGCGTTATAGCCATCTGGACCGGGTGCCTTGTGTGCCGGGAGGGCCCTAATAACCCCTCTAACCTCCTCTTCAGAGATTTCTCGGTCCAGGGCTTCCCTCGCGTCTCTACTTATTTCCCGTAGCCGAACCCTCTGAAGAAATGATTCCTGTTTATCAATCTGGGGGTGCTGAGAGGCATATAAGGAGTCATAAAACTGCGCCAGGGCTTCTTGCCTAGTAATCTGCTCACCCGGGCCTAGTTGTAGCACCGAAATTACGTTTCTCGCCTTTTTTCACCCCTCAGGAGGCGTGCCAGCAGGGCGTCTGCCTTATTGGCCTTTGCATAAAATTTTTGTCTCACTGCTAGAAGCGCCCCCTCTGCCTTTTTGGTTCGCAATAATTCTAATTGACCCACTGCCTTCCTATATTCCCGCATCGCTCTCCTCGAGGGGATGTCCCCCGCCACTTGTCTAGCCGCCTCCACCTCCGCTTCCAATTCAGCTTCTAATGTTTTGAGTTGTTTCGCACGAAAAGCAGAAAGTGCGATTATTTCTCCCCTGAGTGTAGCCTTGAAGGCATCCCATCTAATCCCTTCACCCGTATCCCCTTTCCTATTATTGGCGAAGTAGAGCTTAATCTTCTCTTCGAGGATTCCCCGCGCCGCTGAGTCTCTGAGGATGGCTCCCGGGACTTTCCAGCCCCACACCCCCCTCACCCTTCGCCCCAGATCCAGTACAGCCGAGACCACTTTATGATCTGCGATTCCTATCAGGCCTGTATGAACTTCCCGTATGTAGCCCAACAACCCCGCCGAAACCCAAATGTAGTCGATTCTGGACTATGAGCCATGTACCCCTGACAGGAAAGTGTAACCCTCCTCCTCTCCCCGCATCTCCCTCCATACATCCCGCAACCCCATCTTACCAATCCTGTTTTTCAGCACCGTGGACATTACTGTGCCACCCCCGTCTTTCTGATTGCCAGATCTGTCCCTCTCCCTGTCCCAGGCTATATTTAAGTCTCCCAATAGAACCACATGGCCCCAAGCCTGATCTTCTAGTACATTCAAGACCCGATGTAAGAATTGCTCCTGACCAGAGCTGGGCGCATACACCACCGCTAGTGAGTACTGGGCCTCATGGTGCGTCCCCCTTACCACAATGTACCTTCCTTCTTTATCCCTGGTTATGTCAGAGATTTTAAAATCAACCGTGTTCTTAATAGCCAGGGCCACCCCCCTCGCTTTAGTTTGACCCGAAGCGTGGAGAATCCGCTCGTAACCACGCAGTTTCAGCCTGCCCTGATCCCTGTGTATAAGGTGAGTCTCTTGGAGCCCCATTACATCGGGTCCTTCCTTCTGTGTAAAAAGTTCTAGTTTCTTCCTCTTTAGAGGGATATTTAGACCCCTCACATTATGCGTCAGACACTTGAGATGATCTCAAACCAGGAAATGGTGTCCCTAAGTGGCGGTGTTTGGCTGCTCTTCCCCCCTATTGATTGCTCGTTGCCAACCCCCTCCCTATTCTCCCTCTCCCCCCCCTCCCTGCTACCCCCCTCCTGAAGGATGATACCTTCCCGCGTTCTCTCCACTCCTAACTCGGGCATCTTTGCCCTTACCGATTCCAACATGGGTGCTCCGCATGGAACCCCTTGCTTGCCGAATCCTTATGGGTGCCCACCACCCCTATGACTACTGTAGCAACTTAAGCCTTAGCCGGAGAGCCGCCTCCTGCGTCTCCCAGCTTTCCTGTTTTATGTGGTTCGCCGCTTGGTGGTCTTCTTCTACTCTTATACCCAACTCTTGACCATTCCCATGGTCTCGGTCTTGGCCGGTCGTTCGTAGGCCCCAGTCCCGTAGTAGAAGGGGAGTCCTCCAGGTCGATGCGCAAGAGATCAGCCCCCTCTTGTAGCGAGGTGATCCGCCTCTGAGAGCCCTCCCATTCAAAAAGCAGCCCGAACGGAAAGGTCCATTTATATCGAATTGCTTTCTCCTTAAGGAGCCGTAGCAGCGGGCTCATTTGCCTCCTCTTCACAAGTGTACTAATCGGCAGGTCTTGAAATAGCGCAATCTGTTGGCCCTGAAACGTGATGGGTTCACGCTGTCTCGCCGCCCTGAGGACCGCTTTTTTCTGTGCGTATCGAGCGAATGCTGCTAAGACATCCCTTGGCCTTGCCAAGCGGCCCTTGGCTGGCCGGCCAACTCTATGAACGCGATCCAACTCTATTAATTCAGGGCTGCTTTCTTCTAGGATATCCGCAAAAACGCCTTGGAGCGCCCCTTTCAAGTCTTTGTCTGGCACCGACTCCGGCAGCATTTTCACCCGGATGTTGATCCTACGTGACCTGTTCTCCAAGTCCTCCAACTGAATTTCAAGATTTCTGGTAGCTGTATCCAGCCTCTCTATTGCCTCACTGTTGGCTGTAGTGTCCTTGTCGATTTCTTGGAGGCCTTTCTCCAGGGTGTCAGCTCTTTCTCCTAGTTGCCTCATTTCCTGTTTCATTTCTCCTATTGCTTCATTAAGGTCAGAGCGCATCAGCTGGAACTGCTCCTGAAATGTCTTTGCTAAATTTACTTGTAAGGCCTGCAATTCTCCCAGGAACTCTCGTCTGGGCATTGTCGCCATGTCCTCTGCTGCACCTTGAGCGCTCGCTTCTCCCTCCGACCCCCCCAGGGGCACCGGATCCTTCTTTTGTGTTTCACGCCAGCCACATCGCATTGGAGGGTGCCCTGAGTGTCCTCTGCAGCCTGCAGCCCCCTCCCCCTCCCCCCTTTCCCTTTAGGTTTAGTAGCCATATCACAGGCGTGTCCCTTCTTTGAGGCTGGGTTGAACCACCAGTACTAGACCTATGGGAGCACTCCAAGGTCTCGCCTCTCTCCTGTTGCCGGGCCGGGTAGTGGTGATGGTTCCACGCTCCGAGCTGCCAGCTGCCCTGTGCTTTCTGCAGGACTCCGCCGGACTGGGGGATCGCGAGAGTTTCTTCCGTGGTCTAGACGGAGCTATTAATGTGGTAACGGCGCCTCACCCAGCGATAGGTCTGTTCAGCACTGCGCCCCCATCCCCGTCTCCCCAACTGCCCATACGTCCGTGCCGGTGGGGGGAGGGGCGCTGCACCCGATCCGTTCCAGGGCCCACCAAGGGGACAGGCCACGCAGCCCTGGGAGCGGGGGGGGGGGTTCTCGCCTCTGCCTGCTTCCTTACCTCCCGCTCCAGCGAGTCCAGGGAGAGGCTGAGAGTTTCTCGCCCGAGGGCCTCGCGCTACGCGTCACTGCCTCCTCTCTCAGGCGGCCTCGGCTGCAATCTGTTTTCCCCGCTGGTAGTATGTTGCCCAGAAGTACAGAGAGGGCAGGCCGCTCACCGGGCCGCTCCCGCCCCACTCCCACTCCAATGTAGGTACGTGTCTCCACGCGGGTACTCCGCCACCAGGCTCCACTCTCCGGGCCGTCCTCAACTGCTCTTCTTGCCCCGAGGCGGCAGCCGCTCCATGACCTGGTGGTCATGGACTGGGACAGGGATCCAGGCGCCGCAGCCGTGCAGGCTAGGGGGGGGTCATCCGCTGGTCTGCCTCCGCCCCCCCTTCGCTCCTCTGATGGGCTGCCCGATCCCTGTCGCAGATCTCCGCCGCTGTAGACCATATGCTGGGCGACCTCCTGGCCGCCTCTCCAACTTCGAGTCGATCGGCTCACTCCACCATTCCGAGCTCCGCAGAGCCACCAGTGGGGCCGAGCCTCGCAGCGCGCTGCTGTGCTTCAACGCGGCCGCTCCCGACAGTCCGCGAGCCGATGGCCACCACCTCCTCCCAGACCGATGTCCGCAAGCTGCCGTGGGGGGTCCGGACGGATCTCCTGGGCCTCCACTCGTCTCCGCGAGTTCGCAGGGATGTGCCCCCTTCCCAGAGGCGGACCGCTGCAAGGGTGGTGGCCACCTTCAACCGTCGGGTCCAGGGAGCGCCGTCGGCACGTCTACACTGTGCCGGTGGCCATCTTGGAATCCGTACATAGTTCTTTTTTAATGGTATTTTTTTAGGATTTTAAGACCTGTTTTGGGACAATGGACCCTGGTTGTTTGTTAATAGTTGGATTTTTCTCGGATCATTTTTAGTTCACCATAGAGGAATGGTTTTCTTTTCATTTGTGTTTTTATTTGGACTTACATTAATGGCCATGGACCACATGTTTGAGTTTTTCATTTTTAACATCCAATTCATTTCCGTTTTCACATTCTTTTGTTTTTTTATTTAATTCATGCTGGTTTTATATGTTGTTTTTACTGAGTATGACTTTAATACAGATCTTTTAATATATTTTTTACCGTTGAAATCGAAGTGGTGTCTGGTCTCGATGGTTAAGTACATGTTTCACTCTTCCTTGATTCAGTTCTGTGTCCCTGCTGTTGACCAATGTTGTTCATGTGTGTGCACACATGCATGCATGTGTGATTTTGGAATTCCGATGCCATGGGGCATGTACTGGGGAGCATGACAAATGGATGGGTTTTGAGGTGCACCGGGAGTGTGCAGAGTGTGGTGACATTTGATTTGACATGTGCTGCATGAATGAATATTAGTCGGAAGTGTTCTGGGTGGAGGGTGTCCCATAAGGCTGGGCCTGGCTGCAGGTTGCCGCCACTGGTGTTGGGGTGGAGGACATGAGGCGAGGCCTGCCTGCAGGTTGCAGTCACTGGTGTTCGGGTGGGGGACATGAGGCGGGGCCTGCCTGCAGGTTGCCGTCACTGGTGGTGGTGGGGGGGGACATGAGGCGGGGCATGCCTGCAGGTTGCCGTAACTGGGTTTTGGGTGGGGGGGAACATGAGGCGGGCCTGCCTGCAGGTTGCCATCACTGGTGGTGGTGGGGGGACATGAGGCGGGGCCTGACTGCAGGTTGCCATCACTGGTGGTGGTGGGGGGGGTCCCATGAGTTGTGGGCTGCCTGTGGGGTGTGGTCACGGGTGATGGGGGGGTCCCATGTGTTGTGGGATGCCTGCAGGGGTGGTCACGGGTGATGGGGGGGGTCCCATGTGTTGTGCGCTGCCTGCAGGTTGTGATCACAGGTGATGTGGGGGTCCCATGTGGTGTGGGCTGCCTGCGGGGGTGGCCACGGTTAATGGGGGGTCCCACGTGGTGTGGGCTGCCTGTGGGGTGTGGACACGGGTGATGTGGGGTCCCATGTGGGGTGTAGTCACGGGTGATGGGGGGGTCCCATGTGTTGTGTGCTGCCTGAGGGGTGTGGTCACGGGTGATGGGGGGGTCCCCATGTGTTGTGGGCTGCCTGCAGGGGTGGTCACAGGTGATGGGGGTCCCATATGTTGTGCGCTGCCTGCAGAGTGTGGTCACAGGTGATGGGGGGGTCCCATGTGGTGTGGGCTGCCTGCGGGGGTGGTCACGGTTAATGGGGGGACCCATGTGGTGTGGGCTGCCCGCGGGGGTGGTCACAGGTGATGGGGGTCCCATGTGGTGTGGGCTGCCTGTGGGGTGTGGTCACGGGTGCTGGGGGCTGGGATGTGGCTGTCCTGTGAGGAGGGGTCATTTTCCAGGGGATTTGTGTGTGTTTTGCAGAGTATGCAGTTTCCTTGCGGGTGGAGTGATCGCGTGGGTACTCATTGCATACCCCGGACGCACCCGAGCCAAGTCACGTGCAAACTCATTGCTTACCCTGGACGCACTCGGGGAGGGGCTGTATACTGGACCAGGGATGACGCAGGGGCTTGCGCCATGTTGGGCATTTTGCTAGCTTTTTGCCGCACATGGGGGCATTTTGGGTTCCTTGCACCGCGGCTAGAGATGCCTCGGTTAATCCATGAATATGCATGCCGCACAATTGTTTATTGGTGCCACGCTTGGCTCACGTATGGCGCTCACTCCTTCTCGGCGCACAATGCTTGCTCCTACCCTGAGCTTAATTCTATGAATCGGGCCCCATATGTTATGAGGGAATTCGTACTCCAATCCCAGTCTCCATGACAATCATATTTCTGGGTTCCAATCTGATTTCTCTCCGAGCATGCAAGTCTACTCCTGCAGATTCTGGAGTTGCTTGGTCGGGAGCTAAAGCAACTGGCGTAAACTCCCAACATAACAATGTTCCTGTAGCTAACGGAGGTTCATCTGCACCATAGGCGTCAACAGGCATGTCAAGGGATCTCACACTCAGCCACCGGGCGATTATTGAACACTTTCACCGCATCCAACACATGCTCATGCCAACCTACCAGGCTCCTGTTCCCTGATTTATGTAATTGCTCCTTCAACAGTCCATTCATTCTCTCAATCAGGGACACCCCTTGCGGGTGTTAAGGGACATGGTAGAACCTTTCAACATTGGTCTCTTGACAATACTCCTGAATTAGCTTGCCTTTGAAATGTGTGCCATTGTCACTCTGAATTTGCAAGGGCACTCCATAATGCAATATAATCTGGTCTAACAACTTAATGGTGTTCAATTGTGTGGCCCGCTTGAATGGCAACATCGTCAGATATCCTGAAAAAGTATCCACAATGGTATATGCATATTGGCAGCCTTTACTGATGGGCATAGGTCTGATATAATTGATCTGCCAGATTTGACCAGGTAACTTGCCTCTTCGCAAAGTGCCCTGGACAGTATGAGGGATGGGTCTATGTCCTTGATGTTGACACACAAGACATTGTAATATAACTGTTTTCACTACCTCTAAAGGGATATTGATCCCTCGAGCTTGTGCCCACCTGCGAGTAACTTTTTCTCCAAGGTGCCCAATTTCTGGTGAACCCACTTGGCCAGACCCTCCAAATCGTCCTCCTGAGCCCCTGAGTCGACAGATGAAATCTTGGTGTGCTCATCTGCAACAGTTTTAAACCAACGTTCTAATGAGTCCCTGTTACTTCACTTTGTGATGGCATTTCCCAGATATCCTGCCACAGTTCCTTTCCCCACAATTCTTTTGAATGTATTCGCCACCCATTCTTTTGCAATGTTGGCAGCCACATAGCTAGCCCATAGGCCAGTGACCATGAATCTGTGTACAAATAACACTGACGAGGTGTTTCTTGTTTCAAGGCTTGATAGACTGCATAGAGTTCTGCAAACTGACTGCTCTTCCCTGTCCCTGATGTTAAGATCTTTTTTGTCTTGGGATTAGGACACTACTTTCCAGAATCGCTCAGTCGCTACATATCGAGCAGAGCTATCAGTAAGCATGCTCCGTCTGCTCCACTGTCAGATCTCCATAAGGTATTCCCCATTTCACTGGAGACTCATGTACTTCAGTCACTTCCTTTGGTATGTAATCTATGGGTGGTAGGTTAGCCACTTGCTCATGTAATTTTGCAACTCCATCCTTTCCTGATTTGGCTCTGTCTTCAATGTACCATTTCCATTTGATTACACTGGCCTCTTCAGCATGTCCTATTCTGTGTGTCTTAGGCGAACTCAACACCTATTGCATAATTGGGATCTCATGTCTAATCAGTACTTAATGACCCACTGTCAATTGTTAGGTATTAATAAGAGCCCAATAACATGCTAGCAATTGCTTCTCAAATGGAGTGTATTCGCCTGCCTCAGTTAATTTGAGACTTCAAGATCCCAAAGGGACTCGCGTATTATCTTGCTTCTGCCACAGACTCCAGATAGCATAATTTTCCTGCAGACACATCTAGCTCTACTTCTCCTGACTTCAAAGGCCACAAATCAAGCACATGTTGCACTGTGTCCTTTATCAAGTCAAATGCTCTCTGTTGCTCTTCTCCCCATTCAAATTCATATTTATTTCATGTCACTTTGTAAAGTAGGGCCAAGATTTGCCCTAAATGTGGTATATGCTGTCTCCAAAACCCAAATAGCCCTGTGAACTGCTGAACTTGCTTCTTGTTCACTGAAGTGGTAAATTAAAGTATCTTCTGCTTGGTTTTTGGCACTGTCTCTTGGTGGCCATTATGCCATTAAATTCCCTAAAAGATCACATTCTCAGCTGGCCCTTGAATTTTGTTAGGATTAATTTCCCAGCCTTCCCTTTTCAAGCCCTCAATGATTGCTTCCAATTGATTTTGCACACTGCGCTCATCTTTGCCCTGAATCAGAATATCATCAATGTGATGTGAGATCTGTATGTCAGGTTTACATGGTATTCTGTCTAAGTGTTCTGCCACCAGCCGGTGATCGAGGGTGGGACTATGCAAGTACCCCATAGGCAATCTTGGGAAGGTGTACCAACGCCCAGCCCAAGAAAATTAGAACTGCTCCTGGCAATCTTCGTCAATGGCACAGAGAAAAGGTATTTGCCAAATCTAGTACAGGGTACCAGGTTCCCTCAACATTTGGTATGTTCTCAATCAAGGCAACAGTATCTGGCACTGCAGGAATTAAAGGGCAAGTGTGTTTATTTAACTCTCTATAGTCCACAGTCATCCTCCAGCTTCCATCCCCTTTTTTAAGGGGCCAGATGCGATTGTTCGAAGCAGTAGAGTCTGACCTCAATACTCCTGCCTCTACATATTATTTAATGATGTCTGAAATGTCCTTGTGTCCCCTGGGAATATGGTATTGTTAAATTGACAAGCGCTTCTTGGCCAATGGCACATGGACCAGAGAGATCTTCAATTTACCCACAATAACTGGTGTACAAGTCAATGCATTTACTCCAAATTGATACGTTTTACCTCCTAACTCCAAAGTCAACCCTTCCAAAATGTCAAATCCAATAATGTACTCCGGTATTGGGACCATCACTACTCCATATTTCTGTTTTTTCACATTGCCTATCTTAATTTCCACTCCTGTCTGTACTGCGGGTGTCTCTTTTCCACCCAGTCCAGTAATGGTAAAGTGTCTACCTTTAAATCTCAAAGGATTCCCATGAATCAATCAGGCCTCCACCGCGGTTTCAATCAAAGCTCTGACCTCTTGCGTGTTTCCAGGCTTCCAAAATATTTTTACATCAACATGAGGTCAGCTGTCAATTTTAGAATGACTATACCCAGACTCAGCCTCCAACATTGCACTCACTGTTTTTCTCAACTCAGCATATGTTGGCTGGTACTGGGAAGGAGTCCCCTTAGACCTTTCTCCCTGCTCCGCATCAAGAGGCGCCGAAGGTGAAGTGTCACCTTTCTGCTAAAACACTACCTGTCTCTTGACTTGCTCATATTGCTCTTTCCCAGCAAGTCCTCTCTTTTTGTATAGCTCATACATCTCTCAATACCATCATTTTTCTTCATGCGGTACACCATCTTTCAATAGTGCCAAAAACATGTCCTGTCTTGCCACTCAGGCATCTCTATCTTGTCTCCTTCCCTCTGTTCTCCTCTCACTGTGCCGCATCCTCTCAGAAGGCTTGTCTTCACCCTTGTCCCATTCACCCAGATCTGGCAATTGCCTTATGGCATCCACCACTTCATCAGTGGGTTTGCCCATCATACCGACTAGCAACGTCATGATAACACTTTTGTATGCAGGTGGGGCAGTTCCGATAAACATATTCCTGGTTGACACTGATAGTCACCACTCCCATGTGCCCTGGCTCATCTACATTCACTGCTTCTTTCATAGCATGTTCCCTAATCTTTTGAATCGCTATCTTCAAAGTATACCTTCCTTTCTCCTCAGATGGCCAATCAGTGGTAATTGGGTACTTTCTATTACTTCCCTGAGCTGCCAGGTGCAATAATGACACCTGAGAGGCCTGCCCATTCACATCTGGTGACGGGCCAGCTCACCGCACTTCCAGAATATTAATATACATAAAGGTAAGAAGCACGGAGAATTAGTTGAGTCCACTAATAATCCTCCTGCGCTGCCATCATACATCCTCAGCATCCAAGCCAATAAAGGCTCACCAGACATCTGCCTGAATCTAGTGATTGTTTCACCCACTTTTTGCTGAGTGAAATCCTCAAGTGTGGTTAAATCAACAATGCCGCCCCAGGGTTGTTTGGATGAGGCCCCGCTCTGCGCCTGGTTACTGGATGCACAGTGACCTTCTTCCGATCATGTTCCAGTGCAGATTCTGCCTTCACTTCCGGGTCAGAATCGGAGCTATTCGAAGGGAAACCCCAAATATTTGCATCCCAAGAGTCTATATCCCAATTTGCAGCAACTTTGCGCTTATCAATCTGTCCTCTCCGTTTTTCTATTTAAATTGGGGCACCCTAACTGCGGCCGTCTCTGCTATTTGTTGATATTCAGCTGGCTTGTGACTCAAAATGTTCAATTGCAACTGTTGTATCAAAGAAGCTTGTCATTCAGTTGCCTTTCTAATCGCAAAACGTCCGTTTCTAACTGCACATTCTTTTCATGCATCCTCCGGTAAGCATGGAGTAAACCCCATCCTCTTCTTCCCAAAGCAGCTGCCTCACTCCCTTTCAAGACTGGAACCTTTTGAAAACAACAAACCACGTCTGCAGGCTCTGCCTTGGCCAATATATTTTTCCATAGTGCACACAAACCTGATCCACACGCTAATTAGTTTGCTAATGAATCATAAGGGGGAACATTCCAACCTGCATTAATTCATTCACTCGAGTGCCTGCCAGCAGGAAAACATTTCTCTCGCCTTCGAAATGAAGAGGGAAAATCGAGATCAAACCCATGCCCCCTCACCCCAGGCGCACATACAGAAGAACAGCAGGAAGAACAAGGAGCACACATCATTTGAACCAGGCCCCAGCGCACCCATGGGTGACAAATATGCTCAAAGACACCCACTTCACCAACAGTGCAACTTCCATGCTACATTACAACCAATGCTGCAATATCAGAATCTACAACCATAAGAATCCCTGTTTAAAGGCTTGCAAATGCCTATATGAATTAACATGGTCTAATTGCACAGTGTAAAGCCATGTTTCAGGAAAATTACAGCCAAGTTAATTTCTCTCACTGAACACTAGCTGCAGATGCCATCACCAATGCTCCTCGCAAACCCACGAGCAGCCAAGGTCGCGCAGTCAGATAACATTGCTTTCTGCAGACACACATTTCTTAATTCTCCACTAATGCTACTAAGCCACGGCAAAGCACCAAAGCCCAGTGTGTTTTTTTTTCTTTTCTTTCTGGGAACAAAAGACATTTTCGCAAAGACTCGCACAACATTTGAAACATAATTGTAACAAGAATGGCTCAGCCCTAGCCAATGAACATTGAGAGCCCAGGGGAGAAAAAACGTGTTTCAGCTAAAAAGTTATGGGAACAAATTCATAATGCAACAAGCTAGAATTAGGTAATGGTGGGCTGGCACAGCTAAACCAACCCACTGACGCAAAACTCTAATGTCCAATTATCAGGCTCTCTATAAGGGCTACATAGGTAACCTATGACTTAGCAGCCAATAACAGGAGGAGATAGGTTTCTGGGAGCTGATCCAATTCTGTGAGGTCAGCCTGCAGTGTGATAACAAAGCTGGCTTGCAAGCCACACCCGGGGGAGACAGCGCCTGAACTCTCGATGTGCACGATGCTCTGCGTGTTTTTTTTTTCTTTTTTGCTGCCCCGGAATAAACACAGTTTGGAACATGTGGCTGCCTGCTGGGGTCTCTGTTGCATTTCTGGGGCCATATGGGAGGTGTTGGGGTCTCCCATAGCTGGTGAGGGTATGGCTGCTGCCCCCCCACAGCCCTGGTGGGGGTCCAGCTTCTCACCAACAGAAACAAGGAATGTATATTACCACAAAACTATGCACAGGTTTAAGTACAGTGAGTAAATCACTGTCATCACTTTAAAAAGCTAATGTAAACAATCACACACCACAGCGCTCCACTCACAGCAAAATCTGTTCACTTTCAAAAAGAGAAGGAAAAACCCCCAAAACAAACCAATTTAAAACACTGTAACTCGGAACACATGTAAATGAATTCTTGCAATCCACAGCACATCACAGATTGCAAACTGCCAGGGAATTAACAGCTCAGGGCATCCGTATCATGATGCCAATTTGTTTTGCTCTCCCAAGTCTCAGTGCTCAGACATATATATATATATGTATATATATTGCTTATGAGTTTCCCCAATGCACAAAAAAACAGGAAGGCAGTGTGCTTTTGGAACACGAGAACTCGCTCTCTCAATTAGATTATAAAACTGGTGCTAATCGGGCCATTTATTAACTCAGATAAATGTTACAGAATAATAGAAAGGATTACATCACTGTTAGCCTTTGTTTGCACCACTTCATCTTTTGCCAAGAACTTCACTGGACAACTTTCAAAACCCCAGGTTGTTAAAGAGACACTCGCCACAGGAACAGACTGGATAAGAAGATACGTCTACCTTCTTTCAATCCAGCAGAAGCCAAAGTGACTCTTTCTTTTTCCAGCCTTGCCTGATATTTCCCATTCTAATGTACACAATTACAACTCAGTACTTTTACAGAGAGGTCGACTGCCAATACAACTCCACAACTACCCAGCCAATGTAGGCTGTAGTATTCCACTGACACGCAAACACCCTCTGTTTCGCATGGGAGCCGAGAGAACTTGGGGAATGCAAAACAAACCTTGTCTGAACAGAAAAACAACCTGTTTTTCTTTTGCTTCAGCAAATGCAAACAGTGTTTGGAAATGAGCTTTCACTTGGGCTTGGAGTCAAATGTTCACTTGTGCACAGATAATGCATTTCAATAGACTCCATCTTTGAGTCAAAGATATTAGATTGTTTTAATGCATTGCAGGAGTTTAGCAGGGGATCTAATAAACCCATAGAAGGATTTCTGGCAGGGAAGTATACCAGGACATATGTAAAAGTTACAAGAAAGACTTCTGGAATGTTTCTATCTGAACAAGAACTTTGTAAGTCCAGTGACGACACAAAGGAACTGTGAGATAAAGAGAGACTCTTGCCATCGTACCTAAGAATCCTGGGGAAGGGAACCACCCTCTGGATCCAAGGGTCTTTTCTTGGAGAACATTTTTGTTGGAGTTATTTCTATATTTTTGAGTTGTGAACACTTTCTGCTAACATCAATTCAAAGACATTTCCTTAAATTATTTGTTATTTTGTTTCTAGTGTGAGGGTCATCTTAGGGTGTTTGGGACAAAAGGATGGCTTTTAAGTTACTGACTAACTGGCACAGACAGATCCTTCATTTTAGTTTTCTAGGTAGGGAAGTTCCTCTTCAGAATAGGTCTAGAGAGGTGATTTCCCAACCCATTTTTGTTTAATACAATGTCTGACTTTAAGAATACTCACGTCCCCTGCACACTATCTGAGGTCAAGCAGGCCAAACTTTTAAAAAGATATTCAGAATAAATATATAGAGGAGTTCAATGCATTCAAAGATTGTATACATTTCACAGCTTTTTCAGAAAAAAACGTTTACAATGTAACATTTCAAAATAGATCAATAAAATGTCAAATGTAATTAACGACCCAACGCGTTTCGAGATATCCATCTCTTCATCAGGGGTACAGTTCATCCAAATGTCTGAAAACAATTGAGATAGAATTTCCATCAATATAATAAAGCAAGGTGGCACCAGAAGATTGGCAATTCACCTCTCAGCTTCCATAGTCCAAACGGCACCAGAGAGCAGAATAGTTTAGGGCTTAGTGTTCAACTTCTGGAGAATTAAATGAAAGAAAATGTATTTGGCAATTTGGAATAATATACTTCTATAGTCTCAATGGTTGGGGCGGGACTGCAGGAAAGTGAGCCTCAACTTCTCATAGTGCATATGATCTGCAGTCCATGAAATAGTCCTTTGGATAAGTAAACAAACTTCAAGGCACTGCACCAATTTCAGGAACCCTATGTGGTTAATCCATGAAGTAAGCCAATGTTCGGAGCTGTTAACCAATTTATCGAGTGACCTTCCTAAAAAGAATGTGAGATTTTAATAAAAAGGGCATACCTTCAATCAGGTGTCCTATGGGATATAGCTGGGCAAAAGTATCAAGGATCTTGTCACTGTGGTACTGGGCAGGTCAAATTCCAGGAACCCCCAAAATCCAGGTATAAACAACAGAGTATTGGGAACTGGCAGTGTGGCTTAACCAAAGTCTTGGCTAGAATAACTTTTGGAATATTGTTGATTTATAAAAGAGGACTCCCCTTACATCATCTGTCCATGGGGATATACATATGAGATGGTATCAATGGGCTGGATACTGGGTAGGTCGCCTCTGTAAACAAATACCATATAAGATGTGAGCAAGGGGTATTGTCCATAAATGGATGTACCTCTGTATGATAATGCATGGGCGCTGTGGGGAAACTGGGGTTGTTCTCACCTCATCCCCTAAGCTATCCTCCTCCCAGGTGCCAGGGGAAAGGCCATCGCTTTTTGATCTTGACCCTGGGGGTGGATATGTGAGGGAGGATCATCTGGGCAGGGAAAACCTGGGGGGAGAAGAGGAGAACCCCACAGATGTGACATGGTAGCTCCCCTTTCCCATTGGCCCTGAAACCCCCCCTTCCCAAGCGTTTATGTGCTATTGGGAAGTGCTGCCCTATAATCTGAACATGTCCCATATAAAACACCACTCTAGTACTGGGACGAGGAAGATGGCTGCAGAGACACATCCATGGGACAGCCAGGCATGTTCAACTAATTATTTTTATCTATATGTCGGGCAATTACATTCAAGGGCTCACACCTGGGGTCACCTAATCAGTATCTCAAGTATAATAAGGCGGGCTGGACAATGTGGTGAAGTCGAGTGACCAGCACAGAGCAAGACGCCAGCTGGGACCGTGAGCAGAGTGGGGAAAACGGAGCGCGAAAGCCAGAGGTGGGCTGGAGGGACGCTGAGGCCAAGCGTGGCTGTGAAAAGGTCTGGGAGCCCTGCAAGTATTTCCAGGTGGATACGCCTTGCCGGAGCAGTATTGTCCTGGAATTTTCCCTCCCACAGTCGTGGAGAGCAAGTGGCGCTCTCGGGTGGCATTGTAATTAAGAAACGAAGCCGCAGAAGGGAGCTGCTGCGTGAAGCCAATGAGTAACACGAAAACACTCACAGCAGAACGCTCCGAAACTGAAAGATGCACACGCAAGTTGGTTATGAATGCTGATACAAGCTTTACGAATTAGCGAACCAAATTGAAAGTTGAAGCAAATCTTTTGAATATTGAATCAAGCAATTTGAAGCTGAAGTGAAAGCTATAAGAGGAATATATGTTAAAAAAAGGAAAATATGTGAACTTTGTATTGTGCAGCAACACAGTGCGAGAAAAGGAAAATAACACGTGACACAAGGAACTGTGGTAACAGGAGTAAAATACAGCATGAGGTGGCATGTTGAAAGCTACAAATCTGAAGGAAGCAACCTATAGGCAGTGTTCCTAGCAGTAGAGTGTACTGGGAACCTGTACTGGTTTGCAAGCATATGTACTTTTAATAAGAACCTTAAAACAGTTTCCTAAGAGGAGAGTGTACTGGGAATCTGTAGTGACTTACAAGTAAATGAAATGAAAGTTTGAAAAAGAAACCTCAATCCAGTTTCCTAGTAGGAGAATATACAGGGAAATGTGTGTAGGTTTGCAAAAAGAATATACTGTCTCTTGGTTGCACGACCTTTAATGGGTGGGCTGCATGGTCTGACAACTGCATTGAGACTGAGGAGACATTACCAGTGAAGAGTGAGAAGAGCTGCATTAAAAAGGAACAGTGTTGTGTGAACATTGAAAACCAAGGAACTTCTGTGTTGTGAACATTTGATTCAACTGGAAGGGCTGGGACGCACCCCCTACCTGTTGCAAAGTTAAGAGTGAAGCTAAATCTTGTGAACTGTATTTTGGGAACATTGAACATTTCCGAAGCAGGAGAGCATCCAACTTTGGGTTAATCAAACAGATTGAATCTTGGGGAAGAGATGTGGTTTGCTGAAAGAAACCTTTATTGAGATTATTGGTTTTGAACACTTATTAATGTCGGCTGCCATCCTTGCACATTGTAGAACTTACAGGTGAGGAAAAGTATAGGTTTTGGACACATGGATATTTATGTTTGTTCTGACTTGAGTGTCGTGTAGACCGTTGATACCTCCGTTCCCAAGTGACACACAGGGGAATCTGAAGAACACCCTGTGCGACCTTTGGGGCCCCAGGTGGGAGATGTTGCTTCCTGGATCCACGGAACCTCAAGAACTCCGATGTGCTGCTGCATAAAGAACAAGGTTAAGTACCAGGCAATGACAGTATAACACGAATCACAAAGTCTGGAAAAGCTTACCTATCCGGTGGTAGGGAAACACGGGAGACCTAAGTGCAGGAGGTTCGAGACTCAGATGAAAGGTAGCCCCCAGATCAACAGGGACCAGAGTCGCACGTGAAAGCAGGTCGGCCCACCTGAGCCAAGGACTGGATGCGTAGCGAGAGTCCCAAGAGACAAGGACGTAGAGGAAACACACAAAGTTCCAAAGGGTAAATCCAAATGCAAGTGAAGGACGGTCCGAGGTTCAGCGACGAATAAGCAGTTCCAAGCAGAAGGACAAAAGGGTAATCCGAGGGAGTCCAGGTGAGTAATCCGAAGTCAAGGTAAACCAACAAAAGCAAAGTCCAAACGTAGCGCCAAACAGGGCCCGCAAGACAGCTGAGAAGCGGTGATTGCTTTGCGCATCAAGCGTTTTGTAATGGGCGCTTGTTAGTCACGTGACGCGCTCTATCTTCATGTGACGGACGCCGCCATGGGTCACGTGAGCGGACAGCTGCGCGATGCGGAAGCGTTCTGCCGATCCTTCTGGCGCGTGCTCTCCATGGTAACTGCCAGTGCAGGAAAGGCTGCAACCGGGTTCGAACATTACACCTCGTACGGTGCAATCGGTCCTGCGGGGCAACCAAATCACGTGAGTCTCGTAACCTGGGAGTAGTGTGCGAACATGAGGGAGGTGTTGTGGGAATGCTAGCTGTGTTCTGATGTTCGTGTGGATGCCTGAGGGAATGTCTAACATAGCCCCCCACAAAGGCCCACGACCCCGTGGGCAGGACGGATTGTCCCGATGGAAGCGGGACACCAACCGAGGAGCGTTGACGTCCAAGGCGGAGACCCAAGAGCGCTCCTCCGGGCCGTAACCCGCCCAGTCCACAAGGTACTGGAGACGGCCACTAAACCAACGAGAACCTAGAATAGCAGACACCTCAAATACATCAGGGGAGGCCAGAGACACAGGGGCAACCGGGGCACGGAGACGGGAGGAATCCGGGCAAGGCTTGAGAAGGGAAACATGAAAAACGGGATGGATGCGCCAGGAGCCCGGGAGAACCAGTCGGAATGCCACTGGATTGACCACCTGGAAGATCACATGGGGACCAACAAAGCGGGGCAGAAGCTTTCGGCAACCAACCAGGCGTAGGTGACGGGAAGACAACCACACCCGGGAACCCACCGCAAAGGGCGGAGCAGCCAGGCGCTTCCTATCAGCAGGGGACTTCATGGAGGCCTTCGCCTCAGTAAGTTGCACAAGGGTACGAGCATGAACAGCAGACAGGTCCCTAAAACAGGCCGTGGCAGCGGGCTTCAAGGACACAGAAGCATCATGGACGGGCAACAGATTGGGGTGCTGACCATAGAGGGCATAGAAAGGAGAGAGGCCCGTAGCAGAGTGAGCCGCGTTGTTATAGGCAAACTCTGCAAGACGCAAAACGTCCAACCAGGAGGACTGCTGTTGCAAAATAAGACACCGGAGATACTGCTCCATAGACTGGTTCGTCCTTTCGGTCTGCCCATCAGTCTCGGGATTGTAGGCCGAGGAGTATCGTGTATCGATGCCAAGCAGCTTTGTCAGGGCCCGCCAAAAACGAGAAATGAATTGGGATCCACGATCAGAGATAAGAACAGAAGGGAGCCCAAACAAGGAGAAAACCGAATAAAAAAATAAGCTAGCCAGGACCGGAGCCGAGGGGATCCCCTTACAAGGAACAAAGTGTGCCATTTTGATAAATGTATCTACCACTACCCAGATGGTATCAAAACCCCGCACCCTGGGGAGATCGGTCACGAAATCCATCGTCAACGTGTGCCAAGGTTTCGGGGGTACCGGCAGCGGTAGCAGCAGACCAATCGGGCGACCCCTTCGGTGTTTGGATTGTGCACAAACAGAGCAGGTGTTAACGTAACACTCCACGTCGCGCTTCATAGAAGGCCACCAGCACCAACGCTTTAGGAGGTCCATAGTGCGCTCTTGGCCGGGATGGGCATTGATGGGGGCGTCATGGGACCATTCAAGAGCCAGGTTCCGGGTGTCAGGCGTAGGGAGAAACAGGCGATCGTGTACTAAGGGCATGCCGTCACGGTACACCGGATCCCAATCCAGTAGCTTGTTAGCCCATCCGGTCTGAAGAATGTCAACACACGGAATAATTCCAATAAGTTACACTAACCTGATTGAAACTGGTTGATCTGGAAGCAGCAAGAGCAGCCGACAAGAATCGCCCTGAGGTCCCTGCTCCTCCCCTCACCCGGAACTCAGAACCAGCGAGGAAGGAGCACGAACCCCAGGGAAACCCTCTGGGGAAGAAAACCCTGGGAGGCGATGATGACCGGAGCTTCGGATGGGAAACTTCGAGTGAATGGGATCCTGGGAAGTCCGTAGCTTGCAGTCCTCTGAAGAGAGAAATGACAGGTAAGTATGAGGAAAAGGTAAGTGTTAGAAAATAGAATGAAGGATGTTCAGAAGCTTACGGGAGGCCCCAAGATGAATTTGGATCCTATCAGTGAGCTGGCTCTTATCGAGGTAAGATGGCGAGGGCGAGAGCAGTCCTGAATCCTCCTGAATGGTCTGAGAGAGGAAAAGTGGTAAGTAAAGAAGAAACAAGAACAAGGGGAAAGAAAGTTCCTCCGAACTGAAAGAGAGAAGACTCACTGTAGTTAGCCACACGGGGAATGCGAAGCAGATTGAATGGGATATTACGGGAAGCGGACCGGGGAGTGAAAGCAAACCCGGAAGTAAAGACGCCTTCCCGAAAGCCCGCACGAAATGCAAATTCTGAGGAGAGAGTAAGGGAGAATAGATTGGGTTAGATTGCAATCGGTTCTTGACAGAAGGAAAAGAGCCTAGTTTTCGAACTTACGGAGCGTCTATCACAGTAGCGACGCATTGCAAAGACCGTCTCCGATCCTTAAATATGATCATGTGATCCGTCGTCGCCCTCTGCTGGAAGCGTGGCGACATCATGTGACTCGTGGCAGTCGTCCTTGGAGAACGTGAAACAAAAGACTGTTAATGCCTGAATACTTCACCCTTCCTATTCTTGGTACTACATCAGGACGAATCGATCCACATATTCGTTTCTGATGCAACCAAGTCCAACGTCGGAAAAGTGTAACAGTATGCCCCTTCTTCCTAGGGGGAGAACCAGGCTTCCCTGGGTGCAGGCGAAAGAACCACCTTACCAAAAGAGGGGAGTGAACCCCAGAAGCCGGTTCCCAAGTCCTTTCGGCCGGCGAATAGCCTTTCCAGTCGACAAGGAATTGTAGGCGACCCCTATAGTAACGAGAGTCACAAATGTTAGCCACCTCATACTCAGTTCCTGTGTTGGTTATCACCGGAGGAGGAATAGCCTTTGCAGATCTACGAAACCGATCTTTGACAGCAGGTTTTAACTGGGAGAGGTGAAATACTGGGTGAATGTGAGACCAAGAGGGTGGTAGAGCAAGCCGAGCAGCAGCAGTTCCCACTTTGGAGATGATCTTAAATGGACCAAAGTACTTAGGGGACAGCTTAGAGGGTACCAGATGTCTAGGGAGAAATCGAGAGGCCAACCATACGAGATTTCCAACCCTTAAATCCGGCATCTTTCGGCGGTGTAGGTCAGCGTATTGCTTAGCTCTTTCTTGGGCTGCTCGGAGAGCTAACTGAGCCTTCTGATGACCAATCTGGATGTCAGATATAAGACTGTCCACTCCTGGAAAACTGGAGGACGAAGGAACGGCTGTAGGAATCAAAGCGGGGTGATAACCATAAGTACAATGGAAAGGACTGGATTTGAGAGCTGAATGCCTAGCATTGTTGTAAGCAAATTCTGCCATTGGTAGCAAGTCCACCCAATGGTCCTTGGCAGCTGAGACAAAGCAGCGTAGGTAACTTTCAAGAGTCTGGTTGAAGCGTTCTGTCTGTCCATTAGTTTGGGGATGGTATCCCGAACTAAGTGCCCTCTTAATACCCAAAACATGGCAAACTCTCTTCCAAAACTGGGAGGTATACTGGGGCCCTCTGTCGGAAACAATGACCTCTGGCAGTCCGTGTCGTGAAAACACTTCTGCTATGAACACTCTTGCCATCTGTGCTGCTCCTGGATTTTTAATTAAAGGAGTGAAATGAGCTAATTTTGTAAAGTAATCTATTGTAACCATTATCGTGGTGTATCGGGAAGAAGGAGGGAGGTCTACAATAAAGTCCGTAGAAATGATTTGCCAGGGCTTGTCTGGAATAGGCATTCGGGAAAGTAGACCAAATGGATGAGCTCGCGATGACTTGGACTGAATGCAAGTAGCACAGGCGTTAACATAGTCCCGAACATCAATTTGAAGAGAAGGCCACCAAAAATGCCTCTTGACAAAATCGAGGGTTGTCTGCATGCCTCTATGTCCGGCTGCCTTAGAGTCATGGCACATCCGAAGTACTTCAGTCTGCAACGAGACAGAGGGTATTAAGACCTGTTCGCAAAAAAAGTACAAATCTCGGTCCCTAGTGAGACGATGAGATGTAGCAAGGTCTTCACACACAGATTGATGTTTAGCAGTTTCTAGTTTAAGGAGCTGTAGAAAATCTGATACCATAGCTACAAATTTAGCCTTCGGGAACATCTTTTCCGAGCAAAATCGGTTGGTGTGTGGGATTTTCCGGGATAAAGCATCTGCTCTCAGGTTTTGGCTTCCCGGCAAGAAGGTGAACTCAATCCAATAGGGCAGGAAAAAGTACGCCCAACGGGCCTGTCTACTATTAGTGGTTTGGGCCTGTTGTAACACCCTTAGATTTTGATGATCTGTGCAAACCTATACCGTAAAGGGTGAACCCAACAGCAGATACCTCCATTCCTCAAAGGCCCTTTTTATGGCCAAAGGTTCCTTTTCCAGTACTGAATAGTGCTGTTCAGATGAGGTAAATGTCTTTGACAAATAGGCCACAGGTCTCTCTTCACCATGTTCTGTCTTTTGCAGTAGAACAGCTCCTAACGCATGATGGGAGGCATCCGTTTCAACGATGAACGAATGAGACTGATCCGGATGGAGTAGAATAGAAGCCGAGGTAAACAATTTTTTTAAAGTCTCAAAGTCTTGTTGCGCTAGCGAATCCCATGAAAATGTGGTCCCTTTCTTAAGTAATCGGGTAATGGGTAGTATCGTCTGCGAATATCCAGGAATGAATTTACGATAAAAGTTTGCAAACCCTAAGAATCTTTGGACTTCTTTGATCGAGGGCAGGCGGGCCTGAATCCACGTTTTGGAACCGAATATAGTGTTGGAAACCGAGCCAGAGTTTGTCATCCTGCATACTGGGACAGCCTTACCCCGTGAGGTCTAATGTCGGGAGGAGAGCTGGTTCAACCACATTTATTGTTTTGAACACTGATTTTTTTCTTTGCATACATTTCTCCTTATTACACTTTTTGTACAAGAGATAGGACAAGCATTAGGTTTTGCTAGCATAGGCCATTTTGATTTGACGGACTCCACTAGGACGGTTTCGTTTATCCTTTAATGGTTGAGAGTACTCCCATCTTAGTTATAGGGCAAAATAGGAGTTTCTCCAGCCCCAAAATTTTTAATAAAGGTTTTACGAATTGTATCCATTGTGTCAGTGTCATACTTGTGATACCATGCCTCCCCATACAGTACTTAATATATAAGGTAGTTGTGTATCCAAATAATGATGCATCCAGTTGTCCCGCCTAGATAAAAATTCACATTTCTTTGCGACTGTCATCCTTTTTAATTTTTATTATTTCATACAATTTTTGACTTATGATTTCTTATTCATTTTTATGAATGCTGGAATTTGCATTGCATTGTTAAACCAAGCATAATGTTATCACATTTCCACAACATTCTACTAATTAGAGGTGTTATTGAGCGACAAAATGTCTATGAGCAACTGGATTCACTACTAGATACTTCATTGCATGACAATGTAGAATCATTACGCATATGAAAAGTCTTCTTTGGGATTTCAACCACAAATTGAGTGACTGCCATTCTTGATTTTTTATAACGCCAGATCTGGCTTTAGATCGTCATACCATGTACCAATGTGATCACTGCATCATTAGCATATTCGTAAATACTGTCAAGATTTCCGCCATTCCGTTTCTACTCCAATTAGTTAATTCTACATATGCATTCCACATGATGTATATAATTTGCTACTGTATTCTCTGTCGCTATGTGATTAGATATTTTTTCTGAATATATTTGCTAATATATTTATTTTTAGTACAATCTAGCTCAGTGTAACTTGGTTGAGTTACATCTAATTATTATCCGCACTAGATTCAGAACAATGTATATTGCATAAACTGAAGACTGTAGATTTTTTAGTTTAGTTTAGTTTCTTGATTTGTACCGCTCGCCGAACCCTGGGGTAACCGGGCGCCGGAGACTTAGAGACAGTTACAGCATGGCAAAAATATAAAATACAGACTGTGAAAGAAAAACAATAAGTGTAATAGACCGGTTTACAAGATGGTCGACAAGGTCATGCGGAGGAGAAGTACATTAAGCTGAATTTTTGTTGGAAAGCCATGTTTTTGTATTGGCTCTAAAAGTCCAAAAGGAAGGTTCTGCTCTAAGGTTTAGTGGCATAATGTTCCATAGTTTGGCAGTTAGAACAGGGAAGCTGGCGCCACCTGCTTTTTTTAGGGAGAATTTGGGAACGGAAAGGCAATGTGAGTATGGTGTTCTAGTTGGTCTAGTTGATGTGTGATTGTGGAACTTGTCTGCCAGGTATTTGGGTGCGTCATTGGAGCGGCATTTATGGACGATGACGAGAGATCTGAGAGTGATTCTGTCTCGTACAGGGAGCCAGTGAGCATCTTGCCTGATGGTGGAGATGTGGGCGTGTCGTGGGATGCTGAGGGCAGCTCTGAGGGCATTATTTTGAAGCACCTGTAGTTTGTTCAGATTGCGTTCTGATGTGCCGAGAAAGAGGGTATTGCAGTAGTCCATTTATGAGAGCACTAGCGCTCTGGCTAGTGTAATGCAACTTGAAGGAGATAGTAAAGGTTTGCAGGCGTTGATAAGATTATTTGTATAAGCTGTGGATGAGGCTGTGGCATTCACTTGTCTTTTGAGCAAGAGAGTAGAGTCTAGATAAACCCCAAGGGTTTTAATTTCTTTGGCTACTGTGATTAGGTTACCGTCTATGTTGATGGACGCGTAACGGGGGTCTAGTTTGTTTAGCCGTGGTTGGGAGCCAACAAGAAGGAGCTCAGTTTTCTCATCGTTGAGGCATAGACCGTGCTCTGCCATTCAGCTTGGATCTCCAAATATAGGTTGTTGATTCTTGAGGAGTCCTCATCGAAGCTGGGTATCGTCAGCATAGTTTGTGTATGTGACACCCAGGTAATCTAGGCGGTCAAACAATAGCTCTGTGAAGATATTGTATAGGGTCGGCGAGACGCACGAGCCTTGAGAGACGCCGCAGGTGATGGGGACAGGGAGTGCCGAGGCCACCGGGGAGAAGACCCGGGTGATTCGGTTGGCTAGGAAGGACTGGATCCAGGCAGTCGCCTGGTTAGAGAAGGCTGCTGAGGTCATCAGATGTTCTGTTAGAATGTGATGGTCGACGAGGTCGAAGACTGCTGATAGATCTAGCAGTAAGAGAATGGCTAGATTACCCTTGTCCTTTGCCTCGTCCATCTGGATTTTTAGATCCAGTAGGGCTGACTCTGTTACTTGCTTTGGCCTGAAGCCGGATTTTCTGAGACCCAGGAGGTTGTTGTCTTCCAGGTGCTTCTGTATTTGCAGGTAGGCCACTCTGTCTAAGATCTTTAGGATGTAGGGAACGGTGGTGATTGGCCTGTAGTTGGTTGGGTTATTGGGGTCTAGATTAGGTTTTTTTAGTAGTGGCATGACCCAGGCCTCCTTGAGCCTGCTAGGCACTGAGCTTGATTTGAAGGATGCGTTGATAAGGGCTGTTATGAAGGGGGCCAGAATGTTGGCGCCTTCCTGGATGATGGGAGCTGGGCAAGAGTCCCCATGGCATCTGGAGGGTTTGAGGCCCTTAATGATGCTTTCTACTTCTTTAGTGGATACTGGTGAGAAGGAGAAAGGGGGGCAAGTGGGTGTTTTGGGAGTGGTGGACGGTGGATGTTTTTTTTTTTTGGATAGGCTAAGCTTTTTTTGTTCGATTTTGGATTGTAACATGGTGATTTTGTCTGCTAGGGCTTTTTGAATCCTTTCACACCATTCTGCATCTTTCGCGCAGGTTTCTGCCAGTGTAGCGGGGGGATTCAAGTTCCCTCAGGATATTGAAAAGCTCTTTTGTTTTGGATTTGGCGCTCTCAATTCTGTTGTCATATGTCTCTTTTTTGGTTTTGAGGATGGCAGTTTTGTAGGTGGTGGCTGCTATCAAGAGTTGTGTTTTGTTGGATAGGTTGGGCGTTTTTTTTCCAGGTGGCTTCTGCGGCTCGTTTGGAGTTTCGTAGGGTTTTTAGTTCTGGTGTGAACCATTTGTTCATGTGGGCTGCCGGTTTGGCTTTGGTGAGTTTGAGTGGATCGATGGTGTCTACTGCTGATTCTAATGTTTTGTTGTAGAGGTCAGCAAGTTTCTCTGCATCTAGGTTAACGTAGTTTGTGGGGGTGAGGATACTGTCTATAAGTGGGCGAAGGTTTTGTAAGGTAATGTTGCGGTTATTTCTGGTGAGGGTTTGGGGGATGTTGGGGGTTGGAGTGTTTGGTTGTGATTTCCCTTGGATGGAGAAGGAAATGGTGTGGTGGTCAGACCCTGCAGTTTGCTCGTTTTTTGTGATGGCCGTAGAGCAGTTGAGATCTGCTAGCCAGTCCAGGGTCCGGCCTTTGTTGTGGGTAGGGTCTGTGATTCTGAGCTTGAACCCTAGTTGGGAGATGGTGCTTTCCAGGGAGAGCGCATTGGCATCATTTGGGTCGCCGAAACCGAGGTTGAGGTCGCCAAATAGAATAATTTGAGATCATGTTTTGGTGTTGGTGGTCAAGAGGTCAGATATCTCTTCCTCAAATGTGTTGATGGGCCCTGGGGGTCTGTAGAGGAGGTGTAATAGTACGGTTTGCGTAGCAGAGAGTTGGAGCTTGGCTGACAGAAGTTCTGCAGACCGGAAGCTGGGCGGTGGGGTTAGTCTAAGGCCAAGGGATGTTTTGGCGATGAAGGCTACTCCTCCTCCTTTACCTATGTCCCGGTCTTTCCTTAGTATTGAATAACCTTCTGGGATGGCGAGGGATAGAGCTGGGCCTGCTGCTTGGTGCAGCCATGTTTCAGTGATAGCCAGGAAGTGCAGGTTGTTGGCAGAGATGAAGTCTGCGATATCTAGCGCATGGGCGACCAGGGAGCAGGCATTGATGAGGGCGCCCTTGATCAGTGGCTGTTCAGAGGTGCTCAAGGGGGCTATTTGGGTGGTGTTCAAAATTTGAGCAGTGTTTGATTGTGCGTGGGATGAGGGGAGTGTCTTTTGGCGAGTGTCTTGGGGGTTATGAACCGAGAGCCGAGTCTCAGGTTTCTGTCTTTCAATGTGCATGTGTTCCAAGGAGCGGGCGGAGCAGAAAATCGGCAGATCCAATCTATGGGGCTGAGGGCGCCGTTCGGCTGGTCAATATGTTGGGCCTCAAAAAAAACAATAGTCGAGGTGTATGAGGGATGTTGGGTTGGGGGTGATTGTGGACGAGGGTTTGTGACGGGTGGTGTTGTTGTGGTAGAGCAAGGCGAGTGTAGCTGTTAAGGTGAGAGTGGCTAAGTAGAAGTGTAACGCTCACCTGACTCCCACGGAGGCGCTGGCCTGGTTCGCGCTGCTGTGACCTCTTCTAAGGTGATGCGCAGGGTTCAGAAGACGGACTGGACCGGGCCCCCAAATCTGGCTTGTCTGGCTCGCAGAAGTATCCTTCTGTAGGCGAAAATAGGGGATTAACTGTCTGCGGGGTAATGCAATCGGCCTCCCACTTTCCCCTCTCACCCTCCTCGAAACCCTTCTGTGATTCCTCGTAGCGTCTCACCTTAGGGTCTGGAAGGACGAGCTCTCCATCCTGCTTCTGATGCAGGGGCGCGTTGGTATCCAGTTACTTCACTGGATTTTCGGATTGGTGAGAACCAAACTTGCTTGGCTTCCAGGTAAGTTTTTTGATAAGAGGTTCCCCTTGTGTCCATGCATTAATGTACTAATACTAGTGTCTTTTTCCCCATAGGGGCCGGGGTACGGAATGCCGGGGAACAGGCACCGACCCGAGATGAGAGGTGAAATCCTTGTAGAAATCAGGTAAGTCTTTAATGAGCGTTTTTTGGTAATGTCTTTTCATTCGCTCATTAACGCTGATGTCTCTTTTTCCCCTTAGGGGCCGGGGTCCGGAAATGCCAGGATGCGGCGCGGACCCGAAATGAAGAGGGAATGAATCAACTGGTAAGTCTTAACATGAAGATTTAGCTTTCCTTATTCCCTTCTCTCTCTCACCTTTTGTTCTGGTCTTTTTCTCCCTAGGCGCTGGGGCGTGACTGCGAATCCGGATGATCGCTGCTGAACATGGAGGGGCCCTGAAAAGGTGAGTGGAATGCGGCGCTGCAGCGATCGACGCGATGAGCTTTTAAATAAGTCTTCCTTTTCAGGATTATCGGCGAGATGTCTTCGGGATGCGGATTTAGCAGGTAAGGACTTTTCCTTCTTCTGTTCTCTTCTTCTCTTCCTTTGCAGGTGATCCAGGATGCTGGCAGGCGTGGCAGAAGTCAGGATGCAGGAGCAGACACGGTGAGCGTCCAGCTGCTAGATGCAGAACAACGCGAAGCACATGTGGCTGTTCGGGTGGGGTTTAAATAGCCTTGGAAGAAGTTCCAGGTATGTATCCTTCCTCCAATCAGGTATGTATCCTTCCCCGACCACGGCCGGATGGTAAATTAGTCCCACAGGTAAAGTAGTTCCTTTCAGGCCTCAAGGAGGCTGGGATCCTGCAGCATGGTCTGCATCAGGTAAGTGCACCCAAGCACTCCCATAATGAGCCTGGCGCCAGGACTGATGTCTTTTATGAGCCTGGCACCATAGGCGCCAGGACACTGTCCAAAGGGCCCCTATATGGGGTTGCTGGGTCCTTCCTTGGGGACTGGATGTCCGTTTTCGGGGACGCTGGGCTTGAACCGGCTCCCCGGGAGCGGGTATCATGACAAGAAGTTTGCCATGGGTGGTCAGTGTGAGACCTGGATGTAGTTGGGTGAGGTTGACTAGATGGCAATAGAGTAGTTTGAGGTGGGGCGGGAGCCAACTAGGTCGGGATAGGCAGGAAGGCAAGTAGTCAAAATCAGAATAAGGTACAATGGGCAGGCACAGTGGTCAGCAGACTAAGGCACAATGGCTAGCAAGTAGGCACATTCAAAAGTGAGGCGCAGTCGTCAACTCAGAGAGGCAATATAATGGGTGCAGCGGGTTAGCTAGTGCTGCAGGGTGAGCAGATTCGAATTTTTCTCAGGTAGTACAAAATAGCAGAAGTGCAAAGCATGACAGTGGGCAGAAACCAAACAGGCAGATTCGAATTGTGCTCATATAGTACAAAATAGCAGACTGTGCAACATATAACTAAGGGCAAATCAAGTTGGCTAGTAGAGGGCAGGCAGATTCGAATTGTGCTCATATAGTACAAAATAGCAGACTGTGCAATGTATAACTAAGGGCAAATCAAGTTGGCTAGTACAGGGCAGGCAGATTCGAATTGTGCTCATATAGTATAGTACAAGATAGGCTGTGCAACGTATAACTAAGGGCAAATCAAGTTGGCTATTACAGGGCAGGCAGATTCGAATTGTGCTCATATAGTACAAAATAGCAGACTGTGCAACGTATAACTAAGGGCAAATCAAGTTGGCTAGTACAGGGCAGGCAGATTCGAATTTTGCTCATATAGTACAAGATAGCAGACTGTGCAAGGTATAACTAAGGGCAAATCAAGTTGGCTAGTACAGGGCAGGCAGTTTCGAATTGTGCTCATATGTTACAAGATAGCAGACTGTGCAACGTATAACTAAGGGCAAATCAAGTTGGCTAGTACAAGGCAGGCAGATTCGAATTGTGCTTGGTTGTAGTAAGTAACAGAGGTGTAAAGCATAACAGTGGACCAAATTATGCAAATTTGCAATATGCTGAAATGAAGGAGTATTGGAAGGATACAGTAACAGGCTAGATGCGGAGCCTAACACTGGCAGCAATAAGGCATGGAGAGTATAGTAACAGGCTTAATGCAAAGTTCATGCTGAGTGCATTGACTACAGTACACCAGACTCCGGTAAAGGCGGTTGGAGGCAGAGACAGTTGCGCCTTGGGACCAACGAGGCAATCCTAATAGTGGTCGTGCCAAGTGTGGTGAGCTGAGCGTGACCGTAGGTTCAGTGAGGTCTAGACATGGGACGTAGTAGGGCAGGTGCAGCCATCCATAGACAGATGTGCTAAGCTGAGCATGTATTACAAATACACATAAGCGTTCCTAGGTGGATGCGCTGCTATGCAATGTTGCATTACAGCAAGAAAGGCAACAACATGGTGCGGAGGACCAAAGTCTATGATGCACAAGAGCCATCGCGAAGTGCAGCGCATGTGGGATTTATGGCAAGGTTGTGACTGGGAAAGAGACGGTGAGCTGTAAATTCAGGGCAAGTTTACCGAGATGAGGCCAGGGACCGTGGCCCAGGCCCTGGACGCCCCCAGACAGGAAGCCTTGGTGTGTGGCCTTAGTGGGTGTGCCGGCTTGACGCCTGCCGGCGACGGGATTGGCTGAAGAGCGGGCAGGGAGCCTATCAGGCCAGGTTCACACTGAAGTGGGCTGTGTGATCCGGCGAATGTAGGCGGGCGGCCATCTTGGAGTTGGTTGTAGCCTCGAGGTGGCTAATGGCAGCCAATACAAATAATCACCCTTAATGCAGCAACCGAAGCACAGTGCTGCACGGAGCACTGACAATGCAGCTTCCCTCGAATTGTGGGTAGTAAAGTAGATTTCGAATCTGCTCGTGGCACCAGATGTGAAAGGTGGGGTATGGCGGTCCTGCCAAGGTAAAACAACCCTAGCCTCACCTTGCGTGGAGGCAGCACTGCTCCTGCAGTGAGGGGGACTCTCAAGTATCGCTATCTAATGTGTAAAACTGGGACTCTTTTCAGTAAACCACTCCATTCCAGCATGTCCGACTGCATTTCGAGCAGGTATCACCTTCACGTTCCCATGGTAACTGTTTGTTTACTTCTATCTTCACATTGCGAGCGCGGCAAGCTTTGCGGGTTTCATTTTAGCTGCCTTTCTTGTTAATGAAGTTAAGACGCATTCTGTCTCTGATAGCATTTAGACACAGATGGCAGTTCTTGATGAATGGGACGTCCCGAGTTATGTGTAGCGCGCATGCGCGAGCCTCGTTGTGGCCCGCGCATGCGCGGCAGCAATAAAGTGCGCCCGTGCGGCAGTTCCCGCCGGGACGCGGACGAACCAACATCGCGTCCCGCGTACTCCTTGTGTGCCTGCATGGATGCGTGTGTGTGTGGGTCCCCGGGGCATATATAACAACTGGCGACGAGGCGGGACCACTGCCGCAACTTGCGCCCAGCACGTGGGTGCAGAGGAACAACAAATCCGCATTGCTACGCAGTGACACGGAGCGGACCCAGCGGCAAGACTCCACGTGGAGTGGCAGTAGCGGCCTGAGAAGGTGCTCGTGCGCTGCCACTTCAAGAAAACACGACAAATTTTTGGAACTCCGACCACCCCCAATAATCTGGGGACGATCACAACGACGCAGACAGCACAACACGGTTGCGCAGAGACTGAGAACCTGGAAACCAGCAGTCTGAGGTACGTGGAACCCCACCCCAGTCAGGTTTGCGGCCTCCAAATTACTGAGAGGTGCCTGTGCGACCTGTGAGGATGGCGGAAAGTGATGGTGAACCAGAAACTGCGACACGAGTGATAAGGACTCAACAGGGGTCGCTACTGCCCATGCAGGAATTTGATACTTCCGGCCCCCCGTCCAAGCTAGGACCCCGGTGGCTACTATGGGTGAAGAAACTGGAAATGTATTTTACAGCCACAGGGACCATCGATGATGACTCGAAAAGAGCGACGCTCCTATATTCGGCGGGGCTGGAGGTGATGCGCATATATGAATCACTCAACCTGCGTATAGTCACATACACAACGGTAAAGACTGCATTGGAAAATCATTTTATTCCCCAGTCAAATGTAGACTATGAAAGATTCCTGTTTTCCAAGGAGAAACAGCGGGAGGAGGAATCCCTTGACCAATTCTGTGCGAGGCTGGCACTAATGGCTAGCGCATGTCGCTGGGACAACGAAGAGTCGATGATACGATACCAGGTCATCCAGGGCTGCAGCTCAGGCAAGCTGAGACGGCAAATATTGAGGGAGCCAGGATGGTCACTGCAACAAATCCAAGATAGTGGCCGAACCTATGAGCTGACAGAGTCCAGAGGGGCGACCATGGACGCAGCAGTTCATCCCAGCACACGGGATGTAGCATATGCCATGAACAAATGGCCCAAGTCAAGAGACAAATGGACCCCAAAGTCATCCGGTAACAACACCCCTACCACTTCTGGATCTTCCTGCAGGTACTGTGGATATGACCTGCCACATACGGAGGAGTGCCCAGCCAAGGGTAGGTCCTGCGGAAGGTGCAACGAACCAGGACACTATGCACGCATGTGCCGTGCCCCCGCTCCTGTGCCGGCACAAAGAGGACCCGCGAGAGTACGAGGTAGCGGCTTCAGGAGACAGCGGAGTATCGCGGCGCTGGAGCTAGAAATCCAAAAGCTACAGCTCGCCGAGGAAGAGGAAGAAGACGAAGAAGAGGAAGACGAGGTCTTCTTCATCTCGAACATTGCATCGGCGAGCAAACGGAAAAGACAGCCCAAGTGCGAAGTGAACATACTGGGGGTGCCAACTTAAATTCTCATCGATACAGGGGCATCAGTGTGTGTCCTCGCGGAGGAACACTACTTGAGACTCCCAGGCCCTCCAACACTGGACAAGTCCATGGCAAAAATTTTCACGTTCGGGGGGGATACCCCGTTGCCTCTCAAAGGGGTATTTGTGTCGCCAGTGTCAAAGGGGGAAGTCTCGATCAAGGCCAGATTCTTCGTCACAGATGTCAGCTCACACTCCATACTCAGTTGCGCCGCATCTGAGGCACTAAACCTCGTCCACTTCGCATGCGAGGTGTATCAGATAGACATTGAGACACTGTTGAACAAATTCTCAGGCATCTTCGAGGGAATTGGGAAATTGAAAGCGCCCCCGGTGCGTCTCCACATCGACGAATCAATCAGGCCCACAGCCCTGAAACACCGGCGGATACCCTTCCACCTCAGGGAAAAGGTGGAGGAAGAACTCCGATCTCTCGTCAGCATGGACATCATCGAGAGAGTAGAGGGGCCGACGCCATGGGTCTCCCCGATTGTGGTGACGCCCAAACCGAAACAACCCGGGGCGGTCAGAATATGTGTGGACATGAGACTGCCCAATGCAGCGATCAAGAGGGAAAGACACATAACAACGACCCTCGATGACATCATTGGAGAACTACAAGGCGCCAAGGTCTTCTCCAAACTGGACCTGAGAGCAGGGTACCATCAGCTCGAACTCCACCCTGACTCGAGATATATAACAACATTCACGACGCATGATGGCCTTTACCAATTCAAACGCCTAAGCTTCGGGGTCTCGTCAGCCGCCGAAGTATTTCAAAATACCATCAGAGGGGCCCTAGCAGGTCTCAAAGGCGTGTTGAACATGAGCGACGACATCCTGGTGTTCGCGGCCTCGGAATCGGAACATGTGAAGAGGCTGGAAAGCACTCTCCAAAGACTGAAAAGTCTAGGCCTCACACTACATCGGCAAAAATGCGAGTTCTTCAAGGACCGCGTAGGCTTCTTTGGCTTCATCTTCCATGCAGCGGGTGTATCCCCCGACCCAGCCAAAATCAAGGACATCAGGAACGCTGCCGCCCCACAATCCCCCACCGAGGTGAGAAGTTTCTTGGGGATGGTAACATACTGTGGGCGGTTCATCAAAGGGCTAGCGTCAACGGCAGAGCCACTCAGGGCGCTGACGAGGAACGACACAGCATGGAAATGGGGCACCGAGGAGCAAGAGGCATTCCAGACCCTGAAGACCGCCCTGTCCGATGGCGACACCATGGCGTATTTCAACCCTAGGGTGGAATCCGAGGTGGTGGTAGATGCGAGCCCGGTAGGGGTTGGGGCGGTACTACTGCAACCGGACGAGCGTGGCAATATGCGTCCTATTGCATATGCGAGCAAGGCCCTCTCCACCACTGAAATGAAGTACTCACAAATCGAAAGGGAAGCACTAGCCATCCTGTGGGGCTGCCGCCATTTCCGCCTATACATTTTGGGCAAGCCTGTTGTGGTCGTGACGGACCACAAGCCGTTGTTACCGATACTAGCCGGTGTGTCATCGAAACCACCACCCAGGATCGAACGGTGGATGCTGGCGCTGATGGAGTATGGGGTGAGACTGATATACAGGCCAGGCACAAACAATCCGGCGGACTATCTATCACGTCACCCCAACAACGAGGATCCGGATACGGACATTGGCGCGAGCGACTGTCACGGACTGCTGTGTCAAGTGGTGGAAGGAACCAGTGGCCCGGGTCCGGATGGGACCGATCATCTCGGAACGATGGACTCTGGGCAGAGGCACCAGACAGAGATGCCCCTGGTCCCCAATGCTATTCATCCTAGCACTGGAACCACTGGCGATATACTTAAGACATCACTACAGCGAAGTAGGCATTAGTACAAAAGGAGGACAGCATTTGATATCGCTGTATGCTGATGACATGATGCTGTACCCGAAATACCCTGAAGAAAACTTGCAGTATGTTCTGAAAGTATTGGAGCGATATGCAATGCTGTCGGGCATAACGATCAACCCACGAAAGTCCACTATGTTCCCCCGAGGCAGATATGTTGGGGTGCTACAATGTGAGTTGCCAGTATTACAGACTGAATGGACGATAGACACCTTCAGATACCTGGGGGTGGACATATACCACAAAGTAGAAGATGAACACAAGAACAACACTGAGAAAGCGGTAGAGAGGATTGAACGTATAGCTTTCTGGGCACGGTTGCCTCTGACCCTGATGGGAAGGGCGGCATTGCTGAAGATGATAGGACTACCCAGACTGCTACGCAATTTCACGAACATACCATACATGATACCCACACGGTTCTTCACAGGGTGCAGAGTATATGTAGAGGATTCGTATGGCATAACTCTAGGAACAGGGTTGCCCTGTGGAAATTACAGAACCCATACGACCAGGCAGGGATCAGACTCCCCAATTTCGATGTATATTACCTGACTGGTCAGCTCCAGTATGTGGCAAGGTGGCTTTCTGAGGACACCACACCAGAATCCAGATTGTTGAGAGCGGAGTGTGCACCTTATTTCCTAAACGAGTGGATATGGGTGGCCGATCCCCCGAAGGGGAAGAGGGCTATGCTGCTGGACTTGGGTCGGAAGCTCTGGCAAAGAACCTGTAGGATGATAGGGAGCCAGCTACCTTGCTCCCCGCAGTTGCCCCTAGCAACATTGAAAGGTGTGGATAGACAATTACGGAAAAGATCATCAGGGAACGCTGGGAACCAACTAGGGTAGCGACTCTGGGAGAAGTATGGCAAGATGGGGGAAGGATAGAATTTGATATGTTAAGAGAAGATACGGGCTTACATAGCGGGCAATATATCACGTATGTTCGGCTGATGACACTGATTAGGAAAACGTGGTCAGAGATAGAACTAACCGAGCAGCCGGATGTGGCCATAGAATCACTTCAGATGGTGTCAGAGAGGGGCCATGAGATCTCTCGGATCTACGAAATAATGATGTCTAAAGTTGGGAAGGAAGTAATACAGATAAAGCAAGACTGGGAAGAGGAAGGGGGGAAATGATAAGTGACGGACTATGGGCGAGGATGCAAAGGTATCACAAGAAAGTATCAAGGAATGTCAGATTACAACAGATACAGCGATATATCACCCACAGAGCATATATGACCCCCAAGAAAATTGCTAAGTTCACAAATGCCACTATGCAGAAATGCCCAAAATGCGGGGAGGAGGATGCTGGGATGGTACACATGTTCTGGGCATGCCCGGTAATAACACAGTACTGGGCAGAAATAGCGCACCTCTTGGCTAGCAAGGGGATTAAACTGGAAGTGGACTCACTATTGGCGTGCATGGTGGGGGGATTCCCAAGACCGCGCAAATCTAAACATGTGAGCAAGTAAGACCTGGCTTACATCCTGGCTAAGCGCAGGATAGCGATGGGCTGGAAGGCAAGTAAGAGACCAAATGTGGAAACCTGGTGGCGGGACCTCCTGAAGTGGGCAGATGCAGAAACAGTGGTCTGGAGGGAAGCGGCGGGTAAAGGGGGGGGAGAAGAGGAAGCATTGACGCTTACTGCTTGGATACATCTAGTCGCGTCACTGTCGAGCACAGAACTGGAGGAACCTGAAATAGATAGCTCCTCAGAAAGTGAAGGAGAGGCAACGAACACAAGTTAAATAAGAGACGTTGTGGACTGCGAGACTCTGAAGGGAGGGAGGGGGGAAGAGGGAGAGGGGAAGTTGGAAACTTTGTTTTGGAACACTACGTTGAAGTGCACTCTATGTAATTTGGTGTGGTAATAATAAAAATATTTATTTTTAAAAACCTGCAATTCCTGGACCCCTTTTAGCTTTGGGCCAGTACTTGGTTTCTCATTTCATACCCTTCTTGGTATTCTCTTGACTTTGCCAATACTTGTCTGTTTATTACAATACATTCTATGGTATCTGCTTCATGCACCGCTTTGCTTTCACACCACTCACGAGTGCTCAACTTGCTTGCAGCATTGAAAAAGTACTTACAATAACTTTCAGTTCGTTCGGCATTCAAAAGTACTTGAAATAACTTTCAGTTTGTTGATATTCAAAAGGACTTTGTTACAGGTTCCCAGAGCGCCCCGGTATGAATGTTTCTCTGGTTTACTTCTGCTTGTTGTCCTTCGCGAAGGGCCTCTCAACCCTCCTAATTCAGCTTTCCGGCTTCCCCAAGCTTTGCCTTTCCCTCGCGGCAGCCACAGAGAGCACTGCTCGCTCTCCTGGTTTCCCGCAGCGGCTGGGGTTCCTAGGAGGGCCACAGCTCCTGCTGCCCTGACCTTGTAAGGAGGGTAGCAGGACCTCCAGATCCTCACACGCCAACCTCGGCCGCGCTGTCTCTCTCTCGCTGCTTGACATGGCTGTCGGCACCTGACACTCCAGCTCCCTTCTCTCCAGCCCACTTCTCACCAGCCCACTCTTCCTTATTCCATGCGGCCAGTTCTATAGCCATTAGGAGTGTTAAATGACCCCAGGTGTGAATCATTAACTCTAATTGACTGACTCTGGCGAAACCCATTTGGTGGACATGCCTGGTTGTTCCATTTGTATGCCTCCATAGGCCTCTTCTCCGTCTCAGTACCAGAGTGGTATATGGGACTGTCAGATTTAATAAAAAGAAGAATGTATAACTGTGTGTGGTCTCTGATATGCGTTTGTATCAATCAAATGATGATGTGTCCTCTGTATTGCTCGCCCAGAGTGCACGGACAGTCATAAATCACCAGTGCAATTACGGAGCCAATACTTTGAACGCAGGAAGACGCAAGAACTTGCAACCACACACACTTAGAAAATAATGAGCACTTATACGGCTATTTATTCAAAGCTTAGAAGCAACCAGTGATAACATAGAAATAAATCACAGAAGAAACAGAGAATTCAAAAGAAAATACATCACCGTGAGCGTACCTGGATTCCTCATCTCGCCAGAAGCGGCTGGAACACCCTGATAACAGCCAGGCTGAGAGCACAACAGCCCACAGGTATGCTGGACGGAAGCGTCCCCCCTCCGGCTGAAGTCTCACTTGACCGCTCAGGGGTTCCGCATATATGCACCCTTCAAAAGGGGTGGCGATTTCTCGAACCTTCTGGCAACGCACTTGCGCATTGATGAGCAGCCGTTGGTTAGCAGCTGGGTCAACCGACAGTAACCTCAAGGAGCAAAGTGCCTCCCTCCTCTAAAAACAAGCACCACGGAAAACCGTCCCATAGCTCATAACAAGACATAACAAAGTTAGCTTTCCCAGCAGAAATGTCCTTGCCTGCATACCAGGTTTGGAAAGCATGTTTTCTTCAGCATCGTGAATCTAGCTCTCAGCAAAATGAGTACAGTTTTTCACTGCGGCATGAAGTAAATATCCATCATGGCTCCAAGCGTTCCCAGAATGCCCTGCGCACCAGCGCCATGTTTTAGCTCAAGCATAACAATTCCACCCTTGGATATTTATCTTCCATAGCCCAGTGGCAGAGGAGCCGGTGTCAAAGGTTTCCCCCCAGCTCACCTGAGTTCTCTTCTTGTGGCGTTCCGCGGAGGACTCCTTCTCCCGGCCGGACCGGGACTTGTATAAGTGCACGCGAGTCAAGTCTGACTCCAGCGTGAGCGTTCAAAGTTCCAGGAAGTCGCGTGTTCCAGGACGTCCAGGAAGAGGACCGAAGAAAGATAAGAGATACTGGAAACAGGGGAAAAGGGAAGAAGAATAAGGGAGTTGGCCAGGAACTTGGAAGGGTAACGCCGAGCAGCACACACACGTCAAGACACTACCTAGAGATAGCGTTGAGACGCGCTGGGGCGTGGGCCATTTATAGAATGTGCCGTGTCCGACGTACAGGCTAGTACGGAACACGGCACTGGGCATGGCCATGTTGGAAGTATCAAGGAGCACACTCTCCGTCTGGACCAGGAAGACCAGAAGGGGCTATGTCCATGGTTCATGACAGCATGCCTCCTCCGAAACCCCGTCCCACCAGGCTTGCCAGGGTGTATGAGATGGAATCTTCTCAGCAATCGAGGGGTGTTTAGATTGGATAGTGGTTCCCATGTTCTCTCGCTAGGATGATAGCCTTTCCACTCGACCAGGTATTGAAGCCGACCCCGTTTGTACCTGGAGTCACATATTCTGGATACTTCATATTCCAGCTGATTGTCCACAATCACAGGACTGGGTCTGCCAGTTTTCCGGGTGGAGTGGATGTAGGGTTTGAGTAGAGAAGTGTGAAAAACTGGATGTATTCTCTTCCAGGAGTCTGGTAGCTTGAGCCGATAAGAAACAGGATTGATGATTTCTTTTATGGAAAATGGACCATAATATCGGGGGGCTAACTTGTTAGGGCGTAGATGTTGTGGTAATAGTTTCGAGGACAACCAGACCTGGTCACCAATAGAATAGGAGGGTGCTAGTCTTCTTTTGGAATCAGCATATCGCTTAGTGCGAATCTGGGCCTTTCCCAATTGTTCCTTGGCTTCCTTGTGGATGTTGAGGAGAGTTTCAATCCAGGAATCAAGTGAAGGTACTGGAGTTGGATGTGGTAGAACTGAAGGTAACACGGAGGGATGAAAACCTTGACTGCAATAGAAGGGGCTAACGTTGATCGCTGAGTGATCTGAATTGTTATAGGCAAATTCGGCCAAGGGTATAAGGAGGGACCAATCATCCTGTACCTTGGTTGCGAAACAACGAAGATATTGCTCCAGGGTTTGATTAACATGTTCTGTGGCCCCGTTGGTCTGTGGGTGATATCCAGATGAAAGAGCGCGTTGAATCCCTAGAACACAACAGAGAT
Organism: Ambystoma mexicanum; assembly: GCF_040938575.1. Classification (NCBI taxonomy): domain Eukaryota; kingdom Metazoa; phylum Chordata; class Amphibia; order Caudata; family Ambystomatidae; genus Ambystoma; species Ambystoma mexicanum. Next base: position 508,777,999 of record NC_090927.1, on the reverse strand, counting down.
GTTTCCAGAATTGTGAAATATATTGCGGTCCTCGGTCTAATATGATCCTGGAAGGGAGTCCATGAAGACGGAAAATGTGTTCTAGGAAAATTCCTGCGAACTCTGAAGAGGAAGGAAGTTTATAGAGAGGCGTGAAATGTGCCATATGAGTAAACAAGTCTATGGTTACCATGATGGTCGTGTAACCCCGGGAAGGTTGTAATTCCACGATGAAGTCTGTAGCTATACATTCCCATGGTCTTGTTGGCAGTGTAGGTTGCAATAGAAGGCCCGCCGGTCTCTTATTGTCGTGCTTATTCTGACTGCAGACAGTACAGGTCTTGATGTACTCTTGTACCTTGCATTTCATTTCCGGCCACCAAAACTGTCTTTGTATAAAACGGAGCGTGTTGGTTACACCACAATGTCCAGAATGAAAAGTATCATGGCAGAGAGTTATTATTTTATGTTGAAGTTTCGGTGTGGGAATGACCAAGGCATTGTCCTTGAATAAGTATCCTTCCTTGATTCTTAAGTTCCAGGGATTCTTCCTAGAGACGTCCTTCCAGAGGTCAGAGGACTGGGTTTTGGCTCGAATCTCTTCCAAGAGGTTGATCGCTTGAGCTATAAAGATTGTGTTGGGAAACATTGTAGGATAGGTCCTATCTTCAGTGGTTAAATAGTCAGGACGTCAGGACAAGGCGTCCGCAATCACGTTTTGTGATCCAGGAACATGAGTGATTTGGAATTGGTACTGGGCGAAGAAGTAGGCCCAACGCACCCGACGACTGTTCCTGCACTCCATAGATTGGAGAATTTGTAGATTTCGATGGTCCGTACGGACCTGGACTGGATATCTAGCACCCAGGAGTAAATGTCGCCATTCTGTGAAGGCTTGGCGGATTGCCAACAGCTCCTTTTCCAGGACAGAGTAATCGGTTTCGCTGGTTGTTAGGGTTCTAGAGAGGTAAGCCACTGGGTGGTCCATCTTGTCCTCAAGCACCTGTTTCAAGACTGCTCCTATAGCATGGTTGGAGGCATCCGTTTCCACTATGAAAGGGCAATCTAAGTCAGGCTGAGCCAGGACGGGGGCTTGCGTGAATCTTGTCTTCAAGCGTTGAAAAGCCTTCTCTTGCGAGGAAGACCAGATGAAGGGAACATCCTTCTTCAGCAGAGCAACGATCGGTTGGACGAGCTCAGAAAAGGTATGAATGAACTTTCGATAAAAGTTAGCAAGTCCCAAGAAAGACTGAACCTGTTTCACCGATGTAGGAGCAGGCCAGGCCAGTATGGCCTTTACCTTTGAAGGGTCCATTCCAACTCCTTCTGGGCTGAGGATGAATCCAAGGTAATGAACTGAAGTCACGTGAAAAAGACATTTCTCAGGTTTGACCAAGAGCTTGTTTTCACAGAGCCGTTGTAGTACCGCCATGACATGTTCTTCATGTTTCAAGGGATCCTTGGAATAAATCAAAATGTCGTCTAGATAGACAATGACAAAGAGAAAAAGCATGTCAGAAAACACCCTATGCGTGAAACGTTGAAAAACTGCAGGGGCATTAGCTAATCCAAAGGGCATGACTAGATATTCAAAGTGACCAAAGGGCGTTCTAAAGGCGGTCTTCCATTCGTCCCCTTCCCGGATACGGATTAAGTGATAGGCACCCCGGAGGTCCAACTTCGTGAAAATTACGGCGCCTCTGACAGCTTCCAGGATATCTGAAATCAGAGGCAGAGGGTACCGATCTTTGAGGGTGCATTGATTTAGACCACGGTAGTCGAGGCAGGGTCTGAGTTCCTTGGAATCCTTCTTAGGAACGAAGAACAATGAGGCACCCGCTGGAGATTTTGAGGGTCTTATGGTGCCATTTTCCAAATTGATCTCCAGGTATTCTTGGAGGGCCTTTTTCTCAGGTTCTGAAAGGATAAACATTCTGTCAAAGGGAATTACTGCCGAGGGATCTGTCTGAATGGCACAATCTTCGGGTCTGTGAGGGGGTAAAGCCTGGACTATAGCAGTCGAAAAGACATCAGTATATCCTTGGTAGACCTCTGGGACTTGTACAATGTTGGAAACCATGAGTGAGGTTTTTTGCTCTCCTGAATGTTCGATAGCTGGTGTTAAGGAGAGATCCAGGGATAAACAGTGGGACATACAAAACTCATAGCCCAGAAACAATGACCCTGCTGTCCAATTAATGTACGGATTATGTCTTTGAAGCCAGGGCATACCCAGAACCATTGGGTAATGGGCTGATTTGATGATGTCGAATGTAATCTGCTCTTGGTGGTGGTTTATGGAGAGACGGACCTCTTTTGTCTGTAGGGTTATGGGTCCTGAAGAGAGAGGTCTCCCATCAATTGCTTCTACCGGCTGTTTAATGTTCCGTGACTCATATGGTATTTTATGTCTGATAACCCAGTCTTGATCAATGAAAATTCCCATAGCTCCACAGTCCACCAGGGCCAGTATGGGATAGGTCTTGTGCTTGGAGGGCGATAGAAAGGCCTGTAGCACCACCAGGTTATTCTGTCCAGGAGAGTTCAAGGATGTGATTGATGTGGTGCAGACATCTTTCTCCTGAAACCTCGCTCCATCTAGGGCCGGGAGCTGGCGTTTCCCGAACGCCGTGGAGGGGCTAAAGGACATTCTCTAACGAGATGCTTGTCTGAGGCACAATACATACACAGGCCGGTGTGAATTCTTCTCATCCTTTCTTGTGGAGTAATTGGCCCACGAAAGGCGCCTATTTGCATTGGTTCGGAGTCGTTATCAGGGGTTGAGACAGGATCGGATTTCACAGTCGACTCCGGAGGGGTTCGTTGAAAGGCAGTCTTAGCCTTTTTCCTTTCAGCCCTTCTTTCCTGGATATGAAAGTCTATTTGTAAGGCTAGATCTACCAAAGCCTGAAACGAACTGGGGCGAGCCACTCTGGCTAATTCATCCTGGATATCGTCATTTAGACCCCTGCAAAATAAGGTGAAACTCGTTTCAGGGCCCCAATCAGCCTCCTTTACCAGCTGTTTGAATCTGGTAATGAACGTTAGCATATCCTGGCATCCTTGCCGAAAATCAAGTAGGCGTTCCTGGGCGCTGAACACTTGTTCGGGGCGGTCAAACATAGACTTGAGCGCCTGGATAAATGCATCATAATCGTCCAGGAGGACGTCTCCAGAGTTCACTAGGGGAGTGGCCCAAGATAACGCATTCCCTGTAAGATGGGAGATTATGAAGCCCACCTTGGCCCTGGAAGTTGAAAAATAATAGGGCTTGAATGTAAAATGCACCAAGCAGGAATCCAGAAATCCACGTAAGGATTTTGGCGAGCCATCGTATTTGTCTACCACTCCACCCAGTATCACGCTTTCCTTATTGGCAGAGTCACGTGACAGCACTAATTGTTTCAAGGCTGCGTTCTCGGCCTTTAAGTTCTGTACCTCGGTTGTTAGCTCCTGCATGCCGCGCATGAGGTCCTGGACCGCTTTCTCCATAGCGGTATCCGTGTTGATCGTTTGGCGTCTCAATCTGTCAAAGGTTTCCCCCCGGCTCACCTGAGTTCTCTTCTTGTGGCGTTCCGCGGAGGACTCCTTCTCCCTGCCGGACCGGGACTTGTATAAGTGCGCACGAGTCGAGTCTGACTCCAGCGCGAGCGTTCAAAGTTCCAGGAAGTCGCGTGTTCCAGGACGTCCAGGAAGAGGACCGAAGAAAGGTAAGAGATACTGGAAACAGGGGAAAAGGGAAGAATAAGGGAGTTGGCCAGGAACTTGGAAGGGTAACGCCGAGCAGCACACACACGTCGAGACACTACCTAGAGATAGCGTTGTGACGCGCGGGGGCGTGGCCCATTTATAGAACGTGCCGTGTCCGACGTACAGGCTAGTACGGAACACGGCACTGGGCACGGCCATGTTGGAAGTATCAAGGAGCACACTCTCCGTCTGGACCAGGACCAGGAAGACCAGAAGGGGCTATGTCCATGGTTCATGACAGCCGGTCTCTGAAACCGACGAAATATTAAAACTAAATTAGGAATGCATTGAATACAACAACAACAAGCTATTATGATAGCTAATATAATGCAAATGCAAGCAAAAGCGTAACGTAGTGTACCACCAACATCAGGAATCCATGAAAATAACCAATCCCACCAATTCCCAGTATGATCTTGGGACACTTGAGAAATGAGATCCCTCAAACCTCGAATATGACTTTCAATGGATCGTGAATGGTCACTTAGATTGAAACAACACATACCTTCAACTGCGTTACAACCTAAATTATGCTTTAGCAATAGATAATCAACAGCAGCTCTGTTTTGCAAAGTTGCTTTTCTAATAACTTTACTATCAAGGAGTAACTCTTCTAATGCCTGAGAAGTATGATTAAGTCCTTTGAGTACTAGACATGCTAATTTGATCAAAGATTTGTATCCCCCAGCAGCTAAACCCCAAACTCCCACTAATGAAAGGGTTAATGCTAGAACCTCAGCTTCTGATAGCAAATGCACATGTGAATCACAATTGGGGGACAGACCCACAGACTCGAAAGTTGACCTTTTGCCTCGAGTTATCGCTGGGTGTAAAGGAAACATCATTAGTCCCAATCGAGTTAAGGCACATGGACCTCCGGAAATGTTAGCTGGAATATAAGTTTATGTGATGTTGCCAGATGAAAAGAGCCATTCTGTTGGAAGTTTCACATGATTCAAATGACTGGCAGCTATCACTGTATGATTACAAGACATAGGGCCTCATTACACGTTGTGCGGTAAAATCCGCAAATTACCGGCATGGCGCCCTTAACGTGTCCGCCCTCGTAGGAGTGCGCTAGTAGCGTACCATTACGAGTACGCGGACACGAGCTTTGCGCCATGCCGGTAATGCCCCTCCAGCCTTGCCGCTAATCTCACCCAAAAGTCACTTACCGCCTTCCACGACAGTGCAGATAGCGACTCCACCTTGACGCATCGTGCAAATAGCGGCCACCGCTAATAGCGGTGACCGTTAAATACCGGAACCGGAAATAGCATCATCGCACAGGAACGGGAAAGAGCACGGCGGCCATCTTTAAAAACACAATCCATTGCCATCCTCTGCCCCCTGGACCTGTTTGTGTTACCTTTCTGCCTGAGACCCATTGCTACACTGTCACCATGCCCAAGGCATTAAAAAAAAAAAAACAGACCGCCAGCGAAAGGAGAAGTTCTCCACCGAGGAGTTAGTGATGCTGACTCAAACCTTAGCGGACAATGCAGAAGTGGTCTTCGCAAATGACATGCGGCGGGAGACCCTCCTAAAGAAGAAATCAATCTGGGCTGAAGTGGCAACAAATGTGAGTGCTGTAGGCACCAGCACGCGCACTGTACGCAAATTCAGAAAACGATGGGACGACCTGAGACTCCGGGTCAGGATGATCCTGTCCGAGAACCACAAGACTGCCACCGCTGGAGGATCAGGGTCACCGATCAAGCTGAAGGAGTGGGAGGAAACATGTGCAAACCTCATCGGGGTAGAATGTTATGAGGGAGTCGGGAAGATGGAGCACGGCGTGCCAGACACTTCTGATGGAGGTAAGTGCACTGATGCAAGCATGCAATGTGAATGTACAAGTCCCCACAAATGGCAGCCCTGGATCACTGCATGGATGGCCCGGCATCCACACATGCATCCCACCCTGCGCATGTCAGCGCCAGACCCCAACACACACACATGCATACATCAACAGAGCCAAGTGCCACACACAACACTGCATGGATGAGGCACAGAAATGACACCTCACCTGCTTCATCCACAATGAAGTCCAAACGGCCCCAAATGAATTCATGATGTAGCCTGCATTGAGTACATGCGACCATAACCAATGACATCCCCCTTCTTGCCCCCGACAGGGTCGCATACAGACAGCGAGGGAGCACCCCAGGCACCCCCTGTGCAAAAGAAGAAAAGCCCACAGCCCAGCGAGGACGCACCAACAACATCAGGTGGAAAAAGCCAAGGCCCCTATTGCAGCACCCAAAACAACTCCTGCGCGCCACTGCCAGTGCCACGCAAAACCCTACTGCCCTGCCTCTGGAGGTCCACTCCCCCCCCCAAATCACTGCCACCGAGGGTCCACCCTCAGCTGCTGCCAGTTCGGCAGGGGAGGCAGCAGCCATTGCCCCATTGTCCGACGTGGATGAGCCCACGGAAATCGATCTGCCGATGCACACCCCAAGCCCTGCTGTAACCCCCGAGCAATCACCCCTACACACACCTTGCTCGCACGTCACCGTTCACGAGTCAATGGAGGCCTTCAGTAGCCCCACAGAGGCGGCACCTGCACACCAGCCAGCATCAGGATGCACAGCAGATACACCACCACAGGCCGCCACATCCCCTGACCTGGCCAGCGTTATCCAGCGCCAGCAGGCTCTCACAGACCTCGTAGGTCAACATGTGGAGGAGGTTGCCCGTCTCAGGGCTGACCTCGGGGAGACATCCAGGCACTCCAGGGAGGGAATGGAGTTGTGCACAGACAGGCTGTGTGGGGAGGTGATACGCGTCCGGGAGGTGCTAACACGCATCGCAGATGCTATGGAGCGCCAATTTCCACCAGGACAGTCTGCCACCTCTTCGACCACCAGTTTGCGGCAGACAAGCCCAGTCAGACGCTCTACACGCACCACCAGGCACACCTCCAGCCAGCCCCCAAATGCTGGCCCTGGCAATGGACAATAGGGCATGAATGTCTGGACACATACATTGTTGGAGACTCATGAGGGACAGTTGGGGGGGGAAGGGTGTGATGGGACAGTTGTGGGGATTGGGGGGAAGGGTGTGATGGGACAGTTGGGGGGTGTGTGATGGGACAGTTGTGGGGGGTGGAGGGAAGGGTGTGAAGGGACAGTTGTGGGGGGGAAGGGTGGCGGGATGGTTGGGGCCTTGCACATTTTCCTTTTTCTGTTCATTTTTCTGTTCATTAATACACTGTTGTTTGAGCAAAACACAGGCCTTGACTCCTTCATTGTGTGTGATCAATTTATTGACGGCAAGGTCCATTGTGAGCTAACAAACAGACACCAGTGCATCACCAGCCATATACAGGTGACAGTATGACTACATGTCACTCAGAATATTTGGTTAATCAAATGCTGCCTCACAGCACGTCCCTCCTGGCCATCCCCTCTTGCATGACCTGCATCCCCTTCACCTCCATCCTCATCCCCATCATCATCCTCATCAGGTGCCTCCATTTCAACGTCAGGGGGCAGTGGCACATTCTGTCTCATACACATATTGTGCAGCATGACACATGCCGGGGTGATCTTTGCAACCTTCTCATGGCCATACAGGAGGGCGCCACCAGACCTGCTAATGCACCTAAACCGTGACTTCAGCAGTCCGAAAGTCTGCTCAATGACGAGGCGGGTACGGGTATGTGCATGATTGTATTCTTCTTCGTGCCTGTTCTGTGGGTTCCGTACAGGTGTGAGGAGCCATCTCTTCAGGGGATAGCCGGCATCACCTACATGGGGGGAGGAATGGGTTCCTGTTACTTTTTGACACATGTGTGGCCTGTTCATGTCACATACTTTGGCCTATCATTTTGATTCATGTACACATTCAACTGCATCAATGAATATGGTCTGTGTGACTGCTTTGTGCAAAGGTGAGCACAAGCATGCAAGTAGACATGCCCCATGGATGCCTCCAACAGTGACTGCCATGTCCTGGGTGAGGCCAGGTCATTGGTGTCCCTGTGGGCAGGCACATTTGGTACCACACTGGTGGTGTACTGTCCTTCCGACATTGCTGTTGCCATGCTGAGAGGCAACGCTTCAGTGGTGCAATGGGTTTGTGGTGCATTGCCATGGCTAGGGGGTATACCTTTGCATGCATCCAAGGGCACAATGCATTGTTGATGTTGTGCTGTAGGAATGCTGCATGACTATGTTGGCGGCATGGATGACATTTGTGTATTTCGTGGCGTGGAGTGTCGTGCTATGTGGATGAGGATTGATGTTTGATGTCACCAGATTTGGGTTGTCACCTCTGTCGTGTGGCATATACTTGCATGTCCGTTCATCCCAAGTACGTTGCTGCCCTCACAGATGCCCATTGGCGTACATCTGTACGTGCATTTGACCGACGGACTACAGGCTACACCCAGTTGGAGTATCTATCTATCCCCCCCCAATGCACACCCAGTTGGAGTATCTATCCCCCCCAATGCACACCCAGTTGGAGTATCTATCTATCCCCCCCAATGCACACCCAGTTGGAGTATCTATCTATCCCCCCCCCCAATGCACACCCAGTTGGAGTATCTATCTACCCCCCCAATGTACACCCAGTTGGAGTATCTATCTACCCTCCCCAATCACACTGCCATGTGCTTAGCATGGAACTCACCAAGTAGCCACGAACGTTGTCCCATTTGTCGCTCCATGTAGCGGGGGATAGTTGAGTTCCGCAGGACCATGGAATCATGGGTAGATCCTGGAAATCGGGCACAGCAATGTGTGATTATCTTGTTTGCGTCACATACCATTTGGACATTGATGGAGTGGAATTGCTTCCTGTTTCGGTAGACTACTTCATTGTGATGTGGGACGACCAATTCCACAGGTGTACAGTCGATGGCCCCAATGCAACTTGGGATGCCTGCAAGTGAATAGAAGCCAACTTTGGTGTTTGCAATCTCCTGGGCAGACCGTGGAATGGATATGTGTTTGGGTGCATGCTTCAGGAGGACATCGAGTACCTAGTTCAGTATGCGTGAGAATACTGGTTGGGAGATGCCATGCATCTGCCCCACTGTATGCTGGTAGGTTCCTGTGGCCAGGAGGTGGAGAACTGTCACCACCTTGAGTAGAGGGGGGGGTGGCAGTTCGGATATCTATGAGGCTCACAATGTCGTTGTGTATCATGTCCACGATGCTGGTGATGGTGTCCCGGTCCAGACGGAACAGGGTGTGTATCTACTCAGGTGTTAGTTTAAATGGACTGGCTCTGATCCGGGGAATTGGTGGGTGCCTCTGTGGTATGATTAGGTGGGGTGGTGGTGCTTGCTGTGCCTGTCTGGCCCTCCTCCTCCTCCTGCCTCTCCTCTGTGCAGCCTGTTGTTGTAGCAGCAGCGCTGCAATCAGGTCCTCCAGGCCATGTAATGCTGCCAGTATTGGAACCATCTTGGTGTGGGAAGGGGTGTGGGAAGGGGTGTGGTGTGCTTCTTTTGAGCAGCCACAGTCTCCATTGCCTCCACCTGTGCTGATTTTGGCCACCTGTGGCAGGTGTTGACACTGCTTAGTTCTTTTAACGGGTGGTTCGCGATGGTGGTATTGCCGCCATGCCGGTAAGGGGTTTTGGGGTATTTACCATGGCACTATTGCCGTGTGCACTGGCCTTGTGATGGTGTGCTATTAGCGGCATGTCATTATTAACGGGTTGGCGGGTCGCGCGCACGCGGACTGACCGCTATTAGTGGCACCGTAATTAGCGGTGCCGCTAATGGCGGTGAGCCGGGTCGTAATCCGCATGGGCATTTAACGTTACCGGTATTCCATTACCGGTAACGTTAAATACCTACCGCCATCCGTGTAATGAGGCCCATAGTGTTATTCATGCTGGTACAATTGCGTGGCACTCGCGAACATAATCGTTGCTCAAACACCGTGTGATTTTGCTGTTTGGTTAAATCGAGCTGTTGGCATTTGCCAATTTCTTTTGCATTGCATGTCATAAGGTAGCACACATCGCCTTGGGTTATATTATAGGTCATAACACGTGTCAAATTTCTCCATTTGCGATCTGTTTCCTGGCAAAATCTGCAGTACTTATAGACGGAAAAAGATTGCCTAATATCGGAATCTTGAACCAAAGAATCATTGTGTGTGACGCCGAAAATATGCTTTAGAACCGGAACTGGCGTCGGCACTGCTACTAATCACGTAGTCAATAAGGCTTCAGCATTGGGCACATCAGTAAGGCAAAAGTGCGTAATGTTGAGCACCTGTTGTGCCAGGTATATCCACATATTCTCTGTTTGGGTAATCATGGGAGAATGTTTTCGCCATCCTGTAAATGCTTCTTGCATGACTGGCATCAAGGTTGTTCTCACTTGCGCCTGATGTGTTTTCCGCATTTCAGGAATCCATGTCTTCGGTCTGGCTGGCTTTTCGGCATCGGCATAAGGCTGCTTTTGAATAGCATTACTCATTATCAGTATCCCCTTGATCACTGGCACAGATGTGACATTTTTCATTGGTAGCAGCATGCCGTTTAACTCTCCCAAATGGAGTCCATTTAGTCCCACAATTACACCAGCCAGACACAGGATCTACAAGGCAAACCCAGAAAAGAGATATCAGTGTTGTACATCACTCTCTCAGGTAACATTTGTCTGCGGGCACATATTGCCATTTCTTTCTACCGGGCTCCATTACTAAAACTACTTGGTCTTTGTCTGATGCAATGACATCTGCCGGCACTGGTGGGCCACTTGGCCTTTCCACCCACACTTTCGCACCCGGTACCATACTGTCCGAAGAGCCAAAACCAGGATCCCCACGGGTAGTTAACACTGTAGGAGGCTCCCCCTTCTTAATCATGGACAACTTAACGGAATGATAATCAATTGGGCCACCCGATCACCCTTGTGGATCGGTAACAATTGGTCCCCACTATTCATCAGGATGACTTTGATGTTGCCTTGGTAATCGGCATCAATTACCCCTCCCAACACTTGAACTCCCTTCAATGCTAGGCCAGATCTAGGGGCAATCCATCCCATATGCTCTGGGGGAATTTGTACTCAAATCCCTGTTTCAATTACAACAATCCCTCTTGGGTCTAATCTGATTTCTTCATGGAAATGCAAGTCTACCCCTGCTGACTCTGGAGTCACCTGATAGGGAGCTAAAGAACCCGGGGTAATTTCCCAGTACAATAGGGTTTCTCTGACTGAATTGGGTTGAATCTGTAAAGTAGGAGTCATTAGCTGCATCAAAGGAGTTTCATGCTCATTCACATGCCTATTGTTTATTACTTGCACCGCATCAAACACACGATCACGCCAGCTTGCCAAATTGCCATTTCCAGATTTGCACAGCTGTTCTTTCAACAACCCATTCATTCGTTCAATCAGCCCTGAAGCGGCAGGGTAATAAGGCACATTGTAAAGCCACTCAATGCTCTTTTCCTGACAATACTCCTGTATTAGTTTGCTTTTGAAATGTGACCCATTGTCACTTTGAATCTGCAAAGGCACTCTTTAATGTAATATGATCTGATCTAACAACCTGATGGTGTTCAGTTGTGTTGCACGCTTGCACAGCAAAACCATCATGTATCCTGAATATGTATCCACAATAGTGCATGCATACTGACAACTTTTACTGATTGGCAGGGGACCGATATAATCAATCTGCCAAATTTGACCTGGTAGTTTTCCTCTTCGCAATGTACCCCGGACAATCTGAGGGATAGGTCTATGCTGTTGCTGTTGGCACACTGGACATTGCAAAATGATCGTTCTCACTACCGCTAAAGCAATACTGATTCCTGGAGCTTGTGCCCACCTGATAGCCTTTTCTCCAAGGTGCCCACATTTCTGGTGCGCCCACTTGGCCAAACCCTCCAAATCGTCTTCCTGAGCCTCCGCATCCACAGATGAAATCTTGGTGTGTTCGTCTGCAACAGAATTAAACCAACGTTCTAATGAGTCTGTGGCACAATGCGCGTCCACATTATACACAGTGACTTCACTTTGTGATAACATTTCTGCAATATCTTGCCACAGTTCTTTTCCCCACAACTCTTTTGAATGAATCTTCCACCCATTATTTTGCCAGGTTAGCAACCACACCGCCAATCCATTCGCCACTGACCATGAATCCGTGTACACATGACATCGACCAGGGGTCTCTTGTTCCAATGCTTGGTAAACTGCGTAAAGCTCTGCGAACTGACTGCTCTTCCCTTTCCCTGTCGTTGTCAGAATCTTTTTTGTCTTGGGATTGTACGACACTGCTTTCCAGTATCTCTCAGTTCCCACATATCGGGCTGAGCCATCCGTGAACCAGGCATGCTCTGTTTGCTCCATGGTCAAATCGCCGTAAGGTACTCCCCATTTCACAGGAGACTCGTGTTTTTCAGGCACTTCCGGTGGTATGTAATCTGAGGGCGGTATGTTGGCTACTTGCTCATGTAATTTCGCAACTCCACCCTTCCCTCATTTGGCTCTGTCTTGAATGTACCATTTCCATTTAATTATGCTGGCTTCTTGAGCATGTCCTATTCTATGTGTTTTAGGAGAGCTCAGTACCCATTGCATGATTGGTATTTCTGGCCTCATCAATACATCATGGCCCACCGTCATTTGCTCGGTATCAACAAGGGCCCAATAACATGCCAGCAACTGCTTCTCAAACGGAGTGTATGAGTTACCAGCATCGGGCAATTTACGACTCCAAAACCCCAATGGCACACATTTCCTGTCCTGTTTCTGCCACACACTCCAGTTAGCATAATTGTCTTGTACAAACACATTTAATTCCACTTTGCCTTCCTTCAATGGCCATAAATCAAGCACCTGCTGCACGGTGTCTTTCGCCAAATCAAATGCTTTCTGCTGCTCTTCCCCCCACTGAAACTCATATTTCTTGCGTGTCACTTTGTAGAGGGGGGCCAATATCTGCCCTAAATGGGGAATGTGCTGTCTCCAAATCCCAAACAGCCCTATAAACTGCTGAGCTTGCTTTTTGTTCATTGGAGTGGTGAATTCAAGTATTTTCTGTCGGGCTTTTGGCACCATTTCTCGATGCCCATGATGCCACTGAATCCCTAGGAATATCACTGTTTCAGCTGGGCCTTGAATTTTATTTGGGTTAATCTCCCACCCTTCCTTCTTCAATCCTTCCATAATGACATCTAACTGGCTTTGCACACTATGCTCATCCTTACCCTGAATCAAAATATCATCAATGTAGTGAGAGATTTGTATGTCAGGTTTACACGGTATCTTGTCTAAGTTCTCTGCCACCAGCCGGTGACAGATAGTCGAGCTATGTATGTACCCCATAGGTAACCCTGTACAGGTGTACTGACGCCCGCTCCAAGAAAATGCAAACTGCTCTGGACACTCTTCAGCAAATGGCACAGAGAAAAATGCATTGGCTAAATCTACCACGGCATACCAAGTCCCCTCAAACTTTTGGACATTCTCAATCAAGGTAATGGCATCTGTGACCGCGGGCACTAAGGGAGGAGTGTGTTTATTCAACTCACAGTAATCCACCGTCATCCTCCATGACCCATCCCCCTTTTTAATATGCCAGAGAAGATTGTTCCATGCAGTGGTGATAGGGCGTAACACACCCGCCTCCACATACTCTTTGATGGTGTCTGAAATGTCCTTGTTCGCCCCAGGAATACGGTATTGCTTCATTGCTACCCGCTTGGTTGCCACAGGCACTTGCACTGGGGGCATCTTCAATTTGCCTACGGTAATGGGTGTACAGGTCAATGCACTCACCCCAAACTGGTACGTTTTACCTCCAAGTCCCAAAGTCAACCCTTCCAGAATGTCAAAGCCAATTATATATTCAGGTATCGGGACAATCAACACTTGGTATTTTTGCCTATTCAAATTGCCCATTTTCATCTCCACTTTCGTTTGTACTGTGGGGGGTCTCCACCCCCCCACCCCCGAGACCTGTAATAGTAAATTGATTGCCTTTAAATAATGCTGGATTGCCATGAATCAGAGAGGCCTCCGCCCCGGTGTCTATCAATGCTCGCAACCCTTGTGTATTTCCTGGCCCCCAAAAAATGTTAACATCAACATGGGGCCGCTTATCAACTTTTATGCAAGCAGACGCTGCCAGAGCTTGGCCGTAGCCCTAGTCAAATTTGAATGAGTGTGACTTGACTCCGCCTCTAGCATTGCACTCACCACCTTCCTCAAATCAGCATATGTTGGCTGGTACGGGGAAGGTGTCCCCATAGACCCTTCTTCCTGTTCTTCCTCAGGAGGAGCGGAAGGTGAGGTGTCCCCCTGTGGCTTGGTTACTACCTGTTTCTTAACCTGTTTATAGCGCTCTTTGGCTGCAAGTCCTCTTTTTTTGTATAATTCATACATTACTCTGGTTTCAATGCCATCAATTTCTTCTCGTGGCACACCATCTTTTAACAAAGCCAGAAACATGTCCTTTCGGGACACTCGGGAGCCTCTACTATCTTGCCTCCTGCCTTCGGTTCTTCTCTCACTACGCCCCTCTCTCTCCCGTGGCTTGTCATCACTCTGGTCCCACTCCCCTAAATCTGCCAGTTGTCGAATGGCATCCACTACCTCATCAGTGGGTTTGCCCGTCATACCTACGAGCAAAGTCATAATGGCACTTTTGTATGCGGGTGGCACAGTTCTAATCACCATGTTTGGGTTGAAACTGAGAGCAGCACGGCCCCCATGTGTCCTTGAGCATCTACGTGAATTGCCTCTTTCATAGCATTCTCTCTGACTTTTTGAATTGCCTCTTTCAAAGTATACCACTTTGTTTCCTCACTAGGCCAATCTGTGGTAATGGGGTATTTACGGTTACATGCTTGGGCTGCTAGGTGCAACAAAGACACCTGTGCATCGTGACCATTCTCATCAGGGGGCGGCCCTGCCCTTAAGACCTCCTGTACATTGGTGTCAGTTGACAAGGGTAGAAAACGTGGCGAATCCTTGGAATCTACTAACAACCCTTCAGCGCCCCCATCTAGCAACCTCACCATCCATGTCAATAAAGGTTTCCCTGATTTTTGCTTCAAATGGGTAATGATTTCCCCAACCTCCTGCTGGGTGTAATCCTCCAGCGTGGTTAAATCCACAACTCCGCCCGCAGGATTCTGCGGGTGGGGTCCGGCTCGCCGTCTTCTAACGGGCTTAGCTGCCACTGTTTTCTGCTTAATTTCCATTTTGGGGTCAGACTCATTTGCGGAACTACTATCTAGACTGGTTGAGTCAAAAATATCACCATCCCACTTATCCGGGTCTCAGTCCACACCGGCGGTAGCGATTACAGCTGCCACCTTTTTTTTGTTGACCCCTCCCCGTCTTTTCCTATACTTATACCGGGCTACTCTGACTGCTGCCCTCTCGGCTACAGCCTGATATGTGTCAGCCATATCTTTAAAAAGTTTTATTTGAATCTGCTGCATTAACGCAGTCTGCCTTTCTGCTGCCAGCTCTCTTTCTAATCGCAAAACCTCATTTTTCATTTCCAAATTCCTTTGATGTATTTTCCTATAAGCATGCAAAAGAACCCAACCTCGCCTACCTAATGCAGCCCATTCTCTGCCACGTTCCACTGGAACTTGTTGCAAGCGCACCATTACATCAGACGGATCAGCATCTCCCAATCCCTGATCCCATGTTTCACTTAGCCCTGCGCCTCATGCCCACGCCTGGGCCAATTTATCATATGGAGTCTTAGTCCAGCCTAGAATGATAACATCAGAACATTCACCGCCAGCAGGAACACTCTTTTTCCTGAACAAACTACTCATTATTGCAAACAAAACAAAACCTCTTTATAGCTATATTTTTTTTTCCACACTGCAATCACTCCCACAAGCACACACACACCGGCAAAAGGAGAGAAAAAAAAACAGCTTAACACAGCTCAACACTCACTGCCAAATTACTTTCGCTTGCAAGGTAACCGAAGCCTATCTATGTTCAAACAGATTCTTGAATATTTGGAACAATTCATCACAAATATCCTGTTCATGACGCCAAAATGTATTGCTCGCCCAGAGTGCACGGACAGTCATAAATCACCAGTGCAATTACGGAGCCAATACTTTGAACGCAGGAAGACGCAATAACTTGCAACCACACACACTTAGAAAATAATGAGCACTTATACGGTTATTTATTCAAAGCTTAGAAGCAACCAGTGATAACATAGAAATAAATCACAGAAGAAACAGAGAATTCAAAAGAAAATACATCACCGTGAGCGTAACTGGATTCCTCATCTCGCCAGAAGCGGCTGGAAGACCCCGATAACAGCTAGGCTGAGAGCACAACAAAAAGAGAGACTATGGGCTAATTACAAGACACAGAGGTTCAGCCCCTTTTGCAGCCTAAGAAATCAGAAACAAAAAGAACCAATGTGTCACTCATCCTTAAAACCTTCTATGCTCTGTCTCCCCTCTTTTAACCTTCAACACGAAAACACCCAGCCCACAAACCAAATAGATACTGGGTAGCACACAGATGGAATCTTAAACATATTTTTTATTTTATGTATATGTATCTCAATCTCTTCAGTTCACATATAAAATGCTAAAACACTATTTTTTTACATAACCTGGTGTTGTTAAGAAAAATCATCGACAAACATAAAAAAAATTCATATTTATAATAGTACTCCAGGTCAATATTTTAAGGTGGTTGATGTAACCTCAGTGGTCAATTGTCCACTTATGGAAGAACGACCTTTTAGTACAAAAGTGCAAAAAGTGCAAAGTGCAAAAAAGTACAAAATTACCACATTAATATCTCAAAAAC
Organism: Ambystoma mexicanum; assembly: GCF_040938575.1. Taxonomy (NCBI): domain Eukaryota; kingdom Metazoa; phylum Chordata; class Amphibia; order Caudata; family Ambystomatidae; genus Ambystoma; species Ambystoma mexicanum. The sequence goes on along the minus strand of NC_090927.1, from coordinate 508,761,483 downwards.
AATTTAAACAACAACAAATTCAATTGTAGTGTAAACACTGCGTTGGCTTTTTTTGTACACATTTTTTCCTAATTTATAAAGGAACCCTTACCTAAAGCAAGGGACCTATTGAACCCTTATATTAGGATATATTCACAAACTCCTTTCTTCCGAAAGGTATCTTGTACTCAATAGCTCTATTGTTATATCACTGTTATTAAATCACAGTGCTTCATACCCAACATGTTTCATCCTCTGGGAGCAGTTTTTATGCTAACTATCAGGACTTCATCAGGGGAACCAACGTGATCCCACTACAAATTTTAAAATAATGGTATTTTACCAATTCAATCCTAATAAATATTGGTAATCTATTAACCAGGACTGTAACAAAAAATTGTGACTCCTTCGATCCTTTTTACAAGTGAGTTTCTTGAATCAATTCGTATTGGATTCTTGAGAGGAGGTGTGTAGCACCCATCATGCTGAGAAGGAGAAAGAGGGGAGAGAGGAAAAAAGAGAGAAAAAAGGAGAGAAAACAAGTAGCAATTAACACTTAATGTTACAACTTCTAGCTACTAAAGAAAGTTTCAAAAGCATGTTATTATGCTATCTACACACTTACCAAGCGTAGGTTAATTTATTAATTCTGTGCTTGGGAATATTCAGGTGTCCAAACTCTGGACTCTGCCCTGTGAACAATACCACAAAGACCTTATTAGAAATACACCACGTGTGTCAGCTCTCTGCTAATCATCGACTTCCTCACGTTTTCGTCGGGGTAAACGCAATGGTTTCCTCAACATACAGGCGTGTACTGGGTAGTACTAAGGGAAGCGTATAATAGTCTTTGTAACTATTCAAAATATAGCTAACCATTAGTTATGAATTAAATTCTGCATACAAGGATAATGAAATTACCTTGTGTCCTCCAAATGTGCACATCCAAGGTAGTAGAGATCTAATCCTGTAATGTATCCATTTGTGAAAGTAAGGATGCTGATCACATTCGGGTAACGACTCAGCCCCGATAAATAACCGTGTCTTGAGACATACAAAAAACGATTAGACGAAATTACCCTGGAAATAACAGAGTTTAAAACTTTTTGCATGAAAGATCGCATTACTCGAATGAAAAAAGACTTGGTTCAATTTTCCCACGAAAGGGCGTTTCAGTACACAAAGGATGGTTATGATCCATTTGCGCAGGTGTCTACATCGAACCAACAACGCCAAGTAAGATTCAGCAATACATTATTTAGGTCTGGAGGTTCCAGTAGTGGGAGTTTTAACAACACCAGAGGCCAGAAACCCTACAGGAGTCGTGGGAGATTCAACAGAGGAGGAAATAGGAATAGACAACAAAGAAGAAATGGAGGCAATCAGAGCCAATTTTATAATGGCCCACCCCAACAACAGCAACAACAACAGCAAGCTGTTACGCTCACCTGACTCCCACGGAGGCGCTGGCCTGGTTCGCGCTGCTGTGACCTCTTCTAAGGTGATGCGCAGGGTTCGGAAGACGGACTGGACCGGGCCCCCAAATCTGGCTTGTCTGGCTTGCAGAAGTATCCTTCTGTAGGCGAAAATAGGGGATTAACTGTCTGCGGGGTAATGCAATCGGCCTCCCACCTTCCCCTCTCACCCTCCTTGAAACCCTTCTGTGATTTCTCGTAGCGTCTCACCTTAGGGTCTGGAAGGACGAGCTCTCCATCCTGCTTCTGATGCAGGGGCGCGTTGGTATCCAGTTACTTCACTGGATTTTCGGATTGGTGAGAACCAAACTTGCTTGGCTTCCAGGTAGGTTTTTTTGATAAGAGGTTCCCCTTGTGTCCATGCATTAATGTACTAATGCTAGTGTCTTTTTCCCCATAGGGGCCGGGGTACGGAATGCCGGGGAACAGGCACCGACCCGAGATGAGAGGTGAAATCCTTGTAGAAATCAGGTAAGTCTTTAATGAGCGTTTTTTTGGTAATGTCTTTTCATTCGCTCATTAACGCTGATGTCTTTTTTTCCCCTTAGGGGCCGGGGTCCGGAAATGCCAGGATGCGGCGCGGACCCAAAATGAAGAGAGAATGAATCAACAGGTAAGTCTTAAAATGGAGATTTAGCTTTCCTTATTCCCTTCTCTCGCTCACCTTTTGTTCTGGTCTTTTTCTCCCTAGGCGCTGGGGCGTGACTGCGAATCCGGATGATCGCTGCTGAACATGGAGGCGCCCTGTAAAGGTGAGTGGAATGCGGCGCTGCAGCGATCGACGCGATGAGCTTTTAAAATAAAGTCTTCCTTTTCAGGATTGTCGGCGAGATGTCTCTGGCATGCGGATTTAGCAGGTAAGGACTTTTCCTTCTGTTCTCTTCTTCTCTTCCTTTGCAGGTGATCCAGGATGCTGGCAGGCGTGGCAGAAGTCAGGATGCAGGAGCAGACATGGTGAGCGTCCAACTGCTAGATGCAGAACAACGCGAAGCACGTGTGGCTGTTCGGGTGGGGTTTAAATAGCCTTGGAAGAAGTTCCAGGTATGTATCCTTCCTCCAATCAGGTATGTATCCTTCCCCGACCACGCCCGGATGAAAAATTAGTCCCACAGGTAAAGTAGTTCCTTTCAGGCCTCAAGGAGGCCGGGATCCTGCAGCATGGTCTGCATCAGGTAAGTGCACCCAAGCATTCCCATAATGAGCCTGGCGCCTATGGTGCCAGGACTGGTGTCTTTTATGAGCCTGGCACCATAGGTGCCAGGACACTGTCCAAAGGGCCCCTATATGAGGTTGCTGGGTCCTTCCTTGGGGACTGGATGTTCGCTTTCGGGGACGCCGGGCTTGAACAGCCCGTCATGACAGCACTCCCCCCCCCCCCCCAAGGCCCCACCCAAGGTTGTTCCCTCCGGGGGTTTTGGTTTGTCTGGGAAGAGTCAGTGGAATTTCCTGACTAATCGAGGTGCATGCACATGGTCGCTGGGTTCCCACGACTTCTCCTGAGGTCCGTACCCCTTCCAATCAATTAGGTAGAACAGTTTTGACCTAAACATTTTTGAGTCTAAAATGTTCTTCACTTCGAATTCGGGCTCCCCATCTATTAGAATAGGTTCTGGAGGTTTGAGTAGTCGGGTTCCGGGTACCACTGGTTTCAGAAGTGACACATGAAAAACAGGGTGAATTCGCATACTAGCTGGTAAATCAAGTTTAACAGCCACTGGGTTAATTATTGCCGTAATAGAATAAGGTCCCAGATATTTTGGGTTAAAAGTTCGAGGCCCTTTGAGTGGTAAATGTCTGGTAGCTAACCACACATGATCCCCAATCTGATACGGAGGTGCTTCACTCCGATGTAGATCAGCATTCTCCTTGTATTTTCTCTTGGCTTGTTGTAAATGCGTAGTTGCCTCTTTGAAGGCTTGGGTAATTGTAGAATGCAGATGTTCTACTGCAGGCATTCCGAGGTTCTGAGGTGAGTCAAGGTTTGAGGTTCGAGGGTGATGCCCAAACAAAGTATAAAAAGGACTGTGGCCAGTTCCAGAATGTACCCAATTATTATATGCGTATTCGGCTATCCAAAGAATGTCTTTCCAGTTGCTTTCAGATTGCTGTAACATACACCGTAAGTACTGTTCAAGGGTCTGATTTGTCCTCTCGGTCTGACCATCGGTCTGAGGGTGGTGACTGGTCGATAATCTTACGTCGATCTGCGCCATTTGACAACATTTGCGCCAGAAGTGGGAAATGAATTGGCTTCCCCGGTCAGAGATTAGTATAGATGGGAATCCATGTAGCCGAACAATATTTTCGAGGAATTCTTTGGCTAGGACAGAAGCTGAAGGTAAACCTTTCAAAGGAATAAAGTGGGCCATTTAGGAAAACAAATCCACAATTACCAGAATAGTATTGCACCCCGAACAAGGAGGCAGGTCTGTAATAAAATCCATTGATAGGGTGTGCCAGGGTGCTGGTGGTATGTCTAGAGGTTGAAGGAGACCGGCTGGTCTTTTCTTTTGGCTTTTATTTTGGGCGCAAACACCACAGGACATCACAAAAGATTTAACATCTTTTCGCCAAGAGGGCCACCAAAATTGTCGTTTCACCTTTTCCTCTGTCTTGGCAATACCGGGGTGTCCCTCTATTAATGTATCATGATAACCGGAAATAACTAGTTTGTGTAATTCCTTATGTGGCAGGAATAAGCGTCCTTGGAAATAAGGTAAACCATTATCTATGGTAAAGTCTGATCCCTTTTGTATCCATTCCTGTAAGGTTGTAGGGTCCAGGAGTTGTTTCACTCTGGCTTGAATGTCTTCAAGCGTCTGTAACGAAGTCATGCCTAGAATCCTCTGTTCGGGAATTATTGGTACTGGTTCTGAGTTTGTATCAGATTCTCCCATTCCTATTCGGGATAAGGCGTCTGCTTTGCCATTCTTGCAGCCAGGTCGATAGGTAATCACGAAATCAAATTCAGCGAAAAACAAAGCCCATCGGAGCTGTCGTGATGACTGAGCCTTGGCGGTTTTCAAATACTGTAAATTCCGGTGATCAGTGATCACTGTGATGGTATGTCGAGCGCCAAGCAGATAATGCCGCCAGGCTTTAAAAGCGGACTTAATGGCTAACAGTTCTTTGTCCGTGATTGCATAATTAACCTCGGGTGCCGTGAATTTTCTGGACCAAAATGCTACGGGATGCAGTTGGTTGGTTTCGGGATCTCTTTGGGACAGGACAGCTCCCATGGCTAGGCTGGATGCGTCAGTCTCGACGACATAAGGGAGATCTGGACGCGGGTGTTTCAATATAGGTGCGGAGGTAAACTTAGCTTTTAAATCCTGAAAGGCCTGCTCGGCTTCTTCAGACCATTCAAAACGTTTATTTTTCCTCAAGAGTGGAGTAATGGGTTGTACCACGCGTGAAAATTCCGGGATAAACCTGCAATAGAAATTGGCAAAGCCGAGCATGCTTTGAACCCCTTTTACAGAGCTAGGTGATGGCCATTTGAGGATGGCATCCACTTTTCTTGAGTCCATTCGGACTCCTTTGGGTGTCAGGATGAAATCTAGAAACTCGACTTCTGTGGTATGGAAAACACATTTCTCCAATTTAGCAAATAGTTTGTGTTGGCGCAGTTTTTCAAGTATACTGCCCTGACGTGTTTTCTGTGATCAGATTCCGAAGAGGAGTACACCAGAATGTCATCGATATATACGACAACACAAACATCGATGAGTTCCTGAAGGACATCATTCATGAAGTATTGGAAGGCAGCCGGCGCGTTGCACAATCCGAAAGGCATCACCTGGTACTCGAATAATCCGTATTTAGTACGGAAGGCAGTTTTCCATTCGTCGCCTTCTTTAACTCGTACCAGATGATAAGCCCCCCGGAGATCTAACTTGGTGTATATGCAAGCGTCCTTCACCTGGTCAAGGAGTTCAGGGATCAGAGGCAGAGGATAACGGTTTTTAACCGTTATATGGTTTAATGCGCGGTAATCGATACAAGTTCTAAGGTCGCCTTCTTTTTTGGGCACGAAGAACAAAGCCGAGGATGCCGGGGACTTTGACGGGCAAATAAAACCATTAGCTAGGTATTGATCCAAATATTGTCTCAAATGCAGATTCTCAGGTTCAGCAAGGGCATAAATCCTGCTACAAGGGGGTTGTGCACCGGGCACCAGATCGATTTGGCAATTGTACGATCTGTGAGGAGGTAACGTGTTGGCCTGTTCCTTTTGGAAGACGTCCTGAAAGTCTTGGTATTCCGGAGGTAGTTGCATGGAGGCAGAGGTTACAGATGCTAGATTAATCTTCAGGTTTTCTGGGTAGCAGGTTTGTGTACAATCCGGGAAGGTTATTCTCTTAGCTCACCAATCAATTCGAGGATTATGTGTCTCTAACCAAGGGATTCCAAGAATAACCTGAAACTGTGGAGCCTTGATTACATCAAACACAACACCCTCCCGATGGCCGTCGGGACCAATAAGAGTCACCTCAGTAGTGGAATGTGTTACCGGTCCAGAGGCAATTTCAGTTCCATCGACTGTGGTGATGACATCTTTGCTGGTTTTAGGACGGAGAGGGAGGTTAATCCTAGAGACCAATTCACGATCCACAGAGTTTCCAATAGCCCCACTATCGATGTATGCCTTTATTGCATGCAACCGCTTAGGCTGTTCTGGATCTACGAGAACCATTGGCACAATGAAATGCGAGGTCTGAGAGTTAGTTTTCAAGCTCGGCAAGCGGACCCCTACACTTGTCGGGCGGAGTCGTTTCCCGAAACAGTCTTCATGGTTTTTATCAGCGGCTCCTACCGCCTTTCGGGCGGTTTTGCCGGGCAATCTCGTAGAAAGTGTCCAGAATTCCCACAATAAAGACATCATTTTAACTGCCGCCTCCTTTCACGTTCCTTTTGAGTTAAGGGTCCTTTAACCCCTCCAATTTGCATAGGCTCAGAGACATCAACTCCCTTGGGATTAGCATGGGTCTTGACCAACACCCGGGTCTCAAACCTGGACCGATCTGCTTTTCTGTTTTGAAGTCTGTGATCCAATTGGACCACTAAGTCTATATACTCTGTGCATTCTTGGGGCGGATTTACAACTTGGGCCAAGACATCTTTAAGTTCTCCGCGAAGGCCTTGATAAAACAACATGACTCTTTTATCCTCTGGCCATCCTGTTTCCACAATTAGTCTATTAAAGGTTGCAATATAGGATAGGAGGTCCTGATTGCCCTGTCGCAGGGATAGAAGTTCGTCATGCAATGCCTGCCCCTGAGAGTGTCGAGCAAATAACCTTTCCATGCTTGCTTGAAACCTTTGAAAATCACGGAGAATCGGGTCATCTTGAGTAACCAGTGGAACTGACCAATCGGCAGCGCAGCCGCTGATATATGACAATACAAAGGCTACCTTGGTCTGATCATTAGGGAAAGCCCCAGGTCTGCATAGGAAGTGCAAACGACACTGATTCATGAATACGGCGAATCATTTGGGGTCCCCAGCAAAGCGTTCGGGTGGGGCCAGCGGCATGTTTCCAGGTAGATTAATCTGCACAGGGTTACTGGAAACCACAGGAGCGGGGTTCCCTCCGGAACCGGGTAGAGGAGTTTGCCCAGCTTGACCTTGCAAAAGCTGTCTGGCCAGGTCATCAGTTCTTTCCTTTGATATTATTAATTCCCTCCTGAGGGCATTAGTCTCTTGACGAGCGGCATGTACTTCAGCCCGTAATTCCCCCAGTAATTGGGCCAACTGATCAGTCTCAGAACTTTCCATAGCGCCTGGGTGGGAATTTGTAGGAAGGCTTCGCGTTCTGTTACGCTCATCTGACTCCCACGGAGGCGCTGGCCTGGTTCGCGCTGCTGTGACCTCTTCTAAGGTGATGCGCAGGGTTCGGAAGACGGACTGGACCGTGCCCCCAAATCTGGCTTGTCTGGCTTGCAGAAGTATCCTTCTGTAGGCGAAAATAGGGGATTAACTGTCTGCGGGGTAATGTAATCGGCCTCCCACTATCCCCTCTCACCCTCCTTGAAACCCTTCTGTGATTTCTCGTACGTCTCACCTTAGGGTCTGGAAGGACGAGCTCTCCATCCTGCTTCTGATGCAGGGGCGCGTTGGTATCCAGTTACTTCACTGGATTTTCGGATTGGTGAGAACCAAACTTGCTTGGCTTCCAGGTAGGTTTTTTTGATAAGAGGTTCCCCTTGTGTCCATGCATTAATGTACTAATGCTAGTGTCTTTTTCCCCATAGGGGCCGGGGTACGGAATGCCGGTGAACAGGCACCGACCCGAGATGAGAGGTGAAATCCTTGTAGAAATCAGGTAAGCCTTTAATGAGCGTTTTTTTGGTAATGTCTTTTCATTCGCTCATTAACGCTGATGTCTTTTTTTCCCCTTACGGACCGGGGTCCGGAAATGCCAGGATGCGGCGCGGACCCGAAATGAAGAGGGAATGAATCAACAGGTAAGTCTTAAAATGGAGATTTAGCTTTCCTTATTCCCTTCTCTCTCTCACCTTTTGTTCTGGTCTTTTTCTCCCTAGGCGCTGGGGCGTGACTGCGAATCCGGATGATCGCTGCTGAACATGGAGGCGCCCTGTAAAGGTGAGTGGAATGCAGCGTTGCAGCGATCGACGCGATGAGCTTTTAAATTGAAGTCTTCCTTTTCAGGATTGTCGGCGAGATGTCTCCGGGATGCGGATTTAGCAGGTAAGGACTTTTCCTTCTTCTGTTCTCCTCTTCTCTTCCTTTGCAGGTGATCCAGGATGCTGGCAGGCGTGGCAGAAGTCAGGATGCAGGAGCAGACACGGTGAGCGTCCAGCTGCTAGATGCAGAACAACGCGAAGCACGTGTGGCTGTTCGGGTGGGGTTTAAATAGCCTTGGAAGAAGTTCCAGGTATGTATCCTTCCTCCAATCAGGTATGTATCCTTCCCCGACCACGCTCGGATGGTAAATTAGTCCCACAGGTAAAGTAGTTCCTTTCAGGCCTCAAGGAGGCCGGGATCCTGCAGCATGGTCTGCATCAGGTAAGTGCACCCAAGCATTCCCATAATGAGCCTGGCACCTATGGTGCCAGGACTGGTGTCTTTTATGAGCCTGGCGCCATAGGCGCCAGGACACTGTCAAAAGGGCCCCTATATGGGGTTGCTGGGTCCTTCCTTGGGGACTGGATGTTCGCTTTCGGGGACGCCGGGCTTGAACCGGCTCCCCGGGAGCGGGCATCATGACACAAGCACAGTCGGCCTCCACCTCCCTGATTCCCTCTTCAGCATCGGCAGCTTTTTTAGACCAGCGATTAACGATGAACGATTGGGAATACGACCAACGGAGGACAAGGAGCAATCATCCCTACTAGTGAATCTCTCTGATTATGCCCCCAACGAACAAGAAGTGAGTGTGATCAACAAAGGATTGGGATTTGTTCCTACCACCAAATATGACAAATTCCAAACTCGGATGGAAAAAGCCAACTCCTAAGGAAGATTAATTTACGTCAATACTTTCAAGACAAAACTTTTGATGAACAGATTAACGAAAGTGGTCTGAAGGCTAAATCCACATTCGTTCCCCCAACAAATAGCCACACTTCAGAGGCCACGGTTTTCACGAGACGCATATGGGAAGACCTTCACAGATTAGACCAAGAAAGAGATACTGGTGTTTTTTAGAATTTTAGCAATCTAGAAAGGAAGGCAGTAGAAAGCCTCGCCCAGAATTCGGACATTGTCATAAGAAAAGCGGACAAGGGTGGAGCCGTGGTAATTCAAAACAGAACTACTTATGTTGAGGAATGCACCAGGCAACTTGGAGACAAAACCTTTTACCAGTTGATCACAGTTGACCTGACCAATCGGTTGCAGAGTCTTATCAATGATAAATTGAGTAAAGCATTAGAAACAGAATGGATTTGTCAAAAAGAATATGAATTTTTGAGAGTAGAAAAACCAGTCATACCGAAATTCTACATACTTCCCAAAATACATAAATCTTTAAGTAAGCCTCCAGGTCGCCCGATAGTTTCAGGGAGTGGTTCCTTATTAGAACCCTTGTCAAAATATGCAGACAAATTCTTGAAACCCTTTGTGACAACAATGTTTTCTTACATTCAAGATACAACAGAAGTGATTAACCTGATAGAAGGGTTAACATTTGACAAAGACAAACAGCTATTGATTAGTTTAGATATTGTCTCCTTGTATACGTGTATTCCTCAAAAAGACACCTTATCTGTTCTTGAAGAAACATTACTAACTAAGAGGACCACAGGCACCACCCCAAACAGCTTTATCCTGTGGTGTGCAGAGATGGCGCTGACCGAGAATTATTTTATGTTTAATCAAGATCTGTATCATCAAATACATGGAACAGCAATGGGTTCACCGGTGGCGCCTACTGCGGCCAACTTGTATGTAGAGTACTTTGAAACCCAGATTATTTACCAGGAAACCAATCCTTTTTTTGACCAGATCTCCTTATGGAGAAGGTTTATAGATGATATCCTAATAATTTGGGATGGAACAAAATCTTCATTCTTACTGTTTATGGAATGGATTAATACACAGAACCCTTTTCTGAAATTCACTTCCACTTGTGATAATATGGCAGTTAACTATTTAGAAATCACCATCAATGTGAATATCGAAAAGAATGTACTTCAAGTTCAGCCCTTCCACAAACAAACAGACAGAAATGCATTGTTGTGTTATGACAGTTTTCACCCTCGTCACACGAGAGAAAACTTGCCATTTGGGCAATTTTTACACCTAAAATGCAATAGTACAGAGACTAGTACCTTTCTGTCTGAAGCTGAAATACTGCGAAATACTGCGCATAAAATTGCTTGCCCGTAAATATCCTAAAGAAATTGTGAAGAGAGCACTGAAAAGATCCAAACACAATAATCGTGAAGGACTTCTGGAATATAAGAACAAAGAATTGAGTAATTCTAAGTTGGTGTTTGTGAGTACTTTTTCCCCAAAATCCAACAAAATAACAGGAATCATTAAAAGAAATTGGCACATTTTACAAAGAGGAGAATGTCCCCTGGAAAGACCACTTTGTGCCTTCAAACGTACCTCTAACTTGAGAGAACTATTGACAAAAAATGATATTTCTAGACGTCCACCCAGACAACAAAAGATTACGGAGAGTTGGGGTCTTCCGGCGACTAAAGGACATTCACCTTGCGGAGGTTGTGTAAACTGCAGATTCACAACTAGGACAAAGGAAGTGGATATTGGTTTGGCTAAACCATGGTCACAAAAACATTTTACCAACTGTAATTCATCACATGTAGTATATGCTATTTGGTGTCCCTGTCCGAAAATTTACATAGGAATGACAGAGCGCAAAGTGAAGATTAGGATTAGTGAACACCGCAGCAATATTAAAAATAAGGTGATCACAGCACCGACACCCATTTCCTCTCAATGGACCATGGACATGACTCATTGCATTGGACAGTTTTGATCCAAGTGGAAAATAACACTTCAGCTCATTTTGTTAATAAGAAACATTTCAGCAGGGAAAAATGGTTGATTTTTTTAACCAATTCATCAGAGGTAGGCCTCAATGAACAGGTCGATTGGTCCAAGGTTAGCTAATATAATCATTGTCAACATACCTAGTGTTCAATTGCATCAGACGGAATTGAGCCTGTACTTCTAGTAAATTGCCAAAGTGGACACTTTGTGGCACATTGCTTAGTATCACGTGTCACTGTGACAACCATAACCAAAGATGGATGTAAGTTCTACGATACATGATGCTCGTATGGAGGTTGAAGGCACAATTAAGCTAAATATATTTGAGACAATTTTAAGATGTCCTCACGAGGCACAGCTAATACGAAATGTGAACCTGTTAACAGTAGTCTGAATAGGCTTTATCATGAAATAAATGCGTTTTGTTGTAAATGTCCCATGTTTAACCTGAACTAAAAACACATATCCACGTCAAACATAGTGTTGTTTATTTGGTACTTGGAGTGCTTCGGACTCACGGAATATAGGATCGTGGTGCGAGAGGCATCCAGTTTTGTCCGTGACTCATCCCGTTCGGTTTTTCAGGGCGATGCGGTTGGCTGTTGAGGAGCGCGGAAGCTTGGCGCGGGCGCGGTGTGACACTGACCGCTGTTGATTGGATGTGTGTGCGGTACTTGGAGCCGCCGAGCACGATCGCGCAACAACCTACGTCCGATCACGTGATATAGACGAACAATCCGGACACAGGAGAAACCAGTTCCGGGACCTGAAGCAGAGAGGCATGCAGATTGACGACTGCAGCGACTAGGGTTAATGAAGGTGAGTACGTATGGAGCTTCTCAGATGAACCGTTCTTTAGAATTAGATTCTTGGATTTAGATGACTAACGATTATAACTAAGTCTTGGTTTATTACAGCGACGTTGTACGCTTGAATCAAGACACGGATATTTATTGGGGCTGAGTCGTTACCCGAATGTGATCAGCAACCTTACTTTCACAAATGGATACATTACAAGATTAGATCTCTACTACCTTGGATGTGCACATTTGGAGGACACAAGGTAATTTCATTATCCTTGTACGCAGAATTTAATTCATAACTAATGGTTAGCTATATATTGAATAGTTACAAAGACTATTATATGCTTCCCTTACTACTACCCAGTAAACGCCTGTATGTTAAGAAAACCATTGCGTTAACCCCCACGAAAACGTGAGGAAGTCGATGATTAGCAGAGAGCTGACACATGTGTTGTATTTCTAATGAGGCCTTTGTGGAATTGTTCACAGGGCAGAGTCCAGAGCTTGGACACCTGAATATTCCCAAGCACAGAATTAATAAATTAACCTACGCTTGGTAAGTGTGTAGATAGAATAATAACATGCTTTTGAAACTTTCTTTAGTAGCTAGAAGTTGTAACATTAAGTGTTAATTGCTACTTGTTTTCTCTCCTTTTTTCTCTTTTTTCCTCTCTCCCCTCTTTCTCCTTCTCAGCATGATGGGTGCTACAATCCTCCTCTCAAGAATCCAATACGAATTGATTCAAGAAACTCACTTGTAAAAAGGATGGAAGGAGTCACAATTTTTTGTTACAGTCCTGGTTAATAGATTACCAATATTTATAAGGATTGAATTGGTAAAATACCATTATTGTAAAATTTGTAGTGGGATCACTTTGGTTCCCCTGATGAAGTCCTGATAGTTAGCATAAAAAACTGCTCCCAGAGGATGAAACATGTTGGGTACGAAGCACTGTGATTTAATAACAGTGATATAACAATAGAGCTATTGAGTACAAGATACCTTTCGGAAGAAAGGAGTTTGTGAATATATCCTAATATAAGGGTTCAATAGGTCCCTTGCTTTAGGTAAGGGTTCCTTTATACATTAGAAAAAATGTGTATGAAAAAAGCCAACGCAGTGTTTACACTTCAATTGAATTTGTTGTTGTTTAAATTCTTTTTGAGATATTAATGTGGTAATTTTGTACTTTTTTGCACTTTGCACTTTTTGCACTTTTGTACTAAAAGGTCGTTCTTCCGTAAGTGGACAATTGACCACTGAGGTTGCATCAACCACCTTAAAATATTGACCTGGAGTACTATTATAAATATGAATTTTTTGTATGTTTGTCGATGATTGTTCTTAACAACACCAGGTTATGTAAAGAAATTGTGTTTTAGCATTTTATATGTGAACTGAAGAGATTGAGATACATATACATAAAATAAAAAATATGTTTTAAGATTCCATCTGTGTGCTACCCAGTACCTATTTGGTTCGTGGGCTGGGTGTTTTCGTGTTGAAGGTTAAAAGAGGGGAGTCAGAGGATAGAAGGTTTTAAGGATGAGTGACACATTAGTTCTTTTTGTTTCTGATTTCTTGAGAGCACAACAACCCACATGTATGCCGGATTTAAGGGTCCCCCCTCCGGCTGAAGTCTCACCTGACCGCTCAGGGGTTCTGCATATATGCACCCTTCAAAAAGGGGTGGCGATTTCTCGAACCTTCTGGCAACGCACTTGCGCATTGATGAGCAGCCGTTGGTTGCCAGCTGGGTCAACCGACAGTAACCTCAAGGAGCAAAGTGCCTCCCTCCTCTAAAAACAAGCACCACGGAAAACAGTCCCATAGCTCATAACAAGACATAACAAAGTTAGCTTTCCCAGCAGAAATGTCCTTGACTGCATACAGGTTTGGAAAGCATGTTTTCTTCAGCATCGTGAATCTAGCTCTCAGCAAAATGAGTACAGCTTTTCACTGCGGCATGAAGTAAATATCCATCATGGCTCCAAGCGCTCCCAGAATGCACTGCGCACCAGCGCCATGTTTTAGCTCAAGCATAAAAGTCCTCCTAGTTGGTTTCTTCCTTCTCCCAGTATTGAGGTGGGGTTTCTGGGGGACAGTTTGGAGGGAAGTAATGGGAAAGGGCTGACAGTAGCTGATAAAGGCTTGAGGGCTATAGGGTTCATTCTGAAAAGAGAAAGTGGGATACCATGCTTCAACTAAGGATGTCCTCTCCGTACTTCCCGGGTTCCCTTCACCCAAGTGATCCTCCCTCGCATATCTACCCCCAGGGTCAGGATCCAAAAGCGATGGCCTTTCCCTGGCCACCTGAGAGGAGGATCCAGGGGGGAAAGAAGTGAGGACGCCCTCAGGTTCCTCACAGTCCATGACATTTCTACCCCTCTGAAAGGATATCATTGGGGGTTCTGGGAATAGTCTTTGTAGTAGGGTGTCGAGTTTGATGAAATTCCAATTCTTCTTAATGACTCTAGCCACTTGGTGGCTCTGTGCGGCGTATTTAAGTGTATGCATGATGCGAGTGTGATCATCCTTTGGGCTAGGTCTGAGAAGGTCCTGTCTTCTGTGTCTTTCTGCGCTGGAGATCGCCCTCTCCAGTATGTCCGGGAGATAGCCACAGTTCTGGAACTTCTATGACATGATGTCATATTCCCTTTGTAGTTCTTCAGAGACTATTCTTTTAAGCCTCAAAAATTGGCTGTATGTAGAGATGCCATAAGAAGGGATGGGTGAAAGCTGCCAAAGTGCAGTGTGTTATTTATATCAGTGGGCTTTCTGTATATATTAGTGGACAGCATCCTGTCGGAGTAGATGACCAAAACATCAAGGAAATGCAAGCTGGGCTCTCCTATCTCAAGAGTGAATTTCTTTTTATTATTTAAATTATTTCTATTAGTATTTTTACAACATTTGCATCCGATACCTCCCCTCCCCTATTCTACCCTGCCCCCTCCCTTGGTCCTGCAGTGTCTTGCTAGGATTGTCCTGTAGGAAATCCTTTCTCGCTCGGTTATCTGGTTCTAGTGCCCCTTTCCCAGGGGATCACCTTAGGTCCAATGATCTCAAGTTTTGTGGGCACCGTTGTTGCATGTAGTCACTTTGTAAATATTCCAACAACTATCCCCAATCTGTTGGAATGTATCTGCATCCTCTTGTAAACGGTAGCTGATCCACTCCATCACTACTATGTCCCACATTTTACGTGTCCATTCTATCTTTGTAGGTGGGTCTTTTTACTTCCAGTTCTTTGCTATCACTAGCCAGGCGGTTGAGTCATCATAACTCTCTTTCGGGGTTTCGAGGTTAAATACCATTCTGGGTCTAATATTCCACATACATTTAATTCTATGGAGAGTTCTTGCAGTTCTGGCATAGTAGTCACCTCTTCCCAGAATTCCCTTATTTTAAGGCAATCCCCCCAAATGTGGCTCCAATCCCCTATTCCCTTACATCCCCTCCAGCACTCTTGGCAAGTTGTTTTATACATTTTGTGAAGTTTACCGGGTGTATAATGCCATTGTAGCATCATCTTATACCAGGCTTCCCTTAATTGTATAGACCTAGTAAACTTTGGGATGTTCCTCCATAGGCCTTTCCACCGTTCCCGTGTAATCGCTGATCTTGTCGTGCCCTCCCAAGCTACCTGACGTGGCCATTTCTCTCTTACTGAGCAGCCCTGAAGAATAGCGCAGATGCTTGAGGTTAAGTGTTTATCTCCCGAATGTGTGGTAATATATTTTTCAAATTCTGTCAGCTGTCGTGTTGCTGCATTTCAAATCTCCGGTTGCCTTAACCAGTTTCTTAATTGTATGTATTCGCATCTTTCAGGTTCTTTCACGCCCAATTGGGTTTTGCAATCTTTGAATGTTGCCATCGCTCCATCCCACACCATGTCTCCCACCTTTTTGCATCCATGCCTCTGGCATTGCTGGAATTTGACCTTTTCTGCCCCCGGAGTGAAGCTTGGGTTCTCGAACAGTGCGGTGAAGGGGGATGGACTTGTTGAAAGATGTCCCTTTTTTAACCATTTATCCCAGATATCGCACGTAGTGCGTAGGATCATGCTGCTTCTAGCGCCTGGCAGCCTGTCTTTCCCTGGTAGCCAGAGTAACCCTGCGACTGCTCTGTCCATCATGGCCTAGACCTTTCCCCCGCTTACCGTAAGACATTCTCGTACCACTCTCAATTGGGCAGCTTCATAATATGTTTTCACGTTGGGTAGTCCTATTCCCCCTCCCTGCTTCTGGGTCATTAGCAGGTCCAAAGCCACACTTGAGCGTTTATTATGCCAAATACATTTTGAAAGCATCTTATTTATCGCCTTGAAGAACGACTGTGGGACCGCTATCGGGAGATCCTGAAATGTATACAGCAATCTTGAGAGCGTCACCATCTTGACCGTTGTTCTACGTCCAAGCCAAGAGTTTCAGAGAGGGGCCCATCTCAAGAAGTTATTAGCTTTGGGTAGTTGCCTTATACATGGAGGATATCTTATTAGTCAGCGCTACCCCTAGATATGCTCTCTACAGCTACTTTGAAAGGAGATATCCTGTGTACGGCCTCCGATTGGTCTCTCAGTGTCCCCATCTCCATCAATTCTGACTTGGTGTTCAGCTCCAGATATTTTCTCTTGTTCGGCCAATACTTTAACCAGGGCTGGGATTGTTTTTCAGGTTCCACTAACGTCATCAGAATGTCGTCTGCGTATATGACGCTGTCTTATGAGTTTCGCCGCTTAATGGAATCCCTTTTATGTTGCGGCCTGCTCGAATTAGGGCTAGCAAGGTTTCCAGAAAAATAGTGTATAAATGGGGTGACACGTGGCAGCCCGGCCTCGTACCATGCTCCTTTCGAATTGTATTTGTAGTTTGCGTGTTGATGGAAAGTCTAAGAAACTGTTTTTTGTAATTTGCTTCCGCCATTTGAATAAAATTGGTGCTGAACCCCATATATTTCATTACTTGGAATAGGTATGGCCATTCCACCCTATCGAAGGCCTTTTCGGCATCTAGTGATATTAGTACCGTGGGAATCGGTTTGATTTCTGCTTTCTCAATCAGATGGGTGACCTTTCTTATATTATCCCATGTTTGCCTACCAGCAATGTAGCCTGATTGGTCCTGACCTATAATTGTCAGCAGGGTGTTCTTTATTCAATCTGCCAGGATCCTCGTGGATATTTCAGCATCTATGTTAAGTAGTGCTATGGGCCGGTATGAACCGCAGTTAGTCAAATCTGTATTCGGTTTCACAAAGAGCACGACCCTTGCTTCGGACATAGAGCGTTTTATACCCCCCGCTTGCTGAAAAGAATTGGAAAACTTTGTTAGAAATGGTATAAGATCCTTGCTTAATGTTTTATAGATGAGTGCACAGAATCCATCCGGGCCTGGCGCTTTATTGTTAGGCAGAGTTTTGATAATCCTTCCCACTTCTTCCGTTATAACCTTTTCAAGGATATCTACCTGGTAAAACTTTAGGCAGCTGAACCCCGTGTCTAGAAATTCCTGTCTAATTTAGTGGTCTGGTTTCACCGTGGAGTAAAGTTGAGTATAAAATGTCAAGAAGGAGTCTATAAGGTCTCCAGTCTCTGTGACAGTTGTGCCGGCTGCCAGCTTGATACTGTCTATATTAACTTAACTCGTCTGTTGCTTTTGTAGTCTTGGTAGCATTCTGTCTGCTTTGTTCGCCTTTATATAGTACCTCTATTTCAGATTTAATAATGCTTTCCCTGCCCTGCTTGTTCGTAACAGATCTAGTTGTCTCATACAGTCCTTAACCCCACTGTAATGTTGCTTATGTTTCTTTTCTGCTAACGCCCTCTGCGCCTCTCAGTTCTTCCTCCATGTCTTTTTCTAGCCTTTCCTTCTCTTTTCTCCTTTGTGCGTTGAGAGAGATTATTTCTCCCCTGAGCACTGCCTTAAAGGCGTCCCAAGCTACATCTAGTGGGCCTTCCAGTGTGTAATTTATTTCAAAGTAGGTTCTGGTTTTCTCCCTCAAGATATCCCGCGCTATGCTGTCATATAGTATTTCTCTAGGCATTTTCCAAGACCACACCTGTCTCAGCTATATTGTGTATCTCAGTTGCGCCAATAGGGGGTATGGTCCGATAAAGAGATTGGGTCTATCCTTATCTCCACAAGTGCCCCCAGTATCCCAGGAGTTCCCCATACATAATCTATTCTAGAGAGGTGTAATGGATATGTGAAAAGTATGTGTATCCTGTCTCTTCCCCTTTTTTTGTTCTCCATAGGTCTCTAAGTGCTAGGTCTGTAAATTTCCTTTTTAGGGCACTGGATGGGCCACTTCCCCTCTTGGGTCCTTGATTACTCCCGTCTCTGTCTGGGTCCCATGCTAGACTGAAGTTACCCGTCAGGATGAATTCTCCAACTGTGAACCTTTCTAATTTCCCCAGAGCCTGATATATGAAAGACTCTTGTCCCATGTTGGGGGCGTAAAGAGTGCCTATCGCGAGTTCTTTATCCTCCAGGCGGACATGAAGGAATAAGTATCTACTGTTGGGATCGCCCAGGGAGTTGATTACCTTAGCTCCCAGTGCCTTTCTAAACCCTATCAGGACTCCCATGGTTTTATTTTTGGCGTTTGCCTGATACATGTGTGCTAGTTGCTGTATGCATACTCTAGTACTATCGCTCTTTTTGATATGTGTCTTTTGCAGGAGAACTATGTACACTGCCCCTTTTCTGATTTTGGCTTCTCGTTTCTTCCACTTTCTAGGGGTGTTTAAGCCCTGTATGTTATGTGCAAGCATGTTCAGTGACCTATTTCCTGCCATGGGTTATGCACTTCGGGAGCCGGTCTTCTTGTCCCTCCTTCTGCTTTTCATGATGTAGCCCCCGTTTGACTTACCTCTAGATATTAAAGGTGTTCATTGCCCTTGCTCTTGCCGCTTCGTGTTACTGTTTGCTCCCCTTGTGTCTCTTTCCTCTGTTGTCTTCCTAGCTTCCAACACTACGTTCCCCCTTTCCCTCCCCCATTCCTTACCCCTACCCCGCTAACTCCCCGCCCTTCCCTCTCCTGGTCTAGGCACAGTATCATAAAATACACCCCAAAAACTTGGGACCTGGCCCACGTTTTCCCCAGGAATCGAGGTTAATATCCTTCTGTGGATTCCAAATGGTGCCCTCACATTGTCCCCGCCCGGCCCTTGCAGCCTACTAAGTACTTCTGTTTCACTTCTTCCCTTAGTGTTTCCGCTTCATTTTCCCGTTTAATTCCCCCCAAAGACTCTACCAGTGAGAACTCCTTATTTTTCTTTTGCTTCCCACATTTGTTCCCCTTATCTGTCTTCATCCCTTCTCTTTTTCATGAAAGGGCCTTTCAGTTTGTCTCCACTTTTCCCTTCTGTGGTGGACCACTCCCAGGGTCCATTTCTCTGTCGCAGGGCTCCTCGGCTGTTCCCACTGGAGTCTGTCTCCCCAACTTCCATGCTAAGAATTGAGAGGCCTTCCGAGAATGTTGTGACCCTTTGCTATTTTCCCTCCCAAAGGAATATTAGGTCGAAAGGAAATGTCCATTTGTATGGACCTTTTTTTCCCGTTGAGGGCTTTCGTCACTGGGCTCATTGCTCTTTTTTTCTGCAGTTTAGTTGCCACTAGGTCCTGGAAGAGGAGGACTTGTGAGCCGTTTATTGAGGTAGGGGTCTGACCCCAGGCTCTGCGAAGGATTTTTTTCTTTTTCTTCATAGGAGGCTAGGGCTGCCAACACGTCTCTTGGTCTGTCTCCCGGTCTGGATCTTCTGGGACCCGCCTTGTGAATATTGTTCATACGAATGTCCTCCGGGATGGCTTCTGTCATACATTGTTGGACCAGTAGTTTTAGCTCTGCGTCTCTGTTTGTTTCTGACAGACCTTTGATCCTTATGTTCGATCTTCTAGAGTGGTTCTCAAGATCTTCTGCTTGAATTTCCAATTTCTGTGTCGCCATCGCAATTTGTTCCAGCAGCTATGAGGTCTGAAGGACATCGCTACTTACTTCAGATAGACCCTGTTCAGTGATGTCTACCCTATTGCTCAGGGTGTTAATCTCTTCGGTGATTTCTTTCAGGGAGCTTTTCAAATCTTCCTTTAGGTTTACCATTTGTTCCTAGAAGGATGTCGTCATCCTGTCTTCCATGCCCTTGAGGCATTTTTGGAGATCTTCTTTTCTGAAAGCCATGTTTCTGTTCTACCTTTGGTCTATTTTCTGTTGTTGTGTATCAGTCTCATTCAGTGGCTCTTCTTCCGTGTTCTGCTGCCAATATTTTTTCAACAGGCCTCTTTCCGTTCCCCAAGTGGCTCCCTGTAGTGCTGAGGGTTGCTTTCCTTTGGGTCTTGGCATCTGAAAAGGTTTTGTAGCTTTATGCCGGCTTTATTTGCATTTTATGGTCTAGGACATAAGGTTGCAGCTATGCCCGACCTTAAATTACCACCCTAGGGGGCTGCTTCCTGGTTCTTTCGTTTGTGTGTTTGCAATTTGCATGTGGCTCTCAAATTCCAGTTTAGGGTGTGTAGGTGGATGCTTCTCCTGTTGTGTCCTTTTAACTCCTTCCTGTGCGCAGGTCTCGTATTTGCTATGTTTTTACAGTGCCTTATGCCGAGCTTGTTGTCTTTCCCAGCCAGTGATGCCCTGTTTGTTGGGTGAGTAATATTTCTTTCACTATGTCCCTATTGGGAGATTCAGTTTCGCTTCTGGCTGCCTTCTGGCTCTTGTATGTATACGTCTCTGCGTTTGTACTTATGCCTAAGCAGAATTTTAGGGTCTTTTAAGCAATGCCTCCCTCTCCTGGGGAGTTTCTGATAGGGTTCTGTTGTACCAGTTGTTGGCCTGGATGAAGGGGGGTGACTGGAGTGAGATTGTGTTCCTGCTATATTGTTTCCCCCTATGATTAGTCCTTGGGGCAGGCTGACTTCTGTGTGTACAGGGCTCTAGGTGCCCCCCAGGGTCTCCTTCTCTCCCCAGGCGTCAGCATTTTTCCCTCTTTTCTTGGCTCTGCAGCCTTGATTTCCTTCTTGGCCACCCTGATCTATAATCTGAGGTCTCCCACTGCCCTGAAGCTCCTCTCCTACTGCGCCGCACCTCACAGCCCCCTCGCTCTGTCCTGGGTCCTCCGTCTGGGTCCGTCTCTCTCCCGTAGTCTCTGCCTCGCTCCCTCAATCCCGCAGTCCTTCTCCTCACCTCACACTACCCGTGGGTAGATGGTCTGCTTGCCTGCTACACCGCTGATTCTTCTGGCGTGAATCCCCGGGTCCAGGTTCGCTACTTGCCAATTGGGTTCGGCTTTGCTTCCTTGCTGTGTCGGGCACCGTCTCCTCCAGACAGTGGGTCCCTGTGGGGTCGGATGACTCCTCTATCAGGCTGTCCCGGCTCTGCTGCGGTGCTGTGCGTGGCTTGCTCGTCTTCTTCGCTCATCTGTCAATCAGGGTGTCCATGGGGGATGGTCTCTGTTGACAGGTTATATATAGAAGTATTTCCCACCTTCTAAGGGAGTGTTCCGATCCTTTCATTTCACCTTTTATCCGTTCGATGTTGCCACCTTTAGGTAGGCCGCAACGGAGTGCGGGAGAGTGCAGCTTTACTCCCGGGCGGCCATCTTGGAATCCCCTTGAGAGTGAATTTAATATGGCCATGACATAGATTCAAATATTGAAAGAAGTAAGTCAACTCAACGAGTGTATCTTTTGTTGGGGAGGCATGGTATCACAAGTATGACACTGTTACAAAAGATAAAATTTGTAAAACCTTTATTAAAGTGTCTGGGTCTGGAAAAACTCCTACTTTGCCCTATAACTACGATGGGAGTAGTCTCAACCATCAAACGATAAACAAAACGGTCCTAGTGGAGTCGGTCAAATCAAAATGGCCTATGCTAAAAAAGAAAAAACAAATGCCTGCTCTACCTCTGGTACAAAAAGTGTATAAAGGAGATATGTATGTATAGGAAAATCAGTGTTTAAACAAAGAATAAATGTGGCAGAATCAACTCTCCTCCCCACGTTAGGCAGCACGGAATAGGGCGGTCCCTGTAGCAGGATGACGCACACTGGCTCTGGGTTTTAACACAAACAGTTCAAAACGTGGATTGAGGCCCACCTGGCCTTCCATTTTAAAGTCTTTCTTGCCAGCCTTTCAAACAAGGTTCAACAAAACGTTTGCACTGCTCCCCCTCTGTCAGGCCCTGGCCTCTTCAAAACAAAAGTTCAGGTTGGTCCCCCTCTGTCAGGCTCAGACCTTTCACAACAAAAAGTTAATGAATCCTAGCAGGGGCTTCCTTCCCCAAGCTTATTACACTTCGGGTCTCTCTCAGTCGGGCTCAGACAGCTTTCGGATGTTGAAGACTTTCTAATGTGCGTGGCTTTCTTTACAGACCTCTGCAGGACCACTTAGACTCAAAGTTCAACGTTCAGCTTTTTACCATTCCCTTCTCTCTGGGTTAATTTTGATTACTTCGCTTTTACAGTTCATTCACTTTATCGCTACAAACAAAGTACCTTTCACTGAGATTTTCAAGTGGGCTACTTCCCTTTGCCGGACCACTCTGTTACTCAATATTGCTGATCTCCCAGCTGTCCTTACTTAAAAGTTCCTTCACAGGTCTGCCTTTCCTCGCGTCTCATCCACACGTGCAGCTTTCACTTGCAATATAATGTTGTAACTTCAATGTTTCCTTAACACACACCGGTCAAGTTTGACTTCGAGTAAGTTTGACTTCGCCCCAAAAGTTCTGCTCTTACTCGTGTTCTACCTTGCTCCCAGTGTGTCTATAGGTTCTGCCTTTTATTCTTGTGAGGAGAGCCAATTGGTATCAGGTGTATGAAGTCAAGTGCCTGACCTGATTAGTGGGACATGTCCAGTGCGAGGCATAAGAGTTAGTCTTGATACTATCAGTCGCCCAGTGTTTGTGTAGAAAGGGGTAAGGCTGGGGGAGATGGGACATCAGATAATCATAAAAAATAGGATGGATTAGTTGTACAAAAAAGGTGGGAATACCACATCTCACCATCGGTTGTCTCACCCCCACTTGATGAAGACCCCTCACCCAGGTGATCCTCCCGCATTGGTCCACCCACAGGGTCTGGATCCAAAGCTGCTGGCGGTGCCCTGGCCACCTGAGAGAGATCCCCAGCGACTAGCAGGTGAGACACCCTTTGGTTTCTCACATACCCTTCGCCTATGAGATGTAACCGCATCTGTTTCACAGGGAAACTGGGAAAGGAAATCTATGTTCCCCTGTTCTTTACCTTTTCGGTGTTCCACAGTGACAGTCGGGTTGCAGGTCTAAGAACCATCGCATGACTCGAGGGTTAGAGTCCTTTTGTTGGCTTATCCATACCAAAGGTGAGTGATCGGTGACAAGTGTGAACTTTCTCCCTAGAAGATATGAATAAGGTTAGCCTCGGCCTCACTATAGGCTAGTGTTGTGGCAGATTTAGTGGTCAAGGAACTGATATTTGAGAATGACATATTAGGGGACCGGGGTGCAAACATGCCTGGTGTGCCAACTCAATGGGCCTCATTACGAGGTTGCCGGTCAGGTAACAATGGTACCGGTAAGCTTGCCGGTGCCATTTTTAACGGAACGGCAAACTACGAGTTTGGCGAGCGGGTGTCTTTCAGCCCGCCAGGTCTGACCTGGCGGGTGGAATGGCACCCGCTCGCAGAACTCGAAGGATGCACCGGCACCATTCATGAATGGTGCCGGTGCATCCGACCTCCCCATTCTCATTGAGTCCAATGGGAATCAAATGGGAATGGGGAATAATAATCAATGGCACCCAGCAAAGGGCCATTACCAGGTCTGCCGGGGCTGGAATGCCCCGGTAATTGCCCATTGCCGGGTGCCAGTAAATTCATGACTCCGGCGGCAGCCATGCCGGTATTTACAGGCATGGCTACCGCCGGTCTCATAATGAGGCCCAATGGCTGAATAACAAGACGAGATATATTGCACAATGCACACCTTTTGTGGTGGTATTTAAGAGTAATTCTGTAAGGTAACTGTTATGTTGGGGATAACTGTAATTCAAGGTGCAGGGGAGAAGACATATTTGCACTCCCTAAGGTGTACAAAATCCCTACAAACTGAAAAGTAGCCCAACTTACAGGGGTAACCCTTTAATTATATGGGTACCCATAATCACGCTCACACCAGATTAAAGTTCACCCCTCTAGGGAATTAAGGCCAAGAGTCTTATCTTGCAAGGATAACAAATTTAATCACACAGACATGAGGATGGGGTGGCAAAGAACTCAACTCCCCGAACGGCATTCTGTCCCACTTCTGTTCCTGGCTCTTGCAGACTGGTGCCAGGCAGGCAGCTTAAATACTCGACTTGTCAATGGATACTGGCATGGCACATCCAAAACTGTCCTTCCTCCCTTACAAGGGGTGCTACAGTCTTCCTTCCTGCATGGCCGGGTTTCCATTTAGGACAAACTACTTAACCTACTGCTGCCTATGCAAGAACACAATTTAGCTCCCGTTTATCATCATGTTGCTACTCATGAACATTTATATATAACCACACCTTCATGCCACACTCTGCACTCAATATACTCATATTTTCTCTGGTCCACTAATTCCCCTTAAAACCTTATTTTCCCATAATGGTGCATGTTGTGCATTAAGCATGTACACTCCCCTATTCTTAGTATGCATGGGCTTTTGATGGACAGGAAACAGCTGCTTAGTTACCTTGTGCTATCTTCCAGAGTTAACCGAGCACCATGTAATGCCTGTAGCCTATTTGTAGCCCAGGCTGCATTCCTTTTGGCACAGAGCCTACTTCTGTCCTGCGTTGAGAAAAAATAACTATAATTTAACATTTTTACAAATGTATTCAGCGAATATCTGTTTGCACCTTATATTTAAATACTAACTATCTTCATTTAGGGCCTGGCCACGTCTGTGTGCGATTAGATTTGCATGAAAAAAGCTTTCTCAGTGCTCTAATGCTTAGAGAGGTCTTGCCTATTTGTAAAGTGCTTTGGAAGTGCAGGAAGGCGCTAGCTCCTCCTCAACAAAACCCACCTTTTGGACCAATAGTGGGAGTCACAGAAAGTGCATTTGATCCCCTTAGCCATGTATCTTGACACGGCTCTACAACCTCTGGTTCAGCAGACATCGACCTACCTCAAAGACACATCACATTTCCTATTGTTACACAGTAAACTACAGCTCTCTGACCCAGATCTGATTTTATTCTCACTGGATGTCAACAGGCTCTACACCTGCATTCCCCATGGAGAAGGTACTGAGGCGATGGAATGGTACCACTTGCAACACAAATGTGTCCAAATTCACAAAGTCTTTGACATTGAATTGATCAATATGATGTTATATAACAACTACTTTAGCTACGATAGTACATTCTTTTTGTAGATAACAGGAACATCCATGGGTTCAGCCGTTGCACCGACCTACACGAACATCTTTGTTTCATTTTGAAAAAATTACATCCTCAACTCAGATCCATGTTCCTCTAAGAGCATCTTTTGGAAGGAGGTACATAGATGACGTGTTTGCAATATGGAAAGGCACAGGCATTGAGTTGACTCAATTTCTTGAATATTTGAAGCTATGTCATGATCTTATTAAATTCACTCTAGAGATAGGAAAACCCAGCATGCATTTCCTTGACGTTTTGGTCACCTACTTCGATATGATGCTGTTCACTAATATATACAGAAAGGCCACCAACGCAAATAACATACTGCACTTTGGGAGTTTTCACCCATCCCAGTTTAAGGCATCTCTACCATACAGCCAATTGTTTAGGCTTAAAATAATAGTCTCTGAAGCACTACAAAGGGAATATGACATCATGCCAGAGAGGTTCCAGAACCGTGGATATTTCTCTGAAATACTGGAGAGTGCGATCTCCAGGGCAGAAATACACAGAAGACAGGACCTTCTCAGACCTAGCTTTTGGATCCTGACCCTGGGGTAGATATGCGAGGGAGGATCATTTGGGTGAAGGGAACCCGGGAAGTACGGAGAGGACATCCTTAGTTGAAGCATGGTATCCCACTTTCTCTTTTCAGAATGAACCCTATATCCCTCAAGCCTTTATCAGCTACTGTCAGCCCTTTCCCATTACTTCCCTCCAAACTGTCCCCCAGAAACCCCACCTCAATACTGGGAGAAGGAAGAAACCAACTAGGAGGACTTTTATGCTTGAGCTAAAACATGGCGCTGGTGCGCAGTGCAATCTGGGAGCGCTTGGAGCCATGATGGATATTTACTTCATGTCGCAGTGAAAAGCTGTACTCATTTTGCTGAGAGCTAGATTCACGATGCTGAAGAAAACATGCTTTCCAAACCTGGTATGCAGTCAAGGACATTTCTGCTGGGAAAGCTAACTTTGTTATGTCTTGTTATGAGCTATGGGACTGTTTTCCGTGGTGCTTGTTTTTAGAGGAGGGAGGGACTTTGCTCCTTGAGGTTACTGTCGGTTGACCCAGCTGGCAACCAACGGCTGCTCATCAATGCGCAAGGGCGTTGCCAGAAGGTTCGAGAAATCGCCACCCCTTTTTGAAGGGTGCATATATGCAGAAAATCATGCTACACAACTTTGCCACCTGTGACAGTCGGAACGGTATCTAAGCTCTTAGATGCCCATGTGGGAAATACTATATGGGCCAGACCATACGTAACGCAAAAGAGCTGTGGATGGAGCATACGTTGAACATTAGAACAGCCAATGAAAAGTATCTGGTGCACAGACACTTTGAAGAACACCACCACTCAATTACACAGATGAGATGCGTTGTACTTGAGGTAGTCCAAGCCCTACCCAGAGGGCGAAACTTACATAAGACACTATCATAACAGGAAGTGCAGTGGATCTGTCATCTAGATGCTATTTCCCTTTGGGTATGAACGAGGAATTTTATCTGGGTCCTTTTCTATAGACATAGGCTCTTGTGCCATACCCTCATTGAGGCCCTAATGAGGCATACTGCTCATAATTACTCATACCAGATATTTCTATGTTCCATTTTTCTTAGAGTCTGATCAACCAATGTGCCTGTACCCGCACACATGAGTACTACTCACTGAATTGTATTTACTGTATAGGATCCAGGTTGCCAGAAATAGACTTCGCTCTCTGAGCAGGTAGCCCCAAATATGTTGCAATAAGCGCCTGGACTGTTCCACTATACAGCAAAGATAAACTTTTATACCACTGTCGATATGTAGACCAGATGCTTTGCTGCATACTTTGTAACCTCATCACACAAGTACCATATTACCCCCTGCCATAAGCTTGTCACTTACCTAGGCTTATCTCCCCAGGTATATACCACATGCTACTATTTCTATCCCTTTCCCCAGTTACTTGCTGATCCCCTACCTCACGATCTACTTGAAGTCTATCAGTTTCTACATAGAATGCCCTGCTACTAGGTGCATTTAAATTCACTTGTTGGATTACTATATCCGTTAGGCACATTGCTCCTCCTGGTTAACCTCATGCTACAATTTCTAATCCTTTTCCTTAGTCACTTGCTGATCTGCATATTCACGATTCCCCTGAAGGTACACACAATTGACAATTAGGTTATGCATTTTAAGCCTTGCTATTGGAAGCATTTAAATTCACATATTGGACTGCTAGATCCATTGGGCACCATGTTGCTAACCTAGGTGGTACAACTGGATGTGTCATTATAATGCATCATTATTTGGTTACATAACCACCTTATACATTAGGTACCGGTACCTGTCACCATTGTAAAGCCTTCTCGGGCTTGATGCCACACACTGATGCCCCCATTAGCTTACTAATGGCTGTTATACGCAGCTGTGTTTTACCACACCAAATAAAATATTTACATTGTGATGTCAGCGCAGGGATAAGCAATGACGTAATTTAGCTAAATTAAAATCATATGTTCATGTCACAGTGATGTTCTATTTTTATAAGAAACCCCAGTTCTATTTGGTGAAGTGTCCTTCAGAAAATCTGTGCAGGTTCATAATGCTTTTTAGTCTGTCTGCCCACCTTCCAGTAATGACTGTATTGGGTCCTATGTTGAAATTGCTCCCAGAAGAAATAAAGTGTTGTATATGTCAGAATGTTAACTTTTTTTAAACTGTGCGGAACATAATGACTGAAAGCTCCAAATTAGGCCCTGTATATATGGTACATGTAGGAGATTACGTTCATAACTTCGATTCAAATCAAAGTGCTCTTATTTCGGAAGTACTGTAAAAACTTGCACTTGACACTTTATACAGTCTGGCTATTCGTAGAGGCAACGTTAGACTAAAATGTTTTTACAATTAAATGAAATGTATGAGCAGGCACAGTATATTTGAAGACAGTTTTAGGATGCAATTGATTTTGTCAATTCATTTAAATTTAAAAATGGTAATGAATGTTTGAGTGTTTTTATGAATGTCTTATGATGGAATTGTATGAAGATTAAGTAGATATTATGTGTCGTGTATTATGTTTAGGTGTGCTTATTAATAATGTTTAATTGTATTCAAATGTGTAAAGTTTTAAACTACAACACATTAAAAAAATATGCAAAACAAAGGAGGGTCTGGGAGTCGCTCTACCAGCACGAACACAGCCCAATGACCTGTTCTTGGGTGAATTACCCCTGGGAGAAACTCTACCAAGTCTTTAGCTCACTGTCCCTTTCACAGAGAAGAAATTTCCCTGCATATCATCCTTTGTCCTGCCCAGGGGCAGTCCAGCACCAGAATGCTTGGCAATTCTCCTCTGAACAAGAGTACCAACAGCAACCCCATACATGTGTTTCAGCCTTGTTGGGCATCATCAGTGAGGTGGAGCTGTACCTCTCTAAGAACAGTGAGCAAAGGGGTCCACGTCTGGATCGCCCTGGTAACTTAGGTTGAGACCCAAAGTTAATTTATGCAAAACAAAAGGGGGTCTGGGAGTCTCTCTACCAGCACAAACACAGCCCAATGACCTGCTCTTGGGTGAATAACCCCTGGGAGACACTCTACCAAGTCTTTAGCTCACAGTCCCTTTCACAGAGAAGAAACTTCCCTGCATATCAGCCTTTGTTCTGCCCAGGAGCAGTCCAGCGCTGAAATGCCAGTCAATTCTCCTCTGAACAAGAGTACCAACAGCAAACCCATACACGTGTTTCAGCCTTGTTGGGCATCATCAGTGAGGTGGAGCTGTGCCTCTCTAAGAACAGTGAGCAAGGGATCCACGTCTGGTTCGCCCTGCTAATTTAGGTACATGGTGTTTGTTTAGAGAGGCAACCTACATATTGACTTACCCAGTAGCCCAGTGGCCAGCCCATTGATACCCTCTCCTATGTATATCCCCATGGACATATGATGTAAGGCGAGTCCTCCTTTTACATATCAACAATATTCCTATAGTTATTCCAGCCAAGAAGTTGGTTAAGCCACACTGCCAGTTCCTCTTACTCCGTTGTTAATAGCTATAGGGTTACTGGAATTTGACCTGCCCACTAACACAGCGGCAAGTTCCTTGATACTTTTTCCCAGAAATATCCCCAAGGACAACTAATCAAAGGTATGCCCTTTTTATTAAAATCTCACATCCTCCTTTGCAAGGTCACTCGATAAATTGGTTAACCAGATTTGCAGCTCCCAACATTGGTCTTACCTCATGGTTTAACCTCATGGCATTCCTCAAATTCATGGACTGTAGATCATATGGACTATGAGAATTCAAGACTCACTTTCCTCTAGTCCCTACCATTGAGACTATAGAAGCATATTATTCCAAATTGCCAAATTAATTATCTTTCATTTCACTCTCCCCAAGTTGAACACTGTTGGGAAGGAGATGGTCCTTTCCTACCTACCCCCCTCTTCGCAGCCAAGGTAAATAACACACGTGTAAGCCAAGGGGGGAGACACACCCACCCCCATGGTACACACCCGTGCGATCTAACAAAGAATTACACGTATAACATAGCCTATGCCCCTGCTATGAGACACTATTTTGTATCAGACCAGATGCCATCTTTTACTAGGGACAGGCCCCAGGGCAAGTGCCCATCCATCTCCACTAAACTGTCCGTGCCCTCTCAAACCCCCGCCCCGCCAGCGACCACCAGCTCCGTCCCCCCAGTCCCTCTCGCCCAGATACACATCTGACCCATCGCCTTGACCATTCCAGAACACCCACCCCAGATGTAATACTGTGCAGCAGTGCATTCTCCCAAAAGCAACACGTCAGTTCGTATCATGTGGCACCAGGGAACATAGACGGGAGATCAAACCCACGAGAGTGACACCGGGAAACATGGTATGCAGTATCAAAGAAGCCCTGAATGTAGAGGTTGGCATGCAAATATATTATTCCCTGTTTCTCTAAGTACCCCCATTCATGCAATGATCAGGTGTCCGCCATTAGTCTTGTATTATAACTTCCTGTTGTTTAGCTTAGATAGTTATGTGTCGTTTATTGGCCCTGACCTTCACCGCAGAGATGAGCCCAACTGACCCACGTGCACCAAGATCGACTGGGAAGCCACAGTCAATGATGCCCTGGCATCCCTATGGAGCATGGCTTAGTATATGTCTCCAGCCAACCAACTTTGTCTGCTCTGTACCCTATGCATTACATCACTGATGACGCTTAGTCCCTTTTTAATGTGCTGCCTGTGTAATTTGTAGCAGAGCGCTCTCGGGCAGCAGAGTTCTTTGCTGGCATTGTTTATATGATATAAACTTTGTTATCCTTGCAACCTATCTCTTGGTCTCATTCCCTGACGGGGTGTGTTATATTATTGTTGCATCATTATTGGGACATGTGTATGAGTGGGTGCCTTCAACACTTAGCCCTAAACTATTCTGCTATCTTGTGCTGTTTGGACCATAGAAGCGGAGAGGTAAATTACCAAGCTTACAGTACCACCTTGCTTTATTCAAAGTTGTATTTGATTTTTTATCTTTTTAAATCTCATGCCAACACATTGCTGGATATTCTATCTTAATTGTTTGCAGACATTTGGATGAACTGTACCCCGGATGAAGAGATGGATATCTGGAAACACGCTGGATCATTACTAACATTTTACATTTTATTTAACTATTTTGAAATGTTACATTGTAAGAGTTTTTTTCTGAAAAAGCAGTGGAATGTATACAATCATTGGATGCATTAGACTCCTCTATATATTTAGTCCTATTATCTGTTTAAAGGTTTGGCCTGCTTGGCCCCAGATAGTGTGCAGGGGGGACTACATTCTTGCTCTCATTTGTACAGTCCATGTGCCAGGACAGTGTCTTCTCCCCCACACCTTGAATCACAGTTATCTCCAGCATAATAGTTACCTTACAGATTTACTCTTAAATACTACTACAAAGGTGTGCATTGTGCAATATATCTGGACTATGAGAACACCACAACTTAGTGTCCGGCTCTCATTTCTGACTGCTCACAGAACATAAGACGTTCTGGCAGGGGAGTACACTAGGCAATCGCAAGTGAATAAGAAGACGTGGCAGGAGAGTATGCCAGGCCATCACAAGTGCGCGGGGATACCTGGCAGGGGAGTATACCAGGCAATTGCAAGTCTACAGAAAGAGCCAAGAAAGATATAGAACTGTGGTTAATAAACAAGAAGGAACTTTTGAAAGAAGTGGAAACCACAAGGCTAAGCAGCCTTGTAAATCACAGTATTGTGCGCCAAGAAAGACACTAACAACTGTTAAACTAAGAATCCAGGGGAAGAGAACCACCCTTTGGAACAAAAGCTCTTTTACCTTGGAGAACTTTTTGTATTGGCAGAATCATTTGTACTGAGGAAGAACATTTATGTTGGAGTTGGTTAATTTTCTTTTATGAACTCTTTTTTTAAATCACTGAAGGTTAAAGGCATTTCCCTTTTCCCTTTATTATTTAGTTTATAGTGTGAGGGTCAGAATAGAACGTTTTTGACGCAAGGACAGTTTGATTTTGACATACTGACTCAAAACCGATTCTTAGTTTTTGGTTTAGGTAGGGAAATTCCTATAGAGCAGGGTCAGAGAGACCTTTTCCGAACCCCTTTTATTTTAATAAAATTCTTTAACCAAAAACATGCAAACTTGGGTCCGACTCATTTCTGACTGCTCACAATACCTAGAGCCACTGTCACATCAGCATGTAGCTGCCAACAGCCCATACCCTGCTCTGTGGGCAACACACATCTGCCTAAAAACATACACTAGGGGTACAGGGTTGTACCCTTACCCATGGGTACCCTAATGGTATCCCTTGGGGCTTTTTCCACCAAGTACAAAATGAAGAGCTGCTCTGCCAGGGGTAACAAACTGGACTCCTTTGCAGAAAAGTAGCAGAACAAACAGTTTAAGTAGGTCACGGACAAGGATGCCCTGTCTCTCCAATGCATTTCAAGCATCACAATACCTTGATATCTTTCTCAGATTATTATTCCCACGCCTTATTGTGCAAGTGCGAATGCTTTAGATCTTCTTTTCCTGCTTTAGAATTACTCTTCTTTCTATACCGGGAGATGTTAAAAATATGATGGCATGATCGCTATATTCATTAATCCTCCTGCCTTGACCTTGGTTGTCCTGTGTCTTCTTGTCTTCTTGTGTTTTTCTTTTGAGCCCCAATGCCTGCAGGTTTTCTGTGCTATAGAAATAAATACATAAAATAGAAATAAATAAATACATTAAATCTAACACACAGTGATTCTGAATTATCTAAGAATTTGTCACATACAAAGGCATAATCGAGGGAGGAAGATTTCCCAAAATTCCTCCATGGCTTTGATGGCGGAAGATCACCTTTTACCGCACCATTCATCATGTTCAGGCCAAGATCATAAAAGAGCTCCACCCAAGACCGAGCACCCAGGTTAGCCCCATTACTTCTCCCACCAGAATTATTCAGGACCGTGTCCCCACCCTTAACAATCAAATCATCTATGCATCTTGCATAAGACGTGACAGACTTGCTTGTATGATCTAATAGTTGTGATTACATCACAAATAGTCAACTTTATCTCTTCCGTCCAAACACTTCCAGGAGGATAATATACATTTACTACCACCAGATGACATTCATCACTTAGTGCCACTTCACAACCAAGATGTTAGGGTTATCCTCCTCAATTAATATTTCTTCTGCCCTGAATCCATTAGAACACAGGGTCATCAGACCCCCATAGGGGCGTCCTCTAATACCTCTCCTGGCATCTCTGCAAAAACTGCTAAAAGCATTAAACCTAGCAGCCCCCATAAGCCCGTTCTCTTGGAATACCACAACATCTGCATCATAAAGAGAAGCAAAGGAACCATTTTCTTTTTTTTTTCAAAATAATTTTTTTATTGAAATCTCAGACCACATAAAGAACATCACAATATGTTAACCGTTAATATAGCAAAACAGCTGGCTAATGTCTTTGTGCCTAAATTTCATTTTAACTAAGTAACAATATGTCTGTTGCTCTTAAACTCTTTGTCACACTCCTGTATACAGGTTACAATAGGTTATCATGAACTGGGATTACAAACAATTAAAGAGGCAAGGCGAAGGGGGAGAAAAATAGAGGTAGAAAGAAAAGATACAAAAATATTCAACATAACACCTTCGGTACTTTTTGTCTAGATCATACATGTCAGAACCATTGTCACACGTTCAACAGGTATTTCACAAGTCTCAGTTGAAAAAACATGTGTTCCTTTTCGGCTACATACTCTAGGAATGGCCCACAAATGCGCATAAACCTAGGGAGATTCGTTTCAATCATAGCTGTCAGTTTTTCCATTCCAAGTCATTCTCAAACTTTTACCCACCAATATCGAATAGGAGGACCCTCCACATCTTTCCAAAAGCGGGCTCGCGTGAGCTAAGTGGCCATAAGTAACTGAAAGATTAGTTCAGCTCTGGGGCCCGACATTGGGTAGGACCCGTCTTCGGGGACATCCCCCAGCAATAGGATTTGTGGATCCATTGGAAGCAATGTATCGCAAATCTCCTTAATCTTGGATTTTATCTCTAACCAGAAAGATTGTATGGTCGGGCAATGCCACCATATGTGCCCCATGTCGCCTCTCTCGCCACACCCATGCCAGCATGCGTCTGGATAGTCTGGGTTCATTGCATGTAGTTTATGTGGTGACAAATACCAGCAAAAACATAGTTTGAGGGCACCCTCCCTGACTGTTGTGCATCGTGAAGTCTTGTGGGCCCTATCCTATATCTTTTGCCAAGAGTCCTGGGAGATCGTTATCCCTATTTCCCTCTCCCACACTAACATATAGGGTAATTTCTCCTCCATCCGGGCATTCTCCAGGAGACGGTAACAAGCAGCTATTCTATGGGACCGCTGGCCCTCCATGATTGTTAACTCTATTCCTGTGGGGGGGTCTAGTGGCTGCTCGAATTATGCTCTGGTTTGTTACCCAATGGCGCAGTTGTAGGTATCTGAATCTCTCGGTTTCAGGGATCTTAAATTTCTCTTTGCATTGTTCAAAAGTTAGGGGTAAATTATTATCATAGAGATTTCGTAGTCTTAACGGTTCCTCGTCCGACCAGAGTCGGTATGCGTTAGGTTGAAGACCCGGAGAGAAGGCTGGGTTCTGTGTAATAGGAGAAAGGGGGCCCAATCCGGATGTAAAGCTCCGTTGTTTACAGGCTTTATCTCAGCATCGGAGCGTAGCTGCTGTGGTAGGCAGTAGAGAGCTTTGGTAATTACGTGCTTTTCTTGGGAGGAACGGCAGGAGGCTAAGGGGAGCAGAAGCTGCTGTTTACTCAATGTCATACCATTTAGGTGAGACCTCACTTGGATCGGACCAGCCCAGCATTACCGCTACTTAGGGCTGCTCTGAAGTATCTCAGGATAGAAGGAAGCCCCAGGCCCCCTAGCATTTTTCCCCTCGTGAGAAGTCTGCGCGGGAGTCTCTGCTTTTTCCCTAGCCATATGAAACGGCCAATCTCTTTTTGCAGTTCGAGAAAATCTCGTTCTGGGATTGGTATCGGAAGGGCATGCAATGTGTATAGGGGTCTTGGAAGTAGGGACATTTTGACTGCGCCAATACGACCGAGCCACGTTATCTCCTGCTTTGCCCATCTTTGCAAGGAGTCTCTGGCTTCCTTTAAAAGATTAGGAATTTTGGCCTTCAACAGGCCCTCATAAATTGGAGTCAAGCACACACCTAGGTACGTGATGTACGTGGACCTCCATTGAAAGGGGTATATGTTCTGTAGGGTCACTAAAGTGGCCGGAGGTTCCGACAGGCCCATTCCCATTGATTTTTCTGAGTTTATCTTGGACCCGGAGATCGTAGCAAATTGGGCCAGTAAGTTCATAAGGACAGGCAGGGAGCTGTGGGCCTCTCTGAGGAAGCAGAGCACATCATCCGCGTACAACGCAACTTTATGACATAACCCTTTATCCTCAAACCCCTGGATCCCCGGGTGGAGGCAGATTTGTTGGGCTAGGGGCTCCATCGCCATTGCCAAGACCAATGGCAACAGAGGACAACCTTGCCTAGTTTTGATAGCTTTTTTAATTTAGCCGCCAACAATCTTTTAGCTTTATCGAAGATCTCTCAAAGAGCGGTGCAAACCCTTCTCTTTATGTATTGCTTCGAATTTACGGACCTCCCCCTCCAGTTGAGACTGTAAAACCTTTCTGGCTCTACCCCTCTGCGCGGCTTGCTCTATCAAATGTCCTCTAATAGCTGACTTTGCAGTATCCCACACTACGTCCCAGCCCGTATTCCCTGCGTCATTCTCCCGAAAGAAGAGATTTATAGTTTCCGCTATGGGAGTTCGGACTGCAACGTCTTCCAATAGATCATTTAGTCGCCAAGGTAGTCTCTGGAGTGGGGTTGCTTGGGGGGAGGCAGTGTTAAGCGCACCGGGGCATGATCTGAGAGGGCCTCTGGGAGAATTTTCCGCCTCTGTCGCCCAGGGGATAAGCGTGTCAGAGAGAAAGAACATATCTAATCTTGAGAACCCTTTGTGAACTGGTGATAAGTATGTGTAATCTTGTTCCTCTCGATGTAGGAATCGCCACACCTCGATAAGGGAATGTTCCCGCAATAACATGGTAAGGGCTAAGAAGTTTTTCATGTTGTTTGCCGTTGGGGGTAGTGTCTTATCAACTAAGAGATTGACCACTGCGTTGAAATCCCTGCCTAAAATTATCTCACCCTCTGCTTGCTGTGTCAAGGTTTCCGAGAGCGAAGCAAAAAACAAATCTTGTTTAGCATTTGGAGCATACAGCAAGACCAGAGTCATTCTCCGCCCCCACACTATAAGGAGGAATCTTCCCTCCCCCTCGCGTACAATCTTCAATGCCTTTAAGGGGATGCCCTTATGCACCAGGATGGCGACCCCACGTTTCTTCAAGCCACTGGAGGCGAAGAATGTTGTCGGATAGAGTTTATTGTTAAGGCGAAACTCATCAGCGGGTTGAAGGTGGGTTTCCTGGAGGAATAAGAACGCAGAGTCAAGTGTCGCTAGTCTAAGGAGTAATGCGTTGCGTTTTAGGAGGGAATTCAAACCTTGGACATTGAGGGTGGTGAATTTAATGTCTGGGGTCGCCATTCTGAGGACGCTCAGGCTTCTGTGATTCGCTGATTGACCTCTTTCCCCCACCCCCGAGAGGGACCCCCTCCGCAACACCCTCCCCCACAGCACCCCCAAAATTTCATCTTGTATGCTTGAGACAACATCGAGCGGATTGGGAGGACCGTAAGGGGGGTGAAAAGGAAGCCCCGCCGAGGGGGCCAGAAGCTAGATTGTGACCTGTGATTGACCAAAGGTGTTTGGGGCCATGAGAAAGACCTAGTGGCAGACTGATCGAAGAATAACCAAGAAAAAACAAAAATAATACAAAACATATAAACAAAAACAAGAGAGGCTCCTAATAGCCTCGATCTCTTATCCAACTTTAACAAACCGTCAGCAACTATGGGGGCAATCCGCCTGGGGCGCCCCGGTAAAAATATCTTATGCAACTTTTAAACTCTGTGAGGTCTTTTTGAGTCTGACAGACATTGTGCTAAAGTGTCTCGGTAGGCAGCCTCCACCTTCGCTTCCAATTCCTGTGAGGCTGGCGATGTAGTTCCTCCGTCGGACGACGATGGTCCATGGAGCCTCCTACATGAAGGCGTAGGGTCTCAACGCTCTTGATAGGACCCAGTCCCGACTACATCTCGGGGCGAATCGGGGCAATGCCATGTCATTATTGTCTTCATAAGGCCCCCCGATTAGGTTCCCGCCACCGGAGGTTAATTTGTATTGCCTATCCTCTTCAATCGATTCCTGTCAGTTAAGTGTCTCTCCTGGATGACTTTTCAGTTGTTTAGTGGGTCCGCAGTGAGCCCCTTCGAGACTGATCTCCATGCTAGGTTCCGGGCCCGCAGCTCATCATGTCGCTCAGTGCATAATACAAAAGAAGTGTAGGAGTGCATCTCCCCTTCAGTTGACCCGGTCACCGGTCAACAAGGTGCTATCATGTTCTCAATTGGTTCCATGTCCAATGTTTCCTGGTGAGTGCCCAGGTCATTCGACGGGTGCTGAGTGTCTGTGCCGTCCGTGGTTTCCATTTTCTGGTGTGGGGGTCGCCCCACTCGTCGCCAACCCCTGGGCTTTCTGTTTGTCATTTGGTGTGGGTTGAAGGTCAGGATTTACCCATTCTTGGGAGCCTCGCTCTGGGGTGACTTCAGCGCTTCTTTCCGCCATTAGATCTTTCGCCTCCTCTTCGGAAGAGATTATATAGTGTTGGTTGTGGAAGTCGAAGATCAATTTACAAGGAAATCCTCAGCGATAGCGAATCTTACGGGCTTGCAGCCATGAGGTCACCCCTCTGCAAACAACAACGGCGGTTCGCGAGGGTGCATGGGGAAAGATCCTGAAACAACTGGATTGTTGCTCCCCGGAATTGTATTGATTCAGATTTCCTGGCCGCCACCATAATTTCTTCTCTCTGGCGGAAGAAGTGCACCCGGGTAAGAACATCCGGGAGGAGTTTCCTCCTCAGCTGGACCGACGAGTATACGCGATGGGTCCTGTCTAAGATTAGTGTCTCAGAGGAGGGAAGACTCAGTAGATTCCGGAACAGTTCACTTAGATAGCTGGACAATTCCTGGTCTGAGACTTGCCGGGGAACCCCACAAAAGTGCACATTGTTCCTCCTCAACCTATTTTCAAGGTCTGCCTGCTTTCCCCAGGTGTCCTCTAGGTGTTCCTTGATCGTCCTCACCCGCTCTGTGGGCACTTCAGTATCGTGCGTTTGTTCGCATGTTATATTTTCTAGTTCATTGACCCTGGCTTCAAGTTCTCCAAGATGGGTGGTTAAGTCGGCCAGGGACCTGGCCAAAGAGTCCTTTGAAGTTTTGATCTCCGATTTGATTTCTTGGGTAATCTCTTGTTTAAAAGATGTTAGCATCTCTTCAAAGCCATTTTTGTAGAATGCCATGTCTGGAGATCTTGCTGTAGCAGGGGCTGGGTGAATATCCGCTGTCAATGTGTGTCTTTGGAGGGTGGGTACCGGGTGGGGTGCTAGGAAGGCTTTAATGTCCTGTGTTTTCCGCCTTCCTATTGCTTTAGGCATCGCCGAGAGATCAGAAACTGAGTGTTTCAAGGGCTAGGTGTATGCCCACATGGAATCTAGGAGACAAGCCAGCGCAATTGGGCTGCAGTGGTATGGGGTTGTACGGGGTTATCCAGAGGACTTCCTACACATAAACCTCTTCGAGAGGCGTTAGACTATGCCAATTTGGTTCTCTATATTTATCAGATACGCTTCCCACCTTATGGCTTTGTGCAGTCCAGGGTCACCGGTACAGGACTCTAAGAGCTGATCACTGGCTAGAGTTAAGCACTTTAAGATGCAGCTGCTGTTCCGCAGGGGCCCTTGTTGGAATGGGCTTCCCCAGGAGGTTGTAAGGGCGAGAACTACCCCAGATGACAGCCAGGACAACAGGGGGCCTCGGCCTCACCGCACTACTTCAGGCCAAACCGCCCAACCAAGGGGTCACAGGACTATTGCTTTCGCCTTCATACCAGCTCTTCCCTGCAAGCGCTGGGATCTGGCCCCCGCACGTAACACTTCAGCAGTAACCCAAGCTGTTCGGGGCTACGGGGAGTCCTGCGGCTTCTTTGGTGTGCTCCGCCATCTTGAGGGTAGAGGTCCCGGGGAAAGTTTTGTTGATTTTCTCTGCATCAACGCTCCATTACCTCTGGGACTTGCGATCCGAGTATTCTGCACTTTATTCCCCAGATAGTCTTGCCAAAACCTTCTGGAGATAACGTTGCTAAACGCTGATATAACGTTGTTTGGGGCACCCTTCGGCAGAGCTCACAGCAGGCACAGCATCATTGCGTGCTGCCTAGCCACGCCCCAGGAACTATTTTCTAAGAACAAGTGCCGGTGGTCTCCAGTATTCCAGATTTTTAGTAACAGACTGGGACCAATCTCTGGCTCAGCCTCAGGGTTTATGCAACGCCTTGGGAATCAAAGAGAATAACCATTCACAGTGTGTCTTTTTGGACTGATTCACTGTCAGTCGTCTTTTTTACAGACTACTAATTTCTCTGTTGCAGTTCCGCCACCTCCCCGATTTTATTCAAACATTCATGCCCCAATGCTTTATATTCTATGTCAAGACCAGAGGCTCAGATTATGCTGTCTTCTTTCTTTACTTTGCTTGAGCAGCATTATTAAACCAACCATAAAAACATAAATCATGACCAAACAAACTACATTTCCCAATAAAACAGTCTTTTTTGGAGTCCATTTATAATAGGTTGTGTATTTGAACATGTGATTATTTTAACTCCTCTCTCCGAGTCCATAACCCTAACTTCCTTTCTTTGTCCTTCCTTTTTCTTTGCTGATCGGGCAGCAGTTAAGTACTCATATATTTTGCTCTGATTATATGTGTGTGTGTAAGGTGTTTTATTGAACAGTACTGTGTTTTATTCTGATTGCAGGCATGCGCAAGCAAGTTTAGGTAGGCATGCAGCATGGGCCATCGACTGAGCATCTTTCTGTAGCCCGGAGTGTTGCAGGCGCGTCAGTCCTCGGAGGGGGACCGGCGCTGCAGGACTTAAACCTTGAGAGGGTGCTCTCTCACACAAGGTACGGCGGCGCAACAGGATAACAATTCTATGTCAAGACCGGAGGCTCGGATTATGCTTACTCTTCAACTTTACTGTTCAGCAGCAAAGAAACATTACCAAAGAACATGAATACAAATCTTATAAAAAAATACAATAACCATGTTTTTTGAACATTTGTAGTTCATTTCTATTGGTCTCCAACTGACCACGTGACAATTCCTCAACCAATAAACAAGTCCTCAATGAACAAAAACTCCTGTCCTCTTTCCCTTCTTCCTCTTTCTTTGCTGCTCGGCAGCGAGTTAAGTACTTTTTTTCTTTATTACAATTTCGGAATGTGTGAGTGCATGATAACTTTCACCTAAGTGTGACTTGTTGTGTTTACTTTATTAGGCGGAACATTCCGCGACGGAAAGGCGGCTCTGAGGAGCGGCGACCGCGACGGGGCTGGTGCTCCGGCGGCCGCAACGCCTACTATCCGTCATAGAGGGCACTACATAACGGAAGGGAGAGCGCGACGGGACCGCGTAGTTCCGGCGCTCTCTCCTTCGTTTCGTTTATTACAAAACGTATTTTTCTGCGAGGAATTGATCGAGCGTGTGTGAACGGAGAGTGAGATCCTTTGCTCTATACAAATAAGAGCTTAACAACACGCATCGCACGAGCGTAGCGTCCTGTTACGAGCTCAACAGCGCCCCTGCAGGCAATATTCTGACACCGCACCTAAAATCGGGCACAGTCCCAGGTAAAACCTGTGAATTTGGAAATTACTATTATATTTTGATATAAATTGAACCAAGGAAAATCCTGGTATATATACTTTATATATATTTGAATATATATATATTTACATTATATATCATACCATAACACTATTCCCCAGGGCCTGGGAATCATGAGTTCCTCTAGTGATGAGGGGAAGGCTGGGGTCAGCCAAAAGAGGAGCCATTCGGAAATGAATGTTGCCTTCCAGAAAGCCCTGGGGGCTTCTCTGGGACATAATCCGCAGCAGATAGCGCTGATGGAGGATTGGCTCAGACTATCCCAGGGCCTGGAGGCGGATAAGAGCCTTAAGGCTCGGATGAAGACAAAAGGGGGCAGTAAATTGGCTCATAGGGCGGTTGAAGCCCACACCCCCCCGAGCTCTCCACCTAAAAAGAAAGGTGGCAAAAGAAAGAGAAAGGGTAAGACGGTGCCTAGCAGGGGGCGAGTTTCATCCTCAGATTCCTCAGACGAGGGTGAGAATGATTGGGAGGAAGAATACCCCGAGGAAGAGGAAGTACTATCTATATCCTCCTCAGGCGATGAGAGCCATGAAGCGTTAAAGAAAAGGAAGAAGGAGGAGGAGGAGATTGCCGATGAGGGGGATTTCGATCCAGAAACTCTGATCCATCCCAGATCCTCAGAATGGGAACCCCCCAAGAGAATTTCGGCATATCTAAAGAAGCGCCTGAGAGCGCCATTAGCCAAAGAGGCGAGAAGCAAGAGGAGGGCGGAATGCCCCAGACCTCTTCTCCCTGAGGGAGCGGCAGATACGCCGGTAATAGATGAAAAAATGATAACTTTTATGAGTAAGTTTACCAAAGATGTGAGGAAGGGCCTTGATAGATCCTGGCGTTCGTGTCAGGACAAAATGTTGGATATGACGGGGCCCCTCACAAAGATTCTCCAGATGGGAGAAGAAGCGAAGACGAAAGGAGAGCCAATTGACCCGGCAATCCTTATCAGATGGACCCAGAGGGCGATATGCATGTTAGGAAACGCTAATCATGCCATAACTACAGAAAGGAGGAGATCGTTACTAGTGAAGATTGACCCGAAATTGAGCGAATTAGCCTCCTCAGAATCGGCCACTTCGGCAAAAGGGAAGTTGTTTGGAGACTCCTTCATCAAGGAGCTCACCAAATTTGTAAATTCATATGCAGCTTTAGATAAAGCTCAAGCTTCTCTTAAGAGGGTTTTCGGAAGGCAGATTTTTGGACGGGCCAGCAGAGGAAGGGGTCGTTCGGCTGGCCGGTTCCAATACAATCGATCCTACCATGACAGGTCTCAATGGAGAGACTATGAGGAACGCAAACAAACACCTTTCTTCCCTTCGAGAGGTAGAGGAAGAGGAAGAAACTGGCAAGGTGAACGTCAGCAAAACAACCCAGGTGAGATTATCAATCCCACGTCTAAATACCATAGAAGTGGGTGGGAGAACTGCTCAGTTTTTAAAGAATTGGTTGAACATATCAGGGGATACCTGGGTGATTCAGACCGCGCAAGGCTTTTATATAGACTTTCTAGATACACCCCAGCAGGAGAGACGACCAAAGGGGATAGTTTTGAACAGAGGAGACAAGATATTGCTAGAAAAAGAGTTGAGAGATTTGGAAAACAAAAAAGCTATACGTCCCGTATCAGATCGGTCAAGGGGTTACATAAGCAATATGTTCCTAGTAAAAGGGAAACACAAGACAAGACCAATAATCAACCTGAGAGGTCTAAACAATTACGTGGTATACAGACACTTCAAGATGGAAGGGATACACCTACTAAGGGATATTCTAATTCAGGTTGACTGGCTAGCCAGAATAGATTTGAAGGATGCATACCTGACTATCCCCATAGCAGAGGAACACTGCAGATTTCTGAGATTCATCTGGGGAGGAACGACATGGGAATTTCGATGCCTACCATTCGGCCTAGCATCATCCCCATGGTGTTTCACCAAGATGATGAAGCCAGTTGTATCACACCTCAGAGCTCAAGGGATACGACTCATAATTTATCTAGACGATATATGTCTGATGTGCCAGGAGAAGGAGACATTGGTAGGACAAGTGCAATTAACAATAGACTTATTAGAAACCCTGGGCTTTATTATAAATTGGGAGAAATCCAGCTTAGTTCCAACACAGATGATGGAATTCCTGGGGTTCATAGTGGACACGAATCAGGGAACCCTCAGTCTACCCATTCACAAAGTGAACGAGATCAAGAAACAACTGAGACACACACTAGCGAAGGGAGAAATATCGCTGAGGGACATAGCGAGATTAGTAGGACGCCTTGCGGCTTCAATTCAAGCAATTTTCCCGGGACCACTACATTACAGAGCACTCCAGAGATTGAAGATTTATCACCTCAGGAAGGGCGCTTCATACGAATCAAAGGTGAACATTTCACTGGAAGTGAGGGAAGAGTTGAATTGGTGGCTCATTCATATGGATGCATGGAACGGGAGAGCCATATTTGGTTCATCCCCGGACCTGATCATAGAATCCGACGCCAACAAATGGGGCTGGGGAGCCCGTTGCGGGAATCTGTCGACAGGGGGCAGATGGTCGGATCAGGAGACGAATCTCCATATAAACTGTCTGGAATTACTGGCAGGATCTTTTGCAGTGAAATGCTGGACACAAGAGAGAGTTCAATGTTGTGTCCTACTAAAAATGGACAATATCTCGGCAGTCAGATATATCAACAGACTGGGAGGGACAAGATCCAGAATTCTTGCGGAACTGGCAAAGGAATTTTGGGAACTTTGTCTGGAAAGAAGAGTGTCAGTGAGAGCAGAGTATCTGCCGGGCCAACAGAACGTAGTGGCCGACTGGAACTTCAGATACCTCAGAGACACCAGCGATTGGAAACTGGACGAAAAGGTGTTCCAGGAACTAATGTCTCGGTGGGGTCCATGCCAGATCGATCTATTTGCATCGAGATTGAACAGACAATTACCCCGGTTTTTCAGTTGGAGACCGGACCCGGAGGTAGAGGCGATAGACGCTTTTCTGCAATACTGGGGTCATCAGAGGAACTATGCATTTCCTCCGTTCTCCATGATAACGAGGACTCTTGCTCAAGTGAGACGTCAGAGGGCATCCCTAATCCTAGTAACTCCGGATTGGAGAAGTCAGGTGTGGTTTCCCAGCCTTCTGGAGATGACTTACCAGAACCCACTGGCCTTACCCAAGGGAGAATTAATCATACGGGATCCCAGAGGTCTCAGTCACCCTTTGATGAGGTCAGGAGGAATCAACCTGTTAGCGTGGGCGATTTCAGGGGATCTTGGATTAGGCCAGGACTATCGAATGAAGCTGAGAACATCATCAACGAATCCTGGGCCCCAGGGACACATAAGGCTTATAGATCAGCATGGGCTAGATGGAGTAGCTGGTGTTTGGAGAGGAACATACATCCCGATAGAACGGATGTAGTACATATAGCAAATTTTTTAGCACAAATGGCAGCGCAGGGTAAGGCATATAGGACCATTAACACGGCCAGATCTGCGATATCGGCTGGACATCCTAGAGTTGATGGATTAGCGATAGGGGAACACCCATTAATTTGTAGACTACTGAGAGGAGTAAAGATGATTAAACCTCCTAGCGAGAAATATAGTCAATTATGGGATGTAGATAAGGTCCTGAGACCATTCTTGACATGGCCAGATAATCAAGATTTGACACGTAAAGCAATTTCAGGAAAGTTAGCTATGCTCTTATGTCTATTAGCATGTAAAAGATCCTTGGATGTCAGAGCACTGGAGATTAATAGGAAGAATATGTCCCCTAATGGAGTGACCTTCCTCATTTCGAAGAGGACTAAGACAGGTTTGAAATCTATTTCATATGAAGTTTTTCCAAATCAACCAAAATTATGCCCAGTTAGATGCATAACGGCATACGAAGATATGACGAGGGAAGTAAGACCCCAGGGGATAACTCAATTATTGATAGCGATTTGTAAACCTTTTAAAGCGGTTAGACCGGCGACCATAGCTGGCTTAGGTGGGTGATGGCAGAAGCAGGCATAAACACTGAGAAATATGGCGCCCACTCAGTCAGAGGAGCGATAGCTACTAAGGCATA
Source organism: Ambystoma mexicanum (assembly GCF_040938575.1). Taxonomy (NCBI): domain Eukaryota; kingdom Metazoa; phylum Chordata; class Amphibia; order Caudata; family Ambystomatidae; genus Ambystoma; species Ambystoma mexicanum. The sequence goes on along the minus strand of NC_090927.1, from coordinate 508,716,819 downwards.
TAACATAGGTGCTAGAGTAGAAGACATCATGAAGTCTGCGGATTGGCCGAATGAATCGATTTTTAAAACTTTCTATTTTAAACCTTTAGAAAGTGCAACATCGTTAGTGGTAAGTAAGCTTTGAACAAGCATAATCCGAGCCTCCGGTCATGACATAGAATTCAGATTTTCCACACATTCGTTACAGAAAGTCATAATTCTATTAAAGACACGGAGGCGAAGGATTATCCCACCCGATCAATCGTAAGAATGAGATGTTTACATAACATGTTTCTGTTATTATTTATGCAAAAAATCATTCAAGAGGTATAATGACTATGAAGATGTTGCTAATGATCAATGTTTATACAAGTTGTTACTAGATGTGGAATTTTACGATTGACCCACCCTGTATCGACTTATAGTCACTGTTCTAATTTATGTTTTCTTTAGGGACGATGTCAGATGGCAAACAAGTAGGAAATTGAGAATGGAAGAGAATATCAAAGACGTACAGAACTCATCCTCGCAAGGTCAAAGAAAGAGGAAGAAGGGAAAGAGGACAGGAGTTTTTGTTCATTGAGGACTTGTTTATTGGTTGAGGAATTGTCACGTGGTCAGTTGGAGACCAATAGAAATGAACTACAAATGTTCAAAAAACATGGTTATTGTAGTTTTTTATAAGATTTGTATTCATGTTCTTTGGTAATGTTTCTTTGCTGCTGAACAGTAAAGTTGAAGAGTAAGCATAATCCTTCGCCTCCGTGTCTTTAATAGAATTATGACTTTCTGTAACGAATGTGTGGAAAATCTGAATTCTGGCACCTTATCAGTGTCACTTCCGTGAGAGACGATCATCTGTTTATGTGGAGGTATTATCTGTGAGTGGGAGCGCAAGCAGAAAACAGTATTTAATACACATCAAAGTTCCATCCGAGTAACGGAGCGACACCGGAACCCACACGCTTCAAAACGAAGGCACAGTGATTCAAGTAGGAAGCATGCTGTGAGGCGGGGCAAGCTCAGCCTTCTAAGGCGAGGGAGCGCCATCTAGTGGCATGAGTTGATAAGACACTGATCGTGTCAAGAAACAGGTCGCCTGCAGTAAAGGCAGGAAAAAGGAAGTCCTTGGAGCTTCAGTGAGCGTGCACAGCACTACAAACGGGCACAGACCCAAGATAACCAGCAGCACAATAAATCACCCCAGACACACATAAGCTGCTTACTGACTGGGGCAGGCCCAAGACTCCTACAGAGACCCACCAGAGTGTCGGGATGCACAGCTCCAGTGAGGACTATGATGAGCCCCATACCAGCAGAAAGTGGGCAGAGCCCAACAGGGAGCAAGCAGTACAAAGTGTATTGAGCGTAGGCTTGGGACCATTATCCCAGGAAAGGACCATGGTGGAAGACTGTATCACATTCTCCCAAGGGATGCAAGTCCTCAGAGGAGAGGCCCCAGACAGAAGTCATGCAGGGTAAGGTGAAAGAAAGAAAGCCTGTAAGGCCTGCAGCAGCTAGACCGTCCCTCCCCGGGCACACCACGAAGAAACAGAAGTGGTGAGAAAAGAGTGAGGTCTTGGGGAAAAAAGGGCAGATATTACACAGAGGAGTCCACTTCAGAGGAACTGGACAATGGGGATTGAGCCAAAACGTCTGAGGAAAGCTCTGGGGTGCGAGAGTTATCATCCCGAGCCCTCCAATAAAGCATAAGGCTGCCAAGAAAAGGAAAAGGCAAAGGGAGGAAGAAGAGCTGAGCGAGGTGTTCGACTTGTACTCTCTCATCTATCCCTTGTCGGCGGAGTGGGAGCCCCTGCCAAGATTGGCAATTACATTAAGAAGAGGATTCGAAATTCTCTGTTGCAGAAGGCCAGGAGCAAGCTCCGGGCGGAATGCCCAAGGCCCCATGTGCCAGACTGTGTGGCAGAAACACCAGACATCAACGAAAAGATGCTATCCTTCATGGGAAGCGTAGGTACGGCATGGTATCACAAGTATGACACTGATATAATGGGTATGAAAAACCTTTGTTGATATTGTTGGGGCTGGAGAAACTCCTACTTTGCCCTATAACTAAGATGGGATTAGTCTCGACCATCAAATAATAAATAACGCAGTATTAGTGGAGTCCGTCAAATCAAAATGGCCTATGGTAACAAAACCTAATGCCTGCCCTATCTCTTGTACAAAAAAGTTTAAAAAGGAGAAATGTATGCAGAAGGAAAAATCAGTGTTCAAATGTTAATGTGGTACCAGCTCTCCTCTCCACGTTAGGCCTCACGGAGTAAGGCGGTCCCCGTAGGCAGGATGTCACACTGGCTCTGTTTTCAACACAATACACAGTTCAAAACGGTGGATCGTGGCCTGCCTGGCCTTCCATGTTAAAGTCTCTTTTCTTGACTTCCAAATTAATCTTTCAATCAAAACATTCACAATGATCCCCTCTGTTGGGCTCAGACCTTTCACCACACAGTTCTTGTAGGTCTGCCTCCGTCAGGCGCAGACCTCTCATGATATATTTCAACACATACTTGTAAGGGGGGTCCCTTCCCCAAGCTTATTATACTTCGGGTCTCCCTCAGTCAGGCTTGGAACACTTTCGATTGTGCCTGGCTTTCTTTACAGACCACCGCAGGACCACTTTGACTCAAAGTTCACCGATTAATTTTCACTCTTCCCTTCTCTAGGAATGAATCTTGTTTATTTCACTTTTGCTGCTCATTCGCTTTCTCGCTTTATTTTTATTTATTTTTTTATTGTATCTGGTTTACATATGAAACCTTTACATATATATTTAATTATTAACAATGCCAATGATTTAAAAAAAAGAGAAAAAGTGAGTCATATAAAATGGTCATTACAGTATAAAGTGGGATTGCAAAATTCAGTATATACATGATTTAAAAAGAACAGTTTCATAGATAACGAGTCAAATTAGCCCAAATTCATGTATAACATAGCCAGACTGGACATAAAAAGAGAAACGGGGGGAGTAAAACCCAACCCTGTGAAAGGAGGCCAGGCATAATATCCCTCCATAGCTAAGAGACCCCTCTCAAGCCAAAGCCTGGGTCAGATCCAAGGATTTAATGAAGCTGGCCACAGCAAGCCCTTCCGATAAGTTATTAATAGATACACATCTGGACCATATATAACCATTATCTCCCAAAAGCCCCGAAATACAAAATTTCCTCAAATATAGATTCCTATTTTTTGTACGTTCGAGGCACTCTAGGAGGAGATGTCGAGCTGTTTCGAAGACCCCTATCTTATTACAGAATCTGCAATGACTATTAGAGTCATCAATCATGTTCCTTCTCCTCAGGAACTCCTTAGTTAATAAAGAATTCCACCTAAGTTTGAGGAGGACGGAACGATAGAACCGATTGGGGAATTAAAACATCATGGACGATGGACTCTACCTCTTTTTCTATGTTCATCTTTGATATTACACATAGAGGGATACAAATGTGGACTTTCAATTGTATTGGACCAGTCTAGAGTGTAAAGCAATTTCTTAACCTGGGTTGGTCATGAGTGTTTCCCTATCCATAGAGAGGTAACTGAGGGTGCTGTCACATAGGATCTTGAATTTATTCAAGTAATCATTCGCCCCAGTACCCTCCTGAGTCAGGAACAGAATGCCCGGGTCTACATATAACGTATCAGTAGTAGGACACAGAAATGAGCGAAATAGAGCCAAGTAACACCACAGAGATTTGGCTCTAAGTGAGATCAGACCCAGTTCATATCTAATGGCTACCACCGGAATACTATTGGCGACCTTCAGGACCTTTCTCCAAATTATTCCTTCTATTGTGTCCCAGACTGGATGAATATCCCTAAAATGTAGCTCCATGCCATATAGTAATTTAGGGATTACCTTCCCTTCATAGAAATCCACTACAGGCTTTACCGAGAATCTTCCATATTTTCTATCTAATTTGGACATCTGGATAGAAAGCGGGATTTCCTTGTGCTTAATCACCCGTTTAAGTTCAGAGACTGAAGGTTGGGCCAAAATTGGAAAGGCCAAATATAGAATTTGTTGTGCTCTCTGAATAGTTTTCTCCTCTATTTGCCAATCTGGGTCTTTGATCTTTCTACCTTTTGAGATTACCAAAATGCGGGTTTTACTAGGGTTGATCTTAAGCCCATTAAGTTCGGCATAATGTTGGAATTTGCTGCTCAACCGTGGAAGCCCGATTTTGGTATGGTCAAACAGGAGGAAATCATCAGCATAGACCAATCACGAGAATCTAAGGGCGCCCAGCTTGGCGCTCAACAGCCCTGCTTCAAAGAGGAATTAACCCACATCTGCTAGGTAAAGATTAAAAAGGCAGGGAGCCAAAGAGCAACCCTGACGGACCCCTATCCAACTTCTAATTCTTCTGGAAAGGTTCCCATCCATATTAAGCCTGACGTGGATCCCTGAATTTTCATACATAGCCCGTATTAGTTTCAAGAGTCCCTCGGGGATACCCCACTTTTTGAGTTTGGCCCAAAGTCGACCTCTAATGACCGAGTCAAAGGCAGTTGACAGGTCAATAGAGGCAACATAAAGTGTTCCCCCAAGTTTTCTCCAAGTGGTGGACTGCAGAGCCGTGCCGATCAGACCATTTAGATTCATAGAATGCCCCACACTAAAGCCAGTTTGGCATTTAATAAGGATATGGTTCTTTGCTTCTATCCCACCTTAATGCTTGGATAACAGAGAGTAAAATAGCTTGCAATCTGCGTCAATCAAAGCAATTGGTCGATCATTTTTAGCCAGACTTCTATCCCCTCTCTTAAATATGGGAACAATATGGGCAGTCTGCCAACTAGGGGGGATAATCCCACTATCAACCACGTTATTAAATAGCTTTGTCAGTATGTGGGCCCATATTTCTGGCTGCCCTTTGAAGGTATTATTCATAAGACCATTTGGCCCTGGCGCCCTACAATTTTTTGCCTTGCGTATGAGGGTGAGGACCTCTTCATAATCGACAATTGGTTCCCAAGGCGTATATTTAGCCCCTTCGCCGATTTCATAACAGTAGCATACCTTATGCTCATATTTATAGAGATCAGAAAAGAAGTCAACTCATTCAGCCTCCGGAACCCCATTCAATTGAATAAGGGCAGAGACCGGATTTTGCCTGTTAATTGCTCCCCAGAAACCCCTGAGGTCCCTTTTTACCAGAATATTGAGCATCAGCTCTGCATCATCTTGTAGCGTTCCATTTTTTTTTGAAATCAGACACTTATATTTCTGTCTGATCGCCCTAGTAAGTGTATTTTTCAATTTTTTTATCAATCTTAAGATTCTGAGTCTCTCTAATCCGCTTTCGCATCCTAGCCTTTCTAGGGCAACCTCACTGTTAAAAATATGGGGATGGTTTCTTTTGTTGGTGCCCTTTATTAGGGAGTCCTGGGTTATACAAAAAAGAATCTTTCAAAAAGATATCATATCCTAGACTTGTGAAGCCCGCTATTTTCCATTTGTAGGAGGTATTATTCAAGAACTCCAGCAATTTTTGATTGAAAAGATTGATATTTGCTAGCGACCAACGAACTCCACTACTGTATCCTATTGTTCTGAAATTGAAAGGCCCCCCTGAAATAGCCTCTCTGGCAGGGAAGGAGAGGGAAACCCCCACTGTCCCATGATCACTCCAACTGTTAAAGGTAACTTTTACCTTCAAGGCCGGAGGAGCCAAAGATTCATCCACAAAAAAGTAATCTAGAGCTGACGAAGAAGCTCCCCTACGCCACGTTGGTGGGCGTCTGCCGGACTGGTCGAAATAGCCATTAAGGCATGCCAGGTCCGCAAAGTCAGGCAAAGATTCCAAAGTCTACCCCAACAAGATTTATGACCCCTAACTAAGGGATCTCCAGGATCATCACCTAAATCCCCCTCATCCAGCTCAGAATTGCAGTCAGAGTTTAAGTCCCTGCTAAAATAACCATCCGTAGGATGTGCAAGTTTCTCCAATCCAAGATTTTTATTTTATTTTATTTATAAAGCGCAAAAAAAACAGGCCCAGGGGCAACCGGGTGCATACTCTTAAACATGTTACAAAAAGCAGTAGTTACAGAAGTTACAAAAATATACAGCATATATACATGTACCGAAGGGTACCATTAACAGCGTATAGTACAGGGACAGAGCAGAGAGAAAATGTATATTCATTCCTGTACCCCACATGGAGTCTGGACTGTGTCAAGGTCTCATGAGTCTTGGGAGAGCAGCCATGTTTTAGCAATGTTCTTGAAGGAGTGGAATGATGGTTCAATTCTGATAGGTGTGGGCAAGGTGTTCCAGAGTTTGGAGGCCAGGACGGGGAAGCTCACCCCACCAGCGTTTTGGAGTTTGCATCTAGGCACGATGAGGCTGTGAGTTTGGGCTGCTCTGGTAGGTCGATTGGAGGTGTGGCGTGAGAAGCGAGCGGACAGGTAAGGTGGGGCGTTGTTGCTCAGACATTTGTGAGTCAAAGCTAGGATTTTCAGGGCAATTCTCTGTTCTACCAGGAGCCAGCATAAGTCCGATCTGACGGAGGAGATATGAGAGCGTCTCGGGATGTTTAAGGCTGCCCTTAAGGCATTATTTTGTACAGTTTGCAATTTATTAAGGTTAGACTGACTGGCCCCTAGGTAGAGAGCACTACAGTAGTTGATTTTGGCCATAACAAGAGTTCTGGTGAGTGTGATACAGTTGGTACAGTTTAGGAAGGGTCTACAGGCAGTGATAAGTTTGCAGGTATAGGCCGCAGCTGACCTAACTGCATTTATTTGTCTGTTCAGAGAAAGCGAGGAGTCAAGATAGACCCCTAGCGTCTTAGTATCTTTGGAGACTTTAATGTCATTGCCGTCAATAATGAAGGACTTGTAGGTTTGGTCTAGTTTGTTGAGCCGATGATTTGATCCTAAAAGTAAGAGCTCAGTCTTATCATCATTAAGGCAAAGTTCGTGCTGTGCCATCCAGGCCTGGATGACCGAGTAAACATTGTTAAGGGCTTTGGTGTCAGCTGTGTAGTCTCCTGTGATAGGGATGAGTATCTGGGTGTCGTCCGCGTAGTTAGTGTAGGAGACACCCAGATAGTCAAGCACATCGAAGAGGGGCTTGATGAATACGTTATACAACGTAGGGGATACACACGAGCCTTGAGGAACGCCACAGTGAATAGGGGAGGGATCCGCTGATGCCAGTGGTGAGAAGACCCTCATGGATCTATTGCTCAGGAATGAGTGGATCCAGGCATTGGCAGAGTCGGAGAAGTGGGCTGCGGTTTTGAGATGCTGGCAGAGTATTTGGTGATTGAACAGATCAAAAGCCACGGGGAGATTGAGGAGAAGGAGAAGAGCTAGCTTCCCATTGTCTTTCAGTGACTCCATCTGAGTTTTCAAGTCGATCAGAGCTGACTCCGTACCATGTTTAGGGCGGAACCCTGATTGTCTTAAGCCCAGGAGATTGTTTAGTTCGAGGTAATCCTGAATCTGCAGGTAGACTGCGCGGTCCAGGATCTTGAGCAGGAATGGGACTGTAGTGATAGGTCTGAAGTTAGTTGGGATATTAGGGTCAAGGGAGGGTTTTTTGAGGAGTGGGATAACCCATGCATCTTTTAGGTTGTCGGGAACAATACCCGTCTTGAAAGAAGCATTTATGAATGCTGTAATGAACGGGGCTAGCTCATGAGATGCTTCCTTGATAATAGGTGCTGGGCAGGGGTCGCCTTGGCAATTGGAAGGTTTTAAATTGTTTATGATGTTTTCTACTTCGAGAGTAGTGAGAAGGAGAAAGGTTTATGCGCATAGGTTAAATGTGTATTAAGTGTAGGTGTGGTCGTTGGTTGGTCAAGCTGTAGGGATTTCTGTTTGTCCCTGATTTTAGATTGGAGGGTAGCAATTTTACCCAGGAGTGCTGACTGAATATTGGTGCACCAAGTGTTGTCTTTGGAGCAAGAGTCAGGGGGGGGGCTGCAGGTGTCTCGAGTTCCTTAAGGATATTAAAGAGTTCCTTAGTATTGGACTGGGCTGACATAATGCGGTTATTATAAGGATCTTTTTTTGCCTGGAGTACAGCTTCTTTATAGTTAAGGGTGGCTATCAGAAGACCGTCCTTGTGGGCGTCGGAGTGGAGACTTCTACAGCGTGACTCTGCTGTGCGTTTCTCTTTGCGGAACACTAGAAGCTGGGGAGTAAATCACAAGTTAAGGTGTGCTCGTTGTTTGGATTTCCTCAGTTTGAGCGGGGCGATAGAGTTGATGGCTGCAAGCAGTGACTGGTTATACATGTCGGCTAGGTTGGTGGGGTCTGAGCAAGTGTCAGGAGCGTTATTTAGTGTGGGAAGGATAAGGGGGAGTAGTTTTTCTGTCGTAATGTTCTTTTTATTTCTAGAAGATAATATCCTTAAGTTTTCCCAGAAAATCTTCAAAGGGAGATATCCCCGGATGCCAGTAGATGTTAATAAAAAGGGTAGAGAGCAACTCCTCCTTAAGGTCAATATTGAGTGCCAAAATTCCTAAGGGTGTATCTGGTAAGATCCTGGATAAAAGTCCAAGGGTGGATTTTATACCAATAAGGAGGCCTCCGGAAGGTCTCCCCCCCCTGGCTGGGTTTAACATTTTGTGACAGAATATCATACCCATCTATCGAGGGGTTGGAGAGTAGCCATGTTTCTTGGAGGAAGTAATAATCTTTTTACCATGGCTACTGTATCAATATTAGTGAGCAGATGGTGATTCCCCCTAGTATTCCAGGAAAGGAAACTAAGGGCAATAGACTCGAACGGCCCCTTCACACTAACAACTCTACTCCAGTGGCTATTAGTTCCACAGTCCTGAGGTAACTTTGGCCCAGTCCGTAGTGTCCCCATGGTTTCCTCTAGAGAGATACCTCATTTGAAAGTCTAGGGGTCTTTCAGGATGGTACACCATAGTCAAGTTTCCCCAGTATTCCTCATCTGTCTCAGCTTTGGGTGGAGACAATTGGGCCTCTGCTAACTCAGTGTTAAATCCCAGTTCTCTCAACCCCACAGCTTGATCCATTACCAAATCAAGAACTACTCTTGACTTAAGTACTATATTGGTTTGGTCGGTTCTTCCCTTAATAGGGAAGAAAATCCTCTCTAGGTCATAAGTGGAAACCAGAGCCAAAGCTGGTATCTGGCAGAAGATTTTAAGAATATTCCCACGATTCACACAAATGGGCATATCCTCCCACCAAAGGCTAGTTAACTGTAGAACATCCGTTGTATTAGTTTCCACCAACTGAGCCGAGTATTATAGCGTATCTCGGTTCGATAGGTCATTCTGTAAATCTGCCAAGTCCCTCCCCCTTGCACCTCTTAATATTGTTCCCTTCTGCATGTTGTTTGGGGCCTACAGGATTTCTCTCTCGATCACAAAGTGGTCTCGAGAGAAAGGAGTTTTGCCGAATGTAATGTACGTTTTTGGGGACATAAAGATCACCATCGTTTTTAAGACCACTTTGCTGATCTTTTAGATCAGACAGAGTGTCCCTCAGGTGAACCCTGGATATATATCTTACTTGGCCGTTAGCCGGGACCAACTGCCTGTCCTCCTTAAAATCTGGGTCAGGGCCAGGGTTATTTAGGTGACTCTCCTCAGAGGTAGGTTTGGAAATATATAAATCCTGTGGTAATTGTTTTGCCGAAGCAATATTGATCAGAATAGGATTATTACCAAGTGTTGGTTGTATAGTTGCTACAGGAGGAGGTGTCGCTGTGGGAGCCTCCTGCGGGGCAGAAACGGGGCCAAGGGATCCTTCTGCAGGGCCAGTCTGTTCAGGGGTACCAGTAGGCTCCTCCCCGAATGGGTGCCTCGGAAGGACACCAGGAGATCCAACAACAATCGGGACCACGCTACCCCCCTCTACCAGACTTATTGGAGGGCCTTCCTTAATACCATTTATAGGAATTTTCACGCTCATAGGGATTTCCTCATGCAGAGTAGGAACTTCAGATGTAAGCTGCAAGTCCCCTTTTTTCTCGTGATAAATAATAGCAGACACGCCCTGAGGGGCAGTTTCCTTCAAGGTCTTAGGGCCCTCTTCATTATTTATGGTAACAATATTGTCTTTGAAGGAAAATTCCCTCTGTAATACCAAATTCCTAAAGAATTTGTTAGTAATCAAATTGATTTTCCTAGTATTTTTTGGATTTTTTTTTTAATTAGTTTCAGAAATGTTTTACCTATCACAAGATCCTTTTTAATCGGGGAATCTTCTTTAGTTAAATCCACCACCTCACCGTTCTTACTATTGTCAGACATCCCTCCCTCCCCTGGGATATTATCAAATCTAACTCCCTGAGGAAAAGAAGGGACAGTGACAACTGCAAGGTTCTCAACAAGGTGAGGGGGGTCAGAAACAGGAGTATGATGACGCAGCTGTTCCACCTGGCCTATGCATTCAGTAATCACTATTTCTTTAACCCTATGTAGAGGAGAAGTAGCTTGACTACATGTGGGTATAGATGTAGGTAAGGGCATTGGGGTTGATGGCATAGGTGGCACATTTTTCTCCATCATTAACCTCATCAATTCTGCAAATCTATCTATGCCTTGTAACAGAGTGCATTTCAGCGAGCATTTGAGAATGCGACCTAACCTCTGACCAAATATTGTCATATAAGCTGACGAAGGAGCTAAGCACCATATTTAATGCAGAAACAATGGGTTGAGTTAGCCTAATACATTCGTCAGCTTCCCTTAAATTATGATGAAGCATTGGGTAACCCAAGTTGTCAATGGTAGGTTCCGGTAAAAGATCCCTTTCCCTTAACCATTTTTGCTTAGCAGAGTATTCATCTATAAAATTGGCGAGTTCAGAAGGGGAACCCATGTAGGAAGCGTCACATGTTTGTTGAGTGACGCTATTAATTTCAAATACTCTAAAGTCGAGATTGCTCTCAGCCAGTGCTTTATCAGCACATTCGATTCCAATTTTGTAACCACTCCTGTCAAATGGGTATAGTCTAAGCTAGCCACTGCAAGCGAGGGAGAGACAGATCTTATATCTGTACTAGTTGCTGTTCTTTTCCCAAAGTAATTAGAATTTCTTTTACCCGGGACTGGTTCTCCCGTTTTGGTGTGGGGCTTATGTTTAGGGATACTCCGAGGTGGTTTCGTTGTTGGAGTTTTAAATAAGGAATCAGCATGCGTAGAAGCCAGTGCAGATACTTTATTACTAAGGGCAGATTTAACCTGGGCTTGGGCATACTCTCTGGGGTGGAATCGAATAGCTCACCCAAAGAAGAAACAGGGAGCAAAGTCTTGTGGGTAACCAAGGGTGCACTAGGTTTGCCCTCGTTACCATCCAAGGATGGCGTGGATAACTTAATTCTATCACCCAAGGGAAGTGGACAATTTTGGAGATCACCCAACGAGGTGATAGGAAGAATAGGTCCAGGGAGAGGGTAGATGGAACCAGGTGAATTAGCTGTTCCCTCCTCCCTAGGTTCATTACTACCTGGGAGAGGAACCACCATTACTTCCTGCCCTTTGGGCAAGAGATCACCTAGGTTTTTAGCTAGAGTGGCCACTAAAAGGTCTTTTTGTGCCGCAATAGATATGATTTATTTCCCATTAGATATACATTTGTTCACATTTACATCCAAAGGGGAACCATCCCAAATAACATTTTTTAACATATTATCCTGGGAATGGACTTGCACCTGCGTAACAGACGCCTCTTTAGTGAGAACCCCCAAGTGTACCATAGGGTCTTCAGTTCCAGTTTTAAGCTCATTCTTCACTCCGCCTATGAAGCCATTCAAAGCAACCTTATCCACACTCAAATCTCGGGAGTCCATACTATTATAGTCCCCTAGTGATTTCTGGAGATCAAGGGTAGCTTCTAGAGCTATCTGGCTCCGCAGGCCTTTACGGGACATTTATGGAGTTATACAGAGTCAAAGAGTCAGAAGAAGAGAAGACCAAATATTGATCTGGATGATGAGTCCACAAACACTAGAGGGTTAGATTGAGAATGTGGGATAAGGCAGGATGCCACTCGGGTATTAGTCTGATCAGATGCAATTTAGATAATTAATAAACAATCTAAAAATGAGTTATACATGGGCAGCTATATTAGAAAAGGGCTTGACTTGCAGTGATTAAAAGAATTGAGCCTAAAAAGTGTTCAGAAGGAAGAGAGAGATCAAGCAAAGGTGCAAAAAGCAATCCTATAAAACGGGAGAATCAAGTCGCAGCCTCCTAATTCAGTAGGTCTACTGAATTAAATAAGTGGTCCTGGTGAGAGAGAGTAAGCTCGCAGCTCCCCCAGGGCATAAAGGATACAAGGTCACTCTCTTGAATAGAAGACGAAAATAGGCAGCATTAGTGTTCAAAAGGTACGGGCGAGGTACGCCCAACAGTTTCTCACTGTCCAGAGTCTGACTCTCCCACCTTGCCCAAAACCTTAGTTCCACAAAGCAGATATGTCGAGCCGGAAAGCACTCCTTGCAGACAGTTGAGTTACTAGCACAGTAAAACACCCGTTTCACAGTGAGTAAAAAGACTACACCGGACGTCTGTAGTTCAGCCGTATGCTTGTCACTAGGTATCCAGATTAAAGTGACAACAGAGCAGCCAAAGTACTTACAGAGCCAGAGGCTTCAGAGGCAGGTAGTTCGCAGGACGCCTCCTGCTGAACAGCCAAACAGCAGCTGCTCGCCCTTCACTCCTGCTGGGCTTAACGCCGCAAGGGTAATGGCCTGGTACCTTAATTTCCAAAAGTGAAAGTGGGCGGGGCCAAGCGCCATCAGAGTGAGGCTCACAGAAGATCAAGACAGCAGAATTCCGGGCTGTGAGAGCGGCGTTCAGGGACACCAGGCAGTTTTCACAAATTCAAAGGTACTGCGAGCACAGGAAGCCGGCACCTTTATTTCCTAAAGTGAAAGTGGGCGGGGCCAAGCGCCGTCAGATTGAGGCTCACAGAGGATCAAGGCAGCAGAATTCCGGGCTGCGAGAGCGGCGTTCAGGGACACCAGGCAGTTTTCACAAATTCAAAGGTACTGCGAGCACAGGAAGCCCGGCACCTTTATTTCCGAAAGTGGGTGGGGCCAAGCGCCGTCAGATTGAGGCTCACAGAGGATCAAGGCAGCAGAATTCCAGGCTGCGAGAGCGAAGTTCAGGGACACCAGGCAGTTTTCACAAAATCAAAGGTACCGCTTTAAACAAAGTACCTTTTACAGAGACTTTCGAGTGGGCTACTTCCTTTCACCGGACCACACCGTTACTTAGTATCGCTGATTCCATAGCTGTCCTTCACATCAAAGTTCACTCACAGATCTGCCTTTCTTCGTGTCTCATCCACACACATGCAGCCCTCACTTGCGATATAATGTTTCCATGTCAACCTTTAACACACACCGGTCTCTCAGATTGCTTGCCAACTTACCGGCTTTGTGCGTCTCTTTCTGGGTTTTGCGATTTCTATTTCATGAGTCAAGGTTAGTACCACAGGCTTGCTTCGCCTTCCCGACTCTGCCATTCACCCGGGAGGGTCGCTGGCGTCCTTGAAACACAACGCAGTCTTCACTTGTGAGATCTAGCCTGCTCCATGTGTCTTTCGCGGCTTGTCAAAGGCAACAACCTCCAGTAGGGAGCTCTTGGGGTTTTCGACCCACAACTGTCGTCCCTTGGTCCATCGCTCTGCTCCAGTAGGTTTGCCTTTGTCCCGGAGGTTCTGCTCTTACTCGTGTTCCGCCTTGCTCAGAGTGTGTCTTAGGTGTTGTCTATTATCCGTGTGAGGAGAGCTAATTGGTATCAGGTTTATGCATTTGAAGTCAAGGGCCTGACTTCGCCTGACCCGATTAACATGTGCAGTACGATGTATGAGAGTTAGTCTTGTTACTCTCAATCACCCTCTTCCTGGCCCAGTGTCTGTGTGAAAAGGGGAGAGGAGGAGTTGGGACCTCAGAGTATCCTAGAAAATAGGATGGGGTAGATGAACAAAGAAGGGGGGGAATACCGCATCTCACCATCGGCTCCCTCACCCCCACTCCCTGGAGACCCCTCACCAAGGTGATCCTCCCGCACTGGTCCACCCCCAGGAAGCAGATCCAAAGGTGATGGCTGTGTCCTGGCCACCTGGATGACAGGTCCCCGAGGACTAGCAGGTGAGACACCTTTGGTTTCTCACAGAAGGTATGACAGAGATATCAAGAAGGGCATAGACAGATCCTGGCGGTTATGCCACAATAAAGTCTTAGATATACTAGGCCCTTTAACCAAGATCTGGCAGATGGCTTAAGAGGTGGAGCAGCCGGAACAGAAAGTGGACCCTAAGATTATGGCTGGATGGGCACAGAGGGCAATATGCTCACTTGGCAATGCCAAACGCGCACTGACAACGGAAAGGAGGAGGTCTATCTTGGTTAAGATAGACCCCAAGATGGGGGAGCTGGCCACCTCAGAGTCAGCGTAGGACAGAAAAGGCAAGCTCTTTGGGGAAGCCTTCATTAAAGAGATGGTGAAATTCACCAATACTTAAGCTGCTATTGACAAGGCTGAGGCCTCAAAGAAAAGAGTATTTGGGCAGAAGATTTTTGGAAAGGCTGGCAGAGGCAGGGGCCGCTCAGTCAGCCGCTATTTGTCATATAGGCCCAATTACAATAGCAGGAGCAACTGGAGAGATCAGGAGGAGTGCAGACCCACCCCCTTCTTTCAATCCAGAAGAAAGGGTAGAGGAAGAGACTGGAGAGGCAGCAACAGAGGCCAGCAAACACGTGCAGGTGAGACTGGGCTCGAGAGCACCGATACGGCGAGCGGGCCAGGGACCCCAGAGGTAGCGGGCAGCACAACACTATTCTTAGAGAACTGGAAAGAGTTGGGGGGTGTGGGGTGCTGTTGAGCAGCCCACAAAATGGCTGGGCCTTCCTGAGCTCCGTCACAACCAATCCCGCCAACAACGTTGTGGACCCGTTGCCTGTACCATTCAGCTGCTAAAAGCTTGCTGGTTGTACCGGGGGTAGTGAGGTGTGCTGGGGTAGCATTACAGATCTGAAGACCCCCCTGAAACCCTAGACAGCAATACTGGCCAGGGAAGCGGAGCTGTGGGCGACTCCCCGCCATGGCCGAGACACACGAAGAAGGAAGGAGGAGGGGGGAAACTCGCCAGAACTGGGTCTGCAGCGGAGCCGTGGAGACTGGTGGCAGACAGGTAGAGGATAGCCGCATGACCCACAGCTGTGGGGACTCCTGATGAAGCTCAGCCTGTGATCTGCACAGACGCTGGGGACGGCACTGTAGGCAGCATATTGCGGCACCAGGGAACAAGCAGATCCGTTCTCCTGCCCGGTCATGACGGGATGAAAAGGGGGATATAACAGCAGCACCCCGGGGGAGAAATAATCCATGTGCCCCTGTGATCGGGTGAGATACCAGCCGTGGGTCACAAGCTACCCCCCAACAGAACAGAGAAGAGAAAGATTTGTTGCGAGGGGGAGCAGCGAGTGAAGAGAGGTGGAAGTCCATACAGTGATCTCCATGGAGGAAACATACAGAGAGAATAAGGTAGACTAAATGAGCAGTGGTTGAATGCCGGGCTCTCCGAGGTCAGCTGCAGCTTACTGACTATGGGAATTCTTACAGGTACGGCGTGGGCCTGATCGCCACTACCATGTCATGCTAGAGAAATCAATGAAACTACTGTGGCAAAGTGAACCATAAGCACAGAAATAAAAAATATACTCTGGCAACAATACTGGGGGCAATTGCTGGTACACGAATTCCCCCGCCCCACTTCCCCCCTCCACCTCTATGAGACAAGAAGAGGCGGTTCAGGAGCTTGATTGAAGAAAACATGGGGAGGCATGCCATAGAGTTGAGCAGCCGGATACTGGCAGCAGATTATGGATGTGATGAAGTCGGGAGATTGGTGGGACGTTGGCAAAAGGGAAATGGTAAGAGATGTTGGAGGATTAAGTGAAAAGAGGAACAACACGTGAATATTGCACACATCCAGGCCACAATTCACTGAAGCAGGCAATATTGTGGAAAGAGGCGAGTGTGGTCTGCGGCACTGGGTGTGCTGGGATATCTTCCCCAACAATACGGGGGAATCCTGGTAAAGTTGAGGTCGCTAGGTGGTTAACGGAGGAATACATGGACGGTCATCGAAAGCTTGACCAGAATCATGACCAAAGGAAGTGGAGCCAATAAAAAACTGAGCAATATTGATCCCTTCATCAGACAAATCCATAAATCCCCTTCAGATGCAGGGGGCATACCGGGGAAAACATTGGGGGCAGCGGCCCCAGACATGCCAGATTTAAGACAAATTATGGACAGCAGCCAATCAGGCTTTGCAGCGGTCAGTGGTAAACTTGATGACATTAACATCAAAGTTGCAGCGCTTAGTGCCAAAATGGAGCGAGAGGGCGCCAGAGGCAGAAACTCGAATTGGGACAGCAGAAGATGACATAACTTGACTTAAAACACAGGCATCCGCCATGTCAAAAGATCTTAAACGGGCCTTGCTACCCTGTGATAACCTGGAATCACGTTCCAGACGTAATAACATCCGTATGGTAGGCCTTCCGGTGGGATTCAATAGGCGGGCTATGGAAGCTGCAATAGAGACCTCCTCAGAGAACTGTTGGGAGACTCGCCATTTTCAATATCCTTTGTGGTTGAGAATGCCCACCGGTCACTAGCCTTACTGAACTGTTGGGATTGTGATCTCATATTGCGCCTGGCCAGAGAGAAAAGTCCCCTCCACCATGAATCGGCCAACATCCATATATATCTGGACTTTTCCACTGCAGTCCAGCTGGAACGCAAAACATTTACAGGGGTAAAAAGGTTATTAAGAGACAGGTCGGTGCAATACGCAATGCTCTTCCAAGCACGGTTGCGATTTCAACACAAGGGGAAAACCTTATTTTTTACAATACCATAAGAGGCTGTAGCGTATATCGAAGCAAACATTCCCCTTCCCTACCGAAATAATGAGGAAGAATGGATGGACGTCCCGACTCCCAAGACCTAGGAAAACCGTTTTCCCCCTGAAGGGGCTGACCCTGTTTAATAAGTATATAGCGACATGGCCAAATAAGCAGTTCCGGATCATATTCACACAACAGGGACTATGGTGTACGGCCTTGACCTATTATCAGGATAACTGGTGTTGAGTGTTGGCAGTGTAGGCAAAAGGAAGATTAAGTTACAGCTTCCCTATGCAAAATTGCATTGTTCAGTTGAAATGTTGTGTTAGGGACTGCCGGGTTCAAGGGCAAACCCTCCAAGTTGGGCATGGGTGGGACAACCTCACTCTGTTGGGGGGAGAGATGAGGGTGGGATGGGAGTAGACTGGTTGGGGGATGAAAAGTTTCAAAAAGGTGTTTTGGGTGACGACTGGAGATGGTGATGCGTGGTGTGGAGGTAACAGGGGAAATACACTTAAGGGGCAGGCAAAATGGGCCCCCTGAAACATACAAAGAGGCGGAATGGTGGTGATCAATGTATTAAGTGAGAATGTCAGAGGGCTGGGTAACTATACAAAGGTCAGGCAAATAATGGCATATGTCAATAGGCAAAAAGCCAACCTTCTATTTCTTCAGGAGACACATATACACGCCCGTTGGCCAGGGTGTTAGTCAACTCACAAGCGGGACATACCCCCTGAAATGGGCACCAGAGAGATTCTGGTACGTGGGAGTTATCCCTGCCCGGCTATCACTAGCTTGTAAACTAGCACTAGTGAAAATGATAATTTTTCCCAAATTATTATATCTTTTTTGCAAACATACCCATATGCCCAGGTAAAGAATGTTTTGCGATGCTGGGGCAGTCTGTAAGAAAGGGGTAGATATGGCACAATCGTGTGAGAGAGGGGGGATTCGCTGCACCCAACTTTGAAACGCACTGACTAGCGGCTCAAGCACAGTTTGTAGCATACTGGTATGGGACAGACGGGATACCTCCACATGTTCGATTGGAACGACTGGCAGCCAACAAGGCCGATATCAGAACTCTGGTACTAGATTAAAGGTATGCTGATAACTGCCCCGTTGACCCCTTACACACTACACTGTGGTCGTGGCGAACCATATTCCAGCTAACGGGGGTGACCCGTCCATACTAAAAATGGTTGCCACTGTGGAAATTCCCTGGGCTAGGCCCCACATGGAATGGTACACTCAAGGGGAGATGGGAGACATTGGGATACCGAACAGTAGGAGACCTTTTCTTGGAAGTGAAGTTTATTACCATGCAGACTTGGAAACAAGGATGTAGGGGCACAATAACAGATACTTTGCAATATTATAGATTGCGTACTGCGGTATCCAGTTGGTGGGAAACATATTGGTGGAGCCTGTAGATAATGATTTCTTGGTATTAGTATGTAACTCCTCAGGATGTCGTAGAATTTTGGCGACACTAAATGGGATGATAATGGACAAAACCTGTGGGCAAACAAACCCGGCTAGACGAAAGTGTGCAGATGAACTCGAGGTTGAAATCCCTGATGAGCAATGGAACAAAATGTGTTTATTAACAAAATCTGTATTCCTCAACTCCAGGTTTAAACTTATCCAATACAAAATACTGAATAGATTGGATTATACTCCTAACTATCTATGAATGATCTATCCGGAACAGGAGGGTAGATGCCTCCGATGTCAATGTGAAAAGGCTAGTCACCTCAACATGTTATGGAGCTGCACAGTCCTTCTGACCTTTTGGAAGCAAGTGATAGATGCTTTATCAGGCATAGTACAACATACATTTGCATATTCTTTCATAGAGGTGTTTTTTGGGCTATGCGGTGAGATTCCCAAAAATTGGGTTCATGATTGCTAAATGCTGTTTATTAAAATATTGGAAAAAGCTCAACCCCCCCCAACGAAACAGGACTGGCTGTTGGACTTCATTTGGGCAGGACTGTGGAGAAAGGTATATATCTACATTGCCAAAAATGTCTATGCCGAGAGACATCTGGTGTAATTTCTGCACACATTTACTTGAACTACAAAATGGGGAATCCATATTGGACTGATGTGAGAACTTGGGAAACTGGCCGAAGGGGGCTAATGATGAGATGTGGAACTGATTTGTGCCATATATTGTTATTAGTTGTATTCTTCTCTGTACTCCAATGCATAACCAAATTGTTCTTAACTAACTGTTTGTGTAAAAGCCTGCCAAACACAAAGAAAATAAAGTTTATAAAAAAATAAAAGAGCTGGAAAGAGTTATCAGGAGTTACATGGGTCGAACAGACTGTACAAGTTTTCTAACTAGAATTCTGTCAGGGCCTAGTGCAAACAGATTACCCAAGACATATAGTGTTCAGCAAAGACCACAAAGTTATATGAGACAAAGAGATCTTAGATCTAGAGTGAAAGAAGGCCATCACAGAGGTGTCAAAACTCCTCGGTAGGTTTTATAAGCAATATGTTCTTGGTAAAGGGCAGACGGAAAACCAGCCCAGTAATAAGCCTAAGCAACTTAAATGCATTCATTATTTACATACATTTCAAGATGGAGGGATCCCATCTCTTAAGAGATGTGTTACAAACCGGAGATTGGCTGGTGAGGATAGACCTCAAAGATGTCTACTTAACGATCCCAATCGCGAGAGAGCATCAGAGGTTACTTCAATTCTGGTGGAGAGGCCAGAGGTGGGAGTTCCCATGTCTCCCGTTAGATCTGGTATCAGCACCTTGTTGTTTTACGAAACTGATGAGAACAGTAGTCAGTCACCTGGCAGAACGGGGAATCAGGCTGATAGTATATTTAGACAACTTCTGTCTGATGGGGCAGGACAAGTAATGTTAGAATAACGTGAAGGTAGCAATCAAACTGTTGAAAAGCTTGAGATTCCCAAGAAACAGGTGAGAAGGGGAGAAACTTGTGACAGAACTGAGAAAAGTCTGAATTGTAGCCAGCTCAGTCGCGGGAGTCCCTAGGTTTCACGATAGACACGAGGGCGACCAGGTGAATGTGATCAAGAAAGAGATCAGGACAATATTAGCGAGGGAAGACATCTTGTTGAGGAAGCTGGCCAGGTTCGTAGGGAGATTGGCCTCATCCAATGAGGTGATCTTTCCGGGGCCTATACATTACAGGGCATTGCAAAGTCTAAACATTCAACACCTCCGGAGAGGCTTATCTTACGAACAGAGAGTACTGATCTCCACAGAGGCGAGGACTGAGCTGTGATGTTAATTCAGGCACATGGAGACCTGGAATGGGAGAGCGATATTTGACTCACCACCAGACCTCATCATCGAATCAGATGCCAGCCGATGGGGGCTGGGGAGCCCTTTGTGGAGAGACGACAACGGGTGTCAGGTGGTCAGAGAAGGAGTGTGAGAAGTGTTACTGAAAATGGACAACGTCTCTGCTGTATGATACAAAAAAGGTTGGGCGGGACAAAGTCCAGGATGCTAGCACAGCTATTGAAAGATTTTTGGCACATGTGCCTATAGAACACGATCTGCGTTATGGCAGAATATTTCCTAGGTCTGCAGAACAAAGTGGCAGACTGGAACTCGAGACACTTGAGGGAAGCTAGCGATTGAGACCCTAATGAATCTGAGAAGTCCATGCAGGATGGATCTGTTTGCAGCCAGGCTGGACACTCGGCTGTCTTCTTTCAGCTGGAGACCAGACCCAGCACCGGGAGCAACGGATGCCTTTCTACAGAGATGGGGTCCGAAGAGAGAGTGCGCATTTCCACCATTCACAATGATTCAGAGAATGGTAGCAATAGTCAAAAGACAGGCAACGTTACTGCTGGTGACACCAGACTGGAAGAGTCAGGTATGGTTTCCAGACCTTCGAGAGTTGTCATTCGACAAACCACTGTTAAACCTGCAATACAGAATGATAAATCAGGGTCCAGCAGGCGAGAGTCATCCCCGATAGAAGATGGCAACCTGAGATGGATAGCTTGGGTGATTTCCGGGGAGCCTGGCAGAGGCCAGGACTTTTCGGGAGACGCTGACAAATTCATGAAGGAGGCATGGACAACAGGTACCATGAAGGCCTATAAGTCGGCTCGGTCAAAATGGAATAGCTGGTGTATGGCAGGGGACATACATTCCACTAGAGCAAATATAATTCAGGTAGTGACATTTCTGGAGGTTTGGCAGCTCAGGGTAAAGCGTACAGGACACTGAATTCATGTAGATCAGTGTGAGAAACCTGAAGGTGTCTCACCCGCTTGTCCCTGGGCATCTGTCATCCAGGTGGCCAGGACACAGCCATCGCTTTTGGATCCAGTTCCTGGGGGTGGACCAGTGCCGGAGGATTACCTGGATGAGGGATCTTCGGGGAATGGAAGTGGGACACCGGATGGTGAGAAGCTGTATCCCCTTCCCTGTAACACCTTTTCCTCATCCTACCAGGTAGGGTACTTAAGAGCTCAACCCCTTTCTCGACACAAACACTTTCTCACAGACAGCTCAACATGAGCATAAAGGGACTAACACCCGAGCTGTATACCTGACATGTCCCAATACAATAGTCAGGCAATTCCTGATCATTACACACACCTTAATTCCATCACACTTCCCCACATGGATAAAAGGCAGAGCATGAAAGCACACTCTGAGCAAGGCAAAGCACACAAGGAAACAGCAGTTCTTTTTTTTTATTTTTATTTTTTTATTTGTATTTAGTTCAATTACAAAGAAAAATTACTTTGTAGAACCTTTACAAAATCAATTACAAAAAAAGGATAAAATATTTACATTTCAATTATCAATTACATTCATATTACAGCATAAAACTTTACGTCATATTGTACACAGATTACACAAAAAATGGAGGGTATTGTGTCATACACTATATATCCTCCAAGTATTAAAATTTAAGCAATTCTTTTTCGATATGCTTACACAGACTGACTAATTCAAATATGATTGGTTTGTGGGTGCCTTGCATCATGCTTGTCCATAGAAATTGCAAGCAATCTTCAAAATCTGTGTTCACAAATTTCGAGAACCGATTAGTCTGCATTACACTAAAATGTGGACATTCCAGTATAAGACGTTTCATTGTCTCAATCGGTTCTTTGCACGATGGAAAGCGACACTTCATTACCGTAGGTTTCCCAGTTTTAGCCCAATTTGCAATACGTTCCCTTGTGTAGTATAGATTTAGCCTGTACCTAATATAGGCTTCTCGGGTATGGTTGCATGGAAATAAAACCACGTGGTCATATCGGGGTATATGTCGTTTTAAGAACGCGCCATACTCCCTGTAGATGTGATATGTTGATATATTATCAATTGTGTTCCTCCAATCTTGTTCAAAGAGTTTCTTTTTGGCAAAAGCGGGGCGTTGATATACGTCTTCTATGGTTATACCTAAGGAGTTCAAAATATGTTGCATGTTACTATTATATTCATTAAAGGAGGCAGAAGAGGAAGATTTCAGCATGCTATTCAAATCAATGTACAAGGAGTTTTTGGGTGCAAAATTAATCTTAACGTAGCCTGATATTTGACGCCATTTCCAGCGTGTTGATAGTGCAACCAACCCGAGCTCGTGACGTATCACTGCATTTGGTATATTTAAGGGCAGGTGCATGGCAGATTTTATCAGTGATCCTTGCGTGGTGTTCAAAATTGCAGTAACATCTTTAAAACACATGTCAATGGAATATAGGATGACTGATTCAATTTTTAATGTCAGAAAGTCAATCAATGGGGTTAGTGAAAATTTGCAGTATTTTGCGTAGATCATTTTTAGTTGAGATAGTAAAGGGCGTGACTTATTTTTGATTAAGTCAGTCCAAGCTTTTAATGAGGTTTGATCTGTCAGGTTATAGCCAAGGTATATCGCACTACAGGTGCATGTGATTTGAGTTTTCATAATTTCCCATTTGTATCCCTTACTATTTTGTTTGGTACCAAATTTTAAAATAGCCGTTTTTGCAGGGTTTGGAGTGAGATTATGAGCTTGAAAAAGCAAAAGCTTAGTTTGCAATCCAGCAGGCGTAGGATCAAAGACTATGATGTCGTCTGCAAACGCAATCCATTTAAGTCTTAGAGCACCAACTTTAACTGAGAATAAATTACTGTGATCCCATTCCTTATCAAGATCAGAAAGGTAAAGATTAAAGAAAGTTGCAGCTAAATTGCACCCTTGTTTCAGACCAATCGATGTAGTGATGGGATCAGTTGTTCTACCGTCTGCCGAAATGTTTATTTTGTACGAGGTGTTAGTATGTAATTGAATAAACCAGTATAGCAATACTGTAGGAATTCCCATTGATCTCAATTTATTCCATAATAGGTTTCGTACCACGTTATCAAAAGCTGTTGTCATGTCTATCATAGCCATATATACTGCTTGAGCGTTCTTGCCTTTTGTGCTCGCGACAAGATGGGACATGACGGCAGCATTAAGCGAGGTGCTCATTCCTTTCCTAAAACCTGTTTGGTATTTAGAGTAAAGGTTGTTCTCTTCAATATGTTTTTCAAGGTCATGTAGGAGAAGAATGGCAAAAGGTTTTGCATCTGTGTCAATCAATGAGATAGGTCTATAGTTCTGTGGAAGAGCAGGATCGCCCTTTTTGAATAGAGGGACAATGTTCGCTGTAGTCCATGAGGAAGGAATTTGACCAGTACTGATAATTGAATCAAATTTGGGTTTCAAGATTTCTACCCAAAACTCAGGATCAGCTTTATAGAGGCAGGGAGGAATCCCATCAGGGCCTGCTGATGAGTAAGATGTTTTCGCGATAGCCCATTTGAAATCATCATGAGTCCATTTCAATCGGGCGATCCTGCTATAACACAATTGCACATTAGGCACAGATTCAAATCTTACAGGGATGCGAAAGTTAGCTGATATGTAGTCAGACCATACCCGTTCAGATATACAAGAGAGGGTAATCAGAGGGGTTCTTTTATCATCCTTTTTGATATTGCGCCATATAGTTCTGGTGTCATGAATAGATATGGCTCTTATTAGATCACAATTCTCTCTGTTATATTTCAATATGCGAGCTTGTTTCAGGTTCCTCTTGTATTTTTTAATAATGTGTGTCTGAATGAACCTGAAGTGGGTTGCTCCCAAGCCTGATATTTTAAGTTGTCTTATTGCTTTATTTTTTTCACGTTTCAGGATCTTAAAGGTGGAGTCAAATGGATGAGGATGAGCACTTTCCGTATACTTTTTACTGAATATGGATAGGGCTTTCTTTATCACCTCAGAATAACAATTTCTCCTTACCAATTCAGGCGTTGTGTCAAGAAGTAGCGATGACTGGATTTGTTGGAATACATAGTTAACAAATTGCTGACATTGGGTTTCATTCCATTTTATGGAAGTTAAGGGACGGTCAATCTCTACTAAGGAGAGTGTGGGATCTACAACCAAAGGCCTACTTTCCCATTTCAAAATGCAATTTAAGCGTGCATGGTCACTGGTTAGGATACGGCTACAATGCGTAGATAGTGTAATAGTCGATAGAGTTCGGGTAACAAAGATGAAGTCAATTGTCGAAGATTTAGATCCACGGGACCATGTAATCTGTGACTTCACTTCATCACTTGCAACTATGTCCATATCCCAATTTTCCAGTAGCTCCCTGAATTGTGAGCCCCTTCCCCGGGAAAGATAAGAGGGCTTATCTTGTCCACATTCACTCAGTTCTCTACAGTCGCAATTGAAGTCGCCGCCAATGATAATTTCTAGTGGTTGGTATTTGCTGTATATGTACTCTAAGCATTCATCTAGTTCATCAAGCATCGTTTCAATCAAAGATGTGGCAGGGTTCCAGTATAGGGAGATAATTAAAATTGGAAAGGAATCATTTTTGACAAAACATTCTGTACAAGTACACCCAATAGGTTTGCAGATTCCCATACCCACTTTGACTGGAGATTGATCGAGTTATTTATAGCAATTACCAAACCACCACTAGGCCGGCCTAACAGAGGTCTCGTTGCAACCTTGCAATACGTGGTAAACCCTGGGATGGTAAATTTGGTCAGTTTCATGGTCTCCTGTAATATGAGAATAGTTGGTTGTTTTTCGAGAGTAAGAGAAGCATTCCATCCAATGAAGTTAGCATAACCACAGGTATTCCATGAAAGTATTTTATGTGAACTGTGTTGTGCAAGCTGTGAGGTGGACGACATTTTAGATCCTAGAATAGCAGTGAGCATTGGTTCGAGCCAAGGGATATTCTCTGTTGTGGCTATGTGCGCTAGGAGTGTGTGTAAGTTGCCATCAATGCTACCCTTGGTTTGTTGAGCACTAATTACGCTTGCTGCTTTTGCAGAGATGGCTGGGTCATTATAGGCAAGGAAATCATTGGCTTGCGATTCTAGTTCATGGGTGGTTAGATTTAGCCCATGGTTTTTAATCTCTTCCCGATTAAACCATATAAATTTCAATATTGTTTCAGAGCTCAGGTAGCATACTGCTCTACAGTTGTCATTCTGTGAAATCGAGACTCTAAGGATGTCCTCGGATTTAACCATTTTGAGTTGAGGTATGCGAGAGAAGAGTGACAAGATAAAAGATCGATTTATCCTCTTCCCTGCGGTCGACTCCCTATTACCTTCGAGGCCCACGAGATGGAGTTTATTCACGACTTCAGGTGAGCTCTCGTGGTATTTCAATTTGCTTTGGAAAAAGGGGGTGATTCATTATTCAAGGTCTAGAATGCAGATGAGGATGTTGTTTTACTCGAGGTTTCATCGTACAAGTCGTTGGTATGTATGGCTTTTCTCAAGATGTCTAGGATTTCATGAGGGACTTTCACTGAGCTTATTGGTTCGATGGCTAGAGGAAGTACAACTTCTTCCTGGGGCTTCATCAACACCTCTGTCTGAAGCGACTTCATAAGTGTTTCAATGTTAAGTGTACCTTCCTCTATAGCTTTTTTAAAGGTGTCAAGGGAGTCTGACGACTAGTCATCAGATCATTGGAGTGGGTTTTAGGAGCTTCTCTGCTCAAAGCGTGACCATGTATGGATATACGAGCGGGAGCAAAGATGGTTTTTTTCTCCCACTTTGTGGGTGAAAGTATCACTTTTTGATGGAATAATTTGTACAATATCCGACACCTTGTCAGATACCATCAATTTATCGTTCTTAATGATACGCTCTGTCAGTTTATCCCTTTGTTGATTCAGAACTGACTCTAACACTGAAACTTTTCCTTTGCCATTGATCATATTTGAAAACGTATTGTTATTAGTTGTGTTTTTCACAACCGGGATCTCTGCATGGCTTGGGGGCTCAGAGCAAACGGCACTATAGGATTTTCTTAGATCTGATTTTCTAGGATGATTACTGATTGAATCATCATTGGGAGTCTGTTGTTCAATTATAATATCCTTTCTGGTTGTACAGCTTCTTCCAGAGATTGGGAAGTAGCTGTTTAAATTGGATTTCAGATGTGAAAGTGGTGTTGCTTCAATCATATTGAGAGTAGATCGTTTTTCAGAATTTGTTCAATCGCTCTTTTTTTAGATGGAAGTTTGGACTTAATGGAAGGAGTTGGGATTAATGCTTCCTGGCTTTCTTTTGAAAGTTGTTGTAGA
Organism: Ambystoma mexicanum; assembly: GCF_040938575.1. Taxonomy (NCBI): domain Eukaryota; kingdom Metazoa; phylum Chordata; class Amphibia; order Caudata; family Ambystomatidae; genus Ambystoma; species Ambystoma mexicanum. Next base: position 508,690,317 of record NC_090927.1, on the reverse strand, counting down.
TCAATACTCTCTTCATCAGAGATTGCTATCACCATTTCATGTTCGGCAGTCTGAGAAGATTCAGATCTCGGTTGAGTAGTATTATTAGCAGAATCTATGTCAGCGTTTTTCTCCATAAGTTCTTTTCTCCTCTTAACATTCCTTTTCATTGCTCTGAGGTGCAATTTTTTTGCACGGCGAGACACAAACATGAGTTTCTTTGTAGAGCTAGGGGATTCAGGTTCTTTCAACTGTTGCTCATCCAGAGCTCTCAACAAAGTAGAGGGACTGTCTGGGCAGTCGGCGATCGGGACTGATTTGGTCAGTTGGGAAGAGATAGAAGAATTCATTGCTTCAATTAAGATTTTAAGTTCTTTTAATTCAGATGTACAATTACAAGATGTGGGAAGGGAGGAACTGTTTAAGGGTAATGGGGGGACACTGAATGCCCCATGCCCACTTTGAGTAGTTTTTTCAAAGAGGTCCTGAGCAGGTTGGAGTTGGTTATTGTTAATGGCACGTAAGGTGTCTGCAGCAAAAATAAAGCCTTCTATCTTGTCCATTTTGGATCATAGGTGATGTAAAGTGCCTTTTATGTCTTTCAATTCAAGATGGGTGAGATCATGCCCCTTATCTAATAAATCAAGTATTTTAATAATTACAGGAAAGGTATGTGGAGAGCGCGTTTTGTTCTCATCAGCATCAGTTGGACCATCCAATGGATCAAGTTGAAAAGGTCTTATAGGTGTATTTGCAATGTCAGGTGAATATGACATGCGTGGGGGTGGTAATTCAACTTTCCTATTAGGAAGACTCCCACTTTCAGGATAAAGTATGGGATCCAGATCACCGAATGATTGTGCGGAGATCCTCTGAGACAATTTAGGAGGACCATATAAGAGAGGAGTTAATGTGCCTATGGCACGAGAGACTTGATCATCAAGGGCAGCCATGTTTTTGATAAGGAGGCCATGTTGTGCATTAGTAGTATGAATAGGAAGAGATCTCTCTAAGAGTTCCTGAGAGGTCATAGATTGGGAATTCTTAATATTGCCCTGAGGTGGAAAGGGCTGTGGAAGCAAAGCTGTTTGCTGTGGCGAGTGGTAGAGAGACATTATATCTATCCTCCTCTTAATAACCTGAGAAAACCAGAGAAGCCCGTGGAAGAGGGGAGAGGTGCGTGTGCCTTTAACAGTTGGGTTGTCAGCTGACCACCCAGCTGACTACTTGAGGCCGCCTCCGTGACCCTTGCGGCGTGAAGCCCTGAGGTGGAAAGGGCTGTGGAAGCAAAGCTGTTTGCTGTTTGGCGAGCGGCGAATAATGGCGTCTACCCAGTCCCCTGTGCTAAGGACCCGGGCACAGAGGCGGCGTGATGGTGTGGTAGCCTCTGATGAGATAATGGCTACTCGTCGACCTTCACGCTTACGGAAAGTAAGTTGCTATCACTCATGCACCTCTGAAACTGTTGAGCACAACGAAGGTCTTATTCAAGCACATGAGGCACAGCCCCCTGAAAACGCAACAATCAACATATCTAATCCACCCCCTCTCTGTGACAATGTGTTCGACACTCCATGTTTCACGCATGATGTTATTACAGGTCGCGACATTACTCAAGGGTGGCGCGGGCGGCAAATGAATGCCGCGCGCCGGATGTCGGTGAGCCCCTGTATGTGATCGCGGGGTCTGGAGGTTGCGCGGTTCTTGGAGCCTCGCCGACTCGAGGTGGCGTTAGCGCCAGTGGCGAACCGTCTGGACACCGCCGCGGCGGCTCTCTCATCCCGGCACTTGACGTGGGGTGTGTTTGCTTGGCCGCCACTCCCGCGAGCGATTATGCTGCGGGGGCGGGACTCGGAGTGCGCGAGTCCTTGAACGCGTGCGGCCAAGGCAGCCTAGACTCCGTCACGGCTCGAGGTCTCGCTGAAGACGGAGCAGCTCCCTCTAGTAGTGAGCTCGCTGCAGAGCAGGATAATGATCTAGTGAAGGAACCGAATTCTGCCGAAAATCAGACCGCTGGGCCACGGCCGGCCATTTATTCTCCTTCTATCTTACCCTGTGACGATGTGGGGCTCATTTTAAATGACTCTAGTACAATGATCACTGCGAGTTCTCCAGTGAGTGTAACCACGAGACTGTCCACAGTGGGCTCGCATGAAGAAATCATATATATGAATGCGAACGATTCTAGCAATCAACATAGCATTTTTAACTCAAGTTTGCACGACTGTGATCGCAACTACGTTCTTAACTTGGAGCACGGTACAAGGGGCGAGCCAGAGGCGCGCAATTCAATGCTCGCAAGAAGAGACTCCCTCGGGGTAGTGAACAACGTTCTTCAGAACTTATCGCTCTTGAACAAGATGTGCGCCAGTAAGGCATCTAAAGAGCCGAACCTTTCAGCCGAAACGAAAGCAAAATCTGCAGTTAAACGCAATAACAGCCAGCTGTTGGGGGCAACTTCTGACATATGGCCTGACTCGTGTTATAAACGGTTAAAAGCAACCGATCAATCCTTAAAGGTCGACTCGAGGCACGAGACATCTGATTTACATTTGACTTCCCAAAAAAGACTTGCCACCTCTAAATGGAAGTCCAATGGAGCCATCGATGAATCTGATGGCAACGAACATTCCTCCCATAACGAGTCTATGGATTCTTCATTAATGGAACGCCCATTTCCGAAAATTCGTCGTGACAAGGAGCCACATGTGACCAGACCTGCTGAGTCTCAACCCAATTCATCTTGTACAAACCTGCCGACGATGTCTTCTTCAACGGAAATTCAAGCCCTTTTCATGGCCTCTTTGTCGATTTCATTGGCCCCGTTTACGAAACTGTACGAAAATATACATGAAGCCACTAAGGACTTAACAACTGTGGTCGCAATGATGAGTTCCAAATTAACTCAGATTGAAAAAACTTGCGACCGCTCGTATGTAGAGCAACATGAGTGCCTTAAAAGACTGGAAGGAGCGTTTACCTTGTTAAACGAGTGCAAGAAAACCGACTCCTCTGACAAAAGACTGTTCGCCGAAGTGGCGCGAGAGACCCTTGCCCTATTTAAACATGACATCACAAATGTAGGTAGGCGGTTGTCTGAAGAGTGCCCATGTGGCAAGTTAACTAGCATGAAAGATAAGCCTCAGGTTGACCAAGACCTTACTAGGGCTTCAAAACAACAGCACTCATCAATTGATGCTGCTCCAAACCAAGATCCTCTGCGCTCTCAATCGTCACAATCGACACATAACTCCTTAGTGGAAGTGGATCTTGCTCTGGCACCTGTAAAGGCCCTTGGAGCCCCTCACGACACAGGGCTCATGATCGTTTCACCTACTTCAATCACTGGGCCTTGCTCATCGGTTATTCCGTTTGTACCAAACAGCGTCAATTTGTCATTTAACACAGCATTTGAGCAAGCTAGATGCGCTGCTAACAAGGCCTCCGTAGACCCCCAAACGGCTTCTCCTTCGGGCATTGGTTCTGCAACTGAAGCGACTGCAGAAGTTGCGACTATCCCCGCAAATGTTGGTTTACCCAAGGTCTTTTCCGTTTTTACAGGATCCTCTAATGTTACAGGGAATCTGGCGACTTCGTCTTTAAACTCAAAACTTGCTGTAACCAGTAAGAAACCGAAAAACCAAAAGACAAAGAAAAAAGTCTCAAATGGATCTCAAAAATGTTTACGCAACATAAAGATGGTACAGGCCGCTTCTATTGTCTCGGACAAAACTTTAACAGCTCAAGCTCCTGCTATGAGTAACGCCTTAATATCACAAAAAAGTGCACACTCGATTTCAGCCAAACAATCTCAATTAAAGAATACTAAGCCATCTGATGACGACATAACTGAACTCCTGGACTTCTCAACTTACGATGACCCAGAATTTGTAGAGTTAGAACCTGTCTCACCCACAAGCTTTGATGTGCCCCTAATCACTGTGCCATTACCTAAAGTTGATCCGATTCCATGTGTGGAGAAATCTGTACCATCATTGGTCAAAGTCGCTTCAAATACTGTAATAACAAATCAGCCTTGTACTAAGGAGGATACTGGTAACAATTCGACATTCAAACACAAGTCCCACGAAAGACACTGTGAACTGATTGAAGTTTGTGATAAGTCGAACTCTACATGTCTGCCAACAGTCAGTCCTGTGTTTATGACCATGGCCGATAAGCGGAATTTTTGCATAGCTCAGGCTCAAATCAGCAGACCAGGGGGACCCTTGGCATTGTCATGCCCCTCGATCAAAACAGATAAAAATAAGGAGCCCATAAGGACTCTGCTGGAATGTATCGAGGAAGATCACCTTGAAACCAATCGAAGAAGATTTAAAGAATTGGCGGTTGATAGACGTCCTCAAACTTCACACGATAAGGTTCTAAAATTAGCGCTGAATAAAGTCTGCATATATAAGCTGGCAATCGAGAGCCTGGAACCAATCAAGAATCTGATCTTGAATCGACGAACGGTGCTTCAGTTACTTCATCTCGTTCCAAGCCTTTGTGCAATCTCCTCAAACGACATAAAAGTCGTGGAGTTTCCAGCTGAAGGCACGAATGACAAGGTGTTGCTTCACTTTACATCGAACCTTCTGATTAACTCAATATTAAAAGAAAACGTAGCATTGTTTTCATTAGGCTTCGATGTTTACAATCTGAACGTCTCTGATGTACCACCGCAATACTCCAGTGGAGTGCCTAATAATGGAAAGGATGCACCTTCCATTGCTGTTGCAGTACCAATGCTGTCGAAAGATGTGCCAATAAGGACACCGGAAGGATCGTCTGCCTTGACAAACACCCGTATTCAAAGCCTGAACCAATCACCGCGCCGGCCAAGGACTCCTCAATTGCCATCTAGCGAGGCTACTGCTAAATGCGACGGCTCCAATGCTCAAATAAGAATTACAATTAAAAGAAAGGATTCTTTCAACGGAACTCTTAATGAGTGTCAGCACTTCATAACACCTGCAGCCGAAAATCTAGAATGGAATTGGCTTGCCGGGGCGTTAAATGTTAAAAAGAGCCAATAACGCCAGGACTCTAAAGCCCCTACGGTTTGTTCTGTTGCCTCATGGAACACTCGAGGGTTTTTTCACCTGTTCAACAAACCTTGGTTAGAAAAGCTTCAAATTGTGTGTCTACAAGAAACATGGCTAAGTGAATTACCACTCATAGCGGACTTCGAGTCTGTAATAAATCCGGCCATAAAAGCTAAGTTGGGTCGCCCTATGTCAGGGCTTTTAACGATGGTCAGAAGAACTTCTGGCTGGCGCGTCACAAATTCCGTTAATCACTCTCCATATATCCAGGAAACCACCATTGAAAATTTAGGGAGACGGGTCTTGCAGAAGGACATGATGATAATATTGAACGTATATTGGAACCACCTACGTGCCGGTAAAATGGAGTTCATTGACCAGATCACCGGCGTTATTGATCATCTGATGGAACATTCAGACTCTCCAAAGATTCTTCTGTGCGGCGACTTAAACATCTATCTATGTAAGGATCCACAGTTAGCCCAAAACTCACTGGCACTGGCCTGGATAACTGAAATGAAGCTACGTAACTTTCAGATGTTGAATGGCAACACTCGCGGCGATTTACCATCTAGGCAAACATGGCACCGTATGGACTCATCCTCAACAATCGACTATATGTTCGCATCCGAAGCTTTACATCCGAGGATACAATCGTTGAGGATTTGTGAAAAAGATCATAGCGACCACAACATGTTGCTTATGGAATTTGTATCAAGCTGCACCATTCAAAAACCAAAATGGACTCATAAGATTGAGGTTGAATCTAACAGGGTTCGCTTAAGACTAGAGGAGAGCGAAGTTAAGGGGGTGATGCTCCAGTATTGTCATCCGAGTGCTGACCTCGAATATGAACATCTTTTGACACAATTCAAAACGGTAAAAGTGGGTTCCAAAAATCCCAACATGGTCCGTGCCCACCACTTTGATATTGAGATATTGACGCAAAAACGAATGATGCGCACAGCCATAAGGAGAGCTAAGGCTCTTGACAGGGTCACTCGTAAACTAGAAATAAAGGCGGCAAAGCAAAAATACAAAAATTGGTTGAAAATGCACAAATACATACAAGTGCAAAACGACGCAGAACAGATGTTAAATACTCTAAAAAACAAAAACACAAGTGATTTTTGGAGACTCATTAACAATTTTCAGGCTCCTCAATTGGCACTACAGTCCAGCATGGTTTCAGAAGAAACCTGGATTAATCATTTTGAAGCCCTATATAAAGATAAAATCCCTGAGATTACCACTTTGGGATTATCCGCGAATCCATGGAACTTGACGTTCCCAAGAGAAGAGATTTTGTCTATTATTAACAAAGCAAAAAAATCAAGAGCTCCTGGACCGGATGGGCTTTCCAATTTCACGATCAAACAACAGCCTGAGCTATGGGCGTCCATATGCGTAATCCTATTTGATAGGATTTGTAAATCTCAAAAAACTCCGAAATCCTGGAAATCTGTGGTTATTGTCCCAATATTTAAGAAAGGTGACAGATCATGCCCAAAGAACTATCGTCCTGTGGCTTTACTCGACAGTTTGGGGAAAATCTATGCCACAATGTTACAACACAAACTGGTGAAATGGGCAAATGAGTCTAATCACGTAGATAAAAGACAATCAGGTTTCGTAAAGCAAGTGGGCTGCTCTTTAAACTTGTTAGTCCTAAATTTGTTGAAAATGGAAGCACTAAAATCTAAATCTAAGGTCTACTTGGCCTTTATCGACTTTTCTTGTGCCTTCGACACCATTGACAGGTCCCGCTTGTGGTCAAAACTGCAAAGTTGGGGATGTCCAGTCGACTTATTGGCAGCAATCCGCGAATTGCACTCTGAAACCTCCATAAAAATCCGGTTGGATCAATCTGGAAACGTAACAACCCCAATTAAAACCTATAAGGGGGTAAAGCAAGGTTGTCCCTTAGCAGCTGCAATATTCAGCCTATTTATCTCCGATATTGGATTGGCAATTAATGCCGTAAGATCTTTTCCGCCGAAGATTGGCAAGACCTGCTTAAGTTGGCTGTTATATGCCGACAACCTCGTTCTTATGGATCTAACTCCCGTAGGTTTGCAGAGGAAATTGAACGCAGTTGCCCAATATGTTGCATCAAACCACTTGGTAATAAACACAAAAAAGTGTGAAATTATGGTGTTAAAAAATCTTAATAGCGGAAGACAAAACAAGAAAAGTCAACCAAGATGGTATTTGGGTAGTGACACCATTCAGACAACTCTGAATGTAAAATATCTTGGAATGTTACTAAATTCATACAATTGGCCAGTCAAGCAGTCATCATACAGAACAAATATGGGAAATTTTCACTAAAACCAGTCCTTGCCTTTTACCATCAGAAGGTAATCCCAGTGTTACTATATGGCGCAGAAAACGCCTTGGGTTGCAGTTATGACACATGGTCTTCGCTGGAGCATTGCTTTTGGTCGAAGGTACTGGCGTTGCCTAGGGGGATTGCAACTGCTTGTATGAGGTACGAACTTTCGCTTATCTCGTTACACGCAAGGGTGTGCTGGGCCCTAATAAGCTTATTTCGAAAATCACGCCAGCGAGAGCACATTCCACAATTTGACATCTTTCACGACCCTTCATCGGCATATAACAGCATGTTATCATTATGGTCGAAAAGATGCGAAGAGATCTTAAGTATTCATGGAATCACCATGGATCAGCTGCATAACGACCCGAACGCTGCTAAATTAAAAATCTGGTGTGCGGACTGGGAACAAACTTGTACTCGACGCACCACAGCTGCCATGATGAAGGACGCCCCGCTCGAGATAAGGCCTTTCAACATCTTACAACGTTACATTGAATTATTTCCAGGCCCACAGGCACTAAGAGTGTTCATGCTGATGCGGCTGAATGCATTTAAAACTAGTGAATGGCTGGTGTCTTGGCGAGCAAATAAAGTTGCATCCTTAAAGTGTAGAATATGCACTAAAGACAAGGAAACCCTAAAGCACTTGGTGCTATTTTGCACTAAACTTCGCTCTGAAAGGACATTTCATCTGGGGCCTTGGGGAGCAAATTACCCCTCCCGTTGTGCGGATGAGTGGTGGGCCTCTATGTTTCAAGGATGTGACAGGAAGTTGATACTACCATTAACCCGATTTCTGATGTTGATTGAAAATCGACTGAACGCACTGTCGGTTGATGTGCAAGGGTGACAATGTCTTGTATAGTTGTCTGCGATCTTGGAGGGGTATTGCTAAGCGATTGCTAAGGGACTGTTAAGGGATTGTCAACAGACATTTCTCTATTGATGAAGTCCAGTGCTGTTTGTTCGTTTGTAAACATTTTAAAGGTTTGTAATAAACCGATAAAAATAAAAAAAAATAAAAAAATATTGCTTATGTCGTGAATATGAGTGGGGCAAAGGATAGGTGAAGAACTCGTATCGCTAGTGTGTATCATGACTGCAAGTGGAGACAAATTTGAGCAATTTTTAACAACCCTACTGGCTCCTGAAGGCAATGCATCTAAAGCAGCAGGGTCGATATATGCTGTGCGGCCAGGGCAAACCAGTAAATCAATGCTAGAAGATGTAAGTGTCGTGGAACCTAAGTCATTGCATTTGCTCCGTAAACCTGCAGCCATCACTAGTATGGGTGGATGTCGTATCAGGTTCTACAAGTCGAAGCACAGAGCAACTTTTATGGTAGGGCTAAATCACTAAGAGTCAAATGATTAGTGGTAAGCAATTATTAATTAATCAGCTAGGTGCCACATTTAGACTTATGTTGGAACATCGGTGTGGCAAGATTAAAAGAGAAGGTCCTAATCGGGCGTTATGTAATACAGATGTTATATGTAAGCTTGTTAAAATGTAATCTTACCAGATGCAGTAACTTAGATCCGGCTCAGAGTGACTGAACATCAATCAGATTCTTTTTGTCAATTTTTGGCAAAATAGCAAAACAGCAAACAGCCAACAGTACTTCTTTGTACTTCCGTGTGCGCGCGCGAGTGCGCTGCACACGGTGTATTTGAAAGAGGGAGGGGGGCGGAGCCGGGGGCGTGGTAGAACGGGGAAACCCAATCAGAGAGTAGACTGCAAAGAAATGAAAGCAAACACTATTACTATCAGGTGTTTTAGGATTAACTACAAGCGTTTGCGCTAGACGCGAACGCGCTAGTGCTGTGCTACACGTAAATGTCCCAAAAGTCCACAGTAAGCAGTAATTACTTCAAAATTGAAGGTCAGGCAAACGCTGTGGGCTAGGCGAAGACGTCCGCTCTCCTGCCGGCTCGCTGGGCGGTAGAAGGAAATCCGCTAATTTCGAAGGCAAAAAATGTCCAGAGAGGTCGCCTTCCACAGCCAACAGTACTTCTTTGTACTTCCGTGTGCGCGCGCGAGTGCGCTGCACACAGTGTATTTGAAAGAGGGAGGGGGGCAGAGCCGGGGGCGTGGTAGAACGGGGAAACCCAATCAGAGAGTGGATTCAAAATTGAAGGTCAGGCAAACGCCGTGAGCTCAGCGAAGACGTCCGCTCTCCTGCTGGTTCGCTGGGCGGTAGAAGGAAATCCGCTAATTTCGAAGGCAAAAAATGTCCAGAGAGGTCGCCTTCCACAGCCAACAGTACTTCTTTGTACTTCCGTGTGCCAGCAGTTCCAAGATGGCAGTTTAATACAAGGAGAAAAACGGCGAGACCCGAGAGGGTTGTAAGGTGGGAAGTGCCCTTGAGCTTTTCAGACCGTTACTTTCGTGAGCCTTGGAAGATAAGAAACCTAAGACCTGGAATTGAAGCTAAGGAAACCTGCATTGTGTGTCGGAGGTACCCGGGGCTCTCCCGCACCGATAACCAAGGCGGGCAGGAGCGTTTTTCGCTGTGGTACTGTCCTTGGCTCCTACAACAAAGCAGCAGCAGTAAAGTCAGCATAGCCGGTGAGTTGGGGAAAGTGATACCAGATTGGCCTGTGTTAGAACCAAGGTTGCAATCAGCAACATTGTATGGGGAAACCAAAAGAGAGCAGCGTGTGAATCGTATGTGATGAACAACGCAAATATAATTGAATAACAAAGGCGTTGCTGAACTTCTGAAGCCAAGAAAGATACCGTACACAGAGTGGTCCGGCGCCACGTGGGTGCTGATACGAAGGTCTCTGTTAGGTATCAAACTGGTTGGCAATTGTGTGGAATGATTGGGAGATGATAATAGTGGTCCTGAAACGGGTCAAGCTAAACCCTGTGCACATTCGAAAGTCTTCGATAGTTAATGCGAACCGAAATTGGTCCGAACTCGACTGAGGGACACTAATTGTGTAAGAGGAAAGATCTGAGCCTGGCGGAGGGAGATCCGGGGTGAACCGTGAGTCACCCGAGAAAGAATATTCTCTTAACATTGGAACAAGGGATCTGAGCCCGACTGAGGGGGATCCAAAGTAACGAACATTGTAAGAAAAGGGATCTGAGCCTGATTGAGGGGGATCCAGGGTGAACAGTGAGTCTTCTAAATTGAGTATTTGTAGGAGGAAAATAACTTTGTTTGTTTTGGTACATCAGGCCCTCTGTATCAAGATACTTTGACAAGTAAAGCGACTTGTGTACAGAAGGCCCCGATATTGGAAATTGAATCATGTCCTCATGCTGAAGAAGCCAAAGAGTGTGCTATGCTTGAGTGAACCACCTTGTCCCATGCTGAAAACGTGGGGAAGGGAGGTCAATGGCCTGAACATCCAGACATATCACTTTGAACACTTCTTTCTTTTTCATGAACACTACCCCCACACTATTTGTATTTAGCAGTAAGGATTGGCAATAGGTTTTAGAATATAGGCCCTTTATTTTGACGAGACAACACTAGGACTGTGTTATTATTTGATGGTCGTAGCTTGCTCCCATCTGTAGATTTAGGATTAGATAGGGGTTTATCACACCATTGTTGAAGTTCAATATACACCCTTGAACTGTGGTCACTTGTGTCTGTCTTACTGTTGATACCATGCCTTCCTTACATCAGCCATATCAGCTACACACCCTAAGATAGAAGGCATGCCAGTAGGGGAGTAGACTCCTTAGAGGGGTAAGGCTTTTGAGGCCACTGATGCCCAAGTACTGTCAGACATGGGACTTCAATGTCATCTTGAATTTGTTTAATAATTGGCCAGACAATTATCAGCTTTCGAGGAAAGCGTTAGCAGCAAAGCTAGGGCTCATAGCATGTAAAGGGTGTTGGATGTTAGAGCACTCGAAGATGACTGAAAATCCTTTACCACCTCGAGGATCATGTTGTATGTTAATAAGAGAACTAAGACAGGTATTAAACCTATTTCATAAACAGCATTTCCAGATCAACCCAGGCTATGCCTGGTGCGTTGTCCAAGGATTTATGAAGCTATGACAGATAGTCCTAGACTGTCAGAGGTAACTCAATTGTTGATTGCTTCAAGGAGACTATTCGCTGCAGTATATGTGGCAACCCTAGATAGGTAGGTAAAATAGAGTATGCTCAATTCGGGCATCGACATCAGATCCTATGGCGTTCAATCAATTAGAGGAGCAATGGCTTCTAAAGCATATAACGCAGGAGCACGGTTAGATGACATCTTAAAAGCAGTGGACTGGTTGAAAGAGTCACCTTTGAAGGACTTTTACATTCGACCGATAGATCAAGTGTCTACGTTAGTGGTGAGTAAGCGTTGAACAAGCATAATCCGAGCCTCCGGTCTTGATATAGAATACTGATTTTCCATACTAGAGTTATAGAAAGTCAAGATTCTATTAAAAGACACAGATGCGAGGGATTATCCCACCCAGTCAATCGCTGTATGAGTTATAATGGATGTATTCAGCCCCCCATATAAGGTGCATATCAGCTCTTTTACGCACAGAAATCAAGACAATATGGCCCTTTTAATTCTTCCTTGTATACAGCTTACACAGGCTATTTATAGCAGCCCCTCCATAAATCATGGAGTTCACTGGTGACAGCCTGGCCAGCACCAGCTTGCAAATCCACTCTTTACTTTAGCAATCCACACAGTTCTTTGAAAGAAGCAACTGGGAAAAGTCCTGGTCTGTTTATTTTTTCAACACTCTCTGTTAACAATTCTATCAAGATAATACTTTCCGAGTAATGTAGAAGGGAATTTGTGTTTTGTTCACTTTGTTGAACCGGTTGAATTTTGTTGTCTTACAGTGTTATTGAAGCATTTTGAATCATAAACATGCTTGTTTTACGGTACATGTAGTATTGTGTAAAATGAAAATTGTCTTTAACAAGGGCTGCATTTGTGCTTGATTTTCCTCTGTTTTAATCAGCTTTAATAATGGCTGTGCAGTTGCAGCAACATGGGTATTTCATACTCTGTGCTCTTTCCGTAACAGACAGACATCAATTGCATTTAATGGCTTGGGGTTCTTGATGTCTTGAAGTTTTAGGAGAGCCTCCCAGCAAACAGCTGTTTGGCATTCGCGAGAATGTTAATGTTAAAGGTATTTATATATCGCACCGCCACCTACAGAGTTGGTCTCCAGGCGCTCAGGAGGATCTGTAAAGAAAAAAGGTGGGGGGTGGGTTAGTGGGTGAAGAGGGCGTAGGAAAGTGAGAGGTGGTGTACTGTTGGCAGCTTCAGTTCGGCTTTCACTGTGCGCTGAGCTTGCGTGCTGTTGTTGCAATCTATGTGTTGAGTGTTTGTTGTTGCAGTGTGGTGAAGTCCGTGCGGTTTGCTGTGAGAGAGGTGGTTGTGTGGGTTTTCGTGTGAAGTATGCAGAAATTTGAGGTTTTGGTTAGTGGGTTGTATGTCTCATAATCCCTGCAGATTGTCTAGTTTCTGTGGTGATACCGTGGCTGGTTCCAGCAGATTAAATTGGCTAAGTACTCCAGGGCCCTCATTACGACCCCGGCGGTAAGTGAAAAACGATGCCGGTAAATGATTACCGGCTTCGTTTTCCGCTAGATCCGATCATGACCCGTGAAAGTGCCATTAGCGGCATCGTAGTTAACGGTGCCGCTAACTGCACCAAAGTCACGCGCACGCGACCTTCCACGCCGTAAATACATGCATCGCGCAAAGGTACGCGAATCACGAACCAAGCGGACATGCTCTTAATGCCATCAAAAAGGCCGTTAAGTACCTTACCGCCATGGTGCTAATTCCGCCATCGCGAACCAACCGTAAATGGCCATGTGCAGTGTATCCAGCTGCCACAGGTGCACAGAATCAGCACAGGTGGAGGCAATACAGACTCACCAAGTACAAAAAGAGCACACCCCACCCCTTCCCACACCCAGTTACACTCCACAATGATTCCAATACAACTAGCAATGTTGGGGCTGGAGGACCTGATTGCAATGCAAGTGCTACAACTACAACAACAACACAACAGGCAGCACAGAGGAGACGCAGGAGGAGAAGGAAGGCAAGGCAGGGCCAGCAAGCCCCACCAGCACAGCCAGTGCCACCACGCAGGCAGCCCACAATCCCATGCTTCAGAGCCAGTCCATTCAACCTCACCTCTGAGCAGATCCACACCCTGTACCGTTTGGACCGGGACACCATCACCACCATCGTGGACATGATACACAATGACATCGTCAGCATGATAGAAACACCCACCGCCATCCCCCCCCTACTACTGAAGGTAGTGTCCGTGCTCCACTCCCTGGCCACAGGCACCTACCAGCACACAGTGGGGCACTTGCATGGCATTTCACAACCATTATTCTCACGTACACTGATCCAAATGCTCGATGCCCTCCTCAAGCACACAGACGACCACATCTCATTACCACGGTCTGCCCAGGAGATTGCAAACACCAAAGTGGGTTTCCATGCACTAGCCGGCATACCTAGTTGCATTGGTGCCATCGACTGCACCCATGTGGAATTGGTGGTCCCACATGCCATGGAGGTACCGTACTGCAACCGTAAACTATTTCACTCAATCAACGTGCAAATGGTCTGCGACTCCAACAGGATCTTCACACATTGTTGTGCCCGATTCCCCGGATCAACCCATGATTCAATGGTCCTGAGGAACTCCACAATACCACGCTACATGGAGCGACATGCAGGGCCAAGATCCTGGCTACTCGGTGAGTCTCATGTCATGGCCAAGGAAATGTGAAGTGGGTAGGTGATCAACGTACCAATGCATACTTTACCTGGCTGAAAGGGGGGGGGGAAATGATGCATACTTTGCCTGGCTGAAGGGGGAGGGGAATGATGCATACTTTACCTGGCTGAAAGGGTGGGGGGGAATGATGCATAATTTACCTGGCTGAAAGGGGGGGAATGATGCATAATTTAACCGGCTGAAAGGGGGGGGGGAATGATGCATACTTTACCTGGCTGCGAGTAGCAGAGGCAATGGAGCCAGCTCATACCCTAAAGCAGCACAAACGTCAGCTGACACCTGTACACATAATGCCCGATGTAAGCAGCCCTACCATGTGAATGAAGGTGTGTCCCAACCATGACACAACCATCTGCAAGTGCATTGTACCGATTCGGACCACATTGACTTCAACGAAATGCACCTACATGCACGGCACCAAACACCATCAACTGAAAGGCCTGTCCCCCATAACTGCGCACAAAGGAGGCACATGATAGACAGAAACATCAATACACCATTACACAGACACCAAGGCCCCAAAAATGTCCCTATCAACATCAGTAGTGCTCATTGGGGTCATCATGAGGCTGACAGCAATGTTGCCATGATGCGAGCGTTGATATCACAGGACACGTGCCAGGTCACCAAAACAAACGCCATGAACGAACACAGTGGATGGGCACTTACAAAGGCACTTGACCCCCCTGCATACATTGGTTGTTGGCATGCAAAACAGTCCATGAGAGGAATACACATATACCGGTCACATAGTGTGAATCCATTTCTGCATGTTAAATTGGTACGAAGTAACAGTCAAATGCATGCCATGGTGGCACATCATGTTTGGTATTTGATGTCATGACTGACACATACATTGTTGCCCACATACAGGTGATGCAGGCTATCCCCTGAAGAGGTGGCTCCTTACACCAGTCCGGACCCCACAGAACCAGCACGAGTACTTCAACCGTGCACATACACGTACCCGTGTGGTGATTGAGCAGGCATTCGGCCTACTGAAGGCATGTTTTTGCTGCCTCAGCAGGTCTGGTGGGGCACTCCTGTACCGCCATGAGAAGGTTGCAAAGATCGTCATGGCATGTGTCATGCTACACAATATGTGCATCAGACGAAATGTGGCCCTGCCCCCGGACGCTGAACTGCAACCACCTGACGATGAGGATGAGGAGGGTGGGGATGGGGCAGCACCTCAGGGAGGCAGCGATGCACAGGAGGGGCGTGAAATGCGTCAGACTCTGATCAACCAATGTTTCTAGCACACACGAATGGGGGGTGTCACATGAAGATGGCAATTGGGGCACTGTGTGTGTATGGGATATGGACACTGTGGATTCTTCACCAATAAAGCACACATACGCAATGAGCAATGTCCACACATGTGACTTGTGATAAAGAGAAACTTGTATTATAAATGTGAATTCAATTAACACACCCACTCCCGCCTCCCCTCTCAACTCCCCAACACACCCACTCCCGCCTCCCCCCTCAACTCCACACAAAAGTGCGTGGATCCCTGTGTCAAAGTGCCTAATGTGGAATTGATCCACTGGGTGGACTCTACTGGCAGCCCCCTCTACCGGCCCCCGGGTCACCTCTGCCTATACTCCGCAGGTTCCTGGCCAACCTGCGGACGGGGCTGCTTGGGGCAGAACTGGCAGCGGAGGAGGTACTGGGCTGCTCGCTACGCCGCATGTCCCTCATTGTCTGTAAGAGCTCACTGAGCACGTTCCGCACCGTGGCTAGTTCAGCACAGATGTCTTTGCTGGAGGATTGGATGGCTGCCTTGACAGTCTCGGCACATATTTGCATTTCTGCACTGGCACCTCCACAATCGGCCACATGCTGTGTGAGGAGTGTGGACAGTTGTTGTTGCCTCGTCAATATTTGGTCCAGTGACTGTTGGTAATTTGGGGCATTGGATGATGCAATTGCTGGGGTCATTGGGCTACTCCCCTCCTCCACACCTCCCACTGGGCAGGGAGTGGCTGGCCAGGAGTTATCAGGGGATAGCCCCTGTGTGTTGTCATCGTGCAGGCTACTTAGGGACAGGTGGGGGGATTGAAGGTGGGCAGTGGGGGGACATTCTGTGTCATCCTCATCAATCCCCACATCACTGTCAGAGCAGGCTGCAATGGCAGCAGTCTCCCCAATTGTACTGCTTCCTGCAGACACATTCCCCTCAGTGGCCACCAGTTGTTGCATGTCCTCTGCTGGTGGTACCATGCTGCTTGCCTTGGGGATCTTCGCTGCCCTGGGTTGTGTTGTGGCAGGCAATTTTGGCTGCTGTGGTTTTTTAGTGGGTCCAGCCGAGGTGGAGGGTTGGTGTGCTGTTGCCTCTGGCCTGGCCTACTTGGCAGGTGTGATGCCAGTCTCGTGCTTGCCGGTGTCCGATTGGGAGCCTGTGGTGGAGAAGAGGAGGGAAAGTGTTATTGATGGGTCAGCGGACATTGAGCAGGCATTGTGATGACTGCCATGAATTTGATGGATAGATGGTGCACTTTGTAGGATGTGACATACAGGAAGTCTCCCTTTTGGGTGGGTTGAGCATGCAGGAATGTGGGTGCCTACTGTGGAGTGTGCATACTGCATGTGTACAGGGTGCAGGTCAATGATGCCTGTTGGCAGTCTTCTGATGTGTTGCGTTAACCCTGTAGGGCAAGATTGTGATTCCCATGTATATAGACTTCAGGGGGTTTCGCATGGCTTAATTTGAGGCACCTACCTGTGTCACCTGATGTCGGGGCTCCTCTCTCCATTCCACCGACCCCCTCGATGCTCTCAATGCCGATCGTTGTGGCACATATCTCCTCCAACGGCTGCATTTTAATTGGGGAGTCTGCTCCTCCGCCAGTTGCCATGCCCATGTTGCGGTTGGCCGACAGTATGCTCCTTACCCAGAGCCGTAGGTCGTCCCACCTTTTACGACACTGTTTGGTGGTGCGGGGTGTAGTTCCTACAGCACTGACCCGTTGTGCAACTAGTTCCCATATCGCCTTTTTCCGTGCTATTGCCGGTCTGCTCATTTCGGTGGAGAATACAATGTCCGCCTTTTCCTGGAGCGTTTCTGCCAACATTGTTAGCTCTTCCCTACTGAAGTGGTCCTGTCGCTGCCGATCGCAGGCTTCTTTGACAACTTTTGGCGTTGTGTGGATGTGGGTGTAGTTTTCTGCAAGGTCTCGGGGTCAGATGTGCAGTGGTTGTGGAGGATTGCAATGGATTGTGTTTTTAAAAGATGGCCGCCGTGCTCTTTCCCGTTCCGGTGCGATGGCGTAATTTCTGGGTCCGGTTTTTTACGGTCACCGCTAATAGCGGTGGTCGCTAACATCGGTGGGTAGGGTGGCGGTGGTGCAGTTTACACGGCATACGATGGCGGTAGCTGACGTTTTTGGGAGGTTACCGGCATAGCGCTGAATACATTAACGGCATGGCGCAATGCTCGTGCCCGAGAGGTCGTAATTTACCGCTTTTAACGGTTCATGACCAGCATGGACATGTTAGTTGCGCCATGCCGGTAATGTCCATAACTTACCGCCGGGGTCGTAATGAGGGCCCAGGTTCGGTGAGCATTGTCCCCTAGTTAGATAGTGGTGTTATATTATCCCTAACCAGCTCCTTGCTATCCATTTATTGTTGGTGGTCCCTTGGGTAATATAATCCTCTCTTCCCTTTCCTGACTGTCTAGTTTCAGGGTTGAGGCTGGCCTCTATCTAAGTTTGACTTTAGTCCACCCAGGGAGCGAGCATAATCCCACCTTAGGTAGTGGAGTTATATTATCAATCCCTGCTCCTTCCCATCTATTACCGTTGGTGGTCCATTGCTGCCTGTGCCTTTGAGGGATGCCAGGTGCTATTGCTGGGTCATACCCTGCCCTCCCGATTGATCTGGGGTGTTTCATGGTATGATTGGATGTGGTTTGTTTTTTTAACTGATAAGTGGGTATATTACAGATCCGTATATCCTTGTTTTATAAGGGTTGATGATTTAGGGAGTCAGGGTAGGTTCTTCCCTCGGCCTAGTTCCACTGTGTATGTCCTTATCAGCATTCTTTCTGGTTATGGGGTGAAGAGCCATGATTTGAGGAGTTTCCAGAATTGTAGGTGATCTCTTGTGTTCCGTATGTTCTTTGGTAGTTTGTTCCAGGTTTTTGTGGCGAGGTGGAAAAAAGAGGATCCTCTGAGTTTCCTCTTGTTGTATGATTTGGGTTCCAAGCTGATGTTGCTGCTGGATCTGAGTGGCCTTGCAGTGTGATGTACGTTTAGTTTTCTTCAGAGGAGCTCTGCACCTTGGTTGTGGATTGCTCTGTGGGTTATGCACATTGATTTGAACTTGATCCGCTGTTTGATGCGTAGCCATTGTAGGGTTTTCAGGGCTGGTGTGATGTGTTCTCTTTTAGGTAGTTTAAGGAGCAGTCTGGCCGCCGCATTTTGTATGTGTTGGAGTTTATTTAGGAGTCATTCAGGCAAGCCTAGATACAGGCTTTTGGTGTAGTCTAGTCTGGACATGATGAGGGCGATGATGGCAGTAGTTTTGTTGATGAATGAGAGGAATGGTAGGAGCCTTTTTAACCGATCGCAGGAGAAAGAAAGATTTCTTGATTAGGGCGTTTACTTGTGGCTCTAGAGTGAGTTTGTTGTCCATCAGGACTCCATTTTTTTTTTTTTTTTTACAGTCGATGATGGGGCTGGGGTTTCGCCAAGTTCGGTTGGCCGTGGGATGTAGTGGTTGTTTTCTCTGTTTTTTGTGATGATCATTATTTCTGTTTTGCCTGGGTTGAGTTTAAGGTAGTTTAAGTTCATCCAGTTGTATATTTCATGAAGGCAGTTCTCTAGTGTTGCGTTGTCTTCTTGTGAGTCTTGTATTTTGTAGATTATTTGTGTGTCGTCAGTGTAATTGTAACAGGTGAGGCCATGTTTTCCGATGATTTTAATTAGTTGTGACAGGTAGATATTGAATAGTAGTGGCGAGAAGGATGATCCTTGTGGGATTCCGCATGATGATTCTTGTGGGCTTGATTTGTAGGGTTTCGTCCATATTGTTTCTGTTCTGTTTGTTAGGAAGGATCTGACCCAAAGTAAGGCGTTGTCAGCGATAACGGATTCTTCCAGTCTCATGATGAGGATGTTGTGGTTAAATGTTTTGAATGCTTCAGAGAGGTCTAAAAGTATCAGAGTGGTGCTGTTGTTTGAGTCTGCGTTAGCCTTTAGATCATCCCAGATTGGAAGAAGTGTTGTTTCTGTTCCTATCATCAGTCTGAAGCCTACTTGTGCCTGGTTTAATAGGTGATGTTCTTCTATGAAATCTTCGGTTGTTCTATATATGTGTAGGAGAAGCTTTTGGTGTTCTATATGAAGAGGTTTGTTTGTTTTAGTCTCAAGATTGCATGTGTTCATGTGCATACATGATAGGGCACTGGACATAGCTTGTTGTTTTAGAGGGCAAGGAATAACTGGGCATGTGGTCTGAACTTTACTTTAACTCCCTTTCTGACAACCCGTCCACTGCAAGCGGGTATAATGGATGCATGTAGAAGCAGTACTGTATATATTTTCAGTGGCACAGATTGTACCAGTACCTCTCAATATGACTGTTATATATTCAAGCAAAGTAGCCTAATTTATCAGTAAAGCTGCTATATGCATGTCATGGCACAGCACCAATCATTCCCAGCAGGGCTGATTGTATCTTCTTAGCAGGACTGCTATGTTTTGGGACAGTACCTGAATTTCTTAAAAGAGCTGCTGTAATGACAAAGCACAAACATGTGCTGGCATTTTCTGCAGCGAGCTAAAGTGCTGAGGAAGACCAGTGTCTGAGCTCTTCCCACCAGTATCACTACAGAATACTGAATCTCATTACTGCGAGGTAGAAAACCTTGCATGGAAAACAACAACTGTCCCCCAAAAAATAGATGGGGTGTGTTGGGTATGGGTATTTAATAAAGAGGGTGGATGTTGAAGAGGGAGGTGTGGAGGGGGGGTCTCACCCCGCATTACAATTACCGAAAATGTTTTACATGCATGATTTTCGACTTTGCTGTCAACAATTTGGGATTTTTGATTCTGGAATGTTGGTGAACAGAGCAGCAGCTTAAGCCAACTGCTCCTGCTACCTCCCAGCCTATGGATTATTAACACCAGGAATGAATGCCTTACATAAGAAAAAGATTGAGATTCCAGACAATCCAACTCCCAAGAAATCAAAACAGGGAGGTGACATGTAAGAAATTCCAGGAATCGGTGACATTTATGTGTTATTATTGAAGGTTTCACAGGATGTAGGAGAAATGAAAGTCACTCTGAGTGAACTGTCCTCTCAAGTAGGTTGTCTAGAGAATGGAGTGACTAAAGTGGAGAAAGAGAATACAACACTGGCCTCAGAATTTGCTGGGAGCTATAGAGCATACAAGGAATTGAGCTCTGAAGTCGCTGACTTAAAGAAAAAGAACTTAAGATTGGAAGCAGAACAGAGAAACCTGAACTTGCGCCTGCTGGGAGTGAAACAAAATCCAGACTTGGACAAAGTCCTTAATTCAAGAGTCAAAGGAGTCCTGTCTGAGACGCTGGGGAAGAATATCTTGAGGGATGGAGATCTGGACTTTTCATACAGAGCTGGTAAAAATATACAAGAAGGTAAACCCAGACAAATCATCTTGGTGCTAACAAGAGTGAGCATGAAGGAGAAAATTCTGAAAGTAGCAAGAGAAAGGGGAACACTTATGCTGAATGGAGATCTCCTGGCCATTTACTCGGAGTTTTCTAAAGAAATTGTGGATTTGAGAAAAGCTTTTAAATATGCTAAACCTCTGGCACAGGAAAAAGGAATCAAAACTATTCTGGTCAAGCCTGCAATCCTAAAGATTTTCTTGGATGATGGGGTAAAAACTACATGATGAAGTCATAGGATTGAAAAAAATTCCACTTAATGCTGTTTTTTTTTTAATGGTAAGATGAGTTTTAGATTCATGCAATATAATGCTATGTTTGTTTTTATGTTTGGTTTTTATTGCACACTTTTCATTGTTTTGATTAATATGGTGATAATTTCTCTTCAATTTACTTGTTAGTTGGAAACCTTTTTTTTAACAGTCGTTTGAGTAGACACAAGCCTTTAATGACTGGAATTGCGGGATGGAGATAATGCGGCGTTGGCGGACTGAATTGGAGCAACATGGATATGCCTTAGAATAAGATTGTTAGTGAATCGTGAGGTTAGTCTAGTCCGTCACCGATATTTTAGTAGTATGATTGATGGGAACTATGATTGCGGCGTGTGTGTTGGCGCATGCCTTCCCCCCGCTCTCAACATGCAACTAAATTAACACACGCACCCTAGAAGTATATAGGTCCTGCTTTACAAATGTCTATTTTCTGTGGGAAGGGCTTTTGTAAATCCGACTCGTAGTCTATACAAATAAGTTACACCAGCTCTTTTGCAGTTCGCTCAGCGCAATTGAAATTCTCATGCCGTCGTTAACATCATACCGGGTACACCGCCCGCCCTCACTGAGTCAGACTTCATGGCTCTAGGGTTCGACCCGGCTTAAATGTGACCTTCCGGGCGCCAAACCCCGTCACTACAAAGCTCATAGAAGCCTGCGTAATCATATATTTCATCTTCTCACTTATGTGTTGGAGATTACGTGCATGCCTGTAGGGGCGTATGAAAATGATCATATTATTTGTTTTCATGCCGTTCTCTATTAGGACGGAACGGTATGAGAACAGATGTCAGCACAATGTAGATGGATAGTTTTTGTGTTCCAATGCAGTTTCTGATTATTGTTTTCCATGCAGTGTTCCCTACTCTTCATTATATATATTAGCCATCTATTGGTGTGTTATGAGAGAGGGGTTGTGTGATAAATGCATTAACCTAGTGTCTACTATAAGAGATATTCAACCTCTTACTGTGAATGTACAAATGGATTGTGATGGTATACTCATGCTACATATGTTTCTTCATACTACACTATATTATGTTAATGGTAGATAACATTTCTAATTATAGTTATTTTTGGGAGAAAATTAGAACAGACATTGGGGCTCCAGGAATGTGATATGGTTGTAGCTTGAAGTAGTTTACCAGGAACGGTCACATGTGTAGTGGGTGCTAATGTTGGTTAGTTCTTGCGGTTCCATTAGTGCGAGGTGGTTGTAGGAACGCATTTCAATGGGATTTGGATAGAATTAATTCTATAGCTGTTGGGTGAGAGCCAATTGGTCAGCGTTTGAAGGGGATTGGTGTTGAATAGGCAGGGGGTTTTGTCTTGTGTTACATATGATTAAGGGTTGGGAGGGTAATTGAATGGGTTATCAGTTCGATTTGGTCGGATGGCGCCCTTGGTATTAAACGTTGTGTCAATGTTCAATTTATACTAACTTCCGAGTGTAGATAATCTGGCGGGGGTAGACTAGTCCTTATATATTGGATGTAATTGGAGGATGAGACTCTGGGGTTAAATGGGTTGGACTCAAAAGGATGTAATTAAAATGGAAGATAAGTGGCTTCAGGGTGATACATTTCATTGGTGTAAGTTTATAATGGAATACAAGGGAGGGAGTGGGGTAGTTCTTCTCTACGTGATTGTGGAAGGGAAGTTCCAGTGGTTTGGGTTGTTTAAATCCAAGAAGTTTTTTTTGTTTTTGTTAATTTTCTTTTCTTATTGTTTCATTGTTTTAAGCGTTAGTTATTTTGAATTGCTAGGTTTTATCACAGTAGGGGTACGAAACAGACCACTCATGGCTTCTTTTTATAAGAGGAGTTTACGGGTGATCTCCTGGAATGTTAATGGGGCTAACTGTGTGAATAAGAGGAAGATGAGTTGGGGAAGGATGTCGCGTTGCTTCAAGAGACACATTTATTGGAGGTGGACAGGGTCAAGTGGAAACGGGAATGGGTTGGTAATGTCTATTGTTCATCCTTCATTTCTAGTTCTAGAGGGGTATGCATTTTGATTAGATAGAACCTTCCAATTACATAAATGAAATGTGAAAAGGATAAAGAGGGTAGAATTGTTTGTGTAAATATGAAAATACAAGATATTACCTACTGTATATGCAATATATATGCTCCTAATGGTGGAGATGGGAGTTTTTTTGTTTCCCATGCGCAGTTCTTGCAGAATGTGAATGTAAGGAATGTTATAGTGGGTGGAGATTTTAATGTTACTCTAGATCTAGGGATGGATAAAAGTGGGGAGACTTTGGACATTGCAAACAGTTTGAAAAGAGAAGCCCTGAAGAAAATGATGGCGGAGTGGAATCTATCAGATGTGTGGAGACTGCAGAACCATTTAGTCAAGCAATATCCCTTCTTTTCTGCAAGACATAAAGTGTATTCACGGATTGACCTCCTCTTGACCCCGGGCTTGTGCACACAGTCTTTCAAAGGGGGAGATATTAAAGTCATCCTAATTTCTGACCATGCACCGATCACTTTTGAAATTAAACGTACTTTTCCTTTACCTAAGTCAAACACTTGGAGGATGAATGTTACACTTCTTGATGACAATGATATTGTGGACAAAATAGTAAAAGAAGCAAGGTTTTTTGTGGCTCAAAATTGGACTGGAGAAGAGAAAGTAGAATTTGTATCGGAAGCCTTCAAGTTTTACATGAGAGGAATGCTGATAGGTCTATCGAGCAAAAAGAAAAAAAGAGAAGGACACTGAGATTAAGAAGCTGAATGAGGAAATTGAGATTTTTGAAAAATAAAACATGCAAAAATGCTTTATGTGCTCTTTTGGTTCCATGCAAACGAAAAAAGAAAAGCTGGAAGACCTACTTACTTCAAAGGCTGAGAGACTCCTATTCAGAACAAGATGCAAGTACTATGAAAAGGGTGAAAAATGTGATTGGCTTCTTGCTCATCGCGATTAATGCTATAGAAAAGAGATGGGATTATGACCTTTGAACCTGCTGAAATTAATGATACATTCAAGGAATATTACTCCAGCCTATACTCTTCAGAGGTTCATATGACTCAAGAGGAAGTGAGACATTTCGTTAATGGTTGTCATTTGCAAAGTATAAAAGTCGAAATACAAAGATTCCCTCGGGAAAGACCTGAATGTGGAGGAAGTCAGAACTGCTGCTGGTGCTTTAAACCCAGGGAAATGTCTGGCCCCGGATGGTTTGCCAGCTGAACTGTATAAAATCTTCCTGGAAAAGGTTTTTAATCTTATGTTGGCCATGTTACACTCACCTTTGATTGACGGTCGTCTACCAGAGTCTATGAGGCATGCATCGATATCCGTTTTTTTGAAAGAAGGGAAATCTCCAGTCAAAACAAGTAGCTATCGGACAATAAGCTTGTTAAACATAGACAATAAAAAATGTTTGTGAAAGCCTTAGCTTTGAGAATGGAGGCCTCTCTACTGGATATAATAGATCAGAGTCAGGCAGGTTTTGTAAAAGGTAGGCATGCCTCGGATAATATGAGAAGACTTTTGTTGACTTTGTTCGAAAGCAAGGAAAATACGAAAGATGTGGTAGTGTTGTTGTTGGATGCTTAAAAGGCTTTCGACCGGATAGAGTGGAAATACCTCCTGGCAGCCTTGGAAGGTTTCAGATTTGGGAAAAATATGATAGACTGGATAAGGCTATTATATTAATTACCTACAGCTAATGGCCTGGTATCTGGCAAATTTGAACTCAAAGGGGGACAACACAAGGCTGTCCCCTGTCGCCCATTTTATTTGTCATCGCAATGGAACTCTTAGCCGTGAAGATAAGAGAAGACAGGGCAATCGAAGGTATTCATTATGGCGAAGCCTGTCAAAAAGTCTGGCTTTACGCCGATGATGTTCTGCTGGTTATCCAAAATGTGGAGTCTTCCATCCCAGTGCTAATTGACCAAATTGACATTTTTCACAGGGTTTTGGGGTACAAGATCAATTGGTCAAAATCCAAAGCATTGCCGGCATCAAAATCATGCTCGGTCTTGACAATGAAGAATTTTGCTTTCAATTGGTGTCCTGACAAGATGCGCTATCTTGGGATTTGGCTGATTAAAGATGTGTCTAAAATGATGGAGGTCAATCTATCACACGTGGTCCAAAATTTGGAGTCAGATTTAAGAAGATGGAATGAGCTACGATTAAGTCTATGGGGGAGAGTGAATGCAATTAAAATGACAACACCACGCATGAACTATGTACTAAGCATGATCCCCTTGCAGATTAAGAAGTGATTTCTGAAGAAAATGGAGAACTTGATCCGGACCTTCCTATGGGAGGGTAAACAGCCATGTCTAAAACTTTGGAAACTACAACTTTCACAGAAATGCGGTGGTCTGGGGGTTCCAGACTTTGAATATCATTTGGCATTTGGGGCTAGACATTTAGTTCCTTTCATAGAAAATTCAAATGATGTCTGGATAATGGCGGAGGCAAGTAGATCTTCTCCACTTTCCCCCAGAGCAATTCTGTCAACGGTGGATGGGAGAGGCTACAAATCGTTTCCACCAACTACATTTATAAGGTCATGTTGGAAAGATCTCTGGAAGAAAAGCAAGAAAGAGGTTTCTGACAATGGTTTTACTTCAATCTGGTTGAATCCAGACATTAAGTTGGATGGGAAGACTCTTTTCTGGCCGAACTGGTTGCTGGGAGGTGTACATTGGCTGCAGGATCTTGTTGAAGGAGGAAAATTGATCAGTTTTAAACAATTGACTCTGGTTAAAGATCTCAAAGATTGCACAATGGTGGAATATAGAAAGCTGAAGAAAGCTCTAGTGAACAGAATTCTGGATGAAGGCAAGAGTTGGCAGGTCTGGCTGAGAGACTATAAATCTGAAGGTGGTATGGCTTCAAAGGTGTGCAAAATTATAGACCAGTATAAAGAGCCAAATAAGGACTTACTGTCAAAATGGTCAGAAATAATTAGATCAGAGATGTCTGAGGGCAGATGGAGGAATCTGTGCAAGAATGTGGCTCTAACCTCTTTGAATCTGGGGCAAAGGAGTCACCAAATCAAAATTTTAAACAGAGTTTTTTGGACGCCACAAAATCTACATGCAAGAGGTTTAGTTGATTCAGATGCCTGTTGGCGGTTTAAGCATGCTAGTGGTACTTTTGAACATATGATTTGGAACTGTTATAAATTAAGATCTTTCTGCAGAGGGGTCACTAGGAAGATGAATGAGATTTCGCTGGTGCACGAAGATTATGATTATACGACTGTAATTCTGGGAGAAGATGACATGGTGGAAGATCTCTCTTTCCAACAGAGAAGCTGGTTTTTCAGGGCAGCAAATTCGCCAAACAAATCATCTTGAGGAAGTGGAAAAGTGAGGAAAGGCCAACAATTTCAGAATTGATGATCTAAAACAAGTGTCAAGATTTGAGAAGATAATCCTTTACAGTGACAAGAAAATGAATGTATTTGATCAAATCTGGAGCAGATTTTTAAATTTGTGATATTATTGTCAAATTGTTGTTTCCTGACTGATTCTGTAATATTTCCTTTTTTAGGGTTTTGTGTAACCTGATTGCGATGAACCTAGTTGTAAATTTCAGTTTTTGTGATGTTTATGGATTTATGTTGTATTGTTTATAAAATTAATAAACATGTAAATTTAAAAAAAAATATTTGGTATTTTCACATAGATCCTTCCCACCATCCTCCTGAGCTGGTGTGATATACACTGGTGATCAGTGTGAGACGATGGCACTGCTATCATATACTTCAATCTCTCCTACTCAGTCTTGCACTTTTCAAAACTTCTGCTTCTCCCATGTCCGATTACCGAGTCTCACTGCCAAACATCTAGCACATTTCAAAGCCTCATTATGAATCTCCTGACTCATGTAGGATAGTACAAACAGGCAGAGCGCTTATGACAAGCCAGTTATTTCAGGCAAGCCTCACATGGAACTGCCAGTGCCCTAACCCTATGTGCCTTTCCAAGTCAACGGCCTGTTGGGAAAGGTAGCTCAGTGGGTCAATAACCCTGCTGCAGAGATCATTGTGTAACCTATTAGTTCAAATCTTATTGATAGGTGAGTTAATGTGTCTGCATCAGAGGTATGTGTTTGAGATACAGGTAACATTCAATTGTAACAGAGCTGACTTAGCTTTGGACTTATTAAAAGGACTATTCAATGTTCAGCGATTCAGAACACACACATCTCAGCAGGGCTGCTATACCCGTAATGGCTCAGGACACACCTGCCATCAGGGCTGCTATACCTGTAATGGCTCAGAACACACACCTCATCAGGGCTGCTATACCTTTAATGGCTCAGAACACACACATCTCATCAGGGCTGCTATATCATTAATGGCTCAGAACATATGTATCTCATCTGGGCTGCTATACTTGTAATGGCTCGGAACAGGCACATTCAATCAGGGCTGCGTTACCATGGCTCAGAAGAAGCACATCCCATGAAGGCTGCTAAACTTGTAATGGATCAGGCCACACATCTCATCTGGTCTCTTATACCTGTAATGGTATACAGTGCTGGTAAAACATCTGCAACTGGTGAGACAGACATCTAACTATCATTCCCAGCCTAATGGCCAAAGGAAGGTTTGCACACATCTAAAAAAAAAAAAGAGCACCCAATGGTAAAGCTGCACCCGATTTGTAAATGGAAAAGGCATTTACAGCTTTCTGAATATTTGTTGGTGCTCTGTCAAAAGACAAATATGAGAGAAAGAGTAACTCTGAACCTAAGCAATACAGGAGAACAAAGTGAGGGTAGGGGGGAGAGGCCGCGAAAACAGAGAACGTATTAGACAATCCAAAACAGGAATTCGAGCAAAAGGAAGAGAGACCAATGAGCTACATAAGAGAGCAACAAAGAAAGTGAGAAGGGAAACAGATGTAAATAATAGGACACACACAATAGGAGTGAGGGGTAGAAGCAGAGCAAAAAGAGACTTATAGAGACAGTAAAATAAGAAAACACAGATCAACAGCAGACGGGGAGAGCTGGAAATAGAAAATCCAGATTAGAGAAAGGCAGGCCAATAACATAAGGGGCAGTGCAAAACGATCATCAAAAGGAGTAGCAACCACAACAGAGAAAATGAAAAAACAGATATAGCCAGAGTAATGACGTGAGAGAGGCAGAGGAGTTATATCACCCAATATAGCACAATGTAGGAGGGAAATAGCAATAATAGAATGTAGAGATGGGAGAGTTAGAGTGACAGAGCAACAGACCTCAAAGTGTGGCTGTAGGGCTTGTGCGGAAATGAGCTAAATAACATGGCGCCGGTGCGTGGCCATTTTGGACATTCACTTCCAGTACAGCAATGAAAGCCTACGTTTTCGTGGGCTCAGTAAGCAAACGTGAATTCTGCAATGGTTGCAAGGTCATATAATGATGTCAGATGAGCCAACTGTGGAGGATAGTTGTTGTATTGTCCGCTGAAGGACAAGCCAAAAAGGAGTCGGAGCTTTGCAGGTGCAGTGATAAGGGGTGCTGGGAATGAAGGCGAGGGAGAGAAGCTGGGTTTTTCCACTTCTAGCTGGATTTTTCAACTCTTTGCTCCCAATGCTTGCTGTCTGCTCTTCGGCCAAGGGCAGTCTGGTAACCATGAAGGGGCAGGGATTTCCCCATAAAGGGAAGAGGTATTCCTCAAAAGAAAGTCAGAGAGAATTGGACCCCGGGTGATACAGTCTCGCTGAGAGGGAGGACGCCCCGCTCCAGACCCTGTTACCATGAGTGATCTCTCTGCCTACCTGCTCTGGGCTGGGACTAAGCAGTGTTGTGGTGGCAGAGATGAAGGTGTCTTCTGCAACCATACTAATGGTGACGCTCTCTTTCTATGTTTATGTATAAATCGATAAATCGACTATGTTATGTTTTAGTGGTGTGTATGCATATATATATATATATATATATATATATATATATATATATATATATATATATATATATATATATAGCATGTGAATAAAGGGCCTGTAACAAGTTTATTACCAACTATTGGTCTAAGTGTGATTCATTGCCTCTCTGAGTCAAAGAACTTTGCTGGGTCCGGGTAATAGGGTGCGTGAGTCTGAGGTCCCTATACGGAGAGGACAAAGCAAAACATTTTGGTGCTGTGAGCAGGGCCTTTGTGCTGACATTAATGCCAAAGAGCCCTGCCAATTTAATAAACTTGAAGTGTTGGACTCCGAGAGGCAATTTTGGTTTTGGGGATATTTGAAAGTTGGTGTGTTGAGAAGTATTGGCAATATGGACGTGAAACATTCATTGGATACCATGAGCTCCCTATTTAGGAAAAAAGGAAGCGCCGTAGGCGGAGACTGTCCTGAAGTGACCATCCCAGGGTGGGCCAAAAGTCTGTATGACAAAGTGGCACAGACCTGGGCATGTGGTGCAGGTCTGAGTGAGACCTGGGATACTAGCATAGGAGAGGCGAGCCCGGCCGAAGTGATGGGATGACTTCAACAGGTGCCTGTGGAAAAAGGGAAAGAGTGTTCGGCTTTAGGCAGAAGGGACTGGATTATGTTGCATACATATCGAAAGGTGCATCAACAGACGTTGGAATTGCAGGCGAGTGTGTTGAGCTTGGAAAAGGTGCTGGCGGTGCAGAAACAGATTGCGTTAATGCAACAGCTCCAAATTAAGTTATATCATGATAAGGCACACATCAAGCGGTAGCCAAGCAAGCTGCTGTAAGGGTTGCTCTATATAAATATCAAAAGAGAAGAGGGAGGGTGAACTCCCGTAATGTAGCGACCGTGATTACCTCTGCAAGGGTTGATTGGGACCCCGACCAATGGGATGGGGATGTAATTGACAGTACCAGTACTGACAGTGGTTCAGAACAGGAGGTATCGTCCAGGCCAGAGTCTGGTCTGAAGGAGTTAACAGCTGATCCACTGATGCGCAGGTGAGCTGGTCCCAATCCCAATAATCCAGGAGGGGGGTTGGTGGAATTGACCACGCTAGAGGATTATTCCCAGCAAGAGGTTGGGGGAAATCATTAGCCGATTGAAACAAAGGGCTGGTGAGTCTTTGTTAACTTGGATGGTTAGATTGTTTGATGGAGGGGCAGCAGGTGACGCCACGGACACCGCTAGGTTTCTGCCATTGTCGCAGGAAACACATTGAGGAGATGTTGCATGTAGGTGCTCCTCGGCAGGACGATGGGGGAGAAGAGCAAATGTCTTTATTGCAGAAAGTGGCCCAAAGGTGTAACCGCAAGTACCCTATCTTATCAGACTGGCCTAACGAGGAGAAAAAGTGGTACACATTGGGAGAGGCCATACAAAGGGTGAGGCAACATGCCAGGAAAGAAGCGATTAGTTTAGATACCCCCCAACATATGGGAGTGGTAGCGTTATCAGTCTCAGCTATAAATGCCATTATTCGAACCGCTGCACACGCATATAAGAATGTCATTATGACCCTGTTGGTAGGAATGACCGGTAGAATGACGGATGAGGTGGTGGATGCAATCGGGCAATTGGCCGACCTAGGGGAATGGGAAAAGGCTGAGGAAAGATCCGGAGAATGAGAGAGAGAGGGGGCGTAGTGATAGACGGACCCCGGTAAGAAGTTTGACAGCCGAGACTCTTGGGTATCCCAGAAGGATATGTTTTTGCCACTACTAAAAGATGGAGTGCCACAGGAAGACATTGATGGGATTGAGACCCAGGACATGTATAAGTTATATAAGAAGCGAGGGCTGGAAGGTAAGGAGCGGTACAAGCAAGTGGAATGGCAGGATGTATATAAGCCCAGTAGTGGTCAGGTACTTCCTTGCCACCCGCGGAGGAGGTGGACGAAGAGTCCCCATGTACGTCCCCACAATACCAGCCCACTTTTGCAGATTTGAGGAAAATGGTGACTGCGATGGTGGAAATGGAATCCAAATACCTGCATTCAAAGTACGAATGGGATTGTGGTCAAGCTCTGGTGACAACTGCCCAAATTAAGGCTAGACAGATGTCCTAATGTGAATGTTAAGTTATTTTGGCAGTCAGGAAATATACAAGAGGTCCTGAGTCTTCATTGATACCAGGCGGAGGCCTCATTGATACATCTGAATCCTTCGAAATTTAATGGGTGGTTACGATCACAGGCTTGGGGGGAAAAAAAGAGACCCCTGCGGTCCAGACCAACATTCATATGAATATTGGCAATTTAAAAAGGGATACTTATCAAGTGTTAGTTGTTCCGATACCTGAATATATTATTGGATTTGACATTTTGCAGGGTTTACCTCTTGGTTTGGGAGGTAAACTATCAGTTTGGGGTGAGTGCTTTAACCTGTACCCCTGTTATCGTAGGGAAATTGAAGATTCCCCTGGTGCAGGTTCTGTTAGCCACAAAACAAGTATCGATGAAACAATATCGGATTCCTGGGGGCAGAAAGAGCTATCAGACACGATTAAAGGATATGTTGAAGCCAGTGTATTGCTCCCCGTGACCACTGCTTGGAACAATCCGGTCTGGCCTGTTAAAAAACCGGACGGAAGTTACCGGATGACTGTAGATTACAGTGAGTTAAATAAGTACACTCCTTCACTAATACCTGCAGTCCCTGATGCGGTTACTCGGATCGAGAACGTGCAGAAGTTTTGAGGGAACTTGGTAAGCAGTGTTAGACTTGGCTAATGCCTTCTTCACTGTACCGACTGCCGAAGAATGTCAGGAGCAGTTTGCATTTTCCTAGAATGGGAGTCAGTATACGTTCCAACATCTGCCAATGGGATACATGCATAGTCCGACCATCTGTCACTGGCTGGTGGCAGAACATTTAGACAAAATTCTGTGCAAGCCAGATGTGCAAATCGTGCATTACATTGATGACATATTAGTGCAGGGAAAGGATGAGCATAGCGTGCAAACGCACCTAGAGCTGATAATAGAAGGATTACGAACGGAAGGGAAATTAATGTCCACTGTGAAATGGTGCCAAAAGCTAAGCAAAATATCTTTCAGTTTTCCACTCCGATGAACAAGAAACAAGCCCAGCAGTTTATCGGGTTATTTGGATTTTGGAGACAGCATATACCACATTTGGGGCAGATTATGATACGCAATTTCATTTTGAATGGGGTGAAGAGCAAGAGAAAGCGTTTCAGCTAGCGAAAGATACCATACAGAGGGTGCTTGATTTATGGCCCTTAAGAGAAGGGGAGGTGGAGTTGAATGTGTCCGTACAGTATAATTATGCCAACTGGAGTTTGTGGCGCAAACAGGACAAGAAGCAGGTGCCTTTAGGATTTTGTAGTCATAACCTGCCCGAGGCTGGTGACAGATACACTCCCTTTGAAAAGCAGCTATTAGCTTATGATTGGGCACTCGTGGATATTGAACAAATGACAGTGGGGCATGACGTATTGATCCGACTGGAAATTCTGATCATGCAGTCTGTACGGAGGTCCCCTAAGACACATCGGATAGGGAATGCACAAGAGGCCAGTGTCATCAAATGGAAATGGTACATTCAAGATCATGCCAAGAAAGGGAAGGGTGGAGTTGCGAAGTTACATGAGTAAGTGGCAGGGGTTCCGTTAGTAGATCTGGAACCCATTGAGGGGACTGGAATCGGACAGTCTCGGGTAAAATGGGGAATCCCGTATGGAGAATTAACAAGCGAACAAGTTGAACATGCCTGGTTCACTGATGGTTCAGTGTATAGGCGCGTTACAAATGCCATATCATATCATATGTGGGGACTGAGCGACACTGGGAAGCAGTAGCCTATAATCCTAAATTAAAGAAAGTGTTAACCACCTCCGGAAAAGGCAAAAGTAGGCAATTTGCAAAATTATATGCAGTGCATCAGGCATTGAAGCAAGAAGCGCCTAGTTGTTGCTATATCTATACGGACTCATGGTACGTTGCGAATGGGCTGGCTGTTTGGCTGCCTACATGGCAAAAAAATGGATGGAAGATTCATGCCTAAGAAGTATGGGGAAAGAAACTGTGGCAAGACATTGCTGAGATGCTGATGCATACCGCAGTAACTGTTCATGTAGATGCTCATTGTGCAACAGATTCATTAGAACAATTGTTCAATTCTGTTGCAGATGAACATGCCAAGATTTCGGTCATGGACACGAGGTCTGAGGAAGATGATTTGGAGATGATTGCTAAGTGGGCCCACCAGAAAAGCGGGCATCTCAGAGAAAAGGCTACTATCAGATCCTGGGTGTGCTGGTTGCCTCTGCGGAGAAGTGCAGAGTCTCTTCCGGAGGGTCCGGGGACATGCAAAAAGTAGTGGCAAGTGTCTCAATCCTGCAGATGGAATCGGGGATCTGGATGATGACTAACGAGTTTGTTACAACCATTGCACCGGATGACGCATCAAGTGTGGCATATCGTAGTGCCTTGAGAAAACGATGTGGGCGTAAGCGTGATGCCTTACCCCCTTCTGCAGTTTCTATGTCCTTTGTGCAGCATGTCTATTTGCCCATTGTTGAGCAACCTGAGAATATTTGGGTTTTTATGGCTCGGCGGGTGTTAAACATATCATATTTTTGCTTAGTGGATGTACACAACGCCACAAATTTCATTTCCACATGCCTCGTGGCAGTGCCAAAGCCCGCCCCTGTGCTACGACATCTGTTTGGGGTGTTGCATGAGAATTCCTTGGTGGAGGAATCTGATGTACAGAGTTCTTTTTCCATTGATGAGTATTTTAAGTTCTGTGCAGACACGGACCGCAAGTGGAGAAACATGACACGTATCATCACTTACAATATTACTCCTGCTGATGTTTGTTATTAAATGACTTGTGATACGAACTATATCGGTAAATGTCAACAACTGGATTTGAACGATGATCAAGGAGGAACGGATTTGAACAACTATTATGTTCTCGACCAGCAAGTGTGTGTATTGATGTATCCAATAATATGTTTTGTAATTATACTGCATTAACTGCCAGTCACCCGAATCATGTGAAACTTCCTATGGGTTGGTTATTCTCCTGTGGAAACTTTATATATTCATATATTCCTGCTAACATTTCGGGTGGCCCCTGTGCTTTAACACGTTTTACCTTAATGATGTTTCCTTTGCAGCCCTGCTGTTCGTCAGTCTACGCGGTCTAGTCATTACACTGCCTTGTCACCTGATTGCGATTCTAATGTACATTTGTTATCTGATGGAGAAGTACTGGCATTGGCTATTTTGTATTTATTTTTTGTTTAAACCATATTTATTGATTTTCAACATATAACCATATACTTGTACAACCATTGATCAACACAAAATTACACATACAGTTCTATGCTTTTTCTCCCCGCCCATTACTCCCCCCTCCCAACCCGGCCTACATCGCACTGCTCTAAACTGCCTCCTACTCCACCAGGCCATATTAGCAATATCACCCTGCTTCCTGGACTAACTTCCGTCTCCACCGGCTTGGTCCGATACGGACAGAGCAGCCACCAATTGTCTCCAGGCCTCTAGCCAGTGTAAAGACTGGTAGGGGGTGTCTGTACTTCCGCTCTCTATATGGTAGAGGAGAGGCACAGCGGACCCCAGCCAAGATTCTCTATAAGGTAGCAATGAACGAGCAATCAAGGCCTAGCTTCTCAGGAGGTGATGCAGGCTGGTTCTTAAGTACAGTGTAGACCCCGAACCCCCACAAAGGAATGTCCACACACTGTATTACTGAAAACACAGTATTTATATAATTAATATTCAAAGGTATGTACACGATCACAATAACGCACTTTGTACTCGGAAGTCAATAATGATAAATATATACAATTCTAAAGTGGTACCACCAATGTTATCAAATCTCATTAAAGTGCATCAACTGTACGGTTACAATGTCACACAGATTAATAATGAGGAAACCAGCAATAGAGATAGGAAGGAACGCAAGATGGTTGAAACAGTAGGCAGAATACTGGCCCCGTACCCTAGACACAGTTCTGTGTGGAGATCCCCCCCACCTGGGCAACCAAGATATTTAGCACAAGCCCAGTCCATATGTTCAATAGTCTTACTTCTTCCTGTTAAGGTTTTACCCCCCCAATGTACCTGGTGGAGTACAGTTCTCTGACGATGCGCCGACCAATCCTTCTTGAGTGCCTCCCTTTCAGGCGGGAGCCACGGATCGTCAAGCGGTGTCGGGGAACTTGGCGTTCGGTGTCAGGGAATCAACAGCCCTTCTTGAGTGCCCTCCCTTTAAGGCAGGAGTCACGGGTCGTCGAACATCCGACGGTGAACAGGGTGAACTACGGCAGGGAAGTGGCAGCTTCTTTCCTAGCGGTGCTCGCTGACGACAGAGCGTTGGCGTCCTGCAAGGAAGAGGCGTGCGGGGCACCTCGGTGACGATAGTTCTGGACCGCAAAGAGATGATGAAGAACTGTGGCCCAGCAACGGCGTCGAGTCGTCGGCGTCTCTGTGGTCTTTAGGTGGCGGGAGACCCACCGGTGGATACTCCTCGGCGCGTCGAAGGTCGGGCCTTCTCCAGCGGGAGACAAGCTGATGACGATGCAGGCGAGAGCGTCCGATGATCAATGGAAGTTCTTAGGCAAACGGGAGCACGGCGGCTCCGGTCGGCGACGGGGGTCGTCAACAGTGGCGGACAACAGTCCGAGTGCTTCTCCTTGGAGTTCCGCAGCAGTCCCCGTATCGGGTCGGCAGCCTGTCGAAGGTCTGTCTACCAGGGAGCGTTGGCAAAGATCAGCTGTGCACGATGGTCCCTCGTAGCTCGGGAAGAGGTCGCCTTACCAGGTCCTCTCTGGGTCAGTCCACAGAAACACAGCAGCTTTCAGATTGTGAAGGAGAGCAACAGCAATTCTTCTCGTCCAGCAGGGCTTCAAGGTCAAGCGTCAGATAATCCAGTGTAACGCTCACCTGATTCCCGTAGAGGCGCCGGTCTTGACTGGGCGTATACCGTATCTTCAAAGGTGATGTGTAACACACGGCTGGCTCTTTGGGCTGGACCTCTGTGCACTGTATGTCTGACTCGAAGGGTAAGATGTCTGCAGATAGAAAATATGGGATTAATGAACTGGGTTATTGAATGTCTCTCTCCTCTTCCCTTTCTCTTCTCCTGTAGAACCCAAAGGTTAACGCTCTCACCTTAGGTAAGTGAACGCCGTGCTCTCCCTCTGCCTCGGGCAGGGTGCTGTAACCAGTTTCTTCACTGGATAAGGGGAGCAGGCCTCTTGACTTCAGAGGACTGCTGTCTGTCGTTTACTGCACGAACGGTAAGTTTCAAGTAATTCTAATGTCTTTAATAGTCTTTAGGAATGATGTCTCTTGTTTTGCAGGGTTCCGGCGATGGCGGATGACTAGCTGAAGTGAGTTGAAGATGGAGCCCATGTGATGAATAGAAGCGCCTGGAAGCACGTAAGTAAGCGCTTGTTGCCTGCTTCACGATGCGCTCTGTCTTTTTATTTTGCAGGTACAAGTTCGGAGCGGCTGCAGGGTGCCGGAATACCCTCTGGGTTAGATGCGGAAAGGAGTAATGGCACGTGAGTATTAAAGTTCCCCAATGTCTTTAAACGCACCTTGTTTTGTCTTTCAGATGCGGGATGCAGCGCCGAAGGCCTCTGGAGCGTGCGAAGAGTTGGTAAGCTTTTGTCTTTCAGATGCCGGAATGCAGTGCGAAGACCTCCGGAGCGCACGAAGAGTAGGTAAGCCTTTGTCTTTCAGATGCTGGAATGCAGCGCGAGGCGTTGGTGACAGCCGATGGACCAGGTAAGTGAAGCGCTGTCACTGAAGACCGTAATGCTAACCTGTTCTTTCTTTTCTTTATAGGTGTTGCTGAAGACTGGATTCAGGATGGTAAGCCTTTTTCCTTAGGCCCAGGATCAGATGCAGAAGACACGATGAGAGTTCTGCTGCAGAGGATGCAGAATAACGCAAAGCAAGATTCATCCATCGGGTGTGGTTTAAATAGCCTCCAGTAGTGCTTAGGTCTCTCCTTCCACAGCCACGCCTAGGTAAGAAAAGAGTTCCTGCTTTCCAGAAGAGTTCCAGTGTTCTGAACCTAGGGAGTGGCTCCTGCCCCACCCAACAGGAAAAGTAGTTCCAAACAGAAGAGGATCAGAGGCTCAACTGGCAGGCAAGTAAGCAGCATGGTCTGCTGCAGGTAAGTCCACCCAAGCATTATGAGCCCCGCGCTTCCAGCGCTGGGACTGGGAATATTTATGAGCCTGGTGCCACTGGCGCCAGGACTGGGTCCAAAAGGTCCCAATTGGGACTGGTTGGCACTCGGAACCTGGGTCATGGATCTGCTTCCAAGGGAGTTGGGAAAACCCTGACCTTTTGGAAGCAGAGATCATGACAGTACCCCCCCTCAAGGCCCCTCCCAAGCAGGGCTTCTCCGGGGGTTTTGGCTTGTCAGGAAATGTTCGGTGAAATCTTTTGATTAGGCGAGGAGCGTGGACATATTCAGCAGGTTCCCAGGATCTCTCTTGTGGGCCGTAGCCTTTCCAGTCAATTAGGTAAAATAGTTTAGATTTGGAGATCTTGGAGTCCAGAATGCTTTTGACTTCAAACTCGAGTTCTCCATCAACTAGGATAGGTTTTGGAGATTTAGTTAGTCGGGTTTGAGGTTGCACGGGTTTTAATAGAGAGACGTGGAAGACCGGATCTATCTTCATGTGCGGGGGCAAGTCCAACTTGACCGCTACTGGGTTTACAATGGTAGTGATGGAATAGGGACCAAGGTATCTTGGGTTGAATGTGCGTGGCCCTTTTAGAGGTAGATGTTTGGTGGATAACCAGACTTGATCCCCTACTTGATATTGAGGGGCTTCCTTCCGATGTTGATCTGCTCCTTTCTTGTATTGTTCTTTAGCCCTTTGAAGGTGAGAAACAGCTTCCTTAAAGGCTTGGGTGATTGTAGAATGCAGGTAGTCTACTGCTGGTGTTTCAAGATCTTGGAGGGGATCCAACTCCGAGGTTCGAGGGTGACTGCCGTATAAAAGAAAAAACGGGGTTTTCCCAGTTCCCGAATGGACATAGTTATTGTAGGCATATTCGGCTATCCAAAGGATGTCTTTCCAAGTTTTTTCAGTTTGTTGCAGCATGCAGCGTAAATACTGTTCCAGAGTTTGATTGGTCCTCTCGGTTTGTCCGTCGGTCTGAGGGTGGTGACTGGTCGATAGTCTCACATCAATTTGAGCCGACCGATAGCAACTTCGCCAAAAATGAGAAATAAATTGACTACCTCGATCCGAAATTAGAACCGAAGGAAAACCGTGCAGTCGGACGATGTTTTCGAGAAATTCTCGGGCCAGAGTTGCTGCTGTTGGCAAGCCTTTGAGCGGAATGAAATGCGCCATCTTGGAGAATAAGTCCACGATTACTAGAATCGTATTGTATCCGGAGCATGGAGGTAGATCGGTGATAAAGTCCATAGAAAGCGCATGCCAAGGGCGAGGTGGGATGTCAATAGGGCGTAAGAGGCCTGCTGGTCTTTCCTTTTGACTCTAGTTTTGGGCGCATACTCCACAGGACATTATAAAGTCTCTGATATTTTTTTTCCAAGACGGCCACCAGAAATAGCGCTTGATCTTTTCTGAGGTCTTGGCCATACCGGGATGTCCTTCCATTAAAGAATCGTGATAACAAGAGATTACTTTTTTCTGTAAATCTGTGCTGGGCAGGTATAATCGTTCTTGGAAATACAATAAGTTGTCCTTTACTGCAAAGTCCTTTCCCTGCAGATGCCAATTCTGTATGTCTGATGGAGTTACGAGTTGCCTGGCTTTATCCTTAACTTCCTCTATGGATTGTGTGGCGATGACACCCAGAATTCTTTGTTCGGGAATGATTGGTACAGGTTTAGGGTTGGTTAAGTGTTCTTCCACTCCCATCCGAGAAAGGGCATCAGCTTTACCGTTTTTTGTACCAGGTCGATAGGTAATTATGAAGTCAAACTCGGCAAAGAATAATGCCCAACGGAGTTGTCTAGAGGATTGGGTTTTTGCGGTTTTCAAATATTGCAGGTTTCGGTGATCCGTAATCACAGTAACGGTGTGTCGGGCCCCCAGCAGATAATGCCGCCAAGCCTTAAAGGCAGACTTGATAGCCAGAAGTTCCTTGTCAGTAATCGTGTAATTGATTTCAGGAGGTGAGAATTTGCGGGACCAAAATGCCACGGGATGCAACTGATTGGTTACCGGGTCCTTTTGTGATAGAACTGCCCCCATGGCAAGGCTTGAAGCATCAGTTTCCACGATGTAGGGGAGTTCGGGGCGAGGGTGTTTTAAGATTGGTGCAGAGATAAATTTAGTCTTCAAATCTTGGAAAGCTTGTTCCGCCTCGGTAGACCATTCAAAACGTTTGTTTTTCTTTAACAAGGCAGTGATGGGCTGGACTATTCGAGAAAATTCGGGGATAAACCTGCGGTAAAAGTTAGCGAAGCCTAACATGCTTTGCACACCTTTTACGGAGGATGGTGATGGCCATTTGAGAACTGCATCGACCTTCTTTGAATCCATACGCACTCCGCTAGGTGATAATATGAATCCCAATAATTCAACTTCAGTCACGTTGAAAACACATTTTTCCAACTTAGCGAAAAGTTTGTGTTGACGCAATCTTTCGAGGACCATTTTCACATGTTTCCGATGTTCAGATTCCGATGAAGAATAAACGAGGATGTCGTCAATGTAAACAACAACACACACATCTATGAGCTCTCTGAGGACATCATAAAATATTGAAAGGCGGCCGGGGCATTGCAAAGTCCGAAGGGCATGACCTGATATTCAAATAGCCCATATTTGGTGCGGAAGGCCGTCTTCCATTCATCGCCCTCTTTTACTCGTACCAAGTGGTAGGCTCCTCTAAGATCCAGCTTTGTATATATGCATGCTTTTCTGACTTGGTCCAGGAGTTCAGGGATCAAAGGTAACGGGTATCTATTCTTGACGGTGATCTGGTTCAGGGAGCGATAATCTATACAAGTTCTAAGTTCTCCTTCCTTTTTTGGAACGAAGAACAAAGCTGAAGAAGCAGGGGACTTGGAAGGACGAATAAACCCATTTGCCAGGTATTGATCCAGGTATTGTCGAAGGTGAAGGTTCTCAGGCTCGGTGAGGGCATAAATTCTACTACAAGGAGGAGTAGATCCAGGTATCAGGTCTATCTGGCAGTCATAAGACCTATGAGGAGGTAGAGAGTTAGCCTGATCCTTCCGGAAAACATCTTGGTATTCTAGGTATTCGGGAGGTAACTGGGGAGTCTCTGAAGAAATTGCTGCCAGTGCAACACCAGGTGGAGGGTGACAAGTAGAGATACATTCTGGAAACTGGACCGTTCTTGCTCGTCAATCGATCAGAGGATTGTGTTTCTCTAACCAAGATATTCCTAGAATAATCTGAAACTGAGGGGCCTTGATCACATCGAACACGATCTTCTCATGGTGTCCATCTTGACTTACTAGCGTCACTTCTTGAGTGGTATGCGTTACTGGTCCGGAGGCTATCTCCGTACCATCCACCGTAGTAATGACGTCCTTTACAGCCTTGGGACAAAGAGTTAGATTCATCCTCAAAACCATTTCATGATCCACATAATTGCCGATGGCACCGCTGTCGTCGTAAGCTTCAATTGCATGTAATCGATCCGGATTATCAGGGCTAATGAGGACCATAGGTATCACGAAATGCGAGGTCACGGAACTGGTTTTCACGCTCGGCAAGAGGACCTCTATTCTTGTCGGGCGAGGTCGTTTCCCTGCTCAGAGTTTGTAACTTTGGTCACTGCAGCTCCTACTGCCTTCTTGGCAGGTTTCACCGGACAGTCTCGAAGAAAGTGCCCTGAGTTTCCGCAATAGAGGCATAATTCCAACTGTTTTCTCCTTTCCCGCTCCTTTTGTGTTAGAGGACCTTTCAGGCCCCCTATTTGCATGGGTTCCCCGGAGTCTACTCCTTTGGAAGGAGTTGGCGGTTTGGAAAATACTCGAGCATCAAACTTGGAACGATCGGCCTTCCTGTTCTGCAGTCTGTGATCTATTTGAACGACTAAGTCTATATAGTCCGAACAATCTTGTGGGGGATTCACTACTTGGGCTAACACATCTTTGAGCTCTCCACGTAGACCTCTATAAAACAGCGTAATCCTTTTGTCCTCATGCCATTGAGTTTCCACTATCAGTCTGTTGAAAGACGCAATATAAGCCAAAAGGTCTTGATTACCTTGTCGCAACGAAAGAAGCTCATTGTCCAAGGCCTGCCCCTGTGAATGTCTTGCGAACAGTTTTTCCATACTGAGCTGAAAAGCTTGAAAATCATGGAGGACCGGATCATCTTGATTTACTAGAGGGATCGACCAGTCTGCCGCATTGCCACTAAGGTACGAAAGCACGAAAGCTACTTTAGCTTGATCAGTTGGAAAGGCTGCTGGCCGGCATAAGAAATGCAACCGGCACTGATTGATAAATACTGCAAACCTCTTTGGGTCACCAGAAAATCGTTCGGGTGGAGCCAGAGGTACATTCCCAGGTAGGTTGATCTGCACTGGATTCATAGAGGATGTAGAAGGAAGATTTCCCCCAGATGCGGGTAACGGGGTCTGTCCGGCTTGTGACTGTAGCAATTGTCTAGCGAGATCATCTGTTCGCTCCTTGGAAATAATCAGTTCCCTTCTTAGAGCGTTTGTTTCCTGACGGGCTGCATGCACTTCTGCCCTTAGTTCCCCAAGTAACTGGGCTAGCTGGTCGGTATCCGAGGTTTCCATAGCGCCTGGACGGGAGTTTTGCGGTAGGCTTTGCGTTCTGTAACGCTCACCTGATTCCCGTAGAGGCGCCGGTCTTGACTGGGCGTATACCGTATCTTCAAAGGTGATGTGTAACACACGGCTGGCTCTTTGGGCTGGACCTCTGTGCACTGTATGTCTGACTTGAAGGGTAAGATGTCTGCAGATAGAAAATATGGGATTAATGAACTGGGTTATTGAATGTCTCTCTCCTCTTCCCTTTCTCTTCTCCTGTAGAACCCAAAGGTTAACGCTCTCACCTTAGGTAAGTGAACGCCGTGCTCTCCATCTGCCTTGGGGCAGGGTGCTGTAACCAGTTTCTTCACTGGATAAGGGGAGCAGGCCTCTTGACTTCAGAGGACTGCTGTCCGTCGTTTACTGCACGAACGGTAAGTTTCAAGTAATTCTAATGTCTTTAAAAGTCTTTAGGAATGATGTCTCTTGTTTTGCAGGGTTCCGGCGATGGCGGATGACTAGCTGAAGTGAGTTGAAGATGGAGCCCGTGTGATGAATAGAAGCGCCTGGAAGCACGTAAGTAAGCGCTTGTTGCCTGCTTCACGATGCGCTCTAACTGTCTTTTTATTTTGCAGGTACAAGTTCGGAGCGGCTGCAGGGTGCCGGAATACCCTCTGGGTTAGATGTGGAAAGGAGTAATGGCACGTGAGTATTAAAGTTCCCCAATGTCTTTAAACGCACCTTGTTTTGTCTTTCAGATGCGGGATGCAGCGCCGAAGGCCTCCGGAGCGTGCAAAGAGTTGGTAAGCTTTTGTCTTTCAGATGCCGGAATGCAGCGCGAGGCGTTGGTGACAGCCGATGGACCAGGTAAGTGAAGCGCTGTCACTGAAGACCGTAATGCTAACCTGTTCTTTCTTTTCTTTATAGGTGTTGCTGAAGACTGGATTCAGGATGGTAAGCCTTTTTCCTTAGGCCCAGGATCAGATGCAGAAGACACGATGAGCGTTCTGCTGCAGAGGATGCAGAATAACGCAAAGCAAGATTCATCCATCGGGTGTGGTTTAAATAGCCTCCTGTAGTGCTTAGGTGTCTCCTTCCACAGCCACGCCTAGGTAAGAAAAGAGTTCCTGCTTTCCAGAAGAGTTCCAGTGTTCTGAACCTAGGGAGTGGCTCCTGCCCCACCCAACAGGAAAAGTAGTTCCAAACAGAAGAGGATCAGAGGCTCAACTGGCAGGCAAGTAAGCAGCATGGTCTGCTGCAGGTAAGTCCACCCAAGCATTATGAGCCTGGCGCTTCCAGCGCTGGGACTGGGCATATTTATGAGCCTGGTGCCACTGGCGCCAGGACTGGGTCCAAAAGGTCCCAATTGGGACTGGTTGGCACTCGGAACCTGGGTTATGGATCTGCTTCCAAGGGAGTTGGGAAAACCCTGACCTTTTGGAAGCAGAGATCATGACATCCAGTTACTCGTCGTAGTGGACTTCAGCTTCTGAACACGATTCCTAGCAGTGAGAGGTCCCCAGATATACTGTTGATCTCCCATTCATTCCGCTGGGTCACACTCAAGCATCTAATCACGACTACGGGCATTCATGCAGGCAGGCAGCCAATCAGGCACACGAGGTATTCAGGCCATTCACTTCTCTCCAGACACTCACAACAAGTTATGTGTATTGGGACAAGTACCGAGCCATTCAACACTCCAAGCTGCATTCATACCGGTTTCGGGCAGGGCTGTCTCAGTCATTGTGTCAACCACCGGATACTAGACACCCACAACACAGAATGCATATTTGTCATACACTCTAGTCACCCAGGTCCCACCCACAGGAGGTACCCACAACATACATCACCGGGAAGGCTCCAGCTAGTCTGGCCGGGCCTTCACAACAACACCATATATGGCATTTCCACCCAACAGCCAGTCAGGGGGATGGGACAGAGTCAGGGCTTCCCAGGACTTTGGGAAAACAAGGTAATGGGTAATAGAAAGGAAGAGGCCACCGGGGGCCATCTTGTTTTCCATCAGGAATCAACTGATCCCAATGGCAGGGCCGGGGTACCCCAAAATGGAGGATACTCTGCGCACCTGTCAAATTCAGCATGGAGCTGCCACCAGCCCATACCCTGCTCTGCGGGCCACCCACAGGTGCCCAAAAACATACACTAGGGGCACAGGGTTGTACCCCCACCCATGGGTGCCATAAGGGTATCCCACAGGTCCGTTCACCAAACCAAAAGAAAGAGCTGCACCGCCAAGAGTCCCACATGAACTACTGCGTGGAAAACACGACAGAGCACATGATAAAAGCAGTAAAGGACAAGGATACGGAGGCCCTGTCCCTCCGATGCATTTCCAGCATCACAGAGAAGTACTGGCATTGGCTATTTCGTATTTATTTTTTGTTTAAACCATATTTATTGATTTTCAACATATAACCATATACTTGTACAACCATTGATCAACACAAAATTACACATACAGTTCTATGCTTTTTCTCCCCTCCCATAACTCCCCACTCCCAACCCGGCCTACATCGCACTGCTCTAAACTGCCTCCTACTCCACCAGGCCATATTAGCAATATCACCCTGCTTCCCGGACTAACTTCTGTCTCCACCGGCTTGGTCCGATACGGACAGAGCAGCCACCAATTGTCTCCAGGCCTCTAGCCCACCATCCTATGGATCCTCACTCCT
This sequence comes from Ambystoma mexicanum, assembly GCF_040938575.1. Taxonomy (NCBI): domain Eukaryota; kingdom Metazoa; phylum Chordata; class Amphibia; order Caudata; family Ambystomatidae; genus Ambystoma; species Ambystoma mexicanum. Next base: position 508,645,878 of record NC_090927.1, on the reverse strand, counting down.
CCCCCTTGCCACACAACAGTTTCCGCACTAGCCCATTTCATCAGATCCTGCCACCATCCTTGTGCAGACGGTCTCGTCCCTGCTTTCCAACTCATCGCTATTCTGCGTTTAGCCAGTATGTATGCTAGGTCTTTTAGTTTACTCACATGCCTAGCTCTATGAGGCCTTAGGAATCCCCCCAAAAGACATGCCCAAGGGGATCCCACGTCCAGGTTAATCTCCACTTTAGCAATGATTTGGCCCACTTCTTCCCACAATCTGCCCATCTCTGCACAGGACCAGAACATATGCACCAACCCCGCATTCATCTCCCCACACTTCGGGCAAGTCCGTGTTCCCGCTTGGTAGAACTTAGCTATTTTATCCGGAGTTAGGTATGCTCTGTGGGTTGCATATAGCTGCATATGTTGCAACCTTACATTTCTCGATACCTTCTTGTGGTACCCTTGCGCTCTACCCCACAACCCATCTGACATTGGTTCCCCAACATCCACCTCACAATTCGGTCTCATGCAGACTGCCTCTTTTCCCACCTTAGACATCAATAACTCGTATATCCGGGAGACCTCATGTCCCCCTTCTGACACGTCATAAAATATTTCTATACCCGCATCCTGTTTCAGGGCCAGTTCGGCTTTGGGCCACATGCTCTTTATGATCTTTAGGCGTTGAGAGTATGTGATGTGCTGTTCCCGATGTAATCCTGTGTCCTCCACCAACCCCTCAAAGTCCTTGAGCTTCCCGTCCACCAATACATCACCCACAGTCGCTATCCCAACTGGTTCCCATTTCCTCCTAACATTCAGCCTGACCTGTGCATCCACTCCTTCCAGCGCCACCAGTGGCATCTGCGAGGAGCATGGGGTAGGATTATTTATCAATTGGCAAGCCTCAAGCCAAATCGCATTACCCCGTCGCAATAACAGGCCCCATTCGAATCTTTAGGTAGCCATATTATCTTATTTACAAAGTACGGGGCGCTCTCAGCACTTAGTGATCTAGATTCTGGCGTCTGTTCCTCCGATAGCCAGGGAGTATACTCCGAAATTGGGCAGTTTAATGCGCGCCTCAGCAAATGGCCTCCTAAGTGGCCTGTTTCGCCTGTGAGTCTGTGGGTCTAGTGAGATAGGTAAGAAGTTTGATTTCTGTACGTTTGATTCCCTACTGTCTGTAAGCACCGTGATAGGCACTTGCAAACAAATATAGTCACCGTTTAGTTGAATTTAAGAAGTGGCTAGAGGAAAAATGAGTGTAAAGAAATCTGTTATAAGCAAGCAGAAATTGGCTATAGTGCCGTTTACTAAACAAATGGCTACTAGGATGAGCGTAGCTCGTGCTGCTGCGGCGTGTCATCTAGGATCACCATATTTAACCGAGGACCTTATTGAATGTGCTAATCAGTGTTCATTAGAGCAGAGAATGGAAGAGATAGCCCAAGAGGCTGGGTCTAATGCGGAGTTGATTGAAAGTTCACAATCATTGTTTGCAGAAGACGGGGATTTAAATGAGTTAAACCAGACTGTTGACCTAGAAAATAACATGGAAAAAGCGATTAGCGTGAGCAGTGAGAATGCTGACACTCCCCAAGTCTTTCATATTGTTGATAATTCGCTGCTGGCGTTGTCACAGCACTTGGATAAGAACATGCTGGATGAATTGGAGAGTGAGCATCATGTTGATACAATACACATATCAGAGACCACAAGTAATGAGACACAATTACTAATACTATCAGAATTGAAATCTCAGTCGAATCTATTAAAAGAAATGGTGATGGCATTTATAGCATTACCAGATTTTATTAATGACCTGATGAACAGGACACGGAACGAGACAACAGAAAATATGCAAAGTTCCGTGCCTGCTCATAAAGGAGCATACACTAGGATTGATGTTATAGACAGAGAGTCGATACATGACAATGAATTGAATAGTGAGGTTGCAAAATCTAATGTGTTGCCTATCAAGATACCTTTGGTAAATGTACAAAACTGCAATATGCCAGAGACAAATACGTATCCAATTCTGGTAGAAACTATGGTAAATACTGAAGCGGATAGTAATAAACTTGCTGCTGTGACTGTAATACATGATGATGATAATTCCATGTTTGTTGAAAAAATCTCTAAAAGGAAAGTGAAAAAACAAAAGGAAAAAACAGGCAAAAATGGCTAAAGCGAATAATACATCCTCAAGAAAATTTCTGAGAAATGTGGATATACGTAAGGCATGGCCTGACTGTCAGGTAGTTGACAAAAGTAAGAAAGATCAAGAACAAAATAAATCCAGTGATAATACAAACAATGAGATAGTCAACGAAATAGAGGTTGACAGTAATGCTGGCAATGGTTGTATAGATAGATCTAGTTATAGTGAAGGCTCGTCCATGCTCTCAGAGGTTCTGAAAAATAAAGTAACATCTGAAAGGATTGACAGCAATCTTTGAGCCTTAGAAAGAGGAGTTCAAGATATTTGACATTTTTAAAAATCCAGATGCTCCTTCAAGGCCAAATACACCTGTTTCAATGGTACACTTTGAGCCTTCAATCAGTAAGTCACTGCTAAATTCTACTACTACTACTGTAAAGAGTACACTGCAAGGAACTAAAGAGGCATTAGCCTCATTAGTTCACCCTAAAGAGTCACAGGAAATTAAACAATCAGAAGAATCCTTAGATGAGTCCAATGGGCAAGTGCTGAAAGACACACAATTGAGTAGTGAAGCAATAAGTCTGCTAATTGAAAATATACTGAAACATGAAGATCCAAATAGCTTGCTGCATGTCTTAAATACATTGCCAAATGAAAATGATCAAAGTATGAATAATGGAAGTAATCTACAACCTGAAGGCGGAGTAACAGATGAGTATAACATAACTGCACAAGAACAAGTGAGTTTGACAGAAACACAGAAAAAAACAATTACTGATCTAGAGGAAGCCATCTATGATACAAACAAGGTCCCCCAGTTAAATAGAGCAGACTTAAGCACGCTCGTAGAAGAATTAATATATCAAAAACTCAATGAAACCTAACGCCAACTACCAAAAGCTGATGATGTAACGCAAGGTAATGATATACAGATGAATCACACAACCCACCAGTACTTAGATCATAAAAAGGATGGGTTTTTATTAGGCGCTTCGTATGAATCAAATCAATGGAATAAAGAGGCCAAGAGATCAGTTATGCAAAATTTAAGAAGGCCAGCTTTTCCAAATGAACGAAGCCTTATACTTTATTACGTGTTTGATGAGGGTGGTCCGCGATCTCTCAATAGACACTACCTTCTATCCTTATTTGGGGAAATACCCGAATTAAGCTTAATAACAACAACAGATATTCAACTTGTGGACTTCATACACAATGAGAGGTATGACTATGTTAGACTAATCATAACATCTCCACTGGTAAAGGCTCTGATACTGAAGGAGGCGGGTGCCCTACAGAAGAGAGGCTTTGATGTACAAAAATATCAAGAATTTGCGCAAAGGGAAGATGGTTTAAGAAAACAAGAATATAACATTCAAGAAGTAACGGGACATAGCACTGATAGACTTGGATCCCAGGTAACAACTACTAAGATGCAAGATAGATCAGTAATAGACGTTGCTAGGTCCCAGCTGATTGACATGCAGGAATGGAGGTCACTTGCTATGCCATTGCGAGACTCCATAGAGAATCTGAAATCTGCAAAAATATCACTTTGACAAAGTGATCCCATTTAGTCTAGTTTCCTGGAACACAAGGGGATACTCACATATCGTGGCGAACAAAGGAATTGTGAGCCTACTTGAAGAATATGACTTTGTGTTACTAGAGGAAACATGGGCAACTAACAACCTGCTATGGGATGGTTATGGAATCATAAACTTGAAAGCGATTAATGGACCAATTGGTCGACCTAGTGGAGGGATGCTTATGGAGTACAAATTGATGTAAATATTACCATGTTAACTAATCAGCAAATATTGGAATGTGTAATAATTGGTACATTTAAAATACGAACTACACAAATGATAATATATATCATGATAATAAACATATACTGGAATGCAGCCCTTCACTCAAACGACCAGCTGGTTGATGTATTGGAGTTGTTGAATAACAGAATTACGGCTTGGTTAGAGCAATACCCTATGGGCGCACTTGTATTGGCAGGAGATTTGAATGCAGATTGTGATTTAGGGCATTCTCATGGAGACTAACATCCATAAATCCTAATTCTGCAGCAGCATTTAGTAAACGATACAGAGGTAGTCTATGGATGGAATTTGCATTGAGTTGGGGTTTGCAACCTATATACAACACAAGTCCCACTTGGAAAGCCAGAGGATTGAGCTCTATCTTAGATTACATAATAGTCAGTAACCATTTTTTCTTAGATAGCTGCAATATGAAAGTGCAAAGCTGTAAGGAAAGCGATCATGCAATGTTATCAATACAGTTTCCTTGGAATAAACAAAAGGTGATGGAAGAGTTATGTGAGATACATATAGACAACAGAGTGAAATGGACACCGTATAACCTTGAAAAGGTAAACTCTTTGTTATTACAGGACTATATGTCCTTTCCAATTGAATGGAAAATGTTTACATACACTGGCGGGGTCTTTAAAGATTACATACAAGAAACGCTAGACAAATGTAATGTAAAGAAAACATATGACTAAGTACCTGTAACTAAAAACATTCATGTATTTGACTTTGATGTCAAAAAAAGAAAGGCGCAACTGCGTAAAGATGTGCGTAGTCTGAACAAGTCGAAGGGCAATTTAGTTGAAATCACACAAAAAATTAAGCACTGTAAACAGATATACAAAAATTGGATCATATCACATTGCGCACACATGGCTCAAAGAGACGGTGAAGCTATGCTTGCAGCCATGAAGGATAGTAATACACGTAAAACATGGTCTTTGATCAATGGCACTGAAACTACGCAACTGCAACTTTCTTTGAACCCTATAGCAGGAGACATATGGGTGAACTACTTCGAAGATTTATATAAGAGCTCAGAGGTGCAAATGTTGAATAACTATAATTGTGATCAGGCTTGGTTGCTGGATATTTCCATAAAGAAGATTTTGACGTATATCAAAAAGGTCAAATCCTCAACTACATCAAGTCCAAATAACTTATCCAATATCACATTAAAGCATAACATCGAGCTATGGGCTAACATTTTGCACTGCTTATTTAAAGAGATTACAACAACTAAACAAATTCTGACTTCTTGGAAGATGGCATACGTAATTTTAATATTTAAAAAAGGTAACCGCTTAAGTCCTTTAAACTATTGACCCATAATGATAACAGATGTGGAATCAAAAATATTTACTGCAATAGTATTAGAAGAAATAAATATTTGGATTGAGAATAACAATATACTGGACCCGAAACAAATAGGATTTAGGCAGGCCATGGGAACAGAAATAGGAGGCTTGATAGTTGCAAGTCTACAGGCGAAGGCTAAAGTGAAAGGCAACCATGCACTCTATATAGCTTCAATGGACCTCTCCATGGCTTTTAATAAAGTAGATAGAGGTACGTTATGGAGAACCTTAGACAACCTGGGAATGGATAAAGGTCTATTAGAACTTATAATAAAGCTATACTCAGACACTGTAATGAGAATGTGCTTAAGTAACAGGGGCTCACTTCAGAACAAATTAAAACAAATAATGGTTTGAGGCAGGGATGCAGGCTAGCAGCCACTCTTTTTAATCTCTACGTATCTCAGATAGGAAAAACTTTGGATGTAAGTGGTTTGGTTTCACCAAAGATAGGTAAGTCTATTATAAAGTGGATAGCATATGCAGACGACTGTCTTCTGTTTGACAGGACGAAAGTAGGTCTGCTGAGAATGATGAACTCATTTGTACATTTTATAAATGAGAGAAAACTGTTGGTAAATCCAAACAAAACTGTGATTTTTCACACCGGTGTGAAACCATTAAAACAAGATTCTTTGGTAATGTTTTGTGATGGTGTAAAAATAAAAAATCATTCTGTACTTAGATATTTAGGATATACCTATACCAATACATACACACTTAGTTACATGATAAAGGAACATAAAAGGAAGGCCTTGTGTATCGCTAACCAAATGATGGTAATTGAAAAAAAATATGGCAAGTTTACATTAAGTGCATGTATCATCTTCTATCGAACCAAAGCCATACCAAAATTGACCTATGGCCTCGAACTCTGTTCAAATGATCTGTTACCGTATTTGAAAACGATTGAAGCTTGCATATGGCATAAAGTCCTAAGAGATTTACCAAAATGTTTACCCATAGAAACAATAAGATATGAATTAGGTTTAACATCACTGAAAAGTATTGTATACCGGAAAAAGCTTCTATTAATGCGTAAATGTCTCATTGATAAAAAGAACACAATGTATCAATGTCTAGGAAACGATTTAGAGGGAGTTTTCATGAAAGAACTAAAATAAATATGTGATAAGAAATTACTGGATTTAGGCCTTACAAACGAGACTTTACTAACAAATCCTCGGAAGGTAAAATAATTAATAAAAGCCTATGATTGGCTAGAGAATAACGTGGTGATATTAAATTCTGCCCTGTATTATCAAGTGATTTCCTTCTGAAATGGTATGCAGTTCTGGAGAAATACATAATGAAATATCCCTCTAGATCTTTCCGCAACTCAACAATGAGATTCCGTTTTAATGTTCTGAACACCTACGAAATACAGAGTATCAGAGCGAAAAATGATGTGACTCTTAAAACATGTAGACATTGTAACATATCAGGAACAAAAGAAACCTTAATACATTTGTTATTGATCTGTCCTAGATTATTGAAACAACGAAAAGAATATTTTTCGAAGTTTATTAATGATACCTCAAATGTTAATAGGGAAAATGTATGGTATGAGATGATGCATGGAAATTCAACGATATTGAAAATACGCATTAATGAATTCTTGAGGATCATATGTGATGTATCTTGAGGTTTGAATTTGCTCCAGTCTATTATAATAATGTCACAAAGTGCTGATAATTGCTGGATATCATTGTAAATGTTGTTTATTTTATTATGTTTTAAAAGTATAAGAAAGAAATTATGAATTGTATAAACAGTTTGAGTTTTAATCTTGGAATAGATTTTAAGATATTTTTAGGTTTCAAATGTACATATAATGATTGTTTGTATTGATTTAAAAATTATGTTTTAGAAGTTTGTAAATGATTGATTCTCAAGAAAAAATGTGTAAAGGTTTGTAAAAAACCAAAAACAATAAAGATAATAATAATGCCTCCCTGTTCATATGGGTTCTGCAATTTCCACAATGCTACTCTACTTCTTGAATTGTGCCAGATAAAGCTTCTACATATACTCTGTACCTTCATAAAGAACTTTTTTGGTATTGCGTGTGGTATATTTGCAAAATAATGTAATAGTCTGGGCAACACCACCACCTTTAGTAATGCTGCGCGTCCCATCATGGACAATGGTAATCTGGTCCAGAATGCCATACTTTTCTCAATTCTGGACACTGCCTTTTCTGTGTTTTATCTATGTTCCGACTCAGGGTTGTGGTATATATCTATACTTAGGTATCTAAACGTCTCAATTTACCAGTTGATCGGTAGCACCGGCAGTTTAAGTATGGGCCTCTCTACGTACGCCCTCAAGGGGTATAGGCTTGACTTCTGCGGGTTAATAGTTATATCCGACAACGCAGCGTATTGTGCCATTATATCTAGAATAAATTGTAGGTTCTCTTTTGGGTGTTCCAGATACAGAAGCATATCATCAGCATACAACGATATCAGGTGTTGTCCTCCCTTAGTGCTGATGTCCACCTCACCATACTCCTTCCTCAGGTACCCCGCCAATGGCTCCAACGCTAAAATGAAGAACATCGGAGACCAAGGGCATCCCTGTCTTGTACCCTTACTCAGTTGAAAGAATATGGAATTGGGTACTCCCCAATTTTTGTTAACGGGGGGGGGGTCAAGTCTGTGTAGGAGGAGAACATATTATGTAATGAGAGAAAAACAGCTTGACTACCCCTCTCTGAATGGTCCCTTCTGTACAGCAGGCTGTGGTGATTTGGGTCTACTTTGTTGATTTGTAGATAAACCACCTGGATAGACTTATGAGTTTAACAGACACTTTTCATTTAAAAAATACATAATTCTCTTTATTTATTCTGACGTGATTTGGAACAAGCCAGACCCACCCAGAGTGACTCCTTGCAGCACGGAATGGCCGGCGATAGAAACTACAACTAAGCTTCACACAATACAATTGAACCTAAACTGCGTTGGTGTGCCGCTCCACTTCCAGTGGATCAGACCTAACTGCTACATCAGTAGGCATGGCCAAACACGTGAATTAATGGAACATGACACTAGCTGTTGAATAAAGTTCACCAGTGTTATATCTCAGAAGTCCCAAGCAACATTATATGGACAACAGATCATTTAACCTACCACTGGGGAACGAAACTGAACTTCCTGAAAAACCAGTTTATGTCCTGAAGATGGCCCAATACTTGCACAAGTGACAACCCAAGAGAGGGTTTGGTACACATTTAAGGGCTGAAACATATGTCAACCTTAAAGGGAACCTAATGTGTTTTTTCCCCATTTCTCGCACGTATACTCCATTAACTGTTATGTTGGAAGCAAAGCAAAATCAATGTACCCCATGATTGTAAAAATATATGTCGGATTAAAGTGGTGAATGATGATCAAAAGATCAAATGTTTAGATGTTTTTTTAAAATGTTTTTACAAAAGAAAAATAAAGAGAATTATGTTTGTTTTAAATGAAAAGTGTCTGTTAAACTCATAAATCTATCCAGGTGGTTTATCTACAAATCAACAAAGAAGACCCACATCACCACAGCTTGCTGTACAGAAGGGACCATTCAGAGAGGGGTAGTCAAGCTGTTTTTCTCCCCTTACTCAGTTGCCACTGTTCGGAAATAGTGGAGCCCGTCTTGAACCTTGCCACCGGCTCACTGTACAGTAATCGCACCCATTTAAGGTATGTGGGCCCGATCCCGTGTCCTTCCAGGACCACTAGCAGCCAGGGCCATTTGACGGAATCGAACGCTTTCACTGCATCAAGTGAAATTACTGCGTCTTCCTGCGATCTTTTCAGGGTGTGATAAATTATGTGATGTAGTCTCCTTAAATTATTGGTTATATTCCTTTGTGGAAAACAGCCAGTCTGTGTCAATGCTGGATGGTTGGCTTGCGGTACTACTGTCTTCAAGGTTGGAATAGAATAGTTCCCCCGACCCTTCCTCCACCTCCACCTCCTCACCTGGTGACATGGGTAGCTCCAACTTCCTTCTCTGGGGCCTTTGGGAAGTAGGCTTTTTCTTCTCGTGCAGATATGGTCTGCCTCGGAAAGAAGCCACCGTGACCCCGAGACTGGGGCTCACCGTGACCCCCCTCCGTGACAGCCAACAGGGGAAAAAGCCGTAGCAGAAAAAAACCCTGGCAGGTAGGCTGGATGTTGCTGAAGAGCTGCCCCAGAAGTGTCCAAGGAGGTGATGAGACTGGCACGAAGGTCCGGATGAAAGGCACTGAAGGGATCCAAAAACAGCCCAAGTGCGGAGGATACCAGGAAGAAAAATATATACGGAGGAAAAAATATATGTAAATACCAAAGGGGAGCTCTGAAGGGGAGGATAAATGGAAGGGTGAAGTAAGCCCCCTGTAAGTATATAATTCTAGCTAAAGAAAAACATAAAAAAGAGGCAAAAGAAGAAAGAGAAAGCAGGGGGGGGAGACCAGGAGGGAAAAAACAATGGAGAATACCAAGCGATTAATGGAGGAGAAAAACAGGGAAGTATACGAGCGCAGCGCAACAGAGAAAATACTAACATTGCAACGTGCCGAGCCGCACCGCCGCTGAAAGTAAATAGGAAGCGGCGGGCGGCCATCTTGAAGAACACTAGACCGCTAATCGCAACTAGAGAAAACGTGGTGGAGCGGTCTAATGGCGGCCCGACCTCCATCCCTTCCACAACCGCCAACGGCCTACGGCCGTGACAGTCTGATCTGAGTGTACATGTTTACTTATGACCAGTTTTAACCTATTTGCCATGAATGCCATAAGGATCGTCCCATCCTGGTTAAGTAGCGAGAGGGGTCCTTAGGATCCGCAGTCTTTATCCGGTTTATTGGGCTGGAGTAGTGGGATGATTATTGCCTCCCGCAGAGACTCTGGCAGTTTGCCTATGCTGAGCGCCTCATTTAACATCGCTAATAGTGGGGGAAGTATTTCCGCCATAAATTATCTAGGGAGTCCATCTGGCCCTGGAGGCTTGCTGGTATGTAGTTTCTTTATCACATGCTCTAATTCCTCTAATGTTATAGGGATTTTAAGGCTTTCTCTCTCTGCTTCATCAAGTTTGGAGAGAGTGATCTCTGTTAGTGCCTCCCATAGGTCTACCACTTCCCCCTCTATAGAGTTAGAAGCATTTGTTCACTCCTTCTTGGGTTTCCTGCAAATGTCCTTCCCTCCCCTTCACCACCCTGATAGTTTGCTGTGAGGTCTCACTTTTATTTCCTGCAGGAGCATGTCCTCGATATAGTTGGTCGGGCCTTGGCCTTCTTCGCCTTCCGGGAGTCCAATAATTTGCACATTATTTCTCCAAGCTCAGCCTTCTGCTTCCTCCGCCCTGTTTTCCAGGTTCTGCACTTGTTGTTTCAGGATAGAGACATCCAGGGAGTTGTCCTTGCAGCTGCTAGTGTTGGCCTTGACCTCTTTCTCCAACACCCCAGTGTGCTCCGTCAGCGTTCTGACATCTTGGCTCAAGTCTATTTGCATTGCATCTATTTTGAACTCCAATGATGATTTCAGTTCTGCTATGGCGACCAATATTTGCTTGTCCATCCTTCCTTGCGGTTCCCCTTCGCTTGCTTCCTGCTGTTGTATCTTTGTGCCTTCTGTCATTTGAGTAGGCCTGGCAAACGCATCCAATGACGACTGCTTCCCTTTACTCTTATTTGCTTTAGCTGCCATTGTTGTTGCACCACTCCCCGGAGCACTCTTTTACCCTTAGCACACGTGGTGACTCCAGCTGGCTGCCGATACTGCGCCAAGTAGGGGTTGCGCACCGTCGTCCGTCTTCTGGTGCTCGTTGTGTGCCTCTATTACAGTGTCTTACCCTTCACGCGCAAGCTGTACTTATTACAAGCGTCTACTCTCCTTTATCTTCTCAAGTAGGAGCACAGAGGATTCATGCTTCATTCCATACACAAGCATTCGGACTGACCTATTGTCTATGGTTTTTTTCCTTGTGTTCCTTTATCTGTATGACTGAAATTTATATTTTTGTGATGTTTTTATGTTGTACCAAAGTCTACACGAAGATGTACGACCCCACACCTGGGTACAACTCACACAGTGTTTATTCATTTCCTTGTATTTGTGTCACGGAGACCAGGAAAAGGAGAGTGTTTGAGTGCATAATCAACCTATTAATCTGTATCTTTGCAAAGATACCGCGGCCACAGATTCTATGTCAAGACTTGGAGGCTCTGGTTATGCTCAATTCTTCTCTTTACTTCTCGAGCAACAACAAAAAAAATTAACATAATGAAAAAACAAACCAACAATGAAATACAACTCCCAATAATAAAAAGGTGAATCTGTAGTTTGTTTTTCATAGGTCTGTTAAAACACGTGCCCCTCTTTAAGTCCAATCATGTTCAACCTTTCCACATAAACTCTGTCTACTTCTGTTATTCTTCTGCTTTCTTTGCTGCACGAGCAGCTGAGCTAAGTGCTTTCAAGATTATTTTTCTTTGATGTGAATATGATTGAGGAAGTCAGTGGTGCGTGAATGTAATGTTTACATAGCGCAACGCGCACTATAAAGGGGACATTTGGCGGAGCGTATCCGCATTAGGGATAGGGAACGTGACGGGGCTTTAAACTCTGCTGTTCTCAAGCCTCGATAGGAGGCACTGCCAGACAGAAGTTTGCGCCAGGCACGTCTGGACCTAAGAGGTTCCGGCGCCATTGCCAACTTCCGTGGCAGAGCGTTAGGTAGCGAACTTACACGAGTGACAACGAGTTTACAATCATCGGACAACGCCAGCAGCAACTACAGGTGGTGTAGGAGGCGACATCTTCCAGGGAGCAGGGCAGAACGAAGCCAGCCACACGCCACCTAGTGGTCAATTACAGCACCGCAGATACAATTACTGCAGCTGCAAAGAGAAAGTTGACGGGCACCATCCCAAAAAAAAATGGTTTCAAGGTCCAAGAGCTGCCATAAAGAGAAGGTGAGGCTCATTGTATTTGATATACACATATAAAAATAGACACAGACTAAGACGCGCTCAGTCCCAAGTTAAAACTGAAAACGTGCGAGTAGACCCGCCTAGCTATGAAGAAAAGTGTGTATTTGACGGGGGCATCCCAAGATAACTGTACAGATAAGACACACGGCACAACCGCAATAATGAGTGGATACGCAGAGGAAGACTCTGAGGGACCCCACGTTAGTGGGATGAGAATGAGGGAAGCGGTACAGAGAGTCACGAGTGCCGGCAGGCCCCACAGGAGAGAGGAAAGGGGCATAATGGACCTGGTTACTGTTTCTCAGGGCATGACAGAACTGCTAAAAGCACACCGGGATAAAGGATGATGAAAAAAGAAAACCCGCAGAGCACGTAGTGCCCAGACACCGAGGTGCAAAAGTGGCAAGAGGAACGCGAAGTCGAGAGCCGAATAGGATTATAGCTCAGATGATACATCTGATGAAGACTCCACGAGCAGTAGCAAGTCAGACAAGAAGAGCTCGTCAGAATATCAGACCTCCTCATCGAGTAAAGGGCGAGAGCCCAAGAGCAAGAAAGGCAGAAAAGAAGAAGATGAAGGACCGCGAGGGGATGAATTTGACCTGGATGAGCTTGTGCACCCGAGGTCAGCTGAATGAAACCCCCCAGGTGATATAGCAGAATACTTAAGGAAGAGACTTAGAGCTCCTCTAAGCAAACAATCCAGAAATAAAATGATGTCTGAATGCCCCAGACCCAGGGTGCCAGATGGAGTATCGGAAATACCTGAGATTGATGAAAGAATGCTAACATTCCTGGGGAGGTACGGCAGAGATGTAAATAGGGGCATAGACAGGTCTAGGAGATCATGCCAAGATAAATTATTGGATACGGTTGGGCCCATCACAAGGATATGGTAGCTTGCGGAGGAGGCCAGGCAGAAGAAAGAAACCATTGACCCGGAGATAATTGCTGGCTGGGCCCAGAGGACAATATGTCTACTGGGTAATACAAAAACTGCAATAGCCACAGAGAGAAGGAGATCCATCTTGATGAAGAGGGACTCGAAATTAGGGAAACTGGCCACATCAAACAGGCGGCGGCCAAAGAAAAATTATTTGGCGAGTCTTTTATAAAAGACATGGCAGAATTTGCCAATACATACGTGTCTATGGATAAGGCGCAAGCGTCACTCAAAAAGATTTTTGGAAGGAAGTTTTTTGACAAGGCTGGCAGAGGCAAGGGCCGCTCAGCCAGCCGGTATCTGTACCACAAGTCCTACAGTGACAGACACCACTGGAGGGAACAAGAGGACCGACGGGCCAACCCTTTCTTCCCTTCCAGAGGAAGAGGCAGAGGCTGGAGAGGCAGCGGCAGACAGCAGCTTTAATATACCACACGTGAAAGGAAAAAGCACGCTAGCGAAAGAGTTAGAAGTGAGCATACCTCCAGTAGGAGGGAGAGTGAGGCTGCACACACAAAGTTGGGTAGAAATAGCCTCAGATGCTTGGGTACTTCAAATGGTTCAGTTAGAATTCTGGCAACACCCAAACAGATAAGGTTCAGCAGGAAGACGAAGCACTGCTAGACAGAGAAGTTGATCTGCTGAAAATAAAAAAGGCGATCAGCACGGCCAGAGAAGGAAGAAAGGTTTTGTAAGCAATCTGTTTTTAGTCAAAGGCAAACACAAAGTCAGACCAGTGATAAACCTCAGGGAGCTGAATTCGTTTCTGATATACAGACACTTCAAAATGGAAGGGATTCACCTACTAAGGGACATCCTACAGAGAGGGGATTGGCTAGCGAGAATAGATCTCAGAGACGCCTACCTGACAATTCCATTCCATCAGAGTCAGAGGAGACTACTAGAGTTCCTCTGGACAGAAATGGGAATTCACAAGCTTGCCGTTCGGACTGGCGTCAGCCCCCTGATGCTTCACCAAGCTGTTGAAACCAGTGGTGGGACACTGCAGAGAACACGGAATCGGATTGTTTATATACCTGGACGATATCTGCATAATGTGCCAGGACAAGGAGACTTTAGTAGAACAGATCCGGATAACAAAAGAATTATTGCAGCAGTTAGGATTCCTAATAAACTGGTAGAAGTCGGAATTAGAACCAGTACAGTCAATGGAATTGTTGGGGTTCATCCTGGAGACAGTACACGGCACACTCAGATTACCACTGGGGAAGGTGAACTCCATCAAGAGAGAGATAAAGAACTTGATGACAAGGCAGATGATTTCTCTGAGAGAGATAGCCAGACTGTCCTCTTTGATTCAGGCAATTTTTACAGGCCCGTTGCATTACAGAGCGTTGCAACGTTTGAAAATAGAACATATCAGGAAGGGTCTATCTTATGAACAGAAAGTACCCATTTCGCAGGAAGAGAGAACGGAACTAAAACGGTGGTACTACCACATAGAGGCATGGAATGGCAGGGCGATATTTGGATCCTCCCCGGACCTGGTAATAGAATTGGACGCCAGTCGCTGGGGCTAGAGGGCCAGGTGCGGCGAACAGACGACCGGGGGCCGATGGTCGAACGAAGAATCGGGACTCCACATCAACTGGCTCGAAGTATTAGTGGGATCCTTTGCAGTCCGTTGCTGGACTCGGGAAGGAGTGAGATGCACCATCCTGTTCAAGGTGGACAATGTCTCAGCAGTTAGGTACATAAACCGACTGGGAGGGATGAGATCCAAGATGCTGATGGAGATAGCCAAGGATTTTTAGCACCTATGCCTCCAAAGAGGAGTCAGCGTGACGGCGCAGCACCTGCCCGGGGAACAGAACAAGGTTGCAGACTGGAACTCGAGACACCTGAAGGACTCCAGCGATTGGCAGCTGGAGGACTCAGTATTCCAGGAGTTAATGCATCGTAGAGGACCGTGTCAGATGGATTTATTCCCTTCGAGGTTGAACCAAAAGATCTCCAGATTTTTCAGATGGAGACCAGACCCAGAAGCGGCAGCAACATATGCATTTCTCCAGGTTTGGGGAGCAGCAAAAGAATGCGCATTCCCGCCTTTTGCCATGATAGCAAGAACTATAGCGCAGACCAGGAGATAGGGAGCGACAGTGATTATAGTGACACCCGACTAGAAGGGTCAAGCATGGTTCCCAGATCTTCTGGAGATGTCTTATGATTTTCCAATTCTATTGCCACACAGACAGGACATAGTACTGGGACCAGCAAGAGAACACCAACCGCTGATTCAAACAGGGAACCTGAACCTGATAGCATGGGCGATTTCAGGAGATCCTGGGCCAAGCCAGGTCTTTCGGGAACAGCTCAGGAATTTAGCAAAGAATAATGGGCCCTGGGAACCGTAAAAGCTTAGACAGTGGCATGGTGTAAATAGAGTAATTGGTGCATGGCGAGGGAGGTTAATCCCATACGAACTGATGTGATTCACGTGGTGAATTTTCTAGCAGCCCAGGCAGCGCAGGCAAAGGCATATAGAACAATTAACACTTACAGATCAGCAATATCTGCAGGTCACGAGTATATAGAAGGGAAACCGGTGGGGGAACACCCATTGATCTGTAGGTTACTAAACGGGAGTCAAATGCATGAGACCACTGACACTGAGATATTCACGCCTCTGGGATGCGAGTGTGGTGTTGAGGATGTTTGAGTTCTGGCCGGACAACGAAAATGTATCTAGGAAAGGTCTCTGGGCGAAGTTGACTACATTATTGTGTTTAATCTCTTGCAAGAGAGTGTCGAAGGTCAGAGCATTAGAGGCAGACAGAAAATATTTTTCTCCGAAAGGTGTTATATTTTGCATAGAAAGGAGGACGAAGACAGGGATTAAGACCGTAGAATATATGGCTTTCCCTGAAAGGCCCAAACTATGCCCGGTCAGGTGTCTGAAGGCTTACGAGGCTGTGGCAGAACGGGTGAGACCTGCAGGAGAATCTCAATTGTTGATAGCGGTGAGAAAGCCGTTTAAGGCAGTAGCATCAGCCACATTAGCAAGATGAGTGAAATGGTGCTTTGGCATCTACAGACTTTATACTAGGAGCTTGCCTAGCGGATATTTTGAAGGCGGCAGACTGGTCAAATGAAATGACTTTTAAGATTATTTTATTTAGACCAGTAGACCAGATGGCTTCGTTGGTGGTAAGTAAGTTTTAAACAAGCATAATCAGAGCCTCTGAGTCTTGGCATAGAATACATATTTTCAACACATTCATTACAGAAAGTCATGATTCTATTAAAGACTTGGAGGCGAAAGATTATTCCACCCATTCAATCGCTATTAATGTATGAATGATAAAAAGAAGTTTATCAATATATTGTTGGGATATTGGAAATGTTATGTATGGTCCTTATATGCGATTGCCCAGCTGGTCAGAAGAGTCATTTCATTGAAGTTTATGATTTTTGCAGGGGCAGAGCCTTGTGAGGGATGGTCAGGATAATAAGAGAAGACGTCTATGGTTGGCACACAAGTTATTCAGAGTTCGATCAGCAGCAGAAAGAGGAAGAATAACGGAAGTAGACAGAGTTTATGTGGAAAGGTTGAATGTGATTGGACTTAAAGAAGGACACGTGTTTTAACAGACCTATGAAAAGCAAACTACAGATTCACCTTTTTATTGATTGATTGATTTGTTTATTTATAGAGCGCTTTATTATTGGAGTTGTAGTTCATTGTTAGTTTATTTCATTAGGTTACATGTTTTGCTGCTCCAGAAGTAAAGAGAAGAATTGGCCATAATCACAGCCTCCAGTCTTTAATAGAATCATGACTTTCTGTAACTAATGTGTTGAAAATATCTGTATTAAATCACTCAGCTAGACAAGACAGCCATACTGGAGCGGCCCAAACTGAAAATACGGTTCCGACTAGCCGCGAGAGGCGTTATTCCCTTTGGTCACTGTTGCGAATGACAAATTCCAAGTCGATGCTTTTGACAGCGGTTTGGGTATCAATGGTGCTTTCTCAAACCACAAAACAGTCGTTTTTAACAACTGCTTCTAAGAAAATACCTGTTCCTTATGCATTCGTAACGAAGTTAAATAGGGGTAGATTCGTTGCAAACCAATCGTAACGAGGAAAATTCGAGGAGAAATAAATCAAAGGCTCTACAACCACATCCGCATTCATAAAATTATCAATTATCATGGCTTTTGTTCCAACTACAAATAATAGGGCTCTGTGGTCTATCTGCAAACGTTCGGGGAAATCTAGCCGGTGTCATTCCAAGACTATTATTTCTAGCATGTATGTGCAGCCGTGGTTGTGTCGGTTTGAGTTATGCAGCACTTGGGCAAATTAATAATCCGGCTAAACTCCCGCGTGCCTTATTTACAAAATGTTTTTCGATTGAAATTTCCCATAGAAACTGGCTTTTTTGTAACAGTAAGTCAGGTTCCGTGTATCGTACCATGAAACTATAATTCCAACATGGCGTGCGGCGGACACCAACAAACCATACATCTTCGCTCCAGGTACGTGTCAGCCATGTTGGAACGGGATACATTACCTTGGCCATTCCCCAGCTTGATGTTACCTTTATATGTTGATAGCGAGAGCATAACAATGCCATTTAGCTGGCATCTAGGGCATTGCTTCTTGAATAAGGGTGCAAACTAACGTACGTATAACCCGCGGTCAATGTTCTTCATCAGCCTAGAGTGGAATCCACTTCCCAGTTTCCGGTTGAACATGTCCCGCCTACTCCTTTTACGCGGTGGCGAAAATAAGCGCGTTCTCGCGAGACTTCCCCCTCTTCCTAGCCCGTCGCTGAACGAGGTGGGTGAAAGTGGCTGAGGTCCCCGGTTTAGACTTTTACTAGTAACATGTTTTAGTATTTTGAATGCTATAAACTCGCTGTTAGACAGGGTCAACGGGTGGCTGCCAAACTGTCGCTACTATCGAGGATGGCGATGGATGTTGCCGCTTGTACTTGCGGATTCCCAGGTCTCTGGATTCGCCATGGCATCTATTAGTGTTGATCCCCGATGCAGTGGTTTCCTCACGGAGTCCGCTGGATCACTTTGGCTGTGTGTGGGAAGTGACCGCTACGTTTGTTAATCCCGGTGCTATTTAGCCGGCAGGTTACGTTGCCAGTGAATCTCGATGTTTATAACTGACCTTTCCTTTAGACTCAATTTATGGCACGCGCGTATGACTTTTTAAATTGCTTGTTATTGGGTGTTAGTTGTTTGCTCATAATCTTTCAGTTAAATTAAGTTAGACATAGTCGTCGATAAGATTTCCTTCCTTCCCTTCATCAAGTGGCCGGCGCAGGGCAGGGTCTTCAACCACTACATTGAGCACTATAAAACCATTGCAGAGCGTGAATGTATTTGTGTTTTATGATGTCTGCTTTGCGACGATATAATGCATATATTTTAGCCAAACGGATTGAATTGGTGCGGGCTGCCTTGTTTTGTTCTTGGATTTAATCTTCCCAATTTTGTTAGTGTGTTCATATGCAAATATGATCTGGAAAGTCTAGTCTTCCTGAAATTATTCGCAAACTAGTCGACTTGTCTGCAATATGTATGCCGTTTTGGTGACCTGGTGTGCATTATTCGGCACAAATGGATGGTGTGGTCGGAGGCTTGCTGCTGCTTGTCATGTAGACTTCGCCGCTACTTCACAACTCTGCCATGGCGTTTCTTTTCGGTGACTTTATCTCGGCTGCCAATTTTTTCTGTGATTTGGGCTTGCTCACCCTCGTTCTCACTGTTGAAAAATGAGGCACTGATGCATAACATCTGACTTCCACATGAGAAGCGACTTTAACTTTGTGTCAAGTACATGATCTTCTTTGCATGTCCTAGAGGTTTACTAATGCACCTTTTATGCAAATTGCCTGATACGTGGGATTAAGTTCAGATTATGGGGGGGGTGTGTGTATCTCCTGCTGTCAAATTAACCAGGCCCTTCTATGCCCTAATCGAGAGCCAACGAACTGCCAGTAACTTCAAACCTTTTGTACTGCTGATTCTACACGTAGGGGTAGACTTCTGAAGTTGCCAGGTATAATCACTTGCCCTTGTCCACATACACAGAACCAACACATCGCTTAATCTCAAAGTCAATTTTGACTTGTCTGTTTAAATTTGAGGAGAAACATCTCCGGTTCCGGAAGCACCTCCAAAACCTTCCTCTTTGCTTCTGCTTTCTCTCTCCCTCTTCCCTGCTTAATCACTGAAACTATACTGAATCACAACTGGGCCACTCGCCAATCTTGGTCCTTGGCCCAGCCACTCTCCCCTGCACTGCCTTCCTGGCAACCCCTGCACTGCGGGACTCTCTGTATCCCTACAGCCCCCCTTCCCAGCACTTGTCTGCACTTAACTTGCACTTGCCAACAGCTGGCCCTTATTATTTATCTTGTTCATTACTGACCCTGTACTGCACTTTTCCCCGTGCACTTTTCCCGTCCCCCCTACCCATGTACTTGCGCGATCTGAATGACACCTGGCCTAGTAGGATCGTTGTCTGTCTCCCCTTGTTCCCCCCCCCCCTCCCTGCCTCTTCGCGCCTTGAAACACTTGTATATAGGCGCGTTACAAATGCCATATCATATCATAACTCTGAGGCCTGTTACATGGTTTCTGGCGGTGACGCATGTGACTTATCTGAAGTATGAGCACATAATTAGTAAGAAGACAGTGCTGGGGCATTACAGGGGCTGTTTGTCTGGCGAAGTATGGGTTATGTACTTGGGCTAATGATGTTGCAACCCTGAATGATCAGCTCTGTTATGCATCTAAGAAAGTAGTTAAACATTAACTTGCTGCATCTAATTTTGCTGCGTTTTGAGAAGGGGAGAACGCCACCATATAGCTAACTTTGCGGTTAAAAAAAGCATCTAAATGTAATTCGATCAACCTATATCTTGAGCAAGTGGGGAACACTGAGTTTAGCAGGCACAAAGTCGTTGCGTCTCGCTCAGTGCACACAATTTAAAGATGTATCAAGTGTGGGGGGGGCAGTTATAATTTGGGTGGGGGGTCTTTTGAGGTAGGTTCTGTATACATGCTGTTTTTCGATATCATGGTTATTGCATGCTTGTCATGTCTCGGGTCTGAAGGGGAGAGCCATCTGGAAATTGGCCCGACTGGGTTTTTTTGATTGCACCATTGTGCAGGTGCAACTCCACATTTGTCTCATGTTGGTGTTTTGTTCGTTCTCCGGCTAAATTCATTTGGTATTGTATGCTGCTGAAGTTTGAATAGACCAGCTTCTGGCGTTGCAGTTTGTGTGGTTCTTTAGATTCTACTTTAGCGTGGCTAGTAGTTTAGAATTGACGTGGTCTTTGGATGTGTTGTGCTAGCTTGTTTTGAGCAGCCAAGTTTACATTTTCTGAAGACCAGGTGATCTTTCTCTTTGTAGAGCCGCCTAGTTAGTTTCCTAGTTGGACAGGTATCGCGGATGATCGTATTGGCGATTCTGGTGGAAGCATGCGAATAGGGCAATGGCTGCATTGTTGGGGGTGGTGTGTTGGTTAATATGTTAAAGGTGGAATCTGGCCTCCCCTGTTCGGAGTATTGCAGTGCTATGACCACTGCATCCTTGTGCTGGAAGCTCCACAATGTTTTCTGTTCTTTGGCAGAGTTCAGCAGATGATATTATAGGAGTGGGAATTAAAAAAAATCTAAATCGGGTCTGTCAATCTTTTTCTTGCTACGGACATCCAGCCTAGTAATCCAGTAAATAGGCAGCACTGTCTTTAGTTTGATGTACCTCAGATTGACTTGTACTTGAGCCGTGCCCTACCTGTGATTTGTTAAATGTGGTAGGACTGACATTTGTGTCTGCCACTGGGAGCACTCATCTCAACACAGCTAACTTAGCCCTTAAGCAAAGATGCTGCTTTTAAAAAACGCCTTCCTCTTTGGGAGTATGGGGGAGCGGACTATATCGGAATTGGCCACATGGTATTGTACCTGACTTTTAATTGTTTGCGTCCTCAACTTGCCGGTCGACACTAATGTGAATAATAGTTACAAGTGCTACTTACAACTTCCTTGAAGCTGCTCGTGGCCTGGGAGGGTTATTTGACAACTGTCACTGGCTTGGGTACAATGTTGAATAACGCAATATTGTTTCCATGGGGAATTATTTCCAATTGGAATTTGACAAGAGAGCAGTTTATCATGAAACTAACTAGAAGACAACTACATTGCTTACATCAATACAGCACCCAGTTGGAAAACTATTTCTCATAAGAACATTCAATATTTTAACGATGCATATACAAAAACATGACTTAAATGTGCCAAGACATGCAATGGAACAAACACTAGCACAAAAATACATATACACAATGGAGTCCCTAAATGGAAGACGTTAAAACCCATGAATCAAAAGGCTTCCTAACTGTTATACCGACGCTATTCGAAGCTACACTGCCTACAGTGACTCCATAGTATAATTGAGTCCTGCGGAACATGGGTCTAATCACAACTCCTCAAGAAATTGGATATGCAATTACTTGAATAATGAATATGAAGGTCTACCTATGTAATGTGATTCAGTGGTATAGCTGATTTGACCACTTTAGTCTGGACATGTATAAACGGACTCTATGTATAACATAATACAGTTAACAAGGCATAAATTAGTTTTCAACAATTGATTAGCAGAGTTTGCTAATTAAAATCTTCTTCATTAGCAAACCGACCCATTTGATTAGCAGTGTTGTACTAATATTATTAATGTCACCAGAAGTTCAAGACATGGAATGAGTAACGATACAGCAGTTTTACATACCACTGAATTAAGGCATTATTGAGAAGTGTCAGGCCTTGCAAATTCTTTAAAATTCAGCTAGAGCTGCAGGTCGGGTAACTTAGTTTACCTATTTGACGCCAGAGAAATGCACTCAACCCATAGCAACGGATGACAACCCATTTAAAGGTGACTTCTGTAAAATGGTGCATGTCACTACAAACACTCTTTGTTTGGCACACTGCTGCCACCCAGAGGCCAGTCATGCACAGTGACATTTTTATTTGACACTTACTGCAAAAAAAGTAAATGTTAAATAAGTTTCAAACATCCCTTGCAAATGGTACTTTCCTTCATAAAATCTCCTCAACTACGCGAGTGGGCAAAAAGATTCTACGAACCCTGCATGAGTGTCTGTAAAATGTGAAAGGCTGGCTGCGTGAATGGACACACATAAATAGATATGATAAAAAGGGCTCTGGAAACAGTTTGGCCAGCCGTCTTCCTGGATGGAACTATTGGTCACTACTTTGCATAATCTAGTTAGCTTTGTGTATTCATTATGCAAGAGGAAAGAAAGAGACTAAGCAGAGTGGATGGTGTAGCAAGCTGAGAACTGGGCAAACTAGATGGAATATTGTAGTTTGTGGCCATTTCACTTTCAGGGTAGCTGGTATAAAGCAACAGACTGATATATAATGCCAAGGAGTATGGGATTGCTCATGGGCTGAGCACCTGTTGTACAAATGTATGCAACCAGCAAGTTACAGAACTAGGTTTGCCATCAAAACCATTTGAACGTGTTCTCATGTAACTTTTCAAAAGTGTTCACTCGTCAATATGATGCTATGAGATTTAGATACACTATCCTAAACCTTATATGTAAAGCATGGAGATGCAGTGTTTTACAGTATCAATACTGTAATTATGCAATATGTAGCAATTTAGATTTAAGGAATGGAATTACATGACTGTCTCTTAAAGAAAAATATAAAGTTAACACATGTCTTTGCTAGGCAGGATATAGAAAGCGTAATAAAACTCACTAAAAGTATCATCACGATTTCTTCTGGTTTGCAATTATTTGAAAAATACATTTTTGCTTAGCCATCCCACACTAGCCTTTGGCA
Organism: Ambystoma mexicanum; assembly: GCF_040938575.1. Lineage (NCBI taxonomy): Eukaryota > Metazoa > Chordata > Amphibia > Caudata > Ambystomatidae > Ambystoma > Ambystoma mexicanum. The sequence continues at coordinate 508,622,757 of NC_090927.1, read as the reverse complement.
CTTGATTGAGGGAGATGATTACTGCTGCACCTTCCCTCCATCAACACTTGTAGTGAACAGAGAAAAGAGGGTGAATGGAGCACCAGCGGCAAGAGAGCAATGCAGGGTGAGTTGGGCTTCATTGAACGGGGCAACTTGAATAGCTAGCTTTGCTACACAAGTGTCAATTTGATTAGCAAACCTACAGAATTGCATAGCAAATTGCTATGAGATACTGTAAAAAATAGTGCATCAAAATAATTGAATCATGATGAATGACCTGTGCTCACTTATACCCACTGGTGAAAGCACTCGTATATCTATTCGCTAGCCGGACGTTGTTGGAGGACCAAGGTAATGGCGACAACAGGCCTTAGCACGAGTATCTGTTTGAGAATAATGAAAGGCAGGATTTTCTTCCTGTTCTGATAACAAAATACTAGGGAACCCTGAGGAGGAGGAAAAAAACAAATGCGTTCTTAGTTGGTTCGAGCAGTGCAGGGTCTTTGCTCGAAAGGAGGATCAAGACTCCGAACAACTTGCAGGGGTTTAAAGTACCAGTAAATTTCCCAGTGAAGATGTCAAAAAACCAACTGGCAAAAATACCATGCTGGTAAAGGCCCGATCGGCCCCCTGTAATGCACAGGCATGTGGATGTATGGGGACTGCAACTCTTACCTTGCTGGCTAATACAGTTGAGCCTAACGGAATCTGCTGAAGGAACAAGTGTCTGGAAAAGTGGAATGAGAACGCTGGCGTTACACATTTTGGGTGTCCCTCTAAACCCCCTGTTTCCCTATGCTTCTAACCCTACCCCTTCCCCAGCAGTTTAGACCACACCCCCTGTAATTTAAAAAAAATCGTTTTTTATCTCTGTCCATGTTCTCGTTATAATCGCTGCATACCATAGAGAGCCCACTCGCCTAATGTGATGACGTCTTCATGCCATAAGCCTGTGACAGACGGGGAGTAATTAAAGTGAAATCGCTCTACACAGAGCTATAGGTAAAACCAGGACCCTCATGTTAAGTAGGAGGGTATCGTGCAAATAGAACTGATCATAGTATTAACGGACAACGTCAAGTATACAAGCAAATACACAATGCATTATGAATCATGAATTACACTGTAGGCTGAATTTTTTTTTTGTTTTTTTATTTTTTATTTATTTATTTTTTTAATGAAAAACGGGAAACACCTGCCATGTCAGAAAAATTCTCATAAGCAAAAGCAGAAGAGGTGGCTACCCAGGATTAGACCGAAAGGGCATATATCTGTTTTTGCGGGGAGGGGGATCAGCGGTTCATTCAGACCAGTGTGATGGGTTTTTAGCTTGTAGATCCATCGTGCTTCCTTTAGTGCACATTGAGCATTGGTGGCGCATTTTAAAATTCATTAGGGCAATGCTGAAATTCCCAAAAATGTGGCACGAGGTGCCATGGTATTTTTGCAACTGTTTATAGAGCGATGTTCTGAAATGAGCACATGGGCTGCCTGCATGGTTTGGCCCACATAATTGAGGTCGCAAGGGCACTCTATACAGTAGACAAACCTAGACGTCTTGCAATTCATCATATTGTTCAGTTTCCAGTTTGTCCCAACTTTAAAGAAGTTAATTTTCTTACTTGACTTACACGTGGAAAGTGGCCACTGATCGGATGTTACCCATAGAGAAATCCTGCAGTGATCCTTCTCTTGCAGGCAAACCGAATTGGTTCACGTGGCATATTTAGTTGGACCAACGGCCAGTATTTGTTTTCTTCACGTTGTCTGTATTTGGATAGTAAGTACACAGGTAAAAAAAAATGTCCAGGAGCTTTAGGGAAGAGTGAAGTTTCCCCAGGGGTGTAACAAGCTTTCTCAAGGGACTAATATGTTTTTTTGGATACCCTCGGGCTCTTCGAGTTTCATAAAGATTGTTGACATGAGATTAGTAGTCGGCCAATGAGGTGCAGTTGCGACATAAACGCAAGTGTTGTCCATAGGGGAGGTTCTCTTTCAGACTTTGAGGATGAAAGCTGTTGAAGTGTAATATGGTATTGCGATCAGTTGGTTTCTTGTAAAGAGCATAAAATGCCTTCCTCATTTTTAATGACTCGGTCCAAGAAATGTGCTCCGTGTTAATGTGATCTGTATTGTGTTCAATGGTGAAATGAATGTTGCTGTTGTGCTAATTGACCCATTGAGAAATGTCGTGCCATGCAGACTATATCGTCAATGTAACACTTCCCGATCTTAATGTTAACATGAAAGGGGTTAATGTTGATCTTCAAAGGTTGCCATGTATAGAAGCTAGGAGCGAAGGCTGCTCCCATTGCTGTCCCTCGCATTTGAAGAAAATGTTGCGCTATCGTAATAAGATGTATGATGAATTCACTAGGGACTTGCTGCTGAATATTTTGCTGACTAAGCGGCTCCCTTATACATTCGATTGCTTCTTCCCGTGGGAAGCTTGTGTAAAGGGACTTTGTCCATGGTTACCAAGATCTGGGTCTTGGGGTCAAGCAATCCTTTAAACATCTGAATGACTGACATGGTGTGGTTGAGGCGTGTTTAATGGACTCAAAGGCTTAAGTAAGGGATCTACAAATGTACAGAGGCTCCAATATGGAGCCACATCCACCCACTATAGGGCGCCATGGTGGGTTTATTGGGTCTTTGTGAATCTTAGGAATGCCATAGAATGACGGTATGCATGCTTGAGTTGTTTAGATACTTCATTATTTTTCATTTTTAGTTATATACGGTCTTTGAAAGTAATAGGGCCCACATTGCGCCAAAGTAGTAACTGCAGCCTGTAAGAATTGTATTCTACCTTCTTTCTTTTCCACGCTTAGCATTTTTAGTTGTGGTGCTTTCAACTATAAGCTTTAAACTATTGCATTGGGATACAGCTGCGAGTCCCTTTTTGAGAAGGGACTTTAAACAAAATAAAAATTAATGTGGTTCCTACTGGTTGGCCATCCTAATCCCTGTGGTCTTTCCAGCCACTTGCACCTCAAACTTTGTCCGGTCTGTGTTTTCTGTAAGCAGTCTGCTTATTGGCTTGAATCTGTAGATTCTTGGTTAAGGCATTTTTAATTCACCAACAGCCCTCTTCAGCCATTTGGTGTGTATATTCCTTGCGCTGAAGTCCTGATAAAGTGTTACCAAAGCCACCAATTTTGTTTCTGGGTAGTTTTTGGGTAGTCATTGGTCAAAAATATGTTCATATCAGATCATTGTCCTGCATTATTTTAACTTATGGCCAGGTAGTACCATATATGAACATGCCTGGTCAATGTATCCCAAGCCTAGAAAGCCCAAAACTGGTGGGTGTGCATTTTCTTCCTTTAATACTGCGCGCAATTTTTTGGGATCTGTAGTCTTACTGCCAGTTTTCTCAGGCTAATGTGTTCTTGTGAAGGGAACCCCACACGCTAGTCCGCTTATCTTGGGTCACTGGTGTGCTAACAGGACCTAAACTCCACCACTATACAGTTGTTTTTTTCAACGCTTGTCCTTCAGTAAGTGGATAAGTGGGTTTCTGTGTCCAAGGATAACTTCTATGAAACACTTATTAGTTCTTTAATCTGAATAATGTGCAAATGTTTTACCTCAATTATTTGGTAGCTTACGTTATGCATTTCTTCCACAGACAGGCCATGTTCAGCGCAAGTGCAAAGATCGTGAAGCCAAACGGCGAAAAGCCAGATGAGTTTGAGTCTGGAATTTCCCAGGTAATTTTATCAACTTGTACAAGTATTAGCTTTCCTTGATCAGTGGGTTGAGAGCTTGTCTGAAGCGGTTCACGCCACAAAACTTGGGATGCAAGTATGTTATTTGGTCTGTTAGTGGTACTTTTATTTGGCAATAGTAGTGGGCACTCTTCCTAGCAAGATTTCATTTGTGGTTCAATTTTTTGTTTAGTTCAGTTGTTTATTTGTGCGGGTTACATTGTCAGTTTTCATTTTGTTTGTTACCTTCTAGGCCCTCCTGGAATTGGAGATGAACTCTGATTTAAAGGCACAATTAAGGGAGCTGAACATCACTGCAGCTAAGGTAATAGCACTGTGACTTCGTGTTACCCATTTGCTGCAGCTGCATGGTTTGACACTGACTTTAATTTCTCTACTATACTTGGAACCGTGAACTGTCGCAGTACTTACTATGAAGTATAAAAGGGTGTGGCTGATGAGGCTTGGGCCAGTCCAGGTAAAAAATGGGGCTCTGCTCTGGCCCTCCTTTTGTGAACGCCAGCGGCTGCCATAGCGCCTGAAGGCGCCCCGGTCCTCTGCACCACCATATCTCGTTCTCTTTCCACACATGGAGGGGTTAGTATTGCTTTGTGAAGGGATGCGAAACTGCATAGCTTTTCACCTTTTTAAAATGGTCTTTACAAAACTATCCTTTCCCACTCCCACACTTTTGTTCAGATTGCTCTGCACTGTCCTTTGCTGGGTGGGTATATATGTTGATATACCTTGCTCCAAAATATGGCCATGGTGAGGATTTACAGCCTGCTCAGAATGTTTCCTCCAATAGCACACTGAAGAGTGCGCTTTTGAACGGCTGTTGTAGAGCAATACAAATACTGCATACTGCAATCTAGTCCACTTTTCTGTGCTTGTTATAGCTGTGCCATTGCATGCAAACCCTTGATCTAAACAATATCTGATTTGTTTGCAATTTTATTTTAGGAAATTGAAGTTGGTGCGGGTAGAAAAGCGATCATCATCTTTGTTCCAGTTCCACAGTTGAAATCTTTTCAGAAGATTCAGGTGCGACTAGTGCGTGAGCTGGAGAAGAAGTTCAGTGGCAAACATGTGGTCTTCATTGCTCAGGTAAAAAGGTGCTTTTTAGTTTAAATGCTGGCAAACCGGTTCATTGTGTCAATGTGAGTGTAGGATGTGTGGAATGAGCCTGTGCCTTCCGCTAAGTTGCGAAGGAGTGGTGGGAGGAATGGGTTAGCTGGGCAAACGATGTATACGTCCTGGGTTCCATCTATGTACAAGAGAACGGCGCTATGTTTCCCAGACTAAGTGCTGAATGAATGCATAATGCTCGGCCTCTGGGGGTATCTTGGATTGAGAAACTGCCTCCCATTCCTAGTTCCTTCTTGTACAAACAGGGTCACCTTTTCATGATTACATGCAGTGGTATGGCCCACCCTTATATGCTTTAGATTTACATGCGAGTGTCTGAAAGTTATCATCCCGAAGATCAATGTGATATATTCGTGAAGTGCAAAGCATTAGCCACCCTCCCAGCCTTTATGGGTGAAATACCAGCCTCACTCGCTGGATTCTTTCAGGTGCAAGTTACTGGAATGCCTTAATGAGTCCGCCATATGTGGTTGGATGCTCTTTAATGACCACTAGATAAACTCATTTGTTAGTCATGTTTTTGGTAACTCGGGATCAATGTTGCTTGTGAATTTAAAAAATAAAATGGGGTAGCAGTGACTACAGTGAAGGGTTTGGCTTTGGATTACTTCGAATCAGGCGCCTGCTCACTAAAACTGGATCCCTTGTGGTAGCGTAAGGGTATCATTCATGCCATGATGGGCTCATAATGGATCAGGTAGAAAAAAAGGTTTGGCTCGTGCATATCCAATTCTTGTTTTTCCCTTTTCGTCCCAATCTCTGAATGTTCGGTTCCCAATTAGCTCCACTCTGATATGGCAGGTGATTTTCTGGATTAAATTTCAGATCAGTCGTCTGGCTTGGAATTTTGGCTATTTTCTCCTTCGCTTTCCCAGAAAAGGTGTGGTTTGCCTGTTTATTTATTGGTCGCTTTGCTTGTTAGGCACTTATACAGCAAGTACATACTGTTTAAAGCGCCCACAGGGCAAGGGAGTGATGTAATACGGGGCGGGGGGGAGGACGATGAACCTACTATGCCTTGTGAGTAAATCGGAACTTGCAAGTGCAGCAAGAAAATGGGCAAAGGGGGTATGTGCTAGTGTCGTGCTCGTGGATTCACAACAGATGACATGCATGAGGTAAGTGCTACATGGCCAGGTGCTGTGTTGGCTGTACGTGCGTTCCTCCAGACGGAGGAAGTGCCAAGGCAAATGCAGAGTGTAGACGGAAGCAGGGGGATTGGGTGTCGGAGGTCAGGGGCCCGAGGTCGCATAAGGACCCCGAATACCTAACACAGCAGATTGCATCCTGAGATGTCGTGAGTGTTGCAGTAATCAATTTTTGAGAGCACTAGTGCTCTGGCTAGGGCAATGCAGCTAGACAGAGGCATGTTTTACAGGTGTTGATGAGCTTATTTGTATAAGCTGTGGCTGAGGCTGTGGCGTTCACCTGTCTTTTGAGCGAGAGAGTGAATTCTAGATAGACCCCCAGAAGTTTTTATTTCTTTGGCCACAGTGATAAGGTTACTGTCTATGTTCGTGTAACGGGGGTCCAGTTTTTTAGCTGTGGTTGGGAGCCGACAAGGAGCTCAGTTTTCTTGTCGTTGAGGCATAAGCCGTGCTCTGCCATCCAGGCTTGGATCTCCAGGTAAAGATGGTTGATCTTTGTGGAGTCCTTCATAGCACCCTGATAAGGTGATGAGAACCTGGGTGTCCTCGGCATAGCTTGTGTATGTGACGCCCAGGTTGTCAAGGCGGTCGAAAAATAACTTGGTGAAGCTATTGTATATAAGGTCGGCGAGGCGCACAAACCTTGAACATCGCAGAGGATGGGGATGGGGATGGGGTCGGCTGAGGCCCCCGGGGAGAAGACCCGGGTGGTTCGGTTGGCTAGGAAGGACTGGATCCAGGCAGTCGCCTGGTTAGAGAAAGCCACACATGCTATCAGATGTTCCATGAGGATCTGATGGTCGATTGAGGTCAAAGGCTGCAGAAAGATCTAGCAGTAGGAGAATGGCTAGATTACCCTTATCTTTAGCCTCGTCCATCTGGATTTTTAGGTCCAGGGGGGCTCTGTTCCGTGCCTTGGTCTGAAGCCAGATCTGTCTAGGCCCAGGAGGTTGTTCTCTTCCAGGTGCTTCTGAATTTGCAGGTAGGCCACTCTGTTTAGGATTTTTAGGATGTAGGGAATGGTGGTGATTGGCCTATAGTTGGTTGGGTTGTTAGGGTCTAGGTTGTTTTTTTAAAAAAAAATGTTTATTTTTTGTTAATAGAGGAGGCATGACCCAAGCCGCCTTGAGGCTGCTAGGGACTGAGCTTGCTTTGAAGGATGCGTTGATTAGGGCAGTTATGAAAGGGGCCAGATTGTTGGCACCTTCCCGGATGATGGGAGCTGGACGTGATTCCCCATGGCATTTGGAAGGCTTGAGGCCTTTGATGCTTTCCACTTCTTCTGTAGATACCGTGGAGAAGAAGGGGTGGCAGGTTGGGTTTTTGGAGGAGGGTGGTGGAGGAGTATGTTTTTTGGCTAGGCTGAGCTTTTTCTGTGCTATTTTTTGATTGTAGCATGGTTATTTTGTTGGCCAGGGCTTTCTGGTTCCTCTCGCACCAGTCTGCATCTTTCACGCAGGTTTCTGAGGGTGTAGATGGTGTGGATTCAGGAGGAGGCTATTGCAATAGTCCAGCCTAGAGAGAACCAGGGCTCTGTTAACGTTGAGCCTTTGGGGGGGGAGTTAGAAAAGGGATCATTCCTTTGCCAAGAAGTCCAACTTTCAGCTATTCCGTCTCAATCTCCTGAGTGGGGGGGGGAAAGGTCAAAGATGACTCCAAGGTTTCTGGCTTTAGAGGAAGGAGCAGGGGTAGAGCCCATGGAGGGATGGCCAGAGGGAAGGAGGAGGGTGCAGGGGCCCCGATGGGAAGGATCTGTTTAACAGGCATTTGGACAGAGGATTGTTGGAGGTGCACCAGGATTGGATGTCACAGTCAGGGATGTTGGAATGACCAACAGAGCAAGAGAAATGTTGAAGAGCCATGGGGAGAGGCTAGAACCTTATGGGACACCACAGTTTGAGAAGGTGGTGGGAGAGGAAAAGGAGCCCAGGATGACTTAGGATGAGCAGTCCGTACCCGATCCAAGCTACCAAGGGTATTGTGGAGTCTTTGTATGAGGATTGAATGGTTGACCGGGTCAAATGCAGAGGAGAGGGAGTAGGGTGAGGATAGCTGGGGAGTTGGAGTCCAGAGAAGCGATCAGTTCTTCACAGGTGTTCAGAAGAGCAGTTTCCGTCCCTCTGGATTCTCGCAATCCTGGTTGTTGGTGGAGTTGGGAGAAGGCCAGCTTCTCCAGCTGTTTCCCCAGGAAGGGGGCAATGGAGATGCGGCAGTAGTTGGCAGGACAGGTGGGGTCTGCTGAAGGTTTTTCAGTTTTTTTCAGGAGGGGCAGCACAAGGGAGTGCTTGAGGGGTAAGATTGAGGGAGCAAGAGCCAATGTTCTTGATGGTTCTGGATGAGCAAGGGCAAACCTGTTTTGGAAGAGACCTTCATGGAGCGGTCAACTCTGGTAACTTCAGGTGTTTTGGGGTGGGGGGTGTGACAGTTCAGGGTGTCCTGAGTTTTGGTGGCAGAGTGAGTTGCAGAGGGAATGGGAGGAAGGGGGGGGTGCATAGATTGCAGAAGGAATGGCTAGTTCCCTGCAAATCTTACATTTCAGTCGTGTTGTTGGATCCACTGAAGACCCGTGCCTGTATGTGGGCTCTTCTTGGCACGGATGGAGAGTCTATTGCTTCTGCAGCAGACGGCAGGCTAGTTTGTCAGATTTGCCACTTTTGTTCTGCCGCTCTTCGTTTCAGGGCTGCAAGATAGGAGTCATACCAGGTGTTACACGTAGAGCCAGGTTTCAGGCAGATTCTAATGATTGAGAATATTGATGATGGCCAGGTGGAGATTGCTGAGAGCAGAAACGGTGGTAGTCAGGGGTAGGTGACCAAGGGGGGGGAGAAGGTGGAGGCAGCGGCTGACACTCATTTCATTGGGTGGCTGTTGGTGAACGAGGCTGGCAGTGCTTTAGGGTGCACAGTCAGAGGGCCCCAGAGTCGTAACTGGCAGGAAAGGAGAGAATGGTCTGACCAGGATAGAGGGGTGACCAGTGGGGGGGGGGGGGGGTAGAGTGGGAGATAAGAGTGGATCTAGAGTGTGCCCAGCCGAGTGGGTTGTGCCAGAGGGGACAATGATAGAGCGGTGCAAAGATCAATAAAGCGAGTAGAGGGAGTGAAGGGGGAGTCCAATTGGATGTTGAAGTTACCCAAGGGGAGATTAAAGGTGGAAGAAAGTAAAGAACAGAAATCTTCCCATTCAGAGAGGAACAGGATGGTGGAGCCTGGAGGCCGGTAAATGGTGGCAATGGTCAGGTTGGAGGAGGGAGAGATGACCAACTTGCACACCAGGTTCTCAAACGAATAATAGAGCTGGGTGGGTAAGATAAACAAAGGTACCCACTCGGAAGATTAAGGCAACCCCACAGGCAGTACAGTGGGGTCAGGGCTTGGATATGATCTTGAAGCCATTGGGGAGGAGGGAGTGGAAAGCAGTGGCTGAGCTGGCATTGAACCAGCTCTCTGTGAGCGAGAATGTCTAGGTCAATGCTTCAAGAAGGAGTGGGATGACGGCAGAGTATTTGTTGGCTGAGCGGGCATTAAGGAGCCAGAGGAGAGATGGTGGTAGGAGAGACGCAGGAGAAGGAAAGAATGAAGGAAGTTAATGAGAGATGGCAGTATCCGGTCGAAGAGAAGGTTGGGTTGAGAACCCTGGACCAGACATTAACGAAGCAGTGTGAAGATGAGAAGCCAGCCAAGAGGAATTCCCGCTTGGTCTCCGCCACTAATGGGAGAGGAAAAGGAGTAGAGTGGGGGTGGGTGGGGGGACAGAGAAGATGATATCCGTGAAGGCCTCTTTGGAAGGAGCGCTGGCATAGGTGTAATCATCTTACCTTGGGATATCAATTGTTCGAGTCTCACTTCTTTTGATCTATTACTTTATGGGAGAACTGACTTCAGTTTATTTCATGGGAGTATGCTCCCACTGTAGCATACATCTTCGGCTACGGGTGCAGATCCTCACCACTGAGTGCCATTTACCGAACTTGTTGGTGGGGCAAAACTAAAGAATCTGATAGCGGTCTTTTTAAGTTGACACCAGGGCAGGCTGTCTTCCAATAATTTTAACTTCACCGCTGGTTATTCGTACTGGGTGAGCTATTCAAAGAGGTGCCGTTTGTGGAATCCAGATTGCAGGTGGCTGTCAAAGATCAGCTCTAGGTGTTTAATCAGGAGGGAGGCGTCAGTTGTTAGGGGCGGGTGTTGGGTAGAGCTGTAGTACAGGGGTGTTAGCAATGTAACAAATTTGATGCGCTCAGCCAGTAGATGGAAAAGAGTATATTTGATGTGGGGGTGGCGGGCTAGGTGGGAACAGTGCAGCCAGTTATGCCCACGGAAACAATGTATGTAGCGTAAGCCTTCCGCTAAGTGGTGCAGGGGCTGTGAGTTGTGCCCATCTTTCGAGCATATGTTTTTTTAAAATTAAAAACCTTAAAATCGCTGGTCTGGCAATATAGTGCAGAGTCTTTGACTGATGTAGTGGGCGCCTGCAGCTTTGACCTTTCCAGGTGTTTAGGGCTGCGACTTCCACAAGCAGCCAAAAGTGAGGGCTCATGGGAGATGTAGCATCTATTTAAGAACCTGTCCGATTTGGATTTTAAGCTGTGTATGTTCTGTAGAAAAGGTATTCAGTAAAGGTTCCCCATTTTAGTCTTGCCAATACTTTTTTACCACAACGTGATCCGGCCCACAATGCAGTTGCCAAATTATTCTAGACTTTTTTATGGTTAAGAGTTAAGTCTATCAAACTGTTCTTGCAATATGAAATGTATAACTTACTGGTATTGTGTAGTTTCACTTGTCAAGTTGTAACATTTGACACTACTTCTTCCACAGAGAAGGATTCTTCCTAAACCAACCAGAAAAAGCCGCACCAAGAACAAGCAGAAGCGTCCCAGAAGGTGGGTGGCTTTCATAGTGTTTGTGATTCCAACCCCTCCCTGCCCCCCCACCAAAGGAAGGAAGTGGTGATTTCCGTTTTGGAACCTTCTGTGTAGTGCAAAAGCATTGATTGCTGGGAGCTGTACTATTTAGCTCCTGCTCAAAGGCCACAAGAGTGTGACACAAACTGAGCTGCTTGACTCTTTCTAGGCTACTTGAAGCCCCTTGCTCATATGAGTGGGTAATGCTAGGTTTCTACTTATGTGGGGGTTCTGATAAGCTAACAAAGTTGCCATGCAATGGTTTTTCACACTATAGGCCAACCAAATAGTACACTTGTTTATAAGGCCGAGTCTGAAAAGATCAAATGTTTGACCAGAGTTACAGTTGACAGTCAAGTTGAGCATTAAGACGTTCCCGATTATTAAAACTACTATTTATCATGAGGACATTTTTATAGTGAGAGCTACAGTTCAAGGAAAATGTAACAGCTGGGTAACCCTAAATGGATAAACTACACACCACAGTAAACGGGCTTTATACCTTTTTTAAGGCATTCACAACACAAGTCCAGCTCTATTCTATCCAGTGTCCAGGTGTGAAACGGGAGTATCCCTAGTTGTAGACTTAGGTATGCGTTTGAACTGCCCTACTGTCAATTGGTTACCAAACTCAAAATGGGCTAGAAAGAAAGTAAACTTTGCTGTGTTCCAGCACAATTCACATAAGGAATATATTCAAAATTAACAGTTGCTTTAAAGAAATGCTCGAGTCGTAACTGTCTGAAGGGACTCAATACATGCACTACACCCAGGCGCCGTCACCTTTGCTATGCATAGTCACAAGTAGACTTGATGTCCTGCATTTCTGTGGTGACAGGCTTTTAAAGACACATACTAGACTCCATGAACAGCAAAATACTCCCACAGGAGATTAAATTGTTCGTGATTACCAGGCTCACGGTTGTAATCTGCTGCGGAAGGCTCCTGGTTGTGGGTTTGAGGCTTTTTTAGAGGGCCAGGTCAGACACCAGCGATACCCCGGAAAGGGACAACACTATGCATCTCAAGTCCTGAAGAAGGAAGACTTTCACGCCCCTTCCCAAAGGATGGGGCAGTATCTGAGATCCAGTGACAGGTGTCGGATGTCTTGGGCTGTAAGCCACAATTTCGTTTTGCTCTTGAAGGATTGGAAGGAGGGCTCAGCTCTAATAGTTAGGTAAGGTTTTCCATAACTTGGTGGCTAAGACCGGGAAGCTTAAATCTAGGAAGGGGTAAGTTGTGTGCTTGGGCAGTTCTCAAAGGTTGGGTAGAGGTGTGATTCGGTTGGCCAGAGTAGGGGCCTGGTTGGCCAGGCAATTGGTAAGGGCAACCGTTTTCAGTGAGATACTTCGCGTGACAGGGAGCCAACGTAGATTACGTCTGGTCAGAGATGTACCGATTTCTGGGTATGTTTAAGGCAGCTCTAATGGCATTGTTCTGTGTGACTTGCAGTTTACGTGGGTTAGATTGGCTAGTCCCTAGATAAAGGGCGCTGCAGTAGTCAATCTAGCCAGGGTGGTGCAATTGGCAGTAGTCAAGAATGGTGTACAGGCTTCAATAAGTTTGCATGTATACGCAGAAGCTGAGCAAACGGCGTTGGTTTGTTTGGGCAGTGATGGTGTGGAATCGAGGTAGATTTCTAAGGTTTGGTATCCTTGTAGACCTTAATGTCGTTGCCATCAATGGTGAACTACTTGAAGGAAGGGTCAAGTTTAAGACGTTGATGGGGACCCAGTATAAGGAGTTCTGCCTTGTCATTGAGGCAGAGTTCGTGTTGCGCCATCCTTGCCTGAATAAGCAAGTAGACTTTGTTCAAGGATTTAGTGTCCACTGCGTAATCACCCGTGATGGGGGTGAGTATCTGGGTGTTGTCGGCGTAGTTGGTGTACGAGACACCCAGGTCAAACAGTGGTTTAGTGAACACGTTATAGCGTGTCAGTGTCACACATGATCCTGGGGGGTGGGGTGGTTGGGGGGCACACCACAAACTGATCCAGGCGGTGGCAGTCTGAAAAGTGGGCCGTTGATATAAGGTGCGGGCAAAGGATTTGTTGGTTAACCAGATCAAAGGCTGCTGAGATCTAGTAAGAGTAGCAGGGCTAATTTCCTGTTCGTCTTTCAGCACCTCAATCTGAGTTTTTAGGTCAATGAGGCCGGAAACCAGATTGCCTAAGGCCGAGGAGTTTGTTAGCTTCAAAGTAGTCCTGGATCTGCAAATATGTGGCTTGGTCCAATATTTGGAGCATAAAGAGGACCGTGGTGATGGGCCTGTAATTAGTTGATATGCTGGGATCAAGGGAAGGTTTTTTGAGCAAGGGGATGACCCAGGCGTCCTTTAGGTTGTCTGGGACTATACCTGTTTTGAAGGACGAATTTATAAAGGCAGTAATGAATGTGGCGATACCATGTGACGCCTCTGTATAATAGGGGCCGGGTAAGTGTTGCCTTGACAGTTGGACGGTTTTAATTTATTAATGCTGCTTTCAATTTCCACAATAGTGAGTGGGGAGAAGCTGAAAGGTTTATGGTTAAGTCACCCGGGTATTTACACTCGTCGGATTGAGTTGCTGGTCAGTGTGCAGACTATTTTGCTTGGCTTTGATTTTTAGTTTGGAGGGTAGCAATTTTATCCAGGAGTGCTTTTTGTATGCTCGAGCACCTTTTGCTGTCTTTGGTGCAGGAATTGGGAGGGGGGGGGTGACATGGAATTCAAGTTCTTTCATAATCTTGAACAATTCTTTGGTGTTGGAATCCGCTTGCTCGTTTGTTGAAGATCTTTTTTTGGCTGGGGAAAAAGCCTCTGTAGTTGATGGATGCTATGATGAGGCTATCCTTGTGGACGTCAGAAGGATGACTTTTCTAACGGACTTCAGCAGTACGTTTTTCTTTTTGTAATGCTCAGGTGTGGTGTAAAGCAGGAGTTGAGATGTGCAAGTGGTTTAGATTTCCTAAGTTTCATTGAGGCAGTGGAGTTCAGTGCTGTAAGCATAGCATGGTTGTAGGTATCCACTAGAACCGTAGGGTCGGAGCATGATACAGAGGCTTTGTCGAGGGTCGGAAGGATAAGTGAAAGTGGTTTGTCACGTATGTCCCTTTGTTTCGAGTACGCAGGGCAGGAGCAGTAACTGGTTTGGGGCATTGGGTGGCTTCGAATTTGAAGGTAATAATAGGATGGTCTGACCAGGCGCAGGGGTTGTTGTACTGTAGGGTAATGTTGCAATTGGAGTCACTAACCAGCCAAGTGTCCTCCCTTTTTAACATGGGTAGGTTCTTAAATGTGGTGAGTGAAACCCAAGTCTGTTAAGGTATTAGCAATGTCAGCTGCAGTGGGGTCGTTGGGTCTTTGAAACCCAAGTTGAAATCCCTCCCAGTAGGTGGATTTGCGAATTAGTTTTGGATTTATCCACTAATAAGGAGGTGACAAAGGGGCCAGGCGGTCTGTAAATGAGGTGTAGGGTGGCAGTTTGGGTGAAATGGGAAGTTTAACTGAGTAGCTCAGCTGAAGGAATCTGTTGGTTAGGCATTGCTCTGAGGCCAAGTGAATTTGTGGATGAAGGCGACTCCGCCACCTCTTGATTGAGAGGTGTTGCGGTCACATCTAGTGATGGAGTAGTCTGTGGGTATGGCAAGGGAGAGTAGTGGCCCGGAGGCTGCATGTCACCATGTCTCTGATATGGTGAGGAAATCAAGATCTTGTTTGATAAGGTCTGTAATGTCCAGTGCATGGGCAGGGAGGGACCTACCGTTGACCAGGGCACCCTTCATCAACCTATCTTTTTAAAATTTTTTTTAATTTGTTTATTTTAAATCGAGGCAGGTTGATATTTACAAAACATTGTAAGCAACAATTATTTAGGCATGTTGATCCCCAGTCCTTTTTTTCCCCCCCTGCTGTCACCTTCTCCGCAATCAAAATATCCCAAAGTTTAGTCCACCATTGGGCCATGTGAGGGCCTTCCAGGGATTTCCAAGAGCGGGCCAACACCGTTTTTCCCCGCTAGCAGACATTGCGTCAGTAGTTTCGATCTGGTCCCGGAGCGTGGGGATCAGAGCTCCCAGCAAGACTGGCTCTGGTTCCAGCGGGATCGCCGTGCCGGTAATTTGTGTGATGGTCCCCAAGCATGTCTTCCAAAATTGCTGGATCTTTGGGCAGGCCCACCACATATGGAAGAAGGAGCCTGGATGGCCACATCCTCCAACAGGAATGGTCCAGTTGTGGATTTATATGGTGGAGTCTAAGGGGCGGGTAATACCATCGTAGCATGATCTTGTACGCACATTCCCTGTTGGTAATGCAGGTGGATGAGGCGTGTGTTCTGGTCCATATGTCTACCCAGGTTTGATCCTCTATTGGGTGACCCAGATCCGCTTCCCACTGGGCCATGCAGCAGGTTCTTGTGACCAGGAAGTCGCTTAAGAAGCGCCTATATAGGGTGGATACTCTGCCATGAGCTGGAAGATCTCCAAGTGTGAGTTCCAGGGCGGTGGGAGGGCGTGTTGCTGCTTGCAAAGTTTGGTGGTGCGAGCACCAGTGACGTAGTTGGATATAGGTGAATCTGTCCCTCTCCTGGAGTTGGAACTTTTCCTTACATTGCTCAAATGTGAGGGGATCTCTCCCATATATAGCTGGTCTATAGTCTCCAGCCCGCCCTTTATCCAGTTCCGAAAGTTGCGAGGGTGCGCTCCAGGTGAGAATGCCGGATTATGGAAGACCGGGGATCGTGGGCTCAGGCCTCTTGGTACTCCCTTTCGCTTCAGCGCCCAGGAGCTTAGGGTATGCTTGGTTGATAGGAGAAGGTCTCCCCAGTGTGCTCTGAGGGGGCGGGGGTGGGGATGTGCGGCAAAAATCCTAAGGGTAGGGGCACTTGCGATTGTTCCAGTTCTACCCATCTAGGGCGGTTTGTAATAGTTTGCCACGCCTGGACCTGCGCTAGTTGAGCCGCCACTCTGTAGGCCTGCAGGTCTGGAACCCCCAACCCTCCCAGTCTGGAACCCCCTAGCAGAGTTCTGAGGGGGATTCTCGCTCTTACCTTTCCAGATAAATTTCAGCATCTTTCTCTGGATATCGCGAAGAGTTGGTGCAGGAATCGCTACTGGGAGGGAGGCGTATAGGAACCTCGGAAGGAGGTTCATTCTACAGGCGGTGATGCGCCCCAGCAGTGAAATCTCTTGGGTCGCCCAACGTTTTAGGTCTCCTTCCAGTTCTTTAAACAACCGGGGGAAGTTAGCTTTATACGTGTCTCTTGGGTCAGCTGGGATGTGGACCCCTAAGTAGGGGATGGCCCTTTTTTCCCATGTTATCAGGCACATCTTGGCCAGTGGCTCCCGCTCTGTCGGGGTGAGGCCGATGTTTAAAGCCGATGATTTGTCTAAGTTTACTGTAAAGCCTGAGACCTCACCATAGCTGGCTATTTCTCGTAGCACATATTTCAGGGACGAATGGGCCTCCGAGATCGTAAGCAATACGTTGTCCGCATATAGGGCGATTTTGTGTTGCATGGGGCCACTCTGTAGGCCTTTGATTTGGTCGTTTTGCCTAATTCTTTGGGCAAAGGGCTCCATGGTGAGTGCAAAGAGCAGGGGTGATAGCGGGCAACCCTGCCTGGTTCCGCAGGACGGGGGGGGGATCGGAGCCGAGCTATGCCTGTTATTCTCAGGAAGGTTCTTGGACTGTTATAGTTAGCTAGAACCATCGTTTGGAATGTTGTCCGGAAGCCGAAGGCCCCCAGGGTGTGTTTAATGAATGTCCAATCCACCCTATCAAATGCCTTGGCTGCGTCCAGTGCCATTAAGACTAGTTTCTGGGACTTACGGGAGGCAAGGTCTACCAGGTTCAAGGTTCTCCGAATGTTGTCACCTGCCGTCCGGTGTAAGATGAAGCCTGCCTGGTCGGGGTGGATAATCTTTGGTAGGACGCGACTCAAGCGGTTCGCCAGAATTTTTGAATATATGTTTGCGTCAATGTTCAGAAGTGCAATCGGCCTATAGGAGGTCAGGCTTCTCGGATCCTTCCCTGGTTTGGGCAGAAGGATGGTGGTTGATTCCTGCAGCGATGGGGTTACTGATCCCGTTTCCCTGAAGGAGTTGAACAGAGTAACTAGGGGGAGGTCAGCTGAGATCTAAATAGTTTATAAAATCTGGTTGAAAAGCCGTCTGGGCCTGGGGCCCGTGTTTTGAGTGATTTAATGGCCTCAACCTCCTCCCCTGTAATGAGCTCCTCCAACTTGCCTCTCGTCGTGTCAGGGAGATGGGGCAATGCTGCCTTCTGCAGGTATTCCATCTGTTGCGGTAGGTTCCGTGGGGTTGCAGTCATGATTTGGGTCAGGTGATTTGTTGCTAGATGTTGCTTTTCGGGCTCTGAGTAGTGTGACCCCATTGGGATCACGCAGGCCGGTGATCGTATTAATACGTCTTCGCTTGGCTAGTTTGGCCACCAGGAATCTGTTCGCCTTGTTCTTCGCGTAGTATGACTGTTTGGCTTTCGCCATTAGCAGTGCGGTTTGTTCCGCATTGTGGGCTTCTAGCTTTTTCCTCGACGTGCGTATGATTGGCTGCGTTTTAGGGGACCAGCCTTTTTCCCTGTGGACTGCCTCGGCCTCCCTCAGCTCATCCTCTAGAGCCATCAGTCTGTCGCCTATCCTGGTGATAGGCCGTTCCCTGTGCGATCAGGGTACCCCTAATCACTGCCTTCATGGCGTCCCAATTATTCGCTAGCGAAGTGTCTGAGGCTGGATTCTCAAAGAAATTTCTTATCCCCTCAACGATATGGCGACCAGAGACAAGATCGCAAAGGATCGGGTCGTATAAGGACCATTTATGTGGACTATTGAGTTTGGGGTTCTGGGCCCGGAGTTCCAAGATCACTAGGGAGTGATCGGATATGGCTCTTGTGCCGATGGATATCTCTTTGACGAAGGCCAAGGTTTGCGGGGAGGTCAGGAACAGGTCGATCCTTGAAAAGGTTCGGTGGACGAATGAATAGTCGTCGTCTATTTCGGTGGGGTGAAGCACCCGCCAGGAGTCTATCTCCAAGGACCTGAACAGCCAGAGGAGGCTTGGTGCCTGGGCGAAATTGCTTGGAGTCGGGGGGGTGGGGGGGGGGTGTGACCTGTCCTTGGTGGGGAATCCCCTACGATTATCGTTTGGCCCTCTACGAAGTGGATGAGAGACGCGCCCAGGGTGTCAGAAGTGTGATTGTCCAGTGTTGGGGGCATACACCGAGATAAAGGTGTAAAGGTCTCCTAGCAGGAGGCATTTGACAGCTGTAAATCGGCCTAACTTGTGGGTTCAAGTCTTTCCTAAAAAGGATCGCAGTGCCTCCCTTTTTGCTTGTTCCAGAGGTGAAAAATTGAAGCGGGAATAGCCGAGAGCGAAGTCGAGTAACATCTGCCGGCAGCAGATGAGTCTCTTGGAGCATGGCTACCGTAGCATCCTTGTCCTGTAGCTTTAGTAGGATTGCTTTTCGCTTGTTAGAGTTCAGTCCATTAACATTTAGGGAGAGGAGCCTCAGGGTTTGGTGGTCCGATGTCATTTCACTCTCAGTCACTTGGGTTGGGGGGGAGCCGTGAGCTGGTGATTCAACTGCCATTTCCGCTGTGAATCCCTAGAATATCATCCTGCACTTGAGGTTTTAACGCGGAACCCCAACGGGGGGCCGCAACTTTAACTGGCGGGTAGGCCGACATTGTGAGTACAGACGTACCCTTGGCCAACAGGGCCAACTGTCCCACCAAGTATTGTGTACTGTGGGTTTCCAAGGAACCAGAGTTGGAAAGTATCCTTCGTCTTCGAGGCTCGTCAGTTTAGGAGTAAGGTGGCGGATCCTAATTTAAGTGAGGCCAAGTGAGTCCAGGCTAAAATGATGTTGGAACCTGGGGACGCGGGAGTGCCTCTGATCATCTCCTGTTGTTTCGCTGTGTTGTCGACCATGGCGATCGTTTGGGCTTTGGGGAGGGGAGTGGCTCAGAGTCCCCAGCCCCCTCCGGGTTCGGCGTGGAGAGCTCTCGGGGCGAGGTTGGGTGCATGATTTTCTCTGCGGCCTCCAGGTGGCTAATCAGGCGTATGGTGCCCTTGTATGTGAACTGTAGGGCCGTCTGGAACAACAATCTGTAGCGGACCTGCTGGTCCTGGAGGAATAGTGCCAGGGGTCGGAGTGCTCTCCTTTTCTGATGGGTTGGGTGGTCCTGGTAAATCTGAGTGCTTGGAAAGCGATCTCCTCCCCTTGGCGGCTGATCGCCGATATTGCCTCTTTTGTCGTGAAGAAGTGTACCCTGGTAATATCTGGGGGGGGGGTCTGAATCCACCCCCGGCGCGGACGTAGCGTGTGGGTCCGGTCTAGCGAGAGCTGAGATTTATCTAGGTCCGGGAGTAGGGCCTCGAAGAAGCTCCCCACGTAGTCCGTCAGCTTGTTGACGGGGACGGAGGTCGGGACGCCCCGGATACGGAGGTTGTTGCGACGTGCCCTGTTTTCAAGGTCTTTGTGTTTAAACTCTAGGATCTCGCATTTGTGTTGCAAGGTATCAATGGATCTCTGCATTTCCCCCAGAGTGGTGGTATGGTCTTCGATTTCTCCGAGCCTCTGCTCGACTTCTGTAACCCTCTGGTCTGTCTGCTCCACTTTGGTAAGTTCTGAGAGGCACGGGCGGAATTCTGCCTTAATGTCCGCCATGAAGGCTACTAGGTCCCCTTTAGTAGCGAGGGCTCCCCTATCCTCTTGTGGCTTCTGTGGGTTAAGTTTAGGGGGATCCTGTTTCTTATTTTTATCTGGTGCAATGAACTTTGTGGATATATCTGTGACCTTGCTAACCTTTGTTTGCCTGGACATGGTGGTTGTGCTGAGCGGTTGCGGTCGGACGAGTTACAGAGGGGACCAGGAGTGCGGGAACTCCAGGGGTGAAAAACGCTCCAAGCGCCTTCCCCGATCTGGTCCTGCAGAGTTCAGAGAATTGTTGGGCCCGCAGATTGTAGGCCTCCGCCACCCCGTGGTGATTCAGGTCACTGGGTGGGTGTATGGGCCGGGGCGCCCCAGGAGGTGGTGGTCCGGGGGGGACCTTGGGTGATTGCTGGGCACCTCTTGCTCTTCAGCAGGCTGGGTCTGGTTCAGGGCGACCAAATGTTGCGTGGAGGGGGACGGTGGGGTATTGCTGCAGTTGGATCTGTAGGTCAGAGCTTATTTGGATGGCAGGGGCGGCCTTCGGGCCTCCGTTCATTCCCCTATGTCCCTGGAGCCGGACGAACACCGGGGAGACCTCGTTCATGTCCCTCCGTATGTTCCGAGTGTGTGGTTGGCGATGGCGCCGGCTGATGCTGGGGGAAGGGCTGAAGTCGAATATCAGAGCGGGGGTGAGGAGGACCCACCTGCAGCTCCCGGTGCTCCCCAGATACGTGCGTCAGGGTTTGGAGTCCGCTCAGGAAAGGAGGGGAGCGACGGCTCCAGAGTCCCGCTCCCCGCTGAGTATGCGAGCGCAGCGCGCTCCAGTCACAAGCCGCCGCAGGGGGAAGCCCTTTCCGTGGACTCCGCTGCCACTGACACGATCCGGGCGGTTCTGTGCTGGCGGGTCTGCGGACCCTCAGTGTCAGGCCTCTGCCCGTTCCTCCCCTCCGGCTCCTCGGCACTCCACAGCCCCGTCACCGCGAGGCACGTAGTGTGCTGCTGAGCGCCGGCGAAGCTGCCATCTTGTTTCCTTCGGCTGGTGACGGGGGTAGAGTTCCGCAGCTAAGTTCGGACAGAGCGCTCCCGCGTTCAGTGATCATTCTGGGCCAAGTTAAGCTGAGTAGGTTCCGGTCGCCTTAGGTGGTATTGGCGACACGGTGGCCTCAGTGGAACCGCCATAATCTGGCGGCAGGCATCCCACGGGCGGCTTCAGAGGAGCGACCACATCAATGGCGCTCCAAGCAACGCCCCAGTCAACCTATCTTTAGGAGTAATGGGGTAAGTGGTTATGAATAGATATGGGTGGGGAGGTGGTGGACCCAGGGTAACTTTGGCTAGGAGGTGATGATTTAGTCGAGATACAAGGCTTCCGTGCGTGGCTGGCAACGCAGGCGATTCTGGGGCTCAGTCTGCTGTTTCTTGGGTGCAATGCACAACGTTGATTGGGTGTGTTTCTTGGCAAAGTGTTCTAGCCATAAGGCAGAGGAATTTAGATAGGAGGGTAATGGGTGGAGGTGTAGAGCTGGGCAGTGTCACTGTTGAAGGGCCTTGCATGGTGTGGTTTAGGGAGGTAGCTGGTGTAGTGGCTGATTAAGGATGGCTCTATAAGATAGGACTGTTGTCATGACGGTAAGTGTCACAGGGGTAGTGGTACTGGAGTGATGTGGAGTGGTGATATAGGTGGGTGATCAAACCAGAGAGGTTAAAAGTAGGATTAGCATCTGTGAAGGTAGAGCTAAATGGCACAAGTGCATAATGAACTGCCTGGGGGAGGGGGTGCCATGCAAGCATAATATGGTTAACAGGAGAGAACTGGGTGAAAGGGATAGGGAGGAACTTGGTATTCGGGCAAGTGCAAACACAAATAGATGAGCACTGTATAGCCTACGATCACAAAATTAAGCATGTGTCGGGTAAGCAGGTCTAATATGATACAGAAGTAACAAGACAGTAAGGCAGGAGTGCTAGCAACAAGTTGCGATAAGACACAAGATTGGCCTTATTTGTTTGCTACGCAAATGGGTGTTATAAATTAGAATCACTACAGCAACAATGGCAATGAGTACTATTGGTTCTAAGATATGGGCAGCAAGTGTAGTAGTATCCAAGGCTAGTTATGAGGCAGTTTGTGTCCATAAAAGGGCAGCCGAGTGCCACGGGTAAAGCATGCGTTAGAACAATACTTGGCAAAATGTCAATCAACAAAGGCAGAATGGCGACATGGCTGGGTTTAAGTGATTACATAACTGAATGTAGGACAGCAAAATACAAAAACACTAAGGTAGTTCAGCATAGGTAGGAACGTTTTTGAGAGAGCCTGTGAAACAGCGAAATGTGCACTCATCACACTATTTCTTTTTACTCGCTAATCTCTAGTGCTAAGCTGAAGGCCTGGGATAGCCCTCCAGTAGTAAGAACCTGTACTATTCAAACTTCTTAAATGTCTTCCGTTCCGAGCTCTTCGCTCATCCGCCTCCAACTTCCTCAGGGTCAGTCGCTTCTCCAAGCAGCGAGTTGGTGGTAGATCTTTCTTTTGCTGCAGCCTCCCTCTGGAACAGCCTCCCTGCCTCTGAAACTTGAGGAGATCCATCTCCGTTTCCGGAAGCACCTCAAGACCTTCTACTTTCTCTCCTCCCATGTATCCCTACAGCCCCTACTGGCCCTTGGCCCTGTTGTCTGCACTTACCCATGCGCTTGCTACCAGCTGGCCGCACTTTTTATTTATTGTCTTATTTACTGTTATCTTTGGTATTGCACTGACCCCCCCCTCCACTTGCGTGATCTCCATGTCACTTGGCATAGTAGGATCTTTTTCCGTCTTCCCAGTTTCCCTCCCTTGCCTCGTCGCATCTTCAAACACTTGCGTGTAGGCGCGTTATAAATGCCATATATCTGGTCGTGTGCCGCCAGCTATCCTGAATCTGTCTAGAAAGACACACTGCTGGTAATAAGTCAAGGGAGGGGGGGGGGGGGCTGGGCTGTATCCCCTCTTGCCCTTTTCATGCCAGCCCAGACCCTAACCAGGCTCTCAGCCGCCTTGCAAGGAACCTGTAGAAGATGCTTGCCCCTAATAAGGCAGAGAGATGGCCAACACCAAGATTGTGTTAAATGGGGCTTAAACCACACACCCACAATTTGAGTTGATGGTATTTGAATACACAGTGTGAAATTGCCGATCGGATTATGTATTGGACTTTGCATTTTATCAAGATGCATTTTGCGAACATATCTGGAGAGTAGTAGTCCATATAGTAGTTCCAGCCTTTGGGATTATTGGGAGCAAATTGATCTTGTTTGTCTATTCTGTTTCTCATTGGTAGTTAAGGCCAGTGTGTTTATGTAGGAAGGTTGCTTTCCCATTTACAGAAGCATCCTACCTCTCCTGAGTACACTTCGAACGATGCTTTAGACATTTTGAGACTGGTGGAAAAAAATAATCACTTGGAGAAGCCCAGACTGGCTTCCGTTTTGAGATACAAACCTATGCAACAGCTTGTCCTTCCTGTTTAAAACTTATCCCTACATCACGTCCTTATTCCCTGCCTGGCCCCTCCCTTGCTGCAGGGTAGGGAAGGGAATCCCCTCTTGCACTGTCTCACTCCCCACCCCCTGATCACTCCACCTGTACTCAATTTAACCCCTGGGCTTTACCACCCTCTACCAACCCTGCTCCGGTGTTTCACTTCTCCTATACCAGTTCCCCTGTTGTGTAGATCAAAAGAAAGATGCAGACGTAATTATGGCGTTCTTAACCAAGACTTTATGAAAATAAGAAAAAAGGCTTCTGTCCCTACACAAAAGGGGTGGCGGGCAGCGGGCAGGGTTTCCAGCCTAACAAATGCAGAAATAGAACTGGTTCTCGTCAGTGATGTATAAATCAAAATGGTCTATCCTTAGTCCAAAAACGACCTATTCTGACACTACCATTAAGTTTCAACAAACAAAAAGGGGTTCAGGAGAATAATGTTCTACAATATCACAGAACCAAAGATCGCTTTTTTTGTGGTCGATTTGGTGCCGACGTGAATATTCGCCAAATATCACAATGCAACCACCCCTTCGCCTCTGAAATCGGGGAGGGAGGGCTTCACTTTCAACCTCCCTTTATTCTCTACCCCTTAACAGTCCCTATGCTACCCCCTCCCACACATGCACATATACACAACCTCCTTCTCCCCAGTTGCCTCCCCACACACGCCAAACCCTACCCCACAACCTACACTTTCCTCACCTTCAACTTCCGTCTTCCTGTGCTAGTCTTGGCTGTGCCTGTCCGCCCCATCGGGCACTCGTGCCCAACAGAGGTGCGACAGTTCGATTTGGAAAGACCGCTCTGTGGGCACAGAGCGCTCCTTTCTAAATTGGCAACATTTTTTTGCTTAATACTCGGGAGAGTGACACCTCGACAGGCTTTTTACTTCCTTGAGATATTCTTAACACCTGTAGTTCCTTATGGGGACTCTTCCAGTCTTTCTGAAATGCCCAGTGATACTTCTGTCTCATTGTCCTGTGTTTCACTATGTTGGGATCTTGCTCCTTCCCCACTGGGTTTCGGTTAATGTCTTTCTGTTTTCCAGTCTTGACTACTGGTTTTCCAGCTACTGAGACGAGGTAGGTGACTATGACTAGTTTTAGGATTTTCCCAATTGGAGACTAGGGAGATGGCTCATGTAGTATTCTTGTCTTGCTTTAGTGTTTTCCCAATTACTGAGACAAGGGAGAGGACTCCCATAACATTCATTCTCCAGCATGGGGTCTGGCATGATCCACAGGCTCGTGGATATTCCCTGTCAGGCCGGGAATTCTAAGTAAAAGAAAAGTTTCACTTGCAACTGTAGTTCTCTAAACCAGTCACTGAGCTCTGGGTCATAATGCCCCCAGCCAATGACTGCCTTCTCCCGAACCCCCTCTTCTGGCAGCCATCTTCAGATTTTTAAAGCCCGTTAAAGTGTTGGAGTCTGCTCTGTGAGCTGATCTACATTTTTTTTCTTTTTTTTTCTGTGATTTTTGGTTAAAGCCTAAGCCTGCATGGTCTTTTTCTACATCGGCCGGCAAGCGGCTATCCGTTGTCAGTGAATTTCAACGTGCCTTAAGGGCAAGAGTCGTCTCGGTTTCATCAGATTCCAGAAGGCCATCAGGCCTACTCCAGACCCTGTCGGAGAAAAAGGGACGTTCCCTTTTCAAGCTCTGCTCCAGCTGCGGAATATGTTTGTAAAAGACAAACCCCTCTCCAGCTCTCCTGCAAAGAGGAAATTGACTTAATACATCTGCAGGAAAAGCCAGAGAAGGCGCAGGAAAAGACGACCGACCGACCTACCTACCCCAGAAGGCCCAGGTGCAGTCTTCTACAATAGTGTTGGTGGCAGCCGCCCTCTCGAAGGCCAAGGGGTTTACCAGGCAAGGTAGCCCCGGCAGTGCTCGGAGTATCCCTGCCCCTCGGTACGGGAGGCATCAACCAAGCCGGTGGAGATGACACTGGAGAAGAGGATTCCATCCCTGAGTCCAAACCAGAATCCCCAGGATGCAAAAAAGGGGGCTGGAGGGGAAGGCCTCAACCGCATCTCCAGGGAACCGATAATTCTTCCTTGAACGAGGACCACCAGGCATCGGCCCACACAATCCAGGAGAACACAGGAGACACCAAAAATCCCGATGGGGACGACTGAGGATGATGGCAGACCTCCCGCAGCGCCGGGCCCACTAGGCCTCCCGCCCTGACCCTTCCAAGTGATGTATCGCTCGAAAACCTGTCGGAGATTCAGAAACTGATGCGGATGACACTGCATGTCTGGACCAGCATCCAGCGAAAGAGGCGGCTGCATTAAACCTCCACACGTGCCCCCAAGGCACACAAGGGCGGACACGACTGAGACAGACGACATGGGCACTGCAGTCAAGGGCCTCTTCCCTGGACGCGAGGTGGGGTCGTGCCATGCTGTGGTCGCCAAGCGTCAAACTCTTCCAGCTGGCACTGGAGGGGACCAGGAACACAAGGACCAGGAACACAAGGCCAAGAGGAAGACCATCTTGGTGCTGCCTCGCCTGGACGACGTTTGGGAGGAATGCCTGACTTTAATGAGTTACCCTGCCCGGACCAAGAGGGATCGGCTGGAGAAGAAATACTGGGTGTATGAGTCTGCACCCAAGGGCCTCCTTTCACAACCTTCCCCGGACTCTGGTCTGGAAAGGAAGTAGTCTAACCCCTTGTCTTCATCCTCCATCCCTCTGGATAGCGAGGGGAAGAAATTGGATGCCATGGTAAGAAAAGTAATATCAGCGGCGTCAACGGACAGGGCGGCCAGATACAAGTAGCTGTGGTATAAGATGGGCCCAGTGCTGGAGTTCCTACCCAACAGATGCGTCGTAGCGCTTTCCATTCTCCAGGAGGGCGGAGTTGGCATCGGACCATGCAATCACAGTGCCCCTGGACATCCCGGACACAGGGTTTCGACAGATGCGGAACAGTGTCTGCCTCAGTCGTGGTGGCTGGCTGAAGGCAGCCAACTTTAGGCGATGGTTCTGGACATGCCCTTTGGGGACAACCTCTTTGGGAAGGCCGTCGAGTCATTGCACGCCGTTAAGACTGAGACAGACGGCGTGTGATTTAGGCCCTCAACACCGCCTGTCCTTTTGTGCCTCAGGTGGAAAATCTGGCAGATTTTTGGGCAGAGGGTCCTCGTACCATCAACCCTCCCGATCCATGACCCAGAGGCCTACAGAGGCCATTCCAAGCCTTTTGGTGGAGGTGGCCGGCATCCGTCCCAAGGTGGCACGCAGGATCAAACCGGCCAGGACGAACCCCGGTGGGAGGCCAGCTGGCAGGCTTCGTCAGCGAGTGGAAGATGATCTCCACTGATGGGTGGGTGCTGGACTCCCTAGAGGTCCAGCGGATAGCAGAGGTGCTAGCCAAGGTGCAACGGCTGCTGGTGCTGAAGACCGCCACAGTGCAGACCATCAAGTCTCTGCTTGGCATGATGTTGTGCATCTACCTGACCCGGATGGGATTCCTTCAAGAATTCCTGGATGCTCAGTGGATCCAGGTGTCGAAGCTTCAGAGATTGCTCTCGACGAGGAGTTCTGCCGAGCGATAAGGTGGTAGGGCATGCGCTCCAACATCGCCAGGTAATGGTCACCACGGATGCTTCCCTGGAGGGCTGGGGAGCCCACACCGGATGTTGTTCTTCACAGACAATACCACCACAATGTTCTGCATCGGGAAGCAGGGGGTGCCAAATCCCCAGTGCTCTCCAGAGAGTCGCAGGAATTGTGGCGCTAGGCCGTCGCCCAAGAGATGTTCCTCGTCCTGGCGGGAGTAAAGAACACCATTGGAGGCTCTCTCAGCAGGTAGCTGCACTCCTGCCAAGAGTGGGAACTTCGTCAGGATCAGGTGGACCGCCTATTCCTCAAATGGGGCAGACCTCAGATCGATCTGTAGCGACGGCGACAAATTCCAAATGCTAGAAATTTACTAGCAGGTTCCACCAGCCGAGGAGCATTGGGGACGCGTCTTCCTTCCTGTGTGAAGGCATGTTCCTGTCGTTGCCTCTCCTGCTGCGAGTCCTCAATCAAACCGTGCCTATGCAGGATGATCCTCGACGCCCCGGTGTGGCCAAGGCAGATTTGGTACCTGATCTTTTCAGTCTGTCAACATCGCCCCAGTCAATCTGGCAGTGGTAGCGGGGTCTGCTCACCAGAGAAGGCGCAATCCTACATCATGACCCAGGGTCGCTGAACCTGAAGGCTCGGTTTCTGCAGTCTTGGACTTCAGAGTATACGAGTTGTCGGCGGACTGCAGAGAGATCCTTGCCTGGGCCAGAGCGTTGTTGACTCTTCAGTGCTATGGGCACAAGTGGAAACATTTTGCGATGTGGTCAATCCTTCAGAAGATTAATCCTTTGAGTCACAGGCACGCAGATTCTGCCATACTTGTTGTCCTTGGCCAAAGCGGGGCTGGTTCACGCCTCGATCAGGGTGCATCTGGCGGCTAGCTCTCGTTACACCCAGGTCTCTAGGGCGGTCTTTGGTCCCACCGTCTCATCTGAGTTCCTCAAAGGACTGTTTTGATCCTGCCGGTGAAGGCTACTGCCCCGGCGGTGGTAAGAGTAATTGCATTTGGTGAGCTTTGCCACCTCCCGTGGTTGTGTAATGTTTTACTGCTATGTATTCTTTATTCATGACCATGTGAATCCATGCCAGACCCCATGCTGGAGAAGGAACATGTTACTTACCTAACTATTCTCCAGCATGGGTCTGGCATGGATTCACATGCGCAAAATTCCTGCTGTCCCCTCTGGGGCTCTTCTTGGCCATACTGCCACTTTACATGCTTACCAAATCTGAAGATGGCTGCCAGAGGAGGGCCTTGGGGGAGTGGGTAGTTTTTGGGGGCAGTATGATCCAGAGATCAGTGATTGGTTTAAAGGAGAAAGACAGTTTGTATGTGAAGGATTCCCGGCCTGACTGGGAATGTTCATGAGCATGTGAAGCCATACCAGAACCATGCTGAAGAACACTAGTTACAAGTATGTAACTTGTTAGTTACATGTTACTTCCTCCTTTGTACCCAGGTGCCCTGCCAGGATTCCCACTGCGCCTTTTGACGGATCAGTCTCACTGGTTTTTCCTGGGATCGCAGGCTTGCTTTGAGCTGGTAAATGCTCCCAGTATTTCTCGGTTTGGTTTCCTTTGCTTCTCCGCAGTTCTGCTGAGCCCTCTTCTCTGCATAGTTTGTGGACTGCAATGCCCACCTCTGAGGTCATGCTGTCTCCGAAACTTGCAGACCTTCACGTGAGTCTGCTCACACAAACCCTCTCGACTGACGACCAGCCTGCTTCCACAGGTCTCGGGTTTGAGTTTCCTGGACTACACTTGATTGGGGCCCTCTTTCTGTAAGTCCTTAAATTTGTATATGATCATGCTAAGACCCACCCCCTCCCAGTGTAGGATCACTGTACTTTAGTCTCCATTAAATATTCTTCAATACTCCCTGGTTCCAACTCTTCCCAGTGATGTATGGAGTGATTGTTATTACTCTTGGCATTCTTCCTCTCAGTGGTTGTGGTTTTTAATCAATTTAGGGAAGAGGTGTTACAATAGCAAACAGTGGTTTGTTCAGGCTGGGGTACGGATGACCTGAGGGCCTCCTAGTATAGAGGGTTTTAAGTTTGTTTACGGAACAGGAGTCCCTTTCCCCAAGAGGGGAGTGTTCTCCCTGTGAGGTGATTGTGAATCATGTCACCTGTTCTCTCCAACCCTCTGCCATTGCCTCCATTACACTCCTAACCTCAAATCATTGAAGGCCAGGGTTTTGATTTCTTATCTTGGTCTAAAATATTAAATTTGGTTTTCTTTTGCTAGATTGGGCGAGCCACTTTGAAAATCTATTCACTGTGCCAACCAACACCTGTAAATTCAACTGTTTTTTTTCTTTTTCTTTCAGCCGCACCTTAACTGCAGTCCATGATGCCATTTTAGAAGACCTTGTTTTCCCAAGTGAGATTGTGGGCAAGAGAATCAGAGTGAAACTGGACGCCAGCCGACTCATTAAAGTTCATCTGGACAAAGCTCAGCAGAACAATGTCGAACACAAGGTAACATAGTTGCATGGGTATGATGCAGTGTGTGGTGTCGTAACAAGTTTGTAATGTCCGTTTTTTTTTAAAAAAATTTGGAGCTGGCTTGTTAAACGGGTAACCGTATTGAGAAGTTTTGGACAATATTTTTTTTTTTAACTTTCACAGCAGACCTTTAGCTTTTTCTTGGGCCACCTTCTGTGTTGATCTAGTTTCGGTTTGCTAGCTCTTTAGTTGAAAATGGCATCTTCTCACTCGGTAGACTCTTCCAACATGGCTTTTTCAAGGCTGGTAAACCCAATGGCCTGGATAGCCTATGCTTTTTTCATCGGTCATGGCATATATATTGTGCCTGCGTCTAAAATGTAGCTGTAGAGCCAGAAATTCATTAGTACTGCTCTACTTGTAAGTTTGGATAGTCTGGTTCCAGGACTGAGGAATTATCTCAGTGTGGTTAACATCATTGAAAAGGATGTCCTGGTAGGACACTTATTTTCATGTGCACCTTTTTGCTTGTATTTTTTTACCTGGTCAGGCTTCGATATCGTGGTACTCCTGCTATTTGCTGTCAGACAATTTTGATCCTATGCCCTTGCCCATGATGGATCGTGACGATCAAAGCTTCCGAGTAAGCCTGTCTGCACAATGTGGATTGCTTGGCACGGTTCACATGCTCCCAGCACTGCTAGGATGTGGATTTCTGGTAGAGTACATGTCAGATTCATTGCGTGATTAAAACAGAATTGTATACCAAGATTCACTTCTTGCGACACCTCCCAGAACTACATAGCAACAAGCAGAATACAATGAAAAACCATTTGCTCCAAACATCCCGCCCAATTCCAGACCATACATCCGACCTAAGCTGCCCAGACATTATGTATTTATGTATTTATTTGTATTGCGCAGCCTGCCCACGGGCATCAGGGCGCATGTTTAGAAAGGTTACAAGTGAGTGTTACAGCAGGCAGTTAGAGGTTACATTTATATAAGCATATATATAGTTATGTACAAACATATATAATTATGAACAACATTTACAAGGGTAATAAGCAAATCGGTTATATACACGGTAGCCAGGAAGGTGCAAACTGATACATAGGTCAGTCAGCCATGGCGTCTTGCTCGTGGAGCCCAGTGTTTTACTTTACTTTTGAAGGAATGGAGGGCGGGGACATTCCTGAGTTCATTGGGTAAGGAATTCCAAAGCTTCGCTGCAAGGACTGGGAAGTTCGAGCCTCTGGCACTTTGAAGCTTGAAACTAGGGATGATGAGAGTGTGCGCTTGTGCAGATCTTAGTGGTCTGGAAGCTGTGTGTTGGGCAAAGCGCGTAGATGGGTAAGCCGGGGCAGCGTTATTCTGTGCTTTGTGACAAAGAAGAAGTGTTTTGAGGGCGATACGCCGTGCAATGGGAAGCCAGTGTAGGTTGCGTCTGATGGAGGAGATGTGGGCACGCCTGGCTGTGTTGAGAGCAGCCCTGATGGCGTTATTCTGGGTTACCTGTAGTTTCTGTTTCTTTGGCTAGTTCCGAGGTAAAGGGCATTGCAGTAGTCGATTTTGGATAGGATGAGGGTTCTGGCGAGAATAAGGCAGTTGTTAAAAAGGGACAGCAGGCTGTGATCAATTTACACGTATACGCGGATGCTGAGACAACTGAGTTGGTTTGTGTGAGTGAGAGGGTGGAATCTAGGTAAATACCGAGAGTTTTGGTGACATTAGTAACCTTGATAATGTTGCCATCAATGTTAAAGGTCTCATATTTACTGTCGAGTTTTGCGAGTTTGGGCTGGGAACCTAGGATGAGTAACTCTGTTTTCTCATCGTTTAGGCAAAGCCCGTGGTGGGCCATCCACGCTTGGATGGCAGAGTAGACTGCATTAAGCGCTTTGGTGTCCGTTACATAATCCCCAGTGATAGGGATGAGTATCTGGGTGTCGTCCGCATAATTAGTGTAGGAGACACCCAGATAGTCAAGAATATCAAAGAGAGGTTTTGTAGATACGTTGTATAGCGTAGGTGATACGCATGAGCCTTGAGGGACTCCGCAGGGGACGTGCACTGGGTCAGCAGCGGCGAGTGGTGAGAAGACCCTCATGGACCTATTTGCAAGGAATGAGCTGATCCATGATGTAGCTGCATCAGAGAAGTGGGTGGCAAGTTTGAGGTGCTGGCAAAGGATTTGGTGATCGACCAAGTCGAAGGCCGCAGAGAGATCCAGAAGGAGTAGGAGCGCTAGTTTGCCCTTGTCTTTCATGTCCTCAATTTGAGTTTTTAGATCTATCAGGGCTGTCTCAGTACCGTGTCTCGGGCGGAAGCCCGATTGTCTGAGCCCTAATAGGTTGTTGGTGTCAAGGTAATCCTGGATTTGTAGATATGCAGCCCGGTCCAGGATTTTGAGGAGGTAGGGCACTGTGGTGATGGGCCTATAGTTGGTGGGATTGGTAGGGTCTAGGTTAGGTTTTTTGATCAAGGGGGATTACCCAAGCATCCTTGAGGTTGTTGGGTACTATTCCAGATTTAAAGGAGGAGTTAATGAAGGAGGTGATAAAGGGGGCAAGGTCATGTGCTGCTTCCTTCACGACTGGAGCAGGGCAGGCATCACCTTGGCAATTGGATGGTTTTAATTTCATAATGAGATTTTCCACTTCCTTAGTAGTGAGGGGTGAGAAGCTGAAAGGTTTGAGTGGGTGTTTAGGTGATGGGATATCGTAAGATTGGGGATTACCTGCTGAGCCTATGAGATAGGACTTTTTGGCATTGATTTTAGCTTGGAGTGTCGTGATTTTGTTTAGTAAAGCTTTCTGTATGTTAGAGCACCATTCAACGTCAGGGGTACACTTGTCAAGAGGAGCAACTGGGGACTCCAATTCTTTAAGAATTTTAAATAGTTCCTTAGTGTTAGACTGAGCCTGGATGATCCTGTTGTACACTTCTTTTTTAGCCGCTAGTATGGCTTCCTTGTACGTGAGGGTGATCGATAAGAGGTTAATTTTGTTTACTGGTGAAGGTGAGTATCTCCAGAGAGACTCCGCTTTGCGTTTCTCTTTGCGCAGTTCTCGTAGGTGTGAGGTGAACCATGAGTTAAGGTGGTTGCGTAGTTTTTCTTTGAGCTGTTTGATTGGGGCAATGGAGTCGAGGGCTTTTAACATAACTCGGTTGTAAGTGTCCACAAGGACAGTGGGGTCGGAGCATGTGGAAGAAACAGAGTTCAATAAAGGGAGGATGAGTAGGAGTAATTTCCCAGCAGTGATGTCATTGTTACGAGTAAAGGTTGGTGGCGCGGAGCAGGTTTTGTCTAAAGGTTGGCCGGAGTTGATAGAGAATGTTATTTTATGATGGTCGGACCATGCACATGGTAACACTGAGATTATGTTTAATGCGCAATTCATGTCAGAAACCCAGTCTAGTGTGCGACCCTTAATATGAGTGGGTTCATTGACATGTTGCGTGAGGCCAAAATCGGAGAGGACGCTAGCTAAGTCACAGGCTTTGGTGTCATTTGTATCCAGGTAGCCCAGATTAAGGTCACCCAGTATAATGATTTG
Source organism: Ambystoma mexicanum (assembly GCF_040938575.1). NCBI lineage: Eukaryota > Metazoa > Chordata > Amphibia > Caudata > Ambystomatidae > Ambystoma > Ambystoma mexicanum. Next base: position 508,590,092 of record NC_090927.1, on the reverse strand, counting down.
GGACTTAGGCTTGGTACAGGCTGCTAGAATGGCCGAGATGTCCTCTATGAATGTGGACGTGGGACCAGGTGGCCGGTATATGAGGTGCACTGTGGCGGTGTGGTTAGGTGATAATGGGAGTTTAATTGAGAGAAGTTCTGCGGAGGGTAGCTGATAGGTGTTCACAGCTCTCAAATTAAGGGAGCTCTTGAATATAAATGCTAATCCGCCCCCCTTGGTTTGATCAGTGTTCCTGTCGCATCTAATGATAGAGTAGTTGTTGGGGATGGCAAGGGTCAATGCAGGACCAGAGGCAGCGTGTAACCAAGTTTCAGTGATTGCCAGAAAGTGAAGGTTTTCGGTCACAATGAAGTCAGCAATGTCTAGCGCGTGAGCGGGGACAGAGCAGGCATTGATTAGGACTGGCTGTGACTCCTAACAAAGCTAACCACCATGGAAGCGGAGCAAAAGTTGGACACCTTAACACAAGTATGTTAACGAATAAAACTGAAAACACCATATTGGATAAAGAGTAAACGTCCACTAAGGAATACATCCAAGACAAATAAGAAAACATAATATAATGACACTACAATAACTCCTTGGACAATAAGTTGTTGGAGTTTGCAGGAGTTCAGACATCTATTAAAGGGGGGAAAATTACAACTTGAGTGCAGACATAATGTCTCCAAGAAACTTGGATTAGTGAGCAACCAATATGTGATGGTTCTACAGTATTTATGAACCCAGCAATTACCCACCGGAAGGACGCCCATCTTCAGGACTACTGACCATGATGAAAGTAGCTGCCAATTTACATGTGCTAGAGACTACCAATCTGAATTCCTTTATACAGACTTTTACATTATAAAATACCACAAACTCTGCAAACGGCGCCCTCGGAAAAGACTATCCATGTTCAATGTCTGTTGCAATCCAATGGCCATTAATGATAACTGCTTCATGGACGTTATATTCTCAGCAATAGACGAATTGGGAAACCGCTATCCAAACAATGAGACAATTTTTTGTGGTGATTTGAACATTCATCTATTCACAAAAACAGCCACTGAAATCCACTTAAAAAAAAGCCAAAACTTGGAAAAACAAACGTCTCAAGAAATATTGAACTTCTGAATGTGCAACTACAAGGAGACAGACCACCGAGGCCAACATGGCAAAAAGGCAAGGCTATTGCCTATTTAGACTACATCTTTGCAACAGACTCACTCTTGGTTGAGATGGACAGGATGGAAATCGTTGCGAATCATACTAGCGACCACAATATTTTAACTGACGGGGAAAGAAAAGCAGAGGTGTTTATACGATGATCCATTACCAGGTCTAGAATCAAACCATGGCCTAAATCGTCTCCGCATAAGACTAGCAGAGCCTACCCTTGCCAGAAACCTTCTGGACTACTGAAAGGAGTGATCAACTTAAGATCAATTACAAATGGCTCCTTTGCCCATATTGAAAGCCAAATAACAAACCGAGACCATATCAGCAACCCCATACTCATGTGCATAATAAACTGAACATTAAGATCACAAATCTGCTCGACACAATTTACAACCCGCAGAAAATACAAAGGCAATTAAAACTTATAAGCAACAATAAAGAAATTGTCAACAAAAGCTTGCAAGCTATACGGATGCAATATGATGCAGAACATATGTTGGCAGTTCTGAACCAGCGAAATTCAAGAGAACTATGGAACCTCTTGAACAACAACAATCTGAATAAAGATCGGCTTATAACTGACGCAAGAGAAGCAGACTGGACTGACCACTTCAATATTTATCATAATAAAAATGAATATCTGATGGAACATAATATCAAACCGATAACTCGTGGGAATTTGGTCCTACGATGAAATTCTAACTCAACACCTAATGTGCGCCAGGGCCTGATGGAAATCTTAAAGAAACCCAGAAGCCTGGTCCAAACTCTGTACACCTTTTTCTAGACCATCATTCAACAAACTAATTCCCTCTGCTTGGAAAGCTGCAATACTAATGCCTCTTTAAGAAAGGGGGTAGAAAATCACCAATGAACTATCGCCTGATAGCGTTGTTGAATCCATTAGGAAAAATATTCGGAGCAATCTTGCAACGTAGATTAACAGAATGATTTCCAAATGGCCTTTGACAGCGTGAATATACAAAAGCTATGGCAAAAACGTACAACATGGAATTTCCCTAGAGCAATTCTGGAGCCCATAAAGCTTTATACTCAACAATCGACGTAAGAGTACGACCATCGCATAACGGGGCCATATCAAAAGAAATCACTACCTCGAATGGCTTGAAGCAAGGCTGCCCATTGTCAGCTACCCTTTAATAACCTTTACACTTCAGACTTCCAGGCAAACCAAAATACTCGGATTACAAATCCTCCGATCCTAAATGGAACTAAAGTAAAATGGATCGTGTATGCAGACAACCTGGTGGTGCTCGGGGGTTTTTTTTTTTTTATTTTTAAAAATAAAATAAAATAAAATAAATAAAAATGGGTCTACTAAAGTCCACGCCTTACTTAAGTACGCAAAAGAAAACTACTTAACCCTTAATCTAGCGAAATCTCAAGTAATGCCATTACTGAACAGCTCAAGGAATAAAAAACCAAGCATTTACCTAAGCAACACGGAATACGAAAATGTAAAAAGTATTAAATACCTTGGTATGTGGTTAGATCAGCATATAGGAGACAAAGAATGGCCATCCCATTTGACAACCAAAATTGATTCCCATGCTCGACAAGGGACAATGAATCATCGCAAATATGGAACATTTTCATTCGGACCATTGATCTGTATTTTACAGACAAAATAATACCAATAATTGAGACATTACTAAACTTCTCATGGCAAAAATGGGACCAGATGGTGGGATGTTTCTGGAGGAAAGTGCTAGTGCTGCCAAATTATTTTCCAGTGCATAAGATTCAAATTGGCACACTCATCTACCAAATCCATTGTAATGTGGAAAACAATTATAAAGTAAAAAATAAAACTACAGAAATGACTGGATTCTGACAATTTGGTAAAATAATCCCGATACCAACTTTCGCTTAACTGCTTGTATGATATTCGAGCGCCGAACCAAATCCCGGCATATCTGAGCCTCTTCCTTTGCCAAAAAACACAATCTGTTTCTACGACTACGCCTCAATATACTACCTATGCGTGAAGTGCTAACAAAACGGCGACAAATTGCAGATCTGAAGTTCTGTTCTGTAGAGACGAAAATCAAATTGAAACAATATACCATATCTTTACGGAATGCAGGGCACTAGACAATGGGAGAAGAACATTTGCGGCCATGTTCCCCATGGAAGAGAACGTACAGAAAAAGATGGCCAACTCTGCTCCTGGATAACAATAATGAAAAAACAAGACAGTGACCCATCTGAATAATAGATGAGACATTAATTTGAATACATGCCTGTTAATTTGATTTAATGTCAATTTAACTCTCCAATGACTTGCTGGAAAAACTGAGGGACAATTTGATTTATTTCATTTAAAATAAGTGCTATTTTGTGAGGTGAAAGTGTCTAGAGATAGCTATATAGATATGTAGCTATAGCTATATAGAGATATAGCTATATATAGATATCTGAGGCTTGTGTGATCTGCTTAGATCACATGCTGTGCATAGGCCCACATCTAGTGGAAGCTGCGGAGTATTAGTTTTCGAAACTCGAAGGGACGTCGACAGGACGTGCTATTAATACTATCCCTAGTGTGATGTCCACTGCACCAATGATCCCTCACGCGTCGAGGTCCCTCTGATTATTTTTTTCCACCATGCTAGACGGACGTGTAAAGCAGAGTTCCTTTTGGCGATGAGCCATTGACTTTGTATAATTATGATAGTTTTTATCTTTCTATGCTTTCTTCGACTGCCGTAACACCACGATGAGGAAAGAGAGAGAATACTGCCCGTCGGAGACCATCGTGACGGACCGTACAGCCTTGGAAGGCCCCCCCGGCCTCTGCCCAGACAGTAGGGGGGAGAGGAAGGACATTTTTAGGAGGACATTAAGAATGCATATTCTCCCCTTCCTACACTTTGTTCGCCCAGCTGCTATTTCCATAACCCATTATGGAAAATACACCATTTAAGTTTTGCCCGAAGTGTAACCATAAATTCTCCTGGGTAGACACTTAGTTTGCAACATGTCTCCCAAGAGACTATGTTGAAACATATTGGCGAGCGTGCAGGCTCTTCAAGCCTAAGACGTTGAAGGACCGTTCCACTAAGCGCTGGGCCCACTACGCCAGGCAACTCGAGGCCATGGAGGTAGAGGGAGCCTTCAGCGATGGCATACTTTCGGATGGCAAGGGCCTCCGAGAGCACAGGCCCCCCGACCACGTAGGACAAGCTGCCGGCCATGTTGTGGGGACTACACCCAGCAGAGGCAGCGCTACAAAAGCACACACCACAAAACAAATGCCCCAGTCGCCATTCGACAGATGAGTCGAATACTCTACAACGTTCGACACCCTGTGAACGGTCCACTGAGTCCCGGTCCTCTGGGCAATCTCGTTCAAGATCGCCACATGACCGGGTTAAGATGTCGAAAGACGGCAAGGGTGTCATATGAAAAATTCCCTCCGAAGGTCGTTTGTCCACGGATGAAGCCTCGGCTCCCGCACCCGAAGTTCGACGTTTATCGTCTGGTAAAGCGTCAGGCCCCAAAATGTCAGTTTCGAGCTCCTGGGCCCCAGGGTGGGGGAAAAACATCATAAAAATCTAAGACCCATCATAGGGACAAGAGTCCTACTAGGGACAGGTCATCACAGAAGGAAATATTATCCAAACCCATAGGAAAACCTAAAGAATCTAGACCTAAGATTTGACCTCCCACTAATGAAGATATGGGTATTTCCACACAACCGTTGTAATCCCAAATTCAAAGGAATGGACTTCGCAAGACATCGATGGGGGGGTTATGCGAAGAATGACCCTTATGGCAAATTTCTTTGAAAGCTTTGAAGATAATCTGGATTTTTTCCAATCAACTCCTCCCTCCTCAGCCCCTTCTGGCTCTCAACCTTCTGCCTCTCAACCCCCCGCTAAAAGGGTTCGCTGTGATGTCCCCACACAGGGAAGAATTATAGATATGAACCTGACATGGATCCAGAAGACCAGGAGAATCTAAATTGTCGAAACATCTGACCCTCAACTGATTGATGAGGACACAGATTAACTTTAATATGTGGATGAGGACCCAGACCAGGAGGCGAACATGTATTCCATAGATTCTCTTATTAATCAGGACCCTACAGTGGTAGATTCCCCTGTAGACAACCCCTCTTCAACGAAGTCTTAGCCAAAGCGGCGGAACACTTACGTATTGACACACAGGAGGTACAGTAAGACAGACTTCGCTGAACAATTATTGGGAGACAAAAGGACACTAGGGCAGTTTATCCCACTTCTAAAATCAGTGCAACGTAGAATTCACCCTTCCTTGAAGGCACCCAGTCTTACACTGGCCGTTAACCCGCTTGTTGAAAAACTGTTCAGGGGTGCACCTTCAGACCCCTTATACATAAGAGGCCCTTACTTGGACAACTGGCTCTTAACAGGGGTATCACCTCTGATTTGCAGACAAAACATCCAAACAACTTATCAACCTCCCCTTTCAATTGGGCTTCTCAATCGATGAGAAAAAAAAGCCTAGTGCCAAGCACTTCCAAACAGTTCCTTGGAGCCATCCTAAACGCAGAGGAAGAATTGGTTTTCCCTCAGAGGAGAGTGAAAGAAATTTGTTTCTGCAAATACATTATCAGGCCGGCCGCCAGATGAGGGTACGCAAATCGATGCGCTTAATAGGCATGATGGGATCTTGATATACCTGGTTCCTCACGCGTGCCTGCGCATGCGTCCCATCCAGAGTGCTTGGTGAAAAAACGGTCTCGGGCAAGTGTCAGTGGGACGATTTAGTAGTCGTTATGCCAACACTTTTCCCTGGTGGACGAGAGAACCTGTCGAGAGGGAAACCCTTCTACGATCCAGATACAGGCAGTGGTCACAACGGAGCCTCACTGGCAGGGTTGGGGGCTCACTACTTCCACCACACAGCTCAGGGTATGTGGTCTCTCACTGCAACTCAGAACCACATCAATGTGCTGGAACTTCTGGCAGTATTGAAAGCCCTTCAAGCATTCGAACCCCATTTAACAAACCTGTCGGTGCAGATCCTAACGGACAGCACCACAGCGATGTTTTATATCAACAAACGGGGGGACACTTTCTCCAAATCTATCCAGACTTGCACAGAAAATTTGGAAATGGGCACTTGCATAGAAAATGTTTGTCTTTACAACATGTTCCAGGGGAACTCCACGCTCTAGCAGACTCATTGAGCAGAGATCCTCTGCCAGAGGAACACTAGCGGCGTCTACACGAAAAGGCACCTTCTCTCACTAGGGCTTTTCCAACTATAGACTATTCGCCACAAGCGAAAATCGTCAATGCCCAGACTTTGCGTCCAGGTTCCCCCAGCAAGGCTCCAAGGGAAACGCCCCATGGATGTACTGGTCAGGGAAGTTTGATTACACCATAAAATAACAATCTGAGGGACCTCGACGCGTGAGGTATCATGGGTACAGTAGACATCACACTAGGGATAGTATTACTGGCAAGCCCTGTTGACGTCCCTTTTCGTATTTCGAAAAAACAACCAATACTTTGCAGCTTCCCCACGTCGGCCTATGCACAGCATTTGAATCTAAGCAGATATCGTAATCGTATTTCTGATGCTTGTGAGTAATGTATCATATATATATATATATATATATATATTTGTGAACGAGGGGAAGGTGATGTAAAAGGTACTTCTACCTGTGAAAATATGAACCACCGACCACCTCCTGCTCCCGTTATCCAACCGCCTATTTGGCAAACAAACCCCGAAGAGTGACTAACCCCCTCGAGGTCATCTAACTCCTGTAGACCAATAAATGTTTTAACACATTTATTCCGAAAAAACATCCTATTAATATCTAAACATATTGTTATTAATACATCAATAAAAAAGATTTATGGCCAAAGTATATGGGCGCCTCCCTCGCCTGTCCTTGCGCTTACTTTAGTGTTTCTCGGCGGACCCCGTCTCTGGCCGATGGCTGTTGGGGACAGCCAGGGTGCCTTGATTAAGGTGAGCTGGTGCACGATGTTCCCTCGTAGCTCGGGAAGAGGTCTCCTAGCCAGGTCCTCTTTGGATCAGTTCTTGGAGACACAACAGCTTTCGGATTGGAAGGTTACCTGTATTCAAAATTGCCAGCTTAACTGTACATATTGAAAATGTGTAGCTATGGCATACTCTGTAACTCACTTGTCAAAATAGTAGCTTTGTGCCACACACAACCATGCTTGCATCCAACCTATAAAGGAAAGGGATGCTATTCTAGGAAAGGTTCATTTTCAACTCTCCATGGTGCTCAGTCATTCCCTTTGGAAATGTTATGAGACCACACTAAAGAGAATATATTTGATTAGTCATAACGTGCATCTCGCCTAGGTGAAAAATGCATGGGCTGATAAAAAAAATCCCCACAATGCAAAGAGATGTTTTCAATCTTTCTGCTGCTAACGTGTACCATTCTTGGCTTAACTGCTCATTGCAAAGAATGCGACAGGCAGGTACTAATTGCATTTGCCTCCAATAGTCCCTAGCATTGTGGAAAAAAGGAAGCAGCAGTAAAGGGGCTATAAGAATAGTTTATTTGTGTATGCAACTTATTTTGAACCACTTTTTTTTGTTTTTTTTTCACGGTTAATGTCTGCGTTCAAATATGTAAATATTTCCCTACAGTATGTTACTCTAATTTCTTAAATGTTCAAACACCGGTCCTGTAAAGGTCATAAAGGATCATTTGTGTTTTTGTTTTGTTGCGATTGAGTGTTGGTTGTGCATTGAAGGGATTTTCCCAACATTTTAATGCTACCCACTGTGTTCATGGGTCGGATCCAGGAAGGTAAATGTATTATCATGGTCCTGGGCCATGGCAGTCTCTGTAATCCAAAGCTTAAACGTTGTGAAAAGTTTTACAGATGTTAGCTTTGTTTTTCTCTGCACTTTGTGTTAGTGTATGTGTGTGAATGAAGCTGAAGCAATAATTGGCCCTAATTTAACACTGGGGATCTATCACACTACAGCATATATTGTCAGAACGGTCTTCCTGAGAGTTGAGCCCGTGAAACACTGATGGTTGATTTGTGACCAGAATAACCAATGATCGACATGACCTCCTTTGTGCAAGGCGTCGGTAGCTCTTGTTTTGATTCTTCGCTGTCATTTTAGCAACATCTTGTGGTTTCAAAACTGGATAGTGGACTATGGCAGCTGTCAAAAAATCAGTTTGGTTTCTGGTATTGGTATTTTCTCTGAAAGGAGACCCTTATGTATGCATGTTATCCAGCATCGGGTATGGTATGGATTCACATGCTAATGAATATTCCCTGCCAGGCTGCAAATCCCCGGTAAAAGGGGAAAAGCTTCACTTTCAAACTGTATTTCTCCTCTTAACCACTCGCTGTCATACTGCCCCCAGCCAATGACGTCCCTCTCCCTAAGCCCCTCCTCCGGCGGCAGATTTTTAGTGCACGTTTCAGTGTTGGGGTCCTTGAGTTTTGCTCCTTGAGCACATTTTTTTTTGTTATTCGACATATTGTCAAAGAGCCTGTGTGCTCTTCTCTCCATCTGCAGACAGCAGGGATACGTTTGTTGGTGAATTTCAAGCGCATCTCAATGGCGAAGATTGTCAACGTTTTTTTCGAAGTTTCCAGAAGGCCATTGGGCCTACTCCGCACCTCCGGCCATGACTGAGAAGGAAGGTATGACTGAGAAGGAAGGTCCCTTTTTATTGCCCTGCACCAGATGTGGGCTACGGAACGGGTTGTAGAGGACGAACGCCTCCAATGCCTCTACTGGTTTCACACAGACTACAACGAGGGAGTGTGATATCTGCCTCTGCTTCTCCAAGAAAACAATGGATCAACACAGTTGACTGTCAGCCTGGCTGAACGCCAATGCATCTGCCCAGAGCAAGGTCATGCGTCACTCGGGACCGACAGGTCCGAGGATTGGGCTTCTAAGTCCTTTGAGGGCGCGCCATCTGTGGGTGCCCAAGACCAGGCCAAGCACTGCAAGTCCAGCTCCATCAGGGTATCCGCATAAGCGGGTCCCGCGATGGGCGGGGCACGATCAACCGCACCATCCGTCTCCATCACCAGCTGCCGATCGAGCTTCTCAAAGGAAATCGGCTAACCTGCGTGAGAAGGCAGAGAAGCCAAGGGCTGAGGAAAAGGCAGCCAACTTGCTCAAGAAGGCCCGGGCGGCGCAGGCGAAGTTTTCGTCGACTATTGAGCTGGTGGCAGCTGATCTCACGAAGGCGAAAGGGGCGGACCCTGTGAAGGTAACCCCTATTGCGCCCAAGGTGTCCCTGCCTCTGACGCGGGAAACCTCCACTGTGGTGGCGGAGGCAAAGCTGGCTGGCACACCGGAGAAGAGGTCCAAAGGGGGCGTGGGGGCTCGAGAGGAAGTCCCAGGCCATGGAAGCTTCATCAAGGACCTGGAGTCCCTACACACGGTATGTGAGTCTGTGTGGATTGGTGAGACTCCCATTTCAGATTACCTTCTATTGCCTGCTGAGCTGACTATCTATTGTAGAGGTTCGGAGTATTGGTTCTCCGAGAGCAGGGTTTCTGTTTACCGGGCATGAGGTGGTCTTTCCCTGCTTGGCAGTGTCATCTGTGTTGATTTACCCTATTTCTAATCTTAGTTCGGTTAAGCGAATTGCCGGTCTATGGTCGACCCTGTGTCTCGTTGAGTCTTCCATTGTTTATTCGAAGATGCCTTCTCGTTGTGCAGTTACATCCTAGTAACAACTGATTAGTTGCAATTGATTGCCTGTAATGTCGGATTCACAAATGTCTGAAGCTCGCTTCTTTTTGACATACTTATGTTTTGCTGTAAAATTTTCTGCAGTCCTTTAGCCATGGCACTGTTTGAAGCTGCACTTGATGTGAGCGCCAGACCAACTAGCTTTGACGAAGTGCATTGCTGTTATATCTGACTTCTCATGAATCAAAAATCACAAGATTGAGTCCTAGAGTATAATATAAAGGAGAAACGATATGACTGGGCGAACCTCTTGCCCGACATGGAAATATAACTTGTCAAAAATGTATCAGCCGAACCACGTGTTTGGAACCTAGGTGAGGCTTGCGATATTTAGCATGAAGCGAGTACTGGTAGATCCAGGAAAAGCCTGCAAGGACAGCCTATCCGTGGGACTTCTTGTGAGGCAGCTTGTGTGGGGGAATTGGAATAGCATGTCTATTCTCCTTCAATATGAAGTGCAAGCACTGTCTTGCATGACTACTTCGTGTCCGGTGGATATTTGTTACCTACCAAGCATTCAAAGCGTACAGCAAGCCTTGATGGACCTTTCCTGATAATGACAGTAGACCTGTTGGAATGTGAGCCTCTAAGACCAGGTTTTGAATTGACTTTAGCCTTTAATTTTGTGAATTCCAGTCCTGGATCAATAAGGAAATCGGGAGCTGAGCAAACATCCAGATGCAATTTAAAATAAATACAGAACTATGCATTTGCATTTCCAGAAAGACCTGGGGCTTCTGGTAATGTTTATTTATAAAGCTCCTATACACAGGCAAGTGTTTCAAAGTGCTCCAGGAGAATGGAAACATGGGGGGTGGGGGGGTGGGGAGGGGTACTGTCGTTCAGACCCGTTGAAATTTTGAGACCTAATAGTCTGCACAGGCCGATTAAGTGCATATAATACATTTAACTGTTGAGAAACCGCAAATAGGCCTGATGGTGATTCTGCAGTTTTACAAAGTGCAATTAAGGGGCAAGGACAAGGGCGATCAGACAATCTTCCGGCACAGTGCATTCAGATGGTGCAAGTGCAGATGGTCACAGGGAGGGGGGGGCTCCAAGTGCACCCAGTCGGAGGCTGGGGCAAGTGCAGAGAGCCACACTCGGGTTATTTCTCAAGTGCAGTGAGGGTGGGTGGGGTGCAGGGCCCTAAGGCAAGTGCGGCAGGACTGGCGGGGGTGCCCGGTACCTGTGAGATTGAGGTAAGGCAGAGGAGTGTGGGAGGGAAAAAGAGCTAGTTTAGCAGGCTAGAGGGAGTGCAGGAAGAAAAGAGGAAAATCTTGGAGTCCCCGGAACTTAAGACGATCAGGCTCAAGGCGGGAGGGCGGCAGGGAGGCTATTCCAGAGGGAGGCACCAGTAAGTATCTCCCTCCAAAATGCTGCTCGGAGAACCGGCTCACTTGCAGAAGGTTTGAGGTAGATGAGCGGAGGCCTCGTGAGGGAGAGTATTTAGGTTGTCAACATTGCAGATGGGTAGGTCCCAGGCCCCAGAAAGCCTTGTTGACTATGCACAGGGTCGTGAACTTGATCCTTGCAGCCACGGGGAGCCAGTGGAGGGATTTCAGCGTGAGATACAGTTTCTGGGCTTGAGGCCAAGGAGAAGTCTCGCAGTTATGTTCTGGATGAGTTGCAGAGCGCGCTGGGCAGAAGCAGGGAGGTTGAGAAAGAGGCGGCTGCAGTAGTCCAGCCTAGAGGGAACAAAGGCTCTGGAGACAGTGAGCCGCTGGGGGAAAGTGAGAAAAGGTAGCGTACCTCTGAGGAGGTGTAGCTGATAGTTAGAATTTTTAGAGATGTCCGACATGAGAGGAGAAAGAGTGGAGTAGAAGGACCCCAAAGTTTTTAGCTTTGCAGGTGGGTACGGGCGCAGGGCCGGGGGGGGGGCAGAGTGAGAGTGGGAAAGCTGGAGCAGTGGTCCCAGTGCAAATGATCTGTTTTGCTGGCATTGAGGCATAGGTCGTTTGCAGCACACCATGACTGAATAGCGGACAGTCGGATATGAGCGAAGAGGTGGTGGCGGCTGAGGAGAGCCTGAAGGATAGTTGCACGTCATCTGCATAACACTGAAAATTAGAGGTGGCGGTGGCAATCGCACGTGCCAAGGCAGCCATATAGATGTTGAAGAACCTGGGGGATGGGTTGGATCCCTGGGTAACACGACAGGTTGAGCGAGCAATAGTCGAGAGAGGCTAGAGTTCCACCTGGGATGGGCGGTTTGAGAAAAAGGGCATCCATGCCAGAGCTGTGATTTCCCAGGGTGTCGTGGAGACGTGCGATCAGGATGTTGTGGTTAACCTTGTCAAAGGCAGAGGAGAGGTCAAGGCGAATGAGGACCGAGGGAGTGAGGTCTTCTGGCCATGTATCTTAAGTATCTGCATGTGGTTGGATTTCAAGTAAATTCTCCCTCATTGATTGCTGTCTGGTGCCACTTCAAACATGCCTTATTATTTTCGTGATGAGTATGTCCAGTAAATGTTTGGGTAGAGTAGAGCCAGGTCTCTGTGGTTGCCGTCATGGTTTCATGTGAGCCTCTGCCCTATCTAATGTAAAGATTTTCATTGACTTGACGCACTACAATCACCTTCCTGCATGGACTGCCTTGTGCCCATTAAGAATTAACTAGCTCCCTATTAGGCAAGACCAATGCTTTGACTTAGTAGTTAAACACCTACAGATTCACAGAGACTATGGATGCATGAATCTGGAAGAATAGCCTGAAAATCTTATCTGAAGCCTGTGATTCATGCGCTTGCATCATGTTTGATAGACACAACCCTTGCTGTGTACACCATTGCAAAGCTGCGCAACTAACCAGCTTTGCATACGTTAGTCATGTTTGGCCACTGTGTAGATTTACCCATCCTTTAGTTTTATATTTTTTAATGCTGATCAATCTTAAGCCTACTTCATCTAAAAATCTTACCCCTTTGCCTTCAGACATCTGCCTGTTTAGGCGGTGAACTTTGGTCATCCATCTTGCAGCTTTCCTTTATCCAAGAGGGTTCCAATGTTTGATCTCTTAATGCTAGATGCTTGCATGTTCAATAAGCACAACGTTGTGCTGCAATACTTGCTCTGTGTACACTCACTTCCCATGCTAGAACAGTAGCCCGGTGTATGTTCCCTTGACCATGTTTCTCTTGCGGGGTGTGGAGGGGGGGGATCCTGAGTTGCTGGGTTTACGTTTGTGAAGGTTGGTGATCTGTAGTGCTTGCACCTAGAGTACGATTTACTCTGCAGATGTAAATGTGTTTCCTAAGTGTTAGTGATTCTGTATGCTTAATGTGTGTTTATTTTTTGCAGGTGGAAACTTTTTCGGGCGTTTACAAGAAGCTCACTGGCAAAGATGTTATTTTTGAATTCCCAGAGTTCCAGCTGTAAAGTGACAAATAAATAAATGAAAAATTATGTAGTTTCTTTTTTTTTTTACGTGAACGTAAGTGAGTGCAGGACTTTTTTCTTTTTTTATATTGGCGATTGGTAGAACAATGTGCTCTTAAGGATGGGACTTAAAGGGTTGTTCATGGAATCACCCACTGGAATCACCCACAAGCTGGCTATTGCTGTGTAGGTTAAGGATGGTGTGGGAATGCCCTTTCAACCCTGAACAACCAGGTGGTAGCCGGAGGTCATGTTTGTATAGCACCTGAATCTTATTGTCATGCCTTAGTGCTATAGGTTGTGTGGGCTTTCTGTAGGCTGTAGTTTCATTACTACATAACAAGAACATAAGTGCTTTGTTAGAGGGTCTAGTACTGCAAGATCTGTTATGTTTTGACTGGTAGGGGAAGATTGCTGTTGTGAACTGAATTAGGTTGTTGGACTTTGTCAGCTCTTTACGAGTTGCTGTGCTGAGGGGGTGCACGCTAAAGTGAGTTGAAAAGTGACTCCTGAAGCACCTGCATTTCTGTGCTCTTGATTTATATGAAATGTACATTATGTTGCAAGTGAAAAATTGTCACATGTGGTAACAGAGAATTTGGCAGAGATGGCCAGTACTGTTACTTGATCGGCGAAATTGAGATACAACTACCATATTGCAAAGGATGGCAAGCTGTTGTGGCATTTGCTGGGGGTGGTAGATCATTTCATGCAGCGTGACATGGTGTTTGGGGTCATGCCAGCGTTTCTGTGCAGACATCTTTATTTTTTTGTTGTAGAGAATGGGTAAACCAGTCTGGTAGGGCTGTTGAAGGTACATTAGTGTTAATGCTCTATATTGTTGGGATTTATACCATGCTCTGACAGATTTGTAAGAGAAGGGGATGGGCTAGGTTAGTGGCGAGCGAAAATGCAAGATTGCATTGCTGTTTTGCGTGTACACAAGAGGTGCCCTGAGTGCTGCATTTGGGTCTCCTCTGTCGTGCAATGAGATCAGAGGCATTTGTGATCAGAAGGGTGGCTTGCTTGTGTGTGTGGTGGTAGGATGCATAAACCAGGACTGTGGTGTCAGTTGATTGTACATGCGTAGCATACGGTTTGGGAGTTTTAGTCTAGAGTTCCAATGACTGCTCTTCACGGGTTCTGCCTTTTTTTAAAAATGACTCCATATTCTCCAGCATGGGCTCTGGGATGGATTCACATGCGCAGGAATATTCCCAGTCAGGCCGTGAATCCTCAGTAAAATTACAAACTATTTTTCCTCTAAACCAATCTCTACTCTCGGTCATACTGCCCCCAGCCAATGACTGCCTTCTCCCTAAACCCCTCCTCTTGCAGCAATCTTCATATTTTTACTGCACGTTCAAGTGTCCTCGAGTTTTGTTCCCTGAGCTGTTATGCTTTTTTTCGTGACTGTCCTATTTTTGTCAAACCGTGTGCTCTGCTCTTCATCTGCCAACAGTATCAGTGGGGATCAATTTGTCAGACTTTTTTTCCATAAAATTTTTATTAAACATTTTCAAAATACCAAAAAAACATACATTGCATTTGAGTACACTTCCGCCACACCATTCTATGTAACCCCCCCATCTGCCCTCACCCCCCCCTTGCAAACCAAATACCGAGATCTGAACGGGACCAAAAACCTTCTAAAAGACGGGAACATAACTTAACAGACATGTTTCAGACGTTTGCTGACCCAATAGGGTTTAAAGAAACCAAGACTCAAGAGGAGACCAAAACCTAGTCCCATGAACGCAGAGGTCGGGATAGTTAATGGGATGCCCTCAGTCTCAGCGACTCAGTCCTCATGCAACAATACCGGAGACCACTAGTATCATGGATCAACAGACAGTTTTTCAAAGTAAATATCACCCACGATTTAGACAACCACTCAGATTCCCCCCCCCCCCCCCCCCCCCCCCCCAACTGCCTGCAGGAGGACCCCAAATCATCTCGCTGATCTCGTAACCCCAAACAAAATCTCCAGGGGGCCGTTAGCCACAGTAATACCCATGATGTCCTTGATCCAACTGAGAAGCTCGGACCAAAAGACCTGAACATGCGGGCACCCCCACCACATATGGAACCACGTACCCCGAGAGCCACATTCCCTCGGATACAGGGGGAGAGACCCTGATGCATCTTTTGACAACCTTGCCGGGGGGAGATGCCACGTATGCAGGATCTTGAAATTGTGCTCCAATTCCGCTGTGTACAGTGAGCCCGAGAATAGGGTGTCAAATATTCTAGACCAGGTGGAATCGTCCATCACAAACCCTAGCTTCTCACTCCAAAAGTGCTTGAAACCCTGTCTACCCTGAAGCTGGGCCGTTATCAGAGCCCCATAAATTCTGGAAAGGGACCCCTTAAGAGATCGAGACTACTAGCGCCCTCAGAGGGAAGGGACGTGCCAGGTCGGCAGCACCAGGGAGAGAGGTGAGAATGCCTTTAACTCGTAGATACTCAAAGATTGACATTGGGCAATCCCCCATATCCTCTACCAATGAGTCATAGTCCACGAAAGAGCCCTGTCGAAATAATTGGGCTGCCCTCTCTAGGCCCATATCTGACCATTTCAGAGTGTTACACAGCCCCCTATTGCCCAGCTCCGGGGGGGGGGACCCCCAAAGTGAAGAAAGGGGGGAAAGCCACGAAGAAAGAGTAAGATTCTCCCCAGAGCTCCTCCATAACTCGCACAATACTGCCAACGTAGGGTGCAACCTCACTCGGCACGGGCGCGCACCTCCTGGAGCCCACAACCAGTCTCTAACTTTCAGAGGGTGTTTGTGATTATCCTCCATATACGTCCAATAGGTACGAACGTCTTCTCTCAGGTGTCCCAGTAAGACTCTAAGCTGGGCAGCCTTATAATGCAAGCGGAAATCCGCAAAGCCCCCTCTTCAAGAACCTGGGGGTTCTGCCCCACCGGCATTAAAGACGACTTGGACGGGTTAATCTTCAGAACGCCAAAGGCCCGAATCAAAGAAGGTTTGGGAGGGAGACGTCCAGATCAGTTAAGTATGCTAAGATGTCATCCACAAAAAGTACAGATCCCCACTCTTATCACCGAAATCCCCGGATGTTGCATAATCGCTATAGCAAGAGGTTCCAGTGCAAGAGCATATAACGAGGGGGAAATGGGGCACCCCTGCCTAGTCCCCGGAGAAAGAAAGAGCCGATCCAATACAGTACCATTCACCAAAACCCTGGCTGAGGGCCCATTATACAGGGCAGCAATCCAGTGACAAAACCTAATCCCTAGCCCCATCCGCTGCAACACCCTCCCCATGTACGGCCACTCGACCGAGTCAAAAGCTTTCTCCAAGTTGATGGAAAGCAAATAAGCATCCAGGCCTCCTACCGAGTCTTCATGCATGAGATCTAGGGTCTTCCTAATATTGTCAGTCCCCTGCCTACCTGAAATAAAGCCCACCGGGTCCCCGTGGACTAGGGAGGGGAGATGCTGGGCTAATCTGTTAGCCAGCAGCTTCGCCAAGATGTTTACATCATTAAGTAACAAGATGGGGCGGTAAGTGACGTAGAGGGGTCTTTCCCTTCCTTGGGTATAACCACAATAAAGGCTGACAACATAGACTGAGGCAGGGCTCCCGAATTGAGAGCAGAGTTAAATAGCATAGCCAAAAAGGGAGCAAGGGAAGACCCAAAAGACTTCTAGAAGGAAATGGTGAATTCATCGGCCCCCGGCGTGGTACCTCCCTTCATGGAACTGATAGTATCCACAATTTCCTGAGGCGTAATAGGGTTGTCCAGGAGACCCGCTTGTTCGGGCGAGAGACTGGGGATCGGCAGATCAGCCAAGAACGCATCAACCTCAGAGGCCTCTCCACCGCTTTCCGAGGCGCATAGATGCTTCTAATAGCGGCGGAGGAGCTCCGCGATACCAGAATCCTCCGTACACCTACCTCCCCCCTGAGTACGCGGAACATGAACTCTCACTGTTCCTAAGTTACCTAAGCCTCCAAGCGAGAAAATTGTCCGCTTTCTCTCCCCTCTCCATGTACCTTTGCTTTAGAAATGCTAATTTTCTCTGGGTTTGACCCACCATAAGGGCTGCCAATTTGGCTTTAAGCTGCTGGAGTTCCTCCCATTTGCCCGGGTAAAGTTGTGTTTTAAGATTGCCCCCTGGCTGAATAGCCTCAATTTTATCTCGAAGGAGCTTCTCCCTACCCCTCCCGCTTCCTTTGCGCTCCCATGCCAGTAAGTACCTCCCCTATCGTGGCTTTAAACGCCTCCCAAACTCTGGCTACCCCCACCATCCCTGTTATCATTAACCTCAAAGAAGGATTTAATCTGTCAAAGGTTCCTGAGAAAGGACCTTATCGTGCAAAACTCTGCGGGTGAGCGGGGAGGAGACAATCTGAACACGCACCAGATCATGGTCCGACCAATTCCATCCCACAGTGGGAAACCCTCTCCTTAACAGAGCTGTCCACCAAACCATAATCAATACGGGAGAAGGAAGCTTGAGGTCTAGAGAAGGTGAAGAGGTTCACATCCCTCCCTAGAGGCATGAGAGTCTGAGATACCCAAGGCCGTGTTGGTACTCCGAAACAATGCCAAAATCTTCCTTTGCCCGCTAGAAACCAAACCGGGGCGCTCCACCTTCCTATCTACGTCAGGGTCAAGAACCATATTGAAGTCCCCACCCACCAAGAGAGCCCCTTCCGCGAATTCAATGGTTATAGACTTGGTCTCTTCCCAGAACCTATCTTGGTCCTCATTGGGGGCATAGACGGACACCAAAGTCACCTTACTACCCTTAATTTCCCCCTTCACCATTACAAAATGGCCCTCACAGTCCTTTCGCGTGGACTGTGGAACAAAGTGATCACTCTTGACACCTCTATAGCCACCCCCCTCTTAGCCTGAAAAGAAGCATGAAAAACTTCCTGCACACTGTTGGCTCTATGGGCCATCTCCCTACCCCTCACCCAATGAGTTTCCTGAAGGAATAACACCTGGAGCTTCCACCTCGTAAATTCTCACGACACCAGGGATCTCTTATAGGGAGAATTCAAGCCCCGAACAGTCAATGAACCCAGGGTCAGCGCTTGATCGGAGTCAACGTGGGGGAAACGTGTACCCAAATTCTGGAAGAACTCCTAAACCAATTTCCCCAAGCCACTCGTAAACCTGCCTTCGAAAAGGCCAAGCGCACTCCACATATAGCAGGACACTACTCGGTAGAAACCTAAACCACAAATATGACCCCAAACTTAGAACAATGCCCCCCCCCCCCCCCCGAGCGCCTGGAATACCTGAGACATTGTGAATGCCACCAGATCCAATCCAGGCTTCCAGTGTCAGCATCCAAGACCATTAACAAAGCAGACCCATTATGAGTCCCCGCCCCCCCCCCCAATCACCCCCCCCTTGCTCCATAACACCAGCAGGGATACCCCTCCCCTGAAGCAGTAACACAAATGACTCCACCCCCCTCCCCCCCAGGCCGGAACAGATGCTCTGATAAACACTACCTCGCCACACCCCCTCCACCCCACAACCATTAGAAGGGAGAAGAAGTTTAGGCCGTAGATGCATTCGGCGAGGCCGGGGACACTTTATGAAACTTCCTGTGGCCTCACACTCTGCGTCTCTCCGAAGGCACTTGGGGCACCTCCACATTGTCTAGCCCCTGGGCAGACCCCTGCTTGAGAGCTCCCATGATCTCACCAGAAACCCTCCGAATGCCCTTCGGAGTACTTATACCCATCAAACTCAAATGCAAGAGCAAAGCCCCATCTATACCGCACTCCCTTAGACCGAAGCCAACTAGTTAGTGGAGCACACAGGCGGCGACGAGCAAGGGTAAAGGCCGAGAGGTCCTGATAGGTTGCCACCTCAGAGTCCTCCCAAGTGACGGGCCCCTTTTTCCTAGCCATGTCAAGGATCGTGGACTTCTCTGAAAAATAATGAAATTTCACCAATATAGACAGACCTGTGACCTCTGCCAGGGTTACCCGCTGTGTGGGCTCTGTCAATAGTCGGTTCATCAATATTGCCCTCATCAAACAATTTGCAAATCGCTGAGATGACGATCCTTGGAATATCCCCCTGAGATTCCCCCTCCTGTCCCGGAACCCTGAGGAATCTCAGGTTGCATCGACGCTCCCCATCTTCCAGATCATCCAGCTTTAGGGTGCATTTCTATCTGGGTTTCCAGGATGTCCACCGAAGACTGGTTTGCCTCCAGAGCTTGGACCCGCTCCTCCAGAGTCTTGTCCAAAGAGTCCAATCTACGTCCTATGTCTGCCCAAAAGCCGCAAATTTCCTCCAATAAGGCAGCCATGTTCCTGTTGACCTGTGCATCTAGGGTCTCATTCGGCGCCTTGGCAGCCATGTCGGGAGAGGTCTGGACTATCGGAGGAGTGCAACAATACTTTTGGAGGGACCTAGCCCAGCTCATCCGGGGACGCTCCAAACGCAGCTGAATGGGTGAACCAGAGGATACCTCAAGAGACGGGGGCCCGCTCCAGACTCCTAGATGTCAAAGGGCGACTCCAGATAACCTCTGAGCCCACGACACCCGGCTTAGCGGCCCCCCTCCAAAGGCTCCAGGTACCGACCCAGAAGCAAGTGGACCGGGGGGCACTCAAAAGTTCAGACTGGAGAGCCTCACCCCCGAAAAGTCACCAGTCACAGAAGGGGGAGGGGCGTCCCCTCCAAACCCCCACCCCCCCCCTCCCCCAGGACCAACTCTTCGAACAGACCACACCAGACTGATGGAGGGGCTGCAGGGGCGAGGACGGCGGACATGCAAATGGTGCAAGGGCCCTCCTATACTTTTCTTGCCTACACTGGTCCAACCACTGGCTCCAGGTGGAGACCCCAACTCCTCTCGGGGCCAACAGGGGGAGACCCACTCAACTCCTAGTGCAACCACAATTCCAGCTGGGAGTACACCGCAGAAGAGGCCAGACGAAGTGGGGTCCGCTCCACCAACCGCCGCGGAGCGAGAGCCACGGCAGAAGCGGGGCCAGGTACAGCTGCTCGGATACACCCCGACCCGCTCCGCAGCCACAAGGTGAACACAAGGAGTCTGGTGCCCCTCCCCCAACCGCCAAAAGCTCTTGGTCGCTCAATCCTCCTGTACAGGGGCCCAACACAAACCATTCAGGGGCAGCTCTGGGACGCTCGCACTCCGCATCCCAGGTCAGACACCCCAGCTGCAGGCAATCTCAGCCGTTGGGCAGGAGCGAAGGAGGCGATAAGGGGCCCCACAATGTCCGCTACTCCCTCTCCTCCAGTGACCGGGCGCACACCGTCATCCTACAAAAAGGAGGGGGCGGCCCCCACTGGTCCAGGCCGTACCCCAAGACATGTTTCTTCCTCGGGTTTGAGGGACCAGGAGTCCCTACCCAATCCACAAGGATGTTGAGAACCACAACGGCAGAAACGCGAAGGGCGATAACGGCTCGTGGGCCTATTGGGTTGACTGGCCGACCCCACTGAGAGATGCATCTCTGGACATCCTTTTGATCCAGTCAGAAATCCAGAAAAGGATGTAGCAGGCCCTGGCTCCGGTGGACCCGCATCAGCCTCCTGCGAAAGAGGAAATGCCGCCCGGACACTGGGACACACGGCCATGACATTGTCACAGCGGGCGGTTCACTGCAGCTGATGTCATTCCCACCAGATCAGGTCGGATAGTTTCATGCTATGGCCGCCAGAGCTTCTGAGCTCTTCCTTTTTGGTCTGCTTGGGTGGCAACTGGAAGGCTTACTCTACCATAGGCGCAAGGCCAAGAGTAAGATCATGGTGGTGCCCCTACTGGACGACGTATGGGAGGAAGGCCTGACCCTTTTGAAAAATCCCGCTTCTGCCCCTGCAAAGCGGCATAAACTAGAGAAAAAGTACCAGGTGCCAGAGTCCGCTCCCAGGTGCCTGTCACAACTGTCGCCCGACTCTGCAGTGTTGGCAGCTGCGAGGAAGAGATGGTATAACTCATCGTCCTCTGTCCCTCCAAACAGCGGGGGGAAGAAGTTCGACGCCATGGCGAGAAAGGTCATCTACTCCGTCGACAGTCAAGGGGGCCAACGTGCTGGCGATCCTTTCCCGGTATGACAGTAAACTGACAACTGGCCCGAGCAGTTTCACTCCTCCAGGAAGGAGGATTTGGGGGGGGGGGGGGTGCTTCGGACCATACTGTCAGTGGGGTGTGGGAAAAGATCTTCACCAACAGATGGGTGCTGGATGCTATTGCCCACGGACACACCCTGGAGTTTGAGCAAGTGTCTGCAGATCCTCCAGTGACTGAGTAGGAGCAGCATATCCCTCAGCTCCTCCAGGAGGTACAGGCCATGCTAGGATAGGGGGTGATGGAGTTAGTCCCAAGACAACTCTGGGGTCTACTCAAGATACTACTTAGTCAAAAAGACCGGGGGCTGTAGGCCCATTCTAGACCTGTGGCATCTCAAGTACCAAGTCCCAGAAATTCTGGATGGTCACTTTGCAGCACATGCTCTGCCAACTGGAGGGAGAAGAGTTCTTCATGTCGCTGGATCTGGAGGACACCTACTTCCACGTCCCCATTCACAGAAAGCATTGAAAGTTCCTACGCTTTGTGGTGTAGGGAAGACTACCAATTCAAGGCCTTCCCTTTCAGCCTAATGTCAGGAGAGTGGGTGAGATCCAGGCCGTGTCCTGCAAACAGCCTTATCTGATATTCTCCCCCCTCCCCTCCCCCCCAACACCCCTGAGACGAGGGTGGTGCAGCGGAATGCTAAATGTTCTGGCAGGATTTAATCTCAACAAGCCTTTGGTGTTGCATGTGTTTTCCGAAGCCTTGGTCACTGGCTGAAAGTGCCTTGCACTTGCTGGACATTCCTTGTGCTCTAAAGTTCTACATGGCCCGTACAAAGTTTTTGGAAGACATCTCACCTATTTGTGGACTTTGGTCCTGTGGATTTCAGAGAGGAGTCTAGGGTCGGCCAAGCAGTTCTGCGCAACCTGTTACCTCTGGAACAGATTCACCTCAAGCGAATTTGCTTCTGTTGAGCCTTGCCATCTCCCGTGGTTGTGTAATGTGGTACTGCTATGTATTCTTATTCATGAGCATGTGAATCCATGCCAGACTCCATGCTGGAGAAGGAACTTGTACTTGTAACTATTGTTCGCCAGCATGGGTCTGGCATGGATTCACATGCAAACCCTCCTTCCTATTCCTCTGCAGCTCTTCTTGCTGTACATGCTTACCAAATCTGAAAATGGCTGCCAGAAGAGGGGCTTGGAGAGAGGGCAGTCATTGGCTGGGGGCAGTATGGATGGCTGCAGTATGACCCAGATTAGTGATGGTTTAGAGGAGAATTACAGTTTGTAATTGTAATGTTTTTTTCTTTTACCAAGGATTCCCGGCCTGGCTGGGAATATTCATGAGCATGTGAATCCATGCCCGAACCATGTTGAACAATAACAGGCAAGTAACGTGTTCCTTATTCAATTGCTCTGAGTGGCTTGGTATACTTATTGTTTGTATAGTTGGAGAAGGTAAGTGAATGGCAGGTAGCGAGGGGCCTGGTGGGTAACTGAGCATCCATCTGCTGTGGCCATGGTGATGTGGTGCTCTTTACTTGCGTTACTTGCAAGGATGTCCTCCGGCACATCTGGTAGTGGATAGAAGCTGGTCCTCTGAGTGGGGAGCACTGGAAGGAGTAGAAGCCAGACAGGATGCAGCAAGTCTGTACCAAGTAGATGGTGGGCAAGTATGGTTCAGGGTGAATTTCAGAGTAGATAATCAAAACGGCAGAGTCTAGGTGATGGTCCCTTTTTAAAAAAAAAAAAAAAAAAAAAAAACATTGCCACATGCTAGGTCAAGTTGAGCTATGTAGCAGGCAGTTGCGTTTGGCATCAAGAAAAATATGGTAGGGCACTAAATACATTGGGCATCAGGTGGCCAATGCCCAATCAGTGGGAAACCAGGGGGCAAAACATCAGAGGGTGGCAATTCCAGTGAGGGAAAATAAGGGTCAAATTACCTTGGACACATTGTACAAATACCAGTTGGCATAATGAGTGGGGCACCTGGGAACAGTACAATAGGAGTGTTGAGTCTAGTAACTATCGAGCCCTATATAGCAAGGCAAAACATGGCCTATTGGGTATAAAGCACCAGACATTGCAGCAAAGCACTAGCATGGCAATACACTGATCATACATATGTGCAATAAATGGTTAATCTGCACTATGGTCTTATTTAGATCCTCCCATGGGATCAGCTTGTGAAAGCTGCACTTCTGGCGTGCACTGCCAGCCATGCTGCAGAGCACTACTCCTTGGATTCATTTTAACTAACATTAAACTCTCACCTGGGGTAGAACACTCAGCCAATCAGGTGGCTGGAACAGTGGGTGAGAATACACAATACCTGCCAACTGCCCCAGCCACCAGAGGCCCCCCTCCCCCAATGTAACCAACCTGCCCACCTCCCCTTGAAATGACCAGATTCCCGCCCCTCCACTTACCGGTCCCGGGCACTCCTGTCTGGCTGTCGCCATAGACCTGGTAAAGGGGCTTTGTCCCTGTTCCATATGACGGTGGTCAGCTTTATTTGTTTTTTTCATTCGGAGTTCTGATGCGCATGCCCAAGCAGTGCGGGTCTCCTGATGAAAAATTGTGAAAGCCATTCTCCGGACGAACCTTGGGGTGCAAATGGATTTCCTGCCCTGTCAGGAGGGGGGCTGCGGGGTATTGCCTTTGCGGCCCACAGCCCAAGTTGAGGCCCTCTCTTCGCTCGTGCCTGCCTTAGCTTGGGCTGGCGGGCTGTTAAAAGGCCTTGTTCACTCTCCTGCCAGGGCATGACAGCTATGTACTGCCTTTCCCTGAGATTGGGCTTTTCTTTTAGTTGACACATGATGAAAAGGCAGAAAATTAGACCCTGTAAATGCATTCTGGAAGCTTTTTTACAGGGTGCTCGTTCAAGGCAGGACACAGCACAAATGCATCTTAATGAGCCTCCGCTTCATACAGACCTTCCAGACATTAGTAAAGTTGTGCTCTTAAAATTGTTGCAATATTCCCATAGGTCTCAAACATACACAAGGCTGTTCTATTTTACTCCCAACAAATAATTCAAATGTTCAAAGCTCTTAAGATTGCAACTCTTCCCACATTGTTACAATTTAGAAACTACACAAACTACTTTTTGTTTTTAAATCGACAGTTCTTGCTCAAGTATTTTAATACCTTTTTTTTTGACAATCCAATATCTCACGTTTATTTCCTTCCTCGTTTTGTTTTGGATATTCAGCCTAAGGTCTCATTGTGAACCTGGGTTCTATTTTGCAGAAGATTTCAGGGCCTTGTAATACGCTAGTCCAACCACTAGGACTATGCAAGGCAAGTAATGATGTTTGACCACTTTTTCAGTAAAAGATGGGTGCCACGTGTACAGGCCACCTACTTGTACGTCGCATCCCATAAACCATATTCTTCCTCCATGGGAGTTACCTCTCGAGTCCTTGGGGAAAGCGCTGTTACTCGGGCGCCCTCTTGCATGCGGATAACAAGTTGTGGCAGGAGCTCAGGGAATTTTTGCCTGACCTACCTTCGGACAAGCAAGCCTCCAAGGCCGGTTTGGCAGATGCTTGGGCCATTTCGCAGGACCTCATGGGGTCTTCAGTCTCCCACTTCGTCACAGCCAGCAGAGTGCTGTGCCTTGGGGTGAAGATGAGGAGGACAGCGTGGATGCATGCCATGAACATTTTCATCTGGCATGCAGGAGCAGATCCTGAATCTGCCCTTAAAAGGCGTGGACCTTTTTCTATCGTTGACAGATGATGAACCTCCACTCATCCTTGGCCATCCTGACAAACGGGTCACAAATCCTTCCCTCAGTCCCAGGGCGGGACTGAGAAAGCCATGTGCTTTCTGTCTTTTCAGCAACGGTGGATGCTATCTGTAGTCTCCATGGGCTTCAGTCTTTCTCTTCTTTTGCCTTAAGCATCCTCCGTCGGCTCTGGTCCCCGGCTGTTTTGCGGGAGGTCCTCTCGCTCTTGGAGAGGCAGGCGATGGAACTGGTTCCTCTTGGAAGACGGGGGCTTCGGTTACTTTTTGCGGTACCCAGGAAAAACCAGGCTGGCCTGAGGTTTGTCTTGGACCATCATTCCTAAATCTGTCCTGGAACGCTTCAAGAC
Organism: Ambystoma mexicanum; assembly: GCF_040938575.1. NCBI lineage: Eukaryota > Metazoa > Chordata > Amphibia > Caudata > Ambystomatidae > Ambystoma > Ambystoma mexicanum. The sequence continues at coordinate 508,564,659 of NC_090927.1, read as the reverse complement.
GATTAGTCCTGTGCGCAGGGGACTGGATGTGTTCCCTGGATCTCAAGAATGTGTACCTACATGTTCCCATCTACCAACCGCATATGAAGTTTCTGCGGTTCTCTACTGTCGTAACACTTTCAGTACGAGGTGCTGCCCTTCTGCCCGAACTTGGTACCTCGTGTCTTCACAAAGTTGATTAACGCAGCGGCAGGGCTTCTCTGCTTGGAGGGCCTTAATCTGTACCCTTATTCGGACCACTGGCTGATTAGGGTGGGTCATGGCTGGTGAGGGCGGGGTCACCCTAGGGGTGGTGCACTCCTGCCAGATGTTAACAGATATCCATCATTTGGGTCGCCCTTAACCAGAAGTCCGTTGTGCCCATCTCGGGAACTGGTTTTCCTAGGGGTGTGTTGGAACACTACCGTTCAGCATGTGTTTCCTATGCCCGGGAGGCTTCTGTCCCTCCGCGTCGTTTTCACACTTTTTGGCCAACACTGCCACCTCAGCATTGCGGTTCCAACACACTCTGGGCCGGATGGCTTCCTGCATACTTTGTACAGCATACTTTGTGCCCAAAAGTGTGCCTCTCTGTAAAAAGTTGAATTTAGAAGCGCATTTAGAAGTTGAATCTAGAAGTGTGCCCAATAACGTCTTTGTGAAAACTTGACTTTAGAAGTGTGCCCAATAGCCTATTTGAGAAGTTGAATTTACAAGTGTACCCAATAACCTCTCTGCGAATTTAGAAGTGTGCCCAACAGCCTCCCTGTGAATTCAGAAGTGGGCCAAATAGCCTCTTTTGTAAAAAATTGAATTTAGAAGTGTACCCAATAGCCTCTCTGAAAGTTGAATTTAGAAGTTGCATTTAGAAGTGTGCCCAATAGCCGCTCTGTGAATTTAGAAGTGGGCCCAATAGCTTCTGTGTGGAAACTGAATTTAGAAGTGCGCCCAACAGTCTCTATGTGAAGACTGAATTGTGAAAGCTGAATTTTAGATGTTCGCCTAATAGCATACCTGTGGAAGTTGAATGAAGAATTGCGCCCAATAGCCTCGCTGCGAAAGGTAAACTTATAAGTGCATTTAGAAGTGTGCCCAATAGCCTCCCTGCGAAAGTCGAATTTAGAAGTGCTCTCAATATCCGAATAGTCTAATGCCGTGCCTGGTTGAACCGACTAATCTCCCTAATAACCCCAATGTGGAAAGTGACCTTACCCTCCTAATGTCTAATACCCTCCCTGTATAAAGGTATTAGAATTTACTACCTACTTAATAGTACCTAATATCTCTGTATACAGTTGAGCTAGAACTGCTCCCAATAGCCTAATACCATCTCTGTGCAAACTGACCTTGGAAATGTGACAATAGCGTGCCACCACTGAATTTAGAACTACAATAAGAAAGCCCTCCCGAACTCCACCTAAAATAATAAGCTTACTTGTATTCCAGCTTACTAGAAGAATGCCTACCCAACAGCGTAACTGTAGCTAACAATTAAATGGCCTGCCCAGTTAGCATATCCTAGGATCTAGCTACACTTCATAACGGCCTAATACCTGCAAGCTAGTACAAATAGCACATTAAAACCTAGAATAAGTGAATAATATCACCCGACTTCTTGGAACCTTGAAATCAAGACTACTCGCAGCCACTGATGCAGCGGAACGTATAAAGCCCAATAAACTGTAAGTTACACTTGAGACTACACCTAACAGCTTGTACTAAACATGAGTCCACCCACTCCTCCAGAGTTTGTCAGGAATGACCACCGTGATCTGCCCCCACTCCCTGATCTGCCTTCCCTCCCGTCCTCCTCGTCCCAAACCATCCCACCCTCCTTGGCACTCCCTACCGTTCGCCTCTCCAAACACCAAGCCAGAGGGGCACGATGGCGAGCCAACCACCCTAAGAACACTCCTCCCCCGAACACCACCACTGATCAGCCCACTATCATAGCGAGCACACCCTGCACTGCAAACACACCCTCTCCCCCATCTGACCCCCTCTCCCACACTCCAATCGCAATAAAGAAACTAAAGAGGAACCGCACCTGGTCCCCCTCAATCTCTCAGCACTCCTCGCCTCCCTTGTCTCGCCCAACAACCTCCTTACCCCAATAACCTCCTTCCTCCGTATCTTCACCCTGCCTGAAACCCATCGCCCTCGACTTCTCATCAACTACAAATGAAACTCCGAACCACCCCCGCCCTACCTTCAAATCCCCCGAGCCAAAACAGAGCATCCCAGCTCACGCAGCCACCCATTCCCGCCAATTCTTCTGCTCGCTCACTATTCCCATCGATCATCTCCCACCCTACCTCTCTCGCTCTCCAGCTTCTCCCTACGCCACCACCCAATTCCGCTCCTACTCCAAGACCAACCTTGCCTCCCGATGTGAACTGCATCCTGTTTAATGCCTGTTCCGTAGCAAAAAACAGATACTGCATCTTTGACCTCCTCGCCTCTGTCAAACCAGATCTGGTTTTCATCACCGAAACTTGGTTCTCGGACGACTTCGCCCCAATCGCCAGTGAAGCATTCCCTCCCGACTACTCCCTCATCCCACTGAACCATCCTTCTAGAGGAGGCGGAGTAGCATTCGTCTTCAAATCCCTTGTCCACGCCTCAATCATCGACAGTCAACCTTCCATTCCATCCTGCAAATCCCCCCTCGTTAGACTATCCCCTCTCCCCGTCGCTCTCACAGCTTCCTAATAATCTACAGACCCCGTGGCTGCGATGGACAATTCGCAAACAACCTCTGCGACTATTGCCACCCTTCAACTAAGCCATCCCAACCTCACCCTTCTTGGAGACTTCAACATATGGCTCGGCATCCCCACCAGCCCTATGACACACTCGCTGGTTGATGGGTTAGACGCAATTAACCTCCAACCCCACATAAACGGCCCGACTCACTATAAAGGACACACTCTTGATGCCATCTTTAGCTCCAACACCCTGATTCATTTATAGCCCCCCAACCCTATCCTCTGGTCCGATCATTTCATTCTCTCGTTCACCATCCACTCACCCGACCCCCCCCTTCCTGTACTCGAATATGAACCTCCGAATCTACGCAAATGTTGGAAAAAACTAATAATCATCCCGGACCTGCCTACTCAACAAACTAACCCCTGACGCCTTTGACTCATGGCTCAACACACATCCCTGATGCGGCTTACACCCCCTTGCAAACCATCAACCCGCCGTGGCCTCTTCCCCCAGATGGTTCACTCCCGAGTTGAAGATCACTTAACAACTATTTAAATACCTAGAACGCAAATGGCAGAAAGACAAAACCCAGGAGAATAGGGCCACCTTGGCCCGACACCTTTATCAGTACAAGGCAGAAATCCGGAAAGCAAAAAAAGCCCACTACAACTCCCGAATCCTAAACTGCAAAAACCCAAGCAAAGAACTCCACAAAATCATCTCCGAATTCACCCATCCGACTTGCAACACGACCGTCCCGACTCCCTCACAACCACTGCGCGACTCACTCTCTCTCCATTTTTTCACCACGGCTCTCGAAAGAACAAATACTCTAGCCACCAAACTAGCTCTTTTACATCCTCCAAGCAATTCTCCCCCCATACCAGCTGCCCCACCAGCTGCGACCACTACGCAACCAACGTTTGAATCCTTTAGTCCAATATCACCAGAGCAATTTCTCTAACTTCTATCTGCCCGCAAACCATCTGGCTCGCCTTTAGACCCTTGCCCAGCCACAACCCTCAAAGAAATCGTTGCTTCCACCTGCGCAGGTGCACACGCAAGATCCATCATAAATACCTCCCTTTCCTCCGGTATCTTTCCCGACGCATTCAAAACGGTTCATGTCAAACCACTAATTAAAAAACCTTTGCTCGACCCCAAAAACTACCGCCCAATCTCAAACACCAGATTCCTTGCCAAAATCATTGACCGAACTGCCTACTGCCAACTAAATGCCTTTGTCGAAGCCAACAATCTCCGAGACCCCGCTCAATCAGGTTTCAGAGCCCGTCACGGAACTGAAACAACCCTAACCTCAATTTGGGATGACCTTAAAATGACAACAGACTCTGTGGGATGCGCGGCACTAATCCTTCTTGACCTATCCGCCGCCTTCGACACAATCAATCACTCAATCCTCCTAGACCGCCTCCACTCCCTAGGAATTCGTGGAACTGCTCTGAAATGGATAGCTTCATTCCTCAAAGATCGGTACCGAATAACGATACACTCCAACTACACCTCCCAAGCCCGACCAGTCGACACAGGAGTCCCACAAGGAGCATGCCTATCCGCCCTCCTGTTCAATCTCTACTTGATCACCCACCAATAATTTGTTCGCCCAACATCCTGTACTACAACTATGCCGACGACGCTCAATTCTGAAACTCCTGAACTCAAATCCCAACTGCTGACCTGACCTGGCTTCCTGCCTCCTTGACCTAGAACTCTGGATGACCCAAAGCCACCTCCTGTTAAACCCCTCAAACGGAAATCATGGTATGTGGCAACCTGGAACTTCTTCCACAAGCACTACCCTGGCCATCCGCCATGGGCAACTCACCGACTCACTCCAACTCAGTGAAAAATCTTGGTTGCACCCTTGACTCGGACCCAACACCCTCGCGCCAAGTTAACGTCTCAAAGTCCTGCCACTACCACCTTAAAACCCTTGGGTGCATCTTTCCATATCTCTCCTTTCCCAACAGGATCTCCGCAGTCCAATCAATCGTTATATCAAGACTGGACTACGCAAACCCCCTATACCTTGGAGTCCACGCGTACCAACTGAATAAACTCCAAAGGGCACAAAACGCGGCAGCCAAATTGGCTCTTGCACTTGCACTTGGCCCAAGAGACCACATCTCCCCAGCCCTTAAGACCCTGCACTGGCTCCCGGTAGCCTGAAGGGTAACTTTCAATACCTTGTGCATCTCCCATCGAGCACTGCATAAAACCGGAACTCAATATCTTCAAGACAAGCTAAAACCCTACCACCCCCCATGCACCTTAAGATCAAGCTCAGCCGGCCTCCTAGTCATACCGAAGACAAACTCAAGCAGGTTAGGCGGATCATCATTCTCAGCCTTGGCCCCCATGCTATGGAACTCACTCCCACCCCACATCCGCCTAACTGAGGATTTAACGTCTTTCCACAAACTACTGAAAACCTGGCTCTTTCCTTTAAAACCAACCTGTACCAAACTAACCCAAACAACCCAACAGTAACTCAAGGACACCAATCCATCAAACCTCCTGATGTGAGAAACTAACACCTAACAACCCCAACTAGAAGGACAAACGGAATTAAACGAATAACGTAGATCAAAGCAGGGAAAGGGTTAGCAAGAGTAAATCATACGAAAACAGTAAAGAGATTTAAACTCGCGAAATGGGCAGAATGCATCCAGAGTGAACCAAATGAATGGTGTCAATGAATTACTTACAACAGATAACCATATAGTCTGAATGAATGTGGGAATCTAATGAATATGTAGATCATCCATTCTATATACTCATCTGAACATGTTGAGTGGATGAATGTGCAGAGCGGCTGGATGTATAGAACGGACGAGCATGTAGCGCGGATGAATGCGTAATACAGAAAAACGAGTAGAACGCAGGAATGCGTAAAACAGATGAATGTCCAGAATGGATGAGCGTAAACGGGATAAGTGTGTAGAACAGACGAGTATGTGGACCAGATGAGTATGTAGAGCACATTGGATAACGCATGAACATGGAAGTGCGGAGAGTGTGTAGACCTAGCAAATGTAGAGGGGGCGAGCGCGTAGAGGGGGCGAGCGCGTAGAGGGGGCGAGCGCGTAGAGGGGCGAGCGCGTAGAGGGGGCGAGTGAGTAAAACAGATGAATGCTTAGTATATGTGAGGTCATAAAGGGGATGAATGCCAGAGCGAACGAGTGCCCAGAGTGAACGGACGTGTTGCGTTGAGCGGCAGAGGACGTAGAACGAACAAGTGCAGATTGCACCCAATACTGATGAGTGCATAGAATGGATGAATACACAGAGCTCCCGAATGTGTAGAGCATGGGACAGCCAGGTTCGTATGCGTGGAGCAGACAGAAGTGCATATGTGAGGCAGACAGGTGTGCATGCATAAGGCAGACAAGAATGCATGCTTGGGGCAGACAAGAGTAGATGGGAGGGCATGGAACGGACAGAGCGCATAGAATAGCGTGATGTATATAGTATGGTTGGGAAGGCAGAGAATGCGTGAAAGCATATAACCCACCATGACTGGAGTACGCACAGCGAACTGGAGCACGCGCAGCGGTCTCGAACGCACACTGCAAGCCGGAATGTGTGGAGCAGACCTGAATGTATGGTGCAGGGAACGGACTGGAGCACATAGAATTTGTATGACGTTTATAGTATGGTTTGGAACAGAGAACGTCTGAAAGGGCATATAACCCACCATATCTCACCACCACGCTTACTCTCTCCTTACATCACCACTCACCTAGAACAAAGAGATACTATGACACCATTCGGTATAACTGTTCCCATACCAACATTCGCCGCTCACTCCACATCATTCTAAGTAATCACTGCTGGTTACACACCTCCCAGCCAGGCGTTCTCCTCAGGCCTAACGCAGCCACATCCGGTCTGGATAAATCCTGCCAGAAGGAACACATACTCCTGACCTCTCAACCATCACACCTACCGCTAGAAAGCAGCCATTACACGGATACCTCACGAGCTCACACATACCCAGTGCTCACACGCACCTTTTGACTCGCTCTCCTCTCTCAACTGATCTGAACTTCGGTTCCCAAGGGCGTTCAACCTACCAGCGCCTTCAGACCATACCAATGGTATATAAGGCGCTATATAAATGCAAAATAATAACAATAGATGAGGCACCTCAAGCTCCACCTGGCGGCCAATTGGGATCAGGAGACAGGGTTTCAGTCGGTCAGGATCCCAATATCACTGATCCTACTCCCTGATTTTCACTGGTGGCTGAGGGATGGCAATGTTTCAGTGGGGGCTCTCTTCACCTTAACTGAGCCTACCTGAGGATGACTACGGACTCCTCTCGTTCGGGCTTGGGGCTACTCTGGAGGGCTACACATTTCATGGAGCTTGGCCCAGGACGGAAGCCCTCCTGTATATCAATCTGCATGAGTTCAGGGCAGTGGGCCTGGCCCTTAATGTATTTTTGCTCGCCGTTAGGGACAAGTCAGTTCTGGTCAGTACAGACCATTCTACTACAATGTTTTACCTGTACAAGCAGGTTGGCACCCGTCTGGTTCTCCCCCACCCGTTCTCCTACCCCCCTCTGCCCCGGCATAGAAGCAGTATCAATCTGGGAATGGTGCCTGACCTAGGGAATTTGGATTTCAGCAGTCCAACGCCTGGGAGACGGCAATGCCCAAGCAGACCAGCTGAGCTGTTTAGGGTTCAACACCCACGAGTGGGAGTTGCACACACTCCTTGTTGCCCTTGTTCTAGCATTAGGTGTTCGCAGATCTGGACTTTTCCGCATCCCCTCTAAACTACAAGTACCCCCAGTCTGCTTCTCGGCCAGTTCGGGGGTCTCTGCGACATGCCTTCCAGATCTGTTGGCACATTAGCAGGTGTTATGCCTTCCTGCTCACCCGTCTGCTCCAATGGAACCACTGCAAGTTTCAGTCCTTGTTGGGTTGCAGCCTCATCCTGATTGCCCCCCCCCCCCACTGGCCTTCGAGATCCTGGTTGTTGGATCTGCTGCAATTGTGCTTCCAGGGTCCAGTCCACCTTCCGATCTCCAGCAGGGGGATTCCTAGGGCAGCAAGGGTGGGGTGGTTGAACATCCAGACCCAGCCAAGTTGCCTCTGGCAGCCTGGGTCCTGACCAGCTGAGACTTTAGCATGCTCAATTTTCAGATTGCATCATTCAGCAGACCAGGAGGCCCTCGACTCGGTCCCAGTGTATAAGAATAAATGGTCTAGGTTCTGCCATTGGGTTCGTGACAAGGGTCTAGACCCTGTCACCTGCCCTCTTGATGACGTACTGGCTTTTTCAGCACACCTGGCCCGTTCTTGACTTCAGGTGGATATGTGCCGCACTTATTTGGTAGCCATTGGAGTTTACAAGAATTCCCCTGAGCATGTTTTCTGGGGCCAACCAGACTCTCCTTAAGGACAGCATTGACTAGGATTTTTCTGCCAGTGCGCATAGGCTGCACCTGGTCTGGGACCTTACTGTGTTTCTGGCGGGTTTGCATCGCAAGCCTTTAGGGCTTATGGTGTCGTAGACATCCACTTGGTTGGTTTTACTGGTGGCTGTTAGGGAGAATTCTCATAAATGGTTGATTTCCCTTACCTAAATAGTCCCCGAGCCGCTTTTCTGGATTTCTAGGATTTATTTCTTTGACCTGGTAAGACTGAACCTTTTTTCCCCACTCTTACAGGTTCCATGTAATGATGTCACCACAAAAATCTCGCCATGCAAAATATCGGCGGAAAATTGCCATTTTTTGTGGCGACATTATTGCATGGAACATGCGGGGGACACCACTGCAACCCCAAACTTTTTTTTCTTTTGTTTAAATTTTTTTTTGCCCCTGTCCCCATATATATGGTCACCCATATAATATTGCCGTGACCTTTTCCCGGCGATATTATTTACAGCGACCATATATATGGGGATATTACCTGATGCCCTCTTGCATGTGTTTTGCTATGTGCATTTCTGCTTTGTGTGATCTTGGGCACTGGAGCCTCACCTACTCCATGTGCACCACTTTTTGTGTTACACAGCACCTTCAGTGCAGTGACACAGGGTTGTCTTTGAGACTACTGTCCCCCAGAAATAGGTAAAGTTGCCATTAACTTTATATAGTCACTTTAAACCACAGACCCAGTACACCCCATTTTACATGGAGTATTCGAAAGGGTCAACTCCTATCCCTTTTTGTCTGTACCTCTTGGGGCATTGTTTCGCTCCCTTAACATTAAGACTTGGCTGGTGGCAGTGGTATCTACCCTATCTTTTCTACCGTGATTATCTTATATAAGCGTGGTAAGGTTTTTGGCTATTATATTCGCCTCGAACATAAACCCGCTTGACCAAATAACATTTTATTTTGGTTCCGGCTGGGTTTAGTCGCCATTTCTTTTTGTTTAAGTCTTTCTCGTGTTTTTCTCTGCGTGCCAAACCGGGAATGACTCCTTTGTTCGCGGGCTTCTGCGCAGAAGCCCTCCTTGAGGCGCCCGATAGTCTAGAGGGGCAGGATGTGAGGGAGGGATCTTCGGACCCCTGCCATGGGTTGCCTTAGTAACCCAAGTCGCACTCTTGTCTGATTGGCTTAAGGGACTGGCCTTGCCAGGTCAGCCACCCTGCTGTGATTGACAGCCAGGCTGTATGAATGCGGGAAAACTGCATTAAAAGCCAGTCTCTGGGACTGGAAAGACAGTCGCCACTGGAACGAAAACCAACGAGGAACTGGAAGAAGAGGACCTCTACAACAACGGAACCACCCGGTGATGCCCTGATGCAGCTCTGAATCTCCAAATCCGACGACAGAAGATACTCCAGGAAACTTCTTCCCTTGAGCTGGTGGGACCAACCAGTTCACCCAAACTTCAAGCCAGGACCCCTGCTCTGGTCGAATTCGCTGTACAGAGCTACAGTGGGCTGGATAGCCAGGAAGGTCATACCCTGCTTGGGTTTTAAGGAGCACACTTTTTATTCGTTGTTTGGCGCTGCTGCTGGCTTCTTTGATGGGTAGTGCAGGACCTTCCAGTCTTCCTACTTCTGATCAGTCCGACAGTCGCTTCAGGAACCGTGAGCCTGCAGGAACTACCAGGAACGTCTGCCTCAGCTACAGCCCCCTCTCCGTTTCAAGGTACTGCGCAAATCCGGTTGTGCGTTTCGCTCAGCCACGGTGAAAGTGTTTTGAAATCTTTCTCCAACACGAGGGCTTGTCCTTCTCTTCTCTTTGAACTAACTTTTCTACCAACCAACCTCATCCGGAGTCTGTGCCACAAACTTTACCGCAAACTACCCTGAACTGTGTGATCTTGAGCAAAATACTTTTGACTGACTTTGGCCCTAAGCCTTTTCTAGCTCATCTCCTCACTGTAGTCTCACTTGTTCAACTGCTCAGTATACTTACCTGTTGGTTTTGCCTAATTGCTGTTAACGTCTTTCCCTCCCTTTTAAATTGCTGGAGTGCCATTTTGCTCCCACTTCATTTTGTGAGCTTAACTTGTCTGGAATTTAAGGGAAGTGGTGTGGTGGATTTATGATTGTGATTTTGACTTGCTTAGAAAAGTGAAATGTTATACAACTGAGTAAATAAATATTCTTTTACTTAGAAACCTTGAGTCAGTGTTTGCCTGAATCATAGTAATTGCTGTCCCTTGTATAACTATTTGTACTGCTCACTTACTCTTGAGATAAGTCTGGCTGCTCCGCTACTGCTACCACTATAACTGTGTAGTACAGGCTTGTACCAAAGGTGAAATTGTACTGTCACTTGCATTCTTAACTGTGTGTGGTGTTCCCAAAGTGTACTGCATATAATTCTGCTTAAGAGTGGCTTTCACCTCATCACGCAGGGTTAGTAAGCTGCAGGCGTTGTCCTCGTGCATGCCTTTCATCATGTTTCACGAGAAGCACTCCCAAACCTCTTGACCAAGCTCCATTTCATCTGCCTTCCAGTTTTCTTCCTGAGCCTGCATTCCGAGGCAAGGGAGGGCCCATAAATTCTCTCTCGGATGACTTCCTCCAGGAAGTCCAAGGCATTGTTCGTGAATTTTGGGGGTTTCCTCTCCTGGCTCTCAGGCTCCCATCGCCCGTTGGATGGTTCAGGCCATCTGAGGCATACACGGCCATGGGCAAAACTGTTCCTGAGGGGATTCATGCCCATGTGTCAGAGCCACGTCCATCGCATGCTTCTTGGTATGTCATCAGCAAGGCGGCTACTTGGGCCACTCTGTTGGCCTTATTTAAGCACTACTCACTGGACACCAGCTCCAGGCGTGATGACGTTTGGTCAGGCGGTTTTGAAGAACCTTTTTGCTTCGTCCTAGATGAGGTAGGTTATCACAGCTCCACCCTACTTTCTTGTTCGGTGAAATCACCCACAAGCATGGAGGAAAGGGGACAGGACATGGGAATAATTAGTTGCCATAGTGACTAGAATACTCAGTCCTTAGTGCATTTTCTTCATACATCCCACTACCTTCCCCCACTAGTATGCCAAGGGCTAATGTGTATGAAGTGCAGCCAGGTATCTAAGCGTCTGATGTGTTCAAAGGGGACAGGTGAGGCACCAGAGGGCAGGGCCTCAGCGGGACGTTCCCACATGTGATGTTGCGCCCCAAGCTATACTAATTTTAAAGGAGCTCAATTTCAAAGGTTCCAGTGACATCCACAAGGATGGAGGTAAGGAGAATAAGGACTAGTACTGTAGTCACTACAGTGAGTAACTTAATATCTACCGTTATTTTTTCCTAATTATCCCCCCCCCCCTAACTTTGATTTGGAAGAAACCGCTGCATGATGGCATGGCATTTTCTCCACACGCTCTGTGGAGCTAGTCTTGCAATGGGGACTATAATGCTGCATATAATTTTGCTTATTTCATGGTCACATACAGATATTCATGGGCCTCTTGGAAATTATTCTTTGATACGTCCTTGTTACTTCTATTGCCGATGCAATTTAAAGGGCCCCTGAATTGAGACCCAGGAGATATGCTTCAGTTGATTACATCCATAGTGGCTCGATATTCGAGTCAGTCAGGGCTCCTAGAGCAGGTATTGGCAGTGCTGGTCAATGGGGCCTTTAGCTGCAGTCCTCTGGGCTTTTATGGGGAAACTTGAGGAAACTTGACACATCCTTCAGGCTCAGTCCCGGGAAACTGTTTTCCCTTTAGTCTTGACTGTTGACATTTCTTGGTACATTTTTATGTATGTGCCAAGTACCTTGCACTACTGCGCATAGGGGTCTAGTGCCCAGGAAGAGGGTTACGACTGTCTGGTCCAATCCACAACACTGGTTCCTGTAGGTCTGGTAAGCCAGAATGACTGGAACCACAGTGGGCCCTGATTGGCGTGAATGCACGAGAGCAGATCTTCCATTGTCTATCCCAGATTTGAGCACAAAACAAATCTTGGATAAGAGAAGGGGCTCTGCATCCATTCCAGGTCAATCAACTGAAGTTCACACCGAATTACAGAAGGAGATAAGTATTCTGAAACGACGCAGCAGACCTGTGTAACTGCTGGAGACTCGCTGGAAGATTTGGCACCCTGAGCTTGCTGTTGTCCCATCGGACTCCTACTTTTGCATCGAACATAGTTCTGCAAGGGCGCTTTGACCCATTGGAGTAGTTGGACCAACTACTCTCGGCACCTCCTACTTTCCCTTGCAAAGATCCTCTGCGGAAGTGTTCCTTGCCCATCCAGCGAACTGACCAGCTCGAACCTGGGATATCGTATAGGAGCGCTGCCGTCCCGAGTTGACACTTGAGACTTTGGGAATTGCTAACTTGTGGTCCTGAGCCCTCTCCCGCCAAAATCCATTGTCCTAGCTCCTCTGGGTCGCTATTTGAGTGTCATGCTGCAAGCATTTGTGGTCCCTATCGCCCCGCTGTGGTGATGGTCGCTGTAGGAGCCCTGCATAGTTGCCCCCCCTGTGCCCTGAGACAGGCTGCACTGGAACAGTCTTCCTTTCTTCTTCGAGAGCTGAGGAAAGGCTACTCGCCTGCCATGGATGATCATACTGTCCTGCAGCTGCTGAGAGCCAGAGCAAAGTGTAACTGGCGGGATTAAACCTATAAGTGACCTGGCCTAGACTGACAAGTTTGGCCCGGACTGTCGAGAGTCGGTGAGTACTTGGGTCATTTACTGGTGGCCCCCTGGCACAGCCAATTGTTTTTACGCATGAGAATCCCTGAAAAGATGCTCACCTTAGATGGGCTAGCCTGCGCTCCCTAGCTAGTCCAGAAATATAAAGTTGCTCTACCTGCAAGGGTAGAACCTCCTTGAATAAGGCTTTACTACAGCTACCTGAAGAGGACCTGCTTTCGCTCTTACTCATGACTGCACGGGAACGCACTGCTGTACTTTTGAGCACAAGGCTCCCCACTTCATGGGGCTTTACTGTAAAAGTTAGGGATCGACTTTTGACAAAATGCCTAATGTGATCATTGTTTACTTGCCTCTTCTGTTACAGGTTGTGGTTGTGTTTTCCAGCATGGGGTCTGGCATGGATTCACATGCTCATGAATATTCCCTGTCGTCGGGCTGGGAATCCTCTGTAAAGTAAACCAGTTTCAGTTTAGTTACTGTCTATTCTTATAAACCAATCACTGAGCTCTGGTTCATACTGCTCCCAGCCAATGACTGCCCTCTACCTAGGCCCTTCCTCTGCCAGCAATTTCAGATTTTTACTGCACGTTCAGATGTTGGGAGTCCTCGCATTTAGCTCTTTGCGCTTTGTTTTATCATGTTTTTTGGTAGGAAAACTGTTTTCAGTTCAATTGAGCCAGTGTGCTCCATCGCTTATCCTTCTGATTAACAAGGACCTGTTTTTTCGGCATCTTTCATCGTCACTCAAGGGCAGAAATCGTTAAGTGGTGTTCTTGGAAGCTTCCAGAAGATCTTCAGGCCTACAGTGCACCGGATCATGTCTGAGAAAGACTGAGCTTCCCTCGTCAAGCTGTGCACCAGCTGCGGTTTGCAAATGTTTTCTCTGACAAGTATTCCCAGTGCCTGTATTGTCTACACCCGACGCATGAAGATTGTGAGATCGGTCGTGGCTTCACCAAGCACACAAAGGATTGACATGTCCGGTTGGCGACGTGGCTCAAGGCCAGGGCCTCTAGCCCGGGTGGTTCACAGGGACATGCCTTTTCCAGATCCAGCCAACCTGAGTGGGCTTCTTAGTCCTTCTAGGGCGCTCAGTCCATGGGGGCCCAAAACAAGGCTAAGCACCGCAAGTCCGCTTCCGTCGGTCGCCGCACAAGGGGGTCCCGCGACAGTCGGGGTATGTTCATAGTCTGTCTTCCTCGCTCTCCAGCCACTGCTCCAGCTCTTCATCCAGGAGAAAGTCGGCTACGCCGGGGAAGCTGCAGGAGACCACGCAGAAGGCCAAGCAGGACAAGGTGTCCGACCTGCCTGTGAAGACTCGGGCCAAATCGTCCTCCAAAAAGGGTTGACCCAGTCCGGGGTGCCTCAGTGGTGGCCAGAGTGGCTCTTCCACCCAGGCGGGGAGGCTTTGTCCAAGCCACTAGAAAAGACACCGGAGAAAGAGTTAATTTGGCCAGGAACGATGTTGCCACTCCATCGAGGGACAGAGGCTGCAGGAATTGCAGCTACAGCGACCCGACTTCGGAACACTTAAATATGGCCGCCACCATTTTCTACCTTTAGCTGCCTGCCTTTGCGCAGAGAAGCACTCGGGAAGATATTCCATCCTGATTGGCTGTTGCACCCAGCAAATGCTGAGGCCCGGCTGAACCATGAGGTGAATACAGGCCCGGCATTAAAGGTCTGCGTTTGAGGTCAACCCTGTCTTCTCCCGGTTCTTTCCCGGGAGTTGCCGAAAGCTGCATATGCCTGACCAATGTCTGATCCATCTGCCTACATGGTCTCTGGGACGCTCCTGATGTTACATTAGGTAAGACGTGTGCACTCGCGGCCTTATCCTTGATCCCACCCACTGGTTTTAGTTGCTTGCTATCCTTTTTCTCCTTGCATGAGAGTTTACTCTGAACCTCATGCGCTCCCTCTCATGCAAAACCTGCACAATTCCTGATTCATATCTGCCAAGTGGCTTCCCCTCCTGATCCCACCGGAACACTGCTTTCTAACCTCACTAAAGAACTGAACTACATCTACACACGCTAAAAGCTACACCGTTATGGATATTACACTGCTGGCGTTTTTTTATTGATCTATTGCACTGCTTACAGCTGTTTATATTGTTGTGCCTGGCCGTGCAACACCAAATGTTTTAAAATCTGCCACTGTTGATAGTTCGCGTTCGGTCAGCTGTTTACCATATGCTGTCCCATAGACATTCCTCTGTCTTAACCGTAATAGTCTGTTCTCATGTAAACAACCTCAACACTCAACTGCACCTTATCTTTATGCTTCCATGTGCGTTTGGCTTCAGTGTTCAGTCAGGCCGGGAATCCTCGGTAAAGAAAAAGTATCAGTTTCGTTTCTGATCGGTCTTTCTCAGTAGTAACCAATCACTGGTCTCAGGGTCATACTGCCCCCAGCCAATGACTGCCCTCTTCCTAAGCCCCGCCTCTGGCAGCCATCCTCAGATTTATACCGCACGCTCAAGTGTTTGGAGTCCTCGTGTTTAGCTCTCGAGCTTTTGCTGCGTTTTCGTGCTTTTTCAAAGAGAATTTATAATTTTTCGGTCAAATAGAGCCTCAAGCTCCACCGTCTCTGCATCCGATTAACAGGGATCTGTGTCGGATTTTTCTACGCCCCTCAAGGGTGACGATTTTGTCGAGTTGCGCTTCTTGGAGGATTCCAGAAGTTTTCTGCGGCCTACCCGACATGGACCAGGAGAAAGGAAGCTCGACGCCCGGAAAGCTGTTCAGGGTTTGCCCTGGATGCCAGCTGCAGGATGTGTTCAAGGAGGACGAGCACTCGAAATGTCTGTACTGCCTTCATGAGGACAAAACGCACGTGGAGAAGCACTGTACGTTTTGCAGGAACATGTCGGAACGGACCATCAGGGACCGACACCTTCGTCTTCAACTGGCTTGAAGGAAAGAGCCCGTCAGGTGAGAAGTCGTCCAAGCGGTCTTCTAAATCCTGTGAGGGCGCCCCGGCGATGGGGACCCCACAGAAGGCAAAGCACCGCGAGTCCGTGGGCACCGGGAGCGCTGAACGGTCGGGCTCCTCGGCTGCCAGGAAGGGCGCACCCTCTCCAGCGCCATCAACCACGAGCCAACGCTCTGCCTCAGGGAAGAGGAAGGCCGAGAACCCGGCGAAGCTTCTGGAGAGGCCCCAGTCAAGCTGGAAAGATCCGGCCAAGGGTGAGCGAGGCTGTTCACCCTCCCCCCAAGGTGAAGGCATCAGGCCGACACAAGGTGGTAAAGGCCTTGATTCACCCGGCCAAGGCCTCTATCGAGGAAGTCGCAGCTGCCCTGGCGGAGCCTGTAGAAGCTACACCAGTGGAGGCGACCTCGGGGCCTAGAGTCTCCCTGCCTCCATGGAGGAAGCCTCTTTCAGACCCATTGAAAAGACCCCCGTAAAGACCCTGGCGGAATAAGAGGGGGGGCGGTGGCCATTGTGGACACGGACACAGCATCCGAGGTAGAAGTCTTAGAGGGCCTCGACGAGGGCGTCGAAGAGGCCCGTCCCCGCAGGAGGGATCCCAACGAAGGTGATGACGAGAGTGACTGACGGCGGCACCGGCGAGGGTCCTAGTCACCCGTCACTCTCGTTGATTACGGAGCCGCAGGATAACTCGGCGGCCATTTTGTTGGCGATACAATCCTTCTATTCAGAGATAAGGATGAGATTGCCCCTACCACGGACGGAGTATCCGGAACCAGGCTCGACGGATGAACCAGGCCCGGCGGGAAGCCACCCGGTCAAGAGAAGATGGATCCATCCAGCCCCACCTTTTTAGCCCTCGCGGCATGCTCAGCCTTTACCCACGTCCCCCATCCCTGGGGATGACACAGGAACGGACACGGCCGCGACGGGTTCCGACGATGGCGGTGACGACGGGACGGAGCTCCCATCGCCCCCCGCCCGACGAGATAGGATCTTTCCATGCAATGATCGCCAGGGCATCCAAGCTTTTTCAGCTCTGCCCCGAAGAGAAGGAAGATTTCCTTTACCAACGGTGCGAGGCCAAGAGGAAGACAGTCCTCGCCATGCCTCTGCTGGATGACATCTGGGACGAGGGTCTCACCCTTCTCAAGAACCCATCTATGATGCCTGCCAAGAGGGATCGGTACGAGTCTCAGCGGCGGCCAAGAAGAAAGCGGGGGGGGGGGGAGAGACATCGGCTTCAACTTCCCTGCCGGACGGCGAAGGAAAGAAGCTGGACGCAATGGGTCGACGAGTTATCGTGGCCCGCTACGACAGGGAGTTATGGTACAAGATCGCCCCCCTGTTCGACTTCCTACCGGATGACAAGAGGGCAGAGGCCCTGGCGATCTTGCAAGAAGGCGAAGTGGCGTCGGATCACGCCATTACAGTGGCAACGGACATTGCTGACACCGGTTTCCGCCAGCTAGGCAACAGCGTTTGCCTTAGACGAGGGTGGCTCAAGGGGATGGATTTCCACCAGAACGTACAAGCCAAGGTTTTGGACATGCTGTTTGACGGGAACAATCTGTTTGGGAAAACAGTGGATGAGTCCCTCCACGCCAAGGCGGACACCGAGACCGCTAAGGCCCTAGGTGTTCTCCGGCAACGAAGGCCATCCTTTCGGAGCACCGGGGACAAGCAAGGTGCCGCCAAAGGATTTGGTGGTGGCTCCTCTACGTACCGCCAAGTGGCCCGCTCCTCGTTGCAGGAAGCCTATAGAGGACGAGGCAAGTCGGGTGGACCCCGCTCTCCTCACCAAGGAGGCAAGGCGTCCTCCAAGCAAGATTGAACCGACAGCGGTGTCGGGCCCCCAC
Organism: Ambystoma mexicanum; assembly: GCF_040938575.1. NCBI lineage: Eukaryota > Metazoa > Chordata > Amphibia > Caudata > Ambystomatidae > Ambystoma > Ambystoma mexicanum. The sequence goes on along the minus strand of NC_090927.1, from coordinate 508,547,063 downwards.
CGAAGCACCCCGGTGGGAGGCCAGCTGGCGAAGTTCATCAGCGTGTGGGAGTCCATCTCCACTGACCGTTGGGTGCTGGACGCCCTGGCCCAGGGGCACGCCCTTGAATTGTAAAAGAAAGTGCCTCCGCATTCCACCCGTGTCCAGGAAAGAAAATCACGTCCCTCAACTGCTTTTGGAGGTAAGGGCGATGCTCAAAAAAGGTGCCATTGAGCTCGTCCCAAAGAGGCTCCGGGGCTCGAGTATACTCAAGGTACTTCCTTGTGAAAAAGAAGACAGGAGGATGGCGCCCCATCCTGGACCTGCGACGACTGAACAAGTACATCAAGGCACCGAAGTTCCGGATAGTCGCCCTCCAGCACGTGCTGGGACAGCTGGAGGAGGGCAATTTCCTGTCATTGGATTTGGAGGATGCGTACTTCCACATCCCCATTCTATAAGGACACCGAAAGTTCCTCAGGTTCGTGGTCCAAGGACGGCACTACCAGTTCAAGGCCCTCCCATTCGGATTGAAGTCTGCACCCAGGGTGTTCACCAAGTGCCTTGCACCGGTGGCAGCGCAGCTGCGCCTGCAGGGGATCCATGTCTACTCCTACCTGGATGACTGGCTCAACGGAGCTCGCCGTAGATCACACACGAAGAACGTCCAGCTGCTCACAGACCTGGGATTCTCCAACTTTCCCAAATCCCAACTGGTCCCATCGCAAGTCGCACTGTTTCTGGGAGCCAAGCTCGACACAGTGGCGCGTCTGGCCTCGCCGTCGGAGGAAAGGACGAAGGCCATACTGGGCAAGGTGCAGCATCTTCTGGCCACGGACGTGGCCAGTGTGAGGTCCATCAAGTCCCTCCTCGGATGATGTCCTCCTGCATACATCTCGTGCGCCTGTGCAGGCTTTGGATGCGCCCTCTGCAAGTGTTCCTTGACGCCCGCTGGATCCAAGTGACGGGCAGCTTCGAGGACAGGATCCCGCTCAACGAGACCTTCCGACGAGCGATCCGGTGGTGGGGCACCCGCGCTCATCTGACGGCGGGCACAGACTTTCAGACCCCATCCCACCAGATAACGGTGACGACAGATGCCTCCCTGGAAGGGTGGGGAGCGCACACCGAAGAACTTCACGCGAGAGGCCTTTGGCTCCCGGAGGAGAAACCGCTCCACATCATGGAGCTCCGTGCAGTGTTCTGGGCCCTCAGGTCCTTTATCCCGCCCCTCAAGGGCAAGGTGGTGAGAATCTTCACCGACAACACCACCACGATGTTCTACATCCGGAAGCAGGGAGGAACCAGATCACCACCCTCTCTCTGGGCATTGGGCCGTCACCCAAGGGATGTTTCTAGTGCCCTTTCATCTGGCAGGTATAAAGAACACCATCGCCGACTCACTCGGCAGGGAGCTGCGCTCGTGCCACGAGTGGGAACTATGTCAGGATCAAGTGGATCGACTCTTCCGGCGATGGGGAAAACCGCTGATCGACCTGTTCGCGACGGCGACAAACTCCAAGTGCCAGAGGTTCACCAGCAGGTTTCCCCAGCCGAATAGCATGGGCGAGGCCTTCTCGTTCCCCTGGGACGGCCTGTTCCTATATGCGTTCCCTCCGTTGCTGCTCCGACTCGTCAACCAGCTCAAGAGGTCCCAGTGCAGGATGATCCTCATCGCACCGGCGTGGCCGAGGCAGATCTGGTTCCTGGACCTTCTGGACCGGTCAGCGTCCCCACCAGTCAAGCTGCCGACGGACGCGGATCTTCTCTCCAGAGAAGGAGGTGCCCATACTTCATCACGACCCAGAGTCGCTGAACTTGCAGGCCTGGCTCCTGCAGCACTAGAGTTTGGAGGGTACGATATCCCGGCTGACTGCAGAGAGGTCCTTGCAAAGGCCAGGGCGTCCTCAACTCTCAAGTGCTACGGACATAAGTGGAAGAGGTTCTCTGTCTGGTGCCGTGCACAGAAGATTAACCTTCTATGGATTACGGCCCCTCAAGTGCTGCCGTACCTACTGTCGCTGGCCAAGGCTGGACTGGCTCACGCCTCCATCAAGATACATCTGGCTGCGATCTCCTGATACACCAGAACCACAGGACAGGCGTCCTTGTGGTCCCATCGCCTGGTGAAGGAATTTATGAAGGGACTGTTCCGATTGTTCCCGCCGGGGAAGGCCCCTGCCCCGGCGTGGGAGCTCAACGTGGTGCTGACCAGGCTCATGGGGGCGCCATTCGAGCCCCTGCATTCGGCATCGTTGAAGTTCCTGTCGTGGAAGACTGCGTTTCTTGTGGCCATCACCTCCGCACGACAAGTGGGAGAGATCCAGGCCCTATCCTGCAAGCCTCCATACTTGACTTTTCACAGCACGAGGGTGGTGCTGCGGATGCACCCCTCCTTTATGCCCAAGGTGCCATCGGACTTCCACCTCAATGAGCCCTTGGTGTTACCAGTTTTCTTCCCGTCGCCTTCGTCACCGGCCGAGAGGACTTTGCACTCGCTGGATGTGGCTAGAGCGCTCAAGTTCTACGTGGACCGCACAGAGTTTTCGGAAGACCTCACAGCTATTTATGAACTTTGGAACTGTGAACCAAGGGAAGGCTCTCTCGAAGGCTTCCATTTCCAGATGGCTCTCCGGCTGCATCATAGACTGTCATCGGTTGGCAAACTGACCGTTGCCTGGCCGCCCGAGAGCCCATTCGACCAGAGCTATCGCTGCTACCACGGCGTTCTTGTCTGGTGTGCCCCTGCTGGACAGCTGCAGGGCTGCTACGTGGAGGTTGAAGCACACCTTCACGAGATTCTACTGCGTCGACTGGGATTCCAGGGAGGAGTCCAGGGTCGGCCAAGCGGTGCTGTGCAACCTGTTCGCCTAAGGTGAGCCTGGTGGGGAGGTAAGAATTGCTTAATGTTGAGTTTTGATGTAATGCTTAATGTTGAGCCTTTGCCACCTCCTGTTGGTTGTGTATGTGTGTACTGCTATGTATTCTTATATTCTTATATTCATGAGCATGTGAATCCATGCCAGACCCCATGCTGGAGAAGGAACAAGTTACTTACCTGTAACTGTTGTTCTCCAGCATGGGTCTGGCATGGATTCACATGCGAACCCTCCCTCCTACCCCTCTGCGGCTCTTTACTTGGTCATACTGCCACTTTGCGTGCTACCAAATCTGAAGATGGCTGCCAGAGGCGGGGCTTAGGGAGAGGGCAGTCATTGGCTGGGGGCAGTATGACCCAGAGACCAGTGATTGGTTACTACTGAGAAAGACAGATCAGATACTGATTATTTTCTTTACCGAGGATTCCCGGCCTGACGGGGAATATTCATGAGCATGTGAATCCATGCCAGACCCATGCTGGAGAACAAGTTACAGGGAAGTAACTTGTTCCTTACTCATTCTTATGCATTCTACCACCCCATACGTTATCTCCAGCTGGCACACCTTTCATAACTCGATGTAATTCCCTTAGTATACATTTATATGCATAACCTCTCACGTACACCGATATAAGAGGCTAACCTTTCCCATGCTTATACTTATTGCGCCCATTATGTCCTACTGTTAGAACAAAGTCCTCATATGTACCTGATGTAGCTCCCTGCAACAAGAGGCGAGCTTTCCCATGTATATATTCGCGACCCCTATTTTTGACCTCATATGTACTTGATGTAGTTCCCTGCAACAAGAGGCGAGCTTTCCCATGTATATATTCGCTACCCCTATTTTTGACCTCATATGTACTTGATGTAGTTCCCAGCCACCTGAGGTGAGCTTTCCCATGTATATATTTGCTGCTACTATTGCCTCATACATACTTGATGTAGTGCTTCACCATGTATATATTCTCTAACTATTTATCCATGTATACCTGATGCAGATCCTTGCACAAGAGGCAAAGTTCTTTTCCATGTATGTATCCTCCTGCAGTACCAGGCCAATTGTAATCCTGATTTGCAACCATTGTATTGCCATATTGTAATCCCCCAGGATCTGATGAAGGGGGGCGGGTGAAGAAGAACTCGAAGGAACTTGAAGGAACTGACATTTCTTTGTCCAACGAGGAGATACTTTCCGTCCACACCATACGGAGGTGACTACGAGAATGTCGGGGAGACGGCCGCCAGAGGCGGCGACGACCGTCGATGGGGATGACGACCTGGGCACTGGGCCCAGCGACCCTGTGCCCAGGTCCTCTAGGTGCCCCTACAGACATATTGCAGGACATCCTCTTGACCCTCCATAGTCTCTTGTCAGAGATTTAGAAGAGGTTGCCGACTGCACCACCACCGGTGACCCTGTTGACACCAGGGCAACCACCAGCGAAGAAGAGTAGACCGCCTACGCCTCCATTCCAACCGTCGCTACCAACCCCCCACCCCCCAACTCCCTTAGGGGGATAGAAACAACTGATACAGATGCAGGAATGGGAGATCCAGGATCGCTGGCGCTGAGCTTCTCCACCGGACAAAGTGGGATCCTTCCATTCCATAATCACCCAGGCATCAGAGCTATTCTAGCTCACCCTGGAGGAGGGCTTCCTCTTCACCTGCCAGCATGGGTACAGGAAGACTATCCTGTCGTTACTGCTCCCGGATGTCTGGGATGAGGGGCTGGCTCTGCTGAGGAACCCCTCGGCCCCAGCAAAGAGACCGGCTTGAAAAGTACTGGGTGTCGGAGTCTGCGCCCAAGTGTCTGAGGTCCCAACTGTCGCCAGATTCTGTGGTATTGGCAGCGGCCAGTAAGAAGTAGTTGAGTTTGTCATCTTTATCTGCACCCCTGGGCAACGAAAGGAAGAAATTGGATTCCATGCTTAGAAAGATGATTTACCCGGCGGCGATGGTGGTCAAGGCGGCCAACGCCTTAGCGATCGTGGCCAGATAAAACCAGGAGCTTTGGTATAAGATGGCTCAGCTCCTGGATTTCCTCCCCAATAAAAATTGGGTCGAGGCTTTGGAGATCCTCCAGGAAGGCGAGGTGTCGTAGGACCTTGGCATCACAGTGGCACTGGACATTGCCAACATGGGTTTCTGGCAGATGGGCAACCGGGTTTGCTGTCGTGGCTGGCTCAAGGCCACCAACTTCAGGCAGGAGGTCCAGACGAGGGTCCTGGACATGCCATCAGACACCCTGTTTGGGAAGGGTGTTGAATTCCCTCCAGGCCATTAAGACTGACGCTGAGACAGCCTGTGCCTTGGGCACTCTGCAACAACACCAGCCGTCCTTTCGTTCCTCAGGAGGGAAGTCCAGCAGGCTTCGAGTTTTGGCAGGGGCTTTTCCTCTTACCGCCAACCCTCCTGTTCTTTGACCCAGGAAGCCAACTAGGGGTCACTCCGAGACTTTAGGAGGTGGCAGCCACCGTCGTTAAGGACCTCAAGACAGTAAGTCAACCTCCAAGCAGGATTGAACTGGCCAGGATGTCTGGCCCCCACCCATGCACCCCGGTGGGAGGCCGGCTGGCAAACTGTCAGCGTGTGGGACATCATCTCCACCGATGTGTGCTGGACGCTCTCGCCCATGGAGTCATTTTAGAATTTCAACGGAAGTGTCCGTGAATACCATGTGTTAGGCAGAATCCTGTGCAGTTCCCTTAGGGAGCACTACAGAAGATTAAGACTACAGGTATGAGCAATAAATCCACTTTGGTATCAGTCTGTACCACAAAGATTTAGTTGGTAGCTGTGGCTAAGCAGTCAGACTTATCTCAAGAGGGAGATTAGCAGTATTCAGGGTTTACACAATAGGACTACAGTACCATGGCACAAGGAAACGCTGACCAAACTGACCAAAGCTTTACATTAAGAATGTATATCACACTTCTAGTTCAACACATTAATCACAGTTAATAAAGCAAGTTAAAATGAGTCAAGATAAGTATTCACAACGCCCTAGTTAAATTGTACACAAGTTTGAGCAAGAGTGAAAACTGAGCAAAACGACGGTGAAAACCAAACGCAAATGGCACTCTAGCAATTTCTCACAAGGGATGTAAAGCACATGTTGTACAGAAATATCTGCTTCCACACCCTAGCAACACTTCCCATACGTTTGTGAACAAGTTTAGGCAAGGCAGTACTTTAGCATAGAGAATACTTAAATGAAAACTGAGCAAAATCGCACTTCACAAGTTTTAAAAGTGGGAAGGAAAAGGTGGTTATAAGTAGGTGCACCAACACAGTTCTAGTTGAGAAGCAATCTCAAGAAGGCAGTTCTAACAAATTTAGCCAGAGTCAATAGGCCTGTGCCAGAGTCAGTGGTACAGGGCAAAGGGCCCAGGAGCAAAATGTTCTTGTAGCTGCAGTCAAGTCTTTGGTTAACGATTTCGAAAAGGTGGATGCCGAAGGTGAAAGACAATGTTTAGAAGATGGGGGCGGCCACCCAACAGGTAGGTAAAGGATTTAAAACACCTTTAGCACTACCATGCGGAAAGGGCGGCCTGGCGGAACAATGTACCTTAATATGAAGAAGTGGCTCCTGCGGTGGCAGTTGTTCCTAGTAGTCCCTGCAGTTTGGGTGATCCAGCAGAGGAAGAGGGACTCTCGTTGTGGAGGAAGGTTCGAGTTACTGCACTACCCAGGGATGAAACTAGCCGCGGTGCTGCCCGACGAATAAAAGTTACTCCTTTAAATCGCGGTCCGGGTGGACAGATGCCTGGCTATCCGGTCTCCGGGTACAGGGTACTGGCGATTCGACCAAGGCCGGTCTGGGGAGGCAATTGGCAAACTGGTTGGCCCCACCAGCTCAAGGGAAGAAGGCTCTTGCAGATGATCTTCTCTGGTCATGTGGAGAAAAGAGGTGAGATGCTGCAGCCGGGCTTCACTGGTGGTTCAGTCGTTGCAGGTGTCTTTGGCTTCTCTCCTCTTCGGCTTCTTAGTTCCAGTGGCGACGTCTTGCTCTTCCAGTCCTCAGGACCCTACTTTTATGCAAAAAGATCCCCATTCATACAGACTAGCTGTCACACACACAGTGGAGTGGTCTTCTTGGTGGCAGACCCTCCAGCATATCGGGGCAGAGTGCGACATGGGTTGCTGAGGCAACCCTGTTCAGGGGTCCTACTCCCCCTCGCACACAATGGATCCACCCTACACTCAGTGGTGCAGAAAGGAGGGCTTGTTGGCAGAAGCCCGCCAAAAGGACGAACAAAGGATCCCCGACCTGGGTTAGGAGTTTAGAGAAAGACCCGAGAAAGAAGGTATATTAAAGTTTTGGCAAATAAAACCTACCGGAGTAAAGTTAATATTAAAATACACTGGCGGTATGTTAGAGGCTGTCAGAAAATGTCGTAGCCTGGAACAATGGGAAAATCCCATAGGGAAATATTTGCGGTTGAATATTTACGGTAGTAACCACTGCCACCAGCCAGAAACTTTTGAGAGGGGGACTGTACGGCACCCTCTCGAAAATGAACAGCAGGGAAAAACTATTAACCCTTCCAGTACCTACATAGTAAGATGGGTTGTACTGGTTTAGTTCACAAAAATTGACTAGTAAAGTCAATGGGGACTTTACATGCCCTGGGAGACAGTAGTCAGTCCCAGGGTATGGAGTCTGTTTGGGGGTGACTATGACACCCCTTTGTCACTGCACTGAGGGTGCTGTGTAACATGTGTATAAAGATGGTTCCTATGAGGGTGAGAAAAACCCCATAGACATTAAACACAAAAGTAGCCTAGAACACACATAGCAAAAATGCCTAATAAGTGGGAAAAAGAGTTTCTCTTAGCAGGAGGAAAAAAACAAACCCTTCAAATCCAGCAAAGCTTCTGGGGGACTCTATAGGTAAGGGAAATTAGCCATAAGATGAGAATTCTCCCTAACAACCTGTGGCCCGACAGGAACACATCCCTCAGCTGCTGGAGGTTCGGGCCATGTTAAGAAAAGGCCCAATAGAGCTGGTTCCACAGGGGCTCCAGAGTTTACTCAAGATACTTTCTCGTAAGAAAAACCGGGGCTGGTGACCCATTCTGGACCTACGACTCAAGTACATCAAGTTCCAGAAGTTCAGGATGGTCATGCTGCAGCATGTGCTCGGCTAGCTGGAGGAGGGAGACGTTGTCGTCTTTGGATCTAGACGACATGTACTTCACGTACCCATACACGAAAAGCATTGCAAGGTTCCTGCGCTTAGTCGTCCAAGGGAAGCATTACCAGTTTAGGTCTCTTCCCTTCGGATGGCCAAAGTCTTCAAGTGCCTGGCGCCGGTGGCGGCCAATCTACGACTACAGGGGATTCATGTGTATCCTTACCTGGACGATGGTTCACCCGGGCCAAGTCAATACATTGCTGTCAATCACGCAGCGAAACCTGTACGACTGACTTACTTGGGGTTCTCAGTGAATTATGCAAAGTCCTGCCTGACTCCATTGCAGGATGCACTGTTCCTAGGATCCAGGCTCAGCACGGTGTTCTGCCTGGTATCTCCGTTGGAGAGGATAGCGGTCACCTTGGACAAGGTGCAATGGCTGTTGGCACTGAAAATCGCTACGGTGCAGACCATAAAGTAGTTGCTCGGCATGTCTTCATGCATACCTGATTCGGCTCTGCAGATTCTGGCTACGTCCACTCCAGGAGTTCCTCGGTGCCCGTTTGGTCCAGGTGTGCGGAGGCTTTCAGGACAGGCTTGCACTCGACTAGTTCCGTTGGGCGTTAAGGTGGTCGGGTGTGTGCCCCAACATTGCCGGAGGCACAAACTTCCAGAGTCCCCGTACCAGGAGACGGTCGCAACAGATGCTGCTTTGGGTGGATGTGGAGTCCACACCAGACGTCTTCATGCCCGAGGCCTGTGGCTGCCGGAGGAGAAGACTCCACATCATCGTACTGGAAATAAAGGCAGTGTTTTGGGCTCTCGTCGCTTCTGCCGTCCCTCAAGGTCAAAGTGGTGAGGGTCTTCACGGACAATACCACCATAATGTTTTACATCTGGAAGCAGGGGGGGGGGCACCAGTTCCCAGCGCTCTCCAAAGAGGCGCAGGACTTGTGGCACTAGGCAGTCACCCAGGGAATGTTCCTCATTCCGTGTCACCTGGCAGGAGTGAAGAACAGACACTCAGCAGGGAGCTGCAGTCAACTCAGACGGTACCCGGTACATGATGATCCTCACCCCAGCATGGCCGAGGCCGATCTGGTACCAGGACCTTACAAGCATGTCAATGTCCCCTCCAGTCAGGCTGCCAGTGGTCATGGACCTCCTCACCAGGGAAGGAGGTGCAATTCTGCACCATAATCCAAGATTGCTGAACCAGAAGGCCTGGATCCTGCAGCATTAGAGTGCGGTGGTTACGAGCTTCCGGCGGACTGCTTGGAGGTGCTCGCTGTTGGGAAAGATTCTCTAACTGCACCTTTCCTTCCATCTTAATGGTACCCCCAAACCTTTTGCTTTCAATTTTTAATCTGACCTGTACTTTTGTAGTACAGTGAAGCCTTTAGCTTCACTGCACTGGCCTTTGCTCACATGTTATGGGGAAACTGATATGTCCTTAAGGCTATCAGTACTGGGAAACAGTGTTTCCCTTGGTCTTGTGGCTATGTTGCTACTTGTGGTAACTTTATATCAATGCAGAAAGCATCTTACGCTGCAGTGCAACGGGGTGCTGTTTTGTTTTGCCCTAGTCTTAACACTCAAAGGATTTCTGTTTACTCTAATGTGCTTAAAAGGTGGGCTGGTGGCAGCAGTGACTTTTCCCCACTTTTTGCGGAATTTTGTTTTAGCTTTACTGCGTTTGGCTGCTGATTGTGGCTACTGGTCAAACATGGCCGTGCCACAAGAGTTTCGCCTGTTTTTGCCATCTTGTTATTTAGCCTTCTTCCTGGCCTCAGAGGCCAGGAAGATCCTTACCAGGACTTTCTGTGCCCGATAAAGGATCAGTTTTTGGCGGGCTACTGGAGGGATTTGTGTTCGTGCAGGCAGGATGTGGGTTTCTGTGTGTTTGAGTGGTGTGCATGAGTGTTCCGCCAGTGGTCCCGATTGAACTACTGTGTAGGTGTGTGTGTGGGGGCTAGTCCTGCTAGTGGGAGATTCAGCTCCTACCTGGCTTTTCGGATAAGAAGGGGGACCACCTGCACCTATTCAGAGATCCTGGAGAAACCTGAAGGAGCCAAGTATCCTGTCCAGCCGAGACTCGCAAAGAAACTGGACTGAACGAGGCCTGGAAACCGACTTCTGCTGCAGTCCTGGATGTTAGGCAGAATTGCATGCAGTACCCTCTGGGACCACCACACACAATTAGGACTACAGGTGTAAGCAATACCAACCTTTGGTGTAAGTCTGTACCACACAATTTATTGGTAGCGAGCTGAGCAGCCAGGATTATCTCAAGAGTGAATGTGAGCAGTACAAGTAGTTACACAGCAGACTTTAAATCGCAGCGGTTCAAGTAGACACTTGTACTCAAGGTTTCTTGGTAAATCACGTATTAATATATTTACACAATCATTTATAAAACATTTCATTACAAGATAACTTAATTATAGACAAATACACTTCAATACAAACGTTTTTAGACAGTTGGAGCTCCCCTGAAAAAGAAGCAAAATGGCAGTTCAGTTACTTAACAGTAAGCAAAAAGGACAAAAGTAAGTAGAATAGATGATATATACTTTCTTGGCAGTGCAATTAGTTTCAGTTCACCAGAATAGTTCAATTCAAGTCAATAGGCCAGGCCAAAGACAATAGACTAGTGTTCTGGATAGGAAAGGGCAGTTCTGGTATCAAACGGTAAAGTCTTTGCAAAAGTTCTCAGAAGTAGTTTTGGCGAAAAGGAATCCTTTGTGGGGTCACAAGCTGATTAGGCCTGCAAGTTGGGAAAGTTTCACAAACTTTCTCCGCGAGTGTGGCATTCTCAATCGGGTTGGCAAAGTACTTTTGTATGAAGAAAACAAATGTTGCTGAAGTCGTGGTTCCTGGCAGTTCCTGCAGATCTCGCTGTTGCTGAGCCTCAGTCGTGGGGACAGGAGAGGACGCCGGAGGACTGCACTGCATGGGATTGTTGAAGAAAGCAAACAAAATGGAGTCACTTTGTGTTTAATCTACAGCTACTGGAACTGAACTGGGGTCCCTCTTCTTGGTTAAACATAACCAGCCTTAAGAATGGTATCCAGGTGCCTTATGAGTTGATTGGTCCCACCAACTCAAAGGAAGAAGCCGCCCATGAAGGAGCTTCTCTGTCGAATGGAGTGTGGCAATTCGGACCTGCAGCAGGGCTTCACCGGGCAAATCAATGGTGCCCAGCACAGAAACTGCCAGAAGTGCCCTGGAACAGTCATGTGGCTGACCTGCTTTGTTTTTGGGCTACCATGCAAACTTCATTGCCTTTACGAGTTTCCGCCAGAAATTTGGCACACCCTCAGCTGCCACTGTAACGACATCCTCTGCGTCCTAGCTCAAAGGGGACCTGAGAAAGACCGGAAAGTCACACACGTGGGACACAGGTCCTGACCAAGATGCACAGGGTAGCCCGGCTCAGCCTTCGCCTCTGGACTATATCTGAGCATTTCACTCCTTGACTAAGCCATGCCAGGAGTTTGGTCTCATTCCAGATGAGAAGAAATTGTTTCCTCTCTGACCATCTGGGTAAATGCAGTAAGGCAGTCTTTCCTATACCCATTCTGGATCATGGTGGCAGGAGGCTCACCGTACTATGAAGCATCCTTTTACAGAGCCGGCGGTTAAGGAAGGTTGGAGAAGAAGTTTGATTCCAGATACTACTCTGAAATGCCTCACTTTACAACCTGCTCCAGAGTCAGTTGTCTCAGTGGGAGCAAGCCGCAAGGCTCTAACACAGCATAAGTGTGCCAATGTGCCAGACAACCAAAACTGGAAAATATATGCCTTTGGAAAGAAGGTTGTCACCATTGGGGTGACACCTGTTAAAGCAGCCAACGCCCTTGCAAGTCACTCGATATGATCGAGAGATGTGGCACCGTCTGGATCCTTTATTGGAACACTTGCCAGAACAGCAGAGAAAAGAGGACATGATGTTGGTGCGTGAATAGGAGTGTTGGGATTGGCCCTGCTTCCTGCTTGGCATGGTGTGGTATGCTTGTTACAGTAAGGGAAGGAGATGTTAGGATTGGCCTTTCTCCATGCTTGGATGAGGTGTGCATGGATTTATGTCACCTGTGGAATGTTTGCTGTGAGCTTGGAATGTTTGGGTATGAATGTGTTGCACTCCCAGGCAGTTGAAATGTGTGAGCCTGGGTGGTGGGAGCCAGTGGGCTTCTTAATGATAATTCTTCCTAATCTCCTAATGGACCTGATGACACCTGATGTAACTGAAAATCTTACTAAAGCAACTGAAGACAACTTGACAGCGTATCCCTTTATGTATAAAAGCCTAACTACCTGTCATAACAGAGAGGAAGCCTCAAATTGCAGCATAAACCTCGATGACCTAGCTGAAACTGGGTTCAAGCAGATTAGCAATGGTGTAGTCCTTAGACACCTGGCATGGATCTTCGCCAGGAAGTAGAACACCAGGTCATTAGTATGCCATGGGGGAAATGTGGCGTTCTACCTCGGAGTGGCAAACAATAATGAAAGACAGGTGGGTGTTAGATGCAATCCAGTACTTGTTTGAGCTAAAGTGCCGACAAATCCCAATACCCCCTACAAAGTAATCTCACCCGCTTCATCAGGTTTTACAGCACGAGATATGTCAAATGCTGAGAAAAAGCCAACGAAAATGTTCCTCCCTCGGCAAGAGGCATGGGAGTATACTCCCAGTACTTTGTCATCAACAAACTAGATGGGGAGTGGCGCCCTTTTCTAGATCTACGAAGACTAAACTAGAAAATCAAAAATTCAAAATGGTAATGCTCCAGGAGGTCATTAAAGCCGTTCAGCCCCAGGAATTCCTTGCGGCCTTAGATCTCAAAGATGCAGACTTCAATGTGCCAATACATCCAAGGCACCGAAAGTACCTCAGGTACGTAGTTGGCGAACACCATTATCAATTTTGGGTACTGGCTTTTGGCCTGAAATCAGCACCCAGAACATTCAAGAAGTGCCTGCCACTGGTAGCAGCCTTCCTCTGGAAACAAGGCCACCACATCTACCCGTACTTGGGACGACTGGCTAGTTTGAGGTTTAACATATCACCAAGCCTCCTCTTCTCTCAACCAAACAGAGATGCTACTCAACAATTGGGCTTTACAATCAATTATATGAAATCCTGTACAATTCCCTCAACGAATTTGGTTTTCCCGGGTGCACAATTCCTTACAGGTCACAATCTGGTCAAACCTTCTGTGGACAAAATCAGAAGATTGATAACTCTAGCGAACTCATTCACACCAAACAAGCTGGTTACAGTCCGCACATGCAAGGCTTTTCTCAGGACCATGTCCTCTTGCATTCCGCTTATTCCTCTGCCAGTGGCATGAGCAGCCAGTGCAAAGGTTTCTGGTTACCAGACGGTCCCAAATCTGGGATTCCTGGTCAGACAAGCAATCATCTCCCAGACTCTGTCAAACACACTGAAATGGTGGCCATACCCCTGCAATATTGTGAAAGGACTGCCACTGATGGAGCCAAATTACCATCTTACCGTTGTAACCGATTCCTCACAGGTGGGGTGGAGTGCTCATTTGGGCAAGCACCAAGTCAAAGGTCTCTGATCCCCTGAGGAAGCTGTCCTACACATCATTGTACTGGAATTACGGGCAGTGCACTGGGCTCAAAAATCCTTTCTTCCTCTAATCGAGAATTTAGTGGTGCGTATCTTCACTGACAACATGACAACCCTGTTTTATTTACCCCCAGAGCGCACACCACTAGAGCCACGACTGCCTCGGTGGCTCTCTTGTCTGGGGTACCCATCAGACATTTTCCTAGCGGCAACATGGGCAGTGCCCCACTCTTTTACCAGGCACTACTACTTAAACCAGCAACATGCTGAGGATGTGCAGATGGGACGGGCAGTCATTCAACGGCTGTTCCATTAAGGCAGTGGTCTTCAAAGTTTTTGGTCCTGGGCCCCCCCTGAGCAAAGTTTGGGCAGGCTCGGCCCCCCCAAAAGTGCCAGATGGACAGTATGTAGAAATCGCTATGAACTTTTGCGTGCCGTCACCCCACCCTACTCCCAGTACAGACCCTGGGCACTCCCCACCCTACTCCCACCACTATTCCAGTGCTGCCACCCATCCTGCTCCCAACACAGTCCCATAACACAAGCATACACACATCCATACACATTTAAATAAAAAATAAATTGCCATAAATGTGCCTTCTGCAGGGGCCTGCACGTGGTTGCTAAAATGCTCTGCTCCAGGTTGCTCTGCCCTTATGTGCGAGGAGGCGCAGGAGCACCCCCTCGCACATACATATATGCAGTGCCCCAGCCAGCATTTCCAATGAGCTATGCAAGGCTGGCAAAGCAAAACACACCCAGCGTTGCATGTCTCAGTGATCATGTGCGGCTGGAGAAATGAACTGTCAAAGGCAAACAGTGTTTCCCTTTGACAGTTCAGCCAGCCCAGGAGCACTCCCTCAGCTGGAAAAAGCAGCTGAGGGAGTGCTCAGTGTTTCACTGGGCTGGCTCCACGGCTCCTCCCTAATGGGTGAGGTGACCAGTGGGTGGACGCCCCTTCACCCATTATGGATGAGCCCGCAGGCTTGGACTGGCCTATAGGGCAATAGGGCGATGACCGTACCAAAAATGCAAAATGCTAGTGTAGGCCAGTCAAAATGGGCCACTTTTTTGGCCAATGTGGGCCAGTTTGAGGAGTTACTTCACTATGCAGCTAGTAGTTTTGACCATTGTTGCTGAATACATATTCTTTAAATATCACAATTTGTTTACATTTGAACAAAAAACAACCCCTTGGGTACTATTCAAACAGGGTGTGACTAAAGTACTGAATATCCAATTGCAACTGCTGGACATTTTCATTGGTGCCTAAAACCGTTTTTTGGTCCAGTCTGACCATGTGAGCTGCCCCTTCCCATTTCCTCCAATCTAAGAAATGATAGTTTTTTTTTTTTTACATTTCATGCTGGGCTCTGGCGCCCCCCCCTGCGATGTGGCCGCGCCACAGAGTTTGAAGACCTCTGCATTAAGGTAAGCCTTGCAGCTTCCGGGGTTGTTTCCTTTCTCTACTTGAGTATGTATTCTTCTCGCATTAATGCAATACTGCTAGAAAATCTATTCACAGCATGAGAATCCATGAAAGATCCAATGCTGGCAAAGGGAGTAATTTCTTACCGGTAAATCTTTCTCCAGAGTTGGTATTGTTCATGGATTCGCATGCGCCCTCCAGCCTACCCCCTACAGGCAAACCTCCTCTTTGAGGGATATCCTCCAGCTGGAGTGGTTAAAATCTGAGGGGATGCTGCTGGGGCAGAGCTATACACTCGACGTCCCGTTGGTGGGCACCAAAAGCACCCACAACTACATTGATGGGACACTCCAGGTGTTTTCCCATAGGAAAATTAGTAAGTCAAAAGTAACCAGGGTTTCCCAGCCTGACAGGGAATAGTCACAGCATGTGAATCCATGAAAGAGAACTACACTGGAGAAAGAAATTGAGTTACAGGTAAGAAACACTCCCTTACTGCTCATTCGGTTGCGCGTGGAGTCAAGTATCATAATTCTTCAATTCTTTGCATTGATTTTGAGGCAGTTTTGCCCAACATAAACTTGTAGCGCGTCTCGCTGTCTTTGGAGACCAATTGGGGTTTGGTCTATTAGGACCAAGTCGTCCGTATAAAGCAGTCCTCCCCAGGTGCTCTTTTCCCGATTTTGGAGAAAAGCTTCTGACGTTCTTTAAGGCGTCATGTACATGAACAGGTCTGGTGCTCGAGAGCATCCTTGTTTCAGTACCTTTTGGTGATTTTCAAAAGGTTACCCTGTGTCAAGTCTGACTTTTAAACCTGTTCCTGAGTAGAAGTCTTTAACTGCTTCTATGCTGTCCTGAGGGCAACCCCAGCTTTTCAATTTTGCCCAAAGTTTTGCAGTCCATTGTGTCACAGGTGTGCACCAAATCTATGAAATCTATGACAGTCGATTTTTGTCTCTTTATTTTTTGTCTCAATCGGTATCGCTTTTAAGGTGTTCATAATAGAGGTTAGGGCTGTGGTGCCCACTGCTTTTACAAATCAAGACTGCCACCTATCGCAGTTATTGGTGTCCAAGCTCCACCAATTTTTGAGTGCCTTTTAAGATCAGTGATGCAAAGATCTTCCCAGCTACATCCAGGAGGGCGATAGGGAGGTCGTTTTTTGTACCTGCACTATCCATGACATCGGTACTCTTTCTGGTCTTATGTGGATGACCCTTTCCCACAGGAAGGTTGACCTTAGTCCTGGATCTTTTTTCAACATGTTGGTCATACCATCTGGACCTGGAGCCCTCAAGTTACTTGATTTCTAGATCATCAGGAGGATGGCTTCCTTCTCTGTGGGAAAGGACCATGCGCCTCCACTCGGATTTGCGGTTTCTAGCTTGACGTTGTCTGTTTAAGAATGGCATCGTAAAGTGATACACCCTATCACTAGCAGGGACTGTTAGTTGATTGTGCCTGCTGAGGCGCAATTATGGTGTTAAGTGTCTGCCAAATTTCACTTGCGTTTTTAGATGCTATATTTTTAAGCATTGTTTCCAAGTCTTGCTGCAACATCCAGTACTTCCGTGATTTCACCCAATTGAGGTGCCGTTGTTTTAAACTCTTTATCCGGAGCCGCTTGTCTAACAGCCTACTCCTGTTCAGGTTCTGTACTTCCCTGGTTAGCAGCTTTTTTTCTTTCTTGCCATTTCATCATCAAAGGTGTGCTTGTGTGAAAAGGATCTTCTACAGCCATATTTTCTAAATTCGACAAAAGCCATCCACATCGTGGAATAATCTATTACCCGGTCTTCTGGGTCACCCATTTCGTGTTTGATATAAGCAGTCTGCTGTTGTGTTAGTTGTTCACAAGATGGTAGATGATCAGTCTTTCTTCCTTCCATCACACCCAGGTTCACAGGATAAGTCCTGCTGAGGCCAAGTATAAAGTAGAAATAGTTGGCTTCAAGATGTTGTGGTCACTCGACCCTAGTGTGTAACCAGAGTTCATGTATTCCTTGTTCTGAAAAAATTTAAGTCTTTCTTTCCGGATTCCAAGATGGCCGCATGCATTGGAAGACTTGTGTAAAGCGTCTTTCCCCACCAGCCATGCAGTAAGCTGACATTGAAGAGCCAAATTGTGTGGCAACTATGGGACATATAAAGGACTGTGAGCTAGTGCAAGCATCAATGACCCCCATGAATGACAGCAAGCATTGAGGCACGAACAGAGGAGAATTCGGAAGCTGCAAAGCAGGGCACGGGAAGACCTTGCAGGAAGCAGAAGGCAGGCCCCGGATGCCCACGAGTCAGGAAGCTGTCGAGCCCCAGAAGTCTCAGCGGGCCTCCTGAGCAGCATTGGGCTGGCAAGGCTGCTCGTGCAGAGACAGCAGCGAGGGTCTTACCTGCGAGCGAGCAGTGTAAGGAGGGAGGCGGCAAGAGCGAGTAAGAAGACCCGGTCTGCACAGAGAACACCAGTGAAAACCCCCGCTACCCTCCCACCCCCCGGAAACCCATCACCACAAATACAAGGAGAGAGAAAGGGGGAGCCATGGTGCTCTGCAAAGAGGACATGAAAGGGTGGTTTAAAGAATTTCAAGAACAATTCCTGGCTTCCTTTCAGACACAATTTGAAGCTTTAAAGGAAGATATGAAGCATTCGGTCCAGGAAATAAAATTGGATGTGGCGAAATTAGGAGAGGACCGCCACCCTGGAGAAGGTGCGAAGATTTGGAAAATTGCTGTAAGAGATCAAATATTAGAATAAAAAATTTAGCTGAAATGGAGGAGGATGAAGACTTGAGGGGCACGGTCCAGTAACGCTTCACAGAAGTAATGGCAGAAGAACCAGAGGTGATGAAGCAGCTGGACAGATACCACAGGGTAGGCCTCAGAAGAGTGGTGGGCCCGGGCTTACATCCGTGAGAGGTACTAGTGGCGGTAACGTCCTATGCTCAAACAGTCTTAGAAAAGCAAGAACGGTAGGACAATTGCGGATCAATGGGGAAGAGATACAGCTGTATCAGGAACTGTTGCAGATAATGCTTCAAAATAGAAGGGTAATGGCCCAGTGGTGAGGTTCCTAATCACAAAACTGATCGAATACAAATGGACGTTTCCATTCAGACTATTGTTCACATGGGAGAAGGACGATAATACAGAATTGCGATGTGCGAAGAAGGTGAACGGATCCTTAATGATCGCGATAAGTGATAAAGTAGGGACACAAGTGGAAGGATCCTTGGTGGATAAGGAGGGGTGATGCGTCTTTCTGAATCCTACATTGGAAAACCGGAAGATGATGGCCTCTATATACGCTCCCAATACGGGACAGGATGGCTTCTTGAGGGGGGGTCCTTTCAATATTAGAAGGATTTGCCACAGAGGAAATATGTTTTAGGGGGAGATTTGAATGTTGCTTGGGACCCCAAGATTGATAGTACATGGGCACATTCAGAATCACAGGTCCCCCACTAAAGCACTTAAAAAGAAAATGGGGATATTTGCTTTACATGATGTATGGAGGCGAGTGAGGGGACAGCAGTTGGGGTATACATATTATTTGCATGTACACACTTCTCAATTGAGGATTGATTATATGTGGTGTTAAGTGTCTTCGACTGGACTAGTGGGTAAGATACAGGAGATAGAAGTGGGATCTACCTCCTTATCGGATCATACCCCAGTGTGAGCAACTTTCATACTGGGCCGTACAAGTGTGGGATTATGGAAATGGAGATTCCCTTGCGAATTGATACAAGACATGGTAATGACAAACAATGAGACAAGAGAGAACAATTCTTTGAACATAATGATACAGGAGATGCATCCGCAGGAATGGTTTGCGATGCATTTAAGGCGGTGACTAGGGGGAACTGAATAGCCCTAATAGCAGAAAGGGATCAACAAAGACGTAGGAGGGAGGAGGAACTGGAGGGGAAACTGAAGATGTTACAAGGGGAAACTATACATAATCCCACTATGAGTGTCCGATTGGCATTTAGACATGTGCAGGGGCAATTGGGGATGCTACGGAGTAGACGGGCAGACAGATCTTTACTATTTATAAAACATCAATACTATATACAGGCCAATAAGGCTGACAAGCTTTTAGCAAGACAACGAAAGGCAACAGGGATTAGGAAAATTATGAAACTAAAAGAGGAGCACGGGCGAGAGATGAGAATATGGGGGAGATATTAAGGTAATATTATCAGAGATTATACACGTCTGACGATACTTTGACAATTTAGGCCTCCCCGAACACCAGAGGAAGAGGGTGTGTATCTAGAGGAGGATATATATTTTTTATTTACTTGTTTAATTGATTTACAATTTTTACAAGAGGTCCTTTCACATCTTTTAAACTTTACTATCCATTAAGATATGTTAGAAAATAAAGACCTGGACTTCCAAGATGGTGGGGTGAGGGAGGACGCATCTAACTGTTTCTCCTCTCAAGGCCGTGCAAGTGAGCTCATCTGTATGGCATGTCTGGTGAATCGAGTGCTCACGGTCCGATGGCCACGGACATCTAAATACCCCTGAAAGAAGCAAAATTGGCGGAGCCGACGTGGCTCCGAGCATCAGTGGCAGCAAAAGTTAGTGGAGCTGAACATCGGGGGCCTGCTGGATAGGTGGCAGATCCACCCGAGGGGGCGGCCTTTCGCATCGGCAGCCGGAGATCGCCTGCTGGGTTCGGTAGTTGCCGTCCAAGTGAGACTGAATCCGGCAGAGGCCGGGGCCACCCCTGGGGTTGGGCTGTCCGGCCACAGGCGAGAGCATCGGGAGGATCTCCCGCCCGAACATCCGCCCGACTCCGAGAGCCCGGCTCGGCGCCAGGGCTGTCACGAAGCGTGGGGCACCGGCGTTGGAACTCTGCGGAGCCACCCCTCCCCCACAAGACTGCCAGTGAGCCCTGGTGGGGGGTGGCACCTGGGGCTCCTCTGCCCCTCCGACCTTCGTGGGGGCTGCATGGTGGTGCGGGCGCCCTCCCGGTGTAGGCGACTGCGAGGAGCTCTGGTGGAGGACCCGGAGCAGGGGATAGGGGCCCAGGTCAGGACCTGGGATCCCATCAGTGAACGGTGGTTGGGGCCCCTGCAGAGGCATCTGCACTGGGCGGGGGTTGGGGCTGCGGCCCGGGAGAGGACCTGTCCACACTCAGCACTCTGAAAGTGAGGCCAGAATGCACGCAGGACCCCCAGCCATAAGAACCACTGCTGGGAGGCGTCATACTGGAACCTTCAACATACAAGGGACCCCTGCCATAGCAGCTATGATCGGCGCACCACATGAAGATAAAGTAAAGGCACCCTCCAGCCGCCAAAGTCTGTAGAATATCCTGCGGCCGAGGCAGCATCGTCACCGGGGCCATCGGGCCCGGTCACCCCACGCCATCTACCCCACTGGACAACAGGGTGTACGCCTGGAGCTCCGACCCAACCCATATAGGATCCCTCCGGACCGGCCCTCAGTCCAGTGCGGCCCATTTATGTCCAAAACACGGATAAGGTTGGCAATAAGATCTTCCCCACAGAAGCCCCAGGGACGGAATCTGATGCAGATCTGGGGGGCACAAGACGACCCCTCGCCCACATCGGAAGACTTTCCCCCCACTCGGCCGGACCCCCGGCACGTGGCAGAATGGAGGCAAGGTCAATGACCAAAGAGGACATACAAACCTGCTTCAAGGAACTCCAGACAGTTACTCAACTCCGTCCAGGAGCAATTCAAGATCTTGAGGGGTGAAATGATGCAATCAATTCAGGAAATCAGACAAGATGTACACAATTTGGGCGAGAGGACTGATACACTCGAAAGGAAACTCCAGCAACTGGAGGAAGACTCCTCAAGGTCAGAAGAAGCATTAGATAGGGTAGCTCGGGCAACAACCTATCTTGAACAACAATGCGAAGACCTAGAAAATGGGTCTAGAAGGTCCAATATGAGGATCAAGAACCTGCCGGAGACCGTGTGGGACGCAGACCTTAAAGAAACAGTGATGCAGCTATTCAGAGATCCTGGCGGAGGAAGAGGACTCGGTTGTTGGAATAGATCGAATTCACAGAGTGGGTCCTAAGAGGGAACGAACAAGGGGCGAGACCCAGAGATGTATTGGTGGCTATAACAGCGTACGGACAGAAAGAACACATTCTCAAATGCCAGACAAGCCCCCCCGATGAGGGTAAATGGTCAGGAAGTGCAGCTCTACCAGGATCTGGCCCAATCCACCCTTCTGCAGAGACGAAAGATGGGTCTGGTGGTCCGCCACTTGTCATCAGCCCAAGTGAAATATAAATGGACGTTCCCGTTCGGCCTGTTTACTTGGGAGGGAGTCCAACACAGAATTACGTCCTACGAGGAAGGCGAGGAGCTATTAGGCATAACAAGAGGCAGAGAAATCGCCCAACTAGGACCCCAGCGGCGGCCCAGAGGCTCTGCGCAACAAGATGGGTGGAAGACGGTCCACAAAAAAGGAAGGGGTAAGAACTGACCGGTTGTGAGGCCCGCTCAAATAATCTTAACAAATTGGTGCACGTCAAACCTCTAATTAAAAAACCTTCGCTCGACCCTCTTGAGCCTAAAAACTACCGCCCCATCTCAAACACCAGGTTCCTTGCCAAACTCATTGACTGAACCGCCTACTCCCAACTAAATGCCTTTGTTGAAGCCAACAATCTCCTGGACCCCGCCCAATCAGGATTCAGAACCCGTCATGGAACTGAAACCACCCTAACCTCGATCTGGGATGACCTTAAAATGACAGCTGACTCCACGGGATGCGCCGCACTAATCCTTCTTGACCTATCGGCCGCCTTTGACACGATCAATCACTCAATCCTCCTGGACCGCCTCCACTCCCAAGGGATACGTGGAACCGCCCTTAAATGGATAGCTTCGTTCCTCAAAGACAGGCACCAAATAACGACACTCTCCGACTTTACCTCCCAAGCCCAACCAGTCGACACAGGAGTCCCACAAGGAGCATGTCTATCTGCCCTCCTGTTCAATCTCTACCTGATCACCCTCCCACCAATAATTCGTTCACACAACATCCTGTGTTACAATTACGCCGACGACACTCAACTAATTCTAAAAATCCTGAATGCAAAACCCAACTGCCGACCTGATCTTGCATCCTGCCTCCTGAACATGGAACGCTGGATGACCCAAAGCCACCTCTTGTTAAACCCATCCAAAACAGAAATCATGGTTTGCGGCAACTCTGATCTTCTACCGCACCCACTACCCTGGCCACCCGCCATGGGCAACTCACCGACACCCTCCAACACAGTGAAAAATCTTGGATGCACCCTTGACTCCGACCTAACACTCTCGCGCCAAGTCAACAATGTCTCAAAGTCCTGCCACTACCACCTCAAAAACCTTAGGCGCATCTTTCCATATCTGTCATTTCCCAACAGAGTTTCCGCGGTCCAATCAATCGTCATATCAAGACTGGACTACGGAAACCCCCTATACCTCAGAATTCATGCCTACCAACTGAATAAACTCCAAAGAGCACAAAACGCGGTGGCCAAAGTGCTACTCGCGCTCGGTCCAAGAGACCACGTATCCCCAGCCCTCAAGACACTGCACTGGCTTCCAGTAGCCCGTAGAGTGGCCTTCAAAAACTTATGCCTCACCCATCGAGCACTACATAAAACTGGACCGCAATATCTTCAAGAAAAGTTAATACCTTATCACTCCACTCGCACCCTTAGATCAAGCTCAGCCGGCCTCCTAGTAATTCCCAAGACAAACTCAGTCAGGTTAGGCGGAGCATCATTCTCAGCGCTGGCCCCAACCCTATGGAACTCGCTCCCTCCCCACATCCGCCTAACTAAGGACTTAACGGCATTCCGCAAACTACTAAAAACCTGACTCTTTCCCTAAAACCAACCGGTTCCAAACCAGCAACATCAATCATCACAATAACACCGACCCAGCAAACCACTAAATAAATAAATAAATAAAGTACAGCTAAACTAACCAGACTGTAACCTACAATGACAGAACTAAAACGAGTAATGTAGATCTAAAACAGTGAAGTGGACAATAGGAATAAATCACTGGGAATATAGAAAGTGCAGAGAGCGGATGAACGTGGAGACCGGACGAGCGTGGAGAGCAGAAGAGTGTGGCGGGCGTGATTGGACGAGTGGGGAGTACGAATGACTGTGATGAGTGTGGAGGATGAATGCTGTTGGCGGATGAGTGTGGAGGGCAGTTGAGTGTGTAGGACGGTTGGGTGTAAAGAGCGGACGAATATGAAGAGCAAATGAATGTGGAAGACGGATGAATGTGGAGAGCTCATGAATGTACAGAGCGGCTGAGTGTAGAGAGTGGATGAGTGTGGAGAGTGGATGAGCGTGGAGACCCGATAAGCGTGGAGAGCGGTTGACTGTGGAGAGCGGATGAGTGTGGAGGACGTGAACGGATGAGTGGGGAGAGCGAATGAGTAAGGATGAGTGTGGATAAGTATAGATGAGTTGTGGATGAGTGTTAGAGGATGAATACTATTGGCGGATGTGTGTGGAGAGCGGATGAATTTGAAGAGCAAATGAATGTGGAGGACGGAAGAGTGTGGAGAGCCGTCGAGTGTAGAGAGCAGTCGAGTGTGGAGAGCGGCTATGTGCAGAGAGCGGAGGCACGTGGAGAACGGAAGAGCGTGCTGAGCGGAGGAACGTGCAGAGTGAAGGAGCGTAGATAGCTGAGGCGCGTGGAGAGCAGAGAAGCATGAGAGCGACTGAGTGGGGGGAGCGACTGAGTGGGGGGAGCGACTGAGTGGGGAGAGCGGTTGAGTGTGCAGAGCGGTGGGGGGAGCGACTGAGTGGGGGAGCGGATGAGTGTCGAGGGCGGATGAGTGTCGAGAGCAGATGAGTGCGGAGGGTGAGAGAGCTGAATAGGAGACCGAATGAATATAGATGAGCGTGGAGGAGGAGTGCTGCTTGTGGACGAATGTGGAGCGCGGATGAGTGTGGAGGTTGGTTGAGAGTAAAGAGCGGACGAATATGAAGAGCAAATGAATGTGGAAGACAGATGAATGTGGAGAGCACATGAGTGTAGAGAGAGGTTGAGTGTAGAGAGAGGTTGAGTGTAGAGAGAGAGGTTGAGTGTAGAGAGAGGTTGAGTGCGGAGAGGGGAGGACCGTGCAGAGCGGAGGACCGTGCAGAGCGGCCGAGAGTGGAGAGCGGCTGAGAGTGCGGAGAGCAGATTAGTGCGGAGAGCGGCCGAGGGTGCGGAGAGCGGCCGAGGCTACGGAGAGCGAACGAGTGTGTGGAGAGCGAACGAACGTTGTGGAGCGGACGAATGCATGGAACAAATGAGTGTATGGGTGAATAGTACATAGAGCGGATGTGAACCAAAACACATAGAACGGACCTGACCGCTCAGAATTGCGCGACGTGCATATTTTGTTTTGGAATGCAAGGAATCTTTGAAAGGGCATACTGCATATCACACCCCACGCTTACTCTCTCCTTACACCACCATTCAACTAGAACACAGAGATACTATGACACCATTCGGTATAACTGTTCTCATATCAACATCTGCCGCTCACCCCCCATCACTCTAAACATGGCTGCTCTCACACTCCCAGCCAGGCGTTTCTCCTCAGGCCTAACGCCGCCACACTCGGTCTGGATAATTCCAGCCAGACCGAACACATATCCCTGATCTCTCAACCACCACACCTACCGCTAAGAAGCAGCTACCACATGAATTCCGCACCAGCTGCACACATACCGGTGCGCACAAGCACCTTTGGACTCTCTCTAATCTTTCCACTGACCCGAACTTCGGTTCCCAAGGGCGTTCAACCTACCAGCGCCTTCAGACCATACCAATGGTATATAAGGCGCTATACAAATGCAAAATAACAATAACAAGTGCTCAGAATACGGCAACACCCACCAGGGTACGAAGAATTTACACAGACGATTTGGCTGATATATCTTACAGGCCTGCGAGAGAGTGAAGATGGAATTCAATGGAAGTTTCAGTCGGGTTTAGGATTCCCCACAACGAGTTATGGAGGGGAATTGACCCGGGAGCGCTGGACACTCCGTCCCAGTGCACATAGCATCCCGGATCTGACCCCAAGGGTGTCAAGGGTAGGGGAGGGAATAGGGGGAGCAGTTAAGTTGCGGATGAAAGAACGACACACAGGCAAGACCAAGAAAACTTCAGATGGAAGGGGACAGCTGCAGGGAGGCCACCCTCCAATTTATTGATGGCTACCACACATGGGATCCCGGTAACGGTGCGCGCTTTGAATGTCTGGGGCATTCCAATGAAAAGGGCAAAGCTGGACAGATACGCTTGAAGGCAGAAAGCAGATATTCTATTATCAGGAAACACATCAAAAGAAGTGAGAAATCGCGCTTCAGGATACAAGGGGCGAAACAAGTCTTTCAGTCGAATGCGGAAGGAAAACGGGCAGGAGTTTTGATCGCCATAAAAGACACCACGAAGGTACAGATTCATGACCAAAGGTCCGATAAGGAGGGAAGGTACGTCTTCCCCAACATTAGGCTGGAGAGGAGGCGGCTCACGTTGGCCTCGGTTTATGCCCCGAACACAGGACAAGAGGCCTTCCTCCTGGCCATGTTGAACGCGCTTGAGGAGTTTGCCACAGGAGACATAATTCTGGGAGGTGACCTAATATTTCCTGGAATCCCACCCAAGACAGATCGGGCAGAACTAGTGAGGGATCGAGGGCCCCCTCAGGAGTATTAAAGAAAGCATTCCAGACCCTCGCTCTGCACGACACCTGGCGAGCAAGGAATGGGGAACGGCAGGGCTTTACGCATTACTCTCATAGTCATGATTCCCTTTCGAGAATTGACTACATATGGGTTTCCACAAACCCCCTAGGGACTATCAAGGAAGTAGAGATGGGCCCTATCATTCTTTAGGACCATGCCCCGATCACATTATCATTGGTCCTGAAATCTATGGGAGGGCAGGGTGTGGTCCTGGCGTTTCACTTCGGAACTCATACAAGACCCTGTGATGGTCGAGGAAATCCAGGAGAAGATAGATACTTCGCTGAAAACGAAACAGGGTCAATCCCACTGGAGATGGTGTGGGATGCGTTCAAGGTGGTTCTGCGGGGCAAACTCATAGCTTTAAAGTCCAAGAGGAACAAACAAATGGCACAGTGGGAAAGGGACCTGGAATCCCAACTGTGTGCTGCACAAAAGGAAGTAGCGGACAATCCCAGTAGAGTTAAGAGGAGAGCAATGCAACACATCCAAGGTCAGCTGGAGCTACTCCACACTTGGAAAGTTTGTCAGCCACTCATAAAGATGAAACAAAAGTATTATATTCTTGCCAATAAAGCGGACACCTTGCTCGCCTGACAGCTCCGAGAGACGACCAGGGAGAGATCGATACTGGCGCTGATAGACCCCTTGGGAATTCTGAAAACAACCAATGAAGAAATGGGGGAAATTATGAGAAGGTACTATCAGAACCTCTATTCCACAGATAACCCCGGATGAGACTGCACAGGAGGCTTATCTCCATGATATAACCCTACCAAGACTATCGGACGACACCCGTGAAACGCTGGACCAAGACATCATGCAGGAGGAAGTCCTACAGGCCATCAGACAACTCCCCAAGAACAAAGCTCCGGGCCCAGACAGATACACCGGGGCATTTTACAAGAAATTCCAAAACGTTCTGGCCATCAAACTCACGATGCTGTTTAACACCTTCAAACATCGGGGAAACATTATGCCGTCAATGAATGAAGCAAAATTGGTGCTCTTTCTGAATCCGGGCAAAGACCCTACTATACCTGGGTCATATAGGCCAATTGCTCTAATAAATTTAGATGCAAAGCTATTTACTAAAATTCTGGCCAATAGATTGACGAGGTATGTGACCCACTTAGTAGATGCAGACCAGACAGGCTTATCCACAGTTTGAGACAAACTGTGGATAACATCAGGAGAGTATGCGATGTAATAGAAAAAACCGAGCACACGAACATAGAAGCCATCCTCGTCTCGCTCGACTCAGAAAAATCGTTCGACCGAGTTGAATGGTCGCAACTCTTCCACACAATGGCACATATGGGCTTCGGAGACTCTTATATGCGGATGATAGTCGAACTACAAAAGTCCCTCCCTCAGGGTAGCAGTGAACAGTTTCCTGTCCAATACCGTCTCACAGACGAGAGGTACAAAGCAAGGTTGCCCGCTGTCCCCCCTTTACGCCCTGTTCCTGGAACCCCTCCTAGCGAAGATACGCCAACAGCAACGGATTGCGGGGGTGATGATGGGGGGAGGGCGGGGGGGTGGAGCACAAATCCATGGCATTCGCCGACATGTTGCTGGCCCTGACGGAACCCCCCAGTTCCCTACCCACGCTCATGTCCGAACTAGAGACCTTTGGCGCCATCTCGGGCCTATCCGAAGTCCTGAATCTGTCGGCTGACACCGAGACCACAGCACGGCTGGTACAATTACAAGGAATGAAATTGGCACAAAACATTACCTACCTTGGAGTGAAGATCACCCCCAGAATATCACAACTGTATGCAGCAAATTTCCTGAACCTACTTACCCACCTACAAAAATTGTTAACGAGATGGACACCAATGTCGACATCGTGGTGGGGACGAATCTCAACGGTAAAAATGTCAATCCTACCAAATGTACTCTACTACTTTCAGGCCCTTCCAATTAAGCTTCCTAAATCGTTCTTTCGCTCATTAAATAAAATGACATCAGCATGTGTGGCAACACAAAAAGCCCAGACTAGCTATGACCACGATGACAGCAGCAGTGCAGGAAGGGGGCTGGGCGTTTCCCCACTTCAGGAGGTACTATGAGGCAGCACAGCTGCGGGTAATTAAGGAGTGGGTGGCTGACCTCCCGCAACCCAAATGGGTATCCCAGGACTTGGCTGTGGCGGGGGGCCCACTTTCTAATCTTCTATGGTCTCAGAAAAAGTATAGACCCGTGAATACAAGGATCAGTGAAATAATGAGCGCTTCTCTCAATGCATCGGATGCGGCAGTCAAGAGAGGGACCTTGACAACGCACCCGTCCCCGTTCACTCCGCTATTCCATAATCCCGACTTCCTGCCAGGGATGGATCTGAATGCCTTCAACTCTTGGAAGCAGGCGAACTGCACCAGGCTGGGAAATATGTATAAAGCCCGATCCTCAGGTCCTACGAAGACTGTGTGCAGGAACTGGGAGTATAGAGAATGGAGAGATACCGATATGCCCAGCCCTGCCACTGGTTATCCACCCTGACCAACAAAGAGGCTGGAACGAGAGATCTCACAAAATTTGAAATGTTTCTAATAACAGATCCTGGCACGCGTAGGCTAATATCCAATCTGTATGCCCATTTGAATTCACAAGGGGAAGAGGTCCGATGGCATTATATGAAGAAATGGGAGGGGACGCTGGGGACGGAAATACCGCAAGCCCATTGACTAGATCCATCCACCTACGTGAAATGTGGCAAAAAGTGCTAATGCAATGGCACTTTACCCCGCAGAGACTGAAAGTGATGTACCCTAATATGGATGGACTCTGTTGGCAGGGGTGCCATCAGGAAGGTGACTGGAACCACATCTGGATGACCTGCCCATACCTTATACCCTTCTGGAATGAGATCAAAGCCCAAATAGGGAAGATGGTCCAAGGAGCTGAGAATCTTGGGGACAGAATATGGTTGGCCGGCATGTGGGACCCAAAGCAGAGGACATTTACCAAATGCCAACGCAAAGTAATAATGGTATTGGTGGTGGCCACCTGGTTGACGATAGCCCACAATTGGAAACAAGCGCCCCCGACATAGCTCCAGTGGCTAAGAAGGGTCTGGCACTTTGTATCGATGGAGTGGATGACATGTAAGTTGCAGGGGGCCACCGAAGACTTTCTATTAGACTGGGGTCAGGTTCTTCAATATCTGCAGAGTAATTACATGCTTCAATGGTGCCCTCATACCCTTCGTATCTTGAACTTATTTTGATTTCACAGTCCCTTATATTGTATGTTTAGATGGAGCCTGTGTTTAAGTCCGATTTCCAGGGGTATACAAGGGAGGGTGGTTGGGGGGGGGGGTCATGTGAGTTCTTTTTGGTATGTTTTGCAAAGTTTACTGTTACTTTTGAAAAGCAATAAAAAGAAAATAAAAAAAAGAAAATAAAGACCTATCCACTTTAAAGTCTTTAGCGTCCTTTTGACTCCATTTGTGTCTTTAAAATTCTTTGACTTCTGATAACTACACAGGAGTGGGGAAAGTGGGCCTGTGTAGAAATTACTGAATAAGGGAACGCAACCTCAGTTTCTTCAAGTTCCCATTGCTTTGTTGCCCAAGTTCAATTTTTGGATAAACGCCACCACTGCTATTACCCATTGCACTCTTTTCCCACTTAGCAGACTTGACCACCAATCTTCTTCAGAATATGTTTGGAATTTTGAGAACAAATGGCCCAGATGATGTTCTCTTTGTGATTACAAAGCTCCACAAGATAGTAAGTGTCTCAGTCTCGGGGTGCTCCACTTTAAGGCAATATCTGCAATCTTTGCTAAACGATAGTCCCCTTTTTTCCTGGATTACATTTGTGGGCAGAATGTTGAGCCTGATCCTTAAAAATAAATAAATAAATTTAAAAAGTTTCTGTACGTCTTGTTAGGATTTTTTTTTCAAGTACTCAGGTAGTTGGTTCACTCTTTTTGGATTAGTTGGTACATCTGCCATTGATTCATTCTAGAACAGACTTATTTTTCTCTCCCCAAATTTTGATGATTCTGTGTTTTCCTTTTTCTAGTTCGGATCGAATTATTGTAAACACTGCAGGTCAAGTTGGAGCTATAATTTTCCTGCATAGCATCAACGTGTTTCGCTCGACTAGACTTTGCAGAGATGTCGAGCCCAATTCACACTGAATGATCGGCATAAGGGACCTTCCAATCTTAATCAGATGTTCTGTTGTAATTGTGGTAATGCTTCCGTTCCATAGGTTAATGCCGGTACTACCTTAGCCTTATAGAATTTAATTGTGGGAATGATTGAGAAACTGCCATATTTTTTATCCACCATTTTGGCCTCTGATACCAGGTTCCTGATCTTCTCAAATAAGGACGTCTGCATTTGTTGTTCCACTGAACTATTGTTGAAAATACTGATGTATTTTGACACATTGTCTAACTGCCGCTGGAGGCCAATGGGAGTCTGATAGAGTAATATATATCGTCGGCGTACAAGAGGCGCAATATTTTGACGTCTCGTAGTGTTGGTGGAAATGATGAAATGTTCTCGTCTGAGTATTGATAGTCGCCCAGGTATGCATTAAATAGGGTTGGTGCTAAAGGACATCCCTGCTTGACTTCTCTATACGTACCAATGCTTTCCGAGAGAAGCCCTTCACCATTCAGCCTGATGTTCATACTCTTATCAGTGTAGAGGGCTTGGATTGGTTCCAGTATTGATTTAGGTCAATTCCACTTGGTAAGTTTTTATAACATAGATGGTCGCGATTGACCTGGTCGAACGCTTGAACCAAGTCTATAAAAGCGATGAAGATTCTTGGGCTGCAGTCTTGGATATTCCCCTTTAGGGCGTTGAGTAGTAGAATGTTTGCAGATGTACCAGTCTCTTTAACAAATCCTGTTTGGAATGGGTCCGCACACGCCGCTGTTCTTACCCAATCTTGGAAGTAGTCTAAGCAAAAGGATCCAAATAACTTTCCCATTATGTCCAAGAGCGCTATTGGATGGCAGTTCTTTGGACTGTTTTAGGCGCCTTTCGGGACAACTGTGGCACATTTCCACGATGGGGGAACTGATTTCGACTGTACACACCTTTTTAAAGATCTCCGAGATTAAAGGTGCCCATTGTTCTTGATGATATTTCTAATCCCATCGTGTCCTGGGGATCTGGATCTATTTAATTTGGATATCTTTTTCTTTATTTGGTCATCTTTGTATGGAATTTTCCAGGGATGTTCCAAATCCGGTAGATATTTATCCGTTTTACTCAAAACTGAGAAGAGACTTTGAAAATGAGAATTCCAGGATTCCTCACTGATTTTGTAAGGCTTCCTGGTTTGCGTGAGATGTTTGCCTTACCAGAGACCAAAATTCCAGTTTTCCGGCCACAGATGGCTTTAAGTATTTCTTCAGCGTCTGATTGGTAAAGTTTGCTTCTATGAAACATCAGCCAATTCTTATAGGTATTTACGATTTTAGTTACCTTCTCTTTAGAGTTTTTTACGCCACTCTTTAAAGCTTGGCATTTCTCCCGTCTCATTGTTTTCTTTCTTTCAGCCACCAGCTCGTCAAAAACATGAAGATGCTTAAGTATTTTTCGAGCGGTCAATTTTGTGATGGTAGTACATCAATAATGGTTGATAGTCCACCGCCTGGCATGTTGTAACACACCGATCCATAGTTGTTGATTCTTTATAGCGCTTAGTTAGTGATGTGATCATTACTTCAGTTATTTTTAGGCGGGTTCCATTTGAACTCCTTTCAATGTCTCATGTCATTCAGTCTTTTCTTTGTGTTGGTGCTTTCCATGTGACTCTAAGTTAACTGTGGTCACTCTTGATTGTTTTTGACTTGGAAAGACGTGACGTGCTGTAGGAATTCTCTCGATGAGAAGATGTAATCAATGGTTGCTTTTTGGTCGTCCCTTTCCCAAGATGGTATTTGTGGGCCCATGTCTGATGTATGCAAGTTATGAAGGTCTCTGGAGGCCATTAATTTAGACCAAGCAGTTCCTCTGGTATTTGATTCATTATTTCTATTCCTTGTGTCTTGATTATTGCTTGAACAAATGGCTTTCAGGTCTCCACAGACTAATATATGTCACTTTAAAATGTGTACGAGCCTTATCAATAGAATTTTTAACGAGCTTCAGAAAGTTTTTCTTAGTTATGACTTTCGGATTCCAATATACATTGATCACTAAAATTGAACTTTTCCTTGAAGACGTCTTAGACGTTGGCTTAGAAGTGGGCCGTTCAAGTTCACTTTGTTCTTGCCATGTTATCAAACTTACTAGCATAAGGGGATGGGTCACGACGATTTCTTTTAATTCCAGGCCTACACCGGTTCGAATAGCAGTCATCAGTCCCGAAGTGGGCCTCCCTTTTTCGTCCTTTGCTGCCGGGGATATTGCTATTTCATAGCCATCTAAATGCGGTTTTCTCATTAGCCACGATTCTTGAAAGCAGATATCATCAAACTTCCCCAAGTTTACATCAATGGGTTTTGCTAGATGTGAGAACCCTCTTGTGTTCCAAGAGGCAAGAACCATGGTCTTCAATTCTTTTTTTCCCCCGGTCTTGCCTCAGGAGTCCTGAGTCAAGTTGCTATTTGTGATGATGGACGTTCAAGGCGTTCGCCAGCCAAGAGCAGCCCTTGTTACTATCTCGTGATAGGGTAGATTTATTAGCCTGCTCGGGTCTGACATTGGATTCTCCTGTTGGTTCTCGTTCAAAAGTAACCTTGGATGTAGTTTGGGGAACTTTTGGTTTTCCACCCACTCCCAAGGGATCTTTACATTTATTCTTCTCTGATGGAATCACCAACGCCCCTTTGGACGTCGTTCTCAACTAAAATCTTATTCCTCTCCGTGTTATCCTTTGACTGGGGTCTGGCAATAATTTGTCTGTTGGTCTTTCTGTTTTCGCTCGTCGCAGACAACAGGATACTGTAGTGTTCCAGTTACAGCCCCTAACTGCATGGTAGGCCAAGAGGCAGTGCAAGGGTGACTGATCAAGAAAGAACCTGGAGTGAGTGAGACTGAGGTTAGCCAAGCAACAAGTTGGTACAGCAGACAGGTAGGTCAGCAGGAGAGGGAGAAAGCAGAGGAGAAGAGGAACATTTTGAGCTGCATCCGGAGCTTTTGGTGGACCGGCTCAAGTTTGGGAGGGGCAGTGAGGCCATTCCAGAGGGATGCACCTGTGGGGGGAGGGATCTAACCCCCCCACCCACTCTCTGCCTGGAGAAGCATCTAACCCTTGGGGCTCGAAGGAAGGTATTTTGGAAGACATCGTTGGATGTAGTGCAGATCCCAGCCCCAGAAAGCCTTGTGGACAATGGAAAGGGTCTTGAACTTGATCCTTGCAGCCACCGGGAGCCAGTGGAGAGATTTCATGGCTGGAGAGATACGGTCCCTGGGCTTGAGGCCAAGGATAAGTCTCGCAGTCCTGTTTTGCATTAGTTGCAGCGGGCGGAGAGTAGAGGAAAGCAGATTGAGAAAGTGGCTGTTGCAGTAGTCCAGCCTAGACAGAACCAGGGTTCTGGAGACAGTGAGCTTCTGGGGGAAAGTGAGAAAGGGAAGAGATTTGAAAGAGCTGGGCCGTGTTGTTAGAGGCTGCAGAGACGCAAGCTTGAATGTGTGCTCTCTTCTTGAGTCCTATTGCTTCGACTGTCATTTTGGTGCAACCAGTCTAGGTATGTCTAAATGTGGCCTGACATGCTTTACTGTAATGTTATTACGTGTCTACACTGGTCTACATTGTGTAGCCAGTTGGACATGTTTTCATTGTGGCATGGCATTTTTTTTAAACATGTTTTTATTGATTTTACATATCAACTCACAACAAACATATAATCCCCTCCCACCCTTCGGGGGACGCATGCACGTCTTTACAGGGTTACATTATGCATTGAAGATGTCCGTTACTTTAATGTTGTGTGGGCACCATTGTTCCATAAAGTCTGATTGGAGATACTCTAAGACCCCTCCCCATTCTTTTGCAAACCTGTCCCTAGTTCCTTGGATTGTATGGGTGACTTTTTCCATCGCCAATTGTGCCCATACTTTTTGTAGCCACGTGAATGTCAGTGGGGTGTTGTTTTTTTTTTTCCAGCTTTGGGCTATTGTTGACCAAGCCACTATGAGTAATCCCATGAAGCTTCTCCATTGGGCTTTATTGTATTTCCTCGCCCTTTCATCCCTGATCCCACACATCCACACTCCATCTCCCAGGTGTTCCACATTTCGAAACATTTCCCCATTTCCCCCTTCACTTCCTCCCAGAACGGGACTATCTCTTTACAGTTCCACCAGATGTGCCTCCATGTCCCCACCTCTCCACAGTCCCTCCAGCATCTGTTGGACGTTTTGGGGAACATTGAGCATAGCTTTTCAGGGGTGTAGTGCCACTGTGTAACAATTTTGATCCACATTTCTCTTGTCTGGGCAGATCTAGTCATCTTGGGGATCAGTGTCCATCAGTCCACCTGTTGCTCTCTTGTTGGTTCCTCCCCAATGTTTTACTCCATTTAATCATGTAAATCCATTTAACGTCTTGTGAGTTTATGAAGGAGTATAAGGTCGAGACCCAACCCTTTGCCCCCGAGTTGGATATCACGTATTTCTCAAACTGAGTAAGGGTCCTCGTTGCTGCATTAGTTATTTCTGGGGATTTTAGCCAATGTTTCAGTTGCTCATATCGGTATTTATCTCGATTGGTGTGTACTGAGCAAGGGCAACAAGATTGGTAAGGTCTAATTTCAGTATCTATGAACATTTCTCCCAGTTTTGTTATTCCAGCCTCCTCCCAACTTTCGTAAACCAGCCCCCTGCCCCATTCCCGGCGGAATCTGCGGGTTCCGCCATAGGGGAGTGAACGGGCCCAGGGTGGTGGTCATTATACCTTTCCGTGTTTGGCTGTCCCAGGCTTCCATTGTTGTCCTCATAATTTCGCTAATCCCCATATTGGGGTGCCTGTGCTGTTTCTGCTTCCAGAACAGTTCCACCAGTGGGGTTCTTGCTACCGGCCTATCTTGTTTTGCCCATATCGGTTGCGGGTCTTCACCCAGCCATTCCTGGAGTACCTTTAGCTGTGCTGCATGGAAGTATTTCTGGAAGTGGGGAAGCGCCAGTCCACCCTCCTTAATTGGTGCTGTAAGGGTCGCCCTGGCTAGTCTTGGGGTTTTCCCCTTCCATACAAAGGATGAGATTACCTTCGCCAATGTTTTGAAAAAGGTTCTGGGGACCCCCACCGGAAGAGCCTGAAAGTAGTATAGAAGCTTAGGGAGGATGGTCATTTTAACAGATTGGATTCTACCCCACCAAGATATCTTCAGAGGGTTCCATCTCTCCAGGTCTCTGCGGATGCTTGCGAGCAGGTGCGGATAGTTCTGCCCATAAAGCTGCCCCACCCTACCCGTTAATGTAATTCCCAGGTATTTGATGCCATCCTCTGCTATTTTAATGTCCAATGATTTAGCGTCCCTCTCTAGTTCGTCCCGGTCACCCGCCAGTGTTAAGATTTCTGATTTGCGCCTATTAATTTTTAGGCTGGAAATGGCCCCAAAGTCCTCGAGCGCACTCACAACCTCCGCCAGAGTTTTTCCTGGATCTTCTAGTGCAATTAACATATCATCTGCGTATGCTATCGCCTTATGTTGCAATCCTGCCATGTCTATCCCTTTGATGTGCGTGGATTCTCTATTGCTCAGTAGTAGGGGTTCTACAAAGATTGCGTACAGAAGTGGGGACAGCGGACAGCCTTGTTTTGTTCCTCTTGTTAATGGTACCTTTTCTGTTACCTCCCCATTAATAGCCACTCTACTGCTCGGGAAGTTGTGGTTCGCTTTTATTCTTGCAATAAAATGTTCTCCACACTCCATGTATACCAAGGTTCTAAATGGCATGGACCATTCGACCCGGTCGAAGGCTTTCTCGGCATCTACCACAAGTAGACTCACTGGGGTGTGTGTTATGCCTATTTTCTCCACTAAGTGGATTATCCTTCTAATATTGTCATGGGTTTGCCTTCCCGGGATGAAGCCTGACTGGTCTAAGTTGATCAATTTTGGAAGAAGTGGGGATAGCCCTGCTGCCAGGATCTTGGTGTAAATTTTTGCGTCTATTTATTAGGGAGATTGGTCTATATGATGCGGGAAGAGCCAGGTCCTTTCCAGGTTTATTAAAAACTAGGACCTTCGCTTCGTTCATTGTGGGTGTGACGTTGCCAGTATCTTTAAATGAATTTAGGAGCTTTGTTAAGATCGGGGTCAAAATGTCCTCATATTTTTTTATAGAAGTGGGCCGTGAAACCATCAGGGCCTGGAGCTTTATTTGTCGGGAGAGCTTTTATTGCCTTTCTAACTTCTTCTTCACCTATTGGTTCTTCTAGGGCCTATCTGTCTTCATCTATTTGTGGGATGTGAAGGGATTTAAGATATCTGTTCTGCGCCTCTTCATCTGGGTGGTCTGTAGAGTACAGTTTTTGGTAATATTTCCTAAAAGCCTCACCTATGTCTTGTGTGCTAGTCAGCTGCTCTCCTGTCGTCTCTCTGATACTCTTAATTGTTTCATTCTGTTTCGCCCGGAGTTGTCTGGCCAATAACCTATCTGCTTTGTTTGCTTTTAAGTAGTATCTTTGTCTTAGATATAGTAACTTTCTTTCTGCTCCTTTTGTGCAAAGCATCTCTAATTGGCCCTGTGCATGTTTTAGCGTTTTCTTTAAAGCTCTGGTGGGGTGGGATGTTATTTTCTCTTGCAGGTCTGTTATTGTCCTTTCCAGTTGCTTTTCCCACATATATCTTTGTTTATCCTTCGTAATCTTCAGCGCCATGATCTTCCCCCGTATTACCGCCTTAAAAGCCTCCCAAACTGTATTCATGGAGACTTCACCAGTATCATTATGCGCAAAGTATTCTACTATCATTTCCCTTATGGATTCCCCCGTAGCCGGATCCTGTCCCCTGGTAACCTCCACCTCCAGAGCCCATTTATTCTTCCCGGCAAGTTCATCTCTAGCCACAGGCTTGCGTGATCGGACAAGGCAATAGCTCCCAATTCCAGCCCTTGTATCTTGCCCAGCAGCCCTACCGATGCCCAAAAGTAGTCTATTCTTGACAGGGAGTTATGGACATGTGAGAAATACGTGTACCCCCTTTGATTCCCTTTCTGCTCCCTCCACACATCATTTAGGGTTAGTTGGTCCATCTGTTTAAGGCGTTTTGAGGGTACCCCTTGGCCATGTACACTTCCTGTGCTTCTATCCAATTGTGGATTCCATGCCATATTAAGATCCCCCCCCCAGGACCTCTTCACCCTTTGCAAAGGCTTCGTTTTCTCAGGGCATCTCTGAGGAAGCCATCTTGTCCCAGATTAGGCGCATGTTATGCGTTGGCCTTCTATCTCTGCATTTGCAAACGCAAACCTTCCCTCTTTATCTGTGGTTACTTCCTCCAGTTTGGCATCCCAGCCTTCTTATCGCTATCAGTACCCCCACTCTTTTTTCTGTTGCGTTTGCTTGAGCCCATATTTTGTATCCCCTTATACGTGTTTTGTGTCTGTCCCTGAATCTGATATGGGTTTCCTGGAGCAACAAGAGATCCGCTCCTTCCCTTTTGAGGTATTTCTCCAATTTTATCCTCTTTGTGGGGTGATTCATACCCCTGATGTTAAAGGTTACAATGCGTAGTGTCCTCATTTTATATTGTTCAAGCCTCTATATCTGGACTCCCATCTCTTGCCGATGCTTCTATTTGCCTGCCCCCCTCCCTCTTACCCCTTCCCTTGAACTACCCCCTCAACCAACAACCATAAACCAAACTTCTTGCCCCCGAGTAGGGCGAGGGTTCCTATTGATGCTAGAGCGTTGTGCCCACAGCTCCCTGCCCCCCTTACTCTCGGGGGGATAACTTCGTAGGGGATCCTAAACCCCACATTACCAACAATTCTTACCGAGATCCAAGGCGGCGTGTCCCGCCCGGGCCGCCTGCTGCATCGTTTCAGTAGCAATTCCTTCTCATTCTCCCTCCCCCCATGGGGGCCTTGTCAGATTGCTTCCCACTTGTGTATGAGCATCCTCTTCTCTGGTTTCCTCGACTGTTCTCCCCTAGGATTTGCTTGATCTGATTCCTCTTCATCCTCCTGGAGTCCCATTATATTGAGGCCTTCTTCCCATGTGGTCGCTCTTTTGTTTCCCTTCCCACAAGAAGGTTAGCCCGAACGGGAAGGTCCATTTGTATCGAATTTGTTTCCCCACCAGTGCTTTGACCAAAGGGGCCATCGCTCTTCTCTTTTGCAATGTTACCAGGGCCAGGTCTTGGTACAGCTGTATTTCTTGTCCGTTCATTCTAATTTGCTCCATTTCTCTGGCTCTTCTCAAGATCTGCTCTTTCTGTGGATATGAGGAGAGAGCAACCAGAACGTCCCGTGGTCTCTCGCCCGGTGCGCCTGATCTTTTCGGGCCAACCCTGTGGACCCGGTCCACCCCAATCATGTCCGTCTCTGTGGCATCTAGAATGTCCCTGAACACTTCCTTCACTGCTGTCTTCAGATCTTTGTCCAGGACTGACTCCGCCATGTTTTTGATGCGTATCTTGGACCGTCTGGAGCGGTTCTCCAGGTCTTCACATTGTATTTCCAGATTATGGGTGAGTCTCACCAGGCGTTCCTGCGTTTCACTGACTTGCTGCGTTTCTTCTTCGATGCCCTGTACCGCTCTCTCCAAGATCTGTTCTATCCTCCATTTTTGCTACATCAGATTTAAGATCTTGCACCACCTGTTTTAAGTAATTTTTCATCGTCGTAAACTGCTTCTGTACTGTAGACCTACATTGTTCCTGTAGGTCAAGGAACCATGCGTGCATATCATCTCTAGAGGGGGCTTGCTGATGGTGAGTCGATGTCATCCCCTCTACCTGCTGGTCCTCCTGGGGCTTTCCTTTTAGCTTGCGAGCTGGGGTCCGTTGACCACATCTGTCGAATGTTTGCGTCTTGTTTTAGTGCCTGTGGGGTCTGCTGTTTAGCTTTACCTTTCCCCTTGGCCCTTGGCATGATCTCTGTGAGTTCCTGGGGAATACGCGGGCCCCCCCTCTTTTGTCAATTCTGTGGCTGGGTTCTGTATGACCGTGGTTTCCTGCTTGGGTAATGGGTTCCGCAAGTCTTTGAGGTACCCCGTTTCTTGTATCCTTATTTGGGTCGTTTCCCAGTCGCCCTTTCTAGGCCCTCTTTCCCCTTTATTTGGGGTACCTCCCCAGGTCTTTTCCGTTCCTCTTAATGACTCCCTCTTTATTCAGAGGGTGCTGAGTTGAATGTCCATGTGCCCTCCGGGGACCGTTTTCCCTCTGTGCTCTCTTCCCGCTCTGTCTGCCCCTCTCTTTCCCCCTTATTGCTGGTGTCGTTCCGCAGCTGCTGTGTTGCGTGATGGAGGGGGCAGTGGGTGGATGCCGGCGAGCCGTTCCCCTCTCTTTGCCCCCCCCCCCCCCCCCCCCCCCCCCTCCGCTCTGGTCAACTTTTCCAAGATGCCTGTGCTGGATGCCTAACTCTCTGGTGCACTTCGGTTCATACTCTGGGTGCCTGGCGCAATGGCGGAGCCCCCAGGGAGAGACCGCCTGACTCCAGTCGCCGGCGCAATTCCTCTATTTATTGTGATCCCGCCTCTGTCTCTTCGTGGAGGGGGGACAAGCGGGGCGCCAGCTATTTGCACCTCACCTCTGTGCCTCTGTTTGGGTCCTCTTCCTCCGCTGGATCTGCCGCGGGTCCCTTCCAGTGTCTTCGGCCCTGGTCATGTTCCGGGGTGGCAGGGCGGACGGGCTCCCCGTTCATCTGGTGTCGCTGCTCCTTCCAGGATCCCTTGCTGTGGTACGAGCACCGCGAGTGGGAGGAGGGGGGACATCCGCGCAGGACCCCCCCGCCCCGATCTTGGGTACCTCCAGCCCCCTGAGGGGAGCGGCGGTCCCCGTCCGTTCTGCTGCGCGGCCCGGAAGGCCTCGGTCTTGCTGAGGTGGGGGATGGGGTGGCTCGCTTCCCGCATCCACTCGATGCCGTCAATATATCGGGGCCCGATTGTCTCTCCGGGGACCCAGGGGGGCGTCAGGGAAGCGATCCGACCTCTCAGAACATCCTTATTGCTGCATTAATGTGGTTTTCTCCAGTGGCCCGGGCGGAGCGCGATTCAAACGCGTCCCACTTCACCGGCGGCCATCTTGGATCTGTCGCATGGCATTTTTAATAGCAAAGCATTCATGTTCATGTGCACTGTTGGTGACTTGCATGTATTTGATTGGTGTTACCCTACAAAACAATAGCAAACACTGTGGCTTTTTAGCCAATTTTTCTCAGTGTGCTGTATTTTTCATTAAAACACATATTTATATCTTTCTCCTAGTGCAGTGTGTGGCATACCCCTTCAGCAGCACGTTTGTGCGTATTGCGCAAGCGTGGTAATCTAGGCTGGCCCAGAGTGTGGTGCGACCTGTGATTTGTTGCCAAGTTCGGGGGGGGAGGGGGCCCTCAGCATGACTTGCAGGGGGGCCCCCCCAGATTTTGGTACGCCACGGCCTCCTCGGCCAGGGCATCTCAGGGCCCCAGAGATGTGGCAACAGATCAGGAAAATACAAAATAAAGTGGCGTAGTTTGAACAGTTTTGAGCCTACCTGGTTCTCCATTCACTTGAGATTCAAACTCCTGCACTTCTGGTAAAGACTAGTTTGTGGTCGCTGGATGATTCAGGCTAGCCCGTGCAGTTAGTTTGGGTGGAGGATTAGGATGGTAGTCCTCATCTAGGACTGTAATATCGATATCTGACTGTTGCATTATAGTAAAGTTCGTTGACAATAACCTGGTGCTGCATGTTTTTACGCCAGGTTTGGTGCCGAGGAGGATATACGAGAAGAGGAGGTAAGAAAAGCAATCAACCTCCCGAATAAGGCTCCAGGCCCAGATAGATATCTGGACTGCTTCTTTAAAAAATACCAAGATATTTTAATACCCAGATTGACAAAACTGTTCAACACCTTTAAAACGAGTGGGGCAATAACTCAAGCGATGAATGAGGCAAAATTGGTTGCGTTTGTGGATCAGGGTAAGCACCCACTACTCCCAGGATCCTATTGTCCGATTGTGCTGATCAATTTAGTTGCCAAATTGTATACAAAGATACGAGCTGATAGAATGACACGGCTATCACTGATTAACTAGGACCAGTTGGGATTTGTACTGACGAGGCAAACTTTTGACAACATGAGAAGGGTGTGCCACCTCAGAAAAGACAAATGCATCAGGTGCCGAAAGTGCTTGTGCCACTCGATGCAGAAAAGGCCTTTAATAGGACGGAGTGACCTGAATTATTTAGAACAATGGAACATATGGGGTTTGGAACAGGCTTTATTCAAATGGTGCGGGCGAATTACAGGTCTCCGACAATCCGGGTAGCAGTTAATGGGACGAGTAATATTGGAAAGGTGTACAAATCAAGGATGCCCGTTATCGCCATTGTTGTACGTGATCTATTAGAGCAATTTTTAGCATGTATTCGAGCGGCAGATCAGGTGCAGGTTATAACGATGGCGAGCAGGGACCATAAAGCGATGGTATTCGCAGATGACATGTTTGTGTTTCTTTCGAATCCGGAACACTCGTTGGCAGTGCTGATTAAAGAGCTAGATGAGTTCGGGAGGATTTCAGGGTAAAAATAAAAACAAGTCGGAAATTTTGAATTTAACAATGGAATCTAGTATCCTTGATAGGTTGGCATATGAAACGCAGTTAGAAAAGACGGTATGAGGGATAAAGTACTTAGGGATCACATTGATGACATTGCTCACCCAAATGTATGGGGCAAATTATCCACAACTATTGAAGAAAATTAAACAAGAGTTTACAAAATGGAATCCATTAACGACGTGGTGGGGGCAAATGGTGGCAGTTAAAATGACGATACTCCCGAAACTGTTATACCAATTTCCGATGCTGCCCATCAGAGCCCCAAAGACGTTAGATCCTTGAACAAAATGGTAACAACATATATATGGAAGTGCAAGACACCTACGGTGTCAGTCTACCCTGACGGATTCAAGAAATTGCAGAGGCCTGGCGTTTCTGCATTTTCACAGGTATTCTGATGCTGCCCAGTTATGGTTAGTGAAGAAATGGCTATCAGAGTCCACCGAGCATATGGGCAGGGTAGGGCGGTAGCAGGTTTCCAGCTTTCGGGACTATTGTGGCTGAAGCAGCAGCATAGACGTCAAAATAAGTGAAGTGATGGGGGTGGGTATTGAGACATGGATAAGGCTGTCAAGAGTGGAGCACTAACGGTGAACCCCTCCCTGTTTTACCCAATGTTTGGGAATACAGAGTTTCAACCGGGATGGATCCAAGAGCATATAACAAATGGGAAAGGCAGGGTGCAGGACTATCAGGGATATTTATCTAGGAAATGGCATCAGAACATTTGAGGATTGTAAGCAGGTCATGGGGATCGGGGAGTGCGAAAGGTATAAATACACCCAGTTGAAGAATTGGTTGGCAACTCCTATCATCAGAGATGCGGCCACTAGACCACTGACACCATTTGAGACTTATTTAACAACCGTTACATGCTCAAGGAAATTAGTTTTGAATGTATATAGATATTTGAATAGTCATGAGGAAATCATACTTGTGGAATTATGAAGCGGTGGGAAAGGACACTAGGGGAGGAGATAACCGGGCAACAGTGGGAATACACGTGGGGTATCATCCTGAAGCTAAGCTAAGCCATACAGTTGAGGGAAATGTGGCAGAAAATACTTCTCCAATGGCACTTTATGCCTGAAAGATTCCACGCAATGTTCCGGTCTTCCTCGGAAAATTGCTGGAGGGGATGTGACATGGGGATTGGGGACACATTTGGTGGGAATGCCCAACAATACAACAATTTTGGGGTGAGGTGCGAAGGCAAATGAGGGCGATTGACACCAGTTTTGATCCAGCTCAAGGATAAAGTATGGAGGTGTGGAATGTGGGAATCTGGGCCAGGGGAACCTACACAGAATCAAAAGAGGCTTTATGACACTGCTGATAGCCGCATGGCTGGTAATTGCTCAACAGTGGCAACAAAGGTCTGCACCTACAATATATGAATGGCTCCTAAAAGTGTGGAATTTTGTGGCCCTAGAATGGGTAACTTAAAAATTAGAGGTTCTAAAAGAGGCTTTTAAAAAAGACTGGGTTCAGTCCCCCTCCTATTTGCAGAGGGACTATACGATGCAATGGTGCCTGCACAAAATAGGGATTTTGGACCTGCTGTAAGCACGAAGATGTAAACATAAGACTGTATTTCTGCACCAGGAACGTGGCGGGAGAAGTTGGGATTGTTGATTTACCTCTATTATGAAGAAAACAAATACAGGAACGTGGGAAAGAATTTTTCTTTCCGGCCCTCTTTTCTATGTTTTCTTTGCATGGATGTCACCCTTGATATTACCGTTCAGGAGGTAGATGTCAACCCCTTTGGATGCCTAATTGATTTAGATAATGTGCGATTTCCTCGGTTCATTATTTTCCCTTATGTAACTAGACAGGGAAGGGTGAAAATCCGGGAGTGGTTCCTTACTTGAGTTTCCAGCTCACGTCGCCAGCCTGACAGCAGCGACACCCCTCTCTACATGTTTTCATGGAGCCATCAGCTGTGGTGGCTGTTGTATCCTGGCTCTGCGGCTCTGCACACGGGGAGACAGGATGATGTAATGCAGGGCCGCACGGCCCCTGTGTCGCAGCTCTGGCAGGAGCGAAAGAAACGCACGGCACACAGGTTGCTGGTCTGCCCGGAACTGCCCTCCCGTGCTCGGGGGCGGGGCTTTTATTTACGCGCCCTGCGTCACCGTGTAGCGGGACGCAGGGCAGATGTAACATTCCTCCTTTATTTCAAATGGGGTTAACATTAAACTACATGTCGTGAGCTACGATTCAAACAATTTAAACTACTAGACATCCAGGCATCCTCCTTAATTACAGTCTACAGGAGGCTGGCTACCACACATAGTCTTGGAGCCTAGCGGGCGGGCTAGTGGTGGTTCTTAAGCTATATCGCCCGCCTCTGGGGCTTATCTCCACTGTCTCACTGGGTGTCTCACCTTCCATGTCCGGCTCACTCATGTCCGGCTTGCTCCACTGCTCCCACGTCCTGTCGCCCACTTCTACCTCGTCCTGGAGGTGAGCGGGGTCTCCTTCGTTCGACTGGGCTTCTTCATCTTCTTGGTGGCCTTTGCCATCAGTCCACAGGTTGCGTGGCACCGCCTTGAACCATGACGCATTTCGTGTCACCTGTCGGCGTCCTCTCGTTACTGTCACCATGGTCCCTTGTTTCCCACTGACGGTCCATGGGAGCTCTTCGTATCTGGTGTCCAGTTTTGACCTTGTTGGGTTTTGCAGCATGACCACCTGGTCGCCCACCTGGTGGTCGGACGGCCTCGACCTTCTCTTGGCACTCGTGTGCGTTGGTACTCGTTCTCCTTCTATCAGTGCGCTCCTTGTCGATTTCGTCCGGGTTCCTGCTAGGGTGATGTGGGATCGAGGACTTTATTACGGTGCCATACATGAGGTCAGCTGGCGGGACACCTGTCGTGCTGTGAGGGGTGACCCGGTAGTTCCGCAAAAACCGGTACAGGTCGACTTTCCACGGGCTGGCATTTGCCTTTGACACTCTCAGCACTTTAAGGGTCCTCATGAACCGTTCCACATCGCCGTTCGCCTGTGGCCATCTCGGCATGATGTGATGGTACTCAATATTTAGTTTGTGCAGGTACTGTTTGAATTCTTCCCCTTGAAAATGGGAACCATTGTCGCTCTTGATGGTGGGGTGTAGACTATGTCTTGCAAACATCTTCTCCATGGCAGGGATAACCACCTCCGCTGCTGTGGATTCCACTATCTCGACCTCGGGGTATCGGGAGTGATCGTCGA
This sequence comes from Ambystoma mexicanum, assembly GCF_040938575.1. Classification (NCBI taxonomy): domain Eukaryota; kingdom Metazoa; phylum Chordata; class Amphibia; order Caudata; family Ambystomatidae; genus Ambystoma; species Ambystoma mexicanum. The sequence goes on along the minus strand of NC_090927.1, from coordinate 508,502,360 downwards.
TGGCCACTAGAAGGTAGAGGCCTTTTTGTAGCGTGCAGAAGTCGATGCTGATGGCATCCCACCGGCCACGACCACGTTCCGCTAACTGAATGGGTTCTGGTTCTGGCAGAGCTCCGGTTATCTGGCAGGGTAGGCAGGTGTTTATCAGTCTTTCGACTTTCTCGTCGATCTGTGGGAACCACACCCGGTGCCTGATTCGAGCTTTGGTCCGAGCCATCCCTTGGTGTCCTTCATGGGCCAATGCCACTATTCTGTCCTGGATGCTCGGTGGGATGACGATGCGATTACCCCTTAGCAGCAGTCCACGCTCTGTGATCGACAGGTCTTGTCTTATGGTGAATATCCCCAAGAGAAACACCTTCGCGTCCACTGTCCTGTTGTGGGTGTTCTTCATGAAGGACTTCCAGTCGCCTGAGATGATGGCGTCCTTCACCAGGTTGCAACAGGAGTCCTTGTGGGTCTGACTCAATGTCCTCGATGCTGATGGCCTTTGGCCTCATGGCCCGCACTACCTGGCATATGTGCTCCTCGGTCTCTTTGGCTACTTGAACTTCTTGTGGGGTTGCTGTTCGAGGGTGCCTTGAGACGAAGTCCGCCGGGTTTCCACCTCCCGGCTGGTAGGCCAGTTCAAAATTGTACTACTGGATGTGCAGCAGCCATTTGGTTATACTTGCCGGCGGGTGTGAAGACGTGCCCATGAAGATGGGTAATAGGTTTGTGATCGGTGGCTGCCGTGAATTTCTGTCCATAGAGGTATAGGTGAAAATGACGACACCCCCATAGCACGGCAATGGCCCCCTTCTCAATGTGGGAGTATCGTTGTTCTGTCATTGTGAGAGCTCTGTGTATGCGATGGGCCTCTTCTCCCCTTCTTTGGTGACCTGCATGAGGATGGCCCCTAGACTGACGGGGCTCGCGTCCACGAATAACTCCGTCGGGAGTTTGGTGTCGTAGTACGCCATCTTTGTGTCCACAGACAGGGACTCCTTAATGTTTTCGAACGCCTCCTGGCACTCTTGCCCCCATTCCCATTTGGTGTTTAGTTTGGTCAGCTCGCGTAGGGGTTCCGAGAGAGTGGCCATATTGCGGATGAACCTCCCACAGTATTTGGCCATGCCCAGGAAGCTGCGCACTTCAGTAGGTGTCATTGGCGGCCTCGCGGCTTGAATGTCGGCAACCTTCTGGGAGTCAGGGGAAATGCACGTGCTGCTGAATTTGTAACCAAAGAACGTGATTTCTGACTTGAAAAATTTGCATTTCTCTTTGTGTATTGTTAATCCAGCGTCTTCTAGCCTGCCCAATAGCGTTTTGAGCCTCTTAAGATGATCCACCCTGTCATGAGCGTGGATCAGGATATCGTCGCTCACATTGAGGACACCAGGTATGTCTCGGATGACCTCCTGAATTGTTTGTTGGAAAACTTCGGCCACCGATGATATCCCAAAACTCATGCGCTTGTATCTCCGTAGCCCCAGGTGTGTTGAGAAGGTCGTTATGTAGCGAGAGTCTCTGTGAAGCTTTAGCTGGTGGTATCCTGCTTTCAGATCAACCTTGGAGAACACTCGCGACCCGGTGAGGTCGGCCATGATTTCGTCGAGCGTGGGTGTGATGTGCCTCTCCAGCTTGATAACGGTGTTTGGAAGACGCATGTCTATGCAAATCCGGACTTTGCCGGGCTGTTTGGGCTTTCTTGTTACTACCATTGGAGAGACTCATGATGTAGGCCCAGTCACTCCCTCTATTATTCCGGCTTCTTCCAACGCTTTGAGTTCTTTTTCTACCTGCTCTCGCATGTGGAACGGTGTCCTCCTGTGTCTCACTGCCTTCGGCTGAACCGATTCATTTATGTGGAGCCTGATTGTCTTTCCTTTCAAGCACCCTATCCCATTTTGCAGGTTGGGGTAGTGTTCCAAAATCTTCTAGACTTCTTGCACTTCATCCACTTCACAGACTAACTTTACCAACCCCAGATCTTCAGCGACGTCCCCACTTAGAAGGCATTCGATCCCCGCCTTCACAACATAGATTTTTGACTGTAGTCTGTTTTCACCGTGGCTGAGGGTGGTGCGGAATCTGCCGATGACCGGTAAGGGCTTCCTGCTGCCGTATGCAAACAGCAGTGTGTCTGTGTCCTTTTTGATCTGGTTGTGGTTGCAGCGTCTGGAACGTGCTTGTGGGCATGACGTTTACGGAGGCTCCCGTGTTGATGGTCATCCATACTTGCTGATTTTGAAGGGTGACCAGGCATTTGCGCCTCCGGAGACTTTCTCTGTGTTGCCTGCCCTTGCTCCAATGCCGACACTAGGTAGACCTTGCTCCCTTTTTTCCATTGTTCCTTTCCGGATTCATGTGGTGTCCCTGTGACATCTCCTTCTTCCTCGGTCGATGAGTTAGCGGTTTCGACTCGCCTTGCGTTGGCCTGCTTCTTCTTCTTGGCTCCGCTCTTTTCTTGAGGGTTTTGCGGAGGCTGTACCGGGGTGCCCCCTGATCGGCATACTTTTGCATAGTGGTCCTTTCTACCACATGCCCTGCATGTTGTTCCTTGCGCGGGGCAGTGTCGTGGTCCACCACACCATCCACACTCCGTGGGACCTGGGACACGTGGCTGCCACCTGTTTTGTGCGTAGTTGCCACCAGCCTCGTCCCTCATGAATTGTCTATTGGTGACATGGGACACCATGGCTGTCGTGAGGGCGGGCTGTAGTTTTTGTAGCGTTGCCCCCATGTTGGCAGCCCTGGTGTGTGCCAGTTTTATCAACCAAGTTCGAGGATTCGTGTTAGGGAGATGCCTTTCTCACCGAGTACCATCCGTCTCAGTTTCTCCGATTGGATGCCGTTGATGAGTTGCCTCTGGATTTCTTTTTCGACATTTGTAAATTCACACGATATTGCTAACTTCCTTAGCCGTGTGTGGTAGTCGTCCAAGGTTTCTTCTTCTGCCTGAATAGTGTTGCAGAATATGAAGGTTTCATAGTCCGGGTTCAGTTGTGGGAGGAAGTGTGCCGTCAGGTCATCTTTTGCTTGTTGGTAGATGTCCTGGCCACCATCAATGGTTAGCGAGTTAAATATGCGTAGTAACTCGTCCCCCACGTTTAACAGCAGGTGCGACCTCCTCTTCCTGGCAGTGATTATGTCCTTGCAGTCAATCGCCATTTCGAATTTCTGGATCCATAGCTGCCATCTGGGGCCAACTGATGACGGGTCTGTAAATGGATCAAAAGGCTGGATCATTACCAAGGAGTTCCCCTGCGGGCTAGCCTGTGGTGATGACATCGATGGATTTGCCGCCAGTCTTGAAGGCGTGCCGGGTCTAGGGGTGGATGTGCCGGTTGCCATTGCTGGGGTTCACTTGCCTCACCTTGGTGCTGGTCCCTGGGCGATCCCCTTTATTTTTTCAGATGGGCAGTAGTGTCAAAATCAGGCACTCGCCAAGTGCAGCCGTGCTGATTTCGTGGATTTGGATCAGCAGTGGGCCTCCACCAATGTTTCTTGGTGCCTCTGACTCATGGCAGAGGCAGAGAGTTGTGGCGCTTCCACGTGTTGGTGGTAAGCCCTTTTGGTCATGAGACCAGGTAGATGCTTGCTGAGGATATGTTTTTCCTCTATTATAGTTTATATTGTTTTCCTTTTTTTTTTGGTGGGTGGGGGGGGTTTGTGTGTCCCCCCCCCCCACCGAGTATCCAAAAATTTGTTTATATGGCCGTGTGCCATCAACAGCATGTCGAGCGTCGAGCGCGTGTGCTTCGTTCAGTTCTCCTCATCGCCATTGTTGTATCCTGGCTCTGCGCCTCTGCGCGCGGGGAGAAAGGATGATGTAATGCAGGGCCGTGCGGCCCATGTGTCACAGCTCCGGCAGGAGCAAAAGAAACGCACGCCACACAGGTTGCTGGTCTGTCGAAACTGCCCTCCCGTGCTCGGGGGCGGGGCTTTTAGCAACACGGCCTGCGTCAACGCGTAACGGGACGCAGGGCGGATGTAACAGTGGCGTGGTGATACACTCCACACTGCGGCTGTTTTGGTTCAAAGGTTGAGTTGCCAGTTCAGTTTGGCCTTGAAGTGATTTTCCAATGGTCTTTCACTCGAACGTTTCAACACCGCTTTAGTTTTTTGAGAGGCGATGGCGCGGGCCTTATGAGCGATGTCTGCTCCCACCTCAGTCATCTTTTTGTGTATATATATATATATATATATATATATATATATATATATATATAATCGATTGCTTTAGTGTTTACAGCATCGGTGGTGGTTGTGCAAACCGCAGTCACAGGGGCCATTTCACCCCGCCCCCTTTAGTATGTTGCCTGCTGCTGTTACTACCGCTATCTTAATTATCGATATAAGATGCCATGCTTTCCGCTATTTCCTCCCCTGCTCTGGAGCCTTGCTCTACCTCCAGCGCTGCCCCAAGTGGCATAGTTAGTAAAGTGGGGGCACTGCCTAAATTGCTGTCAGTGGTATTGTCCGGGTTACTCGCAGGCCTACTCGTTTCGCTCACCTCGATTCAGATGGCATCGTTCTCCTGTTGATTCTGTTGTCGATCCACAGTGGTCTTCCATGATTAAAGCCTCTGGAGCCTCTCCTCCGCCACAGACTGCGAAAACTGTAACTCGCCAACAAATCTGCGAACTTAAGGGTTTTGTAGTGTAGCTGCTCCTCTCAGCAAGCTGTGGAAATGTTAAGCAGACTGTCAGGGAAGACTGCCAAAGACTGCAACTCGCCGACAACTCACGTGGGGTATCCGGCCCGAAGTGCCTATATGTTTCCTGCCCCTGCTCACCTCCTTTTTGCATAAGGAACAAACTGCAATGTTGCTCCTTGCTTTGTCAGTAGTGAAGTAACCAGACACTGCAGACTTTCTGTGGAATTGGGGTGCTGCTATAATCAGCTTGTGGGTGTGCCAGTGATGTGGGGGTGTGGGCTTGCTGCTGGCAGGCTCTAAGCAAATGACATTGTCATTTACTTTAATATTGGACATTTCTTCAACAGGTGAGTCCTAATGAACCAGATAGCAGGTTTTGTCTGTTTTATTTTTATTTTGTGTAGGCTTTCACCACTAGCACTGCCCGTGACACTGCAATCATTTGCTGCCTTGGCAAACCGTACTGCTAGTCGGAGCCAGTGACTGTCCACCCACAGGAATGAAGAGTAACCTCATCCGTCTCTATTTTGTTGGCTAGAGCAAGTTTGGCGGACTTACCAGACATGGAGATGTTTTATTTGCTCAGGTCCTGTGAAAAGGCACAGCCTATTAGCAGATGAGCCACCCTACACATGTCTGTGGTGTAAGGGGGCACGTGGAAGCATGAGGCCACTCCAGCACAAGCCCCCAACAATGCAAGAGTGGCACACGTTGCCTCCACCCATCCCCCAAATGCATGCGTGACAGCCAACTTAGGTTTACCCTGCCGTGCTTGTTTACCAACGCAATGTGGTGTATAAGAAGTACAAGTACCGCATGCTGCCCTTGGTTGTGGCGGAGGTGTTCCAAAGCCAACCACGTAGTAGTCTGTGCCCTTGGACGCTTACTGCTACTGATGAGATGAACATACCAGAAAAAAGCACACTTAATTAGAATAAGCTGGGCAAGTCTGTTACCTAGGTGCCTGAAGCCCCTCTTGCCCCCACCCCCTAAATGCATGGCCGAACCAATTTACCCTGCTATGACCAATGCAACGAGATTGGACAGAGGTACAAGCGTAGTGTGGTTGTTGTGTGGGCACCCTGTTTACCTTGGTCGCTATGTACCCAAGCCAGCCTTGTAGCTTTCAGTGACCGGAAGCCAACCGCAACTGTGATGAACATACCAGGAAAAGCACACATTTAAACTAGGCTGGGCTTGACTGTTCTTAACCTTTTGCGATTGAAGCCCTTTGCAATGCATGAGCAATTATGCACAAGTTGACCCCACCGCCCCCCAAAATACATGCCTTGACGTGGGTCAGCAGTACAAACTGTCCTGGTGTACCGAAACCAGCCACGTAGCCGCCCGTGGCAGAGGAAGTGAACTGCTAATGATGAGCACACCAGAAAAAACCACACATTCTACTAGGCTGAGCAAGTCCATTACCTTTGTGTTTTAAGACAATGCATGAGCGATACACAAGTTGACCCCCTCGCCACCCTACAGATGTCCTTAATGAAAGTGGGGAAGCATGAGGAGACCACACCACTAAAAAGGGCACCCCCCCCCCCCAATGCATGAGCAATACACAGGTTTACCCGGCCACGCTTACGTATCAATGGCACAAGGTGGAATAGCAGTACAAAAAAGGTTGCGCAAAGTTCCAACCTCAATCGACATGGTGAAACCACAATGAATCTGAGGAAAACCGCATGAAGTTTCTCTTTTTCCGGACGTGGAACCAAAATGCAGCACAGTGTCTTGTTTAGTTCTGTGAAACCAAAACTGGTCAAAATCCGGGTTAAGAAACTCGTGATGCACTGCAAAATCCCTTCTAGCTGGAAAAAGAGCAGCACAAAGTTTCTTGAACTGTTGTGCAGAGCTAGCACGGATTGAAAAACAAAGCTTCTCATTTTGATACGCAAAACCAACATGGAAACATAAAAATGCATTGTTTTGACAGACCAAAGTAAGTGAAACCAGAACCGGTTAATTGTTTGGTTGCGTGTGCCATGGTACACCATGTGGGTGGTGACTGGTTTGCTCGATCAAGAACGGGCAGAAGTCCCGAAAGCAGCACGTGAAACCATAAAAGGGACAACTGAAATATTTCCGTTGTAGTGCCAATTTTCTGAGGTGACAGCTCAGTGGCGGTGGAACAGTAATGCTGATTTTGCGGAACGGGCAGAAGTGGATTCCAGTGTGAATTTTGCACTTTATTTCGCATCACTGGTCACACGAGTGGCTCCTTTCTGTAAGGCAGAGGAGAGGAGTTGAACTATCCCAGGAGAGAAGTTACATGTAAGAGGGGTTCCATCATCTCAGGATTTCTTAACCACTCTCCCTGTGCCCCACCCCATTTCCTGCAGACTGAGTGGTCTGGGACTGCTGTCATCAGCACAGGCTTGCCAAAGCAGCCAGGTCTGGACGGTACAGAAGCCTTGAAATTCAGTCCAAATCGGTATGTAAAGGGTTTGAGACTCTTCCACACAGTGTTTGACTCCTCTTTGAACACCAAAAGGTTTCAACTATAACTTCCATGAAAGAGAGTAAGACACTCCCTTCACCCACTTCAGAGGACCTTTTTGATGTGAATTGTTTGGACAAGGCTTGCCTGGTGCCTGAACACTGGTAAAACAGGCCCCAGCAGGTACTCTGTCAGGATGAGACCCCTTGTTCCAGGAGACTCTGGATGGAGGTCTCCAAGAAGCCAAGGAACAGCTCTGGGCTCTTTCGCACCTCAACCACTTGTGTGCAGTCTCGACTGCTTTAGAGCTGGGACTCTAGAGCTGACTTTAACACTGCTTTTTCAAATCATTTGGACCGTCCAGCTATTGACTCAAACATGAATGTCAGCTGCTTCAGTAGTTATCAATCACACTGCCGCTTCAGAACTGCATCACTGGACCTCATCCAACCCACTCTACTGCATTGAGCCACCGACTCAACCTCCTACTGTTCAGCCGATTATGGCTGGACAGTTTTTAAGACTCCCGATGCCAACTATCTATCAGGAGCAAGTGACTCGATGGACTCTACAGGAATTGGACCTATTTAAAAGTGGTGAGAAGCTGGGCCGACTGTCTATCCCCCGACTATAAAGGTACCGTCTCTCTGGCCTCGTATTATGGCCTCGTATTAAGAGCTCTAGTGACAATTAAAGCCCCTCCTCCACCCTCCCCTTCCTCCATACCTTTTTGGTTTTGCCACTTTGGTGGCATAAGCCACCTAATCACTAAACCATTGGTACTGTAAATGTATATTAAAATAAAAAAATGGGGGAAATGGACGTGTGTGAGCAGTGTATGGTGTTGCCATGGCAACTTGACAATGCTTAGCTCTGAAATGGCCAAAGCACCAGATGGGCCTTGACCCCCTCGCTTGCGTACGCAGGCCAGCTGCTGTTGCCGGGGAGCTGTGCGTGCTACCGAAGTAGGAGCAAAATGACTGCACTTAACTAAATGCACATGAGATTTTCGTTTGTATGCACCTATGCTTTTTGTCAAATGATCTCCTGTCGGACTATGTCTGAGCAGAGTGATCTATTGTCAGACCAGACTGAGGCAGCCAGGCAAGCCTCTGACTTATGAGGCAGGCGAGCTGCCTTTGTTGTTTTTTTGCATAGTTGTGAAATTGAAAGCAGGATTATTCAGTCCCATGGGAGCTGCATGCCGTGAAGGGTGCTTTTGAGTGCTGATCAGTGGCTCCAGCATGATGTAAAACAATTGAATCTTAATCCTGCTTAAATATTGCTACCCATCACGTTTTCTACTGCTTGTTCATTAAAGCTGTGTCTGTGTGCTCTGTCACCGTCCCATCATGGCACAGAGGTTGGCAGCCCTTTGTTTGCTTTCTTCACTTCAAAAACGAAAGCACAGAATGGAGAGAATTGATTTTTAGCCTGTGATGGGAATTTAGGAATAGGAAGCAGCATGACTGAACGGGCTGTTTTCATGTATGTTCCATGTGATTGTCTGGAGGTGCGAATAGCTGCACTGAAAAGCTTTTTCGAAGCACAGTGTTTATGCAATTGTTGATACTGCCAAAACTCAGAGCCAGGTAAGTGTGAAGGTCATTCACCCCATAAGAAACAGCTGTTTGCTGCTCTGGGACATTTCGACAAGGGCATTAGCAGCTTCTAAACCCAGGCACAGGGGTTGATTGACCCTTCCCTTGCTGTATCAATGCCCTGCCCCACCCACCTCCAAGTCCTGGCTTACTGGAGGCAGTTTTCGGTACTTGCAGGTCTCGGAGCTATCATGAGAGGGGAGCGGGCACTGTGCCAGCGGGACCCCCTATCCCCACTGTCTCTACCCCCCCCATCCACCATAACCCCCTCTCTACTTGCCCACACCCCCTTCTCTACCACCACCCCTCTACCACCAACCACCCCCTCTTCCCCCACCCGCCCCCTCTCTACCCCACCCCCTCTACCCACCCTACCGCGCTGTCTACCCCCACTCGCCCTCCCGACCTCGGGACGTTGCTGCTTCCTTTATTCATTAACAAGGAGGTTGCCAATTGAGGTGAACTGTTTAAAGACACTTATACCTGTTTGGTACTCAATATCTATACACAATTGAAATTGCATGCCAAGTTATTTATTATATTAAGAAAAATGTGATTTGAACAGAAACATGTGCAAAAGAATACTGGGGCAAGGGTGAAATGAGACCTATTTAAACCAGGGACAAACAAATGTGCATGTGGAATTCATCTGGGTAAGTGGGTAGTGCTTCGGTAAGCACAATGGAGTTAGGTGAGGGATGTGGGCAATAAAACAGGCTAGGGAAGGTAGCTTTTCATGAGAAGGAAAAATGTTGCTCAATCAGGAGTTTTGAGTAATGAGTGTTAATATATTGAACATGATTTGGCTTATGGACATGGATTTAATTATATATTGAACATTTTACTGTACAACTTTTACTTTCCTTTTTTGTTTTGTTAAATGGCATTTGTATAGCACCCCATGCCATTGGTAGGGCCTCAAAGTGCTGTGGGATGAACGTCTTTGAGGACTGTCTGAGGTATGAGAATTGAAAGGTTTTTAGAATGCATGTTTGCATTTTGACCAGGATGAAGGTAGTGGAAGCGTGGCTAAGTATCCACTAGCGACCCATGGAGCTCTGGCTAGTGGATGGGTGCTGTGATGGACTGTCAGGAGCGTAGGCGAGTCAGGGAGACTGATGTGTGCAGCTGGACCGAATGTTTGTTGTGGGCCGAATGTTTGTTGTGGGACACTGCTGCATTCTAATGGCAGAGGTGATGTGCGTTATGAAGTATAGTGAATTCCTGGAGATGTATGCAGGCGAGTGGCTGTGCCATGGGTGGGATAAGGCTATGTTCCATGAAGGAGTGCTATATTTACCAGAGTCCCTGTAGGCTTCAAAATGCAAACCTTCAGCATGCCCCTGTGGGAAAAGATGTTGGGTAGTGGCACCAAATAGCAGTGAGTGATTTTGTTTACCACAGTTATTTACAGTCTTGCTTCTAACTTGGGTATTAATTGCCTTTCTGAAAAGTATACACACTGCACACCTTTTTTGGTAAATGTATAACTAAATGTATAATAAATATTTAAGGAAGTATCATTATAATCTTAAAATGCGGAGGAGAAACTGTCAATGCTGACACATGGATTGAATAACTGAGAAAGGAACATGAAAGAAGTTCCCAGTTAGGGAACTCCCGTCTCCCGCACACGATCACAGTCCCACAAAACAGAGCCAAACATTTGAAAACATTCATATATAGTATCATTTAATGGCATCAGATTTTCTAAATGATTAATAATATAAATGTGACTTGAGACAGTTAACTTAACATGTAGTTAATTTTTATATTCTTGGAGCCCAACGCGTTTCGAGAATAACATTCTCTTCATCTGGGGTTCATTTTTTCAATTATTTCTATAAAATAATATAAATAGAAATTTCTTGTCATAGCATCAACATCCACTCATCAAAAACCAGGGCAAATTGAGTCATTAGTTTGTTTTGAAAACACTCTAGTAAACTTCTCCACAAAATAAGAATTCAAAATGTCTGTTTTCAAATAATCCATGTTTGATTAAACCAGTTAATAAACATTTAACTATGTTATTTATTCATTTGAAAACCAAATTAGTTATACCTCACTCATAATAGTGTAACCTTCCAAAAAAGCATAGTTCATCCTAATTGTTCATATCTCACCTTCTCATGAGGAGTCCAGAACCACTTATACTAGATTGTCTACTCCTCCTATGCCTTTAAATAAAGGCCGTTTTATACACCTTTCTGTATAAACATAAAAAGCGAATTAGCTTGGTCTTGCTCCCTACAGTCATTTTCCCCTTGCCGTCGGGACTGCAATCTCGAAGGATCTGGTAGGGAAACCACTTGGGAAGCTGCTTTAGGGGCTGGTTGATGCTCAGTGATTAGTTTACATTTATCGTAATTTGTTTTTGGCCCGATTCATGTACTCTAGTGGAGGCGTTTGAGTGTATTTTCAATCGTTTGCTTTTTTTTGTCCAATTTGTGCTATTGTGATGGGGTTCTCTTGTGTTTTTGTAGCTTCTGACCCTGTTTTTCTGGGCTGGCCTGCATGTAGTGTGCAGTTCCTGGGGTGTAGTCCCTTGTTTGTGCCTGGCTTTTTCCCAGTCCCAAAAACTCACCTGATTGGTACATCCACCTGGTCATAACTGAACTTCCCAGGGCAGCCCTCTGCCTGTGCAGCGCCTGCGGCTAAGGTCCCCAAGGCAAAGATCGGTTCCCACAGAGGCAGCTCCAAATTGTGTCTGCAGGTGTCAGCAGGGGAGGCCAGCAGCCAGCTGTCAACCAGCAGCAACAATCAAGGTAGGTGTGGCCTGGGTGGGGAGTAGAGCATTCACTACTTCAGAAGCCCTGGCACTCTACCTGCCCAGGACATTAACACTAACCTGCTTAACAACCAGAGACAATTGTGAACATTAGCCTGCGTCACATCTAGACAGGATTATGAATGTCAGCCAGTGCCACATCTAGATGGAATAGCAAATAGCCATTCCCACATATAGACTGCATTGGGAATATTACCAATGCCACATTTAGATAGAATTGTGAATGCTAGCTTGCTTCCCATCTAGACAGGATTTTGAAGGTGGGCCAGTGCCACATTTGGATATAATTGTGAATATTGGCGTGCATCATATATAGACAGGATTGTGAATATTAGCCCGTGCCGGATCTAGATAGAAATGTGGAGATATTTGCACGCCACATCGAAAGAACGTGGAAACTTAGCACATATCGCTTCTAGATAGTGAGGCCAATAACTGATCCACTAACAATTTCACCCCTCTGCATACACCTCAAACTCTTACCAAACACAACCCCGAAGCACAACAAACTGCACAAACTTCACTACACTGCAACAACAAAACAAACCCCACATAGCTTCGCACAACAGCACACGACGGCTACCGACCGAAAAGCACCCCCCCCCCAGCTCAGTGAACAGTGTTAACCAAACTGAAGCTGCCAACAGCACATCACTGCTCTCTTGCACTTATCCCGGTCGTTCCCACTAACTCACCCCGACCCCCCTTTCCTTTTCAGATCCACCAGCGTGCCAGGGGACCACTACGGTGGTGATAGTGCACGGTACAAATATCCTTTAAAATGAACATTAACATTGTCTAGCAGCTGTGTCACTACGTGCGATCTGTTGTATTAACACTCCACTAATCTTAAGCACACCATGCTCCCATGGGGGTCTCCTTCGTGTGGGGTATACTACAGTCATGTGTGTCAGGGGTTTGAGTCACAGGGTCTGGAAGTCAAAAGCATGAGAGTTCCACCTTTAGAAAATGCCCTGGGGTTACGTATATACTTATAAATGCCAAGACAGGATATAATAGATTATCACACTTACCCGTGCACTAAAGCAGAAACCTAGCGATTTCCCTCATGGTAAACTGGAAACTTTTTTTTCTCAACTGCCACCAAAATGGCTGCCTAAATAAATTGTGTCTAGATGCATCCGTATGACTTCATCACATTATTCTGATGTTGTGCGTATATGACGTATTGAAAGTAAACAGCCCTTTTATCTTAGTCGAGCCTATTACTTAATAAAACCTTTTGGTTAAAACAATAATGGTAAAGATAAATATAAGTTGGTACCATGATGATGTACTTCACCCTCAACTACTGTATAGTTTTTTTAAATATCGAACAAAAGTTAGTTTAGAGTCCCAATTCAAATAATCCCCTGAAAAGGAGAGAAGTAACAGATCATAATCTACCATACAGTCAAGTAATCTAAGCCTTGTCCCAATTCTCATGCACATTTTTAAGAAATTGGTTGTAGTGATCAATCCTAATCGTCCATATGGGCAGATCTTCCCTTCTCGTAAACATTGTTATAAGTGATCCAAAAATTATGAGCTACCTAGTTTCATTTGTGGATCCATGTACCGGGTACATTTTGGTGGACAATGAAAAGATTGGTTAGATTGCACATCTTGTGTGCAATATTTGTCACCTGATTTCTAACTGGCATACCAGTTCATCTGCCTCTCACGAGTGCACATTATATTAAACTTCTTAAAACATGTTAATTGTTAGTATTACGACAATTCTGTCCATAGGAAAGTGTTTCTTACATAGATATGCTCTTTATGTTGTTAATATAATACAGATATGTCCGTCTCTCAGGAGTTCACAATCTATTACAAGTCATGTGTTCTATCTTGCATCAAGACATTGTTATGTTTTATCAGATAGTTAAACCTGGTTAGTTAAATTGTTAGTGTCAATGCCTGCCCACACCAACCCTCAACAGTTGAGATTCATAGAAAAGGACCTATATAGTATTTTTTGTTCATCCCTAATGGGGTTATTGAATCTAGGCGATTTATCCAGTAAAGTTCCCTTTGGGACAATCTGTTTGCTAAATCGCCGCCTCTAGGGAGCGGATATATTGCCTCCAAGACTATGCATCGGAGTTGTACCATTATGTTTCTGTTGTCTCTGAAGTGTTTCTATAATGGAGACTTAAGATTAGCTGTCCTCAAGTTAGACTTGGGTTCAGTCCAGCATTGTTTTGCTTTGCAGGTTGTTTTTCCTACATAATGTTTTGCCGTGGACATCCAAGGGCATAGATCACATTCTTGCTAGCACCAGTAGCGTACTCCCTCAGTTTTATCTTATTTCCTGTATGGGGATGTCTGGTATGTTCCCCCTTGATTATGCTCGAGCAATGCTGACCATTCAAGCATGGAAATGTGCTGCATTTTGGTTTTCCAAGTATTTTTTGTCAGTTATTTAGGCCCCTCTGCTCTGATCAATGCATCCCTCAAATTATGGCCCCTTTTGTAAGCTAGCATGGGAGGTTCAGGAAACCATCGATTCAAATTGGGGTCCAATTTAATGTATTCACAGCTCTCAGTGGTGATCTTAATTTGATAGCTTTGTGAAGAGAATTTCAACCTGTGTATCAATCTTGTGTTCTCCTTTTTCAGTGCTCCTTGTGAGATGTCCTCCCTCCTGGATGTTTCTGTTCCCTCTATGGCTCTTTTCAGTGTAATATATTGACATCCGTGGGTTTTGTGAGGATTCGTCAAAATGTCTGTTCCAGTGAATGTGACTGATGCATCTAGAAAATGTATACTTGGTTCACCCACATCCATGCTAAATTTTATCCGCTCATGGCAATTAAGATATTCAAAGAAAAGGAGTAAATCATCTTTTGTACCTTTCCAGACGGCAAAAATATTAACCTATGTCGTTTCCAAAAGATTATTTTAGATGCCCAGGGTTGGACATCCAAAACAAACCATTTCTCAAATTGGTAAATGAAAATATTTGTGTAGGTAGGGGCTATTGACGAGCCCATTGATGGTCCCGATATTTGCAGGTAAAATTGCCCTTGATATCTGAAATAATTGTAGTACAGAAAAAGATGGATGAGTTCCACGGCAAAAACATTGTGTATTTTTGTGTCTTCGAGATCCAAAAGGAACCACTCCATGGCGTCTATCCCTTCGCCATGTGGGATTGATGTGTAAAGACTATTTACATCCAATGTAAATGGAATGCAATCTTGTCCCGAGAGTTGTAGCTCACCCAATGATTGTAAAAAATGGGCTCTCTTTGAGAGAAGTAGTCCTTGTTTGTATCGGAGGTTGTAGTGCTTTGTCCAGATATATTACCAATGGTTCGAATGTACTTTGTTCCAGCCACGATCTGTCGGAATGGTGGATTAGACCAATTATGTATTTTTGGTAAGGCATAAAACACTGGGGTAAACTGACTTTTTTTAGCAGAAAGTTAGCTGTTTGTGGTGTTAGCCATTCTGCGTCCAGCGCTTTGATAGTATCCACAAATATTTAAACGACTGTGCACAATAACGCCAGACCCTGCTGGAAATCAGGTCAGTGCTTCATGTCCAAGTTGTTTCGTACCTGTTCCAATTCCATCTAGTGTTTTTTGCTGTGTAATCAAAAATTGGCAATTTTTGTCGATGGGGAAAATTAATGGGGATTAGTCCGAAACGTTTTTTTTTTTCTTCAAACTTTATTTTTCTTAACTTTATTATTAAACCGATCCTTTCCCACATTTCCAGCCTGGGGCAGTGGCCCGTCAGTGCAATTTGTCTGCAAATTTTCAGCTAAACCGATTGCACGAGTTAGTTGTTAGCAATTCATTTTTTTGATTTCCTGTGTCTCGATACTCCACTTAACTATAGTGTGGCGACTGCATATTTGTGAGCTTTCGTGCAATGTCTGGCAGAGATGAAATGAAGCATTTGAAAAACATCACAGCTTACATAGCCCCTTCTGCAGATACCGTTATCTGTGCCTGTCTGTACCTGATTTGTAGTTTGTTTTGCTCAGCCATAGTGGGGCGCAAAGCCGTAATTTCGGCTTGCTGCCCTGCTTTCCACCTGCATTATACACCCTCAGTGCTAAGTGGGTTTTCCATTTAGTTTGTTTTGAATCCCCGTGGGCATTTGCCTGTGGTTCATTAACATTTTTTGCGCTTCATTTATTCTTGGCTTAGCCGGGTTTTCCCGTAGTCTGGTATGAACCGCTTTGGGCCATGACTCAGCCCAGACAACTTTAAATTGCTGGGATCCAGTCTCCCTAGCTGGTACAGGGATTTGGAACGAGCCACACTGTAACATCCCATATAAACCTTCCAGCATCACTCATTTTGACAGAATATCACCGTTCTGTCATGTGTATCCATCTCCATCGGAACCTTCCCACACCAAAATGAGGTCGGCCGGGACGTGTGCGCCTCAGTACATGCACCCAGTTGTCATGGTAGCTTCTTATAAACACCAAGGTGGTACTAGTGTTCTTCTTGCAGACGGCCGACTCGCTACTCCTAGTGCATACTCAAGGTAAGCGAGGATGTTGCACCACAGTTTCACTTTTGCTACCGTCGTCGGGAATTAGACCAGAGATACTATACCATGTTATTGACAGTGACTTGAACAGCTTCTCCGATGGAGCACGCGGTTCATGGCAGGGGTGGGATGCTGCCGGCATTACCGAAACTGTATTGATTTGGACTGGGCACACCTTGAATGTTCTGCTGGGGTGGCCTGTTGAGGGCGAGACGCTCATTATTTCCCCCTAAGCAAAATGAGTTTTTTCCCACTAGTGACTTAAGACCCCTTCATAGAAGTGATTGTCTAGACCGTTTTGGTGCCTGATACAGCGAACCATGTAGTGCCTACATATGGTTTTGCTATATCCTATTTTTTGCAGAGATGTTAATGGCTGCCACATGCAGCATTTAGTCGGCCCTTTGGTCTTTCGCAGTAGCCTGACTAGTGGCTTGAGGCTGGTTGTGTGTAAGGTGTACCTGCATTGTAGGAGCCTTCTTATAAAACTCCATATAACATGCATCCGAGGAGTTGGTTCCATCTATGCAATTCTTTACCATATAGGTTGGAAACCACATAAGGTCGTTCCATGTGGGTTTTGAGGTTAGTGTTGTGATGAATTGTGGATCTACGTTGTCATATTTTAAACCGCCTTAGAGATGCATGTTTTGATCAATTTAAGATAGCCCACCTGTTGTATTATAGGTTGACAGATGTATTTGTTTATTGCAACACCCAAACGAAATGAAGAAGCGCCAAGCCATGGTGATGGATTAGCAATCCAAAACGCGTTGGTACATTTTACATTTAAATTGGAGCCTATTGGTTATGGCACAGTGCTGTCCTGGGGGCTCACATTCTAACCCTCTAGACCCATTGACCATATCGAACAGTGCAGCGATCTTGCAGCCGCCTTCAGGCGACTCAGATTAATCATTTCATGACAAACCCGATGACGGCAATGAAATTGTGAAGAACTGGGACACAAAGCCAGAAAACAAAATTCCAACTGGCCCGAGATGCACCTCCTTGCTTTCAGACAACTGGTCAATCGGAAGGGAATGATGGTCAGAAGCAAACTACCCACAAATAGCACAGGTTAATGAACTGTACCTCGCAGAAACAAGATGCCGAACATGCCCACATATCAACATTTCAGACACAATAAAGATACCCCACATGGGCAAGGACTACTAAATTATGGGATGGTTTACATGTACATCCAGCAGTATTGTGTGCATGATATTTATCGGAATTGGCTACTATGTTGTAGAAACTAGTCAACCTTTGCATACACACGTGAACCTCCACCGTCAGTGTCAAGCAATGTACTAATGATAGTCCAGTTGTTAGGCAGAATCACCTGCAGTACCCTTTGGGAACACTAGAGGCAATTAAGACTACAAGTGTTAAACAATGTCACCTTTGGTACAAGCCTGGACTACACAGTAAAGTGGTGGTGATGGCTGAGCAGCCAGACTTATCTCGAGAGTTTAAGTGAGCAGTAGAACAAGTTTCGCAAATGACCAACTAATACAGTGATTAAAGTAAACACTTACTCAAGGTTTCTTGGTAAAAGAATATACATTTATTTGCTCAGTTAGAAGACATTACACTAGCATAAGCAGCTCAATATCACACATTAATTCACCACAAAAATCCAACCGGTTGTAAATGAACAAGTTCAGCTCCTGTGAAGTGGGAGCAAAATGGCACTTCAAATACTTATTCAAGTGATAAAAAGACAAGGTTATAAGAATAGACAGCACAAATACAATCATAGGCAGGGCAAAGGGTTTCAGTTAAATACAAGCAGCAATTCTTCTCATAGGCCTGGGCCAAAGTCAATGGTTCAAAGTCTTTGTGTAGGATAGCACAGTTCTGGTAGATAACGGTTAAATCTTTGCCACGAGTTTAGAAGAATTTGGCTAGGCGAAAAGTTTGATGAATGTTTAGGGAAGGACAAGCCTCCGAAGTTTAGGAAAGTTTCACGCACTTTCTCGATGGCTGAAAATAGTTCCGGACCGCATTTGCACAGTACCTTGCTGATGAATAAAGCTGTAGCTGAGGCAGCTATTCCTGGCAGTTTGAGCAGATCTCGCTGTTCCTGAGCATCAGTCATGGGGACAAGAAGGACAACGTCAGGAGGTTCCTGCACTGCCCAGGGATGAGGCCAAAAGCTGTAGCAAGACGTCGGTTTAAGGTGTGAGTGCCTTAAAGTCCACGAGCTGGTTTCACTCCAGAGTGCATTCAGGTCTCCTAGGAGACTAAGCACAGGGAGTTTCGGGCACCTCCCTCACATCCTGTCCATCCCAGACACTAAGGTGCCAGAGGATGGCTTCGGCACTGAAGCCCACCAAAGGCCAACGAACAAAGAGAACAAACCTGGTTTGGCACGCAGAGACAAACACAAGAAGGACTTTTCCTAAAAGAAATGGCGAAAAAAGATGACCGGAGTCTGTTTTTACAGACAGGTCTGGGGCGCCATGTTGAAAAACATGGCTGACCTGGTTTTCAGCTACCGTTGTTAGTGATCGGGAAAAATCACGGTAGTTGATCTAAACCACTGCCACCAGCCATTTAAAGTAGGAAAAGTTAACATTTTACTGTTACAGGGGTGTTTTGACTCAGGCGAAGCTAAGCAACCCCTGCAGCACTCTATAGGAAGATAGTGTGTGCTGGGTCAGTAAATTTAAAAAGACTAGTAAAGCCAATTTAACTTTACATACTCTGGGTAGACGGTAGTCCGTCCCAGACAAGGTATTTAAACCTTGGGGAGTCTGAATCCTAGAAATCCAGTGGTCTCAAAAGGTAAGGGAAATTAGCACATTTAGCACATTTGAGAATTCTCCCTAACACTCGCCCCCCCGCACCTCCACCAGAACTAAGGGACTGGAGGCTTTAATCCACCCATGGATGAATCTCCTTACTCCAGTTGGTGAAACATACTGGAGAGACATCAGCATTTTGGTGGTGACACCCTGACCTGTGTTCAATGGTAAAATGAAACCTTTGCAGGCTGATTGACCATCTCAGTAATTTTGGGTTTTCCCCTTTCATTTGCATCAACCATCTCAAGGGTTGGTGGTCAGTCTGAATCGCAAAAGTAGATCCTTACAAGTATGGCCTAAACGTCTTCAGTGACCGCACAATAGCAAAGCACTCACGCTCAATGGTTGCCCACCTTGTTTCTGGTTCCTGCTGATGAAGCAAATGGTTCTCCCTACCTTTCTCATCCAGTTGACTAAGGACTGCATCTATACCTGTATTCGAAGCATCAGTTTGCACAATGAAGGTTTGCTTGTAGTCAGGAGCTCTTAGGACTGGAGCTTGACAAAGGGCTTTCTTTAGGCCTTCAAATGCTTGAGTGCACTCCACATTCCACCTGACATTTTTAGGGAATTTAGGAGAGATCACCACATTCAAGGGAGAAGCCATGGTCCCATAGTTCTCAATGAAGTTCCTATAATACCCAGTGAGGCCTAGGAAGGCTCACTTGGGTTTGAGTAGTAGGGGTGGCCCAGTTTTGTACAGCTTGTACCTTACTAGGCAATGGCCTGATTTCACCTCCTCCTACCTCATGTCCAAGGTAGGCCACTTTAATCTGACCAATTTGACATTTACTAACCTTTATGGTCAGATGGGCCTGCTCAAGAGCCTGCAAAACATACACTGCAATGTCCTCCAAGTATGCCATGCAGACATCCTCCATCCCAGTCAGAACTTGATTAACCATCCTTTGGAATGTAGCAGGTGCATTCCTTAGTGCAAAACGTATTACCTTAAACTGGTAGAGGCCTGCTGGGGTTGAGAATGCAGTTTCCTCCTTGGCATGGTCTGTTGGTGCTATTTGCCAATAGCCTGAAGTGAGATCAAATGTCCTGAGATACTTGGCTGAACCAAGTTTATACACCAGTTCATCTGTCCTTGGTAAATGGTGGGCATCAGTCTTGGTGACTGCATTAAGAGCTCTTGAGTCCACACAGAATCTCAATTCCTTAGATCCTGCCTTTGGTACTAGAACAACTGAACTAGACCATGGACTGGTAGAGGGCTCTATTACCCCGAGATCAAGCATCTTGTTGACCTCCTCCTTTATGTGGGATCTTGCATGATCTGACATCCTGTAACCTCTGCTTTTAACAGGTTAACAGTCACTAGTGAGAATATCATGCTGGCACCAAGGGATCAAGCCTGGTGATAGTGAAAACATGGAGGCAAACTGATTTAACAGAAACTTGCACTCCTCCTGTTGTTCAGGTGTCCAATTAGAAGAGAGATTAACTCCTATTTTCTCATCTAAAGGCTGGCCTCTGAGTAGGTCGGGTAGAGGTTTACTCTCCTCTTGGGCCAAAGCTAGAAGCAAAGCTCCTACTTCTGGTCTTGAGACATAAGCTTTTAGACGATTGGCGTGAGACTCGGGGAGCCTCCATAGGATTGCCCAAGTCCACCAGATAGTCGACCTCTCCAAGTTTACCCACAACCTTGAAGGGTCCTATCCATTTGTCCTGTAAGGCCCTCTGCCTTGTATGTACCATAATGAGAACTAGCTGGTCTTGAGACAACTTAACCATGTTGGCCTTCTGGTCATGCCAATGCTTCACCAGAGCTTGACCTGCTTTCAAGTTATCTGATGCTTCTGCCATCATGTGTGATATTCTCCTCCAGAGACCTATCACATAGTCAGTGACTCACTGGCTTGGAGGAAGGAGCACTCTCCAACCCCTCCTTAATCAGGGCCAAGAGGCCCCTTACTGGATGGCCATAAAGAAGTTCAAAGGGACTGAATCTAACTCCCTCCTGAGGGACTTCTCTATATGCAAATAGAAGGCATGGCAGTAGAAGGTCCCACTTTCTTCTAAGGGGTTCCTCTAAAGCACCTATCATGCTCCTCCTTGTGCATTGATCCTCTCTACCAATCCATTTGTCTGAGGAAGGTAGGCAGTTGAGAACTTGTAAGTTACTCCCAGTTTTTCCACATGGCCTGCATGTAATGGGACATACATTTGGACCCCCTGTCAGAGATAACTTCCTTAGGAAAACCTATCCTGGTAAAAATACCAAGCAGGGCCTTAGCCACAGCCTGAGCTGTAACAATACTCGTAGGTATGGCTTCAGGATGCCTAGTAGCATGGTCTACTACAACCAGGATAAACTTGTTTCCTGAAGATGTTGGAGGGTCTAAGAGACCAACAATATTGATCCCTACCCTCTCAAAAGGAACTCCCCCCATCTACATCAGACTCCAATTTAGGCCAGTAGAAATACAAAGACGGCCTTTACTTGGTCTTCTTAAAACTTAAGTGACCAGCCAAAGGTACCTGATGGGCCAACTGTAGGAACTGGAGTCTGCTTTCAAGAGGCACTACAAGTCTTCTGTAGTCCCCTGGGATAGAATTAGTCAGTTCACTGTAGAAGAGGCCATCTTCCCAGTTCAACCAATGCTTCCCTGGTTCTTGCCCAGGCAACTTGGAAGCTGCCTGTTGGTGAAGACCTTCAAGAGTAGGACACACTCTTTGACTTCTGCTGAAGTCTGCCCTACAGGGTCCACTTTCTGCCAGTAAAGACTGCAGCTCAGGATGGTTTGCAGGATCCAGATCTCGAACAGGAGCAAGGTCCTCTTCCAGCTCTGATTCCTCAGCAGCTGATTCAACCACACAAGGTTGTTCCACACACTCAGCCTCAGCCGGTAGAGGGATCACAGGTGTGATCTTGGACAGTCCGCTCAGGGGATGTCCTTGTTGGTAGCACGAGAGTGCTGGCTGGTTTCTTCCTAGAGGTTTTAGGTTTCCCCTTTTCCTCTTAGGAATTGCAGTCAGTAAGTCATGTGGATTGGGAGTTAGTTTCCTCTATAATCTCCTCTTGAGAGCCCCTTAAGGTTCCTTCTCTGGCCTTCCTTGCCTGCTCCTGTTTCGTTTTGCTTGATACAACTTCAAGAGTTTTAAAGTAATTCCCCATCTGGACTCTCCCAGGTGCTTCACTCTGCACACTTAAGGGTATGGCATTGCACTGGATGAGAGCTGGCAACTGTGGAAGCATTTGCACAGGGCCTCCAGCAAGCTTTGTTAGGAATGTGGGTGCCTTAGCAACATCCTCAACCTTGACAAAAGATTCATCAACTACAGTTATGCTGGCCCCAGAGTCTCTGATGGCAGGGGTCTCCAGACCATTCACAAGAACACTGTCTTTGTAATACTCTTTAGGATTATCTGGAATAGTTATGCACCTCTAAGTTCTGTTGTTCCCACAGACCCAGGGATACTAAAGAAACACTGGCTGAGACTTTCATGGGTTCCTCAGCCTGTAAGTGAAAGTTTCCACTTGCCATTGGTACTTCATCCTCTGGGGAGAAGGCTAAGGAGACGGTGTGGATCTCTGAAGGTTTACCCTTACATCTGGGATCCCCTTTCACACGGTCAGTTGACCCACAAGCATAACATTTTCCAAATGTCTTCATGAATGGGGGTTTGTTCTGACCTCCTGGTTTGGCACCAGGAGGTACTGTAACGCTCACCTGATTCCCACGGAGGCGCGGGTCTTGGCAGGAAGGTGTCTGTGACTCAAAGTGATGTGCAGCACTCGATTGGCTTCTGGGGTCGAACCTCTTCGCACTGTGTGTCGGACTCGAAGAGTGAGGTTTCTGCAGGTGAAAGAATATGGGAGTTAATGATCTGGATTGTGGAGTGTCCCTCTCTCTCTCTCTCTCTTCCCAGCTTTTCCGTAGAGCCCCCAGGTCAACTTGCTCACCTTAAATAGGTGAATGCTGGACTCTCCATCTGCGTCTGATGCAGGGTGCCATTGCCAGTTCCTTCACTGGTGAAACGTAGGCCTCTTGAATTCAGAGGTTGATTACCGTCGTTATTTGCACGAGCGGTGAGTTTCTGGACACCTTTTAGTCTTTATAGTCTTTTGGTGCGTGGCACTTTAATATCAAATAAGACTCGTATAATACTTTTCCCTTTTGTCTTGCAGGACTCTCGAGATGGAAGATGGAGTGAAGCGCCTGGAACTTCGTAAGTAAGGCAAGCGCTCGAATTGTCTTTTTCCTTGCAGCCTTGTTCGGGCTGAAGAGACGCCGGAGTATCCGCAGGCGTTCTATTGCGACGAGCGCGGAGGGCGCGTAAGTAAATACCTGTCTTTGTCTCCTCTTTTTGTCTTTCAGATGTTAGACAGCAGCGCCGGAGTTCGCGGAATGCCACTAAGTAAGTACAATGCTTTTGTTTTCACAGGCGGCGATGCAGAATGAAGGATTCCGGAATTCACAGCGTGCTGGTAAGTATGGCAATGCTTTTGTCTTTGCAGGTGGAGATGCGGCGTGATGAAACGGCCGCAGCCGATGGATCAGGTGAGTAAGCACTGCGTGTAAAGTTTGCCTTGCTAACCTGTTGTTTCTTGTCTTTGCAGGTGCTGCTGATGTCTGGATGCAGAATGGTAAGTAGGATTCTTGCAGGTTCAGGATCGGAAGAAGAAAGGCCGGAGCAGACTCGGTGAGCGTTCTGCTGCAGATGCAGAATAACGCGAAGCACGCTTCATCTCTCGGGTGTGGTTTAAATAGCCTTGGAGTGATGAGGCGTCTTCTTCCACGGCCCCGCCTAGGTAAGAAAAGAGTTCCAGTTTCCAGAAGAGTTCCAGTGCTGTATCCAGGGAGTAGAGCTGCCCCACCCAGGTAAGAAAGTAGTTCCTGTTCACAGATGGCTTCTAAGTGGCTGGTAAGTAAGCAGCATGGTCTGCTGCAGGTAAGTCCACCCAAGCATCTTCACACCTATTATGAGCCCGGCGCTTCCAGTGCCGGGACCGATGGTTTAGATGAGCCTGGTGCCACCGGCGCCAGGACAAGGTCCAAAAGGTCCCAGTGGGGACCGGCAGGTGCCTAGGATTAGGGTTAGGGGCCTGCTTCCAAGGACGTTGGGCTGGTCCTGGCTCCTTGGAAGCAGTGATCATGACAGTACCCCCCCTCAAGGCCCCTCCTAAGCGTGTCTTCTCCGGGGGTTTTGGCTTGTCGGGGTGATTCAAATGGAATTTCTTGACCAGACGAGGTGCGTGGACATATTCTGAAGGTTCCCAAGACCTTTCCTGGGGGCCGTAACCTTTCCAATCAACCAGGTAATATAACTTAGATTTGGAGATTTTGGAGTCTAGGATGTTCTTTACTTCGAATTCAAGTTCTCCATCTACTAAAACCGGTTCTGGGAGTTCAGTCAATCGGGTTTCTGGTTGTACTGGTTTTAATAAGGAGACATGGAATACTGGATGTATTTTCATATGCGTAGGTAATTTCAATTTGACAGCCACCGGATTAATTATGGCAGATATGAGATAGGGTCCAAGGTATCTCGGGATGAAGGTGCGGGGTCCCTTTAGAGGCAGGTGCTTAGTGGATAGCCAGACCTGATCTCCTACAGCGTAGTGAGGAGCCTCTTTACGGTGTCGATCTGCTCCTCTTTTGAATTGAGCTTTAGCTCTTTGCAGATGGGCAGAGGCTTCCTTAAAAGCACAGGTGATCTCCGAGTGCAAGTGGTCCACAGCAGGTGCTTCGAATTCTTGGGGAGGATCCAGGTTAGAGGTTCTAGGATGGTGTCCGTATAATAGGAAGAAGGGAGTCTTCCCTGTTCCAGAATGAATCGAATTATTGTAAGCGTATTCAGCGATCCAAAGAATATCCTTCCAGGGGTTTTCAGTTTGTTGGAGCATGCAACGTAGATATTGCTCTAGAGTCTGATTTGTCCTCTCGGTTTGTCCGTCAGTTTGGGGATGGTGACTAGTTGAAAGTCTTACATCAATTTGGGCTAGACGACAGCAACTGCGCCAGAAGTGAGAGATGAATTGACTTCCCCTATCGGAGACTAAAACCGAGGGAAAACCGTGTAGCCGAACAATATTTTCTAAGAATTCTTGGGCCAATACTGAGGCTGAAGGTAGACCCTTCAGGGGAATGAAGTGAGCCATCTTGGAGAATAGGTCCACGACTACTAAAATGGTAGTATACCCCGAGCATGGAGGTAAGTCCGTGATGAAATCCATGGACAGGGTATGCCATGGACAGGGAGGGATGTCTAGTGGCTGTAAAAGGCCGGCTGGTTTCTCCCTCTGACTTTTATTCTGGGCACACACACCGCAGGAGATTACAAAGTCTCTAATATCCTTCTTCCATGATGGCCACCAGAAATGTCTTTTAATCTTTTCCATGGTTTTAGTAATGCCAGGGTGACCCTCCATTAGAGAGTCGTGATAACAGGAGATTACTTGTTTTTGTATTTTCTCACAGGGTAAGTGCAATCGTCCTTGGAAATATGGTAGGTCTTGATCCACTGAGAATTCTTTCCCCTTTAATTGCCAATCTTGTAAATCGCCCGGAGTTAGGAGTGATTTAACTGTGGACTTGATGTCTTCAAAAGATTGAGCGCTGACCAAACCCAAAATCCTTTGTTCTGGGATTATGGGTATTGATTCTGGATTGGTCAAATGTTCATCTACTCCCATCCGGGAAAGGGCATCTGCTTTTCCGTTCTTACTGCCTGGTCGATAAGTAATTATAAAGTCAAATTCTGCTAGAAACAGAGCCCAGCAAAGCTGTCTGGAAGACTGAGCTTTGGCTGTCTTTAGATATTGTAAATTGCGGTGATCAGTCATTACGGTGACTGTGTGTCTGGCTCCTAGAAGATAATGCCGCCAGGCTTTAAAGGCTGATCTGATGGCCAAAAGGTCCTTGTCTGTAATTAAATAGTTGATCTCGGGAGGCGAAAACTTGCGGGACCAAAAGGCAACAGGATGTAGTTGGTGTGTGACCGGATCTCTTTGTGATAAAACTGCCCCCATAGCAAGACTAGAAGCATCCGTTTCCACGATGTAGGGGAGTGCTGGGCGAGGATGTTTTAGAACAGGTGCAGAATGAATTTAGCTTTTAAGTTCTGAAAGGCTTGTTCTGCTTCAGAAGACCACGCAAAACGTTTGTTCTTTTTCAACAGAGCGGTGATGGGCTGGACTATCTGAGAAAATTCAGGAATGAATCTGCGGTAAAAGTTAGCAAAGCCTAACATGCTTTGAACTCCTTTTACAGAGGTTGGTGACGGCCACTTGATGATTGCATCAACTTTCTTTGAATCCATATGGACTCCGTTAGGTGACAATATGAATCCCAGGAACTCGACTTCCGTTACGTTGAAAACGCATTTCTCAAGCTTAGCAAAAAGATTGTTGACGCAATCTCTCGAGAACCTTTTTAACGTGTCTCTGATGTTCCTTTTCAGATGATGAATAGACGAGGATGTCATCAATGTAGACAACACACACGTCTGAGTTCTCTAAGGACATCGTTCATAAAATATTGGAAAGCAGCAGGAGCATTACACAGTCCAAAGGGCATCGCTTGATATTCGAATAGCCCATACTTGGTGCGGAAGGCCGTTTTCCATTCATCGCCCTCTTTTATCCGTACCAAGTGGTAGGCTCCTCTGAGGTCCAACTTTGTGTATATACATGCGTCTTTGACTTGATCCAGGAGTTCAGGGATCAAAGGTAACGGGTATCTGTTTTTAACGGTGATCTGATTCAGGGCGTGGTAATCTATGCAAGTCCTAAGGTCTCCTTCCTTTTTCGGGACGAAGAATAAAGCCGATGAAGCTGGAGATTTTGAAGGACGGATAAACCCGTTAGCTAGGTATTGGTCCAGATATTGTCTGAGGTGAAGATTCTCTGGCTCGGTGAGAGCATAAATCCTGCTGCAAGGAGGAGTTGTTCCGGGTATCAGATCTATTTGACAGTCGTAAGACCTATGAGGAGGCAGGGTGTTAGCTTGATCCTTCCGGAAAACGTCTTGGAATTCCTGGTATTCGGGAGGTAATTTGGGAACCTCCTCAGAAGAAATTGCCGCCAGTGAAACATCAGGCCGAGGATAACAAGTGGTAAAACACTCTGGAAACTGAACCGTCTTTGCTCGTCAATCGATCTGAGGATTGTGCTTCTCCAACCAAGGGATTCCCAGAATGATCTGGAACTGAGGGGCCTTGATTACATCGAACACGATTCTCTCCCGGTGTCCATCTTGACTCACTAGCGTCACTTCTTGGGTGGCGTGCGTTACTGGTCCGGAGGCTATCTCCGTGCCATCCACAGTAGTGAGGACGTCTATTACTGCCTTAGGGACAAGGGGTAGATTCATCCTTGATACCATTTCACGGTCCACATAATTACTGATTGCTCCGCTGTCGATATAAGCTTCAATTGCATGCAAACGATCCGGACGTTCGGGACTAATGAGGACCATGGGTATCACGAAATGCGAGGTCACGGGACAGATCTTAACGCTCGGCAAGAGGACCTCTACTCTTGTCGGGCGAGGTCGTTTCCCTGTTCAGAATTTGTGGTACAGGTATCCGCGGCTCGTACAGCCTTCTTAGCTGGTTTCACTGGACAGTCCCGAAGAAAGTGTCCTGAGTTTCCGCAATAGAGGCATAGTTGCAGCTGCCTTCTTCTTTCCCGCTCTTTCTGGGTTAGTTGCAGCTGCCTTCTTCTTTCCCGCTCTTTCTGGGTTAAAGGTCCTTTCATGCCCCCTATTTGCATGGGTTCCACAGTGTCAGTTCCCTTAGTAGAGGTCTGTGGTTTAGAAAACACTCGGGTATCAAATCTGGAACGATCTGCCTTCCTGTTCTGTAGTCTGTGGTCCAATTGGACAACTAAGTCAATATAGTCAGAACTTTCTTGTGGAGGATTCGCAACTTGCGCTAACACATCCTTGAGCTCTCCACGCAGGCCTCTATAGAAAAGCGTTATTCTCTTATCCTCGGGCCATTGTGTTTCCACTATGAGTCTATTGAAGGAGGCTATATAAGTCAAAAGGTCTTGATTACCCTGTCGTAATGAAAGAAGTTCATTGTCCAAGGCCTGCCCTTGTGCATGTCTTGCAAACGGTTTCTCCATGCTGGACTGGAAGGCCTGAAAATCGTGTAAAACCGGATCATCCTGGGTGACTAAAGGGATCGACCAATCTGCGGCGCTGCCACTGAGATAAGAAAACACGAAAGCCACCTTGGTCTGGTCTGTTGGGAATGCAGCTGGTCGACATAAGAAGTGTAGGCGGCACTGGTTGATGAACACTGCGAATTTCCTTGGATCACCAGAAAAGCGTTCGGGCGGAGCCAAGGGGACATTACCGGGCAGATTGATTTGCACTGGATTTGAAGATGATGCAGAAGGATAACTTCCTCCTGGGACGGGCAAAGGTGTCTGTCCTGCCTGCGTTTGTAACAACTGCCTAGCAAGGTCCTCTGTTCGCTCCTTGGAAATTATTAGTTCTCTTCTCAGAGAGTTTGTTTCCTGACGAGCTGCATGTACTTCTGCTCTTGATTCCCTGAGCAACTGGGCTAATTGATCGGTGTCTGAGGTTTCCATTGCGCCTGGGTAGGAGTTTTGTGGTGGGCTTCGCGTTCTGTAACGCTCACCTGATTCCCACGGAGGCGCGGGTCTTGGCAGGAAGGTGTCTGTGACTCGAAAAGTGATGTGCAGGACTCGATTGGCTTCTGGGGTCGAACCTCTTCGCACTGTGTGTCCGACTCGAAGAGTGAGGTTTCTGCAGGTGAAAGAATATG
The DNA here is from genome assembly GCF_040938575.1 of Ambystoma mexicanum. Classification (NCBI taxonomy): domain Eukaryota; kingdom Metazoa; phylum Chordata; class Amphibia; order Caudata; family Ambystomatidae; genus Ambystoma; species Ambystoma mexicanum. The sequence goes on along the minus strand of NC_090927.1, from coordinate 508,473,794 downwards.
GGAGTTAATGATCTGGATTGATCTCTCTCTCTCTCTCTCTCTCTCTCTCTCTCTCTCTCTCTCTCTCTCTCTCTCTCTCTCTCTCTCTCTCTCTCTCTCTCTCTCTCTCTCTCTCTCTCTCTCTCTTTTTTTTTTTTTCCGTAGAGCCCCCAGGTCAACTTGCTCACCTTAAATAGGTGAATGCTGGACTCCATCTGCGTCTGATGCAGGGTGCCGTTGCCAGTTCCTTCACTGGTGAAACGTAGGCCTCTTGAATTCAGAGGATGATTACCGTCGTTATTTGCATGAGCGGTGAGTATCTGGACACCTTTTAGTCTTTATAGTCTTTTGGTGCGTGGCACTTTAATATCAAATAAGACTTGTATAATACTTTTCCCTTTTGTCTTGCAGGACTCTCGAGATGGAAGATGGAGTGAAGCGCCTGGAGCTTCGTAAGTAAGGCAAGCGCTCTAATTGTCTTTTTCCTTGCAGCCTTGTTCGTGCTGAAGAGACGCCGGAGTATCCGCAGGCGTGTTCTATTGCGACGAGCGCGGAGGGCGCGTAAGTAAATACCTGTCTTTGTCTCCTCTTTTTGTCTTTCAGATGTTAGACAGCAGCGCCGGAGTTCGCGGAATGCCAGTAAGTAAGTACAATGCTTTTGTTTTCACAGGCGGCGATGCAGAATGAAGGATTCCGGAATTCACAGCGTGCCGGTAAGTATGGCAATGCTTTTGTCTTTGCAGGTGGAGATGCGGCGTGATGAAACGGCCGCAGCCGATGGATCAGGTGAGTAAGCACTGCGTGTAAAGTTCGCCTTGCTAACCTATTTCTTGTCTTTGCAGATGCTGATGTCTGGATGCAGAAATGGTAAGTAGGATTCTTGCAGGTTCAGGATCGGAAGAAGAAAGGCCGGAGCAGACTCGGTGAGCGTTCTGCTGCAGATGCAGAATAACGCGAAGCACGCTTCATCTATCGGGTGTGGTTTAAATAGCCTTGGAGTGATGAGGCGTCTTCTTCCACGGCCCCGCCTAGGTAAGGAAAGAGTTCCAGTTTCCAGAAGAGTTCCAGTGCTGTATCCAGGGAGTAGAGCTGCCCCACCCAGGTAAGAAAGTAGTTCCTGTTCACAGATGGCTTCTAAGTGGCGGGTAAGTAAGCAGCATGGTCTGCTGCAGGTAAGTCCACCCAAGCATCTTCACACCTATTATGAGCCCGGCGCTTCCAGTGCCGGGACCGATGGTTTAGATGAGCCGGGTGCCACCGGCGCCAGGACAAGGTCCAAAAGGTCCCAGTGGGGACCGGCTGGTGCCTAGGATTAGGGGCCTGCTTCCAAGGACGTTGGGCTGGTCCTGGCTCCTTGGAAGCAGTGATCATGACAGGTACACTAGCCTGATTCGGGTTTCCCTGTGGCTTACCCTTATTATGTTTGGGGCCCTCTTTTTGATTGTAGATATTACAATTCTCTTTGGTAACTTTTTTTGTGCTGCTTCCCCTCATCCTTCTGAGTTACCCCAGAATCCTTGTGAGTAGCCCTGTTGGCAACCAACAAGTCAGCAGTCCTTGTTAACTTCATTGGATCAATTTCCTTAGAGTCAGCCAAGTGCTGTCTCTGCTCTGGAGAGCAGGCATCATACATAGATTCCAACATAAACAAATCCCTCATACCTTCAAAAGTGTTCACTCTGTAACCCTAAACTCATCCATCTAAGTTTTTCAAACATTCAGTCACCCAGGTAGCCCAAGGGGTACCATCATGCTTTTTGAGAGTTCTAAACTTCATAAGATACTAAGAAGGGGTCTTCCCAAATCTAGCTATCAAAGCTAGCTTCAGTTTCATACTCCTTTATGTCTATATCCCCCAACTCCATTACCACAGCAGTTGCAACAGGGGGTAGCCTAGGAAAAAAGCCAAGGAATCGACTGATTCCCTGTGATGTCTTTAATCCCATGGTTATATTCAAAAGCAGCCAACCAATCCAAAATATCAAGCTTAATTTCATACATACTTGCTGCATTTTTTGCCATCCGAGGTGATGTAATCTTTGATGTCCTGGGTGTTAGTCTTAGCAGTGCATGGTGGTGGCGCGAGTTATGGTTGCTTAGCTTATCATAACTGGTGAATTTCTGGGGTTTTCCGGTTTTACCTGTAACCATAACTTCCCTGTAACCATGTTTTTCCATTGAATTTCATAGGTTTTTATTAGTGCAACTTAACCATAACGTCTCTTTATCAACGTTTTTTCAGTGAATTTGATGGGTTTTTACCAGTGCATGCTATTTTCCTACAACTTGATAATATCATACTTGGCCAATAAGCAATATTTTTGTCCAATTTACAAAGTTTCACCTTAAAACTCTTGTCATTTCCCACCTTGTAGCATCATTTTCTACATGCCTATGCACTTTTTGAAATAATTTTGCATCAGTCAGACGTCCAGGAACGTCTGACTTCATCGCAGACCTTCTGGACAGTGCCACGTGACTATACGCTTGCGCTTGACGCTACTCCTTATCCATTACCAATCTAGTACACAGTACATACTTGGAAGAATTTTATCAAAACTGCTATTTATCTTAAAAATGGCATCAGTTCTTGCCATCCCTCCTCCCTAAGAGCTGCCACCACCACCAGCTGGAGGACCTTCACAACAAAAAAGCACGGTACTTTCAAAGACAATGAAGAGGACCAAGAAGATGCAGTCGAGGAAGTGCCTACTTCTAGCACCAAGATCAAATCATGGGTGTGCCACTTCTTTGCTACTGTTGGGAGTGTACCAAAGGCTAAAGCTACCAAGGTGAGATGCACTGAGTGCAATTTTGTACTCTGTCGCAGACTACCTGGACAGTACTCCTACGGGACCACCTCCATGCGCTGCCACACCAAATCCAATGACCGCAATGCTCTCAGAAAGGTTGTTCCTTTCTCAGCAAGTAGTAAGCTGTCTTCCTCCACCTCATCTTCCTCAACAAATACTGTAACCACACAGCCTGATGTCTGCGGGCATTGGTGCATTATAAATAAATAAGGTGGGCTACAGACCATTGCAGCCCCTGAAATGGGGGGATAAAGGCCATTAGCACCCTTGGTTCCCAAAGCGGCAACCCAGAGTGCTAAAACATAGATTTTTCTTCCTATAGTGGGAAAATCCTTTTCCAAGACAGCCAACATGGAAAGAGAAGACTGGGCTCCGTACACAGCACTTCTTCCTTTGCCATGGCAGCCTGCAAAACCCTATAAACCTATTACCACAAGCACTTTTTTCCCCTTTCAAACCTATCCTTCCTTCGAATAACTTTACCACATAGCCAGTCCCAGGTAGACATAGCCACTTTAACACCATTTTTCGTCCCTAGCGGTCATGACCAGTAGCCAGGTTGTCAGCGTCATGACCTTATGCCATGACCCAAACAATCTGGCTATTGCCCACGGCCACAGGCTATACCTCAGTCACCACATTTATGACTAATTTTGTGTACCTACATTATTACACTTGTCAAAAAATAAAGCACTAGCACATTTGCAAAACCATGCTTTAATGTTGTTGCCAATGCTCCTCACGAGTTTGCTCGAAATCCGTCCATGTTATATTTTTTTAAAGTGTCAAAATGTATGTACATACAATAGTCATATCCCCCACTTGACAAAATCCATTCAGTCTTTACACAAACATTGAAGGTTGGGTCTATAATCTTTCTTAAAACTTTTGTCCACATTCGTCAAATAGCAACAAAGTTATAAGCCATCTAAAAATGTTGAGACCCCACTCTAATTTCGCCCCTCTTGAGAAAATCCCACCAAACTTTAGAAAACCATTTATATCTAGATCCAAAATCGTTTTGCCAAATGTGTAGATTCGTCAAATGGCACCATTTATATGCCTTTACAATATTTTGCGACCCCCCTCTAATTTTGCCCCCACTTGAAAGAATCCCACAAAACTTTGCAAAACCGTTACGGATTAGTTCTAGAATATAATTGCAAAATTACATGCAGTTTCATTGAGTGGCACAAAAGTTATAAGCCATCCAAAAACTGCTTTTCCCCAACCCTGTAATGCAGAAATAGGTACAGATGTCCGCGAACACCACAGGACTGCACCAGGATATCTGGAGTGTTTCGTGGACTTCAGGGGGTGAAACAACCCATTTTTTGGCTCCTTATGGCCATATCCAATCCAATACTCATCCCCCCCACATCCCCAGAGATTGTTAGTTAGACAAGTGCAATGCTGCGTTTAAAAAAAAAAAAAAGTTATGGTTTCACCACGCTCTCCGCGGACCCCAAAAAAGTCTGCAGATCCAAGAGGGCGGGCGTGTCAGGAAAACCGACACATTTTTCTCACCACCCAATCAGCGGACGCATCCCGATGTCTGCGGACCACAGAAAATTCCGCTATTTTTTTGCCAATCAGAGGCCAGTCCGCAGACTGAAGGGAGTCCGTGGAGCGGACATAGATATCGCTTGTTTTTGTTCACTGACATATGTCAGGTGGTTTTGTTCACTGACGGTCAGAATATTAAAATTGAAAAGGTGCTATATCTAGACGTTAACCTTATCATATGTTGGAGTAAGTTCCTTAGGGTTTAGTCTCGGCTAATGGTGCACATACATGGGGAAAGAAGCAGGCCTCGAACACACAATTCATTTGTATACATGAAGATGAACTTTAATGTTAACATTTTCTGATGATGCTGTTTCTTCCTTACTTTAGTTTCCCTGTATGTGCCTGATTTGTATGCATCGTGGTTCTTCATATGTACTAGCACAAGGGTAGTAAGTCCTTAATGTTAAACATGTAATAAATAGCTAACAATTCCTCAAAACTTGCATAAGGTATCATTCATTATTGTATTTTGTTAGGGAGAATTCTCAATATGTGCTAATTTCCCTTACCTTTTGAGACCCCCAGCAACTTGGCTGGATTTCTAAGATTTGATTTTTTTTACCTGTGAAGAGTGAGCTTTTTTGCCCACTCTTCCATGGATTTTGTTTTTTTTACTTTTGTGTTCTTTGGTTATGGAGTTTTAAAACCAATCCACTGGCATCCTCTTTTTCTGTGTCACACAGCACAGTCAGTGCAGTGACACAGGGTGTCTTTCAGACTCCCCAAAGTTTAAATACCTTCTCTGGGACTGACTACCGTCTCCCAGAACATGTGAAGTTAAATTGGCTTTACTAGTCTCTTTAAATCTACTGACCCAGCACACACTATCTTTCTATAGAGTGCTGGAGGGGTTCGCCTCGGTCAAAACACTCACGTAACAGTAAAATGTTATCTTTTCCTACTTTAAATGGCTGGTGGCAGTGGTTTAGATCAACTACTGTGATTTTTCCCGACTGCTAACAACGGTAGCTAAAAATCTGGGCAGCCGTGTTTTTCTTTTTTTTTTTTTTAAACTCTTTATTAGTGGTCACAAAGAGATACACAGCACTTTTCCAAATTGCACCTCATACAATCAATAAATATACATTTGTGGTCGTTATATACACGCGGAATTAGAGATTCATCATCGGAGATCATGTTACATAAGTAGACTCTAAATGGGCCCCATATATCTTTGGGTCTACATGGTGGAGGTTCGGTCAAGACATATTCTTCGGTTTCATTAAAATGTGTTGGTTCACAAAGAACTTGGTTCACGCTGGGTGGACCAGTGCTTTTCCCTTCTTGTAAAATGCATTTTTTGGTCACCGCACATGAAATATTGAAAAGTCTTCTCGTTTTCTCAGAGCGCTTGCCAATGTCCCCAAATAGGTATTTTTGAGGAGTTAAGTCAGGGGACCTGTTATTTTTTCCAACATCACAGCAACATCCTTCCAGAAGCCTGCCACCAGCGGACATTCCCAGTACATGTGTAAGGCTCCTACCTGCGGCGCATTGCACATGGGGCAAGTATAAGAAACCTCCAGGGCAAACTTTGCCATTTTAGTCGGCGTGTAGTGTAGCCTATTTAATATTTTGAATTGGATTTACCGTAACCCAGAGTTTAATGACACCTTCTTAGTGAGTGAGCAGTATTTGGTCCATTTCTCTTCTTCGATGGGGGTCTGTAAGTCTCTTTCCCATTTCTCTTTAATTTGATTAACTGTGGGGGTATGGGCCTGTACTGCTGAATACAGTCTGGAGATACCCAGGCCCTCTGTAGCTGTTACCAACTGTACACATGGGTGTGGGCGAGGTTCATCTGGGAATAGCGGCCATCTTTTCTGAAATGCTGATTTCATACGATAATATTGGAGTGTTCTCACACCTCCCAGCGCCCTCAGCAGTTCCCCCAGGGTCGCAAACTTGCCATTGATGAACATGTCCCCTATTTTCATTTCATTATTGGTGTCCCAGGATTCTTGTATGGTGCTGTCATGTGTAGGGGGTATACCCGGGAGATTCCATAAGGGTATTTCTGGATTATAGGGTGTCTCAGACTTCAGTCTTTTGTATATAGCCTCCCATGCCCTGACCGTGCAGCTAACCAGGTTGTATTCACAAGTGCACTTGTATTGTGTGTCAAAAATGACTGATTGTATATTTGTAGGGTGTGTGGTGTGTTCCTCTATCCATGTGTGGAGTGCCTCATTTATAGCATTATACCAATATTTTGCAAATTGCGCTTGGGCAACATAATAGTAGAGCTCAAAGTCGGGGGCCGCTATACCACCAGAGGCATACGATACCTTCATTTTTTCCCAGTTTATCCTCGCTGTTTTCCCATTCCAGAGGAACGTCACGACCATGGATTGGAGTTTAGTGAAAAAAGTCCTGCCAGGCCATATGGGGATATTGACAAAGAAGTAGAGCAGTTTGGGCAGGATTACCATTTTAAGGACGGCGACCCTGCCGTACAACGATATCGGAAGGCGTCCCCACATCTGAAGCTGTGTATTTATAGTTTGTAGCGTGGTTTCATAATTATCTGAATACAGTGTGAGTATCTCTAGACACAAGCATCCCCAAATATCTGATGTGGTGTTCGGACCACTTGAGACCATTTATCATGTCGGGGCGTCTGGTGGCCGGTGTGAGCGGGAATATTTCTGATTTGGCCCTATTTGCAGTATACTCGGAATATGTTGCAAATGCTTGTATTTCTGCCATCGTGGGTGCTATATTTATCTCAGGCTCACGGACATATAATAACGTATCATTGGCATATAGTGAAATTAGCTGAGTGGGCCCTTTCATTTTTATCCCTCTGTCTGCATGCCTCAGCCGTACCGCAGCTGCCATTGGCTCTATGGTTAATGCGAATAGCAGGGGTGAGAACGGGCATCCCTGTCTAGTTCCCCTGCCCAACAAAAACAGTTCGGAGATGGATCTATTGGTTAACACTCGAGCTCCCGGTTCAGTGTATAGAAATTTTACGTATCTTTTAAAATTGGGGACCCACCCCAAATGCCTATAATACAGCCAGGAGATAAACCCATGAAACTGAATCAAAGGCTTTCTCAGTGTCTGGATATGGCCACTGCACTTCTCCCTGGGTCTATTTGCGCCATTATGCCAAAAAGCCTGCAGAGATTTAGGGCCGTGGATCTTGTAGGGATAAACCCATTTTGATCGGCATCGACAAGAGTGGGAACTGCCGGTAGAAGTCGATTGGCCATCACCTTTGCAAATATTTTAGCATCGGTATTTATAAGTGACAGGGGCCTGTAGGATGATGCATCTTGTGGTGGTCGCCGAGGCTTGGGGCAGCGTTATCACCGCCTCTCTCATAGTTGGGGGTAATATGTTGCACTCAAGGGATTCCTCCCATACCAGCATTAGTATTGGCACGAGTTCTTCACTGAACTCTTTATAGAATTCGGCCCCTATCCCGTCTGACCCCGGTTCCTTGCCCGATGACAGTGCTTTGATTGCTTCCCCAACCTCCTCGGCGGTCACTGGCTGGTCCATCGCCACGCGATCTTCATCTGGGAGTTTTGGAAGGGGGAGAGCCGCAAGGTATGTTTTTAATATCTGCGTGTGATTTCTGATCTTTATTTGCATATAGTTCTTTATAAAATTTAACTAATTCCATATTTATCTCCTCCTCCCTCAGGAGTATCTGCCCTTGTGGTGTTTGTATACTAGTGGTCTGGTTGGGTTGTTTATCATGTTTGAGTAGGTTGGACAGTGTCCTACCCGCCTTATTACCCTCCCCGTATCTGCATGCGCGCATGGGGGCTGCCATATAGCATACCTCTCTGGTGGCCAGTTTATCAAATGCCTGTAGGTGTTGTGTGTATGTCAGCCAATATTTCTCCATCTTGTGTATGGGTGTATGGGTGTAGGCTTCCTCTAGTTTGTCTAATTTGCTTTCAATGTCCGTTAACTCGGCACGTACTCTTTTCAGCATGCCTGCTGACTTAGACAGCAACACTCCTCTGATCCATACCTTGAAGGATTCCCACACTTTAGAGTATCTTCCCACCGTTCCTACATTGTTGGTGAAGAACTCTGCTATCCCGACATGTAGTGCTTCCACCACCCTGGTGTCTCCCAGCATCCCATTCAGCATTCACCACCTTCTTGCGGGACAGGGGGCATTTTGGAGCGTTAGCTCTAACATCACTGGGGAATGATCTGAGAATGTACAGGGCAAGATTTCACAATTCTGCAATGCAGCAGACAAGACCGAGGAAATAAACCAATAATCAATTCTGGATTCAGAGTTATGAACCAAAGAATAGTATGTGTATCTTCTACTCACAGGGTGTATTTCCCGCCAGGCATCCAGCAGGGCAAGCTGTGGGAGAATGTGACCCAGGGACAGGGCTGTCTTGCTTGGAGCTAGAGTGGTTTTCAAGGACCTATCTAGTGAGGGGTTTAGCGATACGTTGAAGTCTCCGCCCCAGGTCACATTGAACATACCATACGAAGCAATCATCTGGTATACATTCACATAAAAAGTAGGGTCGTCTATATTGGGCCCGTATGTATTGACCAGCAACAATTGTTGGCCAGCGATCCTTCCCCATACAACAATATATCTGCCCAGTTGATCCGCCTTGTGACCCTCCAGCCCAAATCCCGAGCTTGGATGAATAAGAGTGATGACCCCCCTGGACTGGGAAGAGTAGTCGGTGTGGAACTGTAGATTCACCCATTTGGGCATTATATGCATGTTGTTGACTCCCATTGTGTGTTTCTTGCAACATCAGGACCTGGGGACCATGTCTGGCAATGTAATTGCCAATTTTCTTGACTTTCATCTGATTTAGTCCCCTTACATACCACATAAGCAATTTTATCCTCAACCCGTCACCAGTGCTTTATAGGGAGATAATTTGACATTATTTCGACCATAAGGGTTATAACTTTGGTGCGACCCGGTCAGCGCCAGTCTCAGTGCAACCACGATTTTAACATTCAACAAACTCGACCTCCGTCAAACTGCCATCTGGATCAAAGACCGCCCAGTGGTCATAACCCCCCTTATTAACCCAAAATAAGTTTCTTCCCAAGCAGGAATAACCCATTCCAGTCCCACATCCGTCCCGCCCACCCTCATCACCCCCAACTTGACGATGTTCCCATCTGAACTTGTGGAATATTCCAGGGGTAGCCATGTTGCTTCACATCGCCGCTGATCAGGGTCCAGCTCCACTTGACCACAATACGCAGTCTGCCTTAACCATTAATCAGTCGAGGCCGCAGCCCCTAGGATATAGTACCTTAGCATGTACTCATTCACTCAGTAACTTAGTCCGCCGGTCTGCCGGTCTGCCCCCTCTGGGAGGCAGGGGTATGGAAGTTTCAATATATTGTGTATGGCTTCAGCCGAAGATTTGAAAAAATGCGCTCTTCCTGCATGTTGAATTCTCATTTTGGCCGGGAACATCAGGGTGTATGGGACTTGGCGTTCTTTCAAGAGTCTTTTGACAGGCTCGTAGGATCTTCCTGTCCAGCTTGCACCCCGGCTGAAAAATCCGGGTAAATGTGTATTCAGTTTTTTTCATATTGGAGTGTTCCAGCCTCCCTCGCCAGTCGTAGCATTGCGTCCCTGTCCCTGTAATTAAGGAGTCTAGCAATTATTGTCCGTGGCGGTGCGCCTGGTTTAGGTGCTGGCGCCATTGTGCGGTGCGCTCTTTCGACTAGGAAGTGTTCGGAGAATGCCTCTGGCCCAAACAGAGATTTGAGTAGCATTTCAAGTTTTTCCATCTGTCCTTTTCCAAAGGATTCCACCACACCCACTACTCGGATGTTATTTCTCCTTGATCTCAATTCGAGATCCTCACATTTTGCAGTTTGGACACAGTCTCTGTAAGTTGGATGATGTCTCGGGCGTGGTTACTATATCATCCAACTTCATGTTCACTGCACAAAATACGTTCTGCAGTATTGTTGTCAGCCTGTCTTCCTGGTCTCCAGTTTCTGGATCCAGTGTTTCATTAGTGCTAGTATGGCAGTCTATGGCAGGATTTCGATTCTGGCTGCCGGTGAAAGCATCCATTGGGCCTTTCTTCCTGTTGCCAGGAGTCTTGCCTCCCTTGCCTGATTTGTGTGGTTCGCCCATAGTGTTGTCGTGATATTTGCTGTTATATTTCCTCAATGGCCTGTTATTGGCTTTGTCACACTTCTTCATAGTTACAGTTCTGTTCCTTATATATTGTTACTGCAAGGGGCCGGGACAAGGCCCTGAGGTTGAGGGTGATGTTTCCGAGCAATCTCAGGATATGGTCTGCCGGTGCCCGTGTACCACGAGTGGCCTGTGTCCTCCAACGTACTCTATTGTCGGATTGTGAAATTTGTGGTAGTACGTGGTGTATTGACTTAACCAATGTCTTTGGCCACCAATATTTGCCAGATAGTTTTATACAGGATCGGCTCCGGCCCGCCTCTCAGGGCAGTATGTACTCATTTGTAATGGCGCAGTTAGGGGACCATAACCAGTGCACCATCCGAGGGTCCCCCTGTGTTGTGTATTTTCAAGTATAATGTAATGCGTGTTTGTATAAGGGGTTGCGTCCCGGGATCAGGGTGTTTACTGTGGCCTACCGGGGGCTGCAAGCAGGGAGGGCCCCCCGGGTACCACACAACTAGTTCAGCCGTTTATCACACGCGATATGGGGGCCAAGCACCCGCAGGCAATGTGGATCCAGTAGGGTGTGCCGCGCCTATTTTATACTCCAAAGGCCAGTGGCCGCCCCAGCAGAGCCCTTCAATGGCAAGGGCAGAACGATCGTGTTCGCCCGGGACAGCTCCCCCCACACCGACTCTCCGTCCCTCTTACTTTTTGCCCGGGGCGTATGCTGTGTCCACCATAGGCCTCCGCTCTACACAGCGCCACAGCACAGCCGCCCGTTCTTCATCGCGGAGGACAGCAGCAGCAGGTGCCGGTCCCAGGGCCTAGTGGTGAGAGAGTGCCGCAGCTCGGGTCGTTCCTAGCGGTCCAACGGCCCACCTCCGCTCCGCTCACCCCTTCTGCACTCATGTTCCCGCGTCGTAGCAAGGATCCAGGCGAGACGCAAGCTGTAGGAGCAGGCCCCTCCCACTCGTGGCCCTCCAACCGTCCGCGTCCATGGTTCTCGGGTGAGTATGTCTGGTTCTCCCTGTTGGATCGCTTCAGGTGTGTGGGCAGGCTAGTTTTCAACCAGCTACAACTCCGGCATTTTTGTCCGTTTCTTATATGGATTTTCACTGAGTACCCCCGGGCGCCTAGGCTGTCCGTACCGTTTTTCAGCTTGTCGGGCGGCTCTGGAGAGGATAACGTAGCGCAGGATTTCAGTGGAGCGGGAGCTCTGCGATCAGGTGGCCATTTCTACAGTGCGCAACAGCGAACCCCTCCCCCCCGGGTCAGCCATGTTTTTCAATATGGCGCCCCCGACCTGTCCGTGAAAACAGACTCTGGTCATCTTTTTTTCGCCATTTCTTTTAGGAAAAGTCCTTGTGTTTGTCTCTGGTCCCTTTGTTCGTTGGCCTTTGGCGGGCTTCAGTGCTGAAGCCCTCCTCTGGCACCTGAGTGCCTGGAATGGACAGGATGTGAGGGAGGTGCCCGAAACTCCCTGTGCTTAGTCTCCTAGGAGACCTGAATGCACTCTGGTGTGATTGGCTGGATGACTGTCCGGCAAGGACAGCCACCCTGCTGTGAGTGACAGCCAGGCTGGAATGAATGGGGGAAAACTGTTTAAAAGCAGGTCTCTCGGACTTCGAAAGCAGAGTCCACCACTGGAACGAAGACTAGCTGAAGGAAGAGGACTGCTGCAACTCCTGGACGACCGGCGAAGCCCTGCTGCAGGTCCGACTTGCCTGAAACTCCAATCGACAGAGGCCCTTCAAGGTTAACTTCTTCCCTTGAGTTTGGTGGGAACAACCAACTCGTAAGCCACCGGGACACCGTCCACATCTGGTCGAATTTTCATCAGAGTGCTTTTGAAAACCAGATGGCCAGAGGGAAGGAAACCAGCTCATGGACTTTAAGGCACTCGCACCTTAAACCAACAGCTAAGCTTTTGGCCTCATTCCTGGGCAGTGCAGGAACCTCCCGACGTCGTCCTTGTCCCCACGACTGAAGCCCAGGAACAGCAAGATCTGCTCAAACTGCCAGGAACAACTGCCTCAGCTACAGCTTTCTTCATTATCAAGGTACTGTGCAAATGCGGTCCGGAACTATTTTCGGCCATCGAGAAAGTGCGTGAAATTTGCCTCAACTTTGAAGGCTTGTCCTTCCCTAAACATTTGTCAAACTTTTCACCCAGCCAAATTCTTCTCATCTCCGTGGCAAAGACTTAACCGTTATCTACCACAACTGTGCTATCCTATACAAAGACTCTGAACCATTGACTTTGGCCGAGGCCTATGAGAAGAATAATTGCTGGTTGTATTTAACTGAAACCCTTTGCACTGCCTATGAATGTATTTGGGCTGTCTATTCTTATAACTTTGTCTTTCAATCCCTTAAATAAGTATCTGACGTGCCATTTTGCTCCCACTTCGTAGGAGCTAAACCTGTTCATTTACGTACCGGTTGGATTTTTGTGGTTTTAGTGTGAGATATTGAGCTGCTTATGCTAGTGTAATGTTTTCCAACTGAATGAGTAAATAAATGTTTATTCTTTTGCCAAGAAACTTTGAGTAAGTGTTTACTTGAATCACTGTATTAGTTGGTCCTTTGTGTAACTTGTTCTACTGCTCACTTAAACTCTTGAGATAAGACTGGCTGCTCAGCCATCGCTACCGCTTTACTGTGTACGGGCTTGTACCAAAGGTGAAATTGTGCTTACACTTGTAGTCTTAATTGCCTGTAGTGTTCTCAAAGGCTAATGCAGGTGATTCTGCCTAACACTGGTGTACAGCGGTGAGGATAAAGTATACTTGTTACATTTAGAGTGCTACTTTTCTCCAGCATGGGGTCTGGCATGGATTCACATGCTCATGAATATTCCCCGTCGTTAGGCTGGGAATCCTCGGTAAAGAAAAATCAGTATCAGTTTCGTTTCTGATCTGTCTTTCGTAGTAGTAACCAATCCCTGATCTCTGCGTCATACTGACCACAGCCAATGACTGCCATCTCCCTAAGCCCCACCTCTGGCAGCCATCTTCAGATTTTTACTGCACGTTCATGTGTTGGGATCCTCGTGCTATTGCTCTCGAGCTGTAGTGCGTTTTCGCTCTTTTTCATAGGAAAATTCTCTTTTTTCGCTCAAGAGCCTCAAGCTCCACCGTTTCTTTATCCGATCAACAGGGACCCGTGTCGGATTCCTCTACGCCCCTCAAGGGTGAAGATTTCGTCGAGCCACGCTTTTGGAGAACTCCAGAAGTTTCTCAGGCCCATCTCGGACATGGCCCAGAAGAAGGGAAGCTCGACGCCCGGAAAGCTGTTCAGGGTCTGCCCTGGATGCCAGCTTCAGAATGTCTTCAAGGAGGACGAACACTCCCTTTGCCTCTACTGCCTGCATGAGGACAAGACGCACGTGGAGAAGGACTGTGCGTTTTGTGGCAATATGTCGGAGCGGACCATGAAGGACCGCCATCTGCGTCTCGCCAACTGGCTGGAAGGGAAGAGCCCGTCAGGTGAGAAGAAGTCCGAGCGGTCTTCTAAGACCTTTGAGGGCGCCCCGGCGACGGGGGCCCAACAGAAGGCCAAGCACTGCGAGTCCGCTGGCACCGGGAATGCCGAACGGTCGGGCTCTACGGTTGCCAGGCAGGGTGCATCCTCCCCGGCGCCATCAACCACGAGCCAACGCTCTGGCTCGGGTAAGAGGAAGGGCGAGCACCCGGCGAAGCTCCTGGAGAGACCCCGGTCGAGCTCGAAGGCCCCATCGGAGGGGGAGCGAGGCGGTGACCCTCCCCCCAAGGAGAAGGCGGTGAGCGCACCTAAGGTGGTGAAAGCCTTGATCCACCCTGCCAAGGCCTCTATCGAGACTGTCGCGGCCGCCCTGGCCGCCCTGGCTCAGCCTGTGGCGGCTACACCAGTGGAGGCGACTTCGTGTCATGATCTCTGCTTCCAAAAGGCCAGGACTTACCCAACTCCCTTGGAAGCAGACCCATAACCCAAGTTCCGAGTGCCAGCCAGTCCCAATTGGGAACTTTTGGACCCTGTCCTGGCGCCAGTGGCGCCAGGCTCATAAATATGCCCAGTCCCAGCGCTGCAAGCGCCGGGCTCATAATGCTTGGGTGGACTTACCTGCAGCAGACCATGCTGCTTACTTACCTGCCAGTTGAACCCCTGATCCTCTTCTGTTTGGGACTACGTTTCCTGTTGGGTGGGGCAGGAGCCACTCCCTAGGTTCAGAACACTGGAACTCTTCTGGAAAGCAGGAACTCTTTTCTTACCTAGGCGTGGCTGTGGAAGGAGACACCTAAGCACTACAGGAGGCTATTTAAACCACACCCGATGGATGAATCTTGCTTTGCGTTATTCTGCATCCTCTGCAGCAGAATGCTCATCGTGTCTTCTGCATCTGATCCTGGGCCTAAAGGAAAAAGGCTTACCATCCTGAATCCAGTCTTCAGCAACATCTATAAAGACAAGAAAGAACAGGTTAGCACTACGGTCTTCAGTAACAGCGCATCTCTTACCTGGCCCATCGGCTGTCATCAACGCCTCGCGCAGCATTCCTGCATCTGAAAGACAAAGGCTTACCTACTCTTCACACGCTCCGGAGGTCATCGCACTGCATTCCGGCATCTGAAAGACAAAAGCTTACCAACTCTTCGCTCGCTCCGGAGGCCTTCGGCGCTGCATCCCGCATCTGTAAGACAAAAGAAGGTGCGTTTTAAGACATTGGGTAACGTTAAATACTCACGTGCCATTACTCCATCCACGCCGAATTCAGTGGGCATTCCGGCATCCTTCAGCAGCTCCGAACTGGTACCTGCAAAATAAAAGGACAGTTAGTGCGCATCGTGAAGCAAGCAACAAGCGCTTACTTACGCGCTTCCAGGCGCTTCTATTCCGCATACGGGTCCATCCTCAACTCACTTCAGCCAATCAACCGCCATCGCCGGAACCCTGCAAAATAAGAGACAGCATTACAAAAGACTTTTAAAGACATTTGAAATACTCAGAACTCACCGTTCGTGAAGTAAACGACGGACAGCAGTCCTCTGAAGTCAAGAGGCCTGCGCTACCTATCCAGTGAAGAAACTGGTTACAGCACCCTGCCCCAAGGCAGATGGAGAGCTCGGCGTTCACTTACCTAAGGTGAGAGCGTTAACCTTTGGGGTTCTACGGGAGAGGAGAAAAGGAAAGAGATAGGGACACCCCAATAACCCCAGTTCATTAATCCCATATTTTCTATCTGCAGACATCTTACTCTTCGAGTCAGGCATACAGTGCACAGAGGTCCAGCCCAAAGAGCCAACCGGGTGCTACACATCACTTTTGAAGATACGGTAGTCGCCCAGTCAAGACCGGCGCCTCTGCGAGAATCAGGTGAGCGTTACACTTCGGGGCTCAGAGTCTCCCTGCCACCGCGGAGGGAGTCCTCTTTCAAGCCCATCGACAGGACCCCCGTGAAACCTCTGACGGAGAAGAACAAGCGGGGGCAGGAGGTCATCGTGGATTCGGCCTCAACCTCTGAAGAGGAGCTGATCGAAGTCTTAAGCCACGGCATTGGCGTGGAAGAAGACCAGCCCGTCGGGAGGAGATGACGAGAACGTCGAGAGTGCCGACGAGGCTCCTGACCGCCCGTTGGAATCCCCTCAACCAGTGCCGCAAGTTAACTCGGCGGCCATTTTGTTGGCTATACAATCCTTATGCTCGGAGATAAGGACGAGATTGCCGTTACCACCAACGGAGGAACCGCTCCCGACGGGGGACCCGGAGCCAGGCCCTTCTGGGAGCCCTCCTCCTAAGAGAAGGATTCATCCTCCACCTCCTTTTCAACCATCGCGCCCTGCTCAGCCCTCCTCCCCGTCCACGACCCGTGGGGATGATACGGGAACGGACACGGCCGCGACGGGTATAGACGAGGTTTACGACGAGGATCTTCCGTCGTCACCTCCTCCCCGGGCTTCCCCGCCCGACGGGATTGGATCGTTTCATGCCATGATCGCCAGGGCATCTGAGCTTTTCCAGCTCTGCCCGGAAGAGAAGAAGGAAGGTTTCCTTTATCAACGGCGCGAGACCAAGAGGAAGACGGTCCTCGCTGTACCTCTACTGGATGATATCTGGGATGAGGTTCTCGCCCTCCTCAAGAACCCATCCACAACGCCTGCGTGAAGGGATCGGTACGAGAAGAAGTACCGGGTCCTGGACGCGGCCCCCTTGTGCCTTCGGGCACAGCCGACCCCGGACTCGGTCATCTCCGCGGCGGCCAGGAAGAAAGCGGGTGGGGCTTCGGCCTCTACGTCAACCTCCCCACCGGACGGCGAGGGAAATAAATTGGACACGATGGGACGCAGTCATCTCATCGGCAGCGACAACGATTAAGGCTGCCAACGCCTTAGCCATCATAGCCCGCTACGACAGAGTTGTGGTACAAGATCGCCCCCCCCTGCTGGACTTCCTACCGGATGACAAGAGGGCGGAGGCCCTAGAGATCTTGCAGGAAGGAGAAGTGGCGTCGGACCACGCCATTACGATAGCGACGGACATCACTGACACTGGTTTTTGCCAGTTGGGCAATGGCGTGTGCCTTAGAGTGCGTGGATGGCTCAAGGCAACGGACTTCCGGCAGGACATGCAGACCAGAGTTTTGGATATGCCATTCGACGGGAGCAACCTGTTTGGGAAAACAGTGGACGATTCCCTACAAGCCATCAAGACGGAGACGGCCCGGGCTCTTGGTGTTCTCCAGCAACGACGGCCGCCCTTTCGGAGCGCCGGAGGCAAGCCGGGTGCCTCCAAAGGTTCCGGTGGCGGATATTCCACCTACCGTCAAGCGGCCCGTTCGTCGTCACAGGAGGCCTACAGGGGACGAGGCAAGTCGGGCGGACCCCGCCGTCGTCGCCAGGGAGGAGAAGGCGGCAAAGCCTCATCGAAGCAGGACTGAACCGGCCGTGGGGTCGGGCCCCCACCGAAGCATCCCGGTGGGAGGCCGGCTGGCGAACTTCGTCAGCGTGTGGGAGTCAATCTCCACCGACCGTTGGGTGCTGGATGCCCTGGCCCAGGGTCACGCGCTCGAGTTTCTAAAGAAGTGCCCGCGCGTCCCCCCGCATCCCCCCGTGGCCAGGAAGGAACATCACGTCCCTCAACTTCTCTGGGAGGTAAAGGCGACGCTCAAGAAAGGCGCCATCGAGCTCGTCCCAAAGAGGCTTCGGGGCTCCGGAGTTTACTCAAGATACTTCCTCATGAAGAAGACAGGAGGATGGCGTCCCATCCTGGACCTACGACGACTGAACAAATTCATCAAGGCACAGAAGTTCCGGATGGTCACCCTCCAGCACGTCCTGGGTCAGCTGGAGGAGGGTGATTTCCTGTCGTCGTTGGATTTGGAGGATGCCTACTTCCATATCCCCATCCTAAAGGGACACCGAAAGTTTCTCAGATTCGTGGTCCAAGGACGTCACTACCAGTTGAGAGCCCTTCATTTCGGATTGAGGTCGGCACCCAGGGTGGTTCACCAAGTGCCTCGCACCGGTGACGGCGCGGCTGCGCCTGGAGCGATCCACGTCTACCTACCTGGACGACTGGCTCATCCGAGCAAAGACAAAGGAGCTCGCCGCGGAGCACACGGCGAGGACCGTCCAACTACTCACGGACCTGGGATTCTCCATAAACTACGCCAAGTCGCACCTGGTGCCCGTGCAAGACGCACTGTTTCTGGGAGCAAAACTCGACACAGTGGCGCTTCTGGCCTCCATCGGAGGAAAGGACGAGGGCCATCTTGGGCAAGGTGCAGCGGATGCTGGTTGCGGACGCGGCCAGGGTGAGGTCCATCAAATCCCTCCTCGGGATGTTGTCTTCTTGCATTTATCTCATCCGCCTGTGCAGGCTTCGGATGCGCCCGTTACAGGAGTTCCTGGACGCTCGCTGGATCCAGACGACGGGCAGCTTCGAGGACAGGATCACACTCGACGAGAGCTTCCGACGACCGATCCGGTGGTGGGGCACCCGCGCGCATCTGACAGCGGGCATGGACTTCCAGACCACGGTCCACCAGAAGACAGTGACCACGGATGCCTCCCTGGGTGGGGAGCGCACACCGAAAATCTGCACGCGAGGGGCCTTTGGCTGCCGACGGAGAAGTCCCTCCATATCAACGTCCTGGAACTCCGTGCAGTGTTTTGGGCCCTCAAGTCCTTTCTTCCGTCCCTCAAGGGCAAGGTGGTGAGGATCTTCACCGACAACACCACCACCATGTTCTACATCAGGAAGCAGGGTGGTACCAGATCCCCAGCCCTGTCCAAGGAGGCGCAGGATCTGTGGCATTGGGCCGTCGCCCAAGGGATATTTCTGGTGCCGTTTCATCTGGCAGGAAAAAAAAACACCCTCGCCGACTTGCTCAGCAGAGAGCTGCGCTCGTGCCATGAGTGGGAACTACGACAGGATCTAGTGGACTGCCTCTTCGGACGGTGGGGCACACCCCAGATCGATCTGTTCGCGACGGCGACGAACTCCAAGTGCCGGAGGTTCGCCAGCAGGTTTCCCCAGCCGAGGAGCATGGGCGATGCTTTCTCGTTCCTATATGCGTGTCCCTCCATTGCCGCTGCTGATCCGGCTCATCAACCAGCTCAAGAGGTCACGGTGCAGGATGATCCTCGTCGCACCTGCGTGGCCGAGGCAGATATGGTTCCCGGACCTTCTGGACTTGTCAGCGTCCCCGTCAATCAAGCTGCCAGTGGACGCAGATCTTCTCTCCAGGGAAGGAGGCGCCATCCTCCATGACCCGAAGTCGCTGAACTTGCAGGCCCGGCTCCTACAGCGTTAGTTTGGAGGTTACGGCATACCGGCCGACTGCAGAGAGGTTCTTGCAAAGGCCAGGGCGTCCTCAACTCTTAAATGCTACGGACACAAATGGAAGAGGTTCTCTGTCTGGTGCCACGCACAGAAGATTAACCCTCTACGGATTACGGCTCCTCAAGTACTGCCGTACCTGCTGACGCTGGCCAAGGCTTCATCAAGATTCATCTTGCTGCGATCTCCCGATACACCAGAACCACGGGACGGACATCTTTGTGGTCTCGTCTGGTGAAAGAATTCATGAAGGGACTGTTCAGATCGTTCCCGCCGGTGAAGGCTCCGGCCCCGGCGTGGGAGCTCAACGTGGTGCTGACCAAGCTCATGGGACCTCCGTTCGAGCCTCTGCACTCAGCTCCGTTGAAGTTCTTGTCGTGGAAAACAGCGTTTCTTGTGGCCATCACCTCCGCACGACGGGTGGGAGAGATCCAGGCCCTTTCCTGCAAGCCACCGTACTTGACTTTTCACGACACGAGGGTAGTGCTCCGGACGCACCCCTCCTTCATGCCCAAGGTGCCGTCGGACTTCCACCTCAACGAACCCTTGGTGTTGCCTGTTTTCTTCCCTTCGCCTTCATCGCCGGCTGAAAGGACTTTACACTCGCTGGATGTGGCTAGAGCGCTGAAGTTCTACGTGGACTGCACGAAGAGTTTTCGGAAGACGTCACAACTTTTTGTTAGCTTTGGACCTGTCAATCAGGGGAAGGCTCTCTCGAAGGCTTCCATTTCCAGATGGCTCTCCGGCTGTATCATGTACTGTCATCGGTTGCCAAACCGACCGCTGCCGGGCTGTCCGAGAGCCCATTCCACCAGAGCGATCGCAGCTACCACGGCATTCCTATCTGGTGTGCCCTTGCTAGACATCTGCAGGGCTGCTACGTGGAGGTCGACGCACACCTTCACGAGATTCTACTGCGTCGACCGGGATTCCAGGGAGGAGTCCAGGGTCGGCCAAGCAGTGCTGCGCAACCTGTTCGCCTAAGGTGAGCCTGGTGAGGAGGTAAGAATTGCTTAATGTTTTGGATGTAATGCTTAATGTTGAGCCTTTGCCACCTCCCGTGGTTGTGCATGTGTGTACTGCTATGTATTCTTTTATTCATGAGCATGTGAATCCATGCCAGACCCCATGCTGGAGAAGGAACAAGTTACTTACCTGTAACTGTTGTTCTCCAGCATGGGTCTGGCATGGATTCACATGCGAACCCTCCCGCCTACCCCTCTGCGGCTCTTCACTTGGTCATACTGCCACTTCACGTGCTACCAAATCTGAAGATGGCTGCCAGAGGCGGGGCTTAGGGAGATGGCAGTCATTGGCTGTGGTCAGTATGACGCAGAGATCAGTGATTGGTTACTACTACGAAAGACAGATCAGAAACTAAACTGATACTGATTTTTCTTTACCGAGGATTCCCAGCCTGACGGGGAATATTCATGAGCATGTCGGCACTAATATTGTGAATGAGCTGGATGACGCAGAAGAGTCTCAAAATGTAGGCCCTGTCTTACCTCTACCTGCTCATAGGCCTCAGCCTTTGACCACAGGGACCCCATCAGATCCAAACCTATGTCCTGAATTTGTTTCACTTGAAAAGATGAGACTTGAGTTAGAATTTAAGAGAATCCAAGCTCAAACTGAAAGCAACCATCAAGAACTTGGACTCACAGAAATGGAATTGAATCATGCACTAGAAATGAAAAAGTTGTCTATTGAAACTGCTTCTCTCCCAGAGTCCTCTAGGTCTTCCAGTCCTAAGAGGTCTTGCATGCTCAGATGGAGTAAGTATGTATGAGGTTAAGCTTGATATTTTTGTATTGGTTGACTGCTTTTGAATATAACCATGGAATTCAAGACATCACAGGGAATCGGTTGATTCCTTGGCTTTTTTACTAGGCTACCCCCTGTTGCAACTGATTGTTACGCTCACCTGGCTCCCACAGAGGCATCGATCTGAACTGGACATCTGCGGTCTCCACCAATGTGACGCGTAGAGCCGAGATGACGGACTGGACTGGCCCACCTAGCTTAGTTTGCTTGGCCCGTAGGAATATTCTTCTGCAAATGGAGAAAGGGAATTAACCACCTGTGGAGTTGAGCGTAAATTCCCCCTACCACCACTGTTCTCCCCACAGATCACCTTTGATGTCCCCTCTACAGTCTCACCTGATGGTTTGAAAAGATGAGCTCTCCATCCTGCATTGAGCGCAGGGGCGTGTTGATAACCAGTTGCTTCACTGGCTCGAAGGAATTGGTGAGTTCCAGAACAATATTGACTCCAAAAAATATGTAGTTCGTAAGAGTTCACATGTCTGACTTTCACTCTTGTCCGATTCCTTGCAGTTTGCAGCTTGACCCCAGCGAAGAGTTCCTTGTGGTAGCTGACGAAGTTCAGGTAAGGATTTGGCTTATCCTACACAGTGCAATAAAATAAGGCCAGAATGTAAGCTGCTTGTTCCCTTATTCAGATGTGGCGAGAAAATATGAAGTTGGGGGAATTATGCCTCCGGCGGTAAAATTAGGTAAGTCTATTGCGGTGAGAAGAGTTCCCCTTATTTGTCCCGTTGTCTCACCTTGTCGTCCTTTTGTTCCCCTTAGGGGCCGGGGTGCGGCGAGGATGCAATGGAGACTGCGTCGACCCGTGAAGAGGAATAGTACCCCCTGCGGTAATCAGCTAAGTCTATGGGGGTAGTTACTATTGCCTCTGTTTATTTCCTTGGCTCACCTTTGCTGTTCTTGTGTTCCCCTTAGGTGCCAGAATGCTGCGGGAACGTGCAGAAGGATGCGGTGGATCGTGAGGATGCTGCGAAGGCCGGTGAGTTAGGCGCGGCGCTGCAGCAGGCGAGGCGGTGCGCGTAAATGCTTCTTTCTTCCAGCTCGTAGGTGCGGTGGATCTGGAATTCAGGTAAGGATCGAAGGTTTGCTCTTATTCTAACCTTTCCCCTTCTGTTCCTCCCTTTTTCTAGGAGCTGCAGACTCGAGGCGGGCATGGCAGAAGACTTGATGCAGGCTTGCAGACATGGTGAGCGTTACGCTGCTGGATTCAGAATAACGCGAAGCGTGTGCTGCTCATCGGGCGTGGTTTAAATAGCCTCCAAAGTAGTCCCAGGTAAGTATTCTTCCCCAGCCCCACCCAAGTAAAAAAATAGTCCCTAGGTAAAATAGTCCCTTCCAAGCCTCATTTGGCTTGGAGCTCTGCAGCATGGTCTGCACCAGGTAAGCTTGCAGCATGGTCTGCATCAGGTTCTACTCTGAGCCTGGCGCCAGGACTGACTCTCCATATGAGCCTGGCACCATAGGTGCTAGGACTGCACCCAAACAGCCCCTAGCAGGGGCTTTTGGGCTTGCTCAAAATAACTTGATGCCTGCTTCTGGGGTTGCTGGACCTGGTCTGGTTTCCCGGGGGCAGGCATACATGACACTGATGTGGTAATGGAGTTGTGGGATATAGACAAAGGAGTATGAAACTGTGAAGCTAGCTTTGATAGCTAGATTTGGAAGAACCCTTCTCAGTATCTTTAGAGCTTTAGAACCCTCAAAAAGCATGATGGTACCCCTTGGGCTATATGGGTGACTGTTTGAAAAACTTAGATGGATGGGTTCAGGGTTAGAGTTAATATTTATGAAGGTATGAGGAATTTGTTTGTTGGAATCTATTTATGCCTGCTCTCCTGAGCTGAGACAGCACTTGGCTAAGGAAATTGATCCAATGAGGTTATCAAGGGCTGCTGACTTGTTGGTTGCCAACAGGGCTACTCACAAGGATTCTGGTGTAACTCAGAAGAAGGATGAGGGGAAGCAGCACAAAAAGATCCCAACGAGAATTCGAATACCTCCAATCCAAAAGAGGGCCCCAAACATAACCAGCGTAAGCCACTGGGAAAACTGAATCAGGCTAGTGTACCTCTTGGTGCCAAACCAGAAGGTCAGAACAAACCCCCCCCCCCCAAGACATTTGGAAAATGTTATGCTTTTGGGTCAACTGACCATGTGAAAGGGGATCCCAGATGTAAGGATAAACCTTCAGGGATCCACACCGTCTCCTTAGCCTTCTCCCCAGAGGATGAAGTACCAATGGCAAGTGGAAACTTTCACCTACTGCTGAGGAACCCATGAAAGTCTCAGCCAGTGTTTCTTTAGTATCCCTGTGTCTGTTGGAACAATAGAACTTAGATGTTTATAACTCAATTCCAGATAACGAGTATTACAGAGACAGTGTTCTTGTGAATGGTCAGGAGACCCCTGCCATCAGTGACTCTGGGGCCAGCATAACTGTAGTTGATGAATCTTTTTTTCAAGGTTGAGGATGTTGCTAAGGCACCCAAATTCCTAACTAAGCTTGCTGGAGGCCCTGTCCAAATGTTTCCACAGTTACCAGCTCTCATCCAGTGCAATGACATGACTGGCAAGATACCTGTAAGTGTGCAGAGTGAAGTAGCTGGGAGAGTCCTGTTGAGGAATGACTTAAACTCAGAGTTGTATCAAGCACGCCCAGGACTCCCAGCAAAAGGAAACAGGAGCAGACTAGGAAGGCCATGGAGAGTACCTTAAGGGGCTCTCAAGAGGAGATTATAGAAGAAAATAGAACTCCCAGTCCACAGGACTTACTGACTGCAATGTCTAAGAGGAAAGAGGAAAAGGGGAAACCTACAACCTACAGGAAGAAACCAGCCAGCACTCCTGTGCTACCAACAAGGACGTCCCTGAGAGGAATGTCCAAGATCACACCCATGATCCCTCCACCAGCTGAGGCTGAGTGTGTGGAGAAACCTTGTGTGGTTGAATCAGCTGCTGAGGAATCGGAGCTGGAAGAGGACCTTGCTCCTGTTGGAGATTTGGATCCTGCACACCATCCTGAGCTGCAGTGTTTACTGGCAGAAGGTGGACCCTGTAGGGCAGACTTCAGCAGAAGTCAGACAGTGTCCTACTCTTGAAGGTCTTTGCCAACAGGCAGCTTCCCAGCTGGATGGGCAAGAGCCAGGGGAGCATAGGTTGAACTGGGAAGATGCCCTCTTCTACAGTGAACTGACTGTCTATCCCAGGGGACTACAGAAGACTTGTAGTGCCTCTTGAAAGCAGACTCCAGTTCCTACAGTTAGCCCATTAGATACCTTTGGCTGGTCAGTTTTAAGAAGATCAAGGAAAGGCTCTTTATATTTCTACTGGCTTAGGTTTGGGTCTGATCTAGATAAGTTCTGTAGGAGCTGTCACTCTTGCCAAACCTTTGGCAAAAGTTGAGCCAATAATTTGGCACCCTTGGTGCTTCTCCCACTGGTGGGAGTTCCTTTTGAAAGGATGGGAATCGACATTGTTGGTCACTTAGACCCTCCAACATTTTTAGGAAACAGGTTTATCCTGGTTGTAGTAGACCATGCTACTGGGTATCCTGAAGCCATACCTATGAGAACTGTTACAGCTCAGGCTGTGGCTAAGGCCCTACTTGGTATTTTTACCAGGGTAGGTTTTCCTAAGGAAGTAATCTCTGACAGGGGATGCAATTGTATGTCCCACTACATGCAGGCCATGTGGAAAAAGTTCTCAACTGCCTACCATCCTCAGACAAATGGATTGGTAGAGAGGTTCAACCATACAATGAAGAGCATGATAGGTGCTTTAGAGGAACCCCTTAGAAGAAAGTGGGACCTTCTACTGCCATTCCTTCTATTTGCATATAGAAGTCCCTCAGGAGGGAGTTGGATTTAGTCCCTTTGAACTTCTTTATGGCCATCCAGTTAGAGGCCCTAATTAAGGAGGGGTTGGAGAGTGGTCCTTCCCCCCCAAGCCAGTGAGCGTCACTGACTATGTGATAGGTCTCCAGCATCAGATAACTTGAAAGCAGGTCAGGCTCTGGTGAAGCATTGGTATGACCAGAAGGCCAACATGGTTGAGTTTTCTCAAGACCAGCTAGTTCTCGTTATGGTACATACAAGGCAGAGGGCCTTACAGGACAAATGGATAGGACCCTTCTAAGTTGTGGGTAAACTTGGAGAGGTCAACTATCTGGTGGATTTAGGCAATCCTAAGGAGGGTCCCAGAGTCTTTCACACCAACCATCTAAAAGCTTATGTCTCAAGACCAGAAGTGGGAGCTTTGCTTCTAGCTTCAGCGGAGGAGGGAGGAGGAAGTAGGGAGAAGGGAGGAGTTGACGAGGAGGACTCTCTTCTAATTTAACACCTGAACAACAGGAGGAGTGAACGTTTGTGAAATCAGTTTGCCTCCCGGTTTTCACTATCACCAGGCTTGACCCCTTGGGGCCAGCATGATATTCTCACTGGCGACTGTTTAATTGTTAAAAGCAGAGGTTACAGAATGTCAGATCATGTAAGATCCCACATAAAGGAGGAGGTCAACAAGATGCTTGATCTCGGGGTAATAGAGCCCTCTACCAGTCCATGGTCTAGTCCAGTTCTAGTACCAAAGGCAGTTGAGATTCTGTGTGGACTATAGAGCTCGTAATGCAGTCACCAAGATTGATGCCCACCCTTTACCAAGAACAGATAAACTGGTGGACAAACTTGGTTCAGCCAAGTACCTCAGTACATTTGATCTCTCTTCAGGCTATTGGCAAATAGCACTGACAGACCATGCCAAGGTGAAAACTGCATTCTCAACCCCAGCAGGCCTCCGCCAGTTTAAGGGCATGCCTTTTGGATTAAAGAATGCACCTGCTACAGTCCAAAGGATGGTTAATCAAGTTCTGAATGGGATGCATGACTTCTGCATGGCATACTTGGATGACATTGCAGTGTTCAGCCATACTTTGAAAGAACATGTTGACCACTTAGGATATGTTTTGCAGGCTCTTGAGCATGCCCATCTGACCATAAAGGCTATTAAATGTCACATTGGTCAAAATAAAGTGGTCTACCTTGGACATGAGGTAGGAGGAGGTGAAATCAGGCCATTGCCTAGTAAAGTAGAAGCTGTACACTGGGTACTATATGAACTTCATTGAGAACTATGGGTCCATAGCATCTCCCTTGAATGTACTCTTCTCCCAAATTCGCTAAAAAAGGTCAGGTGGAATGAGGAGTGCACTCAAGCATTTGAAGTCTAAAGAAAGCCCTTTGTCAAGCTCCAGTCCTAAGAGCTCCTGACTATAACCGAATCTTCATTGTGCAGACAGATGCTTCAAATACAGATATAGGTGCAGTCCTTAGTCAACTGGATGAGAAAGGCAGGGAGCACCCCATTTGCTCCATCAGCAGGAAGCTGAAGGAACCGGAAACAAGGTGGGCAACCATTGAGCGGGAGTGCTTTGCTATTGTCTGGTCACTGAAGAAGTTTAGGCCATACTTGTATGGATCTACTTCTGCGATTCAGACTGACCACCAACCCTTGAGATGGTTGATGCAAATGAAAGGGGAAAACCCAAAACTACTGAGATGGTCAATCAGCTTGCAAGGGTTTGATTTTACTATTGAACACAGGTCAGGGTGTCGACACCAAAATGCTGGTCTCGAGGATGTTTGACCGACTGGAATAAGGAGATTCATCCAGGAGTGGATTACATTCTCCTGTTCCTTAGTCTGGGGGGGGGTGAGTGTTAGGGAGAATGCTCAATGTGCTAATTTTCCTTACCTTTTGAGACCCCCAGCAATTTTGCTGGATTTCTAGGATTTGATTTTTTTTTACCTGTGAAGTGAGCCTCCTCCCCCACCCCCCCCACTCTTCCATGTATTTTGTGAGTGTTTGTTTTGTGTTCTTTGGTTATGGAGTTTTAAAATGACTCCAGTGGCATCTTTTTCTGTGTCACACAGCACCTTCAGTGCAGTGACACAGGGGTATCTTTCAGACTCCCCAAGGTTTTAAACCTTCTCTGGGACTGACTACCGTCTCCCAGAACATGTAAAGTTAAATTGGCTTTACTAGTCTATTGAAATTGACTGACCCAGCACACACTATCTTCCTATAGAGTGCTGGAGGGGTTGCCTAGCTCCCCCTCCCCCCTGAGTCAAAACACTCACGTAACAGTAAAATGTTACATTTTCCTACTTTAAATGGCTGGTGGCAGTGGTTTAGATCAACTACTGTGATCTTTCCCGACCACTAACAATGGAAGCTAAAAATCGGGGCAGCCATGTTTTTCAATATGGCGCCCCAAAACTGTCTGTAAAAACACTCTACTCATCTTTTTCGCCATTTCTTTTAGGAAAAGTCCTCCTTGTGTTTGTCTCTGTGCGCCATACCAGGTTTGGTCCCTTTGTTCGTTGGCCTTTGGCGGGCTTCAGTGCTGAAGCCCTCCTCTGTCGCCTGAGTGTCTGGGATGGACAGGATGTGAGGGAGGTGCCCGAAACACCCTGTGCTTAGTCTCCTAGGAGACCTGAATGCACTCTGGTGTGTCTGGCTGGCTGACTGTACGTCAAGGGCAGCCATCCTGCTGTGAGTGACAGCCAGGCTGGAATGAATGGTGGAAAACTGTTTAAAAGCTGGTCTCTAGGACTTGGAAAGCAGAGTCGACCACTGGAACGAAAGAACCGAAGACGAGCTGAAGGAAGAGGACTGCTGCAACTCCTGGACGACCGGTGAAACCCTGCTGCAGGTCTGAATTGCCTGAAACTCCAATCGACAGAGAAGCTCTTCAAGGTTAACTTCTTCCCTTGAGTTTGGTGGGAACAACCAACTCGTAAACCACCTGGACACCGTCCCCATCTGGTCGAATTTTCATCAGTGTGCTGTTGAAAACCGGCTAGCCAGAGGGAAGGAAACCAGCTTGTGGACTTTAAGGCACTCGCACCTTAAACAGATGTCTTGCTACAGCTTTTGGCCTCATCCGTGGGCAGTACAGGAACCTCCCAACGTCGTCCTTGTCCCCACGACTGAAGCTCAGGAACAGCAAGATCTGCTCGAATTGCCAGGAACAACTGCCTCAGCTACAGCTTTCTTCATGAACAAGTAACTGTGCAAATGCGGTCCGGAACTATTTTCGGCCATCGAGAGTGCGTGAATCTTTCCTCAACTTTGAAGGCTTGTCCTTTCCTAAACATTAGTCAAACATTTCGCTTAGCCAAATTCTAAACTCTGTGGCAAAGACTTAACCGTTATCTACCAGAACTGTGCTATCCTATACAAAGACTCTGGCCCAGGCCTATGAGAAGAATTGCTGATTGTATTTAACTAAACACTTTGCCCTGCCTATGAATGAATTTGGGCTGTCTATTCTTATAACCTTGTCTTTTTATCCCTTAAAGTATTTGAAGTGCCATTTTGCTCCCACTTCACAGCCGCTAAACTTGTTCATTTACTTACCAGTTGGATTTTTGTGGTTTATTAGTGTCTGATATTGAGCTGCTTATGCTAGTGTAATGTTTTCTAACTGACTGAGTAAATAAATGTATATTCTTTTACCAAGAAACCTTGAGTAAGTGTTTACTTGAATCACTGTATTAGTTGGTCCTTTGTGTAACTTGTCCTCCTGCTCACTTAAACTCTTGAGATAAGTCTGGCTGCTCAGCCATCGCTACCACTTTACTGTGTAGTACGGGCTTGTACCAAAGGTGAAATTGTGTTTACACTTGTAGTCTTAATTGCCTTAGTGTTCCTAAAAGGTACAGCAGGTGAATCGGCCTAACACGTTCCAAAATTACAAGATTATAAATATTGTACTTCTATGGTGCATGCTGCAGCCATTGCCTTTGTTTTTATATGATTAGGTTCCTGTATTAACAACACTCCAATACAATGTTGGTTAGATGAGTACATTCTTTAATACATTAAGTAGTTCATGATGGGTCTGCTGCTCACCCCTGACATAAACACAACCCCTTGTAGGGACTTCATCAAAATTAATTTCACATGTGATGTCATCAGGTTATCAATGACATTTGTGATATCATCTTTGATGTCCTGGCTGTTGGTCTGACTCCTGCATTTGCATTTATATAATTCTTCTACTATTCTGATACCAATGCATTCGTATTTTATAGGGGACAGTAATCATAATGTTTTCAGTTACAGATGAATGCCAGTTTGTGTCTTGACCTGCTTCCAACTCCTGCATGTCGATTATTACAATTTGTGACTGTAAAGACTGGTAGGGGGTGTCTGTACTTCAGCTCTCTATATGGTAGAGGAGAGGCACAGAAGACCCCCCCGCCCCCCAGCCAAGATTCTCTATTACGGTAGCAATGGACGAGCAATCAAGGCCTAGCTTCTCAGGAGGTGATGCAGGCTGGTTCTTAAGTACAGTGCAGTCCCCGAGCCCCCACAAAGGAATGTCCACACACTGTATTACTGAAAACAGTCTTTATATAATTAATGTTCAAAGGTATGTACACGATCACAGTAACGCACTTTGTACTCAAAGTCAATAATGATAAATATATACAATTCTAAGGTGGTACCACCAATGTTATCAAATCTCATTAAAGTGCATCAACTGTACGGTTAAAATGTCACACAGATCAATAACGAGGAAACCAGCAATAGAGATGGGAAGGAACGCAAGGTGGTTGAAACAATAGGCAGAATTCTGACCCCTACCATTGGGCACAGTTCTGTTTGGAGATCCCCCCCCCCCAACCTGGGCAACCTGTAAAATAAAGAGATATAACACAAGCCCAGTCCATGTAATGTTCAATAGTCTTATTTCCTCTATTAAGGTTTTACCCCCCCCCCTCAATGTACCTGGTGGAGTAGAGTTCTCCGTAGATGCGTCGACCGTTCCTTCTTGAGTGCCTCCCTTTAAAGCAGAAGCCACAGATTGTCGAGAGGCATCGGGGGAACTTGGCGTTCAGTGTCAGGGAATCGACGGCCCTTCTTGAGTGCCCTCCCTTTAAGGCAGGAGTCACGGGTCGTCGAACGTCCAACGGCGAACAGGTTGAACTACGGCAGTGAAGTGGCAGCTTCGTTCCTAGCGGTACTCGTCGACGACAGAGCGTTGGCGTCCTGCAAGGAAGAGGCATGCGGGGCACCTCGGTGACGATAGTTCTGGACCGCAAAGAGATGATGAAGAACTGTGGCCCAGCAAGGGCGTTGAGTCATCGGCGTCTCTGTTGTCTTTAGGTGGCGGGAAACCCACTGGCGGATGCTCCTCGGCGCGTCGACGGTCGGGCCTTCTCCAGCGGGATAAAGCGGCCGACGATGCAGATGCGCGTCCGATGATCAAATTAAGTTCTTAGGCAAACGGGAGCACGGTGGCTCCGGTCGGCGACGGCGGTCGTCGACAGTGGCGGACAACAGTCCGAATGCTTTTCCTTGAGATTCCGCAGCATTCCCTGTCTCGGCAGCCTGTCGTAGGTCTGTCTACCAGGGAGCTTTGGCAAAGATCAGCTGTGCACGATGGTCCCTCGTAGCTCTGGAAGAGGGCGCCTTACCAGGTCCTCTCTGGGCCAGTCCTTGGAGGCACAGCAGCTTTCAGATTGTGAAGGAGAGCAACAGCAATTCTTCTCGTCCAGCAGAGCTTCAAGGTCAAGCTTCAGTTACTCCAGTTACTCGTCGTATTGAACTTCAGCTTCTGAACACGATTCCTAGCAGTGAGAGGTCCCCAGATATACTGTTGATCTCCCATTCATTCTGCTGGGTCACACCCAAGCATCCAATCACAATTAAGGGCATTCAGGCAGTCAGGCAGCCAATCGGGCACACGAGGTATTCAGAACATTCACTTCGCTCCAGACACTCGCAACAAGTTATGTGTATTGGGACAAGTACCGAGCTATTCAACACTCCAAGCTGCATTCATACCGGTTTCGGGCAGGGCTGTCTCAGTCATTGTGTCAACCAAGAGATACTAGACATCCACAACACAGAATGCATATTCGTCACACACTCTATTCACCCAGGTCCCACCCACAGGAGGTACCCACAACATACATCACCGGGAAGGCTTTAGAAAAAAGGGGGCAAGTTGCCTTCTTTTTTGTTAAAGAGGGACTTGACTCAAAAAGGCGTTAATTACAGGGAGAAGAGAGTCATAAGCTACCCTTATTACACCGTTTAGGCTGCGGTAAGTTTTCAAAAGGCAGGAAGCTAGTTTGTAAATGCTACCACCTTGCGCATGCGCAGTAGTGTCCCGTACGACAGCGCACATATGCAGCTCGTTTTCACAGAGCCAGCACAGGCACCATTACCAGACGCCGGTCCTGCTCCAGTTTGCCTCGACTTTTGCAGGTATGCCTCCAATATACTCTTGAATGCCGGACGGCATCCACTTTATTACATTCTTTTTGGCTGTCAGGCTCCTCACCTATGAACCCTTTCCCCCTTTATCTCAATATTTTCTATCCAGGGCGAACTAGACGGAAAATATATATGTGCCACTCAGCCTTGACGACTTCACCTCTGGCACATTTTGCTCCAGCCCCCCTCCAGTATTGGGCTCATCTCTTCAGTTACTGCCAGGTATATTCAGTACCCCCACCATGGTTACTGTTCTTGCACAGTTTGCCTGTTCTGCCTTGCCCCCATGAACACCCTATGACCAGTGTGTTCTCCCCGTCTTTTTTGGTGCATCGCAGGTTCGTCACACTCTGAATCCAGCCGGACCTCGCACTTACTATCAGGGGTCCTTTGCCTGCTCCTCAGGGGCCGCCCGCCCATACTCCGGTCGCCTTTACAACTAATGCCCACATTGGCGATTCCTGTTTCCCCTTCTGCCCTACGATGAAACCTCTTATGCTCCCGCTCAAAGCACGATCAGTGGGGAGTGGAGTGTTCTTCTGGAACCATTTAGGACATGTTTTTATGTATTAGATACACCTTACCGACCCGCTCCAGCACTCTGCTGCTGTTTTAACACTGTTCTCCTATTTCTCTACCATTTTTGTTTTCCTTAACACAGAGTTCCCTGACTCTTTTGGCCCCAGAAGAAGGCTTCCATCTATTCTGCCGAAACGTCAGCAGCACACAGACCCAGAATCTTCACGGGCTATATTTAGTGCTGCATTCTTATTCCTAACATCTTACCCAGACGTAGACCAAATATGAGGTCAGACTTTAGCCAGGCATAGGAGACATACAATCAACGTCTCCTCCATTTGCACACTCATCCTGTGTTTTCTGTACCTAATCACATGGGATATTCCACTTACAAGCAAGTTGTCTGTTAAATGTATAAGTGGATGATCTACACCTTATGTCATCTGTAAATATGTTACACTGAATTTCTAACATAACTATGCGTTTGTTTACTACAATGGTCGGTATTCAGACATTTTTTCGAGAAAATAAAAGCCGAAAGACAATTTTTTCGAAAAAATGTCGGAAAAAAAAGTCGTTCCTTTTTTTAAAAATTATATATTTATTTTGGGGTCCGGGAATAAAAAAAATGGGTAAAACAAAAAAAAATTTAAAAAAGGGGGGTTAGGGGAGAACCCCCCCATTTCGAATAAAAAACGTATAAAAAAAATGACTTTCGACATTTTTGAATTTGAAAAAATGACTGAACCACAATGCAGTACGAAAGACTGGGGAGCGTGGAGAAAGGCACAGAAGTTGGAGATGATTGTAGGAAAATGACGGATTTGAGAGTCGACCCAAAAGGACTAAAAATCGAAATAACAGTGCCGAATATAATCGCCACGGAAGATCTAACCCAGCAAGTTCAGAACAGACTCAAACCAGAAAAAGAACTAGCAGAATGGGCATGGATAGCAAAAGCCATAAATAATCAACCACGAAGCTAATGCCAAAGGGCCAAAAATACCATAACATGGGCAACCTGGAACACCAGAGGATTCGCACATCTAGCCAACAGTGCCAACGAAGTGCTGAGAAGTTGCGATATCGTATGTCTACAAGAGACATGGCTAGCCAGCTGCCCGTGTATAGAAGGTTTTGAAGTGGCGATGAATCCGGCCATAATAAAAAAAAAGGGAAGACCCATGTCGGGCCAACTAATTTTAGTGAAACACAAGAGTGGATTCGTGATCAAGGAGTCCACGAATCTGTCAAACTACATACAATATGCAAAGGTCGAGGCTAATGATTACGAGGACACACAAAAGATCATAAGGATACATATCTATAACATTTACTGGAATCATCAAGAGGCTAAACAAGAGAACTTAATGGACGACCTGTTAGATGCCATTGATCTCGTGAAATCAAAAGAGAGGGATGCAAAGATGGTGATATGTGGAGACCTGAACTTGAAATTACTAGAAATACCCACCAAACCAAAATTAAAAAAAGAACGATCAACAAAGGAAAGGAGGAAGGAAATAATGTGGCTCGAAGAGATGGAAGATCGCGCTATGATAATGATGAATGGAAACACTCTGGGCGATATTCCGGCAGTAGCGACATGGGAGAGAGGTAATCAGAGGTCAATCATAGATTATTTTTTTGTGACAGAAAACATCGCTGCAGAAATGTCCTCAATGAAAGTGATACAATCGACACAGAGCGACCACAACCTTGTCTCACTGATGTGGAGCCAACCCACTCACAAGAAAACCTTACAGAAGCACCAACAATATGAAGTGGAACCAGGAAGAACAAGGCTGAGAATAACGGCTACGGAAATAGAATCACTTACGGAGGCCATAAATCCTGATTCACGCTATATGAAGTCCTCAACAACACAGTATAGTGAATTTATGGAAATCTACAGGGTGAAAGTTAAAAACCCAGAGAAAATACAATACAAAAAGCACATATACGATAAAGAAATAGCGGAAAAAAAAAGAAGTCTAAGGAAAGACTGTAGAAAGATAAAGCAAACAAATGACACGAATTATAAGCAAAAGACAAGTCTGCTAAAAAACAACTATAGGTCATGGGTGAAGTCACACAGAGCCAAATTAGAGCAAAACGACGCGGAAGCCATGCTGAAGTCACTAAGGCAGCGAAATTCCAGAGGATTCTGGTCTCTACTAAACGAAATAGAAAATCCCCAGAAAGCAATAATAAAGAACATGGTGACAGAAAGTGAATGGGAGAAGCACTACACATCCCTGTTCAGGAAACAACTTAAAAAAGAAACACCGGTGTTCCCGGAAATACAATCATGGGATCTAAGCTTTAAACGCATAGATATAGAAACCTGCATTAAAAAATGTAGTGACTCAAGAGCAGCAGGACCTGATGGCCTATCAAATTTAATGCTGAAACAAAACATCGACGAATGGGCCGCGTTCTGCGAAAGACTATTCCAAAACATCACAAAAGAGGTCAGAATCCCTGCATCATGGAAAGAAGGTATCATAGTGCCGATATTCAAGAAAGGATGTCGCCTGAAACCAATTAACTACAGGCCAATAGCCCTACTAGACGTACTGGGGAAGGTTTTTGCAACCATGCTTTTACAGAAACTGAACACATGGCTAAAAGAAAGCAAGGCAATCGATGCCCGACAAGCCGGCTTTGTAAAGGGCGTGGGATGCAATCTAAATTTGCTAATATTGAATTTAGTAAAAATGGAAGCAATTAGATCTGGCCAGAAAGTATATATAGCCTTGATTGACCTGGCCCACGCCTTTGATGGGGTTGACAGAGAAACGTTATGGCAAAAACTGAAAGATCGAGGATGTCCAGTGAGCCTCATCCTGGCCATAAAAGAATTATATTCACAAACATCTGTAAAAATCAGATTGGATGATCAAGGGAATCATTCAAAATCAATACCAACGGCCAGAGGGATAAAACAAGGCTGTCCACTGGGTGCCACTTTATTCAATTTTTACATATCAGAAGTAGGTAGGGCGTTTGAAGAAGTTCGAAGTATGCCCCCCACGATAAACGGTAACAAACTGAGTTGGCTACTCTACGCAGACGATATGGTAATCTTAGATCTTACACCTATAGGGCTTCAACGAAAACTGACAGCACTCAAAGAATACACAATAAAAATGGGCCTGGTGGTCAATGCAGAGAAATCCGAGATCTTGACACTAGAAAATCTAAAGGGTCCCTCATCAAGGAAACGACAATTCCAATGGTCACTCGGAAACGAGATACTTAAAAAAGTAAAATGCAGTAGATACCTAGGGGTGTACATCAACTCAAGTTTGCGAGATGAACCTATGGTAGCTAAGACCCTGAGTAAATGTAAACAGCTGACAGCACAAGCTCAGGTAATCCATAATAAATACGGAAAATTTTCATACAAACCTGTGATTAACTTCTATAAAAGTAAGGTAATTCCAGCCCTAACCTTCGGTGCAGAATGCATGTTTGGGTGCTCCAGTGAGATCTGGGCAAGATGTGAGGGGCAATTTTGGAAAAAGATTCTGCAAATACCCCAAAGTTACCCGACCGCTTGTGTAATCTATGAAGTTGGTGTCGCAACGCTAGATGCAAAAATCACATGGAACATGCTAAACCTGTACAGGAAAATAATTGAAAATGGTGTCCCCCAATTCGAAATCTTGACAGAACGGAATAATATACAGGCCCACTCGATCTTACAGCAATGGAAAACAAACTGTAAAAGGATTCTAAAAGAGATAGAAGCAGACGAGAAACAGCTTGTCAATAACCCAAACGGAGTGAAAAAAAAACTAATGGAGCTGGATTGGATCAAAACAATAGAAAAAAGAAACTCCCATAAATGCATGAAGAACCATCCTGGAGAAGCAAAAGGGAGAACGCAGCTAGCACAATACCTTGAACTGTTTCCATGTAAAGACCTAAGGAGAGCATACTTGCGATTCAGACTGAATTTATACGAAACCAAGGAAGCCCAAATCTACAACAGGAAATGGCCAAAGGAAGATACAACATGCCGTTTCTGTCGAATAGAGTCAGAATCTCTAAAACATTTGATACTTTACTGCAGCGAACTTAAGGAATTAAGAACAAAATACCTGGCAACGGAAAGAAAATCAGTTTCCACGTATAGTGAGGAAGAATGGTGGGGATGGCTACACTACAGTAATAACAAAAAATTGGTGGTGGCACTCACACTGCTCTTGAAACAAATAGAAATCATGTGGGTGAAAATGGAGGACCAAACTCCTACTTAATCGGTACACAAAAGAACTAATTTTTGAGACACTAAGAAAGGACTCCCTAAGAGACTGTGACATCGTGCAAAGGTTCGATAAATGTGACATTGAGAAATGAAGAGAAGAATTAGAAATAGAGAAATTTTAAGGGAAACTCGAGCCCTGGATAGAGCTGAGGGAGCAATTGGATATTGCATACTGTAGAAACACATAAGTTTCGATACAAAAAGATTTTCTAAAGTTTGTATAAACTAAATGAAAATAAAAATAAAAAAAAAAAAAAAAAAAAAATGGTCATCATGTACTGTTATGTATATATAAAAACTTAAATACTTTGCAAAAAGAAAAAGCATCAGCTAATTAATAATTAAAAGCTGAAATTTTCATATGAGTAAGAGATGTTTGTCAGCAGCGAGCGTGTTTCCAACAACGGTTGCCCCAGTTGTATGGGCACCCAAAAGGGTCTAAAAACCAAGGTGCTCTTGATTTATTTTGTGCACTCCTTTGATTCATAGAGGGTAACCCCCTTGTTATAGCTAGCTCTTGGTCTTAGCAGTGCATGGTGGTTAGCTTACCATAACTGGCGAATTTCTGAGGTTTTTCGGTTTTACTTGTAACCATAATGTCCCTTTAACAAAGTTTTTTTCAGTGAATTTCATGGAATTTTACCAGTGCATGCTATTTTCCTACAACTTACTAATATACTTATACAATATTGCAACATTTGTGTGTAATTTACAAAGTTTCACCTTAAAACTCTGCCATTTCCCACATTCTAACATCATTTTTAACACTTCTATACACTTTTTGCAACTGTTTCAACTGATTTTGCATCCGTAGACATCCACGAACATCTGACTTCATCGTGGACATTCTGGACAGTGCCACGTGACCATACGCTGGGGCGCGTTATGATGCCATGTCCGAGAACACGTCTGCACTTCGCGATCAGATCTGTGCCTCGCGGACAGTTCGGAACTGCATTTTCTACTGATCTAGGAATTTTCAATTTCAAAATTTCCCTTGCACAGCTCCTACACCTATTCTTACTTGTTATCCATTAACAATCTAGTAGACAGTACATACTTGGAAGAATTTTAGCAAAACTATTTATCTTACAAATGGCATCACCTATTGTCATCCCTCCTCCCCAAGAGCCACCACCACCAGCTGGAGGACCTTCACAACAAAAAAAGCACTACTTCCAAAGACAAAGAAGAGGACCAACAAGATGAGGTAGAGAAAGTGCCTACCTCTAGCACCCAGAGAGAATCATGGGTGTGGCAGTTTTTTACCACTGTTGGGAATGTGTACCAAAGGCTAAAGCTGCCAAAGTGAAATGCACTGAGTACTCAGTTGCAGACTCCCCGGACAGTACTCTTACGGGACCACCTATATGCGCTGCCACGCCAAATCCAATGACTGCAATGCTCTCAGAAAGGTTGTTCCTTTCTTAGCAAGTATGAGGCTATCTTCCTCCACCTAATCTTCCTCAACCAATACTGTAACCACACAGCCTACCTCTGTGGGACACAGAATCCCACCAGCAACATTGCAAGCAATAAAAGATGCTGTTGATCCATATTTTGTAAGACAACAGTCCTCTGTATATACTACAACATGTCATTCTGCATAGGGAAGCAATTTCAAAGTGCTTTTGAAGCGGTAATCATGGAGCATGAGAAACACTGCCCCCTACCTTAGAAGTAACACATGTGCAACATCTTCCCCTGTCCATCTGCCCCTCCATATTAGTGCTTGGTGCCTCTTCCCTCTTTTCCCTCACCACCTTTCATTCCAAGCTCTCCTGCCAAATAAATACATCAAAAGCAACAAAAGAAATGTTCCTTTAGGAACCACCTTTCACAGTTAAAAAAATAGAACAAAAAAAACCCTAGACTCAATCTACTTTACATTTCTCAGTAAAGTACATAGACTCAATAAGATTTTCCAACATTTCATTAGCATGTTATGCTAATGGGAATATTGTGGTGTTCATCCCCCGTTCCAAGTACTTGAACAGTGGATACCAGCCCGGCAGCACAAGTTATCAGCCCAAGTGAAGCGAGGGTGAATAACGAGGTCTACGGACCATTCTCCCCCCACCCCTCATTCCAGCCCTTGCAATAGGGGATGAAGGCCATTGGCACCCCAGTTTGTAAAAGCAGGAACCTGGGGTGCTGGAAAAAATTTATTTTTCTTCCTACACCGGGCAGCGTGCCAGTGTAGGAAGGAAAATCCTTTTCCAAGATGGCCACCATGGAGAGGGAAGGGGGGGATTCCATACAGGGCCCTCTTTGCTTTCCATCTTTGCCTGCAGAAGGCGAAAAGAGAACCCTATGACCATATTACCACAAGCACATTTTTCTTCCATTTCAAAGCTATCCCACTTTTGAATAACTTTACCACAAAGCCGATCCCAGGTGGACATGGCCACTTTAACCCCACGTGTTGTCGCTCGTGGTCATGGCCAGTAGCCAGATTGTCCGGATCATGACCTTATTCCATAACCTGGACAATGTGGCCCCTGCCCATGGCCACAGGCTACACCTCAGTCACCAAAGGTATATCACCATTTTCTTTGTACCTACATTATGACACTTGTCAAAAAATAAAACACAGGCAAATTTGCAAAACCATGCTTTAAGGTCATTGCCAATGCTCCTTAAACAAGCTTCCTGGAAATCCACCCATGTTTTATTTTTTTCAAAGTGTCAAATGTATGCACATACAATAGTCATAACCTACCCCCACTTGACAAAATCCATTCAGACTTTACAAAAACATTTATATCTAAAATCTTTTTGCAAACTTGTGTAGGTTCATCAAATTGCACCACATTTATAAGCCTTTACAATATTTTTAGATCTCCTCTCTAATTTTGCCCCCTCTTCACAGAATCCCACCAGACTTTGAAAAACCATATATATCTAGATCTATAATCTTTTTCCAAACCTTTGTGTAGATTTGTCAAATGGCACCACATTTATAAGCCTTTACAATAGTTTGGGACTCCTCCTCTAATTTTGACCCCTCTTGACGGAATCCCACCAAAATGTGCAAACTCATTCGAAATCGGGTCAAAAATATAATTGCATGCAGTTTCAGTATGTGGCGCCGAAGTTATAAGCCATCCAAGAACTTTTTTTCACCAACCCTGTAATGCAGAGGTGCCCGAACTTCACAGGACTGTTCGCGAACATCCGCACTGTTTGCCGAATTTTACCTTGAAAAACTCCCTTTTTTTGCTTCTTGCAGCCATATCCCATCCCATCCTCATCACCCCTCACCAGAGATTTTTTGACAAGTGCAATGTTTTTTTAATGTTTTTACTGTGATGTTCGCAGACACCGGCTGCTGTCTGCGAATCAAAGATGGTCGGCGTTTCCAAAAATCTGACGCACTTCACGCTTTTCACCATCCAATCAGTGGGCGCGTGATATACTAGTGAAACTAGTGATATACATTTGGTGTGTGGTTAGTGGGCCTGGCCCTCAGCAAATGCAAATGTGTACTCTGATTTTCTTATGGGGAATGCGATCTGGCCGAAGCCTATCCCCCAGGGATTTGGAGACTGGACATGGCTGCAAGCCATGAGCACTGTCCGTTGCTTACATTATTAAGGTATAGTGTACACTGAGCTAGGATGCAGGGTAGGTGAAGTGAATAACAGGGGTGTTTTGGCTGGGGTTATGGTGAAGCCTTATGCCATAGGCAATTTAAAGATGATTCCCATCTCCAGCATACACTGCTGATAATGACAGACATAAGTATGTATTTCAAAAAATGTTTCTTAACGGAGGTTTATAGTTTCATATATATGAAGAGGAACTATTAACTTATATACAGTGATGTAACACCCTGAAACATTTTGACTTCTAAAAACCTATAAAATTGACAGGAAAAAACATAGTTAAAGGGATGTTAGGGTTTAGATGCATCCTTGGGACTCCTCTGCTCCAGTAGTTATCCAGTTGCCTCCCACCTTGGCATTTCACTCCTGGGTTCTCATGAGCACTTGCCTGTTTGTACTGCCCCCTTCTATTTATTCACTTCTCTCACTGCACAATGCATATGTGTATTTATAAGAGCATTGTGTACAATTATTTTGTGTAAGGTAAATGCAGATGCAAAAAATCTGTAGGAGATTAAGTGGTATTCGGTGTGGAAGCTTAGCATGGTCATTGGGTTAGATATACAGTTTTTGGAAGTTATTGGTGGATGGATGTGTGACTGTTTGAAAGCAGGCATTGAGGGAGTGTTAGAAATATAAAATTAAAAAGGGTAGAAGGGCTGCTCTGTGCAGTGGTGTGCACGTACTATTTGGGTCTTTTAATGATCCATGGCCTGGAAAGGTTATTGTTTAGACCATGGATAGTTACAAAGGTTCATTGATTATGGTCCTTATTGTATGCTAGAGAAAAGTATTGGGACAGAAAATTGTTTTTGTCCTTTTATATTTTTCTCTAGTATACAATTGTCTATTAGGACTCTGGGCGGGGGAGCCAGCCAATGAGGTGGCTAGGAACGTGGGCTTGAACTGCTGGTACAAGCCTGCATTCAAAGCTGCCTGATGGCTGGCTCTCCCTACCGCTATTTTACCCCGACCCACCCTTCATCCCATTTTTATTATTTTTATTTCACCCCACACCTCCCTACTTTATTTCAGTGAAGGCATTCACCCTTTCTCTTTGCCTCCAGCAAACCGCCATGGA
This sequence comes from Ambystoma mexicanum, assembly GCF_040938575.1. Classification (NCBI taxonomy): domain Eukaryota; kingdom Metazoa; phylum Chordata; class Amphibia; order Caudata; family Ambystomatidae; genus Ambystoma; species Ambystoma mexicanum. Next base: position 508,432,894 of record NC_090927.1, on the reverse strand, counting down.
AAGGGAAGAGTGGCTCCATACGGAGCCTCACCTTCCCTTTCCACGGCGGCCATCTTGGTAAAGGATTTTCCTTCCTGTAGCGGTACACTGCACACGTCCTGCTGTAGGAAGGAAAATCATTTTTCTTTCTCTTTTTGTTTTTTTTTAAGCACCCCATGTTACCTTTTTGGCAACCCGGGTGCTAATGGCCTTCATCCCCCATTGCACGGGCTGGAACGGGGGAAAATGGCCCACAGCCCTTATTATCCGTCGTTGCTTCGCTTGGCCCGATAACTTGGGCTGCTGGGCCGTTAGCCCCCGTTCCAGCCCTTGGAACGGGGGATGAACGCCACATTATTCCCATTAGCGTAACCCAAAATGCTAATGCTAATGGTAATGTTGGAGAATCTTATTGAGTCCAAAAAGTGAATGGAGTCTACAAGATTATTTTTTGTAGTTCTATTTTTAACTGTGAACAGTGGTTTGTTTTAAAAAAAAAAAGTGTACATTTTTTTTTTGGTGTTGTTGCAGGAGAGGTCTGAAAGTAAGGTGGGGAGCAAAATGAGCGAAGAGGCATGAATATTAAGGTGCAGGTGGACAGGGGAAGATGTTGCGTGTGTGTTATATCGAAGGTAGGGGGTAGTGTTTCTCATGCTCCTTGATTACAGCTTCAAAAGCACTTCTACATTGCTCCACCCTGCAGAGTGGTGTGTTGCAGTATATACAAAGGACTGTTGTCTTCGAAAGATAGGCATCAACAGCCTATTTTATCACTTGCAAGGTAGCTGATGGGATTTTGTGTCCCACAGAAGTAGGCTGTGTGGTTACAGCATTGGTTGAGGAAGATGAGGTGGAGGAAGACGGCCTACTACTTGCTAAGAAAGGAACAGCCTTTCTGAGAGCACTGAGGTGCTTGGATTTGGTGTGGCGGGCAATGGAGGTGGTCCCATAGGAGTACTGTCCAGGAAGTCCGCGACTGAGTACTCTTTGCATTTCACTTTTGTTGCTTTAGTCTTTGGTACATTCCCAACAGTTGTAAAGAACTGCTACACCCATGATTCTCTCTGGGTGCTAGAGGTAACCACTTCCTCTACTTCATCTTCTTAGTCCTCATCATTGTCTTTAAGTACTGCACTTTTTTGTTGTGTAGGTCCTCCAGCTGGTGGTGGTGGCTCTTGGGGAGGAGGGATGGCAATAGCTGATGCCATTTTTAAGATAAATAGCAGTTTTGCTAATATTCTTCGAAGTATGTGCTCTGTACTAGATTGTTAATGGATAATGAGTCAGAATTGGTGTAGGAGCTGTGAAAGGGTACATTTTGAGCTTGAAAGTTCCTAGGTCAGCAGAAAATGCAGTTCCAAACTGTCCAAGAAGCACAGACCCGATCGCGAAGTGCGAACGTGTTTGTCAAGATGTCATTGTGCCGCGCCCAGGCGAGTGGTCACGTGACACTGTCCGGAAAGTCCTCAATGTCAGATGTTCACGGACGTCGAACGCAAAAACAGTGGAAAAAGTTGCAAAAAGTATTGAAGTGTTAATGATACTAGAAGGTGGGAAATGGCAAAGTTGTAAGGTGAACCTTTGTAAATTGGACAGAAGTGTTGCTATATTGGGGTAAGTATGATATTAGTAAGTTGTAGGAAATTAGCATGCACTGGTAAAAACCCATGAAATTCAATGAACAAACGTTGTTAAAGGGACTTTATGGTTAAGTTGCACTAATAAAACCCTATAAAATTCTATGAAAAACATTGTTAAAAGGACGTTATGGTTGCAATTAAAACCAAAAAAACCTCAGAAATTCACCAGTTATGGTAGTCTTAGCAGTGCACACCCAGGATATCACTGATGACATCACATATGAAATTCATTTTGACGAGTCCCTACAAGGTGTTGTGTTTTTATAATGTAGGTAACAAGATGTCAGGGGTGATCGGGAGACCTATCATGCACTACTTAATCTATTAAAGAATGTACTCATCTAAACAAAACATTATATTGGAGTGTTATTAATATAGGAACCTGATCATACATAAACCAAGGCAATGGCTGCAGCATGCACCATAGAGGTACAATATTTTTATCATGTCATTTTGGATAACAATTCAAGAGTTGCTACACACTTGTGCTAGTACAAACACTACATATGAAGACCCACAATGCATACAAATCAGAGGCAAATACAGGGAAACTAAAGTAAGGAAGAAAGAAGCAGCATCACCAGAACATTTAAAGTACATCTTCATGTACACAAATGAATTGTGTGTTTGAGGCCTGCTTATTGCCTTGTGTATGTGCATCATGAGCTGACCCCAAACCCTAAGGAAAGTACTTTAAGAACATACAACAAGGTTCACGTCTAGAGATGGACCACCTTTTGTATTTTAATTTTCGGACTGTCAGTGAACAAAGCCACCTGGCTTAGATATGTCGGTGAACAAAAACAAGTGGCCCAGATATGTATTTGTATGCATTTTTGTTTATATAGCGCTTTATGCCAAAGCACTTTACATTATAAGAACAATGACACATAGAATATAATGAAAATGAATTCAAGCAAATTACAAACATGAAACAAGCTAACAAAACAGTATGTAGGGAAATCTACCTGGTTTATAATTAAGGAAGGAGGAGGAAAGGAGAGAGATGAGGGAGGTAGGACAGGGAGATAAAAATGAGGAGGGGGAGGGAAAAGGTAAGCAGGGAAAAGATGAGGGAGGAGAGAGAGAAGTAAGAGAGGTAAGTAGGACTGTCAGGGTGGGAGATGGAGAAGAAGAGATTTCAAGGAGGCACGGAAGGAAGAGTAGGTGGGAATAGACCGAATAGAGGGAGGTAGAGAGTTCCAATGTAGGGGGGGCAAGAAGTTGAAAGGAATGGAATCGAGAAGAGGCACATGGGGACGGGGGTACTGTAAGTAGGAAGAGATGAGCAGTTCAGAGGGAGCGGTAGGGAGTGTAGATTGAGAGAAGAGAGGAAAGGTAGGGTATATGTGATGACAACAGATATGTGATGACAACAGTGATATGATCAATGACATTTGTGATATCTTTGATGTCCTGGGTGTTAGTCTTAGCTTACCATAACTGGCGAATTTCTGAGGGATTTTGGTTTTACTTGTAAACAGAACGTCCTTTTAATACAACATGCTTTGAAACATTTCATTACTTAACGTTGTACATAAATATTTACTTTTCTGACCCTCATAAATAGTACATTGCATGTACTATGTTTGGTACAACATTTGTGCATGGTACACTGTTGTATTAACATGTAGTAATCATTGGGAGAAACAATCCATGGTGGATTGAAAAAAACCTATTGTATACAGATAGTTTCTGGTATTTACAAGGTTCTAAAGTAATTGGATACCCATTGGCATATTCTAACTGTAATATTTTAAAAGTACTATTGTACTAATATGCCATTTTGCACACTTTTATGGTACAACTGACTTGGAGCTTGTCTGAGCAGGTGGAACATGGTGGCAATATATGGCATCTGAGAACAGTGGTTGAAAAAGTGGATCTTATTATGGAGGTGTGTGTATATAATATATATTTAGTTAAAACAAGTGGATATAAAAATCAAGGCGTACCTTTATTAGATGCAGATGTTCTTGAATGTGGAAATTGGGGTTGTATTATGCAAATATAAATGTGGCATATTTGAAGTGTACTGTAACGAAGGGTATGTTTAAAGTAGTATAAATTGTTTTGTGGTCAATACATTTTTTTAGTGTACTTCAATGAGTACCTTTTGGTTCAAGAATTATATTAAGTATGCATTTGTTAGATTTGCTGGTAACCTATGTTTCTTTAGTAACAGAAGTGTTCTATTCAAACCAACCACTATTTTATTTCACATATGCAGCATAGTGGGATGAAGTGGTTGGCGGCTGCAGTGTGGTATATTAGGTCTACTGTTTTGAAGGTTTTCTTACCAAGAGATACTTGGCTGTGTGTAAAGCTAGTGAGCTTAGTTATTTTTGGTACCATCTGCATTATACCAGAGTTGCAAAAAGAGCAGTATATGCAGTGATTTGCATTTTGCAGAAGCTGGTGAAATGGAATCACAATTTGGTATGGATACATACACACATCGTTCATAAGTGATGTGCTCTTGTGAAACATGGTTGCAGAGTACAAACATGTTTCCAAATGTATGTAATCTGGAAGATTTCATTTATGGGGATGTTTTTTGTTTTTAGTTAGTAAGTATATTAGGAATTCTTGTGGATCTTGTGTGGTTATGGTGAATGTAATCATTCCTACCCAGTGGTCCATATCTTACTTTGTACCAGAGAGACACTGTAGGTGGTGTCAGGATTATTTGTGGCTTTTCTATGAAGGACGGGCATTGGTAAACAAAACTGGTCTGAGCCGTAAATGTTCTCAACAATTGGTGGCAATTAGACGAGAAGATTCATTGATACATTTGCTTAGCAATTTATTCCAGTTCCAGAATTTAAATGGTCCAGAGGTTTTTGCCTCTGTATCCTTTGGGCTTGCAGTTGTTTCTGGACCAGAGTTCTGTTTGTATTATTTGGAGTACCTGCAGTTGCTCTGTTTTTTACGTGGGATTGCAAGGGGATCTGCTATACTCTTAGTCTTTTCTAAAGGTTTCTTTTTTGAGCTACAGTGTACATATTTGAATGGGGGTGTACTGTGCATGTAGCCTTTTGTGTTCTATGATGCAAGGAATGTCAGCATTGACTTTGTTTGCATCAAAGTTAACTAGGAATGGACCATCGAGTGTACAAAGACGTAAAAGTGCTATGTAACGCATACTTTCTTTGAAGACTGGGCTGCCAATGTCGATCAGTACGTGGTCCAGAGTTAGTCCTTGTGACTTGTGAATAGTGACCGCATATACAAAGGACAGAGAATTGTTCTCTGCGTAAATACATACATGTCTTTGAAAAGAAGGAAATGTTCAGCCTATTATTTTAACTTTTGTAAGTTTGTCAAAGTGGATTTTTACAAACTGAATGTTGTCATGTGGTTATGTTTGGAAGCCACAACTACAAATTATTCCATTGACTAAACCTTGTTCTACATCAAGGTTACGTTTTAGAATTACTCTGCAGTTTAGACACAGTTTATAGATTTTTCTAATCCAGCTGTGTCGTAGCTGCATTTTTCTAAGCTATTTAGTCGAGGTGTTGCTTGTTGACACACCGGGAGTGTCATGCCATACACTTCTAGTTTCTGTGGAGCATTGCGCACATGCATTTTAGATTTTGCTGAGTTAATTGTTCCATGACATCAGGGCAGATGTCTTTTTCGTCAATACAGCTCATGGATTAGACCAGTAAGTGTTTTTTGTGTTTTGAGTAAGCAGACCAGTTCTAATGCTTTTAAAAATGTTAGCATGGGTTACATCTTCAGGCTGACTCATATTTTGAGTTGGTTCGCTGTAGTGATAATGTCCCCACGGATTTACATTCCCAATGCTGTCGAGTGTATTATGGCATTCTTTGTATATAAATTGAAATAAATTAAAAACAAAAAATAAATGCATCTCCTGATGTTTTGAATATGGGTCGGCATTTTACTGGTGTGAACTGTAGGAGGTCTCTGAAAACAATATTGTGTTTTCCTTAACTATTTTTTCAGAGTCGGTTTTCAGGACCTTTACTGCATACTTGGATGAATTAAAGCCAGCATGAGGTTGAAAAACATGCTCACTACATCAAATAAGAGGTCTTTCATTTGTTGCAGAATTGTGCATACTTCAGCAACAGCTTCTGCTGATTAATTTGTAGTATTTCAATTTGTTTTGGTGTTCTACTGAGAGGAGAAGTAGTCTTTGTGAAGTTACACCTCCTATGTTGTCGTCAGCTAAACCTGTGTGGCCTGTTAAAACAGCTGAAAGGTTATTTGTTAATTCTTATACACATGTCCTGATTATTCTAACTGGGAAGGTTTTGCCAGAACCAGCTTCACCACTTGCATACAATAGCAGAGGTTTATATTTACAGCTACAAATTTTAGTTTCATGTGTTATACTGCTTTCATTTGCTTTGAATGCAACTTCAAATGAGTCATGGGCAGCTAACAATTCCTGTTTCCTCCAAGGTTTGAATAGTTGCAGTAAAGCCATGTAATAAAGTTATCTATGCTGTGGAGATTTAAAGGATCATTTTACATGATCAATTATGCTGGGTTTGGTTAGTTTTACTAAGCTCCCTTCACAAAATAAGACTGGATATTTGCTAGTTGTCTCATCTGGCATAACACTATTTATGTTGAGTAATGTCTTGTAGGCACATTTTCCAAACCGGTATTTGGATAGTATTTGTCAAATTGTTTTTAAAAAAAATATCCTGGCTGTTGGGATGGCTTGTGGCTATTGTTTCCATCTCTTGGTAGGATTTTAGTACTCTTTTTCATGATAAAGCTGGACCAAGGTTTACCCAGACAATGTTTTCAGATTTCCCATATAAGGCTGTACCTGTTAAACGATCTGCAGCTTCATAGGACCCTCATTCTTTGTGACCGCATTTTGATGCGAAAGCTGTACAATTTTTGTGACGAGATTTTTGTCAGTTGAAATATCATCCCAAAGGTCTTTTAGTGCCGCCGTCTCAGCTTTGGTGAGATGTGTCACAGCCTATCTTGTAACTGTAGTGGAAATGTCTGCAATTCACTGTCAATATTTGCATTCCACAAGAGGGCAATGATTGCATAGTAATCAATCTCTTTTAATGCTGACTGTATATTTACGGTATTTTCCTTTTACACTGCGCCGAACAGAAGACATGAAACTATTTCCTTGTCCGTTGTTTGCATCCTGGTCTGCTTGCGGGACCCGCTAAGGATGCCTGGTAAAACCAGGCGTCCTTAGCGGGCCCCGTTAGGAGACTTCGTAATGAGGCGGTAGGGGGTTAATGGGGACGGCAGCTCTACCGGCCCTGTTAACCCCCTGCTGCCAGGGTCGTAATGAGGCCCATAGAGTACGAATGGAGGTGTGGTAGGTGGATTTTAGGGGTGTTAGGCAAGAGACATGGAGTCCAGAGAGGAGCAGTAGAAGAGACGGGAGAAAATAAGGGAGGAGATTAGGAGTTTGGAAGCATGGAATGTGAGGGGAGTGGATCTTGCGGATGTTGAAGAGGTGGTTGGAGAAGGAGAGAGAGGAGTCTAGTTGGAGGCAGAGATTGCGGGCATGGGTAGATAGTGGGAGGTTGGAAGGTGGGATGTGGATGAAGGGAGGGGGGAAGGGGAGAGAGTGTTAGGAGGGAAGAAAGCACCTCAGTCTTGTCAGTGTTGAGGGAAAGAAAGTGGGATGACATCCAGTTTTTTTATGCCCGTGAGGCAGGAAGAAAGAGTGTGGTGGTCAGATGTGAAGGAAGAGAAGGAAAGAAAGAGTTGGGTGTCATCGGCGTAGAAGTGATGGGAGATGCCAAAAGAGATGACAGGGGAGAAAAGGGAGGTATAGAGAAAAGAAAGGGTCCCAGTATGGATCCCTGAGGGACACCATAGTTCAGGGGGAGGCTGGAGGAGGGGTGACCGCCCAGGAGACAGTGAAGGATCGATTGGGGAGGTAAGAGGAGAGCCAGGAGAGGACAGAGCCTTTGAAACACATGCCACATGTAATGTATTTTTCAACACATTTTAAAACTGTGGCATCACAGTGTTGGCGAAATTTGGGAGCATCTTTTATGCAGAAAAGCATGTGACTGCATGGTGCTCCTCTGGATTGATATTCTTTTCTCCAAAAGAAGTGTTCTACTTCTCCAAGTGGAGGGGTGGTTTTATTGCAGGTGAAGTGCAGCATACCAATGAATCGATGGTGAAAGTATCTTGACACATTGACGGGATCAAGAGAACCAAGTTCTCCTGGATCTTTTATGTTTATTCCCTCTTTATTTTGGTTTGCAGTACGTCGGAAGTCATGCAAGTCATCCATGCATATTCTGCACAACTCAAAGTAACAAACGACGTGGCTGGGCTTAGGTTCCTTGGCATACAACGTACATCGTAACGTCGGAACCATTATTCTTTTGTACCACACATTTGCCAAGATTTGTGATACTTGACTGCAAAACCTCATCTTTATCTTTTTTGAAGGAGTTGGGTAGTTGGCATTTTTAGGAAAGACATTTGTGTGCAACTCATTAACATGGAGTTGCTAGTTTGCTTTCAAACAAGAGGTGGAAAATGTATTCAACATTTTGTCTGAATCTTGGGTCTTCAGAATATATTTGTAAAGAACGATTTTCTGATGCACTAATTTGTGTGGCTCTCATATTTTTCTCCTTTTCCTGTAGGGAAAGGGTAGAGGAAAAGAACGTCTTACACTTTTCTCCCATATGTTCATTGGCAATCCTTTGGCTCGATTGCATTTGAAATGCTTGTAAAGCATCTTGTATGGTGTCTTTGGAATGCAGTGGGGGAATTGTTTACTGGTCTAAAATGTTGGCTGCAGTAACAGGATCCACCCCTTGAAGTTGGCCACTTTTTGTGCATCATGAAATATTCAGGGGGTTTCTTCTAAGCTTTCTTCTATGTAGGGGCGTGGCTTCCGACTAAGCAAGATGGATGCATAACCCATGAGCTCGCCTGATGGAGTTAAACAATTTGTTTTAACCTGTCCATAATGATTTCAACTTGCTTTATTATATGAATATTTTAGGTCAGCGTTATTGTCTACCTCTGTGTGTATATGAGGCACTCTCTTCCCAGTGTGTATTTTCGGCAGTGCCGGCAGCTAAGTGGTCTAATGTAGACGAGTGCTGGTGATGCAGCGCTCCGGTTGATCGACTCAATTGGGGGATTCTTCCTTTGTATATGTGGGCTAGTGTATGTGTCGGCAGAGCACCGGTGAGCTGTTTGGATGGAACGTGTCTCATCGTAGTGGGCTGCCTCGCATGCTCTCTGCTTGGCTACCAATTCCCTTGAGGTAACTGCATGGTGTGACGTAGTACACGAGTGTGGCTGAATCTGCCCGCTGCGGCCTGCTTTTTGCTGACATCCCATGTTCTTTACTGGTATTACCAGTTATACATTATTCTTTTTAAGCACATATCATTCTTGCCCATTTAAAGAGTGTCTGTGTTGTCCACGACATTGGTTATGGCTGATCCATTCAAACATCCAGATCTTTAACTCTAACACTTTTACCAACGAAATTATAACAATTACTTCAAGATTGAAGTAGAGGAGCTTTTGTCATCTTCTGAAGACAGAATGGAAGGTCTTGAACATATGTAGCGTAAGCTTCTTCATTTAGAAACAGAAATGTCTAGCCTAGAAGATGGAAATAGGAGAGACATCAGAATGTATGGAATCCGGATAATTCTGAACAGAAAGACCCCATTAAATTCATAAGTGAATGACTTCATAAAATTTTGATTATCTTTCTCTCCCCTTGAATGTCAAAGGGTGCACAGAATTAAAACCCGTTTTGCCAGCAATAGCTTATCCCCAACAAGCGTGACAAATTCTACTGGCAGCTAAAACACAATCTCTATCATCCAAGGCAATAAAATATTTATCCCTCCAGATTTTTCAAAAATCACCCAGGACAAAATGAAAATATTTTTGGATGAGACAAGCTTTGAAGAGTCTAGCCATTAAATACGGCTTACTGGAACCTCCAAGAATCCTAATCGCACCACCTCATGGCATCACTAATAATACTTGGATGCTGATGAGTTATACGCTCTTGTTAAATATCTTCAATCCTCTGATATGGATACTTCAACCGGTGCAGCATCCGGATCTACAACCTGTCCCAATGTGCAACACCCACTTCATGTCTTTATCTTATCCAGTCATAAGAAGGTAATATCTGGTAAATCACATCACTAGGAATAGATCTGATCATAATCCTTCAAACCTTTTTGAAGGTCCAGACAAACAGAGATCCAGGTCCCCTATAAAGCAATGTGATGTGGTTTCCCCAATTAGTTAACTATATATCTTTGTTTTATAATACCTTTTTAGCTTGTTCATGTTATGATCACTATTGTGTCTGTATGGACTAGTTTATTTTTTATTTAACCAGCTATGTCTGGCTTCAAAGGTGTACTGTGGACTGTCTCTTGTTCTTGCCTATGGCAGCTCCTAATGGGTGTAACCTTCTTTTTCTTACCAGATCATACTTGTTCATATACTACATTTTCACTCAACCCTGTTATTACCTTTTTTTTAATGTTCCTCATCCTTTTCTCTTTTCCTTGCCCTCTAATATAGTAGTATATTATCCTGTATTGTTGATTTGGTGTCTTTTACCAAGCATAAATGATACTTCAAATCTTCATATTGTTATACAGGATATGTTTACGGTTCAACATGCTTCCTTCATTATCACTATTCCAAATTTATGTTACAATAAGTATTACCGTTATGTTATGGAACGTTAAAGAGTTAACCCTGCAAAAAAAGAATTTGGAGTCGTATTGGGAAAAGTAAAGCAGCTGTTTCTTGCATTCAAGAAAGTCTTTTAGAGATGGTTGAAGAAAATAAAAGTAGTACTCCTCCACAAAAGAACCTCTTCAATTAATGAGCCTTCTGGTCGCTGACCCGTGATTGTAGATAAAATGAGTATGTTTCGAGTTACAATTCTAAATGTTTATGACCCCAATGCCCTGTACCATCATTTTGGATTAATTTATAACAAATTATTTAAAGAAAAGACTGACCACCTTGTGTGGTGTGAGGCAGGCATGGTATCAACAGTTAGACAGCTACAAGTGATGTACGTTTCAAAAACCTTTAATAATATCTTCAGAAAGGGTTGGAGACTTTCTGCCTGGCCCTACAGCTAACATGTGAGTAATCTCGACCATCAACTAAAAGAAAACGGTTCTAGTCAGTCTTGTCAAAACAAAAAGGGGTCTATACTAAGGAAACCTAACATTGCCCTCGCTTCCAATATACGAATGTGAAAAGGGATGTTTGCAAAGTAAAATGGTGTTTAAAAAATGTCAGAATGGCTTCTATGAACTGGCTACATCTCCCTTCCCCACGTTTAAAGTACGGGGTCTCAGGATTGGTGGTAAGGATAGGTGAGCGATAGTTCTTTCAGGGTGCCCCACTTTGGCTTGCAGGTACGTTTTAGCAGCGTGTGTCTGGTCTTTCAACATCTTACAGTTCAAATTGATCCTTTATGTTTCTCTCATCCAAGTCTGTGTCTCCTCCTTCTTTCACAATTCGACTTCCCTCAGTCGGGCTTGAGTCTGTTCAGTTAAACACCACTTAAAGACTTTCGGAACTGCAGAGGATTTTGCTAGACCTCTGCATCACCACTTCCACCAACCCAGTTCCACTGTAGGCTTCCCTCTGCCGGGCTCATGCCTGTCTCGTGAAATGCCTTAGTGGTATTGTAGTTTCACTTTCTGGCAACCTTCCACTTGGCTTTGCTTTTCTCACGAGCAAATTAAAGTTTAGAAACACTGAACAAGCTTTTCGGGATCACTGTTCACTTTCTTGCAACCTCCCGCTTTATTTTAATTTCATTGCGTTCCCTTTAAAGTTCATAAACACTTTTCTTCACCCAGAGTTACTTTTCGTGATTCAGAGAGGCTTTCTGCATTTCGTTTCGCAGGACCAGTCTGTTAACTTGTATCACTTCAGAACAATCTTCTTTCTCTTCTTGATTTTACTTCAGATGGGCAACCTTGCTTGTTACTGTTATCACACCTGCCTTTCACAAACCAGGCTCTCACTACATTCAAGAACTCACCGGCTGTGTTCGGCTTTAGCATCTTTTCCTTCTGGTCCTTTCAAGGTCGGACCTCCACCATCGGCCATTCGGTTCCTCCCCAACACTCCTGTTGTCACGGGAGGGAAGCTGGAAACGTTCAAGCACATCAAAGGAATATTCCCTTCGGCTTCTTACGGCGAACCATTCAGGCCCTTTGGAAACACAGATCTCTTGCTTGGCTTCCTCTTGCTCTCTTTTGCAGTGGAACAGCCCCTTCGCCTTCATTTCTCCATAGCCTGGTTCCCCACAGCCCTGGCTAACCTGCTACTTCTTGTACCTCACCTTGCTCCAAGTTTAACCAAAAATACAGATCAACTTCATATTCCACAAAGCAGTGTTATTTTGCTCCCACTTCGCCAGTTCCCCTAAATGGCATTCTGACAGTTTTGAGAGCTGCAGGAGTTAAATAGGATGGTTTCCTGAGGTCAGGGTTTTACCACCTGCTCCTCAAAGGCCTGGCCCAGGGATGGAGCTCTAGCTTTGGCACTGCCATTTAACCTCATTTATCCCTGGTTTGGCTTCCTGGAGTCAGATTCCATCGCCATACTGCAGCCGCCCCTGTACTCACAGGCTCTGTATTTTGGCAGTTCTTACTCCAGGCCTTCCAGGGTTCCTTCAGCTGCAGTTCCTTCCTCTTGGCCTCTATGCAGCATCCACAGCTACTCAGTTTTTGTGAACTCCACCTTTTATACTGGCTGGGAGGTTTAACTGGAGTCGGGTGTGAGCGGTTGCCCAGCCCTGCCTGACTCTGCCTGTCCTTGTTAACGGGACAACATGGAGACTGCCCATAGTTATTTATGGCACATTGTTGCCTAAGGGTAATCCTCTTAGCTCCAGTCTGCCTCTTCCTCGTCCCAGTGGTTTGGGGAGAAAACAGTGGAGGAATTATGGGAGTTGTAGTATTCCTGAGTGGTTGAAGGAAAAGGAGGAAAATATTGTCAGGAGGACGGGAACAATCTTGTAAAATATGGGGTGTATGTGGTCTCCTTTTCCTGGTTCTCCTATACCTCTCTTTGGTGTTGGCACCTGTTGGAATTGTTGAGGGGGTATTGGGACAGGGCTCATAACAGCCTATGAAGGTGGAGGAAATATCGGGTAGGGGTGTTGGAAAGGGGGGATACCATGTCTCACCCAAGGGTGTTCCTCCTGCAGTCCCAGGGACCCCCTGCCCAGGTGATCCTCCCTTGCGTTTCCACCCCCAGGGTTGGGATCCAAGCATGATGGCCCTTCCATGCCACCTGGACAAAGGAACCTGGGGGTCTATAAGTGAGAATATCCTCAGGTTTCTCACAGTGGTGACTGTAACCAAATTTGCGATTTCATTCTTGATCAGAAATCTGATACTAAATTCATTAATTCTAAATCGCACGAGCAGTTTATTAATTTCACAGATATCACCCTTATTGATACTCGGTGCTTTTGTTACCCTAATGTGAAGGGATTTAAATGTTTCTCCCCCCTCATAAATCCATGCCTAGATCATCATTAACTCAGCACTTGCTTCTAAAATTCTTCACTCGGAGATTGCTCCTATTGTTATATCCGATCATACTCCAGTCTTTACTGTCCTTGAATCGGACCCTCAACTCAATCTATCTTCTCGATGGAGGTTTAATTCCTTTTTATTAAATGATCCCTCTTTTAGCCAACAAATGAATGACTGCTGTACTGAATTTTTCACCAATAATAATCCACGTGGCACTTCTATCCATAATAATTGTGATGTATCTAAGGCTACTTTGTGAGGTTTTATTATACAATGTCACATATTTAAAAAGGAACAAAATGACAGAAGACCTACTTCATCCAGTTAAGCTACTTGAACCCTCCTATTTTAATCATCCCACAGATCCTACCTTTAAATCCCTCCCATCAAAACATACTGAATTTAACAAATTCAATAGTGGGTCTGATAAATCTGTTATTAGCTTATCTCAAAAAAATTCAATAGTCTATTGTCAAACAAGGCATTAGTTACTGTTACAAAGCAAATTCATCATTCTAATTTTTCTCAACTTCAGTCTTCTGATTGGACTATATTTACAGATATTATTAGCTTCCTACACAAGAACTAGAAAATGACTGAACCTATTGGATCTGTCCTTTTTAGATGCCCCTATTTCGTTACAAGAAATTAAATTATTCTTGATCTTAAAATTGTTAAAGCTCCGGGGCCTGATGGCTTCCCCATTTATTTTTACTGTTCTTCTTCTACCGTACTTGTCCCTAAACTCTTTGAGCTATTTAACCATTTTATGACTCTAGAACATAGCTTGGGTACCTTTTGGTGAAGCTCTATTGTTTTCCCTAAACCAGACAAAGACCCTTCATATGTTAAAAACTATTGCCCCCTTTCTCTGATAAATTCTGAATCAAAAATGTTATTTAAAGTTATTGCTAACAGATGAGAAGGAATAATGCCGAAACTTGTTAATGTAGATCAATCTGGTTTCATTAAAGGAAGATATGCTTCTTCTAATGCCAGACTTCTTTTTCATTTTCTTTCTCATGCACAAAAATCTGATCCTCTCCTTCTCACACTTGATACTTAGAAAGCTTTTGATCGAGTCTCATGGCTGTTTGAATCTTTATCATGGCTTGGATTTAGTTAGTACTGCATTCTCTAAATGTGTTACTTATATTCTTCACCTCTACCAGGCATTTTATCAGTAATATATTTTCTCAATAGTTTCCCCATCGCTCGCGGACTAGGCAAAGTTGCCCTCTATCTCCATTACTTTTCATTTTAGCTCTAGAACCACTTCTTCAAAGAATTACCTTTATTGACAACATGAAAGGAATTACCATAAGACAGCTCAAGCAAATTCTCTGCTCATGCAGATATTATTCTTGATCAGAAACTTCCACTTCTATTCTAGCATTAATGGCTAGTATTGATCAGTTTTCTAAAGTTTCTGATTACAAATTAAATTTGGGTGAATCTGAAATTGTACCTTTAATTCTTGCATAATGTCCAACATTCCTTTATACAGTATGACATGGTGCCCATCCTCTATTAAATATTTGGCCATTGTTATAGCTAAGCATATTTCATCTACTCTAATCGAGACCAAAATATAATTATAGATCCAATAAACTCTTCTATTAACCAATGGTCTCCTCTATTACTTTCCTGGTGAGGTCATCTAGATTCCATCAAAATGACACTGGGCCCATTATCCTTTCTTTCTATGATTCAATTATTAACTACATGCCTTTTGGAGAAATCTGTGTGCAGTTAGCAATCGTGTTTTAAAAAAAAAAAAGATGTAATTAATAATTTTACCTAGAAGTCGGTTTTCTGAGGGATTTATTTTGTGTTTTCCTTTGACTCCCAACCCATTTTCTGAGCTGGTCTACTCTAGGAGTGGCCTGCCTTTGTGCTGTAGTAATTTTGATTCTGGTGTTTATCCCCCGCCCCCCTCCACCCAACCCCTCAGCAATTGGCTGAGGCGGTCATGTGTCTCTTTGCCTCTGTCCTGGCGGCCATCTCTGCCTGTCCCCCCTGCACCTTCCCTTCTCCCATTCACCTTCACCCATCCTCTGACCCTCCTCCCCTGCCCATAGATTTGGTTCTCATTGGTCCGTACCCTTGGATCAGCAGCATTTCAGAGGCCCTTTTAGGGCAGCCTTCAACTAAGGGCCACAAGGCAAAGGACAGCTACTGTCTAAACAGCTCCACTTTGTTTGCCTGTATTCACCTGGGAAGCCTGCCACAGTGAACCAGCAGTGACTGATGAGGTAAGTGTGGTCTGGTCAGGGAGTACAGCCATTACTGTACTCCAGTAAAACCCCACTGCTCGTACTGCTGAATAGCATATACGTATGCATTTTGCCCAAGTTCTAGAATTGTGAAGATTAGCCTTGTCTCACATTTAGATGCAATCGTGAAGATTAGCCATTGAGAAGAACTTTGAGAGTACCCAATGTACTAAGCACCCTGCTCTTGCTCTCCTCCTACAAACATCCCTTCTACTAGACATGCCCATGGGCTGGCCAAACTACACCCAAACACATCCTACATAACTAACACTTGCATACAACAATTACAGGCACTGGACCTTACCCCTACAGACCCAACACGCCAGTGTGTGCAACCATAACCTTAAACACCAGCCAATTTACACATAAAACACACAAATGGACACCCAACATAGCAGACACTCACATACCCCAGGCATTGGGCCTCACCCTTACGGATACAACAAGCTAGTGCATGCCCTCAACCCAACACGCACAGATGCCAGTTTCTACTGGTTCTGGGCCTATCCTATCCCTCTACACTCGCTAACTAACCCCTGTCCTCTTTTTTTTTTTTTTGCAGAGCCACGTGAGTGCCTGGAGACTGCCCCTGGCTGGTAGCGGTGCACAGTGCAAGTCAACATAACATACATTCTTCAAGAAAATAAACTCTTGTGTAATTTTGTAATAAAACTCCCAACATGTCTTTGTTTTAAGTGTATTAAAATTATTGGTGGGTCAAATTTCCAGATTTTCCCCGAATATCAGAGCTCTTTCGTACTATGATCATTTTATTTCAATGTACTGAAGGATACTCCTACTTGGATCAAATTGGAATCTAAGTTCATTGCTACTTTCTCTTTATCTCATTTCTTCAGACATCTTCATGGCCTGGTATTAAATTCCTGCTCCTGCTTTCTTTGAAAAATGCTTGGAGTAACCCAAATATCTTGCTCGTTCATCATCCAAGATTCCACCAATGCCTTTTTATGGTTTAAACATTCTTCCCATTTAGACCCAACAATGGTATTCTGCCGGAATCTTTTTGGTTGCACATTTATTCCTGAATAATTTATCTCTACCTTTCCCCAATTTTGTACTCGGGCTCAATGATCCCGATTACAAGACTTCTACAACCCTTGTTAACTTAGTTACTAAAGCTATATCTTTCTATTACATTTGCCTTCTACAATATAGAATAAGTAATGCGTTCTGTTGGGGTGGTTGATAAAGGTCCCAATGAAAGGAGGATTCATGTTGCACGTGCCATATTGGTGACTAGGAGGAAACGGCAATGTTGACGCAATGTTACAATTGAGCATGTATCTAGTGTAGCAACTGGATAAGTGTTATGTTGTGTTTAAGTTGATACATTTTAGATTTGCACACACGTAGCAAGATACTGTCAAAACTGCTGATGCAGATATAAACAATATGGATGTGTGGGGTGTCACGTAGCGCCTACAAGGTGAGGCGCTTCATATGCACATCAGAGAAAGGAGATTTACAATGAAAAAGAGTGGACACGGTAGTCTTGAACATGCATGCACAGACATACATGGGGTTGTGAGGGACATGTGTTTGGGACAGTTGGGGTACAGTGAATATACACCTCTGTATGCTGCAAGCTCTGTTTGTGCAGGCCCTGCAACCTGGGTTGGTGCGATGAACTGTGTGTGACTGGGAAAACTGATTTAGCAAGATTGATGGGCAGCGGGCAGCTGTGATATCGGTCCACTATGGGCAGGCTTGGGTTTTCTGACATGGCACCATTGTGGAAAGGAGATGCAATCTTCATGTACATGGGAGCCTGTTATTCATTGTCCGGGTAAATCCGGCCATTTGGTGACAAAGTAATAAACCAGGTGCAATGGCTGCTTAAGGGAGAGTGGAAAATGGTTTATGGGTTTTTATTTACAAGAGGCCATATGTGTTAAATTGGTAGTCGTTTAGATTAGTGTGAAACAAGGGCGCCACTAAGTCTGGGTGGATGAGATGGTTATTGCCAGTTCAAAGTGAACTTGTTTATTTCTCCCCTCATATTGTTTGAAGTGGCCTTGCAAGCCCATGTTCATCATGTCTGAGGTTAGAAGTCCCCGGCCAGCTGGAACTTCTAATGAATTATGGTTGTTGTGTGAATGTATACTGTGACAATGGCATGACCTACCATGGAAGTATCCCAAGAAGGGGTGTGCTTCGAATGAACTGATGATGATAGTGTTGGGGAGGAGCAAGGGCTTTTGCTAACGCCTTCCTGCACCCCTCAAGCACTTTACAATGAGGCAAGATTTCTCTAAGCACTATAGCACTGAACTTTTTTCAGCAAAAATAATCACACAGGCATGGCCAGTCACTAAATAAAGATAGGTAGTATTTAAAATGTAAGGTGCAAATAACCATTAGTTGAAAACACGTGTAAATGTTGTTCTGTGTAGTTTTAAAATCAAATCTCAAAGCAGGCTCACTTCCAGATGGAATGCAGCCTGTGCTAAAAATAGACTACATGCATTGCGTGGGGCCTGGCAAGCTCTAGCAGAAAGCACGAGGTAACTCAGCAGCTGCTCCTGTCCATCACACGCCAATGGAGACTACAAAAGGTTCAGCATGACATAGAGTACTATGGGAAAATGTTTTTTTTTTTTATAGAAATTACTGGACCAGATCAAATAGAATTATGTCGAGTGTTGAGAGAATGGCGGGAAGATGTGTTTATGTATGAATGTTTATAAAATAGCAAATTATGCTAAACAAGCACTACAAAGTATTCCTGCAGAGGCAGCATTATGTTAAAGTAGTCTGTCCCAAACTGAACCCAGCCATGCCAGAAGGAAGAACTGCAGCATCCCTTGAAAGGCAAGGACGACAATTTTGGATGAGGTCTGCCGGTATCCAGTAACCAAGACAAGAGTATTTAGGCACAGCACCAGTCTTCAGGACCTGGGAGCCAGCCAAGGAAAACAGAATACTGGTCAGAATGGCAGAGTACTATTCACCCCAATGTTTGTTTATTAATTTGTAATGCACACCGGACCCTTAGGTAACTGTGCGCCACAGCATACAAGGTTACTTTAAGCTTAGTTACATAGTGAGGGAGATGCATGCAAGCAATACAAATTCAGCAAGTCTAACTAGGGAATATACATCAGTGCAATATACAACAGTAAATATATACATAAGGCTAGATACAGAAGGAAGCCATGGGGGTTCAAGTGATGACTAGTACTGTGTACATAGGTTAATCTTGGTGGTTGTTTGTGTAACCATTTGAGGATGTTTCGTCTGAAGCTGAAGTAGGATTGATCTTTTCTGAGGTCAAGTGGGAGTGTGTTCCAATACTGGGCCGCTTTAACTGGGAAGCTACTACCACCTATTTTTATTAGTCTAAATCTAGGTATCTGGAGGCAGTAGGAATAGGCCGCTCTAGTGGGATGGGTTGATGTTATTCTGACTATTCTCTCCGTGAGGTAGGGTGGGGCTGCATTATTAAGGCACTTGAAAGCTAGCGAGGCTATTTTAAGTGAAACCCGATCTCTAATTTTTAGCCATTGGTGTTCTCTTCTCATGTTAGATGCATGTTCTCTGGTAGGTAGGTTAAGAGCTGTTCTCAAGGCGTTATTTTGCAATATGAGTTTTCTCTGTAATGTATTTATTAGCTCCTGAGTACAAGGCATTGCAATAGTCTAGTTTGGAGAGTATTAGGGCATTAGCGAGGATAATGCAGCTGGCTTGTGTTAAGAAAGCTCAGCATGCCCTAATAAGTTTACAGGTATAGGCAGTGGATGATGCTAGGAAGTTTACCTGCTTTTTCAGGGTTAAGGTGGAGTCGAGGTAAAAGCCTAGCGTTTTCACTTCTTTCGCTACTGTTGATATATTGCCATCAATGTTAAACGCAGAGTAGCTAGGGTCTGTTTTGTCATCATTCAAGCAGAGGCCATGGGTTGCCGTCCATGCCTGAATGAGGTATATTTCATTTACCAAGGCTGTATCAGAGACGGAATTGCCCGAAAGGGGAATGAAGATCTGGGTGTTGTCTGCATAATTAGTGTAGGTGACACCCAGACTGTCGAATTTGTCAAATAAAGGCTTGGTAAAAATGTTATACATAGTTGGCGAGATGCAAGAACCTTGGGGCACACTGCATGCTGTTTTGATAGGGTCTGCTGAAGCTGATGTGGAGAAAACTCTCATTGTTCTATTGTCTAGAACTGACTGGACCCAGGCTATAGCTTCGCTTGAGAACCTCAGAATACTCATCTTTGTAAAGATTGAAGTTTGTTATCTCTTGCAAGATAATCATGGCCTTAATTCCCTAGAGGGGTGTATTTAATCTGGAGTGTGTGATCATGGGGTACCCCAATTTATTTAAGAGGTACAGGTATGGCCTACCGTTCAATAGTTAAATATGACCAATGAGAATGTGGTAATTGGAGAAGTTTGGTCAAACCTATACAAAACAAAATCCCATCATGTATGTGAGGATGATTTGTTAGAAAATGTGAGCATTGATCTATTGCAAAATGTGTAAACTTGTGTGGTTCGAGGAGACTCTGGTTAGTTTGACTCTGGGGTGTCATCTAGCTCCTCCCGGCCATTTGTACAATAAACTTGCTTTATGAACAAACGTGCACTCTTTTTAAGAGGTGGGCCTGCTTTGGGTTAAGGTGATCAGAGGCCTATCTGCATGTTTGGTGTTCCTGGGTGGGCCCCAGGTTTTCTGAGATGTTGGGTCTTCTATCCACAAAACTCCACTGTGGCCCTTCACAGTGGGGACCAGGCTTCTGTGCAGGATATAAGGAGTGGTCCACAGGAGCCATATTGGTTAGAGGCTGGTCTGCTCCCCAGAGGCGCAGTGCCATGGTCCAGCTGTGCAGGGTCAATTGAAGGAGCACCAATTCGGAGCACTTCAGTGACCATTTCTACAGGAGTGCACTTTTGGCTGGTTAAACAAGGGGGTAATATGTGAAATAGAGGGGTTTTCAGTATGTTTGGAGTTAGATGAGGTAAGGTGGACTGAAAGTGTGAGTTTTGGAGGAGTGAATGAGCTGTTTCATTTTGTAAGTCTTTTGTATGTATTTATTATGCTAGGTTATTATAGAGGTGTGAGGTGGTAGCCCCACCTGCACGTCCATTGTGAGGTTATGAGATATGATATAAGTCATTTATAACACTCCTGTACATAAGTGTTTCTAGTTGCAACAGGACCAGGGAGGGAAGACTGAGGGAGTACAAGACAAATTACCTTACTAGGCCGTGTCATTCAGATTGTGCAACTGCGAGAATGAAGTGCAAGGGGGAAAGGGAGGGGGTGTAAGGGAGAGGGGAGGGGGAAAACAGGGCAGCAATGCTCTGACTAAGTGCAGCCAGGGCAGCGCCGCTCTGGGTAGTGCAAGGAGAACAAGGGACTATAGAGATAGTTACAGCCCCTATGTGTGTGGAAGGTAGTAGGCAGTACAAGGGTGACTGATCAAGAAAGAGCCTGGTACCCAGTGAGGCTCTGCTGTACTGACTGGTTGTTTGGCCACCCTCAGACAGCTAGGTCAGCAGGGGAGAGGGAGAAAGCAGAGAAGAGTAGGAACGTTTTGAGCTTCTTCCAGAATCTCAGGTGGTCCGGCTCCAGTTTGGGAGTTCCAGAGGGAGGCACCTGCAGAGGAGAGAGATCACCCCCCTCTCTCTGCCTGGTGAAGTTTCTAGCCCTTAGAGAGTTGGAGGTAGCTGAGCGAAGGGCTCTAGAAGGAAGGTATTTTGGAAGAGGGCATTGGATGTAGTGCGGGCCCTGGCCCTAGAAAGCCTTGTGGACAATGCAAACGGTCTTGAACTTGATCCTTAGAGCCACCTGGATCCAGTGGAGAATTTTCAGGGCTGGAGAGATACGGTCCCTGGGCTTGAGGCCAAGGATAAGTCTCGCTGTCCTGGTCTGGATTAGTTGCAGAGAGTAGAGGGAAGGCAGGTTGAGAAAGAGGCTGTTGCAGTATTGCAGCCTAGAGAGAATCAGGGTTCTGGAGATTGTGAGCTTCTGGGGGAATGTTTGAAAGGGAAGAGTCCTTTTGCGGAGGTACAGCTAGACATCTGCGATGTGAGGAGAGAAAGAGAATGGAGTTTAAGATGACACCAAGGTTGTTTGTATTTCAGGAAGGCGAAGGAAGAGTGCCCAAGGTGGGCGGCCAGAGTGAGAGAGGGAAAGCGGGGGCATGGGCCCCAATGAGAAGGCTCTGTCTTACTGGCATTAAGGCAGGGATTGTTGGAGGTTCACCAATCCTGAATCGTGGATAGATAGTCGGGTATGAGAGGAGAGGAGGCTGAGGGGAGCCTGAAGGAAAGCTGTGTGTCATCTGCTTAACACTGAAAGTTAGAGAAGGTAGACATCAGGTGGGCTTAAGGGGCCAAGTAGAAGTTGAAAAACCAGCGTGAGAGTATAGAGCCCTGGGGAATACCACAGGTAGAGAGAGAGGTGGCGGAGAGAAAGGGAGAAGTTGGATCTGGGAGGGGTGGGCCAAGAGGAAGTTGGTCAGCCACTACAGGGCCTGATCCATGAGGCCCAGGTTCTCACAGTCGGTTGATCAGGATGGCGTGGTTGACCGTGCCGAAGGCAGAGGAAAGATCAAGCAGGATGAGTACCGAAGAAATGCTGCAGTCCAGGTTGGAGAGCAGATCTTCACGGGTGTTCAGGAGAGCAGTTTACGTGCCTGTGGCAGCTCTGGAGCCAGACTGATGGTCATGGAGACAACCAACAGCTTCAGTGTGTTTGCCGGGGAGGTAGGATCAGCAGACTACTTTATGGGGAGGGGGTGCACAAGGGAGTACTTAGGGGGAGAGGGTTAGGTTCCATTGGTGAAAGAGTGATTACAGAAATCGGCCAAGGCTGGAGCAAAGGTGTCAGTATGGTCCTTGATGGTTCTAGAAGAGCAGGGCAGCACCTGTTTGGACAACACTTTCATAGATCAAACTTGTCTAGAAAACCTGTCGGGTGTTGTCAGAGAAAAAGGTTTGCCCTGATACCCTTCAGTTTGCTTGTCTGGTTTGATGGAGCCCTCACCTTAGGGGTGAGGTGGCATTTTATGGTAAGTCCACCCGTAGATACCTTTCTGGTGTGTACCCTTGGCACCCTTCATTCTGTATTGACTGTGGTTAGTTTAAGTAGTGAAGGGTTTCTTCCTGTAGTCGGGCAAAGATGCTATTGTATTAGAAAATGCTGTGCTAGTATAAAGAGTGAGAAACAGCAGTGTTGTAGTGAAACACATTGCACTCCTTCTATGCTCGAGTGAAGGAGATTTCTCGAAGTAAATAAACTTTGGGCTGGCATTGTTTTTTTTTTTTTTGGGGGGATATGGTGTTTTTTGTGTAAGAGTGAGAAGTAAGTGAAAAGTAGAATTAAACCGAATAGCAGAGAGCTGATTGTGGTGAAAGCAAACGAGGGGAAGATTAAAACTGGGAAGGGGGGAAAGGGGTCCCTTGGGTAGAAATTATGTGCCGCGGGTGCAGCTTTTGTGTTTTAAGTCCATTTTGGTGAAGTGAAATTGTTATACCCGTATGGAGTATGGAAACTTCACTGAACCACTTGTCGGGTAGTTCCTGGCTACAAGGTAAAGATTTTAAAGTACCAACAAGAATGGCTGTGGGAAACTATGGGTAAAATTCTTAAGTCTTGGCCTAATGAGGGGACTTATGATAAAATAATGTTGGAAAACCTGTATAGGAACAAGGCTTGAAATTAAAGAATCGTTTAAACATCTTAGAGTTATTAAGTTAGAGTTATTGAGGATGTAAGAGAAGGGTGCAAAGGGCCATAATGTTAATGAAAGGAAGTGCAGAGAAAGGAGGTTGCAGGCATTCCTTCCGTACCAACCCCATTTGGGAGCTATCCTTTATCACCTGCAGAAGCGTATACCGACCCAGAGTTCGAACTTCAATTTCTCCAGTGGTTGCGAGACTGATGCAGGTACCGCCTTCATCAGCTGCGATTCCTAAAAGATGTGATCCTGAGGAAAGTAGAAGGGTAACTCCTTCAATGGTTAGGGACACAGAGGTTGAGCCCGGAAGGTGGAAAGGGAATAACTGCTGCGACTGTTAGGTTAGCAGAAAGATTAAGGGTAGGGGAGCAGGAAAAAAGATGTGGGGAGCAAGAAAGTGAGACCCGCAACCGGAAGACTAGATGAAGGGCTGAGAATGGCCAAACATGGGGAGACTGTGCTTCTCTCCACTAGGATAGAGGATAGGCTGCGAATGGCAGTGGACACACAGAAGCAGTACAAATTGAAAGCATTCAGACTATTGGAGGAAGAGAGGTAGTGCTGTTACAACGGCAGAGAAGTGAAGAGCGGGAAGAAGTGAATGGGCAGGTAGAGGGCGTAGAAGGAAGGTAGAGGCATGGACATGTTCTTGTTAGATGGGATAGGTCAGTTATCAGGGAGGTCAAGGTCAACATCGACCTTGAGGAGCAAGTGTTGCTGTGATTTGAGCAAGGAAAACTGGAACTGGCAACCTACGGTAGTGCCAAGTGTGTTTCCGTGCCCATAGAAATGCCAGGGGATGAGCTAACTGGAGATGAGAACTGGGAATCTTATGTTGAGCAGGGAGAACAGGGTGTAGCAGTCTCACCTCCCGCTCCAGTAGCAGTGACAGAGATCACACCATGGGATCTTAGGACACGCTGTGGTACTCATATAGCCATAGTGAGTAGCAGGGCAAAGACTGGGAAAGCCCCAGTAAGGGCGGGTATGACTCAATGCACCTTCCTCTGACCCTTCTGGAGCAAGAGAAATTATGTCCTGTGGTCAATCAAGGACTAGAATAATGTGTTGACCCTCCCTTTGCTCGCTGCAGGGGCAGGAAGTGGATTTATGCATTGGAGAAACACACTGCCAGTGTCATGTTGCCATAGGGGATGCGATGAGTGTGTTCACGGCTCTAATCGGAGAACGGTCGGATGACCTTTGGAGGAGAGCAGGGTATCCGGGAGTTCAGTTAGTTGCCAACACCCACGATGGAGCACCATTCAATAATCACAGGGCACAGATATTGGGGGCGGCGGGCTGTGGGTTAGGTCTCCCGATACTCCAGATATCATTTCTATTCTGGCCAAACCATGAAGTTCGACAATTACCCTGCTGTGCATATCCAGTTAATTCAGGAGATGTGGAGGGAAGAGACGGGAGGAGCGTGGGATAAGAATGTGGCTATTTTTATTTTTTACAACATGCCAAAAGAGACTTCCTGAGGAAATACATCATGATCTAGATAAAGTAGAGGGGATGGAGGCCATGGGTTGGCTGGAAATTCAGGCACATATTGTGCATTTTTATAAGGGGAGGCAAGAGAATGAAAAGGAAAGCATAGAACAGGCACAAAAGGCAGAGGCCAAGCTTGTCCAGAAAAAGCTAGTGAAGATCATTTTGGAAGGAGCAGTGATTACCAGCTTGATGGAGAACAGCAGGGGCAATAGGGAAACTGACATATTGAATCTGGTGTGACGCTGGGTTAGATGGATGGGTATGCGCCTGGTCAAATGAGAGGGATTCCGAGGGGTGGAGGAGGATTTATACGAGGTTGTTCATTTGGTGGGTTTGGTGGAATGGGGCCCCGGTTTAGCAAGCTGATGGGAATTAACTATGGAGGGTTGTAAGGGATCCAGTGCTGGTGGTTTATAGTGAAAATGTCAAACAAAAATGTCGAAAAAAAGAATGTTGAAAAAAAATATTTCAAATGATTTTTAAATTTATTTTTAATGGGTGGGGGGTTCCCCACCAAACCCCTGTTTATTTTTAATAGCTAAACCCCAAAAAAAAACAAATAAAAAAAAAACACATTAGATGTTTTTTTTTTTGATTTTTTTTTTTTCGACATTTTTGTTTTCGACTTTTTGCAATCGACATAACTGCACACCAGTGCTGGTCGTGTGGAAGCAGGGGACACGTGGCACGAGATTGTCACAATAGGCAACAGTATTTTAATGTAGGTGCTCGGCGAATGCAAACCCCGACCATGCCATATGCCCCAGGTTCTGTGCAATCACAGCAGGTACGGGTTGAACAGAACCCAGTGCCTGTGGCTGCACATACCTATGCATTTCCACTGACTGCCAGCACAGGCCCTGGTACAGGCATGGGAGAAAAATCATTTACTCCAAGGAACGGTCACTCTCTACACTGGAGCAAGTGCTTTTGGTGGGAATCCTTTCCCGCTCCCCATTGCTATGTACCCGGATTAGGACAGCACACGGATCTCTGTGTCCTGTTTGTTACTGCTGATCCAGACGAGGAACTCCGGATAGGTGTAAATGTTGGTGACCCAAACGTTTTCCATTTATGGTGGCTACATGGGCTACACAATCTTGCATCGAGGAAGGTAAGTTCCCCTTGTCGGGCAAAATAATGGACACACAGGGATTCTCTGGGGCTATCCTGTTGGTTTCTTACACCGAGGATCTACGTATTAAGGTAGGTACACAAAATTGATCTGCTCCTTTGTTGTATTGTACAGATACCCTGGTGAATCTCTTGGGCAGAGATCTCCTCAGCAGACTCGTATGTCGATTGCCTTCACAGAGGAATGTATAGTATGCTTGACCCAGGTTTGTATCCAGTGAGAAAAGCGGTGCTTTTGCATGTATACTGTAGTGATAGTACGATGAGGGTGGGGGGTTACCTGTACATTCAGCTTTGTTTCTTTATGGAGTATTGGTTCTATTGAGCCGGGAATCGAAGATCAGATGTTTCGGATACCAATCGAATTTTTGTTTTGGCCTGCTTAGCCGCAGGAAGTAACACCAGGCACTGATGAGGAAGGTGGAAAATGGCACACAGTCTTGTGCATCAATGCAACCTTATCGCTAAAAGATGTTCATTGTTAGAAAGGATGTATACGATTTGGCCGTGGCACAATTGTTCGCGGCCGAATTGGCTGCGGTCAATTCGGCCGCAAAGCTAATTTTCAAGTGGCTAAATCGGGCCATACTGAAAACCCCCACCCCCTCACCCACCTTTTCGGTGTCCGCTCATCTTCTGACCCTGCGGCATCGGATCTGTCCCTCCTATGCAGGTCGGATCCGATGCTGCAAGGTCTGCCTTTCTTTTTTTTTTTTTTTTTTTTCTCCTTCCTTTCCCCCGCCTCATACCTCTGGAAGCGGGGGACAACCCTGCTACTCCCAAAGGCCATCACTATCAAACATGGGGAGCAGGGGACACCCCCGCTCTCCATGTTTGGTAGCGATTACCCAAATTGATCGTTTCCAAACGATCGAATGGTAATGGCTGAATTCGGCCAGATTTACCATGCGGTCAATTGGAAACTAGCAATTTGGGTACTACTGTCAGAAACACACTGTCATCTTGGAAGAAGGATTTGGAGGAGGTGCCGGACCATTTATAGACCAGCAATCCTCATGATGTCTGGCTGTTAAAGTGTTGGAGCAGTAAAGATGCAATTGAAACCGGGTGCGATACTACCACGGGTTAGGCAGTATTCCATGTCTAAAGAGGCTGATGAAGGGATTAATGAGACCATTGTGGCATTGTTAAAGCAAGGCAAAATACAACCTTCTGTTTCCCCATGTAACACAACCATCTACCCTGTGGGGAAAAAAAAAGGGTTCCAGTAGGAGGATGGTCCCGGATGTGCGGCTCTCAATATTTTTAAGGCAGACTTCCCGAATCCTGCTGCCATTCTCTGTAATATCCCTACTGGGTCGAACCACTTCAGTGATTGATTTAAAAAATGCATTTTTCCTCTGTCCCCTTAGACCCATTTTCTCAGTACTTCACAGCGTTTATGTATTATGGTCCAATTTGAGCACACAAGGTTGCCCCAGGGTTACTGTGAATCTGATTGTTTTCAGCAGGGTGGTTCAGATGGATTTGGGGAATTTACATGTCCAGTACAGTAATCCAGTACTTGGACGATTTACTAGTCTGTAGCACTTGAAGAGCTGTATCGTAGATTCAATAACGCTCATTACCTTGCATGCGGAGAAGGGGTACAAAGAAAAATGGTAATGCTGCCAGACAAATGTAGTGTATTTGGGGCAAGTGAGATCACCCGAAGGAAGGTAATGCCAGAGAGCCACCGCATTTCAGAATTGCCCCAGCCAGTCTCAGTGAAACAAATGCAGCAGTTCTTGGGACTCTATTGTAGATCATGGATCTTTGACTACTTTAGTTACACAAGGCCCTTACTGCAGGGACTTCAAGGAGCGCACAAGTTGAAGGGTCTGATAGAATGGACTGAAGAGATGGTGAGGTTCCTTTCTTGTTTTTGGAATCGCCTGGAGGTGCTGACGGAGCTCTACGTGCACAGAAGGGTGACTACGAACCCCTGACTGTAGTTTGCTACCGGCCGTAGAGTAGGCTGTCTGATTTAGAGATGCCTGGATTACCTACTCGACATTCCCGTTAATTGACAACTGCGCGTCACTGAAAGGCTGCTCCCCACATATGCGGCGACAGTGATTGCAGGCAGACTTGGGCAGTTTATACAGTATACTGCTGAGTTCGTAAGGAGCGCCCCTTTTTTCATTGAAGATCGAAGTTGTAATATTATGTGTAATATATTCTACCATACATTCGACAACCCTAATTAAGGCGTGCAGCATTGACCTCCCACTGAATCAGACATCAAGTTGATGGTGAAGGCATCATCTTTGCTGTTTTTACCACTCTCTTCCATTGTATAGCCGTGATACCACATTGATAGTGGGTACTATCGGCTGACCCTGGAATCGACCAGGACATTTTGCACTAATAAAGATGGCTTCCCTGCTGCCTTTTTTTAGCCTTCATAGTTGCACAAACCTTTGTTATTGTGAATTGTTGTTTTTTAGAGTACATGCCCCTGATGAATTTCCCTTGACTGTGTGTGACTTGATTGTATGAGAAATTAAACAAGTTGGGCTGATTGGGTATGATGCAGTGTGAGTTTTTTTGGGTTGTTGAGTTTTGTATTGATTGTAGGTGAATTAATTTTAGTCCAGTGTGTTTTTGTGAATAGTGATTTCCCCTCTATTCCAAATGTGTAATCTGACCTAACTTGGTTTCCTTTACTGTATACTGTTCCCGTGTATTATATTCTTGAGTTTTTCCCAGTTTTTTTCACATTTTACATTGTATTGTGCTGTTGAATATTAACCACTTGAAGGTGTTTTTTAACCATTGTTAATCAACTTAATAAAATGTATATATTTTTTGGTGATTTTTTGGTTCCGAATGTACATTGTGCAGTGTCAATATGGTTGTTTGATCGCTTACTTTAGGGTGGTGATAAAATCCCCCTAGTTTGGAAGACTTATCTAGCGCGAGGTCCATGTTTCATCTGTGCTACCCCACTGTTCACCAAACTTTTTGTATGTTATGTTAAGGTTTTGCTAAATTAGGGGGCAAGTTTGGTGGAGCAGTGTACATATTTTGTTCCCCCACCTCTTTTCGTGTCAGTCTGAAGAGATGGTGACCTGCTTTCGTGATTTCAACGACAATCCGATCCGAATTACAAAAAAAGTTTTCTATTTTCTCACTCGAACGGACTAGTGATGACAGTGGTCCTGGTCCAGCAAATGTTGCTAGGCCATAAACCTTTAACATACTATAGGGGACATGCGTGATGCAAGGACAGTTTCCTTGTGAACAGGATTTAGTAGTAACCGATTTTGCGAAAATGCCTTCCACCATTACTATGGGTTGCCCGGTGACATTGTACATGGAGCATGCAGTCCTTGCCATCTTCGAAAAGTTCAAGTTGACTTTGACGACTTAGAGCGTCTTAGGGTCTGAGGTTATCCTATCGAATGCGTCCATACATCCTGTTCGGTGTCACCTAGTCAATCCTGCGTCATTAGTAGCCGAGCCAGTAAAACCTGATGACATTGGCCACGACTGTGCGACTTATGAGGAAGCGAAGACTAATATTAAGAAGGATGCATTGGAGAGAGATGAGGTACTTTGTCGATGGGTCTTTGACAATCGGGACACTGGTAAGGGGCATATGGGTGCGGCTTTTGTGGACCTTGTGGATGGGGAATACAAGGTCAGAATGAAGAAACCGTTGCCTTCACATTATTCCGTGCAAGCGGCGGAACTACTGGCATTTATGGAGGTGCTGGATAGGAGTAAGGGGAAGGCGGTCGCCACTTATTCTGACCCTGCTTAGGTAACCTCCACTGTACATTCAGGCATGTCAAGGTGGCAGAGAAGAAGGTTTAAGAGATCTAACGGGACCCCTGTCCAGCATGCTGCGCTGTTATCCAGATGAATCAAAGTGCTAACTCTGTCCAGAGAGGTAGGAATTGTTGATTGTGCTGTGCACACGAATCCAATAGCACCTGGAAATGATGTTGCAGACAGCGCAGCAAAAGAAGCCACATAGTTGCCATTCACACATTCCCAGAAAATGGAAACCATGTTCCAGCAGGTACAGTTGCCAGCCCCGTACATTGTGGTCCAAATTATGGAAATGCAGGAGAGAGCACTTAAGGAGGAAAAGGAGCAGTGGGCAAAGAGGGGATGTGCCCGCTTGCCCACATTTGCTGTTGAGACAGGAGTATACTGCAAAAGGTAATAATGCCTGTAGAGCTGCTTCCTGTGGCACTAGAGCAACTACAGTACCTGTCCTGTATTGCTCAGTGTCAAATCGCAGCTGAGCTCCAGGAGGAATGGTTCATTCAAAACCTCCAAGAACAGGTTAAGCTCATGTGTAGGGAATTGTATAGTCTTCAGAGAATTCAACCCTGGAAACACCATGAGGACGGTAGGAGTTTTGCCCAGGACCTTGGGGCCATTTTGGAGCTCCATATATATATATTTCATAGACATGATTCAAAGATGTAATAATCTTTGCTACATCATTGTTTGCCGATTTTCCTGTTGGCATCAGGGTGTACTCGGGGACCAACCTCAAGCCAAGTCGGCAGCAACATTTTTGGTGAGTGAGGTATTTCCATGGTGGGGAACATAGTCTGACAATGGGAACCACTTCTTTAATGCCTTGTTCTCAGAAATTACTTTGCTCTTGTGGATTAAGCACATGTTGTGTTCAGTGTACCACCCTAAGGCCAACAGAATAGTGGAAAGGTTAAATAGAGTTCTTAAAGCAGATTTTCCAAAAAGTTGCGCAACAGAATTGGCACTATTGTTTGCCAATCCTTCTGTTTAATTTGAGAAATTGACCAGGAAAAGGCCACCATCTTAGTCTGCACGAGATCGTGACTGGGCGTAGGTTACAAACACTGCTCTCACCTCCACACACAGCATTAGATGCATATAATTCAGCAGAGATTATTGGTGAGGAGTTTAGGGACTACCTTAGGGCTTTAACCAAAAGTGTCAGACTTGCATCTTCACAGTTTGTATCTTCTCAACAGTCTACAAGAGAACGCAGCAAAGAATCCAAAGATCTACACCAGCCACAGTTGCTCCCTGGAGACCTGGTATTCATTTGCACCTTTGTCTGAAACTGAACGAGTGGCATTTCCATGGCCCACATCACGTGATCTTTGTTTCTCTGTCTGCTGTGAAGGTGGAGGGCAGCAAGAGCTGGGACCACATCAGTGACGTGTGAAGGGATACCAACACCCCCTCCACCGGCGCAGGAGCAGGTTCAAGAATAACCTAATGATTCGCAGTTTGTTCCTGTAGAAAAGGGGTTTGAAGGAAAACCAGTAATTGTTATTGTAAAAGATGATGGAAAATCTGGTTTTAATGATGAATATTATGATGGTTGATTTGTCTTTCTCATTTCTCTTGTTATTGTGTTCAAGTGTGGCAGATAGTATGGATGTGGATGGTTTCAACTTGTCTAGAATTGTAGAATATGATCAAATATTATTGAGGTCACCAAGGTGTTGATTCTGACTTCATGAGCAATGATTATGTAAATTCCGATTCGATAATGGATGCACATGGTTTTGCAGCAGATAACGTATGGTATAGCCATATGAAGAGCGAGATCTCTAGTATTTTGCTATAGCTGCTCTCATTCCCCATGCTTCTGGTGTCCCTAGGGTATTTATCCCAGACAAAATAGTTAGTGGAGGCATTATCTAGTGCATGTAGCTTTTTGCAGGGTCTGAGGGCAGTCGGTCACAGCATATATTTTACTTGTTAGGAATGTTTATTTTGTCATTTGTAAAGCGCACCTAACCCTGAGGCATCCGGGCGCTATTTATTTTTGTACAGACCATGCAGCATAAAGTACATACATGTGTAATGATTCTGAGTAGTGAATATGGTTAACAGTTCTAGTAAGAGTTCAGAGTAATGCATACGTTTGGCAGTTCTGGATAGATATTTCAGGCGGTTTCTGAGAGCCAGGTTTTCAAGCTTTTGCAGAAGGACTAAAAGGAGAATTTGGATCTTAATGGTAATGGAAGAGCTTTCCAATGTTTGGCAGCTACCAATGGGAAGCTGCAACTCCCTACTTTCTGCCGTTTGACTCTAGGTATGGTGACTAGGTGCAAATGAGCCCGGCCGAGTGGGTCTATTGGATTGGTTTTTGGTGAATTTGTGGATAGGCACTTAAGGGCTGCATTAGACCGAAATTTGTGTGTCAAGGAGAGGGTTTTGAACAGGATCTGTTTGTGGACCGACAACCAGTGGGCGTTCCGACTCGCTGTGGTAATCTTTATTTTTTGGGATGTTAAGGGCTGCGCTTAGAGCATTATTTTGAATCACCTGAAGTTATTTGATGTTGTGGTTGTTAGAGCCTGCGTATACGGCATTGCAATAGTCTATACTAGATGAGAGCTCTGGCAAGTGTAATACAGCTGTCTGACAAGAAGGGTCTACTGGCATTGATGAGTTTAGAGATGTAAGTTGCTGCTGATGCCGTGGCGTTGACTTGTCTAGTTAAGGTGAGCGCTGAATCCAGGTAAATGCCCAGGGTTTTTACTTCCTTGGAGGCATTGATAGTGATCCCATCAATAACGAAGGATCTGAAGGAGTCACAGAGTTGGTTTAGATGGTTTTGTGAGTCTATGAGGAGTAACTTGTTTTTTCATCATTTAGACAAAGGCCTTGCTCGGCCATCCAGGCCTGGATGATTTGGTAGATTTTATTTAGTGATTTTGAGTCTGTCATACGTACCTGCAATAGGAATGAGAATTTGGGCATCGTCTGCATATTTAGTGTAGGTGATACCCAAGTCATCGAAGGTCGAATAGAGGGTATCTGGTGATAATGTCCCCATACATAATGTTGCTGGGAAAAGCCATTGGCAACATTATATATGGTGACATTATGCATGGGTACTGGTTGTAGTTCAATGTAATAATGTCTCAGCAAAAAAGTGCAACTTCAGGAGACATTTTTGCGGGGACATTATTAAATGGAACCGAATAGAGGCTTGGTAAAGATGTTGTAGAATGTAGGGGGACACAGGAGCCTGGAAGAACTCCACAGGTGACTGAGGCTGGCAATGCTGCTGCGGTAGGTGAGACCGCCCTCATAGTTCTGTTGCTTAGGAAGGACTGTTTCCAAAGTATAGCTTTGGTTGAAATGTGGGCTGCTGAGGAGAGGCGTTTGCAGAGTATTTTATGGTTTACTAAAGCAAAAGCTGCTGAGAGGGCCAGTAGGAGGAGGTGTGCTAGGCTGCTGTTATCTTTGATCTCATCCATTTGTATTTTTAGATCATGAAGGGCTGATTCAGTGCCATGCTCTGGCTGAAAGCCCGATTAGTGATGTCCTAGGAGGTTGTTTGATTCCACATGGTTTTGGATTTGCAGATATTCGGCTGTCCTATATGAAAGGTACTGTTGTGATGAGTTGGCCGTTTGTTGGGATGTTAGGATCTAGAGTAGGTTTCTTTAGCAAAGGGAGGACCCACTCTTTAGTGTTAGTTGGGACAGGGCTTGTTGTGATAGAGGCATTGATCAAGGCTGTGATGAATGGGGTAAGTTTGTCAGCGCAGTTTTTAATGAGCGAGGCTGGGCAGACGTCACCTTGACATCTGGAGGGCTTGAGGCTTGTGATAAATTCGCCCCAGTCACAATCTCAGAAGTCTTGAACATTAAGTTGTGCATTAGTGTTCTGGGGTGTATGTATAAAGTCCTGCTGAGTTTGGCCAGGTGTTTAGATTAATCTTTTTTGATTCCATTTTTATTTGTAGTAGGGTGATTTTGTCGGAGTGCTTTTTGTATTTCTGTGCACCAGGCGGTCTCTTTAAGACCTGAATATTGAGGTGGCACTGGCGATTCAAGTTCTCGTAGAAATGTGAAGAGTTCCTTAGCGTCAGAGTTGGCTTTGGCAATTCTCTCATTATAAGTGGCACTTTTAGTTTGGAGAATAGCGTGTTTATAATTTTTGGAGGCACAGTAAAGATTTCTTTGTTGTATTCTGTGGAGGATCATTTCCAGTTGGTCTCAGCAGATCTTAGTGCTGAGCAGTATTTTAAGGTTTGGGATGTACCAGGAGTTTAAGTGGGCTAGAAGTTCATGTTTGCGTATGCTCAGTGGTGCAACTTTGTCAATGGCAGCTAGGAGAGTCTGATTATATACCTCTACCATAATGGAGGGGTCACTGGCAGAATTATCAGAGTATTCAGTAATGGGTTGCATAAAAGGTAGTTTCTCTGCTGTGATGTTGGGAGTATTTCTGGATAGGGCGGCTGGTACGTGGGGAGGGGTAGTGGCTTCAGAGGTGATCTTTGGGATGGGGAATGAGATGAGGTGATGGTTGGACCAAGGACATGGCATGTTAGAGAGGATGTTGGTATTGCAGTTAGTCTGCCAGCCAGTCAAGAGTGCGTCCTTTGTCGTGTGTAGGGTTAACAATATTGTGGGTGAAACCTAACGCTTCAATAGTGCTGGCAAGGACATTGTCCTGAGCTGGGTTGTTAAGTCCCAGATTTAGATCTCCCAAGAGTATGATTTTGGAACATGACTTGGTGTTCTCTGAAAGGATTTGTGCAACATCTTCCTCGAAGGATAGCACAGGACCGGGGGATCTGTACATAAGGTGGAGGGTCATGGTGACCGAGGTAGATACGGCATTTTGATAGGGATTATTTCACCTGAATGGAACGATTGGTTAGGGATTTCCCTTATGGTGAGTTGGTTCTTAGCAATGAATGCTACAGTCCCAGATTGTAAAGAGCAGAACAATGTGCATTGTACACAGTCCAGTTGAATTTGAGTCCATTATAATGAGCATCAATGATAGCAAGGGTGAAGAGTTGCCGAGTTGGAGGAATGAGGGAATTCTCAGAAGGGGTGGCACAAATTGACCAAGAATGTGGAAATGTATGGAACCAGTATTTAAAATATCTGACATGTCTCAAAGAGCCAAAGAAACCTGTTAAACTGAGAAGAATGTGGGTAACTGTATCTTAAGGGCGGTGGCATGGTGTCTGTAGGTACAAATGGGAACTGCAGCTGCATGCTTTGCATAGCTGATCTTGCTGGAGGTACAGCTGCACCTCTTGATATGCTTTGATCTTGTGGTCTGTTTGCTTACAGACAATTGACTCCAAACTGGCGAGGTATGTGCTGTCTCGCTATGTTACATGTGCCTGTCCTGGTTATCCCTGAGGAACATCTGGTACTTGCCTGCATGATGCTCAAAGCCACATCTGTGCCCCTTGCGTCTCCTGTATCATTGTATATGGACAAACCAATGACATTGCTTGATTGTGAAGAAGAGGAACTGTTGCAGCAGACCAGGAGGTCCAATTATATTTCAACAACCTCTTCAACAGCTCTGAACATTCCTGAGTAGTGTCGACTGTTCAGCCGAACTGAGATGTTTTTCTCCTCTTGGCCCCAGGTGTTCAAGCCATCGCAAATCCAGGTCACTTGCTACAAGCGCTTGTTTGTAAATTCCTGAGTCAGATTTTAGTGCAATCAAAGAACTATGGGCCATGAGGCTCATTGCATTGCAAAATAGGTCCCAACAGCTATGGAGGGGGGAGTGTGACAGAAGAAGATGGGGAGTTCTTGCACTTTTGTGCATCCTAATGATTCTGAAAATGCTAGTTTGACTCTATTGCTGCATTGCACAAGCTTAGGGTGGTCATGGAGAATGAAGTAGGAATCTCAAATGACCCTTGGTTGGACTTTATTTTTCTTTGATAGTGTCTTCGATGAGCGTAGCTGTCAATCTTAATGTCAGTTTTTGTCTTTTTTCTTATCTTTTATTCCTGTCAAATGCTCTGTGATGCTGCTCTGCCCTGGTACTGAAAGCAGCTACCATGATGACTGACCCTGTCCAGAGCTAGAACCACTACTATCTCATATCACATGGGTACTCGGACTGAAGCTGTCTTGTGTCCTCCACCAAATTGGGATGATTTTGTGGTGCAGCGAGTAGAGCCCATGTGTGTTGAATTGGTAGTTGTGTAGAACAAGGACACCATTAAGTCTGGGTGAATGAGATGGTTCTCGCCAGTTCAAATGGAACTTGTTTATTTCACTCCTCCTCGTATCGTTTGGTATACAGTGATTTTAACAAATACAAAACAACTAATGGAATTTTTAACAAACCCAAAACACAGAAAAAGAGAATTTTGTAAAACTACATAAATATAGTTGGGAATGGGAATAGTAGTTTTGGCGGCTGTGGAAACTTATAAATAAAAAAACAAAGGGGTGTTTTGGGGGTAACCCCCAAAACAAAACCTTATTTTTTAGGTGTTTCTGGTTTGTTAAAAATTCATTCGTTTTGTGATTTCATTAGAATCACATGTAACCATATTGTTTGTAGTGTCCTTGGAAGACCATGTGCCTCACATCCGGGGTTAGAAGTCTCCTGCCAGTTGGAACTTGAAATTGATTATGGTTATTGTGTGAATGTGTAACTCTGTGACGACATCATGACCTACCACTCGCTTCTTAAGAGGTGGGCCTACTTTGGGTTAAGGTGATCAGATGCCCATTGCACAATTCCCCCTCCACAAAAGCGTCTAAATTATACTCCATTCTAAACCAGCCCAAAGAAAGTAATTGTCATGCTTCTAAAATTGCTTTGCAATGGGAATCGCGTTGGAATTTACACATTTCACTGGATTTATGGGTACAAATTTAGAAACAGTGTTTTTTCACATCAGTTGCTGCTAACTTAATGCAATCACACTATTTTATACTACATGGAGCATACCGAACACCACTCAGGATTTCTAACACTACTCCCAATGTATGCTGGTCTCCTCAATCCCCTTCCGCTGACTTCACTCATTCGATATTTAAATGCAAATATATCTCTTCTTTTTTGGGAACAGATTTGGAAATGTTGTCTATCCCATCTCCAGATTTGTTTAATTTTTTTGTTTACACCGCCTTTCATCTTATTCCTACGAACTGGAAAAATGCACAAATTGTTGTACAATCTATGGTGGCATTCCATCTGCTCTTTCCATAGAATCGAACAAAGTATGCTTTGTCTGGTAGAAATCTATGTAAATTTAATAACAAAATGGAATATTTGTATCATGCATTTAATGTAAAATATTTACTTCACTTCAGAGTATGCTATTCCCCTCTCATTCTTCTTTCCTTATTTGTCTTAGTTTGTCTTGTTGGTCTTCGGCTGTCAGTCTCAACTCCTTTTAAATTATATTTTTAATTTAATAGCATCAGTTTAAAATGTTTTGAAGCTACAATTTATATTATAAAAGTGTTCCCTCTGTTACTGTAACAAGTTATGAAATATTCTGTGTAATCAACATATTTATCCTTTAATATGTTATAATGTTGATGAAAATACAAAATATTTAACTGAAAAAAGTTATAGGTCTATCTTTGTAGTATTTGTTTAGTTTGATATTCTAGGGCTTCTTTAACTTTAA
The DNA here is from genome assembly GCF_040938575.1 of Ambystoma mexicanum. Lineage (NCBI taxonomy): Eukaryota > Metazoa > Chordata > Amphibia > Caudata > Ambystomatidae > Ambystoma > Ambystoma mexicanum. Next base: position 508,395,712 of record NC_090927.1, on the reverse strand, counting down.
GTCAACTAATGTGTTTGTCTTTTGTTGGTACACCATTAAATACTACATGTTCTATTGGCTGTCCTGCTCTGAGAGTTTGTACATTTTCTTTAAGATCTAATGGCAAATATTCTACTATGCCACAAATGCCTTTCAGTAACTCAGATGGAGGCAATTTTGCAGTTTTTGTTTGAAGGTGTATTATAGCTTGAAATGGGTGTTATTTTTGAATTATGATACTCTTATAAGTTGTTGGAGAGTTTGAAAATGGGAAGATTTCTAAGTTATTAATGATAGTCTGTGATGGTATTTGGTTATTAAGCTTTGTTTTGCAGTATGTGCAAACTATTGAGGGGTCAATTATTTTGTATATTTATTTTCTGCTGTTCGATATAAAGCTAATTGAAACCATTGGGATTCCCCATTGTCTTGTATTTTGTACGCCCGATCTACTATTTTTATACTTTTTTAAGTTCTGCGACAACAGACACTTTGGTATTTCCGCAGATGTGTTTTGAAACTTTGCTATGTCTTTTTTTTTTTGTATGTGTGTGTAAGGAGGTTGGTATTGGTGAGGGTTTTGCTAATGTTTTCTAAAGTAACTGAATTTTCCAAGTCCTCTTCAGCTCCAAAATATTTAGTTTCGATGTTTTGTATTTTCCAAAGGAGTTGTTAGTCGGTTCCATTAAGGAGAGTTATTTAATTTTTGAAGTTTTAGAGCAGGACATTTTGCATAGTACAATCAATTGACCAGGTTTCGCATAGCTGAATGGTGTGTTGCTCACATTGGATGTGATTGAAGGAGTTTTTATAAGCAGTTCCTGAAGTGTAGGCTAATGAAAGTCCTCGCAATCCAGCGTGGATGTGTACTGGACAGGAGTCCATGGTTTGTAAATTTCTACTTTTGTCTTTGTTTGACTTATTGATTGAGGAATTGTCATAAACATTTGAACGACTTGTTGGCGCATATTACATATTGAGTTGCAGGCCCATTTGTACACTGGATGACTTGTTGAGACGTAAGGAACATTTGGTTGAAAGTTTGTTGGGAAAGATTTTTCTAGAAGGGTTTCTTTTGCCATAATGGTGTCTGCAACCACTTCATAGCCTTATCCATTGTTTATGGCAATTGGGTTTCTTTGTCATTGTTAATAAGCCTCTTCATTGAAATATGGTTCTGTGCTGCTGTTGTGAAACCATTCACTTACACAGAAGGTTGAAAATCTATCTATATTGACATTGCACATGTTTTGAAGTAATCTTTGTAGTTTCTTGATTTAATTTAGTGGTTTCTGTTTAAAATCAATATAAAGAACTTTCTCTTTAGTTTAAATGCGCTGTGAATCTGAGCTTTGAGGATTTGTTTCATGTGGTCGTTTTTAAGCGTAGAACCTGACTTCTCAGATTTCTTATGAGATTGTTAACTCTACACTGGAATTTCTTTTGTAAAATTTAGTTTTTGGAATGTTTTACTATGGCTACATCAACAGTGGATATAGTGCGAGGTTCATCTTTAGGACTAGTTTCCTTGGTATCATTTTTTTTTTTTCTTTACAAAAAAAAGTTTTAAAAAGTATGTTAACTATGTTGTCACTATTATGAGAAACCTGAAGGTGTCTCACCCGCTAGTCCCTGGGGATCTGTCATTCAGGTGGCCAGGACAAAGCCATCACTATTGGATACAGTTCCTGGGGGTGGACCGGTGTGGGAGGATCATGTGGATGGGGGGTGTTGGGGAGAATTCTCCAAATGTGCTAATTTCCTTTACCTTTTGAGACCCCCAGCAATTTTGCTGGATTTCTAGGATTTGATTTTTTACCTGGGAAGAGTGAGCCTTCCCCCCCCCCCACTCTTTCATGTATTTTGTGCGTTTTACTTTTCTGTTCTTGTGTCACAGAGCACCTTCAGTGCAGTGGCACGGGTGTGTCTTTTCAGACTCCCCAAAGGTTTAAATACCTTCTCTGGGACGGACTACTGTCTCCCAGAGCATGTAAAGTTAAATTGGCTTTACTAGTCTTTTTAAATTTACTGACCCAACACACCCTATCTTACTATAGAGTACTGGAGGGCTTGCCTAGGTTCCCCTGAGTCAAAACACTCAAGTAACAGTATAATGTTACCATTTCTATTTTTAAATGGCTGGTTTAGATCAACTACCGTGATTTTTCCCAACCTCTAACAACGGTAGCTAAAAATTGGGTCAGCCATGTTTTTCAATATGGCGCACAAGACCGATCTGTAAAAACAGACTCCGGTCATCTTTTGTCACCATTTCTTTTAGGAAAGGTCCTTCTTGTGTTTGTCTCTGCACGCCAAACCAGGTTTGGTCCCTTTGTTTGTTGGTCTTTGGCAGGCCTCAGTTCTGAAACCCTCCTCTGGTGCCAGGGTACCTGGGGTGGACAGGATGTGAGGAAGGTGCCCGAAACTCCCTATGCTTAGTCTCCCAGGAGACCTGAATGCACTCTGGTGCGATTGGCCGGCTGGCTGTCGGGCAAGGACAGCCACCCTGCTGTGTGAGTGACAGCCAGGCTGGAATGAATGGGGGAAAACTGTTTAAAAGCAGGTCTAAGGGACTTGGAAAGCAGTCGACCACTGGATGACCGGTGAAGCCTTTCTGCAGGTCCGAATTGCCTGAAACTCTGACGACAGAGAAGCCCTTCAAGGTTAACTTCTTCCCTTGAGTTTGGTGGGAACAACCAACTCGCAAGCCACCTGGACACCGTCCTATTCTGGTCGAATTTTCATCAGAGTGCTGTTGAAACCCGGATAGCCAGAGGGCAGGAAACCAGCTTGTGGACTTTAAGGCACTCGCACCTTAAACCAACGTCTTGCTACAGCTTTTGAACTCTGCCCTGGGCGATGCAGGAACCTCCCGACGTCGTCGTTGTCCCCACGACTGAAGCTCAGGAACAGCGAGATCTGCTCGAACTGCCAGGAACAACTGCCTCAGCTACAGCTTTCTTCATTGACAAGGTACTGTGCAAACGCGGTCTGGAAATTTTTTCGGCCATCGAGAAAGTGCGTGAAACTTTCCTCAATTACGAAGGCTTGTCCTTCCCTAAACATTCGTCAAACTTCTCGCCTAGCCAAATCCTTTAAAAATCATGGTCAAAAACTTAACCGTTATATACCAGAACTGTGCTATCCTATACACGATTCTGAACCATTGACTTTGGCCCAGGCCTATTGAGAAGAATTGCTGGTTGTATTTAACTGAAGCCCTTTGCCCTGCCTATGAATGTATTTGGGCTGTCTATTCTTATAACCTAACTTTTCCCTCCTTTATTAAGTATCTGAAGTGCCATTTTGCTCCCACTTCATTTTGGAGTTTGGAGCTAAACTTGTCCAGTTACTTACCGGTTGGATTTGTGTGGTGTATTAGTGTGTGATATTGAACTGCTCATACTAGAGTGATGTTTTCTAACTGACTGAGTAAATAAATGTATATTCTTTTACCAAGAAACCTTGAGTAAGTGTATATTTAAATCACTGTATGTGTTGGTACTTTGTGTAACTTGTTCTACTGCTCACTTAAACTCTTGAGAGAAGTCTGGCTGCTCAGCCATCGCTACCACTTTACTGTGTAGTACGGGCTTGTACCAAAGGTGAAATTGTGCTTACACTTGTAATCCTAATTGCCTGTAGTGTTCCCCAAGGGTACTGCCTAACAGGGGGGGGTCCTCAGGGAGTTTTAAGTGGGACACTGACGGGTGTGAAGCGGTACCCCCTTCCTTATAACACCTGGATAGGATATTCAGAGGTTCTGCCCCCCTTTCCGGCACAAACACTTTCCTATGCCATGAAAGCCAATGGACTAACACCAGAACAGTTTATCTGACATGTCCAACATAACACAAGGGTCAGGCAGAGTCAGCCAATTGATAATAACTACACACACCTGACGGCCCTTTTCTTTCCACACAGGGTTAAAAGGTGGAGCACAAGAGGACTCTACGAGCAAGGCAAAACCCACGAGGAGGCCATTGTTCCAGGATGACAGTTCAAGAGGAGGAGAAAGGTGGAGAGATCTGAAAGGACGACAAGGATAGAAGTGTTCTTGCCCTTTTTGACCCAGACCCGCGAGGCTTCTGTAAAAGGAATGAACTACAGCTGGTGTGTGGTACAACAGATGTCAATGGTGCACGGGGCCCTTCCACATTGATGACCAATGTGCAGAGAGGCGCTTGCTACCGTGGTACCGTCCTTGACTCCAGCGACAAATGCCAAGGAGTTAAGCACAGCCGGTGAGTCAGAGGGAGAACCATTAATAGACAGAGCTGTGTTAAGTGAAGCTTGCAAATGGCAACATGATATGAATTGAAAGAACTTGGAAAGACCAGCTACAGAGTGGTCCGGGCGCAACGTGGGCGCTTATTCGAAAGAGTGGTTGGTCCCCTTTTTGTGTGAAAAGTACAGATACCAGGAGGCCCTCGGAGAGTCTGACGTAAGAGGTCAAAGTGGTCATACAAGGGTTGATTAAAAATTCTTTGACCTGTAACCAAGAGGAAAGGGAAGTGAATGCTGCATTTGTGATAAAGCAAAGTGAACTGTGTTAAACTGGAAAATGTGAACCTGGCTGAGGGATGCCTGCGACTGAGAGCAAAACATAACACACCGGTGAACATTGTGATCAGTGTACCTGTCTTAGGGACGTCCACAGTAAATGGTTATTTAAAAGACATTGATATTTTTTTTATATTACAAGTTGCCGATGTTCTGAAAGGAGGGCCGTAGTGAACCCAACTGAGGGTGGCCAACATTCTAAGAAGGATCGGAGCCCGGTTGAGCGAGGATCCAAGGGGAAGAGGAAGCACCCGATGTAAAGGCCACTGAAAGGAACTTTTTCTTTTGTTTACGGCATGTCGGGCAAGAGACTTTGTATGAAAGACTTGGCCACAGAAGACCCTGATATCACCATAACCTTGTGCTGGAGAAGCCCAGGAGTGTGCTGTGCTCAAGAGTCCCGCACTAAAAACATGGGGAAGGGAGGCCCTGGCCATAACATCCTGATTTATCCTTTGTGAACACTTCTTTTCTTGTGAATATTATCACACACTAGTTTGTAATTTAGCGGTAAGGATTGGCAAAAGTTTTTTATTTTCTTCTTCTTTTTTTTCTTTCTTCTTAGGGTAGGCCCTTTTTATTTGACAGCACGCCACTAGGACTGCCCGTATAATTATTTGATGCTCGTAGCTTTCTTCCATCTTAGATTAGGTGTTTTTCCACCCTACATATACATTTTAATAAACACCCTTGAACTGTGATCACTTGTCTGTCTTTACTGTTTCCACCATGTGTTCCTTACACTCTCTGGGGACAGATTACAGAAACTTTGCACTGGTGCAAAGTTGCAAGATATTAGCACTAAGGCAAAGTTTGCTTTATTTTATAAACACTGTGATACACTAGAAAACCATTGCACTATGACAAGTGCAGTTTGGCATATTATAAGTAGCAGGGTAAAAATTGTCCTAGTGCAAAAAAAGATGCATTTTCACTGCATTCCTGCACCATGGCAAAGTTTACACTTGTGCTAATATGAATGGTATTAGCTGTAGATCAAACTGTGTATAACTCTGGGTGCATTTGCCCACTGCTTTGTTCTAATTGTGTAAGTCAGCCAGTTTGCATTTAACCTAATTGTGTGAGTTGGACACTGTGTGCGCTTTGTCCCGGTTCCGTCACTTCTGTCTGGCCCAATTATATAGGTTTGTCTGTGTGCTCGCTGCTGCACCCTGGGCTTAAGCTTGTGTGAGATCTGTATTGTGTTGGGTTCCTGCGGCCACTATTCTCAAACAGGCATTTTGCCATAGTTACAGTCTGCTGGACACTACTTCCTGCTACTCTCAGATATATACCTTTTTTGAAATATTTGTAAGGAACTTGGGGTTGGTCACTCTGAGTTACCTGGGGGCAACCAGACGTGGACTCCCTGCTCACTGTGCTCAGAGAGGCACAGCTTCACCTCACTGATGAGGCCCAACAAGGCTGAAACACATGTATGGGGTTGCTGTTGGTACTCTTGTTCAGAGAGGAGTTGCCATAGAATTCGGTGCTGGACTGCCCATGTGGGCGGGACAAAGACTGATATGCAAATGGATATTTCCCGTCTGTGAAAGGTACAGTAGGCAAAAAGCGTGTGCTGCAAACTCTCATCTCAGAACAGGTTATCATGCCATGTTCTTTCTGGAGAGGAGCGCCTGCTACCGCTTTTGAAATACTCTCAGATATAGATAGCATATTATACACAATTTGAGGACAACCAGCCTGATTCATTTATTTTGTTTTTAAACAATCTGGGATAGCGACTGGGTGGTGTCTTGCTCTCGGCTGGGCACAGGGACAGCCACTTTGCGGCTCGCTACCCTGCCCCACTAGAAACTTGCCCCGTCCCCTTCCTGATACATGTAGTAACGCTCTTCTTGATGCCAAAACAATACAAAGACACTTGTACAATACCAAGGAACCCACAAACCAAACTACTCAGGAGCCGACAAAATGTATGCACATGACACTAAGGCTAATGCCTCTGTGGTCTACTAACATATGCACCAAAGACCCAAGAAAAGGAACCTGAAGGGAAAGAAGGAAATTAAACCATAGAAAGAATGGCACATTTACAACTGCCACACTTGGAACAAAGCCACAACACCCTGCAAATAAAGAAAATAACTGACTTACAGGAAGGCATTCGCAACAGCTCTGGTTCTCTCTAGGTTGGACTATTGCAACAGCCTCTTTCTAAATCTACCTGCCTCTACTCTCTGCCCTTTACAACTAATCCAGAACAGAACTGCGTGACTTATCTTTGGCCTTAAGCCCTGGGATCGTATCTCTCCAGCTCTGAAATCCCTTCATTGGAAGCTGGTGGATGCAAGGATTAAATTCAAAACCCTTTGCATTGGGGGGGGGGGCGCTGTTGCGCTCGGTGAAGATGGCCTCCTGATTGTGTGCTCTGTCCTGTGAGGCGCCTTCCTGCACTAAATTCCACTTTGGTGCCCTTCTAAACTCCTTGCCAGCAACCTCATCGAGCTACTGGAAAGCGTGTGCTGCCCGAGCGCCGCCTCCCAAGTCGACCGTGCTGAGGAGATCCGGCGCTCATGAATCGGGCTGGGAGCTGGCGCTGCTCCGTCCCGCCTCCTCGCTCCAGGAGTGTTTGCCTGAGGCTCTGTGGATCCGGGGCCTGCTGTGGGGGTGGGGTGCTCTGGCGTGGCGCTGCCCTTTCCCCCCACTCCGCGTGGGTCTGCAGCAGCTCGTTTGGAGGCATCGGCCCCCTGACTTGGACCTGGGGGCCACATCCGAACCCAGAGCGGTCTGCTCCGCCGCCCCCCCCTGGGTGGTGTGCTGTCTCCTGGTGCCCCTGTGGGACCGGGACGGGAGGTCCTTTGTCTGGAGGCCTGCTCGGGGGATGCCCCCACTCCTCACAGCTTCGGTGAGTTTACTGAAGCCCCCGGCAGCCCTGCCCACCCACCCTGAAGTGGCACTGGCCCTGACCCACGCCGCCTCCCCTTTTGAGCGTGAACGGCACCCCTCGACACCGGCATTCATGGTGGCAGGTGCCGCGCTCCGAGCTGCGCCCCGGCCCTGGGCTTGGTGGACACTACTGGGGGGACACGGTCTCTTCGGGCGCTGGGCCCCCACATCCCACGTGTCTTTTCACTGCTGGCACTTAATATCCACTACTGGCTCCTTGCGGGGCCTGTTCCAGGCACGGACCTTGGTATCCTTAGTACTAACATCAGCACATGAACCTCACTCTGGTGCTATGCCTGCCGTGGCCTGCGTCCACATTCACCACCTGTCCTCCCGGGCCCCCAGGATCTAACAAACTGATCGGAGGTACTCCACGTTGGTCCCTTCCACTGTGGTGTGTGCCGACTGGTTCCCCTGTTCTGCCCGAGTGTCCTGTGACTCGCGGACCCCCTGCACTGCCTGCTTCGTAGCTGCCGGGCCCCGGGCGCCCTGCTTGCCTCTCAGCAACCCAAGTTTACTGTGCAGAGTACCTTGGTCGCCCTACCTGCCGACATGAGGAGTGATCTCCCCAATTCATTCAATTACAACAGTGCCCATGGCCACTACTCCCTCCACCTCGGTTATGGCACACTGATCCCTGGCCCTTGGTCCTCGCTTGGAATTTTCAGGGTGACCTGCACTGGTAGTCTCTTTCACTGGCTACCTTGTGACCCCCCGGTACTCGATCCAGCAAGCAACGGTGACCAGAAACCCCGCAACCTGCCACAGCACTGCATTCTACTCTGACTACTAGAGTAGAACTACCAGAAATACCTCACAAACCTTACAGTAAAGTCAATGGGCTGGAGCAAACTCCCGATTTCACTTGCGGGCAGGATAGGGATTCTGAAGATGGTAGTATTACCTCAGCTCCTATACAGGTTCGCCAATATCCCCCAGTGGCCAAGCAGCGGGTTCTTCCAGGCATTGACTCGCACCCTTAATACCTTCCTTTGGCACTCGGGCGCGGTCCAGCTTAAACTCAGGACCCTAGCCACCCCAATGGAGGCTGGCGGCTTCGGGGCTCCTGATTTTCTCAAGTACTGGCTGGTCTCACAACTCCAATATACGTCATATTGGTTCAACACATCGGACCCCTCACCCCATGTTAGACTCGAGAAGCTATCAGTAAGCGACCGAGACATCCGCTGCCCGATTATCACACTTAGTATTGGACTCCCTTGACCCGGCGGCCTGCATGTCTCTGGCCCTATCTAAAACATTGAGTGAAATAAAGCAGTTAGAGCTGCGGAGTCCTCTTTTTTTAGGGGGCTGTGTGGCAAAGGACTAATATGAATCTATAATGCAACAAGAATACCACAAAAACAGCTACCCGCCTACACACGTGCCAGGTGTGTCTAGTTGCACAACGTGCTACCTTTCATGTCGATCAATTATTTGCGACAGAAAACATAGAGAAATACATATTTTAATTCATGGATACAAAACACTTAGAAAAATTAAAAACAGGAGAGACAAAAATGCACATAACATTCCATAAGAGAACCTATACTGAAAAACAATTGTCTTGACCAGTAGGTTTTAACTGAACACATTCGTCAGATACTGGTGATGTAGTGAGGTTAGTAAACAAATAAGGTGACATCCTATTATTAAATGAAACCTTGATGCAATTCACTATCCTTGACTTTGTTAATTTTTCTGTCCTTGACTTTGTCTGCCAATCTGTATCACCAGTATCTGACGAATGTGTTCAGTTAAAACTAACTGGTCAAGACAATTGTTTTTCAGTATAGGTTCTCTTATGGAATGTTATGTGCATTTTTGTCTCTCCCGTTTTTAATTTTTCTAAGTGTTTTGTATCCATGAATTAAAATATGTATTTCTCTGTTTTCTGTCGCAAATAATTGATCGACACGAAAGGTAGCACGTTGTGCAACTTAGACACACCTGGCACGTGTGTAGGCGGGTAGCTGTTTTTGTGGTATTCTTGTTGCATTATAGATTCCTATCTAAAACATGGCAACTACTAGGCATCGGCCATCCCTTTCATGATAACCTACCGCTTTTGAACTTCCTCCCAGAGGTCCCACACGTACCTTCTCTTATTGTGCGCCGGTGGGCAGAGGCAGGATATGAACTGCTCCGGGACGTTTTTGACCAGGGCAATTTCATAGTGGCCTGATCTCCCACTCTCCTTGAGACAGAGACCATCCGTCTGGGTTCAATATTCATCCCTCTGGAAAATCCTTAAACACAAATACATAAGTTTCCCAGCGCTACCGCCTGACGAGCCTGTAGTTACGGAGCTATCCTCTCCTACTCCTATGAGGGGCAAAATCTCCAGACTCTATTCCCTAGTGCAGGTTAGATCGGCCCCCGTATTCTCCAAATTAAGACATACTTGGGAGGACGACCTTGGACTGGAGATGACTGACGAATGGTAGGCCCATATGTGTGCACGCATCCATGGGATGTCCTTCAACTCCCGCTTCAAACTGATCCAATTCAAGATACTCCTCAGGTACCACTACACTCTGCACAGACTGCATCATATCTCGAATGACCTCTCCCGTAGGTGCCCCAGGTGTGGTTGTGATGACGCTGGCTACATCCACATGATCTGGTCCTGCCCCCGCCTCACCCTATTCTGGGGTGCAGTATGCTCTACTATGTCAGATATCCTCGAACACCCTATCCCCAATGAGGTGTCTCTTCCATGACTTTCCCGAACTCTGCCGAGACTCCAGGAAACTGGCTGGTCTCTGTATGATACTTGCAGTACGCTCCATCTTACTCTGTTGGCTCCGGCCTACCACACCTACCCATGCACAGTGGCTCAGGGCGGTCACTTGGGCCTCAGACACCGAAGAATCCTGGGCTTTACAACAGCCTACCCACTCAAGACCTAGGGATATCTGGTTAAAGGTTCGTTCATTCATGTCTCCTACTCACACTGCTTCAGTTCCTGCATCTCCAGCTCTCTCCCTACACCATTCCTCCACCCCCCCTTTCCCTTGAATTGTCTTCCTTCCAGCCCTGCACCAGCCTCGGATAAACCCCCTCATGTCTGTGAATCGGTTCTTGTACTTGCTCTATACATCTGTAATGCCTGCAATGCTCTGATTGCATATGCCTTGTATGTAACTCACCTGTTCTTGTGTCTCCACGCTAAACAAATAAAAGTTTTTTAAAATAAATTTAAAAAACCCTTTGCATTGTCCACAAGGCTTTCTGGGGCCTGGGTCCAAAAAACCTTCAATTATCCCTCTGTAAATACCTCCCCTCTAGTGCTCTTTGCTCCTCTACCTCCAACTCCCTCAGGGTCAGTCGTTTTTCAAAGAAACGAGCTGGTGGTAGATCTATCTTCGGCTGGTGCCTCCCTCTGGAACAGCCTCACTGCTATTCTGAAACTTGAGGAGAAGCATCTCTGGTTACGGAAGCACCTCAAGAACTTCCTCTTTGCTTTGGCCTTTGCCCCCCCCCGTCTCCCCTGCTGATCTGTTTTCTCTCGGCACTGTGCACCTGGCCACCCTCTGTCCTCGGAGCCCAGGTACCTGCTCACCCTGCCATCCTCCTGCACTTCCTCTGGGCCACCACTTCCACTGGGGCCTGTATCTGTAGCCATACAGTGCCCCACCCCCTGACCTTTCTTCTGCACTTACCCTGTTGGCTATACTCAGCAGCTGCCACTTGCTGGCTGCACTACCATTGTTTATTATTGCCTTTATTATTTATTATTTATCCGTTTCTTTTCTGCTCTGCACTTTCCACTCCCCCCCCCCCCTTGCATGCACGTTCCCCTTTCCCATGCACTTGCGCATTCTCAATTTACTGGGCCTAGTAAGATCGATGTTTTTGTTCACATGTTCCCCTCCCTTGTCACGCTCTCAAACACTTGTGTATGAGCATTATATAAATAAAATATCAATTCAATTGAACTACAACAAAGCATCCAAGTACTAATGGGGAAAACCCAAGGAGCGACACAGGAAGAACCTCAATTCAACAAGTACCACCTTTGGCACAAAGCCACAAGAATACACTCCAATGAGATAGAAAACCACAGACTCACATGAAGACAATCACATTTGTGAAATACAGCAACTCATCCAAGTATCCAAAGGAAAACCACTGGGAGACCTAGAAACATAGATTATGCCATTCCACAGGAGAGGACAACGTGCGAGGGAAAAATAGAATAAGGACAAGCAAAATGGAATCGCACCAGCATACCACACCAAGATACATTAACACAGCAATTGAACACACACCCACGTGCCCACCTGAAACGAGAGCCACCACAAAAATATGACAATCATTTTACCTAATGCCTTACCTGTTAATAGACCAGCAGATGGAGCAACAACCAACTATCAGAAACACTAGACACATCAGCATGCTATCAAGACCACAAAGGGAAAGGCAAGAAGGCACAGAAGAAAAACCAATGAAAACGAGACCTGCATGCTACATTACAAAAAACCAAGCGACCAGCGGCACCATCCACCTGAAAGAGACGAGGATTCAGAATAAAACATGAACCCAATAGAAAACCTAACAAAAAGACTTAATGATGAAACGGACCCAATAGAACATAATCTGAACCCGATGTGCGTTGTCAAGAAGACCACCAAAAGATACAATCGGTCAAAAGAGCCACAATAGAGATATCATTTTTTGTTCTTTGCTTTTGTTTTTACTGCAACCTAATTAACACCAGATCTATGTCCAAACACACAACCGAGATCTATGATCTACTTTTATGACGGATAGGGTGAGGGATAGGCATCCTATTCATCACAAAAACCTGGCTAGCTCACAATTACAAAGTTATACTACACAGTCTTACAACTTTAAGTCCATACTGGCTAACAGGAAAGGGAAGAGAGGAGGAAGACTCACTGGGGCATACAAGGAACATCGAAAAAATAAGAGCCGATCGGCTGACCATCCCAAACTATGAATCCCTTGTCCTGCACCTGGCTTTAGACCTGACAGCCAACCTCAAATTTTTACTAGTTATGCAACCTTCGTAGACACTTTCGTAGAAGCTTTCTAACATGGCCATTAAGCATGACTACCTGATGATTCTCAGTGACTAAAACATAATGGTAGAAGAGAATGCAAACGAGCAGAACACACTAATTGAACAACTTGAGACAATGCAACTATGACAAATTGTGAAAGGAGCCATGCACACAGTGGGCCACACTCTAGATGCAATCTCCATCAGCAGAAATCTGATCACAACAGTGCCACTAATACCAATAAATACTCTGGAGCGACCACCTCATTATACCCTTCATCGTCCAAATACCATCAAAAGCATCCAACAAGCCACAAAATGGAAAACAAACTGGTCAATTGTTAAAAGCAGTAACCTGGAGGAAAAACTAAAATCCTCAAAACGATCGATCACCACCCTGAGCACAACTGAGATAGATGAAAGAACAGACATCCTGAAGTGTATCACGAAAACAATAGATAACATCTCAATGGAAAAAAGTCATCCCATCAAGAAAGAAATCTCTGGCTAGATGGTTCATTCCCCACCTCAAGGCAATGAAAAAAACAGAAATTAGAACAAGAATAGATGAAAAACTACGACCAAGACAAAAGAATAACCTATCAAAGACAGAGCTGATCATACAAGGCAGAAATTCTGAAAGCAAAAAATAAATACAATGAACGAAAGACAACAACACTCAAAGAATTGTTCAACATCAACATCATACATGAGATAAGAAACTCTCCCGGGGCAATAGCACACCAGTCCCCTTGCAAAAATTGACTATCTCACAGATCACTTTAAGATTCAAGTCCCCAACATAAAGATCATACAAAATAGACCCCACTTGACTGCTCACCTCAACCAATCGCCCACCCACAGACTAGGCTGAACCCCTTCCCAAAATCACAAGGGAAAAAATGCATCCGCCTGGTAAACAAAAGCAACAAGGCAGGCTCCATAGTTGATCCCTGTCCACCGGCCATCTAAAAAGCAAACACACAGAAAGGAACGCCATGAAACCAGTGACTAACCGAACATACCCAACATGAACCTAGGCCAACCTAAGGGATCTGACACCATCAACACTACCAAATGTGCTAAATCATTTCAGCAAGAGAACCCTTTCGGAAAAGCTGGGAATACAGCCACTAAAATACTCCAGAAAACCCACCAATCAAACTACCTGATGGCATACACCCACCAGCACTCGGCCTACTGGCATATGTTAACCTTTATCGTTATGTAGCCCAACTTGGGAAAATAGACACTTGCTATGCTCAACCTGTATGTGCAGGTTAGCCACATTTTGCATTGGGTATACTATAATAACTAAGCCTTCTACTCCAGCTGCACCCTGAGACAGGCACTATGTAACATCTGTAGTGTGCAGTGTTCAGCTCACTGAGACGGATTGTTGGAATGGGAAAATGCATTGCACTTTGATTTACTGTTGGGGCAGGAAATGTATTGCACCTAAATGGATTAGAGTAAAGATGGGAAGTGTGTTGCACCGGGAAGGATTGCAGGGGGTGGACGATGCGTCTTACTTGGAAGATGTGTCACACTTCGAAGGGCAGGTGGGGCCGGGAAGTCTTCCACACTTAGATGGAGTGTTTGGGATGGAAGATGTCAGACTTGGATGGTGGGTAGTGGGAGATGGCACACCTGGATGGACTAGAGATGTGAGAAACAAGTCACACTTAGACGGTTTGCCTGAGAGCAGAAACTGAGCCTCATTTGGAGGGAATGTTGGAGGACAGGGAATGTCCCACTTGAATGGACTGTGGGAGGTGGGAAAGGCATCACACTTGTATGACCTGTTGAGGGTAGGAAGTATCGCATGTAGAGGGACCGTTGGGGATGAAAATGTATTGCCACTAAACCACCGTACTAAAAACTAATATTTCTGCATATGCACCCTCACAACCACTCCTCTACCGCACCATAAACTACACACACTTTACCTGACAGGTAAAAAAACCAAACACAATTACTCCTCAACATCACATGATGGCTACTGGCTGAAAATGCACCTGCGCTCAGTTACCAGTTTCTCTGAACTGAAGCTGCCAACAGCACACCAAAGCTCTCTTGCTCTTCTCGCTCTCAACCCCATTATCAAAACCGGAAATCCTCCTTCCTTTACAGACCCGCTAGAGCACCAAGAGACCACACAATTGGCAACAGTGTGTGCTACAAGACCCATTAACATAATCATTTGAAACTATATAATGTATATGTGCAACATCAGCAGTAGCATATTTGTTTTTCCATTCTGTAAAGCAAAGGAAATACAGTTGCTGAACACTGGTATGGAACTATTAAGTGTCTGTTGATCTGAACCGGTGGGGAATGGTAGCACTATAATGGATCTGATGGCAATGGATGGAAAATATTAGACATTGATATGTAGGGAAAAGTGCTGTTCTTTTAAAAAATGTGTAATTTTCATAGTATTTTAATGAAAGTCAGAAAATGCATAGATTTATTTTTTACAAGTAAGTAAAATGCACTTGCATAAGATGTGTACAATACTTGTAACTGGCACTTGGTGTAAGTAGGTGCAATTTATTGGCACTACATGTAATCTGGTAGTAGTGCTTGTAAAATAGTGTAGCCTTATATGTAGGCAATCCTGCTGCTTTTTAGGGATTCATATTTTTTATAGACTCGAATTAAAACACAATGTATAGGCATGACTAACTTTTTTTTAAATTTTGTGAAGTTAAGAAGAATGCATTTTGTGAACACTTATGGTAAAATTAACTGCCGCTTGATGTGAGCAGGTAAAAAATGTTGGCAATACATGGCATCTAATAGCAATGGTTTAAAGAGTACATCCTTGTGGAGATGCTTGTGTGTGTACATACACATATACATATGAAAAATGCTTTTGAAAATGAAGGCATACCTGTAGAATACCTTACTAGATGTAGATCTTCTTGAATATACAAGCAGAAATCTGTAAGAGGATAAACAGTAGTTTGTGATAGAGGATGCACTCAATCACAGGACAAATGTGATTTTAAAGGTACATCTGAACTGGTGAACTAACAGAGTTGCATGTAGCGTTTTTACATGTGATTGGTCGATTATATAAGTCATTTATAACGTGTCTGTACACAAGTGTTTCTAGGCGTGACACAAGACAATCGTACTAGGCCTGGTGTCATTCAGATCGTGCAAGTGCGAGAACGAGAAGTGCAAGGGAAGGGTGGGTGCAAAGGGGAGGGGAAAACAGGGCAGCAATGCTCTAAGTAAAGCACGGCTTTCGGTAGTGCAAGGAGAACAAGGGACTGTAGTGTTACAGTTACAGCCCCTAAGTGCGTGGTAGGCCTGGAGGGAGTGCAGGGGTGACTGATCAAGAAAGAGCCTGGTACCCACTGAGATTGAGGGTAGCCAAGCAACCAGTCGGTACAGCAGACCGGTAGGTCAGCAGGGGAGGGAGAGAGCGAAAGCTGAAGAGACGAGGAAGGTTTTGAGCTGTTTCAGGTGGTCCAGCTCAAATTTGAGAGGGACTGGGAGGCCATTCCAGAGGGAGGCACCTGCAGAGGAGAGAGATCTACCCCCCCACACTCTCTGCCTGGAGAAGTGTCTAACCCTTAGAGAGTTGGAGGTAGCTGAGTGAAAGGCTACAGAAGGAAGGTATTTTGGAAGAGCGCATTGGATGTAGTGCGGGCCCTGGCACCAGAAAGCCTTGTGGACGATGTAGAGTGTCTTGAACTTGATCCTTGCAGCCACCAGAGGAATTTCAGGGCTGGAGAGATAGTCGCTGGGCTTGAGGACAAGGATAAGTCTTGCAGTCCTGCTTTGGATCAGTTACAGAGGGCGGAGCGTAGAGGAAGGCGGAGAGTAGAGGAAGGTAGATTGAGAAAGAGGCTGTTGCAGTAGTCCAGCCTAGCTCTGGAGATAATGGGCTTCTTGGGGAAAGTGAGAAAGGGAAGATTCCCTTTGAGGTGGTGCAGCTGGTAGTGGCTGGATGTGAGACAGTTCAAAAATAGCCATTGAGGGAGGAGTGTTGCATAGATGAAAGTAAAAAGGGTAAAAGGGCTGTCCTCTGCGGAGACATCCACGGACCCAAATGTGCGATCTGGGTCCTCTAATGATGCCCTGAATGGAAAGAGGACTGCAGACAGGTGTGAACATTAACAGATGTCGGGGGATTAGCCAATCCAGTTTTGAGGTTGTGGAGGCGTTGAAGTGTAGAGGAGCAGAGGGTAGGAATGTGGGGTACATTTACCCACCCAGCAGAATTCTCCTCCATCATCAATCTGCACTTCAGCAGTTACCAGCAGAATGGCTGAGCTGGCTCTGTAGATCGCCATTCCATTGCATCAAAACTGCATTTTACAGCTACAAAAATGATGGCTGCGCTGTCTTTGCCAAGCACCTATTGGGCAAGATGAAACATGGAACACCCTGAGAAAGGCTGCCAGTGTGTTCCTTATGTGCACCAAAGAAAAGAATTGAAATGCAGCACTGCTCTGCTGCTAGCTCAAAATTTCCCATTGAAAAAGGAAACATTTTACATTCAAAATGACTGTGCCCGAATGCTCTTGTCCACCGTTTTCAACAGTACAGTTTTGTTCAGTGAGACCAAGCTATGTCCATTCATATTCAGGTTGTGCTTCAGGAAAGGGGGCATTTCTCAATGAATGACAGGCTATGCCAGGCAAGATCTGTGAAATAGTAAAGAAACTTCACTCTCAGCCGTACGGAATATCTCTTGACATTGGGCAACAAAATATCATAGCTAAACTCTTCAAAAGAAGCCCTATATCTCTGCTTATTTCAGTTTCCGTGGACCTTTGCCTTGAACAGATATCTGTGTATGAGAAATTGACTAAGGCTGCAAATAATGTTTAGAATCTAGATGTAAGAGAAAACCGCACTGGAAGTGATAGCAAAAGGAAGATTCACCAAATGTAAAAATTGTTGCTTTTTTACAAACAAGGAAATGTCTGTTTAAAAGCAAATTGTTGAGTAAGGCCCTGTCCTTGCCTAAAAATGTAAATAGGGTTTTTGTTATAAAACCTATGTGAGATGTTTTATTTCAACAGACTTGCTTCTGGTTCAGAAAAAAAAAATGTAAATAAGTGCATTTACCGTGGAACCAGCGAGACAGGTTTTCCTGGCCTGGCTTCAAAGGACATTTGCTTACTGGGAACAGGATTTGCCTTCCCCCAAAGGGTCAGCCCCTTGGAAACTATGAATGGACCAAGGGGGAGAATTTGCTCGTCAGAATTTCTGGCATTCTGCAGCCAAGAGACAAAGGATTTCCAGGACACTTGGGTGCGACTTTGTGAACAGCACCGCCCCTTAACTCAAACTAAGGAGCTTTAAAGACCCCACTCCAGAGCAACCTTGGAAGTTATGCCCTTGTTTGGGAGACCATGCTGGCCATTTGGGGGCAAAAGACTGTTTTGGATTAATAAACTTTAAGAGTTTATTTCTGTGACCATACAATGCAGTAATGAGAAAGTTTAACAGTTTAAATATGATTTTGGGGGCATTAAAACAAGATATTGTGGCTTTCCCTAGCATGTATGGGATACAAATGGTAGAATGTCATTCATGAGAAAAGTGTTCATGTGATAACTTCGAAATTTAATGCAAACATGCTCTGTGATAATAGGTACACCGGTATAACATTGCAGAATTGTAGGTGGAATATTTCCCACCAAAAAGCATGAAAGATTATCAGAGGCACGAAACCAAGTCGTACAGACCTGGGAGTTGGACTGCCATGCTCTGTATAAAATGTCATTTGTCTGTGATTTGCAAGAGTGCCACAACTGTAAAAATGTGCAATTTAGGTCAGACCTGATTTTTGGTAAATGTAACTGTGGGATGGCACTGTACCCCATAAAAACACACCCCATAAAACTGAGTTCACTCCTTCAGTCCAATCTGCTTGTAGGATGGAGGCAACATACATAGGCTGACCTATCCAGTTCTTAGAGGCCTGCCCCAACAATAAATCCTGTGACGTCACCTGCCTTTGTAAAAGGGGGGAAGCTCACAGAGACAGACACACACTCTTCTGAATTTTCCAGCTCCTGCGTATCCTGATATTCCACATGCACTCTGCAAGATTCCAGATTCTACTGCCAGGCCAGAGCATAGCTGATCCTATCCAGGCAGAACCACCCTTCAGAACTAAACCCCACAACTAAATCTTACTAACTCAGGGGGAAAAGTTGTGGTACTCTTTTGGAGAGTATCCAGTGACCAGACCGGCTTTTTGCCCCCCTACCTGCATGCTGCTGTGCCGTGACCAGACAGGCCCAGCTGATTCCCGCTAGGAGAGCCCTGCCGTGGTGCCGTGACCAGATCCTTTGAGTCCAGAAACCCAGTTGCCCGTCTCAAACCTCAAACTCCAGCGCTGATTGTGAGTATCTCCCCATCCCATGGCAACACATGGTATACCCCAATTTGATACCTTGTCTTGGTTCCGCTTTCTAAGTAATCCCTTTCATATCATGATAACTTGTTTAAGATAGTCTGACTCCTCTGTGTATTCTGATCCTTTATTTTCTAGTGTTAGCACAATTCTTTCACTCATCCGTCATTTGTAAGTCCTTAGTACTATTTTGATTAAACCAATTAATTCTCCCTGAAAAGAGGCACACTGCATGAAGGGTTACAACTGCAGCTTAAATTTTCTATTTCACGGGTGGCGTTTCTCTTTTCTAGCCACTAAATCTAGTTTAAGTAAAACCTTTCCTTTTTAAACCGATTTTCCCTGTTAACGTCTTTTATTTTTTATACCGAATTTACTTTCACATTTAAAATCTCATCCTTTTATTCAGCTAGAGTCACTCTTTCACTTTCATATCCCTGTGATGTGCATTTATCACCCAGTCTAAAAACCGCATTCTGATTATGCCTATTTCACCTGTTTTTCAAACCGTTTTGACATTTAAACCTTCTAAAAAAGGAGCAAATGCAATTTTCCAACGTGTGATTTGGCTGCACTGCGTTCTTACTTCCAAGTAGATTTTTGAACTGTATGCCATTTGTTGATACCTTGCCTTGTCATTGCTAGTGTTCTTACATCTCTGATCCTGTTATAACTCACATTTACCCCATTTATTCACCCTCACATGTAAATTAATTATTCACCAATTCCGAGTGTTATTTATGCAATTGCAAAGGTTTTCAAATCCGATTTTGCTTCCCATTTCGAAGGGAAGGTCGGTGTCATGGCCACTTGTCCAGGATCACAGGAGCAGCACCATCAAGTGGAGGGAGCAGGGGGCATCAGGGTTCATGCACGTCACTTTGGGACGTTTATACATGGAGGGCCTGGTTGGATGCAGTCCTGGCGCCTTTGGCGCCACACTCATGGAAGAACTTAAACAAGACATTTTCATTATGGGCAGAAGTGCTTGGAATGGAACATGAACTCTTTTACTATGGGCAGGAGTACTCTCAAGAACTCTCATTTGTGTGCAACTAGTCTGGGTGTGGTCTCCATCTCCATCTGCACGTGCAGCTTCTAGGAGTGGCAGGGTGTGGCATGCAGGACTGTGCTAGGGGGCGTGGCCTTAAGAGCTCAGCTATAAAAGCCAGCCCAACCCCCAAGGCACACGCTTCATGTTATTCTGCACCTCCATGCAGCGTAATGCTCACCGTCGCCTGGGATTCATCCTACCTGGAGAGATCCTGCCATCTTCATCCGTACTTCCCATCTGGAGAATCCTGCTCTCACCTGTATGCTTCTTGCTGACACCATGGCTCACCTGCAAACATCTTGGAGTGCAGACATCTTCTTGCTGACACCGTGGCTACCGGCAAACATCTTGGAGCGCAGACATTTTCTTCCTGGTAACGTGGCTCAACCGGCAACCATCTCAGTACGCAGACAGCATCACCTAAGCACAGCAGCACGACGCACTTCATCCGAACTCGCAGCACCTGCAAAAGAAAGGCAAAAGACAAGGTTAGACACTTAACAGACATTACGTTAAGGGCGCGCTGCCATTAAAACCTCACGTCTTCCCTAAAGCCATCACTCACCTGCTGCTGGACATTGCGGTCGCATCCATCTTCCGCTCAGTTGCAGAGGATGAAGAAAGAGGGAAAAGACAGACATTGAGAGAAAGCAGAAAGAGGAACTTAGTTGCAGCTGGACTGTGTTGCTGTGTTGCTATTCATTTAGCAAAATAATAAAAAAATACATGACACGATGGCTGCAGTAAAAACCATAGAAGTAGAGTATGTTTAATGTTGTAATAATGGCCAGTAGAATCATAAATCCAAGCCTATCTGAATCTTTACTAATGTTACACCTGGAATTAACAATACAAGAATTACTACACGTTAGTAAAAAAATATACATATTTAGAGCTTCAATACATTCAAATCTGAGGCATAGACAGGGAAACTCTAAGGAGTCCACAAACACCATAGTAAAACAAATGACACTAACAGAGGTGAGTATGTACAAAGAAAAAAATTGTTTGTCTCCTATATGTTTAATTTACTTGTAACCATAAAGTCCCTTTAACGAAGTTTGTTCACTGAATTTGATAGGTTTTATCAACCCAAGGCAGACATATTTAAGACTGCCAGAACAACTACATACCTGGTTTCATCCTTATAAGGGTTCATCAGTGCAGTATAATCTTGACATCCTTCTTCTTCTTCTTAATTATCGAAAGCGTGGGCGGACCCACGCAGGCGCTTCCCCATCCTATAGGATGATGTGCACCGATCTTGACATCCTTGAGGTTGGAGCATTTGGACATGTTTTCACAACACCAAGAAAGTTATGGTGGGTTTTAAAAGGTTTGCAAAAACCCTTTCACTGGAAATATGAAAGTAGGAAAGTCCTTTCGAGCCAAGTATCACATTCCACAATGCCACCTAGTAGCCATTGCTGGAAGTTCACCTCCAGTTCTGAGCCACAACAGCAAGGCATTCTGGGTATGCAAATTAGCTCATGAAACCAGGTATGTAGTTGTCAGACAGCCTTGAAAATGTCTGTCTTGGTTTGATTAAGCTATATATAAAGTAGCACTGCCCTCTTAGACCAAAACAATTTCCTAGAGAAAAAGTTTGCATTTGAGCTAATTTGCATTCCCACAATTCTTGCTGTTGTGGCTCAGAACTGGAGGTGAACTTCCAGCTATGGCTACTAGGTGGCGTTGTGGAATGTGTGACTTGGCTCAAATGGGCTTTTCTACTTTTTTACATTACACAGCCACGGTAGTGGCTGTGTAGTTATGGTTAAGTTGCTGTTTCCATAGGAAGAGCACTTTTTGGGCAGCTTATAACTTCGCTCCCCCTGGACGAATCCTTACCAAACTTTGTATATGGGCCACTCTGAATTTTTTTGCAAAGGTGATGTTTGGTCCAGGGGGGGAAAGTTATAGGGGGGGTCCCAAAACGTCTTTTTCCCCATAGACTGAATGGGGGAAAAAACTTTGTGCACGCCTACAGATGAAACCGCTGGACGGATCTTCATCCAATTTGCGGCAGGGGCTTGGTCCCGAAAGCGTGCTTTTGTAAATTTGGTGACAATCCGTCCAGTAGTTTCCTTTAAAATGAGCAAAAAGTAGGTCTAAAAAGATTAGTGATATCTATGTCCGCTCCGCGGTCACACTTCCCTGTTCGCTCCGTGACAAGATACCGATTGGCTAAGGGGCTGGTGTCATGACCGCGGACACGCAACGTGTTCCCCGATTGGCTGGAGTGAGGCGTGATGTGCGTCAGATTGTTTGGATGCACCCGACATCTTGGATCCGCCGACAGCGTGGTGGCGACCAGAGGCGAAATGCTGTTCCGTAAACTGTTTTGGTGTGTCAGAGTGCTTGGGGAGGTTCAGAGAGTAAGACATGGGTGAAATACTGTATTTGTTTAGGCGGCAGGTGCTAATGATGTATTCGCCATGCCCGCCCTGTCCGGGATGTTTGTAATTACTGAGAATGTGGGCTCTCATAAGGATAGTACTTGCATCCATGCTCTGCGCAGGCAACTTGAAAGTGTTCTAAGGACACGCATGGTGTTAGCGAATATTAAAATTGAGTACATGCCGTAGTTGAAATTTTTGTTTCTATGGGTGTGCTCCTGACTTATACGGCGCCATGGGTGTGATATGCTGCGGTGGTTCTGGCCAGGGCCTAGAGTCTTGGGACTATGGCCTGCGGCCTACGGCCATGCACCCAAGACTCTAGGCCCTCCCCACAACCACTGCAGCATCACATTCATACATCACACCCATACAATCGAATATCTATCTGGTAGGCGTGGGCAGGACCTAGAGTCATGGGTGCAAATTGCGTATATGCTGCAGTTAAAATGTTTCATTCTATGGGTGTGCTAATGATTTATAAGCCACCATGGGTTTGATATGCTGCAGTGGTTGTGGCTACGGCCTAGAGTCTTGGGTGCATGGCTGTAGGCCGTAGGCCATACTCCCAAGACTCTAGGCCCTGGCCACAACCACCGCAGCATATCACAGCAATAGATACACCCGTAGTATAGCTTATCAAGCAGGTGGTTGTGGGGGGGGCGTACAGTTTTGGGTGCATGGCCCAAGGCCATGCACCCATGAACAAAGTTATAAGCTCTGGAGTTATAAGCCACCATGGGTTTTATATACTGTACACCCATACATTCAAATATCTATGGCCATGCACCCAAGACTCTAGGCCCTGGCCACAACCACTGCAGCATATCACAGCTATAGATACACCCATAGTATTGAACATCGATCAGGTAGTTGTGGGGAGGGCCAACGGCCATGCACCAAAGACTGAAGTTATAAGCACTGAAGTTATAAGTCAGCATGGGTGTGATGTGGTGCGGTGGTTGTGTGCAGGATCTAGAGTCTTAGGTGCATGGCCGCAGGCCATGCACCCAAGACCAAAGTTATAAGCAGTGAAGTTATAAGCCACCATGGTTTTCATATGCTGTGATGGCTGTGGGTAGGACCTACAGTCTTGGTTGCATGGACACAGGGTGTAGGTTATACATCCAAGACTCTAGGCCCTGCCTACAGCCACTGTACCATATTACTGCCATAGATCAGATGTATAGATTCGAATATGTATGAAATGTGTGAAATTATACTTACTGTTTACTTCGTTGAGATTCAATATATTTCTTACATGACTTTAGTACTTGGAGGAAATATCCTTTTTCTATTTCTGTGATAAAAGAAAAGATCATGTTAGTGTTTGTATTTTATAAAGACTTATTACACTGTATAATAGACATTTTAGCTTTTTTTTTTTTACCCTCATATTTACTTCACAAACCACTGTACTGTACATTTTGCTCAGTTTCTGTGTTTGTTTTTCAAAGCATTGGGCCTGAGGGGGAAAAATCCTTGTAGGATTAAAAAAACCTTTCTTTGCTATGCTACAAACTATTCCTTTGTTTCCTTTGAGTGTTCACTTGTTGTTTCTGATTAATGTTATGTATGTTGGCTTGTTGCAGATTTTTTAAATAGTTAGATACCTGTTGGCGTATTCTAACTGTTTATACTCTCTTACTTGAATTTTTGTTAATATTGAAGTACACATTAGTTATTAAATTTGGCTTTAAGAAGATTAAATACGCGTTCGTAAGATTTGCTGGTAATCTCTGCTTTAAAGTAATGTTACTATCATTACATTCGAACTATCCACTTTTCTTTTTAATATATGCAGTGTAGTGACATGCATTGGTTGTGGCTCCTGCATGGTAGATTATACCTATTGTGAATGTTTTCTTACCAAGTGACACTTGACCGTGTGTGAATCCAGTCAGCTTGCAGTTGTTTTTGGTACCATCTGCATTGTAACGTAGAAGCATTACTATTACGTAGTTACTATGTGTTTGTATCAGTAAGGTGGAGCAATTATCTGAATTGCAGATAGTACATAATCTGCCATGGTTTGCATTTTGTAGAAGTTAATGGAATGGATTCGCAATTGGGTATGGATACATACACAAATCGCTCATTTGGGATTTGTTCCTGTGTCACATTGTTACAGAGAGTGCATGTATGTTTCCACATGTATGAAATCTGCGTTTCTATGAAGGACTAACATTTGCAAACACAATTGGTCTGTACTGTGTGAGTAAATATTGTTAACATTTGGTGGCAATTGAAATAGAATATTAATTGCTACATTTGTGTAGCAATTTACACCAGTTTTATTTGAAAATTTGAATGGTCCAGATAGTTCTGTCTGAGTGATTTTTTCGGAGTTTCTGTTCCTTCTTTGAAGAAGTACCTGATTTACTTTCCCTAATAGGTTCTTGTTTGCTTGTGGTAATTGATGAAGTATTATCATCTTTTGTTTTCTTTGAAGGATTTGCAGTCAGATTCTGTTGAATTTCTGTTTGAATTTGTTTTCTTTTACAACATTTTCCTTTTTCTGGAACAGGATATGATTTCAGATGGAGGGTGTACATGTTACGCTCACCTGGCTCCCACAGGGGCGTTGGTCGGACCTGGACTGCTGCGGCCTCCACCCACGTGATGCGTAGTGCAGCGATGACTGACTGGATCTGCCCTCCTAATCTTGTCTGCTTTGCCCATAGAAATATTCTCCTACAAGTGGAGAGATAGATTTAGCCACTTGTGGATTCAAGTGATAGCACCCCCACTGTCCTCGCCACTAATCACCTCTGAAGCGCCCTCTCAGCAATCTCACCTTATATTCTTGAAGGGTGAGCTCTCCATCCTGCGAAGCACGCAGGGGCGCGTTGATGACCAGTTACTTCACTGGCCTGAAGATATTGGAAGAGTTGTAGACGAATCCTGACTCCAAAAGGTCCTGGCGAAGAGCCATAAGTATATAGTTTGTAAGAGTTCAAAATGTCTGGAATTCACTCCTGTCCAATTCCTCTTTTATCTTGCAGCTTTGACCCAATAAGAAGATTGACAGCTGAAAGCGCTCCGGTAAAAGTCTGTGTTACCCAAAACTGTCCGGTAAATAATGGCAAGGGTTAAACTTGTAGTTTTCTCCTTATCTTGCAGGTGCGGCATTAGAAGATGTGGCGTGCTGAAGAATTATACCTCCGGCGGTAAAATCAGGTAAGCATATGGCGGCTAAAGAGATTGTCTCTGTCTGTTCTTTCTGCTCACCTTGTTGTTTCTTGTCCCCCTTAGGTGCCGGGATTCGGCGATGTAAAGATGAAGACAGCGATGGATCGAAGAGATACTGCGTGGAACGGTGAGTATGGCGCGGCGCTGCTGCTGGCGATTCGATGCTTTTAAAACCAAGTCTTTCCTCTGGTTTGAAGATGCGATGAATCCGGATTCAGGTAAGAAATCAAGTAATACTCTTGTTCTAACCTTTGCTTCTTTCCTTCTTTCTAGGTGCTCCAGGTTCGAGGCGGGCGTGGCAGAAGGCTGGATGCTGCTGCTGGCACGGTGAGCGTTACGGTGCTGGATGCAGAATAACGCGAAGCCTGTGCTGCTCTTCGGGTGTGGTTTAAATAGCCTCCAAAGTAGTCCCAGGTAGGTATTCCTCCCCGACCACACCCGTGTAACAAAATAGTCCCTAAGGTAAAGTAGTCCCTTCCAGGCCTCACATGGGCTTGGATCTTCTTGCAGCATGGTCTGCATCAGGTAAGTGTGCACCTATGAGCCTGGCGCCTATGGCGCCAGGACTGAACCCAGACAGCCCCTAGCAGGGGTTGCTGGGTTTTCTCAAGGCGACATGCGTGCTCCCGGGGCTGATGGTCGTGGCCTTTGTGCCCGGGGGTATGCATCATGACACTACAGTGAACGCAGTCTATTGTATTCTAAAATGCAAGGAATATCTGCGTTCACTTTACTTGCATCAAAGTTGATTCGAAATAGACTGCCAAGTGTACGTAAGCGTGATAGTGCTACATAGCTCATGCCTTCTTTAAATACTGTGTTTCCTATATCAATGCTTTGTCTAGGGTAAGACCTTGGGATTTGTGAATGGTGACTGCATATGCAAGAGTTAGAGAAAATTGTTCTCTAGGTACATACATGTCTTTGAAGAGAAGGAATCGAGCTGTTGAGCGCCCTATCCTTTTTACTTCTGAAAGTTTGTCAAAGCGAATATTGACAACTGAATGTTGTTGTCACGTGGGTATGTTTGAAAGCCAACAACTGTACCCAGTGCCCCATTAACTAGCCCTTGCTCTATGTCAAGGTTACGTTTAAGCATTACTTTACAATTTAAGGATAATTTTAATATTTTTCCAACCCAGCTGTGTTGGAGATTGAATTTTCTAAGGTATTTAGTCTTGTTGTGGCTTGCTGACACATGGGTAGTGTCATACCATGTACGTCCAGTTTGTCTATGGAGCAAATTTCAATTATTGGTTGCATTTCTTTTTTTAACATTGCTTCATTGAATTTGAAACAGCTTTCAAGAGTTGGCATTAAGGCCATACAATTGACATTTTTGTGCACTAACTGTTCCATAACATCAGTAGCACATGCGTTATCGCCATAAAGTGCATGAATGTGCCGGTTTTTCAATATTGCTTGTGCTTCTTGAGATAGTACACCAATTCTAATACTTCTTAAACTGTTGGCGTAAGTGAGGTCTGCAGATTGACGCATGTTTTCTGTTAATTTTCTGTATTGGAAATGTTGCCAAACGTTGACATTTCCTATGCTGCCAACAGTTTTACGGCACAGTTTGTGTCCTAAGGTTTTAAAAATAGGTTCACCTTTCACTGGTGTCAATTGTAGAAGATCTCCGAAAACAATGTGTTTCCCTGCAAAGAGTTCTTCGTAGTTTCTTTTAAGTACTTCTGCAATCTGAGGTGAATCAAAGCCAACATTATGTTGGAGACCATGCTCACTTCATCTATTAGTAGCATTTACATGTGTGTTAATACTCTGTGTAGTTCCATTGCAGCTTCTGCAGAAAGTTTGTATTAGTCTAATTTGTTTTGGTGTTCTACTGGAAGGAGTAGTAATCGGTGTAAAGTGACACCGCCTATGTTGTAGGCAGCTAAACCTGTGGGGGCAGTTACAACAGCTGACAGTTTGTTGTTTGTCAATTGTTGAAGGAACTTGTTGATGATTTTGATTAAGAATGTTTTCCCTGAACCAGCTTCACCACTGACGTACAGCAGTATAGGGTTGTAATTTTGGCAGGTACATTCTTTATTTTCGTGTTGTACATCATGTGCAATTTCTTTTGTTACTTCTTCAAAAATGGTGCGCTGGTCTTAAGTTTTGATTGTAGTACAGTTAAGTCTTCTATATCTTCTTCATAGTGACACATGGTGTTTCCCACTTCTGTCATAGCTAATTCTGCCTCATTTGCTATTAGTGGCTGTCCTAGTGGTTCTTGACTTCCTGTTACAGAAGGTTGACTACTGTCGGAAGTGTGCTTATCTAGTTTTAGCCTGGAGTAGTTCTTCATGTTGCTGTTCATTGTGCAACATTGTTTTGTACTGCGTGAAGTTCAAATCAGTGATGGCGCTTTCATTTGCTTTGAAAGCGTCTTCATAGCAGTCATAGTCATCTAGTATCTCTTCCTCTTTTCTCCATGGTTTAAAAAGTTGTAGCAGGGACATGAAATATAGTTCTTTCTGTTGAGGAGTTTTTAATGACACTTTCACATGATTAATTAAGCTTCGTTTGGTAGGTTTCACTAAGCTGCCTTCACAATCTATCACTCTATATCTACCTTTGCTTTCATCAGGTTTTATATTTTTGTATGCAAAGTTTTGGGCTATGTGGTATAGACACATGGTTTCCAAAGTGGTACTCCTGTTCTGGTAGTATGTGTCTAGTAAATTGTTTTTTAAAATGTCTTGGCTGTTGGGATCATTTTTGGCTATTGTTTCTATGTCCTCATATGATTTGAGAACTCTTTTTCTAGATTTAGCAGGACCAAGACTTAGCCATACTATATTTTCAGATTTTCCATACAAAGCAGTACCGGTTAAATGATCTGCAGCTGCATAGGCGCCACATTCTCTATGAGAGAGCATTTTTATGCCTAGGCTGTACAATTTCTGAGATAGTGTTTTGTCTGATGATAGGTCATTCCAGAGGTCTTGAAGCTCTGTTTTTTCTGCTTTTGTTAAGTAGGCTGTAACATATCGTGCAACTGCAGTGGAATTGTCTGCAATGTACTGTACATCTGTTTGCATTCCATAAGAGGGCAATGATTGCATTGTAATCATTGATATATTTTGATTCTTCTGTTATTTTTATGTAATACGTGTTCTTATGTGATTTACCTTTAACACTATGACGAACTGAAGACATGAAGTTGTTCACTTCACCAATTTATGTAACTGGTCTAGGGAAACCAAAGCGGCATTTGGTGTACTATTTCCCTTTGCTTTTGTATTTGCGACGACAATATTTGCCACATTTGTGTCTTTGAAATTGTAGAATCTGTCCATGAAGGTCACTATGTGTCCTTTTGTGAAGGGATTTCACAAGTGACATATTTTTGGATGAACTGCAAAACAGTGGCATCCCTGTCCTCACCAAATTTAGGTGCACCTTTTGATCCGTAAAAGCATGTGAATATGTGGTGCTCCTCTGGCTTGGTATTCTTTTCTCCAAAAGAAGTGTTGCACTCTCCGAGGGGAGGAACAGTTTTATTACAATAAAGTGTGGCATAGCAATGAAACGATGGTGGAAATATCTTGAAACATTAACAGGATCTAGAGAGCAAAGTTCTCCATGTGTTAGTATATCTATGTTGGTTTTGTTGTTTGATATGCGTAGGAAATCATGTCAATCTTCCCATGCATATTCTGCACAACGTAATTTAACAAACCAAGTGGGTGGTCCAAGGTTTCTGATCATATAATGTACATCTCCGTGCCATCGGACCCAGTATTCTTTTGTACCACACATGTTTGCAAACAGATTTTTTATACTTGATTGTAAAACCTCATCTTTTTCTTGCACTTTTTGTATTAATTGCGTAGCTGACATATTTTGAAAGTGGGTTCCAGATTTCAATATGTGTGCAACTCCGTAACATAGGGTTGCTAGTTCACTTTCAAAGAGTAGGTGGAATATGTATTCCCAGATTTAGACAAAATGTGGATCTTCAGAATACATTCATAATGAGCGGTATTCTGATGCTGTTATCTGAGTGGGTCTATCAGCAGGAAATAGCAGTGGAAAAGCACGTGCTTCTATACTTTTTTCCCATATGATCATTGGTGACCCTTTAGTTTGTCCCATTTGGTAAGTTTCTAGTGCATCATCTATGCTCTCATTAGAGTGCGATGGATGAACTGTGTAATGGTCCAAAAGAGTGGATACTGCAGCAGGACCCAGAAGTTTAAATTGACCAGTTTCTGTGACTCTTGAATTATTGAAGTTGTTTCTCTTAAGCTTTCTTCAATATTTATTTCTTTGTAGTATTCATTATTGTAGTGTACCATGCAGAAGAGTGTTATTTAAATTGGCTAGTTCTAAAGCTGGGCTTTCAGCATAGTACAGTTCATACACTAGATTTCTTACATTTGAATGATGTGTTGATATCATTTTGATATCATGGAAGGTGCTTTTGCAAATAGGTCCTAAAATGCAGGCTTGTGAATGTCCTTGTAGTCCTGTGTATTTGCGCACTGGACAGGTATCCATATTTTGCAGCATTTTCTTTTTCACTTTCACATACTGATTGAGGAACTGGCGTAAAGATTTTAAAAATGTGTTAGGAATGTTACACATTGACGTGCACAGCCATTTGTATACTGGACAGTCTGGTTCAGTCGAATGGAGAGGTAATTGAGTTTTCTGGGGATACTTTTGTAAGCAGTGTTTCTTGTTCCATGATGGTATTATTGATTTTTTTCATATCCTCGTCCACTGCTATGGATGGCAATTGTGTTTGTTTGATTTTGTTTGTATGCTTCTTCATTAAAATATGGTTCTGTGGTCATTGTGTGACTCCATTCACCTCCACAAATATTTAAGAAGTTATTTTTGTTTGAAGAGCTTGTAGAATACATTTTCTACGGTAGGTTTTAAGGGTTGAGGATGATTTTGCTCCTCTTATTAGATTCTGAAGGACTCTGTGGCGGAACATTTTTGCTAAAATACTTTTTTTTTACTACGGGTTCTTGCTACTATATCAGGATTTGTAGGAGCATTGTTAGCAGTAGTGGTAGCCAAATTCTTGTAAAGCATTTTCTGTTTTGTGCCACATTTTGATAGAGGAGGCAACGTTTCTGTAGTTGAAGTTTCTTTTGTTTCGCTAAATGAATGTATTAGCTGTTTTGTTTCAACGTTCTGTACAAACTCTGCTAGAGATGGATGCATACTTTGGACACTTTTATTTTTATTTGCTCTATATTGGCGTTCCTTTCTATAGACTTGCTTTTTGGTAGGCATTCTTTGGGGTCTGTTGAAAAAAAAGAAGGAATGGGTTGGTCTGTTTTACAATGTATGTGTGCTGTGTGCATGCGTGTATGAGTTTGATGGGGAAGATGTTTGTGGTGGTGTGTGAATGTGCATTGGGCAGTTACAATGAGTTGGGAAGGCTATTTTTCTGTTTGTATATTACTACACTGTGCTTCAGATGCGAGTAGAAAGTGAGCTAGTGGTGAGGAGAAGCATTAATAGTAAACGTAATGGTATAAAATTAAAACAGCTATTTGTTTTGTACTACTAACATTCTAAGGCTTATGTATGTTATTTGTATTCCAAAAACACTGGGATTTGTGTGCCATTCTACCTGTTATTCTTTGTTTAATAAATGGGGATTTGTGGGCAGAATGGTTCAGAAATCGATTTTTTTTTGGTGCGCAAATTACATAAGTCTCTTTGAGGAGGAACAGTAAGAATATAAAGGGAGTACTGTACTTACTTTTTTTTGTGCAATGACCAGGTTTCTTCGGATACGTTGTTTGCAGTGTAGATGCTGTTGATTTTCAGGAGAGTAGTCTTCACTGCAAATGAAAAAGGAAGAAGTTAGTAATTTTGTGTTTTTAAAGCAATGATGTTAATGTACAAGTTCATTTTTCAGCTTTCGTGGGAGTATTCTCGTTTGATATCTCAACACAGTGTATGTGTGCATTTCATTTCACTATGTGCAGCCTTTGTTATTTGCAGTATGTTAGTTGAACCTGCTTTGCAAATGAGTACAATTTTCATTTAATGAAATTCCCTTGTTTTTTTTAAGCTGTGTTGTCCATAGCGAGAGGTTTGGAAGTGATAGGTCATTATAGTAGATGGGAAAAATTTCAATACTTTCATATTATAAGTAGGAATGCGAAAAATCGGGAGG
The DNA here is from genome assembly GCF_040938575.1 of Ambystoma mexicanum. Classification (NCBI taxonomy): domain Eukaryota; kingdom Metazoa; phylum Chordata; class Amphibia; order Caudata; family Ambystomatidae; genus Ambystoma; species Ambystoma mexicanum. Next base: position 508,364,041 of record NC_090927.1, on the reverse strand, counting down.
ACCTGACCGGGAGATGTCAGCACAGCAATCGGAAACGTTTATTTTTCTCATACGATCGCTTTGGAAGTAGCATCAATTTAGGTGGAAGACAATAAAAAATGGTGACATTTTTTAATGGAAAATAGAGTTTCAGGCTTAAATCGGGAGGGTTGGTACGTATGTACAGGTTATGTGGGAGACAGTAAGAAGTAGTGTCATTTCTCAATGAAAAATTGGAAGTCTGCACTTAAAGCGGGAACCATGTTATGTATTGGCTATGCAGATTTAGTGGCATTAATTTGTTTAATTGGAATCATAAGATTTGCACATGTTCTCTGAATAAAATATGCATACCTGTACTTTGTACTCATGCATGTGAGCATGCAATGAGCTGTAAGTTGAAATCCGCGACACTTGCACAGTAGTTTTTGAAGTGGGTGCTTTGCTATGATATGCGACTTGCATTCAGAGTGATCAACAGTACATTTGAAGTGCGGAACTCTGATGACGGAGTGAGATGTAGAGGTCTTGGATGTGATTGGTGGATGGTTGTGTGACTGCTTAGCTGTGTCCAATGAGGGAATGGATTCGCGAACGATGTGGAATGGGTAGAAGGACTGGTTAAGAGTTACGTGCCGCACGGATAACGCGCTTGTCTGCGGGTAGGGCGTGCCACATACAGGGTTCTACAGGAAATCCAGCATGGAAAGGGGACTGTAGGCATTAGCTAATCAGATGATGACATTGTTGATTTGTGTCGAAAGAGTGTGTGTAGTGAAATGTGTCGCAACCCTCAGCCCTGATCCCCACTGGCAAGCCCATTGGCCAGGTGGAATCAGACTTCGGATTGCAAATAAGGCCTGGCATCCGCTTCACAGATCCTCTTGGGGCCAGTCCTAGTGCCTTAGGCGCTAGGCTCATAAACAGGGAAAGACATCAGCTAAAGGAACTACTTTATTCAGGCTTTCAGCCAACATGGAGGCATCCACATAGCTTGATTCCTAGAACCAAGCTATGCGGTAGTGTTTTGGGTGTGGTGGCCTATGGACTACTTTACCTGGACTACTTTACAGAGACTATTTAAACCACACCCAAACAAGACAACACGCTTCGCTACTAGCAACGTGATGCTCACTGTGTCCAGCTTCTCATGAGCCTTAGCAAGATTCGGACCTGCAGAAAACAACAAAGAACATCGTTAGCAGCAGAATTTTACCTGCAATATCCATCCTTCACTGTTCACAGCACCTGGGCAGCTCGGGTGGATGGTTCGCCACCCGGATCGAAGGACCTGAGAAAGGAAGAAAGACATCATTTAAGAAGGTAGTAGAGACATTTCAACCACGAATTGCTTAGAGACTTACCTGGCTGGTGGTTGTTTCGACCGGTATAGCTCCGGAACTCTATGCGTGCTGGGAGCACACCGCGACCTACAAAAAGAGAAAACACAGGTCAGTCAAGACAAGCCATCGCCATGCTGCGCAAAGCGCCTACTTACCGCATCATAGCGCTATTGTGCGCCATCATTTACCGGCGAGAACCAGTCTACCCAGTTCGCCAAGCGGTCGCTCCACGCACCTAAGGGAGATAAAAAAAGAGACATTATCGAACAGAGAAAAGGCATGCAAGAATAACAACTCCATACACCGCAATAAGACCTACCTGAAAGACATTACTTGGGCCGCTGTCAGTGAAGTAACTAGACCGCACGCGCCCACGAAAGACAACGCGCCCCTGCCCAGAAAGCAGGATGGAGAGCCCACTAACTTCGATAACGTGAGAAGAGAACCCAGAGGGGCTGAAATCACAAGGGAGGTGGGAAGGTTTACCTTGGCTGTCCAGTCCTAAACATAGTCTTCATTTCCAGGTGGAATTCCTCAGAGAACCGCACCAGGGAATCATTGAAAAGGGCACCAACGACCAACTGGCTGGGTAGCGTCCCCGTGGATACCAGGTGAGTGTAACAGAACGCAAAGCCTCACATAAATAATCCACCTGGGCGCCATGGAGACATCGGAAATCGACCAATTGGCCCAATTGTTGGGGGACCTTCATGCTGAGGTTCATTCATCCTGACAAGAGACTAATGCACTCCTAAGAGAACTAATAGTGACCAAGGATCGCACCGAGGAGATCGGTAGACAGTTCTTGCAATCGCAGGCAGGTCAGACTCCTCTGCCTGGGGGAAATCCACTGATGCAAAATCCTATCTCACCATCTTATAACCCCACACCAGTACAGATCACGCTGCCTGGAACAGTTCCCCTGGCACCACCAGAAAGGTTTTCGGGCGACCCACGGATGTATGCAGCATTCATAAATCAGTGTTGCCTTCATTTCCTTTGTCACCCTGGGGCGTTTCCAAATGACCAAGCCCTTGTAGCTTTCGTCCTATCATACTTGAGTGGAAGTGCAGCGGATTGGTCGGTGCCGTTGGTGACCCATAATGATCCATTGTTACAGGACTATGGGGGGTTCCAGAGAGAAATGGAAAAACTGTTGGCTCGCCACACCCAGGAACAAGCAGTGGATAACAAACTCTTATCCCTCCGGCAGGGGAACCAGGACTTAACATACATTGCTACCTTCAATAGACTGGTTGCTGAAGCCAGGCGGCCAGAAAACAAAAGAACTACGTTATTCCATCGAGACTTACGAGGCGAATTAAAGGACGTCTTGGCCCAGGTAGTTGATTCCCCCAGAGACTGCACCGAATTCATAGATCTGGTAGTGCAGCTGGACCATCGGTTGCAGGACCGAAAAGCGGACCGTTCCATAGGGGACTCTCGAGTAGTTTATGTTCGGTCTAGAGACAATGCACCAAGGGTGCCAGACAACGCAGTAGAACCCATGCAGATCAGAGGGATACGACCTCCACTAACAAAACAAGAGCGGGACAAAAGAAGACAACAGCAACTCTGTCTGTATTGTGGAATACCAGGACATTTCCTGAAAGACTGCCCGGTAAAACCCCCAAAGAGGACAGTCGGGGCCACAGAAAAGGATGAAGTTAAGGAATCTGAAAACTACCAAGCTCGGAGGTCAGTTTGTGGAGTGATAAGAAAGAGCCACTGACCTCACACTTTGCAATACCCGTGATCTTAATAAACCACCAACAATCGTCAAAGAGGCATGCCGTACATCGACAGCGGAGCAGTTGGGAATTATATAGATCTAGAGTTGGCAGCAGAGATGGGGCTCCCTTTGTGTTCTAAGCCTACCAGGGACAAGGTGACTACCGTGGATGGGACAGAAATTGCCTCCGGACCAGTAACCCAGTGCACAGCTGCAGTAACCTTGCTGTGCCAGGATGGACACCAGGAGTGTATTTTGTTCGATCTCATTAAGGCACCTCAGTTCTGGTTAATACTAGGGATGCCATGGTTGGTTGCTCACAACCCTTTGATAGACTGCCAGGCACGGAAATTAACCTTCTCCGGCAACTGCTCCCTGGCCTGCTACTCTCCAGAACCGGAACCCGACTCCTGTATCTTCAAGACTCCAATACTGTAGCATCTACCCCAGGAGTAACTAATACTTTGCCAGATGAATATCATGACTTTCAGGACGTATTCCAAAAAGACCAGGCTAACACATTGCCGCTGCATAGGCCTTATGATTGTCAAATTGACCTTATTCCTGGGGCACAAATCCCTTGCGGCAGGATCTATGCTCTCACGAAACCAGAAAACCTTCACCTGGAATCCTATTTGGACCAGTACCTTGCAAACAGATTTATCCGCCCATCTAAGTCCCTGGCAGCCAGACCTTTGTTCTTTGTACCGAAAAAGAAGGGGACTTGAGGACCTGTATTGATTACCGTGCAATAAACCAGATCACCGTGAAGAACCGCTACCCCTTGCCCCTTATCCCGGAAATGCTAGACCAAGTCAAAGATGTCCAGATTTATACCAAATTAGACCTTCGGGGAGCATACCACCTTGTCCGGGTCAGAAGCGGAGATGAGTGGAAAACCGCTTTCCGTACCAAATATGGCTTATTTGAATATCAGGTCATGCCTTTTGGCTTGTGCAACGCTCCTGCAGCGGTTCAATTTTTCATGAATGACGTCTTGAGAGAACTGATTGATATTTGCGCCTTAGTGTACATAGATGACATCTTGGTGTACTCCGCCTTAAAACAAGACCATATTAGGCACATTCATTCAGTCCTTACCAAGCTCCGCCAACATCGTTTGTATGCAAAGCTGGAGACATTTTTTTTCACGTCACCGAAGTAGAATTTCTTGGTTTCATCCTTTCGCCAAAAGGCATCAGAATGGACGTACATAAGGTTGACGCTATTCTAAAATGGCCATCACCAACATCTCTGAAAGGGATACAGAGCATGCTAGGCTTTGCGAACCTTTTTCACTGATTTATGCCAGACTTCTCTCAGGTTGTGCACCCGATCACAGTACTGCTAAGAAAAAGCAATAAAAAGTTTGCTTGGACTGAGGAAGCAGAAAGAGCCTTTCAGGAACTGAAACGAAGATTCACCTCCGCTCCAATCCTGCGGCACCCTCGTCCAGACCTCCCTTATGTCGTAGAAACTGATGCTTCCAGTATGGCAATGGGAGTGGTCCTTTCACAGAGAGACCCAGAAACTGGCCAGCTGCATCCTGTGGCCTTCTGGTCAAAAAAGTTCTCACCCCCGGAAATTAATTACACTATCAGGGACAAAGAACTCCCGGCCATCAAGTCCGCTTTCAAGGCGTGGAGACACTATCTTCTGGGAGCTAGACACACCATTACAGTGATTGCAGACCACCGGAACCTGCAATATCTCAAAACAGCCAAAGCCCAGTCCTCACACCAGTTACGGTGGGCCCTTTTCTTCACCGAATATGACTGTCATCACATTTCGACCAGGGGTCAAGAATGGAAAAGCTGATGCCTTATCTCGAATGGGCATCGATGAAACGGTGTATACAACCCCAGACCTGGTACCCATTATACCAGAAGACAAACTCTTGGGTATCACGACAACCTTATCACATGCAGAAATATGAAACGAAATTCAACAGTCAATAAACCCAGATGCTTTCCTCGCATGGCAAACTAGATTAGAACAATATTGCATCAAGGATCAGTTACCTTTTTTTAGGGACCGGCTATATGTTCCCAAGAAGGAGTTACAACAGCATATCATTTCAGATTATCATGACTCTCTGATCGAAGGACACCCTGGAATCGCTAAAACCTTAGCTAAGGTGAAAAATAACTTTTGGTGGCCTACCTGGCGTAAGGATATTGTCCAGTATGTTCAGTCCTGCGGTGTCTGTGCACAAAATAAATCACAAAAGACCATCGGGTCTCCTACAACCACTGGACATCCCTCCCGCTCCATGGCACACTCTCCCTTGACATCACTGATCTGCCACCTAGTCAAGGCTTTAACACCATTCTTGTAGTCGTGGATTTGTTCTCCAAGATGGCACATTTTATTCCTCTCAAGTGCCTCCCGGACGCATCCACCTTAGCAGAAGTATTTCTGGAAAACATTGTGGCTACATGGTTTCCCATCAGTTCTGGTCTCTGATCGAGGCAGCCAGTTTGTATACAATTTTTGGAGAAAATGTTGCGCAATGGCACAGATTGATGTCCGGCTATCGACCAGTCACCACCCCGAAACGGATGGCCAAACCGAGAGGACCAACCAGACCCTCGAGCAGTATTTATGGTGCATGCTGCACCATGAATTTAGAGATTGGAAGGACTTGCTTTGGATAGCCGAGTACGCATATAACAATTCCGTACATTCTAGCACGGGACAAACACCTTTTAACACCCTGTATGGCAGACATCCACGTACCTCAGAACTCGACCTTCCTGCCAGCTAGGAAATGCTTGCTGTAAAGACTCTTCACACAACCATCACTCAGGCGTTCAGAAAGGCGAAGGAACATCTTATTCATGCTAAAGTAAAACAAAAGCACTTCGCCGACCAGCATCGGAAAAAGGCCCCAGACTACCAAGTGGGAAACAAGGTTTGGTTAGCCGGCAAATATGTACCCATCAAAGGGACCTGGACCTTCCATCCTCGATATTTAGGACCCTATACAATCAAAGCAATTATCAACCCAGCAGCCGTCAAATTGGACTTACCACCTAATCTACAAATCCATTCGGTATTCCATGTGTCCCGCTTAAAACCAATGCAACCTGGTACATGAGTCAAGACACCACCTAAACCCATACTTATTGATGGAGAACCAGAATTCCAAGTCAAAGGCATCCTGGACTCTAAATATTCTAGAGCCAAGTTATATTCTCTCATCGACGAAGGGATTTGGGCCCCAAGGTAGATCCTGGGAGCCCAGTGAGAACATCCATGCACCACGTCTGATAAGGAAGTTTCATCATAACTTCCCAACTAAACCTGGACCAGACAGGAGACACACCATGGGAGGGGCCTTGGGGGGGGGGAGAGCTGTCACGACCCTCAGCCCTTATCCCTACTGGCAAGCCCATTGGCCAGGTGGAATCAGACTTCGGATCGCAAATAAGGGCTGGCATCCGCTTCACAACCCTCTTGGGGCCAGTCCTGGCGCCTTTGGTGCCAGGCTCATAAACAGGGAAAGACATCAGCTAAAGGAACTACTTTATTCAGGTTTCAGCCAACATGGAGGCATCCACCTAGCTTGATTCCTAGAACCAAGCTATGCGGTATAGTGTTTTGGGTGTGGTGGCCTAGGGACTACTTTACCTGGACTACTTTGCAGATACTATTTAAACCACACCCGAACAAGACAACACGCTTTGCTACTAGCAACATGACGCTCACCGAGTCCAGCTTCTCACGAGCCTGGCAAGATCCGGACCTGCAGAAAACAACAAAGAACATCGTTAGCAGCAGAATCTTACCTGCAATCTCCATCCTTCACTGTTCACAGCTCCTGGGCAGCTCCGTGTGGATGGTTCCCCACCCGGATTGAAGGACCTTAGAAAGGAAGAAAGTCATCATTAAAGAAGGTAGTAGAGACATTTCAACCACAAATTGCTTAGAGACTTACCTGGCTAGTGGTTGTTTCGACCGGTATAGCTCCGGAACTCTATCCGCGCTGGGAGCACACCGCGACCTACAAAAAGAGAAAACACAGTTCAGTCAAGACAAGTCATTGCCGCGCTGCGCAAAGCGCCTACTTACCGCATCATAGCGCTATTGTGCGCCATCATTTACGGGCGAGAACCAGCCTCATTTACCAGCGAACCAAGCGGACGCTCCACGCACCTAAGGGAGATAAAAAAGAGACATTATCAAACAGAGAAAAGGCATGCAAGAATAACAACTCCATAAACCGCAATAAGACCTACCTGAAACATTACTTGGGCCGCTGTCCGTGAAGTAACTGGACCGCACGCACCCACGAAAGACAACGCACCTCTGCCCAGAAAGCAGGACGGAGAGCCCACCAACTTCAATAGCAAGGTGAGAAGAGAACCCAGAGGGAGCTGAAATCACAAGGGAGGTGGGAAGGCTTACCTTGGCTGTCCAGTCCTAAACAGTCTTCATTTCTAGGCAGAATTCCTCTGTGAACCACACCATGGAATCATTGAAAAAGGAACCAACGACCAACTGGCTGGGTGGTTTCCCCCTGGATACCAGGTGAGCGTAACAAGATGGCAGAGGTGGAGACAGTCGGGGTGTTGGTGCTCGGAGATAATTTTATCCATGGTTTACAGCACTATTCCGAATGTAGGCATGTGGCAAACAATTTCGATGTCAGAGGAGTGGAGGTGGTGTGGAGCGCTGCGACTGATTGAAATGTAGCGGCAATTCTCCAAGTTTGCTGAGATATGCGTAGGATGACCAGTCCCCATGTCGTAGTTTTGCACTATGGTGCTTGCCATTTGGGCTGCGTGAGTTCACGTTCATCGTTGGGAGATTTGGAACAGTTGGTTCAAGCAGCCATTAACATCTTTCCAACTGCGAAAGTAATTTTTTCTGGCTTACTCCCTAGAGCAAAATGGAACAGTAGTTCTGTTTTTTTTTGTCCAGATCAATGTATTGGTAGGTGTGCCATCAATCGCGGCATGATTGCTTTCATGTTAAGAGGTAGTATGTTTTTCTGCAGCCACGAGAACATTGCTTCCAGTAATGCTGATTATTTTGAAGCAGATGGTGTTTCTTTGTCTCTTTTGGGAAATGCCATGTTCTTTTGGAATGTACGGCTTGCTTTGGAGAAGGTTCTGTGATGATTGTAGGAGTAAACTAAGAAGAAAAAAAATTAAAAAAATACAAAACAGGTGTCTGTCAGGCATCTGCAAAAAAAACAAAAAAAAGTCTCTTTTCAGAGCTCACCTTAAAGGGGAATACTATTTAAATGTACAGTCGTCGCGCTCAGATCCTCTACATGTCTGCAGACATGGCGGTAGTCTGCAGGCAGCGCATATTACCAACAGGGATTCTGGGACGGAGACACATGCACATGAGAATAAGCAAAGCTAGGGATTGGTCAGTAAAGTTCAGTGGGTGTGTTCTGAACGGAGAGATTTACTGAGAACGTCTTTTTCCTGAGAGGAGACAGACCGCTATAGCTCTGTGTGCTCGAAAACAGATTATCTGGATTTTGGGAGACTCATGGATACATTGGCTGAAGGTGCATGCAGAACGTTGTGGTATATCTGCAGATCTTGGATTTTCTCATGTGGAAGTGCACTGGCATGCAGTGCGTGGAATGAAGTGGCTGGACTTGGTACCGCTCTGTGCTACTTTACAGACAGAGCGTCATCCTGATATAATTATCATTCATTGTGGAGGAAACAGTTTAGGGCATGTCTCTGGAATTTCTTTGCAATTTGCAATGAAGGAAGGACTTGCAAAGGTTATGGACATGTTTACAAATTGCCAACTAATCTTTTCCCGTATTGCACAAAGACAGATGTGGCTCCGTTCTGCTTTATTTGGTCCACAAATGGAGAAAGCGAGGCGCAATGTCAATAAGGCCGTTTGTGCCTTTCTAAGAGATGTTGGCATGTCCTGTTTCCACAATGAAAATATTTTGCTTCGTAGCACATTCATTTTTCGCAGAGATGGAGTCCACCTTACATATGTTTGCAATCAGATTTTTCTTCGAAATGTACACAATGCATTGCGACCTTTTTTGGATTCATAGTCACCTATTTTGCATTACATTTTGACGAATCTAAGTTTCTCAAACACACAAAACACCACCAAAATGCTCTTTCAAGAGCCACCACTTACTCCCAGAGAAAAGTGCATTGGATTGGCAACGGTTGCACCCACAATTTTTGTACGTCTTACGACTGTCCGCAGACTTTTTGAAAAATGCGCAGGGGCCTACATTGTTCACTTGCTAGTTCCATTGTTAAACTGAGAAAGGTGGCTCTAAAAAGAGCCTTTTTTAAAAATGTTTGTTTTATATATTGTTGATTGTTTTACACACGACACACTAGGAGAGTAGGGTAAAGGAGGGTATGGAAGGGACACCAACCACGGGGATAAGAAAGGGCAGGTGGAGAGAGAATGATGTAGGGTGGGCCTTATTTAGGTAGGTAGCAGCTCTTCTGGTGCTCTGTGACCGCAGTCTCGAAAGCACTTCGAAGACTCTTCCCCCTGCAGAGTACTGCGTCGCAGTACATACACAATATTGGGACCTTCGAAAGGTAAGGGTCACAGCATCGCGAATGGCCTGTGAGGCAGCTGGAGGGATGCGCTCTCCCACAGGAGTGTCTCTTGTGGCGAGAGGATCATACACGGAGGATGCTGCGGAGGTACTCGACCTACTACGTTCTTTACATGGTATCACCTTGTGCACCGTGGAACGTTAGGTGTCGCTTCATGGTTGTCGTACCAAAGCTGTACGCACCAGGTCTCCCATGACTCAGCACCAAGTTGCACTGTTTATAGATGACCAGGTTCGCACGTGCTCTTGGTACGTTACCAAAAACGGTAAACAGCCACACCCACGACTCCCGACGAGTGCTGGTAGTAGGGAGTTCCCCCACCTCATTCTCATAATCCTCTTCTTCCTCGCTCTCTACATCCTCACGCGTATTTCCCTCTGCAGGCCCTTGGGGAGGTGGTGGAGGGTTTGGGGGTGGTGCTGAGGCTGATGTAGCAACAGCAGCCATGGATGCCACTAGGGTGGGTCAGATAATCTTCGCTACAGCACTAAAGGCAGCAAAACTCAATCTGCTATAGCCAGAAGTACAATGAAGATGAGCTCGGGGGTGTGGCCTTTTATAGGGGTGGAAGGGTGCGCCTTGTGACCATATCGATCACACACAAGCATTGAAAAAGTTCTAAACAATATGTAGAAAGCTAGGGCCATTGTATGGGACATGTGAAATGGTGATTTAAAATAATTTGTAATGTCTGCATAAGTTCTTTTGAAATGTTGCGGAAGCGGTCAAAGTGCGCAAATTAGGATACACGCTCAGGGTGGGTGCGGTCACATGATGACATCATGAACACATCTTCGAAGGAAATGGGTGCCCGCAGGACACCAAATGCACAGGAACGGTCGTGCGCATGCGCGCTGGTGTTCTACGGACAGTGTTCGGGTCCTGAAACTAATTAAAAGTGCGACACAAGTGAGACGGACAGTTGTGGACAGGCGCGCTGTTCGCAAGACTTACGGGTATGGTGCGCATGTGCGTAGATGTTCTGCTGACTGTACGGCCAGGTACAGTGTCCTTAGGACATCTCCATTTTGTTTGACTACGGACATGCCGGCCACCGCACTTGTTCTACGGACATTTCCATCTTAGTTGCGGATGGTACGGACAGGTATAGTGTCCTTAGGACACTGCCATTTTGTTCATTTTTACATTCCGGACACCTGGTGTGTTCTAAGAACAGTTTCATATTGGTTGTGAACAGTACGGAGAGGTAATGTCCTTTGGACGCCCCATACTGTTGATTTACGGACATCTTGGACAGCTGGTGTGTTCCAACAACAGTTCCATCTTGGTTGCGAATGGTACGGGTAGGTGTATTGTCCTTAGAATATCCATATTTAATTGATTACGGACAAGCAGAACAGGCGCGCTGTCCGCAGACATTTTAACTTTAAAAAAAAAATTAGATCCAAACCACTCCACTAAAAGTAATATAACATAACATTTTTTTATTCAACGCATATACATCAATCAAGAGACAGAGAGGGGGAAGCAGACACAAACAAATGTAGGGAATTTAGGGTTTTGCACAGGCTGGTTGTGAGGGGATGAAGGGATGGAAGTTTCATCAAAACGGTTATGTTGTTCTTGAGGGTTTGGGGATAGTTCACTAGAAAACGGAGAAGGGGGACAGGTACAGGTGGGACAGTGATATCTGATTTTTCCTTTCACAAATTCCTCCACAAATTGCCTTAGCCCATTAAAATTCTCTTTTAGCATGTCCACTTTGTTTTCTATTTGTTTCAGGGTGTCTTCCACTGTGTCCTTTGGTGGACTTTCTTCATTTTTTACCTGGTCTGTTAAAAATACATATATATATGTTAAAAGCCCTAACATACTGACTATTAATTTGCTTATGCAGAGAAGTGTGTACCATTATTATCGCTATTTTACGACATTTCACAATGCAGAAAAGTCTCCTCCAGCCACTCCAAAGTACTGCACATTTCTGTGTCAAAAAAAACGAAATACATTATTTGTTCTGCGGCTCATACAAAAAGTATACACACATATATAAGAAAAATGAAGTTCACTGACTCCTTTCTTGTAATTTGTCTTTGTTGTGTTATGTTCGTCTACTGTCGCTCCTAGCTGCACAGTTTCTGTGAGGTAATTATGTTGGAGGCATATCTTTTTTTGTTATGGTATAATCCATTTTATTCTACATGGTAATTAAATGTATGGGTAATGTGTGAGACGTGTAGGTTCGAATGGTTACTTATTACTACCTATAATGTGTTTATGTGCTCCTTTTTAAACTTGTGCATTTTTCATATGGCATAATAGAATAATGGAACAATTTCAGAGACTGTTTGGGTAGTGTTGATCTCGTCCGCGCCCGTCCGCAGACAGGCGCTCAGTCCGTGCCCTTCAAATATCATTAGCTAGGGGGTTCAGTATGTTCTATGTTACATGTATAGAAAGTAAGGGAATTATACTACATATCTCCCAAATTCACATGATGAAAGTGTATATTCAATAAAAAAATCTTTGTTAAAGGGATGTTATGATCAAGTTGCCCTACTAAAAAACTATGAAATTCACTAAAAAAACTTTGTTAAAGGGACATTATGGTTCGAAGTAAAACCGAAAACCCCCTGAAATTCGCCAGTTATGGTAGGCTAAGCAACCATAACTCCCCCCACCACTGTGCACTGCTAACACTAACACCCAGGACATCAAAGATGACATCACAAATGTCATTGATTTCATCAATGATGACATCACATGTGCATTAAGTTTTCATGCACAGCCTCCACAAGGGATTGTCATTATAATGTTGGCAGAAAGATATCGGAGATCATTGAAGAACTATCATATGCCGAATTGTTCATTAAGCAATGCATTGCTATAAATACCATTGCATTACTAACTTCTTTCAGTACATGAACGAATTCATGAAGGAATGTAGGCATTGTCTGCAGCATGCGCCATAGAGGTGCAATATTCAAAATCTTCCCATGTTGGATAGTAAAATGATGAATGCTTTATTTCAAAGTGTTGCATATGTGAAACATAAGTAATGCTTCACTTACTGCATAATTGTACTACTACACACAAAACATAAGAGACCACAATGCATAGAAATCAAAGCATATGCAGGGAAAGTAAAGTAAGCAAAAAAACTGCAGTATTACCAGAAAGTGTTCATAACCTTATTAACTTCATGCACAGATACGTTTCTTGTATTTCAGGATTCCTTCTTCTCCTATGTATATGTATCATATGAGGTGACTGTACCCTAAGGAGAGTAGTATAACAACATATGAACATATGAGAAGGGTAAGGTTTTCACATATAGTACTTTTTTGGCCTAGACATGTCAGTGAACAAAAAAAGAGGGAGCCAGACATGTGATGTCATCAATGACATTTGTGATGTCATCTTTGATGTCCTGGGTGTTAGTCTTAGCAGTGCACAGTGGTGGGGGGAGTTATGGTTGCTTAGCTTACCATAACTGGCGAATTTCAGGGGTTTTTCGGTTTTGCTTCGAACCATAATGTCCCGTTTATAAAGGTTTTTTTTTAGTGAATTTCACAGGTTTTTAGTAGTGCAACTTAACCATATCGTCCCTTTAACAAAGTTTTTTTTAGTGACTATACTTATATATGTATATTCTGACAGATAGAAGTTGAGTGTTGGAAATGATGAAGCTAATGCATAGATGTACTTTTACATCTGGTTGAGAAGATGCTGCTGATGCACACAAGCACTTTCATTGACTGATGTTAAATAATTGATAACCTTACTACTAACACACAAAGGCACATTAGTGATAACATGGAGCAGCGTTCTAAAAGCACAGATGCTTCTCAATAAGAGTGTTTGTAATTATGTTGCGAATGCACTTTACACCTGTGTGGAATGATGCTGCCATTGCATACATGCACTTTTATTGACATACGTTTAATAATCGGCAACTTAACTGCTAACAAAGTAATGCAAGTTGGTGATAATATTGAGCAGTGTGCCATAATACAGATGCATTTTAGCAACAGTATCCACCAGTCAGTAAACACGTGGCAAATGCACTTTTTGGAGATTTAGAAACTCATGAACATGTTGCTATATGCATTAACACACATACAATCCCCCAAACCATAATAAGACAAAATCGAAATAAAAATAGTCGCATGTATATTAAACTAGCTGAGCAATGTCAGACATTACGTCACAACAGTTGGATGGGCACATCCGAAAATACTAGACTAATGAGAACAGCAAACGTGTAAAGAAACGTGGCAAATCAGTGGCATGTGCACCATTCAAATATGGCGCCCAGGTTTCTTAACTCAAAACCACAGGTGCACAATACAAGGGCAATTGTAAAAGGACTCGAGCCAGATGTCACAAACATGGTATAAAATGAATGTAACAACCCACATCATGAAATCTGGCTAAGCTCTAGTGGCGAAACTCGTTAGTTGATTCACCCAAGTGCGACCTTTCTTTTTTTTTTCTGTCACTTTACTGGTGCGGTTTATATAAAAAAATAAATGTTTGCATATTTTAAACTGCGTGTGCTGATTGAAATACTTTCTCATTCCCTGCCATGGAACGAGAGTCTTTAGCTAAGAGAATGAAGAGGAGAACCTGTGACTGCGGGGGCACAAGACTCGACCGCCCTCCTTACATCTAGGGTATAGAGGCTTTTTCTGCTGAATTTGAAGGATGTTGGAAAAAGGAAGGAAGTTCAATAGATTACATTAACATGGAGCTTTGATATGAATTATGGTGAAAACCTAGAGTGTTTTCTAAGAGCCACCTTGTCCTTGTGTATGATAATGAAATGGTCTTGTACTGAAAGTGCTTGAAGTTCACTGACTCGTCTAATAGAAGTGATAGCCACTAGAGTCTGCAAGTTAAATGTTTCAAACTGGCTTTGTTGCTTTGGTTCAAGGTGGACCCAGGGTTTTTTTTAGTACCACATTGAGGTCCCAACCTGGTAGTAGATTGGATGGGAGGGTATAGTCTTTTCACTTCTTCCATGAATGCTTTGATAACTGGTACTTTCCACCATGATATTTTGTTTTGAGATGTAGTGTAAGCAGACAGAGCTAAGTGTACCTTGATTGAATTAAAGACTAAACCCGAGTCTAGTAGGTTAAGCATATAGTAAAGTATGTGCGATGAAGAACAGTTAATTGGATTTTTGTTGCGTGACCTGCACCAAATGATAAATCTTTTCCACTTGTTAAAATAACAGTGTCTTGTGTTAGGCTTCTGTGCCTCTTTAAGTATGTCCATACACCTTTGTGGAAGATTTAAGTGCCCAAAACTCAATGACTTCAGGAGCCAAGCTCATAGTCTGCTCATAGTATGGATGAAATGCCATCCCTCTTGTGTTGGGACAGCATGCTGGATGGGCGCGGAAGCTTGATCGGTTTGCACATTGCTCGTTATAGTCGGTGTGGAAACATGCTTGTCATGCCATGAGGGGGACGAGAGCTCCCTGTGAAAATGTATCCCATGAGGAGGAGGGCACGAGCCTCTGACCTTCACCAGTCCAAACCCTAAGTTATAGTGCCCAGATTCCCCATTCCAACACCCAAGCATTAATGTGTACCAGCCAGCCCCAGACCACCAACCATAAAACGGTTAGATCACCAATCTATCGGGAAGATCACAGCAGAAAGGTTGGTTCACCGCATCCTGGATCCCTGTGATTTGTGCTGTGAGGTGCCAGGGCGGAAAGGTACCCCATCTAAAACCAGGGTGGGAAGATTTGGGAAGGTTCCAATGTATCTTGGTTTGAGATGGGGTTTGTAAGTTATTGCGACATCGAAATTATCTTCTGCACCCATGTCTGCAGTACCAGGTGCACATTAGGCCACAGATAGGGAATGCTATGACTTTTGGTAACTGCCAATTAGGAGCTTTCACACCTGATGACCTACGAAGAAGAACCCTGTGTGGAAGAAGATGAACAGGAGAGGCTGGGTCCAATGGCCTGCCATCCCTTATGGAGCAGGCGATATATGTAGAGGGTCGCACCGACCAGCAACTGGAAATTGTAACCTATGTGATGCATGTCACCTGGAACGACATGCCGGTCAAAGCCCTGATGTCTGCTGTGACTTTTTCAGGCCGCTCTTTATCAGTGTTCTTTGCTGGTATGTATTTTTCTTGGGTGTGATTAAACCTTGTTCTCCTTGCAAAAGGTGTATTGGGTGTTTTTCTCTAGCGGGTTGTATTTTCTCTAAGTGTGTGCATTGGATGCCTGCCATATATATATTATTGCTGCAGAGTCAAAGGGAAGAATTTTTGTTTTTATTTTGAAGAGCAGCCTCACATGTTATGGGGAAGCTTTCTACCGTGTATGATGCATCACACTGCTGCCATCTCTGGCCCAGCCATTGAAGTCATGATCTGTAAGGGCTGATGGTACCCCCAGTTTTGCTGCCCCACCTGAAGGCAGCACCATTTGACTCTGCTCCCTGGTTGAACTAGTCCATTTGTCCCTGCTGTAGCACGTTTCCTATGGTTTCAAGTGTAGTCGCTGTTGCCCTAGCCCTAGTCTAGTGTTCTGCTCAACCGCCTCTTGCACCTCGGTCGCTCCAGTTCAATTGCCTGCCCCAATTCATTTATTTTTGGTATTTATAGAACACCCAATTCAAGCGTATCTCAGTGTTTGTTACAACAGTAACAAAAAAAAAGGGTAAAGAATATATACAGTATAGCAGAGGTTGGACATTATGTAAAAGTCATTCTTCATATTTGTTAAAGAGTTTTAAACATGTTTCTTGAGTGCCGCATACAACTCTTAATTTCTGATGGATGCGGGTAGAGTGTTCCTGAGTGTGGGCGAAGTAACTGTTAAACTTGTGCCTCCAGTCCTTTTTATCAGAAGTAAAGCCCAATACTGACCTTAAGTGGTACCGTGGTATTGTAGATCTCACAGGATTCCGGAGATGCAGTTAGTGGAACCTGGCCTCAAGATGCATCCATTTCCCTGATGATAGAACAGGGAATATTGTACTTAATGGGCAAAGCCCAAGGGGGAAAAACCCAAGTCTGTAGGATGTGCTGGTACTTGGCTGTAGTACTGAAGCAGACGCAGGGAGTTCCACAGGACTGTGTTCCACCGATGGAGCAGGCGAAGTCTTTTTAGAAGGCTCAGTGGACAGACAGTGCGGCATGCACAGTGGGATGGTGAGTCAATGTGTCGGAGGTTCCAACGGACTGTTCTCCACCATTGGGGGGCAGGCGAAGGTTGAAGAAAATGTCAGTCGTACAGACAGCGTGACCTCCACAGCAGAGATTGCAGGTAAGAGTCCGGATAGGAGAAGCTGGGAAATGGGAAAGGGAGCCTGAAGGAGGAAGGAGGCATTGAGCGGGAAACGGAACCT